>NC_052623.1:21976216-24388771 GCF_016161935.1 Mauremys reevesii | reverse complement strand
CCAAAGATGTTTTACTTTCCACACCTACAAGTCTCCAAATCTCCAGAGTCAATATTAGATCTCTGCTTAAATCACTAATAGGATGCTGAATTACCTGGGCTTGACGTGTTTTTTTAACCTGGAGCTCCTAACCGCTGCAAAGACTAGAAATGAAAGCTGCTGCTGAGCACCCAGGGAATTACAGCTCTGGCTTATACAGCTCATACCCATCTGCAAATCCTGAGCTTTCAGCTGCGGGCCTGAAATTAAGCTGTTCTTAAATCACCCTGTGGGTTCCAGTGCTGCAGGGTGCAATGGAGCGTGCGATATTTTCAAGCCCTAAGGGCTGCAGAGCTGCAAAGCTAAAATGAAAATATGGTCTCCTAATAATCACCACAGGAAATACAAATGCGACAGACGGAGAACTAAGAAGCTCTAAAAGTGTGGTTTCCCCCATACTCAAATCTGAGTTTGGGAAACCATATTTTAAAAGAAACCAAACATATTCATAAAATCCTGCAAATGACTCAGAATTCATGGAGAGAAATGATGATGATGATTGATAAACAGCGTATAGTCTTAGAGAGGTTCTTGGTTGGCAAAATGTGACGATGGATTGGGGATTAGGAAGGCAGACTGTCCCCACAGTTACACTCATGTAACTCTAGAATAACACAACTAATGACCAGGTATGGCTTGGCAGCATATTTGGCTAATGGAGAACTAATTAGAGCAACGTCAGAAACATTCTCATGATCTGTGAATTGCAGATCTCTTATCTGCAGTGTAGAGCTCTATTCCATTGGCACTGAGAGCCAGGTGCCACAAAACCCCATTGAAGTCAATGCAGAGTCTTTCCACGGATTTCAAAGCCCTTTGGATCAGGCTTTGACTCACACATGGAACTTCTATTGATTACTGGCTGTTCTTCACATGGAAGAGTTCGTGAGTTCGTAGACTCCAAGCCTAGATCATGTATCCTGACACTCCGTAACTTGCACACAGGCCTTGAAGACTTCAGAAAATAATTCTTGAGCATATCTTTTGAAAAAAAATCAATCTTGATTTTAAACATGTCAGAGATAGAATCCACATGACCATGATAGATGGTTCAGTGGTTAACTACCTCAAAGTTAAATGTCGCCTTATTTCCAGTCTCCCAGCTTCGCTAGCTTTAGCACAGCCATTCGGATCATGTTTGCTCCTTGAAGAGACAATTGATAAATAATTTCTTTACGTAGACATATGGTGTCAAGTCACACTCTAAAACTTCTCTTTGTTAAACTAAATAGGTGACTCTTGAGTCTCTCACCATAAATAATTTTCTATTAACTAAATAATCTCTGGCTCTTCTCTAGACCCTCTCAATTTATTAACATTCTTCTTGATTTGTGACACTAGAACTGGACACAGTATACCAGCAACAATCACACAGTGCCAAATACAGAGTAACACTATAACCTCTGTAGTCTGGCTCAATTCCTAACATTCCCAGGATCACATGAGTTCTTTGGCCTCATTAGTTTATTTGTGTTTATTTTGAAATTAGTCTTGTGCACCCAGGGTTTTTGGGAGACTAATGTTCCAGCTGATTATTCTACACGCCCCCAAATCATTTTTTTACAGTCACTGCCTCCCAGAATAGAGAGTCCTCCATCCTGTAAGTATGGCCTACATATTTGATTCTAGATATACATTTATAACACATGTTGTTTACTTGTGCGAGTTTACCAAAATGATCCTGATTGCTCTGAATCAGTGACCTGTCCCTACTTAATATTTACCACACCTCCAATTTTGTGTCATCTGCCAGAACTTTATCAGTGAAGTAATTTTATGTTTTTCTTCCCCAAGTCATTGATAAAAATTTTAATAACATAGGGCCAAGAACTGATCTCTGTGGGACCCTACTGAAACACACCCACTCAATGAGCAATTCCCCACTTACAATTACATTTTGAGACCTATCAGTCAGTTTTTAATCCATTTAATGAGTGCAATGTTAATTTTATATTGTAGATTTTAAAGAAAAATGTCCTAGCTGTGGTATGAGGTCAAATGCCTTACAGAAGTCTAAATATATTATGTCAACACTTATGGTATCTTTATCAACTTCAAACTTGTAATCTCATCAAAAAGATGTCAAGTTCAGTTAGACAGGATCTATTTTCTGCAAACCCATGTTGATTTGCATTAATTACATTGCCCTCATTTTAATTCTTTATTTTAAGTCCTGTGCCAGCCACTCCATTATCTTGCCCAGTATTGCTACCAGGCCAATAATTACCTGTATTATCCTGTTTATGCTTTTAAACACTAGCACATTAGCTTTCTTTCCTTCTGGAACTTTTCCAGTGCTCTAAGACTTTTGTAATTCAACATTTATGGTCCAGCAAGCTCTTCAGCAAGCTCTTTTAAAACTCTTATCTGGACCTGCTAATTTAAAATGTCAACTTTAGTAGCTTCCAATTATCATCCTCCAAAAATACTAGTGGAATGGAAAGAGTGTTATCATCTCCATATGATAAGACTATATCATCTGTTTTTTCTCTAAATACAGAACAGAAATATTTATTGAAAACTTCTGCCTTTTCTGCATTATTATTGCCAATTCTACAATTTTCACCTAGTAAAGGACCAATACCATTGTCAGGGTTCTTTTTCTTCTCAATATTTTTTAAAATCTTCTTATTTCCCTGAATCTGCTTTCCATAGATTTCTCCTTATGTCCCTTTGCTTTCCTTATCAGTTTTCTACATTTCCTAACTTCTGATTTATATTCATTATTATCAGCTTCTCCTTTCATCCATTTGTTATATGTTATTTTTAAAAAATTTTTATAGCTGCCTTCACTTGTCCTCCAAACTAGGTTGTTTTTTTAATCAGTATGGCCTCATTCCTGGACTGTGGGGTTTTTTTTTTTGAGAATTTAGGAAGGTGTTCTTAAATGATTTTCCAATTATCATTCATGATTTCTGATTAAATTCTTTCTCTTAGCTGATTTGGCTCACAATTGTTTTCAGCTTTGTGAAATTGGGTCTATTAAAGCACCAATTATATATATTGCTGATCTGGACTTTATTCTGATTACACATCAGCAATGTGATCAAGTCATGATCTCTTGTACCTAAGCTACCATTAATTTTTAGTTCTGTGAGCAGTTTTTCCATATCTATTAATATAAGATCTAATAAAAAATTCCCCCATGTCAGCTGCAGTACTTTTTGAGTTAGGAAATTGTCATCTACAATGCTTAGAAATTCCAAGGATGTTTTAGTACTGTGGATTGTGGAGGAGAGAGAATAATTTTGCCCTATATTTTTATTGTATTGTATATACAATATACGATACTTCATTATCTTCTGTAGTCTTTTTCAAATAGCAAGCATATTACAGACTACTGGTTCCATCCTCTCTTGCAGTCGGACACTGATTTGTTGGAGATGGTCACAAAAGGAAATTAAGTTAGTTTATCTCTATCCATGCAGCAAGCTAGTAGAGAAGAACATCATCATGATCAGCTGACCTAGCAGATAGGAAAGTTGAGATCTCTTTCAGGGAACAAAAACATTCAACTAAATGGTAGCAAGATCCCTCTAAAAATACACTAAAAACTGGGTTAGCCAAGCAAACAGCAGTACAACAATGTCAATTTGCAGAAACTAAAATCCACAAAGATTTGATATATTTCCTTGGCCTTTACCATACAAAAATAAAGAGAACAACAGAAACATCATTTATTAGACTGGCAAGGCATTATGTAGGTCTTTAAATGATGTTAATCTGGACCAATTAATCAAAGCAGTGGAATAAAATATTCAACAAGAACACACTTCAATCAATAATTGGAGCAGTAATTCCTGGAGGCTTCTTGATAGTAGGAGACTTTAATGTACCAATCAGTCTAAGATACCAATAATATTTAGATTTTACTAGAGTTAACATTTTCAGTTCAGAGTCGGAGCCTTTGAGATTCAAGCTGTTTTGGAACTAAAGAACTTCAACATGCAAGAAGGTAAAGTGCATTTAGTAAGTACTGAACTGTCTAATAAGAAGGGCTGGAGAAACAAACAAGATCTTAGAGGACTGATCCAAAGTCCATTGACGTCCATAGCAGTGTTTCATTGACTTCGGTGGACTTTAGATAAGACTGCTAGTCCCTTAAATCTACTTAGCAAAGCATTTCAGCACATATCTAAATACTATTGACTTCAATGAGACATAGGCACAGGCTTAAGCACATGTGTAAGTGTTTTGCTGAATAGGGTTGGACATAAGTTAAATTGTGTTGCTGAATTGGGGTATAAATGAGAGAATGTTGTATAGATGAAGACACATATAACATCCGGGCCGAATAGTTTCCTGACCATATTAGTCAACTATGGTCTGATTATAAAATAAACCTGAAGTGATTCATTTGCGTGGGTCTCTTAGTGCATCTTGTTTCATGTTGTAGACTGCAAGCTGCACAGGACAGGGACTCTCAGTATTTGTCCTTTCAGTGCTAGATGGATTTGTTCAATCCATTCACATTTCAGGTGCTGTGTGCTCTTTGGCAATCTGGACTATGGATTCTGGTAGAAATTCTGTTGCAACTTCAGATTGTTTTAGTTTTCATTGAGTTCCATATGAAATGATTCACGGTAAGTACAATAGCCACAGCTTAGTTGTGTGGTTTTGAAACTGAGTTTGTTTTATGTTGCTCCCATATTTTCATATTTCAGATTGTCATCTCTTACGTTTCAGTGTCAGCAGAATTAAGATGAAGGAGGTCGTTAATACTGCCTCTTGTTTTAGGCTGTCCACAAACTCAGCAGATAACACTGCATCAGTTTACTCAGTTCACCTTTATTGAGGTTTGCTTTGCAATCGTGAGGGCTAGAAAATTATTTTAAATGAATGCTGAGTTTTGTAGCTTTTAAGCCAGAAGGGACCATTGTGATCAGCTAGTCTGCCCTCCTATATAATACAGACAATAGAACTTCTAACTTAATTTTCCAGGCCAATAATTTCTGCATCAAGCCTATAACTTCTGTTTGAGCTATAGCATACCTTTTAGAAATCCCAATGTAAAGACTGCAAGTTCTGGAGCATCCATCAGGTTGCTAATGAATACATAGGATCCTGCAGCATTGTTGAGTGCTTAAGAAATAAGTCTTTCAAGCTTTTCTTTCAAACATTAGCTCACAATCTCTCGGTGCTACAAAGATCTCATTCTAAAAACCTCCAAATCAATTAATCAATACATGTCGTATTAATCAAATGCAATGGTAGACGTAAGCCCTCAACATTCTTCAGAACGGATGTCTACTGAAAGCCATATTGCTTACTGAGGACTCTGAAATACACCTAATGTGTTGTATGCTACCCTGCAAATGGTCAAAATGGGAAAAAGAGAGAGAACAATAAATTTCTTAGAAATCACAGTCATTCCAATTCCATTACTGAACTTGTAACATCTGATCAATCCGCTCAAGAAAGAACAAACAGCAGCTGGCTATATAAACACCGTCAAAAGCTTTTCTGAATTGCATCAAGAAAGCACAGGTAAAGTTGATTTATTTTTCTCTGGTACCAACTTATATCCCTGTGAAATCTAGAATACAAGCAGACAAGATGTAACCTTGGTATCAGACAAAATGGGGAACAAAGTTGTATTCTTTTTTGCCATGGAATTATGACCATCTCGAGAGGTGGAATTATTTGCATCAGACAGGCTTGCAAATAAACTTTGTCAGCAAATAAAATTTTATTGGGGTGAGTATAAGCAATACATGAATATTACGTCCTCTGATCTTCCTGAGGGTTGTCTTTGTGCCTTGAAAAATATTAAGACAAAATAAGTGTCAGTACTGAATGGGGCCTTTATGCAGCCTTTGAGGAGTTTGTACACAGAACTGAACACGTTAAGAGCCACTTCCCAGCGGGAATAAAGCTGCTTAACTTCACCTCTTAACCATACTTCCTTGTTTGTATAAAAACAGAGGCAACAAATAGCTGTAATAGAAAATAACAGGCATGTTCCATGAAACTGGAATGAACTGGATGATCAGTTCAGCCACATCAAAGTTTCTCAGAGTCAAAACTTAAACTAACATGTTTTCAAACATTTCCAGATTTCTCAACGTTTTTCCCCAATGTGCTGTATTTAGCAAATAAATACAATGGTAAAATAACTGCAGTCACCGAAGGATACATAGATTGTAATGAAGGGTTGTCTCGTGGTTAAGGCTCTAAGATGGGACTATGGAGATGTGGGTTCTAGCGTTGGCTCTTCCACTGATGTCCTGTGTGATGGTATAACCATCCATTATAGGTGAGGCACTTAATTTCTGTGCCTCAGTTCCCCATCTGTAAAGTTGAGGATAAAAAAACCTTCTTTTTCCTACTCTGTGTCTAGCTTGTCTATGAAGCTTTTGGGGTCAGCAACTGTTTCTTACTACAATGCTCAGCACAATGAGGCACTGATCTCAGTTGTGCTCATGTAACAGAAATAATGGTCACACTTTTTATTAAGGTTTCCTTTATAAAGGGTTAATAAATGATTAATAGATATAAGCATGTTACAGTAATGACTAGTGTAAATTACTGATGATTTCCAGCAAGGTAACGCACATTGGAGGGAGACATTTGCACTACTCATGGGCTCTAAATTAATGGTATGAAGTCATGCTAAAGACATGGACAGTTCAAGGAAGACCTCTGCTCACCGTGATGCTGTGGTAAAAAAGTCTACGAAATGTTAGGATGCATGAAGAATGAAATGAGAATATGAAAAGTAACATAATGCCATTATATACACATCTATGATTTACCCTGATCTGCAATAGACTGTGTGCAGGTCTGGTTATCCCATATCCAAACATATATTGCAGAGTTAGAGGGAGTTCAGAGATAAGTAGTGAGAATGATTCAAGGGATTGCTGAGAGAGAAAAAAAAACTGGGATTGTTTACCTTCAAGTAGAGAAAAATAAGAGGGGACATGATAAAAGTATACAACATAATGAATGGTGTATTGAGAAGGTCGCTCTGACGCTTCTGTGCTTCCTGTCTGGTTGCACAAGAACAAGGGGACATTCAATGAACTCGAAAAGAGGCAAATTCAGACTTGATAAAAGGCAATTTTTTCACATTGCACATAATTAACCTGTGGAACTCATTACCAAAGGATGTTTTAGGCCCAGAAGTTAGTAAGATTTAAAGAGGGACTGGATGTTTGTGTGATTAGCAAGAACTTCCAGAATTATCATACTAAAAAAAAGTTTTGGATGGGAGGTAGAACCTAATTCTTCAAAGCCCAAGCCAATCATGTCATTTCCTGTGCTCCTATGGCATCAGACCCTCAAATTCCTGTTTAATGTGCCCAACCCAAGAAACTGAATACCATAAACTTCAAACAAGGTGAGACTCTTGCATTGTGCGGACCCTCAACTCAGGTGGAAGCGATACAAGGTGGAAAGGACCCAGAAAAAGAGAATGGGGAAAGAGATCTGGGGAAAGAAGATAGTTGTGCTGCAAGCAGGTGAGGTGCAGTGTATCCTGTGGAGGAGAACAACACAGGGTCAATGCACGTGTACTTCACATATCGGCCCCTTCTACACTGAAGTGGGACAGAAGCAGTATCTGGGCCTATTATTGGTCTTGGCAAGCAGATGTAGTGCAAACTCCTTTGTGTAACTTTCAGGTGGTCATTAATAAAGTGTCACCTCCATTGTACCATATACAGCCTCTCCTTGCTGTTGCCTGCACCATCACATCACCAGTCAGTTTGGTTCTCCCTACTTCTGGCTACATCACACTGTTAGCAGTAGCTTTAATAATCTGCCCAGGCAGCTCAGCTTCTGTCTCGGGCCTCCCTGCTAAACCCAGACCAAGGAGAGAGTTCCATATCTGTCCACCCATGGCCCAGCTCTGTCTCCTCTTTGAGTTATACTGGTTGGATTCTAGCCCCATAACTAACGCAGAAGTGACATTTTATACAATAATGCACAATACAAAGTGGCCAAAGCTTCTTGGCTGAGGCTGTAACAGACTTGTATCCCCTGTTGATCAGGCACAGAGGGGGACCTGTAAGAGGCACTCACCAGTGGGTTGCTGAAGGAAGTCATCAGAGATGCTCTTGGAGCAGGGTGGAATTGCTTTGATTCCATTTTGCTATGACAACTCAAAGAATGAGACAATGTTTAACATCACACCAACCAGGTCATTAATCTCAGCCCACCAAATACATTAAAAAGTAAAATCAGAAACATCCTCACCCCGACATGGCACAGGCTCTGAATTTGCATGGGACAAGGTGATGGAAATATACTCCCCACACTTCCCAAGGACCTGGCTTTTATGAGTGGTGTCAAGACGCAGAGGGATTTGGACTTGTCTGAGTGCCATTCCTGCATCTGCCTGTGGCTCCTTTGCAGTGTATTGTGAGTGTCACTGGCATGTACTGGACCATTCCGTAATGCGTGTTTTGTGGAGAGGCTCTTTTTATTGATTATACTCTGGTGCCAACATCTACTGTTACTTCTTCTGGGCAGAGCATAACTTGTTTTTATTCTCTTCAAACCTGGATACTTTTAATTTAAAAAAAGTCAACCAACATTTCAAGTTATGGGAGTGATCATAGCTTGTTGATATATAACTAGACATTAAAAATATATATAGCTTTCCTGATAAATGGGCTATTTGATTGTGATTAGAAGCTAAAGGTCTTTAAGTTTCATTGTCAGACTTGTTTTCGACTGATGAGCAGGCACTAAGAACAGTGATGTTTAAATTTTTTAGAAACTACATTTCTGGGTGTAATTTTGAGTGCAGTTACATTGTGAAAAAATGTGATATGGCTAACAGCTCTTCTTCTCACAGGGGTACCAATATGTGGAGGCAGTTAAAGAGGCCTGTAATAGTAACTTTGTTATAATCCATATGTCAACATTGCCAAGACTTCTCAAACGACTTTCAGAAACTTCTTCTGCTGAAATAGTTTTATCCCATTGGTCATTTCCGTGCTGGATTCCACATGAAAAAAGGGGCTATTTATTCTCCTGACACCTTTTATATCTTTTATCTCTTCTTTAAGAAAACATCTGTCCATTAGCATACTAATGGCATCTCTGCTAGCACTTAATGGGACAACTTTTATCTTTATGATCCCATCTGGTTTCAAGCAACTTTCACAACAATGAAAAATAAGAAGTTACACATCCTAAAGGCTCCATTCTCCCATGCGCTGCAGTAAGAGGTGTAGGGGCTTATAGAGAAGGCTGGGGATTTCATACCTAAGGGCCCCATTCTCCCTCATGCAGGAGTAATTAGTGGAAGTACCTATAGAAAAGGCTATCCTGAAAATCTGTGTTGTTCCACTGGAGGCAAGAAGCTTCTGCATGGTGGCCCCTTGCTTTCACATTGCTTCCCGGATTCCCTACCTTGCTGCAGACCCTGGACAGCATTGTTCCTGAAGGACACACACTGCCAGAGGTTCCCTCGTTTTGCTCTCCCTGGAACTTCTTTCACCAGGGTTTCAAACTGCAGAGGGAGAGCAATGCAAGTTAGGACAGACAGTCTTCAGTAACTTGCACTGCAGATTTGGGGTGTGGAGTGATTGCAGGCCAATCTGGAGACAGTCATTTATGGGTATTATGCCAGGGACATAAATCAGAGCAGCTCTTCAGCTGTTCTGACATATTCTGGGGGTGAGTGGTGCAACACGAGGGAGCTGTAACCATTTCCTGATGCCGCACCATCCCCCTTCCCATGAACAAAGCTGAACTCAGCCAGAAGGTGGAATATACCCCTATGTTTTCACTATTTGTAAGGTAGGGCAGGTACAGTTTTTAATGGAGGACGGGTGAGGTCCCAGAGTACTGGAGATGGGCAACATAGTACCTATCTTTAAAAAGGGGAACAAAGAGGACCCAGGGAATCATAGATCAGTCAGCCTAACTTCAACACCTGGAAAGATACTGGAACAAATTATTAAACAATCCCTTTGCAAGCAACTAGAGGACAATAGGGTTATAATGAATAGCCAGCACGGATTTGTCAAGATCAAATCAGGCCAAACCAACCTAATTTCCTTCTTTGACAGAGGTACTGCACTAATGAATATGGGGAATACAGTACACATGCTATATCTTGATTTTAATAAGTCTTTTTACATAGTCCCACATGACATTCTCATAAACAAACTAGGGACATGTGGTCTAGATGATATCACTGTAAGGTGGGTGCAAAACTGGTTGAAAGACTACTCAAAAAATAGTTATCAATGGTTTGCTGTCAAACTTTCTAATGATAAGGATAGTTAAGCACTGGAACAGGCTCTCCAAGGAGGTTGTGGAATCCCCATCATTGAAGGTTTTTAAGAATAGGGTAGATAAACACTTGTTGGGGGTGGTCTATGTTTACTTGGTCATGCCTCAGCGCAGGTGACTGGACTTGATGACTTCTGGAGATCCTTCCAGCCCTATATTACTGTGATTCTATAAATATTTGCACCTTAGTACCTGGCAGACAGACTCTGGTGATAATGGGTGTTATAGATAGATCAAGGGTTCTGTTGTCTGTTTGGACTGTGCAGTAGTGTAGGTTAGCAAGTGGCCCCCTCCCTTGACCCCCCCCCCTTTTTTTTTTGCAGGGGGTTGGGGAAGATTAAGTTATTGCAGCCACTGCAAGAGTGAAGTTTACTTCTCCCTTCATGCCTGGACAGCTATAATGGCCAGTCACCCCCTCCCTGCTCACTTGTTTACAGGAGGGATTAGCAGCAGAAGAGGGGCTGCATGCCACAGCCAAGCCCATGATCCAGCCAGGCTGAGCAAGAGGGTTGGGAAGAGACCTTACTCCCCAGTATATCTCTGCTCAGTCAAGTAAGACAAAGGCATATGTCTACTTACAGGCTGGGTAGCCTTCAACTTTCTTCAGTTCTGCCGTAACTCTTCAATCATAAGGACCATTGTTGGCAATTGCAATTCTTTGTCTAAGGGAATGAGACTTTGTGTTCTGATGTAGTCAGTATTCTGCTCTGGATGCAACTATAGAACTGAGTTGCAAGCTAAGACTAAACAGTTCCTCCTGTCATTTTGTCTCCTCACGTTCACCTCCAGGAAAAGGATCCTAGCAGAAAACTGCTACCTTAATGCCAGGATTCTTATTTTAGTTCTTGTGCTCCCATGCAGACATCTTGTAATACTTAAAGGCGAGTTACTGCTTTTCTTTTGCATTTCCATGGCATGAGCCAGCAAATTCCATAAGAGTATTTTATTATTATTATTATTTGTATTGGGGATAATTGAACATTTTCTGAGGTAGGTTGGCTGGCTGGTTGCTTCGTTTGTTTGTTTTTTGAAATACAGCCTCTTTAAGAAAATGAAAATTTTAAATTGTTGAAATTATTCCCCCACAACAATTTTCTTGCTTTTAACAGTTTCAAAAAAAATAATTGAAGGCATTAAAATGTTTGAAAAAACGTGATTATTTTGATTTCTATAAGTTATAGAAATAGAAAAATATTGAACAAATGTGAATCATTTAGAAAAAATGAACTATGGGTCAATTTCAAAGTCTTCCAAAGAAAAACAGCTTCAAAATGTGGAAATTTTTTCAAAACTTCCTCTTCCTTTCTTAACCAGCTCTCACTTTTGTATTATGACAGCACATAGTGGCCCCAATCAACAGAGAGGCCCCATTGTGCTAAGCACTTTACGTAAACGTACTAAGAAACAAAGAATGTACACTCTAAGTACCCAGGACAGAGAAAACGCTATTGTTTTACAGCCGCAGAGCTGAGAGGCAGGTAAGTGCTTTGCCAAGGTCACACAGGAAGTCTGTGTCAGCTCTCCCAAGTCCTAGTTCCATGCCTTGACCACAAGACCAGCTTTCCTATCCAGAATAATACAGCATCTACTTTTGGGGCTATAAAGTATCTTCTATGACAAACCTGCAACATTTAGAAATATACAGAGAAGCGTGGGATAATATCTCCCTTACTATTTGTATTACAGTAGCACACAGAGGCCCTAACCCCATTCTGTTTAGCACCTCCTTTCCATATGCCAAACCAATCAACAAGCTCTATCTACAGAGAAGAGGTGGCTCCAGAGTCAATGCATTTTAATGGAGTTTGCTGATGGGCCTGTAAATGCTCAACAGTACAATACAGAAGAAAACATTTTGGATTGCCCCAAATGTCTATATATTGCGTTACATAGATAGGTGGCAATGATGCCTTTGTTTCATTCAACTTAAGCCTGGTATCTGAGCAGACCATTTAGCAGAAGGTGGGGAGAAGGGATGATTAATGGATGCCATTGTGCATGTAGAGGTGGCTGCTGCTGTCTGATTTTGGAAGTCATGCAGCATCTGGATAGAAACACTTGATGTGAGACAGAGCTGTTGAGAACTTACATTCTTGGTGCCTAATCAACAGGCCAAACACCTAGCCAGTGAATTTCAGTAAAGCATTCCATATATCAACCGGAATTCCAAGCAGAATTATATATATACTAGCTGGAACAAATAGAACTGAGTGTCATGACCCATCGGTCTCAAACCTGGTCCACAGGAGCAGCCATGCTGCAACTCTCCACTTGGCATCATGCTGAGAACTGCTGACCCAGGAAGCCCAGCTCCAGTTTGAGTCTCCACCCCTTACATCCTATTGGCAGAGTCCCACTGGCCCTACTGAATCCAACAATAGGAACAGGAAGCTCTTTGAACAACAGGGATCCACCCTGCTATGGACTGCATATCTTGTGGTTCCTGCTCCTGTTCCCCGGCTTGACTTGCTAGCATCCCGATCTGGCTTGGCTCCGGACCTCTGACTTTCGGTTCTGATCTCCAGTTTGTCTTCTGCCTCTCACCCCCAGGTATCCGGACTTGTCCTGACTCTGGGTACCAACTCATGGTTCCAATCCAAGTTTCCCTTCTGCTTCTGATCTCCTGATCCAGCTGTCTCTCGACTCCTGACTGAACTCCAGCTCTGACCACTAGGCCTGGCTGTGCATGACCCGGCCTTGCCACTGAGGTCTAAAACAGAAAATGTATTGCCAAGTCCAGAACAGGCAGAAGGCTTCCTCCTGGGAGTAGGACCATTGACCTCAATGGGTGCTGTGGATGTTCAGCACCTCTGAAAACCAGAGCGCTTAGGTAGATGCCTAAATATTGAAGTAGGTGCCTAGCTTCAGGCACCCAATTTTGAAAAATTTACTCTTAATGTACATAGAAGAAGAAAGGTAATTTCCTTCAGCAGTATAAAACAAGTGCCATTTGCTTCTGACTTAGATGAGCACAGAAAATTAATCTTGCCCACGCTTCTCCTGTATTTCTCTCCATGATGAGCATGAGGTGTGACCTGTGAACTCGATGGAGTGTGTGTGGGGTAAGGTGGTGTTCAGTATTAGTAAAGGTGTCAGAATCTACCTGCCCCCCCCAAAGGGGACTGCAGGCATCATTAGCTGTTCAGTCTTAGGGCTTGTCTTTACTACATGCTAAATTGGCGCTGGTGCAATTGATACAGCAGTGTCAATTTAGAGGATCTAGTGAAGTGCAGCATAGACACCACGTTAAGTTGATGTAAACTATGTCAATGTAAGTTACGTAACTCAAGACTGAGTTTACACTCCACTAACCTAAGTTATGAATTGCCCTAGTAGCGAGGTGTAGTCCTGAGAAGACTGGAGTAATGAGAGTGGCAGATGCTCAGCACATCAGACTGTAAAGGATGTCAGAATCAGACCCTCTGACCCTAAGGTCATTGTCCTTTCTCTCTCTAGGCTGCAGTAGCAATTTTGGCCTTTGCTGCCTTCTTTTTAAACCTGCTTTTTCTCCTCTGCTTTGCTATGGGCTCTTTAATGTTTGTATTTGGGCTGCTTATTCCTTCAACGCGCAATTGTGGCTTTGAATTTCATCTGATATGGCAGTTCGCTCCCAGCTGCTTCAGCTGCTGTGCTTCTTTATATCTAAGGAAAGCTTTTTATATTTAAACTATTCGTCTCCACCAAGCTGGTTTTCTTAAGCCCTCAAAGATTTTTACTTGTCATGTTTGCTTTGATGTGTCAGCTCTGGTCTATATACAGTACCTCTTCTGTTTGTGTTGCATTTATCTAGCCTTCTGAAACTGGAAGTAAAAGGTTTTGTTTATTAAGATGCAATGTTTTTAAATGATTCCCAGGACTTATTATTTCTGTCCCCAGCATCAAAAAGGAGTTCTCTGTTCATTTTCCTTAATATCACTGTAGGATAAAAATACATGAAGGTGGTTCTGGTAATAGCACAGTTGCTGTTATAACAGGCAAGTCATATGATTTAAAGAAAAGTCTCAGACTTCATTACATAACACATTGGATATTCAAGGTCTTAGTTCTCCTAGAAAATGTTTCAAAGGCATCCTCATATTGTACTAATTAATAACTCCTGAATAAATGTTTCACAGACTTGTTTCCAAGCAAAATTCTCAAAGAAACATAGCTAGCACCATAGGTTTATTGAACTAGCACACAGCTATATCACCGCCACCTGTGCTCTCAGCTGGTGTCATCCCTAGAGTCAGGTCTGATTGGTATTTTCATAGACCTCCAGTGGAAACATACAGCACTACAGGAAGTAAAAATGGGATCAAGACATTCAATTCAAAAGCTAATTTTGAATGCCTCAAAGAATATATTTGTGTGTGTGTGTGCGCGCGCGCGCGCATATAATGCCAACAATAAGTAATTATACAGATACAGAAGATAGAAGAGGTTATTGTTATGGCATCATTTAAAATGACAAGGTGCTTTACAGATGCATGAGCTGCAGTGTCCTAATCAAATTCATACTTGGGAAGTTACATTCTGCCTACTTAAACTGTGCCCCATAATTTCAGGTAGAAAACTTATTCTTCACTTTCCTGTTTAAAACAAAAGTTCTGTTAAGCTTTGTTGTGGTTCTTGAGTAGCTCCACCCCAGATGTGATTGAATTTCAGTGTCAGCAGGATGATTCCTATATACTATAGATAGCCTGGTAAAATACATACTTTCAGGATGGATTTGGTAAGCATCTCCCAAACTTTTGAAAGCTAAGCCCCATCATTATCATGATGGAAAATCCCAGAGGGATGTGCCCTCCTGGCAAATCAAGTGACACCTGGATTGATCTTTTGCCAGGTGCTTAAGGTGGTCTGATTGTATATTCAGTTTATGTCCACCATTGGCAATGTTGTCACATCTCTGAAGCTTTTGGCACCCACATAATCATCCGCCATGTAGCAGTATTCCTTGGTAAACACACTTCAGAATTAATTGGTCTTCCATTCTTATAATATCCATCAAGGAAGCTGCCAAAATGGAACCAGTGCTGATGGAGGTGGGTACTTGTCCTGCCACTTGATATGGAGCAGCTGACAGAGACAATGAGAATTAAAAATGTAAATCCAGTGTTCTTCAACATTCTTCATTGCCTATGTTTCACTTCCATACATTACACGTGGTATAACTGTGGTTCTATAAATTCACAGCGTCATAACAAGCTTCATGTCATGATGTCCCTACAGAGGCTGGTGAAAGGCCCAACTATATGAGCATTCTCATCTTTCAAGCATTCTCCAGCACTCTCTATGATCCTGCCCAAATATTTGACAATTGGCACCTGCTCAATGTCCTGCCTGCACAGCTTAATTACTGAGCTGGTTGTAATCTGCTGCCAGGGTGTTGTTTGATATTAATGGCCGGGGACTGAATTTTGTCTGGATTAATGACCAGAACAATTCATGCTGCTTTTTGTCCGATCACACTGGCCATAAACTTTGTGATTCACCAAACTAAGCTAACAAGAAAACATCATCCAGGTATTCAAGATCTCAAAGCAGAATGGTATTCAGGTCAGTGCCACCAACAGCTGCCTGCTCAAACTTATCCATCAAGCAACCAATAACAATATTGACTAATTTTGGCCCATTAACTGGCTGTTTTTGAAGTCGGAGGCACACTTTTGTTAGTCAAATCTGATGGTCAGCATCAAGTTCAGCACCCCTGTGAACTTGGACATCCATGACCATTGAGTGCCAATGATTGTTTTTTGGGTGATGGGAGAGTTAGTCAGTGATCACCATGTCATTGTCAGCTGCAAACTCTAACAGTGGCTGCCCATTCCCTAACACCAAACTTCCCGAGCATACCAGCCCAGGTTTCAATATCCTTTCCCACCTGCCCATTAAAGTCACCCAGGATCATGGTGATATCTCTTCTCAGAAGTTCATTAAAGACTGACTGCAGTTGCTGGTAAAAATTATGTGCAGTCATATCACTGGCTGTGGTGTTGGGAGACCACACATTGTGATGATAATGAGCTGCTTGGCGGAACTACCATTAAGCAGACACATAATTTGTTAAACAATTGTAAACAAAGAGTAACTATTAATGGACTGATGTCAGATTGGAGGGAGGTCTCAAGTGGGATCTGTTCTGGGGCCCGTGTTTAACATCTTTATTAAGGACCTGGATGTAGGAATAGAGAGCATACTGATCAAATTTGCAGATGACACAAAGCTGGGGGAGGGGTTTCAAACACTTTAGAGAATAGAGTTAAGATTCAGAGAGATAGATAGGGCTCTACCAAATTCGCGTCCATGAAAAACATGTCATGGACCATGAAATCTGGTCTCCTCCCATGAAATCTGGTCTTGTGTGTGCCTGTACCTTATACTACACAGATTTCACGGGAGAGACCAACATATCTCAAATTGGGGGTCATGACCCAAAAGGGAGTTTCAGGGGGTCACAAGATTATTTTAGGGGGCCATGGTATTGCCGCCCTTACTTCTGCACTGCTGCCTGCAGAGCTGGGCCCTCAGCCAGCAGCCGCCACTCTCCGTCCACCCAGCTCTGAAGGCAGCGCCCGAACAGCAGCAGCATAGAAGAAAGGGTGGTAATACCATACCATGCCACCCTTACTTCTGCACTGCTGCCTTCAGAGCTGGGTGGCTGGAGAGTGGTGGCTGCTGACTGAGGGCCCAGCTCTGCAGGCAGCAGCGCAGAAGTAAGGGTGGCAATACCATACCAGGCCATCCTTACACTTCTATGCTGCTGCTGGCAGTGGCTCTGCCTTCAGAGCTGGGCTCCCGGCCAGCAGCTGCCACTCTGCAGCTGCCCAGCCTGAAGGCAGCACCGCTGCCAGCAGCAGTGCAGAAGTAAGGGTTGCAGTACCACAACCCCCGTACAATAATCTTGTGACCCCCCCACAACTCCTTTTGTAGCTCAGGACCCCTACAATTACAACACCGTGAACATTTTAGATTTAAATAGCTGAAATGATGAAATTTACAATTTTAAATATCCTATGACCATAACATTGACCAAAATGGACCATGAATTTGGTAGGACCCTAGCTATAGACAACAAAATGAAATTCAACAAAGACAAATGTAAGGTGCTACACTTAGGGAAGAAAAACCAAATGCACAAATACAGGCTTAGCTTGACAGAAGCACTGCTGAGGTGATAGTACTGCTCTACTCGGCACTAGTTAGGTCTCAGCTGGAGTACTGTGTCAAATTTTGGCCACCAATGTAAAGAAAGGATGTGGAAGAATTGGAGAGGATCCAGAGGTGAGTGACAAAGATGATTAAAGGGATGGAATGCAAGCCATATGAGCAAAGGCTAAAGGAGCTGGGTATGTTTAGTATGGAAGAGAGGAGATTGAGGGGGGACATGATACTGGTCTTCAAATACTTGAAAGGCTGCCATAAAAAAATGGAGAAAAGTTGTTCTCTTGCCACAGAGGACAGGACAAGAGGCAATGGGTTCAAATTACTGCATAGCAGATTTAGATTAAATCTCAGGAAAAACTTCCTAACTGTAAGAATGGTAGGACGATGGAACAGACTGCCTCGGGAGGTTGTGAAAGCTCTTTTGCTGGCGGTTTTCAAAAGGAGGCTGGATAGCCATCTGTTTTGCATGGTTTAGACACAACATATCTTGCAACTTGGCTGGGGATTAGACTTGGGTCCCTTCTAACCTTATGATTCTATGGTTCTCGGCCCACAGGCGGTACTGAATCGGACACTGGTAAGTCATTCGTTAATCATCCACCAATCCCGCAATGCCCATTGGGTATTGGGTGAAATACAACAGCCACACTTGATAGAGCAACCTTTGGAGTGGCCTGAGAACAAAAATGTACAGTCCTCCACTTCCCTTTTCACAGCTTACTGGCCAGTGTACTTCATATAAAGCATAGATCTCAATGCCCAGGTTTTTCAACTGCTTGGCAAGTAGAACAGCATTAGCGGCTTCGGACAATGTTCAAATGTTCCAGACACCAATTTTACATTTGTCACCAACACGCAGTATACCAGAATGGCCCTTTTGCAAGGTTTCATTTATCATTTTCTCCTAAGTGGCAGAGAAACTCTTGGACATTTCAGCTACAAAGAAAATTGACCAGATAGTTGATTGTGGTCAACTTTAGTATAAATACCCTCACAACGTGAACATATCAATCTGAGAACTAAGCCCTGCTTTAGGCAAATGAACCTAGTTGTGTTCTCTTTCAGTCTTACTATGTAGTGTTAAAATCTTGCTGATTTTAATTTGTACATGTTCTGCCCAAAGGCTAGTCCTTTGTCTCTCTTCCCTCACCCCCACAAAGGAGAGAACCCAATATTGCTGAAAAATGCTGGTGTGGATTTTCATAATATACCAAATATATTCGTTCATTAGCCCATTCGTTTATAAGCCAACCCTCCCCCAAATGGATAGGTAAAAATAGCAAAAACTGTATGACCCTTTCATAAGCCTACCCTATATTCAGGGGTTGGAAAACTTTGGCTCCTGGCCCATCAGGGTAAGCCGCTGGTGGGTTGGGATGTTTTGTTTACTTGGAGCATCTGCAGGAACGGCAAATCTCAGCCACAGGGAGCTGAGATGCTCCATGTCTGCAGACGCTCCAGGTAAACAAAACAACAATGTATTAGATATTCAATTCAATGATTCTATAGAGTTTAAAATCATCAAGTTTATAAGCCGACCCCTGCCCTTTGATGCGTCACTTTTTTACCAAAAAATATTCAGCTTATGAATGAGTATATATGGTGTATCCTTTCCTTGCTTACATGCTTTGATGAGCAGTGAGATAATTAACATGTAAAGTATCACCCGAGTTAGCACCCATTGAATGGAATGGACAGTGCACACCCTACAAATTTTTTTCCTTGCAATCATAACAGATAGAGTTTAACTTTTTTTTTTACATGAAAGTTGAGACTTGGAATAACAATTGAAGGGTCTGCTGTCTCTCACCTACCCCTAGCTAGTCCTTTGGCAAACTCTGCTCTAAAATATAATGTTAATTTTAAATATGAGCTTTGTTGTAATTATCAGACATGGGAAAGAGAATAAAACCACATGACAAACTCTGTTTTGCAAGACCAAGCTAATGGCCCACAAATCATGGGGACTGATCCTGCATCTGCTAAAGTCAATGTCAAGACTCCCATTGACATCAGTGGAAGTGGAAGCAGGCCATTGACACTTCTGTGCAGGATCCCACTGAATTTGTATAAATAAGGATTACACCCATGAGCATGGGTTTGCAAGATTGGATCCCTAGACTGAATGTTGCTTACTTATGCTCCATAATGCCAGATAATACTATTTTCCTTTGGCCACATAAGAAGACCAACTAAAATCTTTGTTTAATGTCAACAGAGTTAAGAAGGGTTGATCTTTAACTGGTTTTAATTAAAATCAGTTTTGACATATCTTATATCTCTTTATTAATAGAACAGCGTCAACAATTTCTAATGTCATTTCAGTTCTCTGACCATTTCCTTGATTTTAACATAGGTCACACTCATGAAAGGTCAATGTTTGCAGAGAGAGTCATTATTCCAGTCAGCCATTTTATTTAAATCTTCTCATGAAGATATAATAGATAAAGATGGGTAAAACTCAGAGGTAGAAGGAGAAGAGTATTAATAGGCTTTCCTTTTAGTCAGTGCTGAGTTGTAGAGATGAGGGGTTTTAATATGGTGGCATGGAAATAACATTATAGGCAGTTAGTTTTTTATTGATGTAATTTGTTTCCTCATATTGCTATGAGGCAAATTCTGATAGCCTTCCACTTAGAAGTACCTTATTTCACACAGAATCATAGGACTGGAAGGGACCTCGAGAGGTTATCTAGTCCAGTCCCCTGCAGTCATGGCAGGACTACGTATTATCTAGACCATTCCTGATAGGTGTATTTGTCTAACCTACTCTTAAATATTTCCAATTATGGAGATTCCACAACCTCCCTAGGCAATTTATTCCAGTGCTTAACCACACTGACAGGAAGTTTTTCCTAATGTCAAAACTAAACCACCCTTGCTGCAATTTAAGTCCATTGCTTCTTGTCTTATCCTCAGAACAGTTCTTCTCCCTCCTTCTTGTAACAACCTTTTTATGTACTTGAAAACTATTATCATGTCCCCTCCCAGTCTTCTCTTCTCCAGACTAAACAAACCCAATTTTTCAATCTTCCCTCATAGGTCATGTTTTCTAGACCTTTAATCATTTTTGTTGCTCTTCTCTGGACTTTCTCCAATTTGTCCACATCTTTCCTGAAATATGGCACCCAGAACTGGAAACAATACTCCAGCTGAGGCCTAATCTTGTTTACAACACTCCTGCTAATACATCCCAGAATGATGTTTGCTTTTTTGGCAACAGTGTTACACTGTTGACTCATATTTAGCTTACGGTCCACTATGACCCCCAGATCCCATTCCACAGTATTCCTTCCTAGGCAGTCATTTCCCATTTTGTCTGTGTGCAACTCATTGTTCCTTCCTAAACGGAGTACTTTGCATTTGTTGTTATTGAATTTCATCCTATTTACTTCATACCATTTTTCCAGTTTGTCCAGATCATTTTCAATTTTAATCCTATCCTCCAAGGCACTTGTAACCCCTCCCAGCTTGGTATCCTCTGCATTCTCTATGCCATTATCTAAATCATTGATGAAGATATCACCATATTTGGGGTCGGGAAGGAATTTTCCTCCAGGGCAGATTGGCAGAGGCCCTGGGGGTTTTTCGCCTGCCTCTGCAGTGTGGGGCACGGGTCACTTGCTGGAAGGTTCTCTGCACCTTGAAGTCTTTAAACCATGATTTGAGGACTTCAATGGCTCAGACACAGGTTTGATACAGGAGTGGGTGGGTGAGATTCTGTGGGCTGCATTGTGCAGGAGGTCAGAGTAGATGATCATAATGGTCCCTTCTGACCTTAAAGTCTATGATTCTATGATATTGAACAGAACTAGACCCAAAACGGATCCCTGCGGGACCCCACTTGTTATGCCCTTCCAGCATGACTGTGAACCATTGATAACTACTCTCTGGGAATGATTTTCCAACCAGTTTTGCACCCACCTTATAGTAGCTACATCTAGGTTGCATTTCGGTAATTTGTTTATAAGAAGGTCATGCGAGACAGTATCAAAAGCCTTACTAAAGTCAAGATCTACCACATCTACTGCTTTCTCCCCATCCATAAGGCTAGTTGACTTGATTTGAATAGGACTATTTGCGGGGTTATGTACTACTCAACAGAAGAAATGTCATGAGAAGCTGGTCCTAAAAACACTCTAAAACATAGATCTGATATAACACTTTTCATACGTAGATCTCAAAGTGCTTTAAAAAGGATGACATTGTTATCTCTAAGTGACTTGCCCTAAGTCACCCAACAGGCCAATGGAAGAGTCAGGAACTGAACCCAAGGTTCCTGAAGCCTAGTCAACTACCTTACATACTAGGTGTTACTGCTCCCTGTGCAAAAAGATGTATTATTTCTACCTAGTTAATGTTCTTCCATATTATAGCTCATTGACATTTGTCAAATGAAATCGGTTTTGGTCAAAATATGGCCTTTTTTCAAAAGTGAAAACATTTTGGAGAAAAAAATCTTTTGATGTTTACAAATTTTCAGTTTTGGTAAAGATGTGACATTTTAAATTCCAAATGATCAAAATGTTATCAAGACCATAACCTAAATGGTTAGTGCCTTATTTTGTTCACTAAAAACTAGCTTTGGTAATCAGAACATTTTGGTAACCCTTAAAATGATATTTTAAATAATGTTTATTTGTTTTTTTAATACATTTTGTGTTTTGAGAAACAAACAAAAAATTCTGGAGTTCATTTTTCATGAAATCTTTTTTCAAACTTTTGACTAGTTCTATTTCATATGAAGTCCATGAAGTAAGGACCATCTTTTTGTTCTTTGTACAGCACCTGGCACAGTGGGGTCCTGGTCTGTGATTGGGGCCCCTAAAAGCTAATGCATGCAGATAATGGTCGGTCAAATAGAAAACAGAAAAATTATATAACAAAGAGACATCAAAGGATTTAATTTACTACTGAAATGATCAAATTATTTCATCAGAATAAATGGGATAGAAATTTAAGCCCCTTATGCTTAGCTTTAAACATAGGAATAGTTAAATTAAGTTTAACCCCATTGAGGATCCAGCCCTATATTTTAAAAAAGAAAGTAAAAACCAATTACTGTATGTAACTGAATTTTCAGATCATCCTATAGGAAAGTATTCTACATAATATCCAGATTTTAATAAGCAAAGGGGGGTGGGTGTTAAATCTATAACTGTATTGGGTTAGAATAATAAGATTCAGTCTTGACACAAATATTAAATCTGAACATGTCCTTTACAGCATCCTCAGTGTAAAAATGTTCTGCCCAGATAGATCAATTGCTATATGTGTGTGTGTGTGTACTATATATACATTCCTTACAATTCTATTTTATGTAGTCCTTTTCGAAAGGCTTTCAAGAGAGCTCCATTGTCAGCATGCTTAATTGCTCAAAGGTGGAACTTTATGTTCTAATACAACATTAGAAACTTTCCCCTCCCTTTCATAAAAATCAGACCCACTGAATGCCGAAGAGCGCTAAACTTTTATATTTTATTTAAAAGTGAAAATGCAAAGTTGCATGTCAGCAATCTGCAACCTCCTCTATGGTCACTGCTGTGTTGAGAGAGACTCCTGTAAAACACAGTTCCACTTGAAGGGCGGACAGTTTGACAAGAGAAGAACAAAAGTGGGACACATTTTTTTTAAATGTCTGTCTCCAGCTAGGAACATAGGAATGGTCACAGTGGATCAGACCCAAATTCCCTCTAGTTCAGTATCCTGTCTCTGACAGCAGTCTGCACTAGAGGCTCCAGAAGAAGGTGCAAGAAAACCTGAAGAAGGCAGATATGAAATAAACTATCTACTGGGAAAGTATCATTATCTTGAAGTATCGTGACCTGATTTGCAAAAATGCTCAGTGGCCATCATTCTCCTGTGGGCAGCATGACACCCAGTGGGAGCTGTGGGTATTAGGCACCTTGCAAACGAGTCCCATGGTGTCTCAAGCTAGTCATCCAAAAATCCCAAATCTGAGGCCTGGTCAAACAATAAAGGTCAGTAAATGGCTTACTCCAGCCACAACTTACTGCATTCAACTTGACCCTTAACAAAAGACCTCTGCTGAATCCAACAGCCTCTTTTGGTACAAATAAACCATTGTAAGTTATTTTGGTTTGTGCTGGATTGAATCACTCTGGTCAAGGTCTTGGGGGAAGCCAGGGACCTTTAACTAGAGCACTTTGCTGCTGAGATATAAGGAGACAATTTTCAAATATGTCTAAGTGGCTTAGGAACCTAAAAACAAAAGGGTGTAGGTTCCTAAGTCATTAAGGGCATGTTTGAGAATTTTGCCTGTAAGTCTTTTTTACAGGCAGCTTTATACTGAGACTAGCAGGCGAATTTCTATCTTCCCTTTAGCCCTGTCTCAGCTCCTTCCATGCCACCCTCTTAACAAGAGCATACATGCCCCTGCATAGGTTCTTTATACCATGAAGTTAGCTGCTCTCAAGTGCAGCTGAATATAAGTGCCTCCCACTTCAAATTCTTGGCAGGCAGCCAGCATTTTTGCAATTTAGGTTCATCATGTCCTCCCAATGCTGATCACTTCTTAAAGTAACTGAAAAAATATGGCCCACAGCACTGAATCAAACAGGGTAAGCATCCATTAAATTAATCAGTTGGTAAAAACAGAGCATAAATCACTAGTTAGCAGAATGGATCGTACCTAAGGAAAAGAAGAATCAAACACAATCTTTTTTTTTTTTTTTACTTGCAATTTATTGGCTGGAGGGGTCAGATCCTGCACTTTTTATTCAGCCCTTAATCTGGCAGAGCTTCTTTTGAATTCCATGGGAGTTTCCCCTTATTAAAGATGGCAGGATTTGACTCCAGAGCCTTTTTTAAATGGGAAGCTCTTTCACTAGGTGATTCATCCTGTTATTTCTTTAAATGTGTGGGGAATCTTCACACTTAAGTGCATGGTTTCTGGGACTGATGAAAGAAACATATTGCAGACCCCATTTACCTGAAATGCTTTGAGGGTTATCAAAAGAAGCTAGACCTGCAAACAAAACCAAAAATCACTACTTGTATTTGGAGTGAAAGGGTTAGAACAAATCCACCCCCCCTAGGACTTAATGGTTGTTACCATGAAATATGGCATGGCCATGGCATTATAGTGCGGACCTAAATTAGATCTTCCCACTCCAAACGGCCCTGCCTCTTGAGTTAAGTGTGTGGGGATTATGAACTATTTTCTAAAATGTTCAGTTTCAAAAAACCTGGCATCGTGCACCATTTTGTTGGAAAAACTGAGGTCCCACCTTCATTTTCTAGCATGGAACTTTACCCTTCAGGCAAGGGGAATCTAGCATCACGCCCTGTATAACAAAGGAGCCAAATGATACTTTCTATATATTGAAAACCAACTTTATGAAAAGTTTTCTTCCCTGTGCAAGGCAGCCCCAACTCACTCATTGCTTTGGGGAAACAAGGGCGCTTACATCATTTTATATGAGGGGCAAAATCAGCCTTCTTTAAACTAACATCAGAAACCCACTTCTAGTTATATAACATTTCATCACAAAAAAGTAAGCTTATGTATAATTTTCTAGGAGAGATTCAAATCTGTCACTCTGCAATAGTGTCACATAAGTTTGCATGAGAGAGAGAACCGTTCTGTTCATTGCTTGATACTTTACATCACATGGCTTCTTACATACAACCTACAGATCCAGGTTATTGCTTCAGGCTCTGCGTTGTGGGAAATCATTGACACTTGTTTCCTGCTTCACAATGTATCATGAAAACTTAGCATTTTGCTTTGATTGACATCAACAGAAACTTACCCCATGCTTAGCTTTGCAAAGCTGGATGAATTTTTTTCAGGGAAATGTAAATTCACCAAAAAATGCATGTTTCAGATCATTGAAATAATTTACAAATTATAATTTACAAATTAGGTGAATAGTTTCAGCCACAACCAAAAACAACAAAAAAGAAAACAGAAATGTCAAAACAGTTCATTTTGACATTTTTTAAATAAACCATCATGGCATTTTGTTTTGAAATGACAGTTTCAAAATGTTTTGTTCAACTTGAACTTTTTTTTAATTTTTTCATTTCACTGAGGGAAAAAATCCATTTCAGTTCAAAATGAATGAAAAAATTCATTTTTGGATTTTTCAGTTCAGTGACCACACCAAAAAATCAATTATTTGCTCAGCTCTAATGAGGATGAACTTTAATATGTCATGAAACCCAATCTAAAGCAGCAAACTTGATCTCATGAATCATTCCCTATCAGGGAAACTCAAACTCAGGCTTCCAAATGTGGAAACTGGGCATTAGGCCTCTGTAAGGAGTCCAGAGGCCATGGCAACGAGCACATTATAAATGCCAAGATAGATAGGTACACAAGGTGGGTGCAGTAATATCTTTTATTGGAACAACTTCTGTTGGTGAGAGACAAGCTTTCAAGCTTACACAGAACTCTTCTTTAGGTCTGGGTTGTCTCTTTCTAACCTCTTGGGACAAATACAGCTACAACACTGCAAACAAAGAGAAGTAGGGCTGATTTGCCAATTCTTGATTGAAATACTTCTTTCACATGAACAAGCAAAGTTGGAACAGACACTGGAGACTCCATTAGCTGAGGTCCCACACCACTCCATAGACATTGAGGCAGCCTGGTAGAAGCTCAGAGATGTCACATATAATACAAGTATCAGAGGGGTAGCCGTGTTAGTCTGGATCTGTAAAAGCAGCAAAGAGTCCTGCGGCACCTTATAGACTAACAGACATTTTGGAGCATGAGCTTTCATGGGTGACGCATCCGACGAAGTGGGGATTCACCCACGAAAAATCATGCTCCAAAACGTCTGTTAGTCTATAAGGTGCCACAGGACTCTTTGCTACATATAATACAGCATCCAAGGTTCTTGAGTTCGTAATGCGGAAACATGAAGACCGGTTTGATGAGAATGACCTTGAGATAGACCAGGAAGGAAAACATATTTAGCTGTGACAACCATCAAAGAATGTCACTGCTCTCTATAGCGGGGAAGATCCCTGCACGGGTTGTCCTCAACAGGTTCGTCTCTCACCTAGTGAACTTGATGCATCCAGAGTTATAGTGTGGCTTTCATGCTGGCTGTGCCACCATGGACATGACTATTGCAGTCTGACAAATACAAGAGAGGGCTGCTAAACAGAACAAAGACCTGTACATTTTTGTTGAACCTACCAGAGAAGATGATTGCTGTCATCCACTCATTTCACAATGGCACGATGGCCAAGGTTATGGAGTGTGGGACTCATCAGAAGCCTCCCCTGTCACCAATGGCACCAGAGAAGGATGCATAATAGCTCTGGTCCTCTTTGCCATTGTCTTTTCACACATGCTCTTGTTCGCATTCCAGGACTTTGACAGAGGTGTACACATCTGGTTTAGTTTGGATGGGGCTCTAATTAATTAATCTATAGCAACTCAGGGGACAGACCAATTTAATCAGACAGCTATTAAGAGAGCTCTTGTTTGCCTCTGACTGTACCCTCACTGCACATGCACTCAAGGACATTCAGTTTATCGTGGAATGCTTTGCCTATATCTCAAAATGCTTCGGTTTCACAATCAGCCTGAAAAAGAGGGAGGCCATGTACCGGCCAGCACCAGACCACCAGCATCATGAGCACCTGGATCCCAGCTTTAGAACTGACAACATACCCCTCAACTTGGTCAGGAAATTCTGCTACCTGGATAGAACACTTTCCACCAACGCTGTGTTGAAGGATGAGATCATTTAGTGCTTGTCAAAGGTCAGCTTGGCATTTAGCTGGCTCACCCGTAGCCTCTGGAGGGAGGCTGCCTCAGAACAAAGATAAGAATCTACAACATTGTGTTATTCATCCCACTCCTCTATGGCTTTGAGACATGGACGCTTTACCAATGCCACATCAATCAGCTGGAGAGCTACCAGTCCTTGAGAGATGCCAAATCTTTGGCACCAAATGCATACTCATCAGGGCTCAACTTTCCCGGGTTGGACATGTGTTGCACATGGAGGTTTTCTGTATACCGCAAGCAATGTTCTACAGCCAGCTGGGCACAAGGGTTGACCCATCCTCAGATCATGCAAGACAGACATTAAAAACTGGGAACTCATTGCACTGGACACACCCAGAAGGAGAGAGCTGTGCCCTGAGGCCATGTCCATTTTTGAGGAATGGTGTGTGAAGTCTCTGCAGAAGAGACTACATCATAAGGCCAACACCTGAAAGCCACCCCACAATGACTACACTTGTAAGACAAGCAACCTCATTTGCAAATCCAGGATTGGATTCGCTTCCCATGTGAGAAGCCATAAAAACAAACAAGCCCAGAATTCAAATACAAATTATCTGTTGAAGCAATGGGAGAATCCATTATTAGAATCCATGAATCTTCAGCTGGTATAAACTGGTACAAGTTCCATTCAAGTCAAGGAGAACTATGATAGTTAACACACACTGAGGATCTAGTTCACTGTACTGACCTGAAGGAAAGTTATTGATTTGGATGAGTTTTACAGGATGCAAATGTAGCCTTTCCAAACACCAAAGAATGAGTCAAATTCCCCCTAGTAAAAATAGTTCCCATAAGCCAGGGTTTCTGGTGTAAGTTTATAGTGTGAGTCCAGGTTTCCACATTTTCAGTTGTAGTGAATCAGGATGAGTTTCTCTGAGGTATTTTTTTTTTCATTTAATAACTACTTAAATAGTGGGTGAGGTGGGGGGTTTTTGGTTTATTTTTTCTTTGATGCCCAGAGAAGGTAATTTTCTTTCTGTGTTTCAGTTGTCGGCTATAAAATGCAAAATTGGCCCTTTCCAGAATTGAAAGTGGCATGCCATGAAAAATGGCCATTTTTGCTATTTTTCAAAGAATTAGATTTATGCAAATAAGCATTGTCCTAGCTTAGATCTATGCAAACCTGGGGCTTTTTATAATGGGGTTGAAAACTTCTAATGTTCCCTGCACTTACATCCCCACTGGGGTTTGGGAAACATTTTTTTTGTTTAAATCTTCATGTTTCCTGACTCATTACAGGGCCCTAAGCTAAATGGAGCTAGAAGTGTAATGAGAGCTTGAATGAGCAGAAAAATCCATCTTTTAAAAATGGCAGGACAGAAATTGCTTGGAAAGTCATTTGGGCCTATCTGAGACGGGGAATGTGCTAGAAATGTTCTTTGCTGGGGGTGGGAAATTGAGTTATATGAAGTTCATAGAATCATAGAATATCAGGGTTGGAAGGGACCTCAGGAGGTCATCTAGTCCAACCCCCTGCTCAAAGCAGGACCAATTCCCAACTAAATCATCCCAGCCAGGGCTTTGTCAAGCCTGACCTTAAAAACCTCTAAGGAAGGAGATTCCACCATCTCCCTAGGTAACCCATTCCAGTGCTTCACCACTCTCTGAGTGAAAAAGTTTTTCCTAATATTTAACCTAAACATCCCCCACTGCAACTTGAGACCATTACTCCTTGTTCTGTCATTTGCTATCACTGAGAACAGTCTAGATCCATCCTCTTTGGAACCCCCTTTCAGGTAGCTGAAAGCAGCTATCAAATCCCCCCTCATTCTTCTCTTCTGCAGACTAAACAATCCCAGTTCCCTCAGCCTCTCCTCATAAGTCATGTGCTCCAGCCACCTAATCATTTTTCTAGCCTTCCGCTGGACTCTTTCCAATTTTTCCACATCCTTCTTGTAATGTGGGGCCCAAAACTGGACACAGTATTCCAGATGATGCCTCACCAATGTCGAATAGAGAGGAATGATCACGTCCCTTGATCTGCTGGCCATGCCCCTACTTATACAGCCCAAAATGCTGTTAGCCTTCTTGGCAACAAGGGCAAACTGTCGACTCATATCCAGCTTCTCATCCACTGTAACCCCTAGGTCCTTTTCTGCAGAACTGCTGCCTGGCCACTCGGTCCCTAGTCTGTAGCAGTGAATGAGATTCTTCCGTCCTAAGTGCAGGACTCTGCACTTGTCCTTGTTGAACCTCATCAGGTTTCTTTTGGTCCAATCCTCTAATTTGTCTAGGTCCCTCTGTATCCCATCCCGAACCTCCAGCATATCTACCACTCCTCCCAGTTTATTGTCATCTGCAAACTTGCTGAGAGTGCAGTCCACGCCATCCTCCAGATCATTAATGAAGATATTGAACAAAACTGGCCCCAGGACCGACCTTGGGGCACTCCACTTGAAACTGGCTGCCAACTAGACATGGAGCCATTGATCACTACCCGTTGAGCCCGACAAGCTAGCCAGCTTTCTATCCACCTTATAGTCCAATCATCCAGCCCATACTTCTTTAACTTGCTCGCAAGAATACTGTGGGAGACTGTATCAAAAGCTTTGCTAAAGTCAAGGAATAACACATCCACTGCTTTCCCCTCATACACAGACCCAGTTATCTCCTCATAGAAGGCAATTAGGTTAGTCAGGCATGACTTGCCCTTGGTGAATCCATGCTGACTCTTCCTGATCACTTTCCTCTCCTCTAAGTGCTTCAGAAGTTGCTGGGCTAAAGTCTCTGCTGGCATGAACTCCCTTGATTGTAGGTCTCATAAAAAAAGGAGACAGGAGTCCATGCAGAAGACATTCTACATGTTATAACGGTTGTAAGGAACCATATTGTCAGTTTACCCATATCTCCTGAAAAGCTTGACCCCTACTAACAGGATAGTACATCTTGATTCACTGTACTCAGTTAATAACACTGACTGCAGCTTTCCTGCTCAAGTCTGTTAGCTTTATCCGATCCTCCTGCCCTATTTGTGTTGCTCACCCTGACAGATCTGTTTGTTGGTGCCCTGGTAAGGGCCACGTGGCTCTGACCCTTGGAGCTTTGGTCAGTCCCGCTGTTTGAGGGATGGAGCTGAGCGGAGGTAAGCAGGGAAATTTGGTATAAAAAGTCACTTTCTGGGTGAACTCAAGAGCCATTATAAATAGAGGCAGCTAACGAGAGAATTTTGGAGGCAGCGTGAGAGGCTTTCCTTCCAGGTCCACCTCTATGTGCAATTCCACAGTGGCCAGTGATGGACCAGTGGTGCTGAATGGCAATGGATATACCATTTTTTCCTTTTCTTTCCTGAAGCCAGAATGTGTAGGAAGTGCAAGTTGGTGGCTGAGTTGGAAGAAAAGATTCTTGGTTTGGAGGGGGAAGTAGAGATGCTCCTGAGAATCACAGAAGATGAGGAGTTCCTAGGTGGCCAGCTTTGGGAAACATTAGTTCAAGAAAAGAAGGAGATGGCACCAAGGAGCTGGAGAGAGAGGAAGTGAGAGAGGAAGCCTGGCAGCTCATAACAACCAGAGACAAGAGGTCAGGGTGGTATTTTACACAGCTGGATATGGATGAGGATGGGCAGGCAAGGGCCACCAGAGAGACGAGGACCAGGAGGAATTCCATGCAGATAAAAGTTTCAAGGTCCAAGGGAATGGAGATGTTTATGGGATATATCTACAGACTGCAGCTCAGCACAACTTGTAAGAAAATCAAGTTTGCCCACAAAGGGATCCTCCAACTGCTCAAGGGAGATAAATTATATTTATTGGGGATTCAGTACTCAGAAGGATCGAAAGAACATTCTATATGGGACAAATGGAAAAAAGGCCAGGATGCTGTCTTCTCCTAGCTAAGACACAAGATGTCACTCTAAGATTGGTTAGGCTTCTCAAGTCAACAGGCAAGGATCTATTGGTGACAATTCACATCAACACTAACGACACCATGTCGCAGATATCTCACAGATAATAGATGATTTCAGGGAACTCAGAAGTGTGCTGAAGAAGAAGAATATCTAAGATCTTGTGCTGCCAGTACTAACACATCTGTAATATTTCTAAATATTATAGATCACAATTTGCTAACTCAAAAAGTGTTGCATCCAGCATGGGGGTGTTCTATATTAGACCTTGCCTTAACAGATAAAGAAGAACTGATCAGAAATAAAAATTAGTGGTAGCTTAGGTACAAGTGATCATGACTTGATTAGATTTATAATGTGCAAGCACAATAAAGTCCAGACCAGTAAGATATATTCTTAGTGCTTCAAAAAGGCCAATTTCACAAAGCTCAAAACAAGTATGACTAAAATCAGCTGGGTGGAAGAATTTACTAAGACAAATGTGAACCGTAATTGGGAATTGTTTAAGAACACTTTACTAGATGACCAGAAAGCCACGATGAAGGAAGAAATCTGTAGTGGTTAAAAAAATGACCTGGTTTAGAGAAGAAGTGAAGGCAGCTAGAAAAAATATATTTTATTATATTATTTTATTGATAATATATATATTATCAATAAAATATATATAACAACATGGAAGAAAGGGGAACTTGACAGTATTGAATTTAAATCAAAGCCAGGAATTGTAGAAAATAAATGAGTGAAGCAAAGGGACTCAAGGAGAAATATATGGTCAGCAAGTGAATGATAAATTGTGACAGTCTGTACCCCTATGTTCACTGCTTTTACAAGACTATGATAGATTTTGTACAAACTATGCCTTGTGAGATATAATTTGAAAACTCATAATTTGCTGATCATTATTGTTCTGGTAAAGTATGTATGTAAAGTTATATGATTCTACTGTATGATATTACCAAGACACATTCCAAGTCTGGGGAGCAGTCACAAATCCAGTTCCCCAGAGACAAAAGGCTAGCCAACCCCTCATCCAGGTGTCAACAAAATCAAATAGACCACCATCTGGTTAAGTGGCCGTTCTTTGGTAGGAAAGAGGATATGGGCGAAAATCTACATTTTTACAAAGAAACAGCTGGGGGGTTCCCATCCACACAGACTTTCTGTCTCCTGAACCTTAGTTGGAGATGATTCTCAAAGAAGAGAAAGAGCTATAAGAAAGGAGGGCAGATGCCCCAAATTATCTCTCCCTCTCCCTCTATCCACAGCATCGAGGACACTAAAAGAACAAACGAAGCAGCATTGGACTGAGTGAGGGATCCTGACTGAAAGAGATTCAGTTAGTAATACTGCTGCAACATGTGGTGAGACAGACTTTTTGCTTTGAATGCACTTAGCTTGTTAAATTAGGCATTAGTTGCTTTCCACTTTTATTTTCTTATAATCAATTCTGACTTTTATGCCACATTACTTGTAATCTATCTTTCAGTAGGTAATAAACTTGTTTTATTGTTTTTATCTACACCAGTGTGTTTGGACTGAAGTGTTTGGGGAAACTCCATTTGGGATAACAGGATTTGTGCATATCATTTTCAATTAATAAAATGACAGACTTTATATTAGCTTATATTATCCAAGAGAAAGTGGGTAGTAGAAGATGAACATTTCCGGGGAAAGTCTGGGACTAGGAATTTGCTGGTATTGCTCTGCAGAGTAATTAAAGAGTGGCTGGCTATAGCACTCATACTATATAACTGGGAGTAACTTACCTGCTGGCGGCTGTATGGAAGTAGACCAGGAGTGGCAGCTCTCATAGAAAAGCAGTGTAAAAGGCACCCCAGGTAGGAGAACTGAGGGGACACAACTTTTCATCAGTCCAGATTGTAATGTCACACAAATAGAAGGAGTTTTTAAAGTAGATTAGATACAAAAAGTATCCTAACAATTGTATTGGTCCATTCCTAGATGAAAATGGTAGAATTCTCAATAATAATGCAGAAAAGGCATTCAGTGTGTTCAATAAATACTTTGTTCTGTGTTTTGGGGAAAAATAGATGATGTACTCATATCATATATTGATGATAACACTCTTTTCGTTCCACTAGTATCTTCGAAAGATGTTAAATAGCAGCAACTCAAGGTAGACATTTTAAAATCAGCAGGTCCAGATAACTTGCATCTAAGAGCTTAAAAAGAGCTGGGGAGGAGATTCCAAGAATGGTAATGTTTGTTTTCAATAAGTCTTGAGCATTGGGGAAGTTCCAGAAGACTGGAAGAAAACTAATATTATGGTCAGACAATGGAGCAGCTGATATGCAACTCAATTAAGAGATAAGTAAAGGAAAGTAATATACTTAATTCCAATTAGCATGGATTGATGGAAAATAAATCCTGTTAAACTAACTCAATACCTTTTTTGATGAGATTACAAGTTGGTTGATAACGGTAATAATGTTGATATAATGTATTTAGACTTCTGTAAGTTGCTTGATTGAGTCAGAATTGCACAACATTTTGATTAAAAACTAAAATGATATAAATTAGCAGACATTAAATAGATTGAAAGTTGCCTAATAGTTAGATATCAAAATGTAATTGTAAATGGGAACTCATCATCAAAAGGATATGCTTCTAGTGGGGTCCCTCTGGGATCGGTTCTTGGCCCTACGCTATTTAACATTTTTATCAATGACCTGGAAGAAAACATAAAATCCTCACTGATAAAGGTTGCAGCTGACACAAAAAATTGGGGGAAATGGTAAACAGTGAAGAGGACAGGTCACCGATGCAGAGTGATCTGGATCACTTGGTAAGCTGGGTGCAAGCAAACAATATATATTTTAATATGGCTAAATGTAAATGTATACATCTAGGGAAAATAATGTAGGCCATACTTATAGGATGGGGGGAGGAGATGGAGCTGTATCCCAGGAAGCCGTGACTCTGAAAAAGACTGGGGGATCATGGTGGAAAACATGACCTCCCAGTGTGACACTGTGGCCAAAAGAGCTAATGTGATCCTAGGATATATAAACAGGAATTTTGAGCAGGAACAGAGAGGTTGTTTTACCCTGCACTTGGCACTGGTCTGACCACTGCTGGAATCCTGTGCCTAGTTCTGGTGCCCACAAGTCAAAAAGGATGCTGATAAATTGGAGAGAGCTCAGAAAAGAGCCATGAGAATGAATAAAGGGTTAGAAAACATGCCTCTCAGCTCAAGCTCAATCTATTTAGTTTAGCAAAGAGAAGGTTAAGGGGTGACTTGTTTACAGTCAATAATAAGAATCTTCATGGAGAACAAATGGGCTCTTCAGTCTAGCAGTCAAAGGATAACATATTCCAATGGCTGGAAGTTGAAGCTAAATAAAGTTCAGACTGGAAATAAGGGGTAAATGTTTTTACAGTGAGGATAATTAACTGTTGGAACTATTTACAAGGGTCATGGTGGATTCTCCATCACTGGCAATTTTAAAATCAAGATTGGATGTTGAAATCTCAGTAAATCAATTCATTAAATAAACTGGAATTTGGCCAGGAAACCAGGGTCAATACCCTATTCTTGCAAAATGTGACAATGGATCTTCAATAAGCACAAATGCTCTGGCCCTTGGTTGCAGATCTTATTGAAAAGAAGAGCAACACAGTTCCTCCTATCATACTGACACCTGAAATTGGGCCAGCTAGTAAGGTTAGGGAGGACTAATGACCCAACAGAGTTTGTCAGAAAGCAGCACGTTTATTATACTGATAGCTAAACTCAAAAGAAGGGGGTGAGGGGTGTCACACTCACACTCGCATACTCACGCTCCGTGAACAGGCATGGCACTGGAGATGTCTGTATCCTTCAAGGTAAGTGTCCCACAGTGCAGCGATGGATGGTGCAATGAAGGTAAGTCTTCCCAAGGCACGATGGAATGCAATGTGGTGAACCACTGGCCAGGCGGTTCGGGCGAAGGGCCTTTACGGGAATTACAATCTTGTGAGTGCACTCCTGAGAACATGGCCCCTTCCCCTTTCAAGGACTTGCTCCTCATGGCCTGCGACTAGAGATGACTTGGCCGCCTCTGGTTGGTCACACTCCATCTCGGGCCGTGTCTATGCATTTGGCATGTGATCACTGCCTAATTAGAGTCCCAGACACCTTGTCTACCTGGGAGCTTTTCTGATATTCCAGCTGTTCAAACAGCCCATTCATTCCAGGAGGGAGGGAGGGGGAGGGGGAAAGCCACTTCACAGGTATTCAAAGAGGGAGAGGAGACAAAAGGAGGGGGGGAAGTGTAACAGACCTTTTGAGCATAGACGTTATCCATAGCATACAGATCACTGCTGCTCCTACAACAATTCTCTACTGAGTTAAAGTGTGAACTGCCATCTACTTAAACACCAGTAACACTTCCTGAAGTGCATATTTGGTTCTTGGTAAAGGGATCTCACATGAAAATGCTGACTCAGTCCAGTCCTGCTGGGCACGTGAAAGCATCACATGATAAGGTGATTTGGTTGCTGGGAGCATACCATTATGTAGGATATGTAATTAAAAGAAAGACAAGGTGAATCTTTCTTGGTAATGATGATACTTAGAAAAATTCTAAGGTGGAGGTATCTAAAAGCCGAACACTGGGTGACCATACTCAGCCAGCCTGTGGAACTCCTTGCCAGAGGATGTTGTGAAGCGCAACTCTGTCACAGGGTGCAAAAAAGAACTAGATAAGTTCATGGAGCATAGGTCCATCAATGGCTATTAGTCAGGATGGGCAGGGAAGGTGTCTCTAACCTCTGTAAAAGCAACAAAGAATCCTGTGGCACCTTATAGACTAACAGACGTTTTGCAGCATGAGCTTTCGTGGGTGAATACCCACTTCTTCGGATGCAAGATATCAGATATCTCTAACCTCTGTTTGCCAGAAGCTGGGAATGGATGACAGGGGATGGATCACTTGATGATGAACCTGTTCTGTTCAAAGAAGAGCATCTTTGCAAGCAGGCTGGCTAACCTAGTGAGGAGGGCTTTAAACTAGGTTCACCGGGGGAAGGAGACCAAAGCCCCGAGGTAAGTGGGGAAGTGGGATACCAGGAGGAAGCACAAGCATAAGACTGCAAGAAGGGAGGACTCTTGTCTCAGACCGAGAAAGCGGGACAATCAGCGAGTTATCTTAAGTGCCTATACACAAATGCAAGAAGCCTGGGGAACAAGCAGGGAGAACTAGAAGTCCTGGCACAGTCAGGGAATTATGATGTAATTGGAATAACAGAGACTTGGTGGGATAACTCACATGATTGGAGTACTGTCATGGATGGATATAAACTGTTCAGGAAGGACAGGCAGGGCAGAAAAGGTGGGGGAGTTGCGTTGTATGTAAGAGAGCAGTATGACTGCTCAGAGCTCCAGTATGAAACTGCAGAAAAACCTGAGTGTCTCTGGATTAAATTTAGAAGTATGAACAACAAGGGTAATGTCGTGGTGGGAGTCTTCTACAGACCACCAGACCAGGGGGATGAGGTGGACGAGGCTTTCTTCCAGCAACTAACAGAAGTTGCTAGATCACAGGCCCTGGTTCTCATGGGTGACTTTAATCACCCCGATATCTGCTGGGAGAGCAATACAGCAGTGCACAGACAATCCAGGAAGTTTCTGGAAAGTGTAGGGGACAATTTCCTGGTGCAAGTGCTGGAGGAACCAACTAGGGGAAAAGCTCTTCTTGACCTGCTGCTCACAAACAGGGAAGAAATAGTAGAGGAAGCAATAGTGGATGGGAACCTGGGAGGCAGTGACCATGAGATGGTCAAGTTCAGGATCCTGACACAAGGAAAAAAGGAAAGCAGTAGAACAGAGACCCTGGACTTCAGAAAAGCAGAGTTTGACTCCCTCAGGGAACTGATGGGCAAGGTCCCCTGGGAGAATAACATGACGGGGAAAGGAGTCGAGGAAAGCTGGCTGTATTTTAAAGAAACCTTATTGAGGTTGCAGGAACCATCCCGATGTGTAGGAAGAAAAGTAAATATGGCAGGCGACCAGCTTGGCTTAACAGTGAAATCCTTGCTCGTCTTAAACACAAAAAAACAGCTTACAAGAAGTGGAAGATTGGACAAATAACCAGGGAGGAGTATAAAAGTATTGCTCAGGCATGCAGGTGTGAAATTAGGAAGGCCAAATCACACTTGGAGTTGCAGCTAGCCGGAGATGTTAGGAGTAACAAGAAGGGTTTCTTTAGGTATGTTAGCAACAGGAAGAAAGTCAAGGGCTGTGGCTACACTTAGCACTTCAAAGCGCTGCCGCGGCAGCGCTTTGAAGCGCTAAGTGTAGTCAAAGCACCAGCGCTGGGAGAAAGCTCTCCCAGCGCTGTCCGTACTCCACCTCCCTGTGGGGAATAACGGACAGCGCTGGGAGCCGCGCTCCCAGCGCTGGGGCTTTGACCACACTGGCGCTTTGCAGCGCCGCAATTTGCAGCGCTGGAGAGGGTGTGTTTTCACACCCTGCTGCAGCGCTGCAAATTTGTAAGTGTAGCCAAGCCCAAGGAAAGTGTGGGCCCCTTGCTGAATGAGGGAGGGAACCTAGTGACAGAGGATGTGGAGAAAGCTAGTGTACTAAATGCTTTTTTTGCCTCTGTCTTCACAGACAAGCTCAGCTCCCAGACAGCTGCACTCTGCAGCACGGTATGGGGAGGAGGTGACCAGCTCTCTGTGGAGAAAGAAGTAGTTCGGGACTATTTAGGAAAGCTGGACGAGCACAAGTCCATGGGGCCGGATGCGCTGCATCCGAGGGTGCTAAAGGAGTTGGCCGATGAGATTGCAGAGCCATTGGCCATTATCTTTGAAAAATCATGGCAATCGGGGGAGGTCCCGGACGACTGGAAAAAAGCTAATGTAGTGCCCATCTTTAAAAAAGGGAAGAAGGAAGATCCAGGGAACTACAGGCCAGTCAGTCTCACCTCAGTCCCTGGAAAAATCATGGAACAGGTCCTCAGGGAATCAATCCTGAACCACTTAAAGGAGGGGAAAGTGATCAGGAACAGTCAGCATGGATTCACCAAGGGCAAGTCATGCCTGACTAACCTAATTGCCTTCTATGAGGAGATAACCGGCTCTGTGGATGAGGGGAAAGCAGTGGATGTGCTATTTCTGGACTTTAGCAAAGCTTTTGATACAGTCTCCCACAGTATTCTTGCCAGCAAGTTAAAGAAGTATGGGCTGGATGAATGGACGGTAAGGTGGATAGAAAACTGGCTAGATGGTCGGGCTCAAGGGTAGTGATCAATGGTTCCATGTCTAGTTGGCAGCCGGTATCAAGTGGAGTGCCGCAAGGGTCGGTGCTCGGGCCGGTTTTATTCAATATCTTCATTAACGATCTGGAGGATGGTGTGGACTGCACCCTTAGCAAATTTGCAGATGACACTAAACTGGGAGGAGTGGTTGATACGCTGGAGGGTAGGGATAGGATACAGAGGGACCTAGACAAATTAGAGGATTGGGCCAAAAGAAATATGATGAGGTTCAACAAGGACAAGTGCAGAGTCCTGCACTTAGGATGGAAGAATCCCATGCACTGCTACAGACTATGGACTGAATGGCTGGGCAGCAGTTCTGCAGAAAAGGACCTAGGGGTTATGGTGGACGAAAAGCTGAATATGAGTCAACAGTGTGCCCTTGTTGCCAAGAAGGCTAATGGCATTTTGGGTTGTATAAGTAGGGGCATTTCCAGCAGATCGAGGGATGAGATCATTCCCCTCTACTCAGCACTGGTGAGGCCTCATTTGGAGTACTGTGTCCAGTTGTAGGCCCCACACTACAAGAAGGATGTGGATAAATTGGAGAGAGTCCAGCGGAGGGCAACAAAAATGATTAGGGGGCTGGAGCACATGACTTATGAGGAGAGGCTGAGGGAACTGGGATTGTTTAGTCTGCAGAAGAGAAGAATGAGGGGGGATTTGACAGCTGCTTTCAACTACCTGAAAGGCGGTTCCAAAGAGGATGGATCTAGACTGTTCTCAGTGGTAGAAGATGACAGAACAAGGAGTAATGGTCTCAAGTTGCAGAGGGGGAGGTTTAGGTTGGACATTAGGAAAAACTTTTTCACTAGTAGGGTGGTGAAGAACTGGAATGGGTTACCTAGGGAGGTAGTGGAATCTCCTTCCTTAGAGGTTTTTAAGGTCAGGCTTGACAAAGCCCTGGCTGGGATGATTTAGTTGGGTTTGGTCCTGCTTTGAGCAGGGGGTTGGACTAGATGACCTCCTGAGGTCCCTTCCAACCCTGAGATTCTATGATTCTATGATTCCCTCTTGGGCACCTGGCATTGGCCACTGTTGGACAACAGGATACTGGGCTAGATGGACCTTTGATCTGACCCAGTATGGCCATTCTTATGTGTTCATGTAATGAATAACAGGAAAAAATGACATCTACACAGTATGGGATGGGGAATAGTCTTCAGGAAGCATTTGAACTGAAGAATGGTTAAAAATTATGACAGACGTTTAGGCTTAGGCTTTTCTGAGCTTATGTCAGAACCAAGTCAGCTGTAAAGTGATACCTCAGAATCACTGGTAAAGAGGGGAAAGCAACTGTCAGACAACAAAGTTTCAAGTGTACTTTGAGAAGAAGAGAAGAATTAATTTATGACCTGAGTGTTTGGATTTTTCTGGGTTGTTTTTTTTTTGTTTTTTTGTTTTGGGGGAAAAATGTCCCCTTCAGAAGTGATGTATTGAGTTAGTTGTAATGGAAGACAGAGAAAAGAAAAGCTGCCAAAATTGGGTAAAATTTAAAGCTTCTTAGACATGTTTTATTGTCTCTTCATAAAGAGTGTCTCTCTTTTCTGACCTCCTGGGAATCTGAAACAAAAGAGGATTCTTCAGTGTGATGTATGGGGGCGGGAATCAAAAGCACACAAGGCTTTATGGCTGGATTCCACACAACTTTCTACATAAAGAATCAAAATGTTTTACCTGGTATTCATCTAGCAGTACTCCACTCTTCCATACATTCTCAAACAAATGGTTTTGAGAGAAATCACTCATATACCATTTTATATGAACTGATGATATTGCCATGTGACCTTTTCTAATATCTGAATAATGGAATGGAAACAGAAAGTTTCATAGAGTGGCAAACTTGAAGAAAAAGTGCCTTTAAATAATGACGGTTTACACTCAAAATATTCAAAGCCAGATTGTAGCTTTGCCAGTTTACACCAGGTGTGGCTCTATCTCCGACGTGAGGGTTGGTTTGGATAAGCATTTTAGACCTTGATCTTGCAAACACTCTGGTGCTTAAGCACATGAGTAGTCCTACTGAATCATTTAGAACAGGGGTTCTCAAACTGGGGATCGGGAACCCTCAGGGGGTCGCGAGGTTATTACATGGGGGGTAGCAAGTTGTCAGCCTCCACTCCAAATCCCACTTTGCCTCCAGCATTTATAGTGGTGTGAAATATATAAACAAGTGTTTTTAATTTATAAGGAGGGGTCGCACTCAGAGGCTTGCTATGTGAAAGGGGTCACCAGTACTAAAGTTTGAGAACCACTGATTTAAAATACCCATGTTCATAAAGTTAAGCAGGAATGGAACACAACAACTGACAAAAATATTCAATAAGGGGAGTGAGTTGAAGACAAAGGAGATTTACAGTCACAAGTTTACATAGTTACTCGGTTAGGGTATGTGCATATCTTAATGGTTCCATCAAAGTCATTTTTAATGACTTGCTTTTTGATAGCAACATGGAAAAAATGTGGGTTGAGGAGACTTGAATAAGGGGAGGGTGGAAACTTGTGGCAGTGCTATAACAATGGCATATTATGCATTTATCCAGTGATAGAGATTTAGTTGAGACTGTTTTGCATGATTGTAACATGATTTCAACAGCTGTTTGACTGACTATATGTGCTTGTAATGTCTTTATCTTTCAGAATCTTTCACAGATTTCATGTTCCTTTTTTCTCTACTTGCAAATATGTAAAAGCCAAAGTGCTCATGGCATTATGAGTTAAAGGCCTGTAATACTAAAATCCAGAAATGTTTTGCTAAGCTTCAAATAATAAAAAAAAAAAATCATTGGTAATGCATGGTATATGATTTGTTAATTATAGGTGATGGAGCATGCAGGCAGACTTGTGGGAAAAAGATCTTTACTGAGCATGCTGAGAGGCCAGAGTTACCTGTTTTGAGGCCTTTGTTTGTCTGCTAACAGCCTGGTCCCAGCTTGCACTCCTGAGCCCCTGGTGCCACAAGAAACTAGATCCCTCCTAAAAGCTGATCCTTTTTCTTCAGTTCCACTCACTACAAAGTGACCTCCCTGGATGGATCTGCAAACCCACTGTTCATTCCTCTTTTACATGCCTTCTCAAGACTAACTTTTGGATGATTTGCATCCACAATTCAAAACTAATAACTAATTATTTTGTTGAATTTTCAACTAGTTCAAATATATGGTTGAATTATAAAACTGGACAATAGGGATTAATCATTGAAATGCTGACTTTCAATTAACTGTAGGGGATGAACAAAGCCCCTGTAATGGATACAAATGAACTTTCACTCCTATTCATCTGAAAGGTATTTGAGTACACATGTGGAATGGACTAGTCTTACTTTGGACAAGACCTGAGAAATCAACAACATAAACCAGTTCAGCAACATCCATAGCTCAGGAGAACCCAGTGCAAAAATATTCGTGAAAAGTAAAGTAGGCTGTCGTGTCCTGTCTTTCTCTTTAGTCAGGGAGTGAGAAGGGAGAAATCATATTTTAAACTCTAAATATTATGTCTCTTAATTCGAGAATCTTAATTTGCTTCCTTCCCAAATGCTCTCAGCTCTTAATCGCTTACAGCATCTCTTTTCATTTTCATTATCAGTTAACCCTCATTGCAAAACCTTTAAATTAAGATGCTACTTTATAGCCTTGCTTTGTTGTACAACTGTTTTAAAGCTGACTCGCAACAATCAGAAGTAGAATTGAAAGCTCTGTATTTTGTAAGAAAACACGTAAAATTCCAAACCTCTATAGGGGACAGCATTCAACAAAAACCTAGGCGGTTAGGCAAAATTTGGTTTCCCGGTGGTTGTTTTGGTTAGGAGGAGAAATTGATGTTGGAATCAGGTATTTCTTTGATGCAATCCTTTTATTTTCAAAAAATGTACAAAATCCTTTTTTCATGGAACACAGCAGGAATCATAGAACGGGAAGCTGTTTCTTTGCTCACAGTCCCAAACCTCTTTCAGCCAGCACTCAGCCCCAAAATCTCTGTTTCTTTCTCAGGACCTTCCTCCCAGAGTTTGTTCTAGCTTTGTGCTGCTTACAACAGAGTCTTGGTCCTTGACTGGGCTCCTACAGTAATACAAATAATAAATAATAATTCTCTCTGAGCAGGTCTGCTGTTTATCCTTTTTTCCCCACAGACACACACACCCCTCTACCAAAAAATACACAGTGAATCTTCTCCCTCCACATGTGCCTTGCACGTACCTTTGTTTTGAGTGGTGATACATACCTGTATTTTGGGTGGAGGCTGCTATTGTTTCAGCTATCTGTCTCCATAAAGGAGTTTAATTGTTTCTTACATTTGTCAATAATGAAGGGCAGCAGCTATGTCCACAGTTATTCCCAGAGAAGTGCTGCTTTCTTATGAGAACTTTTTTCCCCCAGCATACCATTTTGGGTCTGTCCCTTTAGCTTTAGCAGAGTCAAACAACTGTAGCCATAACATAGGTGCTGCTTGCTGCAGCTCCCCGTCTTCCAGACGGTATGTATGCTTAACTTCTACTGTGCTTGCCTTTTTTATTGCTAAGTCAAAGGCCTATTTTAATCGGTACGAATCACAATGTTTTAGCACTCTGCTTGTTGCTGTTCTCCTTCCTCTTTTGTAACATTACTGGGCGTGTACAGAAGGTGTCATTACAGAGGAGATTGTACGTTCTGTTTATCTGAGTGTACAAGCCGTTAGTTCTTGAAGAAATACCTAGTATCTGTTATGGTGCAGCTCCCATTAAAAGCCGAATGGGACCCCCAGTCAACTCTGTTCTGCCTGATTCTCTCTGCCAATAATTTCCAGAGGTATATACTGCCAACATGCAGATGAAGAACTGGGACAAATGTTTAAAGAGGAGGCAGCATATGCCTGATGATTATTCTTTTGGGCAATGTGGGCCAGTGTTTCAGTGCAACAGCATCCCCTTTGGCCAAACGGAGCATTGCACTTCAGTTAGTGAGTTCCTGGTGCCCCAGGGGCCAGAAAACACTCCCCTCTATTCTTAAGTCTCTCAAGGGGTTGGTAGGAGAACACAGGCCCACCCACTCCACAGGGTTCGAGCTCAGAGTCCTTAAGATAGGTGGGGGGAGTCAAGGCTTAACAACTACAGTCATGTCCTGAGCTTCTTCCTATCTCTCCTGGTTTCTGTAGGCCTTTCAGCCTGTTGGTCCAGTCATCCCTTCTCAGGTGCTGTGTTTGGGTGCTTTTTCAGCATTTTTCTGGTAGGATTTCCCTTCTCCAGCCTTATGCCTCCTCTGCCAGCTACCTCCCCCACCCCCCACCTTCCCAGAGCTTTTATTTTCCCAACTTTTGTGAGGCTGCCAATCGGCATTGGTTAGCAGTACCCGCATTAACATCTTGGTTTCTTGACCAGCATGGGATATTGTGACGGGGTGGACTAGGTCTGGAGGTCCCCTGCTGGAGGCCTCATGGCCCTGCCTTAACATGCCCCAGAAAAGATCAATAGAGAGGTCCTCCAGGCTGCCCAGAAAAGCTGCGTGGGACATAGCTAATAAGAGGGGCTGCAGAAGCAGCCAATCAAGGCCTAGCAGGCTCCTATAAAGGGACCTGCAGGGCCAGAGCAAGTTCAGTCTGCTTGCAGGGACTTGGGGAGCAAGAGGTGCTCCTGGCTAGCTGCAGGACCTGAAAGGCTGGACAGAGCAGCTGCTAGCAGGGCTGGCTGCAGGAGCTGCAAGGGGCTAAGCAGGTAGTTACTGGGAGTGACTCAGTGGGGGGATGTGGTCAGCAAACTGAGTCCAAGAGGGGCGGCTCAGCAGGAAGGCTGGGGGTCACTGAGGACTCAAGTAGAGACAAGGAGTCCCCAGGGAAGAAGCCCTTGGGACGTGTTCAACCCCAGAATAGGAGCCTTGCAATTTAGCTGGACCAAGCAAGGGTACAGTGATGTGCCCTGTTGGACTGGTTAAAGGCTGAGCCTAGGGAAGGCTGCAGAAAAAGACACACCAACTGAGGGTACCGTTGCAGGCCCTGTTGGGACTGTTCACAGTCTGAGCCCAGGAAGGGCTGCAGGACATTTTGGATTGTCTAACCCGGAAGGGGGTTGTTTGTTTCACACATGGACAGAGTGTGACTCAGCCGGAGGGCTGAGTCACGGAAGACCCGCCTGACAAGCACTGCAGGTTGTGCTAAAATTTTACCCTACACCGTTTATTCTGTACTTCATAGGCCCTGAATCACCATTGCCTTACTCTAGTTTTATGCTGATGTAACTCCGTTGAGGCAATGGTGAATCAATTGCATTCTGTCTATGCGAGAATTATTTTCTAGTTTCAAAGCCATTGTTGTTTTTTCTAGTAGTCGTTTTGCTCATTATACATGGTCAGATCATATGCATTTTTATCATATTGTCTGCATTCACTGAGAAAGGGCACTATATCCCTATCTTAATTAAGGATATTCTTCATGTCAAAAGGTTGGAGAACTCATTTTAATAAACCTAATGATTCTTCAAACTGAGGAAGATGGGATGCCCTCAAAATGGTAGAGGTCATTTGATTTTCCTGACTGTTAATGTTTTTTTTTAATTGCATTCTAGTTAAAGATTCAGTACTGATATATCTATCTTCTTTAGATAAGATTCTTAAACGGACCAGATCTCAAGGATTTATATGAAATTAAATTGGAACTAGGAGAAACTAATACCAAAGATGTTGCTATTAGGATTGAAACTTGCTCCCAAATCCTTTGTGATCTCAGCAACTAAAACTGGGGAAAAAAGTTTTAGGAAAATACTTAAACTAGACGCTCATATATAGAGCCAGTTAGATAAACCTGTAAATACTTAATGCCGTTCATTTACCGCCTTCTGATAAATCTCACAGCCCAAATGGCTCATCTATAGACTTCTATAAAAAGATAAGTAGCAGATCCTTTTATTAAAGCTGGTTTGGATTCCAAGTTTGTTCCCTGCAACCAGGCCCATGGGTAAAGTGGGTGGAGGCTTGTGAAGATGGAAGTAATCTGTAACCTTTGTGTAAAGTCCTTAGTCCAGTGCTACTGTGCTCTGCACTTTTCGCAGGGCTCATGATTCAGCTGTATGGGTTACAATAACACCTTTGTATTATACAAAGAGACGAGATTAGGATGGAGACGACTGTAGTTACATGTTCCTATACTTCACCTTAATTCTAATATAAAAATATCACCTAAGATTCCTGTTTGTTTTTTTTCTTAAATCCTCTGATAACATTAGTTGAGTTCTAAATTTCCTCCACTTATGTCAAACAATTAACCTGTGAGTGTGCTCATTAGCTGAAGAAAAATCTTTTGAGGACGTGGAGCCCTGGACCCCGCAGGGGCCCCGCAAGCATTGGCCCGGCGGCAGTCCGGGTCTTCGGCGGCATTTCGGCGGCGGGGGGCTCTTCAGTGCTGCGGAAGACACGAAGCGACTGAAGGGCCCCCCACCGCCGAAATGTCACCAAAGACCCGGACTGCCGCCGGGTGAGTACAAGTGCCGCAGCTCCCCCGCTTTGCCCCTGGCCCCCTGAATCCTCTAGGTGGCCCTGGTCTGGCCCAGTGGACTGAGGACAGGCTTGTGAGCCAGGAGAGCTGGATGCTATTGCTGGCTCTGCCACTGACCTGTTGTGTGACCTTAGGCAAGTCTCTCTTTCTTTTCCTACCCTTTGTCTATCGATTTAGATTGTAAATTGATCTGATTGGGGCTCTCTCACCATATGTTTGCAGAGTGCCTCATGTCATGGGAGTGCAATCTTGGTTGGGACCTCTCAATGACTGTAGGATTAATAATTAAATTTTTTCTGCCCTTTTTTTTTTTTACCTTCAGTATAGTCCCTCCAACCCACTCTATCACTGACTACCTACTTTCCCTACCATTTTATTCTGTTCAGTTCTTCTACTGCTCCTATCACTGTGGTATTGGAGGCTGTTCTGGTGGTGAATTCATCAGTATGAATACCATCTGTCACACGTGTTTCTTTCCTTCTCTCTTCTTCCTCTCCCTAAGGAAAAAGCATGTAAATTTTTTACATTTTTATTCTTACACATACATTCATATTTATGTTTATTAGAGAAGACAAGGTCCAACAGGAATTATTTTGGGGAAGTTCTATGGCTTATGTTATGCAGTAGGTCAGACTAGATGTTCACAATGATCTCTTATGACTCTGCAATCTATGAATAAACAGGTGTGTCTTGCACTTACCTTCCCATGCATTTATAACCCACTGGTGAGTGTGTGTTAGAAGTCCTCCACTGTGTTGAGATCTGCAGAGGAAATGAGTTGCTACAGCCCCCCAACTACAGAGGCTGTCTCTTTAGCTCAAACTGTAGCACCTCATGCTTTCAGATCTGCAGGTCCCTGGGCAAATAATTGATTTTTTTTTTATGTGGCCAGGGACTTGAACTCAGATGCCTCTATAGCCTTATTCAAAGGAAGGATCTACTACCTCCCAGATAAGTACCTTAATTAGCAGCAGGATGGTTACAAATTAATTATTTAAAAATCAGATTGTTTTTATTTAAATTAAATACAGGTATTTTTAAAAATAAACCTATTTAATATTAAATTTGAAATTGATGATTTATTTATTTATTGATGATTTATGTTCCGTTCACCCAGGGCTCCGTACGCCGGCCTGGGGTTCCGTTCACCCAGACCTGCAGGAGGCTGAGCAGAGCTGGCGCTCGGACCCCGGCTGGCAGCAGGCTGAGGTCCCAGCTGCCGGTGCGGCTCAGCCTGCTGCCGGTCTGTGGTTCCATTCACCCAGGCTGCCAGGAGGCTAAGTGGATCTGGCGGCCAGGACCCCGGCTGGCTGAGCGGTGGCCAGGACCTGTAGCCTGCCATCAAAAATCAGCTCGCGTGCCACCTTTGGCACCCATGCCGTAGGTTGAGGACTCCTGTTCTAGTGTGTACTGTACTTTATGGTAATTTTCACTATATGCGATTTTCCTCTTACATGCTGACCTCAGAACTTAATCCCCGCATAAGATGTGACTCCACTGTATTCATTTTTGAAAATTTATAATAAGCAATGCTCGGGGGGGGGGGGGGGGGGGCGCAATGTGGAAGTTTAACCAACAGTGCAAAATATCCTTGCTCTGGCCCTGGATATTGTGTCAGCTGATCCCCACAGTCTCCAACCTACCTGGGCAGTACAGCAGACGTGGACCTGCCTACTAACTCCTCTCCACTCCCTAGCCCACCCACCACTTGCCCCACCCCTTAAGGCTTAGCCCTCTTACTTTTAAAAATGATTGATTCCCCCTCTCCCCCCACTCAGGCTTTTCTGGCAGCCCTGTTGCCAGGTATCCAGTTTTAGACTGGAAACTCCAGCAGAAAAGGGGACCTGAGTGTCCGGTTAGCAGTGCTGACTGGAAACTAAATGTCCGGTTATAGGAGTAACCACATTAGCCTCCGCTCCTCCCACTCCCAACATGCACCCCAGAGGGCTGGAAGAGAACCTGTCCTGCTGCTGCGGGAGGAGGGGCAGCTCAGTGCAGAGAGAGACAAAGAGAATGGGCTAGAACCAGGTAGGTACCCGCTCTATGTGGGCCAGGGTGGGGGGGATACTGTTTACCCCCTCCCCAGCCCTGCTGTGCTTGCAGTTTACCCCTGACCCCTCCCTTGCTCCAGAGACCAACCCTAACTCCTGCCCCACTATGCTTTTACCCCCGGCCCCTTTTACAATCATTCCCCAGGGGGGCCCACAAATATGTTTGGTGCCAGGCCCACAAAAAGTTAATCCAGCCCTGCCCCGCTGTAGTTCCTAGTGCATTGGGCCAAGAAGGCAGCCATCATATACCCTTTCAATACAGCTCCTTAACAATTCACTTGTGACTTTGCTGCAAGCCCTGAGCAAGGGGCAACATGTAGGTACACTGCTGCAGGAGCAGACCAGGAAATGGACCATGTAATTCTGAGTCTCAAAATCCGGTTCCTGGTTTCCTTGCTTTTGGGGTGGTGATGGTGCAGATGTATTTGCCCGATCCCTGTCCACATACATAAGAATCCTGTGGAGTCTGCTCTTCTGCCCCATGCTGCTACACAAGTGTAAGGCAATTCACAATTGGGCCCTTCATGCGACCCTCTAAAGGCAGGGCTGCCCAGAGGATTCAGTGGGCCTGGGGCAGGGCCGGGTCTTTGGTGGCAATTCAGCAGCGGGTCCCTCTCGGAGGGAAGGACTCACCGCCGAATTGCTGCCGAAGAATGAAGGGTGGCGGTAGAGAAGCCTAAGTGCCACCGATCGTGGCTTTTTTTTTTCCCCACCGCTTGTGGTGCTTGTACTCACCAGGCGGTGCTCCGAGGCTTCGGCAGCACTTCAGCGACAGGTCCTTCACTCGCTCCGAGTCTTCCGCTGCACTGGAGGACCTGCCGCCGAAGACCCAGAGCGGCTTGCGGGGCCCCTGCGGGGCTCGGGGCCTGGGGCAAATTGCCCCACTTGCCCGCCCCCTTTGGGTGGCCCTGTCTAAAAGCCACTTTGACAGTTAACACTAAGCAAAGAAAATTGCCCCTGGAAGGGGAAATTCCCTGCTGTGTTTTAGCAAAGATGTGTTTGAATGTTTCTTTTCCTGCAAAAGTAAATAAAACCAGCCCAGATACTCAAACACCAGCCTGCCAGATGTCCCTTTGGACTAGCTTTGGAGACTTGTCAGATTTTCAATCAAACTATGCTGAATTACTTTAGCAATTCATGCCGATGGTCTGATAAACAATAACAGATTGTCACGCCATTTGTATGATATGCATGTTTCTAGACTAACTGGCTGCAAACACTGATCTGGGAAAATGACACCCAAAAATATTTGAAAGTGGTCAGCTGTGAGGTTGCAGTGAATGTGGAAGTTATCACGAGAAGATAATGACTTTATTAATGTCCTAGTTCATACAGGGCCTAAGCCCAACTCTGTTCCCAATGGCAAGACTCCATCTTCAATGGGCATTGGATTGGGCCCATAAATAGTTTCTTGGTGGTAATAAAGAACTGAAGTGTCAATGGGATAAAGTAATAAAAAAGCATAGGGGGTGGGGAATCCTGGTTTTATAACATAGGTTTCCATAATTACCATTCACTATCCCATTTCCTAGCACCCAGGTCAGCGAGATATTTAAGCACAAGCCTAACTTTAAGTATATGAGTCATTGGGATTACTCTTGTGTTTAAACTTAGTTAGGCACGCACTTAAGTTCCTGGATGGACAGGGGCTCCAATAACTTTAACCACTAGCATTTCATTGTTACCTACAGTGATCTGACTTTTTCTAGTGACACAACACAGCATGATACAGTAGATGAACACTCTTGGTAATATATTGAATCTATTTCCCCATGTTAAGCATCCTCACACCTTCTTGTCAACTGTCTGAAACGAGCCATCTTGATTATCACTACAAAAGTTCTTTTTTCCCTGCTCATAATAGCTCATCTTAATTAATTAGCCTCTTAGAGTTGGTATGGCAACTTCCACCTTTTCAGTGGCATAAATCCACAATATAGGAATTACTCAGCTTTCCATCCATAACAGTCATCACCTAAACCATGCATCTATTGCATCTAGCATAGAACCCAGAAGGAAGAGAGGAGAGTATTGGGAAGGGTTCAGAAAAGAGCTACAGTAGAAGGAGGTTTGGAAAACATGCCTTATAATGAAAGTCTAAAGAAGCTCAATCTATATAGCTTAGAAAGAGATGGTGACACGATCATGGTCTATAAGTACCTGCATGGGGAGAAGATTCCTAATAGAAGCTGTGTAGCTTCTAGCAGAAAGAAGCATCACCAGTTGCAATGGCTGGAAGCTGAAGATAGGCAGCACATTTTTTTTTTTACAGTGAAGGTAATTAACCATTGTCTCAATTTACCTAAGGATATAGCATCACTTGGAGTCCTTAAAAGGATATTGCATATCTTTCTAAAATTTATGCTGCAGCTCAACAAGAAGTTATGGGCTCAAGGCTGGAAATGTTATGGCAAATTGCTTCCCAGTAGGGGGCACTATGCCGTGATTTTTGAACAGGAACTTAGAGAACTCTACTTTCAAGAAGTGCATGATGAGAGAGCTTATGTGGCAGCAAAGCCTGAATGTAACATTACCGTGGTTCTCTTTGTAAGACTGAACCCCGAACAGGAACCACATGGTGCAGTTCTCTAGCCTGTGTTATGCAGGACATCAGACTTCATGATCATAATATTTTAACATCCATATATTTCTGCCACTTGTGATAAAGGAGTATCCCTTAGTTTTAATAGGGTCTGCTGTTTCAGGGGCCCAAGTCAAACTGGCATTTGACATGTCTCAACCAAAAGACATGCTCACTTCCCATAGCATTGTCTGTCTGACAGTTCACAGTCTGATAGTTCAGTTAACCTAAATTAAGTACACCTCACAGTTCACTTGGTGGTGGTTAGTATCATGGCCACTTTATATTTTATTATTATTAGCAATGCTGTAGAGCCTGGAGGCCTCCGACTAGATTGGGACCCCACTGTACTAAGTGCTGTACTAACATAGTAAGAAACTAGCCTTTTACAGGTAGATAAACTGAGGGATTGAAGAAAGTCAGTGACTTTCCAAGGTACAATGGTAAGTCGGAGGCATAACTGGGAAGAAAACCCAGTAAACCTATGCTTTACACATCTTCACTAGTTTCCTGATTTAGATCCCAGTCCACTTAAGTACGTGCATAATAGGACTTAAAGATGTGCTTAACGTTAAGCACGTGCTTAAGTGGTTTCCTCAGTCAGGGTCTTATTAAATAAAAAGAGAGGGCCTGATTGTCCTTGCCATAACATTGTCCTTTCATTTACTCAGGTGTAACTTTCCAGTAACTCCACTGAAGTCAGAGCTGTTGCACTGGCATAAAACTGATATGAGGGAGTGGAGAATCAGACCTAGTGTTTCCAACTGCTGACTTAGATAGAGCTTGCCCATTAAAGATGAGAAAATGACTACATTTGTATGCTGAAGTTAGCCCAAGAACTTCTGAACAAACTCTGGTTGTGTATTTGTTACCTGACCTGCAGACTGGCACATTATTAATTCACTTCACTACCGGAATCTATTAAAAATATTTCCTACTTTGAAATGGAGAGAAGGCAATTTGAATTTATCTCTAGATCAGATGCACAGATCATGGGGAAAGCGATGAATAAATCATGAGAGTTTTCCAGATTACATTTTATGCTGGCCCAGCTACTGTATTTGTAATGTGTGATTATAGTAATCACACTTCAGTTACTATTGCTTATAATCCATATTGCTTATAATCCAAAAAAACAAGCCATAAAAGTCCCTAGACTAATATAATCCTTTTTTTCCTCTGAGATAAAGCTGTTAAAGCAATGACTGAACCAGTTAATGTATGAGCCTCTTGTGGTAGGATGATCAGTAAAACAAACTACAAAGTTGGATTTCTTGTTCTGAGGTAAAACATGCCACATGTATTGCATATTCCATAAATAAGCTGATCTGATGAGTTTTAACTAATTTGGTTTTAGACAATTAGTTTGTCTATTGTTTTAGCTCAGGGCTGTTTTCCATTCAAACAAAATCAAATACTTATTTGGAAGAAATACAGCAGCTCATTTTCTCTGAGAATTACAGGGTCCTCTTTGACAGTGGCCATTAAAAAGATTTTAATAAAATCCCCAAGATTTATTTGAAGCTGGACTAGGAACTTTTTTGATACTCAATCTGCCCATTAGTATTAATTTTTTAACACAGATGGAGGTTTTATGGGTACCCACAGAAGGAAGTAGAAAGGGAGATTACTGGAATTTCAAGATGCAAATCAGGGCGCACAGAAGGCTGGAGTTCTTGCAGAGGCAAGAATGAGATTAGAGCAAGAAACACTGGCAACATTAAAGTGCAAAAATTAAAAAAACAAGTGGTGCAATAAGGAGCTGTGGGAGGCATTTGTGATCAATTTACCTGCTACCTATGTATAAATTAAATTCAGTATCCCCTCAGAAAGATATTAGAGTGGCACCCAACTACTATGCTATAGTTAAAGGTCTGTTAGTTGTTCCTTTATAAGCTCTCTTTTTGAGCATGTACCATATGACGGTTAAAATGACCTTCATGTCGATAGTAGCACTGCCCAGTCTAAAACACGCTGTGACCATTGTTTTCAAACAAAACTGAGGGCCCGATCCAGCTCTCACTGTAGTCAGTGATAGTTTTGCCATTGACTCCAATGGGAGCAGGATCCAGACTTGGGTTTGGCTGCTCTTCCATTACAATCAGTTCTTGAAAATGCGGGTGGGTAGAGGAGCATCTGCAACCTTTGTTTACAAAGGGTCATTCAAACACACATTGCTGGTATTTGGTCCACATATTAGACAAAAGCCTATTCATTGTTAAAGAAGTAGCATGAAATGGCTAAGCATTGTCTTCAAATCAGCTGCTGTGTGGCATGTGTCACTTGAATAGCTCAGTTTTACATAATGCATGCACACAGAGGATACTTTTTCAAGTAGACAAACACCAGTCCTGTTCTATGGGGACAATCTCCCTAGACATCCACAAAGCGTAGAACCACTGAAGTCAATGGAAATCTGTGCATGGGCTTTTGGGTAAAATTCACTCCCTATCTGGCAAGAACGCTTCTATGGCCTCCAGTCTATGGCCTCTGTTAAATCTCAGAGCCTCATAAGCTTTCATTTTTTTCATCCTGTTATAATGTATAATGTTATCCCCATTTTTCAGATGGGGAACTGAGGCACAGAGAGACTAAGTGATTTGCCCAAGGTCACAAAAGGAATGGAACACTTTTCTCTAATGAATCCCAGGTTAGCCCCCTAACCACTGGACAGTCCTCCTTCCTCTGCACAGAAGGGGGCCCAATACAAGGCTGTGTGGTACTAAAGTGTTGCATAGGCCTTGCTCTGTCCTGCTTGGGAATCATTTTCACTGTTATGGATGATTTGTAAAGACACATAAATAAAGCACTGAAATCCTCTCCCGAATTTTACATTTATGATGTGCATCAAGAAAGAGGTAAATATTATAAGGGGAAGATGTGTTAGCTAGGAGCAAGAAAATTTGCAAAGGCAGGATAAGTGCAAGAGGATGAATAAGAAGATTTCTATCACAGCTGTCTGGATATGAGTATATATGTTTTTGCTTCAATGTGTATTCATTTTTTAATTATATCCTCCTTTCTGAAGACCAGACCCGAGCCAAGTATTGAGTTTTTTTGGTTCGGTGACTTTACTTAAAAAAAAAAATTAATAATAATAATAAAGAAAAATTCAATTCATTTTGAACCAAAATGGAATGTTTTCTCTTTCATGACAAAAGAAAAAACTGAACAAAAATTGTTCAGGTCAAATATTTCAAGTCTCAATTTGAAATGACAATGAAATGTTAGTTTGAAATAAAATTTTCAAAACAAATGGTTTCAACATTTCCCAAATTTTTGTTTTCAGATTTTTCGGGTTTTGTTCAGCTGAAACTATTTGACGTGAATTTAAGAATGGTTTTGGTGGCTCCCCAAAAGCATTTTTCAGCAAATTCTCTGTTCACCAATTTTTCCCCCCAGCTCTACTGATGACTCTTCTCCATTGAGTGAAAGATACTCCAGTCAAATAAACAGTGCACTCCATCCAAATGGTGAGATTATATTGCAGCTAAAATAAGGGTGGAGGGCCTTACATTTCCTTTGGACACCAGGGGATATTTGTCACAGCCATGTTTAAATTAAGTTACCAGGTCAGAGCCAGAATTACCAATTGATGAGCACAATAAACAATTTGAGCTGAAGGCTTGTTATCAGTTGTAGACTCCATGGCACTCTGCATTAGGCTAATCCCTCAGCTAGTGTAAACTAGCATTGCCTCTTTGAATTCAGTAGAACTTTGTGAAACATTTAACTCAACACAAGCTTGACAGATTATTTTCTTAGTAGTAGATTTAGAGGAGTGCCTAGGAACTCCTGTACAGTGCCTCCTGGACAGACACATAGGAAAGTTTGTCTACACTGCAAAAAAAAATCCCAGTGGCAGTGAGTCTCAGAGCTCGGGTCAGCTGATTCAGGCTCACATTAGGGGCTAAAAAGACATTCCTACTTGGGCTTTATACCCGACTGAGACCCTCCCTGCTCATGGAGTTTCAGAGCCTGAGCTTCCACCTGAGTGGGAATATCTGCACTGCTATTTTTAGCCCCACAATATGAGCCCTGTGAGTCCAAGTCAGTTGACCTGGGCTCTGAGATTTGCTGCCAACATATGGTTTTTTTTTTTTTCAGTGCAGACATATTCTCTGCTCCAGAGAGCTCACAATTTGCAGCTGAGGGACGATGCAACAGGTGGACAAAACAGACAGATTGGGTGGGGATAGATGGGAGGATGAAGTAACAAGTTTAGTAAAAACAGTCTCCACTCACTACTGCCTACCTGGTATTATTGCCAGGTTAATGTGCTTTTTAGAGTGAATTTTTGAATAATGGGAGGAAAACTTTAGCTGCTTCCCCCCCCCCCACAATTCCTCCTTGAATTTCAAACTTTTGAGCAACTCTATAAGACAGACCTCTGACACTTCCCCACAGATGTAAGCCTATGGAGTTGTGCTAGGTCTAATCGTCTCTTTCCATCTCCAGCTTTTCACCAACACTAACACACCATCCAACTGACACATGGAAGGCCACTGATCTGTTACAGCCACCACTGTAGAACTCTGCTAGAGCATGGATCTGGCCCGGAAAATGCAGGTATGCGGTGTTCTTTTTAAGCAATGGCATAGTTTTGAAAAATATACTTTTAGAATGATGGTTTTATACTCCTGTTGGCATCTGTGTGAAACTATGATTATGATAGCACAAAAAAAATACTTTGCAAAATAGCAGCCACCTCTAACGAAATCATACCACTTACCAGATCTGGCAGCCTATGACATGGTAGGGATCACAGCCCACCTATGAGGAGAAGAAGAAGAATGGTTAATGTACTGGATATGGACTCAGGAGACTGCCTGCCTGCATTCTCCACTACCTGGGGCACCTTCCAGCAGCAGCCTGGCATGACCACTGCACCCACCTCAGTTTCCCCGTTCTTCCAGAGTCCCCAGTAACTCCATACAAGCTGTTCAGGGGTTAATTTGTTACAAAAGGCCTCATGACCATAATTCAGATTTCCCCAGCGCAATGCGTACACTACATTCAGTCTTTCAAGTCTCAACACTCTATCACCACACCTGAATCTCTGAATCTCTCCCCATGCTCCAGCTTTCAGGTACAACGCAAGCAACTGTTTCCTTTCCAGGTATGGTTCCAGCTCTTGCCCAGAGACACCACCAAGTTCCCCCCTCCATCATCCCCCTACATCATTCCCCAGCCTTCAGCTCTCTGGCTCTCCAACTTCTGTTCAGAGAACCAGCAGGCATCTCATTTTGCTGCTCCCAGCCTTCAAGCCCCTCTGTCCATGGAGCCCTCATCTGGGGAAGTCTTTAGGTGACCCACCGACTGCCTGGCTGCCTTCTGCTTCCACCGGACTGATCTGGCTTCACTGCTCAACCAGGGAGCTCTCACCGCTCCCTCCGTTAGGGGCATCCCCTCCCTGAAGCTCTCAGCCCAGCTCTGCTCTTCCTCTGACCTCTCTCAGCTCCCTCCCTTTGGTCTGGGTTCTGCACTTTCCCCTCTCTGGGTTCTGAACTCTCTCTTGCCTTTGGGATGTCTCTGATTTATAAGTCCCAGGGTCAGGCTCTGCCCTCTTCATTTCACTGCAGTGCACCTGGACTGGAACAGGAGAGCTGGGCCTGATTTCATTTAGGGGCCCAGCTGCCTTGTTACAGGGGCCCTGATCTCTGCTGCGGCCTCTAGGTGCTCCCATACTACACACAAGTAATAATAAGAAGAAGCTGGAGCCTGCCATCATGACTTCAGAAGATCTATGGTTTAAAAAAAAATGAGTGAAAATTTAACATCACTTTTGAGCTTGTGGTCTTGTGTAGTTTTGGAATAGGCAATGAAACCTTGCCATTACATCTTTCAAAAAACCTGTACATGCCATCTTGAAAGGTATTATGCAGGTCTGGCATGGTTCACTGGATGAAGTTGAGCTGTGTGTGTAGGAGCAGGCTAAGCCTTTTGTGTGTGTGTGTGTGTGTGTGTCCCTCTTGCTTTTTGAAAACATTTGGTGGCTGATTTGCCAAGAGCCTGGCTCTTGTTATGCTTTTGTGTATCCTCTCCTGAACAACTTCAATGAATATTGCAGTGAAAAATAGAGATTTGTGTTCAAAGGGCTGTATGTGGCAGTGTTTTTAATCAAATCAGTTGATCTAGATTGTTTTTGAGAGTGTTCTGTGTTGGGATTCATAATGTAGGTGAGATCTGAGAACCTACTGTGAAGTGACAACCTCTGTTGTTTGAGGTATAACTCTGCAGTGCTTTCTTTCCTGAGTGTCCTTTAATTAATATTGTCTTTAAAAGAAAATTACTTTTCAGGATTTAATTAACATGGAGTAGTGATGTTTTCAGGTTTAAGCTGAACATGTTTCATCAGCAAATACTTTTATCACTTTCTGTTCTTTGTTTTGGCTTGACAGTAAGAATGCTTGTGTTTTTTTTCTTTTGCACAAATGCAAAGTCTAGGAGCTGAAGTTTCTGTTGCTCACTCTGAATACTTGTCATCTGAGGAAAGTGCATCAGATGTTGGGATCTGATCTGTTTATTTACTCTTTATAAAGCTTGTTTTCCTTTATGTGGTAACGGCCGCAGCCCTTTTAATGGAGTCTCTTCCCATTCTAAAATTCATTTCCTTCTTTGCTTGCTAAAAAATCCTTTTGGCCGGGCATTTCTCATGCCTGTTAGCCCAAAGACAACAACTTTTTTGGTTGGTGAAAGTTTGAAATAGATCAAATCAGTTTCCTTGAGTTCAAAGAAGCTAAATATGCACATTTCAATTGTTGTTCGTTCACAGTTGACAGTGTCAATCAATTTTCATTAGTTTCCTTTAATTTTTCACGTATCTGTTTTTAACCTTTCTTCAGATTACTCTTTTTCATAGAATAAAGGAAACTGAAGATTCTGAAGGACTCATTAAGTCAAAGGGGTAAATCATCTCTGCAGAGGTGCAGCACAAAGTTTAGGCATCACTTAAATAGGGCAGAGTTTTTGTTCTGGCCCTCTGCACAGAGGTGATTTTTCATCCCTAGTACATTCCAGGCAGTGCAGGATTGTTCTCTACAATATTTTTTTGCTCCATTAGCAGTTACTATTCGGGTATATAAACACAACAGTTATTCACTTCTAAGAGCTGTAGCATGACAACTTTATGTAACCCTTCTGCCAGGTGGAGTCGGCAGCAACCAGGGCCGGTTCAATATCTAGGGGTTCCTTTTCAACCATACAACACAGAACTGGCTCAAGCCCCCACCCTGTAACCTGGGAAAATTACACACCACTCCATGTGCCTCTAAGAGGCAACACTTCCCTTCTTGCAAGCACAGACTTTGAGTGTAGGAAATAAATGTTTACTGAAAGGAGGGAAGTCACCCATCATTAATTAGGGAAAATGCCATAAGCAGGATTCATAAACATAAAACCATGAGCAGGACATCCACCCCAGATTGCGTGGGGCTAGGGTGACCAGATGTTCCAATTTTATAGGGACAGTCCCGATTTTTGGGTCTCTTATACAGTAACTCCTTGCTTAATGTAGTTATGTTCCTGAAAAATGTGACTTTAAGCAAAACAATGTTAAATGAATCCAATTTCCCCATAAGAATTAATGTAAATGAGGGGGTTAGGTTCCAGGGAAATTTTTTTCACCAGAAAAACTAATATATACACACACATATATACACAGAGAATAAGCTATAAACAAATAATTGAATACTGTACACAGCAATGATGATTGTGAAGCTTGGTTGAGGTGGTGAAGTCAGAGGGTGGAAGAGGGTGGGATATTTCCCAGTGAATGCCCTAATGCTAAATGATGAACTAGAACTTGGCTGAGCCCTCAAGGGTTAACACGTTGTTAATGTAGCCTCACACTCTACAAGGCAGCACGAATGGAGGGAGTCCTTGTCTCCGTGGATCCTGCATTTCCTGATGGAAATCACTAGCCTCAGAGGCTCACTGTGACCCTCCCCTTAACCCTTCTCTTTCTAGAAACAAGGGTCACAGTCTACTGAGCCATTTTCATCATAAGCCAGCGAGGGAGGTGAGGAGAAGCTCTCCTCCCTTGCACAGTCTCAGTTGTCTCCCAGTCTTAGTGATTAATCAGGAGGCAAAGTGGGGAGCCCAGGCCCACCCTCTACTCCAGCCCAGGGACCTAACAGTATCAGCTATGGTAGCTGACCTTTTAGGAATAGGACACATACAATTCCCTGGGCTACTTCCCCACAGCAGCCCCCACTTCCTCAAGCTCCACTTCACCCTTACCTCAGGGCCTCCTTCCTTGTACCTAGTATGGTGTATACAGCTCAATCTCTCCAACAGCACAACTTCTCACAGCTCTTGACTGCACACCCACCTGACTAACTGGGAGGTTTTTTAACTAGTTTCAGCCAGCCCCTGATTGGCTTCAGGTGTCCCAATCAACCTAGCAATCTCCACTGCCTTCTGGAAAGATCTTAATTGGCCCCAGGTGTCTTAATTGACCTGGAGCAGCTGCCATTTACTTATCCTGGTACCAGGGATTTGTTTAACCTGGGGCTGATATATCTATCTCCCATTACTTTTCTATAGCCATCTGGCCTTGCCCCATCACACCTTGTAAACTGGAATCATGTGTCACACAAATTATCTTGTCTTTAATTATGGAATCTTTAATATCTCCAAAATTACATGCCAGAGTTAGGTGAATTTTTTTTTGAGTGAATAGTAAATCCTGTGCATTTTTGGGGGGGCACGAAAATTATTCATGAATTTGGTCAAATTCATTGAATAGTTTTAGTTGAAAAAAAAATAGGAAAAATCAAATGAAAAATACTTTATTTGCACATTTTTTAAATGAACCATTTGAAATGACATTTTGAATCAAAATTTTTGAAACTAAATGTAATTTTAAATTGACATTTTTCAAATGTTTCATTTGACCCAAGTGACATTTTTTTTTCAGTTTTTCATTTTGGAGAGAAAAAGGGAAAAAAATCAGTTTTGGTTTGAAATGAACTGATTATTTTTTTAAATTTCTGGGTCAGCTGATTAAACCCTCAAATCAGTTATTAGCTCAGCTCTAGACAATGTTGATGCTGTAACGTAAGTATCTATTCCTTAATCTGCTTTTTGGCTTTGGGTAAATATAATATTTTCACAGTCTCATTCTCTTAGAAGTCAGAGTACTCAGACATTTTTATCAGGTGTTCCTGTGTTTTTTGAGCATTATTCTTGACAAAAGTGTTTTACTCCTCATTCTTTCTCTCCAATGAGATCATAAAAAAAGCTTTACTTTGATTTTTCTGATATTTATTCCCCATGATCAGCTCTGTATACACAATCAATTGTTGCTTCCATGCTTGCGCAAGGCTTTTTGTCTGGAAATCAAGCGTTTCTGGTGGCCTGAGTCCAGGGCCGGCCCACAACATTTTGGCACCTGAGGCGTGGAGCTCAAATGACGCCCCCATGTCCCCTCGCTTGGGCCAAAACTTTGAAAGGTCTCAATTCTGCCTTTTTCCTGTTCTACTTCTCTCATGGTACTGCTCTGCTACCTATCCCAATAAGGGTGAACTAACAACTTAAAATGCCTTGTTCAAAAATTTTAAGTAACACTTAACTTTCAAACGCAGGAATAGCAAAAGTAACTTTTCTTGTCTGCATAGTAAACACTGGCATTTTTATTTGTTTGAATAATCAAAGTGGTGCTTTCCGTGCCTTCTTGGTTGCAAAGATTTGAACTGCTTCCTGAAGGTCCCCAGTCTGGGCCAGCACATGCTCTATTGAGATGGTTGCAAGGCCGACCAGCCTCTCCTATGTCATTGCGGAGCATAGATGTGTTTTTATTAACTGCAGCTTGGAGAAGTTGAGTTCTCCACTGGCAACTGTTACAGGAAGTGTTAGAAGCATGCACAGAGCAACAAAAGCATTTGGAAAGAGGGTGGTCATCTTATTTGTGCACATATATTCCAGAACAGCCTTTGGAGTTGATCCTGCTGAAATGTATCTTGAAAGGGCTTTCAGTTCATCACCTAAATCACTCGCATCAATATTGCGCATGTCATCATGTGTCAACACTGTCTCGAGTGCCCTGCATTGCTGGTTTAGGTCTTCTTCGGGTATACTGTCTGTTTCAATTGCTAACTCTGGGGATCTGTGACAGAATGCAGCAAAAAATTAACAGGTGAGCCTGCACTCTGATCATTCTGATCCCAATCAGTTCCCCCGAAAAAGGCTGATGGGACAATTGAAGTTAATTATCTAATCAGGTGGGGGCGGCTGGATGAGCTAAAGAGCCAATTAGACCATGAACTCAGGACTGATGGGAAGGGGTGTGGGGGGCGAAGAGAGAGAGCAGGGAAACAGGGCTAGATGAGCCCAGTCTCAGAGAAGGGAGACCCCCTGCTCCTCTGAGGCTTTGGGGAAAGGGCTGAAAAGCACAGGGGCACTATAAGCAGCACTGCTGCACAGGCCTGTAAAGGTGTTGGTGGCGGGACCATACATTCATGACATGTGGTGGTACACAACTAGTGAAGTCAGAGTGGCTTCTGTGATGCTAGAAGCCAGGAGCAGAGCACGCCCTGTTACACGGCCACATGCTGTCGTTCACTATGTGTTTGTACAGTGCTCAGTGCAATGAGGCTCCGACTGCCATTGGAGTCTTTAGATGCTATGCAATATGAGTCAGAAATTCTTTGTGTTTTTATTTCTTGTTAATATAAATTAAACATAGAAACATATCGCCATATGATAAAATAAAACATGTAGGCATAGTACATTCATTGTAAACATTACAATCAGTGGCTATTTGGTCTGGGTGGGCAACATTAGAAGTCAGATTTGCCGTAATTATTTTGGATAATATTCTCATACCATCAACTGCAAATTTTTTGGGGTGGGGATCTGCAATCTTATAAATATCTGCAAGGCGTCATGCCCACTTCTTGGGCGGCATGAATAATACTGGAGTCTAGCTGTGCCAGGTCTCTTAAGGAGTCGCAGAAGCACACTTGTGGACAAAGGGGCACTGTGATATTATTTTTGGCAAAAAATGTGGCTCCTGATCATTTTTAGGAACAAGAGAACAGAGTGTGATGTTTGACAGAAATGAAAATATTTTGGCAATCCTCCTTGATCTACATTTTAAAAACAGAACAAGAAAACCCAAATTTCCCCTAACTTCAGTTGTTGCTGCTGAGTCGTGGGGGAAGGCTTTCAGAAAAGGAAACTAATGGAAATGTCAGAGAACGATCTGCCCACACTGCCTTTGTCTCTGAAAACTATTCTTCTGTCTTTTCCATTTTGTTGACATCTAAGTTCATTTTAAAAAAAAGCACTAGTCAGAAGCAATGGAAGATTTAAAAAAAAATGGAGAAAGCAAGTGGAACATCTCAGTTCCTTTTAGAAATAAGAAAAAAAGCATGATCTATCACAGAGCTTTCAAAGGGAGATCACTGTAAAATAGAAGCGACGTACAAGATGATGGATGGTAAATTTGGATAAACTCTATGACAGTGCAATAATCACACAGTGTTTGCGATGTAGTGTCTGTAAAGTTCAATGGGGAGATGTGCTGAAAGGCGCTGAAAGCGTAAACTGTAAGTTTCAATGCACCTGAAAGTAGCACTGACTCTGTGTCACTTGCACTTTGTCTTTACACATGACTGCTTTACACAGCACAGCCAAGGTCTCTCTTCATTCTGGTCACTAACCACAACACTTCTGGTCTCTGGAAACCGTGATCAATCCCAGCATTGTTCACCGGTACCCAGCATTGCAGCCTTCCTGCTTCTGAGTGCAGAAGTGCTTCTGGAAAAGATGAGGCAATCCTGGCTTCGTTCCCCAGAACAGCAGGACCATCACAGTGCAGGATTTGTGTGTTTGGAGTTTACCTGTTGTTTTCGGTGTGTGACCCAGTTCACTACCCAGCAGGCCTAGGAGTAGGGTGACCAGATGTCCTGATTTTATTGGGACTGTCCCTATATTTACTTGTTTGTCCCGTGTCCCAACCAATGTTTGGTCGGGATGCGAATTGTCCCAATATTTTGCCCTCCGGCGCACAGCCCCCCTGCCCCAACTCCACCCCTCCTTCCCCCATTGGATCCCTCCCCAAATCCCCACCCTAGCCCCGCCTCTTCCCCAAGCACGCCACATTCCTCCTCCTCACCCTTCCCTCCCAGGCTTGCACTAATCAGCTGTATGGCAGTGCAAGTGCTGGAGGGTGGGGGGAGAAGCAGGACGCAGCACCCAGCTCAGGGGAGGTGGAGGCAGAGGGAAGACGAGCTGGTGTGGGGGGGGGGCTGGAGCTGCCAGTGGGTGCTCAGCCCCCGCCAATTTTTCCTATGCACCGGCGTCTCTTTTTTTCTTTTCTTTTCTTTTTGTTTTTTCCTCCGCCACCGGCTCTTGGGTTTTTTTGTTGCTCCGCCGCACCCCCACGTCCCTATATTTCACGTCTCTCATCTGGTCACCCTACCTAGGAGGCACCTGGCCAACCCCAGCACAATTTCCAAATCATAGAACCATAGGGACCACAAGGGTCATCCACTCTAACTCTCTGCCAAGATGTAGGATTTGTTGTGTCTAAACCATCCAAGACAGGTGGCTATCCAGCCTCCTTTTGAAAACCTCCAGTGCTGGAGCTCCCATGACCTCCCTGGGCCATCTGTTCCATTGTCCTACTGTTCTTACAGTTAGGAAGTTTTTCCTGAGGTTTAATCTAAACCTGCTATGCTGTCGTTTGAACCCACTGTCTCTGCAGAGAAGAGTTATTGGGTGTGGAATCTCATGGAGCTGGAACCCATAAACTGTCAGGTTCATCTGCTGGAGATAGAAGAATGAAGCAAGCAGTGGCAATGGAGAGAATGGGCTAAGGGAGGTTATGTGCCTGCTTGGAGTCTAGAAGTTTATTCTAAAAGACTTTGGGTAAACCCTTCCGAGAAAAGGGCATATATCAGGGCTCTTATTACACGGGAGCAGAGAGAAGGCTTTACTTATTGTTGCTGGGCTATTTATTACACCCTACACAAGGGAAAACTTTGGGATTGTTGTCTTTGTCTCAGCATAGTTTGCCCCTCCCCCCCTCGGTGAAGGGAGAACCCTCTCTGTGACAGTTATACAAGTTACTCTTTTGTTAACGCAGCCTAGCATCCTGTTTCTTTGTAGTAGCTTTGTCTCAACCCTAGCAGAAAATCTGGGCCCCTACACACAGTGATCATGAAGCTGAAGTGTGTCATGAAAAAGATACACACCTGTGCCTGTACTACAGCCTGGAATGTGTGTTACAGGTGGCGGTTTTAGGACAAAATATTTGCTGCATTAAAGCAAATAATGCCGAGTGTCTGACTTTTCCGAGATAAACCTTGCAATTCCTCTGATGCTAAATCTTTTCCGCTCTCTCTGTCATTGACGCTGGCTGGCCTAATCAGCTTGCTGCACATTTTAACACTATCCCAGACAATTTAATCAGCCCAATGGCAGCTCTTTTCAAGCCCACATTTCTAGCATAATAAAGACGGTAACAACGGAGCGGCTCCATTAAGCAGAGGAGGCTTTGGACTTGATTTCCATCAGGAACATTCTGTCCAAGCAAATAAACAAATAAATAAAACATGCCTCACTCAGGAGGTGTCAGCTGTAGGGAAAGGTTTCTTCATGGGATCCAGGATCTGCTCTGAGGAGGAGAATACAGAACAGCCGCAGAAGCTGCAAAGGATGGTGGGTGAGGGGAGACCTACAAGTACAATGGCATGTTAATAATACTTGGAATGTCTATACCACCTTTTATCCAAGGACATTAGTGTACTACACTCGCTCACTGATTCTCCCAAAGTTTCTGTCCTGATTTTCTCTCAAAACTACCCCCCTGCCTCTTTAAAAAATGATCCGGATTGTGCCTGGGCCTGAACAGATGTGCCAGGGTGGAGAGAGGCACAAGGAACTTTTCCTTCTCCCTTGCAAGCTGTTTGGGGAGCTGCTTGGAACAACTGAGTCCTTGAGCTTCCCTGAGAACGAGAACTCTTTGGGACTAGTTTTGATGGTGGCACTAATCGAACCAAAGGGAGGGCTCAGGAATGGATAGGATCACTGCCCCAACTCTACTAAGCTGCCTGCACAGTGGGGAGAACTGTGAGGATCCTGACCAGGGTGCTCAGGAAATATGCTATGCCTCAATGCTCTTCTGGATCTGGATTCAAACTTTCCTAAAGCTTGAGAGTGTTGAAATCCAGGATTTTGGTTTGGCATACTATTAAGATGGGCTTCAGCTGCTGACACTCAAGGCCCAGATTTGGGTTTCCACAAGTCCAGGGATGCTTAGCTCCCAGGTTCTATTTTGGCCTGTGTCTAATTATTACCCTACCACATTTTTGCTGCAGAATACTGACCAGATACCACATTTTCAACAAACCTTGTTTAGCTGCTGAAAATTGCTCAGATCCAATGAAGACAACGAATTGATGCTTTTCCAGCCTGACTCAGGAAAGCCTTGGTGTACCAAAGACCTGAGATGATCTAACTTTAATTGCTCCTTTTTATAGTATATATATTGACTTCACATATAGAAGTCAATGCAGTGCTACTTCTGGGTGCACCTCAGGGTCTGTCTACATAGCAAGCAGAATCCCATGGCAGAAAGTCTGAGAGTCCAGTCTATAGACTCAGGTTTGTGGGACTCATGCTATTCTGCTAAAAATAGCTGTGGAGATGTTTGGGTTCCGGCTGAAACCTAATCCTACCCCAGGCTTCAGACTCAGAGCCCAACCTCCAACCCAAACTCAAATGTCTACACAGCTATTTTTGTCACTGCAATGTGAGCCCCCTGATCCTGAGTTGGTAGACCTGGACTCTAAGACTCACTGCTGTGGGATCCTGCTTGCTGTGTAGACATACCTCTTGAGTGCATATCTGGGCAAGGTTCCAGCAAGCAACATCCATTGACCTTGGGCTCCTGTAGAACAGATGGCAGTAAGGACTCTATCCAGTGCCCATTCAAGTCAATGGCAAAACTCCCACTGAAACACTTGTGCAGGATCTGGCCCTAAAAGAGTTTTTCTGCATTGTGGTTTAATTATTTATTTATTTATGTATTTATTTATTGACAGCGCCTTATTTCTCTCATTTTAAGCAAGTCCTTTTGGCTTTACATCAGTTTTTATTTAACTTCTGGACACTATTCTGCCTGGCAGTGCTGAATGCTTTCATGCTACTGCTGTTATTGAAAAGTTTGTCCTTACATTCAGTATTAGACCTCAGTTGGGACCACTTTGGTTCCAGCCGACCACCTTAATCTGTGATCCCACCAGAGCCCAGAAGCTAAGCATATTTGATATATGAAAGTACTTGCAACAGAACCATGCAAGGAAAACTCAGCTGCTGCAGAAAGCGTTCTGGGTGTTTTAGTAGGTTGCATTCTTCCTTATAGTCAGTATTCAACCCAAACCCCAGAGTGGTGGTAGAGGGCAGTCATTCTATACCTCTAGCCTGTTATAGGAGGTGGTATGACTTCTTAACTGATAAAGATCCCCTGGTACTTGTCTCAAGATTACAGCTGTTTGTCCTGGTTAAATTCCAGTTTGTTTAATTATAAATTTGTAGATTTTAAATGCCAGAAAGGACCAGTATGTGCATCTAGCCTGTCCTCTTGGATAACCCAGGACATGGAATTTCACCCAGTAATTTCTGCAGTGGAGGGAATTATTTGTGCCTATCAACTTTTCATAGAGTCATAGAAATGTAGTGCTGGAAGGGACCTTGAGATGTCATCAAGTTCGGCCCTCTGTGCAGGACCACGTAAACCTAAGCCATCCCTGACAGGTGTGTGTCCAATCTGTTCTTAAAAACCTTCAAAGATGGCGATTCCACAACCTCACTTGGAAGACTGTTTCAGAGTTTAACTATTTTATAATTAGGAAAACTTTCTAACATCTAACATAAATCTCCCTGGCTACAGATTAATCTCATTACTTTGTGTCCTATCTTCAGTGGACATGGAGAACAATTGAATACCATCCTCTTAATAACAGCTTTTAACATATTTCAAAACTGTTATGGAGTTGTCCCCAGCCCCCGAGTCTTCTTTTCTCAAGACTAAAGATGCCCAGTTTCTTAACCTTTCCTCGTAGGTCAGGTTTTCTAAACCTTTTATCATTTTTTGTTCCTTTCCACTAGACTCTCTCCAATTTCTGCACATCTTTCCTAAAGTGTGGTACCCAGAACTGGACACAATACTCCAGCTGAGGCCTCACTGATGCCAAGTAGAGCGGGACAATTACCTCCTATATGTTACATAACACACTCCTGTTAATACACCCCAGAATGATGTTAGCTTTTTTCTCAACTGCATTGTATTGTTGACTCATATTCAATTTATGATCCACTATAACCCCCCAAACCTTTTCTGCAGTACTACCACCTAGCCATTCATTCCCCATTTTGCGCGTTTGATTTGTTCTTCCTAAGTGTAGTACTTTGCACTTGTCTTTAATGAATTTCATCTTCTGGATTTCAGACCAATTCTCCAATTTATCAAGGTCATTTTGTCCTCCAAAGTGCCTGCAAGCGCCCCCAGCTTAGTGTAATCTGCAAATTTGCTAAGTGTATTCTCCATTCCATTATCCAAGTTATTAATGAAAATATAGAATAGTACTAGACACAGGACTAGCCCCTGTGGGACTCCACTAGATACGTCTCCCCAGTTTGACAACAAGCCATTGATAGCTTCTCTTTGAGAATGGTCTTTTAAACAGTTGTGCACCCATCTTATAACAATTTCATCTAGACCACCTTTCCCTAGTTTGCTTATGTCAATGTCATGTGGGACTGTGCCAAAATTCCTACTAAAATCAAGATATATCATGTATCCGCTTCCCCCTATCCACTAGGCCAGTAACACTGTCAAAAAGGGAAATTAGGTTGGCTTGGTCTGATAGATACTATGCTTGCCCTTCTCCAGTCCTCTGGGGCCACATCTGTTATTCATTGTTCTCAAAGATAATTGCTACTGGTTCTAAAATTGCTTCAGCTAATTCCTTAAGTAGCCTAGGATGAATTTCATCAGGCCATGCTGATTTGAATAATCTAATTTATCAAAATATTCCTTAATTTGTTCTTTCTCTATTTTGGCTTTTGTTTCTTCCCGCTTGTTGTTAGTATTGTGTTGATTATCTGATCACCATTCACCTTTTTAGTGAAGATTGACACAAAATAGCCGTAGCTCCCCTCCTGCCTTCTAGATGTCACCAGTCACCAGCTCTCCTTCCCTGCTAAGCAGAGGACCCACACTTTCCTTTATCTTTATCTTGCTCCTAATGATTTAAAGAATTTCTTACTGCCTTTTATGTCTCTTGTTAGGTGTAACTCACTTGGTGCCTTAGTCTTTCTGATTTTGACCCTACATGCTTGTGCTATTCTTTTATATTCCTCTTTAGCAAATCATCCATGTTTCCACCTTTTTGTAGGACTCCTTTTTGTTTTTAAGGTCAATAACAAGCTCCTGATGTAGCAATATTGGCCTCTTAACTATTCTTCCTATCTTTCCTTCGCATTGGGATAGTTTGCAATTGTGCCTTTAATAGTCTCTCCTTCAGAAACTGCCTGCCCTCCTCAATAGGTTGATGAATCAGTGCATGAGGTAGGTCTTCCCCTTCTTCACCAGGTGGACCTCCATCTCTTGCTCATAGAGTCTCTTCCTGGAACTGCATCCCATGGTCAAAGAAGCCAAAACTCTCTGCTTGATATCGCCCGTGCAGTCATGCATTCATCCCCCAGATGTGTGTGTCACTGCCCGGGAACTTATCCTCAACTGGAAGGATGGACAAGACTCCAACCATAGCCCCGACTCCTTCAATTTTGCTCCCAGAGCTTTGTCATCACTGCTTTTACTTTGAAGCTTGAGAGTAAATAACATTGGTCACATTTTTGACCTACCTACTGTAGTTGTAAATGCTGATCTTATTCATTTAAGTAATTATTTGCAGCCAGAAATGGAGAGTATGAACTGTGCTAAGTTTCCTAATGAAGTGCTATCCAGCAAATGGTGCAACCACCCCTGTACAAATTGAGTTCATCATGCCTAATGTTATTATTATGAATGCCAAAGCAATGAATAATGATTTGTTTCTTCTTCAAAGTGATGCTGACATCTCTGACACAAGAGCTAACTGAGAACGTGTATAGGCTTTCCAATTTTTGTGTGATATTGGTAAAAGTGATGTCCTTCAATCTGGATGACTTGGGAATGTTCTTTGCTACATCTTTCAAAGGAGGACAAACATTTTTTGCTAGAAAAGTAACTTTTCAAAACAATTTACTTGTCAATAAATGAGGGAGTTTTGCAGGATAACTATGGAAAAACAGTAACATTTTATCAAATATATTTGTATTTGCTGAGGGGGTGAGGAAATTCTTTCATACAGCACAAGCAGCTACTGGAGAAATTCTCCTTTAGGGCCCAATCCCTTTACCACCAAAGACAATGGAAGTTGTGTTACTGATTTGAATGGAAGCAGAAGTTGGCTCTTTGACTCTGAAGACTCTGCCATTAACAGTTCAAAATTGTATACCCAATTGAAATAAAATGATGATGTTGAGATACACATAATGGGTTGGATCAATTCTTAGTGTAGTGCCATTGCCATAGGATTTCATTATTTGTTTCTCATGAGAATTCCAAATTTCACAGATTTTTAGCAAGAATATTCATCTGAAAATTAGCCTGTAAATTGGTTATTTTTATTCATCATTTGCTGATGAATAAAAATGCTGCAACTGAAAACTAAAATACTTAGCTTTGGAAATACTGTGCAGTGCATTGTGAGAGTGGTAGGTAGAGTTCATCATGCTCCCTTTTTCCTGTGTAGGCCAAGCTCTTGGTTTGACTACATCTGCCATAATGCATTACTATCTCCCCTCTTGGAAAGGGGAAGCAGCCCATCATGGGAGTTCCTGGGTATGATGCATTATAGTCTGGGCAGGAACTTTGGCTCATAAAGGACAATGGGGCAGCTGAATTATAAGCCCCATGAAACACTGTGGCGGAATATCCAAATTGAAATATTTCAGTTTTGGTGTATTCAGTTGTTTGTTTTTAATGAAAAATCAACATTTTCCACAAAAAGCAGACTGATTTCACTAAAAAAAAATGTTGGTCAAAAAACCTAATTCAGTGTTCATAAAATTTAGGTTCCACTGTATTTAAAGACTGTGGGTGGGAGTTTCAAAAGCATTCAGCTTTGGCCTAGCCCTTCTCCCATTGAAGCTGATGAGAGTTTTACCACTGAAATCATTAGCAGCAGAGTTAGACCAGCGCTGTGAGCTTTTCAAAATTCATCCTATTCTTCAGAATACAAATAGAGGATTGATCTTATTGTTGATGGCAAAAGCTGCTGTGTTCTAAGTTAATTCAATGGATTAAAAGGAAGGAGACAAAACCAAAGCATAAAGACTTGAAGTGCCAAATAAAATCTCAGCTCTGCGTAGAAGAGACTCTCCTTCCTTGCTGCAATGGGAGTTGTCTTCTTTTGAAGATAAATGACCCCAGTACTGAACTTGATGGAGGAACGAAATGGACATACATCATCTTGTTGGAGAGCATGGCAATATATTAGGCTAACTCACAATTAATAAGTAAATGTGTGCAATGTTTCAAAATCCGGTAAACCTGCCAGACTTAAATAAAAGTTCCAAAAGAAAATGCCTGATTCGTTATTTAAAATTGCGACAATGTTCTTTGTCCCCTGTGAATTACGACTTCTTGTGCAGGTTATTTGCAGTTCTAGATAAGTCTATAGATTAAACACTTCAACTTCTTTTTATCAGCTGTCCTGAGAGACTTTTACTATGAAAACTACAGGGGAAAAAATGAAACCTTTTCCTGAAAGAACAATATATTTTTCACTTAGGCAATCTTTAACTCTTAGATACATTTTCTAAATGCCTGTTGAATACAATTATGTTTTTAGGAGTTAGATAAACTATGGCAGTAACATCTGGGAAATGTATGAGAGTATCCTATATAAGCATACCATGATAAACTTCCTGAGGTCCCTTTCAACCCTGATATTCTATGATTCTAACATTTGCTTATCTGTGGAAGATTCTTCCAGAAATGGTCATCTTGTAGTTGTTACTCACACACTATTTTCCTTGACTGCAGATGGCATTTTACCCAAATGAAGAACAGTCCTTTTGAGTCTGATTCTCCACTTTGTTACCCCAGATTTATGCTGGTGTCCCTTTGTTGACTTCAGCATACCAAAGAGGTGATAAATTGTTGCCAAAGAAGTGGTAAATTAATCCTTATTTGAGGTCTTTAAATCCAGATTGTATGTCTTTCTAAAAGATGCTGCAGCTAAACCATGTTACAGGGTTGAATAGTGTACAGTCGTGTCGTAAGGTAGAACACTTCCCACAACTGCAGTAGGTGAAAAACTCTGGATTGCTCTTTGAGGATCAAATTATAATGGCTTCTCTAGTTTTGAAGCATACAAATCTATGAAGACTGGCACAACAGAGAGGAGAATCAGGTCCTACACCCATTTCTCTTCGGTTGCTGCCTTTATCTTAGAAGTGAAGTGCCCATCATAGCTCTTAAATTTAAAATATGCTAGAGATTTTTCCTTCCCTCCCTACCCAACATCCCCATCCCACACAAGAAAAAAGAGCCCGTCCTCACACTGAAGTACACAGACACCAAGATTCCAACTTTGTTACACAAGAATGTCTAATAAAATATTTTCCAGGACTTGTACTTAATATGATTCTCTCGCATTTTAATGTGAATATTAGTATTAGTAAAGAATATGAGTATTTACACCCGAGAATGTAACTGAAACAAATGTGAAAGGTTGTGAGGGAGCATCATGAATCTTTCAAGGCATCTCTCATAAATTTGTTTCTACAACGTGTTACCAGAATGAAAGGGCTGGTCTAGGAAAGGGTGAGCAATGGTGAGGCTTCCTAGGGCAGTGCATTTCATGTGATTGCATAATGTGGGCCTGGATTTTTGCATTCCCTGTACTGTACTGCATGAGCTGTGAGCCTTGATGAGACTCTCGATTGAAAGGGTTCCTACCTGTTCAATCCCTGCCTCCTCTTTGATCACAAGGAAATTTATTCCAATTATGGCACGAGTGCTATTTCACATAGATTCATAGATTATAAGGGACGATTGTGATTGTGTAGTCTGACCTACTGCATAACATAGGCCGTAGGATTTCCCTGAATTAATTATTCCTGTTTGAAATCTTATATTAACATCTTAAATTTCATTTTACAGTAATGTTTATGTCCAAGGTCCATCAATGGTCTGTAGAGGTCCACAGGATTTTGAGAACAGAGTAGCATCTATTCTTCTGTCCTTGGCCCCCATCTCTTCACCCTCTATACACCAGCCACTCTTATCTGCACATGTGACCTGCTGCCACCACTGTGCTAATGACTCACAAATCTACCTTTGTACACAGGTGCTTTCTTTCTGGATTTAACTCATCCAACACTGAGCCCTCCTCAAGCCTCCACAAGTCTGAACATGTTGGCACACTTTTTTGCATCCCTCTATTAGCACTTTTATTCTCCATCACATCAGAAACAACCCCCTTTGTCTTCACTTTTAAGACCCTTCCCCATTGACTCTGGCCCTGCCTTTAAAATTTAGTATTTTGTAGCAGCATCAGCCACAACTTTCATACCTCCAGTAATGTCAGTGTTTAGTGCCTATTAGTATGTTTCTCTCACAAGCACCTTTGGTTTTTTTCCCCCCATGAAACTCCTTAAACCTGGTGAGGAAAAACTCCCTGTAAAAATTAGCAAAGCCACCATCTTGTCTTCTTTCAAGTCCCTCCTCCTGACACTTCTACAGTGATACCTATAGAACACTGCCATGACAATAGCGAGGCAGAGAATACCCATTGTTATCCAAAATATACTTGTTTTATACTGTTCCTATTACCTACTCCTTTATGCCCCATGCCACCATTTTGTATTTCTTCCACCTGTTGCATTTGGTACAAATTTTCAAGTTTAAACTCTGTGTGGGAGGGAACGTCTTTTTTTCATTTGTCCAGCTTCTAGTGCAATGAGGCCCAGATCCTTGATTGGAGCCTCTAGGTGCCACTGTAATATAAATGTTATAATTTATAACAGCAATAAATAATATTAAATCATAAAGAAGCAGAGGTATAAAGACCTGACGAGCTTCTTGGGAGAGCAGAGAAGGCTTGATATTAGAAAAGCAAATCATAAGCTATTGTCATCAGTTATCACCAGTGTGGCGCTCTCTTCTGTTTATTAATGATAACAGTCAATTCCCTCTGTGCGTGTGTTCCCTCTGTGTGCTGCCCCGGCTTTGCAGATCGCTGACATAGCAGACCCCGAGAAAACCCCCAATGACCACAGACTCTGATAAGGTACAAAGGTACCCAGCCAGGTTTATTGCCAAACTAAGCACAGTGATAGTTTCCCACAGATACTACAGGACAAACTATGAATATGTGCTCCCTGACAATGGACCGGCTCAGTCAGTGGTGGAATTCTCCACTGCTCCTTAGGCCAGACAAAAACAACCCTTCAGGGGTAAATTTTTATACACGGGTACAAACAACTTACACATCACTCCCGACGTATAGAGGTGCAACGCCTCTACGTGTTAGGGTGCTGCCTCTCACCTTGTACATGTTGGTTCGAACAAAAGAACTCTATCCATCATATTACCCTCCTGCCCCTGTCTTTAGGATGGGTCAGCATATTCCTTGTTATCTATGGGGAATATGCTAGTCCCGGAATGTTCTGGTACCATCCTGGTACATGTTTATATTACTGGTGCTTAGTACCTTTTAAGTATGTGTATATTTGCAACATCAGCCTTCTTCTTGCCAGCTTCTGTGAGCAGGGCCTGCCTCTGGCTCACAGTTTAACTTTGCTTTATGTTAACAAAGTCTTGCCCATTACTTTAGTTCAGGCCTTAGGTCTCATACCAGGCCTCTGATACAAGGGTTTATGTTTCAGGGCCTCATCTTATCACATTCCCCCACTTTTTGTCTTTGTATTGGGAGGATGTTTACCTATCATCCTGGAAAAGCATAATGCATAGACCGAAGATAATCCAGTGGGCTAAACACTGTTATGTGGTTACCTTATTTTACCATCCATACATTCATGCCCCATCTGTCCCTTAGGCTGCCTTGTATGACTGGTAGACAGAATTTATTTTCCAATTGTTTTTACTCCCTTATGGTAGGCCTGGGAATGTTAGGCCTGGGACTTGACTGAGGTGTGGGGTTTGTGCTTGCATATTATTAACTTTACAGACTGGCATGAGACAGCCTTCACCAGTATTTGTTATTTCACACTAGGGGCTTCGTTAAGATAAAATGGATATATCAATTGTATTGACAATATGAATATATGAACATATGCAAGTGGATATATGTTATGATTACTATGTGTACGATAAATTATTACTATATGTGACATACGAAGGGGCTTAAACATATGCTGTAATACCTCACTCCTTAAAATGATTATTCATTTCCACAACAGTATTGATTACCATTTCCATCCCCTTCTTCACTCGGTGCTGTAACTTGGCTTGTCTGGTTTGACGTAGCATGTAACAGCACATGCCCATGAGAACAACCACTGTTGGGGTCTGGATTCCCATTAGGATTACACTAAGGGTTCGGCCCACTGGATGTAGCATCACATCCTCTGGAATTGCCCACCAGGGTGTTTCCACCTTTCTTTGTACACTTTCTATTTCATTCATTTGCTGTTGGATCAGTTGTGCTATTGGTATTAAGGATTCTTTTGTTCTTGCCACCAAATCATGTATATCTAACTGCAAGTGTTCCACAGGAGGGAACAGTTCAATCAGTAAGTCTTGTAGGTGTTCATGTGGAATGATCGTTTCCACAACAGTGCTGCCTTTGCTCATTGGCCAGATGGCATGGGCTCCTATTTGGATGATGCTTGTAACAGGTACACAGAATCCAGCCACACCTGTAAGGCAAATCTTGCCAGCTACGGAAAAATTATTATAACCTATAGCACAGACCACATCCTGAATTTGTACTGCCTCATTAACCAGTTCCTTTTGTACCAGTTGAGCCCAGCCTTTCCTTGTGTTATTAATATCAATTGTGGCATAGCACTCACACAGCCACCATCCATTATGTTTTACGCAACAAGCTTGATTAATTTACAAGCCAGTTTCAGTTACTAAGCGTACGGTGGGGTAATGCTGTACATATGTCTTGTTTACAAGCGTCCCCACACTGTTTGCGTAATACACCCTAACTGGTTCTTGCAACCACCTAGGGAATGCCATCATGAGGTATACACTTTTACCATCCTCCTTGTCCAATCTTGGAACCCTATCAAATTTAGCAAATTGTAAAAAAATAGGCACAATATGATTTATGCCTTGTTGTTGTATTTGTGTTAAGATGTCTGTGGGGTTTAGAATCCGTGGCCAATTTTGAAGTTGCAACTGCAACAAACTTTGCTGTACTATTTCGATGACTCTATTGCCATAGGCCGTGCAAGCAAGTGCCAGTGAAACATCATTATTTTGTATGCTGTTGATAATGGACAGGATGATAGTGTTCAGGTGGCTGAAACCTTGAGCAATCAAATGCATATTATCAATAGTGATTGCATGCTGGTCCAGTAATAAACTGCTAATACCTCCTCCTGTTTTAACTGCTTTGCCTATTGCATTCACAATGGCATTTATTTTTAAATTAAGATTTTCAATATCTGCAGTTCCATATGGACATGCCAACACCAGAGGCTCCCAATGCTGTTCCTAATAAATCCCTCCTTTCTGTATCATGGTGTAGGGTGATTTTTGAGCCCTTTCAGAATTGCAATTGCATCTCCACTTCCAAATTAAACCAATCTTTATAGTGTCTGGGGCACTCCCTTGGCATGGTTATACCAGCAAAATCAAGTTTTAGTGGTACATATATCCATCCTACATTCTCTACCATATACTCTGCAGTAGGATGTAGAAAAATTCCTGAGGTAGGCCATGGTTGTACAATAGGACACTCCCTCCTTGGGGTAATGTCAGTGTGTAGAGGCACAGTAGGAGGGGAGTGGGATAGCCCAGTGGTTTGAGCATTGGCCCACTAAACCCAGGGCTGTGAGTTCAATCCTTGAGGGGACCATTTAGGGATCTGGGGCAATAATCTGTCTGGGGATTGGTCCTGCTTTGAGCAGGGGGTTGGACTAGATGACCTCCTGAGGTCCCTTCCAACCCTGATATTCTGTGAGGTGGCATTGGGGCTGTTGTTGGGTAGGCATCTTCACATACCTGCACATGGTAGATGCATTTACTGATGCTCAGGGTTATAGACCATGTTACAAATGGAAATAGGTGCACTCCATCTAGCCTGCAAGTGAGTAAACTCCACCCTGCTTGTCCAATCTCCACATGTTTTTACAATTCCATTTAAAAGCAGCAAAGAATCCTGTGGCACCTTATAGACTAACAGACGTTTTACAGCATGAGCTTTTGTGAGTGAATACCCACTTCGTCGGATGCATCCGACGAAGTGGGTATTCACCCACAAAAGTTCATGCTGTAAAACGTCTGTTAGTCTATAAGGTGCCACAGGATTCTTTGCTGCTTTTACAGATCCAGACTAACACGGCTACCCCTCTGATTCTTAATTCCATTTAAGTAACTAATCACTGTGTTCCCTGCTCAAAACCAGTCCAAGTATATTGTACTGGCCTCGAGCTTGTATGCTTGGAGAACGCATACCAGAGTAAGATCCTCTCCCACCACTCCTGTGAAATATTGCTCCGCTACTCGATTTGGTGCCACTAGTGCATGCTCCATTTCCAGAGTTGCCTGTTTTCTTTCCTTACTTTGTATATGTTCATGTTCACTTTGTGTATTAATGTTAGGAGTGTTAATGGAATCTGCATGTGGAAGTGCAGTAAAAACAATAACCTGACCACAATTAACAACAATATCAACCTTCCAACAGCATGAATACTCTCCCTGTGTCCCTTTACTTCGGGTTAGTTCCTTTTCAATCTGTCATCCGGCATTATCGACCTCTTGGACTGGGACCTGTTGAGTCTCACTACCATTTCCAACAGTCCATTCCCGGGCCATCTCGATAGTAAAGGGTGACACCCTGAGGATGTCCTTCATTTGTTGCTTCCCTTCAGTTTCACACACTAATTTTAGGACAGTTCTGGTAGGGTGCGCTTGACTTAGAATCATAGAATCATAAAATATCGGGGTTGGAAGGGACCTCAGGAGGTCATCTAGTCCAACCCCTGCTCAAGGCAGGACCAATGGCCAATGAAATCATCCCGGCCAGGGCTTTGTCAAGCCTGACTTTAAAACCTCTCAGGAAGGAGATTCCACCACCTCCCTAGGCAACCCATTTCAGTGCTTCACCATCCTCCTAGTGAAAAACTTTTTCCTAATATCCAACCTAAACCTCCTCCACTGCAACTTGAGACCATTACTCCTTGTTCTCTCATCTAGTACCACTGAGAACAACCTAGATCCATCCTCTTTGGAACCCCCTTTCAGGTAGTTGAAAGCAGCTATCAAATCCCCCTTCATTTTTCTCTTCTGCAGACTAAATAATCCCAGTTCCCTCTGCCTCTCCTCATAAGTCATGTGCTCCAGCCACCTAATCATTTTTCTAGCTTCCGCTGGACTCTTTCCAATTTTTCCACATCCTTCTTGTAGTGTGGGAACCAAAACTGGACACAGTACTCCACATGAGGCCTCACCAATGCCAAATAGAGGGGAACGATCATGTCTCTTGATCTGCTGGCAGTGCTCCTACTTATACAGCCCAAAATGCTGTTAGCCTTCTTGGCAACAAGGGCACACTGTTGATTCATATCCAGCTTCTCATCCACTATAACCCCAAGGTCCTTTTCTGCAGAACTGCTGCCTAGCCATTTGGTCCCTAGTCTATAGCAGTGCATGGGATTCTTCCGTCCTAAGTGCAGGACTCTGCACTAGTCCTTGTTGAACTTCATCAGGTTTCTTTTGCTGCATCCCATACGGTGTAGTTGTTAACTGTTTCTGTCCAAAGATTTCTGGTCACCAAATGTGTTTGATTGATCCTTTTGACAGGTTTATTGTCAAATGAAGCACAGTAATAGTTTCCCGCCGACTCTACAGGACATACTGCGAATATGTCGCCCCCTGACAACGGACAGGCTCAGTCAGTGGCAGGATTCTCCACTGTCCCCTAGGCCAGTATGAGTACGCATGTTGTTGGAAGGTTGATATTGTTGTTAATTGTGATCAGGTTATTGTTTTTACTGCACTTCCTCAGGCAGATTACTACCTCGTAAGCCAGACAAAGACAACCCTTCAGGGGTAAATTTTTATACACAGATACAAACAAGTTACACATCACTCCTGACGTAGAGAGGTGCAACGCCTCTATGTGTTAGGGTACCGCCTCTCACCTTGTACATGTTGGTTCGAACAAAACAACTCATATTACCCTCCTACCCCTGTCTTTAGGATGGGTCAGCATGTTCCTTGTTATCTATGTGGAATGTGCTAGTATCAGAATGTTCTGGTACCATCCCGGCACATGTTTATATTACTAGAGCTTAGGTATGTGTATATTTGCAACATCAGCCTTCTTCTTGCCAGCTTCAGTGAGCAGGGCCTGCCTCTGGCTCACAGCTTAACTTTGCTTTATGTTAGCAAAGTCTTGCCCATTAATTTAGTTCAGGCCTTAGGTCTCATACCGGGCCTCTGATACAAGGGTTTATGTGTCAGGGCCTCATCTTACCACAGCTATTAATGAATCTATTCATATTTATATATGAAGATACTGTGATAGATCAAGCAAAAGAAATTTGGTTTCATCATAATTAAGCTACTTACAAGAGGAAAATATGCCTGGATTGAAGTCCATATGGATAATACATGTCAGATCTCAGGGATCTTTCTGGGTCATGTCACTAACACTAGGGAAATGAATTATCTTCCAAACATTATGCTAACGGCAGTGGGAATAATTTAACATACAGCAAAGTGTAACGTGCAGCAAAGCAGCAGCATGTATCTGTAAAAAATTGTTTATATTTTACTTCTCATCTCAGTAAGAGAGTTCATACTTTTTTTCACTTATAGCATAAGAGCAAATAGATTTCTGCCTTGCATATGCTCATGCTATTTATGGTCATACATCCTTCAAACTGCTGTAGATTTAACTTATTAGCGTAGAGCCAAAAAACAAGATGGTGATCTTAGATTTAGCACCATATATTCTCTAAGTCTGTACACACACTACTTTTCAAATACAACTAGTTACATATATAAACTCTTTTCAGTTATTCATACCACTGACTCACTGCATCTAGATTCCTATTTCTGATGCTATAATTTAATACCATGGGCTGAACAGCAGATTTAGGGCTTTTATACTTGTAGGTTAGAATCCTACTCAGTTACTTTTGGATACACTGAATTGGTAGGATTTCAAGAGAAGATTCCTCTTTATTAGCCACACCATCATTACATTGCAGATCTGGGAGTCAGCTCTATTACATTTATAAAGGGGCTTTAACTTCAGGCTTTTAAACATATTTAATGCTTCATTGTGAACAACTGACCATTTATCCTGAATGCTATTTAAAACCAGACTATTATTATAAGGCAGCTTACTGGAATTGCTCATTTCTTACAGCAATATGTCCAACAGCCTATGAACAAGTATCCATGTGTGTAAGGGGGCCTCAATTCCATGATAAGGCCTCTCCATTTACAGGGCACAGCAAAACAGCAGGCTGATAGTGCTGGGAAAGGTTCAGGTACATTCTAGCATGGACACTTTTAGTGAGTTAAACCCAAAATTAAATTATGCAATCAGTATTGTAGTCTTTGTGTTACATTGAATTGAATATCTACCATCATATTTTAAGCTTGTCACAGAATTGTGTATTGACCAACAGATAAATGGACTTTGAATCCTAATGAGGGGGAGCTAGAGCTTTTGAGATCAAAGTAAAGGACAGCTGGGACTATTGGCATGAAAAGTCAGGTGTGGGACTATGACCGGGGTCCTCGTGGGGAGCCAGCTGTGGTCACTCAATTAGGGTGAACTGCAAAGAATGGGGCAGACAATCCCCATAAAGCTGGTGGATATTCCAATACCTAGATTTACCAAGCCAGCATAAAACAGCTTCTTTATTACCTTACTGGTCATAGAAGTCCAAACTAAACAGTTCTGTCAGGCCTCCATCCAGGTACTCACGTCAAATATGATGAAAAATTCTGTAAATCTTATTTCATCATATAAAAGAAAAGGTTCTACCAATCCCAAAGGATTGGACACATTACCTCCCAGGTTAACGACTGTTTCAGATCTTACCCAAATACACGCTACAATTCTTATTAACTAAAATCTAAAGGTTTATTTATAAAAAGAAAGAAAAGTGAGAGTTAAAATTGGTTAAAAGAATCAATTACATACAGTAATGGCAAAGTTCTTGGCTCAGGCTTGTAGCAGTGTTGGAATAAACTGCTGGCTTAAGTTAAGTCTCTGGAATACATCCACAGCTTGGATAGGTCATTCAGTCCATTGTTCACCGCTTCAGTTTGTAGCAAAGTTCCTCCAGAGGTAAGAAATAGGATTGAAGACAAAATGGAGAAGATGCAGCTGCCTTTTACAGTGTCTTGCCATGTGGCCTCTTCTTCCTTTGTTCCAAACACAAGCTGCCCAGCACATGGCTTGGAAGCCTTAGAGTTCTCTCCATAGGCATGTCCCTGCACACCTTGCTGAGACATAAGGTATATATACCTTCTCTCAATGGGTCAGTTGTATAGCTGATGGTCCTTAATGGGCCATCAATCAGGCTAGGCAGTGCTGATGCCAAACTGTCTGGGGTGTCACCCAGAAGCATAGCACAAGTTTGAAATACACCCACACATACATACATATCTATAACAAATAGTGCAAAGGTAATACAAACGTATAGACAAGATTATCATATCTGGCAAGTTATAACATTTTTGCAGATATCTTACATGGCATATCTGGCTGATTACTTCATGGGTGTTACCCCAGGAACCAACATTTGAAATCCAGGTATCGAGCCAATACTTATAATTTAAATACAAAAATGATACATGCATAAACATCTTACTTGACAACCTTTGCACAATATTTGCTGCATATATATCACAGTGGTTGCAACAATGATCTACATGGTCATATTTTAATCAGATAATGTCAGAGGGACTTTGGCACCCAGAAGGGAGTTGAAGCTGTCAGGGAGGGGAATTTCATTTCCCTTCATGGGCAGGACCAGCGGTGACTAGAATTTTTGTAGGGGTTTCAATTCTTTATTCCACATCTTAGCCACCATTTCCCAGATCTAGCTGCCCCAATGCCTGCAACTCCAGTATTGTATCAAACAGTGGTCGAGAAGTGCACTAGCTCAGTGTTTTTCCATTCTTGTGCTTTTAAGTAATCACGCCTAATGTTATTTCAGTACAAAATCTTCCCTTTATGACTGACGTGTTTCTTAAATGGATATGTTCTAATTAATTAATTTCGTTTCAATATTTAATTAAACAATTTTGTATTAGTTGGTGAAGAATGGTGAGTAGGCCAATTAAAATTTTGATAGACCCTTTCAAAATCAATTAGCCATTTACACATAATCTAACTCACAGCTCTGATGTTTAGCCATGCAGAATTACAGGAAGAAAGGATAGCTTGGAGTTAAAGTACTGAGCTGGAACTCAAGACATCTGAACTCAATTCCCAGCTCCACCATAGACATCCTATGTGATCTTGGACAAAACACTTCATTTCACTATGTCTCTGTTCCCCACCTGAAAGAAAAAGGATACTAGTTCTTTTCTTCCATCCTATGTCTGTTTTGTCTATTTAGACTGTGCACTGTTCAAACAGGGAGTGCCTTTAACCATGTTTTTGTTGCAAAGCACCTAGTACAAGATAGGTGGTCCTTGTAGGCACCACTGTAATTCAAATAATAATAACAATTGATAATACAGAATTACACTGTCTTGTTATTTTGTGTGAAATCTATATGTATACTAGACATGAAGATTAAGAGGAGAAGCGAGTCAACAATGGTGGATAAGTATACTAGAAAGCTTTTGTCTCTGTTATGATATATGGAATAACACTGTATTAAACAGAAGGTGTTGAACAAAAGAGCTATGACTACATAAGCAAGCAAATAGGCTTCTACACAGCTCAAGTTCAAGCTTTGTCTGGGTTGTTTACCATAGACTTCATCCCATCTGCAACTCCTTACTGCATACAGAGACATCTAATGGCTGAATAATATACTGTAAGTAAATATATCATTATAGGCCATATTGCAAAGTTTGGATAACATTAACTGATTATAAGCAAAAAATAAAATGTGAGTTTGAATTTCAGATTCTTCCCTCTTTTACCTCCCTCTCTGGTCATTTTTAGGTAACACACATGTTTTCTGTTGTGGAACTTTACTTTTGTTTCTCATAGAAATGGAAAGAAGTAGTGGGAGGAATTAATTTGTTTAAATCATCCATGTAGAAATGCATAGAGCAAGAGGGAAAAGTAACTTAGCTAGAAGTGCCCATAAACATCCAGAGAAAGTGTGTAGAAGTTTTGACACGCTTAGTAGCTTTTCTTGAAACTGTAGTAAAAGCCATGCTTATGGGAAAGTGGTTTTGACTGGTTTGGATATTCAAAGTCTGGGGCTGAGCCAATTACTGCTCAAGGACAACAAAATTAATAAATACACGAGTTATTGAGAGGTGTATGGATTCAGTTGATGTATGGAAGACTAGGAGATGTTTCTGCCACGAGGGTGGGTCTCAACACTGGGAACTTTGTCTATAGGCTATTAATTTCTTATCTGCATCCCAAACGACAGTGACTCCTGTTTGGATCTGAAGGTTCCGGGTACATCCCAGTATCAGCCTTTGCATAAGTGGGGGCTTGTCTGTGAGTCTCAGAGGCTTGGGCGTAGCTTCCTTTGCTCAGACGACATGCGTAACACACAGTTCAGTGTGCATATTATGTCTCTCCTGTGCCCCGATCCACAAATCTATCATTTGGTGCATAGATGGCCATTACATCAGTATCTGAGCACCTCACAATCTTGCTAATCCCCTCTATACCCCTGGGAGAAAAAGGAATGCTATTATCCCTCTTTACAGATTGGGGGCTGAGGTACAGAGAGATTAAGTGACTTGAGCAAGACCACACAGGGAGTCAGTAGGAGAACAGGGAATTGAACACAGGTCTCCCAAGTACTAGATTTGTGCCCCTAACCAATGGACCCATCCTTCCTGAAAGGGCTGTGTCTCCCTCCCCCGCTCCCATTCCTTAGGAAATCTGGCTCTTTAGCTCAACTTGGGGCAGCTCAAGGGGCTGTTCAGGAGTTCCCTGGTTCAATCCCCCATGCATCGGCCACAATGGTGGTGAGCCTATTTACACACCATGAAGCCCTGTGCACCTATTATACAGGCAGAGCTAAGTGCCCCTTTGAAGACAAAGAAAAAATGGAGGTTGCACAATACTGCCTTGTCATAAGTCAAATCAAACAAGATCTTGTCTGCAAAAAAAGGAACAGACTGGCACAAGATGTTACTTTTCCTTCAGAAAAGTGCCTTTATTTGAACTAACAATAGCATTTTAGATGTGGCTCCTTGGTTCTAGTAGCGATAAAATAATGAGTCAAGTTTGATCTCTCATGGACAGAGCTTTGCAAAAAGTCACATCATAAACTCACTATAAATAATCTGCCCCAGTTATCAATCAGCTTGCAGCAGGCCTGGTATGCTGCCTTTGCTTCATTGGCTTCCCCACCAGAAAATGAGTTAATGCCTCTTGTTTGTGGGAGCTGAGTCTGCATTCCCTCATTTCAACACAGCACATTGTCCCTGTAATGAGGTGATGATGATTTAATGAAATGACATCCTAGGGAGTCAAGATGACTTCTACCTGATGAAAAATCTAAACAGAGAGACTTTTATTTTCATCTGGGAAACCATGCAAAGAGTTTATATGGTTGCTTTCTCCACTGAATTGAGGAAGAATGAACTCATTTGGTAAGTGAAACATCAGTCGTCTTGCCGCTCACTACAACCCTTCTGTGAAAGCTCAGGGAAAATTCCTGATTAAGAATGACAAGATCATAGTTATTATCGCCAGTTACAGTGGGGGCCCACATTTGCATACAAAAATGGGAGTACCTGGGTTAACCTCCAGCTTTCTGCCAATGCAAGGAAAACCCACTTTCCTTCCTTGACGCCCACCAGAATGGAAACTAGTCTAATCTATCTATCTCATAGTATCTGGCAGCTTCTAAGGAGGAACTTCTAATCTATCTGTCCTAGTATGTGACAACCAGAGGAGTGTCTCCTAAGTTGCTGGGGAGGTCTCAGTGAGGTGAAAGGGAAGCACAGAGATTGACTGTATGCGAGTGGAATCATGAGGTACTGGAGTGAAGCTAGGCACTGCTGCGGCAAATTGTAGTTCATTAACATTCTTAGATGGCAAGTTTTTCAGGTGTGTTGGCAGGGCACCTAGCACAACGGGGCTCCAATCCTGCTTAGGCCTTCTAGGCCTTACTAGCGGCGTTAGATGTTAGGTTATTAATATTGCCAGGAGAGTCAAGAAAACAGGGTAGAAACTGATCTCTTGATGTGCAACTATATTGTATTGTGTTATTGCCAGAAATAAAGTAGCCAGTGAAAGGAAGGGGGAAACAAAAGGATTTGATTGATTTAGTCACCGATCCTGCAAACTGCTCCATGTACATGGACCCCTGAACCCACGTGAAGCTTTCTTGATTTAATGGGGCCGCAGATGACGCTAACATTGAACCGTTTGCAGGACTGGGATTCTACTGGCTTGAGATCTCTCAGGCCAAGTTTCATTCTGGAGTTCGCATTTACGGCTGGTGATAAACTTTTAATAGAAAAACTGGCATGGTCTTAACTAGAGCCTTGTGAGCTCCATTGCTCTCAACGTTCTTTTTTTATTCATTACCTCTTAGAAACAAAGAACAAGTGCTTCAAATCGGCCCCATCATACTCAGCCACCAGGCATATTAAACCAAAATGTCCCTCTCCACTGTGCTTCTAAATCACGTCTATATTGTTTTAAAAAAATAACTCTAGCAAAAGAGAAGGCTGAGCCCCATATGGTGGGTGATTGATCGGAGACATGCTTTATTCTTCTTGTAATAAGATCTCAAAACCAATATCAGCCCTGGCCCTGCATAGATGTATAACAGTAAAAAACTTGTCTTCTCAAATTATAGAATTTTCTTTTTAAAGTCAAAGCCCCTGGGGAAATGTAAAAGCCCCTTTCGGCTCACTGTATTTTAAACATGTCTCTTCGGACCTACTGCAAGGGCTGCTTCATACCTTCCCCAGGTGATAGTAAAATGTATCTTGGATGCTACAAGTCCAGCTGACGGCACTGACAGAATAAAGACATAATTAGACTATTGGGTAAGACATTATTCTAGGTGATGATAAAAATGCTAACGACGAATGGGCCAGATCCTTGGTTGGTGTAAATGAGAGTGGCTGTACCGATTTTGATGTCATGCTGATTTACATCAGTCAAGGATCTGGGCCTGTTTACTTTTTCTTTTTTTCTTCCTTGCAGGAAATTAGTTTGCAGATTTTGTTTGAGAATATGGAGAATTCAGTTCACAAGATAAATCAAGAGTGTGTAAACAGGGGGGAAAGAAAGCAATACTTTTTAAAAAAAATTCATTATTCAAAACCTAAAGCTAGCTCCACACCAATTGTTATTATCCAAGTGAATTTCTAGAGGTCTGTGGTGACGGATTTGCATTTTAATATCCAGGTCAATTTATTGTGAAGATGGAGGCACCGTCCCTGTGTGTGTGTTTCTATGATGAAATGACTGATTGTCCTTGTAGACAATGTGGGGAGGGAGGGGAGGCGAAACAGTAATGTTGCAAATCTGTGATCATATTCATAGTGCAGCTGTTTATATGGGAACCTTTACATCCAGCTTCTACCTTACTTCTCTTTCCCTTCTAAATTGCTACCGCCAACAAAGCTGTGATTACATTCAATAGAAATATTAAACTCCTGACTTGAGAGAGGTGAAGGGACACGAAAACAAAAGGGAGCCAATTTTCTGAAAAATAAGATGGGCAGGACTTTCTGTCTCTTCCCACTATTATCATCTTTATTTCTCCCTTCTTTGTTGGCAATGCTGTACTGAGTTACCTCGTGTTTAATCAACAGCCTAATGTGGTAACTCTCTCACAACACTGATTCTTCACATCTCAGACTGTCTGGAGCCTACTTCCATCAAACAGCCTCTTTGCACTTAACACCTTAATGGTCTTGAGGGGAGAGAGGAACAGCAATCCTCTGAGATGAGAATAATTACAGACAGACACAAATGCATTTGGTGCCAGATTTTGTTACCTCAAATAAGCAAAAATAAAGCAAATGTCTCCTCTTCTACGGTTACATAGTGTGTCTCTCTAGAAGACTTAGGACAAATGGGTTAGACTAGGAGACACTAATGGCCTAATTCTGTGCTGTTTAAGTCAATGACAGCTTTGCCATTGACTTCAGTGGGAGGAGAATCAGGCCCTAGTGGTAAAACTGTTTAAAGATGTTATTTTATTTAACTCTTTTTTAAAATCAGTTTGCACTTTCGGGGCCAGATCTTCTGCTGGTATAAATCTGGCTTCAATGGAACTACAGTGGATTTACACTAGCTGCATGTTTGGCTCTGGATCTAGTCATTGCCTAAGATGGTCAACAGTGACTAGTGATTTTGGCTGCCCAGTTTCATGCCCCCTCAAGGGGCATGATTTTCAGAGAGTGTTGAAGTGGTGATGCCTTTAAGGCATCTCAAGCTGAGCATCCAGAAATCGAGGCATCCAAAATCATCACTAGTCACACTTGAAAATCTTGGCCATTTTATATAACCACAAAGTGGAACCTGCTATGTGTGGGGGAGGCTACTGAAGGATCCACCAAAGAGATTTGCTTTTTCAGGGTGCTAGAGCTCTCTTGAAAATGCCTAAAGGGACTGATAAGCAAGTCTCATGTATCTCTGTGATTCAATACCCAGAAAACAGGGCATGCACTGACAAAAATGAAAAGGTTTAATAATCATATTCTTCACTTCTATACCACCTTCCATTCAAGGGTTTCAATACTTTGGCTACTCCTGGATCACCCCAGGAATGCTAGGGTCTAGTTAGTCCTCCCTACTAAGGGGTATGTAAGATGATACTTTCCTATGCAATCATTTCTGTTTGAACATAGGAGTTGCCAAACCGGATTAAACTCAAGGTCCATCTGGCCCAGCATCCTATCACCAACTGTGGCCACCACCAGAGCCTAAAGAGGAAAGTACAAGAAACTCCACAGGAGGCAGTTATGGGATAAACTACCACCTAGGGAAAAATTTCTCCCATGAGGCCGTAGGCACTTACCTTGGTAAGAGAAAGGAGATGGCCTTGCGTTTGCTTGATTATTGTTTCGTTTTATGGCTGAGCCTAAAATTGACCAAATCATTCCTATGGCTGTATAAAGTGCTGTTCCCCAGTTTAAAGTGCACAGTATGAAGAGGGCAGTTTACTAATAACTGGGTAAGAAAGTCTCAGGATTGTGTTCCTAACATATTTAGGCACCATATTACAGCTGGATCTGCTTCTGCATTCTGAGAGGATGAGGGTACAGGAAGCCACCGTTTGGCTGCAAGGATTGGGTTGTACAAGAAAGAGTCTCTACTAGAACAGCTGTCTGGACTTAATGGTGTGGCCAGTGAACAGGGGCTCTGACAGAGGAATGCAGATGTAATGACTCCCCTGAGTAGGTCACCTGTGGGGATCGAGCTCTGGATCTAAAAGCAAGAATTGCTACAGTTTGTGCTAACAAGCCAAGTCAATTAGTTTGGAGGTGGTGGTAGCAGTGGATCATGGGTTCTCTGTACACCTTCTCTCCTTCCCTTTGGAAGCAGCAGGGTGTAGAGGGGAGGGGACTGCATCTCCTGCGGTTGGAAGCTGACTCCCTCCCCATGACAACTGTGCCCATCTGGGCTTAGTGCAGATGTCTGGGTGGACCCAGCCATTTTACAGCCTATCCTAGGCCTGCCATTGATTGCCCAGGCATGTCAGTCAAGCTCCTGGCCCAGCCTCCCCTTTTGTTTATGTCTTAGGCCTGGTCTATGCTAACAAGGTAAGTCGATCTAAGTTACACTAGTTAAGTTACGTAAGATACATAACTTAAGTCGATGTAGCTTAAATCATAGAATCACAGAATATCAGGGTTGGAAGGGACCTCAGGAGGTCATCTAATCCAACCACCTGCTCAAAGCAGGACCAATGGCCAACAAAATCATCCCAGCCAGAGCTTTGTCAAGCCTAACCTTAAAAACCTCTAAGGAAGGAGATTCCACCACCTCCCTAGGTAACCCATTCCAGTGTGTCACCACCCTCCTAGTGAAAAAGTTTTTCCTAATATCCAGCCTAAACCTCCCCCACTGCAACTTGAGACCATTACTCCTTGTTCTGTCACCTGGTACCACTGAGAACAGTCTAGATCCATCCTCTTTGGAACCCCCTTTCAGGTAATTGAAAGCAGCTATCAAATCTCTTCCCGTTGACACTCTCCCGTTGACACAGCTTCTACCTCTCAGGGAGGTGGAGTACTGAAGTCGAGGGGAGAGTGCTCTCCCATCGACTTATCATGTCTTCACCAGACCCCCTAAATCAATGCTGACTGCTTTGATCACAGCAGCATCAATTTAGCCCATAGTGAAGACAAGCCCTTAGGCATCTGAGTAGGCAGACCTTTGTGTTCAGAAGCCTTCAAACTAGCAAAGGAGCTACAATAAGCAACACAGCTCAAAAGTTCACCTGGTGTGAAAACTGGTCCCTGTGTGCACTGAATCTCCACCATACGGTGTAGTGCATAATCCTAGAGTGCTAGTGCCTCACTACTGTCCATGATGCAGGAGGAGGTAGATCATAGTGTATAACAAGGGAGGGGAGATGTTGACCAGTCAGAATGAGAATTACTGGTGGTTAAATTTAAAAAAAACTTCTGGAGATTTAAACAGCAATGAAGAACTTTATGTGCAATTTAGCCAAACAAATTTTTATTTGCAATAAAAGAGAAAATAACCAGGAAAGAAAAATGGAATCATCACACATAAAAACAACTATATAAAAATAACCCTGAAAGGTTAAAAGAAAAATACAAAAAATATGGTGCTTATGAAAACATTTTTACATGATAGTCATTTAAAAACAAAATATACATCAGAATAATTCATGCAGTAGAGTTAGATGAAATACATTTTTCTTAGCAAAGGTCTCATTACAGACATTTAAAATGAATCATTTGCCTCTCAACACAGTTATTGATTATGAAGCTGTGTAAATTTTATATAGATGCTGGGGTTATGCCCAGATCATTGCCATTAATTTATTTCTATGAAGTAGAACAGTGGTATTTGGGAAAAACAAGGCATTTTATAACTGTAAAGTGGCATGTTAATGCATAGGAGTATTCATAGGGAGGAAGTATATATTATACGCCTTAAACCCTTGGTGAATAAAAAGTAATCCAAACATTATATCACAATCCCCTTGAATAATACAATCCAGGTAATAAATGAGTGGCAATTTGTTAAAGGTGTGAGGTCTCTTCATTGGGAAGCTGTTTCTTCATTGCTCCTGCCTACTGTTATCCAGAGATAAAACACCACTAATGAATAGTTTGGGTAAAGGCCTTGCCAGGCAAGTGACAATGCCAGATTGTATATTTTTGCTGATTTCACAGAAAAGCCAACTTTTTCACTGGTGAAGTTCCTTACTTTTGTATCAGCAAACAACTTTTTTTTTGCTGCAATAGCATTAAAGTTTGGAGGGAAAGAGGAGAGAAAGATCAGTGAGGAATTCACTACTTCACTCTTTTCTTATTTTTTTGAATTCCCCTTCATAATGATCCTGTCTGATGAGATGCACCTGAATCCAAGAGTCACTGTCTCCATCTTGAAAATTATCTCATTGTGGAGAGAGCTATCATCCCTTTTCTACAAGCAGGCCTTTTAAAACACACTGTGAGGCAGAAACTTCTCCATGTGAGTTGAACAGCAGGGGCAGTTCCTCTAAAACTGAATATTAGCTTTGAAAGTTGAGAGTTGCCAGGGCTTATTCTTTCACTGGCTAGAAATGCTTGAGTTTGCTGGGAAGCAGATTAGAGTCCTATGCAAGGGCCAATAAGGGTCACTTAAATGGAACTGAGAGCCATGCGTGTGATGAGTTATACTCCATTAAGATGGCACTTTGCCTAATAACTTCAATTAATGGAGAACATCTGATTTAGCTGGCACCTATAAGAAGATTTGTGGATAACTTCTAAATGTTTTGGAGTAGCCCATGCTGTTCAGCCTGAAGAGGTTCCTTAGAGGTTTTTAAGGTCAGGCTTGACAAAGCCCTGGCTGGGATGATTTAGTTGGGAATCGGTCCTGTTTGAGCATGGGGGTGGACTAGATGACCTCCTGAGGTCCCTTCCAACCCTGATATTCTATGATTCTATGATTCTATGAACACCTCTCCTATGTGAGGAAAAGGACTGGATTATATAGTGTGACGCAAGTCTACGGGGACAAAACAGTTCAAAAGAGTTGGAAATTTTTCAAGGAGACATTATTAAGGGCACAAGAGCAAACTGTTCCACTGCATAGGAAAGATAGGAAGTATGGCAAGAGACCAGCCAGTCTTAACCAGGAGATTTTCAATTATCTGAAACTCAAAACAGAGTCCTACAAAAAGTGGAAACTAGGTCAAATTATAAAGGATGAATATAAACAAATACCACAAACATGTGGGGATAAAATTAAAAAGGCCAAGGCACAAAACGAGATCAAACTAACTAGAGACATAAAGGGTAACAAGAAAACAGTCTACAAATATATTAGAAGCGAGAGGAAGATTAAGGACAGGGTAGGCCCATTACTCAGTGAAGGGAAGAAAACAGTAACAGAAAACATGGAAATGGCAGAAATGCTAAATGACTATATTGTTTCAGTTTTTACCAAAAAGTTTAGTAGCGATTGGACGTCTAATATAGTGAATGCCAGTGAATATAAGGTAGGATCAGAGGCTAAAATAGGGAAAGAACAAGTTAAAAATTACTTAGACAAGTTGGATGTCTTCAAGTCGCCAGGGCCTGATGAAATACATCCTAGAATACTCAAATAGCTGACTGAGGAGATGTCTGAGCCATTAGCGATTATCTTTGAAAAGTCAGGGAACATGGGTGAGACTCCAGAGGACTGGAAAAGGGCAAATATAGTACCAAGCTATAAAAAGGGGAATAAGGACAACCCGGGGAGTTACAGACCAGTCAGCTTAACTTCAGTACCCGGAAAGATAATGGAGCAAATAATTAAGCAAGCAATTTGCAAGCACCTACACAATATTAAGGTGATAAGTAACAGTCAGCATAGATTTATCAAGAACCATGTCAAACCAACCTAACAGCTTTCTTTGATAGGGTAACAAGCCTTGTGGATAGGTAGGAAGTAGAAGATGTGGTATATCTTGACTTTAGTAAGGCTTTTGTTACTGTCTTGCATGACCTTATTAAAAAACTAGGGAAATACAACCTAAATGGAGCTACTATAAGGTGGGTGCACAATTGGTTGGAAAACCATTTCCAGAGAGCAGTTATCAATGGTTCACAGTCAAATTGGAAGGACTTATCAAATGGGGTCCCTCAGGAATTGGTCCTGAGTCCGGTTCTGTTCAATATCTTAATCAATGATTTAAATAATGATAGAGAATACACTTATAAAGTCTGTGAGCAATACCAAGCTGGGAAGTGTTGCAAGTGCTTTTGAGGGCAAGATTAAAATTCAAAATGATCTGGACAAATTGGAGAAGTGGTCTGAAATAAATAGGATGAAATTCAGTAAGAATTTCAACCTCCCTGTCTAGGGAGGTTGTGGAAGCTCCTTCACTGGAGGTTTTCAAAACAAAGGCTGGATAGCCATCTCTCTTAGAAACAACAAATCCTGCATCTGGGCAGGGGGTTAGATTAAATGGCCCTCGTGGTCCCTTCTAACCCTATAAATCTATGATTCTAAGGATTAATGGAAAGTACTCCACTTAGGAAGTAACAATCAATTGCACACATGCAAAATGGAATACAGCTGTCTAGGAAGGAGTACTGTGGAAAGGGATCTAGGGATCATAGTAGATCACAAGCTAAAGATGAGTCAACAGTGTAACACTTTTGCAAAAAAAAAGTAAATATAATTCTGGGATGTATCAGCAGGTGTGTTGTAAGCAAGACATGAGAAGAAATTCTTCTGCTCTACTACGCGCTGATACATCCTCAACTGAAGTATTGTGTCCACTTCTGGACACCCCATTTCCCGCTGACATTTTCAAAATGAAAAGTTTCATTCTTCATTTTGAAATGATTTTTTGTTTTGAAACTTTAGCTAGTTTATGCTAATACAAAAGGCTGAAAGTAAAACAACTTGTTTCAAAATTATTGAAACAAAATGTTTCCATTGACCTGATCTAAAGTTTGTTTCAAATTATTGAGTTCTAAAAATTTTCAAGATTTTGACTTTTTATCCTGATTTGAGATGGGAAAAAAATTCAAAATCTTGAAAACTCTTGTGGGATGGGAAAAATGTTTCCTGCCCATCTCTGTTCACTGGAAAATAGGAATAGCCACATGGGATCAGATCATGCAGTCATTGAGTCCCGTATCCTGGCTGTGGCCAGTGGTACAGCTTCAGAGAAAGGTGGAAAAAACCCTTTGGTGAACACATCTGCCAATAGGGGAAATATTTTCCCTAACATGCATCATTTAGCAATTGGTTTAAGTCTTGAAGCATGAGAGTTTATATCCTTTCTATTTTTTCTTTGTCCCATCTAATATACTTGTGATGTTCTCATTATCCATATAAAAGTCTAATCCTCTTCTGTCTCCTGCAAAGTTTTTAGCTTCAGTAGTATCTTGTGGTAGTCAGTTCTACTGGTTAAAAAGTTTTGCATAAAATGATTTTGTTGATGTAATTGAATGTTCTCTTGCTCTTGAGTTCAAGACTTTCTTTCTCCAGTCATAGTAGCTACTATATCTGCATGTACAATGGACATTTGTTTATTCAATAGCAAATTAGCTGAAAATGTATGTTGGAGGGCACCAAAACTTTTAGCAAATTTGGGTCTATTTTGGCAAACATGCTTGGCCCCAAAAAAGGAAATTGAAATGTCAAAAATATCAAAATATTTTTGTTTTAATATTTTCAGAATGATGTTTTGATATTTCATTTCAAACTGACATTTTTGAAACCTAATGTCACTGCGAATTAACATTTCATTTCAGAAATGTTATTGCAAATTGACATTTGAAACATTTTGTTTGATTCACATTTATTTTTGTTTTGTTTTCTCATTTCAGTGAGAAAAATGCAAAAATTCGCTTTTGGTTCAAAATTAATCTACTTTTTCAGCTACTGAACTGGTACATCTGTGTGTAGCAAGCAAAAGCGTTGAACATATCCCAGGAGTACTACATACTTGAGTCGAAATGTTTTACATTTCCCATTTTTTCTGAAAGTAAGAGTGTCTTAGTGTCAATAATAGGGGCCTAAACTAACCCTGGTTAGCTGGATGAACTTGCACAACTACACCTCTACCTCGATATAACACTCTCTTCGGGAGCCAAAAAATCTTACTGCGTTATAGGTGAAACCGCGTTATATCGAACTTGGTTTGATCTGCCGGAGTGCGCAGCCCTGCCAACCGGAGCGCTGCTTTACCGAGTTATATCCGAATTCATGTTATATCAGGGCGCATTATATCGGGGTAGAGGTGTATTGTGTTTGAATAAAAGAGGACTTGTCCATCCAGATCTATAACTGATTTTGTTGTCACACTGTTATTTTCACCAGAGGAATGCCATTTGTCTGCCCATAACATGTGACCTTCACACTTCTTTTAAACGAGCCTTCATTGTGTGCTCTGACTCCTGAGTAGCAGCTCCAACTGCAAATCGCACAATCCTCATGTAAAACTCTTGACCAAGATTTTTTAAAATTGATTGTTGCTGCTGTTTGTGTTGAAGCCTAAATTTATAGCATGAAATTCTGGCCATGTTGAAAACTACCATTGGCTTTAATGGAGCCAGGACTTCACCCTCAGTTTTCAGATATGCTGAGTACCCAGCAGTTCTCATTGACTACAGGGGAAGCTCAGTGCTTTTGAAAATCAGATAAGAAAAGGTCTCCTATTCAGAAAAGCATTTAAGCACATGCCTAAGTACTTTTCTGAAGAGGGATGGACTTAAGCATGCACTCAAGTGCTTTCCTTAATCAAAGCCTGAGGATTTAGGGATCTAACTTTAGGCACCTATTTTTGAAACTCTCTGCCTATATTTGCTTTCTCATTTTTGGAATAAGTGTCTTCTGCAGGCTCAATATGCAGATATTATGAACCAGCTGGCACTACATTTACTATAGTATTTAACATAACTTCTCCCCTTGGTAAAATGAACTAATTGAAGTTAAACAAAGATTCTGATAATTAATTAAATAGTATTGATAAAGTGGAAATTATGAGGTGGATCTTCAGCTGGGTAAAATGTAAGAACTCTTTGACATCTATGGATCAAGGACATTTTGCAGCAGCTGTATCTGCCCCTATATTCTTCTGAACCAAATGGGATTTAACTTTTGCAGTGACAGTTTGGCTATGTCAGGTATTTGTCCATACTTGCTTATGCTGGGCATGCTTTTCCTTGAGTTATAGTCAGTCCATACTCAGATGCACTCCCAATGACTTCAGTGAGAAAGAACTGAATAAATATTGAGCAAATACCTCAGGAATAAACAGATATTGTGCTTCTCTTAGAAGAACCTTGCACAAAGATTACACTGCATGCCGTGGTAGCTATATGTCTGAATCTATATCATTATAATAAAGGATCAGTTTGGCCATTATTTGGACAGATGGTGTATACATGCCCAATCCTTGGTGTATTTGCAGAAGAGCTATAGTTAAACTGATTTTTTGCATTTGCAGTCACATACTGCTCTTTACTGACAGCAGTTTTAATTGAAAATGCTTCAGCTTTTATCCTAGCCGGTATTGCTTTACCCGTATGATGGATACAATTTGCAATTAATTTTTCTCTGTGGACTATATTATAGTAGAAGTAATAATTAAACAAATCTTAACAGCTCCTGCTCAGATGCACCAGTGCTACAGTGTGTGCTGAACAATTTCACTTGTGCAGCTTTGTAGAGAATATTTTCAATTCTGCTTTGAATTCTTTAGGGGAAAATACTATTTGTTGTTTATTTTGGTACTAAAAAGTGCTTTGGTGTGCATGTGATTTCTCACAGCGGTTCTGCATAAGAGAGATGTTTCCACAAAGATCTGAAGATTTTCCACAAAGATTTGCTGTCTGGTCATAGGGTGACCAGACAGCAAGTGTGAAAAATTGGGACAGGACGTGGAAGGTAATTGGAGCCTATATAAGAAAAAGACCCAAAAATCGTGACTTCCCTATAAAATCGGGACATCTGGTCACCCTAAGAAGCCAGACTGATGACCGTGGGCAATATAGATAAATAGATGTACATATCTATGGACTAAATTCAACCTTAGGCCAGGTCTACATTACAGACTTTACAGGTCTACATTACAGACTTCTGCTGGTATAGTTATGTCAGTGTGATCCTTGACGTACATAGCTGTGCCAACAGAAGCTTCTAGTGTGGACACATGTTATGCCAGCCAAACTGCACTGTGTACTGCAATAGTTTGGTTCACTCATGGGGGTTGGTTTTACTGTACTGGTACAAAGTACAGTTGTGAAGATATAACTGCTTCCACACTAACAAAGCCTTGACAGTACAGTATACCAGTATCCCTCTATCGGTAAAGCACTTCTAGCGTGGACAGAGCCTTAATTTAATTCTATTGATGACAGTGGAATATCACCAAGTATGAATATGGTTTGTTCATTTTTATATGGACTCAGAGGGAAAAATATTTTCTTAAAGTGCTTGAATAATAATTACAAGCAGAGGCAAGGAGGGTCTCTCATTGCCTTCAATGCATCTGAGTGCAGAACTGACCCTAAATGGGTCGCTTATAAACTCAGTCATGACAATGCAACATACATGGCCAGTATCTTAAACTCCCAATTTCCAAATTTAATCCAAGGTTGATATCAGGCCATTTTCCCGAAAGGCCTGGATCATGAAGTGACTAGGACTACTCATTAAAAATTAAACAAATGAATAGGTCCTGGCAGGATCAAGGTTGAGATAGGACCCAGGTGACCTTAGAGTTGTTGATCAGTTTTGCAGATATTGACTCTGATTCAACACTTACTCAGGTGTGTAACTTTAAGCATGTGAGTACTTGCATTGACTTCAGTGTTTACTATTAAGCATGTGCTTAAATGCTTTGCTGGATTAGGGGTACTGTGGGCAAGATTTTCAAGAGCAGCCACTGATTTTGAAGGCCTCTGTTTCTTGTGTTTTAAGCTAGGTGTGTAAAAATGGCGGCGTCGCTTCCCATTTTTGAAAATGTTGGCCTATGCTTTCTTCTCTTTGGTGAAGTTCTTTTTAATATTCTTTATATCTCTTTCTATATTTTTCCCAGACATTTGCATGAGGACAAATGTGCAGTATTTTTAATTGGTTCATTGGCCCTTGCTGTCTCTTTCCTGCCTAGTCATATTTGTGGCATCACAATTGGTTGCCGTAGAATTTAACATTAATGTCAGAAATGGAGGACTGTTTTTTTGAAGTCTATGTTAATACAATATGAAGACTGAGTTTTGCATTACAGTTGCAATGGAGTATTGCACATTTTATTTTTCTATTTGATCATTTTGGCCAATAGAAAGTCTCCCATTGACTTTGATGGGTTTTAGATCAGGCCCTTACTGCAGACAGCTTTCCAAATTCATACTGAAGTACATCACTTGGATATTGTCCCTAGAGCTCAGTTAGTCATAAGCATCATATTTGTTTACCTTTAGATTACTAGTTTATTTTCATTTTGCCTTGCAAACACCACCATTGTCAACTCCCTTTTTTATCACACCGAGACAGTAGCTTACATTTACTGATTTGATCATTCTTAGCTATGTGACGTTCCCCCTCTTACTAGTATCAGGTTGACATTTATAATTTCACACTTCATAAAACATTTGACAGGGTAGCACTTTTACACACTCTTATAATAAATCCTTCCCATTATGTTCAAAATACAGAGAGACATCAGATTATGTGAGATCTTAGGTTGGCTCCTTGATTTCAAATGTACTGGGCTTGGAAGAACCATACAAACTTCTATAGAGGTTCTATGAAACAAGAAGATATATCAAACTTTAAGGAATATTGCTGCCTTCCATTTGAGGGTCTTAAAGAGCTTTGCAAATAGTCATAGATTCTAAGGCCAGAAGAGACCAGTGTGAACTTCTAATCTGCCTTCCAGTGTAACACAGGCCACAGAACTTCCCTGAAATAATTCCCATATGAACTAGAGCATGTCTTTCAAAGAAACACCCAATCTTGATTTAAAAGTTATCAGTGATGGAGAATCCACTGAAACTCTTGGTAAATTGTTCCAATGTGTAATTACCTTCACTGCTAGACGTGTACATCTTATTTCCAGTCTGAATCTCTCTGGCTTCATGAATCAAGTTATCAATGTGAGGTAAGTAAACTAAGGCACAGAAAACGTAGATGACCTTTCTCAAGGTCATGCAAGAGGTATCTAAAAGCTTGGAAAAGAACTCAAGAGTAAATTGATGTTTACATCAGCTGAGGATGCCCCAATCTCTTGGCTCCCACTCCTTTGTTTTAACCTCAAGACCACCCTTTCTTTATTCAAAAATGATATCTTGAAGGAAATGCACCTTATTCTGACAGCAAAAAGGTAGCATTGATCTCAAATTAAGCGCCTAAGCCTGGGACCTTATCCATAAAAGAAGTCCTGCTAAAATGAACAGGAGTATGTGTACAAATGGGACTGCTCATACGAGAAAGGATTTGCTGGATCCTGCCAATATAAATGCATTTGTATGTGCACTCTTTATGGTATGAACTGGTCACATTAGCCAGTGACCACAGTCATTTCTCCTGCTGCAGGAATGCTTTTTATCCTGTTTGGCAATACTCTTTTGATTGATGCTGGCAGAAGCACTATGGGAACTAGTCCTATTATGAGTCGTCGAGTGAGGCTACATATTGGTGTGATGTTTGAAGCAAGCCAATAAGGACAAGGATGCTGATAAAAATAAGTTAAATGAGGGGTACATGTTATGTTTCTTGAAATGCAACCCAACAGGAACATAAGAATTGACATACTTGATCAGACTCATGGTTTGTCTGGTCCAGCATCCTGTCTCAAACAGTGGCTGGTACCAGAAGCTTCAGAGAAGGGTGCAAGAAGCCATGTTATAGCCTGGCCATAGGGAAAATTTCTAATTCCTCAGTAGTTAGATTTGGATTATATCCTGAGCATGAGGGTTTATATCCCTCCGAAATCCCTTGAGTTTTACTTATATTTTTTTAAATTCAATCCTAACTATTGTAACTCTATCTTCTTATTGTCTATAAAAATGCCCAATTCTTTTGTTAATCCCACTAAGCTCTAGGCCTCAGTGACATCTTGCGGCAAATGAGATCCACAGACTAACTGTGCATGGTGTGGAAAGGAAACTGGAGACTCAGCTGAAAGAGTGCAAGGCCGAGTCACAATACTTGGCTTCCCACTGCAGACTGTTTAAAAAAAGGCCCAGTCCTGCAAATGCTCCACACACCTGCCCCCCCACTGACTTCAGTGAATAGCAGAGTTGAGCTGCTGACCCTTGATTACTAGGAACTAGACTGAAAACATGGGAGGCTGAGTTGATATTAGTGAACTCCTGCAATAAGAATCTTGTTGGCATAGAGAGATTGGCCATGCTGGTGCTGCTGCTTAGTGTGAATAGAATATCCACAGTTACTACAGCAGCTTGGGTGCTCATACAGCACCTGCCCTTTCCTAGACCTGCTGCCCTAGAAAGAGCTGCCACTCACATTTTGGAAGATGTAGCCACCATATTTGTCACCAGTGATTTTTACTGCTCTAGGTCACCTCTGGCTATTATTTTGCTGCATATCTCTTTAGTTTTCTTGCCATGAACATGCAGCAAGCTCTCACTCTCTAATCTCTTCCTGTGGTGAGCCTGCATCCTGTGCACTCCTAAAGGCTCTGATTGAGCAACTCTCTTTATGTTGTGCTTAAATTTACATGCAAGTATGTCCATCCCCATTCAGCAAAGCACTTAAGCGTGTGCTTAACTTTAAGCACATAAGAGTTTCATTGACTTAAACACGGGCTTCAAGTGATGAATGTGCTTAAGGCCCAGAGTCCTTAAGGTACTTAAATATGTCTAAATTTCATTAATGAGTAGCCCCATGGGATTTCAATGGGACCACTCAAGTGCTTAATGTCAGATAATACATGCTTAAACACCTTGCTGAATCAGGGTGCCAGTGTTTTACTGTTGTTTGCAGTGTAGTTGTACACATGTTGTTCCCAGGATATTAGCGAGACAAGGCGGGTGAGGTAATATTTTTTTATTGAACCACCATCTGTTGGTGAAAGAGACAAGCTTCCGGAACTTTGTATAAGCTTGTCCAATAAAAGATACTACCTCACCCATCTTGTCTCTCTAAATGTTTTATTGCACCAAGGATGGAATTACTCACATTTTAAAATTAAGCACCACCAATGTGCCTTTCTGAATTGGGGGCAAAGTCCTGCTGATGATGAAAAATAAAACTTCTTCGTTAACCTTCAGCTCCCCACCTCTGCTGTTATTCCCAAGTTTAATTTTCATACAATATAAAGAAACTTTCACAGACACAAACTGCCGATGACTTATGTCATTGCAGCATCATAGAGATTAGAACTAGAAAAGACCTACTATCAAGACAGACCATGATTTAAGTTCATTGCACAGCCCAAAGAGGGTCTTCTTTACTTTTCCCATAATTTGTGGTTTGCACTTTTTTGCCCCTCTATTAAAGAAATCTTTTCCCTATAAAGCAGCTCTTCAGATTCTATGTAAACCAAATAACATGGTTTAAGAAAATACTTCCAAAGCCAACAGTTTTTCAGTAGAACACTCAAAGCAATAATTGCTTGTGTTTTACTATCAACAAGCCTCAACAAACAGCCAGCAGATTTATTTTTTATTAACACCCCATTACCTTCAACAGTAAATTTCCTTTAAAAAAATGATGTGCTCTGACTACTAAGTGTTTTCAAATAACTACAATATAAAGAAATATAATTACATAGCAGGATCTGCAGTAGTCAACATATTGCACATTTCATTCCCACTCCTTCCTGATTCATCTTACTCTCTCCCTTGTTTAAAGTAGACACCGTCCAATTTCAATTTCAGTAACTGTATTGGCATAGCAACATATATAAGTTTTGTCACAGTGAATGCATCAAGTATTTGGGCCTAATCTTATACGACTGGGCCGAGCCTGTTTTGGATGTTGATAGTGGCTCCACGTCTTCTTATCGGTATGCACAACATGCAGTAGGTGGCACGTGACCAGCATTTGTCAACAAATTTGGTCCACTGGTTGGATTATTAGCTTCCTCAAGGAATGTGACATGAACACTGATCCATGCCCCCCCCTCCCATGGCTCCATGTGAGGCAGCATGATTCAGTAGATAGATAGGGAACAAAATTAGGACTCCAGAGACCTGGATTCTGTCCCACTGGTCCATCATGTGATTTAGCCAAGACCCCGTTCAGCAAAGCACTTCATAACCTCAGTGAGACTCAGGCACAAGGTGAAAGTTAAGCATATGCTTAAATGTTTTTCTGAATCAGGGCCCAATCACATAGATTAGCATTTTCGAAAGTGGCCACTGGTTTTGGATGCCTTAATGTACCTGAGAAGTTTTGAATTGCATTTATTATTTTCAGACAAGATACAAAATGCGTTGAGTTTGAAAAAAATCTCTCTATCTCTATCTCTGTCCATCTTTTTTGGCAAAATTCATCACTCATATAAGCAGGTATAAACTCAGGGGAATTCAGTGGCAGCAGTGAATTTGCTTCCTCACCTCTCTACTTATATTGGATCTTATTCTGCTCTCATTTATGATCTATAAATCTGATATTTCATGGTAAATTATGCTTAAATGGCCTAATCCTGCATTTATTGTATATAAAAATAGAGATAAGAACAGCCATACTGGGTCAGCCCAATCGTCCATCTAGCCCAGTATCCTGTCTTCCGACAGTGGCCATGTTAGGTGCCCCAGAGGGAATGAACAGAGCAAGTAATCATCAGGTGACTCATTCCCCATTTCCAGATTCTGGCAAACAGATGCTAGGGACATTTTGAATCTCTGCCCATCCTGGATAATAGCCATTGATGGACCTATCCTCCATGAATTTATCCAGTTCTTTTTTGAACACTCTTATAGTCTTAGCTTTCACAACATCTTCTGGCAAAGAGTTACATAAGTTGACTCTGTGCTGTGTGAAGAAATACTTCCTTTTGTTTGTTTTAATCCTGCTGCCAATTAATTTCATTTGATGACCTCTAGTTCTTGTGTTTTGAAGGGTAAATATCACTTCCTTATTTATTTTCTCCTCATCAGTCATGATTTTATAGACCTCTATCATATTCCCCCTTAGCCGTCTCTTTTCCAAGATGAAAAGTCCCAGTCTTATTAATCTCTCCTCAGATGGAGGCAGTGCCTTGCCCGTAATCATTTTTGTTGCCCTTTTCTGAACCTTTTCCAATTCAAATATATCTTTTTTGAGATGGAGCAACGAGATCTGAATTCAGTATTCAGATATGGGCATACCATGGATTTATATAGAGGCAATATGATATTTTCTGTCTTATTATCTATGTCTTTCTTAATGATTCCAAACATTCTGTTTGCTTTTTTGACTGCCACTGCACATTGAGTGGATGTTTTCATAGAACTATCCACAATGACTCTAAGACCTCTTTCTGAAGTGGTAACAGATAATTTAGACCCCATCATTTTATATGTTTAGTTGGGATGCACATTTTCCAATGTGCATTACTTTGCATTAATCAACGCTGGATTTCATCTGCCATTTTGTGCCCAGTCACCCAGTTTTGTGAGATTGCTTTGTAACTCTTCACAGTCTGCTTTGGACTTAACTATCTTGAGTAGTTTTGTATCATCTGCAAATTTTTCCACCTCCCTGTTAACCCCTTTTTCCAGATCATGTATGAATATGTTGACTAGGACTGGGGCCAGTAGAGACCTCATGGGACATGACTATTTACCTCTCTCCATTCTGAAAATTGACCATTTATCTCTACTCTTTGTTTCCTATCTTTTAACCAGTTGCTGATCCATGATGGCTTTCTTTGCTTAAAATTTTTTAGTGAGAGACCTTGTCAAAGGCTTTTTGAAAATCTAAGCACACCATATCCACTGGATCACCCCATCCACATGCTTGTTGACCTCCTGTACATCCTGGTTTTGTTTGGACAATCCTTGTTTTTTATGATATTGCTGTGTCCCAAGGACTTCTTTTGGGACATCTAAAAAGTCCTGGTTTTTAATGTTGTCAATCAAAATGTTCAGCCTTTCTGTAACTACAAACTTGTTCTGCATGTATTTCTACCCCACTGTTGCATGCTTACTATGCTGCTGTTTCACCCTCATCATTAGCAAGCTTGTGTTTCATGCTAGCCATTGTTCATGGCCAAAGCTTCCACAGCACCATCACTGAAATATAAGCCCATTGAATCTTGCCTAATGTTACTGCAATATTCTAGTTCTGGCCCTTTGGAGGAGGTGAGGTTGCAGAATGAGGTAAATGGGTTCCTGGAAATCCTTCATTAGAACTAGAGAGAGGAAGGAAGAGAGGGACAGAGCTCAATCTTTCTTTGAAACGCTTTGTTGCTCTAGGGAGAGGTTTTCAGACCTGCAGAGACCTGTATTTTGCCACACTAAATTCCATAGGAGTTATGGTGTACAAGAGAGCTGCAGATCAGATCCCACATTTTAAAAGGCCAAAATCATCTCCTGTAACTCCATTGCAATCAGTCAAAGGAAGGATCATGCTTAAAGGGCATTAGCCTGAGACTCAGGAGACACGGGTACAATTCTATACTGTGCCAGACGTCTTGTATGACTTTGAACAAGTTGCTAAGGGCATATCTACAGGAAAATTAAGGTGAAGTTAAAGCACATGACACTCCTGTGCGGAACCTCTCATTCAGAAATAAAGAAGCGTTGGGTTTGTTTGTTTTTTTAAACTTAATTGCCTTCAAAGGAGATTACAGTGAACTAAGGTCACGTCACTTCAGAAAGAGGATCCACACAAGGAAATCATGTGCTTCAACTTCACATCTTTAGTTTCTTCACCATAACGTTCCTGAGTGTCCCCATGTAGACAAGCCTTTAGTCTCTCTGTGTTGCAGTTCTCCATCTATACAATGGAGATAACAGCACTTACCTTTTGCAAAGGTGTGTTGTGAGGATAACTGTGTTGCAGATTGTGGAGCCCCATGGAAGGGGGTACCATGGAAGTGCCTAAGATTTGACCCATGTTGTCTAATTTTCCACAGATATGGTTTAGGTGGCTAAAGCTTTTGCTGAGTTTGGCTTATTTTTCTTACTATTAATTCACAACACCCATAACACACAGTTCTAGACCCATGCATATGAATATGAACTAAAAACAATATGATCCACACATTATGCCCTACAATAGTTTTACATCATACTGTTTTAATATATTTTATCCTAAAAACCAACCATTGCGATGGCTACAGGCCAATGTTATCCATATCTTTATGGAATAACAGCAGAGATAATACCTATAAAACTGCCTTTGAGTAAATAGGTGTGAGGCCGAGATAATATTACAGATTGTTTTAAATGGTGAAAAAAAAAATAGCTGGTGCCTGATTGTTGGATTCTTGAAAAATAATTCCTTTTCATCGGCTTCACGCTTACACTCTTCTTGATAAGGTTCCTTCCAGTCCTTCACAGATCCTTGTCTTCAGTAGTCCATCATATTAAGATGAATCTTTTGCCAGCAGGGTCAATAAGAAAACATCGATGAGATGTGTAAGTATTTGTAGCTCTTCTGCAATTTGAATAATGTTGTTGGCATGGCAAAGTATGCAAATGCTGCCAATTACTTTTTGAGATTTCATTTTTCCCCCACCGTTCCACATTGGAACAAACTGAGACCTTTTCAAATTTTTCACAAAAAAGGGAGAGCAAGCATTGCCCCACAATAACCAAGGCACTTAGCTGGGATGCGTAAAACCCAGGTTCAACTCCCTACTACAAATTAGGTAGGACAAGGATTTGAACCTGGGTTTTCCACATGCTAATTGTGTGATTGCACTATTGGCTATTCTGGAGCATGTGAGACAAATCAGCATTTTCCAATGAAAAAACATTGTTGAAAGTTTCGCCACCAGATTTGGCTGTCAGAAATTTTACATCAGTGGGCAGATTTTTCAGAACAGCTCATCTCCCAATTAGGCCTCTTATTTAGGTGTCTAAGTAGGAGTTCAGCTCTCTTTGAAATCTGGTCCCAATTGTGGATGGTGAGCATGTGAAAAGCTGATCCAGGCAGGGGTCTAGTTCCAGTCCAATTAGGATCAAACTCTGTTTGTTAAGGAGACATTCCACACTGAGACCCAGAAGAGCAAATGTTGATGCATTTGGCCTACTAGTCCATGTGATTCATTTCAAAGAGTTGTCATGTTTTTATTCTAACTTCAAAACATACTGGAAAAAAATGACTGTGCACATTGTATACAAAGCTTAAATGTTTCCTTACAAATAATCCCCATATGCTGGGTGAAATATATCCTCTGTGTCTAATGAAAGGCTGTGCTGGTTTAATATTGCCATCTCTAGATATTTCACATATTATTTTAAGGCTTCATAAAACTCTTAATATACCAAATAGCTATAGTGGTACGCTGTCAGTATGCACTTAAGAATAATACACAATGCACACTTGAGTGCTTTCATTGGATTTGTATGTATTATTTTTATATGGATTGCCAGCAGAGCAAATTCAAGCCTGAAGCACATTTCTATTGTTTATTACAAGTATATTTTGTAAGTAGAAAAAATAATTCAAACGGAAATGTCCTGGGTCTCTCATTACTGATAACCAAAACTTCACTGGGTCAAAGACAATCTTGGACCTGTTTCACCACTAACAATTGCTCTTTAGCACCAGCAGCAGTGGAATATATTGAATTTATAGCGTGACATTCACTCTGTCTGTCTTCTCAACGCAGGCTCTTGTAATTTAAAGGAAAGTCATTTATTCTCCAGTGAGTCCTCTATCAGAGCATTGTGAAAGCTTTCAAAAGCATCATTTAAACAGGGCATCCATCACAGGCCGTCAGGCTCCTTAGCCTGGTGAGGATTTTCACACTGTTGTGCCTAGGATGTAAACAAAGATAATGCCTTTGATTTTCGTATTGATCCTTTTCGGTCTGAGAGCGCGGCTAGACAAAGAGAACTTTCCAAATCTGAACAGCCTGCCAGAGCACTTCTGCTTCTGTCAGGCAATGGTGCCTCTTTCCTTCCAGGCCTTTCTGATTGCAATTTTTTTTCTCTGTGGCTGGCTCTGCAGTGATTAATGGTAGGTCAGGATTAGGTGGTAACCTGATATTGCTCAACTGAAATACAGGAGAATCATTCTTTAGCTGGTGTGATTATGGAGTCGCACCATTCTCCCCGAAAGGTCATTAATACCATTCATCCAAGAAGGGATGGAATTATCTAAAAATTGTCACCATCATGAATCCTATTCTTTGACTTTGATGAAGAATTCTAGCAACAAAGGTTGTCTCGTATGATCTGATATAAGCTTCCACAGCCATTCTGGACAGTTCATATAAGCACTGTTTGGTGAACAGTTAGGATATATCTGTGTTCATTTGAAATCATCACTGTCAGTTTTGCTCACTCTTCTCTTGGAATGATTTTAGGTTTGGAAATCCTGAGCTGAATCCACAGCAGCCTGTAACACACATCAACTGAACAAAGAAGGCATACCTGCATGTTCAATTTTTAACCCATGCAACAAACTAGACAATATTTTTGATGAAATATTGTGAGTTGGCCTGTTTATTGTGTAATAGCAAATAGGAAACTATGTGAAATCATGCTAGCATGGTATTTGTTATACACTACAAAAATTACAGTGTTACAGGTTAGCGTTGTATACACAGTAGATCTGATCAGACTTAAAATATTGGTCCGATTCCACAGCTGGTATAAATCAGCACAGCTCCATTGATGCCAATGGAACTATACTGATTTAGACTAACTGAGGATTTGTTTCATCACCACCTTATCGCTCAGAGATCCTAGTTGCATAGTTTCAGTCATTGCTTTCTTCTGTTGTTCTTTCACCATAATAAGAACTACCTACCTCAATGGTGTTATTTAGCAGCAGAAGCAAGAGAAGCTGCAGCCTGTTGTCAGAAGAGTTTTTAAAATGTTGGGTAGAAATGGAGCATATCAGTGTTAGGCAAAGTGCATTGGGAAGTTACTTATTCCTCGTAATTCAAATGCTCTCCTTATAATTATGGGATGAAAGTACAAATAGGAAAGTTTAGAATGAATATGAGAATAGAAAGATAACCCTCCTGTGAGCATGATTCTTCCTTTATAATTCAGGGCAGGAATCCCCAAAACCTATTAAGTCCATTAGGCATTTTCCAGAGGAAGGCAGGCCAGGCCAGGCCCAGTGAGAAGATCTGTTAGATTATGGAATGGTCTCCATAGAAAGTGCTAGAAGGCCCAGTGCTTGAGACATATAAATTCGACTGTAAAAAACACTTGAACAAAGGATGACAGGTACCATCATGCGCTGGCCACTGGGGAGGGGATGAGATAACCTAATGGGTGTTTCTTGTCCCTACCTTCAATGATTTTATGATCTGGATAGCACATTTCTTATAGACAGGAGCAGGGCTGGCTCTACCATTTTTGCCGCCCCAAGCAAAAAAAAAAAAAAAGAAAAAAAGCCGCTTGGACTGTGCTGCCCCAAGAATGGACTGAATGACGCCCTTTAGCATGTGCTGCTCCAGGCACGTGCTTCCTCCGCTGGTGCCTGGAGCCAGCCCTGACAGGACCGGGGAGAAAAGGGCCAGATTTTGCAGCCCTTGCTAAATGAACAGTTGCTCACATGAATTTCAGTGGGACTATTTGCATGAGCAGATGATTAAAGATGGCACAAATGGAACTGAAATAAATACCACGTCCATCTCTTTTTGCCCTGATTAGGTTTGCTTTTGAGTTTACTATGACTGTCGTAAACGCAGTATGCAAATATTGGGATAGTTCAGGTATCATAAAAATCCCATGTAATTAAGGAAAATGAAGCAAAGATCAAATTCAAGAAACATATGGTTTCCTCAGGCTTTTTTTCTCCAGTATTTTCTGTCTTCTATTATATAATTTCCCAGAATTTACTTTGACCTTTAACACCGAGCTGTAATGGATTTGAATGAAAAAATAGATAGAGCAGAGTCCTTACATCTCTCCATATGCCACATTACTTTGCTCCCAGTGAAGTTTATAACATAAATACATCAGCCTGGGACAGAGTTAGTCAGAGAGAATTGACAGAAGATGCCCAGTATATATTTGGGTAACGGTAGGGATTGGATCATAGCAGTTAGCCCAGCACTGACACACTGTACTGAATATATTCTTGTAGGAATAGCAGCACTGCAGAGACATGTTGCTTTGTTTAGTGCTCTGAGAGGGAATATGTAACAACAGCAAATGTTACATCTGCTACAGGAATCATGCTGACCAGGTGGGCAATAAAGACACTCTCAAGAAAGACATATTGCAGCTAGAACTGGTACAAAATTTTTGTGTGTGTTTTTCTGAAAAATACCAACCCCCCAAATTTTAGGGCCAAAACCTGAAATAGTCTCATTCAAAATGGTGTCATGGTGCCTCATGGGAATTGTAGTTCAGGTTCTTTATGTTTCTGGCTCTCTGGTTGGACTGTATCCCTGGCCATGAAAAAAATTGTTTCAACAAAAACCTAATTTTCCATCAAAGCAGTTTCAATGGAATTTTTTTTCACCAACCTTAATTGCTGCTCCTTCAGAATTGAAATAGCATGATCCCTGGCCAAAAAGGCTGTTCAAGCCTCCAGGTATCTACCAGTTTCTCTGTTCAAACTGTCAAGATATGTCTCTGTCTAATATCTTCTCGGTGGGGTCATTATCTTTTGACTGTCAAACAAAATCAGCCCTCTCCCTTCCCTTGTGCTGAAGGGGTCTCTGCAAACCATCTGGACTTGCAATTTCATTGAGCCAATTTTTTTTTAAAAGAGATTTGCACCATCAGATCTGAATGTGACCTGTATGTTTAGCTGCAATTCCACTGGACTGATTGTAGAATAAGGTGCAATTTAGCATGAGTAAAGGTGGCAGAACAGGTTGCTTAAGGCTTTATTTCAAAGCCCATTGACGTCAATGGGAGTCTTTCCTTGGCTGTCAGTGGGCTTTGGATCAGGCTCTTTGGGTTAGACTATATCCTTCCAATCTTCCCTGAACAAGCAGCATCACATAGCTGCACTGCCCCAAGAGCAGACCAGAAAATGAAGTGTGACACAGAATCACAATTCCTCCTTGCTCTGAGTACTGGAGAGCGTAATAGCTTTTTATCCAGCACACCCTTGTGTGGCAGGCTAACCACTTTGGCCAGGCAGGAAATAAGACAAATGTTCCCCTCTCCACCTCATGTGGTTGCAGTAGGCATGTTGGGTAATCAGTCCCTACTTTCTCTTCTCCATGGCCACAGTCAGACACTGAGCAGGGCTAAGAAAGGTAGCAAGGATTAGGAATCTTGAACCATTTTACCAAAGCATTGATGCTGACCTTTAGCAAGGGCAGCTTTAAGAAGGGTGATCGAGTAATCTCATTTATGTAGAATTTTACAGGGAAAGCTCACTGGTATAACATATTTTGTTTACCAGAGCATCCTGTGAGGAGCAAGGTGATGAGACATATGTTATCTCCAACCATTCATAAAAAATGTTATTACTGAAGAGTCATAAAATGCCTCACACATGCCTAGCGTTAAAAGCCAGACTTTTAACAGTCATATATTGTTCTAACTGCTTTGCTCCTCCTCTGCCTCAGGCACCAGCAAATTAATCCTAGGAATTAGAGATGGAGAAGTTCTATGGGGCCACCAGAAAAGGTTTGAGACTGAGAGGTGAGACTACCAGGATGCAGGGCTAGATTCTGCCCAGCCCTCACATGATGGTTAGGAGTTGGGCTGGGAGTCCCATGGGCATCTCACACGCATACACAGTCTGTGTAACGTCTGGGTAAACTTCCATCCCTGCATTCAGAGGAGAGCATTGACTGCTCCCTAATTACACCCAGGGAAGTATAGTACTCTAAGATCAGTAGGAAGTCAGAGAGTAGGTGGAGACAAGGCCCCATACCAGCTTATGGAGCAGGGTCAGCACACCTTGGGGTTGGGGGGGAGGGGCGATCTACGCCATTGTAATGGACTATGTAGAATACTTATTCACTGTAAACATCTGGATCTTAGGAAGAAATGGTGGCCCCTGAGGCACACACTCCTCTGGTGCTCCCGTGCACTGCCCTCTGCACACAATCTAGTCTACACACACACACACACACACACACACACACACACACACACGCACGCACTTAGAACTTTTCTTTTGGGATACAGGGCATCTCTCTGGGAAAGGTTTGCTCAAGTGAAAATATTTGAAACATTGCGCTGGCAGTCGAGCAAGCTGGGTTAACGAGACCTATTTAGAAGCTGAAGCAGAATTGCTAGTAACTGACTAGGAAAGCTCGGCAGCCCAAGTTTGATTGGGGTGGTGCTTCGCTGCCCCACTCATCTGGCAAACTCTTGGAGTGTGGAGCTATGACCACGGACACTTTCTGTCCCTCCTGGTCAACTATCTTGTCATTCCTTGAGGGCGTTTCTGGTATGGAGTGACTGCTCTCCTCTAGGCATCTGCACGAAGATCTGGGTAGCCCTGATTTGGCTCTGCAAAGTGGAAGGGAATCTTTATTCCCCCTTCTGCTCTCTGTGGACATAGTAAGACTAGACAATCTATTCCACAGTAGCATTCAAACCTGCAGAAACAACTGTCTTTGGCCCATACAAGTGGCACATACTGAAACAACCCACAGCAAGGCCGTTCCATGGAACATACTTCGTACACATTATTGCTTCCTGCTGACATCACTTCCACCCCCAATAACTGAAAGAGACAAACTTTTTAATAGTAGTTATTTCTATTACTGTAGCAGTCAATTGAGATTAGGCGCTATTGTGCTCGGCCCTGTTCGTGCACACTGAACAGCTTAAATTAGGAACAATGTGAACGGGGAAACAGAGGCCTCAAAAGGTGAAGTCACTTGTCTAAGGCAATGATAGAGCTGAGACTAGAATCCAGCCCAGATCACCAATTTTGTGTGTGGAATTTTAGACGAACATTTTCACCAGTGTGTTTGACTTTCAGATATTTTGCTTTTTCATTCCCATCAAATTGTCTGTTTTCCTATTGAAAATGTAATTTTTGCAGGTGTTTGGTACAAAACCCACTGTCCCTTGAATAATTAGGCTCATTCTCAGTCATTTCACTTTGGCTAGTTTAGAAATAGGCTTTTAGGGTAAAGTTCATCTGTCTGCAGAGGAACAGTAGAAAACTTCAGCATTACTTAAGTCCTTTTCCTGGGTCAATTTTATCCATACCAATAAATGTCATATTCATTGCCCATTGAAGTAAAAGAAAAACCTAAAATTTACCAGGGTGGGCTTTGGATCAACCTTATTGGTCCAATTCAACTCGCATTAAAGTAATTGGAAAGACTCTTATGGTCTTCAGCAGAAATTGGATCAGGCCCCCAAAGAATAACAATTGCGAGTTGTGCCATACTATGCGATATTCTTCTGTAATGTTTTATGCTGGCTCAATGGCATTCATATTAACCACATGAAGTTTATTGATCTATGTTCTGTAGTTCAGATGCTAAACTCATTAACTACTTTCATTAAATGACACCTTGATAAATTTAATCATTTCCATTCTGAGCTAAAACTGCAGTCCCTCAAACTTCCAAAAATAAGAAGTGTGGGCATCAACCTGAACAGATGAAGAAACATTTTGCTGATCCTGGAGAGCATGACAAAATAAGTTCCAATAACATTTTGTGTGTTCATTTTTACTGAAAAAATTTGTCACTGAATAACAAATTTGTGGCCAGGAATCTTACACAAGTTCCTGGAGGTACTTCAAGTTTCTGACTAGTAGCAATAACTCAGCTAATACAAATATCTATCAGTTGGCTGCTGCCAATTCAACATTCAAACTCCCAAAAGATAGAGAGTAGCCAGAATTTGTTGTTGAGGTCTGGTGATTCCTGTTGCAAATATAACTACAGCTACCATAGGAGCTAAGGGTGTGATTCCCAACTTCCATACACATACTAGCATGATGAGAGAGAGAGAGCACAAGTAGAAATAGTCATGTAGCTGGGGTAGCATGGGCAGCAGCTACACTACTATTTATACTTACCCTTGTTGAGTACGTACACAAGTGGTTCAGGCAGGTTTGTACTCAGCACAACTATTCTGTGCTTCCACTCCCAATGCTACTGCAGCTACATCCCTCCTTAGACTCATGCTAGCTCTCACTGAGGTAGCGTAAGTATATCTACATGAGCAAGGTATCACAGCCCTGTCTCGTAGTATAGACATAACCTCTGAAGGTGGATGCTTATGGGGTTTTTCCTCTAAACTAGAATTGATCACAAAGGAAAAAGATGGTCTTGTAATTAAAGCTCAGGACTGGGAGTCAGGAGGCCTAGATTTTGTTCCTGGCTTTGCTACAGCCCTCCTTTGTGACCGTAGGCAGCCTCTATATGCTACAGTTCCTCTGTCCTGTAAAGTTAGGGTGACAATATCTATCTCACAGAGGTGTTGATGTAGGCTAGGAGTTTTGAAGCAGTGGGGCTTTGATGCCTAGCTCCCTTGAAAATCCCAGGAGTAATTTTTGGCAAGCAGTTCTGGATCTTTGTGTAAAAAGTCCTATATAAGGGCAAAGCTTGGAGGTACTGGAGCTGGAGCTCCCTGGTTTAAAAAGAGGGAAGTACTAGCAAAGCATTGTCCATGAAGAGCTTCTGAGTTTGGAATTCATTCCCTTCCTTGGTCTGAAATTACCTAACCTGCCTGGCCATCAGAGCATGTTGCAAAAAGCCCAGCTGTTTGGCCAGACTTCTGGATGAGATGCATTTAGTTGTCAGGGTTGATGGGCTTTTATTGTGCTGATCCACTCTAGGAGTAGGGAGGAAGTCTGGAATATTCTCTCAGGTATTGTTTTGTTTATGGACTGCTTTATTGTTCTGCAGATTGAGATACAGGCAGGAGTTCAAATTCTTGTATTATTCTGAAGAAATCTGCAGGTTACCTAGGTGCTTTTATCATTTCTGTATAAATCAAAGTGAAAATAAAAATAAAGTTGCCAGAGGTTAACTGTGATGCAGGCAGGTCATTCTGAGTTTACAGCATGGAAGAGAAAAATGAAGCTGCTGTGAAATAAAAATTTTATGATAATAATATATGGAGGTATGCCTATTGCATAGAACTGGAAGGGACCCTGTAAGGTCAGTGAGTCCAGCCTCCTGCCTTCACTAGCAGGACTAAGTACTGATTTTTTCCTAGATGGCTCCCTCACAGATTGAGCTCACAACCCTGGATTTAGCAGGCCAATACTCAAACCACTGAGCTATCTGTTCCCCCCTCCCCATAATTTGCATAGCAGCACAGCCTATTGTGAGCAAATGCAGCCCCAGCTACTGTCCACACACCATGTAGGGTCCAAACTCACAGCTTCAGTGGCGTTTGCCTTTATTAATTAAAAGAACACAAGATAGGGTGACCAGATGTCACAATTTTATAGGGACAGTCCTGATGTTTGGGTCTTTTTCTCATATAGGCTCCTATTACTCCTCACCCCCGACCAAACAGTTAGATTTGCTGTCTGGTCACCCTAACACAAGATGATGTAAAAATCAGATCACAGCTTCTTCCTAGACTTTGCTGCTCCTTTCTAAGAGTTGCTCAGCCCACACCCTAGATCGTCTTTCTTCAAAAAGGTACCTTCTCTATTTCTAGGTGGAATAAAGATGCACCTACCTCGGTGAGCCAGCGGAACTCACTTAAGTTCCCTCAGTGGGAACATCACCTGCTACCAGGGCAGAACTACTGCCATTGCCAGCTAGTCAACTACCCTCTTCCTCTGGAGTTCTGAGTAGGGCGTGCTTTCTGATTTCACTCCCTATACAATCTCTTTGGGCTTCATTTCCCAAGACCCCTGTGGTTGCCAGATAACCTGGCATCATCTGCAGCATCTCCCTTTCCACAGTCATGAACCCAGCTCATGGAGCCCAGTGGGCATCCCTAGAATGCAGGAGACTCTGAAAGCATGTTCAGTCTCACCCCACAAACATCTGCCAGGCCATCAAATGGTTAACCTGACTTAGAGTTGGACCCTTTAATCCACTCCTCTGCAGGGGGGATCTGAGCCAAAAGAAAGGGTCAGAATTGAAGGAAAGGTTCAGAAATCTCCAGAGATGCAGGTCACCCACACACAGGTTTTGCCACCTGAAGGAGCTTGGTCTGTACCAAGGCATGGTCATATCAATGCTTCAAGCACAGGTTGCCATCCTGTTACATCCACCCTTAGAGAAAACCCCAATAAATGAAAAATTGCAATAGCAGTTACTCAGGGATTGACTTGTGGGTAACAATCCATTCAGGCATGCTCCATTTGGTACTGCACTCTGGAACTTCAAAGCAAGTGAAGATATTGCCACTTGGCATATCATTAGGATCCTAAATGTAGGGATGGACAAAACTGTACTTGTGGAGAGAAGGGAGGAATCAAGGTGGGCATGGTCTAGTGGTGTCAAGGAGATCCAGGACACTGGCCCTAATTACTATAATTATTGTTTATTATATGTATTACTATAGTGCATAGGACATGGACAAGGATCCCTTTGAGCTAGGTGCTGGACAAACACAAAACAAAGAGTTGGTCCCTGCCCCAAACAGCTTATGAACTAAGCAACAGACAAGAGAAAACAGATGGGTACAGGCAAATGGGGGTGTACAAAGAAACCATGAGACAGTACAGCTCACCAGTTGCCTTAATGTTATCCAGCTTTTTATAGGAATCATGGCAAAGAAGCATTTGAAGGAGGACAATGAGGTGGCTTAGTGGATGTTTATAGGGAGCTCCCCCCTTGGGTGTCAGCACCCCTAAACCCAGCTGCTCTGATGCTGATGTGTTTCAAGGCCTCGTTGGACAAAGTCGCTTTATCTCTCAGCTTCCAGGGCTCATCTGAAAAAGCAAGGATAAAAATACTTACAAGTATACTTACAGTGGTGTTGCAAGGAAAAATTAGTATAGCGAAGTGCTCTGGAGATGAAAAGTTCAAAGCATTAATGCTAAAGTTCCATGAAACATTCAACTCATACCAAATGCTCTCCAAACCATCCTACGCTGAGATGTAAAGTTCATCTGCGAAGGAGCAGTGATTGGTTAGGAAACAATTTGTGCTGGTGAATGTTGTGTCATGAACTCTTCTGTTATGAGATTTCTTTTCACGGTACATATGAGTGATGTTCATTGAGAGATGATATTTATTTATATTAGGCATTTCCATGGCAGCCAACACAGCATTGACAACTTTATTGGGAGTCTCGCAATATTCACTTCTTGCCTGAAAGCCCCAGTTCCTGGACCTACGTGATTACTTGAGATTCTCAGCTTTAATTTTTTTCTTTAAAGTAATTTCTATCCCTTCTGGTTGTGGAGAAAAGCTTGAAATCATGACATTTAATGGCTCCAAGACCAAAAGACAACCCCTCACATATCTATTTTTTTTTTAAATCTCACTTTTTGTAAGACAGTCCGTTTCTTTGGTGGGAGTGGGGACTGACTCATGATTTTGGAATTGGTGGTACTGTACATGGTAGTTGTGCTGCCTGACCATTAATATCTGAATCCACTCAGGATAAGTAGATAAGATTGGCCGTGCTGGGTGAGACCAATGGTGCATCTACCCCAGTATCCTGTCTTCTGACAGACGCCAATGACAGATGCTTCAAGGGGAATGCGATAATAGGGCAGTGGTTCCATCTCATTGTTTACCCCTTTTCTCCAGATAATTTATGAATATGTTGAATGGCACTGGTCCCAGGAGAGATTCCTGGAGGACACCGCTATTTACCACTCACCATTCTGAAAACTGACCATTTATTCCTACCCTTTGTTTCATGTATTTTAAGGAGTTACTAACCTTCCCTCCTATCCCATTATGGCTTAATTTGCTTAAGAGCCTTTAGTGAGGGACCTTGTCAAAGGTTTTTGAAAGTCCAAGAACATTATATCCGCTGGATCGCCCTTATCCACATGTTTGTTGGCCCCCTGAAAGAATTCTCATAGATTGGTGAGGCATGTTTTCCCTTTACAAATGCCATATTGACTCTTCCCCAACAAATCATGTTCATCTATTTGTCTGATAATTCAGATATTTAAACCAGTTTGCCTGGTACTGAAGTAAGGCTTACCAGCCTGTAATTCCCATGATCACCTCTGGAGTCTTTTTTAAAAAATGGTATCAACATTAGCTATCCTCCAGTCATCTGGTACAGAAGCTGAATTAAGTGATAGGTTACATATTACAGTTAGTAGTTCTGCAATTTCATATTTGAGTTCCTTCAGAACTCTTGGGTGAATGCCATCCGGTCCAGGTGACTTATTACAGTTTCATCTATCAATTTGTTCCAAAACCTCCTCTATTAACACCTTAAGCTGGGATTGTTCCTTAGATATATCAGCTAAAAAGAATGGCTGACATGTGGGAATCTCCTTCTCATCCTATGCAATGAAGACTGATACAAATAATTCATTTAGCTTCTCTACAATGGCCTTGTCTTCCTTGAGTGCTCCTTTAGCTCCTATCTCGATCATCCAGTGGCTCCATTGATTGTTTGACAGTCTTTCTACTTCTGATGTACTTAAAAAATTGCTGTTAGTTTGTGTGTATTTTTTGCTAGTTGCTCGTCAGATTATGTTTTGGCCTGCCTATTATACTTTCGCACTTGACTTGCCAGAGTTTATGCTCCATTCTATTTTTCTCAGTAGGATTTGACTTCCAATTTTTAAAAGATGCCTTGTTGCCTCTATTGTTCAGCCATGATGGCATATTTTGCAGAAGTAAGTTTTTCTTGGTTTCAAAAATAAGGTAGGGTGACCAGACGTCCCGATTTTATCGGGACTGTCCCGATATTTGCTTGTTTGTCCCGCGTCCCGACCAATGTTAGGTCGGGACACTGGACAAACTAGCAAAGGCTCCGGAGCCCGAAGGGCTCGCGCCCTCCCCTGCCCCGACTCCGCCCCCTCATTCCCCCATTGGATCCTTCCCCAAATCCTCGCCCCCATCCCCGCCCCCTCACTGCCCCATTGTCTCCCTCCCCAAATCCCCGCCTCTTTCCAAGCATGCCATGCCCAGGAGACTCAGGGGAGTGCGGGGCCGGGGTGAGTGTGAGTCTGGCCTGGCCCCGAGCAGGCGGGACTCGGGCGCGGTACCTGGAGGGAGAGTAGGGGGGCGGCCTGTGGGGCTAGGTGGCGGCTGTTCTCCCCACCTGGGCAGGGGACTCGGGAGCAGCCGCTGCTGCAGCTCCCACTGCTGCGGGGGGAGGAAGTGGCCAAGCATGTGGCGCTCGGCGGCTGCGGCTTTGGTGCCCGGGCCCGAATCCCCCGAGCCCGGGCCTGCTGTGGGGCAGCGCGCACGCTGCGCCCAGCCCCTGGCCAGTCGTGTCTGGGCTGGCTGCCTGGCTGGTGCAATCCCATGGCGGAGGCATCGGCAGCCCAGTCCCGTTCGTTCCCCTGCAGGACCCGAGCGGGATGCGGGGGGCTGGGGCCTGCTGCCCCCACTCCGAGGCCGCCCGCAGGATTGCACCAGCTGGGCAGCCAGCCCAGACGCGAGTGGCCAGGGGCTGGGTATGCGCAGCGTGCACTCTGGGTCCCCACAGCAGGCCCGGGCTCGGGGGGTTCGTGGGCGCCAGAGCCGCAGCTGCCGAGCTTGGCCAGCGGCCGCTTCCTCCCCCCGCGGCAGTGGGAGCTGCAGCAGCAGCTGCTCCCGAGTCCTGCTGCCCAGGTGGGGAGAACAGCCGCTGCCTGGCCCCACAGGCCACCCCGTACTCTCCCTTCAGGTACCGCGCCTGAGTCCTGTCTGCTCGGGGCCAGGCTGGACTCACACTCACCCCGGCCCCGTGCTCCCCTGAGTCTCCCGGGCCTCCCTCCAGCGCTTGCGGAGGGAGGAGGAATCGGGGGTGGGGGATTTTTTTTTTTTTTGCTCTGCCCCCGCCCCGCGTCCCGATATTTGACCTGGGTGATCTGGTCACCCTAAAAATAAGGAGACATTGTTTTAGGGAGTGCAGTCAGAAAGAACAAAGAATGAGTGTGATTGGTTGAAATGTCTGGGTTATATGATATGCAGTCTGATGTAGCTGTGTTGGTCCCAGGATATTAGCGAGACAAGGTAGGGGAGGGTAATGTCTTTTATTGCACCAACTTCTGTTAGTGAGAGAGAGAAGCTTTCAAGTCACACAGAGCAGCTTTTCTTCAGGTTCTGTATGGCTCAAAAATTTGTCTCTCTCATCTACAGAAGTTGGTCCAATAAAAGATATTACCTCACCCATCTTGTCTCTCTGGGTTATAGGGTGGCATTCTCTGGTATGGTTTCATTTTCCACGCTGAGAAAGGAAGCAAAAAGCCTCAGTAAAACAGTTATGTGCAGCAGTTGCTTTTGCAGAGAACCGGGGCTAATTCCAGTCCAAGGTTTTTTTTTTTGCAGACTTCTCCCTCCCATCACTCTCTGTTGTTATCGCCTAAGCCACCTGCATATCACAGGTCTTGCATCCGAAGAAGTGGGTATTCACCCACGAAAGCTCATGCTGCAAAACGTCTGTTAGTCTATAAGGTGCCACAGGATTCTTTGCTGCTTCTACAGAACCAGACTAACACGGCTACCCCTCTGATACTGCATATCACAGTGCTTTCTGTCATATGTAGGCCTGGACTGTTGCTTTGATACTAGTGCACTGCATCGGAGGGCAGTGCAGTGCTACAGAGTCCCGAGGGGAGCACCACAGAGATCATGCTTCAAGCTTCTCCATGTACACAAGGCTCATGTGCAATTTGCTCTGCATGCATTGATGTTTGAGGTGCCCAATTACCTGCATTCACCAAACCCTATTGTTTTGGAAGGCCCTCACTCGGCCCCAGGAGGGCCTGTACACTTCTTGCCCATGCTTGCACCCATGTATAGCCAATCACCTCTCTGTCTGGCCCGCAATATTTTCAGTGTCTGGCGATAAACAGCAAAAAGATATGACACTTTTGTGTAAAAATCCCACAGGAAAATCCTGGAACACAGGTGCTCACTGAGTAGTTTCTAAAATAGCATTTAAAAAACATCTTGGATCCCACATTTAACAAACAGAGGTGCACTTATGTGCTCAAAAATGAGTGTGTGATTGCACAGCTATGTTTGCATACATAATACTTGCTATGCTGTTCTTACAGTGCTCCATGATTTGCATTGGCTTGCAGGTTGCAGCAAACTTCTAGTTGCTACTCAAAGGGTTGGAAATTTTCCAGCTGAACATTTTTGCATTGGAAAATATTATTTGTCAAAATCGACATGTTTCACGGAAACATGTCGATTTTGACAATTCTATTTTTGGGGAAAAAACATATGACAGTGTTCTGATAAGCGTCTCCTTTTTGGGATGGAATGTTTAAATTTTCTGCTCTGAAAGAACTTTTCATTGAATGTTTTAAAAACATTTATATCATGTAAAATAAAAAAGTCAACATAGGAACAAAATGTTTTGTTCAGTGCAAAATGATATTTTTAAAAAATTTTGCTTCAGACATTTTTTTTTAAATGGTTTAGTTCTTGTTCAAAACAAAAACATTTTTTGAAATGTAAGAATTTTGGGTGGAATGGAAATTGTGAGTTTAAGAGTTTTAGTTTGAGCTCATAAAGCCGTAAGTGGTTTGGGATCTCTTCTCTTCATATTAGATAGGGTTGCAGTTCAGCTCAGCAGAGAGAAGTGCTCTGGTTAGAACACTAGCCTGTTTCTTGAGAGACCTTGGTTCAATCCCCTGATCCACTACAGACTTCCTGTCTAACCTTGGCCATTTCACATAGTAGCTCTGTTTAGTTCACCATCTGGCAAATGGGGATCATAGCACTGCCCTACCTCACAGGGTCATTATGAAGCTAAATAAATACACTAAAGAATGAGGGTCACTCAGTTTCTATGATAATGGGGGCCATATATGTAAGTAGATAAGATAAGCTATGGTGCTTCTTGAGGGTAAACAAGAGGAAGCTCTGGCAGGGCATTCTCAACGACCATCCGCATATTGATCTGCCATAGCTCAGATTTATAACCATTCTGGGGATGCTGAACTGCCAGTGTATTCTTCTCACCTCTGAAGCTCTTCAGGAGTGGCTGGTTCAAGGTTGATAAATTTATTGGCAGTCCTTTGTTTCTGTTGTGATTTTAATTTATGGGACGGGTGTCCAGAGCACTGAATGGGCACCCCACAGCTACATTTTGGAAACTCAAAATAAAAATTGTTTATGTTACATTACAGCAGGCATGGGCAAACTTTTTGGCCCGAGGGCCACATCTGGGGATGGAAATTGTATGGCAGGCCACGAATGCTCATGAAATTGGATTTGGGGTGCAGGATGGGGTGACAGCTCTGGCTGGGGGGTGTGGGCTCTGGTGTGGGGCCAGAAATGAGGTGCTCAGGGTGCAGGAGGGGGCTGTGGGTTGAGGCAGGGCGGTGGGGTTCATGAGGGGGTGAGGGCTCCGGCTGGAGGTGTGGGCTCTGACATGGGGCTAGGGATGAGGGGTTTGGAGTGTAGGAGGGTGCTCCAGGCTGGGACCAAGGGGTCTAGAGGGGGATCAGGGCTGGAGAAGGAGGTTGGAGTGTGTTAGGGGCTTCGGTGTGCAGGTTCCAGGCAGTGCTTACCTCAATGGGAGCTGCAGGGGTGGTGCTTGGGGCAGCATGCAGAGCCCCCTGGCTGTCCCTGTGCATAGGAGGCAGAGGGGGACGTGCCGCTGCTTCTGGGAGCCATGGCATGCACACACAGAGCAGTTCCCAACCCTGCTCCCCAGCTGGAGCGTGGGAGCGGGGCAAGCCCCAGACCTCGCTTCGCAGCAGGCACTCGAGGGCCGGATTAAATTGGCTGAGGGGCCGGATGTAGCCTGTGGGCCATAGTTTTCCCACCCCTGCATTAGAGCCTAGTGGCTCCCCTGAGACTGGGGCTCCTTTTGCCATGCACTGTACAAATACATGAGAGACAATCCCTGCCCTGAGAATTTACAGTCTAAATAGAGAAAGGGGAAATAGAGGCACAGAGAGGGGAAAGAGACTTGCCTAAGTTCACATAGCAGGCCAGGGCAGATCCATGTATAAGACCCAGCAGCCCGGAGGCCCAGTCTAGTGCCTTTCACTGCATCATCACTCCTCACACATTGTTTGCAAATATTGTGCACAAAATGTAGGCAATTGTGAATGAAATCTGTCAATAAGGTGCTCCTCTAGCCATTTGTACCTACAGTCAGCTGACTGGCACACACAAAGGCAGCAATTTCACATGCATATGTGGGCTTACAATTGATCAGAGACCTGGTGCAGGGCTGTCCCTACCCATACGCAAAGTACACAGCTGCTCCAGTCCCTGCCCTGCCTCTTCCCCAGGACCCCCACCCCTGCTCTGCCCCAGCCCTGCTCTCATCCCACCCTTTTCCCAAAGCCCCCACCCCTGCTCTGCTTGCCCCACCTCTTCCCTCCCCTGCTCTGCCCCAGCGCTGCCTTCTCTCCACCCCTTCCCCAAAGCCCCCACCCTACTCCGCCCCAGCCCCGCCCCCACTCCTCTGAGGACTGCCTCAGGGCCAGGCCTGCATTCATGTGCACTCACTGTGTAGGGACCCAGAATAGTTAGGGATGGCCCTGACCTGGTGCATATATATTTTGCCTATTTAAGGTTTGTTTATTTGTTTGTTTGTTTGTTTGGTCTAGGTTACATTCATGTTTAACATGAAATTTCTTCTGAAGTCAAACTTAGAAGTTGGTCTTTGATCAGGAGAACTCTTTGATGACAAGAGTGACTAGCTGTTTTCTCCCTCCTCTGTTTCCAGAATTTTCTGATGTTTTGAGGGAACAGGTGATAATCCTCCACTTTCAGAGTTAAAAGCTTTGATACAGATACCAAATGAGCTCCTTTGAGGGTAAGCAGTTAATTAGATTAAGTGTTTCCAGCTCCGAAATATTAAAAAAAAAAGGAGCAGAATGTTATGATCTCTGAAATGTAAAGGGCCAGAAGCTCAATTTTACAGTATTATTATTGCATCAGTCCTCACTAGCTTTCATGTTTTCTCTTAATGGGATAGCCTGGCTCATCCTGTCAATCAGGATCTGTCAGCACAACATGATAACGTCTGTGTTATTACTCCAAAGATCCTTTTTTTCAATGTTAATTATCCTCCACCAACCAGGGTTACATAATATAATTGTACTGAAGTGGCAATGCAGTGCTTTAAATAGGGATGGCGGAGAGGGGAGGGGCTCATTTGGCCTGATTTTCTAACCTACTCAAACACCACTGGTTCAGAAGTTCGACTGAGTCATTGCTTGTTTTGTATAGGCATAGAAACAGGACGAAGTAAATATATCCAGAGAAGAAATACGGTGAAAATTAGAGCAGAGTGGAAAAAACAGAAAGAGAAAATAGGTGCAAGAAAAAAGTAAGTATAACACAAAAATTAAGGAAGAGCAAGAATGTTACTTGGCATGTGTGTCTACGCTGGAGACTGTGGAATATAAAGTGTCCACTTCTTGCCCTTATTGTACTATGTTGCTGGTGTGAGAACAAGGGATAGACAGGGCTCTGCAAGGCCACTGCTCTCCCAGCCCTGCAGAGAGGGGTGGGAAAGGTGTTGAGCCATGATGGTGTCCTCCAATCTGTTGGCTACTAAAGGTGAGCTAGAATTGTTTCTCCATGGAGCAAGTGGGGAGCCAGGGAAGGTGACACTGAGATGATCATGCATTCTAATTTCTTCCCTAATTTGCTCCTGAGGCAGCACAGATACACACAGCCACTTATACAGGGTTATATGTGAGGACACCATTTGTAGACCACACTGCACACAGCAAGCCTGCTTTAAAAGAACATCACTAAGGTGTGCAAAGTCAAGCACTCAAAAGGTAGGAAATGCCAGCCCCCAGGGGCATATGCTTTAGGATACAGTCTTAGCCCTCTCTCTCTCTTGCTCTGCCCAGCTCTGCAGAGCTGGCTGGTCACAGAAAAGGAATGGCCCCTTGTGTTGACTCCAACTTTGTCTCCTGGAGCTTCTGGGAGGACTTAAAGGCTGTGGTTAAATGCCATAGCCCAGGGGTCGGCAACCTCTGGCACGTGGCTCACCAGGGTAAGCACCCTGGCGGGCCGGGCCAGTTTGTTTACCTGCCGCGTTGGCAGGTTCGGCCGATCGCGGCTCCCACTGGCTGCGGTTTGCTGTCCCCAGCCAATGGGGGTGGTGGAAAGCCGTGGCCAGCACATCCCTCGCCTGCGCCACTTCTCACCACCAATGGGAGCCGCGGTTGGCCGAACCTGCCGACGCGGCAAGTAAACAAACTGGCCCAGCCCGCCAGGGTGCTTACCCTGGCAAGCTGCGTGCCAGATGTTGCCCACCCCTGCCATAGCCTATGCTTATGTTTCTTAGAGTGTAAGATCTTTCTTAGACTGAGAGCTCTTTGGCACCAGGACTACGTCTTCCTGTGTATGGAACAGACCTAGCATGTTGTAGGCGCAACCAGAATACAAATAAATAATATCAACCAAGCATGCCAGGTGTCTCTTGGCATCTCTGTCTAGATCAACATGGCTATTCTGGGAATATTCAGGACAGCTTGTAAGCAGGCAGCACACCAGCTGAACTCAAAGCCTGCATCCCTGCTACAAGTAACAATGTGTTTTTGTAAACAGTTTTTGATATACTCATATCAACCGTTTACAATAAATACGGTAGAGTTGTCTTACAACATAATGGCTTTCTCCACAATGCATCTGTGTTTCAACCATGTTTGTTTATCCCCACTTACTGTAGTGCTGAACTGTGATTATATTAATTGCCTTCTATGAGGAGATAACTGGGTCTGTGGATGAGGGGAGAGCAGTGGATGTGTTATTCCTTGACTTTAGCTAAGCTTTTGATATGGCCTCCCACAGTATTCTTGCCAGCAAGTTAAAGAAGTATGGGCTGGATGAATGGACTATAAGGTGGATAGAAATCTGTCTAGATCATCGGGCTCAACAGGTGGTGATCAATGGCTCCATGTCTAGTTGGCAGCCGGTATCAAGTGGAGTGCCCAAAGGGTCAGTCCTTATTTTGTTCAATATCTTCATTAATGATCTGGAGGATGGCGTGAACTGCACTCTCAGCAAGTTTGCAGATGACACTAAACTGGGAGGAGTGGAAGACACCCTGGAGAGTAGGGATAGGATACAGAGGGACCTAGACAAATTAGAGGATTGGGCCAAAAGAATCCTGATGAGGTTCTACAAGGACAAGTGCAGAGTCCTGCACTACGGATGGAAAAATCCCATTCACTGTTACAGACTAGGGACTAAATGGCTAGGCAGCAGTTCTGCAGAAAAGGACCTAGGGGTTACAGTGGACGAGAAGCTGGATATGAATCAACAGTGTGCCCTTGTTGCCAAGAAGGCTAATGGCATTTTGGGCTGTATAAGTAGGGGAATTGCCAGCAGATCGAGGGACGTGATCATTCCCTTCTATTCGACATTGGTGAGGCCTCATCTGGAGTACTGTGTCCAGTTTTGGGTCTCACACTACAAGAAGGATGTGGAAAAATTGGAAAGAGTCCAACGGAGGGCAACAAAATTATTAGGGGGCTGGAGCACATGACTTATGAGGAGAGGCTGAGGGAACTGGGATTGTTTAGTCTGCAGAAGAGAAGAATGAGGGGGGATTTGATAGCTGCTTTCAACTTCTTGAAAGGGGGTTCCAAAGAGGATGGATCTAGACTGTTCTCAGTGGTACCAGATGATAGAGCAAGGAGTAATGGTCTTAAGTTGCAGTGGGGGAGGTTTAGGTTGGATATTAGGAAAAACTTTTTCACGAGGAGGGTGGTGAAGCACTGAAATGGGTTACCTAGGGAGGTGGTGGAATCTCCTTCCTTAGAGGTTTTTAAGGTCAGGCTTGACAAAGCCCTGGCTGGGATGATTTAGTTGGGCATTGATCCTGCTTTGAGCAGGGGGTTGGACTAGATGACCTCCTGAGGTCCCTTCCAACCCTGATATTCTATGATTCTATGATTCTATTGTATACTGGGACAATACGGGAAGCTATCCCACCATGTCTCAGCAAGAGAGAGAATGCACCAGCAGTATATCAGGCATTGCCGTCTGGGATATCTTTATAGATGGTCCTTGTCTATGTTAGGTTTGTTCTCTACCATGTCTCACCAGCTCCATTAGCTGTAGCAAGGGTGGAGACCATCATATAGATGAGAAAATCGTGACCACTGGCTTTTTGTGCACCATGTCACATAAACCTGCTGTGAGTCAGGTTAGAGATTCATTGGTGATCCCTCAATTTGAGGATGATCTCTACCATGAATTTACATATGGGTCCTGAGATGACTCAGGAGTCTGATCCTGGAATCGCAAATCTGCCTACGGTAGGTACAGACATTTTGTGACAGGCCAGCTGCCTGCTAGGAGAAAGTTCTTTCTTTTGCCTGCCTTCTGTCTCTCTTTTCAGCTTCAAGGGCAAGGCGTTTCTCCTCAAAGTGGGTCACTGCCTGATGGAGGATATGGTGCCATTTGGGTCGGCTGGTGGCTTGCTCCTCTCAGCTTGTGATGTCCATATCAGTTTTCTTAAGATATGCTTTCAGTGTGTCCTTGTAGAGTTTCCTCTGACCACCACAGGGTCTCTGACCATGGGTGAGCTGAGAGTAGAGGACTTATTTTGGGAGGCAAGAGTCTGGCATCTGTGCACAATGTCCAGCCCAGTGAAGTTGGTGCATGAGGATCATTGCTTCAATACTGGTGACATTGGCTTCAGCGAGGATGCAGGCGTTAGTGGAGCAATCTTGCCACTTGACATGAAGGATCTTCCGGAGACAATGTTGGTGGTACTTCTCCAGACTTTTGAGGTGCTGTTGATAAGTCACCTAGGTTTCACATCCATATAGGAGTGTAGGAACAACAATTGTCTTATAGACCTGGAACTTGGTGTCCTGCCATAGGTTGCAGTCCGTGAAAACACGTCGAAGCAATTTCTGAAAGGAAGCACTTGCACACTGGATCCTGTGCAGGATCTCACTGTCAGTTTTTGCATTTTGAAAAAGTTGGCTACCGAGGTAGAAAAACAGATCAACTGTCTCCAAAGTCTGACCTTTGATAGTGATTTATGGTGGTCCATGTGCAAGGCCTAAAGCAGGTTGATAGAGCATTTTAGTCTTCTCAATACTGAGTGAGAGTCCTAGGCTTCGGTAAACTTGTGCAAGAAAATCCAGTATGGACTGAAGGTCATTCTCAGTGTGCACAAGGATGACACAGTCATCAGTATACTGAAGATCAATATACTGAAGATGCCCTGAAGACTTTAGACTTCGAGCGGAGATGTCGAAGATTAAAGAGCCGCCGATACATTCTGTATTGAATGTCAACTCCACTGGGGAGCTGATTTTTAACGAGGACCAATGATGCATCATTGCTTAACCCCAGTTTTGATGATGAAAGTTCTGTCTCAAGGCCGTTACAGAGAACCATGGCAGTCATCTGATCATGGACAAGCCTTAGGACCTTAATAAATTTTTTAGGGCAGCAAATTCTGGCCAGCACCTTCCACAAGGCTTCATGATTGATGGAGTCAAAGGCCTTTGTCAAATTGATGAAGGCCTTGTACAGGTCCTGATTTTGCTCCCAAGACTTTTCCTGGATTTGGTGGGCAATGAAGATCATGTTGGTTGTCCTGCAGGATGGTCTAAAACCACACTGAGATTCCAGCAATATTTCCTCAGCAAGGGGAAGTAATCGGTTTGGGAGGATACGGGCAAGAATTTTCTCTGCTGTAGATAGCAGGGCAATGCTTTGATAGTTTCCACACTCCGACTTACCTCCTTTCTTAAAGATTGTAACAAAGTTAGCATTTCTCAAGTCTTCTGGAATCTTCTCGTTATACCAGATATGAAGAAAAAGTTTGTGGAGCTTCCTTACCAGTTCTTCACCTCCAAACTTGTAGACTTTAGCTAACATGCATTTGGCCCTGCTTGTTCTTGGTGTGCATAATGGCTCGTATTGCTTCTTCGAGGGGGAGGGGGAGGGGAGGAGGTCAGCAAGAGATTCTCTTTCACGTCATTGAGGTACAGATTCAGTAGTGGCATCAGAAGCAGTTGTCTCACTGTTCAGGAGTAATTCAAAATGCTCCTTCCATCTGGCTTTGATGGCTTTGCTGTCCTTAAAATATGTGGAGCCATCTTGGGCTCAAAGTGGTGTGGATCCATGGAAGCATGGACCATAAATGGCACTTACTGCCTGAAAAAAACTCCTCATGTCATGTTTATCAGCATAAAACTCAATCTCCTTGGCCTTTTCTCACCACCACTTATTTTTGATGTCACAGATTTTCCTTTGGGCTTCAGCCTTGAGTTGCTTGTATGACTCTATCTTTTGCTCTTGTGATATGTCACTGTGCCACATGCTTTTCTTTTCTGGTTGAGCAGACCCTGAATCTCAACATCGTTCTTATCAAACCAATGTTGGTGATGGCGGGTGACATAGCCAATGGACTCAGCACATAGAGTTGAGCGGGAGTCAGATCTCTGGAATGGCACTATCAGAAAAGAAGGATTAGGACAGGCTATTTCCAATGACATCCTCCTCCTGAGCAATTGCATAGAACATGGCCTGGTCATCATGGACACCCTCTTTAGACAAAGTGAGAAGTATAAGACCACCTGGAGACACCCTCGTTCCAGGCATTGGCATCTACTTGACTGTGTTATTGTTAGAGATCAGAAGGATGTCCACATCACGAGGGCCATGCATGAAACCAATGACTGTTGGACAGACCATCGTCTTGTTAGATCAATCATGAATTTCCAGATTGCCTCGAGGCATCGCAAACAAGCAAAATCAGTATGAGAGAAATTCAACGTCAAGACCCTTGAAGATATAATGACTTGGGAGAAACTTCAGCAGTGTCTCCAAGAGAAGTTTGCCACTATGCCTACAGCTGATGATGGTGAAAATTTCTGGAAGGGATTAAAGACTGCCATTCTCTCAGCATGTGCTGTGCTGCTACTGGACTTGCCATATAAGGAATCCAGTGAACTAAAGTATCATTCTTTCTCTTTAACCAATTCTGCTGTGTGCTGCCCTGAAAAATAATAGGGAAAAGGTGTATTTGCAAAGAAATTGTAATAAGCCCTTTGAATCTGCTCCTATTGATCCCCCTGTGACTTTGTTTTAAAACTTGGTATCGTTCTTGGGAAGCTGACATTTAGGAACTGCACTGTGTTAATACAATCTCTCTTCAGAGGTTAAACCCTAAAACCCATTTTATTTTTAAAACAGGGAGAGCTGGAATAGGGAGACTGTCTGTGCTGCCATTGAACATTTCATTGAACTTTTGTATTCATTTTAACAGCGTGATCCTCTTAATTTTTTTCCTTAAAAAAAAAATTTGACAGTTTGGTTAACTGCTGCGCGAGACCGGGGAGATAATACACAGAAAGGACTCAGTTAAAATTGCACGTTCTTTAACTTTGGTGAAATTCATCCTTTTATTTGTTAGGCAAGATAGCAATGGGAATGGCCCACTGTCTGTTGTTACCATATTAAACATTGCCATTAAAGAGGTCACATTACCTAGGCTTGCCTGAGAAAAAGACATCTACTACGCACTGAGAAAAGCCCTATGTTAATTAATAGCACCTGCCACCTGCTGCTTGCCTTCCACTCCTGTGAAGATGAAAAAACAGACATATAATCCTATCCTTAGTATGTCCACTGTGATATTGGGAAGAACTATTAAAATGCGGAGGGACCATTGCTCTGCCTGCATGCAAACACACAAGGATATGCGAGATCCATTAAAGCTGTGTGCAAAATCAGAGCAGGATTGTCACCTGCAGGGGAGCAAGGAATCCCTTTTCTGAGGCAGACTGTATGCATTGATAGTTGGAGTGCAGTGGGTGGGGCAAACAGGCTATGTGAGGCTGTTATTCCCCATAAGGTAGGTGGTATGGTATTAAGCACTGTGCCTTTAAGGACTAATCATCCCAGAGACTGGAGGGGGAGTAAGGAGTGTGTGCTGTTACATTCCTATTATCCACAGCCAGTTGAAACCAGACATAGAATAAAACAGAGCTCTTGTAAGCACTTCCAACACTGTGCCCCAGGTCCTTAAAGGTAAATGGGCACCTAACACCCATTGGTTTCATTAGGTGTTAGGTGTGCCTAAATACCTGTCAGGATCTCAGCCTGAGTGATTGGTGAACACCACCGTTGAGTAAGAAATGGGCAAAGAGGGAAGGGAAGTGAGCAGATTTGACTCTGTCCGTCCAATATGCTGCCTAGCACAAGCTGATGCATTGTGAAGGAGGAAGTAATATGCTACTGGTATGAGCATATAATAAATTACTACCTGAAAATCAGGCCATTTATTTAGGTGCCTATGTATGACTCCAGTTTCATCAATATTTGAACATTTTAGCTGAAATCATTTGGGTTCAACTGAAACAGCGCTCAGATTTGCCCATAAAGGTTGTGATCCCAGATTGAATCCAAAGTTTTGTTACAAACTTTCATGTGTCCGTGTTAAATAAGTGAGATAAATGAGCAAATCCAAAGATCCAGAGGAATGCAAAGTGGCAGATTTAAACAGGAGAAGAACCATTATGTATCCTTCAGAACCAGTTCCCTGTTCTTGACTAAATGTTGATATATTTTGATTGCTTAAAATAAAAGCTGAAGTTCAAAGTAAAGATATTTCTTTTTTCTTGTTTTGTCATAGCAGTGGAATTGCTGATTTTTCATGAAAGCACAATATGTGCACGCTTATCTATCCTTTTCTGGGAGAAATTGATTCTTTCTGAAGTTATTCTTTTGGTTCTTGTGTTAATATTTTCGTTTCTACTAGAATTACAACAGGGCAGAGCTGTTGTTGAAAGTGTGTAATGTATTAAAATTATATTCAGGATTCAATATTTTACAGTTCCTGTCTTCAGACTCGAACAGCAGCTATGCCCAGCACCCTACTGGTAAATATATTTTCTTTGATCACTGCTGCATTAGTGATTTGAGTGATAAATATTACATCAACAGCTACTTTTCCTTTTGTCTGCTCAGCATGAGGTTTTCAAATAAGAGACACTTACTTTCAGGCCAAACATATTTTTTTTGTACTATGTATTTTGCTTTTCTATTTGGGCTATATTTGCATAACTAAATTGGGCTTTTATGCCCTCGAGAATGGGAAAGATGGAATTTGAGCCCCTTAAGCATTTTCAAAGGAGCTCATTTTCAAAGTGTTATGCTCACCAGAAGTTGCACCTGTAGGGAGAGGAGTAGAATGGGCATGGCCAGAAGACTATATCCTCCCTGGAATTTCCCAAGAAGGGGAGCACCTGTATGTTTTCACCATAAATTGTACTTGGTAATGGCCCCATTAGGTGGCCCATCCATACTGGTTGCCCTGCCTTGCCTCCGCAGATCAGCTATTTATGTACTGTAACTAGAGACAGACCAGCTTTCACTTGGGAGCCATTTGTGCCAACTTGGCACTGCTGCAGTACCATGCTTCCACCCTTCATGAGGGACAACCTGACTCAGAACACACAGGGAAAACAAGGAGTAGGTGGCTCACAGGACCTGAGAATACCACAAAGCCTGTGGAACCTTACTAGAGAAGGGTGTTGTGCTTGCAGTGCTGTGTTGGGAGATGTTCTGCCAGTCCTTCAGACACCCTATGGATTTGACCACTGGTCTGTCTGTAACATAATCATAAATTTGGAGATTAAAGAGATGTGTGAGGCTTTGTACCTAGTTCATTACCCTGCCAAGGAAGGATTTTTCCCTACAACACATTGAACAGTTTTGTTTGGTCAAAGTTGCAATGCACAAGTAATAGGTTGGAATAGTAATAATAGTTACAATCCGAAATAATAATATTGCCCTTTTGGTCAAGCAGTAGCTGAAATTCTGGGTCTTGCAGGGAGAAATATGTTAGGTATTTCCTTGATATAATTATTTATTTACAAAATGTATACAAGTCCTGTTCCTCTAAACAACACTAAAAGCAAAACTGCACCTACATAAGTATCTTCTGTAGAAGTCTCAGATCAGGAACTTCTACCCTATCCCAATAATAATTTATTTTTATTATTATCATTATAACTATTAATTATTAATTATGCATTTATTGTTTGTAGTCCCATAACAATTAGAAGCCCCAGTCACAGAGCAAGGCCCCATTGTGCTAGGCTCTACACAAACATGGAAGAAAATACTGTCCCTGCCCCAAAGAGCTTACAACCTAACTGTAAGACAAGAGATAACAGATGGATACAACCGGTTGGGGGAGTGTAAACAAACCAATGAGACCACATTGGTCAGTATGATCGGCTGTAATGTCAGCTGTTGTCAAGGTTTTGGTAGGCATCATGACAGAGTAGAGTTTTACAGAGAGACTTGAAGGACGATAACAAGGTAGCTTTGTAGAGAAACAGCTCTTTTGCCTTTGTTTTTCTCCAGGGATCCACACAGACTCTCAGCAAAACACAGACTCCCCTGCTCAGTGCCCACCCAACACTTTGCCCCACCCCCTGAATATGAAATGTATGAAATGCTGTTAGCACCGCACTCCGCTCTGGGCCACATGATACTGCCATGTGGTTCCGGGCATCAGCCATCGCCTTTGTCTGCAGCTGTTTTTCTGCACAAACACACTTCCATGCATCTTCTTTACTGAGGACTGTGATTGCCTTAGGATCAGAGGCTCTAAAGAGCAGGCCTTTAATACCCTTTTCCCAACAGTAATAATAACCCCTGCAAAAATACTTGTCACAAATAGATCTAGCACAGTCAGGACTGGTTTTGCAACCTATTCGAAGGATGGTTCCTCTCAGGGCCGGCTCCAGACCCCAGCGCACCAAGCGTGTGCTTGGGGCGGCATGCCGCGGGAGGGCGGCAGGCGGCTCCGGTGGACCTCCCGCAGGCGTGCCTGTGGAGGGTCCGCTGGTCCCGCGGCTTCGGTGGAGCATCCGCAGGCACGCCTGCGGGAGGTCCACCGGAGCCGCGGGACCAGCAGACCCTCCGCAGGCACGCCTGCGGGAGGTCCACTGGAGCCGCGGGACCAGCAGACCCTCCGCAGGCACGTCTGTGGGAGGTCCACCGGAGCCGCGGGACTGGCGACCGCCAGAGTGCCCCCCACGGCGTGCCGCCCTGCTTGGGGTGGCGCGATTCCTAGAGCCGCCCCTGGTTCTTCTAACAACACAGTGTCTCTAAGGATGACCCAGTTGGTGGCTCGGAGAGCTGTGTGTCTTCCCCAATGCCATGGACTTTCCCCAGTTGATGCTTTATGCCTTTATGCAATCTTGAACCAATCGAAATAATTCCTCTCATTTTGGGGAGATTTATACCCCAAAGATATATAGTTATCCTATACTCCCATTAGCATCCATTAGGCAAGAGTGAATATTCCTATTAATGTCATGTAACCTTTCCTTATAGCATATATCAGTCCTTCCAAACACTTACTAATTTTTTTTCTAAAATTCTGAAGTCCCTCCCACAAGCTGACACCTTTTGGACCCAGATCTCCCCATGCAGAGTTGCTAGAGCTGTATAGAAATGGACTATCACCTTCCTTCCCATGATACGATGCTGCTGCAATAGGAAGCCCAAAATTGCATTCACCTCATGCCATCACATCACATTGCAATTTCAGATGTAATTTGCTATCCGCTATCTCCCTTAGGTCGCTCTCGGCATTATTGCTTCTGGATTTCTCCTTACCTTTGAATGTACGTGTTGTGTATTATTTTATTCCACTTCTACATTGATTAGCTTGCATTTGTCAATGACATTTCATTTTGATATTTCCTAGCCGTATGTCTGACCTCTTGAGGTCATTTGCTCTCTGTGGTGTTTACAACAATTTCACATAAAACACAATTTACAAACAACCTGTTTTTGCTTCCTTCTAATGCAAAGAGAAGGCTAGAAATGTTTTCTTGTATTGCTACCTTAGAAGTAAAAGTAATGTCAATTCTACTCTTTTCTGCTTTGACTGGAGGACTTCTTTGGGATCTTACATGACTTTCATTGGTTGGTCTCCCATCTTTATCGCCTCAGGTCAGATTTTTAAAGCTATTTAGGTGCCAAAAGATACTGATAGGCACCTAACGGGATTGTATGTGGTTTATGCTCTTAGTTTTGGAATTCAGGGGTTCAATCACGGTGGTTATGGCCTACTACGGGGGTGAGTGAGTGAAGTTCTGTGGCCTGCAATGTGCAGGAGGTCCGACTAGATGATCATGATGGTCCCTTCTGACCTTAAAGGCTATGAATATGAGAGGCTTAATATAATCCATGCAATGTAAGTGTGCATGTTCCATGCCTAACCACTAGAGGGCATCTGTATGTAGCAAGATCCCTAATGGTGGGACAGTAGACTGTGGTGGAGGAAGAAGCAACACACCAGCTGAATAAATAAGCAGGTTGCTTAGCTCTCTGCCCATATCCTAATTGGCAAGTTCCTGGGTTCAGATGTTACAGATCTAACAGTGGCAAAGAGGAGGCTGGGCTCATGGTGCAGCTGTTGTTTTAACTGTTGTCCAGTATCAGGAGCCCATGAGTGCGGCCTGGCTAAAGGGTGATGGAGCTGGTGCAATGTATGGTTCCCCAGCAGCAAGCCTTACTGAGGGAAGGAAGGGAGCACACACTATCACTATAGCTAGACAAGGCATGTGAGGTGGGCTCAACAGCCTCGCTAAGATTTAAAGAGGCAAAACAGTTAGTTACTTCTCAGCAAATGTTAACTCACTAGAACTTGGAGCTAGCAATCTCCTTGGCATGTGAGGCATCACCCTATGGAATTGGAGCAGTGATCTCCCATGTGGTGCCTGATGGTCAGGAATGACATAACGCTAACTATGGACACACATTTATACACCCCCTTTTGGCTTTTCTCTGGAGGCTTTTGGCTTTTGCTCAGTCTCTGTGGAATGGTGTCCAAACTCTTTATGTGCACAGCAGCTCCTTAAAGATGGGAAACAAGCAATAGTCCCACTGTCTCCTTCAAATTCCCTTTGAACCTTTACAATGACAGTCTGCAATTTGCACTGTCTGAAGCAGTTCTAATCCTCTTTTCCAGTGGGTAGGGGAGCCTGCAGTCTAACCCAATAAAACTGGCAAATGCCTTGAACATTTTCCACACAGCAGACCCTTCTGGTTCTTGCTCTGCTCCACTACTGAGTCCTCCTGTATGGCACCCACACCTCCTATTTATATACTTCTCCACCTCCCACGCATTCCCATTGGTTCTATTCTCAGAGATGACTCTGAGTGTGTCCTGCTAGTCTCCTTGCCCATAATGGAAGTCAACCACATAGCTTCAAACAGCTAATGAGCACACCTAGTGCCTCCCACATCCAATTTCTGGATGACTCCAGACCATCTAGCAGAGTCACCCAGCCTGGCTCCATCAAGACTACAGACACACAGAGTGCTCCAAACCAAAACTAGCTAGTGATCAGGAGCATCAAACAGGGGAGAAACAACCCCTCCCCCCCCAAAAAATACCTCCAAACCTCAAAGAACAAACAAACAGAGAGTAAAAATAACGCAGGCAGCAGTCCAGTAGCAGAATGGGGGCTGTCCAGTTTATTGCACTGAATGCAGGATGGATGATTACCTGCCGTGGGGGCAGGTGGCATATGTTTGCATTCAGTGCAGGCAACTCATGGCCCTCAGAGATTGAGTATGGGCTCTTGAGACCAGAGTGGCTGAACTGGAGGAGCTAAGGGAGACAGAGAGGTACATAGATGAGACTTTCTGGGACATAGTAGAGTGGTGCCATCCCCAGTCTGACAGCCTATTGAGGAGGATGAAAGTCTTGGGGAAGGGGAACATCAAGCTGGAGCAGAGGGAAGTGATCTCATAGTTGGGACCCTACTTCCAGTTGATGTCATGGTCTCCTCTAGCACTGAAGATACCTCTCTGAGGGAAGGGACCCCAGGTATTAGGAAGAGACAAGGCTGTTGTGGAGAAGCTTTACATGAATACTTTACATTGTTCTTCACAGAAGAGGATGTGGGGGAAGATTCCCACACAAGAGTCAGTCTTTTTAGGTGATAATCTGAGGAACTGTCCCACATTGACACGTCAACAAAGGAGATTTTGAAACAAATTGATAAATTATTCAGTAATAAGTCACCAGGACCAGATGGTAGTCACCCAAGAGTTCTAAAGGAACTGAAATATGAAATTTCAGAACTACTAACTGCGGTATGGAACCTATCATTAAAGTTAACCTCTGTACCAGATGATTGGAGGATAGCCAATGTAATGCCGATTTTAAAAAAAGGCTCTAGAGGTGATGCTGACAATTACAGGCCAGTAAGCCTAACTTCAGTACTAGGCAAACTGGTTGAAATTATAATAAAGAACAGCATTACAAGACAAATAGAGGAACGCAATGTAGTGGGGGAAAGACAACACAGTTTTTGTAAAGGGAAATCATGCTTCACCAATTTATTAGAGGTCTGTGAGGGTATCAACAAAGCTGTGGACAAGGGTGAGGTGGCAAATTTTGCAGATGGTACAAAATTATGTGAGATAGGTAAATCCAAATCTGACTGCGAAGAGTTACAAAGGAATCACGCAGAACTGGGTGACTGGGCAACAAAATGGCAGATGACCTACAATATTGATAAATGCAAAGTAATGCACACTAGAAAATATAATCCCAGTTATACATACAAAATGCTAGGACCTAAATTATCTGTTATCACTTAAAAAAGAGATCTTGGAAACCTTATGGATAGTTCTCTGAAAACATTTTCTTAATGTGAAGCAGCAGTCAAAATAGCTAACAGAATGTTTGGAGCCATTAGGAAAAGGAGAAATAATTAGACAATAAATATCACATGCCACTATATAAATCCATGATACGACCTGTAGAAAGTACAGAACCACTAACAGTCCTGCCTAGTGGTTAGGCCAGTGTTTCCAGTCCTCCACTTTAGCACAGGTATTTGGGGGCGGGGGAACGCTAGGCCCTTGAATAGTCAAGGCCTTTTCCAGCTGGTCTCTCTCTCTTAGTTGAAGATTCCTGCTGTTGTAATATCCTCTCAGAGTGGGTAGACGATGCTGGGCCCTCCCACTTCACCGGGCTCCAGTCCAGGGCCCAATGGTGAGCAGGTACACTGAACACCTTGAGGTGCTATGCTGCTGCCCCCTTGGACTCCTTCCTACCCCTGTCCCCTTTAGCTTTCCAGAGTAAATCACTCCAGTCAAATCTCAGACCTGCACACTCAATACCCTGCCTCTGCTTTGTGGGTTTGCACAGGTCTGCATTGTCAGGTCTCAGGCAAGCAGCTCCCGGGATGTACTTTCCCCTCATGGCAGCCATTTGCTCCCTGTCACTGCCTTCCTCAGAATTGTTCTGCTCCACTTTAAAAAGCACTATCCAGCTTGTGAAGGCCTTGTAGGTGTGTCTGGGTGGGGCCTCCTGGGCTCAGACCTGTTCCTTAACTCCTGGCTTTCCAGTGTGTGGTTTGTAAACCCCATCACATGCCCACACTTTGAATACCGTGTGCAGTTCTGGTCACCCCATCTCAAAAAGGACATATTAGAATAGGAGAAAGTACAGAGAGGAGTAACAAAAATGATGAGGGATATGGAACAGCTTCAATACAAGAAAGAGATTAAAAAGGACTGTTAAGCTTAGAAGAGAAACGACTAAGGGTCTATAAAATCATGAATAGTGTGGAGAAAGTGAGTAAGTGTTATTTATGCCTTCACAAGAACCAGGAGTCACACAATGAAATTAATGGGCAACAGGTTTAAAACAAACATAAGATAGTACTTTGTTACACAACACACAGTCAACCTGTGGAACTCATTGCCAGGGGATGTTGTGAAGGCCAAAATTATAATTGGGTTAAAAAAAAGAATTGGATAAGTTCATGGAGTATAGGTCCATCAATGGCTATTAGTCAAGAGGGTCAGGGACTCAACCTCATTTTCTGCATGTCCCTATAGCCCTGACACCAGAAGCTGGGACTGGACAATGGGGGATGGATCATTCGATAATTGCCCTGTTCTGATCATTCCCTCTGAAGCATCTGGCACCTGCCACTGTCAGAAGCCAGGATATTGGGCTAGATGGATCATTGGTCTGACTCAGTATGGCCGTTCTCAAGTTCTTAAAATCAAGAATCTGTATATCCTCCCCATTGTTTCTTCCCTTATTTACACAGGAAATGCTGCAATGAAAGCACATGCATTACACTAGCAGCTGATGAGTCATATTCACTAGGGTTTTAGCCACTGTTGATGCATGCCAACTTGGTGTTGGGGGGTCTGCTGAGGCAATATTATGTTTAACTCCATTACACTCCCCGTCTTCCTGAAACTCAGCTGCACTCTTTGCTGAAGTACAGGTTAGAGTTCTGTGTTTTCAAAATTTTTCAGAAACCATTACATAGCATTAAACCTCAGGGCTGTTGTATCTAAACCCCTGGAAAGCTGGCAATACGTCATAGTTCCAAGTCAACTTCAAAGAGAAAGTGCCGTAGCTTTTCTTAGTAAACAAACATTTACTGCACACAGAACAGGTTCGTAATATTTGGAATATGATGAATAACTCTTAAAAAAATCTTTAAGGCCATAAATCTATGTGTCTTCTTTATACAGACTTCTCTATTTTGTTATTGTTGCACATATTTAAATATAAGGTTGGAGTCTTCAGAACTGGAGGAGAATGGCTGCATCTCAGTTCTTTTCCATACACTTCAGAGTCCTGTCAGAAAAAAAATGCTCCACAGCTAGCAGCATTCCAGCCCTTTGTTTAATAGCTGACTGGTCTTCAGTTGCTGGTGAAACAGAAATGTGTAACCTGTATTCAGTGTGGTACATTTATTGGGATCAGCATGCAAAATATCCAATCCCTGGATTTTTAGAAGACTTCATGTTACTCAGCATCTTCTCCCCAGTGAAGTCAGGTAAGAATTTACAAACCGTCACCACGTGCTACCCCATTCTCTCTTTAGTGGAGATAAAATCCCAGTTTAAAGCAGTTCACTAATAGTTAAATTTAAATTCCATAGGTGTGTAGCCTCTAGGGGTGACCAATGTCTGTAGGTCCTTAACAGACACCAGGGTTGACCAAACATTATTCGAATGGAGGACTTCCCTAGCACATAAAGCCAGAACAGTACTCACCTAAATACAAATTACTTCAGGGACTGGGACCTTGCCATCATAGCAGATGCAGCTCTTGATCCTGCAGGGGTCAAGCACTGAATTCACAGCTGTCTCTAATGCCTATATTTATAACCTTCCCCTTGAGACCTAACTGGCTCAGTTTTCAAATGGGGAATATGTGGGCAACCTGCAAGACTGCTTGCCTACAATAAAAATCTATCTAGCTTCAGGAACAGCTACTGAGCATGTCCAATAACTGCCACACCCTTCCTCTGGGTGTTTCTGGGCCCTTTTCGCTGAGATGCCGTGCTCTGCACTCTATATGTGCAGGAACACAGAGTATTCGGGTAAAATCCACATCTCCTCCCCACTGCTCCTCTCCCTTTCTTTGGGCCAATATGTATATCTCAAAGGCTGCCCAGGAAGCGTGTGGTTTACACTAGCACCCCTTGAACATGAGTGAGAGGGTTTTGTGTATGGGTAGAGATCCAGTTAACAAGAACAATCAAGCTATACCATGAGCTAACTTTGCAGTAAAGAGAAGCCCAAGGGGGCTTGATTTTCAGAAAATGCTGAGCATGCACCATCTGAAAAATCAGGCCCCTTCAATATCTCAAATTTGGTACTTGAAGTCACTAGTCACTTGTGAATATCTTGGCCAGTAGTGCCTTTAGATGCTCAAATACATCCTTCTTAATTTGTTCCTGACTGTTGTATGGTTTTCCTTGTTTTCCAAGGAACCAGTTCCATAATGACTTGGCTAGTAAAAAATTATCTTTTTTTGTAAGGAGTCCTTTTTGTAAGGAGTCCTTGACCAATTTTGTCCCATTCTACTTCATTTAAGCCTTTTAACAGAATCGTTTAATTTCTGTTCTGCTTGTCAGTGACTATCTTTGCAATACTTTGAAAGTTTAAAAATAGAAATGTTACAAACAAGCTATCTGGTAGTACCAATTCAGCTCAAACAATACTAAGTCAGCTCCTGTAAAAATTGCCTCTGCACAAAGTCTGAGAGTGTCTCCTTTTTCTTTTCCCTCCCTTTGTTAAACTTGAATGAAAGTTAATAGGGAGCAGAGAAAAAGAAGAGGGTAATAATTTGCCAGTGAAATGCTCTCCTACAGGAACATGTCCATTTCATTGAAATTTTGTTTAAAATAATTGACTTTGATAAAAAATTAATTTACAAAAATTTCAATATTTCATGCTGATTTTGTCATTTCATTTTTAAATTATTTTTATTTTGAAATGTATATTATAGTATATTATTTTATTATTCTGATATAATTTTATGTTATCTTTTTATTCTTATCTTTATTTTATGTATCTGATACAAATTACAATAGGAAATTGCCAACTATTAAGCCAATTTCTGCTCACCAATTAGAATTAAAATTAAACTACAAATGACCAGTTACAAAACCAGCTGAGCAAATCTGCTACTAATTGAGCAAACCAATTACAACTAGAACACCATTTAGTTACCATATGCAATAACAAGTAGCAATTAAAATGCCACTTACTAATTAGAATACCAATTACAATAGAAATTACCAATTAATAAATTAGAATAAAAATAAGTATAAAATGGCAAAATATAATAGTTTAATTTTTTTGACTTTTCTGTTATAATGGAAACGTAATGTTTTCTCAGGAAATTTATTCCATAGGAAATTTTTGATATTTCGGTTTCTTGTTCTGATTTGGAATGAAAAAGATTTTGAAATGTCAGAAGTTCCTACAGAATAGAGATTCTGAGTTCTAACCAGCCTGTTTTTGGCTAACACCAGATGCCTCAGAGGAAGGTGCAAGAACCCCTCAATGGATAAACATAGGATAATCTGTACTAAGATCTCATACTAATCTGCAAAAATTAGAGATTGGCATAAACCCTGAGACCATGAGGGTTTTTTATTTATTCCAAAACTCTTTGCTTGCATTTCTGTTTTCTGGATACATTTTCTGATCCATATGAACATCCAATCCATTGTTGAATCTTGCTAAATTCTTGGCCTCAGCAACATGCTGTGGCAATAAATGCCATAGTCTAATGTGCTGAGTTTAAAAGTATTTAATCAATTTTTAACAGGCTATCTTTCAATTTCATTGAATGTCCAAAATTCTTATATTGTAAGTCAGAGAGCAGATGCGCCAATGGTCCATTACCTTTGAATGGAGCCAAACTTTTCAGCTTTCAGCTGTATCTGTATGTGTGTATAATTCAGCCTCCTTGTGCATGTACATTGTGATACTTGAGTTTTAATTTTTATCATATATTGTGAAGAACTTCAAAAAGATCTCACAAAACTAAGTGATTGGGCAACAAAATGGCAAATGAAATTTAATGTGGATAAATGTAAAGTAATGCACATTGGAAAAAATAACCCCAACTATACATACAATATGATGGGGGCTAATTTAGCTACAACGAGTCAGGAAAAAGATCTTGGAGTCATCGTGGATAGTTCTCTGAAGATGTCCACGCAGTGTGCAGAGGCGGTCAAAAAAGCAAACAGGATGTTAGGAATCATTAAAAAGGGGATAGAGAATAAGACTGAGAATATATTATTGCCCTTATATAAATCCATGGTACACCCACATCTCGAATACTGTGTACAGATGTGGTCTCCTCGCCTCAAAAAAGATATTCTAGCACTAGAAAAGGTTCAGAAAAGGGCAACTAAAATGATTAGGGCTTTGGAGAGGGTCCCATATGAGGAAAGATTAAAGAGGCTAGGACTTTTCGGCTTGGAAAAGAGGAGACTAAGGGGGGATATGATAGAGGTATATAAAATCATGAGTGATGTGGAGAAAGTGGATAAGGAAAAGTTATTTACTTATTCCCATAATACAAGAACTAGGGGTAACCAAATGAAATTAAGAGGCAGCAGGTTTAAAACAAATAAAAGGAAGTTCTTCTTCACGCAGCGCACAGTCAACTTGTGGAACTCCTTACCTGAGGAGGTTGTGAAGGCTAGGACTATAACAGCGTTTAAAAGAGAACTGGATAAATTCATGGTGGTTAAGTCCATAAATGGCTATTAGCCAGGATGGGTAAGGAATGGTGTCCCTAGCCTCTGTTTGTCAGAGGATGGAGATGGGTGGCAGGAGAGAGATCACTTGATCATTACCTGTTAGGTTCACTCCCTCTGAGGCACCTGGCATTGGCCACTGTCGGTAGACAGATACTGCGCTAGATGGACCTTTGGTCTGACCTGGTACGGCTGTTCTTATGATGCTTTTCATGGGTAGATCTCAAAGCACTTTTCAAAGGAGGTGAGTACCATTTTACAGATGTGTAACTGAGGCACATAGATGAGGAAATTACTGGCTCAAGGTCACCCAGCAGGCCAGTGGCAAAGCTGGGAATAGAACATAGGTCTCTCCTAAGTTTCAGTCTAGGTTTCCATCCTCTTGACCACACTGCTTTCAAGGCACTCTTATTTTCAATGTTAGAAAAAGCTGGATTCATGATCATAAAAAGCAAATCTTTTCAGAGAAAATAAATCTGCATTTGGATATAGTTCCCATTGCCATCACTGAGGGCTGCATACATATGTGCATGGCAAGAATTTGATCTAGAATACTGTAGCAATATTTTTTTTTAGTGGAATGGGATCTAGGAAGGAGGATTTCTGCTTCAACTCTTACCTTCTATTTCCTACCTTCCGATGCTAAAATAAACCACACTTTGCCTGATATGGTGTACAAGAGATCCATCACAACATTGACTAGACATTAGCCGTAGAAAGTCAAAACCAGGTCCAACCAACTTAGAATAATTGCCCTCTTCAGAACTCTACATGAAAAAAGGTGCGAAAGAGCATTTTCTGTTCTTGCATAATACACCTCTACCCTGATATAACGCTGTCCTCAGGAGCCAAAAAATCTTACCGCATTATAGGTGAAACTGCATTATACTGAACTTGCTTTGATCCACCGGAGCACGCAGCCCCACCCCCCAGAGCGCTGCTTTACTGCATTATATCCGAATTCGTGTTATATCTGGTCACGTTATACCAGGGTAGAGGTTGTGACAAAGTTCCTCCTCTACCTTGGTGGGTCCTGCACTTATTGGCAGATTTGCTCGCCTCACAGTTTCACCCTGTGGGTCGGGAAACAGCCCAGAGACCTTCCCCTCTGGTAGAAGCCACAGTCCAGGTCAATTCCTCCTGTGTTTGATCAGGAGTTGGGAGGTTTGGGGGGAACCCAGGCCTGCCCTCTACTCTGGGTTCCAGCCCAGGGCCCTGTGGACTGCAGCTGTCTAGAGTGCCTCCTGGTACAGTTGCGCGACAGCTACAACTCCCTGGGCTATTTCCCCATGGCCTCCTCCCAACACCTTCTTTGTCCTTACCACCAGACCTTCCTCCTGATGTCTGATAACGCTTGTACTTCTCAGTCCTCCAGCAGTATGCCTACTCACTCTCAGCTTCTTGCACACCTCTTGCTCCCAGTTCCTCACATGCACAACTTCCTCTCCTCTGGCTCCCTAGCTCTCTTTGGCCTGACTGGAGTGAGCCCTTTTATAGCATCAGAGGGGCCTTAATTAGAGTCAGGTGCTTAACAGCCTCACCTGACTCTTAGCAGGTTAATTGGAGTCAGGTGTTCTCATTAGCCTGGAGCAGCCCCTGCTCTGGTCACTCAGGGAACAGAAAACTCTTTCTCCAGTGGCCAGAAGACCTCCTTTCTGCTCCTCTGCTGTAGAGGGTAGGAGGGAGAGGGCTGCTGCTGCTGTTGCTGTTCCTGCTGGGCCCTCACTGCTGCTACTGCTCTGGCTCCGGCTGCTCCCCTGGCTGGGCTAGACACCACCACCCACCCCCTTTCTCTGCTGTCTGCTTGCTGGCTGGCTAGTAGATTTCCCCCCCACCACCCAGTTGCTGCTGTTGCTCCACCCACAGCCCCTTGGGGGGGGGGGCTGCTGGCCCGCTCCCCAGAGGAGGGGAGTGAGGGACCCCAGCTCCAGGCCTTGTTGCTGAGGAAGCCACCACCACCATCTTCTGGGCGGGGTCCCTCCTGCCTAGCCACCAGACCACCACCTGGAGCTGCTGGAGCTGCTGTGTTAGCTGCTGGGGAGCTGCTGGAGCCCCGAGGAGAAGGAGAGTGCTGCCTGCTGCTGCTGGAGGACCTCGTAGAGACTCTGAAGGCCACCGTGGAGGGGGCACCTAAGGACTGAGTATTTTTCGGACTGTGCTCTTGTGGTGGGGGCTTGGACTGTATCTGTTGGGACACTGGGGGTGTGGCGTGGAGCCTGCCCCCGGTCAATCTGTGTCCCCCTTCGCCCCCACCACCGTCGTTGCCCCCTCCACCACCCCCGCTGGCGTTTTTCCATCTGCCTCATTCTCCTGCCTCTGGGACTGAGCTGCTCACCTGGCTTGCCATGCCCACCTCCACCATTTGGGCCTGCAGCAGCAGCCAGCTGCATTGACTTTTTGCACTAGTGCCCGTGGGCGCACCCCCCACCCCCACCCCCTTGGCCTGACCCCCTCTCCTTTGCCACATTTGTCTGCCCCGCCCATTTCCTCTGTGGCCCTGACTGTCCTGCCCCAGCCCTGCAGCTAGCCCCGTGGTCCCACTGCCCTGTTCCTAGTTTGATTTTCCCCCCGGCCCTGTGATCCCCCAGCCCTGATTGGCCCCTCCCCCCGGGCGCCCATGCCCTCCCATGCGCTTGTGCCCTTCCCCCATTTGAGTTTGCCCTTGTTCACTGCACCCCCCACAATGTTGTTAGCCCCCCTAGTCCCCTAGTGCAACTAGAGGAGCCGGAATTCCCCTTTGGGTCGGTGGCCTGCCACCCTCCCGCCCCTGGGTCCTTGCTTGCTCCCCACGCCCCTTTAGCCTTCCCTTTTTGGCACCCTCCTCCCCTGCCTGCAGCCTAACGGGGAGGGGTGGTCGCCTCCTTTCCCTCCCCTCCCCTTGCTGTTTGTCCCCCTTCCCGCTCTCGTTATGGCGGGGGATGCGGCGGGGGAGACCCCTCGTGATGCTCCCACCGCCCCTCCTCCCGAAACCCCCGTGTCCAATCCCCAAGCCTCTACCTCGACCGCCGCTGCCGGTTTACCTGCCACTGCCCCCGCTGGGGCACCGGCAACGGCGAGTATCGGGGAGACGTCCGCTGCTGCCACGTCCTTCGCCCCTTCCGATTCGGAGGGAGCCCCCCCAGCCGGTCGGAAAGGTCGGGGTGGGAAGAAGGGTAAGGGCCCAGCTATAAAGACCAGGCCCTCCATGGCGGGGACTACCCCCGCTGCCGTGGTCCCGGTACCGGCCGCGGCATCCCTCCCCACTGTTCCCTCTACCAGCTCCGCAGGTGTCCCTCCCCCGGCCCCCAGGGCATATGCCCAGGTGGCGGCGGCCCCCCCGCCTGCCGCTACTCCTCCGCCTGCCGCTTCCACTACCATCTCTAGCGGCCGGGGCCCCTTTCCCACCTTGACTAGGAAGCACGGCGTCCGTTGCCTCCTGGTGCCCGCCTCGCCCCACGTCGAAACCTATGTGAGGGCGTTGGCGAGGGTAGTGGGGCCCACGGCCATTGTGGCGGCCTCCAAAATGTACGGGAAGGTGGTCTTCTTCCTGGCGTCGGAGGCCGCCGCCCAGGAAGCGGTAGAGACGGGTCTGGCAGTGGGGGGCGTGTTTGTGCCCCTGGAGCCCTTGGAAGACCTGGGGGTCCGCTTGGTCCTGACCTCCGTCCCTCCCTTCCTGCCCAATGCCGCCCTGCTGCCCGCCCTTTCTGCCCTGGGGCACCCTCTTTCTGTCATCAGCCCTCTCCCGTTGGGCTGCAAGGACCCCGCCCTCCGTCACGTCCTCGTTCCGCCGGCAAGTGCAGCTTCAACTGCCGCCGGCGGCACGTGACGGAGAGGCGCTCGAGGGGTCCTTTGTGGTCCCCTACCAGGGAGCCCGCTACCGGGTGCATTATTCAACGGGGGAGGCCCGGTGCTACCTCTGCCGGGCGATGGGGCACGTCCGGAGGGACTGCCCCTTGGCCCGGCACGGAGGAGCGTCCGGGACCCCCGAGCCCCGGTATGGCGCCGGCCCCGTCACCGCCAGTGCCCCTAGCTGCCCAGCACCTGAAGCTGCCCCTCCTCCTTCTCAGTCCACTGCTGTGGAGGAGGGTGCGGCGGCGATAACGCCGAGCGTGGGAGAGGGCCCGCCCCAGGGAGACTCCTCCCTCGTTCCTGTTGCCCCTCCGTTGCCTCCCCGAGTCCCTAAGCCGCTGCCCTTGCCCCCAGACCTGACCCCTGTTAGCCAGCCCCTGGATGATGCCATGGAGGGCTGGTCTTTAGTGCAGGGGAAGCGGGGCAAGCGGAAGGCTCCGGTCCCATTACATCTTTCAGATTCGGAGGCCCCCCGGAAGAGCAGGAAGGGGGTCTCTGATGACGAGCCTTCCGCCTTGCCCCCCGACGACGCCCGTTTTGTGGTGCCGGCTGGGCGCGACGTGGCAGCACCGGACGGTGATGCTGCCCCTCCTCCAGGGTCCCTTCCTGAGGAAGCCCTCGAGGGAGCCCCCCTTGCTCGCTTGCCATCCGCAGCCTCCGCGAGGACTGAGGTGGGCGTCGCTTCGGGTGTTGGCGGGGAGGGCCCCGGGATGGCGGACGGCAATCTCCCCTCCATCTACGAGGAGATCGAGGCCCTGGGTCTGACCCCGGTTACACAGGGGGAGGACGACCCTTTACTAGCGGGCCTCGATCTGAGTGATCTCACCTCGGTCCCCCTGTCCCCGGTTTCCCCTCCCCTGACTGCCGCTTCTGCTCCTGCCTCTGAGGGTCCCCTGGGATGCTCCATCATCCCGGCTGCGGGTGGCACCCCGCTGACGGCCGCCGAGCCCGTCGAGGCGACGGCCGATGCCCCGCTGCCCGGACCCGATTCCCAGGGGGTGTCCCTCTTGGGTGAGGGCCAACCGACCCCTTGCCCTACTCTTGTCCCCTCCACCTCCCGTGATGCCATTGCCGCCCCTCGGGATACTCCCCAGGGTGCGGCCTTAGTTGTTTTTCCCTGCTCTGACCCATCAGGGGCTGCTGCTCTCCTTCCGCCGCCCCTGTTGAACTGGGAGCGGGGCGGGCGCGTGGCGCCGGCCCATCGGACGCCACGCCGAGGGTCTGCCCCTGCCTGCCCGCCTTGGTGGGCCACGGGCTGTGACGGGGCCCCGCTGGGGACGGTCATCGGTCCGTTACCCCGCCCCCCCATGCGCTGAGGGAGGAGCTGCGGGCGTTCCTTGAGGACGTCCGTGGCTCCCGTAACAAAGTCCAACTCGCGCTCCAGCGGTGGGGGGATTTCCATCTAATCCTCCGGGCCACAAAGGCCCTCATCGGGGAGGGTAAGGGGACCGGGAAGCAGGCCGCCGCGACCTACCGGCGGGTCTGCCTCTTCCGTGACTCTCTCCTCACCCACGGGTTTGGTCACGGATTGCTGCGCGGCCCGACGGAGGCCGTGGGCGTGTCTGCCAGCGAGGATCCCCCCCAGCACTCCTCATGGCGACGATCATCTTTGCCACTTTGAACGCCCGGGGCTGTAGGATGGGTCTCCGCAGGAGCCAGGTGCTCTCCTTCCTTCGGGTCGGGGGGTACTCTGTGGTTTTCCTGCAGGAGACCCATACGGATCCGGCCGCTGAAGCTAGCTGGCGGCTGGAGTGGGGGGACAGGGTCTACTTTAGCCACCTCTCGGTTCGCGGGGGGGGTGTGGCGACCCTGTTCTCCCCCGACCTACGGCCCGAGGTGCTGGGGGTTGCCGAGGCTGTGCCGGGCCGCCTGCTGCACCTCCGGGTCCGCATGGAGGGGCTTGTGGTTAATCTCATCAACGTCTATGCCCCGACATCGGGCCCGGAGAGGTTGCGTTTTTATCGGCAGGCGTCCGCCTTCCTCGGCTCCCTGGATCCTCGTGAGTGCCTGGTCCTGGGCGGGGACTTTAACACCACCCTCGAGGAACGGGACCGCTCGGGGACCGAGCAGTGCCCGGCCGCAGCGGACGTCCTCCGGGAGATCGTCGAACGCCACTCCCTGGTGGACGTCTGGCGCGACCACCACCCGGACAACGTCTCGACTTTCACCTTCGTCCGGGTGGAGGCCCATCGGTCGCGCCACTCCCGGCTGGACCGCATTTATCTGTCTCGTTTCCACCTTTCACGAGCCCACTCCTCCAGCATTCGGCCGGCCCCCTTTTCTGATCACCACCTTGCCACCGTGACGGCCTCTCTCTGCGCGGAGAGGCCGGGGCCGGCCTACTGGCATTTTAATAATAGTTTGCTGGAGGACGTGGGCTTCGTGGCGTCCTTCCGGGAGTTCTGGCTGGCCTGGCGAGGGCAGAGACGCGCCTTTCCCTCGGCACGGCGATGGTGGGACCTGGGGAAGGTGCGCGCCCGGCTCTTCTGCCGCGACTACACCCGGGGCGCCAGCCGACGGAGGGATGCGGCGATACAGCAGTTGGAACGGGAGGTTTTGAAGCTGGAGAGACGTCTGGCCGCCAGCCCCGAGGATCCATCCCTCTGCGGAGCGTGCCGGGAGAAGCGGAGGAGCCCGGGCCCTCGAGGATCATCGAGCCCGGGTGCCTTTGTTCGATCCCGCATCCGCCTCCTTCGGGAGATGGATCGCGGCTCCCGCTTCTTCTACGCCCTGGAGAAAAGGAGGGGGGCCAAAAAGCACGTCACCTGCCTCCTGGCGGAGGACGGCACCCCCCTCACGGATCCGGCGGAGATCTGCGGGAGGGCCAGGGCCTTCTACGCGGCTCTTTTCTCCCCGGATCCGACCGATCCTAACGCTTGCAAAGTGCTCTGGGACGGACTCCCGATGGTCAGCGCGGGCGACCGGGACCGGCTAGAGCTGCCTCTCACTCTGGCCGAGTTCTCGGAAGCCCTCCGTCGCATGCCCACCAATAAATCTCCGGGCATGGACGGGCTGACCGTGGAGTTCTACCGCGTGTTCTGGGACGTCCTCGGCCCAGACCTAGTCACCGTCTGGGCCGAGTCTTTGCGGAGCGGGGTCCTCCCTCTTTCGTGCAGGCGAGCCGTGCTCGCCTTATTGCCGAAGAGGGGGGACCTCCGCGATTTACGGAATTGGCGTCCCATCTCGCTCCTCAGCACGGACTATAAAATCGTTGCGAAGGCCATTTCGATTCGGCTAGGGTCCGTGCTGGCGGACGTGGTCCACCCAGACCAGACCTACACCGTCCCGGGCCGCACGATCTTTGATAACTTGTATCTGGTCCGGGACCTTTTGGAATTAGGGTGTAGGGATGGTCTGTCGTTCGCCCTCCTGTCCCTGGATCAGGAGAAGGCGTTCGACAGGGTGGATCACGGGTATCTCCTGGGCACTCTGCAAGCGTTAGGCTTCGGACCCCAGTTTGTGGGTTTTCCAGGTGCTGTACGCTTCGCGGAGTGTCTGGTCAGGCTCAACTGGACCCTGACCGAGCCGGTCAGCTTCGGGCGAGGAGTACGGCAGGGGTGTCCTCTCGGTCAGCTGTACGCTCTGGCGATCGAGCCCTTCCTCTGTCTCCTCCGTTGGAGGTTGACGGGGTTGGTGCTCCGGGAGCCGGAGCTGTGGCTGGTCCTGTCGGCGTACGCCGACGATGTGCTCCTCGTGGTCCAGGACCCGGGCGACTTGGCGCGGGTGGAGGCTTGCCAGGCCATTTATTCGGCGGCCTCCTCCGCCCAGGTCAACTGGGTCAAGAGCTCTGGCCTGGTAGTAGGGGACGGGTGGCAGGCGAGCTCCCTCCCACCCGCGCTTCAGGCCATCCGGTGGAGCGCGGGTCCGCTGCTCTATCTCGGCGTTTACCTTTCTGCTACGCATCCGTCTCCACCGGAGAACTGGCATGGTTTAGAGGGCGGGGGGAGGGCGCGCCCGAAATGGACAGGACTACTCCGGTGCCTCTCTCTTCGGGGGAGGGCGCTGGTGCTGAATCAATTAGTCCTGTCCATGCTCTGGTACCGGCTCAACACCCTGGTCCCGGCCCCGGATTTCCTGGCCAACCTCCGGACGGCGGTTCTGGAGTTCTTCTGGCCAGGAACGCACTGGGTCTCTGCAGGGGTCCTCCACCTGCCCCTGGAGGAGGGGGGGCAGGGCCTGAAGTGCCTGCGCACTCAGGTTCACGTCTTCCGCCTCCAGGCCCTGCAGAGGCTCCTATACAGTGTGGGTAGTCCGGCGTGGAGCGTATTGGCACACACCTTCCTCCGCCGCTTCCGAGGGCTCCGATACGACCGGCAGCTCTTTTCTCTCCATCCGAGAGGTCTTCCGCGAGACCTCTCTGGGCTGCCGGTCTTCTACCAAGACCTCCTCCGGACCTGGAAGCTCTTTTCAACGACCAGGTCCGTGGCGGCCACCGTGGGGGTCGATCTCCTCGCGGAGCCCCTGCTACACAACCCCCAGCTCCGTGTGCAGGTGGCGGAGTCCCCCGCGGTGCGCCAGAGGCTGGTCTTGGCAGGAGTCACCAGGGTCGGAGACCTCCTGGACTACGACCGGGGAGACTGGCTGGATCCCCTGACGCTCGCTCAGCGCATGGGGCTCTCCAGCCTTCGTACACCCCGGCGCGTACTTCAGGAGGTGAAGGCCGCTTTACTGCCCGCTGCTCGGGTTTACCTCGACCGGGTCCTGCGGGAGGGCACGCCCCGCCCACCTTCCACCCCGGGCCCTGTGGATCTTTTTATCGGGCCCCTGCCCCGTGGCCCCACTCACCCCCCTCGCCCTTTCACTGCCAGCTGGCTGCCCGATCTGCAGCCAGTTTTGTTCCAGACCGCGCCAAGGAAACATCTGTACACGCTCGTGCTCCACACGCTTCACTACCTCACCCTCGCGTCCCGCCCCGATACGAAATGGCGGGACCTCCTGCCACCTCTCGAGGGTGAGGAGCCCCGGTGGGCCAGCCTGTATTCTGCCCTAGTCCCGAGGCCCGCCGGGGATGTCAGTTGGCGGCTCCTTCACGGGGCCGTGAGCACGGGCATGTACTTGGCGCGGTTTACCCCTGTCCCCAACACCTGCCCCTTTTGCAGCGTGAAGGAGACCCTGGCGCATGTTTATTTAGAGTGCGCCAGGTTGCAGCCCCTGTTCCGGCTCCTCTTGGATCTCCTATTGCGTTTTTGGTTGCACTTTTCCCCTCACCTGTTTGTCTATGCACTCCCTATCCGTGGCCCCACGAAGTCGCGGGATCTCCTTGTCAACCTCCTCTTAGTCCTGGCCAAACTGGCCATCTATAAAACCAGGGAGAGGAGGTTGGCCGATGGGATTTCCTGCGACTGTGGGGCCTATTTCCGCTCCTCCGTCCGTTCACGCATCCGGGCGGAGTTCCTCTGGGCGGCGTCCACTGGCTCCCTTGACGCCTTCGAGGAGCAGTGGGCGTTGTCCGGGGTTCTCTGCTCGGTGTCCCCATCTGGTTCCCTTCGTTTAGCCCTGTGACCTCACTCCCGCTCCTGTTTTTTTTCATTAGTTGTCCCACGTACTTACTTAGTGTCCCGGACCTGTGGATCCTCTCCTTAGGCTGGGGGGAGGTCCTTTAGTAGTGGGCGGGCTTCGCCCGCCCACTTCCTGGATACTAATAGGACTACTCTGCTGTTCCCAACTGGTCTGGTCTATCACAAGGTGTATATGGAGAAAAAGTTGACAGACATTTTTAAGTGTCTTTATTACTTGCTTTTCATAGAGGGAACCAGTTTGGTGGGGTTGTCCCTAATATTGAGTTGCATCTTTTTTTCCATGGACTGTGTACTTGTTAATCATACAGACAAGATATGTGTAATATGATGATGAATGCAGAGTAAAACTTCTATAGAACTTCTATAGAACAGAATACAGCCACAGAGTACTGGGATACAGCATTCAGAATCAGAACCAACAGAAAACATTGCACTTGTCTGTTGTATACTTGTGACAGTGTCCCCGGGGTACAACTTGGAACTGTCAGACCACTGTGCCTCCTTAACTCTCTCGCCCAGGTTGTCTCTCACAAAGCTATACCAGTGACAACCAACAAAACCCCTCCAGAGGTTATGATCATTCATCTATCAACATGTGGAGCCATGCACCCAGCTAAATTGCATGAATACTCCCTGAGCCACTCATAAATCACACAGAGAGAGGCACCAGTAGATCACCCCAGCTCCCAGACTTCCACCCCAGAAATATACCGTGTTACACTGCTCAAGGTTCCCTTAGACAGTACAAGCTCATTAATAAGTTCACCATTTCTCCATAGGAAAATGGACATACATAAACCTTTGTTAACCTGACCTGAGATTCCCTGAGCACTTCCACCAAAAATGCAGTGTTTTAGGTAAAATATAAAAGAGATTTTTTTTAATTACAGAAAGATAGATTTTAAATGATTATAAGTAGCAGGCATAGAGTTCAAATTTGGCTACCTTAGAAATAAAAATAGAAACAAAGTCTAAATTTTAATTTTAACAGACTAAGGAAGATTTGAATCAATCTCTCACCCCCGCTGAATGTTCCAGGCAGCTTACAGTTTTCAATCCTCAGACTGAACTCCTTTCCAGCCTGGGGCCAATCTCCCAACTTCAAAGTCTTTGTTGTCCAAAGGATCTTTCGGGTGTTCAGATTGAGGGTGGGGAGGAGAGGCCAAGTGATGATGTCACTGCCCCTCTTTTATACTTTCTTCCAGCTGCTAGAAAGATCCTTGTTGTGCTGTGTGTTAGGCCTCCTCATTGTTTACGTGTCTTCTCTGAGAAGTCTCTGGGATAGTGGATTCTTCTTGAGCCATTATTGCCTGTCTGGCCAGTGATGGCTGCTCCTTTGTTGGTGTTTCCCAACCTCACAACATATTTCAGTAACAAATATAGTAATACTTCATAGGCTCACATACAATGCTAGTACATAGACTTCAATAAGATATTAATGTTCAACAGATTCAGACTTTTAAAATGATACCTCAGAAGGTATAATTTGTACAAAACATCTCATAATCATATGAAGTGGTGAATATAGGGGTTCCAAGGTGCTACTTTGAGGTACATAGTGTCACAATAGTGTAAGACCAAAATACTTGCAGGGAATCCTGTGTTGTGAAATCTTCTGGGTTTTTTTTCCTTATTGCATTTAAGATTAATGAATGCTTTCTCATGTTCATGTTGTGTTTGTGAAACAGATGGAATTTTAAGTGTAAGAGCTGTAATAAAATGTGTTGATCACCATGACAAAACATTCATTATGGGCTGTCAGAGGAATACAGAACACGGAAACTTGGCTCTCACATAGTTTGCAAGCATAAATGTGTGATTTATTTAGCAGTGTAAAAGGTAATGGTGTAGGCTGTCAAAACTACAAACCATATTTTTGTTTGTCCTGCAATGCTGCCTATCTGCCTTATAATCTGAAATAAGGAACTAGCCGTTCCCATTTGTTAGAGTGGTTTCTGTTTTGTTAAAAAAAAAAAGGATCTTTGTAGAAGAGGTTGTTTTGTATTTCTTACTATAAGTCCATTGCAACATGCTATAACAAAGTGAACCTTTTTAGAGTACTTCTCTTGAAAATATCAGAATGGAATCTGGTATTTATAGTTGCAGTGATTTTGATTTTAGTGAGATTTCCTCCTATGCATCAGAGCCAGGACAAGGTCTAGATGTCATTTAAGTCATCAAGATTGGATTTAAGTGAGACTTAAATTGTGCATACGTGATAGTTGCCATCTTGGCCCACACACTGGGGATTGAACCAGAGACCTGCAGAGCTAAAAGCAGAAGTAGCTACTGCATGAGCTGAAGAGCCAAGACTTTTCTAAGGGGTGCTGTAACAGACTCATAGCCACTTTGGGTCCCACACAGTAGTGGGTCTATAACACACTCACTGGGGGGGCCATACACAGACCATGTGGTGACCCTCAGCGCAGGGGAGAATTTAACTCATCAAGAGTATTTAATTTCTCCTTTCACTGTTACCAGAACAAGTCCCCAGCCTTGGGACACACCTGTAGAAGCTACAGAAGCCAGAACCTTCTGACAATCTTGAACCACAGAGGCTCTCTACACCCCTACCCTGAGAGATGGAGCAGTCCAAATTAGGGTATATAAGTGCTGTGGCTTCCCATACACCCTCAGTTCCTTCCATCTTGTTAGGCTCCAAGGAAATGGGGCTGGAGGCATGGATTTGTACTGATAATCTCCTCAGAGAACTCAAGTTATGGGTAAGTAACTCTTCTTTGCCCTCTTTATTTCTGAAAGTACCCCTGCAGGGATCTGCCATGCACAATATGCGCTGTTGATACAAATGTGTAGGCACAGCTCTCTGGTGAAACACTACAGTCACAGATTCCTGTTTAGAGATATAGTTATCTCTGAGGGGAATACACTCCTATTTAATGTGTAGTACATGGGTACTGATAAAATTATTGAAACATTCCTTAGTGAGGAGACAATGTATCAAATAAAATGTCTGAGTCAGTACTGATACACTGGACCATCATGACAATGAAACTCACGTAAGCACAGAAGAATGGGGGGGGATGCAAGTTGCCATACGTATGTAACAAAGGGTGTAGAATTATATTATATGGGCCCAAAGTTGAATGAAGTGAAGTGGGATGGCTAGGAGGAGCAGAGGACGTCATTTATGGATCATGGTTCGGGGATGCCTGGCCCTGGCACAAAATAGCTTATGCGGCAAAAAGTGGTTGTAGAGGACCAGAGTGTTTGGCTCATTAGATTGTATTACTGGAGAAAGAGTATGTGATCGTGTAACTAGGCTACCAGGCATATTCATAGCAGTTGCCACATTGGATCAGATCCATCCTGCATCTAGTCCAATATCTTATCTCTGACAGGAGCCAGGTGAAGGTGCAAGAAACTCCATTATGGACAATTATAGAATAACCATCCCATAAGTGAAGTTCCTTCATGTGTCTGGTCAGTGAGGGTTATATTCTCAAACATTTTTATTCTAGGTAGTGGAACTCTGGATGTTGTCAGTTTCCATATAGCTAGGGTGGCCAGATAGCAAGTGTGAGTGGGTGGGGAAGAGAGATAGTTGCATATATAAGATAAAGCCCCGAATATCGGGACAGTCCCGATAATATCGGGCTGTCTGGTTATCCTACTTGTAACTTTCTGATCATTCTATGAATCCTCCTTTGTTCTTGGCATCAATGTCTTGTGGCACAGGTTAATTATATGTTGTGTATAAAAAGTATTAGTTTTAAATGTGTGGTGTTTCAGTTTCACTGAATGTAGTACTCTGGTTCCTATATTATGACAAAGAGTAAATAGAAGTGGCCCAATTTAACTTCTCTGCATCTTCTTTTCTGGATACCTGAATCATATTCACCTACTAGCCAAACTGAATCACCCCAAACTTTTTACTTTCTCTTCTAATGGAAGCCTTTCCATTAATCTTTTGCATCATCTGTCTGTGGAAGCTTTGTATTTCTGCTCTCACCTTTTTTTAAAATGGTGACCAGAATCTCACACATCTGAAGTGAGGATCAACCTATTTAAACACTGTTATTACATTATCAGTGTCATTTTCTATAGGTATCCTACCACTTCCTTTGGGCTTTGAACCACATTGAGCAGAGGTTTTAATTGAGCTATAACACACTCCTGCCTGGTCTCTATAAAGTTGGAAGCCACCAGTGAATCTGAATAGTTCAAAGCAACAAAGAGTCCTGTGGCACCTTATGGACTAACAGATGTATTGGAGCATAAGTGTCATGATGAAGTGGGTATTCACCCACGAAAGCTCATGCTCCAATACGTTTGTTAGTCTATAAGGTGCCACAGGACTCTTTGTCGCTTTTTACAGATCAGACTAACATGGCTACCCCTCCAATACTTGAGTAGTTCAAATTACTCCATCCATTACCTTGCATTTTCCAACACTCGGTGTCATCTGCAATCAAGCTGCCTATTTGTGATGGATTGGATCACAGAAACCCCCTTGGGGCTGCCAACTGATGTGCCAAAACTACTTCTTCCCCTGCTTTCCCTGCCCTGGCAGCTTGGGACTTCAGTGCCCTTCCTGGTTAGAGCCAGAGCCTGCTACAAACCCAGACCCAGGGTCTGAACCACGTCCCCTAACAGCTGTAGGCTTGACTGAAAGCAGCTAACAGAAGTGTTCTTGTCTTTAACATTCAGATGTCCAACTCCCAATGGGGTCCAAACCCCAAATAAATCTTTTATCCTGTATAAAGCTTATACAGGATAAATTCATAAATTGTTTGCCCTCTATAACACTGATAGAGAAACATCTGTTCCCCCCCTCCCCAGGTATTAATACATACACTTGGTTAATTAATAAGTAAAAAATGATTTTATTAAATAGAGAAAGTAGGATTTAAGTGGTTCCAAGTAGTAACAGACAGAACAAAGTGAATTACCAAGTAAAATAAAATAGAACAATGCAAGTGTATGTCTAAGAAACTGAATACAAATAAAATCCCACCAGTTTCAGTAAGCTTCCTTTTACAGACTAGTCTCCTGCTAGTCTGGATCCAGCAATCACTCACACCCCATGTAATTACTGTCCTTTTGTTCCAGTTTCTTTCAGGTATCCTTGGGGTTGGAGAGGCTATCTCTTTAGCCAGCTGAAGACAAAATGGAGGGGTCTCCCAGGGGTTTAAATAGACTTTCTTTTGTGGGTGGAGACCCCCACTCCTCACTCCTATGCAAAGTTCAGCTCCAAGATGGAGTTTTGGAGTCACATGGGCAAGCCACATGTCCATGCACGACTCAGTTTTTACCAGCCAAGCCACATTTCTGTGAAAACTCAGATGTGGACTTCAAGTTCATTGTTGGTTTAAGTGGTTTTTGATTGGGCACTTAATTTGCACTTTTCTCAAGAAGCTGACCAAATGCTCTACAAGGCTAGTTAAAATCAAGCCAGTATTCATAATTTTGAATACAAAAATGGTACCTGCATACAAATAGGATTAATAGATTCAGTAGATCATAACCTTTACATAGATATATTACATGGCATATGTAGCATAAAACATATTCCAGTTATGTCATATATATATACACTCATAAGCATATTTCCATAAAGCCTTATGGGGTGCACCGTCACACTATTCACCTAGCTTTTTAAGTCTCTGTGAAGTTTATTGCTGTCTTCGCTCATCTCATCTTCTCTAAATCACTGTGCGCCACCTGAAATTTTGCCATTTCACTGTTCACCCCTTTTCCAGATCATTAATCAATGCATCAAACCATTTTCCTCCTACGATGGAATAGTGTCACTGTTGACCGCTTCCCATATTGAAAATCGATCACTTACTCCTACTCTTTCTTCCCCATCTCTTGGCCAGTTTACCACTTGTGTAATTGATTCCAACACTGTGACAGCAGTGATGACCTGGACCTTATATCATAATGCATTTGGGCTGCAAATTCAGCCATAACATAGGCATTTCCTGACTTCTGAGTACTGACCTATACAGCCCTACTGTTGAATGAACATAGTTCCTTTGCATTTATTATTGATATATTTGGTTTTCCTATTTGACCACCATCTTTACTATACACTCTGAAGACAATAAACCTGTTAATGAAGGGATATGTGGGGAGGAAACAGTATTTGTTGCTTTCTTGGGGTCTCTGTCATTCTCTAAAGGACTAGGGGATTTTTTTTTATCCAACAAGAGCTCTTATCTTCAAAGTGCCCACTTTCCTTTATACTATATATGACATTACTGTTCTGTTTAGTTTTTAATGGAATCTTTAGTGTGCTCTAATAGTTTCTCAGAGTGTAAGTTGTTTTAAAAGATGCATTAATCCTGCAGGTACTGTACATTCATCTTAGCTTCTCAGAGGCCACTTCAGTGTTAATTTAACCTTCTTTCTAGATAAAGAATGTTTATGGAGCCTCCAGAATAGCAGTGTTTTATTATTTGAAGATTTTCATAAGATCAAGTGAGTACTTTGGCAAAAACGATTTACTCTTACTCCATTTATCTATCAACATTTAGTCCCAAACTTTTCTGTTTTTTTTTCCCTTTCATGCAGAAGATTGTGTTCGCTTTGATGTAAAATAGTATGATGAATCAAAGGTTAGGTTTTAAGCAGTACCTATAATCATGTACCAACACTTCAATTTTAAATTCCACGGTTAAAATGACATTGACTAAAGGGACCCTGGTGGTATAAACATGCAAATCTCTGAGGGATTTTTCTTCCCTTCCCCAAGGGTTTTGCCCGCAAACAATTTGTAACCTGGATGTTTCATTTGATACTGGGCTCGATGTCATCATCCCTAAAGGAGAATACAGCAGTAATGTATCAGAGGGGTAGCCATGTTAGTCTAGAACTGTAAAAGCAGCAAAGAGTCCTGTCGCTCCTTATAGACTAACAGAATTATCGGCGCATGAGCTTTCGTGGATGAATACCCACTTTGTCGGATGCATGTAGTGGAAATTTCCAGAGGCAGGTATAAATATGCAAGCAAGAAGCAGGCTGGAGATAATGAGGTTAGTTCAATAAGGGAGGATGAGGCCCTCTTCTAGCAGTTGAGGTGTGAACACCAAGGGAGGAGAAACTGCTTTTGTAGTTGGCTAGCCATTCACAGTCTTTGTTTAATCCTGAGCTGATGGTGTCAGATTTGCAGATGAACTGAAGCTCAGCAGTTTCTCTTTGAAGTCTGGTCCTGAAGTTTTTTTGCTGCAGGATGACTACCTTTAAATCTGCTATTGTGTGTCCAGGGAGGTTGAAGTGATCTCCTACAGGTTTTTGTACATTGCCGTTCCTAATATCTGACTTGTGTCAATTTATACTTTTACGTAGGGACAGCAGTAATGAATACAAATACACTGCACTGTCTTTGTAACACCACCCTTCCAAGCTGGGCATGCTAACTTTTATAGACTGGTAGTGGTGGTGTTTGCAGGGAGACAATCAGGGTTTCAGAGAGATAAGAGGGGAGCTGTGGTTGAGCAGCTGCTTTTTACTGATTTGGGAGACTCGCTCTTTGTATCTGACAAGGTGAGCTGCTCTTCTGATGAGCTTTCTTTGGTGGGGAACACAAGTCCAGCAGAAGAATGCATCTTTTTCAAAAAGATATGGGCCAGCTTTTGTCATTAAGGTACCATCCGTTGCAGGGATGAATGTCAGGGTTGCTCCAGGAGACAACATGCATCAGAGAGGCATATTTCCTCTAGCAGCTTTTGAGCAGCAGTGCAATCACTACACTACTTACTACATAACCCTTTCAGACAGTATTGTGTGCTCCTCACTGCAGCCCAGACACCTGTGCTAGTCAATGCAGAGGTTGGGGAAAATCTGTCTCCTCCATGTCTTTCTCCCCTGGCCCTTTTGGAGAGTAGAGTGCATGTCATGATGCCAGCTAGTGTGTTGATCAATTTGCAGGTTGGTGGTGGAGTTACTTGAAGGCTGCCTGCTGCCCCCTTTCCCTGGCACAACTATGTAGGGACCAACCACAATTTAACACTATATCTATAACGGGTGTGGCTGCACAGACCAGATTATCATTCTATGAAACATAATAGAACAATGCTTAGAGTGGCAATGGCAACTTTACACAAATTTCATAGACGTTGAGAAGGCTTTTGATAGCATTCACAGGACCAGCCTATGGCGCATTCTGTGGGCCTATGGAATTCCTTTCCGTATAATCAACAGAATCCAAAGCTTCTATTTCAACTTTACATGCAGTATTCTTCACAGTGAGCTAGGTTCTGAAGTCAAAACAGGAGTACATCAGGGGTGTGTCATGTCTGCAATCCTCTTCAACATTGCCATCGACTGGGTAATGCGGCGTACAACAGAAGACATGCCAAGAGGCATTAAATGGAAACTCTTCTCATCCCTTGAAGACCTTGACTTCGCAGATGATGTTGCTCTCCTATCACATACCCAACACCACATACAAGAAAAAAACAACTCGATTCAACACATTCAGCCAGCAAATTGGACTGAAAATCAATTGCAATATAACAGATATCATGACCTTTAATATTTCCTCACCATCATCAGTATGGATAGAGGATTATGTTCTCACCAATGTAGAAACATTCACATACTTGGGCAGCACCATCAGCCAGGATGGTGGAACAAGCCAGGACATCCGGAACAAAATTAATAAAGCCAGGAACACCTTCAGGAGCTTAAATACAGCCTGGAAATCATCAAAATACAACACCAAAACCAAACTCAAGATTTATCAGAGCTGTATACTTTCAACACCACTTTATAATGCAGTATGCTGGGGAATGAGAAAGTATGACATGTCCAAATGATCTTCATGCCATACAACCTGCCTCAGAAAAATCCTCAGTAGCTTTTGGCCCAGAACAATCTCAAACCAAGATCTACTGACACAGTGCAGCCAAGAAGATCTGAGCACCATCATTGCCAGGAGACGTTGGAGATGGATTGGCCATTTGCTTTGGATAGAAACTGATTCCATCACCAGAGTAGCAATAAGATGGACAACTGATGGCAAGCGAAAATGAGGCTGCCCGAAAACATGGTGAAGAGCTGTGGAATCTGAGCTAAAAAACCAGGGGCACAGCTGGGGAACCATTGAAAGACTTGCCAGAAACAGACAAGAGTGGAGGAGCTTCGTCACTCCCCTAAATTCCAGAGGCGTAATAGGAACATGATGATGATGTAACTCTTCCCCGGCAATAGGAATGTAACTCAGAGTCCGAATCCAAACATTTTGGTTCCGTCTTGCAATTACTGTATTGTATGCCCAAAAGTCACAATGAAGTCAACAGGAGTCTGTGTGCAGGATCAGTCCCTTTGATTATGACGTATATGCTACACAGATAACCATTTGTGACAATGGGAGCCACACATGCAAATATTTTCAATTTGGGCCCCATATAGTGAAGTGCTGAGTCCCACTTAAGAGATGCTGAGAGGTGCTGAGTCCCCTTACCCACTAGCACCAGGCCCACTGACTCATAGACTCTAAGGTCAGAAGGGACCATCATGGTCATCTAGTCTGACCTCCTGCACATTGCAGGCCACAGAACCTCACCCACCCACTCCTGTAATAGACCCCTAACCTCTGGCTAAGTTACTGAAGTCCTCAAATCATGATTTAAAGACTTCAAATTACAGAGACTCCAGCATTTACACTACTTTAAATCTGCAAGTGACCCATGCCGCAGGGGAAGGTGAAAACCCTGCAGGGTCTCTGCCAATCTCACCTGGGGGAATATTCCTTCCTGACTCTAAATATGGTGACCAGTTAAATCACTGAAAATAAGGAGTTTTAATTCCTAAAGGAGCTTGTATTTAACAATCAGATCTTCAGCATTAGTTTGTTTGTCCTTGTGAGTCTCCTTGAAGTGCTTGCTGAAATGTTAAAAGTACTGTACTCAACCAGAGTAGGGGGTCTGGTGGCCTCCCGCTGCTCTAAGTGATATGCAGAGGTGAAGACAGTGATTAACCAAAACCATGGTGAAATACTAACCCATGCCCTTCAAAATAAAACAATCTCCATTCAAGTGTCATGCAGACTGCAGGGAAAACAGAGGCTTGAAACCAGGCCGCTCAAACAAGAAGGAACAAACTGCCTGGGGAAGTGGTGGATTCTCTATCAGGTCAGGACAGGATGCCTTTCTGAAATGAATTATTTTGCCAAACAAATTATAGGCTCAGTACATGGGTAATTGTATGAGCTTCTATGGCCTGTGAATTGTGAAATACAGGGTGACAGACTAGATCTAATGGTCCCTTCTGGCCGTAATCTATTTAATTATGAAAAAATCCAGTCATTATAGCTGATCATGAAAACATCAAGCCTAAAATTCTCTTCTCTTCTCTTCTCTGCCGGTCTCTGGCATGCCCATCACTGTGGCATCTGATTGTATAGGAAGAGGAGTGCTATCTAATAAATAGAGGGCTAGGTAGCTTTCTTGAATTTATCATTAATTATTATTATTAATTTGTAATAGCACTCGAACCCTACTTATGGACCAGGACCCCATTGTGCTAGGCACTGTACAAATACTTATTCAACCAAGCAGGGGAAAGGGCCCAACCCATCCCTTTGCTCAGCCTACCCAGATCTTCAGGCTTGTGCTGCATGCAGCTTCAACCAAGTGCAAGGGGACCAGTCAGAGAGGAGTGCCCGGACCTTGGCTAATTGCTGGCCAAAGGGAGAAAGTAAGCTTGACTCTTTGAAGGGCTGCAGTAACTCAGGGCATGCCTACACTTACTGTGGATTGATGCTGCAGTGATGAATCCACCAGAAGGAGAAGCATAAAGTAAGTCGATGGGAGAGTTTCTCCCGTCGACCCAGCACGGTGTAGACACGGCAATATGTCGACCTAAGCTATGTCGACTCCAGCTGCACTATTCTCGTATTATTACGTAACCCTGTAGTGTAGACCTGCCCTCACTCTCTCAACCCCAGGGCATCAGGTTAGCAAAGGAAGAACTGTGTCTCCGAGAGAGAAGGACTATTAGGGTATATGTACACTGCAATTAAAAACCTGTGGCTGGCCTGTGCCAGCTGACTTGGGCTTGCAAGGCTCGGGCGGCGGGGCTGTTTAATTGCAGTGTGGACTTCAGGGCCTGGGCTGGAGCCCAGGATCTAGGACCTTGCAAGGTAGGAGGGTCCTAGAGCTCAGGCTCCAACCTGAGCTTGGAAGTCTACATCACAATTAAACAGCCATACAGCCCAAGCCCTCCGAGCCAAAGTCAGCTATCATGGGCCAAGCACAGGTGTGTCTAAATGAGGTGTAGCCCTACCCTTAGAGCCACTCCTACAATGGTACTGTTTATACACTACCCTGGCTAAGGGTTGTGCCTGTGGTGTATTGAAAACTGTATTAAAATGAGAAGCTATCACTTTAATTTGTAAGGGGTTTTCTGGTCCTGCTTTCAGGCTAGGGGATCTGTTCTTGTGCAGTCAGCCGGCACACAGTCTATAGCAATGTGGGATGCACTGTGTCTCTATTCTAGGGAGCAGTCTGCTTTGTCTCTCACTGTATTGGGGTTCTTGTGTGTTAGGGTTCTGAATTCTAAGAAATAAAATAGTGTTAGGTAGCAGCCTTCCAGCAAGAGTATTTTATGTTCTGATCTAACTTCCCTGTATGTATGCCATGAATATAACAGTGCCTAAGGCATAACCTAGCCTAGAGGATGCATGTAAGTAAAATAGTCACTAGCGTCAAGAAGTTTTACCTTCTGCATTCTGACCCTTCAGATTTTTTTGAGTCACTTGAAGCTTCCTTCACAATAATCTGTATCTAGAAACTGGCAGGCTCAGGTCACACAAAAAGAACATTTATTTTCTGCTTGAGCTCTGTTGCCTTGAGCAATGCTGGGTAATTTAAAAGCAATCAAATAATCAGAAATATGAGGCAATGTCACTATTCCTCTGCCATTCTCCCGTGTAATCCCAATTGCCTGATCATGTGAACACACAATGCTTTGATTGGAGTATTCAAATTTGAATGCTTCAATCAAATTCTGCTCATTGCTTCATAAATATTCATATATCCATGGGTGTTCTGTTGTCACATTGGATGTTTTATTATTTTGTTTACCTCCATGGTTTGATGTATTTATTGCTTCACTGGTTCTAGTGAATCCAGCAGAGTCTGAGAAAGATCTGATAAAATGGGGTACTTCTCCATTTAGAACAGTCTCTGAAAGGTGCCGCATGAGTTTGATATCCATCACATAGACAGTTACCGCTGCCTATTTAGTTAACGATGGAGGCATTTAATTTTCAAAGCTTCAATTGCATTGTCTGTAAGTCTACATGCACCTGGAGGAGAGGTGGGAGACAATGTGTCTGAATTACTCTTCATCCCCCAATCACCTTAGAGCAGTCTAAACTAATTGCCCTTGCTTTCTAGTTCAGTTCAAGAAACATGAAGTAAATTATTTACCAGAAGGAAAAGGAGTTTGATGATTAGAAAGGGGGACTCAGGATCAGCATTCCTGGCCTTTTTTTCTTGGGCAAGTCAATCTGCCTTGGTTTTCACATCTGTAAATGGGATTAATAGCTAACAGGAATGCTGGGTGACTTAATTATTCCTTAAAAGCATTCTGAGTTTTTTGGATAAGGAGTTTATTATATAAACTCTCCTGGTTAGGGACTGTCCTGGTATTTGTATTTTGCACAATGCTGAACACAATGCTGTCTCTTAAAGAGCAACAAAATGTCTTCTAGCTCTTATATAGGGCTTTTTGTTAGTAGATCTCAAAGTGCTTTACCAGCAAGCACTAACTATCACTATCCCCATTTTAAAGACGGAAAACATGAGGCACATGGAGGTGGAGTGGCTTGCCCAAAGTTGGTCTGCAGCCAAGCAAAGACTAGCACCCAGGTCTCCTGAATCCTAGCCCAGTGCTCTAGGCACTATGCCACACACAGGAAATGCAAAGTAGTATTTATTAGCTTTCTTCTCATATGACTAAATACATTTCATTCCCAGTCACGTGACAATGAATGTGTAACTACAAGTCATACAAACCCTTACTCAGTGGGACTACTTCCATGAGTAAGGACTACTCATATGAGTAAAGATTCTCATGAGACAAAAATGTTCTTGTGGACTAAACTCAAGGGACCAGGGTTCTATTCTGACTTCTACCAAATCCCTGTGTGACAAGTCACTTAATCACTCTCTGCCTCAGTTTCCCTATCTGTTAAATAAGATAATAGCCTTCCCTACCAGACACAGGCGTATTATGAAGACACATTAATGAATATTTATGATGCTACAATAATTGGGGCCTTAAAAATACCTAGACAGATGGAATGAAGTCCACAAGAACAACACAACAACCCTCAGATCTACCTACAATAGAAAGCAGAAATTAGAAGATGAGAGAGAGGGTCGCAAGCTGAGCTCATCCTAGGGGATATATTTTCCACATTGCAAAAGCACCACTCAGTGCAGCATGACTTCAAAGGCAGCCTCTGCTCAAGAGAGACCTGAGGTGGTAGGAACATTATGGTTTGTGACGAGGCCTTTCAAGCACTGGCCCAGCTTCCATGAATGGGATTGGTACTGTTTTTTTCATGAGCACCTAACTCTATTAAAAAAAAAGTACAAGAAAAAGAATTAAGTTTAGGGGGTAAAATATTTATCAAATATTCCAAAATATTTCAAGGTTACTCTGGTTGATGGTGGGAGTTCTTTAAATGATTTGATGCTTTCTCAAGCATGTATTGGTGAAGCTTCATTTATCATAGGGTTAATTTTCTCTGGAGAGAAATATGTAGCCTCCTTGCTTTGCTCAAAAGGTGTTTTGGGAACTCAGGATGTGATGAATTGCTCTCTGAGTATGGCCAGATTATGGCCTTGTACCTGCAAAGAGAACAACAGGAGGGGTGAGGGGAGGTGCTCTGAGGCACTATGATTACACATGATAGATGCAGGCAGAAGGCAACAGCCAGCCCAGGCAGGAGTGCATTGTCAAATTCTGCTTATACCCGCTGGTGAAAGGCTGGTGCAGTATGTACTCACCTACCCAACACAACTTGCCTACTACGGCTAGACGCTAGCCAGTTCTTGTGGGATGGCAGGGGTTCTGACCACACCCTTAGTCGGAGAATGTTCCCTTCAACCCATGGAGCACCCAGCATTTCAACAATGACCCTTGCAACACTAACTTCCCCTTCTACCTGCCTCTCCCTCAGAAAAACAAATACCAAACAGGATAACCCCTTCTGAAGATTCAAATCAAAAGCCTTTCCAAATAAACCCACAAACAAATCAGCCAACAAACTACAAATCATAACCCTACTCCAAGCAGCTTTTATACCCAAAAAAGAATTGTCAGGGATTACTTTTCTTTATAACCATGGGGGCTAGAAACATAATTTTCACAAAAAGCTTTTCATTTAAGGTGAAAGATCTGATTCCGATGTCATCATATGTCTCCACAGGCCAGGCCCTTAGACACATGCCTGTAGTGCCTATACTTAAATCTAGCCCTGTGTGTAAACAATTAGCTAAGATTCTGGAAAATTAGATTATACAAGGCACTGGCAAAACAGACCTTTAGAGTGCAGCAAGAAATAAGTGATAGTAGCAGGATTTTGCTGTTGAATATAGTCTTGGGTTAATCACTGCTATGCATTTTTCACCATTTATTTTTATATGTATTTGTATTACAGTATTTAGGAATCCCAGTCAAGGAGCATAGCTCCATTATGCTAGGCATAATGCAGACAGATAATAAAGGGGGCCTTGCCCAGGGGAGCTTACAATTCAGGTGTCAGTCAGGACGTGATTGGTGGGCACGACTTACCAAAGAGATGGGGGAGAATTGGAAGATGAATCAACAAAATAAATGGTAGAGAAGAAAAATGGAAGACTCAGCTGGCCACATGCCTAAAACTGGGATTAGTGTTTCAGAATAAAGCTGGTGCGGGGAGGGGGGAAATCCAATTATTTTAAAAAAAGAGATGTATTTCTTTTGCAAAAATCTTCTCGAAAAATGTTCTTGTTTATCAGCCAACTCTGTGTGTTGTATTATATGTGGTGAATAGCACATTCTCCTTTCTTAAGTCGTTGTGTTGGCTGTGACTCTGTGGACCACTATTTTAAAAATAATTATAGGATATATGAACAAATGTATTGCCATATGTGTTATCCCAGACTAAGCCAATATATTAAGTCTCTGCTACTGCTATTCTGGCCCATTTGCCTGTATACATTCCTCAGGATTAGAGCTGTGCAAATATATTTGATATTTAATAGAGTTAAATTCTCTCCTGGAGAACTGAAAATGAATAAGAGCCTAGGGCCATGTTGCCATGCAGAGTTGGACCAATATAACTTAAGGTATGATTTTTAAACTGATGTAGTTGAAAAAGTTGTGTGGACTCTCTTATCTGAGATTTTAAAAGTGTATTTTGTCTTAATTTATCTCATAGGTTTAAGCTAAATCAAATTAATCCACTCCTAATCAGAAATTAGAGTGTCCATGCTAGGGTTTTGCACAGGTTTCACTGAACCCATGTAAATTTGTATGTGGACAATGTTTTATTCTGAGGAAAATTTTGTCATATTTTGTTAATGTTCACAGTCAAGAAAATTTCCCACCCTCTATGAGCTGTGAAGCGTTAGTTAAAATTATTGGAAATCTATTAAGGATTCATAAATGAACTACTATATTAAGACTGGATATCTAGAGCACTCAGCATCGGCAGATTTCTGTAGCACAGTGGAGCTGAGAGGGAAAGTAAGAGCTTTGCGCTGGTGTCAACAAGTTACTGTGCTCAATGCTGGCGTAACTGGATGAAATTTAACATCTATAAGATCTATAATAGGTCAGTCTAAATGACTCCTTATGGTCTTAAACTCTATGAAACTAGAAAAGAGTATTTGCATAGTAACAGAACAGAGGTAGCAAGCAGGCACAATGGGATTGTTTTTGTCACACTTAAGTCTCCAGTAAAGGACGCTAACCTTTCTATTAAAGTTGTGATAATAACACTGTAATCAGTTTAATGGCTCAGGCTCATGTGTTTGTCTCTTTAAGCTCTCCCTGCTGCTCTGAGATTCAGTGAGCATGTGCAGTTGTCTGTAACGCAGTGAAACACAGAGGGAAGAGCAGCCCAGGTTGCAGTCAATAAGGAGAGAGCTGATACTGCCAAGTAATGAGTTTGCTGGCAAGAAATGTAATGACTTTTGGCACCACACAATGTTTTAATGCCATCTGGTGACTCCTCAAAATGTTACAAGAACATTTGCCAAAACAGTCAGCTGTAAATAAATAAGTCTGCAGCAAGTGAATTTTGAATTGGTGATCATGAGTGTCTGCATTGGAAACCTGATCTCAGAGTTCTGCTCATCCAGTTAGAGAGCAGAAATACATCATGTGGACCTATGTCATAGCAGCTTGAATTTCCAGCTTCAAATATTTGCAGTGAACTTCTGGTGAACAAGATGCAAGCCAAGAGTTTTGACAGAAATTATAAACCATTTGAGAAAATAATGATCTGTCCAAAGACCACATGCAAAGAGAAAAAGAAGTTACAGAAATGATCCATAATGAAAATTCTTCAGCCGCCGCTGTTCAGGACCCTGATATCTATCCAAAGAGCAGAAGAGAAATATAGATGAATGAAACATATTGGAGATCCTTTCCCACCCGCCCATACACTTACAGGAAAATATTCCTTTTGAACAGTGCCAACCCCTCATGCTACATGAAGGCATCTGGGTCAAAGCCAGTCACTGGAAGCCAAGATCCCAAAAAGTTTGATGCTGGAAACAAGAAAACACTTTAAAGTTATTTATTGGAATGTGAGAACAATGTTTCAAAGAGCAAAAATCTCAGATGATGGAGGAGATGGACAGCTATAGACTCAAAATTCTGGGCATCGGTGAGAGCAGATTGACAGGTGTGGATAAGTGCTTGAAGGAAGAGAAGAAACATCTCATTTATTCAGGCCGTAGTGACAACAAACATGCAGAGGGAGTAGCGCTCATTATGACAGATTTTGCGGAAACATCATTCATCAGTTGGGAACCTATCAACCAACGCATTGTACACGCCAGATTCCTAAAGATGTCAATCACACAGTTCTGTGCTCCAACAGAGGAACATAGCGACGAGGATAAAGATTAGTTCTATGATTGCCTCCAAAATGTGATTGACAAAATACTGAAACATGACTTACTCCTCGAGATGGGTGACTTAAATGCTAAAGTAGTATGTGAAAAACAAGGAATGGAAAGAGCAATGGGGTAGCATCGGCTGGGAATCATCAACTAAAATGGTGACAGACTTATTGAACTCCAGCCGAGTTCTTGCAAATACCCTGATCCCTCACAAAGATATACACAAAAACATGGAATTCACCATGTGGTAAGATGAGAAATCAGACCACATGTGCATTAGCTTGAGATACGCCCATGTGTCTTGGACCTGTATCGAGCAGCAGATATCAGCAGTAACCACAATCTTTGCATTGTTAAGCTAAAATTAAAATTGAGAGATCAACTTTAAACAGAAAGTGGGGTAAAGAAAATAAACAGTACAAAACCCAAACATAAAAGTACTGTGAGAAATTCCAACTGGAACTAAAGAACAGCTCCAAGGCGCTACCAGAGGCAGAGGAAGATGAGAGAGACTGAACCTGAAATCAAATGGGCAATGTTCAGATACTAAGTGATTCAGACTAAAGCAGTCAAGGTTGGATATCAACATTGATAGAGAAAGAATTGGATAAGCCAAGAGATATAGCATCTCATTGGGGAGGGGAGGGGGGAAACACTGAAAGGAAAACTCCTGAAAGCTAAGACCAGTGAATTACTGGTAAAAGCAAAGGAGGAGTACAAAAAAGCAGACAAAGTAGTCAAAAACAACCCAAGGAAAAATAAGCAGAGATGTTGAGAACCTAGCAGCTGAAGCTGCCACTGACTGGACACCACAGAGCCATTCACCAAGTAACTAAAACCCTGTGCGGAAATTTCAAAATAGGAAATTGGCCAATATGGAAAAATGTTTACAATTGAGGTAGAACAGAAAAATAGATGGGAAGAGCATTTCAGAGAAGTCCTCCATGGTCTGAGCTCCAATTCAGCAACCCATTTCAATGAAACACACATCTGATCAACGTGACATTAACAACAGTCCAGTAGAGATATCAGAAGTACAGTCTGCAATCAAAAAGCTGCAGAAATGCTGAAAGAATCTGATAACATCATCCTAACATTGCCCAGTTTCCAGGCCAGTCCTAGCTAGTGGCCCATCCCCAACCCATTCCCCCTGATTGGGGCTGGAGTGGCAAGAGCTGATTAGGGCTTCCCCTACAGTTCTCTGCCAAAGTGTAATAAAAGGTATTACTTCACCCACCTTGTCTCTCAGTTACTTAACTGAGTTATTTTTCAGAAAAAAAATGCAAAACACAATGAAATGAAGTTCCTAGGTTGGCAGCAGGTCAACTCTTCAAGCATCGTGCTTTTCTTTATCTTTTTCCCCCTTTATCAGCTTCAACTGCTTCGGCTCTATTTTTGTCATCATTGTCATCATCAGTATCTCCTCCTTCCTCCATCATTTGATGAATATTGAGTCAAATCTTCATCTGCCATTTTCTTCTCTAATCTTAAATTGTGATACAATCACCAGCTTCCCAGCAGTGGATGTTGTCAGTCTATTTCCTCCATGAACTTTTCTAATTCTATTCAAACCCAGTGGGGAGGGATAGCTCAGTGGTTTGAGCATTGGCCTGCTAAACCCAGCTTTGTGAGTCTAATCCTTGAGGGGTCCACTTAGGGATCTGGGGCAAAAATCAGTACTTGGTCCTGCTAGTGAAGGCAGGGGGCTAGACTCAATGACCTTTTGGGGTCCCTTCCAGTTCTGACATAGGTATATCTCCATATATAATATAATATATAATAGTAATTTTGACCTTCACAACAACTCCTAGCAATGAGTTCTGCAGGTTCATTGTGTGTTGTATGAAGAAGCACTTATTTTGTTTTTAAACCTGCTGCATATTAATTTCACTGGGTGATACCAGGGTCTTGTTATATGAAAGGGTAAATAACACATCCTTACTAACTTTCTCCCCACCACTCATGATTGTATAGACCTCTATTAATCTGCCATTTTCTTTCTCACTCTCCCAGTTTTATGAGATCCCTCTGTTACTCTTCACAGCCTACTTTGTACAGAAGCTCCCTGACTTAAGCAAGCTTTCCATTCCAGAATGCCTTGTGTAAGGTGAATTTTGCATAAGTCGGGAACGTATCTCTGACAATTATGCAAAAAAAAAGCTTACAGAACTTTTTCTGTAAGTCGGGTTTGCATAACCCAGGGAGCATCTGTACTTAACTGTCTTGAGTAATTTTGTATCATCTGCAAACTTTGCCACCTCACTGTTTACCCCATTTTCCAGATAATTTATGAATTATATTGAAGAGCAGAGGTCCAAGACAGATCTTTAGAGGATACCATTATTTTTCTCTCTCCAGTGTGAAAATTGACCATTTATTCCTACCCTTTGTTTCCTGTGTTTTAACCAGTTACTGATTCATGAGGGGACGTTCTCTCTCATTCCATGACTGCTAAATTTGCTTAAGAGCCTTTGATGAGGAACCTTGTCAAATGCTTTCTGAAAGTTTAGGTTTGCTGTATCCTCTGGATCACTTTTGTCCATGTTTGTTGACACCCTCAAAGAATTCTAATGGATTGGTAAGGCATAATTTCCCTTTACAAAAGCCATGTTGATTCTTCTCCAAAAATATTGTGTTTATCTATGTGTCTGACAATTCTGTTCTTTACTATAGTTTCAACCAATCAGCCTCTAATTGACAGGAGCCTCTGGAGTCTTTTTTTTTTTAAAAATTGGCACTTCATTAGCTATCCATCAGTCATCTGGTACAGAGACCAATTTAATCTATAGGTTACACACCACAATTAGTAGTTCTGCAATTTCATATTTGAGTTCCTCCAGAACTTTTGGGTGAATATAATCTGGTCCTGGTGACTTATTATGATTTAATTTAATTCATCAATTTGTTCCAAACCTACCTCTATTGACGCCTGAATCTGGTATGCATGCAGGATTGCTGTAGCCATGTTGGTCCCAGAATATAAGAGAGATGAGGTGGGTGAGGTAATAACTTTTATTGGACCATTTTCTGTTTGATGATAGAGGCAAACTTTTGAGCTTACACAGATCTGAAGAACTTCACATATCTTGTCTCTCTTGTACCTTAACCTGCAACAGTTCCTCAGACTGGTCACCTAAAAAGAATGGCTCCAGGTCAGAATCTCCCTCACATCCTCTGCAGTGAAGACCAATGCAAACAATTCATTTAGCTTCTCCACAATGGTCTTGTCTTCCTTGAGTGCTCCTTTAACATTTCCATTGTCCAGTGGCCCCACAAATTGTTGGGAAGGCTTCCCGCTTCTGATGTATTTAAAAACTTGTATTGCTAGTTTGTGTCTTGCTAGTTGGTCTTCAAATTCTTTTTTGACCTGCCTAATTATACTTTTACACTTGACTTGCCAGAGTTTCTACTTTTATTTTTTTCTTCAGCATTGTGGGTTGGTTTTTTTTTGTGGGGGAGGAGGTACATTTATTTTGAGCCACTTATGGTGTATATATAAAAAGTTTCTATGCATCTTGTAGGCATTTCACTTTTCTGACTGTTCCTTTTAAAACCCATTTACCTAGCTTCCTCATTTTTATGTGGTTCCCCTTTATGAAGTTAAATGCTCCTCTTGTGGGTTTCTTTGGTATCTTCTCCCATACAATGATATTAAATTTAATTACGTCATGGTCACTTTTACTGAGCAGTTCATCTATATTCCACTCTTGGACCAGATCCTGTGCACCACATAGGATTAAATCAAGAATTGTCTCTCCCATTGTGGGTTCCAGAACTAGCTGCTTCAAGAACCAGTCATTAGTGCTTTTCATAAATTTTACATTCCATCATCCTGAGGTGCCAGACCTGATAGATAGATAGATGAAATCCCCCATCAGTATTGGGTTTTCTGTTTTTGTAGCCTCCCTAATCTCCCTGAGCATTTCACAATCACTGTCACAACCTGGTCAAGTAGTGGGTAATATATTCATACTGCTATATTCTTATTATTCAACCATGGAATTTCAATATATAGAGATTATATGGTCAGTTTAAGTCCTTTAAGGTTTTTACTATATTTGACTCTATGCTTTCTTTCACGTATAGTGCCATTCCCCCACCAGAGCCACCTGCTCTGTCATTCCTATATATTTTGTAGCCCGTATTTCACACAGTGCACAGTGGAGCTACTTGCCCAGGGATGTTGTGTAGGCCAAAAGTGTAACTGGGTTGAAATTAGAGTTCATCGAGGATAGGTCAATCAGTAGCTATTAGCCAAGACGTCAGGGATGCAATCCCATGCTGTAGGTGTCCCTAAGCCTTTGACTGTCAGGAGCAGGTAACGGATGACAGTGGATGGATCACTCAATGATTGCCCTGTTCTGTTAATTCCCTCTGAAACATCTGGCATTGGCCACTGTCAGAAGAGATGATGCTGGGCTAGATAGACCATTGGTCTGACCCAGTATGGCCATTCTTATGTACTGGTAGCTCTTTGGGGCAGGGCTGCCTCTCACTAAGTGTATGTACTGTGCCTACCCCTTTGGGGCCCTGACCACACTTAATCAATCTTTCATAATTTTGAAGACTATATTTTGATTTCCACTTGCTGCAATGAAGTATCTTCAGCCATTGCAGACAGTTCAGACAAGAGTGAGGCAGCAACTGTCAAAATCTAAAGGCCAACTTCTGTTGATTGAAGAAAGTGTCAGGCATAAAAATCAGATAGCCTGGGATGAGGAAGAACAACAGTGACCTTCATGTCAGGAGACACAAATATATCAGAACCTTGGTATGGGAAAACAAATTTAATCATAAATGAGCCATGACTGGAGTAAAGAACCATGAGGTTCTGTGTGTGCACAGGGATACAGATGTACTAATAAACAGAATAGGACACACACAGGCATGACACTGATCTTTGTTGTACAACATCTGATGCATCAACATCAAATAAAACATTTGAAGAAACATTTGATGAAACATTCAAGGCACAAATAATATATGAATACTCAGTGTACATAACTTGTTGCTAGTCTTGTTGCACACATTTTATCAGGTGACACAATAGAGAATGCAACTCTGTCAACATTTTCCATTCACATCTCAGACTTACCTGCTTGTCTATTTGTTGAACACACTGCTGAGTTATATATAACATCACAGACAATCAATGACTCATTCAGTCAGGTAAAGAAGGAAGTTGGCCTGTGGTTAAAATATAAAATCAAAGATTATATTTGTCTCTATATGCTGGTCACTGTTTAGCCAGATGTAGGGTGTGGGTGGCCTTTCTGAGGAGGACCTCCCCAAACTTTTGAAAACAACTTGTCTATTGTTAAAGCATGCAGGATCATTCGTTTTGCTGCAGTGACAATCTAGGCTTCAGCAAGGAGAAGTGGAAATTTTATCCAGTTTGGCCTGTCATTAAGCAAGTCTGGGGACATCTATACTATATTGGCAAACATAATGGAACAGTGGGGAGAGACTTATTCCAAAAGAATTTAACAAGAAGACAACCACATGTAGCTACAAGTTCAAATAACTCTGTTGTACCTTCTCCATAAAAATCTCATGCTGGAGTTACCAGACCTATTCGGAGTGACATAATGTCTATATAAAACTTCATAGTAGTTTCTTAACGGGGTTGTGAGGATAGAGAGGTTACAGGTATGTTTGTAGGTTTTACACCAATGTTCTTGAGATTGGTGGAAATTAAAGTACTTTTGTCAAGCAGATGTGTATGAATTGCCAGCTGGAGAGAGAGTGTGTAACTGAAGAATATATCATTTAGAAGTTATTCCATTGCCTATAGTAGTGTTTGAGGAAAAATATACTCAAGTATGAGTAATAGTCCTAACACAGCTGCTTTCTTCTCTGAAATAAAATGTCTGATCTTAAAGAACTAATAGAGATGGAGTTTCTACACGACATTTTCCAGTGGAAGTAGCTATTTGCACAGTTGGTTTTGGAGCTAGGTAAATGTTTTCAGGAACATATTCACTAAATTCAGTTCCCAATTCAGTTATCCTGTTTGTACTTTTTTTTAATGCTACTGTTTTTCCCCCCTCACAAGCATCTTGGAAAATGATTTTGGTTTGCATAAATGTTAGTGGAGGAGCTGAAAGTCATAACAATTAGGTAGGTGGCCCTGATCAAGCAATGCCGTTAAGCAGACACATAACTTTAAGGATGTGAATAATCTCTTGACTTCAGTAAGAGTACTTGCATGCATAAAGTTAAACATGTGAGCGAGGCTGGTACTAGGGGCGGGTGAGCAGAGCATTTGTCCTGGCTGCCAAGTTCCATTAGGGGGTGCTAGATTACTGTGTGCCCCATTCATTTTCCCCCCCTCTTTGATTAGCTGGCTGTGCTTGCTCCACTGCTGATTGTCTGTTTTATACTTCTTTTTCAGCTCGCCTCAGGATGTAGGGGCAGGGGCACCAAAAATGTTTTCTGGGCTGGCTGGCAAAATGACTAGGGCACCTCCTATGTGTGAGACTGTTTGTAGACCCAAAGTCTGAATGAGCAAATTTGGGTATTATTGTGTCAAAAGTGCAGACATGGTCACACCTCTAGTCTATATATGTTTTTGTGTGTTTGGGATTAGGGTGTTAGGAGGAAAGAAGAGGGTGGGACAACGAGATTTCAACACAACCAAAACTGAATCCATGCTGGTCACTGTCAGCATGAGCAGCAGTGACAAGGAGGGGAAGAGCAGAATAGCTGGGTAGAAGGGTCTCTGGTAGAGGAAGGAAATGTCTTGCTTGGAAACACTTTAAGCATCTCAGAGCATGGAATACAATATCTGCAGTGGTTGAGGGTGGGGGGAATGACTGCCCAATGAATCACCGCTGCACACAGCGCCACGTAGGTTGTCCTCTGGACATATGTCCTGCTGGTGTGATGCCAAAGAGCCACCAGGTAAAATGGGGCCGCAGGCAGGAAGGAAGGGGCAGAAAGCAGATGCAGCAAGTTAGTGAATAGCTGCTGCAGAAAGATGATGGAGAGTTCATTGCTGTTGCTGCTGCATTGGAGTGGCACCAAAACAGGTTCCGATGCTGGCAGACCAGGTGCCAACTCATGCTAAGGGCTCTGGCTCACTGAACACTGACAAATGTATAGCTGGAAAGCCATCTGGGTTAATGTAGTTAGAATAGCTATTAGTGTTTGTTTGGTATTTAGACTTTATTTAATGCGTGTACAGTGATGCATATATTAATTCTACTTATATCTATAATCAATGCTAGAAAGTAATTTTAAGTGTTTGTTTGCTTATAACTGTAAAATGTTTGCTCTGAAACACTGTAAGCCACCAAAAGGAAAAAAAAAACTTCACAAGGTGCAAAATGCTGGGTTCCTACCAAAGGTGTTATCTCCTGCCCATCAGGAAGGAGTACTGAATCCAAATGGGCCCATTGCTTCCCCACACCTACCTCTGAAGAGGTTACGTGCAGACGTGCTCATCCCACAGTTTGGACTTTAGGGAGATGGGGATAAAAATCCCTGACTGGAAGGAATTAGGGTCTTTTTATGCTATTTGGACTCAAAGGGGCAAAGATTCCTAAACATAAGCAAAAGGTCCCCAGGACTAACCTGGGTTAGCCCTAATGGACAGGCAGAGTGCCCATATTTCAGCAGCCCAATCTCTGTCTGAAACCTAAGGCTGCAAGTCATTTGTCATGTATGTTTATCTGTTTTAACCTGGTAAATCACTCTTATTTCTTTTTCCTAGTTAATACACCTTTAGTTTCATTACATGATTGGCTACCAGCGATGTCTTTGGTGTGAGATATAACTGACCTGTGGTAAGTGACTGATCCTTTGGGACTGGAAGTAACCTGAATATTTTGTGATCTTTGTAGTAAAGTGACCATCTCTCACAGAGTCAAGCTTACCTGGGTGGCAAGATAGATCCGAATGCCCCAGGGGACTGTCTGTGACTCCATGGTAAAGCTGTATAGTGTCTGAGGGGTTTACGCTTGTTACTTGGTTGGTAAAATCTAAATATAGCACTCACAACCAGTTTGGGGTTTGTGCCCTGCTTCTTAACAGCCTGCCCTGCGGTTGGTAGTCTCACTTGAGAGCTACTCCAGGCAGCATGACATAGGGGGCATAGCATTTTCCCTTGTTTAACAAGGCCCCACCACACAAAGAAGAGAGCAGGAGCTTGCACGAGTAGGGAAGCTCCTGCAACGGGACTAGGAGCTGCTGGTTGAGGGTATTAAATAGCTGCAGGAGGGCTAATCATAGTATCCTTTAGCATCAGACCCCTTTCTGGTCTACCAGGCTGTTCTAATAGCAGGGCTTATTCCTCCTGCTCCAAACCCTGGGGCAGGGCCGTCTGTTATTGTTGCCCCGGTTGCTACTCAGCAGGATTCTACCCCTGCTGCTGGAGTTGCTAGATTGGATGCTTCGACTATCCTGTTTTTACTACTCTTAAATACTGTAGCTGCTGTTTCGCGAGCCCTTCTGAAGGGGAGGGAGGTGTGACTGTAGGCTAATGGAAACCAGGAGGTTATGTAGCAGAGATACATGGGGGAAAAAAGCACAGAGATGAGCATGAAGGAAGCAAAGGGGTGTCATTAGTCAGGCTGTTCTTGGGCAGAGGAAAAGAGGACAAGAGCAGAGATATTGAGTCTTCATTCATTAATACTGGTGAAGTGACTGGAGGTCATTACATTAAAGATGCTGTAGAAATGCAAACGATTAGCACCGAGAAAAAGGAAGTAACATGTACAGATGGTATGTCCAGAATGGGAGGAGAGAGATTCTGGTTGGGTTCTTTGTCGTTTTTTCATATGCATCTCTTCAAATCTTGGGTGAAGTGACTCAGGCTTTTATTCAAGGGCACTGTGGAAAGCAGTTTAGATTAATTTCTATCTTTTGTTTGTTTGTTTTTGTCCCAGAACTGTCTTTATCTGAGTTCTCACTTCCAAAGCCACTTAAAACACATCTTTCCCTGACATCTGTGGACTTTTTCATGACTAGTCTCCTCCAATGCAGGGGCTTATTGAGTTTGTCCGCCCCATCTTGACCCACTCTCAGGTGGTGAGAAAATGCAATCTGGGTGTTCATTAGCACTCAAACGGCTTTGTTATATTTGCAGCATTTGAAGCTTCTGCTGTTAATGATCTTGATGGTGACAGTGTAGCATTTTCTGTTCTACTAGAGGGTTTTTTGTACTCCCATACTCCCCAGCGTTCCCTGATGCATCTCACTTTAATGAGATGTTCCTAGGTTTAGAAGCTGGGGAAATAGGAGGAGAATAATGACATTAATAAAGCCCCCAATACTTTGAGAGAATCCTACCAGTGATCTATGTCTTTATGATGTAAAATACGGCGTTAATTCTGTCCTTGACACATGGATCAAGCAACCTTTGCAACACTTCACCTTTTATGCAGTCTGTGGCCATCCTCAGAGCTATTTTATCTGACTGCTGTATTATCTCTGATGGTTTTGAACTTAAATTCCCTCCTCCACACAAGATTTGCAGCTATCAGGTGGTATCTATTTCTGTTTTTTCCCTCACACCCAGCACTGTAGCATCTGATACATGAATGCTCTTTAAACAAGCAGGTTCGCCATGCTCACTCATGCTATTGTTTCAGCAAGCCACAGCTTTCAGCATTGTGCGAGATCCACAAACCACATGGAATGGCTTTCATCTTTCAGTGACTATGGGGAAAACAGCAGAAGTGGGAGGGATTATGGTAGAGACAGCTATGATGTAGCTGAAATGGCTCAGTCAGCACCATGGGGCATAGGGCTTAATAAATTCTATGACTAGAAGGGACCATTATGATCTCTGTTTATCTATCTTAGGTACTTACATGGCCTCCACTACTGTAGTATTGGAGCACCTTACAATCGAACGTATCTATCTTCACAAAACCCCTGTGAGGTGGGGAAGTGCTATTATTCTCACTTTACAGATGAGAAACTGAGGCACAGAGAGGCTAAGTGACTTGTCCAAGGTTACAGTGGAAATCTTGGATGAAGTAGTCTTTGAAATCAGGTCTCCCAAGTCTAGACTAGTGCCCTAACTACTGGTGCAGCCTTCCTTGCTGATCAACTAGTCTGATTTACTGAAATGAACTCTCAATTTTTTACCTTTTCCACCAGTGCTTTTAACCCAAAAATTTATGAGTGAGAAACATACCTCTGGCTCACCAGGCTGGACCACTGATATGTACTGTTTCTTTAATATGTTTTGGTCTGTCTGTGGGAGGCAAGGGAGAAGGTGCTGTAGATTTCTCCCACTAGTGACTGGAATTAAAAAAATAAGACCTAGTTGAAATGCAGTGTTGTAGCTTTGTAGGTCTCAGGACATTAGAGAGACAAGGTGGATGAAGTAATATCTGGTACGGACCAACTTCTGTGTGTTTGTGAGAGAGAGAGAGGCTTTCGCACTCACACAGAGCTCTACTTCAGGTCTGGGAAATATACTGAGCATGTCACAGCTTAATATGAGGTTGGACAAGTTGTTTAGCATAAGTAGTTGACATACATTTCAATGGACTGTTCAAGGTGCAGTGGAGTTCAAGGTGAAGCTAGTTGGAATATAAATCAGTGGCTCTCTGGCATGGAGTAAAGGTTAGTTGAGAACAATCCTATCATCAGCTGGCAGCAGACTGTATTAGCTCTAACAGTAATGGGGAAGTGGGAAGGGTGGATGTTATACTATCAGCATAGACTGATTATCTTAAATTCTGAGGTCAGGGCCGGGGCCTGAAATGAAGAGAAATGGTTCAAAGTTACCCTTCAAGTCAGAGGCACAGCTAGGAATAGAACCCAGTATTTCTGGCTCTCTTATTTGAATGTCCCCAACTTGGTATCTGACACAGAGGCAGCTGTCAACAGATAAGTCTACACTTATGTTAGTGTGTGGAGTATTGCACACCCAGATAGCATAGAGTGACAGCATTGGAACTCACCACCGCAGCACCTCCCGCTGGTCACTCCAGGAATTAGCTCAGTCCATGGGGAGCGGCCTTTCCTGTTGGTGGCCCATCCATCTCTCGCCCTCTGTTAGCACTTGGACCCGCATTGCTCCTTTCTGCTCACAGCATCACCTTCAGGACACAGCCCTCTGGCAGTGCCCCTTAGTCCATCCTCACCCCCTTCTGGGTGGTGTTGGGGTTAACAGCAATCTTTCTCTGCACCCCAGCCACAGTGGGCATCCACACCCCAAAGTCTAACCCCTTGTGTCAGGGGTTTGGTGCAGTCCACTACTGCCACATCCAATGGCTGGGTGTACATGCAAGGGGAAGAGGGGGACCCAGGCCCACCCTCTACACTGGGTCCTGACCCAGGAACCCTTTGGCAGCAGCCTACTTGCCCTCCTTCTCTCCCCCTGTGCATCTCTCTCCCTGGGCCGCTTCCCCCTTCGGCCCCTTTGCACCACTAGGCCCTTCTCTCAGGGCCTGCAGATAGTAGGCTGGAGTTTCCTTCAGCTCCCCCGAGCCTGCTTACCACTGTACTATCCCAGCTGCTAGTCTCCCCACACAGGAGACAGACCTTCACCCTTTGAAGGCTTGGAAGAGACTCACTGCTCCCTTCTTGGGCAGCCTTTATATAGGGCCTAGCCCAGCCCTGATTGGCTGGTCCTCTCCAGCCCCTGATTGGCTCCTGGCAAGCCCTTTCCCATTGGCTGCCCGTGTGCGCAGCCTCACTGGCCTGCCCTGGCCCACTCTCTCACGGGTATTAACAACAGTGTAGATGGTGAGGCATGGCTTAGGCGACTGGAGTAGAGTGCCCTTCATGCCTGAACCCCCAGGGTATATACACCCTATGCAGCTCTGGACATGCCCAAGCAGTGTAGTGGCCTGCTGCTGGAGCCTTTCACTGCTGCAGTGAAACACTCCAGCAGTGGGGAAAAGCTGTGGTGGGGGGGAGGCAGCGGGGAAAGACTCCAGCAGTGGGGAAAGGCTCTGGTGGGGGGTGGAGGGGTGGGAAGGGAGGCAGTGGGAAAAGGCTCCTGCAGCTTCCTGCAGCCAGAGCCTTACACTGCAGCCAGTAGCTACACATATCCTGAATGCCACCTCAAGCATAGGCAAGGTCAAAGAGACACAGCGCAGAAGATTCCAAGCATATTATTACAATCTATCAGCCAGATCCACTCAGTTGCCTTTCCCGGTGGGGCCACTACCAAGGTGGTGGAAGGCACATCCCGTTCTGCTGTCATCTGGCAACACCAGTATATTCAGCAGACTATTAGGTCTCAGGTTGTGAGTACACAGGAAAACTCTCTTAGTTCAGTATATCTCTATGGATGTAATATACTGGATGAGCTGCAACACAGAGAATTACAGTAGTGAATCCTACCTTAGGGTCTGTCTGGCTAGTTTCATGGTTGCTAATGGATGGAAGGCAAAGATGGCATGATGGATGGGACTCTGTGTACATCCGTTGCTTTGTGCAATGCCCAGATTTGACTGGCCAGTCCTTTGACAGAAGAATATGAGGAAATAAAAGCTCCTGTTGGAGAATATGTGCTCATGACAGTCATTAACGCAGGCATGTTGGACCCTCCAGGTATGATCTGCTTGTACACCTGCTTATTCAGTATGCTGGCAGGAGACGGCAATGGTCTCTTTAACTCTACTGAAAGTTCTTAAGCAGACAAAAAGGCTGTTGCAATGGGCAACAGAATCAGCAATTACTCTTCTACGGAAGGCTCTCTCGGAATTTTACCTCCAAATCCTGCAGATCTTTAAAGTGCAGTTGTTAGAAAAATGAATATGTAATTGTTTGTATTACAAGACTAGCCAGTGCCTCCAATCAAGTTCTGCAGCCTATTGTGCTAGGCACTGTAAGAGATTATAGTTTAAATAGACAAGACAGCAAACGGTGGGAGAAGAAATAGAGGCAGAGAGAAGGGAAGTGATATGCCCAACATCATGCAGCAACTCAGTGGCAGGGAGAGGACGAAAAGCCAGGTGTCCTGAGTCTCAGACCAGTGCCTTCGTATCACACTGCCTCTCCAGAATAGCAGCTTTGTACCCCGTGCACTGCTCCCTTAATAACTTGCACTTATATCTGCCAATACAGCTGTGGAAAAGGGAGCCGGATTCATTCTGGATCACACATCTATGAAATTACTGGCCAGGGGCCTCTCTGAAGTTAATAGAAAAACTCCTATTAATTTCAATGGGCTTTGGATTAGGCCCTAAATTGTGAGAAAAGCTCTGGTGGGAAACTATTTCTTTTCCTCTAAGAATATTTGATCAACATTTTTGTAAAAATTTTTGTCGATGAAAAAGTGTTCAGTTGCCATAAACTGAAAAAAAGGTGTGTATGTGCATATGTACACACCCTTTTTATATATTATAATATATTTTATATAATAATAGGTTAAACAGAAAAAGTTCAACCATTTCTACTGCAGAGTCTTTATTAGAGGTGGTGACGGCAAGGGCAGAAGCAAGGGACGCAGCTTGACTTCCTGATTCCAGGGGAGCTCTGCACCTCTAACAGTTAGAAAAATAATTGCTTGACTTATATACTAAGCATACCTGCTCTGGAGTGACGAGAGAATAAATAGGAAACTCTGCAATCTCATTAATACAGAGTCACTTTCTGTTTTTAAACCTCTCCTTTAAGAAGTCACTACAGAAACAAGTGCAGACACAGATGCTTTTTTAGTCAGGAAATCAAGGGTGATGAAGAATCTCCCATTTAAACTCAGTTTAATTAGGGGACAGTATGAAGCTGCAGGCAGGCCAGCTCCACTGTGTGTCCTCATGTGCAGATGGTGAAGTGCCAAACGGAATCAAAAGAAACTTTAATTACAAGGATGATCAGCAAAGGCAAGCCACATGGAAAAAACAGAGCTATGAAGAGGAGAGTAGAGCATTGTTACATAATAGCATCAACAAGGATGCATCTTATCACTACCCTTTGGGAACTGCTAACATTAATAAATGATAGCAGGCATTTCTAATGTATACAATTACATTTTTAGTTCAAAGGATCCATTAAATTGTTTATAATAGGCGAGTACAGATCTGTATCTATAAAAATAGCTGAGAAATGGGCCTTACCCAAAATTACAGATCTAAACACTCCCAAATTTGGGGGTGCCTGAATTTTTTTCAGGTTTTTAAACAAGAACCTTTGTGCTTTCTCCCACGATGCCCTGGACAGTTGGGAGGAGCTCCCTGTAAACATCTGTAAAACCACCTCATTGTTCTCCTTCAAATCCCTCTTTCGATCTCTCCTTTGCTGTGTCGACTACCAAAAGCTTGACAACGGGTAGGCAGCTATTGCGCTATAGGTAGGTCCCTACCAAATTCACAATCCATTTCGGTCAATTTCACGGTCATAGGATTTTTAAAATAATAAATTTCATGATTTCAGATATTTAAATCTGAAATTTCACAATGTTGTAACTGTAGGGGTCCTGGCCCAAAAGGGAGTAGTGGGTGGGGGGAGGGTTCACGAGGTTATTGTAGGGGGGTCGTGGTATTGCCACCCTTACTTCTGTTCTGCTGGTGGCGGCACTGCCTTTATGTCTGGGCCGCTGGAGCTACTGGTCGGGAGCCCAGCTCTGAAGGCAGTGCCACAGCCAGTCACAGCTCAGAAGTAAGGCTGGCATGGTATTGTATTGCTACTCTTACTTCTGAGCTGCTGCCTTCAGAACTGGGCCCTCATCCAGCAGCTTCACTCTCTAGCCACCCAGCTCTGAAGGCAGCACAGAGGTAAGGGTGGCAATACCACAACCCCCCTACAATAACCTTGCAATCGTCCCCTAGGACTCCCTTTTGGAACAGGACCCCCCGTTTGAGAAACACTGGCTCCCCTGTGAAATCTGTATAGTACAGGGTAAAAGTACACAAGACCAGATTTCATGGTCCATGATGCGTTTTTCACAGCCTTGAATTTGGTAGGGCGACGGGCCCCATCTGTAGCTCATCCTGGTATATGACTTAGACACTATGGCAAATAATAATGATACTAAATACTGATCTGTATTTTGAGGCTTTAGTTTCTTTTTTACACATGCACACACATAGTTGATCTAATTTACAATCGAATTAAGTGTCAGAGGTATGAACATACAATATATAATATAGTATTGTGTATATATAATGAGTTTATGAATGGGATTATGAGACAGGGTTGCCTGCTGCAGCAGGGGACTGGACTCAAGGTCCTTTCCAGCCCTATGTCCCTTTAATAGGAAAATTGCAACCTTCAAACTTTAACCTTCCACTGATAGCACACAGGAGAGTAAAGGCCACTGAATATCCTTGAGCACCTGGAAGAAAGACATTCTTCTCCAGCAGGACAGGTGGCATTTGAAATCTCCAGGGCTAATAATTTAAAACAAAAGATATCCTCACAGCTCCCCGAAATTCACGTTTGTTTGTCCAGACTCTATCTAAAGCACCTATTGGCTTGATACCTGCATCAACAGGCACAACAATAATTAAACCTCTTAGTAAGTTTTAATTAAGAGAGGAATATAAAATGGTCAAGGGCCTGAATTAGAAAGGCTTTGCCCTGGGCCATGAATACAGTGATGGAAGGATACCACCAACCATCATCCCAGAGAGAGTTCCATAGAAGAATATTCTGAACAGAAAAGTCCTGTCCCTCTAAGTTACTCAGGATAAAACCAGTGGAACATGGCAAAAGTAATAGAGGGCAACATCCACTATTGTTGTTGACTGTGATTTTTCTCAACTTATTTTGCTAGGTTGGGCACATTAAAAATGGACCACTTGTATCAATTTTGTAGGAATGTGCTCTCTCTGACGTATCAAAAGACAGAGTTAAGGTAGTGATTCACATGCAAGAGGCTGTCCAGTGCTGAAAGATCATTTTAATTAAGACTGCAATTAAAATATTTGCTTTATAAGGCTTCTGTTGCTCTTGAATCTGGTTTTTATGCTTATTGATTTATATGTTAATAAAGGAAAGTCCAACATCTGTTTCACTTAGTGATTCTTTTCAGGATGTGTCTAATGTTTTAACCCAAAATCACACTATGGAAAAACATTGCAGAGTTTCCTGAGATTTCTATCATGAATCAGGAAGTGATAACCTTTCTCTGTGCATTGACAGGTTTCCATACAGAGAGGGTTTCTTACTGTACCAAATGTTAGTTTCACAGATACTGCCTTATCCTCCACCCCCAGTTTGTCCTCTCCTCCTATTGCCTTTCATCATATGCTAAAACTTTAAAATCTTTGGGGTAGGCACTATTACATGTGGAACCAGCATGTGCCTGACACAACGGGGGTAGGTAGGTGTTGTTCCTGATAGGATCTGGGGTGCTATGGTAATACATATAATATCTTATGGAACTAGAAAGTGAAGTGCACTGGATATGTGAATGGCCATCTCTCCCTGTCAGTCTTGGAGGGAGGCCATGCCCCCTCTCTACCTTAAGCCTATAAGTGTAATGCTCAACAGGGGAATTAGCAGTCTACAGGCACTGACCCTCTGGGTAGGGCAGAGTAACAAACTATCTGAGGCCCAGCTCTCTGGCTGGGGCAGACAAACACAAGCCATACAGCCTAAGGTGGGTAGGCTGCCACTCCAGGAGTGAGTCTGGCAGAAGGAGGTAGGGGGACCCAGACCCACCCTGCTCCACTGGGTCCCAGCCCAGGGCCTTGACAGTGGCAAAGGGTTCCGCCACTGGGTCAGTGGGGGATCCCACCAAAACATTCTGAGCTAGACTGTGGTAACACACTCAGACTAATGTCTGGTGTCCCTGAGCTACTTCCTACTACCCCTTCTGAATATACTTCTGTCTCCCTGGGGTACACAGCCAGCGGCAGTTCCAGTAGCTCCTCTGGGTACTGGTCAGTCAGCAGTCCTGGCACCTCCCTGGGTCCTTGGTACGCTAGAGCTCGGTCTCTGGCACAGAGCTTGGCAGTGGGCAAGGAATGTCTGCTCCTTTCCCTAGCTCTGACACAAATGAGCTGTAGGGCCTGCCTTTTAAATTTCCTTTCTTGCCCCTCTGCTTCTGGTGTGTGTGGGGGGAATGGCTGGTTCACCTTGGCCCACCAGGAGGAGCGGTGTAGTCCGTACCCATCGGTCTTGGAGGAAGGCCACACCCTCTCACAACAGCGAGTCTCCTCTGGAAGGGTTGAGACACTTTCCCAAACTTTTTTCTACTTTGAGCTGAACAGTTTTGAGGCTCACGATAATTATAATGAGAGACACATTTGAATTGCTCCTTCCTCCACACCCCCAATTTGAACCTGTGCTAAATATTGGGAAATTTCAGATGCAGATGCAGGAAATGTTTCTGTGATAAGGAAACTGACTTCCAAATATGAATGGATTTAGCCTTACATTAATTAACTTCACAAGGCAGGGAAGCAATTAGTCACCATTTCAGAGATGGGGAACTGAGGCACAGAGAAGTTAAATGACCCAAGATATCTGAGGCAGAGCTGAGAATTATCTCTAACTCCTCTGAATATTAGTCTAGTGCTGTAACCATTAGCCCAGAAATGAGGCAGACATTGAAGAAAGCAGACTCATAAATAGGGGGCAGAGTGACTGGACAGACAATTGAGCTTCCAGGACATAGATGTAAGTGAGACTAGATAGCGAGCTGAGCCACATGTGACACATACCTGTGTGACTCATGCTCTAGCAACTAATAGAGCCCTCCTAGCAAAAAAATCTTTATTTCTGGTAATGATGCTCAGTCTAGAAAGATCACAGCTTGACTGTCAGATCCCAGTGTGTGTTGGCAGGGTTGGCAGTTAAGGGGAAAAATATCTTTTTACTTGTAAATGGAATAGAACTGATACAGAATCACTAGGAGAGAATAAAGATGAAAACTTCATGGTGCCAATTTTACAGTCACCTTTAAAAGTAGAGCCTCACTTTAAACTTCAGCTAGTTGAAAACCCAATTTTCTATTGAAAAGCAGTTATGAGGGAACATTTTTTGACCCTACTCCTGAGTCCTAGCCCTGGGCCCTACTCACAAGAACATCTTTGTTCATCTGTTCTTGGCTATTTCTAAAATTGGCCATAGTCCCATTGCAACCCAAAGGGTAGATCTGTGGAGAATGCTCCCTCTACCTGTTATATGGGTGTAGCAAGTTACACAGCATATTCCTTCCAGTACCTAGGAGGCATTACCTGATCATTGGTATAATGCCTCTCTACAAGCCACCCTGGTTTTGCAGGTGCATACAACTCCCCAATACTTCCACTCAATAATTTGGCCAATTACAGGAGACAAATATCCATAAGGAGATGGAGTTTGAATGCCCCTTAGAGGCTAGGATGACCCATTCCTATTCAATGCTTTATGAATAGGAACAAGCACCGGCAATGACTACTGTAGGACATCCAGCATCCAAACCTAGGAGTGCTGGGGTTGGATTAAAGTCCTTCTGTCCAGTTTGCTAAACAGTGAGGTACTGTAGGCTCAACCATGCCTCGTGCTGGCTTCAGTAGCTCTTTAGGACTGATCTCTTATCAGCACTGACATTTGTGATAGAGAAGGTTGGCCATTTCTCCAGCTGGTTCCCCAAATGTACCCCTTTATGGATCAGCTGGTTCTCATTTCTGGAAAGTGCTGGGTTTGCAGATGCAATCCCGTGCTCTTGCATAGGTCAAGTGTGAGCAGCTGTAGTAAGTATTTGTCCAAATCCCCTGTTTACACCATATATGGATGGTTGGCGAAGAATGTTCTGGTTGCATGCACTGTAATCTGGTTATGCTTATTTTTTCTTTCTCATTGTCTATCTGTGTGCTATTACCGTAGATGCAAATAGCTGTCTGCCTGAATACTGGCCTAACTGCCAGTCTGGGATCTTGGGACTAGCTTGGCTGAGTATGGGAAATGTATTGGGACATTTGATTTGTTTTGTAAGGCACTGTATTTCTTCCTCTCTCTCCGCCCATAGCTCCCTTATACATAAGGGAAAACTATTGGTATTTCCAGCCAATCTTTCAGAGGCTGCCCTTGTCAAATATGATGTGTTTTTGTATGGCTTTTGCTCATTAGATAAAGAAAACCATGGTAACTCAAGCTCTCAGAGGGCAGCAGCATGGTGAGCTGGCAAGAAAGTAAATCCAAGCCAACAGAGAACTGGATTTGCAGTGGGTTTGGGATGGTTAAATATGGTGGAATATTTTTATTTTCCTTTAACATTTTTTCAGAAAACAGTGAGTCTGGAATAGAAACAGCAAGTACATTAACTTGTAACTGCCTCTGAGCCCATCTGACAAAGCAACTAATCAGTGCCCTGGCCAGCATTTCCATCCAGTTACAGAGTGAGATTCTTATGCAGTATTGGTTAAACTGTGCCTTTCAGACACAGCCCTGTGCTAGGATTCAGAGAAGGGATAACGTTCCTGCCAGGCCCATGGAAAATTCTGCCTCCGTGAGCCAGAATTCCTTGTGAGGAATGTTATAGTGGGAACTCTGCCGCATTTTGGAAGTGGGTAGCATGTACTCTGCTCTGCCCGCACTCAGGCTGCTGCTCGGTTTGGAAGTGGGATGGGGCCATGGACATTGCAACCCCCCTTACCTTCTCTAGGAAGGCTTGTCCTATCACTGTGCAGTGTCTGTGTTCCCAGTCCACCAAGTAGCAAGAGTTATCCTCTGCATAGGGTAGTGGGGAGGTCCTTTGTATCCTCATCCACATTTGGGCACCAACAGTCTGGCCCTTTTTGTTTCTAAAATAGCCTGCCACTGCTTCTTTTCATATCTACAAATATGAACTAGTCCGAGGAGTATGTACTCTCTAGTTCTGTTCAGACTAAGGTCATCATTGAAGAGGATCATCTTTTTCCTACCTCTCAGAAGCTAGTGATGGAAAATACCTACCAGTTCAGCCAGTCCTTCCCCTAAGCTTGCAGGACTGCTCTCGATGGTGCATTTCCCAGTCCCATTGTAAATGCCTCATACAATGATGCTTGCATTGCTTTTTTTTGTGGGAGGCAATTCTACATTCTAATTAAGCTCCCTGCTAAGAAGTTTTCAGCCCAAATTTTCCTTCACCTTTGTCAACTTCTGGAGGAGGTCAGATTTAAGTCCTGCTCCGGGAGAGCAGGACTTAAAAGGGCCTAAGGTCCAGATGTTCAAAGGTATTTATGCACAGAGCTCCGATTTAAATTAATGGGAATTGGGCAGCTAACTACCTTTGATGAGCTGAAACCTAAGTGACTGAAACCTGGTGTATGCTAGAAAATTAAGTCGGCTTAGCTACGTTGTTCAGGGGAGTGCAAAATGTACACCCCTGAACAGCATAGTTTAGCCAACCTGACCCCCGGTGTAGATAGCACAAGGTCAATGGAAGAATTCTTCCATTGACCTAGCTACTATCTCTTGGGGAGGTGGATTACGTACCGCAATGGGAGAACCGCTCCCATCGGCATAGGTAGTGTCTACACTGAAGCACTTTAAGTGTAGACATATCCAAAACCAGGTGGTGCTTGTGAAAATTTGCACCCCTGGACTTTTCAACTTTTGAGTGTTTGACTTCTAACTGCTAAGTGTTTGAGACATGGAAGTACCAGATTTTAGGTACTTTGAGGCCTTTACTTTGAGATCCCACATTCCTGAGATTTTTTTCTAAACACAGTGTTTGCCTCACTTCCTGACATAGGGATAGTGAGACTGAAACTAGGGTGGACTAAAGGCCTGAGAACTGAGAGAGAAGGGACAAAAATTATCCCTGGTGTTGATCGCAATGGAGATAGAGTAAGAATTAATCTGGCTCTGGGTGTATTAAACAATGCTCACTGCTTTCGTTTGTATCTCAGAGCCACAAGCCTTTAACTTTTCTATAAAGTAGGACCATATGTGTGTCCCTGTTGTCAGGCACCTAAATAAGGGGCCTGATTTTCAGAGGTGCTGGGTTCCTGAGACTTCCATTGACTTAAATGGAAGTGACATCCACTGAGACCACAGCTGAATTTGACCCAGCATCTCTGCACTAATCTGCAGCTTCTTCTTTTGAATCTCTCAGTGTAATGATTTGCTGCATCAAACAAACTTACATGAGCTCTGTGCCCTTCCTCTGTGCTTAGTTGTGTCTTACTCTATTACCCAGTTAGCACCTTATTAACTACAATCCATGAGTCTCTTTCCTCTAACACAATAGTAACATCATATTATTTATGCTAGCACAATTAGACTACCCCTCTTTGCAGCCAGTGAAGTCAGTGGGAGTACTCTGGTGTTTACAGTTAAGCAAGCGCATAAATCTTTTGCAGAATCAGGACCCAAGATGGCATTTGGTTTTAGAAATATTGTGCCAGATCCTCTGCTGGTGTAAATTGGCTTAGTTCCATTGAAACAAAGCCAATTGACCCCAGCTGAGGATCTGCTCCATTATGTATCAGCACTTGGCTTTTTATTCTTTACATGATTTTGGTTTATAATTTTTAAAAGATAACCAGGGTCAGAAGATTTTATTTTATCTAATGGGGCTCAGAATGCCCATAAAAAATTCTGAGCCACAAAACAGATAGGTTGGGAGTGGTATTTATAATTTACTGCAGACACAAACCTCACTGTTTTCATTCTGTACCACGTTAAATTATTTAAAGCTGGAGGTTGTGGTCTCATCAATTCTCCTACACTAAATGGGGTCAGTGCTTGCATGGGACTCCATTCCCCATCAACACCCTGTGAAAACTCGGGCCTCTCAGGAAATGCTGTTGGTGACAGAAAGCTGGTAGTCTTACCTCTGAGCTGGGAATGAAACAATTTTCTGGAAGATGGTCAGGGTTTAATTTTATAAAATAATATTTAACGTGACAGGGAAGCTACCTGCTCCACTGTGAATAAAGAGGTAAACTTCAGCTCATCTTCTCTCTCTGACTGCACAGGTGCTCTGGAGAAGGGGTACATGACTTGCTGGCTCTATGACTGATGTCAGACAGAATCCCTTTGGAAAGGGAAGGTGCTACTTCTGGAGTTAGTAGGGCTGGAATGCAACTGGAGTTGGGCATTTAGGTAATGTGGGTGTATGAGTTACCAAAGTGTCTCAGTAATGGATGGAGGCACATATCTATTGCTCCCAAAGAAATACTCGATAACCTAATAACTCACTATCAATTCTGACATTTATACTTTTAATTATTGCCTTAGTAAGGATTGCAAGTGTTGATACAAATGTTGGCTGGGGCCAATCGGCAAAAGGAGACCCCATGCTTGGATGCTGTAGAAGCATGTTCATGAGCTAGAAACAAAAACATGTAAAAGATGTTGGTCTGCTGTAAAGTGTAAATGAAACTGTGGGGTGAAACCATACAACCATAACCCACCTTCCTTACCAAAAAATCAATAGACATAAGTGTAACTTGACTTTCATCTTGACTTTTAAAACCTAGATTGTAAAAGGGACCCTAAGGATGGAGAAAAAAATATATGATGTCATCAGGCAGTTGGATCACACTCTATCCAAACTTTTTTTAAAAAGTTTAACTTTTGATGTGGCTTTTGACTCATAGGCCTCTGTCAGCCACTAATTTTCATAAATATAATTTTTACTGTACACTCAAATATAGGTATTAAAATAACATTCATAATTTTAGAGAAGCAAAATTCCTTACTTATAGAACATATTCAAAGAACTTTGCTCATGAACGTGACTTGGAAAACTAGCTGTCATATATAAATCTTGCAAATATGAGTAGAATTTGATGCTATTCTAATATCTTGGAGGGTAAATTATTAATGTTCAGTGTTAAAGAGAAAATGTGTCTAGTAGGTTAAATACACAACCTCCCTACGATGACATTCATATACCCTCACTTTGAAAGTATGTGGGGGAAAATGTCAATATCTTTAGAAAGTGAAGTGTGGAATGCTAACAGAAATTTAGTAGCAGGATATAGCATTCACCTTGCTAAATACCATCTATTCCCAAGTAATAACATGCTTATGATGCTGCCAGGCAAATTATCAAATACTGAGATTGCTAGATTTTATATGTATACTGCAAAACGGAAGATGATCCAAAAGGGTAAGGATTGTGGAAGAAGTAGGAGAGGTCTCTGACTGTGGAGCCTCAGCCTGTACTTTGAAGTCATAGAATCATAGGACCGGAAGGGACCTCGAGAGGTCATCTAGTCCAGTGCCCTGCACTCATGGCTGGACTAAGTATTATCTAGGCCAGGAGTCTCAAACATGTGGCCCACAGAGTTATTTCCTGTGGCCCACCAAGCTCTCCTCCCCCGCCACCACCGCCCTCAAGTGCGCCATGTCCCTGCTTTTCTGCCTACCTCCAGGCACTTCCTGCTGCCAAACAGCTGTTTGGTGGCACTTAGAGCTTTCCAGGAGGGAAGGGGAGAAGCGGGAAGCTGCACGGTCAGAGGAGGAGTTGGAGAAGGGGTTGGAATAGGGGCAGGGAGGGGGCGGAGTTGGGGTGGGGACTTTGGGGAAGGCATTAGAATGGGGAAGAGGTGGGAAGAGGTGGGATAGGGGCGGGGCCTCATGGGGCCCATGTCCCACTGAAGGAGGGAATAGCTACAGTAGAGAATGGTATTGTTCCATTACCACATGGAGATGGTAGAATCACCAATAATAATGCAGAAATGGCAGAAGTGCTCAATAGACATTTCTGTTCAATATTTGGGAAAAAAACAGATGATGTAGTCATGTCATATGATAATACTTTTTTCCATTCCACCAGTATGTCAGGTGGATTTTAGAAAAGTTTGAAATTTTTAAATCAACAGGTCCAGATAACTTGTGCAATTTTTTTTTAAAAGAGTTGTCTGAGGAACTCACTGGACCATTACAAATAATTTGTCAGTAGGTCTCAGAACACAGAGGAAGTTCTAGAAGACTGGAAGAAAGCTAATCTTGTCCCAATATTTAAAAAGGGTAAATAGGATGATTTGGGTAATTATAGTCTTGTAAATTTGACATTGAGCCTGGGCAAGATAATGGAGCAGCTGATGCAGGACTCAATAAGTAAATAATTAAATGAAGTTTGTATAATTAAAGCCAATCAGCATGGATTTATGGAAAATAGATCCAGTCAAACTAATTTGACAACCTATTTTTATGAGATTACAAGTTTGGTTGACAAAGGTAATAGTGTTGACATGATAGATTTCTGTAAGACACTTGACTTTGTATTGCATGACATTTTGATTAAAAACTAGAAAGCTATAAAATGAACATGGCACCTATTAAATGGATTAAAAGATGGCTAATGGATAGGTCTCAGAATATAATTTTAAGTGGGGAATCATCATCAAATGGGAGTGTTTCTAGTGGGGTCCCACAAGGATTGGTTCTTGACCCTAGACTATTTAACATTTTTATTCATGACATGGAAGAAAATTTAAAATCATCACTGATAAAGTTTACAGATGACACAAAAATTGGGAGAGAGTGAGAAATAATGAAGACCATGTCACTCCTTGCAATCCTTGCAAGAAATAATGAAGACCATGTCACTCCTTGCAATCCTTGCAATCCTTGCAATCCTTGAACGGGTTCCTCAAGCACCTTGCTCAGCCTCAACTTATCTCTGACCTTGTTTCTGCTCAGATAAAAAGGCAGGCTTCAAGGACAGCACATTTGTTTAAGCTCAGCATTTTCAGTTGCTTTCACAAAGGCCTAAATTCTTCACACACTTAAGAATGTACCTAACTTTGCTCACAAGAGTAGTCCCAGTGGCTTCAGTCAGACCACTTGTGAGTCAAATTGCTCATGTGCTTAAGTGTTTTCAGGGTTGGGGCCTTATGTGTCTGTGGTGTTGGGAGGACAGCTTGTGCCTGATTTTCTTTCAGAGGTGCTGAAACCAATGGAACTGCATTGGTGCAGCAATCTGTGCTAGCAGATTCTGACACAGGATCAAAGCTGAAATATGCACATACTGATAAGCATGGCGTGTAACCAAATAAAATGAGCAATATCCAGCATCTGCAAAGTTCCATTGCTTGAACAAAAAATACCTGGGGTGGAACTTACAAGTCTTCAGCAGTGGCCTAACTCTTACTCACATTAAAGTCAAAGGGAGCAGAGCTAGGTCAATGCTGAAATTTTTGATTAATTAGTGTAAGGACAGTTATGATTCATAAATTTACATAATGGCTAATACAATATCCATACTGCAGTGTATTTCCAGTACTCTGCTACACTGTGTCTGCATTGTAGTTTTTGTCTAATAAAACTTGCAAATTGTTCAGAGCTGTGATTGTATGTTCTGTTCAGAACCAAGCACTCAGACAGAGCTCAACAAATAACCATAACAGCAGAAAAGTAAGTCTCCCCTTAACTCATAAAACCTTTCCCCAGTATATGCTGCTGCAAAAGAAAGTTCTGAGGATTTTTCACTTCCTACTGTACTGTTTATCTTTATGGCCTGCAGCCATACCACCTTGATCTGTGATCTTGTCTGATCTTGCAAGCAAAGGGCTGACTCTTCTAGGGCAGGGTTGAAGATGGATAGAGAACTCTGTCCTCTTAGTCTACCAGCTTGGCACATTCAAAAGTACTAACTTCACATGAAATCTTTTAAACTGAACCAGCAAAACCCAAATTCCTGGACCTAATAATGTTCTCCTGATCTGATGTTCCATTAAATATGAATAGATCTGTGATGGCTCGTAACAGGATAAAAATCAATATGGCTCCATAGTCACCTTGTTTAATACAGTTACTTGGGGTATTTGGAGAGTGGCAGTCTGGGCTACTTGGCAAGTGGGTGACTTATGTTGACAGAAGACAGATGGTCTTACATTAACAGTGCTGGACTGGGATTTGAGAGGACTAGGCTGAGTTTCCAGCTCTGCTACCAACTGGATGGTCATGGTAAAGTCACTTAATTTTTCTGTGCCTCAGTTTCTCATCTGGATAATAATACTTCCTTTGTCAGCCCTGTCTATTTATACTGTAAACTCCGTCTCTTACTATATGTATGTCAGCACCTAGCACAATGGAGCCCCTATCTTGGCTGGGGCCACTAGGTGTTACTATACTTATACTAATAATTATAATAATTCGCATGTAGAGACCTTGTTCAGAACTGCCCTCTGACATGGGTCTAATAAATCCTCTTTTGGATGAGTAGTGCACCCTCCACCACCCCCACCCCAGTCTATTGTATTTATGATGGAAACATTAACGAGAGATAAATGTTAAACGACTGCCAAAAAAGTTTGTTGTTCTAAAGGGTAGAATCTGCTTGGTTGCTTTTTAAAAAAACGAACCCTTGCCGATGCCTTTCCTATTGATTGATAGACTTATTGATGCATTATCCAGCAGCAATCTATACCAGCAAGGTCAATAGGGTGTAATTACTAGCAGAACAGGCCAGAGTCTGCTCCCGGAGCTCTCCTCGCTGCACAAGCTCTTTCGGTATGCATATCACATCTCCCTGCTTGTAGCAGGCTGATGAGTGTGTGCAGTTAGCACAGGCACACATATACTTCTGCGCTTTCCCTGAAAGTGGAGCATTAGCAACTGCAGTCAAAAAGCACCCCTGCTTCTTCAGCTGTGGTACTAGCAGCAACTGTCTAATGCTGTCTGGAGGAACTTGGAGACAGCCCTGAAGACAAGTTTAAAAGGGACCTAGTGGCACCCTGCTGTCACATCTGGTGTCATGAATCCACTTATGAATAGCTCATTTACAATCACTTTCTTAGTCCCATCAATAGTGTACGCTCTTCCAGAAAACTGTCTGTCTTGGAAGGAGGGAGCACACTGCTGAAGGTATGTTGCAGTCTTCCTTACCTTAAATCTTTTGCTGAATGTTTCCATCTGTGAATCTTGCTTGCAGACATTCCTGTTCTATGCAGTTTTCTATTGTGGGCTGCTCGGGAATCGCTTTAGCAAATCATAGCAACATAAATAAATGGTCAGGAATCTTTCACTCAGTAAACTGAGTAGATCGTGTTGTTAAAAGACAAAATAAATATGACTGGATTAAAGTTTCAGAGCAGATGATAACTCAGCCTGCAGATCATATCATAGACAAAAAAATGCCAGTGTTAATAGCAATGCAACATTTCCTGTCATAGGCTTCCTAAGTGTGGCCATACAACACTGCTTTTTAATTGATGTGTTTATTAAAAATTATCCATTCTTGCCAATGGTAGCTGCAATTTGCATATGTGTTTGGGAATCAAAAATATACCTTTTAGTTAACTTTGATCTGGCTGTGGACTACAACACACTTAGCATTTCTAAAAGGAAAGGTGAGTGAACCATGCAGTGCAACTCACATCTATAGTTTTACAGGTATAAATCTAGTTAGTAAAACTCTTGGCCAAAGCCAAGAAGTTTACTACAATTGTGAGTTTCTATGAATGTAGCAACTGAGCAAACACTAAATATTAATTGTTCAGCTTTCTGATCCCAAGGTTTTATAACAATGTATGATGTTTAAAGGTGGTTGAACCTCAGAGAGAGGAAATTATGACAGCGGAGATGTGATAAGCATAGAATATTGTTTTGTTGCATTGAACTAGCTGACTGTACCTTTTATCTGCTTGCAAGAAACTTGATTTGTGAATTATACTTGTGGATTCTTTTGCTAACAGGTCCCCCACAATGTAACACAAGTACATTTTTGATATTTCAGGATCTTTCACTAGCATGGGAGGTATATTACAATATGTCCATACAGCCCCAATATCTCCTCCATGTGTCAAAGCATAATTTACCATGAGGTTATTCTGATATAGCCATTGTTTTTAATGTGAATTCGGTATCATCTCCATTGCTTGCAATAAAGGTAAACTTACATACGAATATTGTCAAGGGGGGAAAAAAAGTCCTACTCATAATTGTATATATTTTGAAAGTATCAAAACAGACTTTGATTAATATTCCTTCAAAGTATAAAGAAAATCCCTATGGTTGTAATTTACAAAAATTATTCATGCAGCTGAGTTGATCCAGCCTAGAATAAAGAAATAGTATTGGCTTGAGAATACACAAGGTGGGTGTGGGTGTGGGGATGTTTGTGTACCTATTCATAGACTGAAAAATTAAGTATTCCAAGTTGTCTATAGAACTCAATGGCTTCTTTTATTATTAACAATGTATTCCATTAACAGGGCATGCTATACACCATGGTAGCTATGCAACCGAATGAAACAAGCTAACAGGAATCACCTTGTATACTGTCTTCTAAAACACTGGTAAAGGAGAAAACTCTTTGATGGTAGTTATGGTTATTTCCTTCAAAATCTAAACAGTATGTGGGAGTCATGAGTGGTTGTAAAGTGCCTATATCTCACAAGCAGTCTTATTTGTAAATGTGTGCAGTAGAAGCCTATTTGTGCATGCTCTTAGTAGATTTAGGCTTTCTGATATCCAAGGGCACATCTTTGGGAATCTGTCCTTACCAGAGTTGGACAGTAGCCATTCACCAGTGGCAAGGTCACTCCAGCCATCCTGCTGTGCTTTTCACAGCTGTAGGAGCTGCTTCAGCACTAAAGCTGTGGTAGCCTGTCACTTTGTGTCTCATGTCCAGGGAGAATCAGGGGGGAAAAACACACTTTGTTGCTTTCATCAGTCTTAATTTTTTTATAATTCACCACAGTGCAACTGACACACTTTCTGGTGTATTCTTCTATAGTTATAATGTCCTGTCAATCTTGACTTTCAGTGAGTACAATCATAAGGTGAATTTCAATATGTATATTATTTGCATGGGTTTAAAAAGAAAAAACTTCCATGAGGGCCAGACTCTGTTTCCATTACAGTGGTGTGTATCCACAGTCACTCCTCTGGAGTCAGTGGAGAGGACGCTCCAGATGTTCATCAGTGTAAACAAGAGCAGAAACTGAGTATGTGGGCCAGATCCTCAATAGGTATAAATTGAGGTAGGTGGTTTCAGGTTTGAGGTCACAGGTTTCAGTGGAGCTATAGTGATTTACACCAGCTGAGGATCTGGCCCTTTATTTTTTACAGCGTAGATTCTATTTCAGCATAAGTATTATGACCTGTAATATCCCAATACTGCCAACATACTGGGAGAGAACATCTATCTGTGTGCAGTTGGAGGAAGTGGGAGGAATCTGAAAGCAATAATCTTTTATCTACTCCCTTACCATAACCTAGGAGAGAGAAATATTTCCATGTTTTTTCACTTTAAGATGCATAGGTTCTTCCTTTTTGCTTGACTGTATGTCAGGCTCAGGGTGTGTCTACACTACCAGATTAGTTCGATTTAACTTAATTCAAATTTGTGGAATCGACCTTACAAAGTCGAATTTGTGTGTCCACACTAAGGACACTAATTCGACTTTGTGAGTCCACACTAACGGGGCAAGTGTCGACATTGGAAGCGGTGCACTGTGGGAAGCTATCCCACAGTTCCCGCAGTCCCCGCTGCCCATTTGAATTCTGGGATTTCCCCACAATGCATGCTGGGGGGAAAAATGTGTCGAGGGTGGTCTTGGGTAACTGTCGTCATTCAACGTGCTTTCAGACGTCTCAAGGGGAGATGGAGGAGCTTACTGACTCACTCGGATCTCAGCGAAACCAATATCCCCATTGTTATTGCAGCTTGCTGTGTGCTCCACAATCTCTGAGAGCAAGGGGGAGACCTTTATGGCGGGATGGGAGGTTGAGGCAAATTGCCTGGCTGCTGATTACGCTCAGCCAGACACCCGTGCGATTAGAAGAGCCCAGCGGGAAGCGCTGTGCATCCGGGAGGCTTTGAAAGCTAGGTTCCTCAGCGAGCAGCGTGACCTGTGACTGTTCAGTTTCTTTAGAGAGAAGCTGAACCTGCCCCTGCTTCAGTTACTGTTGACTTTCTTCTGTGGTTACATACCCCGTTCACCATGTTTCCCCCCTTCCAACACACGTTTAAAAATAAAGTTAATGGAACATTGTTAATTAACAACGTTTTCTTTATTAATGAATTCGCGTTAAAAGGTTGAAACAGGGACGCAGACTGTGGTGGGTAGGGTGTGCAGTGATGTTAACACTGCTTCTACACTCGAGGAATGACAGGCTCCTGCTCCTAGAGCGGTCTGCAGTGCTGGACAGGTTGTTTCAACGGAGCCTGCCATCCCTCCTTTTCGGGACTCTGTGTGCGGGGGCTACGTGACCTTGTGGCGGGGGAGGACGGTTACAGATTCCCCTGCTGCGTGGCTCTGTGGTCCGGGACAAGGACCGCTGCATAAGTTCTGTAACCGCCCTCCCATGCCACAAAGTCACGTACCCCCCACCCACACAGAACATGGAAAACACTGCCAGACCGACCAGGGTGCCTACTGACTGCACTGTGTGTGTGACCTGCTGTTGATCCTGCCTCCATGTCTGTACCCTGGTAAAGGTGTCTGTCCTATGCAATTAACAACCCCCTTCCCCCCCCTTCACAGACAGTCTTCTGTAGAAAAACTTGACGGAAATAGTAATTAACAGCAAACTACTTTTAATAATCAACTACACAGTTAGGGGATGAAACTGGGATTGGGGCTTCGGTGAGCCAGGAAGGGAAGGACTTCTCAACATTTAGGGAATGAGAGCCTGCTTGTATTTGTGCACTCTGCAGGGGTGCAGTGACAGTTTTCATGGCCCCTGTCGCCCCTCCTTCTTGTTACTTTGGGTGAGGGGGGTTTGGGACTTTGTGGCGGGGGAGGGCGGTTGCAGATACAGTGCAGGGGGGCTCTGTCCTCCTGCCTGCGGTCCTGCAGAACATCCACAAGGCGCCGGAGCATGTCAAATTTTCCCTGGGCATTTCCTGTGTGGCTGGTCAGAACATCCAAGCTCGGACTGCTGTCCAGAGCGTCAACAGAGTGGTGCACTGTGGGATAGCTCCCGGAGCTACTAAGGTCGATTTCCGTCCACACATAGCCTAATTCGACATAGCCATGTCAAATTTAGCGCTACTCCCCTCGTCGGGGAGGAGTACAGAATTCGAACTAAAGAGCCCTCTAGGTCGAACTAATTAGCTTCCTGGTGTGGACGGGTGCATGGTTAAGTCGAATTAACGCTGCTAAATTCTAAATAAACTCCTAGTGTAGACCAGGCCTCAGTGTGCAATGTTAGCTCCATGCTTCTGGTTACCTGATCTCAACCTGAGGTTCTGTGGAGGTGAAAGGTAACTCAGTTCAATCTGTTGAGGCTAGCTCACCTCTGTGCCTCTTCAGAGCAGATTTGTCAGTTGTGTAAAATGCCACTGCTGTTGCTTTTATACTCTGAGTCACTAGGCAAATCAGAGTCAAAGAGAATCAAACACATTTGCTAAGTGTGACAGGGTAGCAGAGTGCCACCCAGCCCCCTAGTGTTTTGAAGTACTTTATGCAAAGAGGTCTGCTCAGATGTTAAGCCTTGTGCAGGATTCTGAAAAACTCATCAGAGGTTGAGGAATTCATCCAGGACTGTTTTCTAGTGTGGTAGACAATAGACACAATGTCCAACCTGCATACCTCTCATGAGTATAAGTGGAAGTAATAGAGTATCCTACCTGGGCTTTGTGTAGTTACACAGCGTGCCAATAATTGTATGATCACTGCTTCAAGTACCAAGAGAAAAAAATCTAAACAGGTGCAGGTTTTTTTAAAGATAGTTATCTATTTACACACCGTACCAGGCTTTCCCAAATAGCCTTAGATGAAAAGCAAGCTGCAACAATAATATACTGTACACAGCCTTAAGTGCTCTAATGAGTGATAGCTGGAAATGAGAATAAAAGCGAAGAAAATGCCATGCAGCTTCAATATTGTAGAGAAGTAGGATCCAGATGGCAAGCCTTTTTATAGCAATACACTGGATTCATGGCTACTAGTCACTTGTTTAATTTGTCTTACTTTAATACTAGTTCAGTGTGATGATTTTGCTAGGTAAGGCCATAAAAATGTAGGGTTTTGAACCTGGTGTCTGCTTTCAGCCGAACTTCCCCCACTTCCCTTAACCCTTTCTTCAGTGATTATTGGAATTCTTTACTCAGGAGCATCACCTGGAGTATTTCATGGGCATTTACACTGCAACACGAAATAGAATCAGAAGGTTTACATATAATAGAACCATTGTTAACAAGACTTCACATTGGAGGATAAAAAGATTGTCAGTGCGCTGTTTGAATGCCTCTAGCCTGAAATGTTTTTTACTTTTACTTTTAAGCTGCAATTGGAGCTGAAATGCTAGTTGGGCAATACCAAGGCATACTATGGTTGTAGTCTAGCAACTGTCTTGTCTTTTCAAGTGATGTAACTACACATATATTTGTGACTTCATACTGCTTTCTCTAGTTTGTTTCTATTTACACCCCAGTGTGGGGTGTTCCATTCCCAAGCAGCCACAGTAACAATGATCGCTACCATTGCACCATCCCGTAAGCTTTCAGTAAGTGACACCCAGTGGTGATAATGAGCATCAATGCTACCATTCACTGGAACCTGCTGTGGGGGACTTCTGAAACAGGGTAGACAAACTGCCAAACAGATGGATGACTAATGGTGACCTGGCTCTGATTTTATGAACCCCCCATTGTGGGTCTTGGACCTTCTATCTTAGCTACTTATATGGCTGCCATCACTGTAGTAATTGAATCCCTCACAGTGTTCAATACATTAATTATTGCAACAGCCCTGTGAGGTAGGAAAGTGTTGTTACCCCCATTTTACAGATAAGGAGTTGATGTACAATGATTCTCAGGCTATAGCTACACTGCAGCTGGGAGGTATGATTCCCAGCACAGAATTGCGCTAGTTCCGCTCAAGCTAGCATGATAAAAATACCAGCGTGGACCTTGTGGCACTGATGGCAGCCTGGGCTATCCTCCTGAGCAGCTAGTCTGAGCCACCACCCGTGACACAAAATCCACATTGCTATTTTTAGAATTCTAGCTTGCACAAGTCTCTCTACCTGCTCTGGGAATCACACCTCCCAGGTGTAGTGGAGACATCTCCTAAATGATTTGCCCTAAGTCTGTGGCAGAGCAGGGAATTTAACAAAGATCTCCTAAAACCTAAGCTAACATCCTAACCATTGGATCATCCTTCCTTTGGATTTCCAGTACCAAAGCCCAGGTTTCTGCCACATGAGTGAAGAAGTAATTCCATTATCTGGTAGCAATAGTAGTGTGACATTGCACTCCATAAGATTTTGTGAAAATATGCTAATGCGTGTGAATATAACATAACTGGAATATGCTTCATGCAAAAAGGTCTCTTGTAAGGTATCATTACAAAGCTTATAATCTATTGAGTGTGGTCACCCTATTTGTATAAATGTATCATTCTTGTATCTGAAACTAGAAATATGAAATATAACTGTGAGGTCCTATTGTAATTATGCAAAGTGTGGGCCATCAATGGTTGTTCAGAATCTTGATGGCTCCCATCAACTAGGACAATTGACTGTGGATGGCTCTGTTTACTTGCAAGCCTTCCTCTGAGTCAGGCTGGGAAGAATGAAGGCTTAGGGTCTCACAGGACATGTGACCGTGCATAGGCACCAACTTTCCCCAGCACCGGTGGGTGCTCGCGCCCCCCCTGCCCCGCCTCCATTCCAACCCCTTCCCCAAAGTCCTCTTCCCCAACTCCATCCCCTCCCTGCCCCTATTGGACCCCTTCCCCAAATTCCCACCCCGGCCCAGCCTCTTTCCCAAGTGCATCGCGTTCCCCCACCCCCAGCGTTTGCTGCGTGAATCAACTCTTTCATGGTGCAAGCGCTGGGAGGGAGGGAGGGGGGAGAAGTAGGATGTGGTGGTGCACCCAGGGGAGGAGGCGGAGGCAGAGTGGAGGTAGAGGTGAGCTGCGGTGGGGTGGGGGCAGGGTGGGGGGGAGCACCCACAAATTTTTCCCCATGGGTGCTCCATCCCCAGAGCACCCACAGAGTTGGCGCCTATGTGACCATGTCACATGGTACTGGAATCCATCTTTAACCTGGTGTTTTTCCATTTAGAAGGAGGGATGGGGACCCAAAGAGACAAAAGATTCCCACCTTGTGGCAAAGCTATATAAGGGGGTGGAACAGAACAAAGGGGGCTGCAGTCATGAGAAATCCCCTAACTACCACCTGAGCTGAAACAAGGACTGAACCAGGGGAAAGGATTGGGCCCACACTAGAAAGGAGTCTAGTCTGTGAAAGAAGCTTATTGGAACATCTCTGAGGGTGAGGTTTCATCTGTAATCAGTTTCTTACTGTATTAGGCTTAGACTTGAATGTTTTGTTTTATTTTGCTTGCTAATTTACTTTGTTCTGTCTTTTATTAGTTGGAACCACTTAAATCCTACTTGTTATACTTAATAAAATCACTTTTTGCTTATTACTGAACCCAGAGTTAGTGACTAATCCCTGGGGGAGCAAACAGCTGTGCATATCTCTCTATCAATGTTATAGAGGACAGACAATTTGAGTTTACTCTGTATAAGCTTTATACAGAGTAAAACAGATTTATTTGGAGTTTGGACCCCATTGGGAACTGGCTATCTGGGTGCTAGAGACAGGAGCACTTTCTAAGCCATTTTCAGTTACGTCTGCAGTTTTGGGGGACGTGATTCAGACCTGTGTCTGTGTTTGCAGCAGGCTAGCATATCTCGCTCAACAAGGCAGGGTTCTGAAGTCCCAAGTTGCCAGGGAAAACGGGCTCAGAAGTAGTCTCAGAACATCAGTTGGCAGTCCCAAGGGGGGGCTCTGTGACCCAACCCATCACAAGTAGGCTCTTATCCTCTACATGGCTAGCCACTAGAGAAGGGCATGAGACATTTACTGTATTATACATACACTCTCTGTTGAAACAGGGTCAGCAAAAGGAACACTGAGAAATCTCCACACTCACTTTTGCCATTTTACTGGATAAGACAAACTAATGGTTTCCCCTAAGGCTTTATGCTGGCACCAATGCTTTTCAACCTGTACACAAACAACCTTCTGCTTACCCAGTCCCACAAGTTCAAGTACGCAGATGACATTTGATTAGGTGTCCAAGCACAGTCATTCCCAGAACTTGAAGATACCCTAAATACTGATTTAAATAATGCTATAATTGGTGGAATTTACAACCAAGGGGGACCAAGACAGTTTGAGTATGTTCCATCTCAACATCAGAGCAGCCCAAGAACTGTGTATCATTTTCACTGGACATTACTTGAAACATGAATCCCACCCAGTCTACCTTGGAATAACCCTAGATAGATCTCTCATATACCTTAATCATCTGAGGGAAAATTTCAGCTGAGGTGAGGTTGTGTAACAACCTTATAAGCAAATTGGCCAGCACTTCATGAGGAGCAAAAACTCAGACCCTCTGAACATCTGGTTTGACTCTCTGTTACTCTGCAGCAGAATACTGTGCTCTGATCTGGCTCCATTCATCTCATGTTGAGTTGGTTGATACACAACTATATTCAACCATGTGCATTGTAAATGGAACAATTCAACCCAAGCCAGTACCATGGTTCCCCATGTTAAGCACTATCACTTCTCCGTACATCCATCATGAGGATTCTACAACCAGAATGGTTGAGAAAATCAGGGCAAACCTGAGCCTACCACTATACACAGACTTCTTTGACCACCCAAGAGTGCGCTTGTCATAAAAGCATCTGTTGTGGTCCCACTTGCCCTGTCTATATTTCTCTGTGACATCAAGAATGGTCTGCAGCTGACATGAGAAACTAGTCTCTTATAATTGACCTGATCATGCAGGTACCTGGCTTTGATGTGGTATGGCTCTCGTGGGCCCTTCAGAACTGATTTTAAATGTGTTAGGGTCAATGTGCAGCCAGCCTTCACACCAGGGAAGATGTGAAGGAGAGGTTCCCACATGTGACTATGGCCAAAGACAATGTCTCGCATCACTGATGGCTGCCCTCTGACCGGATTTGATGGTGGTCTGAGGGCTCTGCTCTTCATTGATGAGGCTGCTGCAAATTGGCTTGGCAAGTGCTGAATCTGATAAGGAGACTGTAAAACAGAGTCCACTATATGATGACTTTTCTTTTGGCCTGGTTCAGTTTCTCATAGTTACCTGAGCAGACGTTGTTCAGATTAGTTCTCCCTTTCCATAAAAGAGTGGCTTTATGAGTCGGAGTGGAGAAGCCTCATGAAATCTTTCCTATAAACAGTCTATTCCGTGTTGTAGATATTAATCTGCTTCTCAGCCAGGCAATACTGTTCCCCTTCCTCTAATTTTTTTTTCTATTTGCATTACGAGCCAGACTCAAATACCCTTCCTCTGAATGAGTAGTACTTGAAATGTCCCATTGAAATCAGAGGAAGAATGTCGCAATCAGGCCCTTAATTAATTAATTAATTTAAAACATGTTCTTTTAGACCTTGAGATTCTAAGCCATTGTGTAAATGTATGTAAAGTGCTAAATGCTTTTTTAAGTGTCAGAGGGGTAGCCGTGTTAGTCTGGATCTGTAAAAGCAGCAAAGAATCCTGTGGCACCTTATAGACTAACAGACGTTTTGCAGCATGAGCTTTCGTGGGTGAATACCCACTTCGTCGGATGCAAGGAGTGGAAATTTCCAGGGGCAGGTATATATATGCAAGCAAGCAGCAAGCTAGAGATAACGAGGTTAAATCAATCAGGGAGGATGAGGCCCTGTTCTAGCAGTTGAGGTGTGAAAACCAAGGGAGGAGAAACTGGTTCTGTAGTTGCAAGCCATTCACAGTCTTTGTTTAATCCTGAGCTGATGGTGTCAAATTTGCAGATGAACTGAAGCTCAGCAGATTCTCTTTGAAGTCTGGTCCTGAAGTTTTTTTGCTGCAGGATGGCCACCTTAAGATCTGCTATTGTGTGGCCAGGGAGGTTGAAGTGTTCTCCTACTGGTTTTTGTATATTGCCATTCCTAATATCTGATTTGTGTCCATTTATCCTTTTCCATAGAGACTGTCCAGTTTGGCCAATGTACATAGCAGAGGGGCATTGCTGGCATATGATGGCGTATATTACATTGGTGGACGTGCAGGTGAATGAACCGGTGATAATGTGGCTGATCTGGTTAGGTCCTGTGATGGTGTCGCTGGTGTAGATATGTGGGCAGAGTTGGCATCGAGGTTTGTTGCATGGATTGGTTCCTGAGCTAGAGTTACTATGGTGCGGTGTGCAGTTACTGGTGAGAATATGTTTCAGGCTGGCAGGTTGTCTGTGGGCGAGGACTGGCCTGCCACCCAAGGCCTGTGAAAGTGTGGGATCACTTTTTTGCTTTTTTGTTTCAGTTTTCACCAAAAAGGTTAGTAGGGATGATACTTCTAACGCAGTGAACACCAGTGAAAATGAGGTAGGATCAGCGGCTAAAATAGGGAAAGAACAAGCTAAAAATACTCGCAGGGAACACACTAGGACTTTAATTCTAATTTATTTTAGAGGGCTCTAACTAACGCTCACCAGTGGCTGGATAAAATTTCCAGCCTTCCAAGCTGGCTTGAGACTGGTGTAGCCATTGGTAGTGGAGTGGTGGCTTGAAATACCATAACTAACCACTGCTACTTTGTGTGGATGCTGTGGCCACTTCAGAGTAGCTATTTTGATGGCTACCCAGACCACGACTCTCCACCATCCTTTTGTCTGTTCTGGCGCTTGGATTGCGCAGAATCTCTCTGTCTGGGGCGTTGATTTGCGGAAATGACTTGCCTGAGTTTGAAAGATAGCTCCAGGGCAGGTGGAGGGACGCAGAAGTCCAGCTCTGTCGTCCAATCCCAGCAGTCTCCAGCAGAAGAGCACAGACAATCAAGAGTGTGGGGCGAGGAATCTGGTGGACCGGTGGGCGTGCCAGCAAGCGGGAAAGCTGTGGAGGGCGAGGATGCAGCCTTCGAGAGAAAAGCCGAGAAGCGAAAAGAAAAAGGCAACAGCCAGAAGGCAAAAAAGAAAGTGAAGAAAAGTCATAGAGACAAAGGTACCCAAAGTCAGTGAGCCCAGAAGCGCCGCGGGGCCATCCAAACTGCCATTGCACGGACGGGCACCTCGACGCCCCCTAGGTGGGTCAGTGCCTCACCAGTGACGGTGGACTCTGGGTGGGGAGGCCACCAGTGTAGGGAGAGGTGGACTCCTGCGGGCGCCCGATGGGGGGGAAGGATCTCTTCCTCACCTACCGAGACATGGCACGAGCGGAAACGTCCCCCGCCCGCCGGGCGCGGCCCGGAATCATCGGAAGGATTCCCCCCGCCCCAGCCCAGGGAGGGATCATCCGGTAAGGAAGAGGGGAAGAATAGAAAAATTATATAAAAAAACAAGAAGGATACAAAAATAAAAATAACATATATAATAAAAAAAATATATTTCAAAAATAATAAACAAAAAAAAATAAAATAATAAAAAAACAAATATAGGAAGAAAGAATACAGGAAGAAAAGGACAGGACAAGCCAAGCCAGAGTGGCAGCTGGAAAAGCCTCAGCAGCAGGTGGAGAGGGAGCTGGAAAAGGAAGGGTGCTCAGGTGCGCCTTGCCAGGTGCCAGGCCCAAGCCTGGCAGAAGCATGGTCCATCATCCTCTGATGTCTCTTGGCGTCTCGGTCTGGTCGCTAGCATCTGGCCTGGCTGTCTCTCTCTGAGTGTGCAGGAAGTCTGTCATCTAATGTACTGTTACCTCAGTTCTGCATCTATTGTGATGTCTGTGTGGAAGACTTGCATAGAATGAGACTAATTTTACTACAGACTTTTACTTTATAAGAATTTTTACTTTGCATTACTTGTGAAACTTAACAGCACTTATGACTTTCCTGAACAGATACACAGACTAACACTTTTTGCTTCTTTTAACATAGCAGACAGCTAGCTTACCAGTGTTGCACTTCTGCAGGGCGTGAGCAGGCTCTTCCTTTCTTGAGCATTGCCAGGAGCAGCCTTTTGGCAGGCCTGATTGACTTTAGCGCTTTTGCACAGGGTGCAAGGCAGCCACCAGCAAAGCGTCAACATGCACGCTGCGGCTCTCTCTGCGCTGCAATCTCGAGGCTTCTGAGAATCTCCTGAGACTTGGTTCCTAACTGAAACTGACTAGACTCCTGAGACTGTTGGTTGGTTCCCTTTGGTCTAGACTTCTGAAACTGGACTAAAACATGTATGCTTTACTCTTGCAGCACACCCCGCATCGACTGTTTCATCGCATTGCAGAGGCTGGCTCCTCAAAGGACTCCCTAGGACGGAGAGCGGACTCTCCTGATGAGACTGGAGAAGGGAGAAAGACAGAGGCTGGGAGCGGCAGGCTGAAGACAGGAGCAGAGCAGAGGAGTCAGCAGAGAGGCACACAGGGGGAGCTGAGCAGGCACAGCAGCAGTGAGGCCAGGGGCTGGAAGGACAGTGGCGGGCTAGCAAGCGAGGAGGATGACACTGACGAGCATGGCAGGCAAGAGGAGGACTCCGCAGCATGTGCTGGAGCACCTTGGGCATGCGGACGCAAGAGCGCTGCCCTGAGTGCCTAAGAAGCCCTGCCCCCCAACCCAAAGTTACACCCCCTCACAACGCAAAGGAGAGGTGTCCGGGGCCCTGAGGGCTGACTCTAGAGGACCTGAGGCTCAACAGAATGCTCATGTTCGCCTGTCAACTACAGCACTACAAGCTCTTACTTTACGTTATCAATCCAATACCAGTCCTAACCCCCTGTGTGCCCCCACTGTGTACTACATTATTGTTAGCGGTTTGAGTGTTTCACTTGGTTCGTGTGTTGTTTGGTGGGTGTTGGGTGGGAATTGAGTGTGCAGTGCACAGCCCACACCCAGTGGTGCAGTACAGACTTGGGTGCAACAGGTCAACTGCACAACCTGCAGTCACCATGCACCAGGGTGTGTCTGGACAGTCTGTCTGTGTGGGTGCTGTGTAATGTGCTGTATGCTGTGGTGTGTATGCTGTGCATCCATGCATGCAAGGTTCCCTTGTGCAGGCCCCACTGAGGTGCCGCAGTGCCCTCATCCCCGCACTGCCCCCCAGCCCCAAAGCCCCCTCCCCCCCTCATCCCCCCCTCCCCCTCCCACACCCCCACCCCCCCCCCCCACCCACCCCCCTTCCCCCCAACCCATAACCCCAGCCATCCCCAAAACCCCTATCCCCCCAAAAACCCTCCCAACCCCCCACCTCCCCACCCCCCCTCCCCCCACCACCCCAACCCCCCCTCACCCTACCCCACAACCCAGGAACAGTCCCCCACCTGTCCCCAGGAGGTTGTCCGTCCACACAGGACATCAGGTCTGTACATCAGTGCACACCTTGCAGCAATCAAAAGAAAAAAAAAACATGAAAAAAAGTTTAAGAAAAATTTTTAAAAATTTATTGAATTTTGTCTTAGTTTTTAAAACGTTTTGGAAGTGGGTCTGGTGGTTTGTCTTTGTTTTGCTTAAATCAGGTCTTAAAATCAAGTGGACAGCCTGCTCTACAAAGCTCCTTGCAAAAAACTCGCTTTCAAAGCCTCCCCCGCTGCAGCCGCTTCTGGGCGAGCGGTGTCTCAGCAACACAAGCCAGCCACCAGCAGCTGCCCCCGCCCCCTCAACCTCCCAAGCCGCCAAAGCCCTTGCTCTCACAGAGACACTCACAGAGACAGCAAGCAGCAATAGCAGCAGCGACATCAGGGGATATTCTTTTCGCTGATGATCTCCCCACCAGAGTCACCCACCATCTCCACCACCTTGACACGTCACCTCACCTCCACCACCATCAGTTTGCTGCTCCTCGAGTCAGGAAGTTTTCCAGGTTCCTAGGCGAGCAGGGGGCTAGAGCGAGCTGGCTCAGGGGCATGAGCCACTGCCCCGGGTCCCCATGTACTCACTGTAGGCATCCAGGAATTTTTGTGGTTCCTGAAAGGTCAGGAAGAGAGACAGACCTCCTGCCCTGGCGGCGATGAGAGTTTGCCCGCGCGCCCTTGCATGGACCACCGCCCACCCACCCCATGGTCCACCAAAGCTCTGCGTCCCAGCACCTGGCCACGGCTGCCCAACCCAATAATGTTGCCCCTGGTTGGCTGGCCAGGCTGGGGTGGTGGTAGGGATCTAGTCCCATCTAGCATTGACCCCCCCACCATCACGCCCCCATCCCCGATGACTGATCACCTCGAGTGAGTCGAGAGTCACGTGGACTCACTACCTGCGAGCAGCTTTACAGTTGATTGACAGCAATCAATGAGCATCAGCAATCCCATGGTAGGTGCCCGCGTGCCGAAGTGGTTAGCTGCTGTCTGGCGCAAGTCTGCTTGGGCACACCTGCTCTGCACTGCGGCCACTGCGCTCCTCAGGTCCTGGGCTGGCTGCAGTCAGTCAGGCAGCAGGCAGGGGACGTCACACCAAAGTTTCGTGTCCTCAAGCTGAAGCATCCACACTCTGTGTCATCCCAGACCTGCAGCACAGACTGCAGCACTATGCGGTCCCCTTGTTGCTGTGCCCTGCCCTGGGCCCACCACACCATGAACGCCCATGCCATTGACCCTGCACCACCATCCTGGCTTCTCCTGGCGTTTCTGACTCTCTGAGCCGCTGTGCCACTCCGCCTGCGCCCTGCCCTCAGCTCTCTTCGCAGGGGCTGCAGCTGAAGGTGAGTGGATGGCGATAAGGTGAGGAGTTGCGAGCGTGCATAAGGCGCGCGAGAGTGCAGCGGCTCTCATGCTCGCAGTGCTGCCATGCGCAGACACCAGACAGGCGCGCGAACAGATTTCAGCGAACAGATTTCAGGAAGAGGAGAAGAGGGGGGAGAGTGGATTGAATGTTCACACTAAACACAAACCACCACCACCAACCCTTCCCCAGCATGCATTGGGCAAGAAATGAAAAAATGGGAAGCGGGAGGGGGGGGGGGGGGGGGGATAGCTTCCACTTCCCACAGTGCACCTCCACGCTGGCCTCGTGAATGAATGGTGAATGTGGAATTCGAATTTGTGTTATTTAGTGGATACACAAAATTGCTTTTCTCGTGGTCAATCACAAAATCGACTTTAAGTAGATTCGAAATAGTCCTGTAGTGTAGACAAGGCCTTAGACAAGTTAGATGTCTTCAAGTCACCAGTGCCTGATAAAATGCATCCTAGAATACTTAAGGATCTGACTGAGGAGATATCTAAGCCATTAGTGATTATCTTCTAAAAGTCATGGAAGATGGGAGGGATTCCAGAGGAACGGAAAAGGGCAAATATAATGCCAAGCTATAAAAAGGAAAATAAGGACAACCAGGGGAATTACAGACTAGTCAGCTTAACTTCAGTACCCAGGAAGATAATGGAGCAAATAATTAAGCAATCAGTTTGAAAACACCTAGAAGATAATAAGGTGATAAATAACAGTCAGCATGGATTTGTCAAAAACAAATCGTGTCAAACCAACCTAATTGCTTTCTTTGACAGAGTAACAAGCCTTGTGGATAGGGGAGAAGCAACAGATGTGGAATATCTTGACTTTAGTAAGGCTTTTAATACTGTCTTGCATGACCTTCTCATAAACAAACTGGGGAAATACAACCTAGATGGAGCTACTATAAGATGGGTACATAACTGACTGGAAAACCATTCCCAGAGAGTTATCAGTTTTATACAGTCAAGATAATGGCATAGAGTTTGTGGATGATACCAAGCTGGGAGTAGTTGCAAAAGTTTTTGAGGATAGGATTAAAATTCAAAATCATCTGGACAAACTGGAGAGATGGTCTGAAGTAAATATGATGAAAATCAATAAGGACAAATGCAAAGTACTCCACTTAGGAAGGAACAATCAGTTGTACACGTACAAAATGGGAAATGACTGCCTAGGAAGGAGTACTGTGGAAAGGAATCTAGCGGTCATAGTGGATCACAAGCTAAATATGGGTAAACACTGTAACACTGCTGCAAAAAACCAAACATCATTCTGGGATGTATTAGCAGGAGTGTTGTAAGCAAGACACGAGAAGTAATTCTTCTGCTCTACTCCACACTGATTAGGCCTCAACTGGAGTATTGTGTCCAGTTCTGGTTGCCACATTTCAGGAAAGATGTGGACAAATTAGAGAAAGTCCAGAGAAGAGAAAGAAAAATGATTAAATGTTTAGAAAACAAGATCTATGAGGGAAGATTGAAAAAATTGGGTTTGTTTAGTCTGGAGAGGAGAAGACTGAGAGGCAACACGATAACAGTTTTCAATTACATAAAAGGTTGTTACAAGGAGTAGGGAGAAAAATTGCTCTCGTTAGCCTCTGCTGGTAAGACAAGAAGCAATGGGCTTAAATTGCAGCAAGTGTGATTTAGATTGGACATTAGGAAAAACTTCCTGTCAGGGTGGTTAAGCACTGGGATAAATTGCCTGGGGAGATTGTGGAATCTCCATCATTGTGGATTTTTAAGAGTAGGTTACACAAATACCTGTCAGGGATGGTCTAGATAATACTTAGTCCTGCCATGAGTGCAGGGGACTGGACTAGATGACCTCTGGAGGTCCCGTCCAGTCCTATAATTATATGATTCTATGTAGCGTCCTCCTCCAGTGCTTTAAGGATCATCAGAGGGCCAGATTCTGTTAGCCTTACTCTCCTTGAGTAGTTTCTTTCTCCGTGGGTACCTCCACTGAGTTCAGTGGCATTGTGAAATAAGGTAAGGTTCAACTTCAGTAAGGCTATCAGAATCTGACCCAAATACATGACTGGACTGAAGTATAAACTCTGGCCACCTGACACGATGAAAAAGCCACAGAAATGCTATTACTAGTGCATTGAAGAGTAGTCTAGCAAGAAGCAAAATTAAAAACTCCTTAAACACATACAGGGTCGATTCTGATTCTCTTACTCCCATTGAGTAGTAACTTTCCCCCCAAGTTATCCCACTGACTTCAGAGGGTCTAGTGGTGACATAACTGACTACTCAATGGCAGTGAGAGTGTCACAACTTGGCCCTTTGAGCTGAATTTACCCTAACATTGGTTGTGTTTCCCAAGTAATATATTTATATTTAGGAATTAAATTGGCGGAGAAAAAGGAAAATGATGTCAAGCCCAAATCCTCTTCCTCTCTGGTACAGAGCACACAGAGATTGTGATGTATTCTGATATTTAGTTATTTTAGGTAAATGAAGTGACTCCAAAATTGATGAGTTTTTGCAATGTATCATTTAATCATTTGGACCAGGTTCTGCCGCTCTAACTCCGTGAACAGGCCCTGTGGGGTGGATTGTGACTTTGACCACACTTTTATGCATGGGAGTAAAGGGCAGTAAGAACTCTCATTACGTTTCTGCATGGACTACCTGGACTTTGAGTCCAGGCGTATACAAATTAACTTACACCTCATGAGTGGGTGGGGAATCGGAAGAATCCCTGCTCCATCACAGAACACTGGCCAGTACAATTGAAGTGGTGAAGGGAGTGTTGTAATGTGTTGTTGATATAAGCCAACAGCAAATTAATAATCCCTCAGAAGGAAGCAAGGCGAGAATTGTGTCTGAATCAAAGTGTCTCCTGGTGCTACTTTTGGAGTGGTGCAGCAAATCTGTCTAAAGGCACAATCTGACCCAATGGGAGTACTCAGGTAGCAAGGGACTAGTCATGAGTAATGCCCCAAAATACTAAAGAATTTGTTACAAACAAACCATTTTGCAAATGGACTGAATGAAACTCTTTCCTCTCCCCACCTGGTGACAATTCTTTAGCTGGGTGGTGAGTGCTTTCTTCTTTGTCTCCTGTGCTCATTTGTCTGAACTCTCAGCCTGTGCAAACCAATAATGGACTGAATGATAATGAGGGGGAACACGCAAAAGTAATTCATTGCAGGGAAATATGGTTTTCTTGCTGTAAAGTTACTGCATGTAAATAATACATGAGGTGATTTCCTCTCAGGAAGGCTACTAGCAAACATTTCCAATGGTTGGAGACATGAAATTGGCAATAGAGGAGTGCTCAAATTGTTTTGCAGATCTTGGAGGTAGAGAAAGCAGTGAAGGAAAAAACTATTGAATTCTCTCATGCTCTAAGACTATAGAGAAATGCAAATATACAATTTCATTAAAATAATTAAATAAATGATGAGGGATTCTAACATTCTGGTTTTACAGATGCACAGATAAGTTGTAAAGAGAATTTCAAGAAAGTAATTTGAGACTCTTCTGGATTTTGTTTCACTCTGTGATGCAGTAGGGTGCACAAGATGATTATTGCTGCTGTTTTGCCTAAACTTTAGGAGTTTTGAAAAAAAAAACCTTGTATTTAACATCTCCATTTTTTTTGTCTAAATATTTCACCAACAGTAGACACTGATGGAGCAACAATGCTGATTATGGTTTCTATGGGGAAAAACTAGCCACTGATTGTCCTTTAAAAGGGGCCTACAACAGGATTTAGTTGGAGATGTCAAGGATGAGTAAAGAACAATCTATGATGATTTTTTCCCCAGTGGAATTCAGTTTAGAAAGTTCTTTTTAAGAGACAGAAAGCCATCAAGTATTCACAAGTTTAAAACCATAAATCATAATGGAATAAGCAACTTCCTATTTCAGTTACCCAACTCCATAAGCTTTATCTACCTCATAGCTCTTGCATTCAAGGCTCTTAAAAATCCTCAGTCATTTTTCCCCCGAATTGTGATATGTTGTGTTAATCATTCACTATAATGTCCCGAAAATGAACCAGAATATTTTTACAGATTTTTCTGCATAAATCATGCATGCATGCTCATATACACACAAAAATCTGTTTAAATAGGAGGATATTTTTGGACCTCATTTGCTTTTGAAGTAGATTGAGGCTAGGATACTGATGCTGTCTATGAACAGGCTCACTTATGTGGCAAGATGCCAAGTCCCAAAGCACGAAACAACTTGGGATTAAGTCCTTTCTTGGTAGTAAAAGATATAGCAAAAGAAAGGAATTTGCTTTCCATGGCTTCCCTTTGCTAGTATCTCACAGGTTGTATTATCAGTATAACTTGTTTTGCCTGTGTGGTGGCATGTGTAATGTTAAGTGTTACCTTGAGACAATGCTACAGTGTTATGGTAGAATGATGCTTTTGCTTATCATTGCTTCCAGCAGAAATTAGAATAAAGCCTCATAAAACTCACCTCCACTGTAATGCATACAGAAATGTGCCATCTGATATGGCTGGTCAAGTGGGGAGATGTGACTACTGCTGCTGATTGACTGTGAATCCTATTATTTTTGTCAACTTATCTTTCCACCTTGTTTGTTTCATTTGACTATTATGTCTTGTCCTTTAGGCTGTAAGCTCTTTAGAGGCAAGGACTATCATTTACTGTATGCTTATACAATGGGGTCCCCACCTGTCCTTAGCTGCAACCACAATGAAAATGAAGTTGGGGGTTGGTCCTGCTTTGAGCAGGGGGTTGGACTAGATGACCTCCTGAGGTCCCTTCCAACCCTGATAGTCTATGATTCTAAATGATTAAGAATGAGAATGAGAATGCATCTTCACGCCATCTGTTATATCACATGCCACCTGGAAAAGCTGCTTAGCAACAGAAGTCATGATGGATGCATGACTGGTGCCCCAGTCTAAGGTTTTTTTTCTGAGAGTCAAAGTGCTCTGTGGGATTGGCACTAGTCCTTTGAAAAATCCCCCTGCCCTCTACATACACACACAAACACTTTCTCTGCACCTATCATCTCCCATGTCAGTTACCTTCTACTGGAATTATGAAAATATTGCCCAGTGTGAATGCAGAAGTCCAGGTTTCTTAGGATTCAGTTCAGACACCATATCTTTGTATGACAACATTTTTGCAAACATTTTTATTGTCACATTGTCAACTGCTTTCTAAACAATGAATTATAATGGCCTGGAATTAACTTTCAGTTCCTTGACATTAACTGAACAGAATCTCTGTTTGTTCTCCTCAGATATATCTTCTTCTTCCTCTCTGGTATCTCATTGTCTTCTGGAACAAGCCTTGGATCTATTTGTCTGAGCTGAATTTTGTGCAGTCTGCTAGAGAAGTAAAGAGTGGTAGTTTGCATGAAATGTTGGGAGATAGAGGGGTTTAACATAGTGAGATGCTGCAAACTGGTGTGGAGTGAGAGTAGCTTTATTGGGGAAGATTTCAATAGTGGCAAAGCCAGCAATGGCTTAAATAAATAAACAAATAGCACTAATTATGTAATCAATAGTGTTTGTGGAGGGAAAAATATCCTGCTTAACATTGAGTAGCTAAGCTAGTACCTTTTGCAGGAACATAAAGTAATCAAGACTGTGTTTGCACAACGGTACCCCAAAGAGAGAGAAAAGCAGGTAAATCAGATACCAGTTAAAGTCAGAGCTGTATGCGAGCTGTTGATGAGCCACATTTCCCTACACAGCTACTGTTGAACAAATGCATATCCAAAGCCCGGTGGAGTGAATGGGCCTCTTTCCACTGACTACTGTGGAATTTAGATCAGATCCCATATATGAAATGGGTGCAGTTTGAAGCAGAGCTGGCTTGCAGGCAGGTGGGCAGAGCGGGGAAAGCTCCCGCACCCCGACCCCGTTTCCTGGCTGCAGCGCTGAGTGGGCGGGCAGAATGGGTGGGGACACGGGGGCGTCAATTTTTCCAGGCCCCCACAATTGGCCAGGGCCCCTGGGCACGGCCCTGTTGGCCTAGTGGCTAATCCGCCACTGGGAGGAGGGCAGGCAAGCAAGTGGGCGGCCAAGCAGTGGAGGAGAGCCTCAAAAACAGGTAGGCCTGCTGCCTTGGGGAGCTGGGCCCGGCATGGGGCAGTGGGACAGGGACAGGTGCTGGCAGCCATGCATGCTGGAGAGAGGCCTCTCTTCCCAGAGCCGGGTACATGCCCAGGGCCCCAGGTCAGAGTGTCCATTAACCCACACAAGGCTGGCTGGAAGGAGTGGGGAGAATGCAGGCCACCGATCCCTCCTGTCCCCCCACCCCTCTGTCATTTTCTGCCCACCCGAAGTCTGGGCCCACCCAAATGTCCCATCCTGGCTACGCCACTGACTGGGGGCCACGGGGAAGTGGCCCAAGAAAATGAACTGAGGAGTCGGAGGAGACGCAGCAAGTGGCAGCCATTTACAAGGTCCCTGAGCTGGGACACAGCGTAGTGGGTGGACCTAGCTTCCCTCCCTCCCCCTCACCACCATGAGGAAGTGGCCAGACAATTGGCTACAATTGCCACTGAGGGAAGTGGCTTGACAGGGAGCATTGCACAACTTTAAACGAGCATGTTCCCTAACTGATCAGCAACATAGCAATGAAACAACATTAACCGGGATGACTTTAAGTGAGGAGTTACTGTACAAGAAAAACACAGTCAGTCGGGGATGTAAAAGAAACAATACAAAATTTGCCCTGTGTGTTCTATCGAGTGAGCCAAGAATCCTTCTCTCATATCCTATCTCCAGAGGGAGAACTGTATGGGGAGGGGAGAGTTTTGTTGTAGAAGGGATTGGGTTTTTGGGTTTTGTTCTATATGTGCAATGTTTGTACAGACAATCCTCAGACTTAAGACACAATTGGTTCCTAAAAATTGCATCATAAGTCAAAACTTCATAACTCAGAACCACAGTCCACTCCATTGCGGGACTGAGCATCGCAAAGTCAAAAACAATTGTCATAAGTCGAATCAGGGTGTCAATTCAGAAGCGTCGTAAGTGCCATTTGTCATAAGTTGAACATTGTAAAGTCAAGGATGGCCTGTATTTAAATATCCAAACTTCATCTCTTGAAAGTCCAACTCACAAGTCTCAAACTGATGCCAAGTCTTCCCCAGTCCTTGCCTAGGTCTCAGGGGAGGTTCTGGAGGGTCTACACTGAGCTCCCACCTTCTCTCCCTTAGTATATCAAATCCTAAAACTAAGTAGAAGCCCATTATGCTGCCTCTTTGGCCATGGCCACTTCTTTCATCTGGTTCCAAGTTGTTTAGAGGAGAGACAAAGAGCTCCTGATCTTTCCACATCTCCCACTCATAAGAAAGCCGCTTTTATGCAGGCTACCATTCCCGGTATACCTTACTGTAGCGTTAACTCCCACCAGCCCCTAGGAACCACAATTCTCAGCATTCTTCAGGGCTGGATCTAGGAACATGGTATCTGAAGAGTGGCCCCGAGCACCTTCTCAAAGACAGTACTTCCTCAGAGTGAAAATTTCTCATTCTGTGTCACCAACATCACTTCTACCAGCAGCTGGGGTTTGTGTGTGTGTGTATGTGTGTGTTATGTTTTTGGCAGTCTCCTATCCAAACCCTGACTAGCTTTGACCCAAATTATCTCACAGAAGCTAGTATATAGACTCAGAGACTCAGAGACTCTAAGGTCAGAAGGGACCATTATGATCATCTAGTGTGACCTCCTGCACAACGCAGGCCACAGAATCCTACCCATCCACTTCTATAACAAACCCCTAACTTATGTCTGAGTTATTGAAGTCTTCAAATTGTGGTTCAATAGCAGCAGGTCTGAACACAAGAACTCAAGAACATGTAGGAACTCACCTAGTAATTATTTTGTTTGGTTGGATGAATTAAAGCCCATCCATGTTTCAGGTGCTCCACTGAATTTTAAAAATAATTGGTGATTAGAAGGCATAATTTTAATGTACAGCAAGAAACCCAGCCTCTCGCCCTTTTTTTTGTTTTGTTTTTCAGGATTTCTGAAGTAGTGTAGCTTTACCACTCTGAAAGGATGCCTGCGTGATAGCTTCACATATAAACATTTTTCTTTATTTTGCAAGAGTAATTTTCTCTTTTATTTTAGATACACTGTAATCCAAAACCACTGCTGTGCTTTCAAATTCATTTCAACCCCTGTAAATCCTTGCACTTCGCTCCCAGCAGCTAAAGCCATACATTATACAGTTCCGAAGCTGATCTTTGTCTAGCTGAGAAGACTTATTTATTTTGATAAAATAATATTTATTAACGTCAAAATTCCTCAAGACATTTATAACGTGGGAGATTTTCATCTACTCATGGTGGGAGAGCAGCAGTTTTGCTCTGAAGAAGTTGAGCCAAATTCTGGACAGATATTTAGAAATTCAGACACTGTGCTTTGATATCTTCAGTAAAGCCATCCGCTCTTTGAATATTAATCAGGGGATAGAAGAAAAATAGGTGTTATGTTATGCAGAAGGATGAGGCTGCTTGAAACAGCCTGTGCTCTTGTGAGTTACCTCCTGCGCTCCAGAGCTTGTTGTTATACAGCTAAATAACTTAACAAATCTTTTTTGTTAAATGGCTTATAGAGCCAATCCTGTCCTAAGTAATAGCCTGGATTTCACTGGGGTCCTGTGAGCATAATGGAAGGAAGAATTGTGTCTGGTGTCAGTGATGTGAAAGAAGAAATTGATTATTTCATAGTACCAGATGGTGCTTAACAGAAGATACAGAATGGAGAGAAACGGGAACAGACTTTTCTCTGGGGTTTTTGCTCCCTTTAGTGCAGGGGGATGTACTAGTAAGTGGGAAATGTCAATGGTGGGATCTGAAAAGTGGTGTACTTCTGCAATCTTTACTGGCAACAAAGTTTGGTAGCCCTGAGGCTGCTCTTGTTTGCACCAGGGGCCAAAGTGGATCAAGGCAAAAAGTGATGTAAAGCCAGGTATGTCTCCCCTCTCCAGCTGTACCACATGCTACTCTGATGCATCTTCAGAATATGACTTGTGATGCCTCCCACAAATAACTTAAATTTTAGAAATAACGTAATTGGGTGGGGTGGTGACAGCAAATACAGAACAGATGTTGGGAGGAGGGTAACAACAGTATAATACCCTACCATTTCTCACTTTGAGACATGTGCACATCTTGGTGAATCCAGAGTAGTTATAGGTTAGTTGGTTGGTTCATCTGTTTGTTTCAATGTACCTGAAAGAAGGAGGGTGAAGCTAATTCTAGACTGTTGTGGGCATTGCAAGAAAATTGACTTATTTTTTCCAGGAGGGATTGAAATAAGGGTGGGAGAGTGGTCTTGCATATGAGGTGGCATGGAAAATAAAGAGACTTTTGTGGGAGAAGCCGATGAATGGAGCTTCAAGGCTGGCAAAAGTAGTGGAACCATATCAGTGTGGAGTGAGAAAGGCGTGAGAAAGAGAGTAATGTAAGGCTTTGAAGGCAAGAACAAGAAGTTTACATTAGTTGCAGTTGAGATGATGTTGCTCAAAACAGGAGATTTTTTAATGAATTAACATTCAACGTTTTCTTATTGATGCATACCTGATCAGTGGGTTTAACTAACACATGTTCTACGTGCTTCCCTCTGTGCCTCATCCATTCTGATTCAGCTCTTAACTAGTGGACTTAGTTCTTTAGCTCAAGCTGCAGAGGGTTATGGTTTTTGCTCTGGAGATCCCAAGCTCAATTTCCAGTGAGAAGCACAATGATGATGATTATTAAATGGGTGTATTTATAATATGATTGATAAGACAAAGCATGATAAATAAAACTCTGATAGGCTGTGTACAAAGGTTCCTGGAAACTGATGTTTTAACATCAAGAAAGATGGATGTTTTAGTGACTAGGGCATTAGACTAGGCCTTAGGAGTCCTGAGTTCAAGTCTCTGCTCTGTGACAGGCTTCCTATGTGACCTTGGGCAACTCCCTTAGTTTCTCCATGTCTCAGTTCTCTATCTGTAAAATGAGATTAATAGCATATGCCTACCTCACAGGGCTGTTATGGGGATAAATACATTAAAGGATATGCTACTATAGTGATGGGAGCTATGTAGGTGCTTAGGCTAGATCACGGATCTCAAACTCAAATCACCAGGAGGACTACTACATCAGCCCAAGGGCGGCATCACTGAAACCTTTTCCTACAACAATACAAAAGAATAGTAAAAAATGAAGAGTAATATAGTATGCTATTAAAAGTCAATGTATTAACTTTTTAAAAACTGTAATGTGAAAAGTCAGTGCTAATGTTGACAGTCATTTCATTTTTAGCCACTTAGCTGGCAGCGTTTTGCATCAGCCAGAGCATGAATATTAGGTTGGTTTCATCTCAGGATATCAAATCTCAATGTTGCTTGCAAATGTTCATCAGTGAGCCTTGAACTTAACACAAATTTGTTAATCTTCATGGAAGAGAAAAACTGTTCATATATATATACTTCCAAACATTGCCATTACCCTTGCGGAAGCAGAGAATAACATGGGAAGTCTTTCTTGTGAAAGAAACCAGTAGAATTCTGGAATTCCAACATCTATATACTTCTGCTTCAAAATGGTATCACACAGAAACTCCACTAACTCCATCTGCATTTCCCCTGCCTCCGACCCTGCCCCTACTCCACCCCTTCCATGAGGTCCCGCCCCTGCCCCGCCTCTTCCCACACCTTCCCCGCACCCATTCAACCCCTTCCCCAAATTCCCACCCCAGCCCCGCCTCTTCCGCACCTCCTTCCCAGAGCGCACCATGTTCCCACTTCTCTCCCCCCCAGAGCGTGCAAACAGCAGTTTAGTGGCGGCCAGGGAGGAAGCACTGGGAGGTAGGTGGAAGAGTGGGAACGTGGCGCACTCGGGGGGGAGGGAGAAGGAGGTGGGGCGGGTGGAGGAGGGGAGCTTGGCTGCTGGTGGGCAAAGAGCACCCACTAATTTTTCCCCATGGGCGCTCTCAGCTGTGTATTTGAGACCCCTGGGCTAGATAGAATATAAAATTCTATACTTGGAGACTCATGCTAGTTACTAGCATTTCAGAGAGTTTGGCCATGCGAAGTCCTGAGTGCATCCTAAATGGTGCTAAGAACCTTCAATTCCCACTGGAACCAATGCTTGGCACCTCACAGGATGGCTCTGAAAGTGGAACATACCCACTCTTGCAATTCTCATAGGCTTCTAGAAGTCAATGGGAGTTTATCCTGCCTAGGAATTGCTGGAGTGGGCCCCAGAGGATATTTTACTTTAAAATACACCTTTCTCACCTCCAAGCACTATGTGCAGCAGCTTCCTGGCTTTTCATCTTTGTGTCAGCATGAAAAAACTTTAAGGAAACTATTATACTTATTCCACTATATTCTCTACAAAATGTATGGTTTTTTTTCTGTCTCTTCATCTCCTATACATAGTATTTGTTGGAGGGATTGGCAAAAGATGGCATTTAATAATCCATTAGCAAATTAAAAGCCCACATGTTTTCCAGCTAAGAGTGCTTCTTGCTCGCAGAAAGAAAAACCTTCTACACCATGTCAACATTGAAAATTGTTTGCAAACATCAGTTGGAAACCTGCCTACATGCTGCTATTCGAACCTGGAGCAGGGACATCTGTGGTTTGGAATTGGGCTCATTAAACACCTACCAGCTTCCAAAGGAAAAAAAATACTCTGGATAAATCTTAAAATGCTTCCCATCCTGCAATGAGGTGATTCCACAGACCATGGAAAAGAGCTCCACTAATAAACTCTCACTGTTACGGAAGCAAATATTGGGACTTCTTGAAAGGAATATCTAGCAGTTGCATTATCCAGCATTGCATCATCAGCTGTTAAGTAGAGTGAATAATAAAAATAAAGGGTGAGATTTTCAAAAGTCCTGTTTCAAAGCAAAGCAATTCAGGAGGTAGGAGTGCAAGCCGAGGTGAGTGATGCCCACTTCCTTGGATCTGTGTTCAAAGTGAGAATTCATGAACAGGCTTGGGCTCTAACAGTAATGGTACTTAAACATTGGAATGGTTTAAGAGTGGTGGTAGTGGAGGACTCACCCCTGCTTGGAGTCTTTACAAAGACATCTAATTTTGTTCTAATAGACACTCTTTACTCCAGCTTCTGGGAACAATTTGATGCCTTATTTTTAATGGAGGTTCAGATTGATAGTCTCATTGGCCATGTAGCCAATCATGTGAACTGGCCAGATTGGTAGTTCCCTCTGGCTTTGGAGTCTATGAATCTCTGACTTAGTCTCATGATTTGCAATACTGTTAAACCTAAAATTGATTCAGAGCAGAAATGGCTGAGGTGTGTCAAGAAATATTCTAGGAGATGAGACTTAGCTATTAGCTGCAGCAGCCCAGCACCTGATAGCCCAGGTGGATATACAAGTTGTCTAGGTCAATTAACTAGGCCACCACAAGCAGCCTCCCAGAGCAAACCACAGCCATTGAAATGGCTGAAAATACAAAAAGAAAATACAAAAGAGAGGTGTGGATGGTTCAGTGAAAATGGCCTGTTTTAAGGATGTGAGGCTGACATATGTGAAGTCTAAGCGTTCTCAAGCATACTTCTTGTATGATTATTTATAATTATACAGACGTGCTCATGAGCTCCAACCAGGATTGGATACCCAACATGCTAGTCACTGTTCCAGCACATCGTATGAAACAATCCCTGCCATGAGGAATTTACAGTCTTAAGCCCTGATCTTGCAAATCTGAATACACGCGTAAAAGTTTTCAGGACCAGGGTCTACACCAGGATAAGACAAACAAGGGGGGATAATAGAGACATTAAGGTGGCCAGGGAGTGGAGATGATAACTTTCATAGTAACATCTGGTATATAGGCTTGCTGTATGCACAATGCGCAGGTTTTGAATCAAGTGTTTGGGTTGGGTATGTTACAGGATATTAAAACAAAATAATGAGTTTTAGTTTGTGTCCTGAACTTAGACTGATTTATAGATAGAAATCGGTTTGGATGGTTTATGCTTTACACATAACAAACTATCTTGTGGCAGTATTTCACAATTGAAAGGGAAAAGAATAGGTTAACAACATTTTCTTTCCATGCAGCTAATGAGGAGATGTAATTTCTCTTCAATATGTTTTAGCAGCATAATTAACATAAGTCCAAATGCTAATTGGTGCTGAGCACCTTGCGGCTTCCATTGAAGTTGTGGGTCCTTGACACCTCTGAGGATTTGTCCTGTGAACAAAACCGAACTTCTATTTTAGGCATCTGACAGTGAATAATAAGTACCCACCATATGGAAGCACCATCTTTAGGACTGAACTGTGAGTCATAATAAGTACTGGATGATATTCTAAGCACTCACTAGTCACCTGCAAAACATTTTTATAACACTCGTTGTACTGTGTAACAACCCATTTGTTGTTGAAATAGAACTTTAACTTTTTTATCACAAGGGTTGAAATAATCCTTTATTTTATTTATGTAAACTGTTTGCACTTTTCCCCACCATGCATGCTTCCTTTCACCCTGCAATATCCACATGCAAGATAATGAGGCAATATAGAAAATGATCTCTCTTGCATTTATAATATGACAATGTCACATCTTACTAAGTGACATTGATGATGGGTGAACAACTAAAGGTTTTTGAAGTTTGATTAGATATGCACATCTATCTAAACTGAACCCTGACCTTTGGGGTACTGGAAATATAGCAAAAGGAGAACAGCCTGGTAATAGTATGGTACTTTCACCTCTTGCTCAGCCAAATAAAAATTACGCAGGTCTTAGGTTTGGGTCTGGTGTGGAAAGCAGCCCTGTTTCTTCCAATACTCCCATTGCAACTAAATGAAGTGAAAGTTGGCAGAACAAATGAGGAGTAGGTTAGGCCTTGTTCTGTTTTCTCTCCTCCCTTGTGCTATTATAGAGTAAGTCCGCCAGGAAGCATAGAGATGCCACACTTCCTGTATACTCAATGTGCAATCATTTTGTTTTCCTGTCATGCAAGTCATGCTGGGTAAGAGAAAACAAAGGAGCCCAGGACAAGCTGTAGTCACAGGCTACAGCTAGAGAGTAGTAAGCAGTTTTGTTGCCTGATTTTGGTGCATAGTTTCTGTTCTTAATAAAGGATTTACTTTGAAACTTGCCCTGCTCATTAGTAAGTTACTGCTTGGTACTGGAGATGGAAGGCATGGAGTGCTGGAAGACCCAGGGAGAGAGGTAACATTGAAATGGCTGCTATAGAGCCCATATAACTGCAAGTAACTCCCCCACCATCCCTGAGAATCAGGGCAAATGCTGAAAGTGCCTGGAAAAGGTTCAGACAGCAGTTTGAGCTGTATATGAAAGCCACAGGGGCAAATAAATTGGACGATGACAAAAAGGTTGCTCTGCTCTGAACAGAAGCAGGCACAGAAGTCCTGGATGTATACAATGCATTTCATGACAACAGTGGGGGAAAGAGAGAAAAAAGCTTTCCGTAAATAAAGAAAATGTTTGAGAATCATTGTGTCCCCAGACAAAAATGGTTACTCATGAAGGACATATGTTCAGAATGAGAACAGGGAAGGGAAGGGAAACAACAGAGAAGTTTGTCACAGACTTAAAACTAAAAATTCAGATTTCCTGCGAATATGGAATATTAAAAGACTCTCATTAAAGATCCTTGTCCTGGGATGGAATAATAAAAATGCCCATCAGTTGTTAGTAAAGGAGATGGTTCGACACTAGAAAGGGCAATACGTATTTGTCAAGCGGCAGAACAAACAGAAACACTAATAAAAGCCCTAGAAAAAGGTACAGACCATATGACTGTAGATACCATAGCTAGGCCAGCAAGGGAAAAGTTCATAGAAATTAAATTGGCCAGAGAAAGAAACACAGAAAGCAATGCCAGTGATGTGGCAACCAACATGAGTGTGAAATACCCAGCATTCAGGCACATATACAGAAAGTGTAATAAACCCAACCACGATGCTAAAAGGTGCAAAGAAAACATATGTGCAAAGTAAATGTAATAACAAAAACTAAAAGAGAGGCATAAGGAACATATAAAAAGTGGGATAGGCAAAAGGGGCTGTGAAATACTATACAGGAGGAATAATTCCAGTGTTGGGAGTGTTCACACTGATACTTAAATAGAAAGGGGAAATTATAAAACAAGAGTTTGTGGTGGTGCAGAGGCAAGCAACCAGACTTGGCCCTACACCTGTGCGAGGTGCTTACTCTCATTAAAAGAGATAGAAAAACAACCTAGAACAAGATATTAAAGTATTAATAGCATCATATGAAGATGTACTCACAGGAAATAGGTGCTTCCCAGTAGGATACAAGATATGGGTTCGAGAAGATGCAGAAACAGTGGAGCATGCTACATGAAAAGTAGCCTTAGGAAAGAAGTTAGAAGCAGAGCTTCAAAACATGACCTTAGATGGTATAATTAGGAGGATAAAAGAACCAGAAGATTGTGTTCGCTCTTCTATAACTGTAGAGAAAAAAGGAGGGGGACCATAGCTGTGTATGGACCAGAAGGAGATGAACAAAAACATAAAAAGAGAACAGAGCCCCTTGGACACTCAGAGTTTCAAGATCTGCACTTTCAATACACCAGTTGGCAACACAGCAAAGTTTTGGATTATGGGCAGCTCCAGAAGATGTTAAATCCATAGGACCTGTGCTCTGTCCCAATCTGTAAGAAGGCCCTTTGAAGTGTGCCAGACCCACAAGGGTCAGTTTTCCTAAACAGTAGGCCTCAATGCATCCAAGACTGAGCCTCCAGGCTCCAGCTCTCCTGCTTCGAACTGTGAGCTCTCCAGTGTATCCAGCTTAAATAGACTCCTGTCAGAGACTTTTACCCCTCCAGGGATCAAGATTTCAGCAAGCATCTGCAATCACTACATGCAGCCTTTTCAGAACAGAGTAGAATGTATTGGTCAACTGGAATACAGCGCCGAGAAATCCTTGTTAGCACAGATGAGAAAAGTTTAATACAGCGTTCAGACTGGTCACCTCCAGGACTCCACCCAGCCAAGTTGCTGTAGAATCTATCTTGCTTCTCTCTCTCTCTCTGTCTTTGTTCCTTTGTATTAAGCCTGGTCTACACTGGGGGGGATGGGGGGGTCAATCTAAGTTATGCAACTTCAGCTACTTACCGCGGTGTCTCCACTACGGTGAGTCAACTGCTGCCAGTCCCCCGTCTATTCTGCCTGCGCCTCTCGCCAAGCTGGAGTACAGAAGTGGATGGGAGAGCACTCGGGGATCGATTTATCGTGTCTAAACTAGACGCCATAAATTGCCCCCGCTGGATCGATCGCTGCCCGCTGATCCGGCCAGTATTGAAGCCATACCCTTAGTTCCAGGTGACAGCTGGTGTGTCTGTGAGTCCACTTCTTATCACAGACACCTAACACCACTTTCCTTTGTTCTCCAGATGTAGCCATGCTATGTTCACATGTTCAGCTGCCTCTGCAGCTATATGTTAATCTTTGGTCACTGGGGTTTCCACTGTCTCCATAGGGTCTTCCATTGATATGGGATGGTTTCAGCTAGTTCTTAATGACCCATTCAGATCATCCCAGGTTGTTCAATTAAACATACACCTCATGTCTCCTGCTCTGCCTAGGAGCAGCATTTCAACCCTTCTGCACCCATTAGGTAGCAATACCAGGGTAATAGGTAGAGAGTTCATAAAAATATTACAGAAAATTCCCACATTCATCCCACTTATATTTCACTGTACAATGGGCTAGAAGGTCTAGCCAGCATGAAAGTGTATATGGATGACATAATTTGTGGCAGCATTGCCACTGAACATCAGGAATGACCAAGGAGCAGGAAGGCCTTGTGAGAGCCCTGGGCCTGGCTAAAAGTCTGAATCAAAGCAGGCAGTGAGCAAAAGTAGGCCTTGGTAGAATAAAAGCACTTTGTATCAACTAACAAGTCAGCACATTCCTGAGAAGATGGTACAGGAACACCCAGACCCCTCATATGATAAGGTGGGAATGACAGGATAATGGAGGAGGATTTTTTTTTTCAAACTATCAGTACAAGGATGGTAACTGGTAACATTTGGAATGTAACTTGTTTATATCAATGTATAAAAGGAGAATGGAAAGAGGAACATCTTTTTACTGGCCTAGCGGACAACATTATGTTGAGAGAACTGATACTTTGTCGTGGGCATACATGTGTTAGTGTGCCTCTAACCAGTGAGCCAGGGGACTGATACCAAGCTTTGCTCACAATAAGCCTGGCCCACCTTTCGCCACCGAACGGAGCCTGTGGTCTTTCTTTATGATTAACATTGACGTCTGCTGAATCAGCAAGCTGTAAGCTACACTCTAGCAGATAACACCAGCGCTCCAAGAACAGGATAGGAGCAACACAGAGATACAACAACAACAGAGAATACTGGACAGAGCGAGAGCTAATAACCATAAACTGACCAAGGCCAAATATCTATACTTGGAGAGAGAGACTGACCTCAAAAGAGACGTTTCCCCGATGAATCAAAGATTCAGGCTATGCTGAACATGCCAAGACCTGAAGATTAAAAAACAATTCAAGGGTGCTAGCCATGTTGAATTATATCAGCAAGTTCATTCCTAAACTATGCAGTTTGCACATCTCACCTAAGGCATCTCCTGCACACAGTTGCTGCATGGGCGTGGATGCCGGAGCATGAAAGAGAGTTCAATGATTTAAAACACATTCTAACTTCAGCTCCAGTGCTGCCATTTTTTGACGCATTGAAAGACATCAAACTATCCACAGACGCCTTGAATGGAGGGCTGGGAGCTGTGCTATTATGGTGTCATTGAATTGATTGGTTGCCAGTCTCATATGCATCTAGGCAGTGGTTCTCACACTTTTGTGTTGGTGACCCCTTTCACACAGAATTATAAATGCTGGAGGTGAAGCGGGGTTTGGGAGGAGGGATGCTGACAGCTTATGACCCACCATGTAAAATCCTCACGACTCCCTGAGGGGTCATGACCTCCTGTTTGAGGGTAATGACAGCTGCAGAGAAGATGTATGTGCAAATTGAAAGAGAGACACTAGGTCTGACATATGGATGTAATAGATTTTACAACTTCCTTGTAACTGATCACAGACCACTGACTGCAATATGCAAAAAAAGGACTTGGAGAAGCACCACCAAGAACACAGTGACAATTTCTGAAAATACTGAAGTATGATGTGACCCCGGCGTCCCAACCCAGATGCGAGATAGTAAGGGCAGACGCGCTATCAAGAGCATGTGCTCCATCTGTCAAAACACAGACTGATGAGCTGGAACAAGCAGTAAACGTATATGTGAAGATAAAAGTTTCATGTGCTGTTATCTCCAGGCATATGGGATAAACTGGAGACAGAAACGTTGCCAGCAATGATACAAGCAGTAAGTAAAGGGGGCAAAAATCTCAGGAGTGCTCTTGAAGGGTCAGAAATCATGGGACCTACCGTGTTAAGAAGGAAATCATTGGAACAAATACACCTTGGAATAATCAGCTCAAAAAGGAAAGATAGAGAGGTTTGCATTCTGGCCACAGATGAACACAGACATTGAAGAAATGTAAAAGCAATAAAGAATCCTGTAATATAATAGCATGAGCATAGTTCTGCAGAAGCTTTTTTTCTTGAATACCTGAAGAAGTGTTATTGCATGAAAGTGAATAAACTCATGCTCACAACATCTGTTAGTCTAATATATGCAACACTTTATCTTTTTTTTACAGATCCAGACTAACACGGCTACCCCTCTGATAATTGAAGAAATGGTGAGCAGACATTGAAGGTGTCAGAAGTACTGAAATTCTGAGCAGCACGAACCACTGGTATCACATGAACAACTTATGGTTTCGTAGCACAGAGTTGGAATTGACATGGTCAACCTGGGAAGATCTGATCTTCTCATTACAATGGACTGCTTTACCATTTCCCCAGAAATAGTCATGCTCAAACATACCACAGCTGCAACAATTGTCAAGCACATTAAATCTGTATTTGCATGTCATGGAACTCCAAGAACAGTAATAATGGACACTGGACCACAGTTCAAGAATAGGGAATTCCTGGACTTTGTTAAAATGTACAACTTTCATCATGAAACATGTAGTGCTAGATATCCTCAAGGCATTGGACTAGCTGAATGCAGAGTGTGTATAGTGAAGAACTTGCTCAAAAAAGCAACGGTTACAAGAAAAGATCCATATTATCACTATTCAATTATAGAGCTACACCACTGCAATGTGGAAAGTCACCTGCTGAACTTCTCTGCATCCAACATATAAATACTTGATTACCAGATACGAGAGAAAAAACAACAGCTGACAATTGAGTCCGTGATAGTAAGGAAAAGGCTGGGAAAGTATATGCAGACAAAATGTAACTACAAAAGAGCAAGACCTCTTCCACAGTTAAAAATGAAAGATTTGGTGAGAGTTTGGCAAGATGGGCACTGGCCAATCAAAGCTACAGTGATAAAAGAAGAGTCACCTTGCGCATTCTTAGTGACCACAGAGGAACGCCAATTCTTATGAAGCTACCAAAAGATCTGCTGAAGATACCTGAGAACCTGGCATAGATGGTGAATTGAGAGGAGAGACACAGTTTGAAAATAGCTCACAAAGTGTTCCTGTTATTAACTATGAGATTGAATAGTCTATTACAGGCAAGGACTTGCCTAAAGAGGGTTTGCAATACGGCAGATCATGAAGATTTTTGAAATGCCCTAAGAGACTGATGACACAAGTTAAGGTTGTATTAGTGCAACCTGAAGGGCTAAGTCAGCTATTAGTATTTTTGTATAGTTTGTTAGTTTAATTCAAAAGTGGTTTTGGTTAGTCAGGGAATTTGGAAAGGGTTCTAAAAAAGGGAAGATGTGCTATAGAGTAAGTCCTCCAGTCTGCAGCTTGAAGTCTTTAAATCATGATTTGAGGACTTCAATAACTCAGGGCTTGTCTACACTACCAGTTACTTTGGTATAACTTACATTACTCAGGGGTGTAAATAATCCACACCCCTAAGTGATGTAAGTTACACCAACCTAAGCACCAGTGTAGACAGCTCTATCGGTGGGAGAATGTCTTCACCAGATGCACTACAGTGGTGCAGCTTCATCAGTATAGTTCAGCCCTCAGCCAGAAGCTATGGGTTCATTACAGAAGTGGGTGGGTGAGGTTCTGTGGCCTGCCATGTGCAGGAGGTCAGAGAAGATGATCATGATGGTTCCTGCTTAAAGTCTATGTAAACATACTTGCACAAGCCTTCATCCAGCTAGCGTGGGGGGCTACTAGCAGTGTAGCTGAAGTAGCACAGGTTGCAGCCGCAAAGGCATGGCTGAGCTACGCTGAGTGCAAAAGGGTATGTGTACACCACCAGGGGAATCACGTTCTAGCTCCAAGTGTAGTATAGCCTGAATCACAGGCCCTCCCAGGGCTACTCCTAGGTTGGAGTGAAAAAGAAAAAAAAAATCTAACCCTACGAAAACAAAACATTCTACCATACACACTTCTCCCTTTGGGGAGAGGATGCAAGAGCAAACATGTGATAGATGTTAGTCACGTTGTTTAATGCACTGCTGGAAGGCACTCAGATTCAGTGATGATGAAGGCAGTATAATAACCTAGACAGAATAGAATAGCAGCTTCTGCACTTTTTTGGAACACAATCTAGCCCTTGGTGATGGGCCAATTGCCTCATGCCACAAGGTTACCAGATCAGGTACCATTCAGATTTAAAATTCTCTTTAAATGCCAAGAACAAGTCAAATAACTCTACTGAAAAAAATACCACACTCAGATATTAAACATGCATGAAGGGTTAATTCATGCAATGGACTGGCTGAAAGTTGTTATCTTTTCTGTGTAAACTATTACTGTCCCATTCAGCCTTACTCCACTTTCCTACCTGTTGTTTGTTACTCCTACTTGTTGCTTTCTGAATTAAACTAGAATGCAAACTCTTCAGGACAGGACATGTAATGTATTTATTTGCACCTCATCTAGCACAATAGGGCCTTGATCCGGATTGCACCCTCTGAGTATTACTGTAATATAAGTAAGAATAGTGATGATATTATTATCAATATTCTTCATTTATTAAGATAGCCCCATAACATTCAATGCAAGTGTGGCAAACCCAGGCCAAATGGCTACAAAGGGGGGTGGGGGGGTAGGAATTAGTCCCAGGGGGATTAAAAGGCTTCTCCCTATCCATTGAGGAGAGACAGCTGTGAGAAATTAGGTTCAGCTGGAACAGGGGTTTTCAGGGAACTAATTTGGTTCAGCTGGCCCCAATTGCTGGTGACCTTTTTAAACCCTCCCTGGCAGGGAAACAGTGGGGGAGTGAGAGAAGCTGCCAGTAAATAGGTGCAGCAAGGAAGACTGCACTCTGTCCCCAGAAGGGGAGTAAAAGAGCAAGGGGCTGACTGAGAGGAGGATCTGCCAGACCCTGCGTGACTGGGAAGGCTTTTACTTTGCCCAAGCCTGTGTCTCCAAGGCAAAAAGGGGCTGAGCCAGCTGAGGAGAAGCACATACTTTGCCACAGCAAGGTATTGACATATACTGGAAATATTTTTTCATTGTGCTTACTTCTTGTGAAAAACTCTGGAGGAGAGAGCACTACTGAATTGAAATTGCTTATAAAAATCTGAACAGGAACTGCATCATTTGGTCCCATGTGGCATGTCAGGGAAATGAAGGCTCTTCTCAGTGTATTGAGAAGCATGCCATGCTGGTTTGCCTAGAGGAAGGGATACCAAAGCTGGTAGAGTAGATTGGGGTAAGACTTCAGCTTTTCTGAGTGACATGTTCCATGCATAATAATGTTCCATGTGGCAATCCTAACTGTAAAACAATTGAATGCCTTTTGATATTGCTTAATACTGATTGATAATGCTGTGCCATATACTGTCTGAATGTAACACCACTCACAAAATAGGATGAGACATGATGTTCAGTAGTATGCTGACTTAGTATCTCAATTTAAAAACACACCTTTCACACAATGCAAACCTGGCCTGGGTCAGTATAGCGCCCGTTCCAGTGGGCTCCACTCATAGCTGGGGCCTCTAGGTGCTGCTCTAAAACAAAAAATAAGTAACAATAGCTTTCCCTTGTGTGAAAATCATGCCTAACGCCAATGGCATAAATAGTTACATCAGGGTAAAACTGATGTGAAAAAAAAAATCAGTGAAGTTGTCACAATATTTATTCCATTGTAGGCCTTGAAAGGGGGTGCTGCTGAAGGCAGTGTGGTTTAGGGGATAGAACAATAGCATGGAACTCAGGTGACCTGGGTTCTATTCACTGCCCTGATAGGTGATTTTGACCAAGCCACTTCACTGCTGTGTACCTCAGTTTCCCCCATCTCTAAAATATAGCTACGATGCTTACTCCTCTGTAAAGGGCTTTGTGATCTACTGATAGAAAGTGGTCTATAAGAGCTAGGTGGAATTATTATTATTTTATTACTTACTTGGAAGGCAAATTTGACTCTGTACATCAGTGCTTGTGTTTAATTCCAGTATAAGTGTAACCTATGCTTGGTTTTAATTGTAGGAACTTGACAAGAACAGTTTCAAAATTGTAAGAGACTGTGCAAGCTGCCAATCAGATTCACAGCAATTGCCTGAAATTTTTTGGAGTTGATTATATAGGGTTGGTCGCTCTCTCTGGTGTTCACTTGAAGGCTTTCATAACAGTGCAGAACAGTCCACTGTTGACCACTGAGGCATACTGTAAGAATGCACAGCAAATGGGATTACTTTATATCCTTCTGTGTATTCCTTTGAACAACCATCCTAGCTGCTGTTTCAAAAATCCTGTATCCAGTCACAGATCTGCTTCTGTGTCTCCATGCTTTGCTCAAAACTCCCATGCCTGGTGTCCTGTGGATAACATGAAGAGCCGGTAAGACGTTATGGAAGCAAACCAAATCCATTCCGCTTCAGAAAGATTTAAATTAAGCCTTCAATATTGTGGAAGGCATAGGCTGCCGATGTAAAGGACTTAAAATGAGCAGCACAACAGGTGTTTATATTATGTCTTCCATTTAATTCAACAACGAGATGTCAAATAGCTAGGCCTAATCAACTTTATTAATCAAAGATGATTAGTTAAAGATTAAAACAGCACAATACAGAAATGCATAACAATACACTACCATCGGTCCAGGAGGAAGCGGTGCAGGTGGTCAGAGTTCTCAATATGTGAGCTGCCCTTTGCCTTTATATCTACTAGGGTTGAAGGTTTCACCAGTTCTTTGCATTACTTCTTATCTATTATCTTTGGTATGTTTTGAAGACTTTTGGCTAGGCTTGCACAGACCCTGAAGTAAACAGTAACTACTTTATTACCTTGCTTTGCTCATAGTATTCCAGAAGACAGCAAAACTTCAGAGACATTCTTCATCTGTTATAGCTTGGTACAGAAGTCATGTTAACTAAGCATCAACAAAATTGTTTGTCTTGTTCGTGTTCTCTGGAATGTCTCTATCTATACCTAACACTGAGTTTACAATACTCCCCTTGGTTAAACAGCTTAACACAAGTAAAAAGCCTTTGGGAAAAAGCTGAACATGAATAAAATTCATTGTTAAACAAGAACATAGCTGATATTACACCTCTACCTCAATATAACACTGTCCTCGGGAGCCAAAAAACCTTACTGCGTTATAGGTGAAACCGTGTTATATCGAACTTGCTTTGATCCACCAGAGTGCACAGCCCCGCCCCCCACAGAGCACTGCTTTACCGCGTTATATCCAAATTCGTATATCGGGTTGTGTTATATCAAGGTAGAGGTGTATATGTAATATTGTATATAATATTGACTAACTATAAACCTTACAGCTGCTCTCTTATCTGGCTTCATATATATTTTGTAAGACACAGAGGGTTTTTAGTAGCTACCTAAAGCTTGGTGGGTTGAGTATTTCTCAAGCCTCGCTGTAGTCTCCTGCTGTTTACAGAGCAAGGATCATACAAAGGTTTCAGCATTTAATTATAGTTTAGATTTAGTGTTATATAATTCAGCACGACTATAAGGCATTCTAATGTATAGTGTACTATACTATTTACTATTAGCTAAATATTTTGGTTACATAACATTTTATTTTTATATTCATACTTATAGCTACTCCACCACCTTCCATGCTTTGATGAATGTATTTTGTGCATGAGCTCAACATCTCTATTATCTGGTGCTTAGCAAAGCAATTTACCTTCCTGGGTAATAATTCTGTTTGAGAGTGCTGGGTTCCCAATAAAGTCTGTTTTACAACCTCGATAAAGTCCCTTCCTTATATGATATCTACCCCAGCAGCATTTTAACAAGGTAAAACTTTGCAATCTTGGCTTTTCCATTTTGCCTTTAGCCTGGGTAGGGCCACCATGGGGCCTTGGCTTAGTTCAGTCAACAATATTATAACTCACTTTTATTCTTCAGGCATTTGTTATTGCAAGCTTCAAAGCAGTTTGCTTTTTTTTGTTGGGTGAATATAAAGGCAGAGGGAGATAATAGTTTGAGCAGAGAATTGGAAGACAAGGCTCTTGGGATTTGTTCCCAGTTGTGCCACTGAGTCTTTGGGTGACTTTGGGAAATTCATTTAACTTTTCAGGGCCAAAAATTCTGCTCTCAGTCATACTTTCTATTGGCTTTACCACATTTACACTGGTAAATGAGAGCAGATTTTAACTCATAGGGTCCTCCTTTTACTCACTACCTTGGCTCTACACAAGCTCTCGAGAGCTGGCTCGCATTTCTGAACTATGCTACGCATCCCTGAATCCCAGCACGCCATCTCTGCTGCAGAGCTGGCACATCAGTCCTGGAGACTGGAGTTGCAGGCTGTGCTCCATACTTGAGTGAGAGGCTGGAGAGCTGGAGAATATAGCTGGATACTTTGAACTGCTGGTTTCCACAGCCTGCACTAGAACTGACCACAGGTGCCAACTTTCATGCGGTAAAGAAGCACCCCGACTTTCACAATAAGCCAAAACTCAAGCTAATCCCATTTCAAAACAAGGCCAAAACAAGCCAGTCCCTAAGAACTCCAACACTCCATGTGACTAGATCCCCCAATGTGCAGTCTGGGACTGTGGTGGGCCTGCTGTGCACCCCTGACTCTCTCCCCTCCTTGTCCCTGATTGCCCCACCTTACCCCGGCTTGCCAGGAGCCAATTAAAAAAAAAAACAAGCAAGCTACTAGCCAAACAAGCAACAAGCCAAAAAACTAGCCAACAAACAACACAACAAGCCAATTAAGCCAAAAACAAGCCCAATTTCTGTGTTTGTTTCACAGGTTTGGCATGTCTGCAACTGACTGACCTCATGCTGTCACCAAAATACTATACAAAAATACTAATAGCTGACTTAGCCATTCAGGTTGCACTAATACAATACTCCCTGGAGATCCTTTGGCCACAGATCTCCAGTCCTAATCTCAGGATCTCCAGCTCCTGCAGTCAAAGGCTGTGGCAGCTCTTCAGCTGGAGCCTCTTCCAAAGGTCCTTCCTCTCCTGCAGTCAACCTAGAATGAGCTGGGCTGCTCCCATTTATACTAAGGCAGCAGCTGGAGCATGCCCAGCACAGTCTGAGGGGTGGGATTTCCACCACCTATAGAGTGTTAACTCTTTCCTGCCCAGTGCAGGGGTAGGCACACCCCGTCACAGGCCCTATGGGTCACATCTGATCTTTCAATCAGGATTGGGGTCCTGTTGTGCTGTGCACTGTATGAACACCACAAACGAAGACCTGATGTCTGCACTGAGGAGTATAAAAGATACAGCAGGTGGTTATACAATCTGAGGGAATAGTCAAGGGAAGATGAAGGCAACAGTGATAGAAATATGTGATTACATAGGTTCACCATGGGCTCCCCTAGATGGTTTTGAGTCATTAAGGTAAAGATTTTTTTTTATTTAATCCCCACATTTACTGTCCATCTACCTAGCCCTGTTCTCTTCGGTATATTTATGCATTACTTTCCCACATTCATAAAAGACCTCTATATAGCTAATTGAAATATTTTAAATATTTTTCCATCAAAAATAGCATCTATTCAAAAGTAAAACTTTTTGGAGAAAATTTTTGGTTCAAACAAAAATTTTTCATCTGTAGGACAAGATGTGGGGGAGGGATAGCTCAGTGGTTTGAGCATTGGCCTGCTAAACCCAGGGTTGTGAGTTCAATCCTTAAGAGGGCCATTTAGGGAACTGGAGTAAAAATCTGTCTGGGGATTGGTCCTGCTTTGAGCAGGAAGGTGGACTAGATGACCTCCTGAGGTCCCTTCCAATCCTAATCTTCTATGACAACTTCCATCAAAACTGTATTTGAAAATTTTGTGGCTGTTTGATGGTTTACCAAAAAAAATCACAATTTTTATTTTATTTTTTAATTATTTTACTTTTCAGTTTGCTACAATGTAACATTGAATTGGGTACTAGTGTATTTCTGATGTATTGGTTCAAGGAGGATGCACATAAATACATTATGTAGTCCCTCCAGCTATGTCTCACACAGGGGTTTCTTTGTAGTTTGGAAAGATATTGGTTTTCCAAAACCACCAAAATTCCTGTAAAAATGTTTAAACTTGTAAATCTTTGAAATGGAAATACCTTTTATATTTTTGAAAGGTAAAAAAATCAACTGTTGAACTGTTCTCAATCTAGGTCAATAGAGCCAGCTCAAAGAGATGGTTCACACTCTAGCTGGATGCCTAGTCTTGCTGTTTTAAATCACTGTTCATTGGTTATTGCTTTGTCTGAAATTAAAACAACTGAAGAAAAAGGCTCCTGCAGATGTGCACCAGCATGCACTTTGTTGCCTCAGGGAACTAATCACATCTCCTCCGTGGGAATTTATGGAACGTCTTATTCATTGAAGTAATGAATGTTCACAGTAGCAATCTAGGGTAGCATGGGGAAACTACATCAGATACACTTCAACTATTCCTTCCCCATATTTCACCTCCCGGAAAAAATCCCCTTGCCCCAAAGTGTGTGTGTGTGTGTATAATTCTGCTACAGGTTTCATTTAAAGTGTGTCTATTTAAAGAAATAGATACAATAATTATATGTATTATGGTGACATCTATGCAGCATCTACACTGCATGCTTCTTTCAGCAGCGTGTACTGGGATAGCCCCCAAGCATGGCTTTAAGTAGCAGTTTAGACAGTGAGGCCTGGCTAAAGTGAGTAGAGTACAGCCGTGCCTGAAGAAGTGGGATGTGCACCCAAGTACATACCCTACGTGACGCTCTATTTGCCCAAGCTCTGCCTTCCTGTCTACACTGCTATTCTTAGCTGTGTAGTGTCCCACTGCTTCCCAGGGAAAGACTCCGGCAGTGGGGAAAGGCTCTGGCAGGGGGAGGCAATGGGGAAAGGCCAGCTGCCTCCCCACCTGCCAGAGCCTTTCACTGACACGTGTAGCTACACCCCATAGTGTGGACACAGCTTGCTTTGCACTGCAACATGTAGCTACACCTACCTTACATGCCACCAAAAGTGGTGTGTAGCATAAATGTAGTCCTGGAGGCCGTAATTGCAGGCCCATTGTGTCAGGCAGCATACAAACATATAGTCAAAGATGGTCCCTTCACCAAAGACTTTACAGTCTAGGAGAGAAAACAGATAAGAAGAGCATAAATTATGATTATTAGTGCTATAGGCAGCATTCCTAGTGCACTAGAAAAAAAAAGTTGTTAATGGCTGACTAATTGGTTCTGCTAAAGTAACAACAAGGTCAAATAGCTTTGGTGCATAAGTTTCAAACTTAGTAACGTTCTTCCAAAACTGTAATAACTTGAGGCTTTAACCAAAGTCCATTGAAGTCAATTGAAGGGTTCTTGCTGACTTCAATGGGCTTTGGATTGGGCCTTGGGAAAAGAGTATGAAGACCTATTTCTAATGACAAAGTAGAACTAGGAACCTCTTTAACAGACTGAACATCTGGACATAAGAACATGAACATAAGAACGGCTGTACTGGGTCAGACCAAAGGTCCATCTAGCCCACTATCTGTCTACCGACAGTGGCCAATGCCAGGTGCCCCAGAGTGAGTGAACCTAACAGGCAATGATCAAGTGATCTCTCTCCTGCCATCCATCTCCATCCTCTGACAAACCAAGGCTAGGGACACCATTCCTTCCCCATCCTGACTAATAGCCATTTATGGACTTTAGATGGATGGTATATGGCTTATGTCCCCAGAAGACACCTAGGATACATATAAAATAATCTCCATGTCCCCCACTTGCTTAGGGCATTAGCCTTTTTAGATGCTTTTTTATTGAGAAGCAAATAGGTTCACATAGCAAATTAAAAGGCCTACTCTTAAAGTAAACACTGACCACAAGAATCAAAACAAAGAAGAAAGGTAGCTCTTCCAGATGCAGTGGCCAGCTCCTCTCTGTATTCTAAACCCCAGCGCAAAACACCACTCACCAATGTGGAGAGCATGCATATGTCCCTGACAACCAGGAATGTGCTAATTTATAGGGATACTCCCAATAATCAATGTTTTACCACCATTTTTGACAAGCCCTCAGACTGCCGAGTCAGTGGAGATGACAGTAGGGTGGCTGAATGCCTCAAAATCTACCATCCCTGCCCATTTCCTGAACTATAAACCACCGCCACTCGGTCAGACACATGATGAAATGCTGCCCTCCCTCTGCCCCCAAGATGCTTTCCACAGGTGTGCACCATGATGAGTTGCTAGGTGTCCTGAATTCCCAATGAAGTTAATGAAACGTATGGATACTTAGTACCCCGCAGAATCAGGTCTAAGTCATATGAATAAAGTTGAGGGATGCTGGATCAGGCAGAAAACTCCACATGGGCTAAGACATGGAATCATCAGAGCCTGTGATTATAGGAGCAACGGATTGTCTGTGGGCAATTTTATTTTCATATGTATGCCCCACTTAAATTATTTTTGACATCTTGGAGCTTCAGCCATGCTCCAGACAACAGTTTTTGCCGGTGGGCTGAAGTGCAGAGATTTGTCTGAGAACAAGAATACATGCCTCCATGCCCCAAAAGCAAATGACTGAAGAACAGACGTGACAAGGTTATTGAGGTAGCTGTAGCTGGGTTGCAGGTTGAGGTTCCATACGGTAGTTCTTTGTAATTGGATCTATGACATATATGCCTGAATGGTACAGGCAGTGCTATAGCATCATAGACAGGCAGTTATCCTTGTGAAGTGCACAAAAGGGCAAAAACCCTGCAGCTTGAATTCCCAAACAGTAGTGGTGAAGCTGGTAGTCTTGCCTATTATTAAGGTTGCCTGACACTTCCAATTATAAGATCCTGGTTTTAGTTGCTTGTAAGTTTGCCAAACATTAGCCATTTAGGCTGAAATTGTCTGCCCCAGGTGTCTGCCTCAGCCCGAATTTATCTTGAAAGTTTCAGCAAAATGGTTAAAAAATACATTGTTTGCCTAGGTTAAAACATTCTTAGGTTATCTAATGAGTGGCTAGAGGGGGAAATGAATGCAATAGTTAGTAATTGGCATATGCTAATTCCCCCCAAAACACTTATCATGTTACTGAATCTTGCTGCTTGTTGCCTAGTGGATATTACCCCTCCACACTTCTAGTTCCTCACCTAAGTTGGGATAATTATATTTACTCTAAAGCTTTTAGATCTAAGGAGTGAAAGTGCTGTAGAAATACAATTTTTTTTTTTTTTTTTAGTATTGTGTAGTGAGTGGATAGTGAACAAAGAAGGACTGCTTACTCAATATTGCAGTATTCAAGGTATTTCACACATTAAGTACAGGAAGGTCAAAGTGAATTCTACAGTTACAAAGATAATTGTATTTTAGGGTCACCACAGTATGCCAGTCATACAGCATGTAGGCTTAAGCAGACTTTGCATGCCTACCTGTCAGTCACATGTGGTGCAAAGGCCATTGAGACTTACAAGCCTGGACCTGATTCACCATTGACCTACTCCAGGTTTATGCCAGTGCAACTCTACTGAAACAGTGGAATTATAATGGAGTCATGCAGTGGTAGAAAGTCTGGGAGGAAGATGGTGCCCAGTTATCTGCTGGCATAACTCCATCACAACTCCACGTTGTCACTAGTGCCCGGTAATGCCAATTTGCTTTTCCTTTCAGGCTTCTGTTATGGCTAATGTGCCCATACAAAGTAGGTAACTAGGCCAGATCCTCAGCTAGTGTAAATGGAGCTACACTGTTTTAAAGGAGATAAGGATCTGGCCTCATTGATGTCAGCCATTATGGTCTCTTGGCAGATTTTTCCTTTGGGGGTCCCTCTCTCAATCCCTGTCCTCTCCCTGACCAATGACTCCCTCCCCATGTGGATGCAGTGCTAAAAAAATGAAAGTGGCATTTAAAAATACATAGGGCTAAAATTGGTATACAAGCTACAGAGAGAGAAACATTAATTTTTAAAATTCCACAGCTTTAAGGCCCTGGCGTGTCCACTGAACTGTCCATATAAAGGGGATAGGCATAGCCTAGGCATGTCTTGAGAGTCACAGGACAATTAATGCATCCTGGGGCCTCCACACTCCTCTGCAAACAGACTCCTGCCATGGTGAGCTCCCCATCCATGTTTGGCATGGAGGAGATGAAATGGAGGGAAGGGTTTGATGGAGGGAAGTGGCAGATTAGCAGTATCTCACGCAAAGCAAACCATGAAGAACAGCCAGGGAGTGATGCGGCAGAGATAAGCAATTCCCCAGTTCTACCCCATTCCCACCTTGCCCCTTTCCCCCGCACCCATTGTAGATGGCATGCCTCCAAATGCAGAGGGACTCAACAGCCTTGAACAGGTTTTTGGTCATAAACATTGTTTTCCATTCATTTCATCTCCTCCATACATCACTCCATGAGGTTTGTTCCAGCCTGCACTGCTGTAAGAGAGCAAAATGAAGCCCAGTGTGGCTAGACAGAAGCCCAGAAGCTGTGCACAAAAGGGAAAAGGGACAGAAAGTTGGTGATGGCTCTCTGATTCTCTGGCTGGCCACCACCCTAACAACCTAAGGGCTGCTCAAAACTGACTCAGATGGTAAGAGTCCACAAACTCTGGTCATGCCCCTTCTAGCTCCCAGCACTGGGGTCACAATGATGGTGGCATACACCAATGCTACGCCCAGTGGGAGATTGACTCCCTCAAAACATAAAACAATGACTGATAAAGATTGCAGAGGACACAAAAATGGGGGGAGAGGTAAGTAATGGAGAAGATGGGTCACTAATTCAGAGCAATCTGGATCACATAATAAATTGGGCAAAAGCAAACAATATGCATTTTAATATGGCTGTGGTGCTGGCAAACCAGGTGCCAGCTCATGCCAAAGCCCCAGGTCTCACTGAATGCTTACAAATGCATAGCCGGAAGGCAGGCCAATTCGCTTGTGTATTAGTGTAGATCAAAGAGATTGGTCAATGTATAAGAGTGTATTTGGTGGTTACATTTGATGAAAACTAATGGGATATTACTAGCATTATTTTCACTTATATGTATCCCATTATAGTGTAGTAGCAAACATTTACATTTTGTATACCCCTGTAATTAAATAACCCATCAAATGAGAAAGAAGCCATGTATAATGCAAATGAAGAACTTTAACAGAAACGTGCTAATTTCAAAGCAAGTCGTTATCGTGTGTGATGACTCAAGGTCAAAGGAAGAGCCCACATCGGTAGTGACCTTATCAGCTTGTTTTCTGTGAGAAGGAGCAGTAAGTATGGATTGATAGAAAGAACCTGCATCTCTGAACTGTTTGAGTTCTAACAGGGTGGAATAACTGAACGAGAAGGCGGAGATCCCCAGAGTTATTCTGGGTAGCACTGAGAGACTTTTGGGAAACTGGCAGAACACTACATCTCTGTTACCCCTTGGAATTATAGACTGTAATTCATCTGTACGTACATTTTACCTGCTTTAACCTCTCAATAACTCTCATTTCCTTTTCTTAGCTAATAAAACTTGAGTTAGTTTACTATAGAATTGGCTACTGGAGTTGTCTTTGGGATAAGATCTAGGATACTAACTGATCTGGGGTAAGTGACTGATGTCTTGGGACTGGGAGCAAACTGAATGTGGTGTGATTTTTTTATGTAAATGACCTTTTATCACAAAGCCAATTTGTCTGGGTGGCAAGATAGGCTGAAGAATCTAAGGGGACTGTCTGTGACTCCATGTTAAGAGTGGGATAGTGATCCAGAAGTTCACATTTGTCATCTAATTATAGAACACACCAACAGTTTATCCTGTTTTCTGACGGTCTGCCCTGCGGCCAGCATTCATGGTCATGAACCGCTCCAGAGAGCATGACAATGGCTCAATGTAAATATAAATCTAGGAACAAAGAACACAGGCCATACTTACTCTATCCTGGGAAGCAACAATTCTGAGAAAAAATTGGGTGTCAAGGTGGATCATCAGCTCCCAGTGTGATGCTAAAAACTGCAAAAGAGCTAATGTGATCCTGTGATGCATAAACAGGAGTCTCATGTAGAAGTAGAGAGGTTATTTTACCTCGATATTTGGCACTGGTGCGACCTCTGCTGAAATACTGTGTCCAGTTCTGGTGTCCACCACTCAAGAAGGATGTTGATATATTGGAGAGGGTTCAAAGATGAACCATGAAAGTGAGTAAATGATTATAAAACATACCTTATAGTGATAGACTCAAGGAGCTCAATCTATTTAGCTTAACAAAGAGAAGAGTAAGGGATGACTCAATTACAGTCTATAAGTATCTGCATGGGGAACAAATATTTAATAATGGGCTCTTCCAACTAGCAGAGAGAGGTATAACATGATCCAATGGCTGGGAGTTGAAGCTAGACAAATTCATCCTGGAAATAAAATAAACATTTTTAATGGTGAGAGTAATTACCCACTGGAACAATTTACCAACAGTTGTGGTGGAGTCTCAACTTTGATCCAATGTTTAAATCAAGATTGGATATTTTCCCAAAAGATCTGCTCCAGGAATTATTTTTGGGGAAGTTCTATAACCTATGTTATACAGGAGGACAGACCAGATGACCACAGTTGTCTCTTCTGGCCTTAGAATCTATGAATCTATGCTGAGGGAACCCACGGAGGGAGATGCAGCCAGGTTTTACTACATTTTGCACTACCTGAGTGGAATCTGCTCCGGAATTTAGATACACCATCTGAAACAGTGATATTTCTTCTTTATGTTGCAAAAGGTGCCCTCTGAATTTAGGGTCAGCTTCTGGATTTTGGCCGTGCAATTACATCCAGGCTCAATGTGCCTCAGCAGAATTTTCCAAATCTATTTTCTCTTCTTTTAGCTTTTTGTTCCTCCTTTTGTGTTGAAGGTACAGCCTGGATGTCTTTGTGGAATCACAGAGCAAGACTGTGAAAGATGTATGGAATGAAATATCCTTGCTCATCCTCTCACACAGAGAAGACAGGCTCCTGACTGCCGTGCTATTTGCTTTGTGCTACACAGATGCACAATATCCAATAAAGTCAGAGGTGCACCATAAAAAGCCCACCAAGACCAGAAGTAAGAAACCCCAGAGAAATAAACCATTTTTATTAAAGTGATTTTAAAGGTTTTTTCCCCCTGGTTTTCCTATTCTTTAGCGCACCTCCTTCTGCAGCTAGCTTTGTAGAGTCTTTTGGGAAAGGGAATCGTTCACATGCATCAAATTTTAAAAACTTTCAAAGTAAAAAGTACTTTTAAACACAAAATTCTTTGAAGCAGGTTTTTTTTCCTTCCCCAGTGATTACAGCAGGTTTTAAAATGGGTTGAGCGTATTATTGTTTGTTTTTTGTGTATCTGCCTTCATGGCATTAACCCTGCCTCTCTTCCAGACATCAGCTAAAATGACCACTTGTGATGCTGTGAAACCGAAGAGCTCATATGGCTCCAGAGGGATGAGCTTCTGAAGAAAGCAAAAGCCTTTAGTTATACTTCTCTTTGGTTAGTTCCCTAAGGAAATCCACTCTCTCCATGTGGGAGGTTAGTGAAATACATTAGCAACAAGAAGGTTGGTGCCCCATGTTTAATGATCCTTAGCCACAGAAGTGTCCTACTGCAAATGGGATGTAAAACTACTCTAAACTGAGAGATGAGGCCAGGCATTGTAGTTCACCTATTTTTGCTTCTAAGCTTCTTGCTTTTCTATATAGATTCTTACATCTTATGTGCCTATTGTTAACTCCTTAGTCTGACATCTTGATTTCACAGACTGCCTCTGATTTTTACCTATCCCTGGTCTAGTTCAGCTGTGTTTTCTGTCCCATCTTTTACTGGTTACTTTCCATGATAGACATCTCTAAGTGATGTCTATGTCCAACACTAACGCTTCTCTCCACTCACTGTCTTACCCCCTAACTAAACAGTTTCCCAAAACTTTATTATTTCAACGTGCTTACAGTTATTTTTGGTCCAACCCTCCTTTACAGGATGCTCTGGCCCCAGAATGTTCCTCAGTGCCTAATAAAAGTAAACCCCTCTTATTCACATGTTTTCATCCTTGTACTGAGACCCTGCAATTCTTCTCAACACCCCCAATCTAGTTGTTTCTGCACATACATGGAACTGGAAGCATTTCTGGAAGAGCTGCCTAAGACACCTTCCTAGCAATCTAAAGTTAGCTTCCACAACCTCTCTTACATCATTGGTACAAATATGTACAACTACAGACTGTTCCCCAGCACTCACAAAGAGAAAGTCTAGAGATCTCATGAAACTCATCGCTATTGAACCTGATAGGTAAGTTGCTGACTGTTTCTTACGGTCAACACATGCCCAGCTACCTGCATTTTTAATGATCTAATCAATGCCACAAGAGCCTTTTCCATTCCTGCAGGCTCTATCCCCACATCTACTAGCCTTTGCAAAGACAACTTACTTGCCTACAAATGGACAATAGAGGATCAGCAAATATGCCTCATTTCAGGAATGTAATTAGGTATGTGTCTAGCTTTAAATCTATGACTCTATGTCTACACTGCATTGTAAACCCAGGTCGGTGGGACCTGACATTTCCAAGCCCATGCTTGAGCATCCACACTTCATTGTAAACTTGGGTTCCCAGTTGCTGGACCCGGGTCTCACAGCTGTGCTAATGTATCCATACTACACTACACAGATCTTCTGACATAGATCTGTAGATTTGAGTTGTGTACACACTGCAAAATTACAGGGCTTGGACTCAAGTCACAGGGGTACTCAGGCTCTGATGCCCCCTCCCTCCCCCCAGACTACCGGCAGGTTCCTGGGACCCAGGTCCTGATTGCTTGCTGACCTGAGTCAGACTGATTTGGGTGTGGATGGAAGGGGGACTTGGTCTCCAACCTGAGTCAGATCCTAGGCTTAGTGTGCGGTGTAGACATATCTAGTGTCATTCCAATGGGTTAGGAACATGCTTTAGTACCTGCTGAACTGGGACCTTAATTCTAGGGAAATGTAACCAAATACAGACACTCATACATCATTTGAAAAGGTAATAGAGGACAAGGACTGATCAGTAGATACAGATACAGAATAAGAGACAAAAGATATCTCTGTGTGCCGTTACTCAAAGATGTGCAAGAGAAACAGAGAAGAAATACCCATATTTCCATGCACAGAAGAATGACACTTTGTTCACACAGACCAGTGTGATAAGGAGTTATTCAATCAAATAGAAACAAAAGGAAATCAGCAAAAAAAAAGCACCTGACAAGTCTATGGATCATAAAATAGGAAACAATGACAACTCTTGCCTGTGTAATTCTGAGAAAACCATTTGAAACATAAAGATGATATGGACTGATTAGCACGATTAGGAATCTAACAACTTCACAAAAAGAAATCGGAGCAGCACTAGCAGTCACTGGTAAAAACAGTCCTCCCCTTTCACTAAGAAGAGAATGTTCATTTAGGAATATTTTTATATATTAACATTTGTGTTTCTAAAGCATCTTCTGCTTGCAGATGTCACAGCGTTTTGCATAAATCATAAAACTCCACAACAGCCCTTCTGAGGTGAGTATCCCCCCTCCACACACACGCGCACACACACATTTTAAAGAGATTAAAGCCCTAATTCAACACAAATTCAAGTGCTAGAAAACTCCCAATAGCCATAAAGCATCTCCTTGATTATTACAGGACATGGAGCAGGCCCTAAAAGCAACATTTTCAAACTTGTTTGCCCAAATTTAAGCACACATAGGGTGAGGTTTTTAAACACACAATCTGTGTTAGTACCTAATTCTCACTGAAAGTCAATAGGAATTAAGCACCTACTTGACATTTTGTGCTTTTGGAAATCTCCTCAGTGGGCCCATAGTCAGCAAAGAAACTTAAGGTACATGCTTAAGTTCCACTGACATTCATAGGACTGAAGCACATAGTTAAATTTAAGCATATGCTTAAGTACTTTGCTGAATAGGGCTAAACTTAAGAACATGCAAAAATGTTGATGAGCTGGGCTCAGTAATAGGTACCCTAGTCTTCAGATGTACCAAACTCATTCAGTTTCCCTTGCTATCAATGGATGAAATTCACCCCCCTGCAGACAGCACACACAATAGCTACACAACATTTAAGCATATGCAAGGGGGAGAAAATATGTGTGTTTAAAGGCTGCATTTGTATCATTTTGAGCATGGCTATACTAATGTTCAGGAGATATATTCAGAATGCATCTTCACGTGGACTGACTTGTCAACTCTTTCTCTATTGGGCTGAGGAGAAATCTTTTACAAAACTTCGCTACTAATGAGTTGGCAATACCTCAGCAATAAACTACAACCTGCATCTGCATAAGCTTATAAAAATACCTTTTGGAGATAAAATTGGCATTATTTATGTGTGTCACTTAATATGAATAATGTATCAAGTTAGCTTAAACTGAATAATTCAAATCAAATGTTGGTAAACTCTAAAAGCCTTTTTAAATGGAGATTGGGAAAGAATCATATCTCCTTTGAGACTTTCACCAAATGAGTTTTCTGTAGCTCTTTTAACATTTTTTTAAAGATCCTGATTGAGATAATGTGCCTTTTCTTTTTCTAGTGGGAAAAAAATAACTGTTGTTGCCGTACATTAGATGGCAAGCACAAAAGACATCATCTCAGATGTGTTTGAGGCAGATCATATTATTTTAAATTTTACATGCAGATTCCCCAGAACATGCAGTTTGCAGAGAAATGGGGAGACTGGAAAAGGAGGGAAGATTTAACGTTTATTTGTGCATGTAAATAGCAGAACATGTAACTTCTGGCACAGTTACTTTCCACTGGAGGAGCAGTGATAGATCATTGTACAGTGGGGTGAGAAAACAAAATTCCAGTCTCTTTGTTAATGCTTTAAGGTCTGTTTTTAGCCACCTATCAAGGCAAGAGGACAGGAAGGATTAATTTATTATGCTATAGAGGCAGAGCTAAATTTTAACTTGGCATACCTATCCATGCAAGGAAGTACACTGGTGAAAAAAATCAAGCCCAATAACAGAGCTAGTTAAATTTCCAATACTGAAATATTTTGGCCAAACGGCAACATATTTTGTTTTGGGAATGCCCTGGAAATGTAGGGTGGAGGCCTCATGCTCCCTTTTGCCAGGGTCCCTGGTCAGCCTACATCTCATGGTGCACCTGGTCTTCCTCCTTGGCAAGGGGAGGTAATTCCCCACAGGTATCTGCAACAGGGTGGCTTGCTTGTGGGCCAGAGAGCCCATGCTAGGGCTAAGTCAGCCCTAATTACAAGATGAGCCTCACTTGAGAGGAAGGAAGTGATTCCTGTATAAAAAGGCAGTAGGAAGCCACAACGGGGGTGAGGCTGAGGAAAGTAGCTGAGGACTGCCTGAGGCCCGGCAGTAAGCTGGGGGATGCTCAGGAAACAGGAGCCTGAGAAGCTGTAACTGGCTGGAAGCTGCAGCTGAAAGGAGCAAGGCTGGCTCTTGCAGAGACACTGAACTACGACCCAGCTCTGGGAAGGCAGGCTGGGAATCCCCCAGTTAAGCAGAGAAAGATGCTGAACTGAAGTTGGGACCCAGAAGGCCAGTGTAGACTTGAGGACTGAATAAATTGGACCCCACGTGGGGAAACTTCTAATTTTCCCATGGCGTTTTTTTGAGGAGCCCTATGAAGCAGAAAAGAGGGGTGGGGCACTGCAGAGGCAACTGTGGCCAGCCATGGACTGGTGTTCAAGAAGCAGTGAGGGGACACTGTGCCAGTGTCACTGGCTGTGGTACATGATGGAAAAAGTATTCCAGCTGGGGAGTCTGGACAATAGAGGAGACTAGACATGAGATGACTGAACTACAACTCCCATGAGGCACCATTGCAGCATTTCCAAATTGAAATGTTTTGGTTTTCAGGCATTTGTCAACAAAATAATTGCAAGGAAACATTTGTCATGGGGGATAAAGGGGAGAAAAACCCAATTTTCCATTGAAACAGTTGACAAAAAATGTTGACCAACACTACCCCAAATTACACAGTGCAACAAGAAAGTACATAACTCAAATAGAAAACAAAAGCAAAATTAAGTTTCTCCCAAAGGAGACTCTGGTATATGCTGAGGAGGAAGCTTTCCAGATATTCAGACTTGAACTTTCCAGTTTATAGTTGGAGCTGGTTAGCAGTCTGAAGCCTGCAATCTCAGCTGTCACACTGGGACAAGTGACAAGAAATTAGACTTACATTATTGAAGGGTTTAAATGCCAATATCAAAATCTGGTATTACATTTGTGGAGTCATGGTAGTCAATGCTGGTTGCGAAGTATCCTGACTGGAGCAATAGGACAAAAGCAACGGTAAAAGACACCATATTTTCCCCAAATTACCCACTTTGAGGAGATCAATACACAGAACGTTATCTACAGTAATGCTAAACAAAAGCAAGCTTTGCTTTACAACTTCCATGTTAATTATGCATCCTTTTATATGCATCAGTATCATCTTTCATATTTCTGTTGGATGAAAGCAGAAACATCCTGTCACACATAAGACAACTAAAACCAGATTGTTTAGACTTGTTTTTGGGTTCAGGAAGGCATTTTTTTTTAATTTCTAATTAATTTGACAGTTTGATATCACACTCTTCAAGGCACTGTCCCAGTGGGTTTCAGTTCCCCTAGGATCACAGATAAATACGGAAAAAGTGGTGAATATTTAGGGTGACCATATTTCCCAATGCTGAATATGGGACACCTGGTAAAATTACTCGTATTCAACCAAGTTCAGTGGCAATCAGTCTGAACTATGTGGTACAAGTGTTCAAATTAACATCAAGTTGACTGAGCCCCTGTTCTAAAGAAATACTGCGTAATTGGATTCTTTATATTTACTTTCTTATCTTTAAGGCTTTAAGGTTCACACAGGGAGGGTGACACACACACCTACCCCCCCCACACACACATACATGGGGATAGGTGACACACACACACACACACACACACACACTCCCATACGCCTCTCTCACAGAGGTGGGGAGACCAACTGACCCAATGCTCCCAGCCCGGCACTCTCAGCGCTCCATTCCTGGCTGGGCCCCCAGGATGGACCCCCTCTCTCCTGGTATCAGGTGCTACATCTTCCTGATGCAATATGGGGTGGGGGGGCACACACAGTCACATGCCCCTTCCCCAGATTTCTGTCAGGGTTCACACCAGAATGTGGCCAGAAGCACCCTTTCAGCACTATGAGGGAAGGAAGGGATGGGAGCTGCTTCCAGCCTCAGGGGAGGAGGGAAGAGAAGGGATGACCTGGCCCGTGTCTTTGCAAAGCTCATCTCTTCCCCTGTGGCTGGAAGCAGCTTGTCCCTTCCTGCCCGCACAGTATTGAAAGGCAGCTAACACCTTCAGGTAGCTTCTGGCCACCAACATAACTCAGCCATCTCCTGTCCCCCAGCTACAATGCGGGCAGGAAGGGGTTAAGCCCTAAGGATGAATTGTGCACCAGGGCCCAGCAAACCCAGCCAGAGAGGTGACTCAGCAGGGGAGGGTGCCTAGGGGATGGAGTAGTCCCGTGCTCCCTGGGGTCAGGACCCAGGTGTGGCATTACACCCCATATCCTTCATAGCAATATTATTATGATTATGGCATAACTATGATGTGTTTTATGCAGGATAGGCCATGTAAGATATCACTGAAAAGGTTATGATTCACTGAATATGATTATCCTATTTGTATGCATGTATTATTTTGGTATCTAAAGTTAGGAATATTACCTATGGCTCTATTACAAATGTGTTTACACCTGGGGAATGCCCACTAGGCAGAATGCAATCAGTCTAGATGGCTGGTTTGGAAGAGCCATTAGGGAGAACAATAGGTTTTAGAAGAAGCTAATCTCCCACCAGGAAGCCTTCCTGAGGACTCTACAAACAGCCTCTGAGTCATGGCTGCTGTGACCCTACAGGGACATGTGACCAAGTCACCTGATACTGGACTCCATCTTGGAATACCAGAGTTTTTCCACTGAAAGATGTGGGAACTAAGCCTGGAGACCATGTGCAAAAGCTATTTAAGGTGGGGAGTGACATGATCCAGGTTCTTCACTGACTCCCTGCCCAAGAAGACTGCTGGAAACACCCAAGGAAAAAGGACTGGACTGAGGAAGAAGGGCTGAACCCAGGCTAGGGAGATTTCTAGCCTATGAAAGGAATACCTGGGGTTTAAAGATGCAAGCAAGTGCAGTTTGCCCTTTAATAATCTCTGCAACCTGCTTAAATCACCATTTAGGGTGAGAATTTGCTACTCATATCCAACCTCTTGAGTATATTAATCTTAGATTGTGTTTTTATTTATTTGTGAGGTAATCTGCTTTGATCTGTTTGGTATCCCTTATGACCACTTAAAATCTATCTTTTGTAGTTAATAAACTTGTTTTTGTTTTGTCTAAATCCAGTGTGTGGAAATTATAACTTGGGGGTGGAAAGCTGTTGCATATCTTCCTCCACATTGAGGGAGGGGGCGAATTTCATGAGCTTATGCTGTACAGTTCCCTGTGCAGCTCAAGATGGTATAATTTTGGGTTTACCCTCCAGAAAGGGTGTGCTCCTGAGAAGCTGGCACGTGCCCTAGCTGTATAGCCTTCCCATGCAGGGGCTGGTCAGAAAGCCTGTCTGTGTGTTACTATAGCTGGGTGTGTCCCTACCTGTGTGCTGGTGAAAGTGTGAGACCAGGAGCATGTCTGCAGCTTTTCACAGCATTACAGGGTGAGTGGGAGCCCAGGCTGGTGGGTTGGGGGGCTCACTGGTACCCCAGTTCCAGGTGGCACCCCAGGGGGAACCCATCACCCCAGGGTGGGGGCTGGTGAAGAAGGTGCTCTGGAGCCTGCAGGGTCAGGGTGTGAACAGGCTGGAAATCACTCCCCTCCCACCACTCCAGAGCTTAGCTGAGGGGAGGAGAGGCTTCTCTGTGCCAGCGCTCTGCAGGTCTTGGAACATGCAGGGCTCAGCTCCCTCGGCCAGTGCCCCGGCCTGGACGGTATTGGCCTTTCCTGGGGCACTAGCCCAGCCAGAGGCAGTGGGGGAAAGAAGGAGCCTGCTGACCAGGCTGTTGGTGAGTTGAGCACTCTGACCAGGGGCTGGTTCTCCGCACAGCCCTGGGAGCAGGATGTGCCTCGGCGGGGGGATATGGAGGAGCAGTGGGGCTGGAGGGGGAGGGTGAAGCATGGAGAGGACAGTAGGAGAGGGAGAGAAAGAGGGAAAGCAGGGAGAGGACAGTGAGAGGGGGAGCATGTAAAAGGCCAATGGGTTGGCAGCAGAGGAGACACGTAACCTGCTGCCGCCTGGCACCTGCCCACACTCACCAGCCACAACCGCTCACAGCATGCAGCCAGTGCCTGCCAGAAACGGGACATGGGAAGAGGCCCTGTTGGCTGAGAGCTGGCACGCAGTGAGGGCTGTGCTGATGAACCAGCAGGGGGAGTGGCCAGCCCCGCATGCTGCTGTTTTGCCCCACCCCCAGCCTGGGAAACCCACTCTCATCGTCAGCCACTGGGTCCCCTCCCCTCACTGGTGGTGGGAGGGCAGCAGGCGATCAGGGATCTGGCCAGCAGCAGGACCCACCAGTACTGATGGGGGAAGACAGAAAATATGGGACAAATTGCCAGTTTTTTAAGAAAAAGTCAGGACACCTGCAGGAGGACTTAAATATGGGGCTGTCCCATTTAAAAACGGGACATCTGGTCACCCTATGAATACTTAGATGTTGTAAATCAGCATAGATCTATTGACTTAACTGAGTTACACCAAGTTACAACAGCCGAGTATCTGGCCTGAAGCAATTTTGTTTTTCCCCAAGATCCTTTGTGTTATATACTTATGTCAAAGATAAGATTGTGAGGTACCTTGGTCACTGTGCATTGGTACTTACACATGCAAAAGATATTTGACAGTAAAGGCTTTTCAATCTAATAGACAAAGACATGACAAGATTGACTGGAAGTTGAAGTTAGAGAAATTCGACCTTGAAATAAACTGCAGTTTCCTAATAGTGATGGTAATTAAATATTGGAACAGTTTACCAGGGGAGGTGGTGAAATCACCAGTGCGTCTTAGAAATGAGATTAGATAACTATTTAAAAAAACATGCTTTAGTCAACCTTCTGGGGGAAGATCTATAGCCTGTGTGTACAGGAGGTCAGACTAGATGATCATAGTGTTCCAGTCTGGCCTTGGAGTCTCTGAATCAGTGAATCCTTGAGTAATTGTGGGTTATGGGGGCGGGGTGGGGGGGAAGTAAAGCAAAGTCTCACTAACACAGAAAAATCTTTAAAGTCAAATCTATAATGTATGATACTATCCTATCAAGTGTTCAAAATCATCATCATTCATAGTTACATAGAATGAGACCGCTGCTGAAATTAAATCTATTTTCCATCTAAATTACTCTTCCTAGTACATATAGAGCTAGATGTCATACGTGCAGGTATGGGGTGTTGCATGTATAAGCGTGAGATAGAAATGGGCGTATAGAAGTGCAGAGGAATGCAATCCTGCACTAATGAAAGTGCTGCTTGCTGACTGCCAGTTTATTCCTACATAGGAAAGGGGATAAGGCCAAAGAGAGGCATGTGTAGTTAAGTTCTTTGTTAGTATAATGAGGATCATGCTCAAGCCCATATCTTCTCAGACATGCTCATGCTCCACTTCCACCCTATCCATTTTACCCTGTATGCTTGTGTGTGAGGACCTGAGTGCATCTTGGGGGGTATTGAGGACCCTCAGCTCTGCTACAAGTCCAAAGGGGTGATGAGTGTGAAAAGTGCCCAACTCCCTTTGAAATTCAATAGGAGTTGGGTGCCTCACTTTCAAAAATACCAAGCTCACAATGCATTTAGGTTATTGATGCTAAGGTTTCTTGGCCATAGGCCATAGGATGAGGGAGACTGTTTGCCTAAACAATAATAATAATAAAGGTGCTAATCTAAGCCCTCTACCTGATCATTACAAAGGCTGAAAATAAAGGAAAATTTCCACCGCTTTCTCTTTCTTCTAATAAACCTCCAAAAACACTTTGGCAGATGAAGGGGCATTGCAAGAGGATAATGAAAGTTTTAAGGTGAAGTTTGTACTCACATTGGGTGTTGGACTGACAACACTGATGTCTTCTATGTACCCAGAGAACAGGGAACAGTTGTGCAGGTGCCTGCAGTAACCTGAAAATGTGCCTCAGCTGTGCCATGGAATTTTAATTTAATAATTGGAGATATACCAATCTCCTTGAACTGGAAGGGACCTTGAAAGGTCATTGAGTCCAGCCCCCTACCTTCACTAGCAGGACCAATTTTTGCCCCAGATCCCTAAGTGGCCTCTTCAAGGATTGAACTCACAACCTTGGGTTTAGCAGGCCAATGCTCAAACCACTGAGCTATCCCTCCCCCCAAAGAAGAGCTATCTCTGGAAGCAACAGGGCTGTGGAGATTGCAGACAAGGGTACTGGTTTAAAGTAGTGCTGAGATATTGATACCTGTCCACTAGGAAGTGGGCTGAAAGCCGCAATGTATTTCCATGTAGACCTCTGAACTGCCATTAAATGGTGACCACTGGAGCTGAGCAGAGATTTTTCATCAAAAGTGTTTCCATTTAAAAGCTTTTCATATTTTTAAACCTAGGCTAATAACTTCCAGCCCTTTTCAACCTGCACTTGAACCAAAGCCCTGTAGCCCATTAATCTTCTGTGCTATATGGCCCTAGCTGTTGAGACTTCTAGGGCTGGTGGCTGAAATTTTCCGAGGGTACACAGCGCCTATTAAAAGGCAACAAAAGTGTTCACTGGAATTCATTGCTCACCCATTTCTCCATCTAACAGTATCTGTACAGAGTGCTGCTATTCAAATTCTTCTGCTTACTTCAGTAGGGTTTTTTAAGCAAATCATATTCGTTTGCAGTCATTTTAGTGGCTTCTTTTTTTTTAGCATTAGATTAATTGCTAGATTGCTCATTTGATTTACAAATTATTACATTTGCTCCCTCTCACCACTGAATTTGATTTCTCCATCTGGATTTATCGCTTCTTTCAAATCCAAGGCTGCTGGGTTTGTTTGGTCTTATTTATTTATTAATTTATTTTAACCACACGAAATAACTACTTGGAGACCTTTCCCTTTTTCCCCGTTTTCATTAGTTTTACAACACGATAGAACTCCTAGAGTTCAACAGCAAACCGTGTGCCTGCCACAGCATAATGAGTGGAATACATACAGCACTGTATATGATATCAGAATTGATCCCATGGCGATAAAACTAATATCACCAACCCTGGATTGTGGCACCTCAGAATGAATCATGGGGGGAAGCGCACACTGAGAATGAAGTGGAAGGCTTTTATTTACACATTTATCTTGCTAATCAGGTGTGGTGGGAAAAGGAAATTCAGAAAAGAAAGTGCCTGATGGTTTAACAGGAGCTCTGATGAAATATTATATTGTTTAAAGTTTGCCAGAGTGTGGTTCTCTAAGGAACAGAATCGCTCTAGTGATTTCTTCATCTCACCGTGTTTCCGAATGGAATCTGCCTTCTACAGAATGTTGCAGAGAGTAGTATACAGAGCATTACATCTCTCCATGTCTCTTTCACAAACAGAAGATGCTCCTGTAAAAGATTTTATCTCACCCACCTTGTCTCTCATCTCTCCAGGTAAACAGACTAAAAAACTTTTTATTTGTTAACCTTTTATTTGTATTACAGTAGTGCCTCGAGGCTGCCCTGAAGCCAAGACCCGGCACCCATTGTGTACATACGCACAGTAAGAGTAAAGAATAAGGTGGGTTTGTAGAAGGGCATATGGGCAGCTTGGCCATATTGTGTTTAGGGCAGGATTAAAGGGGAAATAGGAAAATGTGGCTTTAAACTACTTTTACCTTAGCACTCAGATATATTATTTTTTTTATTTGTATATTCCTTTGCAAATAGTGAACCAAAATGCATAAGGGGTACTATTCCACTGAAGTTATTGAAGCAGCACTGAATTTGACTCATTAAGTTAATCCTCAGAATGAACAACTCTCTGATGTAAGTAAGCAATTTTTAATTTCCCATTCCACAGAATGAAGCTGATACAAAAAGGTCTGATGACTTGCCCAGGGTTGTAGAGGCAGCCAATGTCAGCGCTAGTGTGACCAGTCATTCTGATATTATTGGGATTGTCCCGATATTAGGGGCTATGTTTTATATACACAACTACAGTAACTCGTCACTTGTTCCTGAAAAATGCAACTTTAAGCAAAAGTATGTTAAGCAAATCCAATTTCCCCATAAGAATTAATGTAAATGGGGGGTTAGGTTCCAGGGAATTTTTTTTTTGCCAGGCAAAAGACTATATTTTATTTAATACTGTACACAGCAATGATGATTGTGAAGCTTGGTTGAGGTGGTGGAGTCAGAAGGTGGGATAGTTCCCAGGGAATGCCTTGCGGCTAAATGATGAACTAGCATTTGGCTGAGCCCTCAAGGGTTAACACATTGTTGTTAATGTAGCCTCACACTCTACAAGGCAGCACGAATGGAGGGAGGAAACACAGCATGGCAGACAGAGACAGAGACACACACAGTGTGTGTGTGTGTGTGTGTGTGTGTGTGTGTGTGTGTGAGAGAGAGAGAGAGAGAGACACACACCATGTGTATGAGAGAGACACACACACACGTTGCCCCTTTAAGTATGCTGACCCCACTCTAAGTACACTGCTTTTTTAAGTAGATCAGCAAGTTGAGACAGCAGCTGCTGCCAGCAAGCTTCCTCCCTCCTGAGCCCCGTCGTGTCTCCCCCCCCGCCTCCCCGCGTTCTATGGAGATGGGGGTAAAGGGGTGGGGGTCAGGGGCGATGGGGAGGGGAACACCCTGACATTAGCCCCCCTCTTCCCCCCTCCCCTGCACAGCAAGCAGGAGGCTCCGGGGAGCAGCTCCAAAGCAGAGGGCAGGAGCAGTACATGGCTGTCGGGGGAGGGACAGCTGAACTGCTGGTAATTGATAACCTGCTGGGTGGCTGCTGCACAGAGAACTTAGGGCAGCAGGGAGCTGATAGCGGGGCTGCCAGTCCACTCTGGTTCCAAGCCCCCACCAGCTAGCTCCAATGGGCTGCTCTTCCTGCAAGCAGTGGACAAAGCAGGCAGCTGCCAAACAATATTATAAGGGAGCATTGCACAGCTTTAATCGAGCATGTTCCCTAATTGCTCAGCAACGTAACAACGTTAACGAGGATGATGTTAAGTGAGGAGTTACTGCATATACATGCACACAAAAAAAGTGTCCAGATTTTTCAAACTTGCTATCTGATCACCCTAGTAAGAGCAGAGACAAGAACCCAGGAATTCCTCTTGCCCAATCCTATGATCAGTCCAATGGAGTAGGTACTTTTCCTCTTTGTAATTTTGGGCACATTCATAATTGTTTGCAGTATAGCTAGACTTTAATCTTTTTTATATTTGTCTTATTTATGTTTCAGAAGCATGTAATCAATTAGCATACATACTTATGTATTTATAAACAAGAATATGCAAGTTCAGCCGCGCCCCCCAGCTTTTTCTCTATAGACTCTTTTGTGTTGTATTTTTATTTTAAACATATGGCTGCATCAAATTCCATGCTCATGATGGACAATTAACATGTGCAGTTGGTGAATCACGATGGAACATTCCTATAGATAAATGCAAGATGAAATTACCTTTGTTATATTTGAGAATCATGAAGACACTTTTCTTCCTCATACTCCCTCATCTTATTCCAGTCATTTAAAATCTGTTCCACAACATTTCATATTAAGCCAAGTTAAAAAAAACTCAAAGAAACAAAAAACACTTCAACTGTAGAAAAATGGAATCCAAGATTTTGAAAAAATGGGCATCTGCACATAGGTATAGGTTTCTTGATCAATACAACTGTTAATCCAGTGGCCAGTATATCTGCCTTCTGCTATTTTGCTGTACCCAACTGGCCTGGGTCTATCACAGTAGGCACCTAATAAGTGGCCTGATTTTCAAAAGACAATGGGAAGAAAATCAAGCCATTTTATTTAGGTGTGAAATATAAACGAAGATGCCAAAAAGTAGACACTCTTTTAGAAAATCTTGACTCTTATATTTATTAACAACCCCTCCCCCCCACATTTTGGAACAATAAAGTTTGCAACAGAACACACCCCAGGCAGACAAAATCTTAAAAAGCATGAAAATAAGAAGTTAAGGTGATAGACTGAGCATTCCTTTCCACTGTCATATTGCCTGCAACATACTCTGACACAGTCAGACATATATATTTCAGATACCAAAAACAATGCATACCCCAGCTTTGTCCAAGTTGTACTCTAAGGCAAAACCTGAATAGTGACTTCATATGCTTTTATACCCGTTATTTCAACAGATCAGCCCATCTCAAAGTTCCACATTCCATGCAGTTGGGAAGTTATTCTGCCTTAAGATGGGTGAGGTCTCTGGTAAGATTGTCCTTCATTGTCATACATTATCATCAAACCACCATAAAAATTTCAAATACCACTCAAAGTTTATATTCTTTGTTATGTTTTTGCCATTTCAAATAGATTTTTACAAAATAAAAATTTAAGTTTATGTTTAAACTGAACTTTATAGTGCAAGTTTAACTATGGGGCAGCTACTGCTGCATCATAATAAAAACAGATCCATTAAGTAAGGGCTGACCATTTACAATGCATGATGAAGTGAAAGTAGACTGAAAAGTGACTGCTCCATATTTATTCACTTTCAATGAGTTTCTGATCAAATTACTGAGTTTATAAATCAAGATATTTACCAAAATTTTCAAACTTTGGTGCCTAATGATTCATAGATTCCAAAGTCAGAAGGGACCATCTAGCCTGATCTCCTGTATAACATAGGCCATGGTACTTCCCCAAATTAATTCCTAGGGCATAGATTTTAGAAAAACATCCAATCTTGATTTAAAAATTGTCATTGATGGAGAATCCACTACCACCACTGGTAAATTATTCCAATAGTTAATTACCCTCACTCAAAACATTATGCCTTATTTCCAGTCTGAATTTGTCTGTCTTCAGCTTCTAGAGATTAGTCCATGTTACCGCTAGACAGAAGAGCCCATTATTAAATATTTGTGCCCCGTATTATGTATAGACCGTAAGCAAATCACCCCTAACTATCTCTTTGCTAAACTGAATAAACTGAATTCCTTAAGTCTATCACTGTATGGCATGTTCCCTAATCCTTTAATCATTCTCATGGTTCTTCTCTGAACCTTCTCCAATTTATCAATATCCTTCTTGAGTGGTGGGCACCAGAACTGAACACAGTATTAGAGCAGAGGTTGCACCAGTGCCAAATACAGAGGTAAAATAACTTTTTGCTCCTACTCCAGATTCCTCTATTTATGCATCCTAGGACCACATTAGCTCTTTTGACCACCGCATCACACTGAGAGCTCATATTCAGCTGGTTATCCACCATGATTCCCAAATCGTTTTTAGAGACACTTTCCCAGGATAGAGTCCCCCATCCAGTAAGTATGGCCTACATCCTTTGTTCCTAGATGTATACATTTACATTCTGCCATATTGTTTGCTTTGCCCCGGTTTACCAAGCAATCCAGAGATCACTCTGAACAGTGACCTATCCTCTTTGCTACTCCCCCAATTTTTGTGTCATCTGCAAACTTCATCAGTGGTGATCTTGTGTTTTCTTAAGCCTTATGCTCTTGTGTTTTGTTCAGTCCTCAATCATTGTAGGCATCTAACATTTTCATTTATGTGCTTTTAAATGGAGTGAAGAGCCTAACATTGGACAATGTTGAAAATGTTGGCTGATTGCTTCAATTTTTTTTGCTGTAAACTCATTCTGGCTTGTGAAACTTTAGCTGAGATCTTTCTGCTTCTTGCGCCACTCTAGTAATAACCCCTGATTATTTTGTTGGATAGAATCCAGTGTGCTTTTCCATTCCTTCATCAGCTTCACTGTGCTAATAGTATGGCAGTAGATATTTCCTTTCATCAGTACCATATGCAGGTCTGATGAAGACACACACAAAGATTGAGGAGTCTTGGTAATTTGCACAATCTTCTCTCTTCCTTCTCTGAGGTCTCCAATGACACCTCTAAAGTTTATATTCTGCTGTTACCAGGGCTGGCTACAGGGTTTTTGTCTTCCCAAGCAGCAAAAAAAACAAAAAAAACCACAATTGCGATCAGCTCTAATGCTGCCGCTTTAGTCTTTGGCAGCAATTCAGCAGCTGGTCCTTCACTCCGAGAGGAAGTGAGGGACCCGCCACTGAATTGCCGCCGAAGAGCCGGACATGCCACCCCTCTCCGTTGGTCGCCCCAAGCAGCTGCTTGCTGGGCTGGTGGCTGGAGCCAGCCGTGGCTGTTACTTTCCTGTTGACTTTTCCTAGAGACATTTAAGATCAATTTTAGGTCACACAGTAATTTCCAGGAAGAACAAGGTTTCAGTTATACCTGTGCTATTTCCCCCCTTTTCCTGAATTTCCTACAGTTCCCTGTGTATGAGGAAACCGAAACACGGTAGTTCCTTAGAGACATTTGTTGAGGTAAAGAACTGCAGTTCCACTGCTTTGCATTACAGACTCTAAGCTTCAGTTGAGCATTATTGATTTCTTTGGCAGAACCTGCCACTCCATTCTATGTAAAGGATGTGTATACTCCTGTCCAATCACTTTGGCAATCCTGTCTCATTGATCTAGTAAATCCACATACTTGAAGTACTGTACATTATTTCCCTTATAGATGCGATTTGTGTTTTATTCTTATTGGCACTGACTAGAAACCATATAGGTAAATCAGGGCATATTGAGATTACGAAACTAGCATTGCACTAATGTTAGAAAGGGTGAGAAATACAGAGTACAACAGGTCCAGAATACGGTATCTCAGGTGAAAAGGGTTCTTATTAGTTTAATGAATGTGCTTTTGAAAAATGTAAATACTCATATCATAATATGTAAAAATCAAGTTTACCCATAAAGAAAGGGTCTATTCTGGTTCTGACGACAACTAGTAGATGACTATGACATATAAACCCAAATTTTCAAATGCATGCCTCAGTTTTTGATACCATACTGAAGTTACCAAGGGGCTTGATTTTCAGAGCTCTCATGGCCATTGACAGGCCCACTGAAATTAAGAGAAGGTGTATATCAGAAAAGGGCAAACTATGGCCCCTGGCCCATATCCAGCCTGCGGGACTGTCCTGCCCGGCCCTTGAGCTCCCGGCCAGGGAGGCTACCCCCTTCCCACGGCAGTCTCAGCTCACTGCACCACCAGTGCTCTGGGTGGTGAGGCTGTGAGCTCCTGACAGGCAGCACAGCTGTGAGAGCTGCCTACCTGCCCCAGTGCTCTAGATTGTGTGGCGGCATGGCTGGCTCTGGACTGGCAGCACGGCTGCCAGTCCTGGTGCTCTGAGTGGCATGGTAAGGGGGCAGGAGCAGGGGGGTTGGATAAGGAGTTGGGAGTCCCCAGAGGAAGTCAGGGGACAGGGAGCAGGAGGTGGGTGGATAGCCTGAGTCTTTGATCTTCAGATGCTGGGGATAAGTAATTGGCAGACAGTGGTTCTCTCTTCAGGGCATAGCTTCAAAAAGTTGGGTGGAGGTGGGAATTTGCATTCACTACCCTGAGGTATTTCCTAGGAATCCCACTTAACTTTGTTTGTTCCAAAAGTTCCTTCTTGTATGGTCCATTGTTTAAAATAGTCATTTGAAGTTCATAACACTTCCCAAGGTTTACATTGACCATGTCTCCCTTCTACAGAAGTTGCAGCCAATCCCACAATAATAGATAAACTTTGCATTCAATACAATAGACTCCAAAAATACTTAAACTTAATTCTGTAGGGTTTTTCAATGATATTGCAGGAAATTGCCCTGTCACACACTGGTCATAGAACTTCCCCAAAATAATTCCTTTGAACAAGACCATTACACAAAATCCAATTTTGATTTAAAAATTGCAAGTGGTGCACCATGACTCCTGGTAAATCCTTTCAGTATTTAATTCCCTCACTATTAAAATGTTATGCCTTGAGTCCAGCCTGAAGTTGTCTAGCTTCAACTTCCAGCCATTGGATTGTGTTATGTCTTTCTCTGCTAGACTGAAGAGCCTATTATGAAATATTTGTTCTCATGTAGGTACTTATATATTGTGGTCTAGTCAACTCTTCACATTCTGGCTTTATAGTCAATGAATCGTCAGATGAATACTGTTATGTAAATGCTACTAAGGTATTCTATATCAATTGATCCAAATACCGTAATCACTAGTGATTTGCACTATTATGATAGGATACTGTATTATTTTTAAAGTCCTGTTTCCCACTCAACCCAGCTATGTAGTACTTAATATTCTTCAGTAATACGTGAAAATATACCATCAATTTTAAATTTGTTTAACCCTTTCTGTGTGCAGATATTGAACTGTAGCATAGATTTACAAAAGAAGCCAATTGTTTACTTTGCTGAAAAGCAAAAATTAGTCCGATAAAAGATGCTAATTTGAATACCTGTTATTGTTCGCAAAAGTGCTTAGTGAGGCTGGGTGGAATAGTGGCAAGGAAACTGGACTGGGACTCAGGAGACATGAGTTTTGGTGTCTAGCTCTGCCACCACTTTGTTGGGACTTTAGGCAAATCACTTCCCCAGGTCAGGCCTCAGTTTACCCATCTGTAAAATGGGGGTAATAATGGTGCCCTTCTTTGTAAAGTGCTTTGCGATCTGCTGGTAAAAAGTCCTATATAAGAGATAAGTATAAAGCAGATGGAACACCACTGAGCGTGAAAGGGTTATTTACATTTCCACTAACACACACAACTGGTCGTGATCACCAAGTGAGTTGTTTCTTGAGGTGTGGCCATTCTGAACTGGATTCAGACTATCCATCCACAAAGGATACCGAACAACTCTAAAATAGAAAAAACCCCTTCAGTTACTACCAACCAGGGTGGACTGGAACCATTAAACTTAAATGTGAGGTGCTCCGCTTTCTAAGAGTTGTCCTCTGAGACATCCAGTCTCCTTCTACAAGTGATAAAGGCTGTATGCATCAATGCATAGTACTGCTGTCTCTCCAAGTTGTGAGAGGGAGCTGATTCTTGACTTCAATGGGACTATTTGGGTGCGTAAAGTTATGTATGGATGTTGCTGAATTGGAATTTCAGACATGGGGCTATATCCTGAACCACACCAGAACTCTAGCATAGCTGAGGAGTTGGGGGGCAAAAGCAGCTTTAAGACATCTTTTAGATCTCCAGTGCTGCCATGGCCCATTCCAGCCTCTCACCTAATTTAGAGCAACCTCACATGTACTCTAAATGACATTCCACTGCAAAGGCACAAAAAATAGGGGTTCCACAGCCAGGAATTGCCAGAATATAATGCTATCTGGCCAATGCTATCTATCCTCCCTCCCCAGCATGCCCCTCCACTGGCGATGCTGGGAGAGTGCAGCATACAGAGAACTATATCAGCTGTACGCTATGCAGGAGTCCCTTTGTGCCAGGAGAATCCCCATCAGGGGAGCTTTACATATGCTTTGTGCTGCTGGAGCCAGGCAGGGTCTGGCTCAGTACAGGCAATGTCTTGTAAATGTCGATATAATTTGGATAGTTGGCCTCTATTGTCATACAGACAGGCTCAAGACAAATCTGGATCCAGTGTTTCACTTGATAAATGGGTCATGGCAGCACATATCTACAAATTATATGTGTTACCTGCCAGAAGAGGGTGAAAAGAAATTGGAGCCTTATCCGGTGCCAAAGATATTACACACTGGCATTGAGCTGTGATCTAAGGAGCAATAAATTGGCCTCCTCAAACAAAACTGAAACAGCTGTTGTCTTTAAAAACTGTCAGACACCAACTGTGTTTTCAAAGTTTGGTTTCCCCTTGGGCAGTTTAAATATTTCATTAGAAAATCTTTAAAGTTAAAAACTCGAATGAATTGAAAATTAGCAAGCACAGAGCATACATGCAGCCATTCACCACAACATCTGGTTCACTGAATAAATTTACCCTCTAATAATATCTAGCTCTTATATAGTGCTTTTCATCAGTAGCTCTCAAACACTTTGCAAAGGAGATCCGTATAATTAGCCCTATTTTTAGATAAGGACTCTGAGGCGACAAAATTTGCCCCAATTCACTTAGCAGGCCAATGTGAGAGCCAGGACTAGAACCCAAATTTCCTGAAGCCTAGTCTAGTGCTCTAGCCATTAGACTAAGCAACAACAACAATCTTAGATAGAATTGCTAAAGGAACATCCGGCATGAGGCACTATGACCGGCCATAGCTTGAGCAGGAGCTGAGGCAGGAACAGGCACAGGCTAGACCAGTCTGTCTTAACTGCCAGGGAGCATCCTCAACATTATGGGAGAAACATTAAGCAGACTGGAGTGGCTGCTTTCATTAGGAGCCTTTACACTTGCATGGCCTCCTGTGGCTCTTCTTATCTTTCCTCTGCATCAGAATAGCTTGATGTTGAGCTTCTAGAATTACATCTTTTAGGAATTGCCAGCCCCCTTCAATTGCTTTTCTTCATAATTGATCTTTCCATGGGATCTTGACTATTATTTCTCTGAGTTGGTTGAAATCCACCTTTTTGAAGTCCAGGGTCCTTGTTTTGCTGTTCTCATGTCCTCCCGTACTTAGGATCTTGAATTCTATCAGATCATGGTCATTTCCTCTCAATTTCCCAACCACTTTCTCGTTCACAACTAATTCCTTCCTGTTGGTCAAAACCAGATCCAAAATCGATGATTGTATAGTTGTTTCCTCAAATTTCTGAATCAGAAAGTTGTCCCCTACACATACTAAGAACTTGCAGGACATGTTATGTTTTTCTGTAATAATCTTCCAATAGATATCAGGGAAGTTAAAATCTCTCATTAATACTAGTGCATGTGTGTTAACTAATCTTGTTACCTGTTTATAGAATGACTCACCCACTTTCTCTTCCTAATTTGGTAGCCTATAATAGAACCCCACCATAGCATTGCTGCTATTCTTTTATATTTTTATCCTCACCCAGAGACTCTCAGTAGGTCTTTCGCCCACTTCCTTTTGGACCTTGGAGCAAATGTACACATTCTTGACGTACAGTACAACACCTCCGCCTTTTTTTATTGGACAGTTGGCATTCGAAGGCCACAAAGTTGATCTTCTGGATGACCTGGAATGGGCCAAGGCATCTACAATCCCCATTTTGTGAAGATCGGATAGAGCCAAGATGTTGTGTGGAGAGCTATTCATGATGTGAGGCATTCCTTGCTGACGGAGGTTGGCATAGAATTTGTGATCCCTTCTGGCCTTTTCTAGGTGAGATTTCAATGTCTCCTGAACATGGTACAGGTGCTCAACTAGGTTGGAGGCTGCAGGGATGTGGGAAACTTGTAGCATGGATGGATGGAAGTGGGGGTAGAAGCTGTAGTTAGCAGAAAAAGGACTCCAGTGGGTCAATCTGTGGTCAGAGTTGGTGTATGTGAATTTGGCAAAAGGGAGGACTGAAACCCATTCTAACGGTAATTGATAAAGCAATGGAGGTATTGCTCAAGAATCTGGTACACTCACACCATCTCTCCATCAGCTGGGGTCGATAAGCCGAGGAGACACATAGATCCACATCTTTCTGAACAACTTTCACCAGAACTGTGAAATGAATTGCAATCCACAAACTGATGTAACATTAGATGTTAGTGTGACATCACCCAGGGTACAGTCTGGACCACTGAACAGCTGTGTCCCCTTAATTCTCTAGCCTGGGATGCCTTTTTCACTGCTTTTTGCTGTTACACAGCCTTCAGCATGCAAATTCACTCCCAGCTAAATACATGAGCACTCTGACCAGTCACTCGTGAATTAAACTGCAGAGTGTTACCCACAAATTCTTAGTCTCAGCGTTGTTCCCCCAGAAATGTGCATCTTGTACTGTCCAGCACACTACTGACCAATGCAAGCTAATATAAAGTCTGTCATTTCATCAAAGGAAAATGATATATGCAACAGCTTTGTTATCCCAAATGGAGTTTCCCACACACTTTAATCCAAACGCACTGGTTAAGATTACACAATAAGATAAGTTTATTAACTACAGAAAGATAGAGTTTAAGTGATTGCAACTGATGACGCATAAATGTCAGGATTGGTCACAAAAGAAAACAAAAATGTAATATACAAGTGAATGCCTAACTTAGCAAGCTAAGTGAACTTAAAAGCAAAGGTTTTATTTCACCATACACTGTGTAAATTTCACAGGTTGAGTTCCCCTTCAGCCTGGGATCACTCCCCCTTAGTTCAGTTCTTTGAGAGTTGTTGATGTCATGAGCAAAGACATGGGGTGAGGAGAGGTGAAGTCAAGTGTTTTCCTCCCTCTTTATAATTCAATTTCTTGTGCTAGAAACATCTTTGCTGAGTCATGGGGGCAGACAGGACATTGTGAACATGAAGTTTGAATCATCCCTGTGATGAACTGTACATTTCTTGTTTTCACCTTCCGCCCTTCTTGAGCATGGCCGCTTAAGTAGGTGATGGCCCTTTGACACCTGTCTGGGATGATAATGTGTCTAAGTCTCTGAAAAACTGATTAGTGCGTGTTAGGCAGAATTACAACATATTTAATTAACAATCATATAGTAGAATCTTATAACTTTGCATATAGTGTTGCTACACATATTTTAACAGGATAATGATATTCAGCAGATTCTGACATTTCAAATGATACCTCATAAGGCATACTTTGTACATAATTTATCATAGTCTTTTAAAAGTGTTGATCATAGTAGTACAGACTGTCACAAGTAGAATATGGAGTTTGAAGATGTGGGTGAAAAATAGTTGGGCTGCTACTTCCTCAGTGAGCATTTCAAGGCATGGCATGAAATGAGACATTTTTGTAAGTAGGTTGACAATGGTTAGCACAGTCATGTGGCCCTGGGAATTGGGAAGGTCAGTGATAAAATCCATGAAGATGGACAACTTGGTTGAGATGGAGTGGGCAGGGGAATCAAAGCACCCAAGGGTTTGGTGCGTGGAGTCTTTTTTGAAGTGCACACATCACAGGAGTTGATATAGGACTTGATGAACAAATGTAGTTGTGGTCACCAGAAACTTTGAGACACCAACCTCAATATTTTTCAGTGAGTGAAATGGTGAGCAGGGGGCAAATCAGAACATAAATGGAGTATTGCTAGGCATGGTTGACCATCAAGGATACAAATCCAGTCTTCAAACAAGAGGATCGCATTCTTGATCATGAATTTTGAGTCAGGAGCTAGGTCCATATCGGACAAAGCAAGTTTCGCCTCAAACTTGTTGAGGGGTAAGAGGGATTTCACAAGAATCAGCAAGTTGTCATTTACCATCACACTGGCAAAATGGCAGGGTTTCAAGATTGTGGCAGGTGCTGAAGTCCCATCTCTTTTGTCGCCATACTCACTCTTATGAGAGAACACATTGGGTTACCATTCTTGGCACCTGGGTGATAGGTCTGGGTGAAGTCAAACCCAGGAGAAATGTGTATCTTCCAGGTGATGATGTCATTCTTCAAAAGAGGCCTTGGTGACCAGCAGTTCTTTCTCACAGATAGCATAGTTTTGCTCCACGGTTGTCAGTTTCCAGGAACAAAATGCACAAGGATGAAGCAGACCCTGGGCCCATGCCATTGTAACAAAACTGCTTCAATTGTAGGCATCTGCTTTGACAACAAAAGCTTTTTTGTTGAGTCCAAATGTACCAAGAAGGGCACTGATGTAAACACTCCTTTCACTGAGAAAAGGAAGATTGGGCTTCCTGTGTCCAAGCAAATATATTATTCTTCCAGAATAGCCAGGGAATCAGGGTCACCACCTTTGAAAACCCCTTGCTGAGCCTCTGATAGAAGATGGCAAACCTCAGAAAGCACTGGATGTCACAGATGTTTCTTCAGGTTGCCCAGTCCATGATCACAGACACTCTTCGGGGATCCACACTTATCCGATCAAGGGAAATGACATAGCCTAAGAAGTAAACAGAATGTGGTCAAACTCACACTTCTCAGGTTTCCCATACAGAGCACGCGCTCAGAGGCACTCAAGTGCCAGGCAGACATAGTGGTTGTGGAGGCCTTGATTTTCTGAGACGATGAGGCTGTCATCCAGGTAGATCACCATAAACTGGTGTAATACAGCTCTTAAAAAATGCCAGCTTAATTCAGGGCTGCTACTGCATTGACTGTGAATTAAATCTAAAACCACCAGAACCAACAGCTGGTGCAGCACCAAACTTTTTGTGATTGTTTTTCAAAACTTGTTTTTCTTGCTTTTGTCCTTTTGAAATGTTTTTGTTTATTTTTCATTTTGTGTTTTTGCAATGCTGTGTTGTTTTGGTTATGATGTCAATAGTTTTTGTTGTTCTTCTGTGCGTGTGAGACAGCATGACGCTAATGTTGCAGGTTCGCTCCCCATCATAGGCAAAGTTGCACTAATGGCTATGTTGTCCTCACAAATGTTGGTGGTAAAACAGGTAGGCAGAGTCTGTCATAGACTAAAAACGTCTGCAAATGTTTGCCAATTTTGGGTGTTGCAAATGGCTCATGAATGCAAAAGTGGTTCCAAAAGAACGTAATTTTGTTGCTTCTTTGTAAAAGGAAGTAACACACTTGGTTAAAATGCCATCAGGGCTAAAGTTTTTTCTCCAAGTGAGCAAATATAATGACTAGGACAAAAAATTTTCATGGTTTGTGTAAATTTAGAGTTTTAATGGTGTAAGCAAAAAAACAGGAGGGTTCTCCACTCCCCTCCCCATCTTTTATCCATCCTGGGCGTACAGCCAAGAAGCGATGAGAGCTATTTTGTTCCTAAACATCTTACAAATGTATAACAGCAGTTTTAAGTTTTATTTTAGCTACATATGAAGTAAGTTCTAAATTCTAAGCTTTGTTAACATCTAAAACATTTTTGTAATATCTAATCAAATAAGATTTGTAAATTCCAATTTTAAAATAAGAAAGTTGCAAACCTTAAAATATAATCAAGAACATTTTTCTTGTCCTTTTCTCTCAATGCTTAAAGTAAAATAAGGTTTTACTTTGTGATTTTTATGAACAAATGTCTGATTCTTGGTGAAATGATTCATAGAAGAGAAGGATTATGTTGTGATAATCAGGTTTATACATTAATCCTAATTGTGAGCTCAACTATAAAAAGTATGCAAATGTTTGTAAGATGTCACAATAACTTATAATAAAAAATGTTGATGGGAAAAGATATGTAAGAGAGACAGAAAAACTGAATTAGTCCAAACAAAAAGGCTTTCATCATCCTGATCCTGAGAGATTTCCTGACCAGAGCGGGCCATAGAGAGGACCACAAATGACATTGCTAACTCTACTAGCTCCAGCTGAATCCTAAACACTATTTGGGATGAAACAGGATCAGACTTTAACAATCGCAGCAAGAATAGCTCCAGCCCATCTCACGTCTTCTCTTTTATCCAACAGGACAGATATGGCCATCTCTGATATCATCTAAGAGACCATCAAACAAGGGTTTTTTCTTTCTAAAAACTCTCTCCAGCTAAAGAGAACAAAGGGTTTTGTTAAAATGAAGGCCTTACTCAATATGTTACATTTCAAATGCTTTAACTCTCCTTCCTTTCCTAAAAGGTTTAAAGGATTTTTATTTATGTGTTTGCCATGGTACTAAGCTGGCTAACGTCCCTGTATACAAAACCCTGAACCTTGTTTAACACTATTTAATATTAGGCAGTAACTAGGTTATGCTAACACCTTTGGCCCATTTATTCCATTTAAATTAATACTACACAACCCTGGCAGATTTAGTAGATCTGTCAAGTATAAGAGGGGTAGCCATGTTAGTCTGGATCTGTAGAAGCAGCAAAGAGTCCTGTGGCACCTCATAGACTAACAGACGTACCGGAGCATGAGCTTTCGTGGGTGAATACCCACTTCGTCAGATGCATGTACATCCACGAAAGCTCATGCTCCAATACGTCTGTTAGTCTATAAGGTGCCACTAGACTCTTTGCTGCTTTTAGTAGATCTGGGCTGCCTTGTTCCATGTGTATTGATGACCAGGTGCTAAAAATAGGTGGCATATGCCATGAAGTGCCAACAGCCTTGTGTGAAAAACTACAAGGTGGCTTCAGCAGTACAAGTGCAATTTGGTTGTTGAATATGACTGAAAAGGCATAAATGAATTCATTGAAATTAGTAAGGACTAGCCATATCTGTTCTAGAAGTGGCAAGGCACCTTCTAGGGCTTCCCAGATCAATAAACTGGTGATAAGCCCCATCTAAGTTTGCTTATTAGGATACACTGTAGGACACATTAAGAATAGGTGGCTTGTAAATGACACAACTTCTGGTGGTCCCCATCAATTCTTCCCAGAAGTGGAGCCTTCAGGCCACATTCCAAAGAAACTGTGACCTGATGGTACTGGCAGCACTAGAGTTGCTGGTATTTCTCCCTTGCAGTTGGACAACCTGACCCTAAAGATTGTGAACCAGCTCTATGATCTCAGTGACAGACATGCCACAGGTTTCAATCTTGGCCAAGCACATATGTAGGAGTCTGCTCAAACTTCCAGAACAGAGAGGCAACTGTCTGTGGCCTGAGCAGGAGCAGACAGGCCAGAGCAGGAGTGGTCTGTAGGACTACGAGTTAGTGTAGATTATCCCCAACATGGTAGCAACGTTGAGTGTGCTAGAGTGGTTGCTTTCCTTAGGAGCTTAAATAGCTGCTGTGGGTTCACTTGGTTAGCCCCTTGCTTGTAGATTGGCTGGGCCCTTTGAACTCACAGGCTCTGAGAACTCAGAATACTCAGGCTCAGGGATGACTCACCAGGCTCAGAACACCCATCACATCCAGTCTTACCCTAACATTACCCTTTGCAAAAAGGACGATCAATGTGCTTGCCAAAATATTGCAGATGTCTTTACCCTGCAGGATTACCTCATATCTCTAGAAAAATATCTAATATACACTACTGTAATCATGGAAATATGTCTAGCTACTAAAGCATTGAAAAAGAAAATGAAGAAAGATGAGTGCTGTTTTTAAAATATGGGTTGATTTTTTATTGTCATGGGAATTTAAATGAATTACATGAGAAACATTCTTCCTTTTGGCTAGCTGACTAGACTGGGGCTTCCATCTCTCAATTACAAGATAAAGTTGGGTCTCCTTTTACAATCTATTCCATTGCATCTCCACCTATGAAAAGAACAGAAAATACCTTAACATAATTTAGCACTGCTACTTGGTGACAAACATAGTCATTACTCAGACCATTTCTTTGTATTTTGTTCTGTATATTCATGATATTATGAGCACAATGTTTTACACATATTTTTTCTGCATTGTTTAACCTTTTTTTTTTAAAATTTAGATATGCATTTTGTTTATCCCAGCAATAAAGAAACTGGAATAATACAGCAAATAATTGTAAGATGTCTGGAATTGTCTGCACTGTGAAAAATAAGTAAATTCCATTTATTATTCTCTTGAGAAACCAAACTATATTAATGCACACTAGAGAACTTTTAGAGCATGTCAGCATGGTATACACAGGCCAGCGAGCATACAACACATGGTGCACTTTAGAATACTCACCCCTCTAGCATGTGTAGACAAGACAGAAACTTGCCAGGAAAAAGATCATGACCAGCCACATTTGGTATGATTGTTTGGACAGTATTTGTCTGTAAAATAACTTGAGCTGGATTTTTGATGCTTAGCAATTTTAATAAGAAAGACAAAATCAGTGTGATATTAATAATCCATATGCTGATTTTTAATTTCAGATCCTGACTTAGCCAGATAGACTATATAATGATTACCATACAGTAGATATTTGTGATTGAACTGCCTAGAGAAATTTAATAAGCGCTGTAAATGCCATAGTATTGGCCCACAAAATTATGGAAACATCCCCCAACACCTTCAAAATCAAAACAGCAGAGATATACGGTAATTGCTCAATAACCAAGTGCAAGCCTGTGACATTCACAGTGAAATATTACTTATCTGAGTGAAAGGAGGCAAGCTTACGATGCCCTGGGAGGAGAATGGTACAATTGCTATGTCCCCATCCTTTAGTTATAAAACATTTAGGGCCAGTTTTTTTTTCTTTTTCTTTTTAACAAAAACTCTAATTTTCAAAAAGGTGGGTGAAGTTAGTTGCATTTAGACATTTAAGGGGCTGATGTTTGCAGACACAGTCTGGTGGCTGGATGAATAAACGCCATTTATAGCACTCGCTATGAATTGTTCCCCCATTATTAAGCCTACAAACTTAGAGATGGGATTGAAATCCCTTTCAAAGTTAGCCCCTTAATGAACTAATCAGAGAAGTAAGGAATATAAAGAGAGGTGGGGGGATGATAAATCACTGTGTTATAAGCTGTAGAAAACTCATTCCCTTCGCATTTTACGACAATGAAATGCAATTACACATTACAGCTGTAAAAGCAACATTCATGGACCTCGCATTGATTTCAATGGGAGATTTCCAAGTGGAGGAACCATGGGTTGGGCTTTATTTTCCATGTCATTCAGATGAATTATAGAACATAGGATCATAGTGATTGCCAAACTGTTTGAGATCCCTGGTGCAGTACATCAAGTTCAGTATTCTGCTACCAGCAGTGCCCCGCACATGCTGCTTCCAAAGAGATGGGTCTCCTGCCCACATTGCTTTAATCGTGATGTAGCCTTGTGCTGTGATGTGCAAGGATTTAGATAGCGGAAATGCAGTGATCAGATTTTTGTCCTGGCACATAATTCAGTTGCCTTAATCTTATTACAGAGTGCAACAGTACAGTGCAGAAGGCGATACATGGTATAAATGCCATGGAACAGTAATGTAAAGTTATTGGGCTAAATTCCACACTAATTTGCTCAAGGTGTGGCCTCATTAACATCAGTGTCATTGCACAGGATTTTTTCAGATGAACCTTGCTCAGAAATGAAGTGTTGGCAAGGGGCACAGATACTGGAAGGCATTGCCAGAGCAAGTCTACCAGTTCCTCCATCATTACATTCTTGGCATTTGCGTAAAGATGCCAAGCAAAAAGAAAGGCATGGGAGGTGTCCCTTTCACTGTTACCATCCTCCTCCTTTGCCGGTCCTCTCCAATCATCTGTTACACTTCTTGTCTAAATTTAGATTTTAAGCTTTTCCTTACAGGTCCTTTAGTTTGTGTAGGTACAATGGCTAGTACAACGGGGACCCAATCTTGGCTGGGACCTTTAAGTGCTATTGTAATACAAATACTTAACATTGCCTATATTCTCAGGTTGTAAAGATCTAGAATAGTGTACAAGCAGCTGATTCATTTTTTTAAAGTAATGGAAGAAAAATAGGAAATAACTCAAATCTGCCTGCTCCAGAATATAGGCTCCTTACCTTTGAGCTAAAGCATCATAGTCCCTATACTGCTCAGCAGTTCTTATTTTATACAGCAGAGGCTAATGATATATATAATGAATGATTTATGCCCTCCCCAATGGCTTACTTATTATTCTAGTTAGTTAGACCAAAATAAATCCTTGAGCTTCTGGGTCCTCCAAGACTTCAAATCCTGCTCTGAGACAAGAATAACAAACCAATGGGCATCTGATGCTTCACACAAGATCTTCTACCACCTTCTGATGCCTGGAAGAGTCATTATAGATTCAACCTCCATGTAAACTGGTTGAAGAACCTGAGATGTATAAACATTGTACAGTGACCTCTACTAGTTCACTCAAGATTCTTAGGGATGTGTTGTGTTCACATAATTAGTTGTGCCGTTCATGCATTTTTTTCCTTCTGAAGTATCCAGAGAGAGGCATATTTCCACTCCGGGTTTTTTTTGCATATTTTTGCCTTTAATCTTGAAGAATGCATAGAGTAACTCATCAGATTTACATGCCTAGCAGAGCGGAGATGATATGGGAAGAGGTTGACCTTTTCTCATGTCTCTTGCCATATTGATGTCAAGCTTGTTGCTGAAGAGTGAAGACTAGAGATTACCCCTTAATTTCTTACTATGCTGGGTACGCTTCTTGACTTTCCAGCCCTTGCGGCACTTGTGTGAACCTATTCCCGCTCCAGGCAGGGATTGTTCCTCCTTCTCACTGCTTTTGTTCTTGAGATCACAAATCCTTCAAAATAGCCAGAACGTTTTTCCCCCTTAGATTATTGACAATGGAGAAGAGTGTAAACATGTAGGTTAGGGAATAGTAATTGGAAGAGAGTCCAAGCTTGAAAGGAGAGCTTTTTGGCTTGTTTCAGTCTCTCTATTTTGACTGATCTGGGTATAACCTTCCAATTTCACATTAAGTTTGTCAGGCACTGAGTGATTTGCATGAACTCCTGATGGGTTACATATTCCAGGAATTATCTAAGAATACCCTGTGGTGCTTTGCAATCGAAAGAGATGCTTCCAGCTAGAATGGATTTTTTTCTGTTGATGACTCTTGTAGTGAATATTCACTGTAATTAAAACTTATGTCGAGCACTTACCTACAAAATTTGGGAAATAGAACTATCATTGTTCTTAACTTACGGGCACTTCCTGTGGAAGATATTACCATGGCACTTGCCCTCCTCTTTCTATGGACATCACCAGGGTTGGACTCATGAAGAACACTTTCAAGATAAGGCCGTGAAACCTGCATATATTGGGCCATAGCTGCAGTGGCACTCAATTTCCAGGGAAGTAAATGGAAAGTCACTGCATACCAGTGGAGACTGATTGTTCAGCTATGGGGAACCTCCACGCAGAGTGAAAAAACGGCCTCAGTAGGGCAAGATAATGGGATTACTTGTGGAGTAAGTTTCTACTTATGCAATGTGAGCAAGGGTGGTCAGAAGCTGGCTCTGACAGAGGGCTCTGCTGAACTTAGATATTGTTTTCCCCATGAGCCTCACTGAATAGAGTTAAAATCCCTTTTCTGAGTCTTCCCTGGATTTCAGCTGTGGGTGCACACTCAGTGAGAGTGGAGCAGAGCGTGTTCTCCCCCAAGCTCCCAACTCAATGCAGAACAACTGAAGAGGTGGCAGACTCCCTGTATCCTGCCACCTACCACTGCACACTTATGCTAGGGCCAAGCTGGCTGATTTTTAATCCTGAAATATTAGCATTCACACTCTAACTTGTCACATGTCGTGTCACCACCAATCATCTTAAAGCCCATTTTAAATAGAAACAGGCTGTTGTGACATATGCTTAAAATAACTGCTCTTATTGTACTCTTCAAAATCAGCAAAGTTATTTAAATCTGAAATATCAGGAGTCTGATTTGTGTGAAGCTGCAACAAGCTAGAGAAGTAAGTTTAATTTTTTTTAACAAAAATCAGAGTTGGGAGCCACAGTCTCTGTCCATGTAAATTGGCCCTCACTCGATTGAAGTCAATGAAGCTGCTCCGATTTATACCAGTAGATATATTGGCCCCTAGAATCCAGAAGGACTGATGATATATCTAAAAAAAGAAAACCTTGGAAAGCTCTAATAATGTTTGTCCTGACGCTCTCAAGAAGGATTAAGCCATAAATTCAATTTATTTTTAATTGCATGAAGTCCCTAAGGACCAAGCCCATAACAAACGGACTCCCAGAGGTGAACATACTGAATCAGTCCTGGCATGCGCTTAAATTAAATAGACACAAAACCCACTAATTAGCAGAGACAGAAACTAAAATTATTTAGGATTTGTATTTAATCAGAGGCAAATAGCTTTGAATATAACAATTATCTAATTATACTGTCTTAATACTGCAGAGGTTTTTATGCTTGTATATGAAGTACAGCTGAATGCTTCGAACAAGGAGTAAATTCTTTACTTCCACTAGAGCAAATGTATTATCATCTGCTTGACCTAAGACACAACAATTAAGGATGCAGAGCTCAGTTGTCTGGAGAGATTATACTGAATTCAGTCAGTCAGTCGGAAACGTTTAATTAACACGCAAATCATAAGGAGACTATACATTGTTCTGCTTTGTGGCGTCCAATAGGGTTTTAATGGAACATAAAGATACTCAATCAAAATGATAAAATAATAAAAGTTAGTTGAAGATGTTAATGCTGCAAGTTCTTGCATTGTTGGTTGAGGATGGTGCCCTCTGTTTGCTAGAAGCAGGGAATGGGCGACAGGGGTGGATCACTTGATGATTACCTGTTCTGTTCATTCCCTCTGAAGCACTTGGCATCAGCCATTGTCGGAAGACAGGATACTGGGCTAGATGGACTTTTGGACTGACCCAGTATGGCCATTCTTATGTTCTTATGTGCGGAGCAGGGCATTCAGGTTTGTTGTACATGTGTGGGTGGAGCCTATATGTGGGCATAAATCAGGTTAAATAGTAGGCATAACGCTCATTCATTTGATATGCACCTGTTCCCTTAACCTCAGTAGCTTGATATAAGGATGGCGTGGAATTTAAGAAGCGGATGAGTGACTGGAAGAAGTGGGATTAAGTTTGATCATGCTAAGGGATTTAGCTATCACTTTAACCTTGCTGCAAGACAGCGGTAAGTTGATGGCTGCCTACAGCACTAACATTCATTCAGGAGCAGGTTCCCTGTCCTGCCCATCACTTGTTATCTTTGCCCAGCACTCCACAACTTTATTGCTTGTTTCACATGCAGTGATGCTTGGCCACATCACCCATTTATGTATGTTCAACATAAAACCCTATTTTTGAAATTTTGCCCCTAAACATTTGTTATTTGTACAAGGAAGATGGTTTTGGTTTTGGTTTTTGGTTTTTATGACTGCAGAATTTTTGTTGAGAAATACAGAATGTGAAAGCTTGAGCTCTTGGAGTCATGTGAATGCATGAAAATTTCCTCACTGATTATGAAAAAAAGAAAAGCTTGAAAATGTGAGCCAAGTGCACCTTACAGGATTGAAAACCAAAAGCTAAATAACAATAACTGTGCACGCACACACACACACATGCACACACACACAATTTCATGATTTTTGAGCCAATCCCATGCTTTTGGGGGCCTGACTCATGTATTTTGCATGGTTGGGGTTGGCAATACTGGTTATGGTGTGTGAGTGGGTTAAATTTTGAACACATTACTGTATTTTTACACAGAGTTTTAAGCCACTGGGTGGTTCCCTGTGTAAGGACGTATTAAAAAGATTGTGGCTCTCAGAACTTGGCTCATTATATATAAATGTTATTTGCCATAAAAAATATCCAGCCCTTTTAAAAGTCCAGCTACAGTATTTGGCTTGAAGACCTGAAGAGAAGGTTGCAGCGATGTAGCTGAGAGATTACCAGGGTCTGAGAGCTTTAACAGCAGAAACGTTTGGATTTTTGAGAAGATGCAGGGACAGAAAGCCCAAGGATTTAGTGACAGCATCAGTCTAAGGAGAGAAGGGGAGAGAAAGGAATCAAAGAATGACATTAGCACTGCACAGTCGAGATCTGGGGTGGATAGGTGGATAGCTGACTCCCCAGTGTAGAAATGGTTATTGATGCTGTATGGCCAGACAAGGCTGCTCTGGGATAGTGTTTAGATGGAAGTAAGTGAGGGCCTGAACCCTGAGTGACAATGACAGATTCCAAAAGGTTGGAGGAATACATTGTGCAAGAGTGGACATCCAGGTAGGCTAAGAGGCAGGTCAATCAGAGAGGAAAAATAATCCAGTGGTTAGAACCAATGGATAGTCCAGTGGTTGAAAATATGGACCGTTGGCAGGGCACTTAGGTGCCTAAAGATGCCACTAGGCACCATACTGTGATTTCCTAAAGTGCCTGGCCTTCTAACTCCCACTCCTGCCTAGGTGATTTTGAAAACACTAGGACCCAAATCCTTAAAGGTATTTAGGCACACAAATATCTTTAAGAATCTGGGCCTAGATACTTATCGGCATCTTTAGGGTTTAAAAATCTAGCCCTTAGTCTATCTCTGTGCTCCAGTTCCTCATCTGTAAAGGGGGCAGAACAGAGCTTCCCTATCTCTTGGGGGTGTTGTAAGGACACATACATTAAAGATAGTGAGGTGCTCAGATGCTGTGGTAACGGAGGGCATATATATATATATTTGTGCATGCAGCTTCTGGAAGTGATTGGAGGCATATACATATATATACATACCAGAGAACCAGTCGTAGAAATCAAGTGGCAGCTTCCAGGAGGGGACAGCATAAACAGCTTTGTCAATAGGATAAATGGAGGTGGATGAGAAGGGGAAGAGAGATCTTGAGATCTGACCATCTAGACACAATCAGGAAGTTGGGTAACATCCCTTTCAAGAGATAGAAAAAGACAGAAGCCAGATTGCAGGGAACTGAAAAGAGATTTAACGGTAAAGGAGCCAAAGTAGTGGGAACAGGTAGCACAATCAAGCAGCATGGAGGACTGGGGAGACAGGTGTTCACTGAAAGCATTGAAATTCTGCTCTCTTTTGACTACAGTGATGTTGCATGGCTGTACCCCAGGGCAAAATTCGTCCCACTGTCAGTTTTAAGAGAACGTTCCCTAATTAGAGCACATGCTATTTTCCCGTGTGTCTTTCCTGTGCTTCACAGTTACCTGTCGCTATAGAAGGGACACATTTCCCCCCCCCTCCTGTTGGAAAGCATAAGTGAAGATGGCATGCCTGCAACACCTATTTAGTCACATGAGTGACTGACTTGCTTCAGTAGCATGGGTTTGTTTTCATCTCTAGTAAGTAATTATTTGCCAATAAAGCTGTTCTTTCATTACTTTAGAAGTCTTTCTGTTGTCTTCTGAGCATCACCTACCTCTCAGGCATATGGCCTATTTTTCTGCAGATGCCCCAGCTTCATACCTAATTATTACTTTTGGAGACATTGGTTCTTATTCAAGAGAATGCTGTGTAAGGCCATGTGGGTTTTTACTTCCTTCAATCACTTCCAACAGCTGCATTTGCAAACATAAATTAAACTATTATAAATCTAAGAAGATTATAATGACTGCAATTAACTTCCAACTTATTTAATAAAATGGGTGCTTTCAAAGAAGAGATTTATAAAAGGGATAGATTGCATGCAGTTAAAGAAATGTAATTTGCTGTTCATACCAAACGGGCTCTAAATGAAAAAAAATTGCTTTGATGTGATCCCAAGGAGACCACAAGGAAAAGCAGAGAAATGTTTGTCTCATCACAGGCTGTGTTTTCACTTTGTGCAGGAGCCGTGTTAAATAATCTTTTAGAGTTGGTACAAAGGCATCCTTGAAGTCTGAGATTGGTGCCATGCAATAAATAATCAGGAGGAATATTCTTTGATATCAGTAGCATGCTAAATTTTTGTTGTTTTTTTTTTAAAAAGCTTTCCAAACTCCATTATCACTACAAAGTTCTCTCTCTTTCTTTACAAACATACCTTATCTTAAGCTTCTAAAGAAAGGATTTCATATCTACCTTTCTTTAATGGTGTTTCAAGTCATCTGCTATGAATATAGGTAATTTCAGTTTTCATACACCATGCTCAAATATGTATATAAATCCACACCTTTATTGGGTAATTGACTAGTGAAGTCTGTTTAAATACTGAATTACTTAATCTCGCACCATTGATTCCACTACATTTGTGGAAATGTTGAGCATTAAATACTGTACCTGTCACAGTTTAGGAGCCAGATAATTAAAGCTTTGAGAAATTGGCAACGGTTTCAGGAGAGCAAGATCAGTATTTTTAAGACTACAGTCCTAAACAATCCTATCTAGAGTCAATGAAAGGCTGATACTCTGTTGGTGTGTGGAGCTCAATGGAAATGCACCAGTTTATACCAGGAGACTACCTGTCCTGTAATATTTAGGGCATCAATGAAAACTGAGGGGAGAAAAGAGAGGAAGAGTCAGAAATGTTTTATACACCAGATCTTAAAGGAGCAAGAGACACCCAGTGCTATTTTATGAGTAGGGATTCAGATGCTAGAATATGTGAGAAATTAGAAATTTAATTAACACTTAGCAGTAAAAATACTTACAGAGGGCTTTTCATTTGCAGTTCTCAAAGTGATTGATAGAAATGGATATCCCTGTTCCCAGTATACAGTGGTTAAACCCATATTTTCAAAAGCATCCATTACATTTTGATGTTTGAATTTTGGGCACTCAATTTAAGACACAAAGGGCCTGATTTTTTCAGAGGTGCTGAGTACCTAGCCCATTAATGAAATTAAAAACTAATGGTAATGTGAGTAAAACCAAAAGCAAATAGTAATTATTCATTCAGAAATTACTGAAGAGCTGGCCTGGCTGTATGTCAACTTTCTGATGACAGGATAGTCAGGGCTGCATAGTTTAAGAATTGTTCTTCTGACTTTGTATCTTGTGCCTGTGGAAAAAAAGGACATTTGTCTCTCTGTCATCATGAGCCTTGTGGGTATCTGTGGAGTGCTGCTTATTGATAAGAATTTCTTATCTTTGTTCTCTTGCAAATGTGGTCTATGATTTTACAGAGCACAATCGCTGTTACAGAGGGTGTTACAGCAGCATGATTCACCCAAAATCTTCCTAATGTTCTACGAGTACGGTGATCATGGAAATCTTTGTGGGAATATCTGTCCTCCTTCATCAGGAAACTTCCGCAGCAGGTTCTGACTTCAGTATGTAAAGAAAAGAAAGAGAACACATTTATCCTGTTCCATCTTTTCCAGATTAGAATCCCTTTGGACTCAAATTGTATCTTGGAGAGCAAGCGTGTGGAACTGGTCCAGTGCTACTGGGACAGGACACCTGCTCCTTTGTAACACATTCTGGGCCAGCTCTTGGTTATACTTTCAAGGATTGTTTCAGCCCTTTTTGCCACAGTATCACAGTGGGCATTCATGTCCCGTTGTTTGTCTGCCATTACCCATGTGTCCTTTCCATAGTCACTGTTTTCCAGGATACAGTCATTGATTCAATACGAGTGGCCTACGTTCTTTGTTTCTAGGTGCATGACCTTGAGTTTAGCACTCTATTAAAATGCCCATTGTTTGATTGCACCCAGTTTACCAAGCAATCCAAATTGCTCCGTATCACTGACCTGCATTTACCACCCTGCCAATCTTTGTGTCATCCACAAACTTTATCAGCAGTAATCTACTTTTTGCAGGTCACTGAATAGCTTTTGGATGAGAACTGATTCCTTGAGACCCTCGCTAATGGTTTCTTATTAACATTTAAAAATTGAAATCTTAGATCCGTCAAGCTGAGGAGAAACCTTTCTATACCTCACTCAGGCTTTCCCTAATCACTTACAACACTCCATTCGCTGTTCCTGTAGGTTAGCCACACAACCCACTTGTCTCCAAAAGACATTTTCTTCTCTGCAGAAATCTCCTCTTGGTCTCCTGATATTGTTCCTCCACAGCAGGACCTGCTGTCCCCTTCTGACTACTCTCTTATTCATTCAAAATACTCTCAAATCTTTTGTAATGTTTACAATCACTCAGGAATCAGGATGGTAGGTGAGAGGCTTAGGCCCTCTTCGTTAAGTTCGTGCGCCTCTGATTCACTCTAATTCTGACTGCTCAGACTTCTGGAAAGTTTTGTTCACACTGCACATGCTCAGAGGCTTAAAACTGTCGTTAGCATAGGTCCCATACTGATAACGTGATTTCTATCCTTCTACCTTCAGTTTCATGCATGTTAACAAAAGTGGTGGAACTAGGACTCTATCTAAGGGTAGGTCTATACTTACCGCGCGGGTCGACGCGGAGAGGTCGACTTCTCGGAGTTCGAACTATCGCATCTAATCAAGACGCGATAGTTCGAACTCCCCACGCGCTCCAGTCGACTCCGGAACTCCACCACCACGAACGGGGGTGGCGGAGTTGACCTTGGAGCCGCGGACTTCGATCCCGCGGCGTCTGGACGGGTGAGTAGCCCGAACTAAGGTACTTCGACTTCAGCTACGCTATTCGCGTAGCTGAAGTCACGTACCTTAGTTCACCCCCCCCCCTTAGTGTAGACCAGGCCTAAGTATACTTGGTTTCGCACTTCGGGTGATTCCCAGCTCATGTAGTCATACTTGCGCTAGTGCAGTCATGGTAGCATGGGCAGTGGCAGCACAAGTTGGCTACCCCCAGTACAAAGCTGCATGGGCCTGTGGGTACATACTTGGGCAACTAGCCTGTGCCACTGCTGCCTGTGATACCACAGCTACACTACTATTGTTTGTGCACTAGCTCAATGAAAGCTAGTGCCAATATGTCTGAGAGCTGGGAATCACACTCCTAGCTCCAAATATAGTTGTAGCCTTAGTTTTTCCTTAGTTCCCAACTCACTGTTGTGTGCATTTTTAGGCTAATATCTCCAGGCCTAAATAATGAAACGTGAAATATACAAATAGCTGTAAAATGTAAGAGACACAGGAGAAATCCATGTAGCTAATTAGCTTTCTTATTAGCTTTCGCTAATGAGTGTGTGTGTCACAGTTTCTCAGTTTGTCTTGAGACTCTTAAAAAAAAATCAGCAGTATCCCATTTATGCTTCCTAAACCTTTTAAACCTTCAAACGAGAGATAGATAAGATATCGCCTTTTTGGATTGTTGTTATTAATTGCATTATGCCTAGAGACCCTAACCAAGACTAGGGCCTCATTTGACTAGTGGTTATATCAGGAGTCGGCAACCTTTCAGAAGTGGGGTGCCAAGTCGTCATTTATTCACCGTAATTTACAGTTTCGCGTGCCAGTAATACATTTTAATGTTTTTAGAAGGTCTTTCTCTATAAGTCTATATTATATAACTAAACCATTATTGTATGTAAAGTAAATAATAGTGCAGCAAGGTGAGCGAGGCCGGCGGCTGGTATCCCAGGCCGGCAGCAGGCTGAGCAAGGCCAGTGGTCAGGACCCCAGCTGGCAGTGGGCTGAGCAGAACCGGCAGCGGGACCCCAGCTGGGAAACAGAGCCGGCTTTAGGCCGATTCCCCTGATTCCCCGGAATTGGGCCCCGTGCCTAAGAGGGCCTCATGCCTTAGGCGTCTTTTTAATTTTTTAATTTTTCTACTCACCCGGCGGCGGTCCGAGTCTTCGGTGGCACTTCAGCAGTGGGGGGTGGGGGAGTCCGCGGAAGACCCGGAGCGAGGGAAGGACCCCCTGCCGCCGAAGTCTCACCAAAGACCCGGACCGCCGCCGGGTATTCGAATCAGGCCCCGCAGTTCCTAAAGCAGGCCCTGCTGGCAAGGGGCCAGTGGCTGAAACCCCAGACCATCAGCGGGCTGAGTGGGGCCAGCAGCTGGGACTCCAGCTGGCAGCCAGAACCCCACACTGGCAGCAGGCTGAGTGGGGCCGGTAGCCAGGGTCCTTGCTGGCAGGGGGCCTGTGGCCGGAACTCCAGACTGGCAGCGGGCTGAGTGGGTCGGTTGTCGGTATCCCAGGCCGGCAGCAGGCTGAGCAGGGCTGGCGGATGGAACCCTACGCTGGCAGTGGGCTGAGTGGCTCAGCCCGCTGCTAGTCTGGGATTCTGTCCTCTGGCTCCTGCCAGCCGGGGTCCTGGCCGCCAGCCCCACTCAGCCCACTGCTGGCCGCGTATTCCGTTCATCCAGGCCGGCAGCGGGCTCAGCGGGGCCGGCGGCCGGCACTCTAGCTGTCAGCAGAGTGCCACTAAAAATTGGCTCACGTGCCACCTTTGGCACGCGTGCTGCAGGTTGCCGACCCCTGGGTTATATAAACATATACTTAGAGACATTCCCTGCCTCAAAGAGTTTACAATCTAAATAGACAAGTCCAACAAAGTGTGAAAAGAGAGATGAAGTGACTTGCTCAAGATCACACAGAAGATCAGATTCAGGATTACAACCGAGGCTTCATAATTCCTAGCCCAGTACCTGCTCCACTAGACAGAGCTCACTTTTCAAGTCCTAGGAAAGGCTTTTCCTTCTCTCTTTTTGTATAGAAGGAAAGGGCTGGTGCATAAAAGAAAAGGAACTGATTCTTTTCACTATAACATTGGTGGTATTAACTTATAGCATATTTCACTATACATGAGCTGGCAATGAAATAGAGATACACCTGGCTGAATGGCAATGTATCTTCATAGAAGCTCTATGTGCATTCATGTAATCCAGCTCACTCTAAGGGTCAGCAGTGCTATCTTGAACACAGTCAAAAATATAACTGCCTCCGAAGAGCAAGTGGAGGTTGAGGACAAGCATCTGTCACATTGTAAAGGAAATTTGACAAAATCATTGAAAGCTAAAACTCAGTAATACAAAGCTTATTCTAAGAGAAGCTTATTCTAACTCTTCAACCTGATGAATCACATTGACATTGCACTTAAAAAAAAGTTGCCTTTATTTGAATGCCTAAGAAAGAAACTAACGCAGAGAGCTAGTCTTCTTTCGGTTTCATAAATTGTAGTTAGGGCTCACCCCTGTCCTTTGGATGTGTCAGGAACAGCAATGTGTTTCTTGTACAACCAACTGTTGCACCCGTGTATCCATAGGGTGTGTATAATTTGTATAGACCACAGTATTTTTCGAGTCATGCACACTGCCAGTACAATACAGCCTCCTTCTGCATAGTGGCTTCTCATACAATCTCTGTCCCCAGATGCTTTACCCAGTTGAGCATGACAAACAGCAGTATGAGAAAGAGTGCTGTGTAAACATGCTGCACCCTAAATTAATTATTGTCATAAGATTAATAATAGAGAAAAATTAAGAGGCATAGGTAAGGGAGAGAACATATGGTTTTGGATGACACTTTGAAGAGAGATAGGGTAGAAAAGGGGAAAAGTAAAAAGCCATTCTGTTATTTTAGCATTTGTATTACCGTAGAGTTTATGGGCCTCAACCAAGATTGGAGCCCAATTGTGTATGTAAGAAAAGCCCTTGCCCCAAAGAGCATACCATCAACATAGACAAGAGAGGAAAGAAAGAAGTGATGTGACTTGTTCCAGGAGACAGGCAGAGGTCACCTCATTTCCCAAAAGCAACCCCCCGCCCCAGACTGTAAATATGTTTTGATGAAATAAGTGATCAGAACACAAGGCATTTCTGGGGCCAAATCTGGCTGTGGGCTCTATATGCACATAAGTCTAATGACCATCGCTGAAGGCAGGGGAATATCCTAGCAAGATGTCACACACAGTCTTGTCTTTTTCCTAGTCTGTTGTGTTGATTCTTTACATGCCCTCCCCTAATACACACATATGCTCAGTTCACAAAGCCATATCAGATTGTTCTGGAAGAGGTGTACGTGTGGAGAAGGAACAGTCTATCATTTTGAATTTCAATTTGCATATTTATATTTTATATTGATGCAGACTGCACATGTACCCAGCACTGTGCTTGGATGCATTTTAGTCATGTTGAAATAAATACAGAAATTAAATATTTTGGACTACCTGTGTCTGCCGGCAGATGATATGTATCAGTCCCCTCTTGGTTTATTCATGTTCCTAGCACAATTAATCTGCACAGTTGGAGGGAGGGAGCATGTGTGTGGGTGAGGAGGGGGAAGCTAAAGCAGAGGCAAAAATGTAGTAAAAATTAATGCTTCATGTGAGTGGCAACATGAGGACAAGCAAAATTGGGTCTTTAATGATCCAGTAACAACTTGAAGACAACATTGATAAATGTCCTATTTAGAAACAATTTATGGAATATTATTATTTATATTACAGTTTGTCTAAAGACTAAGTAGACAAGAGTAACAGTGGAAACAGAGGCAGGTAAAATGACTTGCATAACTCAAGTTAACAGCAGAGTTGGGAGTAGAACTCAAGCCTTCTGAAGCACAGCACAGGGCTGGCCACCACTACACCACGCTGGTGCTGAAAAACAGAAAGCTTCTGCTAATGTTGTATGCAGCAGATTGGCCCAGTACCCCCTAATAGACTATAGGGGCAGTGACCAGTGAATCTGGTCCTTCAAGCAAATGCACCATTGTGCACCGGTTGAAATCACACTAAAGAAGAAAAGATATCAGACTAGTTGAACAGTAGTGTATGTTTGCAAACAACCTTTTTTAATTAAAGTAGATGAAGAGCAAGCTTTTATTTTTCCTTTAGAAACAATGGAGGTTCAAACAAATGCTGCTGTTCGACATTGTTAAAATGACTTGGACTATTAATAACCTCTCTGTATGTAAAAAATCCCTTTATTTTTAATACTGATGTAATCATTTAGGCCTCGATGCAGTTATTCAAAACAAGCAAGAGGACCCCAGCACCTGCACTGAGCCCCATTGTAACTAGGGTGACCAGACAGCAAATGTGAAAAATCAGGAAGGGCAGGTCCGCCCAGAGTGGGGGGAAGTGGGACAATTTGCCCTAGGCCCCGGGCCCTGCAGGGGCCCCCAGGAGTGTTTTTCGGGGCCCCTGGAGCGGAGTCCTTCACTCGCACGGGGGGCCCCGAAGCGTCTTCAGCTCCAGGTCTTTGGCGGTAATTCGGCAGTGGGGGGTCCTTCTGCCCCAGGACCCACCGCCAAAGAGCTAGGTGTTCGGCGGTAATTCAGCAGCGTGGGTCCCTCACCGTGGGTCTTCGGGGCACTTCGGCAGCAGGTCCAAGAGCGGAAGGACCCCCCGCCGCTGAATTACTGCCGAAGCAGAGGGCCCCCCACCACTGAGGACCCCAGGCCCCCTGAATCCTCTGGGCGGCCCTGGGGATGGGTGTGGGGCGTAACAGGAGCCTATATAAGAAAAAGACCCAAAAATTGGGACTGTTCCTATAAAATCGGGACATTTGGTCACCCTAATTGTAACGTGCAGGATTGGGGCCATAATCATTGCCTTTTGTATCTCATTTCACATACAGACTATGCTGGCTTTTTTTTAACCCCCTCCCCCCCACCTACAGAGGGTCTGAACATGACTCGTAGTTTAAGTACATCCAATGGAGAACAGTCAAGAAGCTTGCCTTGCAGGTCTGTCTTAAAGAGAGTGAATATTGCATGTTTGCATACACTGTACAGCAGTGCTGAAATCTCACTGAATATATTGCAGGATGTTCTAGCTGGATTTAAAAGGCTTACTGCAATACACCCATTGTAGAAACAACCAACAGTAGTATCTGAGAGATTTTTTGCAATGCACATTCAATAATGGCATTCACAATAGTAAAAACTCCCTCAGAACAATGAGTCCTCTGACTCACGTCACAGCTGAAAGGCCAAGGATGGAATCCACAAAGGTATTTAGGTGCCTGAGTCCATTTTTAGGTGCCACTGCAATCTACAAAATGCCCACTTGGATGCCACCTAACCCTGTAGGCACCTCATCTTGTCTGGTGCCTAAGTTTTCACAGTGAAATTTCCCTGGATGCCTGTGCCCCTGCCTGTGAGCATGCACTCTCCTGCCCCACTCCAGGTGCTTAAGCCTCGGAGCAATCCGTGAGCCAAGGGAAAGATAGGTGCTCCACTGCCTAAGTCATGTGCAGCACTGGATGTGGTAGGTGTGCTCAGGGGCTGCCTGACGCTACACATCTCTCAGGCTATGGGGGATTCCATAGTCAAGTCCTTCTCCTCTGCCTGATGAGGAGAAGGAATTTGAAGAGGTTTCTTCTATCTCTCAGGTGAGTGTCCTAACCACTGGCCTGCTTTAAGTAAATATTCATGAGGCCAGAAAAAAAGTTTTGACCAGCTCTGTAGCCTGGCGGTTAGGGAACTCCTCTGAAGAGATGTCTACACTTACAGTGGTATGTACAGTACAGACACTACGCGCCCAGCTAGCGTGGGTATGAAGAGCAGCGTAGACACTGAGGCACAGCGGCTAAGATGGGCAGAGTAGAGTGCTCTATAAACCTTACTCACAGGGTATATACCCTACCTGGGCTCTCTACATCCCCAAGCAGTGCCTCCCGCATCCACACTGCTATTTTTAGCTGTGCAGTGATCTGCTTCCTCCTCCCCTCCCCCAGACAGTGAAAGGCTCTGGCAGGAAGGAGCCAGCAGGGAAAGGCTGAGGCAGTGGAAAGAGCCTTTCCCTGAGCAGCAGAGTTAAACACTGCCCTTATTGTTTTTTGCCAATCATCCCTCCACCCAACCCCATTAATTTTTCCCTTTGGTGCCTCTGTGTCTGTGTATACTATTCTCTCCATCAAAACAATCCTACCTCTAGCAAGGAGGAAGCATGGCCCACCACCAACAAAACCACGTCAAAGAAAAACATGAAACAGAGAAGCCAGAGTAGGCATTCACAGCTCTTCAGTTTGGAAACTAGAGTTCTACCTTTCTTTGCAGTACTGCATTCCTAACATCAGATGGTGCTGTGTGAAGGTATAAATTGCAGAACTCAAAGTCCCTCTCACATGACCTAAAATGGAGCTGAACAGTGACTAGTAAGGACCATGGCTTTTGCTTGTTCCAAAGAAAATGCTGCTGAATTTATTGAATATGGTAAGAATGGCATAGTCTCTATTCTTTGAAAAAAGCATTATTGTAGAAGGAAAGAAGATGCAGTCTCTGCATGGTTACCCTGCAGTTGTGTTCTCCAATCCTATATCAGGCTATACCTATAGTTAGTAAATAATTAGGAAATATATTAGAATCAAATCCTTGTAGAGCTACCTTTTGAGCCTGCAGGTCTGGGGAATGGAGTGTTATGTGCTGAATCACACAGATGTTTTCTCTACTTAGCTTTTCAAAGAACAGAGAGGAGGAAGATGTTAATGATTTGCTTTACATATGTGGTGTTTGCCTTCTGTAGCTCAGGTGTGAACTGATGAACTTCATGTCTTGATATGGGATTGAAGAGAGGTGAGAGGTAAATAAGGCTCACACATCAGTGTAAATCAAGAGCAACTGCATTAAATAAATTGAGATATACCAGCAAAAGAAGAGTTTATACAAGAGAGATATCAGATCAAAAGATATTTCTCTCAGCTTTAATACTGGGCATTGCATTTCGTTAATCTCAACAGAGTTCCGTGCCACACAAGAAAACATGCAACTTTCCAAAGAATTACTGAAAGCATGCCTAAACTTTCACATTAGGTAGGAATATTAGACCACAATTAGACAATAACAAACAATGTTTAGACAGGCACTAATAAAGCAGAGGGGGGATAGTGCAGTGGTTTGAGTATTGGCCTGCTAAACCCAGGGTTGTGAGTTCAATTCTTGAGGGGGCCATTTGGGGATTGGCTCTGCTTTGAGCAGAGGGTTGGACTAGATGATCTTTTGAGGTCCCTTCCAACCCTAATGCTCTATGATTCTATGAAACCACAATTGCTACTTTATTGCTGGAGAGAGAGAAAGACACAATATGAAAACCAGAAGCCGTGTTAGAATGTTCTCCTTGATTGTGCTCTATCAGACATAATAAAGGCATGATCCAAAGCTCAGTGAATGCAGTAGGAGTCTTTCCACTTACTTCAATGGAACTTGGATCAGGTCCCTAGTACGGGAATTTACTGAATGGGAAAGTAAGGGACAAAAATTAAACTAATTTTTAAAAAGATTCTTGTTGAGGCAATATTTTATTTTATTTGGATTGTAAAGGCAAAGAAATACTTCACTCATCAGAATTAATTAATGGAAGACATGTGTAGTGTAGTAGTTGGAGCCCATGACTGAGTGCCACAACTCTTCTGGGTTCTATTCCTGACTCTGCTACTAATTCACTGTGTGATCTTGGGCAAGCAAAATAGGGAGTGATGGGGGACAATTATCCATCTTGACTCTTCAAGCTTACCAATTTTCACGAGGCAGAATTAATTATGCCCAATGTAATACATGAGACTTTCGCTTGACTTCAAAGTATTTTGGATCCTGTACCTAATTACATTTTTCTAGCTGAAGAGCACATATCACTTAGATATGCCCATATACACAGTTCTAGCACTTCCTTTTAGGAGTCATCCTATCCCATCCATACTGGCTCTTACCCTCACTTACCATGTTGCATAGAATATTTAAATTGCCAGCTCTCGCTGTCTTCTATCAAGCTTCTAGGACAATTTTTGAATGATAAAAATGTACATGTATATATGTCTGGTATAGTGCAATTTCAGGAATGAAGTGTATCAGTAATGTATCAGTGATAACTGAAGTAGTACTTGTTAAGATTTCCATCCTAATTGTGAGATGTTAAGTTAATGACTGCCACAAAAGTACTTTGTATATCACATATAAGCCTGGTGCTGGTTGAGAAATGTGTGATGCATTGAGTGATATCTAGCTAAGCTTTTTACTTTCTTTCAGATGCTTATACAAACCTTAGCCAAACTTCAAACAATTTCAGGTATACCCATCATTACTAGCAATGCATTCTTTTGTTTTCATGTTTCTTATTGGAGCTTGCAGAGAACAAAAATTCCATTTTGTGAAGGTTTTTTGAGATTTCTTAATTTGGCTTTATTCCAAATTGCAATGAAAACTGAGAAATCTGAAATTCTCCATAATGGAAAGTTAAGAAAAAACTAGTTTAAGGTCAATCAATGGAATACGATTAGATCTCTAATTAGATCTATTTCTTTCTCTATTTCTAGTATTGTGCTGATGATATCAAAAATTAACACCCAGTTGTTATATCTTCATTTTTACAAGTCTGAGTCTTTAAATACATGTCAAGTAGTTATGGTTTCATCTGTCAATTGAAACATCTGCAATTAAACTGGGGGGGAAAACCACATGGCCTGTTGACTCATATAAAGTCAGAGTTCTCAATTGCTGGTATTTATTGAGTTTGAAAGAATTCTCATCACCTCTAAGTCTAGTGTTGATGGTCTAGAACATCGATCTGTCAAATGCTGGCAAGGACTGGAAACACAACCTTATTGTTTCCTGGCTCCTTTTCTCCTTGTTGTACTTCTTACGCATTTGGGTCAGGTTAATATTGCTTTGTTATCTAAAGAAGGCAAGTTAGACCTGTAAGTATACGGTAGTATGTTCAGTTTAGTAGCTTAGTAATTAAGTGGGCACTATAATACAAGTCAATAATCACAGCAAGTTTCAGAGCAGTGACTTATTACAGTAGATATTGTAAGTACACTGTGGTGGAAGTAGCAGCTAGTGAATGGACACTCAGTGGTTAGGGAACATCATTCATTAGTGTAATGATAGTGCTGCTAGCTACCTGTGGTAACTAATTATAAGTGCCAGACAATGCTGCTGCATTTAAAAGTTGATCAGATGACAACCCCATATTTCCAGGAGTTTATAGCTCTTCTGTGTTTTAAAAAAAATCACTTTGGTCTCAGTGAAGACCAGATGCGCATTTTCCAGATGCAAACTTTAACAACAAAATATTAAACAATTTATACCAGAACTGACCATTATGATCATTACATCTTACCTGTATAACACAGGCCTTAGAACTCCATCCAGGAATTTCTGCATTAAGCCACCAGCTTCTGTTTGCACTAGGAAACCATCCAGTCTTGACTTAAAGACTTCAAGTGATGAAGATTCCACAGAGTTCCTAGGTAAATAGTTCCAGGGGTTAATTACCCTTAATGTTAAACATTTGCATTTTATTTCTAGTCTGAATTTATCTACCGTCACCTTCCCACCATAGGATCTCAAGCCTTTTTCTGCTAGGTTAATTAAAGAGCCATCTACTATCAGAAATCTCTTCCCCAGGTAGGTATTTGTAGCTCTTGAATAAGTTGCCTCTTGGATAAACTAAATAGATTGAACTTCTTTAGCCAAGAGCTGTAGGGCAGGTTTTCCTGACCTCGCATCATCCTTGTAGCTCTTTTCTGAATGCTTCCCAATTTCTCAACATTCTCTTATTAGAGAAGACACTAGAGCTGGATTTAGTATTCCAGTACTGGTCTCACTAATGCTGTATGCAAAGGTAATACCACTTCCCTGCTCCTTTGGAGGTGATGTTTGTCTGATTTTCAGTTAAGAGGTTAGTAAAATATTAGCACTTCTAACAAACATAATATGGACACACTCAACATCAAAGAGCTTAAATATGCTAGGTAAGAACACCCTGACTCATGTGAGTAGCCCTGCTGACTACAGTGGGAGACGTTCACCAATTGACAGGCCTCTCATTCAGTGGGTATTGTATTGCGTTGGGATTCAGGCGACTGTTTTTTTTTTTTTGCTTGGACCTACTGTGTGACCTGGGGCAAGTCACTGCCACCCTTTATCTGTCTTGTCTATTTAGATTGTAAGTGCAAGGGCTGTTTCTCGCTATGCATGTGCACAGTGCCTAGTACAATTGGCCACAGTTATGGCCAGGGCATCTAGGAGCTAGCATGATGCAAATAATTAGTCTTAGTATTAACTTATTTAGGTGCTTAATGCCAGAATTCTATTAGATTCTTACCTTTAGACATTCCACCCTGAACATTTTGGTGCCTCGCATACACTCACCTAGCTGCTAGCCTGCAATCATATCATCCTAGGAGTCTCTGTTATCCTGAGTGCTTCAATGATGTGTAGCTTTGTAGATTGAAGGCATGTGACAGGATCCCAGGTTCTGGACAGCCATGGCAGTGAACACCTTTTTGGCATTATGGACATCCAGCATGTTCCTGGTGTAAAATAAGTTGTTTCTCTATGTTTTGAAGACCACATTCTGCAGCCTGGGTGCCCTCATGAGAATGTGATTGTTGTCCAGCAGGCCCAGAAGAGATGGGCCCTGTGGCACAGCACAGAACTCCTGCATGTCTTGCTGCTGTAGGCTTAGCATTGCTGCTTGATCCTAGAAACTCACTTGCACATAAATCTCTTATGCCCTGAAATAAGCCTCTGTTTAAGGGACTTGTGGGTGCAAATTTTGGACGATTCAGCCTGAAGTGATTAATCAAAGGTCACAGTTTAAGGATATGTCTACACTAGCACTTTTGTGAAAACAACCCCCTGACCAACCTAAGTAACCAACAAAAGCACTGGTGTGGACAGTGCTATGTCGGTGACCGAGCATGTCCCACCGATATAGCTACTGCTGCTTGTTGGGGTGGTTTAATTATGCCGGCAGGAGAGGTCTCTTCCATCGGCATAGAGTGGCTACATGGGAGGACCTTACTGCTGAGCCGCTGTAAGGTCTGTAGTGCAAACATAGCCTAAAAGACAGCATCAGAATTGAGTAATTCTTGGCCTCTAGCCCTATCCTCAGATTACACACTGAGTGTTGGTTGCTCTATTGTAGTTCAGATAAAGTACTTTGGGTTTCCAAAGTTAAAAATCTAACCAGGCCCATGTACTTTCAAACCAAATGCAACCCACTGTCCATGCGCATACAACAGAGGATCAGAGTCTGTATGACTCTGAGCTAGAGAACCTGGCTCTTTATCTCAAGGTGTAGAGACTCATGCTTTCAGCTTTCAAAGTTCCTGGTTCTGCCTCCAAGCCAAGAGGCCTCAAAGCTAAAATCCATGCATGATCGAGCTGACATTTTCTAAGTTCCCTAAGGGATCTGAAAGCCAAATGCAAATTAGAGTTAATGCATTGAAGGCACTAACCTCCATGCAGAGTCCACCTGCAGGAGCCATTTGCAGGTTGGGGCCTACATGAGGTAGAACAAAATCTGGATTGTTTCTTTCTTGCTGTTCTGGCTTGACAATGCTAACAGCAGTAAATATTTGCATTCAGAAAAGTAAGTGGATGTGTCTGAAAGGCCTCCGAGAAGCAAGTGCATGGAGTAAGAAGATGACACTTCTGTTACAAAGTATTTTGAGATCTATATATGAAAAACACTATACAAGAGCTAGATATATTATTAATTACTATTTATTAATATTATTGACACTTCTGACTTTGCACGTAGGAATGTGAACATGTTAGTTTGTTAGCTGATGAATGAAGTGACTACCTACAGATTACTGGAATAAATACTTTGAACTCTGACCTCAGTTTTACTAATCAAGAAGTGATCTCTGAGTATTTCTTTGAGGGCTTTTATTTGCTTTTGTTTTGTTTGAACTGGACTGTTTCAGGCCATTCCTTTATAGCGTGCACAGAAGAAATAAATGAAAACTGATCATGTTATTTGGTTATTGAAAAGCAGCAGCTGGATGTGCATAGCAACATTTTTTTTAACCAACAATTTTCTAGGAAATAATAGTACACAGATTGTGTGTGTGTGTGTGTGTGTGTGTGTGTGTGAGCGGCAGATAGCTTAACACTACAGACAGTAACGGTTTCACTGAAGCCCTTGCTGTCTATTTAGTCAATCGTGTTTGGTGAAGAGTTCCTAAGTACTCATTGACATGACGGATCTTAGCAGCTTCAAAAGATTTGCCAGAGTCTATTTGGTCAACAATCCATGTTACTGGAGATTTGCATGATAAAGCATAAGAGCTCCGCAGGCGCCACTGCATCTATTAGGTCAACTATCATCCAGCCCAGCCATGTGAGATATATTTCGCTTTAAACCTTCCTCAATTTCTCTTTGAATCTGTGGAGGTGATAGCATGAAAAGATGAGAAGATGTTAAAACAGCAGAAAATGTGAAATAATTATCATCCTTTTCTGTCATAACAATCTGCAGAAATCGCAGGTGTTTTGCAAACATGTGAGGGTTCAGATTAATGTCTATGTGAAGTAAGAAGAATAAATAAAGCTGAAAAGCTGGTGGCAAAAGACTTTAAAATTTGTGGATGGCACAAAAAATGGTGGGAGTAAATGAGAAAGGGCACATTAAAGACTTGCTCTTTATGACAGGGTGTACTGTGGCCAAGTGGCAGGAGAAAGAAGGGAGAGAGGTCCACGTGACCACTCATCAGCTGGCATTGGGAGGTGGGTGAAGGAATCCAAACCCTGTGTGCAGCAGGATGGTGGGGTAGTCATGGTCTGGTCACCCAGCTGGAGTGCAGCTGTGGTAGCATGGGGAAATGAAGATGAAGGGGAGCAAGAAACTGCTGCAGGTAAGGGGAGTGATGCCACACGTGCAGTGGGAGGGTAAGAAATTTCATGAGCTTCTGAGCACTCAACATGCCTATGCAAGTGAGAGTGGAGTAAGAATAGGCCCACTTCTCCCCAGCGGCGACTTTTACAGGCAGCACCGTGCCACACATAGGCCAATCCCAGCGTCTCTTGTAGGTGTCAGGATTGGCCGATAGCAAACCCCCTCATAAGGAGGTATGCCATTGTTTTGTGTCCTATCCTGCTCTCCTGCACTGGCTGAGATGACCAGTATCTCTCTACGAAGAATGAGACTTCCGTTTCTATGGCAGCTAAGAGTTGTGTTGTATAGTTAAACTAATCCAAATGGAGATTAGTCATTAGTTCTATATAAAGCTGTCCCCATTAAATAAGCAGAGGAAAGAAGAATTAGAAATTTGTGAGGCTTGTCCAAATACCTAATTCTAACAATTATATTGGATTCCAGTTTGAACAAAAATTAAAATGTCATTAGGGTTCTCCAGAGGCTACGAAATCCCATATGGTGTATCCAACACTCTTCCCTTCAACAATTTTTAAATAAAAAGGCGCTCCCATGTAACTGCTCACAAGTAGAGTGTGCGTGCATGAGCTGATTTTAAAGAGTTTGCTGAAGACATGGGCAAGGATAGTGTGTGTGTCTGGGGAGAGGAACACTCTGAAGAGCTCTTTACTAGCAGAAAATAAAATGTGTACCTGCCTTGAGATGATTTGTGAGGGTCAACAAATAGAACCCCACCAACTTTAATCAAAACAGAACAAATTCAGGTAAGAGCCATACAAATGATTAAGAGCTGGAGTTTGTCCAGTGATCTAACTGGGAACTATGGAGGTTGGCTGGAAACATTTGCATTATGTGGTGCAACCACTAATGGTGATTAAGGACAGGCTTAGCCTGTAGATGACACACTCCTCTGGCTAGGAAAGCTCATAATGAGAATCAAAGTCCCCTAGTGACCAAAACCACATAGGGGTCCAGCACTTGTAATGATGCCCCTAGATGGGGATCAGAGCTGGAGAGGGATTTTTTTTTCCTGTGAAAAATTGTGGCAAAACCAAAAATCTTTCTGTCAAATTTTCTACAAGATATTTAGGGTTTTGTTGATAAACACATAAGACTTTCAAGTTTGTTGAGGATTTTCAGCAACACAAAACTAAAATATTTTGGCTAGTCAAGTGAAAATTTTGAATAAAACCAAAAGTTTGTCTAATAAGCCTTTTTTTTTAATTTTGAGTTTTTCAAGTGAAAACCCTAGAAATGTAACTGAAAACAGACATTTCCTGTAGGAAGTTTTTACCAGCTCTAGGGGGCTTGAACCTATGATATACAGCTCTATAAGCATAAGCGACCAGCTCCATTAGCATGGACGCAGTAGCAGCTGCTTCTTTATGTGGTCAAGCCACTAGACAGTGACATCACAAAAACAAGTGGAGAGAGTACAGAAATATCTAGAAATTTGTGAGAAGTTTACATAGCAAACAATAGTGGAAGAAGAAGATTAGGTGGCATTTGACAAGGAGGAAAGAGAAAAAAAATAGGAGGAAAATTTTCAGTCATGAAAGGTAAGGGAATGGTGAACACTCCAGTGATTAAATTATTTAAGACTAGACTAGACAAACCAGTAAATCGTATGCTATAGGTAACAATCCTGAATAGTAGAGGGAATGACCTAGGTGGTGGTCTCCATTTCTGCTCTCTTCAATCCTGTGGTCCTGATAAATTTTAGGCTTCCCAAGGTTAACTCTTTCACTGAACTATTGCTAGTATTGGAAATCCAAGGAGCTGCCAAGCTTTTGCTAAAGATATTTCCTGCTTAAGGCATATAACGGCCAGTTTTTCATAGATTGAAAGATTATAACATCAGAGGGATCACATGATCATCTAGTCTGACCTAGTCAGACCATAGAACTTCCCTGAATAAATTCCTGTTTGAACTAGAGCATATCTCTTAAAAAAACATCCAATATTGATTTTAAAATTTCCAGTGATGAAGAATCCACCAAAAGCCTAGATAAATTGTTCCAATGGTAAATCACCTTCACTCTTCAAAATGTATATCTTATTTGCAGTTTGAATTTGTTTAGCTTCATCTTCCAGCTGTTGGATCTTGTTATAACTTTGTTTGCTAGACTGAAGAGCCCACTATCACATTTTTGTTCCTCTTGTAGGTACTTGTGGACTATGATCAAGTTACTCACAACCTTCTCTTTGCTAAATAGAGTGAGTTCCTTGAGTCTATCATTAGTTAGGAAAACCAGACCAGGTTTCAGGGATAAAGCCAGGACTTCCTGAAGAGGAAATATGCACCGAGGAAAAGGGATTTGCCAAAAAATGGTTGAAATGAAATGAAAGCAAACATTGTTCGTATTTTATTTAGCTGTTGAGTTATTCAGGGACATAGCTTTAGAGTGACTGTACCATCATCTGATTTTGTATAAAGATTCCCCAGAGTGATTGACAGAATGGGTCAAGAATGACCTATCTCAATTCCTTTTTATTGTTTTTCATTGTAATCTTATTATCCTGTGTCAAAGTGACATTGTTTGACAACTGCATCAAATTCACTGAGGTGCAAATGAAGAAATATGTGTTCACTCATTCCTTCTGCCCCCTCTCACACCACCCCAGGATTGTTTACGCCTGCTGAGTCTCAGGAGGGATTTTTTTTTCTTTGCACTGGTCTGGAGACTAACTGATAATAACTAATAGCTTTAACAGCTCTAATTAAACACTGCATTGTGGCACATATCACTTCACAGTTAACTGGTACAGTCATAGCCTGAAAGCAAGAATCAACAGAGCCAGGCTTAGTGAAAAATCTTGATTCAATTTTATGTTTAACAACGTGAATGTCAAGACATGCGATGTATATTGTAGGACCATGTACAAACACTGCTAAACGGTTGGAAACAGCAGGAACAACTTTGAAACAAGTGACTTTAAAATGTTGATATATATCATTTTTTTTGTTGTAGCTAGATAATATACTTATGAAATATCTTTGCATGATATGACTTTCTTTAAGCTTCCTTGTTTATTATTAACACAGTTCAGATGAGATGGCTGTTTCCTTACAATGCAACACCAGAGGCCAGAATGATTTTAGCGTCTTGTCTCCCTTGTTTTGAAAGACTAAGGTCTGTAGGTTTTTTTATGCAAGGACTATAACACAACTGAGGTTGTGAAGGCTAGGACTATAACAATGTTTAAAAGGGGACTGGATAAATTCATGGTGGCTAAGTCCATAAATGGCTATTAGCCAGGATGGGTAAGAATGGTGTCCCTAGCCTCTGTTCGTCAGAGGATGGAGATGGATGGCAGGAGAGAGATCACTTGATCATTGCCTGTTAGGTTCACTCCCTCAGGGGCACCTGGCATTGGCCACTGTCGGTAGACAGATACTGGGCTAGATGGACCTTTGGTCTGACCCGGTACGGCCTTTCTTATGTTCTTATGTTCTTATGACTGTCCAAACATTATGGGAATATATGAAAAACAAATAGTTCAGATTAGTTTGGATGTAATTGGAGACAGGAGGACAGATCTGGTTGATAAACTAGCACACCCCAAGTGTTTCAGAACTAGAGAGTCCGAAGATCCATTATTTAATATGAATAATTTTCCTACAGCCAGATAATCAGAGTTATGCTCTAAGAGATATATAGGGAACACATAGGGGCTGAGAGAAGTGCTGTCGACAGTTCATTTGGTGTTGTCCATCTCTCAATCTGTGCCCCAGCATGGTGTGAACGGCTAACATGCTTAAGGAGGTGATGTCTTTCAGATGAGATGTAAAATGAAGTCCTGGCTCCATGTGGTCACTCATGATCCCGTAGCATTCTCTGTGAGAGCATGAGCTAGCCCAGGAGTCCTGGCAAAATTCCAACTTGGATCATTGCATTCTGCCAATCTAAATTGCCCCTTGAGTTTCAGATAGAGATGATATTCTTCACGTACTGTACTAAACTGGGTCATTTTGTTGGCGTTCTCTGCCTTTCTGTGGTGAGTGAAGCAATTTCAGTATAGGATATGTATCTGTTTTAATTCTGTAATTCTTTAGGATGGAAGTCACTATGAACACTGCACCAAACTCCACTGGTTACTGTTAGAAATATGAGCATGGCCATGCTGATCGAAAAATGGGTGAAAGGCCATCAACAAAGGGTAATGACACCAGGGAAATGTCTAGTGGGTTGCGATTGTCACAAGGACCCACTAGAAATAGTATACTTATTCAAATACTTTCATTAATGAATTAGAAGAGGGGATTAGCAGATTCTACCAAACAGTGACACACCAGTGGAGACCAGCCCTACATCAATACCAGAAAGACTTAATCAAGTTAGAAAGAATTCATGGAAAAAGGACTGAAGATGACTAAGAGGCTGGAGAGACCTATTAATGAGGAATAATTAAAAGGCTAAATTATAATTCTACTATGATTAAGGTAAATGGAAGTTTTGCCATTCACTGCAAAGGAAGCGGAATCAGCCACTTGGAGGGGGACGTAACTGCCTATAAATATTTGAAGAGTGTAAAAATTTAAAAAGAAGGGAATTTTTGTGTGAGGGAATTAGCTATAACTAGGAGAGAAGAGACAGGCCTTTGTTTACTAGGAGAAAGTGCCTAATGGTGAGTATAGACTGTGGAATATTTTTTCAAGGGAAGTGCTGGAAACGCTATTGCACGGGTCACAAACTCAATTTACCTTCGGGCCAGAGCCAGTCCTCAAATCCTCCCAGCGGGCCAATAATCTCACTGAAGATGGTGTTCAGAAAATAAAACGTTTATATTGTATTTTTTATTTCAAATTTCTTAGAAATAATAAAACTGTCACACAACTTGATACAATTCTTCGCCTGCCAGAGAGTTTTTAGTGTTTGCCAGACACCTGGCAACGCTTCGGTGCTGTCGGTTTGTTGATGTTTGGCCTGAGTGACTGAGCAGTTGAAACCTTCAGGATTGCAGCAAGGTGTGCGTCAGATAGTTGTGTGCGGTATTTTGACTTGTTTATATTCATTGTGGAAAAAAGTGGCTGACTCTGCCTGGCAACTAATGATGCTGCCTCCATGGCTGCCTCTGCCCAGCGACGGTATCTGTCCCTCTCCCCCAGCCAATGGAAGCTGCAGGGGGCGGCACCTGCAGTGATGATTGCTGGCAGCATGTCTGCCTGTGTCTCTCCTCCACGGGCTCCAGTGGGGAGGTTCTTGGGCCACAGATGGCCCATGGGGCGGGACTTTGAGATCCCAGCCTATTGTGTAAGATATGGAAAAAATGTGACAGCACAAAGCATAGTATAGTATAGTAAGGAGTAAACATGCATTGGCAAGAGGATTATATGGGCCTCCATGCCCAATTGCATCTCCCCATCCAAGCAGCAGGGCTGACAGTGCTCCTTGGCTACCCTGAGCACCAGGACTAAGTAACACTAGCACCATTGCCCACACTAACCTCTCCAAAGCAGGCAAAGAAGGGTGGGGCTCTGACATTACCAGGCCCCGTACATCAGCCAGCAGAGGGGTGAGGAAAGGAGGTTTTTTTAAGGGTTGTACTTTGGCAGTGTTCACTGGACCTTTGAAAGGCATTATCCCTGCTCTAGGCACAATTGCTTCCAGAGCCCACACCGGGGCAGGGTGCCTCAACACTCCCCTAATTCAGGGTTGTGCAGTTCTGAGATTCTGCTTCCATGAGCTAAGTTTTATAGAATGAAAAAATGAACAGTTAAAATAGAATAGCTCCAGATTTCATCATCTGTGGTAGCTTTAGCAAGGAACGTTCTTTAAAAAAAGATGTTTGTACACGTAGAACAAATCACAGTTTAAATGATAATATTTTTAATGTATGACTCTTTTTTATATCTAAAAATGTTAGCTCAACTTATAGCAGTAAGTGTGGTTAGTGGAATAGGAAAATTGTCTGCAATAAATATAGCATATAATATAGTTCATTTGCAATATGGACATTTAGCAAAGCACTTAAACATATTCTTAACTTTAATCATATGAACAGTCTCATTGATTGATTTCAGTGCTCCCAATTTTATCCAGAAGAAAAACCCTGCTTTTATACTGGGACAAATAAGAGTAACTCCCCTGAAGACAGTATTTGACCCCGTGTTTGCGTCTAAGATCTCTGGGTCTCTCATCATGCCAGTACATTTCCTTATAAAACAGTCCTTCCAGCTCCTTAATATTCACGTGCTGAAGTGTTTTGCTGGATTGAGGCCTTGGTTTGGTGAGTATTTTCACAAATTATCAAGTTGATTTGTTGACAAAATTAGAAAAGGATAATTAGCAGGTTGGAAAAGGGAAAAGGCTTCGAATTTCACTGAAGGGAGGAGGTGTATGTCAGAGTGATAAAGCAGGCTTGGAGCCAAGTCCTAGTTCAAAACTTTGTTAAACAAATGTGCTTCTGTTCAGCAGACCCTGAACTAATCTCTGGGTGTTTCATAGAATTTGTCTGTTTAAATGCACTATAAATCATCCATTACTGAAAAGCAGGCATTTAGTTGGGGAAAAGAGAGAAAATAAATCACATGAGGGATTCGCAATTTTATGAAGAGGAAAAACCAACCAAGCTACTTTTTTTTTTAAGATAAGAACTACAAACATTCATTTCACTTTCCATCTCTCTCATACACAATCTGACTACTGAAACTTTGATATGACATGCAAACATTTTGCTTTTGGTTGTTGGAAATTCTTTGAAATATATTCCATTAAAATGAAAAAAAAAACTATTATCACAGAAAAATTGCTTTCTGGGAATGGGACGGCACTGATGGATAACACAGTTTTGTGGCTTAGTTCTGATTAGGAAGCACCCTTGCTTTGCCTATGTAACGATAAACAGAAAAGGAAAATCAATGAAAACTTCTGTTTTTAGCTGCTGAAAAATATGGATAGAATACATTGTGACATAGGACATAATGAGCAAGATAACTGATTAAAGGCCTGATCCCATTAACTTCAATGAGCTCTGGCTCTTAAAGCCACGAGCTCAGTGTTGGGGAGCTGTGTAGGTATCTCAGAGTGAGATTTCCCTCTCCGCATGAGAGTCAGTATGGTTGTGGAGTCCAGGGTTTCCACTGTGGTGTTGAGTGTTCTCTGGCAAGGACTGAGGTAGGATTTGGTCCTAAGGAAACAAGTCAAGATGAGCAGAATCCCTGTGTGTTAGTTGGCCCTCTAAGATGTTTCGCATTACACTCTTGCATTACACAGTTCACCCCAAGGCTTGCTGGAGAAAGAAATTAGGCGCTGCACTAGGATTCAGGACAGCTGGTTCTGTTCCCAGCTGTGCTGCAAGCTTCCTGTGGTACCTTGAGCAAGACACACAATCTCTCTGTGCACCAGTAACCTGGGGATAATAAGGCTTCTTTTGCCCCATCCTTTGTCTCTTGTCTCTTTAGACGGTAAGCCCTTCAGGATAAGGGAATGCCTGTTACTATGGGCTAGCCTTTCACAACCCTCACTTGACTGCACAACCCTCACTCGACTGTGTTATAGTATCACCTAGGCTATGTCTACACTACTGCAGTAAGTCGACCTACGCTACACAACTCCAGCTACTTGAATAACGTAGCTGGAGTCAATGTACCTTAGGTCGACTTACGTTACTCTTCTCATTGGGGGTAGAGTACAGGGGTCGACTGGAGAGCGATCTGCTGTCGATTTGGTGGGTCTTCACTAGACCCTCTAAATCGATCACCGCTGGATCGATCTCAGAGCGTGGATCCCAGCTGTAGTGTAGACCTGCCCTTAGAGTCCCCAGATAGGGATCAGGGATCTGTTCTGCTAGATGCTGTATATCCATGTAACAAAAAGACTGTCTCAGCCCCAAAGAGCTCTCACTCAAAATAAGCATCATAATTAATAACAGAGTGACTCAACTTCTGAACTACAGAAGCATCCTCAGTGTTCTTAACTGAAAATTCCCATGTGATTAAAAGAATACATCATGGCAGGTAAAGTAGCTAAGGCTATGTGTACCTCATAAACCCTCCATTTTGGTCAATTTCATGGCTATAGCATTTTAAAATTAGTCAATTTCATGATTTCCGATGTTTACATCTGAAATTTCATGGTGTTCTAACTGTGGGGGTCCTGACCCTAAAACGGATTATGGGGTGGTTGCCAAGATGCTGTGGGGGGCTCGTGGGATTGCAATGGCTGCTGCCTTCAGAGGCCACCCTCACTTCTGCAGGTCTGATCTTCCCCCGAGAGCGGCCGTGCAGTGGAAGAGGAAATCCTGTCCCTCCCCAGCCCTCCCTGGTCTAGCAACTGGAGTCCAATGCACAGTAGGAGCCCTCAGCTGGACCACCCCTAGCCCTGCCCCTCCCTGTCCCCTACAATAGCTAGAATTCATGGGGGAAGATCTGATTTCATGGTCCATGATGCATTTTTCATGACCATGAATTTGGTAAGGCCCTAGTTATGTGAGTTCTATCATCCGTGCAGTTATCAAATAAAACTGAATACAGCTGAGTATTCATCATATTATTATGGAAGAATGTAGATTCTCTCCTTTATGCCCAAGTATTTATACTTCCTTTATTTTTTCCTAAGTCTCTGTGAACTCATGTTATGCTAATCAGAGTAATGATTCCAAAAAGACACTTTCCTAATCCTTTAAATTCTTATCCATATTAATTGAGCTTAGATGAAGCACATTATTATTTGTTACTGGAGTTGGAAGGCATACTTGCTGTTATTCCTCACTTAATTCAAATTATTAAGGAGTCTGTTATATAAATTCAGCCCAAAAGTTGTGATAAGCCAGGACAGTAATTACTGCACTTATATATCTACATAAATACTTTCTCCTCTCCAAGTGAATAGAAGATTTCAATGATAACAAAGAAATGCAAATGTCTTTTACTGACTGATATAAAACGTTGATAGTAATCCAAAAGAGAGCATAGCTCCAAAAAAGGTGTCAGTTGTAGTTAATCTAATGCTTTCTTCTTTTTCCTAAACAAGAATTGATAATCATCTTGCATCTCTTTTTATGTTACTGTTTAGTATATATTGCTATCTACAGAATGACTTAAATCGGCCAAAGAGCCTGATCCAAAGCCCACTGCAGTCACCTGGAGACTTACTGTTGATTTTGGCAGCTTTGGTTTAAGCCCATAGTGTGGCCAGAGATCTGGCGTCTGTGATTTCAGCTTGCTATAGGAAGGGGTGGAAATGACTTCGTTTTGGCCCTGCAAATCTGTAAGTTACGCCAATAGTCCTTACCTGTGTGAGCGGCTGTGTGAAAAAGCAATGGAACTACTGGTGTAACGCACTGTTTGGTATGTGTCACATAAAGCCAATGGCCAGAAGGGTCCATTAGGTCACCTTGTCTGGTCTCCTGTATATCACAGACCACAGAATTTCTTCCATTTGCTCCCATATTGTGCCCAATAACTTGTGTGACTGAAGCATATATTGAAAATGCCCCCTTCTTTGTGATATGACTCTTCTCATAGTGAGGGGAGGCTAATCCTTTTGATCAACCTGTAGAGGCACATGCTTTCAGCCCCAGAGGTCTGCTTTCAAGTCCCAGTGATGACAAAGGTAGCAGCCATTACATATGTGTGAGTAAGAGTATTCAGGATCAGCTCTTAAGCTTTTTCAGGATTGAGACATATAGGAGAGCTCCAGTAGAGCTTGTTTCCAATGATTATCTTTAGTCTGAAGAGCTATTTGGACTGTGTAAAGCATCATGGCAAATTTACATGTGTAGTAGGAAAAAGAGAGCCTGAGACATGAAGCCTTCTATAAGGGGCCTGATGTAAGACCTACACAAAAGACACACCCTGCTGATATAAAGCAAAATTAGCAAGAATCAGGCTGTGAGCAAAAGCAACCCTGTTACAAAATATGCCTGCTTACAGGTTTCCTATCCAATACATGAACTTGGGAGAACATGGCTGATTTTGCAAAAAACAGAAACACTCCTAAGAAGTGCTCAGCACTGGATACTTGAATAAACACATTTCAGAAGGAGCTTGCCAGAACACCCAGATACCAAATTATGGTATGAACACACTCCACAAAGATGACACAAGGACACACTGACCCCTCCTAAAGATAAGGTCAGGATGGCAGGATGATGGATGGAGATGTTTTGATTGAACCAACAGGTACAAGGTAAAGGGTGGTAATTAACTACATCAGAAGGGTAATACATAACTTGTTTATATCAATGTATAAAAGAGGGGTCACAGAGGGGGCGTCTTTGTCTGGCCAAGGGGAAAGCAGAAAGTTCATGGAGCTGGTCTATTGGCACAGGCATACATGTATTGGTGTACTTGTAACCATCAAGCTGGGGCACCAGTACCGTGCTTTATCAGCAATAAACCTGGCCAAGCGCCTTTGCCACTGAACCGAATTTGAGGTTTTCTTGGGCAGTTTGATTGTCTGCTGGCTATCTCCACCAGAGGCAGTGCAGCACTCAGAGAGAACATGCACTTGGTCAAGAACTGGCAACATTGGGTGATCCTCCCCATAAAAAGACAAAAAGGGGAATGTAGAGAAAGAGACATGAAGCCTGGTGTAAGGCCCAAAGCCCCTTATACCAACAGACAACAACATGAATTTTCCATATGATGTTGAAATGGCCAGAAAAGACTAATTAAAATGCATAGGCGGATGGGCAGAATGATCTGTGTTATACTCATCCATGCACCATAACCAGATTTTTTCCCCTGTGTGGTCATTAATTACATAACCAAATAAACATGCAAATCTGCTCTTCATTATTCTGACATCTAAACCCTTCTACAGCCTCCCTCCCTTAAAAATTCATTAATTGCCACCAAGACCAAACATACATTTGTATAATTATTAGCCCCGTTATAAAGTCTCATTGAAAGTAATTGGACTGCATTTTTATGGTACTATATAACCAGTTATTAAGGAATGTGCCAATGAAATTGCATGATTACAGAAACGCAGTCCCATCATTCCAGTTGAGTGGATTGATAAGTTAATGGACTCATGTGCCAAGGGAGCCATTAGCTATTTCACATTACATTACTATATCTTCACATTATAATAGGCCCTGTTATATGGAGAGTCGGTAGGTTGAAGGGTAGGATCAGAGAAATAGGCCATAATTGTTATGGAAGGAAAATAAAGATAGAGGTGAGAGACTCGTAATGTGGACCATGTTTACCTTTGGGTCCAAGAATGAGCTCTATTAGGTTGTAGATGGCACAGAGTTGTGATGCCACTGAACGATCCCCATTTTCAATATCTGCGGTATAAAGGAGAGAAGTCCTCAAGCTATTAAAAATGATTGTGAATGTGTGAGATACTATGAGTTTCTTTTACAGCCATGTGATTCCAAACTATTTTAGGCTGCACTCCGGTGAACATTTGGGTTTATTTAACTTTACTCATGGGCTCCTTGCATGTAGTCATGTGAGTAAACATAAGCATGCGCATAAGTGTTTTCAGGATTGGGGCTTTAGTGTGAAAGTTAAAGTAATACTAATGGGCCAAAGGATAACATGGAGTTTGTCCTTCCAGATTGGACCAGTGGTCTGTCTATTTTAGGGTTTTATACCGATGCCCATCACTGTAGTATCTGAGCAACTCCCACATAACTAGATAGCAATAGCAAAATCCCTAGTAGACTTAATGGAGTCTCTATCACTCATCTCTTTTTGAGGTGAAAGCTTTGTGTGGGATGAGGTTTTGATTTTGATTTCTTTGGATTTTATTTATTTCTTCCCCGGTATTGTACCATGCGTCTTTTGGAAGCACGGTTTTCTCATTGCGCATATGGCAATTCTGCTTTGCAGTATATAGTCCTGGGAAGGAGGGAATGCTTTCCCAACCTCAGTGGTGATCATCTCATGACCTGAAGCATGCAATTTTTATTACCCTTATTATTAGCATGTGTAACTACAAGTGTTATTTATACGGTCATAAAATTATTGTGCTACAGCCTGTGTAAATCACAATGGTTGTATCATGAAAGTATTTGCACAATGTGAACATATAATAAATGTTGTATTTTTCCTGGAAAATTATTGCTGTCATAAATTTCAATTTTTTAAATTTACAGCAGAGCTTCTTCATTTTGATATTTTTATTGCATCCACTAAAAGTTGGTTGCAGCTGCTAACACTGGAGGGACATAAATTCAATGTTTCCGCAATGTGATGACTACACCCAGAATTGTTTCAATATTGTGAAAGCCATAATTAATCTTGATGCCTTGGGTGTTGATTGTGCAAATACTTATGGATGTGCTTAACTCTGAATAGTCCCATTGATTCAAATACTGGCCAGAAATTGACTCCAATGGGACACCTCAGCACATATCTAAGTATTTGCAGAACCAGGACCTAATGACTCTAAAAGACATTTTTCACTACAGAGTTGCCAGATTTTCAAAAGAGCTAAGCTCTCATTTAGCCACTTAAGTGTGAAATGGTCAGATCCTCAAAAGTGGTCAGGACCCAGCATTTCCTATTGTTCTTAGTGGCATCAGTTCATCAGTCCATCTCTACTCAGCAAAGCACTAAGAGTGAGGAAAGCATTGTTCTCCGGGACAGTACTTACACATGTGCCTAAATCCCACCAAGCTAATCACACTTGAACACATGCTTCTTTCCTGTCCTGGATGAGGATGGATTTAAGCACATGCTTTTACTTTCCTGAATTGGGATATACACATGTGCTTCAGATCTTTCTTAAGTTGGGACCAATATGAGCTGCCTAGGGCTAAGCACTCATGAAAATCTGTCCGTTAAAAGTTGAGCTACAAAATACATTCTATGGCCTGTGAATGCAAACCAACTCAGCCTTAAAAATTATACTCATCTGTTAATAACAGGTGGTAATAGCCCCAAATGCAACCCCCACTCCCCCCGTATTCCTCAACTCACCTCCGAACAAAGGCTGGTGAGAACAGAATGGGCTTTTAAGTGTGTTCCAATGGTCAACAAAACAACATGGCTCTCTTGAACAGGACTTTCACTATAAGCATCTCTTTCCATATGCTCATAACTTTCTGAAACATTCATCTTTGGTGCTGTCACTGCTCAGACTTAGGGCTTGTCTACATTACCCACTGGATCAATGGGCAGTGATCGATCCAGTGGGCGTCGATTTATTGCGTCTAGTCTAGACACAATAAATCAACCGCCGAGTGACTCACCAGGGCGAGAGGCGCAGGCAGAGTCGATGGGAGAGTGTCAGCCATTGACTTACCGCAGTGAAGACGCCGTGGTAGGTAGATCTAAATACATTGACTTCAGCTACGTTATTCACATAGCTGAAGTTGTGTAACTTAGATCAATCCCCCCCCCTCAGTTTAGACCAGGCCTAAAACTCAACATATAAGTGAATTTGTTTGAAAAGTTTGAGGAAAATCCCTCCAGTTGCTTTTAAGACTCTTTTTTGGATCACCAGTGACTCCAAAAGGGCCTGGTGGGGCTTCTAATTTTGTGGCTCAGATTGCCTCCTGCCATGGGAAGATAGAGAGGAGGAAGCCACCAACACAGGAAAATTCTACAGGGAAACATCTCTTCTGATGAGAGAACCTTGCAAGAAACAGAACTGAAAGACCACACCCATACCATTTGAAGATCTGCTGGGAACGGACCCACCTTCAGTGCAGAGCTAGGAGCTTTCTTGCTGGAATTGATGCTACTCCAGTAGCTGTCTCTGGTGGAAAACCAATATGCATTAACAAATAAAACAATAGTTAATAATGCAGCCAAAAGACCAACACGAGTGGAAAGTTTACAATTCATTTGCTTTCACAGATTCACTGCGATATTTTGTGCTAAATAATTCATATTAAAATATCAAGGGGAGGGAAGGGGAAAAAGGAAAAAAAACAAATAACCCATTAACGTCTCATGAAGAAACAAATACAACAATCACGACGCTAATTATCCATATGATCACTGCAATTCTCAACGGGCTGATTTGGTTTGAGTGGAGCAGAAATAGATGAGTTCCCAAATTGCATTTGATTTGCTTCACTTCTTGTAAATGTCACCAATCAATCAGAATAATAAAATGCATGTATCTCTATGTATAATTTAAAAAAAAATAGAAAACTATTAAAAGGATGTTAAGGTTGCAAAGCCAAGCATTCAAAAGCTGGGAAATGCCAAAGTGAAGTTTGGCTCTGCAACTTTAAATCAGCCCCGTTATGCATATGCATGATGACACAATCTTCAATTATTTGATACTATTTTTTCTACAGGACCCCCGCCTCATTCAGTGCACAGGCTGGACTTGCTCTAGGAGTGTGCTATGGTTGTGCAGTGCAGGAGACTGTTGTGTGTAGAAACCCTGCATCATTTATTGCAGAAGTTGGGAAGTGTATGTGGAATGATTCAGGGATTGCAGGCTGATGGGAAGTTAAATGTCGCTGTGGAGAACTGGACTCTGTTCCTGCCTCTGCCACAGCTTCTACACGATGCTGGAAAAGTCACTTGAACCAAAATGTTCAGCTGGCCCCTATTTTCTGGGTCATTTTCTGGGTGCCCAGCTTGAGATCCTGGGTCTAGATTTGCAGATGTGCTGAGCACTCACCGTGACTCACTGAAGTTGACTGGAGCTGTGCTTTGAACATGTAGGATGCGATTAAAAAGGCTAAGTATGCAAATGTGGACAAATAAAGTCCTCGGGGTTTCAAGCTGGGCAATTTTGGCTTTAAGCCCTGTACTCAGTTTCCCCACCTGCACAACAGGAAATAATGCCAATTTGCCAGGGCGTTGTGAAGATACATTAATGTTTGTGAAGCACTGAGTAGGATGAGACCATAGAAAGACCGAGGGGGGAATTAAGAATTTTGTTTTCAGTGAAGGATTTAGATGATCGGCAATCTCTAGGAGACTGAGTCTGAAAGAGGAGGATAAAGGAAATGGTGAATAGTTACTTATTCACTGAATGAACGTGGAAACAATGATGTGAAGTTTGCTTCTATCCCCGCTTCCCCTACTTGTGTCTTGTGAGATGCTCTGGTAAATGAACTGGGAGGCGTGGAGACAAGGTGCCACATACTCTCTGCCCCCAAGCCGGAGAGTGGAGCTGTGCTCCCCACTAGACCCAGACCCAAGGTCTGGGCAAGCTACTGAGATAGGGGGTGATTCTCTAAGGGGGGGGGCGGGAGTCCATAGTGTGAGAGACTCTGAACAGACTGTATATCATCTATATAACTAGTCCATTATCTGATAAATAGCAAGGAGAACATATGCAATGGCCCTTCATGTTTGTGAGGGAATTGTTGTGTCCGGTGTATGACCAAAGCAACTCAACTTTCCAATTCAGGCTGAGTAATATCCTTGTCTCAGCTGGAAAAGATGGCAGTGAATGATCCAGAGACTTGCCATTCAAGTTTGCCGTATTATTAACCCCTCTGCATCAGCATTGCTTTGGAACTGCATATTGGGCGCTGCCAACATTGCAGCTTTCATTCACACAACACTGCTTATTAATAAGATGCAACTACATTAAAAAAAAATCCAGGAAAGGTCACCATCTGCCCAGGGGAAAAAAAAATCCTATATCTCTATTTGGCTAGAAGAGATATAGATGCACCCATGCTCGAGTGATCACATAGATAATGAGGAGTGTCACACAGATCTTGATACTGAATTGCCAACAAGCCAGCTTTACCCATGTTTAAATTACTGCTTAACTGAACTTCACACAGAAAAGTATCATCAATGGAATTAGCTCTGAGAATTCCACTGACATGGTGCAAGTTAAATTATCCTTTCAACCTCCACTGCCTTTGACTTTGTGTCATCATTTGTATCTGTACGAAGCAGGTTCAGAATATTTCCATTTTGATCTGTTTGCATTTTACATGTACATTCACAAACAGGAATGACTGTACAACAGGGCTTAAAGAAGTGGTGAATCTCCCCCATGGAAGACAGAAGAGATTATTGTTCTGAATTCCAAAACGCAAACATTGGCTAATATTGTATTCTATTAAATACCTTTATTAAACATGCTTTGAGTTCTAAAAAATGTGACAAACACCTGAAAGCCAGGAATTGCTATTTTAAGTAGCTCATTGTAAATGTACTGAATTCTTTAAGGACTACTTATGTTGTTCTTGAAATGGATAACTGAAGACTTCGATCAATGTGATACTTTCTCTGGTCGAGTCACTTGCCATGGGGAAAAATACTGTGAGGAATACACAAGTCAGGATAGGAGTACTTGTGGCACCTTAGAGACTAACAAATTTATCTGAGCATAAGCTTTCCTGGGCTACAGACCACTTCATCAGATGCATGCAGTGGAAAATACAGTAGGAATATATATATATACACACACACACACACACAGTTCTTACAACTACAGTACCCACCTGCTGAAGTGAAAAAACAGATTGACAGAGCCAGAAGAGTACCCAGAAGCCACCTACTACAGGACAGACCCAACAAAGAAAGTAACAGAACGCCACTAGCCATCACCTTCGGCCCCCAACTAAAACCTCTCCAGTGCATCATCAAGGATCTACAACCTATCCTGAAAGATGATCCATCACTCTCTCAGATTTTGGGAGACAGGCCAGTCCTTGCTTACAGACAGCCCCCCAACCTGAAGCAAATACTCACCAGCAACCACAGACCACCCAACAAAAACACTAACCCAGGAACCTATCCTTGCAACGAAGCCCGATGCCAACTCTGTCCACATATCTATTCAGGGGACACCATCATAGGACCTAATCACATCAGCCACACTATCAGAGGCTCATTCACCTGCACATCTACCAATGTGATATATGCCATCATGTGCCAGCAATGTCCCTCTGCCATGTACATTGGCCAAACTGGACAGTCTCTATGTAAAAGAATAAATGGACACAAATCAGACGTCAGGAATTATAACATTCAAAAACTAGTTAGAGAACACTTCAATCTCCCTGATCACTCGATTACAGACCTAAAAGTCGCAATATTACAACAAAAAAACTTCAAAAACAGACTCCAACGAGAGAGTGCTGAATTGGAATTAATTTGCAAAATAGACACCATTAAGTTAGGCTTGAATAAAGACTAGGAGTGGATGGGTCATTACACAAAGTAAAACTATTTCCCCATGTGTATTCCCCCCCCCCACACACACACACTGTTCCTCACACCTTCTTATCAACTGCTGCAAATGGGCCATTTTGATTACCACTACAAAAAGTTTTTTTCTCTCCTGCTGGTAATAGCTCACATTAACTGATCACTATCATTAGGGTGTGTATGGTAACACCCATTGTTTCATGTTCTGTGTGTGTGTGTGTGTGTGTGTGTGTGTGTGTGTGTGTATATATATATCTTCCTACTGTATATTCTACTGCATGCATTCAATGAAGTGGGCTGTAGCCTACGAAAGCTTATGCTCAAATAAATTTGTTAATGCCACAAGTACTCCTGTTCTTTTTGCGGATACAGCCTAACATGGCTACTACTCTGAAACAAGTCAGGATGTTTTTGCTGAAGTTGGTCGCAAGACTCCCAGGGCTTGATTTTCAAAATTGTTTGCATGCAGCTTCCTGTCTGCAAAAGCAGTTGCTTGCCTACATTGTGTACACAGTGATATGCAAACTTGTGCAGAGAAAAAACAGCTATGCACCTAACTGGACTAATCTCTATACACAGATATCCAATTTGTATATGCAGTTGAGCAATCACAGCCACTGTGAGTGCAAATGAGACACTTCTGAAAATCAGGCCTCTGTTGACTTTACTGGGAGCATGAGCAGGCCTTTACTGAAATGTCTGCAGTGAACTTTGTAGGATGAATATTAACATTATGAGGAATGTACTGTAGATCACAACTTTGGTTTTTTTTTTACCCTTTAAATGAGTTAAATCAAGAAATAACTCTTTTCTCATATATCATGGGAAATGGTTGGTAGCACTGCCTGTAAGCAGAGAGCTGCAAAGTGGTGAACAAAAAAAGAAAGTAACATGTTCCATGTTTGGTGAATGTGAATATCTTTGCACATCTTTTGAAACTTGGTTCCATTGCCTTGGGATAGAGCTGGATGTTGGGAGACCCAAGGTCATGTCCCTGCCCCAATAATACACAGTAGAACAATGTCAGGAGGAGAGAGTGAGAGAGCCTGATAGAATATATCATAACTCAGTGGTTCAGACACATGGCTGCAAGGTAGGAGACCTAAGATGAAATCCTTGCTCTTCCTTGGGCAGGGGTGAATTGAATCAGAGTTTCTCCCACCTGCCAGGTGAATGCCTTAACCACTGGGCTAATGCTTCTAAGGGAAGCTCCACCATCTTCTCCTCCCTTTGCCATTTTATGAATCTAGCCCTTCATTTCTTTTGTCTATGTACAAAATGCCCTAGGCTACAAAACTTAGATGTCTCCACACTAAGCCCCCAAATGATTATGAATACATTCATAAAAATCAATCATCTGGCAGAGGATTTCTTTGTCTTTCTCACTACAATGACATAAACTCCTACCGATTTTTCATGGTGCAGTCGACTGGGATTCAGTTTTCATTCTCTCCCAGTTACATTCTGGTCTCTTCCCCTTCATCTGCCATGGGCCATCAGTGAACAATGGAGCAGGAGAAGGGAGGGCCTGGAAGTACTTAGGGACCAGCACCTCCACTAATTCCACACTGCACATGAAGGGATACATTTCTTACTGATCTCTGTAGGAATTGGCCTGCACCCTGAAGCACTCAATCCCCTTATCTTCACAAGTATACAATATCTGCATATTTCATTCATGGCCATACAATTATTTAGTCCATTTTAAATCCTCATCCAATATTTGACTCTTTGATCTGCCTCAGTGGTGGATTTCATATGGTGACTGAACACATGCTAGGTCAAGAAATATTTCATATTATTTATTTCAAATGTTCCTATGAGTTTAATTGACATACTCCTTTGTTCTCCTTCTCTGGGACAATATAAAATGGAAGCGCTGATCAGTTTTCATTCTACTCTTTGTGATCGCTAAATACCTTGTACAAATCCTCGCTAGCGCTTCTTCCTTTCATGTTTGACAAGCCCAGAAAAACTTTAATTATCTGCACTGGCCTTCTTTCTGAAATGGAAAAGACCCTGAGATCTTTCTTAAAATGAGATGACCAGAAATGGACAGTACACCAAATGATGACATATTATTGTTTGTACCAATATTGTACTCTATGCATTATTTTGTAATCTATCAGAGTTTCCCTTTGCTTTTTTTAACCGCTACTTTACTTAAAAATAAAATGCAAAATATGCTGCTGTCATGGAAACACTAAATTTAGTCGAAGTAAGCTACCGCTTTTATGAGGGTTTTTTAAATATGTTCCTTTTATTGCTGTATAGCTGTTTTCTCCCTTCGTGGAATATGCTTTTACTCTACTAATAATTCATGGATGTATAATATTGCTGTCCTAATACAAGTATCAGAGGGGTAGCCGTGTTAGTCTGGTTCTGTAGAAGCAGCAAAGAATCCTGTGGCACCTTATAGACTAACAGATGTTTTGCAGCATGAGCTTTCGTGGGTGAATACCCACTTCTTCGGATGCAAGCAGTGGAAATTTCCAGGGGCAGGTGTGTATATATAAGCAAGCAAGAAGCAGGCTAGAGATAACGAGGTTAGATCAATCAGGGAGGATGGGGCCCTGTTCCAGCAGCTGAGGTGTGAAACCAAGGGAGGAGAAACTGGTTCTGTAATTGGCAAGCCATTCACAGTCTTTGTTTAGTCCTAAACTGATGGTGTTAAATTTGCAAATGAATTGGAGCTCAGCAGTTTCTCTCTGGAGTCTGGTCCTAAAGTTTTTTGCTGGAGGATGGCCACCTTAAAATCTGCTATTGTGTGGCCAGGGAGGTTGAAGTGTTCTCCTACAGGTTTTTGTATATTGCCATTCCTAATGTCTGATTTGTGTCCATTTATCCTTTTCCTTAGAGACTGTCCAGTTTGGCCGATGTACATAGCAGAGGGGCATTGCTGGCATATGATGGCATATATTACATTGGTGGACGTGCAGGTGAATGAACCGGTGATGGTGTGGCTGATCTGGTTAGGTCCTGTGATGGTGTTGCTGGTGTAGATATGTGGGCAGAGTTGGCATCGAGGTTTGTTGCATGGGTTGGTTCCTGAGCTAGAGTTACTATGGTGCGGTGTGCAGTTGCTGGTGAGAATATGCTTCAGGTTGGCAGGTTGTCTGTGGGCGAGGACTGGCCTGCCACCCAAGGCCTGTGAAACCAGCAAAAAAACTTTAGGACCAGACTCCAGAGAGAAACTGCTGAGCTCCAATTCATTTGCAAATTTAACACCATCAGTTTAGGACTAAACAAAGACTGTGAATGGCTTGCCAATTACAGAACCAGTTTCTCCTCCCTTGGTTTTCACACCTCAGCTGCTGGAACAGGGCCCCATCCTCCCTGATTGATCTAACCTCGTTATCTCTAGCCTGCTTCTTGCTTGCTTATATATACACACCTGCCCCTGGAAATTTCCACTGCTTGCATCCGAAGAAGTGGGTATTCACCCACGAAAGCTCATGCTGCAAAACATCTGTTAGTCTATAAGGTGCCACAGGATTCTTTGCTGTCCTAATACAGGATTTTGCGCACATGGTAAAACAATGGTTCAAAATTTCAGGCTCAGCTCTCATTGACATTGATGGCATTTTGGGGTGAGCACAACCTAAAGCCTTCATGTCAGTGGGGAGAGTCCCATTCAGAGGGAGTTGGACTGGATCCTAAGTAAGAACTAAAACATTTAGACTTAAAAGCATAATGAAGAATTCATCTAGCATTTTAACTGCAGTGTCAACCATTCAGACTTTGACCTTTCATCTCAAATTTGTTCTTCATATCCTAAGGCTTGAATAATTGCTTCAGGAAACTCTTGCTGCATCAACTCCCAATAATCTTCTGTCTCAGACGATAACCTAAGAAAGAGCCACAGACAAAGTCGTTTTAGCCATAATCCAGAACGGATCAGGAAGAGTTGAGGACCAAATTCTACCTGCGTTCAGATCCCTATTCTGCCTCAAACTTCCTGTGTGATTTCAGGCAAGTCATTTAATCTCTCTGTGCCTCAGGTACTTCATATCTATAAAATGGGTGTAACAGTACTCCCCAGCCTCACAGAGGTGTTATGAGTATAAACATGCTGAAGAGTGTAAGGAGCTTTGATTCTATGGATAGTGGGGGCCAGATAGATAGTGATGGGTGCATTAGAAATGCATTGATAAATACGAGTCAAACTGACTTCATGAGGATATGAGTTGATGTAAATGTGACGGTTAGATTCCTCTTGATCTTTTAGTGACTTTCCTTCCTGTAAACTCTGAGAAAGGCCTTTTACATGGAGAGAAGGGTAGAGGATTGTAGTGGGGTGGTCACCCGCTCCTGCCCTGAGGGGCTTAGAACAGCCCAGCAGAGGGCTGTGGCTGGGGCAGGCAGCTTCCAGGCTGATTGAGGAAGTAGGCACAGCTGGGAGCTACGCCCCAAACAGACCACAGCCGGCCCCTATAAAAAGGTTTTGAGCCAAGAGCACAGATAGTCTCTCTCTGCCTTCAGAGAGAGAGAGGGGCCTGGCTGCTGGGAAGCTCAGGGTGCCTAGAGTGAGGCAGGGCTTGGGAAAGGACAGAGAGGCTGAGGAGCTCCAGGCTGGCAACTCCCCAGGCTGTAGGGCCTTGTCCAAGGCCCCATACAGGCACTGAGTTGCAGAGAGAGGCAGCAGGTCCAGACCCAACCTTGCCTATGATGAGTGGCTGATACTGCAGTCTGCCCTAGGGCACGGAGGCGAGTTGGTGACTGGCAGTATCCTGCGACTGAGGCAAGGTGGGGATAGAGGGTGGGGGTTCCCTGGGGAGGGGAGACCCTGAGATTGGGGGTTACTGCCAGAGGGGCAGCACCCCAGAGAAAGAGGCACGGTGGTCCTGGGAGGGGCACGAGGGCCAGCGGTAAGGTGGATCACCAGCCTGCAGAGGGTGCTCTGATTGCTGGAGAGCTAATTCCTGAGATGATGAGCAAGAGGCGCTGCAGGTGTGAGTCCCACAGCACTACAAGGATGTTGTGAATTCCAGGATGTAAATGAATCAGGAAGTATGTGATTAAGCAATCTGTTACCTGTGCATCTGGAGACATGTGAAAGAGAAGAGAGGCTGTAATTCCACATAGCAACAAGACTCCAAAATTAGTGTTTTGTCAGGCTCTTCTCATTAGCTGTATATTTATTTTGTTCAGATTCCAAAAATTGTAACCATACATTATAAAATCAGCTTGATCCCCATGCATTTTCTCTAAGCCCCTAAGGATTTTATGGATAATAAAACTGGGAATGAAAACACTGATTTCATTTGTAGGGAAATGAATGACAATTGGACTTTTTGAGGAGCTGGAGGAAAAGACAGTTTATGAAATCTAGATATTTTATTAAGCTATATGGACTAGGGAGCTAAAGTCAGGCATCTAAGTTTGAAAAATATGGTCCAAACTACATATACAATGTTAAGTGTCAGGAATGGAAACTGAGATTCCTTGGTCCCAGTCCAACTGCTAACACTAGATCAGCATGCTATGTCATGACTATCTGCGGCTTTATGAGATTATCTCAAACCTACATTCAGTGTGTCAAACTTGAGATGTTCACTTTATTTCTCCTTCCTCAAGGTTTTCTGTTGAGAAAGCAATTAAACAATATGCCTCTACATTAAGATTGGTTTTCTCACAGATTAAATCTTGCCCTGAGTGAAAACTTTATTGAGAGTCAATAGCTTTGCCTGCCCAGTTACTCCTAAATTCAATAAGTCCTGCTTTGTCAATATCTTCCTTTCCTACCTCTCACTCTGGATAATTAGATGTGCGCCCTTAGGAATTCCCTAGCTGACATTTCTCTTCGCTTGTATGTTTGTGTTTGGTGCTCAGACTGTCTCAGTTGCAGTTTTATGCATTTTAGAGCTGGTTTTGAAAGCAGATCCTAAGGGATAAGGTAATATTGAGCAGCAGACATAAAAAAAGGTATAGTAGTAGCCAGCTCTGTATCCTTACTCTTTTTATTTGGATACTCAGAGGAGCTCTCTCACTCAGTACATTCCTGCTTGGAAATCTTCATTTAGGGGTTACCTGAAGATGGATGAGTAACTACTTTTGATGGAAATTTATAGCATAAAAATCAGGATGATACATCTTGAGTATGAAGCTGTTATTCCCAGTGAACATCATAAACTGGGTTTGAGAAGCCTGTGTCTTCTCATGATTCATAATAAATAACCATTTCCTGAGTTGAAACTAGCTATCCTGCTGAACACAATGTAGTATGTGGCCTGCAATGAATAAATTCAGTTTAGCACACATGCTATTGGTTCAGCCAAGGGAAGAACTATCTTTTATCTCATGGTGTGGTTGTTGCTTACCTCCTGGGTCACAAGGATCTCCGTTATCTTGCCTGTAATCATTGCAGGATAACCAATTAGGGAGAAGACTTGCAGTGTCTGGCAATCAGCTAGCAGACAAAGGGTGTTGTAGTTTGGGCAAATAGATTCTTTGCGGGTTGGGCATTTGTATGGACAACTTACATCCATCTCCCATTTAAAGGGGAGGGCGCTGCATAGAATTAGCAATAGACCACAATCACAGCAAAAGAGGATTTTAGAAATGTCTGTTTGGCCATGGAAATCAATTTCTGGACAGGCCTAAAGGTCAGTGAAGGTTGTGCTAGGAGAACACTTTCATATTGTGCAGTGCTGTGTATCTGAAAGGGAAGTTAAGTGTTCTGTTAGCATTGGACTCCAGAGTTTCCATTTCTGATCTAAGATCATTTACCTGGAAATGGTGCCTCATGTTTTCAATATCTGTCTTTCTAACTGAATCTACTACATTTCTATAGCATCCATCACACTAGAAGCTAAATACTGTTATAGTTTTTGGGTAGGGATTATTTTACAGAAGCTTTGGTATATAGTGTGTTGATTTTATATTAAGCGTTTGCTGATAATGTGTAAATGGTTTTTTCATGGAGGAATTAAGCATGGCTCATTCAGGAGATATGTATTATTGCATGAAGCTGCATATTTCAAGATAGCACCTAAAGAATAGGACTTGACAGTAATATAAACAATGAAAGTCTAAATTTGTCCCATTCATGTGTTTGTGGCTCAAGAAGAGTGGAACTGCGCGCGCGCGCACACACACACACACACACACACTATGCCACCAAACTGGGGACAAGGGGAGAAACACCTCTTGGCATTGATTTTTTTTTTCCTTTAGTCAGTCAGCGTGAGGCTCTTTTAGTCTGAACCTATCAAATATGGCAGCTAATCTTCTATCAAAACCATGTGTTTATATTACGAAAAATATAGTGAACCAGAGAGTATAATTAATAAATAGTTTATGCCACTCTAGAGTGTGTGGGTTGGTGTGTGTTTATATATGTATATAAAATCATCCTTGGTTAAAAAAAATAACTAAATTGATATTGTGGGAGGAGGAGGGAAAATGGTTTGCAAACTTCTCCTAGATTTTCTAACAAAAAAGAATAGTTTGTAAAGTTGGCAAAAGATTATATGCCATTAGATTTACCCAATTTCAGTAGTTTATATAGTTCTTTTAAATCTTGCTGGACATTTAATGTGAGATCCTAATAGTATAAATCATAAATCAAACTCTAAATGACATATATAATTCAAAACCAGCCAATGTCATCTTGACAAACAAGCTTTCCTGACAATACAGGTATATAATTTTGTAGCTATGGCTGCAATATAGAAGCTAAGTTGAGAATGGTTACATGCAGTGGTTCTGTACAATATATCTTGTCTTTGGGTAGAAAATGTTACCTTTTGTGCCAGTAGCAATGTTCATTCATCTCCAGTTTTCATCCAGCGTGACCACAAGAGGCTCCATAAAAATATAGTAATGACAAGGTTACCGATGAGTTATAGTTTCTCACTTCCAGTGGGAAGTAATAGATAGTGCTGAGATGTAATATGCATAAGTATGTTGGGCATCAAGGATGACCATCTGGTGAACAAATTCTAGTCTCTGTAAACTTGCAATATATATCATCCTCGCTAAGAACCTTTGAATGAAGGGTTTTCGAGAATAAAGTGAGAGATGGTGAAAGAAAGAAAAAAATAATTACATGCTCCAATTTTGTGTCAGGTTCTGATATCTTTAATCCTGCAGTATCTTTGCAACAGTTCCCTCCCCCGAGCCCATACTGAGAATTTCCTCCTCATGGTTTGGGATATCCCAGGAGAACTGCAAGCCTGTAGGTGCCTTAGCAATGTGACTCTGGTGGAACCAGGCTTCCTGGGAGCTGGGATGAGTTGAAGGCGCTTGAGTTAATGGATGACTATGAGACTCCAGCAGAATCCCTGAAGGTCTCTGTGAATTGCTGAGATCTACAGGTTCCAGGGACGGTGAACATGCTGCTTGTTCCACAGCAGGGGGAGAGAAAACTGTGCCCCAACCTTCCCCAACAAATGGAATCACTTGTGAAGATCTCAGCAAGTTTCCACTACTTCCCACCCCAGAACTTATGATGTGGGTTTCCTGCCTTGACAGATAACTAGGCCTATGTATTTCTTCTCTTTTCTTCTGCCTTTATTGTTTTGTGAGTGTGTATGACATCACCACAGCTCACTGCATGAAGAACATAGAGTTGTTTCTGCATTTTATCATCAATCTCTTTTTTTTTTTTTTGGCGTGTATCCACTTGGGATGGCAGGTGAGGGGAGAAGACAGCTGAATAATTTAGTAAGGCAACAGTGCTTGGGTTAGATTTTAATCATTATTATTGAAGGAGAGATCAATAAATCACTGTGCTTTTACCTAGGATTTTGTTCTTTCCCTTAGGGAACCTGTCCTTCACTCAAAAACTATTGTGTGACATGTTTTATGAGTTAAAATGGAGACATAATAAGAAATGACTTTTATTGCAATCTTCCTATGAAATAATGCTGAAACAGATCAATAGAACAATGAATAAAAAGTAAAGATCTATAAGGATGATTGATGCCAGCTTGCGCCTGTATTTTCTTGTCAATAGCTAGAGCTGGGAGAACCTGTTAAGTACAAAAGAGAATGTTACCTTCTTTCACCCCTAGAAAAGTCCTTTGCCTGTTTCTAAAGCAAAACCACGCATGGGTCCATGTTTTGGACTCTGTTGTTTGTCAGGAGGATGTTCTTTATGGTTAAGTCACTTGATTGGGATTTGGGTGATCTGGGTTCAGTTCCCCACTTTGCTACAGACTTTCTGTGGGACTATAAGTAATTTAGGCATAGATTATAAGAAGAAGAACAATCCGATTGAAGTCAGTTGGATTATTTGTGTTACTGTTCTCTGTCAGGAGAATAGTGCCTCAGTTCTTCATCTGTAAACTGTGGGGTTAATAACACTTACTTTCTTCTAGCTCTTATATCGGTGTGATCTATTTAAATTGTAAGCTCTTTGGGGTTGAGACTCATGATTTGCTTCCATTCATGCATAGGCCAATGAGGCCCCAAACTCAATTTGAACTGTTAGATGCTACCATAATACAAACCAGTCATCGTGGCACCCATCATTATGGTATCTGAGTGCCTCTTAGGTTAATGATATTGGTGTAGTGAAGTTCCTGGTAGAGTTCAGTCTGCAGCTTGTTGACCTTCTCTAAGGTTATTCAGTATTTAGATTTTGTTTTTCACTTCTGATTCCCAAATTCAAGGAGAATGTCTGTCCCTATGGTAAAGCCCAAAATCTCATTTAAAAAAAAAATAACCTGGCTTAATGCGATGCAGAATCAAGAGGTTTGAAAAAGCTTTGAATACACAATTCAAACTTTGAATCCTAGAACTACACTTGAGTAGTGGCTTTTTTTTTTCTAATTTTGTGTCTCTGCGGGTAGACTCCTATCACTCTGGGGTGATCAGGTTTTCATCGTATTATTAAATGGCATGTTAAGATCCATTAAGAGGCAGCCAAACCTTAGAACTGCCTTAAGTCGGATATGCTTGTTGATTCATTACTGTCATAGTTCTTCCATAATTATCCATATGTGCAGAAATGTTTAGAATGTGCCTGTCATTCCCATGCTAATTATAAGCTGTTGCAAAGCTCATTTTTCATGACTGGGATCATGCCATGTTTATTGGGTTTGATGAGTTGTTTGTTCTGGATTGATGCACTGCAGTTTTGCTGAAAGTTTCACATTTGAATTACAAATGGATTTGGGGGATGTAATTTTTTTAACTTAGCATGCATTCCTGGTAGCATTACAAGCATAATTTTGACTGAAATAAACTGATCTCAGTAGGTACAAGCATGACCCTTTAACTGTAAATATTGATTATTTATTCCATCTGAAAAAAAGGAATGGGATTTTTGCAGACTTTTACACATTGTCCATGTGGTTAAATCACAAGAAACATCTCTAATTTCCCCCCTTTTTCCTGGAAATCTCCAGTGCCATCATAACCCAATTCTTTCGACAGAAGAGGACTAACTTTTTCTTCTCTAACTTTTTAGGTTTCTATTAGAGAGTTTCATACATGCAAATGGGTGTCCAAATCTCTTAACATTAATGGAATTGGACATCCAAATCTCATAATTTGCTTAGAAAAATCTCAGCTGCAATATTTAATGGTGCTTTTCAAATAACTATAGGGCATGCATATGATGCATTCCATAGCCAGTGCACATCTTTGGCCATTAGGTGAATTTACAAGTTGATAGTGCTAAAATGAGAACCAAAATGCCTATCCTAAGTATTCTATCTTTTTGACATTCATATTTAGCAGAGAGGGAGGGTGGCTTTGTGGTTAAGGCATTTGACTGTGACTTCAGAGATCAGATTCAAATTTTGGCTCTGCCACAAACTTCCTGGACTTGTTTTTGCTTGGAAAATGTATGTTCTTTTTTTTCCTTCTTTTTCTGGGAAGATACACAACCTAGGTAACCCTGGCCAAGTCATTTAATCTCTCTGTGCCTCAATTTACCATTTGGAAAATGGGGATAAATAATGTTTCCTTTTTCTCACCTTGTTGTATTTATTTAACCAATCATTGTGGGCTAAGGACTGTCTCTTACTACAGCTGATTCTTTCAAAGGGGCATTAGATGTCCAAATACTGTTGAAAATCCACAGGAATTGTGCACCTTCTGGTTCAGATACAGTAATGCCCCAAACAATGGCCCAATTTTAGAATTGAACTCAAACCAAACGTTTTCTGATGTTTTGAAATATAATGTCTTTTTACTTCTAGTTGTTGGACAGGACAAGGCATGAAAATGCCCAGACTCTGTGAGAGACATTGTTCTTGTTGGGTTTCCAGCTGTGACCAAAAGCAGGAGTATAAGCAATTTTATAAGAGCCTGTTTTTATAAGATTCCCAGAGTGATTTTTTTTTTTGCTTGCAAATTCAAAGTACTGGATAGTTCAATTGAACATCTTTTGATCTTTTAAATGTTAATTCAAAACCTGAACCTCATGTGTGACCTTTACAGTTAACTCATATTCTGTGTACAGCGAGGACATATTGCCTAATTTAACATGGGAAGCAATGCAGAATCATGTATTTTAGCAGTTCAAGAAGACCTGTTAGTTTACCCCCTCATTCCCTAGAGTGTATAGTCAAGTGTTCAGTGTTTTATTTATCCTCTATACAGCTGAGTGTCACAATAGGGTGAAAAGATCATGAAGAACATAGTACTCTGGCATAGAAGAGAAAGTGACTACTAATGGTGATTATCTTTTTGCCTCTGATGCTGTTACTTCACTAAAATCCATACGGAGAATGTGAACAGCATGAGAAACATAAACTCGGAGCACAATGCAATGCAGTAGCTGAAGAGCTGATAAAGATCAGCACTTTTCCAAGGACTTTAAGTTGCTAGAGCCGTCAGTTAGTAGTGAATGCTTTAATTTTATTTCTTCTCCCCACTCCCCACACAATTATCTATCTAGCAATGGAACAAGAATATTTCAGATTTTTTTTTTTAGCCCATTAAAAATACATTCCAGTCTGTTTTCTTGTTTGCTTTCTTAATCTGGTTTTGGGACTGGAGAGGGAGGAAGAACCAAGTATGAAGCTGGGTCTGGCTGGAGAAGGAATTGGGATTAGGAACCACTGGGTCGAGGGGAAGGAGGTGGAGAAAGGAGAGACAAATCTGATGAGGAGACAGGGTGCAGAGGAAGAACTGGGACTGACTGACAAAGACTGGGACAGTGAGGTGGGAGGGACACTGAAAATGGAGGTGAAGCTTGAGAAGAGGGACTGGGAGTAGGAGCCAATGGGGGCAGGAGATGGATCAGCCAAAGATCTGGGAGGGAGGAAGTGGGACTGACTGGGTGAGGAGACTGAACTAGAAGATCTAGGGAATAGTGGAAGTGACACTTGGAATGGTTGGGCTGGGAGAATGGGATTGGGAGTGGTTGTGAGAGTGGTGGGGGAGATTTGAACTTGGATGGGGATTCTGGAGTGGGAGAGTAGGACAGATTGCCTGTGTAATTCAACACCCTTGTGCATATACATTGAGACCGTCTTTAGTTACACAATCACATTCTGGTTTTGTTTTCCCTCAGGACCCCAAAGAGCTTACAATGATGTGCAAGGTAAATAAAGGTCAGCAGGGGAAACAGAGGTGAAGTCATTTGGCTGGCATCACACAGCAGATTAATGACCAAGATTAATAGACCACAGGTCTCCTGACTCCCAGGCCAGTGCCCAATTCACTAGTCTGCACTGGCCTCCTGGGAGGTAGCAGCAGTGAGATACATGCTCCTTAGGGCATCATCATTTTTCCCGCTTGTGCATCCAGTTAATATTTTTATCACTGGCCCCTTTTTAACGTGCTGTTCCATAACCCAGTAGTAAATGTTTCTCAGAGAAGCAGGGAAATTATGTAATTTAGCCAGTGGGGGGGGAGTGGTGGTGGTGTAGAAATAATACAGAGGGAACTTCAATAGAAAGGTTATAAATGTGAAGCAAGATTGTCTCTGCCCTGTGTGCTCACGTGAAGGGATGCAGAGGTGAAAAGCGCCCCCTTCACATCCTTGCACAGGCTACCCACGATGCCGGCCCTGCATTACATGGAGGTAATAACGGCTGCTGCTATTCCACTGGGAGGGGAGGAGGCGGGAATGAGTGAAGCACTGCCACCTCAAGCTATGATCTGACTGATCTGAGCCAGTCAGGAGGGGGAAATGCTAATGGTATGGGGCAGTAGCACAGGACTTCCTCGCTGAGCAGGGGGTGGTATAAGGGCAGGATGTGTAATTCTGTCAGAAATCTTTTCCTGGAGTGACACCGCTGTGGCTAGGAACAATGTGTAGGTCTAGTTCAGGAGTCAGCAACCTTTCAGAAGTGGTGTGCTGAGTCTTCATTTATTTACTCTAACTTAAGGTTTCGCATGCCAGTCATACATTTTAATGTTTTTAGAAGGCCTCTTTCTATAAGTCTAATAAAGTCTATTGTTGTATGCAAAGTAAATGAGGTTTTAAAAATGTTTAAGAAGCTTCATTTAAAATTAAATTAAAATTTAGAGCCCCCTGGACCAGTGGGCAGAACCTGGGCAGTGAGAGTGCCATTGAAAATCAGCTCACGTGCTGCCTTCGGCACATGTGCCATAGGTTGCCTACCCCTGGTGTAGTTCATGCAGAGTATATTGTTGTTGTTTGTATTACTGTAATGCCGATGAGCCCGAGTCATCAAGCAGCACCTCATTGTGTGAAGTGTTGTACAAACACAGCACACAAAGCTGCTCCCTGCCCCGAGGAGCTTACAATCTAACTATAAAGCAAGAGACAACAGAGGTGTGCATATACGGTTATGGATAGATGTGTTTTATATTATCTTTCTACTCTAAGGCCAGATCCTGCGAGGTGCTGTGTGAATCCCATAGAGGTGAGGCATGTTCAGGGCACAGTGCACCTCACTGGGTTGGGCCTATTACATTTCATTTTATTGCTTGCCCTCATATATCAAACCTCTCCAGCTCCCCCTCTTTTCCCCAGTGCTAGTCTCATCCTATCTTTTCTCCGTTGTCTCCGAGTAACACTTGCTCCTGATTTACAGGGGGAAAGAATCTTTAAAATGATGTTAAGATGTAATAGTGAATCAAGTGTTTTTCATCTGTGATGTAATTTGTTGCAATTGTGCTGGTGCAAAATGAAGGCGGCGGTGCACACAGGTGCTTCCTAATCATAGCCCATCCTCTACAGCCTGATGCAAAGAGTGCTCTTACATTTTGCAGGTTATTCATAGCCCAGGTGGCTTCATCCCTGATTGGCAGTGTCAGGAGCTGATACTTGGTGCTAATGACACTTTATTGCTGCAGTTGAAGTTCTCCAGAATAAAGTTGCGACTGTGGTATCAATTTTCTCATATGTACAGTATATTTGGGTCTCGCCAGGTTCTGTCCGCCCTTAGAGCAGAGGTGGGCAAACTACAGCCCGTGGGCCACATCTGGCCCACGGGACCCTCCTGCCCAGCCACTGAGTTCCTGGCAAGGGAGGCTCGCCCCTGGCCTCTCCCCTGCTGTCTCCCCTCCCCTACAGCCTAAGCTCGCTCTGCCGCCAGCACAATGCTCTTGGCAGCGGGGCTGTGAGCTCCTGGGGCAGCGCAGCTGCAGAGCCTGGCCTGACCCGGTCTCTGTGCTGCAGGGTGGCGACGGTGTGGCTGGCTACAGGTGGGCGGCGCAGCTGTAGCGCCGCCAGCTACCGACGCTTCATGGAACAGAGTGGGTTGAATGGGGGCCGGAGTTCCAGGGGCAGTCAGGGGACAGGGGGAAAGGGGTGGTTGGATGGCCAGAGGTCGGGGGGGCAGTCAGGAAGGATGGGGGGTTGAATGGGGCAGCAGGGGGCAGTCAGGGGCAAGGGCTTCAGAGGCAGTCAGGGAACAGGGAGAAGGGGTGGCTGGATGGGGCAGGGGTCCCAGGGGGGCCATGAGGGGTTGGATGGGGCGGCAGGGGGCAGTCAGGGGCAGGGGTTCCAGGGGCAGTCAGAGATAGGGAGGGAGTGTGGGGGGGTGAATGGAGCAGAGGTCCGGTGGGGACGCACCGTCAGGGAACTGGGGGGTTGGATGGGGCAGGAGTTGGGGGGGGCAGATAGTGGGTAGGCCCCCCTCCCCTAACCGGCCCTCCATACAATTTCCAAAACGCGATGCGGCCCTCAGGCCAAAAAGTTTGCCCTCCGCTGCCTTAGAGTCAGGAGTGGTGGCCCAAGAATGTCACCCTTCCTGTTCTGTCCACAAGAAGCAAGCTGGGGTCGTGGTGGAATAGGGACAGTTAATGTAGCCCTCTACATGTGTAAATCTGGCCTGGTCAAAGGGAGCTGTGCAGTTTCTGCTGTGGTAAATTGTCCCAATGTACTTAGCTGTCGTTCATGGCAGAGTGCCGGCCATAGCTGTGACGATATGCTCTTACTATAGATTATTTATCTTGTTGAGCACTGTAGCACGTAGGGGCCAACGGAGAATGGGACCCTGTAGTAGCAGGCACTGTACAGGTATAGAATAGGAGACCACTCCTGCCCTGAGGATTTTATAATCTACATTAAAAAGCTCATCAAGGGTCAAATTCATCTTGTTACACCCGTGTAAATCTGGCAGACTCCACTAGCTTCAAAGGAGGTACGTGAACTGGAGTTGCTGAAGGCAGACATTGGCACATACGGCTAGACTTTCACAGCCTCACTTGATCCTGTCCAAATTGTGAGTCCGGCTGCAGTCAGGAGAGTATTTGCCCTGTTCTCCCTGCTGCGAACAAGTGGGGAAGGAAGGAAGGAGAGGTGGGAGAGCGGCAAGGAGACAGATAAACTCCACATAGTTCCTGTTCCACAAAAAAAGGATAAAATAATTTACTCCTCCCCAGAAAAAGGGTGGGAGCAGGGATGGGATACTGTGATGCACTGAATCACAGTTAATTCTCTGGGCTGTAGCAGGTCTGTCGAGTCATCTTGTCTGGAAAAATCATACAATAGGTCAAGATTTCAAAATTGTTTAGAGGTTCGCAATTAAAAAAAGGTTGAAAACCACTGGTGTAGGATCTCTATTCAACAAACTGAGCGGCATTGTGCTCTCATTTATTCCTACAGCAACATCACTGAGATCAGAATACAGTCCTGTGGAACTCCAGTGACTTCTGTGGGCTTCCGTCTCAGGTGTATGTGACCCATTGTGTCCATTGATCTTTAATTAGCTGCATATTAGAATTGTAGAAATTCTTAAAACAATTTTTTTCATTAAAAAATGGCCTTTTCTTGGGAGAGGATTTTCCCACAATTTTTTCAACAATTTTTCCTTTTATTTGATCCCTCCATCAAAGAGACTGTGAGGTCATTAGGCCTCTGGAGGCAGATATGGGTCATGTTAGGGAGGGAAGTTTCCAAGGTTTGGGTGAAATAGGGGTGCTTAAGGCAAGAAGATATTTCTTGGAGATTTTTGGACTTGAAGTATCCAAGATGCACCCACACTCAGCGCTGGTTCTCCACTTCACCTCAATGTAAAACAAGAGTAAATCCAGTGAAGTAGAGGGGAATCAGAGGTACAGAATCACTAATCATCATATGGGGTCTGTGCTAATTGATTATTCTAGTTTCCAGCACCCTGCTGATGGCCACAAGACCAAAACACAACTATGACCACCCCTGCACCCTGGAAAATCCAGATCTGGGTGGAAATCCTGGCCTCAGAGACATCAATTAGAGTCTGAGGCAAGATTTCATCTCTAGATTCCAACTACACCTCTACCCTGATATAACGCGACCTGATATAACACAAATTCGGATATAAAGCGGTAAAGCAGTGCTCCGGCAGGGAGTGGGAGGGGCTGCGTGCTCCAGCGGATCAAAGCAAGGTCGATATAATGCGGTTTCACCTATAATGCAGTAAGATTTTTTGGCTCCCGAGGACAGCGTTATATTGGGGTAGAGGTATATTAAACTTGTTCTTATCTTTACTGTCTGTGAAATACAATAAGCTTAACTTAAATAATTTGTTAAAGCAGCTCCAAATAATATGTCATGATTTTAATGCAGAAAGATTAATTTTTCAAAGCCCCCTGTACTTTGTAATGAAGCCCAGCAGTAATCTCTAAATCTTACTATATGTATGTTGTATCAAAACATTAATTACAAATGTGAAATTTGCTGATAAAGCATACCTTTAAAAAAGTTGTTTCCTGAGACAATATACATCACATTTAGATGACTGATAAATCTAAAGGTGCAATGCATGTGAATTGGCTAATAACAGTAGCAGCACAATAGGAAAAAATGACAATAAGAAATATGAACACATGGCAAAAATCTGTAAGATAATCATTACATGTTTAGACACTCTGTCCTAAAGAACTAACTTTATCTGGCAATCCTTATAACCTTAAGTCTCAATCTTGCAAAAGACTTAAGCATGTGCTTAACTTCCCTCCGTGTAAGGTAGTGCCATTGGCTGAAGTGACTTCTGTCCGAAAGCTATGCTTTGGCTCAACCAGAAGTTATGGGCTCAATGCATGAATTGCTGGATGAAATTCTATGGGCTCTCTTGTATTGGAAGTTCAGATTAGATTATGTCCTTTCTAGCCTTAAAATCTATATATGGAAGTACTCCATGCACAAGTGTTAAGTCTTAGTGGCACCAGAGCCTCAGTCCTTCCAGAAAAATCATCAATTCTTACCTTATTTTGCCTACATTGTCTAATACTACAGGCACCATTCAACAATGTCATACTCTCAAAATTGACTCTACATATAACATTGCAAGATTCCATGTTTATTGTCACTCAGGGCAATGTTTTCAAAGGTACAGTAGAACCTCAAAAATATGGACACCTTGGGAATGGAGGTTGTTCGTAACTCTGAACAAAATGTTATGGTTTTTCTTTGAAAAGTTTACAACTGAACATTGACTTAATACAGCTTTGAAATATTAATAAGCAGAAGAAAAAAGCTGCTTTCCCTTTATATTTTAGTAGTTTACGTGTAACACAGTACTTTACTGTATTTTTTTTTCTTTTTTGTCTCTGCTGCTGCCTGATTGCGTACTTCTGGTTCCAAATGATCTGTGTGATTGATTGGTCAGTTTGTAACTCTTGTGTTCACAACTCTGAAGTTCTACTGTACTTAGGTTTAAGAAGACTTCTAACTCATATTGTAATCTGTGCAGGAAGGAAACACCTGGGTATGGAGGGCGTACCTCAATGCAGAAAAAAATACATAATCAATGAGACAGATGCACTTTTCACTCTTCCCCTAACCAGTCCTGGTAATATGTTCAGATCTATAGCCGTGCAGTCATTGTCTGCCAGATCAATTATGCGGTACAGTGAACCATAGGAGTAGAAAAAAGAGAGGTAACACTACAACCCACAGATGCAGTTTATGCTGTTGTATGTGGCATCAGCTTTGCTCCAATTTTACTGTATTTCTTTAGAGTAGTTTCTGCCCTGCTCCATGCACCACCCCTTAACCACCTCCATTTTTCCCACGTGGCTTGAAGAACTGCAGTGGATCTATTGCACAAAATAGAAAGACCTCTGCAGAAAGTGGGGGGATCACCTGCAGCTGCCTTTGGCTGATGCATAACTCCACATTTGTGCCTCTGCATCATTCTGGGATGTATTAGCAAGAGTGTTGTAAGCAAGACATGAGAAGTAATTCTTCCTCGCTACTCTGCACTGATTGGGCCTCAACTAGAGTATTGTGTCCAGTTCTGTGCGCCACATTTCAGAAAAGATGTGGACAAATTGGAGAGTCCAGAGAAGAACGAAAAAATGATTAAAGTCTAGAAAACATGACCTATGAGGGAAGATTGAAAAAATTGGGTTTGTTTAGTCTGGAAAAGGGAAGACAGAGGGGACATGATAACACTTTTCAAGTATGTAAAAGGTTGTTACAAGGAGGAGGAAGGAAAATTGTTTTTCTTAACCTCTGAGGATAGGATAAGAAAGTCTTGGAAAAGAGAAGACTAAGGGGGGATATGATAGAGGTATATAAAATCATGAGTGATGTCGAGAAAGTGGATAAGGAAAAGTTATTTACTTGTTCCCATAATACAAGAACTAGGGGTCACCAAATGAAATTAATAGGCAGCAGGTTTAAAACAAATAAAAGGAAGTTCTTCTTCACGCAGCACACAGTCAACTTGTGGAACTCCTTACCTGAGGAGGTTGTGAAGGCTAGGACTATAACAATGTTTAAAAGGGGACTGGATAAATTCATGGTGGCTAAGTCCATAAATGGCTATTAGCTAGGATGGGTAAGAATGGTGTCCCTAGCCTCTGTTTGTCAGAGGATGGAGATGGATTGCAGGAGAGAGATCACTTGATCATTGCCTGTTAGGTTCACTCCCTCTGGGGCACCTGGCATTGGCCACTGTCGGTAGACAGATACTGGGCTAGATGGACCTTTGGTCTGACCCGGTACGGCCATTCTTATGCTCTTATGTTCTAATGGGCTTAAATTGCAGCAAGGGAGGTTTAGGTTGGACATTAGGAAAAACTTCCTAACTTTTAGGGTGGTTAAGCACTGGGATAAATTGCCTAGGGAGGTTGTGGAATCTCCATAATTGGAGATTTTTAAAAGTAGGTTAGACAAACACCTGTCAGGAATGGTCTAGATAATTAGTCCTGCCACGAGTGCAGGGAACTGGACTAGATGACCTCTCAAGGTCCCTTCCAGTTCTATGATTCTATGACTTTTGAATGAACATTGATCCATTTGACTCTAAAAATTGGGGCAATTTTCAAGCGAAACAAACCAACAACAACACAAGACCCAACAGGAAAACAACAACAATAAAACCTTCCCAAACTCTATAAATTGTACAAGTTACCACAGAATTTGAACACACCTCATTTTCAGTCTTTCAAATGTCACTGACTCTTTCACGCAACCTGGCAAGTCACTTTGGGAATCCCCATAACTAGCATGTGTAGCCTCACTCTGCCCCAGATGCTGCTATTATTTATAGTTCTTGTTTGATTAATATAATTTGTGGGTGTTCTAGATGACTTGGACATATGTTGTCCTTCAACTGATTTTATTCTGCTGCCAGTGTGATGAATGCATTTAGGACAAATTGATAATTCCACACCTTTTCTTTTGTAAACTTCTTGCATAAAGTTGATAGATGTATTTTTTATAATGTGCAGGCACAGGGTCCGCTGGGGGACATGGTCTACCTAAGAAACTTTAAAACATGTGAATGGGTAAATACTGCACATTCAATTCTAATAATGCTGTAGATACAACATGCATTGTTGACTCCACAGTAGAAATGATACAGCCAATGATATATCAAAATAAAGGGGACTCTTGTTCATTTTGAGAATTATTATTTGTATTGCATTGGTGCCTAGAGGGATCCCAACCATAACTGTAGACCTTTGATTCTAAGGGCTGTACAAACACATATTGAGAGACAGTCACTGCCCTAAAGAGCTTACAGTCTGAACAGAGTCAAAGGGTGGAAGAGGGACATAGCAGGTCAATGGTAGAGCTAGGACTAGAAGCCAAATCTCCCAATACCCAGTCCAATGTGTTGTCCACTAAAACAATGCTTGCCTAAGTTTTCATAGTTCCCTCTGAAGCCTTCAGAGTTGGCCTCCATCCTATAAAGGGATCCATCCGGACGGTTCTTACAGCTGTAGAGTCAGATTCAGTTGATTTCAGTGGGATGCTGGCTGAACGTAAGGGTTTGCCCACCTAAATCTCATTAGGTGATGGAGGTCTAGGGCACCTGCCTTTTCCTTTGGCAGGATACAACGAACAGCCACAAGAAGAAAGATCAGAACTCTCAAACATTCCCAGAAGTAGCTTTTCCCTATAGCACACGTGGGATAAACAACATCCATAAAGGTGTGATGAAGATTTATTGCTGCTTACCTGGGGTGGTCTGGAGAACTCACTAATGATAGGGCCACTTGTATGTGTAACCGTAGCCACTGTAATCCTGAACCACATCAGTTGGCTGGGATCCAGAAATAAGGTTCAGCTTCTTCTTACTATCCCTGCATATCACAGTGAGTAATGCACACCTCTCCACTGATAAGAGATCTATGCTAATTGACTTCAATAGAAGTATGATGATTTATACCCGCTGAGGATCCAGATCATATCACTTAACATGCCCAAAGGCTCTAGGATATGGGTACCCAGACAACAAAGATATTATTTTCCTGTAACCTGCTTCTCCACTCAAGTGTCTGCCAGCCCAACACTTTGAGGAACCCTGGTTTAAAGAACAAAAAATATTCATATTTGGATCTTCAATATAACAACACAAGCCCTATTTCTGCACAGAGCTATTTTTGCACAAAGTGCAACAAAGATGTAGTGGCAGCAGTTTTCAGAAAGACAAAAGGTGGGGAATTCAGCTCCTAGTCTTTTTTTGTTTGTTTGTTTGTTTTTCTTTAAAGAGTACAAGGTGTTTTAACTGATACCATTTCAAAAGTACAGAAGATGATAAAAACGGTGAATGTCTAAAACGTGTTTCAAACTCATTAAATACCACTGGGTCACCCTAACACATGCCAAATAGATAAGGCCTAACCTCTTTGTGATGGATTCTAACCCCAGAGGATGTCTACACTCCAAAATAAATAAATAAATAAATAAATAAAGTAAAAAAGACCCACGGCAGCAAGTCTCCGAACCCAGGTCAACCATTCAGGCTTACAGAGCTCATGCTACAAGGCTAAAAATAGCAGTGTTGATGTTTGGGCTTAGGCTAGAGCCTGGGCTCTGAGACCCAAACCTCTATGCTGCTCTTTTTAGCCCCGTAGCATGAGATCCGAAGCCCAAGTCAGTTGACCCAGGCTCTGAGACTAGCTGCCACGGATCTATTTTTGCAGTGTAGATGCACCCTCTAACACACACCACCTGGCTTCCATAACTCCATGCATAGCCCCTCCATTAGCACGCCTCATCAAACACAGGCAGCAAACCACGCACTCTGTCATCTATGATTTTACGAGCTAGCTATCGAGAGTCAATTGTAGCTTCTCTATTAGCAGCATGCCATGAGCCCCCCCCAGCTGCTGTAAACCTGCATAGCTCCATTGGTTTGAAAGGTGCCTGTGTCGGTTTACACTAGCTGAGGATCTAACCCCAAATTTCCACTTCTTCAGACAGCACAACCTAAAAAGATGACTCTACAACTAGTAGGTGACAGCATTGTGTCACCTGGGAAATTGGAGCTATTAAAATTAACAAGGTAAAACACCTAACACTTGTGAGTTATTTTAAGGTTTTTATTTAGATTATATACAGCTCTGCTGGACTATTATTACTTAGTCACCATTTTCCTCTTTGTCAAGTAACTTTTTTGCTTCTTTTATTTGTTTGTGTGTTTGTTTCCATCTTTTTTTTTTTTTTGACCTTGTTAATGTATCTCAAGATACTTTTCTTCCAAGAAGGAAACAATTCATGGCATTTTCTAATAAAAGGAAACCATATTGCACTGGAACATATGTCAGTAAAACTTAAAGCTTTATTGACAAGGACTCTATATCGCTATATAAAATATTGCTAAATGTCTCATGAGATAATCTAAAAACCTATATTAGATTAAAGCATTGTTAAGGACTGAAACCTCTATTTCTGGCCAGGTACAGGCTACAGTATTTGCTTTCCGGAGGTGTGTGGTGGTGGTTTTTTTTTTATTATTTTGTTTTTGAGACAGGATAAAAGGCTATTTAACAAAATGCATTTACCAGGATTCACAATAGGGGAAGAAGATGCAAAAAAGCCAGTAGTTAAAATGCTAAGCTCTCAGAACAATAACAAGCATTCTAAAAAACTGACACATTCTACTCCCTTGTGCAATTTTTTTCTCCCTTCCCCCTTTACGCTATCTGCAGTAATAATCCCTCAAAATACCTATTTAGTGCCCGCTATGGTATGTGATTTTCTGTGACGAGCGAGATGTTTTGGGCTTGGCTGAGGCAATATCTAGGGACTTGATAATTCCGAAGCTGTCTGACTTTGTTATGTACCAAGCAACTTTAAGCTGTAGCATGGCTAATTAAATTGAATTAAAAAGCATTTCACATTTGAAATATGCATGTGGCGGCATAACAATGCTACGGTATTACAATTTTTCTACCTGTGGGCCCGATTTATACATTGTTTTGTTGTTGTTTTTTAAACCAGGAGTTTGGCTGGATCCACTGCATTGCAGTGGGGCCCCCAGAAGGAATTCTGACTGATCAACCAGAATCCCTCCTGCAGTAGAATCTCCACTTGCCTTTCACCTGGAGCTCCCCTTTTCCCTGGACCCAGCCAGGTCCACTAGTGGCTGAAATGGAGGGCACTGCTCTACCCATCCTTATCCTCTTTTGGGGGGCTAGCGAGCAGTGAACCCTAGTGGCATTGTTCCTGCCTCCTCAGCAAAATGTCTATTATCCTTCCCTGAGTCATAAAAAACCCCTGTCTCCTGCTGCACTTTGCAACCTGTGGGCTGTGTTGTAGGAAAGGATCATTTTAGAATCCCTATAAAGGGAAGGATGGGGACTTATTTCAAGACGAGCTCTGTTCTGCAATGGATGGGCCTGTTAAGAAATATCCCCTATGCAAAGCAGAATACCAGTGTGTGGGTGTCGAGAGGAATTTTTGCATTAATGAAACAAAAGGCATTGTGGTGCATCTCATTTACCTGTGCAAGTATCACACACAGCCAATACCAGGAATACGAATAAAGGCTGGGGGTGGGGAAGGGAGGAGGTTGCATTGGGCCAGTTTTAGGCACGATCTTGTTGTTTTGATCTTTCCATGTAGAAGTAGTGTAGAAATGTTCACATGCAGTATCAGTTCTCCTGGGAGTAGCATTGATTTATCCGTTTCCCCTCTAAGTGAAAAGAAGGCCTAAGATAAAACAAAACACCTCTCCCACCCCCCAACTCCTTGCCCCAGCTCTGAGCCCCCCCAAACCCAGAGCCCCTCCAGAATCCCAAACCCCTCATCCCCAGCCCCACCCCAGAGCCCTGACCCCCTCCCACACCCCACCCCGTTGTTTCAGCCCTGAGCACTCCCCCAAACCTGGTGCCCATCCTTAACCCCAAACTCCTCATCCCCAGCCCCACCCCAGAGCCCTGACCCCCTCCCACACCCCAACCCCTTGTTTCAGCCCTGAGCACTCCCCCAAACCTGGAGCCCCTCCTGAACCCCAAACTCCTCATCCCCAGCCCCACCCCAGAGCCCTGACCCCCTCCCACACCCCAACCCCTTGCGCCAGCCCTGAGCACCCCTCCTGAACCCCAAACCCCTCATCCCTAGCCCCATCCCAGAGCCTGCACCCCCATCCCTGACCCCCGCCTGCACCCCAACCCCCTGCCCCAGCCTAGGGCCTCCTCCCACACCCCAAACTCCTCATCCCCAGCTCCGTTGGGTCGTGGCATCAACAATTTTCTTCAACTGGGTCCCCAGACAAAAAGTTTGAAAACCACTGCTCTAGATGGGGTCACTGGTATGTAGGGAAGGGAGGAGCCCTGGCTCCTGGCTACTTGATCACAGGTAGTATTGGTGAGTAGCCCTGTGTGGTCAGTCTCAGAAGGCCTCATAGGAGACCCTTACTTCCCTGCATGGCAAAGTAAGGGTGTGGCAATCTAGTCCTAGTAACCAGATTCTGATGCTCTGCAGTAATGTTTCTATAGCAAGCACTTGAAATCAATGGGACTAGTCAAGGAGAAAGGTATTATTACCCTGTCTTCCAGTGTTGGTGAACTTTCAAATGGTGGCAGACTTCTGCAGTCTCATGGGTCAGCTTCCCAGTGGAGGAGAAATCAGGGATGCAGAGCCTGAGTATACACTCAGTATAACTTGGTTCATATACATGCACATACATCTTGGAACAGAGGCAGTCACAAACAGCAAGCAGACAGTCTTCTTACCCAGAAATCTCAGCCTACACACCATTGCCTGATTCCCAGGAAGTAATGCTGTCCCAGAAATTGCCTCCAAATACAGAGAATAAAACTGAGACTAAATTCACTGCTGTCTGCCACAGCTTCTCCCCAAGGATAATTGCATTTCAAAACTAACAACAGCAAACATATCTTCCAAAGGCTGAGCACTTGTTTGCATTCTGGAGGGTCCACACTGAGATTGCTCAACCAGGGTAAACCACAAAGAATGGGGCAGACGACCCCTCAAAAGTAGTTGTTTGTTCTAATAATTAGATTTACTAAGCCAGTAACAGAACAGTTTCTGTAATACCTTACTGGTTACCAAGAAGCCGCAAAATACAGATTCTCTTAAACAATCCAGCCCTGGGCTCTCATGCAGACTGCTAAATCAGATATGGTGAGGATCATTTAAAATCTTGTTCACCATATATAAAATTCTTCCAGTCCCTAGGGATCAGACACATTACCTACCAGGTCAATGAATATTTCAGATTGTATCTAAATACACACTTAAAGCCAATTCTTGTTAACTAATCTAAGTTTTACTTAAAAAAAAAAAAAGGAGAGCTATTGTGGTTAAAAACCATTATACATAGTAGAGATGGTGAGCTGCTGAGTTGGAGAAAGATCTTTCAGAATCAATTCCATAGGTTATAATCCAATAGGCAGTCCATGTACAGATTCTGTGTAAATTTTTCCATGAGAAATATATGGGTAATCCAGATTGGAGCTGGAGACTTCAGTCTTGTGACTCAAAACCTCTCCCGATAAGGTTCAAGCAGACTTGAGATAACAGGATCAGGCCCTAGAGTTCTTTTATTTACAGATCTCTGGCAGGCTGCTATAGCCTCTTGACACCAATAACACAGCGGGCATTCCTTGGGTGAAGAATAGGTAATATACATAGTGGCTTTGAAGTCAATTCCTATTTCCTATGTATACACAGGTAATTATTGCATTGATTAGCATAAGGCAGTTAAACATTCCAAGGTTCACAGGTAGTTTACTACCAACTTGAAAGAGAACTAAAGGCAATGATGTTATTACACCACATGTTTCATCTAATTGCTAATATTCCCTTTTGATCTCTGAATCAATAGAATATAGTAACAGACAGGAACAGAAGTTTAGCATCTACAAGCTAATCTGGTTACATTGTTTACTTATATCTTGTTAGATGTTAACACAGACAAATACAATCAGTATGTTCTTCTAATTCTCTAACGATAAAAATTTACATTTCAAAGCTCTAGTCCAAGGGTGGCCAAACTTACTGACCTTTCGAGCCACATATGAGAATCTTCAGATGTACATGAGCCGGGACGTGCCTGCTGGGCTCAGGACTTCAACCCCCCAAGGTGCGTCTGCCAGGGCTTGGGACTTCAGCCTCGCTCCCACTGAAGGCCTGAGACCCCCTCCAACTCTGGTAGCTGTGGGGGGCTTTGCGAGCTGCACCTTAACTGTAAAAGACCCGCATGCGGCTGTGAGCCACGGTTTGGCCACCTCTGTTCTAATCAATCTAACATGGATTTGTTAGCTATTTATAAGGAATGGCCCTAATCACTATCTATGCCGTTTTCTAATATGTCTGTAAAGGTTGAATGTGGGTCTTTAGCCTGCTAGTTGCTTACCCCTTTGTGGCTCAGTTTCACAGTAACACTGCCCTCTGCTGGCTCCTGCCATGACAGTGTTATTCGATGAGAGTAAGCGTGTCAGAATCTGGCCCAAAGACTCAGAAACATGTTTCATAACACCTTTTACATTCAGCTGGTATTGGAAATAGCTGCAGAAAATATGGCATGTTTGTACAATTAAGGGAAGCTCTGCAGCTTAGATGCGAAGGCTGTGGCATTGCGAAGCTAATATGGGGACGTGTCAATGTGTGTGTGAATGGCAGAGGTGGCACACATAGGTATGGAAATTAGCAATGCATAAGTTACTGCTGCCAGAGGGTACTACTGTTCCGCTCATAAATAAACACATCTCAGAAATAATGGTTTTCTTTTCCTTCTCCCACCCAGGAATTGTTTTCAGGCTGCATCCTACAGGGCAGTGAGTTTTGGGAGGCCTCACAGGGGCAGAAAGCAGGTACATATTTGGTGAGTTGTTGAATTCTGTGGGGACAGGTATTCCATATACCCCTCTTGCAGCTGAGTCAAAATTATCTTCATGATGCAATGGTCATATTATATTGTCTCCCAAATAAAATGGGGATGGATGAATTTACTGTTATGAGAGAGGTTGGGTAAAGCCTTGTTGAAGCTGGTGGACATGACAGCTGCTCTTCATTCAGGATAAGAAGCAGTTATGGAGTAAAATAATAGCTAAAACAATAGAAGTCACTGCCCTTAACACAGGCCATATGTAAACCCAGTGAAAAATGGAGCTATGTGGGCAGAGGGGTTTTGCTGGATATTGTTTAATGGGAGGTGTGTATGCCTGAGAGCAGAAACAGAAACAGCCAGAGATCAGGCAGAAAGAGGTGGCCAAGCAGATAAGGACTGGAAACATGGCTCAGAGAAAGCCAAGGGAGACTGCTTTTGGGGCTGAGTGCTGGCTGGAAAGACGCTTGGAACTGTGAGCAAAGAAACTACCTCCTGTTTGATTCCTACTGTGTTCTAGAAAATAGGACTTGTGTGTACATTCTTTGTAAATAAACAGGATTTCACTGAAGAAATACCTGCCTCCATCACCAATTTCTTCTCCTATTGGAAAAAACCCGTAAGACCCCAAATATTGGCTAACTGCTCAGGCCAAAAGGGATAACATTATTTTGACCTGATTTCAAGCTCAGTTAGACACCAGCCATTCAAGCATCTCATTAACAGTAGCAGAAGGACAGGGATAGGTTAAGCCTTGTGGACCAGACTTCAGGGGTGCCAGGCCTCAGGAAAACCCACCGGAGTGTAACCAAGACAGTAGAAATATCCCTAGATCAGCCAGAGGAGCGACCACAGAGGGCAGAGTGTGAGGTAGTGTCACCACTTTGGATGTCATTGATTGTAGCAGATTGTGTTTTTTTTTCTCTCAGCTGATTGGTTGGTTTGTCCCACCCTCCATTCTCCTTCTCAATCCTTTGGCTATCGGCCTCACTTCCCTGCGCTCCATGTTCCTCTTCTTCTGTATTTCCCTCTCTCCCATTCTTTCAAAATTGCTCCAAGCATCTCTTGGATCTTTGTCAGGTATTTAGAGGATGATCGTAAATTACAGTGATAGCCGCTAAATGTGATAATCTAAAATTACAGTGACTTTAAGGTGTTGAGTTTAGCAGGTGTAGAACCTGGCTACCTATGGGACACACTCTATGATGAGTTTCAGAGTGGTAGCCGTGTTAGTCTGTATCAGCAAAAACAACGAGGAGTCCTTGTGGCACCTTAGAGACTAACAAATTTATTTGGGCATAATCTTTCATGGGCTAAAACCCACTTCATCAGATGCATGGACTGGAAAATACAGTAGACAGGTATAAATACACAGTACATGAAAAGATGGGAGTTGCCTTACCAAGTGAGGGGTCAGTGCTAAGGAGACAATTCAATAAATTCTGTGATGAGTGGAGGCACTTAGTATAACAGCTTCCTCTTTTTTTGTAAAGGGGCCTCAACAATGGAACAGTAGAGCACAAATGTGTGTAGCTATGGAACGCTGTGAAAAACTCATTTGTTTTGGGAATGAAGGTGGTAGGACTGGCTGAATTTTTCTGTCAACAGATTTTTGACAGAAAATTGGTATTTCAGCTAAACAAAATCTTTTTCAAAAAGTGTCACCTTTCCACAGAAAATTTAGACTTCTCATTGAAAAACCAAATACCCCAAGACTTGTACATCTTCCATGGTGCACCACAGAGACTCAGCACGATGGGAGACCATGGTGCATTATGGGCAATGTAGGCTGGTCACTAATGGGAGCATAATGGATAATGAGGACATTCAAAACACAACTTTCCTAATGCACTGTGGTGATATTTCCAAATCAAAATTTTCAGTTTTCAACCCAAAACTTTCATTTTCAGGATTTCACTGAAAAGTCAAGTTACAACTTTTTTTGTTTGTTTTTTGTTAACATTTTCTTTAGGGGGAACAATACAATTCCTGACCAGCTCTGGACAGTAGGTTAAGAGAAAGGAATTGCCAAAGGAGGTTGGGTTTTTTTAATGTATTATGCTAGCTTTCGTATCTTTTTAATCTAAGTTGATTTAGTGATTAATAAAGCAAGTCAGCTCTATTGGGAACTTTCCTGAGGTTTGTTTATTGTATATACATCATCTTACTATGGCCTAGACTCTTATTACTGGGAACGGAGCTTCCAACAAATATTGAAAGAATAAATAAAAGTAAAATATATGTTAAAGATGTTGAAGTCTTTGTTCTTAGCAAGAATGTCACAAAGCTAGGAGAAGGAGCATCCTATTTCTGATACCTACTCACTAGCTCATCAAATATCTCCCTTGTAAACATTATTAGTACAGTTGGCTGATAAAGTGGAAAAATATTTCATCAACTTTTTCAAAAAAATGAAATCTTTTGTAAACATTTTCATTTTCCCTTTTCATCTCTTTTCTTTTTTCAGTTTTTCCACTTAATATTAGGGGTTAAAGGAATTTTTTTACAATAATCAAAATTAATATTTTTGTGAAATTTTCAGTTTAAACAAAAGGCCAGTTTTCGGTAAGAAAGTTTCTTTCAAAACATGTTGATCAATGCCAGCTACCAGTGTTCAAGATTTTGGTACAGATCCATTGCATGTAAAGTGCTTTTTAGTTTTTATTTTGAAAATTGACCACATTTGCATGAAAAGAATGTACTCAAGCTCAGTTTCTCTGTATCTATTTTGGGAACTTTATCTGCCCCCCATCACGACGCTATCTCAGCACTTCACAATGTTTGCAGTTTTTAATCATCACAACACCCCTATGAGGCAGGGCACTGCTTTTAATCCCCATTCTAGAGATGGTGGAACTGAGACATGGAAAGGCTAAGTGACTTCCCCAAGGTCACACAGGAACTCTGTGGCAAAGTAAGGAATTGACCTTTTCTCTCCCAAGTATCAAGCTAGCTTCCAAGCCAGTGGATCGTCCTTTCTTTAATAACGAAGCCAGATCTATGCTTTTCAAGGCAATCATCCAAGTCCAGAAACTAGCTTATTTACTCTTTGTGTTTTGACTTATACAGACATTCACTAATTATTAGCTGACAGTGGGTTATAAATCATAAAGCTGCAATCTGCACTGATTTTAAGGGGAAGTACATTGCTCCATCGCCCCAAGGGCAGGCCAGAGAATGAATTTTGATGCAGAAAGTCATAATTACTGCTTGCTTCCCCTTGCTCTGAGGTAGGGATAAGTCACTCCAACCCTTACTGTGAAGCAGTTTATTCTACCAGTGCACCCGGCCAGTGTTTACAGGGGAGGGCTGAGCCAGGACTTCTCCCAAGAGGCATCCCTTTAAGCTGCTTCTCAGCCCAGATGCTCACTTGCAGTGAATACTGAGGGAACAACTGTACTTCAGCCATGGTCACAATCTGAACAGGGGGTAAGGAAAAGCCTGTCTCCAGCTAACTGCCCTGTGCAGCTGAGCAAAGACTGAGAAGTTTCATCCGTTTAGGCTGAGGAAGGATAGTCCTGCAGCTAAGGGGCCAGCCTAAGTACTGGGGAGCCCCAGGTTTAATTGCCTGTTCTGTCACAGACTTCTGGTATGACTTTGAGCAAGGCACTTAGGGCCAGATTTTGAAAGGTGTTTTAGGTGTCTGAAGATGCAGACTGGAGACAAATGGGGTTTTCCAAAGCACCCACAAGGCTCCTATCTAAATATTTAGGTGCCCAAACCCTTTAAACGTATGGCCCTTAGTTTCTGTGTGCAGGGCCGGCTTTAAGCCAATTCACCCGATTCCCCAGAATTGGGCCCTGTGCCAAAGAGGGCCCCACGCCCACGCCTAAGGGGGCCCCGCTCCGGGGGTCTTTGACGGCATTTCGGTGGTGGGGGGGTCTGCTCTGGGGGTCTTCGATGGCATTTCGGCAGCGGGGAGTCCGCTCCAGGGGTCTTCAATGGCATTTCGGTGGCAGGGGGTTCTTCAGTGCTGCAGAAAATGCGGAGCCCACTGCCGAATATTCCAGTCGGGCCCCGCGGGTCATAAAGCCGGCCCTGTCTGTGTGCCTCAGTGGAGGCAACAGCACATGAGGATAAACTATAAGGCACTCAGACTCTGTGGTGATGGGCACCATATGCTGCCTGAGAGAGAGACATCTTCAGTCCAGTTGGGTTTCCTTTACTTCCTTATTGAGATTTTGATCAGCACACAGTTCACTTAGCGGCAAATCAATCACAGTCTAGGTGTTATTTTAATATACATGAGTAATGGCCTCAAATTAGGGACTGTACTTCCTCTGTTGTCAGGGCCGGATTATGACATTCTGAGGCCCTAAACTATGTCAAGTGTAAGAGACCCCATACCATAAAAAAATGAATGTATTCACAGAAAGGACGTTGAGTATATAAACACACAAGCTTTATATTTGCATATATACAAAAGCAAAGTTGTAAAACTAGAACAATAATCTTCATTTTCAGCAGCCCTCTCTGTAACGATGGCATCGTGACAGCAATAAATTTTAGACAAATTCTTTGAACTAATTGCGCATGTAAGTAAAATAGAAGTAAACAATACAATATACAATAACAAAAATACAATAAATACAATTTACTAGAAGAGTTTTCAGGAATTTTTTCTTCTCTATTAGGGCATCTACATTGTGGAATTCCTTGTCTGAATACACTAGGGTGACCAGGTGAGAGGGAGAAAATATTGGGACACATGGGAGGTGGGGCGGGGGAGGGTCCGCCAGCGGAGCAAAAGAAAAAAAAGGAGAGAGCTGAATGCTGCCGGCGGAGCAGCGAGAGGGGGAAAAAAAAAAGCCGAGTGCTGCCAGCGGAGCAGCAAAAAATAAATAAAAAAGGCGAGTACTTCCGGTGGAACGAAATATCGGGACAAATTGCATCCCAACCAAAGATCGTTTGGGTCGCGGGACAAAGACCTAAATATCAGGACAGTCCCGATTTTATTGGGACGTCTGGTCATCCTAGAATACACAATGAGCCTCCTAGAGGATATAAGATGGCAATAGAGGATATATGATGCAGATAACCCACAAGCTTAAACCTCAACTATTAGTTCTATTGATATGAATTACACCCAGGTAATAAGCAAACCATGAGAAAATTGTTTGTGGGTTGTATTTTTCCAATTAATTGTTTTGTTTTGTTTTCATAGCAGATTATGCCACATTACCTAATCTTGGTACTAAAATTAGTAGCAGAAAGTTTTTATTAAACCAGTAAAAAATATATTAAAAAAATATTTTATTCATGTCTGTCTGTCTATCCATCTATGCAGAAAACCTGTTATTTTACCAGGAAATTTCTGTGAAAGTTAATGCTATTTAGTATTTTGTGTATGTTCTCACAGAAAAACAAGAGAGGATATATAATTTCTTTTACACCACGAATAAGGAAAATTATCCTTCTTTTCATATGGATAAATGAAAACACCTTTGATTAATTTTGTTAGGGAAATACAAAGTTTATCCAGAATATATATAAAATATATTTACAAATGTTCATTCCAATTTAATTTTCACTACGAAACAATTATTGTTGGGATTTTTCTTTTGCCATACTATACAAATATAATGTATTCTGCATCCGATACATGATTTATAAGACTATATAAGAATTTTTACAGCTTGAAAAAGAGAAGACTAAGGGGAGACATGATAGAGGTATATAAAATCATGAGTGATGTTGAGAAAGTGGATAAGGAAAAGTTATTTACTTATTCCCATAATACAAGAACTAGGGGTCACCAAATGAAATTAATAGGCAGCAGGTTTAAAACAAATAAAAGGAAGTTCTTCTTCACGCAGCGCACAGTCAACTTGTGGAACTCCTTATCTGAGGAGGTTGTGAAGGCTAGGACTATAACAATGTTTAAAAGGGGACTGGATAAATTCATGGTGGCTAAGTCCATAAATGGCTATTAGCCAGGATGGGTAAGAATGGTGTCCCTAGCCTCTGTTCGTCAGAGGATGGAGATGGATGGCAGGAGAGAGATCACTTGATCATTGCCTGTTAGGTTCACTCCCTCAGGGGCACCTGGCATTGGCCACTGTCGGTAGACAGATACTGGGCTAGATGGACCTTTGGTCTGACCTGGTAAGGCCTTTCTGATGTTCTTATACTACCTATAATAAAATATTGTCTTGCATGTTCCAAACCCGCCAAGCAGAAAATCCCAATCTTTTTTCTAGGCAGACATCTGTGTTTGCGTTCACTTCTCTATCCTCTGTCTCACCCAGAACCACTAATTAATCTTGAGTAAACACCTCGGACACATAGAGTGACAAGCTATATGTGCAAAGGAGAAAGAAAGAATTTACCAGAAAAAAGACCGGTAATCGCTAGATAGGCATTGAGAAAGTGAGAAAAGCTAGCCTATATTCAAGCAAATATAGTGAATATTATGGGCTTTAATAGCCTATAAATCATATATGCACATAGTTTGAAATAACTTGCTCACCAAGTACTCAGAATATTTTGATATATATGTATATCTTCCTCTTCTCTTAAAACCTTCTATTTATTTAGCCTTTCACCAGCACTCTCTGATATTTACTTTGAAGGTTCACGAAACTGACTGAGGGAAGCCAACACAAATTTATCCTCCTCAAGATCCACTCGACCCAAGTCCATAAGACGATCACGAGCAAACTCAGTCATGTGAAGCATGGATAGCGCATGAAGCAGAAAGCAGGGTGCGCACTAAAATACACAGTTGTACATATGTACAGATCAAAAGAAGAAAGAACACACTGACATACAAGTATGAGCTTGGCAGGATTGCCTCATGACACTGCCGTCTCCGATCTCACATTTTTCCCAATTTTATCAGCAGTGAGATTATTCATTTATTTAAATAAGCTATGAAGGCACAGTCAGAATTTTACGAGTAGCAGCTCGCCTTCAAAACTCTGCCTTAGGAGACTGATAGCAGACTCACCCTAGAAATACTAATTTTACAAGTGCAGTAATGGGTTATTTTTGTCAGCCCTGGCCTCCCGCCTGTCAATAATGAACAATTACTGGCGGGTTAGGGTAAAGTAAGGGTATTTGTGTAGCCAGATGTGTATATTTTTGTCCCATTTGAACGAAAATGTCTATATAGAGGTAACCTTTTCTTTCCCATATTGCCTTTATTTATCAACTGATTTTTATAAAATTTGAAATGGAGTCAGTTTTTTTCTTTTTTAGAGGCCCCTCATATTGCGAGCTCCTAAGCTGTAGCTTAGTTATCTTATACCAGGGATCGGCGACCTTTGGCACGCGGCCCGTCAGGGAAATCCGCTGGTCGGCCGAGACAGTTTGTTTACCCACAGCATCCACAGGTTTGGCCAATCGCAGCTCCCACTGGCTGCAGTTTGCCGTTCCAGGCCAATGGGGGGCTGCGGGAAGCAATGGCCAGCACATCCCTCGGCCCATGCCCCTTCCCACTGCCCTCATTGACCTGCAATGGCGAACCGCGGCAAGTGGGAGCTGCGTTTGGCTGAACCTGCAGACGCTGTGGGTAAACAAACTGTCCCAGCCCGCCAGCAGATTTTCCTGATGGGCCGCGTGCCAAAGGTTGCCAATCCCTGGTTTATACCCTAATCCAGCACTGTCTGTTGTGCATAGGTTGATCTATTTTAGCTGTGGTTAGCCTAGACTTCTTAGCCTTACCTAATGTACTCTTTTAACAATTTATTAATCTATGAGAAACAGAATTTCAGAATATAATTCTTGACAAGTTATCAAATGGTAATATTTTAATGATAGTGCTGATTTGGGTGCAGTGTGGCCTAATGGACAGAGTACTGAGTGGGACTTAGAAGACATGGGTTCCATTTCTGGCTCTGCCCACTGGCCTGCTGGGTGTCCTTGGGCAAGTCATGAAATCACCCGGTGCCTCAGTTTTCCCATCTGTAAAATGAGGATAATGGTACTGACCACCTTTGTAAAGAGCTTTGAGATCTACCAGTGAGAAGTGTCATAAGATCTAGGTATTAATTATTAATTTAGGACCCAATTCAGTATCTAGGCACTTGCCTACCTTTAAACATATGAGTAGTTCCAGTCATGTCATTCTAAGCACCTAGATGACTCATTGACCTCTCTCCTTCTCTTTCTGACTACTCATGGACTTGAAGATATACATGTGCTTAAGTACTTTGCTGAACATAAGTCTTGTTTTTATAGGAGATGTTGATATTTAATAACACAATAGGGTGTAGTTTCATATTGATTCTGCAAAGATTCCTAAGAAACCTGTTGTAATTAGAGTCAGGAACACAAATCCCTGTGCATCTGTAACCTACTTTGGTCTTTATTCTTCTGTTGCATCAGATTGTGTTTAGCTGGTCATTTGCCTGTCCATCAGATCTCTTGTTTAATGCCCCAAAGCTAGTGAGTGCTAGAGAAAGTCTCAGAAATTCTTGGTTCTATCCTCCATGTTGCCTTTTTTGCATGCCATGTAGATGCTTTAGCAAAACAATTAAATTCTCATAATAACTGGATAACATATGTAAGAGAGTAATATTTGTATTCATTAATGTTTGCTTTCCACTGATTTGTTTTAAATCTTATTTTTAAACATTAGATTACCTTAATTTTTCATGCTGACTTCTACAAAGTGTAGTGCTCTCTAATTACAACTTCTTGCTGTAATAATTAGAAGGTATGTGGTGGGATATGAATTCTCCTTAGGCTAACAGGAGATGGAGGTCATGCCATCTCTCATTACAAAGCTAATTTCCTCCAGATTTGCAACAACATCTCAGATTAAATATAGAACCTCAGCGTCATGATAGTTTGGGCATGCGTAAAATACTTGTTCCTTAAGAAGGTAGCTCCACTAATATGTTACTATATACAGGGCTGCTGGAACAATTTTTATGGTGGTGATGCTGAAAGCAGAAACTATGTATTTGGTTGTTGTTACTTCAAGACAGGGGATGCTGCCACACCCCCTGCACTAGTTCTAGCACCCCTGAAGTCTATTTCCTGTGATTTGGGGTCCCCTTTTCCCTAGAAATCTCTATTTTAATACCTTGGCTTACTTGAAAACTATTCCTTATTAATAACATGCTCCTTATAAGAACATGCCAATTACTCTTCAGATCCCAGGAAGTATCAAACAGAAATAAGCAAAGCTTTTCTATCATCATTATATTTCTGTCCTGAACAGATGTGGATTAGTGATGCATTATTGCCAAGACTAGAAAGAGAAGTGGAAAAAAAACCCAGTGAGAGTCTGAAACTTACCATGTCCTTTAATTCTTCTTCCAACAGTGTTTGCAATGACTAAGGAACGATAAAGGCTAACTATTAAAAAACAGACTCCAGACCTGGTAGTCAGTTATTCAGGGACTGTCTCAAAATTTCTGACCCACTTCTAAGAAGACCAAAAGGAAGTCACTGGGGTTATAGGATCTATAACAATAGAACCTTGCTCTTAAATAGCATTTTTCATCTGTAGATCTCAAAGTGATTTAAAAAGAAGTTAAGTATTGTTATCTTAATTTTAAAGATTGGGAAACTGAATCGTAGAGGTGACATGTCTTGCCCATGTTCACCAGAGTTGGGATTACAACCCACTTCTGCTGAGTCCCAGCCTAGTGCTCTATCCAGGAGGCCAAGCTGCCTTCACACCATGCTTCTTTTTCCAAGCAGATGGACAGCTGCTAAAACACTGACCGTATCATAGATTAAATTAAAAAATAGAGAAAACAATTATGTAAATCTGTATTAGTCTGATTAGAGGAATGTGAGAGCCATCAATCAGATTGTATTGTCAATTCTTAGTATTGAATGACCATAAAACACTAGTGAAAAATTAATATTCCATTTGAGAGGACCAAATATAATAACAATCATTCAGCTAAGTAAGTAAAAGAATTAAGAAATAAATTATGTCTGTGCCTCACTGTATTATTTTTCTGTGCCTACATGATTATTCAACCTAATAAGTAACAGAAAATCAGTAAATAAAATCTTTGTTGTAGATGAGGAAATTCCCAGAAGGAGAGCTATGTTAGAAAGAGATTGTTTTCTATTGACATCTGGGGTATCCTTCTACCATCATTAGCCCTTCTAGTCGATTTCATGTTTGCATAATGAAAGTTCATGCCAGCTTTGAGTCTGACATTAGATTTTAATGAGTGGTTCTTACACCTATAGTCAAATTAGGGTGGTCACAAGGGCTTTTTGGCATAACAAAATAGCACTAATGTGCTTTGTGGTTTTGGTTTGTTGAGTATTGCGAATAACTATGAATAGTATGAATAGTACAGTCCTTAAAACCTCATTGCAATATATCTCTGAACACTGGGGAGTTAACTGAACTGTAAAAAAATCTCTGGGTATGATCAGGATACATAAATATGAGCAGGGAATCTGGGGAAATTTTGTATGGATTTGCCTCTGAAATCTGTAGGAATTCTAGCTGAAGCTTGTGGACCCAAGTTTCCACACTGATACACAGATATAACTGCATTGGCCTCAATGGGAGTTGCATCCATATATCTGAGGATGGAGTTACACTCTGTCTTGGAATATATATAGGCTACTGAGAGTCACACTTCTAATCCTCTGTGCAGGGGGTTGAAATTTATGGATCTGATTCTCTACTCATTTACACCAGCTTTACACTGGAGTAATTCCACTCATTTCAGTGTCAATCCTTGATTAATGTTATACGGTTATGTTGTACATAAGAGGATTCTATACTCTTTTCATATCTCAATTTATTAAACTAAATTGACTTGTAAATAGAGCCAGGATTTCTAGAAAACTCAGAAAATCTGCAACTATTTCATTTAAAATTACAGATAATTCATTTTTTATTCTTTGCTATAAAAATGGCTTTTCAGGGGCATTTGGGAGTAATGCATTAAGAATGCAGACTGACAGCACTGGAAATTATCCATAGTGCAGCAATAGGAGGCGGCAGAGCAAGGTTTCTACAAAGCTGCTAGCAGTGTGCTTGTCACCGAACTCTGTCAAACACCACAGCTTCACATCCATCTAGTGCTTGCCCTGTGACACATGCAAACATTTGATGGAAGCACAAACTCTCTGACAAGCCTTGAAAACAGTTGTGCCAACTCACCGTGAGACCACAGATGTTCAGACTATCCAACATGTCTTCTACACTTCAGACAAGGAGACACCTTAGATATTGAGGTTGCCATTCAATAGTCACTTGCTCCTCCTGACTAATGAGGACCCAAACAGATCTGTTTGTAACTGACACGCTTTGGTAATACACCCCGAAGAGAGACCTAGTGAGAGAGGGACCATGAAATACAAAGGCAGTGAGAGGATTATCCATTCATTCTTTATTTTGCACAACTGAAAAGATTAAAACACAAAGGAAAATAAAATGTAGATGATGCAGAAACTGCATTACTACAAAACTAATTGTAGATTGGTGGTTCTAATAGCCGGTATTTGCTACTAAGGAAAGCCAGTAATATGCTTAACAGAACTTCAAATTACTAGATTTTATAATTCACATGATGGCTTTTGTGTCAGAGCTACATGTCTGTTCCTTGTCATGTATGTCAGAGAAGGGGTAAAGTAGTTGCTCAGATACTATGATGACAATGGAATAAAGCTACATAGTCTGGCTTTAGTCAATGTCTCTCTGGGCCTTATACCCCACCTTGCTACAAAACTCCATCTGCATCAAATATCGACTCTTTAAGCCTGTGCTAGATCTTTATTTAAAATTACCTCACTTTGAAAACAACCTTATGTATGGTGTGTGAAGAAGGAACGTTGTCCCCTAGTTGAATTAAAGGCCTTTTGATTCTCTGCTGGCTGGCAGATTTAGCTTTCATAATAGGCCTCAGGCATGAGGCTGCTATTTCTTAAGGCCTGATAATGTGCTGAGCATGGTACAATAAATAGATGAAAACAAGGTCTCTGACCTAAAGAGATAACAATCTACATTGGAGATCCAATGCAGGCCAGATGACAATTGAAGGGTCCAATGACCGGGTGGTACAGCAATGTTTTTCACCGAAAAAAAATGCAGATTTGGGTTGACTGAAACATTTTGCAAATTTGTGTCAAATTGTTTCAGTTGAAAAACAAATAAACAATTTCTAAATTATCAAAATGTTTCCTTCTGACATTTCGGAAACAATGCGGTTTGATTTTTCTATTTGAAACTCCTTTTGCTTTTGAATTTTACTTCAATTTTCTGTTTTAAAAAATCCTCAGAAACAAAGCAAATCATTTCATTATGGTCAAATAAAACTTTTTTGGGGGCTGGGGAGGGTTGCTGAAAAATTCAAAATATTTTCATTTTGAGCTAATCTGAAATAACTTATTTTGAAATGTTTTTGGTTTCTCCCATGAACTAAAAAAATCAGTTATTCACACAGCTCTCATGGTTATATGGTGGGACTTACTAAATCTTTGTTGTGTGTGTTTAGCAGATAGAATAGTGTGATCTTGCTAGAGTCTTTGTTTTCTGAGATGAATTGTACGAGTTTTCCAAGGGCACACTTCTCTTTAGTATAATACAAACTTGCATGAATAAATAATATACTGAAAACTGAATGTCTGTTTAGATAAGTGTTTCTTGTTAGATGACAATAGTAAATCATCAAAGCCTATTTTTTTTTCTCCAACACAAAAAAAGAAACTTTATTGGAATAAAGTAGAAATATCCTAAAGTTTCTCTCTCTGCTTCCCGACAGAAAGTTTTGCCTATTACTTTTTTGCAGCCCTTCTCCTTTTCTATGGCTTCCTATTATGGTTTTAAACAAACAGTACCCAGATCCTGATCACCTGTGCCCCTAATATGACACATACATCCTGATCTTCTCTGGATTTCAATGGAACATCCGTTTAAGGTGTAGGACAGTGACCACATCCAGGAGAGAGAGAGGGGTCAGTGTTATCCCTGTAAAATGCTAGACAGAACTGAGTAGAGTCTTTACTTTCATTGATACACTCTCAAACTCCCAATTGCTCATGATCTGCCTGCCTGTAATAGATACTTGACATAACTGACAGAATGAACATCTGGCAGAAGCACAGGGGTATCTCTACTACCCAGCATACCATATAGTAATTCACTATGTTCATCCCAAATGATGGGCAGGTAGTGAATTTAAAGACTTATCGGGTTTCTTTTTGTTTCATGCCAGTGTGCTTTCTATAAACATAATTTTTTCTGCAGATTTGGGTTAATTTCTCAGATGTAATTGTTCACAAGTGGCTACAATGTGTGTGATGCACAGTAGCTGCTGTCAGAATGGTACCTGTATGATTAGTGTGTATATTGTGCAATATAAAACTTTTGGGGTAGACTAGCTATTTTTATTGCCTTTGTGTCTTTGTTTAGCATCAGCAATTTTTCAAGGTGTCTTAAGTTGGGACAATCAAATATCGAGGCACCAAAATTGGCCACTAATGAAAAATGTTGATGACAGTGCATTTCATCCAAGCATCTCAGTGTTTTAAAAGGGTGAATATGGGCTACATCCAACTTATATAGATGGAGAAACAGATATAGAGAGTAGTTAAGTGACCTTCCCAAACTCACAAAGCAGGATGAGAGAGCACCAACACCTTCTCAGCTTCTGGGATGTACTCCTATACTCCAGTGATGAGGGGTATAAAAATACATGAATGAGTGGACAGCAAATGGGAGAGTCAAGATGAGAAACAAAAGTTCTTTTGATCCTCTTGCCTCCTATTAAATAAGGTACATATTCCAATCAGATTATCTAATTGTGTAATTTCATGCAAACTTAAAATCTGTTTGGGTTTTTCAGCAATGGAGCTATATTGACTTAACCCAACTGAGGATCTGTCTCAGTTGTGTTGAATGTTGCTAGCAAAGCATTCCAGAGATGGCTGAATTTTGGTGGAAGGTAAAGTGATCACTATGTAGAACCATGACAATTAACACATTGTGGTGTGTGATACTACAATATTTCACTCTCCTTTAAATAGAAAATAGCTAGTATGTCATGGTGTGGTTACTGTTAACAGAACATAAGAACATAAGAAAGGCCGTACCGGGTCAGACCAAAGGTCCATCTAGCCCAGTATCTGTCTACCGACAGTGGCCAATGCCAGGTGCCCCTGAGGGAGTGAACCTAACAGGCAATGATCAAGTGATCTCTCTCCTGCCATCCATCTCCATCCTCTGACGAACAGACGCTAGGGACACCATTCTTACCCATCCTGGCTAATAGCCATTTATGGACTTAGCCACCATGAATTTATCCAGTCCCCTTTTAAACATTGTTATAGTCCTAGCCTTCACAACCTCCTCAGGTAAGGAGTTCCACAAGTTGACTGTGCGCTGCATGAAGAAGAACTTCCTTTTATTTGTTTTAAACCTGCTGCCTATTAATTTCATCTGGTGACCCCTAGTTCTTGTATTATGGGAATAAGTAAATAACTTTTCCTTATCCACTTTCTCAACATCACTCATGATTTTATATACCTCTATCATGTCCCCCCTTAGTCTTCTCTTTTCCAAACTGAAGAGTCCTAGCCTCTTTAATCTTTCCTCAGATGGGACCCTCTCTAAACCCCTAATCATTTTAGTTGCTCTTTTCTGAACCTTTTCTAGTGCTAGAATATCTTTTTTGAGGTGAGGAGACCACATCTGTACACAGTATTCGAGATGTGGGCGTACCATGGATTTATATAAGGGCAATAATATATTCTCAGTTTTATTCTCTATCCCCTTTTTAATGATTCCTAACATCCTGTTTGCTTTTTTGACCGCCTCTGCACACTGCGTGGACATCTTCAGAGAACTATCCACGATAACTCCAAGATCTTTTTCCTGACTCGTTGTAGCTAAATTAGCCCCCATCATGTTGTATGTATAGTTGGGGTTATTTTTTCCAATGTGCATTACTTTACATTTATCCACATTAAATTTCATTTGCCATTTTGTTGCCCAATCACTTAGTTTTGTGAGATCTTTTTGAAGTTCTTCACAATCTGCTTTGGTCTTAACTATCTTGAGTAGTTTAGTATCAAATTGACTTTGAATTTTCTTCTTTATGTATGAGCTTTAAACTGTTAGTCCCTTCCATTCCATAACTCCCATTTAAATTAATGGGGGGATGACTGCAAATCCTAGTATGCTTGTTTCTAAAATGAATAAAATATAAAGGGCAGGGGCGGCTCCAGGCACCAGCGCAGCAAGTGTATGCCTGGGGCGGCAAGCCAGGGGGACAGCCTTCCGGTCATTGTGAGGGCGGCAGTCAGGGAGCCTTCTGCGGTGTTTCTGCAGTAGGTCCGCTGATTCCGTTGCTTCGGCAGCAATTCGGCGGTGGGTATGCCAAAGGCGCGGGACTGGCAGATCAACTGCAGAAGCCGCAGGACCGGCGGACCTCCTGCAGAAACGCCGCTGAAATCTCCCTGACTCCCATGCTTCGGGTGGCAAAAAACATAGAGCCGCCCCTGATAAAGGGTAAACTTTTCAAAAATCCGTATGACATAGAAATTGACAAAACTTTTGAAAATAAGACTTAAGCTCTGAAATCATGGCCAGTCTTGAAAATTTTAACCAAAGTCTTTAGGAATAACATGAAAAGAGTGACTCTTTAATAATCTCTGTCCCTCAAAAACAAGGGTGTTTAAAGAAGTGGTATAGTCAAGCACAGCAGAGTCTCTTGTAGAACCTGACTCTGCTTCCATTGACTGTCATGTCAGAATCTCCATTAATTAGAATCATAGAATCATAGAATTCAAGATCAAAAGGGACCATTATGATCATCTAGTCTGACCTCCTGCTAGATGCAGGCCACATAAGCCGATCCACCCACTCCTGAACTAATTCTCTCCCTTGACTCTGCTGTTGAATGCTCCAAATCATGATTTAAAGACTTCAAGTAGCAGATAATCCACCAGCAAGCGACCCCTGCCCCATGCTTCGGAGGAAGGCAAAAAATTCCACATGACCAGACATTCACTTGTAACGCCATTGGCCATTATCTTTGAAAATTTCTGGTGATCGGGGGAGGTCCCAGATGATTGGAAAAAGGCAAATATAGTGCCCATATTTTAAAAAGGGAAGAAAGAGAACCCGGGAGACTACAGCCTCACTTTAGTCCCTGGCAAAATCACTTAGAGGAGAGGAAGAACAGGAACAGTCAAAATGGATTCACCAAGGCCAAGTCATGCCTGACCAGACTGATTGCCTTCTATGATGAGATAACTGGCTCTGTGGATATGGGGAAAGTGATGGATGTGATATATCTTGACTTTAGCAAAGCTTTTGATACGGTCTCCCACAGTATTCTTGCCAGCAAGTTAAAGACATATGGATTGGATGAATGGACTATAAGGTGGATACAAAGCTGGATAGATTGTCAGGCTCAAGAGGTAGTGATCAACGGCTCGATGTCTAGTTGGCAGCCGGTATCAAGTGGAGTGCCCCAGGGGTTGGTCCTGGAGCTGGTTTTGTTCAATATCTTTATTAATGATCTGGATGATGGGATGAATTGCACCATCAGCAAGTTTGCAGATGACACTAAGCTGCAGGGAGAGGTAGATATGCTGGAGGGTAGGGATAGGGTCCAGAGTGACCTAGACAAATTGGAGGATTGGGCCAAAAGAAATCTGATTAAGTTCAACAAGGGCAAATGCAGAGTCCTGCACTTAGGAAAGAAGAATCCCATGCACTGCTACAGGCTGGGGACCGACTAAGCTGGCTAAGCAGCAGTTCTGTAGAAAAGAACCTGGGGATTACAGTGGACAAGAAGCTGGATATGGGTCAGCAGTGTGCCCTTGTTGCCAAGCAGGCTAATGGCATATTGGGCTGTATTAATAGGAGCATTGCCAGCAGATGGAGAGAAGTGATTATTCCCCTCTATTCAGCATTGGTGAGGCCACACCTGGTGTATTGTGTCCATTTTTGGTCCCCCCACTGCAGAAGGGATGTGGACAAATTGAAGAGAGTCCAGCGGAGGGTGATGAAAATGAATAGGGGCTTGGGGCATATGATTTATGAGGAGAGGCTGAGGGAACTGGGATTATTTAATCTGCAGAAGAGAAGAGCAAGGGGGATTTGATAGCAGCCTTCAACTACCTGAAGAGGGGTAACAAAGAGGATGGATCTAGGCTGTTCTCAGTGGTGGCAGATGGCAGAACAAGAAGCAATGGTCTCAAGTTGCAGTGGGGGAGGTCTAGGTTGGATATTAGGAAACTATTTCACTAGGAAGGTGGTGAAGCACCGGAATGGGTTACCTAAGGAGGTAGTGGTATCTCCATCCTTAGAGGTTTTTAAGGCCCGGCTTGACAAAGCTATGTCTGGGATTATTTAGTTGATGTTGGTCCTTCTTTGAGCAGGGGATTGGATAAGATTGACTTCCTGAGGTCTCTTCCAACCCTAATATTGTGTGATTCTAAGGCAACATTCCACAAGCTCTTATGTTTTCCATCGAAATTTCCTTGGCTCTTGTATAAAGAGCCAAGTGAAACTCCTTGTTTTAGTAAAGAACACAAACTGACATCAGCACAGTACATATTGGTGAGCCCACTGGAAAAAATATAATGAATACCTCAAAGGAGTAGCCAATTAAAATAAAATCTCAATTTAATTAAGCTCCCTAAATAGTTACAAACATTTGTGAAAGGTACTGCAGAAAAAAGCATACTAACCTAATTTTGTATCATGGGATTTAGAAATTGAAGATGAATTACCATTCCAAATAATTAAGTAGTAAAGTAATAAAGTATTAAAATTTCATTGGTCTCTAGAATGTACTTTACTTGAGAGTATAACTTATAGATTTAAGACTAAGTGTTAAGACATATTTTAATATCAAGCTATGTTGAAATAACATTAACTTTTATTTAGGTATTCTTGCGTTCCTACTAATACACATTACACTTCTGAGAACAATATTTAAATGAATAAAATTCATTTACCACAGAAACTCAGGTGCTACAGGAAATGGTGATGACACTGAGCCAGTCATACTGCAGAGTAATAAGCTTTGAAAAACATCAGTTCACATGTGCTCAGGAGAGACTTGCGCGAGAGTTTGGCTGCTAAATTCTCCAAAGAGTCCATCCGCCCTCTGCATGAACCAGCCCCATAGAGACACTGAGCATGCTCCAACCCAAGGTTGAGTTAGCTTTTCCCAATTTCCCTGCAATTGCTGCTCTGGGCTTCTGTGGTGATGGGCATAGAAACCAAAGCCAGGGAGACTGTCTGTCCTGTACTCTCAGTGTTCACCCTGATAGTTCCCAGACAGCATGGAGGAAAAAAAGAGGAAGAAGCCTGACTGGAATGTACAGGTTTTTAAAGGTCAAGGACTGCCCTTAATTCGACTCAGATGGCCATAATTAACCTGAGCTAACCTCTTTCACGTCACAGGAAAAAGGGGTTTAACCATTCTAAGACAGATATACCTGCCTCAACCACCCTTCCAGATTCAAGGAGCAGTGGGTGCCATCCAGGGTTCACTATTCAGTGTCCCCTTCAGGTTCCCTGGTTTTGGTGCTTTGACCCCCACGCCTGTTCCCGTTATTGCCTTTGTTGTCCCCTGAACTTGGTTCGGTTCTGGGTTCAGTAGCTCCTCCCTAGGCTGGGGGAAGGGTTTTTAGCAGTGGGTGAGCTAGTGCCCACCCACGTCCCAGTGCTCAAAAGGACCACCCTTCCAGATTCGAGGAGCGGTGGGCACTGTCTGGGGTTCTCTGTTCGGTGTACCCTTCAGGTTCTCTTTGTTTGACCTTCACACCTGCCCCTGTTACGTTTTTGGTTGTCTCCCATAATTACTTGAGTTTCTGGACCTTGTAGATCCTCCCCTAAGGCTGGGGGAGGGTCCTTTAGCTATGGGCGGGCTTATGCCTGCCCACTTTCCTGGAATCCAATAGAAATCACCCTTCCAGAGATGTCAGGACTGACATTGTCACAGTACATTTGCTACAGTACTGCTTTAGTAATTACGAACACATGAAAATTTCTCAACTGCCTCCTGGCCTACCTTCTTCAAGGATCATAAGAAGGTATGTGAAAGAGGAGGGAGTAGCTGTGTTCTGGATGAAGAACAGGAGTACTTGTGGCACCTTAGAGACTAACAAATTTATTTGAGCATAAGCTTTCATGGGCTACAGCCCACTTCTTCGGATCCATAGAATGGAACATATATTGAGGAGAGATATATATACACACCTTTTCATGCTCTCTGTATGTTCCATTCTATGCATCCGAAGAAGTGGGCTGTAGCCCACGAAAGCTTATGCTCAAATAAATTTGTTAGTCTCTAAGGTGCCACAAGTACTCCTGTTCTTTTTGTGGATACAGACTAACACAGCTGCTACTCTGAAACCTGTTCTGGATGAGTTACAGAAGAATGTTATATGCCTAAGGGCAGCCTCAAAGAATATGTGAAGATATTTGGTAAGCAGTATGGAAGACTATAGGCTGCACTGACGTGTTTGGATTGGAGAATTAACATTTGGATGATATAGTCTTTGAATCCTTAAACTCCTCTGTACTGCAGGAAGGGGTGTCCGTTTTACAGGAAGGCATTGTTAATCAGTGGAACTCACCCTGCATGACAGGCAGAATTTGAAAGCTCCAGGGCTGTTAGGATGCAACCATTTCACTAACACATCTACAGTTTTTACAAAGACAGAGAAAGAGAGAGAGTGAGAGAGAGTGAACAGTTATGCAACACCAATATAACTCTTGGACATGGAAATTCCAACACCTCCTGAAATTGTGATGCATCTTTACTGTGGCCTTCTCTACATTCAAGAACAGCCCCAACTCAGCCAGAAGTGGCCAGCAAAAGGTGTAGCTCAGGGGTAGACAAACTATGGCATGTGTGCCAAAGGTATCATGTGAGCTGATTTTTCAGTGAAACTCACACTGCCTGGGTTCTGGCCACTGGTCCGGGGAGATCTGCATTTTAATTTAATTTTAAATGAAACTTCTTAAACATTTTAAAAAATCTTATTTACTTTACATACAACAATAGTTTAGTTATATATTATAGACTTATAGAAAGAGACCTTCTAAAAACGTTAAAATGTATTACTGGCACGCGAAACCTTAAATTAGGGTGAATAAATGAAGACTCGGCACACCACTTCTGAAAGGTTGCTGACCCCTGGTGTAGCTGCACTGGTCTGAACCCTAAGTGTAGATGTAACCCATGTGTCTAATAGGGAGATATCTCTTTAAGAGACCCGTTTCGGGGGGAGGTAGGAGTGAGCTGTGCCTGGGTCATTGTTGCTAGGCAGATTAAGCACTCCACATCCAGAATCTTCTGGAATTGGGTGTGGTAGTTTTGGGTCTGCTCCAATAGGTTCCCTGTTGCTGGGGTCAGACTCCAGGAGGGCAAGTGTCAGGGCAGCTGTTTTGCAGAAGGCCAGGTGCCCTGTGGGAGTTGGGAGAAGCTGAGCCCAGGAGCAGGAAGCAGGCTGTTGTCCCTAACTCTGAAGCATTTTGCAGCAGGTTAGTGATATTGTTACCCTCCAACAGGGAAGTCTGGGCAATGGTAATTATAGCAAGGGGACATTGGGAGGGAAAAATAACTGCTATTTTAATTGTGGGCTTTGAATGCTGTTTTGATTTTAGCAAAACTGTTCTAGTTAAATTGTCTCAAGTAGTCTGAGTCACCAGCTTTTCTTTAAATGCAGTAATGGGGAAAGAGTCATTTATATTTTGCTATTCTCAGTTTCGTATTTTCTTGTAACAAGGGTTTTCTTTAAATCTATACACTTAACTGAGTGATTGGTTCATCAGTTAGCTGATGGGCTAGCAGTGATTTCAGCAGAGGAGCAAGCAAGTGGAGGGAAGATGTTGTTTTAGACTCAGCAGACTGTATAGATTTGGTGATGAAAGACTCTAACTGAGACTTAGGTGAACAAAACCTAAGCTTTTGGGAACTTTCAGTTTCTTCTCACTGTATTTCTGTGGGAACTGAACTCTGGGTCTCCGGCTACTCTTCTGTGGGAGTTGGGTTTTTTCTTAGGCACTGGAGAAGGGTAATGAAGTGAACTCTAGCCCACCCAAAGGTTACATAGAGTTGGGTTTTGTACTGACTGAACTATTTTGAGTTTATTCTGACTACAAGTGGTGGTAAACCCTGATTAGCTCAGTTGATACAAGACTCAGTTTACACTTGTTTAGCCTTAGAGCTTGACTACTCTAAGACTTTGAATGGTGTTTTCAGATAACACAATTTTCAATTCTAGTGCAGACATGCCAGTCGTTTGTCTCTAGCTATGTTTAACTCTCTATCCTAGAGTCAAACACAAATAGCTACAAATGCTTGTATCCCTTTGGTATGCGAATGTTCCAAGTCTTGTCCATTGTGTATGTGGTAGTGAAATGATCCAACCTAAGGTGAAACAAAGCAAAGATATGTGTCCTCTCTAAGGCCTGGTCTACACTAGGACTTTAATTCGAATTTAGCAGCGTTAATTCAAATTAACCGCGCACCCGTCCACACCAAGAAGCCATTTAATTCAACCTAGAGGGCTCTTTAGTTCGAATTCGGTACTCCACCCCGACGAGGGGAGTAGCGCTAAATTCGACATGGCTATGTCGAATTAGGCTAGGTGTGGATGCAAATCGAACTTAGTAGCTCCGGGAGCTATCCCACAGTGCACCACTGTGTTGACACTCTGGACAGCAGTCTGAGCTCAGATGTTCTGATCAACCATACAGGAAAAGCCCCGGGAAAATTTGAATTCCTTTTCCTGTCTGGCCAGTTTGAATCTCAATTCCTGGTTGGACATCGGGGCGAGCTCAGCAGCACTGGCAGTGATGCAGAGCTCTCCAGCAGAGGAGTCCATGCAATCTCAGAGTAGAAAGAGGGCCCCAGCATGGACTGACCGGGAAGTCTTGGATCTGATCGCTGTGTGGGGCAATGAGTCTGTGCTTTCGGAGATGCGCTCCAAAAAACGGAATGCAAAGACCTACGAGAAGGTCTCCAAAGCCATGGCACTCAGAGGATACAGCCGGGATGCAATGCAGTGCTGCGTGAAAATCAAGGACCTGAGACAAAGCTACCAAAAAATCAAAGCAGCAAACGGATGCTCCGGAGCCCAGCCCCAGACATGCCGCTTCTACGAGGCACTGCATGCCATTCTTGGTGAGTCTGCCACCACTGCCCCACCAGTTACCGTGGACTCTGAGGATGGGATAGTGTCGACGGGCAGTTTCTCGGCGATGTTCGCCGATGGGGAAGATGAGGAAGGATTTGTGGAGGACGAGGCAGGCAACAGCGCTTACAATACTGCTTTCCCCGACAGCCAGGATCTCTTCATCAGCCTCACAGAGATCCCCTACCAACCCTCCCCGGCCGTTAACCTGGACTCTGAATCAGGGGAAGGATCAGTCGGCAAGTGCTATAAACATGTAAACATTTATTTTTTAAAAAACAGGAATAAAAACTATATGAAAAGAAGGTCAATACATATAGGGATCAAACAGAAATCCTCTTGGGACAGTTCCACGAAGCTCTCGTAGAGGTACTCGAAAAGCCTCCGCAGGAGGTTCCTGGGGAGAGGTGCCTTATTGGGTGCTCCGTGGAAGCACACTCTTCCGCGCCAGGCCATCCTGAGGTACAGTGGGAGCATTGCCTCGACCAGCATGGCAGCATAGGGCCCTGGTCTGTGCAGGGATTCACGCAGCATGCGCTCTCTGTCTCTCCTAGTGACCCGCCTCAGGGTGATCTCGCTTGGCGACTGCTGCATCTAATTAGGGGAATTACTGTAATGTTACTATTGTGAATGCTTGACTTTTCCTTTGCATAACAATGACCGTCGTTTAACAGCCACGTGGTGGAGGCTGCAGAGGAAAAGCATACAGGGATCTTTCCCGGGGACAGCTGCGAGGGGCTGGAACAGGGTCAGACTTTATGCTTTCTAGATTGCCTGCAGCAGGAGGGCACTGCTATCCATTAACTGTTAAGCAGCCTAAAGTTTACGGCTTACCAGGCCTGGCTGCTACACGGATTCTGCTGTCCTGCCCCGCTTGTCCGATCTGCAGTGCAAAACCCCAGGCAATGAAAGCGAATGCCGAAAATTCGAACTTGTCCTGAGAGCACATGAGATAGGTGCCCTGTATGGTCTTGTTCACAGAAACTGAGTAGACTGTGTTCAGTGTTCACAAACATGTATCTTTGCAAGGAAATCACTTCCTTTTTCCCATCACACAGCTGCGGCTCTTTCCCGAACTGCCCCGGCATCCCCCTCACAGAGGCTGGCGCAGATTAGGCGGCGAAAGAAAAAGACTCGGGACGAGATGTTCGCTGAACTGATGGCCTGCTCCAGAGCCGAGGCGGCCCAGCAGAGCCAGTGGAGGGAGACCCTCTCTCAGCAGCGCTCACACAGCGAACGGGAGGACAGGTGGCGGCAGGAAGACCAGCAGGCGACTCAAACGCTGCTTGGACTAATGAGGGAGCAAACGGACACGCTCCGGCGCCTTGTGGATGTTCTGCAGGACCGCAGGCAGGAGCAGAGAGCCCCCCTGAACTGTATCTGCAACCGCCCTCCCCCGCCACAAAGTCCTGTCCCCCCCTCACCCAAAATCACAAGAATGAGGGGCGCTAGGGGCCGTGAAAACTGTCACTCCACCCCAGCAGAGCGCTCATGTACCAAACAGCTCTCATTCCCTAAAGTATGAGAATTGCTTCCCTTCCTGGCTCACCCGATCCAAAATCCCAGTTTCATCCCCCAACTGTGTAGTTGAGTATTAAAAATAGTTTGCTGTTCATTACTGTTTCCGTCATGTTTCTTTGTAGAACACTTTCTGTGAAGGGGAGATAGGGGATTGTTAATTGCATAGGACAGCCACCATTACCAGGGTACAGACATGGGGGCAGGATCAACAGCAGGTCACACACAGAGTGCAGTCACTAGGCACCTGGGTCACTCTGGGAGGTGTCTGCTGCCCCAGGTCAGTCTGGGAGGTGTATGCTGCCCCAGGGTCCGAGCGCCTGGCATCCACAAATGGCAAGGCAGGCTGCCCTTACCATGCCCTTCCACCCTAGCCATGAACCTCTCTGATGCCCTGAGCCCCAGCCAGAGCCATCATCCCCCTACACCTACTCACCCTTCCCACACACCCCTCACCCCTTCCTGCAAACCCACCCCTTCCTGCACACCCTCCTGTAACCGTCCTCCCCCCAGAGACCGCTGTAGGAGCAGGAGCCTGTCAGTCCTCGAGTGTAGAAGCGGTCTGTACATCACTGCACACCGTACCCACCACAGTCTGCGTCCCTGTTTGAACCCTTTAACGCAAATTCGTTAGTAAAGAAAACTTTGTGAATTAAAAATGTTCCAATAACTTTATTTTTAAACATCTGTTGGAAGGGGGGAAACCTGGTGAACAGAGTATGTAACCCCTGAAAAAAGTCAATAGTAACTGAAACAGGGGCAGGTTCAGCTTCTCTGTAAAGAGACTGGACAGTCATAGGTTACCCTGCTCTCTGAGGAACCTAGCTTTCAAAGCCTCCCGGATGCACAGCGCTTCCCGCTGGGCTCTTCTAATGGCACGGGTGTCTGGCTGAGCGTAATCAGCAGCCAGGCGATTTGCCTCAACCTCCCATCCCGCCATAAAGGTCTCCCCCTTGCTCTCACAGAGATTGTGGAGCACACAGCAAGCTGCAATAACAATGGGGATATTGGTTTCGCTGAGATCCGAGCGAGTCAGTAAGCTCCTCCATCTCCCCTTGAGATGTCCGAAAGCACACTCCACCACCATTCTGCACTTGCTCAGCCGGTAGTTGAAGAGCTCCTTGTCACTGTCCAGGGCGCCTGTATAGGGCTTCATGAGCCAGGGCATTAGCGGGTAGGCTGGGTCCCCGAGGATCACTGTAGGCATCTCCACATCCCCAACAGTTATTTTGTGGTCCGGGAAGAAACTACCTTCCTGCAGGCGTCTAAACAGACAAGAGTTCCTGAAAACACGTGCGTCATGAACCTTGCCCGGCCACCCGACATAGATGTTGGTAAAAGTCCCCTATGGTCCACCAGTGCTTGCAGCACCATTGAAAATTCGCCCTTTCGGTTAATATACTGGCTGGCCTGGTGGGCCGGTCCCAGGATAGGGATGTGAGTGCCATCTATAGCCCCACCGCAGTTTGGGAATCCCATCGCGGTGAAGCCATCTATGACGACCTGGATGTTTCCCAGGGTCACTACCTCTGAGAGCAGTAGGTCAACGATTGCGTGGGCTACTTGCATCACAGCAACCCCCACGGTAGATTTGCCCACGCCAAAGTGGTTCGCTACTGACCGGTAGCTGTCTGGCGTGGCAAGTTTCCAGAGGGCTATAGCCACTCGCTTCTGCACACTCAGGGCAGCTCGCATCCGGGTGTCCTGGCGCTTCAGGGCAGGGGCCAGCAAGTCACACAGTTCAAGGAAAGTGCCCTTACGCATCCTGAAGTTTCGCAGCCACTGTGATTCATCCCAGACCTGCAGCACTATGCAGTCCCACCAGTCCGTGCTTGTTTCCCGGGCCCAGAATCGCCGTCCCATAGCATGAACGTGACCCATTGCCACCATGATCTCTGCGGCGCGGGATCCCGTGCTTTGTGAGAGGTCTGTGCCACTCTGACACTTCATGTCCTCACCGTGCTGCCGGAGCCTCCTCACCCGATTTCTCAGCAGCTGACTGTGGAAGAGGTGGACGATAAGGTGCGAGGAGTTGACAACGGCCATAAGTGCAGCGATGATCGCAACGGGCTCCATGTTCGCAGTGATGTGGCGTCCGCGCTGTCACTGACCAGAAAAGTGCGGTAACAGATTTCCCGCCGGCGCTTTCAGGGAGAGAGGGCGGGAATGACGGTTGAATGACGACAGTTACCCAAAACCACCCTCGACACATTTTTCCCCCAGCAGGCATTGGGGGCTCTACCCAGCATTCCAATGGGAAGCGGGGACTGCGGGAACTGTGGGATAGCTGCCCAGAATGCACCGCTTCCAATGTCGACGCTTGCCCCGTTAGTGTGGACTCACAAAGTCGAATTAGTGTCCTTAGTGTGGATACACAAATTCGAATTCATAAGGTCGAATCCACAAATTCGACCTAAGTTAAATCGAACTACTCTTGTAGTGTAGACATACCCTAAGAGTTTACTATTGTATTTTAAAGCATAATTAGAATATCTATGTGGACAACCTCTTGGAATCTGCTCCAATGTAGAAACCCCAAGTGATGACAATTGATGACTGAACAGGATGATTCCTGACTATGGACCAGGCCTGAGATCTATTTATAGGTTCAATGTCAGAGCTATAAATGTCTCTTTTCTGTTCTTCATCAGTGTGTCCAGTGGCATAGGTGTACACACTACATCATAAAACAAGCAAGGGAAACGTTAGTATTAATGGGATACTGTTCTTCATATATTCTCTGCTGTAAAGAATGGAAGCATTTATGTGAAAAGGGCCAAATAATTTGTAAAGAGTAAGGTCTTTATTCTCTTAGGATTCTTGAGTGAAAGACTTTTCATACTTCTTTCTCTGCCTCCGATAAGAATTCTAACCTCCCTATGTTCCACTGCTGTAATCTGTTTCATTAATTCACAGCAGTCTGTATTAATTCAGGACTAGAACCCCCGGCACAGAGAGCAGATGGCTAGCCATGTTTTATTCCCCTCTTTTTACATTCAATTTTCTCTTGTTCCATCAAGATATTGTATGTTAAATCTATCTAGACCATGCTCAAGCCAGAGGCATCTCCAGACATGCTAGTTTACTATGTTGTCCTTTTTTTTTCTCCATCTTAGGAAAGGATAGCTGGTTTTGTAATAACAAATACAGCAGTAAAATGTTCCCTGACAAGGAAAGGATTGAATCTGGTGACCCCCATCACATATACAAAGCCTCCCCCACCACTGAAAACACCACTATACCCTGCGGCAGGTGTGCTGGAACAATTTGTAAAGTGGGGGTGCTGAGAGCCATTGAACCAAACTTTACACCCTGTATATGATGGAAAACACTGTAAGCCGGGGGGTGTGGCAGCACCCCTAGTTCCAGCACCTATGCCTGGTGGATAAATTCTGAGGAACCTACCTGAAAGGAATGCAGCAATATAATGACCATCAGATTGCCTCCCTTTAAATATTCTGTGGACAATGGCTGTGCTATTTGTTTTGGGAGCAAAGAGGGATCTATTTATGTCACCATAGGAACAGAGTGTATCTCGGGGTTTAATAGTATGCTTATGTTTGTTTTTTGGTTGTTTTTTTTTTAATTACAGGCAATAACCTTTCTTATTAGACTTATTTAGCTAAAATGGTTAGATGTAAACTATAATTTCATAGATTTTTAAGGGCAGAAAGGACCATTGTGATCATCTAGTCTGACCTGTGTAACACAGGCAATAGAACTTCCCCAAAACAATTCCTAGAGCAGATCCATTAGAAACATATCCAATCTCAATTTAAAAATTGCCAGTGATGGAGAATCCACCATCATCTAGTCTCACCTGTTGCATAACACAGGCTTTACAATTTCACCTAGCAATTTCTGTGATAGGGAGCATTATTGTTCCACTCTATGTAAGTGAAATCTGTTGATCCTGATAATTGTGGTAGAACTAGAATATAAAGTGGATACTTTGCTTCATGAGCTACAGTTGATCTGCATCTTTATGGTGATTTTCTCCATGGCACCCTTTACATGGCATGACCCACAGGAAAGGCAAGTAAACAACTTGCAGGAACACAGTGGGTCTAGTCTTGCACTCCTTACTTAGGCAAGATCCCCATTTACTTTAATTTCAACCATATAAAAGGGATATAGACAGTCTCTTATAGTGCTGTAAAACCCTGAACAATAATAGTGCTGGAGAATCAGGAAGTGAAATTCACCTCTCTAGTTAGTGTCCAAGCTGAGTGAAATGCAAAGTAAGTAAACAGCATTAAATCTATTTCCCCATGTTAACTATCCTCACACCTTCTATGGGTCATCTCAATTATCACTTCAAAAGTTTTTTTTTCTTCCTGCTGATGATAGCTCATCTCAATTAATTGGCCTCTTACAGTTGGCATGGCTACTTCCACCTTTTCATGTTCTCTGTATGTATAAATATCTTCTTGCTGTATGTTCCAGTCTATGCATCCGATGAAGTGGGCTATAGCCCACGGAAGTTTATGCTGAAATAAATTTGTTAGTCTCTGAGGTGCCACAAGTACACCTGTTCTTTTTGTGGATACAGACTAACACGGCTGCTACTCTGAAACCTATATTATATTTCTAAAACAGTTTCTCCTCTTTGGAATCACAAGTCTGATTAATAAGACAGCCAGATATAATGATCCAGATCCCCACCTGTGGTAAGTCAGTGCAGCTCTCTTAAAATGAATGAAACTGCATCAAATTTACACCAGCTGAGGGTCTAGCCCATGTCTCTTAGTCTCCTTCCAGATGCACTAAAGTCAGGTGCAGCATTTTCAATATATTTTGCTGCTTTGACGTGTTAGTGCCTTAAACGTTTGGACAGATGTGCTGCATGAAATTTGACATTCAACTGTTATTTTCCAGGATTCAGCACGACATGTTTCTCCAAACCTGTTAGTTAATTTTAATGCCACTTCATTGTAAGATCTAGTGAAAGCTAAATAAAGTCTTTAACAGTCCATAACCTTTAAGATTATATAGAGAATCTGAATGTTCTTTGTTAGCTATAATCCCATCTCATTTTAAAGCAGATAGATAAATGAAACACTTAATTTAACAAAATGATGATGAACTGATCTTTAAAAGGGATAAAAAAATACATTCCCAACCATCAGAATTAACATTGTTGTAATGATTTATATTTCTGCCATTAATGCCTACATGAGGCAACACAGATTTAAAATAAAATATTTTATGACCATTCACTAAATCATCAGATATACATGTCATTAAAATAACGTATGGAAGGAAATATGTGACTCTATCAGAAATTGAGGTCAATTAGGGACTCATTATGAAGGAGCAGTGAAATTGATTTGTAACTGTATCTCTTCAGGCTGCTGCCATTCTAGAGAGTTAATAATAAAATCTGAATTCTGACAAGGAGAGTCATTAAAGCACTTGATAGGCGAGAGTTATTCATTACTTTAAAACTTATTATCTGGAATTTATTCCCTTCTGCTAGCAAGATTTGTCATGTCCAAGAGATTAATGATTTTGAATACAAAGGAGTTGGCTGACATCAGTTGTAATACTCCACATTTCAGCAGATTTACATGCAATATTGTTCCTTTGTACAGTTTGTAAAACCACCACCGCTGAGCCACATACCATTATCTTTTTTTTTTCCCCTCCACAAGCTTGACATCCTGGGATCTATTTTACACAATGAAAATGTTCAGCTGTTGCTTTTGCTTTACTAACACAACTTGAAATCTGCCTTACAGTAGTTGGTATCTTATTCCATCCCCATCACATTTTATTTAAAAAGTCTTCAATGTGTTTCATTAACAAACAGTTTAGGGGACTTTGGAGGACTTTTCTAAACTGTATTTTTTTTCCTTGGGCTAGGAGTAGTAAGAACTTAGCAAGGCTGACAAGCTATAGACTTTCTTGCTGTATTTATCCAATGAGAAATTGAGGAGGAAATCTCAGTCTCTCTGCAAATCAGGAGTCAAACACTTCAGAATAATTGGAAACGGGACTGAAGTTGCTCACATCTCTGATGTCAAAGGTTTTTATTCTTTATACTACTAAAATACATCACAGCGAATGTATCACAGCAATAATACTTTGTACTTATATAGTAATAACCCACACTCAGAGAGTGGGGCTCTGTGTCCCATTAGAGTGTCTGGTCCATAGAAGAGGCTTGTGAGCTTGCTAATGCTCCCAAGTAATGCACTTAATTCTTAGCCTCCTACAGAAGAGGCACATGGTTCTACCACTCAGGGCTCCGGGTTCCAACTCCACTGTAAAGCCAAGCAGGTTGATTACAATAGCAAGCTCCACCTATAGATCTCGCAGACTTGTACTAACATTCAGGGCCGAATCAGGGTTGCTCCAGTGTGAGCATGCATGCAGAGGAGCAGGTTGTAATGGGAAAGAGCATCAGGGTCTTCTTCCAGTTCAGGAGTCCTGCAAGAAAGAAAAGAGAATGCAACTTCCTCAGGTTCCCAAGCACCTACATGAATGTAGTAGTAGTCAGATTTACTAGTACTATGCGCAGCACTGAACCCCAAATGAAGGCATATCTGAGTGGGTTGGGATGATGATGTTGATGTTGGGGTATCCTCTCGCACTGAGGTTACCTCTCCGGGGGAGGGAACTCGAGTCATTAGGAAAAGGCAGGTGTTAGTGATGGGAGATTCAATTATTAGAAACATAGGTATCTGGGTTTGTGATGACTGGGAGAACCGTGTGGTGACTTGCCTGCCTGATGCAAAGGTTGCAGATCTCTCGAGGCATCTAGATAGACTTATTGTGTAGTGCTGGGGAGGAGCTGGTGTCGTGGTACATGTAGGTACCAGTGACATAGAGAAGGGTAGGAGAGACATCCTGGAGGCCAAATTTAGGCTGCTAGGAAAGAGACTGAAATCCAGGACCTCTATGGTGGCATTCTCAGAAATGCTTCCAGTTCCACATACAGGCCAGGTAGGTAGGCAGAGTTTCAGAGTCTCAATGTGTGAATGAGATGATGGTGTAGAGAGGAGGGGTTTAGATTTATTAGGAACTGGGGAAACTTCTGGGATAAGAGGAGCCTATAGTACGGGGAGACTTTGGCAAACTAGTAAAGTGCCTAAAACCACTATGGCTTATTGTTAAAAGCAAGCTATTAAACAGTCTCAGCTTGACCAAGGCAGGAAGGGGGCGGGGAGTTTTGGGTGCCACAGAAAGGGCAGCTTGACCCCGTGTCCTTCCTGACAAGAATTGTGTTGAAGTTGCTGAGACATGCATTTTAAAAGAGCAGGATATGCCCCGGGAATGACTCAAGGCTGCAAACTCTGGAAAAACCCACACCTGGTTAATCAATAATCAGAAGGAACCTCTTGCTTGATCATTGAAAGTTGGACTCATTTGGGGACTCTTTTGGACTCTTTTTGGACTCTCCCTCTGGATACGTCTTGCGGTCCCCACCGGCAGATGGGAGATTTGGCCACCGGAAGCCTGCCGCTGTGTCACTTGAAAGCCACACTCAGCTTTGGTAATTATCAAGGGTTGGGGGTGTTTCACTAATCTTATTGCAGACGTGTGTAAGTGCTTGAGACTAAGTAAAGTTTAGCTTTAAGTGAAAGAACTCTTGTGTTGTCCTGTTTGTACCAGCCATCTATCAGTCGGACAGCCGTATCTCCCCTGATTTATTTCCTGACACCTCCTCGCACAGAGTAAAAGTTACCAAGAGCTTTGGGTTGAAAGAACCTCGGGTAACACCTCATGTTAAAGGAAGATATTAATATAATAGGCATTATTAATACTGGTGGAGTGAAGTCAGTCAATGGGACACAATCATTCCGGGGTACAAAATATATCGGAAGGACAGAAGAGGTTGTGCATGGGGGGGAATGGCACTATATGTGAAAGAAAATGTAGAATCAAATGAAGTAAAAATCTTAAATGAATCCACATGTTCCATATAATTTATATGGATAGTAATTCCATGCTCTAATAAGAATATAACATAGGGATCTATTATCAACCACCTGACCAGGACAGTGATAGTGATGATGAAATGCTAAGGGAAATTAGAGAGGCTATCAAAATAAAGAACTCAATAATAGTGGGGGATTTCAATTATCCCCATACTGACTGGGTACATGTCACCTCAGGATGAAATGCAAAGACAAAATTTATCGATACTTTAAATGACTGCTTCTTGGACCAGCTGGTACAGGAACCCCCAAGGGAAGAGGCAATTCTCGATTTAGTCCGGAACTGGTCCAAGAGGTAACTATAACAGGATTGCTTGGAAATAGTGACCATAATATAATAACATTTAACATTCCTGTGGTGGGAAGAACACCTCAACAGCACAACACTGTGGTATTTAATTTCAGAAAGGAGAACTAAGCAAAAATGAGGAGGTTAGTTAAACAGAAATTAAAAGGTACAGTAACTAGAGTGAAATCCCTGCAAGCTGCGTGGACACTTCTCAAAGACACAAAAATAGAGGCCTAATTTAAATGTATACCCCAAATTAAAAAACACAGTAAAAGAACTAAAAAAGAGCCACCATGGCTTAACAAACATGTAAAAGAAGCAGTGAGAGATGATAAGACATCTTTTAAAAAGTGGAAGTCAAATCCTAGTGAGGTAAATAGAAAGGAGCATAAACACTGCCAAATTAAGTGTAAAAATGTAATAAGAAAAGCCAAAAAGAGTTTGAAGAACAGCTAGCCAAAAACTCAGAAGGTAATAACAAAATGTTTTTTAAGTACATCAGAAGCAGGAAGCCTGCTAAACAACCAGTAGGGCCACTGGACAAATGAGATACAAAAGAAGCACTTAAAGCCGATAAAGTCATTGCGGAGAAACTAAATGAATTATTTGCTTCAGTTTTCATGGCTGAGGATATTAGGGAGATTCCCAAACGTGAGCCATCCTTTGTAGGTGACAAATCTGAGGAATTGTCACAGACTGAAGTGTCACCAGAGGAGGTTTTTGGAATTAATTGATAAACTTAACAGTAACAAGTCACCGGGACCAGATGGGATTCAGCCAAGAGTTCTGAAAGAACTCAAATGTGAAATTGCGGAACTATTAACTATGGTTTGTAACATGTCCTTTAAATCAGCTTCTGTACACAATGACTGGAAGATAGCTAAAGTAACGCCAATATTTAAAAAGGGCTCTAGAGGTGATCCCAGCAATTACAGACTGGAAAGTCTAACGTCAGTACCGGGCAAATTAGTTGAAACAATCATAAGTGCCAACTTTTCTTGGTGCCGGTTTTAGCTCGTTTCCCCACTGTCCCCTGCTTGACTCCGCCCCTGCCCTGCCCCTGCCACCATTCCAACCCCTTTCCCAAAGTCCCCGCCCCAAGTCTTCCCCCTCCCGGCCCCTGTTGGACCCCTTCCCCATGTCCTCACCCTGGCCCCGCCTCTTCCCTGAGCGTGCCGCGTTCCCCCTCCTTCCCCCTCTGTCCCAGCTGTTTTGCGGTGGGAAGTGCTGGGAGCTAGGGGGAGAAGCAGGACGCAGCGCGCTCGGGGAGGAGGCAGGGCGGAGGTGGAAGTGAGCTGGGGCGGCAGGGTGGGAAGCTTCCGGTGGGTGCAGAGCACCCACCATTATTTCCCCATGGGTGCTCCAGCCATGGAGCACCCATGGAGTCGGCGCCTATGGAAACAATAGTAAAGAATTAAATTGTCAGACACTTAGAAGAACATAAATTGTTGGGTAAAAGTCAACGTGAATTCTGTAAAGGGAAATCATGTCTTACTAATCTATTAGAGTTCTTTGAAGGGGTCAGCAAACATGTGGACATAGTATACTTAGATTTCCAGAGAGCCTTTGACAAGGTCCCTCACTAAAGGCTCTTACATAAATTAAGTTGTCATGGGATAAGAGGGAAGATCCTTTCATGGATTGAGAACTGGTTAAAAGACAGGGAACAAAGGGTACGAATAAATGGTAAATTTTCAGAATGGAGAGGGATAACTAGTGGTGTTCCCCAAGGATCAATCTTAGGACCAATCCTATTCAGCTTATTCATAAATGATCTGGAAAAAGGGGTAAACAGTGACGTGGCAAAGTTTGCAGATGATACTAAACTGCTCAAAATACCAAAGCAGACTGTGAAGAACTTCAAATGATCTCAGAAAACTAACTGATTGAACAACAAAATGGCAAATTTCAGAGTAGCAGCCATGTTAGTCTGTATCCGCAAAAAGAACAGGAGTACTTGTGGCACCTTAGAGACTAACAAATTTATTTGAGCATAAGCTTTCGTGGGCTACAGCCCACTTCATCGGATGCACAGACTGGAACATACAGCAAGAAGATATTTATACATACAGAGAACATGAAAAGGTGGTAGTAGCCATACCAACTGTAAGAGGCCAATCAGTTGAGATGAGCTGCTATCAGCAGGAGAAAAAAAACTCATCTCAATTATCACTTCAAAGGTTTTTTTTCTCCTGCTGATGATAGCTCATCTCAGTTGATTGGCCTCTTACAGTTGGTATGGCTACTACCACCTTTTCATGTTCTCTGTATGTATAAATATCTTCTTGCTGTATGTTCCAGTCTGTGCATCCGATGAAGTGGGCTGTAGCCCACGAAAGCTTATGCTCAAATAAATTTGTTAGTCTCTAAAATGGCAAATAAAATGTTATGTGGATAAATGTAAAGTAATGCACTTTGGAAAAAATAACCCCAACTATACATACAATATGACGGGGGGCTAATTTAGCTACAGCTAATCAGGGAAGAGATCTTGGAGTCATCGTGGATAGTTCTCTGAAGACGTCCAAGCAGTGTGCAGTGGCAGTCAGAAAAGCAAACAGGATGTTAGGAATCATTAAAAAAGGGCTAGAGAATAAGATGGAGAATATGTTATTGCCCTTATATAAATCCATGGTACGCCCACATCTTGAATACTGTGTACAGATGTGGTCCCCTCATTTCTAAAAAGATATACTGGCATTAGAAAAGGTTCAGAGAAGGGCAACTAAAATGATTAGGGGTTTGGAATGGGTCCCATATGAGAAGAGATTAAAGAGGCTAGGACTTTTCAGCTTGGAAAAGAGGAGATTAAGGGGGGATATGATAGAGGTATATAAAATCATGAGTGGTGTGCAGAAAGTGAATAAGGAAAAGTTATTTACTTGTTCCCATAATATCAGAACTAAGGGCCACCAAAAGAAATTAAAACAAATAAAAGGAAGTTCCTCTTCACTCAACGCACAGTCAACCTGTGGAACTCCTTGCCTGAGGAGGTTGTGAAGGCTAGGACTATAACAGGGTTTAAAAGAGAACTGGATAAATTCACTGAGGTTAAGTCCATTAATGGCTATTAGCCAGGAAGGGTAAGGAATGGTGTCCCTAGCCTCTGTTTGTCAGAGGGTGGAGATGGATGGCAGGAGAGAGATCATTTGATCATTGCCTGTTAGGTTCACACCCTCTGGGGCACCTGGCATTGGTTACTGTCGGTAGACCGGATACTGGGCTGGATAAACCTTTGGTCTGATTCAGTATGGCCGTTCTTATGCGCTTATGTAGACAAGCTGCCTCCATCTGCTTGCAAAGGGGCCAGAAAACCCAGCCAGCTGGGCGAGGGAATTCCCTCAACGTAGGGTAATCCTTGCATGGTAGAGAACTTCTTATGATGGGTAAGGAGATAGGGTAGTGAAACAAGGGGCTTTTAGGACATAAGTCTTTCTGTTTTAGACCCACTTGAGTCCAGACTTACCTGAAACATCAGTGCTAGAAAAAATTATCCTATTTTAGTGTTGTAGGTGATTGGGGAGGTCACACTTAAAATGAAATGTTCTGTGGCTATATTGACACAGGATAGTTGTCCGGCATGTGTGTGTGTATATAGATATATAAATGTAGTCTCACATATATACATATATATGTAGTCTCACACATGCAACAATGATGCTAAATTCTTCTCTTGGCTTATCTAATTGCCTTAATGCCATGGTTCTGGCCAGAGCTTTTTGCATGGCTCTGTCTGTGAAATGTGCAATCACATATGCTTATCCGCCTTGTATAACGGTGTGTTGTATGTACCCTATGCAACTTTTTGTGCCAGACTTTAGCATGGGGGTTTGGATAAAGTGTCCCTCCTCAGTTCTCTACTGCAAAGTATGCTTTCCCATTTTGTTCATAGCACTATGTCATACCCCTTTCATGAGCATGTGTTTAATTTATTGGCCTCCAATTAACTGTCATAAACAAATGGTAGCTATGGGTTATCTATATGCCTGCGTAACTGAGGGTATGTCTACACTACGAAATTAGGTCGATTTTATAGAAATTAACAAAGAATCCTGTGGCACCTTATAGACTAACAGACGTTTTGCAGCATGAGCTTTCGTGGGTGAATACCCACTTCTTCGGATGCAAGAATGTCTTGCATCCGAAGAAGTGGGTATTCACCCACGAAAGCTCATGCTGCAAAACGTCTGTTAGTCTATAAGGTGCCACAGGATTCTTTGTTGCTTTTACAGATCCAGACTAACACGGCTACCCCTCTGATACTTTATAGAAATTGATATTTTAAAAATCGATTTTATACAGTCGATTGTGTGTGTCCCCACTAAGCGCATTAAGTCGGCGGAGTGCGTCCACAGTACCGAGGCTATCGTCGACTTTAGGAGTGTTGCACTGTGGGTAGCTATCCCATAGTTCCTGCAGTCTCCGCCGCCCATTGGAATTCTGGGTTGAGCTCCCAGTGCCTGATGGGGCAAAAACATTGTCCCGGGTGGTTCTGGGTACATGTCATCAGGCCCCCCTCCCTTGTTCCGTGAAAGCAGTGGCAAACAATCGTTTCTCACCTTTTTTCCCTGGTTACCCATGCAGATGACATACCATGGCAAGCATGGAGCCCACTCAGCTCACTGTCACCGAACATCTCCTGGGTGCTGCTGGCAGACGCGGTACTGCAGTGCTACACAGCAGCATTTCCTTGCCTTGCCTTGCCAGTGGCAGACGGTGCAATATGACTGTTAACCGTCGTCGTCTCATGGGTGCTCCTGGCCGAGCTTGGTGAGGTCGGTCGGGGGCGCCTGGGCAGACGTGGGTGCTCCTGGCCGACCTTGGTCGCCTAGACAAAAATAGGAATGACTCCAGGTCATTCTCTTCTTTAAGTTTTGTCTAATGGAGATTCAGTCCTGCCTGGAATATCATGCCAGCTGGAGGATTCTGCCTCAGGCAGCTCTCCCAGCCAGCAGCACAGCGCAGTTGCACCTACCCCAGCCTACCCCTTGCTCCCATGGCTCATGAAGCCTGGACAGTAGTAAGGAGCAGTTCAACTATAGGTTGAACAAGTGCAGAATGGTGGTAGAATGTGCCTTTGGACGTTTAAAAGCTCGCTGGCACTGTTTGCTGACTTGGCTGTTTGCGATTAGATTAGAAGAGCACACCAAGGTGCGCTGTGCATCACAGAGGCTTTGAAAACCAGTTTCATGACTGGCCAGGCTTCGGTGTGACAGTTGTGTGTGTTTCTCCTTGATGCAAACCTGCCCCCTTCGTTGATTTTAATTCCCTGTAAGTCAACCCTGTAAGCCATGTCGTGAGTCGCCCCTACCTCCGTGAGAGCAATGGCAGACAATCGTTCCACGCTTTTTTTCTGAAGACGACATACCACGGCAAGCATGGAGCCCACTCAGATCACCGCAGCAGTTATGAGCACTGTAAAAACCACACACATTATCCTGCAGTATATGCAGCACCAGAAACTTCAAAAGCAGGTGAGGAGGTGATGGCAGTGCGGTGACAAGAGTGATGAGGACATGGACACAGAGTTCTCTCAAAGCATGGGCCTTGGCAATTTGGACATTGTGGTGCTAATGGGGCAGGTTCAAGCCGTGGAACGCCGATTCTGGGCCCAGGAAACAAGCATTGACTGGTGAGACTGCGTAGTGTTGGCGGTCTGGGATGATTCAGTGGAGACGTGTTTCAGATTCATGGATTCTTTATTAATTCGTCACACAGATGGAGGGTAACTGCCAAGGTAGCCTGGGAGCGGTAGGGGAGGAGGGAAGAACAAGGTCACACTGCACTTCAAAACTTACTGAATGTCAGCTTTCTGTTGCTTGGGCAGTCCTCTGGGGTGGAGTGTTTGGGAGGCCGAGGCCCCCCCCTACCGTGTTCTTGGGCATCTGGATGAGGAGGCTATGGAACTTGGGAAGGAGGGCTGTTAGTTACACAGGGGCTGCAGCAGTGGTCTGTGCTCCTGCTGCCTTTCCTGCACCTCAACAATATGCCGGAGAATATCAGTTTGATCCTCCAGTAGCCTAAGCATTGCTTCCTGCCTCCTCTCATCACGCTGACACTACCGATCATCTTGGTCCCACCATCTCTCCTCTTGCTCCCACCACCTGTCCTCATGTTCATTTTGTGCTTTTCTGCACTCTGACAGTGTCTTCCTCCAGGCATTCTGCTGGGCTCTTTCAGTGTGGGAGGACTGCATGAGCTCAGAGAACATTTTGTTGCAAGTGCGTTTTTTTTCTCCTTCTAATCTTTGCTAGCCTCTGGGATGGAGATGATATGGGGAGCATTGAAACATTTGCAGCTGCAGGAGGAAAAAAAGGGAGAGGAGTATTTAAAAAGACACATTTTAGAGAACAATGGGTAGACTCTTTCACAGTGAACCAAGCTGTTAACATCACATAGCACGTGTGCTTTCTTTAAAAGGTCGCATTTTGCCTCTTATATTGAGGGCCTGCCGGTTTGGTGTGAGAGATTACACACGCAGGGCCGGCGGGCAACAGAATTTGGCTTGCAGGCAGACATAGTAAGCCACAGTCTTTTGGCTTCTTTAACTTTCATAACATGTGGGGATGGTTTCAAACAGCAGTGCCCTCATTTCCCGTACCAAGCACCCATTGGGTTGGCCATTTAAAAGGAGGGGCTGCGGTTTTCCGGTTAACATGCAGCACAAACCCAACTAAACACCCAGTCACACACCCAATTCTCTGGGATGATTGCTTCACCTCTCCCCCCACTGTGTGGCTAACAGTAGGGATGATTTCTGTTAAGCCACAGGCAAACAGCCCAGCAGAAACAGCCACCTCTGAATGTCCTCTTAATAAAATTCCCCTATTTCAACCAGGTGACCCTGGGAGGACATCCAAGAGAGCTTCACTGAGATGTCCCTGGAGGATTTCTTTTCCATCCCCATACAGGTTAACAGACTTTTCCAATAGCTGTACTGGCCGCCAATTCATCCCAAGTCTTCAGGGCAAATCAGTCATTAAACACGCTTGCTTTTAAACCATGTATTATATTTACAAATGTACTCTCACCAGAGGTCCCATCTCTGCCTTCAAGGTCTGGAGCCCATTTTGGGTGCATTGGGAGGGTACTAGATCCAGAGTGAAAACCAATTCTTGAATGTCGGGGAAAACGGTTTCTCCTCTTGCTTGCTGTGCGCCATCTTCAACCTCCTCCTCCTCATCTTCCTCGTCCCCAAAATCCACATCCCTGTTGCGTGAGAATCCATTGACAGAGTCCACACACAGAGGTGGGGTAGTTGTAGGGACACCCCCTAGAATGGCATGCAGCTCATCATAGAAGCGGCATGTCTGGGGCTCTGATATGGTGTGGCCATTTGCCTCTCTGGTTCTTTGGTAGGCTTGCCTTAGCTCCTTAACTTTCACAGGGCACTGTCTTTCATGCCCTTGGAGATTTTTTCAAATATTCCGGCATTTCGTCTTTTGGAACGGAGTTCTGATAGCACGGATTCATCTCCCTATACAGCTATCAGATCCAGTACCTCCCGTTCAGTCCATGCTGGAGCTCTTTTGCAATTCTGGGACTGCATGGTCACCTGTGCTGATGAGCTCTGCATGGTCACCTGTGCTGATCAGCTTGCCATGCTGGCCAAACAGGAAATGAAATTCAAAAGTTCATGGGGCTTTTCCTGTCTACCTGGCCAGTGCATCTGAATTGAGAGTGCTGTCCAGAGCGGTCACAATGGAGCACTGAGATAGCTCCCGGAGACCAATATCGTCGAATTGCGTCCACACTACCCGAAATTCAACCCAGCAGGGTCGATTTCAGCACTAATCCCCTTGTCAGGGAGGAGTACAGAAACTTATTTTAAGAGCCCTTTAAGTTGACAAAAATGGCTTTGTCATGTGGACGGGTGCAGGGTTAAATCGATCTAATGCTGCTAAATTCGACCTAAACTCGTAGTGTAGACCAGGGCTGAGTGTGTATATGCCCCATCCTAATTGGAAAGGACAAAGTTGGGTCCATGTAACAGGGTCCATATCATAGATCTGGCCAGGAGTCTAGGCAGCTCTATACTGTCTCTGTTGATATGTTATTAAGCAATGTTCAGCACACAGTGTTTTGTATATATTATACCTAGGACACTTTAAAAAACTGTTCTAGCCTTCTGATTTCAGTGATTTGAGAGAAAGTAATTGATATACCTGTATGGTCCAAGTTTTAAAAGGTGGAGTTCGAGCCCCGTACTAATTTTCATGTCAGAGCTCTGTCTTTTATAAAGCGCTTTGAGATCTACAGTTAAAAAGCTGACTATTATTAAAGTCTCACTTCTAACTATTATAATCTGAACATTATTTCTACCCAAATGCAGAACTTTTCACTTTGGGTTTGTCATGGCAAGTTGGGGTGTGAATCTACCCTGTGCTCACCTGCCATGCACTAACTATCCATGTGGACTCTGCTGCTCACATCAGTTTCTCAGAGCATTTGGATGTAGTAGTCTTTGAAACGGGACTCAGTCAAACCATAATAACAAACTGTTAATGTGCATCAGCAGGGTCCATACGGACAAACAGAGCATGGCAGGATAGTGCAGGATAGAGTCACACTCCAGCTTGATGCAAACTAAGTGCTTATATAGCAAACCCTTAGATGCAATTAATTTCATATTCCTCTACACCTTGCCACCAGATCTATTCAGGTCATCTTGCAAAAGAACTAGATCCCTCTTAGTCTTAACCACACTCTTTACTGTGGTAACAATTCCAATTTAATCTTCATATTAATGCAAGGTCACATCATCTTTAGTAAAAATACTTAGGAGGGTCAGACCAATATAGAGATCTGCTAGACTTGACCCGTCACCGCATTCCATTAGGAATAAACATCTGCCAAGGACAAACCTAGCTCTTACTTTACAAAGATTTTAATGGGTTTTAGAATTAGATGTTTTTTCAGGCCAGAATTGAATTGCATTGTTGAAATTTTCAGGGGAAGGCTGCAGAAAGCTGGTCTGTCATCCTTTACTCCTTATTTTATTAGCACTACACAGGTCATTAATTTCATCCTGAAAAGTGTAAATAATAGGCTACTGTTGGATATTGCTTTGCTTCATATTTTATTAATAAACATTGCATTGTAGTGAGGGGATTTTTCCAGTTCAGGTTCAGCATTTTACAAATCGCTGTTAAATCCAAATCCTTGCCTTGTGGCATTGTATCTGTTCTGTAATTTGCTTCTAATTAATTGGATCTATTTATGGCAATCTACCCTATTGTTTTATCTGAGCAATTTACAAGCATCTGGGCAGTTACTCGGTTGTGAGGGAAAGAAATAACATAATTAATTTTATTTAGCCTCAGTATCATCTGTAAGTATCAAAAGGATAAAGCATCCTTCAGTAGCCCATTCACCCTTCAGAAAAGGGCTATCATATCTATATTCTGATATGGTGCTGATTCTAATCAGTGGATTCTATTATAGGCCTTTAAGCAAAAAAGAAAGTGCTGATGAAGGCCATAAAAATAAATGAGGCTTATTGCTTCTTGACATCTTTAGCACTTTCTGAGGTTTCCTGAGTGAGTAACAGTAGCAGACAATAGCTAGGAGATTGTGTCTAAGATAATGAGAAAAATAAATGCATCCTCAGAAGCAGCCAGCAGGAACTACTGCTAACATTCATTACTCAGGGTCTTGGCTGCCCCCAGTATGGTGTTATTAATTTGTAGAATGAGCTAAGAAGTGTGAAAGAGAGATGCTGTTTGCTCCTAGCCTTCCTGACAATCTTTTTTAATATTAACACAGAGGTCAAATGTGTTATCATTTTGAAGCTGTCTTTCTTTTTCTCTTCTTCCCCACCCACCTCCTGTGGGAAGCGAAGTGAAACATACTAGGTTAGAAGAACTGGATGCAGGTATAATCCTTAAAGTAAAATAATAATTAATTAATACATTAGAATAGAGTGGAAAACATTTTAATAAATTGAGTGAATAGTGTGGAGGGAATTCTTCTCATTCAAAAGCCAGTGTCAGTTTGAATGTATTTTGCAACCCTTTCATGTTTTGCTTTCTGTGAACATTACAGCATTAGAGCTTTACTAGTGGATATACTTACAAAAAGTGAGTTTTAAGTTTGAATGCTCAACTTGTGAAGTTCAGACTGTGTATTTGATTTGCAATTCACAACCAAGCAGTCATAATTTACACTATATTGGTTAATTACATGAGTCACACAGTATTGCTTCTGTTCCCTAATTGGATGACTTATGTGACCAACCAACTCAGCATGATTTGCAATATTATATTTGTTTGAAAAATACACAGTGGGCCAGATTCTCAGCTGATGTAAATTGGCATGGCTCCATAGATATCAGTGCCAGGTAACACCTATTGAGGATGTTACCTACCTAATTCTTGCCACATTGTCTAGTTAGGTATATCAACCAACCAGGGAACAGCTGCAAGACCCATATGACTTATGTAACAATTCTGCACAAAAAATACACATATACTTCCCTTTATCCAGGGTGAACAGTCCCACTGACTTCAGTGGGAACAATTACACACGTAACATTGCTCACTGTATGTGACAGGGTGTAGAGACCCCACACAAATGAGGAAGGTGCCAAAGAGGCCCTGGTGGTAGGGATAGCCCCATCTCTCTAGCCCTGTCAATATTGTATGATAGCAAGTGAGGAAGTTGCAGTCAGCAGAGGAGGAGCAGGATTGCCCCAAGTGGCAGACTGCAGGAGTGACTCCTGAAGACACAGAGAGAACTCCAAGTTAGGGGATCTTCACCCTGACCCTGAGAAGAGTATAGCAGACTCCCAAGGTAAAACAAGAGGCTGAGCCTGGCTCAGAAGTCCAGCTAAAGTGATTTCCCCACATACGTTAGTGTTGGATTGTTGACAGCACTGTAGATTCACCGTCCACCTCATCCCTGGGGCCACAGACAGGGAATATCCCCAAACACATCAGGGTTTGTGACTCTAACTTTGGTCCCTCATCTGAAGAGAGGGAGGGATCTGAGGGAGGAACCACCAAAGACAATGTTCCAGTGTGCATAAATATTTGCAGGATTGAAGCCTATAATGATAATCTTGTAATCTGATTATGGAAGTATCACAATAAAAGGCAAATATATCAGATAATTTATTTTTTGTCCATTATCCACTCGGCTCAAATTTTTATATTAAAAGACTGAAACATGGCACATGGAAATATTTGCTTTTCTTTTCCATTTATACCTCTTAATCTTGATTCACTAGAGAGTGTTAACAGCACATACAATGAAATGGCAAAGTCAAACATACAAATTAATTAACTTGAGAGTTTTAAGGAAATATGCTTCTACTCACATCCTCTAACCTTTGTAATTCTTTTCAATTTACAGTATTCTGTTTTCTGGAAATGAACTTAGTGCAATAAGATGGCACTTTGACTTATTTGTGCAAATAGTGTCAGGGCTGTACTTTATTTGGCAATCTAAATGTAGAACAGTGGGAAGCAACCAGATTTAAGAATAGCCAAATCTGTATGGGGAAAAATCCAATCCCCTTTTGAGTTCCAAAAGGATCATTTTAACTTATTTCCATTTTAAATAGTTTACGTCTCTGCCTTTTCTGTTTTGGAAAAATAATTTTCTAAAATGTTATGAAGGCAACAATTTGTCTTGTATTTCACACACACAGATTTAGCCATGCCCTCAGCATCTTCCTTTTTTCAGATTCTCACTGTCCTCTTCTCCTAGAATGCCCTATCCTAAACATAGTCCTCTTTATAGAAACACGGTGCCACCTTCTGGCAGACACTGGTACAAAAAATTACATTTATGCACCACTTAAACTAAAATTAGAAGTAGTTGAAAAACAGCTCTCGCCACACATCCGACCTCCAAAAAAGTGAGAAAATATGGAAAAAATTAGTTGTTTTTTCATTAAAATAACTAAAATTTCCAGCCATCAGTAGTACTTTGTTTGTTTGTTTGTTTATTTATTGGTAGTAGTGCCTTAATATCCAAACAAGGATTAGGGTGCCATTGCTATATAACACACACAGTTTTTGTCAGAGACCTCACAATCTAGGCTATTAAAAGTCAGTAAAGGAATAAATATCTCTATAGTAACATAATCTCAGCCACATTGCACATTCCGTATATGGCATTTTCGATTAATAGATTTATAGAGTTTAAGGCTTGAAGGGATCGTCTTGTTTGATCTCCTTTATATCACAGTCCATTAAACGTTACCCAGTTAGCCTTTCAACTAAGCCTAATAATTTGTGTATTCCTCTTCTTTTTAACCATGTACCGTAATAATGTATTTGTCTTTGTTACGAAATATGTATCAGAAAGCAGAGTTGACTGAAATACTTTTTTAATTTTTTTTTGAAAAAAATGGCTTTTCTAAAGAAACTAACATTTTTTTAAAGACAAAAATCATTTCCTTCGTTTTTTTGATTAAACAAATTTTAAACTTTTTTTTGGATCAATTTGTGGAAAAAAACAATAAAATCCATTAAAAGTCTTAAAAGCAAAAATTTCATTTCATCTTATTTTTGTATGAAGAACAAGTACCCACTTTTGACCAGCCATATTGTAAAATATGCACTATGTGCTTCATGCCTGAGATGAACTTTTGTCATCGGAGGCGATCATATTCCTAATCTGCCCATTAGTTGGGTATTTAAATATGTCACCTCCCAACAATATTAATTGTTTTATTTCCTAAATTCAGCAGCCCCCACATTATAAAAATTAGTCTTGTATATGTTACTTTCTTGGAGGACCCCTTGTGTGTCACTGTCTTTCTTCACAGTGATAAGCTGTCCTGCTTTTTAGGAGATACCAAGTCCCACTCAACTGTGATATCTTAGTCTCTCTCAAACAGTTTGCCGGAAGATTTAATTAAAGCAAAGAGACGCATGCCCTCCAACGCCCATATTATTATATATTCTAGCTCAGTTGGGAGCCAAACATATCTCTGTTGTTCCAGTCGTCTTTTCTAACATACATTCCAATTTTTTTTTTTAAAGCTGGTTCTTTTTATAAGTTGCCAGTGCATGGAAATTTCAAGAGTCCAAATCCTGTCCCCAGAGAACAATTTGAGCAGTCAGACGGCAATAGAGAATTCTTCTTGAATTCCTATCTGTGGAATGAGTGGAAAGAGAGTCACTCCATGGCCGCTACTCTAGCCTCAGGGGGGAATGACTAGTGGATCCATGGAGCAGCAGACCCCCACCACCTCATCTGTACTGCTTCAGGCTCCCTGTCAAATCCCCAGTGCTGTGGTTTGTGGGGATCCCCTCTTGATCCGGGCTCCATGACACATAGGAGACCTGCACCCCCACTGTAGGCTCCCCAAATCCTTTCTCTCTCACAAGTTGTAGTGCAGACAGCTGTCTGCATATCTATAGCTATGAACCTATATATGCATTTAATATTTTGTGGGGAAAAAATACAGACCAGATATAAATATGCATGCATATGCTGGTGATTGGTCTGTCCCATTGAAAATGCTTTATAGATAAACACATGTAAGATTGGGAGGTAGCAGCGAGTCACACTGGGTTGGCTGAACATTCCTTGCTGTTCTAAAATACAAATAAATAAATACATAGCACCCCTACAATACTCGAATTGTGTGTATGGAGCTAGTTTAAGAATAGATAAGGTTCCAATAGATGGAACCCAAGAGTGTGTGACATAGTTGCGAGGTGGTGTAAGGTTTATAAAATGTGGCACTGTGCACTGCAGATGTCTTCCTCTGGCAGCGCTTTACATCCGTTCTTAACACCATGTGGTTTGAATGACCCAACCACACACCCTGTGATGACGTTTCCCAGGGCTACGTGATGTCTCAGGCACAGTCCTGAGGGAAGGGTGAGGTTAAGCGGCACCACCCCAGAAGTAGCACCAAAAGCCCTTGTGACTCAGGAGCACAATTCCTCCCTCCCATCACCCCTTTTTATTGGGGTTAATCTATATCTAACATGGCCACACAGAGGGGCCAGGAGTGAATTAGGTGTGGCCAGATTTGAGCCCCCAATCAATGTACACTGATACATTGTATACATTGGATGCATAGCCAATATGGAGGCAATTAACTCCTCTTGCTTTCTTCCTCTTCAACAGAATTTGGCAAGGCAGCTTATAGTTTCATGGCTGAAGCAGCACCCCTTTGTGGACCTTCTAGCTGCCCGATGGGGTTGTGGGGTCTCCCTGTCTCAGGTGCCCATTGTGGCAGCCTGCCAGCCAATTGTCCCTTCAGTCTGATTCCTCCTCTATGCGGGGGTTAAACCCAACCAATACTGGGTCATCCCTCACTCTTCTAGTGGGGCCAGACCTGCCCTTCTCTTCAGGCTTGGTTCCCAAACAGGCTCTTACTGGTGGATCATGTCATCCGTGGGGTCTAACTGCTCGTCCCCAATGGCTGCTCTGGCTAGCAGGTTGGATTCCCTGCAATTTTGCAAGCAAAGCTCTCTTCAGGCACAGCACTGTCCTGGCCAGTCAGCCATGGCCCATGAACTGAGTCAGGCTCTCTTCTTTTTATTTCCCACTCCATGATTGGCTTTGGCTGCAGGTATAGCAGAGTGGGTCTTGCTGGGCCCATAAGTTCCCCTTAAGTCTACTGGTGTGAAGCCTCTCTGTACCCATCACACAGGCACAGCTATATTAAAGGGGAAATGTGTCTTTCATTTTTCAGAATATAACAAATCAGTGCGTGTTTTCAAATGTTGTTAATAGTCCCAGTAATGGCTAATTTTCTAGATTTATAGAAAACCAGGTCAGTATACCATTACCTAATTGTTCAATTGCTCACATCTATATCGATTTGTCCTACTTGTAATCCCAATGAAATGGCTGCCTGGATATTTTCTAACTATGCCTTTTGTTCATGGAATTCATTGCCTGACACTATTTAACATTTAGAAGAAGGTTGAAGAAAAAATGTGTTGTTTTCTCTTATGAATTACTTGCCGTTCTATCACATTTAATTGTACAGCAATTTGCAACTCCTCTGTGGAGGAAGCTATCTAAATGTATGTGGCTGTCTGTGATTGTCATTAAGTAGAGAAAATGTGTCTGTTTGCGGGATAGGCAGACATTTAGGATGACTTATATAATGCCATAAGTCAAAATATGATACACTGGACAATAGGTGAACTGCATTAAAAAAGGATCATTAAAAAGTCCCTGCCCTAATGACTAAATATTAAGGCAAAAACAGTTAAAATGCAAAGCAGAACAGTCTGAGGCTCCAATACTATGAGATGAAAAATGCTCACAATCACCACTGACATTGTGTACAGTCATTGGAGTAGAAGCCCTCACAGCATTGGGGCCATAGCATGTGGTTATTGTACGCATGATATTGTTCCTATTAAGAGTATTGCCAGTGGGCAATCAATCAATAAATACATTAATTAAACCGGAATTGATTAAAATACATCTCATAACTTTTTTACCATTTTGAAAGTTTCACATGCTCTTCTGATGAGACTTCAATGTTACTGAAGCCAAGCGCGGAACTATACTCTTTCATTACCAGATCTGGATCTTAGCACTATATCCTTAGCTGTTATGCATAGTAACTCCTATGAATATTAATAAATTATTTACTTTTATTATTCCATTTCCTGGAAAAATTGAACTCTTATAAATCAATAGGTAAATAAATGTGTTATATGCTAACACCATGCCTCAGTATTGCTGGTGGTTCTTAAAAAAGAAAAGAAAACTAATACGCTAGTTCAAACAATCAGTAAGTGAATAATTAAAAGAATCCCCCTGTGTTTTCTTAAAACTCAGTCAATGAAAAATGTCTACAATCTCTTCTCATACTCTCTTCTGTATCCATAGAACATAGGACTTGAAAGGACTCCCTGTCTTCTGCCATCGCAGGCAAACCTGTCGGATCCCATTCATAAATGTATCAAACTCCTTCTTAAAATTGATTAGGTTGGTTGCCCCACTCCTCCTATTAGAAGGCCGTCCCAGAACCTCACTTCTCTGATGGTTAGGAACTATCTTCTAATTTCCAGCCTAAATTTATTCATGGCCAGTTTATACCCATTTGTTCCTATGCCACCATTGTCCTTGAGCTTAAACATCTCTTCGCCTGCTTGATGCTGTCCCTTGGTTAGTCACACAGCCAGGTTGACCGAGAGAGAATGTGGTGCTTCACCTTGAGCCTCAAAGTGGAACTCTTTAAGAGAAATACTGTGAGTCAAGCAAAATGTAGTTTCCCATGTGAGGTGAACATAGGCTGCTTTCCTCTCAATGTGACAATCCGTAGACATCCACCATGACATCAACATGTATTCTATAGTGGAGCTGGTCAGGAATTTTTTGACACAAGTTTTTTTTGTCAGAAAACACTGATTTGTCTGGTTCAGCAAATTTCCATTTAGAAACAACCTTGTCACTGGATGGGAAAACCATTTCCTGCTCAGCTGTACCACATTTTGAATTAACAATATACCATCATTCAGAGAGAAATATTATGGGAGCCTTTTTTAAAAAAAAGCATAAATTCCCTCCGTGATGCTTTATAAACCTTTATAATATTTTTTTTATAAAACAGTGTTCAACAAATTTCCATAGTTCTCCTAATTATTTCTGTGGCCCTCCCATTACTGTGATATCAGTGCACTTCACAGTCTTTAAAGTAATGAACCTCATAACACTGCTGGGGGGTAGCAAACTTCTTTTACGACTCCCACTTATAGATGGGGAATTAAGGCACAGATTGAGGGCAGGGCAGATGTTTAAAGATGCAAGACAGTCCTTAGTGGGATTTTCAAAAGTGCCTACGTTCTTTTGAAAACCCCACTAGGTTTCTATCTGCATCTCTAGGTAGTCAATAAAACCTTTAAAAAAAACTAGCTCTTAGTGATTTGCCCAAGGTCATACAGAAAGTGTGTGGCAGAGGAGGGAATTGAATCCACATCTTCAAACCCCGAGTCAGTGCCCTAACCACAGGACAACCTTTTCTCTCTAGAGAATTAGAACAGGTCAACATTTTCCAATTCATAAACGTAAAATTATGCCCCTAAATGGCCTAATTTTCAAGGTGATGAGCACCTACAATTCCTCTTGGGTATTAAACATAAAAGCTGGGATTTTCAGAGGAGGCCTAAATGAGTTAGGCTCTTACTCCCTTGGAAAATTTCCCAATTTTTACCCATTGATAGTAAAAAGAATTTTTAAAAAGGCATACAACCTCACCCAAATATTAAGTAGAAAGAATGGATGGGTTAAATCTTGGCCCCGTGGAAGTTAATGGGAATTTTTCACCCAGTGCTGCTGTTACATCACAGCTACCTGTTAATGCTGCCTTTAGCACCATTCAGAGCATATGGGAAACTATCTGGAAGGGGGTCAGATTTTTTTCATTATTTATAGTTGATATATTGTGCCACCTACATATTAAGCATGAAGTTGTTCAGTCAGTTCCCCAAGGATGGTGGATCTGATCTGGGAGATGATGCTGTGAAAAAATATGAACTGTTGAGAAGTTCTCATATTTTGAGGCTGGGAGAAGGACAGTTGGACTGTTTCCTAGGACTGGGCAGCATATGTTCAGATGCACAAAGTCATTAATTTAAGGCACAAATTAGAGATTTATTCAGAATATTTGTATATGACTCCTGGTAAACTCAAATTCTCTTTTCCAAGACTGCTGGAAAATCTGATCAGACAAAAGCTATTTTTCTCCACCCCTGGTGGGCTCATCATTTTATTTCTACTTTCTAGCAGTTTGTGAAAAAAAGAAAAAACTTGTTAATTATTTTCTCTTCAATCTGTCTCTCTTCTTACCAAGTTTATTCCAGCTCCCCTTGAACTCAGCTGAGAGACAGCCATTGACTTCAGTGGTCGCTAGATCAGAGCCTTAAAGAATTATTACAAAGACTTGTGTTCACATCTTCTTTTGGCCACAAAGAATCTGATTACCAGATTGTGGAACCAAGCCAACCTGCCTACACAGACAGAGTGGACTAATAAGACTTGATTTAGTCATGCAATGGATAAAGTGACTGCACCTTCAGAATCAACCAAAGTTAACCTCTGTGGTACTCCAGCTTTGTGTACAGCAGAAATAAGATACTGTTTAAGGATGGTCCATTGTTTAGGATGCTAGTATGGAATTTGGAATACCTGGGTTCAATTCCTAGCTCTGCTATGACTTACTATGTGAGCTATAAAGAGTCCTGTGGCACCTTATAGACTAACAGACGTACTGGAGCATAAGCTTTCGTATACTTCATTAATGGGGCCCCTAAAGGTATTTAAGACAACTGTGCTACTCCAGTTTGATGCTATCTGGCCCAAAGACTATTATTGTTACACGTTTCCTCTGGTAGGGAGAATATCATTTATATATTTTCAGTGTGGGTCGAAGGGATGTAGCTGTGGGCAAAGATTTTCAAGAGTGCCTAGTGATTTTTGTGTACCCAGTTGGAGACACCTCTAATGGGCCTTTACATTTTTCAGAAGGGCTGAGCACCCACCCACTGACAGTCAGGCCCCTTTGACATATCTCAAACTGAGCACCCAGAATCACTAGGCACTTCTGAAAATGTTGGCCAGGAATTTTTAAAATATGTTGTGATTTTTAGAGAGAGAGCAATGGGACCGTGTGTGAAATGAAGATTGTGTGCCACAGAATGTTATATAGGACTTTACCTTGTTATAAGGAGTTTTCTTTCCTTCTCTTCCCTTTCATTTATTGATTTACTGAGGTTCATAGATAGACTCTATTGGCTTTGCTGGTTGTGTAGAAAGGAAGACAGGAAATGGAGAATTGAACCATCGTTCCCAGTGTAAGTACACTTCTACCCCCCTATAACGCGGTCGGGGGGAGCCAAAAATCCCTACCATGTTATAGCTGAAACACCATTATATCAGGGTAGGGGCGGCGGGGCTCCGGTGGTGATTTAAAGAGCTCCGGGCTCCAGCCACTGTGAGGAGCCCCAGGCCCTTTAAATCGCTGGTGAGCCCCGCTGCTGCAGCCCTGGGGTAGCAGTGGAAGGGCTCTGGTGGTGATTTAAAGGGCCTGGCGCTCCCCGCAGCAGCCAGAGCCCTGGACCCTTTAAAGTGTTGCCTGAGCCCTGCTGCCGCGGCCCCGGGTAGGGGCACCAGGGCTCCAGCTGTGATTTAAAGGGCCCTGGGCTTCCCACAGCAGCTGGAGCTACGTGCCCTTTAAATCACTGACGAGCCCCACTGCTGCAGCCCCAGGGTAGCGGTGGTGGGGCTCCAGCAGGATTTAACAGCTGGAGCCCTGGACCCTTTAAAGTACCACCAGAGTCCCACAGCGGGGCTTGCCGGCGATTTAAAGGGCCTGGGGCTCCGGCTGCTGCAGGGAGCCCAGGGCCCTTTAAAGCGCCACCAGAACCCCACTGCTACCGCGCTATACGCGAACCCGTGTTATATTGGGTCGCGTTATAGTGGGGTAGAGATGTATTAAAATGGGCATCATTCCTAGTGGTTTGTTTCTTTTGCAGCTTGGTGAACAAGCTCATGATCAAAGTTCATTTAATCTCTTAATCAGTGAGAATCAGTTTGCTGGGCATTTTGAATGATTGTTCAAAGCCATAGGTATACGACGATTTCTGTATGGATTCTGTGCTATTCACTTTCTCACATGCTTCTTTCTTTTTTGTAGTTAAAAAGAAATCTGTGACTGTACTGCTGGTGAAAGATGCCATATTGAAAGCCATGGAGATGGAATTGCTCATTATCCACATGTATAGAGTCCTGCATGGATAAAAAATATGTATCCACATCCAATCTGTGATCTGCAGACTATTTTTGCGGATATCTGCGGATTTGCAGGGCTCGAAACAGCTCCATGGCTCATTGCGCAGCAGTGACCCAGTGGCTCTGGATCGGAGAGGGGGACAACTTGCCCATCCACTTTTCACAGGGATGGACCCCTCCCCCTTCCCCACTTCTTCCCCCCCAAGGCCCCACCCCACTTCCCTCCAGCCAGGCCAATGTGGAGCCCAGCCAGGGAGCCCGGACAGCCGTGGGGAGCCACTGCGGTCCCCCAAATGCCTGCGGTGCAGGGGGACTGAGAGCAGCCCCCAGCCGTGTCTCCACACTCCAGGCTCCTCGCCCAGCTGAGGGCAGGTGGAGGGTCCACCACTCCACACCGGCTCCCCACAGCTACCCTTACGGTTCTCCCCGACCTGGCTCTGGTGGGTGGGGTTGTCCTCGGAGCCTCAGCCCGGCCATGGTAACAGCAAGGTGGGCAGCTGTGAGGAACTGTGGCGCAGACCCTCCACCTGCCCTGGGCAGGGGGGCAGGGACATGGGCTGGGGGCTGTTTGGGCCTAAGTGGAGGGTCTGCCGCTGCTCCCCACAGCTGCCCGCGTGGCTCTTGTCATGGCTGGGCTGCGGCTCGGAGGCCCCCCCTTCTGGCTGGAGTCAGAGCTGGGTTGAGGAGAGCCACACTGGCAGCTGTAGGGAGCCTGGGTCCTTCTCCTTCCACCTGCTCTGGTGAGTCTGTGCTATAGCTCCAGAGCCCTGCACAGATACTAAATTTGTAGGCTCCTCCAAACTGCTATCCACAGAAATGGTCTGCAGATACCCGCGGATATAAAGTGGATACCTGCGGATTTGCAGAGCTCTACACATGTAACCCACACACCTGGGTGTGGTGTTCTGTCCCCTCTAATGGCACTGAGACCACTTAGAGCTTAATGTGTCTGCTACTGCCTTAGCTAAGGGCTACCTGTCTTTTAGCTCATGCAGTTGTGGCTCATGCATTTTTGCTCCCGAGGTCCCAGGTTTGATCCCGCCCGCCGACAACCGGGGTCTGTCAGTGTTACACACAGAACATGTGAAGCATAGGAGGTGACAGTATGAGCTTCCATGTCTAACCATGCTTGCAGAGTCTGCCTAGGAGGTTGTAAGTTAGAATGTTGGATCCTCAGTTTGTGCAAAATCTGACTTAAAGTGAACTGGGAGTAGGCTGGGGAAGGTGCACAACATGGAGTGTTCTGTTTGTTGTAAAATCTAATTTTGAGTGAATTGTTTTTTTATGTGTGTTTTTTGTTTGTTTGCTTGTTTTCCTAAGAGAAATGGAAAACAAACAGAATACCAGGACAATAAAAGGTAACAGAAGGTAGAACAATATTACTGCTACTACTACTGAAATTCCCTGTTTTCTGTATAGGTAGACCATGTATTGGATCATATAGCGCTATTACCAGAACATTATAGATTGAATCCTGCAAAGTCCTGTGCGCAGCTGGGTGTGCAAAAGTGGTGTGCTCCAGGGCAAATGGAGGCTCGCTCTGTGGGCGAGTAAGTTCAGATGCTCGGTGTGGTTCTCTGTGCTCTGAGTAGGGTTATGTCTGTGTGTGCCTACTCCCTCAATGGAAAATGCCCAGAGTAAGGCCAGAGTATGACGAGGCTGGTGAATAGACGTGCAAGACATCATGGGTTTAAGCGCAATTCCCATTCTGTTAATTGGCGCTTCGCTTCCTGTGATTCCAGTGTGAGGAATGAGCCCGGACAGCAGCACTCTCATCAGTGCAGTTCTTCTGCACTGTCACGCTTTTACTTTGCACGAAACTCCGTACCTGAACTGTGCAGGATCAAACCACAATAGCTTAGTAATTTAGGTATATAAGCTGAGGCTTCCCCACTCACAGGCTCCCTGATAAAACAGTTAGCCCCTATTCATGAAAGAATATTTTTGATCTTCTCTTGGACTACAAAACCCCTTCCATGGTTTAAGAAGCCTAATGACTCCCAATGGGGAAGCGATGTGCAAAAATTGCTGTTGAAACAAACAATGCAGGTAGTTTATTTTATGAACAGCTTTGCCCTACATAGAGCAAGTTCCTTCTGTTCCAGAAAGAACAAAACATTATATTCAGTGTATTAAAGTGCTGGCTGATTTACTGCATTCTTTGATCAGATGATCAAAACCCACTTTAACATTACTCACAGGGCAACACTTACTCCTAGCAGATATATCATTCATAACATGCTTGACATATATACCGAGCATCCCAGTGCTTGCTAGCTGCATCAAAGATCATAGCTTTGGTTCAAGTGCCTGCTTTCTGAAGTAAACAGCAATAAAACTAAAATGAGATTCCCTGATATTGATTGTGCCAGCTCGGCCTGTGTGTGGAGGTGTTGTTTTTCCCACTGTGCTAAGTAAAAGAAACTAATTTGAGGCCTAGGAGACGTACATGCAGGGCCCATTGGAATTGCAAACTGGTTGCTGAATTAGCGCACGAGACAAGGAGGCTTAAGTATCAAATCTTTTATTGCCCCGGTGTGGGAAGGGAGCAATTAAAATGTGGGAAAAAAGTAGCCAAATGTTGAGGGGGAAAAATTGGTATAAAGCAGGGACTACATAAAACATAGCAGATTAGAATGTTGTGGAACTACAGGCTTTAAATTACACAAGAGACTTGTTTTTAAAGCAAAGCAAGTGTAATTTTTTTTCAGCACTACAAAGTCAGGAGTTGAAATGGATTGTTGCCACGTATAGGTACCAGAGGGATGTTTTAACACACAGAATAGGGCTTGTATTTTTCGTCCGACTGTTTGTATTTTGTAATTTCTCTTCATACACCGGAAAAATCAGTTTCACCTTCCAAATATGGTTTATGGAATCTCAGGGTTGCTTGTTGATCACACGTTGCTGGTGGTGTGTATGGGATAGATCTGAGGTGTTACACAATGAGGCAGCTTCTTGCTTGAGGCAATTTCAAGCACCTCCTAAAGAGACAAACATCCTGTTTCACCTTTTTGACCTAAGTGGCTAGTCAAAGTTCGGGGCCCTGAGCATGTTCCATCTAGGACCTGAAATTGGTGAGAGTCAGGTATTTTCTTTTATGCAGTGTAGTTTATTTACAATGCTCTGCTTCTCTGAATACAGGAGGAACCAAGGACCAAAGAAACAGTTTCTTAGCTTACAAAAGCCTCTTTCGCCAACAGCTTCTGATTAACCTGTCCTGACAGTTATGTTAATTGAAGGGTTTGTTCACTCCCAATCTCAAAGAGGTTTGGGATGGATGCAGTCACCCAGTGTCTCTCCGCAAAGCAATCCTCCTGTAGAGTGAAAATCTGTCAGTTTCATGTTGCGTACAGGTTCTGGACCTGATTTTCCACTGCCTTGCACCCTGTGTGATTACACCTCTGCAAGTGGATGTTATATGCTACCAAGTCAGAATTCTTTCACAGGTTTAGTTAAATCTACTGGTTCATCAGTGATCTGGAAAGGGGAAGATCCGTAAGGGGGCAAAATTTGCAGGTTGCAGAAAATTATTTTGGAGACTCACAACTAGAGATGATTGTAAGAGCAGCCCCATGGCAAATGACATGCATTGTTGACAAATGCAAGGCAATGTAGATTGGATGGATTGATTTGAACCACCGATGCACATTGCTCGGTTCTAAATGGATGTAAAGACTCAAGAAAATGTCCTGGGACAGATAAATAGATTGTGAGCTTACTCAGGCTGTAACCTCTTCAGGGCAGGGACTGTCTTTGTTATGTGTTTGTACAGCACTGAGCACTACGAGGCCCGGTCAGTGGAAACTTTTGCTCAGCGCCATGGCCAAAAAAGCAAACTATGTGTTAGAATTTATAAAGAGTGGTGTAGTAAATAATACTGAAACGATTAGCTGGTCACATAAATGAATGGTGTGCTCTCAGCTTGAATGTTCAGCCTGGGTCAGCCTGTCTCAAAAAACAAAACAAAACAAAACACCTTAGCAGAACTAGTGAATGGTTCAGAGGTGGGCAGTAAAAATGATCAGAGGAAAAAATATACTTCTGTGAGACACAAGATAAAAGAGATTGGGACTGTGTACCTTAGAGATGAATACGATTGAAGTATATGATAATGAACAATGTGGTGAAGGTAAATTGTACAGTGAGCATAATGAAATCTATAACCGTACAGTATTAAATATTTGTATATCAAAGCAGTAATCATGCACTAACACCCCATTGTGCTAGGGGCTGTACAAACAAAAAGGTGATCCCTGCCATAAGAAGCTTCCAAACTAAGGTCTTGTCTCCACTGATGGTGGTGTGTAGGGTACTTGTAGATATGTCGCAATGAAAAGCAGGCTGCAGCCACACTGCAGTTTGAAGCTATACATGGCAGTGAAAGGCTTGGATGGGGAGGCAGTGGGAAGCTGCTGGAGCCTTTCCCCACTGCCTTCCCCCTCCGAAGCCTTTCCCTGCTGCCAAAACCTTTCCTAGCACTGGGGAAATGCTTATAGCTGGCTGGGGAGCATGCAGCGTATGTACTCTAGATGCTGCCATAAGTGTCAACATAGTACCTGATGATGATGATTATTATTATCATCATCATCAACCTAATAGCTTTCTTTAACAAGATAATAAGTCATGTGGATAGGGGAGAAGCAGTAGATGTGGTATATATTGACTTTAGTAAGGTTTTTTTATACCATCTTGCATGACCTTCTCATAAACAAACTAGGGAAATACAACCTAGATGGAGCTACTATAAGGTGGATGCATAACTGTTTGGAAAACCATTCCCAGAGAGTAATTATCAGTGGTTCACAGTCAAGCTGGAAGGGCATAACAAGTGGGGTCCCGCAGGGATCTGTTCTAGGTCAGGTTCTGTTCAATATCTTCATCAGTGATTTAGATAACGGCATAGAGGGTACACTTATAAAGTTTGCGGACTAATCCAAGCTGGGAGGAGTTGCAAGTGCTTTTGAGGATAGGATTAGAATTCAAAATGATCTGGACAAACTGGAGAAATGGTCTGAAGTAAATAAGATGAAAGTCAATAAAGACAAATGCAAAGTACTCCACTTAGAAAGGAACACTCAGCTGCACACATACAAAATGGGAAATGACTGCCTAGGAAGGAGTACTGTGGAAAGGGATCTGGGGGTCATAGTGGTTCACAAACAAAATATGAGTCAACAGTTTAACACTATTGCAGAAAAAGCAAACATCATTCTGGGATGTATTCCAAGGAGTGTTGTGAGCAAGACACAAGAAATAATTCTTCTGCTGTACTCTGTGCCAAGTAGGCCTCACCTGGGTTATTGTGTCCAATTCTGGATGCCACATTTCAGGAAAGATGTGGACAAATTGGAGAAAGTCCAGCAAAGAACAACAAAAATGATTAAAGGTCTAGAAAACATGACCTATGAGGGAAGCTGAAAAAATTGGGTTTGTTTAGTCTGGAGAAGAGAAGACTGAGAGGGGACACGATAACAGTTTTCAAGTACATAAAATGTTGTTACAAGGAGGAGGGAGAAAAATTGTTCTTCTTAACCTCTGGGGATAGGAAAAGAAGCAATGGACTTAAATTGCAGCAAGGGCAGTTTAGGAAAATCTTGCTAACTGTCAGGGCAATTAAGCACTGGAATAAATTGCCCAGGGTAGTTGTGGAATCTCCATCATTGGAGATTTTTAAGAGCACGTTAGAGAAACAGCTGTCAGGGATGATCTACTTAGTCCTGCCATGAGTGCAGGGGACTGGACTAGATGACCTCTCAAGGTCCCTTCCACTCCTATGATTCTATAGACTAAGTACAAACAAGATAGAAAAAGTAGATGCCAACAGATTGGGGAGTACAAAGAAACAGCAACGCAATATTAGCTTCAGCAGCAGTCTCTGCAAACCAACAGTTTAACCATTGTCGAGAAATGTTTTACTTTCATCTGAAGCATCTGTTCCTGGCCTCCATCAAAGTTGAGATACTGGGCTAGATAGCCCACTAGTTTGATCAGAGATAGCAATTCCTATGCTCCTATAACCGTGTAACATCCACCGATTTAATACGGAATGTGTGGAAAAACAGGATTTTTATAAAAAATACATGGGAAAAGACCCTAAAGGCATCAAGGAGGAATCGGTGGAAGGGGCCTGCCAGCACAGAAATGAGGATACAGGAATTGGTAGGAATGTTAAGGAGCATGTAGTTCAGGGGTCCCCAATGCGGTGCCCGTGGGTGCCATGGCGCCCGCAGGGGCATCTAAATGCGCCCATGTCCTAGCCAGCGGTGGAGCATCCACTGAAATGCCGCCGAATTTCTGCGGCGTTTCGGCGGCGATGCCTCTCGATGACGTCACTTGGCGGCGGCAAGTGACATCATCGAGAGGCGCCGCCGCCAAAACGCCGCTGAAATTTGGTGGCATTTCAGCGGATGCTCCACCACTGCCCCGGTCCTTCGTCTGGTGCCCGCCAGACGAAAAGGTTGGGGACCACTGATGTAGTTGTTAATAAGGGTCCATTTTAGTTTGTCATCTTGTTTGTTGCCTGTTTGTTTTGCTTGGACCATTTGGACCAGTTTTGTTTGCACAATGTAAACACAATATTTAATGTGTCACTCTCAAATTTAAACAATGAAAAGACAAACATAAAGTTGTCAATTATAGCTCATTTTGCCTTGGCTGCCACATCGCCAGCTCTCGGGCTGGATTCCATGGGTGCATACTTGAAAGGTGAACTGCTAAAGGACGCCCCCCGCACACACACACACACCTCAGCATGATGTGGGGCCTGCTGTGGTGGGGAGTATAGACATTACACTGCAACAGCAACCAAAGGGTTAAGAGACAGAAGAGCAACTTTGCCACCTGCCGCTAATTGTTTGACCATCAAGGGTTGAGCTAAAAGGCTGCAATGCAGACAGAGAGGGGCAAACTGGGAGGAGGTGGTGCAAGGTGTCACAGCCTCCAAGGACAAAGCACTGGAATGAGTTGCTCTTTGAAAGGGACCTGGGGGCAGATGGAGGTAAAGAGTGACCCAGCAGTGAGTCAGAGGGAGCAGAACTTAGCTGATTGGTACAGAGTACCTAGCTGGAACCCAGAGGAGAGGGAGGGCCTGTGTTGCGCTGTCCCCCTTCAAGGAAGGGGATATAAAGCTCTCTCGACACAAGGTGGCAAGGACTATTGAGCCCAGGATGGGGCTGAAGACCTGGCATAAGGTCACTGGATTTGTTTGTTGGTTTGGACTCTTTCCTCCTCCAGAAAGGGTGGGGCTATACGTGACTTGGCTGGAGAGCTGAGTGCTGAGGAGGGGCAAGCCACTGCAGGCTTGGAGCGGCTCTAGACAGGAGTTGCCAGAGTCAGAAGCGGTTACGTTATCCCTGGCCACATGCGCGGTAATTGGCTGGTGAGTGGCTTTTCAAGTTCCAAGCAAGGGCCTATGCTGCTCGCACTCCCTACAGCTGGTGAGGTGCAGGAGCCGTCTCCTTCTTGTACCCTCAGCTGTGCACATCCCTCCACTCAGGCATTGTCACTGGCTGAGCTGGACCTGTAAGGGCAAAGGGCTCAGCCCACTTGTGTCTTGTTAGCTGCTTCCCCCGGCGATGGGTTTTGAGGCATATAAGAGGGAGCCTGCTGGTGTGACCGAATCCAAAATTAATAGGCTGATTTCTTTTTCCCTCAGCACCACTGTTCCTTGTGGTACATTATTAAAATGGGTTTTATTAAAACTAGACTTGCATAGCCAAGGGGAAGCTTAATGGAAATGTCTAAACTACACTATTTCAACCCTGTGCGTGTATAGCGCACACAACATTGCACAGAGCAGACGGCATGAAAATGAAGTCCAAGCTGCAGATGGAGAATAAACACTTTAATTAATGCTAACTTTTTATAGTACTTGGAGGACCCACATGCTCGAGGATGTAATTTTATTCCCATTTGGTCACGCAGAAGCTAATTCTGATGAAACTGCTAATTTTGCCAGAGAGAATTCGTAGTTGTCTATCTTCACCCTCGTACGTTTTTTCCCCCATAATGACTGTTGTTTGACAGCTGTTGTTTTCATGTAAATTTCACAATACAGTTTATGCAACTTAGTGAAGTGATATAACTAGGCAGCAACTTGTTATTTTTTAATGGAACTAAATATAGCTAATACAATCTTTCTAAAATGCAGTTTTAGCCATCATATTCCTCTCTCACGTTTGTGGACCAAATTCTGCTTTATCTTATACCTGTTCAGTCCTGTTGAGATCACTGAGATTAGATCAGTGGTTCTTAAACTTTTGTACTGGTGACCCCTTTCAAATAGCAAGCCTCTGAGTACACCCCCCTTATAAATTAAAAACAAGTTTTTATATATTTAACACCATTATAAATGCTGAAGGCAAAGCGGGGTTTGTGGTGGATGCTGACAGATCGCGACCTCCCATATAATAACCTCGTGACCCCCTGAGAGGTCCCGACCCCCAGTTTGAGAACCCCTGGATTAGATGGATGTAAGGCACATTTGCCCTATTTATGTTGTTGAAAATTAATCAGTTCAGCCACTGAATAGTCTGTGAGCTTGTTTTTTCCACCTCCTTGCATCTTCTGTAGTCAGTGTATAAGTGAGTGCTAGTGTTTTATACCCACTTTGCACAGGTGTAAACGGCAACACAGAGTGAAAGCCGCTGGAGAATCTGGCTCTGCGCAATGTTCAGAAATTACATGGCAGGAATGTGCCTCTTAGACTTTCTCTACAAGAAGTTCTTGTCAGCATTGGAATGGAAATAGTCAACATATTTGATATGTGTTTAAGCACTGCACACAGTTAACACAGACTAGTGGTGGAATGTATATCTCGCATAAGGCTCAGATTTTGTCACTGATATTTTTAGTAAAAATCACAGACAGGTCACGGGCAATAAACAAAAATCTGACCTGTCCGTGATTTTTACTAAAAATATCCCTGACAAAATGGGGAGGAAGTGAAGGGGGAAGTTCAGCACCCACAGCAGCTGGGGTGCGGGGCCCCTCGCCACCCGCTGTGGCTGGGCAGCTGCTGGGAGTCCCTCCACCAGAGCTGGGCACCTGTGGGGTCCCCCCACCACTGTCACTATTGGGCAGCTGCGTGGGGCCCTGCTGCCTATGGGAAGTGGGAGCTCCAGGGTCCCGTTGCTGCCTGCGGCGGCTGGAGCTATAGGGGGCATTCCCTGCCACCCTCGGTGCAGGTTGCCCCCCACCACCCACAGGGGCTGGGAACTCTGGGGTTCCCCTGCTGCCCTGGGGCTAGGAGCTGCTAGGGGACCAAGGCAGAAAATGTCATGGAGGTCTCTGGATGTCACAGATTCTATAACTTCCATGAACTCCGTGACATAATCACAACCTTACTCATGCATAACAACATAAGAATGAACATACTGGGTTAGACCAATGGTCCATCTAACCCAATATTCTTCCTTCCAACAGTGGACAATTCCAGGTGCGTCAGAGGGAATGAACAGAACAGGCAATCATCAAGTGACCCATCCCCTGTCGTCCATTCCCAGTTCTGCCAAACGGAGGCTAGGGACACTTCAGAGCATGGTGTTGCCTCCCTGCCCTTCCTGGCTAATAACCATTGATGGACCTATCCTCCAGGAACTTATTTAGTTCTTTTTAAAATTCTGTTATACTTTGGCCTTCACAACATCCCCTGCCAAGGAGTGCACTGTATAAAGAAGTACTTCCTTTTGTTTATTTTTAACCTGCTGCTTTTTAATTTCATTGGGTGACCCCTACTTCTTGTGTTATGTAAAGGAATAAATAACATTTCCTTATTCATTTTCTCTGCACCAGTCAAGATTTTGTTGACCTCTATCATAGCTCCACTTAGTCATCTCTTATCCAAGCTGAAAAGTCCCAGTCTTTTTAATCTCTCCTCATATAGAAGCTGCCCCATACACCTACGAATTTTAATTGACCTTCTCTGTACATTTCCCAATTCAAATATATATATATTTTTAGATGGAATGAGCAGATCTGCATGCAGTATTTAAGATATGGGTGTAACATGGATTTATATAGAGGCATTATGGTATTTTCTGTCTTATTATCCCTTTCCTAATGATTCCTCACAATCTGTTAGGTGTTTTGACTGCTGCTGTACATTGAGTGGATGTTTTCAAAGAACTATCCACAGTGACTCCAACCTCTCTTTCCTGAGTGGTAACAACTAATTTAGACTCCATCATTTTGTATGTATAGTTAGGATTATGTTTTCCAATGTGCATTACTTTGCATTTATCAACATTGAATTTCATCTGCCATTTTGTTGCCCAGTCACCCAGTTTTGAGAGATCCATTTGTAACTCTTCACAGTCTGCTTTCGACTTTTGCCACCTTACTGTTTACCCCTTTTTCCAGATCATTTATGAATATGTTGATTAGGACTGGTCCCAGTACAGACCCCTGGGGGACACCACTATTTACCTCTCTACATTCTGAAAATTGATAATTTATTCCAACCTTTTGTTTCCTCTCTTTTAAGCAGTATTGATCCATGAGAGGACTTTCAAGGATATCTGGGGCAAAGTTGTTCTGAGTGAGTGGCTAAATACTGTAACAAGTGAATGACAGAGATACCTGGTACTACTGTAATGCCTTTCCATCAAGTTAGATGGAACGTGAAGCAACACTTTACAGTTATTAGCCAGACCTAAATACTGGCAAGATGTTGCTAATATGAAATATAAAATGACTTACTCATAATGAATAAAGGAATATTGGATTTTGTGTAAGGTATTAGCTTTCACAGTTCAGTCTGCATCAAGTAACAATGGATAGGCATCACTGGCACAAAGCCCCGTGAGAGAGACTCCCTGTGGACTGGCGAAGCCTGTGCAATGAATTACATATCAGATTAACAGGGAAAATAGAGATGTTTTGGCTGCTGTCTTTTATATTTAAATAGTAGTCCCAACTACTCATACCTATTAAATGATAAAGTGATCCCATGGTCCTTTTCATGAGAGTAAGGGTCCTAACTTTGGTGTTCTGGCCAAATGCCAGCTCTGATGCTCCCTGCCTAAATTAATCCTGCAGTTTCAATTAGAGAAGTTATTCTTCATTTCCCCTCCCCAAACCTGTATTACTGCTGCTTTTCTCCATTGCTCTGATCAGTGGAAAACAAGCAATTTAAATACCAGCAGTCAGTTTAGCTCTTTGGGGTCCTTCAAGATGAGACAATTGACAATAGTGTTGTGCTTTACTGTAGTCAGAGAGCAGCCATGTACTGTACTTTCCTTAATGGATTCTTTTATTTTAGTTTAAAGAAAACAACAACTGAACAGATATGAAGCCTTTATTTCGAGAGCTCAGACTGGATGTGTGACAGAACAAGGAGTAATGGTCTCAAGTTGCAGAGGGGGAGGTTTAGGTTGGACATTAGGAAAAACTTTTTCACTAGTAGGGTGGTGAAGAACTGGAATGGGTTACCTAGGGAGGTGGTGGAATCTCCTTCCTTAGAGGTTTTTAAGGTCAGGCTTGACAAAGCCCTGGCTGGGATGATTTAGTTGGGTTTGGTCCTGCTTTGAGCAGGGGGTTGGACTAGATGACCTCCTGAGGTCCCTTCCAACCCTGAGATTCTATGATTCTATGATTGACTCTGTCAGAGCAGCCATCCGGAAATAACTCATGGAGTGTTATACAGAGGGTCGAGGGGGTACTCTTGAAAAGTAAAGGTGTAGTACAGAGGAGAAAACTTTGTGGTTTCATAACTATATACACCATACGTATAATGCCATTTAATATTAGCAGTCTAAATGACTCCCTTGTATAACACGTTGTGGGAATTCAGTAAGACTTTACATACAAAATGATGTTGAGTTGTGAAAACAGTAAAATGTTTGTGTCACGGACAGACTAAAAATATCACCTTTGCAAAAATAACATCTTCTCTATACCCCTTGAGGTGCTTGCTAGTGTATTTTAATCTACTTATTCAACTCTGATTGCAATTCCAATTCACTTAGTTCAGAACAACAGGATGATTTGTATTAAGAGCAGGATTCTGGAAGTAATTTGCAGTGGATAGCAGCAGCAGCAACAATTTTATTTAACTTACTAATGGCAAAGTTACATATTCTTACGTGCCAGCAGATGGTGCCCTTTTTATATTAACTAGCTGCATATACATCTATGCACAGATATCTCTCTTATCTAACTATTTTGTAACTGTAGTTTGTATGTTAATTGAGACACTGTCTTGGATCCATAATTCAGAAACAGTCAGCCATCCCTTTCTCTTCCAGCTGTCTAGCAGCCTGCGTCTGTTGGTAATGTCCTATCTCTCCATGTTCCCCCTCCACCCCTCGCTGAGCTGAACTGGCATTTTCAGCATGGTGAATCAGCATAGCTGGCATTGAATTTGCAATTCTTAGTATTTCTGGGTGTTCAACTGCACTTCGATGAGGTAATTACTTCTGGAAATACCAGTTCAGCACAGCCAGGGACAAACAGAAAAGAGATGCAGACTTTCCCAGCAGGGACAGCTGGAGCTGCTGATTAAGGATGGATGAATCTGTTTGGGAAAACAAATCAACCTAAGCCACAGTTTTGAAAAACTTCCAGATGAGTTCCTATCTTAGTGAAAATGTTTGCAACAATTCCAAAAAGAGATTTGGCGTGGTTTGTTTGTTGTTTTGTTTTTCTTTTTCATTTTTGGTTCTTGAAGGTTTTTTGCCATTGTTACTATCTAGTTTTCTCAAAGGCCCATGATCTAATCATGGGAAATGCTAAATTACTTTCTGGTCATACCCCTGCAACTAACTGTTTATGACACGCCCCCCAAATCGCCAACAGTGGGAACCACTGGCGGTGATTTCCTCCTAGAACTGTAAAATAAACAGATTACTAAAACACATGCAGTATTACATATACTACTACCACCACTGCCACCATGTCATAGGTCTCACCCCCACTTAGAGCTGTTGGGTTCCAAAATGGGGACCTGCATTGGTTTCCCTAAACTAAAATCCTAGTTTAGATCTGGTAAAAGCTGCCACCACCCAATAATGTACGTGTATTGGGACACAGTCCTTCCCCAAAATCCTGGGGATCCCAAGAGCCCCAAATCCATGGAGTTCTTACACCTAGGAGAAATAAACCATTCCCCCCTGCTTCCTTCCCCCTCCCTTTTCCTAGGAGAGATACCGGAATCCAACTACAGAGGGATGCCTCCCTCCTCCCCTTTCCCTGAGAATCCACCCAAGGAAAGATCAACCAAGTCCTTTACAGAAAAGATTTATTAAAGAATAAAAAGAAAGTAACTGTCTCTGTAACCAAGATGGAACAATACACAGGGTCTAAACTTATCAATCTCTGGAGAGAATTCCCCCTCCTTTCTTTCTCAGTAAAAGCAATAACAGTACAGAATTAAAGAAATTCTATAGCAAAACACAGAATTGCAAATACAGAAATAAAAGTATAAGTATACTAGTTCCTTGCTAATACTCACTAGCTTGAATAGAAGAATTTATTGCAGAAACCTGGGAGGACTTGATTAAGATGTCTGGACTCCCTCAACTCCCAAGAGAGACTCTCTAAACACACACAGAACAGAAAAAAAAAACTTCCCTCCACAGGGATTTGAAATTATATTGTCCCTGATTGGTCGTCTGGTCAGGTGTCCGCAGGTACTGCTTGTTAACCCTTTACAGGTAGAAAAAAACCTTAACCCTTAACTGTTTATGACAAAGCTGTACTTGGATAGTCTCCTAGGAAGCCTCATGTGGCTGCATCTTCAGAAGCAGCAATGGAGTTTGCTCAGAGGATGAAATGCACATGTGTGGTGCAATGAATGATGATATGGAACCATTATGAACTTGGTGATAGGTTGCATTGTGTGGCACTGTATATTTGTACCAGTGCTGTCATCTGCATGGCTTAGTTTAGTAGTGGAACACCACCATACTATGTTTGAAACAAAATAGTAGTCAGGTGACTGGGAGGATGTCATGTTAGTGTTGAAGAGGGCAAAAGTAATGAGGAAAAGCTGTAATAAATGATACTTTGTCATACAGACTTTACTTAATAAATGCACTCATCCAAAATGGATTTGAGACCCACATTTGCATGGTAGTTGTTCCCAGTGAAAGAAGTGGTTCTGTCCATCCATATCAGATTGTTGTGTGAGATTATCGGTACATGTAAACAACTACTCCAGAGTCATATGAAGTCTTAATTGGACTACACATCTGGGATTTTCCCCTAGAACAAGCCCACATCAAGAGGATCAGATGCTAAGGATTATAAAACTTAAACATCATAAAATTCCCATTAAAAGATCACTTGGTGGGTCATGTGAAAAGCAATGTTCTAGCCATAGAACCTATTCTTTAAAAAGTCAGGGAATAGGCTGTCTTGTCTTCTGAACTCTCTCAAGTATTTCTACAGCACCCATCCCACTGGTTTCTAAGCATTGTGATATTTATATATGTTACTATATAACTGTGATGCAAGTGGGAATGCCCACCCACTTGTCTCATTATTTGTTGGATGCTTTTATAATGCGGAAAGATAAAATGAGGTGGCAGAGCAGAAGGGGAAAGGAAAATAATGATTCCATAGCCAAGGATGAACAAACGCCTTTTACTAATTGATTGAAACAGTCTGGAACGAATATCGTCCCATGCTGCTATACTAGTGGTGATATTAGCCAGTGACATTTTACTGCCATTTTGCTACATTAACATTGGGTTTGTGTTGATCCATGATCAGTTATCATTGGTGAGACCAGTGCTAGTCAATGGGAGTTTTGCCATTAGCTAGAATTGGGTCTGAGGTGGAGTCAATTCCTAGACTGAATATATTTCTGTCACAGATTCATAGGACCTGCGCTGGGCCCTGGCTTTAAGGAATTGCTTGGGAGGATCCCCTTAATGTGCCAGACCCGCAAGGGAGGTCAGACTTTTCCACAAGGATAGATCATGGGACCTCAGCGCCTCCTAATCTGAGCCTGGGGCTCCACTTCTCCTGCTTCTCACTGTCAGCTCTGCCCAGTGGGAGGCAGATTCCTGTTCCTCTTCAGGGATTAATGCACTTTGGCAAGTATGTGCTGCAACTCTGTGCAGTCTTTTCACAACAGAGCATAGGGGAGTCCTTGGTTTCATATAGCGAAGCAAAGGTTAAGGCAGAGTTCAGGCTGGCCAGCACCAGAGCTTCCTCAAGCCATCCTGCTGTAGGAACCATCTTCACTTCCTTTGTCTGTCTCTGTGTCTCTTGTCTCGGTCCCAACTAAAAGACTATTGTTTCTGTGAGCCCTGTCCTTGTCACTTCTGCCCATTGTTATCCTGCCACAAAGCCATGCCGCATGCACATGTTCAGCCTCTTGGGAGCCTCCCATGGATAAGTGTCAATTGTTCAGTTGTTGGGGTTTCCATTGTCTCTGTAGGGTCTTCCATTGAGATGGGTTGGTTCCAGCCAGTTCTTAGTGACCCATTCTGATCAAATGAGACAGCTATGTGACAAAGCACGTCCTGTCTCCTGATTTTTGCCCCAGAAGCAGCATTTTAACCCTTCTGCATCCACTGGGTGGCAATAGCAAAGTGATAGGTACAGAGTCATACTGATAGTTCACAAAAATATTACAGAAAATTCCCACTTCAGTCACATCATCTTGTTAGGGAGATTATGTAGTTCAGACAAAGACAACTGCATCTACTAGTTACTTTTGGAGATATCACTGGGAGTTGGTGTCAAAGGAAAATAAATTAAGCAAAACATATGCAAAGACAATTAGCAACATAGTAGGATTATGCTGAATTACAGTCTTGAGTGAAACAAGATGTTCAAATACCCAGCATGCTGTAGAATCTGAATTATTCTTTGTGCAGGGAATAGTGATAAGATAATGGCACAGACATTCCCTTTGACTACAGGAAAGCTTTGCTCGTGTTTGTCTAAGAGTATATTTTATGATAATTAAGAGCAATGAAAGCAATTGAATAGGTAAAACGAGAAGATCAGAAGAAAACTTTTTCCAAGTGAAAGTCCTCTTCCCCATGCTGCTGAGGTTGCAAACAGCTGCAGGAGTCACAAGTTGCTATTTCACTGCCTCCACAAACATGAGCAAATGCATGCACACCTTTGAATACGCAAACAAAAAATCAGTGTAGGGGAGTATAGTAACATTGTGTGTCCTCCTTCAACCTCTCAGTGATTAGGAAAGAGTTTGAGACATGCATAGAACTCAAATAAGCAGTTTGTGGGTCACTGTCCCCCTCTAGTGGCTGGTCCATATAAGAGGTCTGAGTTTGCAATAGGTTCCTCCTAAGGAATGTACTCTTCTGTCTCGAGCCATAGAAGCTCAGGTTTTTAGTGCTGAAAGTTCCAAAGTATAAATCCTGCTATTAGCCCAACAACACTGGTTATACTGACTTTCCCCTCCATTCCCACACACAAAAACCAGCTGTCCATTCTTACTCTCCCAGCAAGAGACACCCAGGCAGTCCTCACAAAGAAAAGCCCCCTTGTCCACCCCTGCAAAGCTCCCTGTGAGTTGGTTAGATTCACCAACCCTCCCACCGCCCACACCCCTGCCCGGACTGGAGCGATGCACATTGCCAGAGAAGTGGCTCCATAGGAAGAGAGAAGAGAATGTTCAGGGGATGCAGTAAATTAACACATTCTCCAGTAAATCTGGCTATGCCCCATATTTCCCAGTTAGTTTCCCCTTTCTCTCTACCCTACTTTCCAGGCTTTACTTGCCACCCTGGCAGGGGGAAATTGCAGCTGCTTTTAGCTACAGCTAAACCCCTTGCAGAGTTTCTGCCTGGGTGAATTTAGCCCATTGTATATAAATAGCTGTGGCAGAGAGCGTAGCAGTAAGTTAGGCTTTTTTCACACAGTGGAGTAAAAATGTGTCTGACTCAACTAATGCCCCAGAGGGACAAGATTAAGGGACTTTGGTGTAACATAGGAAAGGGCATGATCTGGAGAAACCTTGGGAATACTGCAGAGAAGGGAGTCAGCACCGTAGGAACTGAATGGAGTGGAATGAAGCATGAGAGAAATTAAGTATCTATTGCTAGGGGGCAACACAGTATCAGATAAGTGGATGAATGCTCCCCTGGAAGCCACTGAAATACGGGGACAAGAGCATAACACCAAATGGAGGGAAGGCCGGTGAATCTCAGCAGAATGACAAAGTGGGTTTTGCTGCCCTTACTCATCAGACTGAAAATATTCAGCAAAGGAAGGGGGTAGAGATGAGGAGGGGGGGACTCCTGCTGTGATTGGATCAGTAATACCAACTGCTATACGGTGTCAGATGTGAGCCCTACCTGGCTGAAGACATGACAGAATCATATTAATTACCATGGCGGAGAAGGAATACAAAAGGGATTGGCCGACCGACTGAGTTTCAAGCAGTCAGACAGACGTAGGACTTAAACCTATAGCAACAAATCCAGTTTGTCTCTCAGGAAACTAATTTAGCTCTTAGGAGGAGCCAATTCATAAATTCTCAGCAGACCATCTGCACTGCTTCTCAACAGGGCTCAGCCAGCAAGGGTCTGGAGATACTCTTTTCCTTCCATCAAATTCACCCCCACCCCTCTCTCTCGCTGTGAGACAAAGATTGGGAATGGGAGCGGAGAAACATTGCCCTGGCTTCAACAGATTACATTGTTGTAACCCTGACTAACTTCAGTAAAGTCAGTGGAATTACACTGGTATAAAACCTGTATAAATCAGATCAAAAGTTGGGCCCATTGTTCAATGAACAGTTTGACCTGATTTGATTATAGAATACCCAGCAATTGACACAAAGGATACATGCTACCTACCAAGAGAGACTAGGGATAACTCAGTGGTTTGAGCATTGGCCTACTAAATCCAAGGTTGTGAGTTCAATCCTTGAGGGGGCTATTTGGGGATTGGTCCTGCTTTGAGCAGGGGGTTGGACTAGATGATCTCCTGAGGTCCCTTCCAACCCTATGAATCTATGTATTGGTGTTGGGGGAGGAGAGGGTAATATGAACTACTATAGTAAACCTATTTTTCCTGGTTTTAGTGTTCATTAGTTGATCCTTTGGATTTCTGTAAAACTTCCTTTATCTTTACAGGTTTCAGAGGGGTAGCCATGTTAGTCTGCATCAGCAAAAACAACGAGGAGTCCTTGTGGCACCTTAGAGACTAACAAATTTATGTGGGCATAAGCTTTCGTGGGCTATAACCCACTTCATCAGATGAATGCTTATGCCCACATAAATTTGTTAGTCTCTAAGGTTCCACAAGGACTCCTCGTTGTTTTATCTTTACAGTATCCATGCTGTTAATAAATCATTTGTGTCAGCCTCTGGAAGTGCAACCCAAGACCCTACAAAATTCTGCTGTGTCAGCTTCAGCCATAATAGCAAAATCAGCAGAGTTTTGTACAGAACTTGGAGCAAAGTGTTTAGCTGCCCCTGGAAAGGTGCAACTTTTTCAAGAGGGAATTTCCATGGCCTTTGTAAATCTTAACCTCTTGGTCCCATGGAGTGAACCTTTCAGATAGACTCCATCTACGGTACACAGATTTTGAAGCTCAGCTGTTTTGTTTTTAAAGTTTGCTTTTCCTGGTCTTGTTGACATTTCTGTCTTTTATCCTTTTTTTGGGGTCAGTTAAGAAATTGACAGAACATTTTTGAAATTTAAAAAAGAATGGGGAAAACTTTCAAGAAAGGTTTTGCAGATTTTTCCCCACCCCCTAAAACTTTTTAACCAACAATTGATCTAGTTGAAATTTTGTCAATTTCAAAATGTTGAGTTCTGCAGGGAAAGGTAGGAAATCAGCATGAAATAATGGTTGAAATAACTGCTATTGCTGCTCCTCATTTTAGACCTGACCATACTCCATGTGTACAGACCTAGAACTTACAACCAAACTCAGAGGGTGTGAAAACATGTGACCTAATACCAAGAAGAACTCACAGTCGCACTGAAATTAGAAATAGTTTGACATGACGAAGATATCCATGAATGATTACCTGTGTGGATGACCACAGTCAATAGTAACATGCCTTTTATATTCTGAAATAATGGGCCTTATTCTGATTTACACTGGTGTAAGTGAGAGTAATTCTACTGAAGTGTACTGTCAGCAGTGACATAGGTGAGTGGAGAATCAGGCCTACATGCTCTCACTTCTTTTGCTGGATATGAGTAGTTATAACCAGAAATTCAATATCTGAATCCTTTTCACAGTGTAGATGAGTTTTTAGTGTGAGGCCATTCTTGGTCAGATCCAAACCAGGATGGGGGCCTATTTTCTTGTTTTATACCTTTGAATTGTAAACAGTTAGGGATAGGGCTCTTCTTATTGTGCTGGGTGTGTTGGTGAAGAGTACAGTGCTTAGGACAATGGGGACCAATCCTTGATTGCCTGTAGATGCTAGACCAATACAAATAATTATAGTGTCTCTTTCGTTGTGTTTTGGATGCAACCAAAATCATGTGAGAACAGCCATTCTTATGAAACTCCGTTCCACAATGGTGAAAAAAAAATCACTGTACGTCTTATCTTGCGAGACTTCCACTTTCAGAAACGAATACATCTTGGGATTGACTGACCTCATACTTCCATCATTTTTGTACAAAATCTTGTAAGACTCATACAAGAGTTTGGTGCCTATTGAATGAATCCACTTTGAAGCAAATCCTGTGAGCCGCTTCCACTGGGTTTAATGAAAGCCCTCCCCAGTGGTGCAAATAGAAATCATTTCTTGCCGGTACTGCACTCATGGGAGGGACACCAGTGGAGAGGAGGCAGCTGACTCTCCATGTGACTCCTCCCCACCCTGCCCCCAGCCCAGGGCCCCCACACTCTCCCCATCCCCTCTGACACCTCCCTTTGCATATACAAACATAAACATGCTTAACTTCTCACTTCCCCCCCAAATATGTGTATTCAGTCTGTTTATACAGAATATGGGAGTTGGGTGAGGAGCCATTTCAGCACATGTATGGCTTATTAAAAGACCAATTTTAAGTAGAACTGTATCCTAAACTGCTTTATGGTATTGTACCCAAACACTGCATTTCAATGGGGGATTCAACTTCCTTTATAGGAACAGACTCCTGAAACTCTTACCAGCACACAAAAGTGGTCCGTAGTCACTCAAGTAGTCCCATTGTCTTCAGTGGGATTGATCAAGTGATTAAAGGGTTTACAGGATTAGGTTCCAAGTTTGTAAATTGTTCCGGATGAAACTGACAATGCCTGAGCTGTTGGATCAGAAGGAGCTTCATTCGAATAAAGGTGGGCAAGTGTGATAAGTCTTAGCCCCCTTGCTAAGATGAGGAAGATATTTTCAGCAAAGTTCTTGGCAGATTCCTGAGGCAGCTGGTTTAAGGCTGTCAGTGTCTGGCATTATAATCATCACATAGTTCTCTCACCCACAAAGCTGGAAAATGAGGCGTTTGTTTTCTTTGTTTTGCTGCTCCAGCTCCAGGTAACGAAATGCACGGTAGACTAGTTTGGCTGCAAAGAAGAATTCTAGGTATGCTGGGGACAACATCTGATGCCCATTGGGCTGCAGAACTGGGCTGACACAAGAAACCAAACATCCTCTGGTCAGTGCAAGCAGAGGCGTTCCTCTAATGGTTTGGACTTGATGTGCTGCAGTATGGATGTCATGGATAATTTAGACCAATGGGGAAAAACAGAATAAAAAACACTGATAAACACCTTCCGTCCCCCCACCCCTCCTCTCTTGAGGACTCCTGACCAATGTAAGGGCACAATACATATGCTAACAAACTTAAACAAATCCTTTGTTTAAATTAGTTAGCATATGTATTATGTTGTTAAAGCCATATAAATTACTAGCTGTGTTCTGCTCTTTTAAGGAGCAGAGTGCAGCCCCCCTTTTCCCCTGAGGGGGGGCTAGACCCCAGTCTTTCTGGTACCCCGTTCCCCTTAAAAATCTCTTGCCAGTACTGCATACTGGAGGGTACTGCTCTACTTGCACCCCTGACCCTGACCCACACTCAGGATCAGGTCCATCGTGCACAGCATGTGCTTTTCAAGCTCTCTGTACCAGCTGACTGACCTCATTGAGCATGTCTGTGTCACTGTATGGTGTGTATTCTGTAGGCTTTGGACAGCTTTTTATTTCATGCACCATTCCCCACTTGCTGTTGTAATCCTACAAAGTAATATTTCATTAACAGAGTTAAAAAGCTGAACGAAAATTGAGAAATAATTGTACTCAGGCATGTTTGTAACAGATTTCATTGCACTCTAACATCACAGGCTGTGCTCCCATCTAAGTGACATCTATTGACTAAAAAATAAACAAGAGTTAGCAAGATGGTTTATTTGTTCATTTTCTTTGTGGCTTGGGAACTTGGACCCAGCTAAAAACAGCCCAATTAACCCATCTTAGGGACCAGATTCAGAAGCAGCTGTGTAAAATTGTATATGTCTGAGCTAGGCCAATTTCTCTTCCCACTGAAGTCTGTGGAAAAACTCCTGTTGATTTTCACTGCAGACAGGATTTGCCCTGATATGTATCGCTTACAACACTCTAGGTGTACGTAAGCAATGAAATTCAGGATTAATCTAAATTTGCATCACACGTGATATAAAGTGTTTACAGAGGGATTTGAATTGCAGTCAGCTGTCAAAATGGCACACTGGTTGTGTAAACAGTAGTGAGACCAGCACAATATCAGTGTGGAGCCGTTTGCTAATAATAGCTCTCTATGGCTAGTGTCTGCAAACAGCAATGTGTTTTAAAAATGGACCTAGCAAAAATACAGTACTTCTTAAAATTATTTAGGTTGCAAAGAGAAGAACTAGGAAGTTGGAAATGCCAGAATTAGGTTGCCTGTGCAACCTAAATTCAGTCTTCCTGTGTATATGCATTGTGATACAGTCTTTAATTATATGATCACATACTATTTCTTCCACAGAAGCCCTGTCTTATTCAGTGCTATGGGAGCATGTGGCTTTCCTCCTGCTAATTTCAAAAGGCCTGCTGCAAAGAATGGACATGTAAGCACATCTCAAAAAAGGTTGCAAGAACCTTTTATTGTGGAAAATATTAAGCAACCTAAGCATAGGGTCCGCTGCCAGCGTCTGTTGTAATTGAATGGTGCATGGATTCTGTATTCTATTTGAATAACACTTTTTATTTCTTTATAGAATGTGGTGCAAAGAGGCTTCACACTAACTGTTATAGATGAAAAGAATAAAAATTGTCAAAAATACAGAACTTGTAAAATATTTCTCCTCACTTTTCTCTCTCTTAAGAACTGCACCGCCCCAAACCTTCTCTGTCCTACTTGCCACAGTCAACCCCCTTCACACCCTGAACCCCTTGCTGCCTTCCAGAGGAAAATGTTCAGCCTCAGTTTGGAAGGAAAAACAGAAAAATGTGGACTGTCAAGTCTAAAGTGGCTCTCAGCTGCTTCTCCTCCCCATGGAAGGTGGGTTGGGTGGTGCCTTCCACAGGTGGCCCACATGGTTGCTGGTGGCACAAATCCACGTCCACCTTTAAGGAATTTGAGTCCATCCCCATCTGTGACTACTCATTTGGTCTCAGGCAATGGGTTAGGTCTTGGGTCTTGGGGGAGGGGTATGAGGTGACCAGGCATCATGTGATGATAGTTTGGGATGAGTCTTCCTACAAGAGAGAGTCTTCTCAGTCAGAGAGAGGATGGCCAGGGTGAGGAAAGATCTAGGAGGGTCTCCACAGAAGCCCAGAATGGGCCTGGCAGAGCTCTCCTGCTCAGGGGTATCAGGGGAGCTGGGTCCTGGTGCCCTGACACAAGAGTAGCTGAGACAGACCTGCACAGGGGCTCTTGCAGGAGATCCAGGTGGGACCCATAGTCAGGGAGGGCTTGGAAAGGGTCTCCCCACACCAGTCAGATGAAAAGGGCTGGCTGGACCTATTTGCAGAGAAGAAGTTGTAAGAGAAGGAGGCTTGAGGATCTGCCAGGCAGCAGGATCTTGAAAACCAAGCCACTGATACTCTGGAAAACATCCGAGAGCATTATCTAGAAAATGCAGAGCTGCATGAAGGCATGTGGAGAGGCAAGCAGAATACAGAGCTCTAGACAGAGGCGCAAAATGGAGCACTAGATGACATAAAAGGGCAGATGATAGAAAACATCAAGAGGCTGAAGATGCTAGCCAAAGAGGGGACCTTATGACCTTGTATAAGACAATCAAACAGCTAATAAGAAACTTTAGAAGCAATGGAGGCCCTATGAAAGATATAACTAGAAAGATTATTTGTACACAAGAGTAACAAAGGAAAGGATAGTCAGAACGTTTTCAGGCTGTTTTAGTGGGTGAAGCCCAAGTAAACTACTAGAAATACATGATGAAGACTTACCACTAGACCTTAGTGTTGATTTAGGGGATATTACAATGGTACTGTAGTTAGAAAAGCCATCAGGGAAAATGGGAAGCAAATGCAGAGGATATTACTACTGCAGAGATGCTTAGTAAGAGTGATGAATCTGCCCTCCAGACTTTCCTGGGGTTTCAGATTGAATGTGGAGTGAAGAAAGATACCCAGCCCAGAGAAGGAAATGCCTTATAGTAAAACTGTGAAAGAAGGGTGACTTTACCAACTGTGATAATGGGAGAGGAATCATATTACTCTCAATGTCTGGTAAAATCATGTGCAACATCATCCTGGAATGTCTCAAGGAAATGTATCAAGGAACAAATAGATTTCCAACTTAAAGAGGAACAAGCAGGTTTTAGAGCACTGAGATCAGGTGCAGACAATATGTTTGTTCTCAGGTGAAATATAGAAAGTGCACTGTGGCAAGCACCTCTTGTGGTAAATTTTGTTGATTTCCAGAGGGCTTATGACATTGCATACAGAGACAGTCTTTGGAAAATAATGGCATACTACAGAATACCAGCAAAAAATAATTAGAAGCATTACTGCTCTATGGGATAATGTCGAATGTGCAGTTAGAGATAGTGACATAAGCCAATAGCTTGCAGTGACAACTTCAGTAAGGCAAGGGTGTATTATGCCCCCTCTATTGTTCACACTGGTCATTGACCATGTCATCAAGATAGTAACCATAGAACGCAGGAATATTCTGGACATATGATAAAGCACAATTGGATGACATTCTTTTTGTTGATGATATTGTACTGCTTAGTTCAATACAACAATTAATGGAATAAAAGACCCAGTTATTGGCAGAAATGGCAAAACACTTTGATTTGTTCATCAACAAAGGGAAGACACAATATATGGCTATCAATGTCCCCAAAGCGACAATCAGAGTAGACAGAGAAGTGCTAAAAGAAGTAAGTCCTTTTACCATGATCTGGAGAATGAGATGTGCGGTGATGGTGGCACCATGCTAGATGTCAAATAACGAATATCAAAAGCAGCAAACAACTTTCATAAAGATTTGGAAAAGTAGCATGATTGACACTGACACAAAAATGTGAATTTTTCATACTGGCATCACGTCTGTCCTCCTTTAAGAAACAAAATCATGGAAATCTACAACAGCAATTGATTAATTCCAACATGAATGCATGTGGAAGATCTTCAGAGTTCATTGGAGAGTGTTTCTTGCAACATCATAAGCCAACATGGTAAGAAGGTGACAATGAACATATTTAGGATACGCTTTAAGAATGGCACCAACATGACTTCCACGTTAAGTGACTATAAGGATACAACATGGAAAGAGAGAGAGGGTAATCTGGAGAAATATTACACAGAACAATATAGAGAGAAGCCAAATCCATCAACTTGACAGGAACCTGAACAGACTTGCACAAGACCACATTTTAATAAAAATGGCAGAAACTGGTGGATGCCACGTGCATTTGAAGGTGCAGGAAGGTAAAAAAGAAGGACTTGGGTTTCAGGGAAAGAATTAAGGCAGACAAGAGGCTGAAGACACCATGGAGTGGGAGAGAGGCTTATTTTGATTGTAAGTTGATGTTTGAACTGTCATGTTTTAGTAAAGGAGATTTCCCCCAAGAAGGGAAGGCATTTGACCAACATGAGAACCTGGGTACAGTTATAGGAAAACCCAGGAAGGGGAAAGTGCAGCAGTAGCAGGGTTGGATGCTGGGCTAAGAACAATCCTATTACACCTTTTTTTTTAAATCAGACAGACCCAACTTTTAGTTTGGACTTCTTGCACTAGCTGTGAATGTGCTACTACTGGTCATGCCCCAATCATAGAATCATAGGACTTGAAGGGACAATGAGAGGTCATCTAGTCTAGTCCCCTACACTCATGGCAGGACTAAGTATTATCTAGACCAGGGGTAGGCAACCTATGGCACGGGTGCCAAAGGCGGCACACGAGCTGATTTTAAGTGGCACTCACACTACCCGGGTCGAGGGAGCTCTGCATTTTAATTTAATTTTAAATTAAGTTTCTTAAACATTTTTAAAACCTTACTTACTTTACATACAACAATAGTTTAGTAATATATTATAGACTTATAGAAAGAGACCTTCTAAAAATGATAAAATGTATTACTGGCACGCGAAACCTTAAATTGGAGTGAATAAATGACGACTCGGCACAGCACTTCTGAAAGGTTGCTGACCCATGATCTAGACCATCCCTGACAGGTGTTTGTCTAACCTGCTCTTAAAAATCCTCAATGACTGAGATTTCACAACCAACCTAGGCAATTTATTCCAGTGCTTAACCACTCTGACAGTTAGGACGTTTTTCCTAATGTCCAACCTAAACCTCCCTTGCTGCAATTTAAGCTCATTGCTTCTTGTCCTATCCTCAGAGGTTAAGAAGAACAATTATTTTCCCTTCTCCTTGTAACAACCTCTTATGTACTTGATAACTGTTTTCATGTCCCCTTTCAGTCTTCCTTTTGTCATCAACCTCACCAGTCCTTTGCAGTTTCCTGGTGCTAATCCTGGTTCTGCTGCAATGCGCACTCCCCAGCTGCAATGCTACTATACGTACTGTGTTGCTCCATGAACCTCCAACTATGAAATTAGCCCAAGGTCCACATTTTGGCTGACACACTAGTAGCTGAATTGAGGACTTCTGCAGCTTAAAGCATGAGCTCCTATAGCTGGAGATAAAAAGCAAAGATTCACAACCTCTATGGGTCAGATGCCGAGGAGGACCTGTTACAGAGTCACTAGTGCCTTGTGTATAAACTCAAATTAGCTTCCTCTTCAACCATCTATAGCTTTGGAGAATGGGCAAAACTCTACATTTGCAGTTTGAGAGCATCATAATTAAAAATAAATTATTATTTATTATACCATTTCCTCAAAAATAAAAATGGTAGAATGTATGCAGGGCCAGATGGCATATATGCAAACCATTCTGGGACAAAATGAAGGGCAATTTAGGTGTATTAGATAATTACACAATTAAACTTCACCATCATGGCTAGCCACCCCTACTTTTCAGAAAAGTGCCCTAAAATCTTTGATGCCCAGGAACAGATTTACATCTCTTCAGAAAGAAAGCCATAATATTCTCAGAGTCTATCTGACCCAAGTGTTACTCGGCAGTGCTATTAGCAATTCACTTTTGTAAGCATTAAAAACACTCAAAATTCATATTAAAATAAGGAATGATCTGTGGCTTTGATTAAACAATATCTTAATACTCTCCTCTGTATATTCCATTATGTTAAGCTATTTTATTCCAAGGCAGCAGGTTCTACACACTTTTCAGATGCAAAAAACACCTACCACAACTCCAGTCAAAGTAGATAGGAGTAGCGTGTTCAGCACTTGTTAAAATCCAGGCTCATTACCCATGCGTATTTTATAGGTGTGTGGGGCTGTTATGTCAATGGCAACCCCCCTGCAAATGCAAGGCAATTTATAGATGTTGGTGGTCATAATTACCTCACATTGACAAAGCCATACCAAGTTACCTCAGCTGTAACCCACAACGCCCAACTTCTGAGATTCAGGAACTCTTGTAAGCAGAGACTATATAAGTCTTGGTAGTATGTAGTTTTTTGTGTTTGTGTTTTTGTTTGTTTGTTTTTTTAACTCATATGGCTATGTAACACAGGAAGCAGCTGTACCTAATCAATGAATTACAAAGCCTGAGATAATAGACTTTACTGGTATAGAATTGTACCACACCTTACAATAAACATTTCTCTGATAAATACACACACACACAGACAGATAAACAAAACTCATAAACTGTCTGTTTGGTGATACTCCATAAAGTTTCTAGGACAGTCAATTGTGCTGAATCATGCCACATTGTGAATGGTGATGTGACGGAGACCTATGATATGATCGTCACACTCATGTATACTTGTGGCTTGATCCTGCATTTGAACGTATGTCCCTAAAATAAGCAATACATGTCAAGGCAGAAGGTCCAGAAAATTGAAGACTTTATGCAAATGACTTAATGCCCTAATTTGTACAGGCATTATGGCAAATGTCCTGGTTTTCAGAACTTAAGCCTGACAAAGGTGCAGTGTAGAATGAGATTTAGGAATGCCAGTATTGCTATACCCCTGGCTGGCTCTTGCATCTCCTTTGGTTGGTCCCCAGGTAGCTCTGGTGGTTCCTTCAGGCTGTGCTTCTGGCTGCTCCGTGTCCTGAGCTGGGTGGATGCTGTAGTTGGGGTGCTAGCCCCTGCTACTATTTGCCTGGGTCTTGGAGGGGGATCTGGCTACTTTCTGCCATCAGCTGGGGTTGCTGTGGTCTAGACACTGATTTTTAACATGCAGTCACAGTAGTCTCTGTCCCAGGGAAATATAAGAGGGATATGAAAGAAACACACCCTAAGAGTGAAGTGGAAGCATACATACAAGGTGGAGAGAAGAACTGAAAAGAATGCTAAGCCAGATAGATACAAACTGCACCTCTTGTTGTTCAGTGTTTCATACAGCTGTATTATTCACCAGTCTTTTGTAATGAACAAGTATCATGCTATCCTGGGTATTGCTTTCCATTAGGGTGACCAGATGTCCTGATTTTATAGGGACAGTCCTGATATTTGGGGCTTTGTCTTAGGTAGGTGCCTATTTCCCCCACCCACACACACTCCCTGTCCTGATTTTTCACACTTGCTATCTGGTCACCCTACTTTCCATGTTTGCAGCAACATACATGGCAGGCATGCCTGAAGCTGTTGTCTCTCTGTGTGCCTCCTGCAGTCATATGGTGTCTGTGTTCATGCCTGACAGAACATCAGCCTCCTCTGCAGAGAATCCCTCTGCACTGAAACTGACGATTTTAAGTGCCCTCTTTGGCTGAGGCCCTGAAAGCGGCTGTTCAAGTTGAAGTGCACGTCTTCTATTGTGGTTTCTCCCATCATCAGATGCAATGGGTGATTAACAGGGATCACAACATAAATGTATCTGACGGAGCCTCTTTGTTTCATACACAAATGGGTCACTGGAGTCCTCTCAAATCATAGCAATAGGGAACATCTGATGTCAATAGGATGTCTGTGCTTCTGAAATCCAGTCTGGTTTTTATTTAGTGCTTATGAGTGGATTTAGATCACTAATGTAGGCATGAAAATGTTTGCAATAATTTCTCAGTGCCTCAGTGTAGCCATCTGCAATATGAATATGGCTAAATGTAGTTAACATGGATGCTGAGTCTTAGCAGTGGTAAAGCACATTGTCATGTGTAAGGAGCTGTACCTGCACAGAGTAGTGCAGTTAATTCTCTAATATTTAGTGCTGTTGTTGGTGCCATGGTTGTGTGCTGGGAATTATGGGGGTATTAGCGAAACACAGAACATTTAAATCTTGGAATTTATCTGTAGTTGTGGCTTTGCAAAGAAAATCTGTGCTAGTTTCAGACAAGTAGGTAAATCTGACTGTCTCATGTAAACCACTGGATGGGCTGCAGCATTCATTCTTTCTTGAAATATCTCTGCTTGACATAGACACACCAGAGAGAATACTGCTAAAATCGGCATTGCAGTTGCAGCTGAACAATTGTTTAGGTCTTGCATATGGCTGTATGTGTGTTCTCCATTTAATGTGTATATGATCATCTCATTTGGCTCAATTTCCTGTTTGATTTAGCAAGAGCATCCTGTACGCAAACTGACTTATCTGTGAATTGGTTCTCCCATCAGGTTTTCTGGCTTTGTCAATTTTTTTCTTCATCCCCTTACCTAAGAGAGAAAAGCATTTAAGTTTCATTTCTCCCTGTGATTCAGCACTACCTGTCTCCTAGCATAAAATGTCACTGGGTCTCCTGGGCAGAGCAGGTTACTAAGGTCCATTGTGCTGACTGATGCAATTAGAGATCTTTTTCTTCCAGGTGCTGTGTATGATCACTAACATTTTTGCAAGTTCTCAGCTGAATGGCAGGGAGATTTCAGTGACTGTAGGAACTTCGAAAGTTTATATAATTCGGTAACATTTAAAGGTACTTGTTTATTTCTCAAATGCTTTAATGATAGAAAAGAAAAACGTGAGCGGTGGGCATAGAGAGCTGAGGGACAGCACGCATGCACTGGGCAGCCTTTTCTTCCACAGAGATGCTGCTTATTAGTACGTATTAATTATTAATCACTGACGGTATGATCAGTATTGTGCTCTACACAATGACAAAAAACCTGTCCTGTGGTGTTTACAGGTTAGTGACAAAGACCAGTCAAAGATGCAACAATGGCCAGAGAAAGTGATAATTTTGAATTCTGAAACAGAGATGAAAGCAAAGGGCCCAGTCTTTGACCTCTGCTAAAGTCCCTTTGCATCCTTAGTTGATCAGGTACAACTGTCAGTTTTGTGCAGCCCTGTGTCTGGCCCAAGCTCGGGGTAGGCATAAAGGTGGCTTAGGATATGTCTACATTGCAGCTGGCAGCGTGCCTCCCAGCCTGCTCGAACGAACAAGAATAGCCATATAGATGCTACAGCATGGGCAGCAGCTCGGACTAGCCACCTACCCACTAGGTCTGAGCTCAGGTGGCTAGCCTGAGCCGCTGCCCATGCCCAGGGCCAGCTCCAGGCACCAGCATTCCAAACTGGTGCTTGGTGCAGCAATCTGCAAGGGGCGGCAGTCCCTTTGTTTTGCCCCCAAGCAGCACGCCGAATTGCCGCTGCGGGCGGCGGGGGCAGTCCTTGTGCCCTTAGGGCGGCACGCGCGTTTCCGCGGCGGCGGCAATTCGGCAGCAGCTTCTATGTTTAACTGTCCGCGGCGGCTTCAGCTAAACATAGAAGCTGCCACCAAATTGCCGCCGCCGCAGAAACGCTCTAAGGGCACACAGACGACCCCTGCCGCCCACAGCGGCAATTCGATGCACTGCTTGGGGCGGCGAAAACGGTAGAGCCGGCCCTGCCCATGCCACAACGTTCAGACTACTATTTTTAGCTGTGCTGGCTGGAGCAGAGCTAGTGCGTCTCTGTATAAGGCACAGTCTCAGCTGCTGTGTGGACATACCCTCAGAGGCTAGTGCAGCTGAGGATTGCACCTACTCTTGGGGGGCAGTGGGAAGGAGATGAGTGGTAGTGTTACAGTGATAGGGGTTAGTGGTTTTGTAGGCCTCACGGAGAAAGTGTGTTTGCAGGACGCTTAAATGGAGAGGTTGGGAGCCTGAGTCATTTCAGGCATAGGAGAAGATGAACAAAGGCACAGAGTTAAGTGGAAGAAGGAAACAAAAGGAATAGTGAGGCTGACATTGGAGGGACAAGGGAAATTTATCTTCACTCATATGTTCTCTCCACTGAGCTAATTCTCCTTAATAAACCTACCATTATAATCTCCCTGTTCGCTTTAGCATACAAATGGCACTAGTTGGCCACTTACTTTCCCCATCTCCCATGTACTCCCATTGCTGTAGCTCATATGCAAGGATGGGCTTGTGGTTTTGCCTCCTTAAAATTCTCTTCTTTTCCTCTATTTCCTCTCTTATTTTACATCGTTTTTTCACCTTTGTGCATATGAGTCACTCTGCCCGTCATTCTGAAGGGCTCTTTCTCCATTAAGTGCCACTGTGCGATCCTCCATATGGAAGACACTGTTTTGAAAAAACAAGTTGTATTGTACTGAAATTAACAAGATCTCCAGCACAGTAATGACAGTGGGCATGACAACTTGCAAATAAACATTAGAAGGGATTATCGCCTTTCCACATGCTCTTTCAACGACGTTTGCAAAACTTTCTATGTGCAATATAATGTGTTAAATGGCAGCATGCTTTATTACTCCTTACCATATGGAGGCTAGTTTATGAAGGCAAGTAAGACACTGGTTTTTCAAAAAACACACCAGACACCTTTTCATACAATTACTTTACAATGTGTTATGGATGCAATCAGCCATGTTTAAAGTAATAGACAAGGGATGTTTGTATTTCTCTGAGGACAAACATCTAAACTCAAACACTGATGCCTCTATACTCCTGCATGAAGGCTTTCCTCAGCCGTGTTATTTCCTGAATCTCCTTGTGTCCTTACACTGCAAGTTTTGTCTCATGTATTGTGTTATTCAGTTAGACTGTCAGCATTTTGAGACAAGGGTATTTCTTATTTGTTTGTATTATGGTAGTGCTGAGAGGCCTCAATCAGTAGCAGGGCCCAAACACTTAGGAAGATAAAGCCCATGTCTCAATAAGCTTACAATCTAAATATGAACAGATATAATGAGTCTATATGGTCTTTTGGCTAAAATATTGCCTTGGAACTCAAATTTGTGATCAATTGTTGGCTCTGCCACAGACTTACTGTGTGTTCTTGGGCAAGTCACTTATTCTCAGTGCTTCATTTCCCCATCTGCGAAATGAGAATATCACAACTTCATGACACTGAACCACAATTTCAATGGAAATACCCATACCTTGACTAATCAACAAGTCTGGTATGGATCCTTTCCTAAAAGAATAAATTATTTGTTGCACTCACTTGAGTCCTGGAACAAAAAGTGATAAGGGAGGAAGAGGGAAACAGCCATGGTATCCCTTGGGTACATAGGCTAGATATGTGTACATCTTCAGTCATTCATCAGTTGTGTTTTGTGTGAGTAGATAATTATCAATACTCCTGCCAGTGTTGTCTTTCTGTGTTTTAATCAACAGTATGCACCCTCTACTGGCCTGGGTTGTGTCACAGGTGCCTGCCCTGTCGTGGCCTCTGCTGGCTGAACAAGACCCTGCAGGGAATAAGTCAGTTGCCTCCAGAGTCTTGAATCAATATTTTCCTTTTCCTGGGGTCTAATTTATTAAGTTCATAAAGCTTTCCCAAAAGAGCTCCTCTTTAAGTTCAGCAGTTGCCTTCTTGAGGCTGGGGATTTTAGTCCTGGCCTTCCTGACGCATAGATTCTCCCCTCAGGTTTGGGAATCTTCCCAGTCCTCCCCCCCTCAGGATTGGGGTTTTCTGTCAAGTTTCTTCCTCTTCAGCACAGGTGATCCACAGCTCCTGTTGCTGGGACTGTGCTTATTATCTTGGGTGAGCTGTGGCTTTCTCTACTTCTCTGTGAGCTAGTCCCTGTCCCCAGTTAATCCTCAGGCTCAGAGGGTTCAGCAAGCAGCCTTCTCCAGCTGGCTGTCCCGCTGTTCTGAGGGAAGCGGCCCTGGCTCTGGTTGAATGGGAGAGAGGGGAGCCTTGCCCCACCCTTTCTACAAGGCTCTGGGCCCTTGAAGGAATAAAATCACAGATTTTCCCTAAATACAGATTATTCCCTGGGAGCACTTTCTCGCTCTACATATCTGCTTTTTATAATTTTCCTAGACTTCGGGGTACCAAACCTCCACAGCACGAGACAGGGGTGGGATGACCCCTAGGCTCTACCATCCCCAAAGGACAGACCACCCCGTCATAGACTCCATTGTAAATCCCTTAGTTTTAGTTGTGGTATAATAACACATGAAGCCGTCTGGGATCCATACCCATTCCTAGCTCCTGCAGCAGTGGCAAACAGGTAACATTTGGCATCTTTGTACTTTCTGTTTTCTTGTTACAGTGCAACAAACAAAACTCTCTCGGACATTTGAGTATCTGGAGTCTCTCTTAGGTTCCATTTCCTTTCACTTTTGCTTTGTTGTTTTACCCCATCTGTGCTCCCTCCCCTAGTTTATTTTCTCTGTACCAAATATGTCCCTTCATATCTCAATAAAACACAACTCTTCTTGGTCTTCTTTGTTTCTCCCTCCCAGGGCCGGCTCCAGGCACTAGCTGAGCAAGCTGGTGCTTGGGGCAGCAGATTCTAAGGGGCAATATTCTGTCCAATCTTAGGGTAGCACAGCTGCGTTTTTTTTTTTTTTTTTTTGCTTTGTCTCCAGGTCCGGCTGCCCTGCACCCTGGTTCTTTTTTTTTTTTTGCTTGGGGTGGCAAAAAAGTCAGAGCTGGCCCTGCTCCCTCCCCCCCCGCCCCCGCAGCCTCAGATGTGGTGAAGAAACATCTTTCTCACTTCACCATACCTCACCTGCGTGGATTATTCTGAGACATTTTCCCTCTCCCATAGTATAAGAGGTCTGTGTATCAATAGCCTCACAGAGCTCCCATTTTGTTTTCTATATATATGAAGATGAAATACGGGGCAAAAACTGGGAAGAACAGCTAAATGCACCTGACCTCCTCACCCAGCCCCGTGAAAGACAGCGTCTAAATAATGCATATGTCAGTAGAATGTAGACTTAGTATGGAAATCCTTCCAAGATTTGCATCCTCAGGATAACACCAGAAAAAAAAATCCAGTGTCATTTTCAGATTTTCTTCTGCACCGGGGCAAAAGGCAGAAGACAGGTGACTGTAGTAGCCAGGTGTCAGCTGTTTAGTGCTGTAGTCATATCTGATCCCCTGGAATTTCCCAAGCAATGGCAAGTGTGAGTGGGAAGATGCGGATTCCAGTGAACATATCACTAATCATTGTAATGACTGAGACCATTCTAAGGATGATGGGGAAATGATTTATTGCACTTGCTAATTGCAGTGGCAGGATTAAAAATGGAAAACTCTCCTCCTGTGACACAATCCTGACCTGTCAGAGCACCTGTCCCTTACATTTGAATTAATCATGGCATTTACCTTTGTAACTCAACTGGGAATCTCCTGGAGTGCATCAATATGGAAGACAATGTCTAGGATATCTTATTTATCTTTGTTCTCTACATTATGGAGTTCTTCTCGCCACCCCTTATCATCTATTTGGGGTCTTCCATCCTGTTAATTACCTCTCCATGGACACAGACCAAGTAGATGCAAGCAAACAAACAAATCCCAGGGCAGGTTCTTGTGGAAAAGCCTCTAGAGCTCTGATCCCTGTCCTTTATCCTGTATGTTGCCAGTTATGTAGCTCAGTTTCTGCTGGTATTGCCTGCCTGTCCAGCTGTCACAGCAATTGAACACTTGCAATCACTGCTGCACATACCCTGCTGTACACTCTGTTATCTTGATTCTAATTAATCAAACTCAGACAGGCATTGGAGAGGATTCTGCATCATACAAAATGCTAATTGAGAGGAGGGACTTCTTAAACCTACTGCAAGACCTCAGAAGGACTCTTTTGCTCCTGCAGGAGAAATCTGGCATCCACATTTCTTCCCTTGTCTGTTCTATTTCCTAAACAAATATTTCCAACTATTAGATATTCCAGTAGCAGGTCCTCTGTAAATGTTAAAAACAGCAGTAGAATCTGAAACTTTCTGTTGTTTTTCTTCAGAAAGACATGATGAGAGGAAGCATATAGGGCTCATTTATAGATCTGACCGGAGGACAATTCACTTTTGCAGCAACTTTCAAGATTTCAAATATGCCGCTGTTTTCCTTCCATGTTGGAACAAAAATAAAAACACTGTTTTTTGCAAAAATAGAAGTGTGTGTGGTACTGGCCTGGGATGCAGGAGATCGAGATTCAAATTCCTGCTGTACCTGATATACAGCAAAGATTTTCATCCCAGGTCGCTCCAAAACCTGGGTCTCCCATATTCCAAGCCAGTAACCTAACCTAACCACACATGTATAGTTATAGTGTGTGGCTGGCAGTGTGTGTGCCCTGAACCTAAAATAACCTTCCTGACAAAAGTTTAATGGAAACCAATACATTTCCACAAAACATTTGCATTCTGATGAAATAACATATTTCAGTGAAATTTCATTTAAGTGAATATGTTCTAAACAGCTCTACTCATTTACGTGAGTTAGCTGCTCTGAAATGTGTAGGTTAAATCTAATTTGTGTTTCTCTTTTTTTATATTTTTAATGGCATAAATCTTAAGTTGATTACCCAGTTGGGGAATGTGATTTAGGTAGCAGTAGATAGACTGACTTGAAGGATTTCTTTAGAAAGTCCCTCTTTGCATTGAATTGATTGACCTTGTTGTGAACATATCGCTGTGCTGTCAGGAACTTGTTACTGATTGTGTGCGATGAGCAGCCATGAGCTATTTTTAGTACCATACAGCTTCTGATGCTGTATATTCACATGCAGTTTCACACATGACATAGTCAGCAGAACTGGTTATGTACTGGTGCTCAAATACATAATTCAGCAAAAGTTTCCTATTTTAATCAATTAAGTGACTTGATGATTCAATTTTAAGGTATTTGACCAGTGCTAATATTTGCATGCTACATATTGTGTGTGCAGGAAACTATGTGGCTGCTGGATTGGGATTTGGGTGCCTTTTTCCCAGTCTCAGGTCTGTTATTGACTAGGCGTATGGCCTTGGGGAAATCACTTTGCCCCCCATATGCCTTTGATCCTTTGACACCAGGCCACAGCTCCTCTTCTAACTTTAGGTATCTTTTGGAATAAACAGTGATGAGAGATTGTGGGAAGCAAACCTGCATGCTTTATTGAACATGGTATCGAATACCATTACTTTGTAGCAGGATTGAACAACAAAATAAAGTTTAGAATAATATGAAACCCAGCTAGGACAAGATATAACTGGCCTTTTACATGCACACTGTACACTCTCCAGGGTGAAGGGTTAGCTGAAAGTAATAGCGAGGACAGAGATTTTTCACTCTGCTAATTGTCATTGAATACTATAACAAAATTGGAAATTGAGCTGAGTGTGCATGCATTTTGATGACAAATCCATGTCCGAGGCTTAAGAGATAAGTAGTTGATAAGAACATAAGAACATAAGAAAGGCCGTACCGGGTAAGACCAAAGGTCCATCTAGCCCAGTATCTGTCTACCGACAGTGGCCAATGCCAGGTGCCCCTGAGGGAGTGAACCTAACAGGCAATGATCAAGTGATCTCTCTCCTGCCATCCATCTCCATCCTCTGACGAACAGAGGCTAGGGACTAAAGTTATTCTCCCATACAGTAATTTATTTTATACTTTTAACGGCTTATTATTTATTTGTAGGTTGATTGCCTAGGTTGTGAATGTGATGTAAGTAGATATAGACAGGCAGACTTTTTAATGGCTTTCTTTAAAATTTCCCTCTTATTTGAATTGATTGAATAAATTATGATCACGTCAAAGTACATGCCAGTACAGTGATAACATATTGCTTGCGGTAAGCAGCTCTGAACTAGTTCTACGCAGCCTTCTATACTGGATATTCAAATACAAGTTTTCATACTCTGCCACTACTAGTTTGTTTAATATTGTTCATACAAAGATACAATTTTAAAAAGTTGCCAAGTTTCATTGAGTGACTTAGTATTCAATTAAAAGTTTAATGTCTGTGACAAGATGAAATATACATATACTGTGTGTAAGAAATAATGTGCATGTGACTGGAAGCCAACTAATCTAGATCTAGTCTGCATTCTAGTTTGTTGTCTTGCTTTGTTTTACAAAATTGAGTATCATTTGCCATATTTTGTTGAGAAGGAAGTTGTGGTCCATGTTAACATTCGTTTCCATCTTGGAAAATATGGCTAATGCTACTTAACTTCCTTTATAAAATGCTCTGCTACCACTGGGTGAAAAGCCCTGTATGAAATGCTAAATACATTGATTTGCTTTTAGTTTTTTCTTACACTCATGTTGAAGGAGCTTTAGATTTTTTTTAAATATTTGGGGACTCACATATGATGCTATTATATAAACATTCAAATTGTCTCCTAACTGATTTTTTGAAAGTGTATTCAACTTTTGCGCTGCAGAGTGTAATAACAGATTATAAAAAATGAGCCTCTAGCATTTTTGGTTGCTAAGATATAACCTCCAAAATATAAATTGATTGTAACTAGGTACATCTGCACTGCAGCTGGAGGTGTCATTTCTGGCTTGGGTAGACATACACACACTAGGTTTGATTGAGCTAGTGGGCTAAAATATAGAAGTGTAACCCTGGTGGCACAGGCTCGCTGGCTAAGTATGTGCCTAGGGTCTTGGGAAGGATTATACTCCGGTGGCTAGCCCAGGCTGCTGTCTGCACTGGCACAGGTTCACAGCTGTATTTATCTCACTAGTTTGATCAAAGCTAGCATGAATATGGCTACCTGAGCTAGAAATTACACCTCCAACTCCAGTGTTAACTTATCCTAGTGTTGTCTGCAGAAACATTACTTCTGAGGAAGGTGTTAATTGCTTGTTTACATCACAATAGAATTTTAACTATAAAGTCTATTTGTGTTAATCTAGATTAACTATTTCATTGCTGGCCATATTAGCAGGAACATTAAGTTAGGATGTAATGGCAATATTTACACATGGGGCTGCAGAGTAGCTAGTGGCTGGCTGGGTTTCCAGGCTTCAGAACTGAGGAATTTTAAACTTTCTCTTCCTCCCATTTAAAGTAAGTGCCACCTTGCCAAAAATGATGGACAGAAGAGTTGTATCACCACCACCCAATGACTTAGTGCCAAAGAACTTCCCATCTCTTTCTATGTGCCAAATACCTCAACTATCCCCTACCCACCCATGAAAATCTCATGAAATCCCCTTATTTATTTCTATAATGCATGGAAGGAATTTAACATCAACATTAGTGAACACAAGGGGATACCATATTGGATTGAACTAGATGGGACTGGGGGTGGGGAAATAAGGGGAGATTACTCCATAAATCCATGAATCTTGCCACATCAATTATGTATAATGCACTGCATAGGCTAACAGGTCCTGGCCTATTGCACAATGCACACATATACCTCACTATGGACCACTGTCCTCATTGCAGCACCCAGCCAAAGCAGATGTGTAGACAGGGCTGGCTCTAGGCACCAGCAAAACAAGCAGGTGCTTGGAGTGGCACATTTCCAGGGGGTGTCATTTTGGCCGTCCTTTTTTAAATTTTAAACTCACTTCCTCCCCTCTCACAACCCTGCAGAAGTGGTGCCACGGAGCAGCTGGAGATCCAGCATGGGAGCTGAGAACCCACGGGACCCTGAGAGCTGTAGTTCCTTGCCTAGCTCCCTGCCTATAGAGCCAGCCCTGGAGCAGGGAAAGAACTACATTTTCCAGCAATCCCTTGGCTTCTATCAACAGGAAAGGGAGAGATAGGGAGTGAGGTAGTTGAGCCATGCTGCGAGTTGAAAGGGGTGGCATTGTGAATGGGGAACAAGTGTGACCAAGGAGGAGAAGGCTTTGCCCCAAATGTCCCCTTCAGAAGACTTACCCAGACTGCATTAGGGATACTGGTGTGATCTCACCTTGCAGCCCACAAAGAAGGAATTGGGTGGACTAAATGGACAGTGCCCCTCTCTATCTGAAGCCTAGCAAGGGAAGTACATGGATCCCACAAGAATTTAAAATGAAAAGTAAGGGAGGGGAGGCTCTGCTAGGGGACTTTGGCAGCTTTAGATACAGTACGAGGCACGTAGGAGGATTTCCATGTCTGAGCCATGGAAGCAGAAATTGACTTTTCCTTTCCAGATTTAGCTAATATTCAGAAAGGGAATCTAGCACCTGCCTTCCAGATTTGAACACCCTCAAAATTCAGGAGTGCTCAAGCTCAATTTGGGTAGCTGTTACTTCATTTCTCCCAAATCAAATATACTGATCCACTGTAACTTGCTGTAGAAAAAGTAGGGTAAGAAATGAAGAAGCAAGAAATGCTTCCAGTGGTTTTTAGGACTGGAATTGCTATTTTCAACAGCTATTGCCCTTTTTAAAAAAAAAGTTTTATTTGTTTAAAAGGAAGACAGTGAAATTGCATTGGCAAGTTCCCCATAGAAACAAAGAGTGGAACAAAAGAATAATAAAGGCATCTCAACTTTTCCTCATTTATGGAGGACAGTCTTATAATATGCAGCCAGATATCCTCCAATCACACAAGCTGAAAATTGTTCCACTTTACTGCAGTTCTGTAACCATATGGGAACCAATCCTGTCTCCGTTCTGTGCACATCCAAAATTCCTGCTGAATGACCCGCCCTGGGAGCGAGTTACCAGTGACCCAGGGCTAGGGCAGCAGGGGAGTGCGGGTGAAATGGAGAGAAAATAGATATATTAGAAAGGTATATACGTTAAAATGTGATTAGATTAAATACTTTTTCTCTCTTCAGCTTTTCCTTTGTTCCCCTTACTGTATTATAGTTAATATTTTTCGGTCTTTTTTTTGCCAAATTAAACTTTCTGTTTTCTTATTTCAATGGTGTGAACAAAACTTGCTGAGAACTTTTCAGAGACACAGATCACCAGCTACCCTACTTGAGAGCAGTGAGAGCTGTGGGCACTCAGCCACTTAAAAATCAGGCCAGGAACTTTTCTGTTTCATATTCTACTTCTGTTTAGTTATTCCTCCCTTTAGCTTTCCCCTCCCCCACACAACTATATGCAACTCTTCATCTTATCCCCAAAGTTAGTTCTTTTCTACCCCCAGCTGTTCCCCATGGATCTCTTAATTTTTATTTTTTTCTCCCAAGTTGGTATGAGAGAGCATCCTTCTCTCTGTCTCTTCCCCCTACCTCTGCCACTGCACATCCTCCATATTCATAGACTTTCTCCAACATTTCCCCTCTCCCACAGTATAAGGTACATTCAAAACCATAGCCACAGAGGTCTCACCTCTCACTCTAAGCAGGAATATAAATGGTAGGGTAAACCATGGTGAGTAGCAGCTGACCATCTGTCCACCAACCTGTGGAAGAAAATATGTAAATACCAGATATGTGAGTAGGCTGTGGATTCCAGAATTAAACCATTCTGAGATTTGCATCCCAAATATCAGCACTGGCAAAATGCTTCCCACGGTCACTTTCAGATCATAGTTAAAAGGCAGGCAGGCCGTGCATGCAGCTAACTGAATACCAACTGATCCCTGGGGAGATTTCTTCTTGAATGCCGCAAGAGGCAGGCAGTGATGACTGAGAGTAGAAAAATGTTGCCTCAGGTTAGCATTCCACTAATTATTATAATAATTTTGATCATTGGAGGGTTTGTTGGAAATGGATTTATTGCAGTCATTAATTGCCTTGACTGGATCAAAAGTAGGAAAATCACTTCCTCTGATATGATCCTGATACCTCTGAGCACATCAAGATTTGTGTTGCAGGGGACGTTAACAGTGTATATCCACAGTCTCTACTTTCCAGATACACCCAAACTGGCTCCTCTGTATACAGCATCTGTTATCCTATGGATGTTTGTAAACCATGCCAGTCTCTGGTTTGCAACCTGCCTCAACGTCTTGTACTGCGTAAAGATCATCAGTTTCACCCAACCACTCTTACTGCGAATGAAGCAGAGAATCTCTGGGATGGTTCCATGGCTGCTCCTGGGGTCGGTGCTGATTTCTTCTGTCACCTCTATCCCATTGTTGTGGAATCCGAGTGCAATTCAGCCCTGCAACTTAACAGGGGATCATCTAGAGAACAACTCTGTGGCAGACATTCATTTGGATAGCCCATATCTCTTTTTTTTCCTGTACATTGCAGGGAGTTTCTTTCCTCTTACAATATCTTTAGTGTCTTCAATCCTATTAATTACTTCTCTATGGAGTCACACCAAGAAGATGCAACAAAATATAGCCAGCTTCAGGGATCCCAAGACAGGTGCTCATATAAATGCCATTAAAGCATTGATCTCTTTCCTTATCCTCTATGTTTCCAGTTTTGCTGCTCAAATTATATCATTACTGCTTAACAAGGTAGATAACTACATCTGGACTTTTGAAATCTGTGCAATAATGATTGCTGCATATCCTTCAATACACCCCATTATCTTGATTTTAATTAATTCCAAACTAAAAGAGGCATCAGTGAGGATTATCCAGTGTGCAAAGTGCCATCTGAGAAAAGAGACTTCTTAAACCATATCATGAGATCCCAGAGGGATGCTGTCTCTCCTGAAATAGAACTGGAATCAAGCCTGACCCCCCTTTTCTCAACATTTATTCTCTTTTCCACCCTATCCCTCAATTAAAAATGACTTCCCCCTCTTAGGTATTAGTATGACTGGCACGCTTTGCAACCTCAGAATATTGGCAGAGATTCAAATTTTATTTCCATCACTTTTCTCCATATGCACATCACCAGAGGAATCCATTTGAATTGGTCATCCATGTGGGGCCAAATCATCTCTATAATCACAAAGAAGAGTATCTGGCCTTGTGGTTTCTAAAGACCAGAGGGAATAAATGGAAAAGAAGCCAAACATGAACATTCTGGGCATCTTAAGTGACAAACTATGGACAGGATGCAGTGTGGGCCCAGTCTTCCAGTTTTGTGGTGTTTGAATCGGACAGTAAACGTATATGCACCGCTGGAGGTGGGGGGAGAAAAGCACAGTCAAAACTTACACAGGGATTAGTGAATCTGGCATCAAACATCATCTCATTGCTCCAAGACCTGAGACCAAAGAAAGATTAGATCTGGAGGAAACATGCCTGTATTCGTACATAACCGGCTCAGTATGTACACATGATGTGTTTCCCAGCTTGATGATTCAGCTAAAAATAATACAAAGACAAAAACTAGGCATGTGAAAATAGGCAGCTGGATTGTGTTTGTAGATCAGGGGTAGGCAACCTATGGCACGCATGCCCAAGGCGGCACGCAAGCTGATTTTCAGTGGCACTCACACTGCCCGGGACCTGGCCACCAGTCTGGTGGGCTCTGCATTTTAATTTAATTGTAAATAAAGCTTCTTAAACATTTTAAAAACCTTATTTACTTTACATACAACAATAGTTTAGTTATATATTATAGACTTATAGAAAGAGACCTTCTAAAAACGTTAAAATGTATGACTGGCATGTGAACCCTTAAATGAGATTGAATAAATGAAGACTCGGCACATCACTTCTGAAAGGTTGCCGACCCCTGTTGTAGATTATAACCTGAACAGAGTTTGTATGCATTAAGGCTCTGATATGCATTTAGCAATTTGGGGATTTAAATAGCTGATTCAAATTCACCCTCTTGTGCAAAGATATGCTTTATAATAGCTTGCTTTTTAGATGTTTATTGCCAAGATGATGAATATGGTATAGATACAGGCACAAAGACTGACTTTCACGGTTGCGCTAGAAAATTCCTTTCAGCATTGAATTGTCAGTGTTCTAATCTAGTCCCTGCACATGTGATTTGATAACTGATTGCTTGTTTCAGAGTAGCAGCTGTGTTAGTCTGTATCCGCAAAAAGAACAGGAGTACTTGTGGCACCTTGCGAGCAGTCATGAGCTATCTCTAGTACTGCAGCCTTCTATATTGTACATTCATATGCGGTTTCACATACTGTACAGCCACTCGAGCTGGTGGAAGACTTTTGATCAAATACATAATTCAACAGATGTTCCCATGGTTCATCAAATAATGTGCCGAATTGTTCAGTTTTTAAGGTATTGGCCCAGCTCCAGTTTTCTCACACTATATGTTCTGTGTACAGGAGTATGGTTGGGTACAGGATTGTAAGTCTGCAGGATCCCAGTACTGGAATTGACTAGCAGCATGGTTTAGGGTAAATCACTTGCTCTTGTTGTGTCTGTTTCCATCTGTAAAAATGGGGTTAATTGTATTTACCCCTATTTGTAAAATGCTTCTAGATCACCAGCCAAAAATAGCTATGTAAATGGAAAGTATATCAGTTTGCTTTGATTATGTTTTCTTGTCTTTGTTTTTCATTGGTTTTGTTGAAGGAGCTTTTACAGATAAATAAACATTTATTCAATATAATGAATGTGCAAATGACCACATAGTTGCTTTTTGGTGAGTAAGAGTGGGAAATTCATTGCATAATTTTCTGCAGAATCTAGGGTCATATTTTTTTTAAATGATGACATTTGCAGTATTTAGAGTTGCAAAGTCAACTTGCAAAATGTGAGCTGAATGTGAAATGACATGGTGATATCTGCCCCAAAGTACAAAAACAATAGCTGTGAGATGAGTCAAGTCCTCTCCCTCTCATCTTCTTAGTCTTATTTCTGAAATCTACTAATAATAAGTATTTTACTGCTGAACAACTTAGTAGAAAAAATGTGTATGTGATTTTCAGTCAATGCTGGATATAATAGCAGGTATTGGTGCAGGGTGTACTGGGGAAACTAGTTGCTGTCAATATCTCTTACGTTGGTAAATGTGAAAAGAAAAACCTTCACTTCCGTTTTAAAGTTCTCTACACTTTCAGTGGGGGGAAAGTTTGGGGGTGCAGTGCTCTGTAAGTCAGAGTTCCCACCACTAAATCTACAAGGATTTGCTGACAGCCAGAGCCGCACCGCCCCAGGCTGACGGCTCTCAGTGCCCCACAATGCACCACATTGACAGCTGGTGCAAGCACTCCTGAGGAAGATGTGCATTGCCGACAGAAGGAGTTAGTGTGGACATACAACACCGATTTAATTACTGCAGTGACCTTAATTTTGTAGTGAAGACATACCTATATAATCATAGAAATTTAGGGCTGGAAGGGACCGTGCAGACATCAAGGCCCCTGTGCTGAGGCAGGACCAAGTAAACCTAGACCATCCCCAGCTGTTTGTCCAACCTGTTCTTGAAAATCTCCAATGATGGGGATTCCACAGTCTCCTTTAGAATAAGCCTGTTTCAGAGTTTAATTACTCTGACAGTTAGAAAGTTTTTCCTAATATCTAACCTAAATCTCCCTTTCTGCAGATTACTTCTTGTGCTACCTTCAGTAGACATGGAGAACAATTATCACAGTCCTCTTTATAACATCCCTTAACACAGTGTTTCTCAAACTGGGGTCGCCGCTTGTGTAGGGAAAGCCCCTGGGGGCCGGGCTGGTTTGTTTACCTGCCCCATCCAGAGTTCTGGCTGATCGCGGCTTCCACTGGCTGTGGTTCACCGCTACAGGCCAATGGGGGCTGCTGGAAGTGGCAGCCAGTAAGTCCCTCGGCCTGCACCACTTCCAGCAGCTTCCATTGGCCTGGAGCAGCGAACCACAGCCAGTGGGAGCCACGACCGGCCGGACCTGTGGACGGGGCAGGTAAACAAACCGGCCTGGCCCACCAGGGGCTTTCCCTACCCAAGCAGCGACCCCAGTTTGAGAAACACTGCCTTAACATATTTGAAGACTCTTACCAGGTCCCCCCTCAGTGTTCTTTTCTCAGGACTATACAGGGCCAGTTTTGGTAACATTTCCTCATAGGTCAGGTTTTTAAAATCTTTTATCATTTTCGTTGCTCTCCTCTTGACTCTCTCTTTGTCCACATATTTCCTAAAACATAACATCCAAAATTAGACATAATACTCCAGCTGAGGCCTGTGACAAGTAGAGGGTCCCAATTACCTCTCACGTCTTACATATGATACTATTCTTAATACACCCCAGAATATTAGCATTTTTCTCAACTGGCACATTACGGACTCATATTCAATTTGTGATTTACAATAACCCCAGTGTTACCACCTAGCCAGTTAACCCCCACTTTGTAGTTGTACATTTGATTTTGCCTTCCTAAGAAAGGTACTTTGTATTTGTCTTTATTGAACTCCATCTTGTTAAATTCAGACCAATTCTCTGATTTGTCAAGATTGTTTGTTTTGAATTCTCATCCTGTCTTCCAGAGTGATGGTAACCCCTCCCATCTTGATGGGATCCACACATTTTATGCGTATTCTCCACTTCATTATCCAAATTGTTAATGAAAATATTGAATAGTACCAGACCCTTGACGGACCCCTCTTGATACATTCTCCCAGTTTCGTAGCGAACCACTGAAAACTACTTGTTGTGTGCAGTCTTTCAACCAGTTGTGCAGCCACCTTATAGTAATATCATGTAGACCACATTTCCCTAATTTGCTTATGAGACTGTCATGTGAAACTGTCAGGAACAAATCATACCAAAACAATATCGTTTCCTTCTCTGGGGGGAAGCTGTTGACGTGATAGATCTTGATTTTAACAAGGCTTTTGAGACGAATTCATGCTGGCTGTTCCTTATAACCCTATTATTCTCTAGGAACTTAAAAACTGATTGTTTAATAATTTATTCCAATATATTTTCAGGTATGAAAGTTAGTCTATGTATAATTCCCTGAGTTCTTTGTTCCCCTTTTTAAAGTCAGGTACAATGTTTCCCTTTTTCCCGTCCTCAGAGATAATTGCTAAGATTCCCAGGTTGCTTCAATTAGTGCCTTAAGTATAATAGGGTGAATGCCATTAGACCCTGCCTACTTGACTAAATCTAACTTACCTAAATACTCTTCAAGCTGTTCTTTTCTTATTTTGGCTTGCGTTCCTTCCCCCTTGTTGTTTGACTCATAGGACTGAAGGGACCTTGAGAGGTCATCTAGTCCAGTCTCCTGCATTCATGTCAGAACTAAGTATTATCTAGATCATTAGTATTAATTGTGTTGAGTATCTGGTCACCATTAAACTTGTAACTGAGGACTGAAGCAAAATTGGCATCAAACATCTCTACTTTCTTGATGTCATCAGCTATTAGCTCTCCATCTTTCTCTTGCTCCTAATGCATTTAAAGAAACTTTTCTTACTGCCTTTTATATCCCTTGCAAGGTGTAACTAATTTTGTGCCTTACTCTTTCTAATTGTGTCCCTGTATGCTCGTGCTGTTCTTTTTTATTTCTCTTTAACAAGTCCATGTTTCCACTCTTTGATTTTCAGGTCATTAAAGATCTCCTGATGGAGCCGTATTGGCCTCTGACTATTCTTCCTAGCATTCCTTCACATCAAGAGAGTTTACAGTTGTGCTTTTAATACTGTCTCCTTGAGAAATCCCCAGCACTCCTGAACTCTTTTCCCTTAGATTTTCCTTCCATAGGACCTTACCTAGCTATTCTCTGAGCTCATTAAAGCTTGCTTTTTTGAAATCTATTGTCCTTATTCTGCTGTTCTCACTACTTCCTTTCCTTAGAATTATGGTCACTTTCACCCAAATTGCCTTGCACCTTCAGAATCAAGTCTAAAATGGCTGTCCCCCTGGTTACTTCCTCTACTTTCTGATACAAAAAGTTTCCCCCAGTACATTCCAAAAACTGAATGGAAATTTTGTGTTTTGCCGTATTACTTTTCCAACATGTCTGGTAGTTAAAGTTCTCTATTATTACCAGGTCTTGTGTTTTGGATATTTCTTTTGTTTGTTCTACAAATTCCTCATCTACCTCCTTTTTATTTTTATCCATACACTTTCAGCTGGTCGGCCTCTTATCTACCTTTGGACCTCAGAGCAAGTGTATATAGTCTTAATATATAATGCAAACCTCATCCCTTTTGGTTTTGCCTGTCCTTTCTGAAAAGCTGTGCCCTTCTATACCAATATTTCAGTCATGAGACTTATTTCACTAAATCTCTGTGTCACCACTTAAGTCATAGTTTGGTTTATGCACTAATATTTCAAGTTCTTTCTGTTTATTTTCACATATTCTTTGCATTTGTGGATAGATATCTAAGATGTTTAGCAGATTCCTGCTTTCATTCATCGTTCTCTTCCTATTGAGATCTTTCCTTTGTCCTTCCTGGAAATATTCTATTTATTTCCTACACATGCTGCCTCAACTTTCCTTACTCGGTTGGTTTAAAATAATTTCTTTGGGTGGCTGTAATCCAATAAACTATTTTGTTCATTTCTATATCTGGTTTATCCTGGTCAGCAGACACAGGAAAACTGCTCAGTGGTTTGGCAAACTTGTTTCAAACAGACCTTGTTGAGACCTCTCTTATTTGCAGCACCAACTGGGAGCGAGACCTAGCACAAATGGAAAATTTCTATAGGGACTTTGCAAGTATGGCAAATGTGGTGAATCTGAGTGAGAAGATGTTGATTATAGATGAGCTGCAATTGGAATTTCCATCCCACAGGAAATTTCCCATTTTAAAAAAATGTTCCAGTTAGGATTGAAAGGTCAGAAATGCAATCTTTCCCAGGGAATAGGAATTGTCAAGAAATAATGCTTCTACCTCCCAAATCTCCTTGACTCAGCAGAAGCCTTCCAAGTGGGCTGCCCAGGAGCCTGGGGCTCTGGTTTTGTGGTAGCCTGCCTGGATTCCATTGAAATCAACACATTCCTGCAGAACATTTCTGTTTCAACACGTCACCATTTTCCAGAGGAGATAAGTTCTGTTGGAAAATTTCTGACTAGCTCTAATGCATTTCAGGGGATGTCTCTGAAATGGATCAAGTTTTCCTGCAACATCAATTGTCCAGTGTAGAATACCAATTGGTTAGTGTAGAAAATATTCATCTGCCTTTTGTCTCAAAGCAGGAAGAAATTTGAAAATGATATACCTGAAAATGTTTTGTGTTGTTCCTGCGGATGCAAATCTTGGAAGCATTTCATTATTGAGTCAACATGCTACTCAATGGTATCTGAATATTTTTTCACACTACTGCTTACAGCTGCCCAGCTGTATTTATCTGTTCTCTCTAGAGAAAGTGATTGGGTGACCATCTATTTTCCAGGAAGGGGACAAAGGGTACTCCCATACAGTGGGAGAAGAAAAATGATTGGGGAGTGAATAAAGGTAGGTATTAGAGTAGTAAGATCTATAGGGAAGCTTTCCCTCCTTTACTCTTCACATTTTGGGAAAATAAAGAATTAACAAGCCTAAATAGGACAGAGAAAATGACTATATATATGTTGAGCTCAGCTATAACAGTGGCAACACAGAGGATAAGGAAAAAGATCAGAGCTTTTATGGCCTATATATGAGCACCTGCAGTAAGAGTCGTGAAGCTGGCTGCACTTTTGTTACAGCCACCAGGTGTACCAAAGAGAGGTAATTAACATTATGGATGTCTCCAAAAATATCACAAGAGAAAAGGAAGAGGCCATATCATACACAGAAGACAGATGTGGAAATCTGAGATGCCCCAGTTAATATCTGCTGCCCTGCTTTCTCTGTTGAGTTCAATGGGTACGTTTTATAAGTAACTGAGACAAAAGGGAGAGAGGTGACAGAGGGAATGGCACTAAAACCAGGAGCACAAGGAAACCATCCTAGCAATTCTCAGCTTCCATTGCAGGAAAACTAGCTAAGTGAAACTGACCATCTTCAAACACCTGGAGACGATGAGTCAAGTGGTGAACCAGACACCGTCAGGGTTTGCAAACATCTATATGACAGCGGTTGTTTTATACACGAGACTATCTAAACGTCTCTGGAGAGAATAAAGATTAGATGATCTTATAGCACGTCAGTGGCAGACTCAAGAGGTCTGATTTCCAGCTCCAAGTTGAATCCACTAAACCACTGCTGCCCTTTGAAGTCACAAGGATTACAAGGCAATGTCCCTAAACCTCTCAGATTTGCTTTGCTTCTGGATGACTTTCTGGTCAGTTCTCTGTGTAGTAATCATGATTCGTTTGCAGAGCTCTCCAATCAGGAAATACCAAGAAGCAGTGGCGTAAGTGAGAGCTTATTGCAGAATCCTTTTCTGATTTGTACTGTGCATTTGGGTGTGTGGGCAAAGTTCCAGAGCATGGACAGAGATGGAAAATGCATCTCTTAGCCTCTGAAGAGGATAAAAGTTGGCACGGTTAAGGGACCCAAGATGTCTGGGTTCAGTGTCCATCTCTGTCGCAGTCTTCTGCTGTTTCCTTGGGCAAGTCACTTGGAGCCAGACTGTCAAAGGTATTTAGGCACCTGAACATGCAGATAGGTGCCTAGTGAGATTTTCACTGGCAGGTAGGTACCTAACTCCCATTGATGCTATTGAAAATCCCATTAGGAGCCTATCTGCATCTTTCGGAACTTAAATACCTTTAAAAATATGTTCCTTTAATCTCTCTGAGCCTCAACTCTGTGTGGAAAATGGGGAAAATAATACTTCCCTCCTCTCAGGAGTGTTGAGGACAAATTGATAAACACTTGTCAGGGCCTCAGATAGTACAGAGATAGAGGGAATGTGTAGCATACATGGTAGCCTAGGTTTTGTCTTGGTGGGGGGAAATCATCAAGAGCAGAATGGGGAAGACAATACCTCATTGGTTACACTTTGTTCACATGTTCAAGGTTTTTTTCATGACCACTGGAGCTAAAAACATCACCTTTAAATATGACAGTCTCAAACATCAGTTTCACATCAAAAATATTCAGTAATGAACATAATGACAGATGATGAATATTGGTAAAATTGCCAATTTAACTAACAAAAATGTAAAGACCGCCTATTCTTTTCATGCTCTCAACATCAACAAATGAGCAAGTGTTCTAATTGCAACAGTCAGTGTGAGGGGTATGGAGAAAGGGGAGACAGGCAGATAAAACAAAATATAAACTAATAATAAATGAATAAACTGTAAATTCTTAAATTCGGCACTCAGGCCATGATCCTGCTAATACTGAAATCTGCGCTTAACTTTAAGCATAGGAGTAGTACCAGTGACGTCGAGTTTGAGAAGGATACATTATTCATAGGTAAGGAAGAGGTTAAATTCCTGCTTTTTTAAGTGCAAAAGTCAGTTCAGCCAAAACTATACATTCAGGAGCAATGCCTCCATGATATGTTAGGTTTTAGTTGGAATTATGGAATAAAAACACATTGACCTTCCTCAACTTCCGCTCAACCTGTCCACTATCATTACCCTTTTCTTGTAAGCATGACAGAAGAAATGGGTCTTCAGGAAGGATTTAAAAGAGGTATAGTTAGGTGCTTTACAGATCAGCTCAGGGAGGGCTTTTTATAAGGGTCAGTTCAGGAAGGACATATAGTTACAGTAAAACCAAAACCCACGGGCACTTAAATCAGCCTGTCATTATGTCCACATAGGGCACAACATTTTTTTGCTGGAGTAAAAAAATATACATTCGTCCAAGAAAGGAGCCTCGTGTTATTTTTTTACAACAAGGTCAATTTGCTTGTTCCTCTGAGCAATATGCCCTCCTGTTTATGGAGATGATGGTCTATTTATGACAACAGAGCAGAGCTTCTCAGGCTGACTAATATGGAGATCCGGAATTTTGTTATAGGTGCTATCCAGCAGCATACTGTGGTGTTTCTTTTCCTGTTATTATTCAGTTTGCTAATTCAATATGAAAGCTATTTAAGCAATAATGCTCTGGAATTGTGTTAGCAAACAGAGCCACTGATATGACATTAAGAACACAATAAACAATACATTAAAGTATATTATAGGTCTGGCTTGAACTGATAAAAGCCAGGACATTCAGCCTTGAGGATAGTCCCATATAACAAGCACTCCTGAATAGTGACAATGGGTCATGGGAAGGACGGAGTTTGAGCCTGCCTTCTGCTACAGGACATTGTTGGTTGGAAAGAAATGTACTTTGCTTGCTCACTAACTACTTTTCTATATTAAATAGATTTTATCCTTCTTTTTTTTTCTCTTCCAAATCATTTATATCAAAAAGGACTTTATGGCATGAAAGCTGGAGATGAACCAGTAGGGTGTTAGGGGATGCTCTGTGCTTCAATGTAGATTGAAACCTAGGAGGAGCTCTGGTTGTACCAGCCAAGGAAGAGGTGGAATAGTGTGAGGAGCCCTGGTCCCCAAGCCAGGAAAAGGAGGTGGATCTCCCTTATACTTCTCAGCACAGAAGGGTGATCTGTGTTCCCCATAACCCCACTTACGGTATTCCCTTGGGATGCTGCTCTGGCTTCTTCCAGTTGGCAATACTTTCTGCCCTACTTAAATTTCACTGCTGTGTGCTGCTAGATGGCTGCCACCTACCACCCCGGAGCTGGCTGCCTCTTGGTAGTGGAGGAAAAGATTCGTGTATATATAATATTTACAAAGCATTTTGTAATCCTTTCTGATTACAAGTGCCAAATAAATATAATATTATCATAGTATGTAGAGATATAGGTGCTAATCAAATCACAGATTACTTGGCATGTGTTATACAAAAGGTCAGACTAAATGTTCTAGGAATCTGTTATTTCTGGTCATACAGTTTAAAAAATAATCCTGATTTCTGAATATTTTTTGTAAATAAAAGCACCAGGTTTGATTCAGTGTGGTTGTATTGTGAGCTACTTGTGAGTAGTTGATAACTACTGGCTGCCTATGAATGTATTACTGAATATTGGAAGTTTCACAGTTTTTTGGCTGAAAACTCCTACTGAAAGTATGTTGTTGACAATTTATTATTATTCTGTTTTAAAAGTTTCAGTCATCCAATCAGATAATAGGAACAACACTCTGTGACTCAGGTAACCAACCACACACCACAAATGGTAAATAATTGAACCACAAATAACAACTGAACAATTCAATAATTGCATGACTGGCAGACTAAAAATATATCATGCCATCTGGTCCGTGAATACTTAACAATAGTGAATACATTCATGAAAACAAGGATCAGCTAGTGAATGATTTGGGAACCAAATCCCTGATCCTGCAGTTGCACCCATGCAGAGCCCCACTGAAGCCAAAGGTCTGTGCATGTTAATCTGATTGGAAGTTTGGGGCCCAAAGGAGAGGAAGGATGGCTTTGTATCTGAGGTACAGGACTGGCAATTGGGAGATCTAGCTCTGTCTGAGACTTACTGTGGAGCTCAAGCAAGTCACATACCCAGTCCCAGCCCAGGGCCGCAGACTTTGCCTAGTCCTCTAAAAATCTCTGTGTAGGATTCAGAGCCTAAGTTCCAGTCTGAGCTGCAATTTCAAAGCACTGTCCACACAGCTGTTTTTAGAGCGCTAATGTGAGCCTTGTCCACCCAGACTGGGGGGTGTGTTTCTGCCGGCTCTACAGTGCTGTGTAGAGTCCCCTTTAACAGACATATTTTTAAAGGAATTTAGTCACCCAATGATGCCTATAGCTGCCTAGTCACTTAGGCACATTTGAAAATCCCACTAGGTTTCTAACTGCATTTTTAGGTGCTGAAATATCTTTTAAAATATGGGCCGTAGTCTGTCTCTCTCTCTCTCTGTCCCAATTCCCCCATCTGTAAAATGGGGACAATAATACTTCCTATTGTCTATTTAGATTGGCCCTTACCCTGTGTCTGTACAGCACCTAGCACACCAATGCTACAGTTTCAGTTGAGGTCTCCAGATAACATGAGAACACAAACAATAATGAAAGGGGACTGACTAGTTTTGTACTAGTTTTGACAATATTTTTACAGTAAGTGCATGTTTTAATTTATATAAGTGTGTATCTATAATATAGATACACACAATGGGTGAGTATATGAAATATAATAAAAAATGGAAGAATATCCCAATAAATGGTTCTCTAAATTATTTGAAAACAATCTGCTTTCATGAAATCCCATTTGGTAATGGAAATAAGCAGTTTTTCTTTTTTAGCCAATCCATATCAAGTAAAAACATTTCAGTAACTTAATATTGTCTCAGTGCAATCAACAGGAATTTATTTGAAGCAATGTATTTTTGTTTGTTGGTTTAAATCAATACATTTCAAATAGTTGCATCTTAGGTGTAACCAATATATTAGTCTTTAAACCAGCAGAGCATATGTCTTTATTTAAATCTAATGTGATGTTCTTAACCAGCACATGTTTACTTAAAATGAATATAGATTTGCTGAAACCAATACAGCGTAGCACAGGTATCATCTCTGAAGTAATGCAGAAAATATATTTTAATGTTAACCAGTATGGTAGCTACATGGCACTTAAAATCCTCTCTTTAGAAAAGTCAATATCAGTTAAGATGCATTCAGGAAACACAGCTGTGTTTTTGTTCTGTGGAAGCCCTTAGCTCTCCTATGGAGACTGACTGCCTGATTCCTGATTCTGCCCTGCCTGCTCCATACCACTCTGGATATAGGAGGTGTATATACTGGGTGAAAGAAGCCCTATGGAATGCACCTAATTTAAGGGAATTATTTGGTTGACAGAAAGACTATTACCTCTCCTCCTGCCCCAGTATCCTTTGGGGCATGGAGATATGCATTACAAGAATACACTTTCTTCTGTATATTTTCTGCTGCTGCAACCACCATTATTATTTCTGATGTATTTGACTGTGTCAGCATCTAGAGGCTCCAGTCAAGGATCAGGACCCCATTGTACTATGCAAGATATTGACTATACGGATAGCAGCACCTGTAGCTACATATGTGTCTCTACATTGTGAACCCAGCAAATTCTGGAAACTCCCATACTACAAATCAGTACATGGCTCATGCTATGATACAGTACTGACTTTCTTCCCCTTGTCTCTTACCGTATTTTGATTTCCCTCACAGTAATTTATGAGGGTTTTCAAAAGCCCCTTGTTAGCATAGCCAGTCTTAAGGCTCCAAAAAGGAGACTCTTAGCTTTCATTTCATTTTTTTGAAAGTGAACTCCTAGCCCTTTTCCTGACCAAGAAGGCTTGTGGTTTCTAAACCCAAGTACCCTTCCTGGAGGACTCATGCCCAGCATCTCCTTCTGCCACCCCAATTTATATAGAGGGATCTCCAGCTGATTTTAGCTGTATGCAATGTGGAGATAAGCAGTTTCTCAAGTAGTTGGCTCCCTGCACTTTAGGTCTTCAAAGGTAACAACCAACACCATCAATTGCACCCAAAACTTATCAGCAACTAGTGCTGGTCTTGGCAATGCTGATGCAATGTGCTCCTGACTGAAATGTTGTTGAGTAAATAGCAGCCTCATTCTGTGCTAATTTCCGTACCCAACTGATCTTAAAATATAGCTCCATGTAGAACATGTTACAGCAAAGTAATTTCAAGGTGATAAAGCCATTGATAACTATGGCAAGGTGTGCTTGGGAAAGGAAATGTCACATACTTTGTACCAGGCAGAGGTGGAATACAATGCTCATAGCCAGGTCTGCAACTTCGGCATCTGCTTATGGCCCGGAACCAAAGCCCCATGAAGTCACTGGGCTTGGGATAAGGGTTTTGTTTTATTTATGGTCCTCAGTTTGTTGGTCTTATATAATCTTCAGCAGTTCTCCTGCTGCTTCACCACTGAATCCCACCACTACTATCTCATTCTTATTTGGATTGAGTCGCAAGCAGCTAGCCCTCATCAAGCCTCCCCAGCTTATCTAGACACTGTGTTTTTCATTTCACTGCACTAGCAAGGTCATATGTGACAAAGATGTATATGCATCTATCTGAAGTATGGATGAATTCATAAAGAAAATGCAATGCTGTATCAATTATTTTGAAATTAACCAACCCTTTTCTAAAAGAAACCCAAAAATACTTTATTACTGATTCGAAAGTGACAGGTTCTGACAGCTTGTCATCCACTGCATAAAACTCAGCTGGAGCCTGCTTTACTCCCATATGCTGACATCCACTCATTCATTATTTCTGAAACGTTAACCTCAACTTCCAGCTGATGGATTTGAGGGGGCAATAATCAAGCAAAGCTCATTTAAGGCAATGGTACAAACCACTCCTGGCTTTCTCAACCATTGTTGTTTTTTTAAATCCAAGGCATTGGTGAGATTTTCAGATGGTTCAGAATGTTATGGATTTCTCATTATGAGGTAGCAGATCAAAACTAATGAATACAGCTGTGAATGAAATATATCTGATCAAATGAGTTCCATATAATGGAGGTTATAACACAGTCTTTATATCACCTTCCAAGAGACATGTTTTATCTTTACAGTGAAAATGTCTATAATGAAAACAGGACAATTATATTCCTTATGAACTAAGATGTATATATGGATATGGTGTAAAAAAAAATCCTCGTGATAAGATTGTCATATAAACCAGCAAAACAGAGCTAAGATTGTGCCTTTACTCATGGTACTGAGCGCTGATGCAGCAGTCTCTGTATCCTAATGTAATCCGATGTTGATAATAACTCATAATGCATACACTTACCAGTTGCATTAAGGTTGCCTGGGCAACCTTAATTCTGCATTTCCTAACTATTGAGTACTTGAGTTTCAACATTAATGTTGTTTTAACATAGGAAATTGCATCCATAAACCCCTTATGTTTTCTAAAAATTTAAAACAGAAAAAAACAAAATGTCACCCCCTTGAACCATAGCGCATGTCCGTCCGTCCCCCGCCCCGTGGGTCATCAGCAGGGTTGGGGCCTTTACATCCACAACATAGTGCTTTTACTTGAACTAATGGAGTAATTTGACTTCTGTAACTCAGCCACAGGTTAGGGGTCTATTACAGGAATGTGTGGGTGAGGTTCTGTGGCCTGCCATGTGCAGAAGGTTTGACTAGATGATCATGATGGTCCCTTCTGACCAGAGTCTATGAGTAATGGGAAGCAGTAGAAAGCTATTATCTTCTATATGGCACTGCCACAAAACAGGGAATGGAGACCCCAAATTTGCCATTGGATTTCACAGCTATTTGCTAGATACCTAGAAATATTGACTCTCTGCACTCCTGGGTTTTAGTCCAGTGGAGTGTGCAGTAGGGGTTAGATCCTTCTGCCCTCCCCCCTCCCAGCCTCTCTCTGTCCCCTTTTGTTCATATACCCTCCCTCCTACTTCACCTTCCCCTACTGCTCTGACTTCTAGCTCCTGTTTCCTCATACAACTCCTATCCTCTCCGCTCCATGGCCTCTAGGATGGAGCATACTCAATCGTTCTGTGTGGATGGATGGCTCATGTAAGTCCATTTGGCACATAGGAACTATGAGGGGCTGGAGCATGCCCAGTGCAGGTGGAATCTCATGAAAACTTAGTGACCAAACTCTAACAACTCTCTGCAGAGCATATGTGAACTGAAACTTTCAGAGGTTCATAATTTGACCAATGTTAGGGAATTTTTTCATGGGCATGCCAAAAGGCACACCGCTCGCATCAGGCAGACCCCCTGGCAGATTTCAAGTCTCTGCTACAAAACATGGAGTTGTGGGAGCTTTTCACCAAAACAGGTGTAAGAATATTTTTAACATGGTGAAAACAATACATTTTCTCTTTATTCTCATTCTCTGAAACAGCAGAACTGTTTTAGCTGAAACTTAAAAAAAATTCGTCTGAGGCAGACACCTGGCAGGAAAAATTTCAGATGGTTAAATGATTAAAATTTGACAGAGTTATAAGTAACTGGAGACTGCATCTTATATTGAGAAGCCTTGTGTAACCTTTGTTACAGGTGTCGATGCCTGAGCCATCTATAATATTAATCCGCAGTAGTTCAATAATTGGCACAAAATATACACCTCTCTCTCATGTATATGGAGCAGCACCAGGAGAGAGCATGCCTGCTGGAAGCACAGTCTCTCAGGTGCTTCATACTACTTTCTACTCAAAGTTGTAACCGAATCTCACAATCTAGTCCTTAAGTGGAACTCACTCTGACATCTATGAATCCAGCTACATGTAAAGTTTTGTCAAACTGTGGCATTTCCTACTATGCTCCAGAATCCCTATTTATTGGGGGAAGCAGATCTCCTTCCTTAAGCCACTACTTCAGGTCATGGTGGCATGACACCATGCTAGCTACTAGGTAGGAAACAGCTGATATTTTATATCTGGCAAGTCCAGGAAATTGGTTACATCCTTAGCTTTAAGCTGAAGCCAATATTACTTCAAAGCAGTTTTGTTTGCAAAACATAATAGATATTTTTCACCCCCACAAAAGCAGGAACATGCAAACACCAAAATACTTATTGCCTACTTTCCTGAAGAGGATCTTAAATAAAATTTCTCACTTCCTACAGGTCAATGTCGCAAAGGCTAAAGTTGTGGATACAGATATTATCTACTAACTCTGGAAGGAAAATATCCTTTCCTCAGATCCCTGCAGATGAATGAACCTATGTAGTAACTTTACAGAGAGCACCTCACCGACTTGTCCCTTATGGGGACACACTATTAATCTCTTTCTGCTTCTATTCTTTTCCTGAAAGCACCTATAATTTCCTTTTGATGCTCTCCATCTGCAAAGGGGGGAATATATAGTATTTCTAGACATACAAAGCACGTCTACAAATGCCATTTATTTTAATATTTTTATGTTTTCTACATTTTCAAATATATTGACTTCAATTATAACACAGAATACAAAGTGTACAGTGTTCACTTTATATTTATTTTTTATTACAAATATTTGCACTGTAAAAAACAGAAGAAATAGTATTTTTCAATTCACCTAATACAAGTTCTGGAGTGAATCTCTTTATCTTGAAAGTTGAATTACAGATGTAGAATTATGTACAAAAAAACTGCATTCAAAAATAAAACAATGTAAACCTCCAAGTCCACTCAGTCCTATTTCTTGTTCAGCCAATCACTCAGACAAACAAGTTCGTTTACATTTGCAGGAGATAATGTTGCCTGCTTCTTGTTCACAATGTCACTTGAAAGTGAGCACCGGTGTTCTCATGGCACTCTTGTAGTTGACATCGCAAGATATTTACTTGTCAGATGCGCTAAAGATTCATATGTCCCTTTGTGCTTCAACCACCATTCCAGAGGACATGCATCCATGCCTATGACAGGTTCTGCTCGATAACAATGCAAAGCAGTGCGGACCGACGCATGTTCATTTTCATCATCTGAGTCAGATGCCACCAGCAGAAGGTTGATTTTCTTTTTTGGTTGTTCGAGTTCTGTAGTTTCCACATAGGAGTGTTGCTCTTTTAAGACTTCTAAAAGCATGCTACACACCTCATCCCTCTCAGATTTTGGAAGGCACTTCATATTCTTCAACCTTGTGTCGAGTGCTGTATCTATCTGTAGAAATCTCACATTATTACCTTCTTTGCATTTTGTCAAATCTGCAGCAAAAGTGCTCTTAAAATGAACATATACTGAGTCATCATCCGAGACTACTATAACATGAAATATGTGGTAGCATGTGGGTAAAGTAGAGCCAGAGACATACAATTGTCCCCCAAGGAATTCAGTCACAAATTTAATTAACACATTATTTTTTTATCAAGTGTTATCAGCATGGAAACATGTCCTCTGGAATGGTGGCTGAAGCATGAAGAGGCACACGAATGTTTAGCATACCCGGCACATAAATACCTTGCAATACTGGCTACAAAAGTGCATGTGAATGCCTGTTCTCACTTTCAGTTGACATTGTAAATAAGAAGTGGGCAGCATTAGCTCCTGTAAATGTAAACAAACTTGTCTGTCTTAGTGATTGACTGAACAAGAAGTAGGACTGAGTGGACTTGTAGGCTCGAAAGTTTTACTTTTTTTTGTTTTTGAGTGCAGTTATGTAACAAAAAATCTACATTTGTAAGTTGCACTTTCACAATAAAGAGATTGCACTCCAGAACTTGTATGAGGTGAACTGAAAAATACTATTTCTTTTCTTTATCATTTTACAGTGCATATATTTGTAATAAAGTAATATAAAGTGAACAGTGTACACTTTGTATTCTGTGTTGTAATATAAATACATATATTTGAAAATGTAGAAAAACTTCCAAAAATAGTTGTTAAATTTCAATTGGTATTCTATTATTTAATAGTGCGATTAAAACTGTGATTATTCGCGATTAATTTTGCTAATTGTGATTATTTTTTTTAATTAATCGACAACCCTAGTAATAAGGTAAACAGTTATCTAACCATGACACAGGAGCAATCTTCACCATCCCTTAGTCACCAGCGAAAACAAGATCCAAAGTGCAGCTAGCTGAATAAATAATCACAAAGAATCCTCATGATGGCCATTAGAGTACAAGGTAATGCTGAGGAGCCAAGGTCCATGTGTGAAAAGGACCCAGAATAAATAACCCTGGAAGTCCCTAATGCCTTCCTGGGCAAAAATTTATCATGTCTAGTAGATGAGGGTTTTTCTAATGGATTCTGACTCTGTAGCATAAGCAATATACTATAAATCCCTCAGATAAAGAAACTGAATTATACCTAGTGAACAGAAATGAGATGATTAACAACACATGCAGTACCCTTTTGTCTGGAGGGGCAGATTGTGAAAACCACCAATTAACCGATAAACTCACCTATAAGAAATTAATTCCCCGGATTAGAATAGGAGCCACGTTCATTTAATCTGTCCTCCCATTGTGCAAGTGCAGTCTAGGAGCTCCGACTTGAACTACTGGGTTTCAGACCTAGTGGGCTGGGACATGATTCCTACATGGCCTTTATGCTTACACAACCTCAAAATCCCACATGCCATTGTGCTTGTAAACTCTAGCCTTATTTCTGCTGGGATTTCAATATGCTCATCTCCAGCTCTTGGAACAAACAATGTCCTACTTCTATAAGGAAAATGTCATTTTAGCAAACTTCTCTTGGAGTTTTATTGCTTCTCAGAATCAGTGGCATGTAAATTGTCAATCAGTATCAACATTTATCGGTTATTAACAATGTACTTGAAGGAGAGCCTTTAAATCTGATATTGAGACCTTATGGCTTAAGCATAGCATATAAAAATTTTACTACTTCAAGATACTTGGCTGAAAGACAAAGTTCCTTACAGATGTTTGTTAATTGTGTGTAGGTAATTCTTATCCCAGTTATACAGTTGGGGAAAGATAGATTCAGAGAGATTGTGACTGATCTAGTCAGTAAGTCAGAACTAAAACTCAGCAGTTTGTCTACATAGTGGGTTGGTCTAATGCACACCAGCGCATCACATACTAACTGTCCAGATGGACCTTGTGGGTGCATGCTAAAAGTTCCCTACTGCATTTTGATGTAGTAGAGTTTGAAATAAACATCTGAAAGGAACTTTGCTGATAAGGAACCCAAGATGGAGCATCCTAACACACCATCTAGCAAGCCCTAAATAACTTGCTTACTTCTCGGCCTGTTGCTGGAGAGAGACACCTAGTCAGTCTCTGAGTTATGAGGAGAGCTGGTAGAGAATTTTACGACAAAAGATTTTTTGACAGAAAATGCTGATCCATGAAAATGGTTTCTGAGCTCCAAAATGAGAGAGAAAGAGAGAGGCCCCTCCCCCTTCCAGAAGAGCCCAGTGGTTAGGGCACTCATCTTGGATGTAGGAGAAAAGATACAGATTCAAGTTCCTGCTCTAAATCAGGCAGAGTATGTATTTGAATTTGAGTCTCCCACATTGTAGGTCAATGACTGGGCTATTGGCTGTTCTGGGGTGATACATTACCTCTCACGTTTTTTTCAGGAAACCTTTCCAAAGGTCTTGGTTTTGTTCAGTGCTCAATGAAAGCAAATGCCATAACTGCCTCTCCTCCTGCCCCGCCAAAAAAACAACAACCAGAGTTCTTGCTTTCTGGCCAGACCTATTACAAGTGTGTTTGGGACCCTAGAAAGCCAGACATCCAACCATTTAAGGCCAGTCTTGTTTGACTTTAAAACTATTCAGAAAGGGTGAAATTCCCCCCTCCTCAGGGGAGAAATATGATTTGGATCCCAATCAAGCATTCCACTGGCCTGCTGCAGAATGGTGAATTTCATCGTAAGGACCATAGAGTTTTAAGAGGACTTAGTCATGAAGGTGAATCTACTTTCAAAAAAAAGTGGAAACTAGTTTACAGTTTCACTTGGGTGGTTTTTACAGTTTTTCCAACCTGCCTTCACTTCTTTGGCTTTGATTTAATGTGGAAGAAATGCAAACAGAAATAAATGAATACTAGAGATGAGAGGTGTGCAACTGGAATGGAGATGTTCACATTTGGATTTGAATCAGGACTCGCCCACTGCTAGCAAAGCACCTCTGTTTTCAATCTCTGATTAAAAAAAATTACATATGTCAGAGTTGTGGAATCCCGTGCAGACAAAGTTGAAGCAGAGAATAATCTCATATAGCCGTGAGTCCTGAGGGCTACCTTTTCATAAAAGCACATAATTTATTCTCTCAGAGGAAGACTATTAATCATGATGATTTATTTTGATAAAACTTGGTGTTTGCATACATGTAATTCTCAAGTGGATCATTAAGAATGCACAATTATTCAAGAGGTAACCATTACAGAATTGAAAGACATTTGATTACCACATTGCTGATACATTTAAACATTGTAATTTAAATACAATAACTAATCACTGTTATTTGAGAGACCAGTTTAAAAAATAGCATGTTTATGAAAAGCGAGTAAGTTTTTTATAATAAGATGCTATTTCTCTAATCCAGATCACTTGCCAAGGAACATCCCTCTAGCAAAAGGAAGTAATACTGATGTTCTACTATATATCTCTCCATTGTAATAACAATATTTATGGTGCACCATTTGACAGGATTTCAGACTAAAGCCAATGTAATCTATAGTCTCAATAATTAAGACAGCATTTCTAAAAATTTTCAAAGCTGAGGCCTCCTCACATAAGAACGGCCATACTGGGTCAGACCAAAGGTCCATCTAGCCCAGTATCCTGTCTTTCAACAGTGGCCAGTGCCAGGTGCCCCAGAGGGAATGAACAGAAGAGGTAATCATCAAGTGATCCATTGCATCATCCATTTCCAGCTTCTGGCAAACAGCTGCTGGGGGCCACCGAGCAGTGTCTGGTGTGGGTGGTTGTGGGGCTGCTCCAGTAGTGGATGGTGTGGCTGTCCCCCGGGACACTTGAGCAGCTTGCCCAGGTTCCACGGAATCTGTGACTTCCATGACCTCTGTGACAGACAATATAAGTCCTAGAGACTAATCCTGAAAATCTGCAGAAGAACTGAGAGGGCAGGTACACACACTAAGTTAATTTTTTGCTCACCCTCTCAGGAAAACATGTGCTGTGTTTTCGGAAACACTGCATTCACAGGTGTATTACAGCATAAAGTTTATCTCCTTCTGTAATTTGTCTATACCTGCCATCTTTCCTCTTATTTTCCCACATTTGTGCCCATATCTGGGGTCAATGTCCAACTCCTCTAGAGGACCTGGGAAGTCTTCTCCCTTGCAGATGGGGAAAAAATGGGAGTGAAAGGAGAAAATAGAGATCCTACACACTGGGAGCACTGATCTCTCATATGGAAGAATTGGAGGTGATTTGTTCATTATCATAAGACTACAGGTAAACCTACTTTTCCCTCTCACCACTTTGCTCTCGGATATACAAAGCTATGTAATGTTATGGTTCTCAAACTTTAATACATAACATACCATATCTAAAACTCCAAAGGACTTTGGTGCATTACCTCCATAGTCAGTGTAGTAATAACAGACTTATTCTGATACTATAAAAATAATTTTAAACCTATCTGCCTACCACCTGCTTGCAGCCCACATAAGCCCCATGGTTACAGTGTGTGCTCATCTCAGAATTTGAGAATTGCTGGGGTAACAACTTTCCTCTCCTCCACTAGGTGGGTTGCAAATGAATGTGATTTGAGACAAGCTTGGGGAAATGAAGGAACATTATTCTTGAGCCTGCTGCTGGCTGTTGCTAGTCCTAAGGGAGATACACCTTTGAATATAAGAGCTCTTTGGGTTTTAAAACAAGGTGGTCTTGCTTCATTTGTTCGGGTACCATTGATGTTACATCCGAAGAAGTGGGTATTCACCCACGAAAGCTCATGCTGCAAAACATCTGTTGGTCTATAAGGTGCCACAGGATTCTTTGCTGCTTCTACAGAACCAGACTAACACGTCTACCCCTCTGATAATTGATGTTACAATAGATTTTAGAAAGTCCAGTTAAAAAAAATGTTTAGCAAAACGTGACAGTCAGAGCCCTTGTGGATTGATTCTCCCCTGCCTTGCACATTGTGCGGCCATTTACATCTGAGCAATGTGGCTATGCAATGCTACCAAACCAGATTCCTCCACTTTTGCACACTTCTGTTGTTTCACATCCACTTTGGAGCCATGCCCAAGGTGTTGGGCAGAGTTAGGTTTCTGGAGTCTGAAGTCCTCTACTTAACCACAGAACAGGTACAGCATGGATAGAAACAGTGCATCTTTTCCTAACTTACCCAGAAATGTCTCACTCCAGATCTCACAGGGCCAACTCTGGGCATGGGAGTGTAGTTCTATGTCCAGCCCTCATTAAAAATCCTTGGCCTTTTTGCTGTGCCTGATGACAATAGCATCCATTGGTGTGATGTGTATAGACACATTCATGCTGTCGGTGGGACAGAGGTAGCTAAGTCAATGAACTCATTTTACATAAATCACTGAACAGCCACTTGAGAGTAATAACTTTACTAGTGAACCCTACTACTGAAGTGGGGGGCTGCTAAAGGCTCTGTCCCATTACCAAGTCCCCCCTTGCGACCTTTGAGATATTCCCTGAAAATTGGTCATTACAATCCAAATGAGAAAAATCCTTGACACAAATCTACTTCTCTAAAGTTTTTACAGACACGTCCCCAGCAGCATAAAGAGAACAGGTTCCGCTTTCCAACCCTGTCAACCTTCATTCTCACAAGAACCCCAAATTAATAATTATTTAACTGCTGAATAATTATGGCAGATGATTAATTGATTATAAGGAGGTAGCTCCCAGGGTGCTATTAATCAGTATGTCATCATGCAGAAAGAGGGGATAAGCAATCTATAGCTGTTACAAACGGTGTAAGGGATGCATTATTCAGGCAGCATGAAAAGGTCACTGTGCTGCTGAAAGCAAGATGAGTAGATTTAGTTAGATTGATGAGAGAGTATTATTTTGTATATTTATTATCAGGGAAAAACACACCATTACATTTGTACAAACACTGTAAATAACTGTTTAAACAAAATGCCAAGGAAAGAATGAGTTCCTCAGCTGACTACAGTGTTTTAATCTCAGACACCACTGGGTATTTTACAGGGCCATGGCCACTTTTTGGTTTTGGAATTTTCTCATCAAAGGAACATGCTAAGTTAACTCTGCCTGCCCTCCAAGCTGTCTGTCATCCATTTTACTTCACTGCCACAACACATTGTACCACACGTTACCACAACTTACTTACACAGTTGGAGGAAGATAGTTTGGTAAAATGCTGTGCTGAAAAGGGTGGGTTTAGCGGGGCAGAACTGATGTTGTGACACATGGTCTGTGGCTTAGGGAAAGGTGTGTGTCTATGGGAGTAGGAGTGGAGAGTATGTACAGTTAGGTAACTTCATAATTTATTTCATGTATGTCAGGCACGTTTTGCGTGCAACCCTAACTGCTTCACAATGAGTTTATGTAATATATGTAGTATTGTCTACACATATATGCAGTACATTGTTGCTATATGTAGTGTAGCGGTGCCTGGGGCCGCCAATCAGAGGCAATGCTTCCATTGTGCTAGGCTCTGTATAGATATGAGTAAGAAGCGCTCACAAAGTTGGTTATGACAGGATGAAACAGGAGGCTGAGACAAAAACAAATAAAGGGGGGAAAGGGGGGAATATGATAACAGTGAGAAAGTTGTCATATAGTGGACAGAGCTCTCAGCTCAAAGCGTAGCCCAGGGAGCAGCAACCTTTGGCACGCGGCCCATCAGGGAAGCTCTCTGGTGGGCCGGGCTGGTTTATCTACCTGCCGCGTCCCCAGGTTCGGCCGATCGCAGCTCCCATTGGCCGCGGTTCGCTGCTCCAGGCCAATGGGGGCTGCGGGAAGCGGCAGTCAGCACATCCCTCGCCCTGCGCCGCTTCCCACAGCCCCCATTGGCCTGGAGCAGCGAACCGCAGCCAGTGGGAGCTGCGATTGGCCGAACCTGGGGATGCGGCAGGTAAACAAACTGGCCCGGCTCACCAGGGGGCTTACCCTGGTGGCCGTGTGCCAAAAGTTGCCAATCCCTGGCCTAGCCATTGTCAGGTGGTATGCCCCACACAATACTGTAAGGAGAATTTTTCAAAATGCTCAGCATTGGCCTAACTCTATTGATGGCTCCAATCCATCTTCAGTCCAATGCTCCTCTGATAACCATCCAGTTTATCTATTTATTTACTAGTACTGAATGAAAATCCAGCCAGGGAGCCAGGCACGTCAGGGAGAATCGAGGATCATCGGGCACCTAAAATACAACTCCAGTTATGCAATGTGGTACAATAGGAAAACACAGTTTCAATGTTGAACTGACTCAAAATGAAACATTTTTGGTCAGTTACCAAACAAGAATATTCCAGTTTTTGCAATGGAAAGTTGAAAATGTTCAGGACAATCAATTTTTTTTCACAAAAAAATTCGATTTTACAGAAACTGAATTTTCCATTAAAAAAATGGACAGAGAATTCCTGACTCGCTCTACTATTTACTTTTTGTAGCACCCAGTATGTGAATTGGGCACTCTTACAAACATTCAAATAGATATTTATAAACATTACATTGTAATGATTTTAATAATCTCTTCTCCCACAGTGACATGTTCATATTTATCAACTACTTTACAGCCAAATAGCCCTTATATACAGATTATTGCCCTCTATTCCTTATCCCAAATTCTTCAACTCCTCTTTTCCAAATGCCAGAAATCAGACACACACTGTGGAGTTTGTAATCTTCCTGATACTCAAACCGGTTTATGGACTTTACAAATTTTGCCCAAGTCAGGAGTAGATCAACAGATCTGTGAGTCATTGACATAAAGTTGTTAACTGAAACTGCGTAAGAGGATCAGGTCATTGGAAGAGAGAATTTAAAGGTAGATAGAGAAGGGGAGATAACTCTGAGGGTCCCTGTCAGACTGTAGAAAAGGGGATGAAGAAGTTCTTTTAAACATTGAAAGAGCAACCAGCGAGGTTGACAGATTCATAACAGCCAAGGAAGGACAAAAAAATTCAAGAAGATTGGTAGGTTGGTGTAATTGACAATGTCAAAAGCAGCAGAAAGGTGGAGGAGGTTAAGGATTGAGGAGAGGTCCTGAGATTTGACCAGGCAGAGGTTGTTAGACATCTTAGTGAGAGCAGTTTTTGAGGACTAGAGAGGGAGGAAGTTAGAATGGAGGGAATCCAAGATGGAGCTGGAGGAGAGGTGCTCTGGCAATGGTTGTAGATGTTATGGTTGAGGAGTTTAGAGGTGAAGGGAAAGAAGCCAGTAGGTGGAGAGAGGCAAAGTTTAAACTGATAAAAGGAATTTATGGAAGCTAGTCAAAGTGTCATGGTCTGGCCTTAACTGATGTAATGCGTGAAGAATGAAATAGTTGGAAAAGTCTTTCCATAAAATGAGGCTGTGCTTTTAGCATATTATTACTGCACACCTGTAGCTCTTGAGCCATATCTGTTTAGTTCGCTGATCAATTATTTTACAATTACCAGCATTACAAAGCAAACAGAAGTGTAAATCACAGGCTGTATTCTCTTCTGCTTCATTCATTATCAGCTAATTCCAATTCTAGACTTTGTTGTGAAGAAATGTGTGAAACAGAAATCACACAGTCAGAATAAGTTCACAGTGGTGGCAATTATACAAATCTAGATTTTACTAGTCAACATAAATTTTATGTTCACTAATGGGAAATAAATATGGAACCACAATTTATCATTTTACTCATGATTTTTCTCATGATATAATATATCTTTAAGCTCCTTAGGAAAGTGTGTACATTTTCCATTTCAGTACTGTTATTAAAAGCTATAGACAGGTTATCAGAGAGCCATATGAACACAGTACCTGTTTTATCTTATTATAGCTAAATTTGTAGGACCAGATTCACTACTGTGTTATTCCAGTATGATGCTATTGTAACTCCACTGGTTTCAATGGAGTGACATATGCATAAAGATGAAGTAACAGAGTTACGAATCAGGCTCAGATCTGTCTATAATAAGATTTCTAGTACACTTCTGTTTAGTTGAAATACCTGATCTGTAACTTTCCTTTGTTTGTTCGTTTATTTATTAAACATAAGGGTAGTAAACAATTTCCAGGCAAAAGTAATTGACCTAAATAAAATATTTACTGTTTGAAGACACATAATAACTAGTGAAATTATATTAGAAATATGTAATACAATCATTTATGTTATGCACACTTATAGGTGAACATCAAAAATTTGATGGTTATGAGAAGTGATGCTGCTTTCAACCAGGTGTGTGAAAAGCAGTCCAGATCAATTAAATATAATTTAAGATTAGATATGAGCAATCCATTTTGAGCAACATTTGGGTTGCCTCAGTTCATATGCTGTTCAACAAGTGCATTCCCAATACAAAATATCATAGAATGATAGGGACCTCAGGAGGCCATCTAGTCCACCCCCTGGCTTAAAGCAGGACCAATCCCCAGACAGATTTTTACCCCAATTCCCTAAATGGCCCCCTCAAGAATTGAACTCTCAACCCTGGGTTTAACAGGCCAATGTGCAAACCACTGGGCTATCCCCCCCATACCACAGCTGTAGTCATGAACAAGCTGATGAAGAACACTGCATTGAGTTGCGTGTTCTCAAAGGTAAGCCTTAAACTAATTTGAAAACCACCTGATAGTTATGTGAAACAGTGGGAAATATTCTAGGGGGAACTCTATTTTCAAAGAGGAGTAAGACTGGGATCTCCCCTGTTGCTGGGGGCACACTGACATGAAAGAACAAATGCTGCTGCTTATTTTCCATCCAATTCCATAATCATTTATAAACTCAACCCTGGGATGTCACAAGTACAGGGGGATGTGGCTTCAGGTAGGGTATAAACAGCAGGAGTAGAACTTTTAAAAAGCCATGAGGCTGTTTTCATATGGCTCAGATCACCCCTTTCTGAGCCAGAGTGTTACTGCTCCAAAATTGGTTTTCATTAAGCACCTGAGGGAGGTATTTAAATTTAATCACATTCCACTTCAGCCCTTATCATGGCGGCAGTTAAGCAGGTGTGGATTGAGGGAAGGCCTGGTTTGCTGATTTGTGAGATGCTTTCTCCCAGCATATGCTAGCCAGATTGCCATCCATGCTTCCTGCTAAACCATGCCTTATTATGGCAAGGGGAGCACGTTATGACCTGCGGAAAGTGACTACTGAAATGCAAGTTCTGGAGCCCAGCTCTCCACAGGAATCAAAAGGAGAAACTGCTGTCTGATGATTTGTACTGTCAATCCCAAAAGTTCTGATTGACAGTACGAATCATCAGACAGCAGTTTCTCCTCAATTAGACTATGGAATTTATTACCACAAGATGCCATTGGGTCCAAGATCTTAGCAGGATTCAGAAAAGATTTTGACATTTGTATGGATGATGAGAATAGCAAGAACTACAACAGGAAAAAATCAGAGGTTTGGAAGGGATATAAACTCTTACGCTTCAGGACATAAGGCAATCTCAAATTAATGGGGGTTAGGAAAAAGCTTTCCTTGTGGCCAGATTATTTCATATTTGCCTACTCTGGGGGTTTCTTACAACTGCTTCAGATAAAGGTACTATTGGCCACTGCCAAAGACAAGAACCTGCACTAGATAGCATAGCAATTCCTGTGTTCGCATATGCTGGTAGCAGGCTCATTCTTCCTCATAAGTATGAAGGGACAGCACAGAGGAAAAGGGAGGGGAGTTTCACATCTCTCTCTGAGAGCCACAGCAATTCCTCCTTCATCAGTATATTGTGCTCTCTTTCCCGTGTTCCATTGATTTGCCTGTCTTGGGACAAAGCAAGTGGTCCAGATCATTGTTCACTGGAGCCTCCTGTGTTCAATGAAACGTAAAAGGAGCACTCTTGTGATCAGAGCTCCACTCCCTCCGTCTGATTTAGGCAAAGGGGGTGGAGCACAGGTCAGGAATATTCCCCACCAACCCTTAAGAGGAAAAGAGAGAGAGAAAGATGTCAACACAAGCTCAGGCCGCCAGCAGGGCCACTAGGTACTGTTATGCTTATCTAAATCGTAGCCAGTCTGTAGCACTCATGAGAATCCCTTACACTGTGCGTGTGTGTGTGTGTGGGGAGGGAACCCTAGAGTTTTTATGAAATCAATTTACAGTTAAATCTTCCTCAGCTGTAAAAAGTTGCATCACGCCTATATAAAGCAGGCAAACAAATGCAGCTTCATGAATTATTAGCCACAGCAGGCCAGATTTTCAAGTGCTCAACACCCACAATTGGGATTAATTTTGCAAAGGACCTCTGCTCCCATTTACACACCTAAATAAGGTCCAGATTTTCAAAAGGGTTCAGCACCTTACATTTAAAAATATGTGTATATATATATATGGCCACATATTTTACTGCCTAGGTGGGAGCTGAGTTCTTTTAAAAATTTGGACCAAGATGTCAGGTTAAAAAGTTTTTCAGTTAATCTTTAATTAAGGGCATTTGAAGAGTGCAAAATAAAGAAAATGGGACAGCCTCAAGATGTTCCACTAATATAGAGCATCTTTGCAGCCTTAGGTAAAGTTAATAGTAAGGCTGAGGTAATTTCTTGGTGAGGAGGAGCAGTTTAATATTGGTTTACACTCAGACAATATGCCAGTCTCCTGACAGGAATGAAAATAGTTTGTCAGTAAACTAATTAGAAAACTTCAAATATTTAATATTTCTCTCAGGTTAGTTGCATAAATGAAATAAAGATATTTGTAACCAGGCTGTTAAAAGCTTTTAGTGGGAAAAATAACATAAATTTGCCTGAGCAGTTATCATGACTTTAATACAAACAGCTGACAAAACATCCACAATGATAACTTAGTGCTGAGCCAGACTGTTGCCAGAGACTGCCCTATGATTCCTCACAAATACAGCCACCATACTTTGTTCCCCAAAACAATGTTACCATACATTTGGTATAATATTTTTTCTCACAGATAACAAGTTGCTGTGAACATTGTCAAAGTATCTATGAGATGCTTGAATTTTTCTTCCATAAGTTTGATATAGCCTCTTGAATTCCCACTTTCTATCTGAAATTTCTGCTTAGCGTTGCTGTGTAAAACAGCTGCTGTGCTACAACTCAAAAGCAGCTGCATTTCAGTGGTCGGCAGATTATATGGAGGAAGCATGGTCTTGTGGCTGAAGTATCGGATTGGGACTCAGGAGATCTAGTTCTGTGCTCTGCCACTGAGTTCCTGTGCCACTTTGGTCAAGTGATGTCACTTCTCTTTGCCTCCGCTTCCCCCATCTGTAAACCAGGGATAATAATGCTTTCCAACCTCACAGGGAAGTTGGAAGGATAAATCCTTTAATGTTTGACAGGCACTTAGATGCTAGGGTGATGAGTAGCTATATAAAATACTGAGATATATATATATCATGAGTCACCCATGCAGCTAAAACAATCTTTTCATTGCAAGATTTAATACACAACAATCACATTAGTATTACAAAAAGTATGCTTTAGTGCCATCTACCTATCTCCCAAGGTAATTCAGTACCCTATACGCCTCCAATGAAATCTGTCCTTTTCTTAGCAAAAATAATAGAATTGCTTGAAGTCTGCTATATGCAGTGGTATTGTAGCCATGTGGTTCCCAGGATCTTAGAGAGACAAGGTGGGTGAGGTAATATCTTTTATTGGACCAACTTCTGTTGGTGAGAGAGACCAGCTTTCAAGCTTATATAGAGAAGAACTATGTGAGCTCGAAAGCTTGTCTCTCTCACCAACAGAAAGTTGGTCCAATAAATGATATTACCTCACCCACTTTGTCTCTTTAAATTCTGCTTACATTTTTTTGCAGCTGTCAGTCATAAATACAATGGTCACCATTAAAATATTTACAGCTGCCATTGGCAAGAAATTAATGTTACAGCATGGCATTCCGTATACTAACATCTCTGCACTTCAGTATAGGACATAGCACGCAGTAATGTTAATTACTTGCCACTGGCAAATGTAAATATTTAATAGGTGTGAATGGAAAGGAATGAAATAGCAATTTCTAGTATTAAAGCATTGTGATACAGCAGTAGCACACTGCATAAATATGAGTAAGCAACCACAGACTTTGTATGCATTTGGAGTCTGGTCTCTGATGCATAAAAATGCTCTGTGGATTCCCTTGCTACTGTAATTTGTTATGACTTTATTTTGATTGAGAAGCACATCCATAAGGGGGCAAAAGCCCTGTGTTACCTATGCATTAAGACAACCATGCATGGGGATTGACTTTCCTTATCTAAGCAAGCTGCTACACACAAGTGTAGGTTCTATACGCTGTGAACTCTAAAAATGTGGCAGGCAAGTAGGTTCCTGCAGAATTGCCACAGATGAACCAGCATCTCCTGTAAGTGGAGTGTGTCTGTCTACATAGCAAAGTGGTTATCCACACTCAGAACAGTGATGTTATATACCTGATTTCAGAAATGCTGCATTCTGTTTCCTTACTGGTGGCATCGGGCATCTTTTGCAAGTCACAGTGTGCAGCGTAGGTTCACTGTGAAAAGCATGACCTTAATGTAAAAACACACTGTGCTTATTAGCTTCCATGATATGACTTTGTGGTAATTATATGTCACAAAAATTAGAAACATGCTATAATGGTATTATAAATATGCTGTAATTCAATATATCTATATTCTAAAGTGTGTCCAAATATTATATTCCATTTACCACTGTCCCTTTGGAGAATGCAGTGTTAACGCATCCATGGACTACTGCAAAAGTCCATTGTAGTCAGGAGTATTTCCATTGATTCAAATGGGCTATGGATTAGTCCCTTACTGTAGAACCTGATCAATAGTCCCCTGAGTAATTACTTTAGCCTTTGTCACTGAAGACTCAATTTATGGGTTGGTGGGGTGAGAGGCCCTCTCTGCAAATTGGCATTAAATAATCTCTCAAGGCATTCAGCACGTAACGCCAAATTCATGAAAAGAAGCAATATGGGTCTGTAGATTCACAAATACATGCTCCTCTTCTGCTCACATTGGCAAAATATGCAGCTTTCTAGGACGGCATTTATTTCAAGCTAGTTATTTTTAAATTAGTCATTAGCAGCTATCTAATTATTACCCAGTTATAAACAGGATGCAGCAAAAACCTGACTATCATGAAGTAGAAATGTATTTGATATATGCAGGCCTTCAATACACATAATGTGTGCTTGCAGTAGCCCATGTTGCTGAGGAGCTGTGCTGCTTTGTTCTGTACTAGTTGGAATTTCTCAGGGGCTTTGTGTCCAGGAATATCTCACTGCCGTAGTCCTGATGGGAGGTGACAAAGGCATGTACAACTGAAGCCAGATCATTATCTACCAGGATGGGATGGGATGGGATGGAGATTCCTACCCAAGTGGAGTGTAGAAAGTGTTATTCAGATATGCAGCTATGTGAGCGCTTAGTATCAGAGAGGAATCCAAGAGTGCTGCTAAAGTATGGACTGAACTGCCCACTTCATAGAATCATAGAAGATTAGTGTTGGAAGAGACCTCAGGAGGTCATCTAGTCCAATCCCCTGCTCAAAGCAGGACCAACCCCATCTAAATCATCCCAGCCAGGGCTTTGTCAAGCCGGGCCTTAAAAACCTCTCAGGATGAAGATTCCACCACCTCCCTAGGTAACCCAGTCCAGTGCTTCACCATCGTCCAAACACTTCCTGGATTGTCTGTGCACTGCTGTATTGCTCTCCCCGCAGATGTAAGGGTGATTGAAGTCCCCTATGAAAACCAAGGCCTGTGATCTGGAAACTTCTGTTAGTTGTCCAAAGAAAGCCTTGTCTACCTCATCCTTCTTGTCTGTTGATCTATAGCAGATGCCCACCACGACATCACCCTTGTTGCTCTCATCTCTAAACTTAACCCAGAGACTTTCAACAGGCTTTTCTCCAGTTTCATACTGGAGCTCTGAGCAATCATACCACTCTCTTCCATACAGTGCAGCTCCTCCACCTTTTCTTCCCTGCCTGTCCTTCTTGAACAGTTTATACCCATGCATGACCCTGCTCCAGTCATGTGTGTTACCCCACCAAGTCTCTGTTATTCCAATCACATCATAGTTCCTTGACTGTGCTAGGACTTCCAATTCTTCCTGCTTGTTTCCCAGGCTTGTTTCCTACATCCCAGTTGTGGATGTGTACTGTCTATTATTGGAGATATGGAGAGGAAAGATGATCCAGTGGTTAGGATATTGGTCTGAGACTTAGGAGACACAGATTCAATGATCTGTGCCACTAAAAACTCCTGTGTGACCATGGGTAAGTCACTTCATTTCTCTGTGCCTCAGTTCCCCAACTGTAAAATGGGAATAATAGCACTTCCCTATTTCACAAGGATCTTATGAAAATAAATTCCTTAAAGATTGTGAGGTGCTCAGATACTATAATAGTGGAGGCCATATAAGTACATAACAGATAAAATTCCTGGCTCTGCTTAGTCTCTTCGTGCCTCTGTTCCCCATCTTTAAAATTGGGATAATAGCATTGCTTCACAGTGATATTGTGAGGATAAATACTGTGAGTTTTGCAGATACTGTGATGATGATACTTGCAGAGACTTACACACACTTCAAAGTGCTTTCCTCTGTCTTCCAGCATAACCCTTGTCTTTGTTGGGTTCATCTTCAACCAGCTGTTGTTCATCCATGAGATGATCTTGTCCAAGCCATCATGCTAGTAGTAATGGCCATATATAGTGAAGGATAAGTAGAAATGTGTGATGGCGAGGGCTTAGAGGTCCGAACTGAGATTAGGGTCCCATCATTCTAGAAATTGTACAAATATGTAGGTGAAAACAGCCTCTGTTCTGAAGAGTTTATATTGTAAGTAGGCAACACAGAAGGAAGGAGAAAGGAAGTTATATTATCCTCATTTTACAGATGGGGCACTGAGTCACATAAAAACTAAGTCACTTAGTGACTTATCCAGGGTCTCCCCAGAAGTCAGTGTCAGAGTCAAGAGCTGAATGCAGGCTTCCCACAGTCAACCACTGAACCTTCCTCTCTAATAGTTACACTAATGTTGGTTTTTAAGAGATGGGCCCAAGCAGATCCACATTTTTCCCAAACTTGGTAGTGATCAGATCTTGATTCTGGTCCGTCCTGTCTCTCCTGGATATTTTACACATGGGTATTTTTACATGGGTTGGGAACCTGGTGACTACTTAAGGGATTCAAACTTTGGTCTGATGTGGGTCCCTCGTTTTTTAAGGCAGCAGAGAAGTACTCCTATATGCAGAGTGTGGGTGAAACGTGGAGTGTCCTTAACATCTGAGTGCTATGTTAGTTCCAGCTGCTAGTTGAGGGCTCTAGTTGACCTTTACAGTTGAGTGCTGTGTAAGAGCTCCAGTTAAACAACATTTCTAGCAGAGTGCTACTCAGTGGCTCCATTCGAGTGCTGGCTGAGAGCTCCTGTTGAGGATGCCAACTGAAATTGAGAACAGTCTTTGGGACACTCCAATCAGTTGAGCATTCACTAAATTGCATGGAAAAATGTCAACAAGCCACCAATTAATATTGAAATGAAACCTTGCTGAATGTTAGATGAGACATTCTAGTTGAGACATCATTCCATTTTGTTTCCATTTGTGATCCTGTTCTCACAGTCCGTAGAGTAGTGATTTCATGATTCTCACAATACTTCCAGAAGGGTTCACCCCCACTTTTGCCTGACCAGCAGAGCTAGCTGGCTGATCAGAACGGAGTATGCTCCTCCCCTTAAAAGGGGATAGCAGTTTTTGTGCTCCCTGTACACCAGGGAATCCCAGACAGCAATTTGCTTCTTTGGTGAAGAATGTCTTTGATCTGTCCACTGGGGTGGTGTGTCTGGGCTCAATGGCTTGATCTTACACACAGAAAGCCATGAGTATTCTGGAAGTGTAAAGTACTAATCAACATGAGGCAGGATGGCAGCACTGGGTTGTGTATTGTTACCTGGGGTTCTTTCAACGCAAAGCTATCAGCAACTTCAGCACAATTCGTATCAGGAAGGACACAGGGTCAAGCTGCCCTTTCGGTGGCACCCAAAACCCCCTCCCCTCCTGTCTTGGTTAAGCTGAGGCTGCTGCATGGCCACTTTACGGCCTGCTGACTTGGCTGCTTTTAGCAATAAGCAATAGTGGTTTCAGGCATTTTACTGGTTTGCCAAAGTCTCCCCATGCAGTATGGCTCCATGTCATGGATGAAACTTTCCCATTGTCATACAGGGAGGTTATAATCAATTTTCAATGTTTATGGAACTTGAGGGCCTGATTCCCCTCTAATTTCATTGTCTTCTGTGAAGTTGTTCCTGATTTAGTGAGAGGAGATTCAGTCCCTTGGACCTACTTAAACCTCAGAAGAGAGCAGGGCCTGTAAAATTTGAGAGCTGTTCAGGGGCTTAGCAGGAAGATAGAGGGAGATAACTGACTTCGGATACAGGGGAACCAGGGGATCAGCTGAATTCTGAGCCTGACATTTGCATGCTCAGGCTGCAGATACTGTTACTGAGCAAGAATCCTTCTGCTGTCAGGATAACTATAGGATTACAGATGTTCAGCATGCACGTAATGTCAAATTCTCCAGCCACTAAAATATTATGCCTGAGGCATTACCAGCCTTATTCATTTTAAACTTGACAATTCAGATTGTTGCATAGCAGTTAACAGAATTTCACAACATCATACTGGATTTCCCTGTTCCTACAGTAGGTTGCTGTGATAAGAACTTACACTGAAGATTGTGCTGATTTACTGAAGGTTACTGTGAGATGAAACAGGGCAGCATGCTTCAAAGAACAGTTGTTAAGCAGAACGAGAGAGCTAAAGGGACATATTTTCTGGACACCCAACCAAAAAAAAAAGACTAATGTTTCGATAGAAAATGTTCTATTTAAATAATGGAAATATGACAGAAAAAGTTTAAGAAAGCCAGATAAATTTCTGTAGTTAAAGATGAGTGTTCAGTGAAAAGAAACGACTATAAGTGAACTGTAGATCAGGGGTAGGCAACCTATGGCACACGTGCCGAAGGTGGCACACAAGCTGATTTTCAGCGGGACTCACACTGCCCAGGTCCTGGCCACTGGTCAGGGGAGCTCTGCATTTTAATTTATTTTTTTAAAAGAAGCTTCTTAAACATTTTTAAAACCTTATTTACTTTACATACAACAATAGTTTAGTTATATATTATAGACTTAAAGAAAGAGACCTTTTAAAAATATTACTGGCACGCGAAACCTTAAATTAGAGTGAATAAATGAAGACTCGGCACAGCACTTCTGAAAGGTTGCTGAACCCTGCTGTAGATTGTCAAGTCACCACTAACTTTGAAGTTCCTGGCTTTTATAGATTGGGGCCATTAATCTTTTAAAATACATGGTTCAAATTTGTCACTGATGTTCTAATCTTAGTGCATAAAATCACATCAGGCTAAATCCTCCGTACTAAGGGAATAGGAAAGAAATTGTTTTGTATCTACAGACAAGAGAGATCACACTGGTGCAGAATGAGTCTGTTGATTCAGTATATGGCAGAGCTGGTCAAATTACATTAGTATTAGTGGATATGTTATTGTTTATTCATTTGGATTGTGGCAATGCCTAAAGACCAACCCCAACCAAGCAGGAGTGGCTCTAGCCATTTCGCCGCCCCAAGCACGGCGGCACGCCGTGGGGGGCGCTCTGCCAGTCGCTGGTCCTGCGGCTCTGGTGGACCTCCCGCAAACTCGCCTGCGGAGGGTCCGCTGGTCCCACGGCTCCGGTGGACCGCCCTCAGGCACGCCTGCGGATGCTCCACCGAAGCCGCGGGACAAGTGGACCCTCCGCAGGCACGCCTGCGGGAGGTCCACCGGAGCCGCCTGCCGCCCTCCCGGCGACCGGCAGAGCGCCCCCTGCGGCATGCCGCCCCAAGCACGCACTTGGCGTGCTGGGGCCTAGAGCCGCCTCTGCAACCAAGACTATATCCCCATTGTGCTTGTCATCTGCCAATATCGTGTGGCCCATTTGCAGAGCGGTAACAGAATTTGGGCCTTGTAGGTCAGTTTCCTATGTAAAGCAGAAATTGATGATGCACAGTCTTTCTGAGTGCAATTTGTTTATTTACAGTGGTGTTTCCCAAACTTGGGACACCGCTTGTTCAGGGAAAGCCTCTGGCGGGCCGGGCTGGTTTGTTTATCTGCTGCGTCCACAGGTTCGGCCGATTGTGGCTCCCACTGGCTGCGGTTCACCACTGCAGGCCAATGGGGGCTGCGGGAAGCAGCGGCCAGCACATCCCTCGGCCTGCGCCGCATCCCACAACCCCCATTGGCCTGCAGCGGCAAACCGCGGCCAGTGGGAGCCACGATCGACCAAACCTGGGGACGTGGCAGGTGAACAAACCGGCCCAGCCCACCAGGGGCTTTCCCTGAACAAGCAGCATCCCAAGTTTGGGAAACACTGATTTACAGAATATACACAAGTCCTGTTCCATTGCACACGGGGTGGTAACAAGCGTCATACGGACAACTCTGTCTCTCAGAAAGCTCAGGTTCAACTCCTCTGTCCCCAGAAGCTGCTGCCTGGTGTCACTGTCTCTCTTCAGGGGCCATGCACAAGTCTTACTGCTTCACAAACAGTCTCCTTTCCCTGCCACAGTCCTTGAGTTCCTCACCTGGGAAACCCTGAGTCTTGGCTACTCACTGAGACCATATGACCTGAAAAGATGATCCTGGGTGGGTCTATCCTTTTTGTGCCACTGCTCTGAGATACCAAGGAACCTCAGAGCTTCAAATGGCAGACAGTAGAGAGTTTTCTAATCCTAAAATTTAACCCTTAACCTCTGGGTGTAGTTACCGCCTGTCATCTTTATCACCTCAGCTGGTCCAATCAAACTCCATCACCCCCACTCAGCTGGGGAGGAGGATTATATCATTATACAAGTGTTCAGGACACAGTGTGCTCAGCAAACCTACAGTGGTCCCAGTGATAGAAGAGAATAGAGCTCAAAGGCTAAAGGGATAGACTTGTGTAAATATGGGGCATCAAACCATTTGTTGTTACAACATTCAGATCTTGCATTTAAAAGATCTCTTAGAACCTCTGTTCTTCTCTTTAGGCATCTTTCTGTGAGGAAAAAGAGAGGAGAGGGGTTTTTGCTATGCAAGTTTTTACATGTGGTCCTACTTTGTAAAGAACAATGATGTTCAGCTAATAGGCTGCAAGTGTTCTGTGTCAATGTCTAGATTGTGTCTCAAACCTCTCAATCATTTTTACTTGTATGTATGAATAGTCACATTGGTATAAAAAGGAATCAAACGTTGGTACTCGTGAAAGGTAAGGTAAATGGAAAAAGTAATAGAGATGAGCAAACCTGTTTCCTTTAGGTTTTGCTCATCTCTATCTTTATAGGTTCAGAATGAATAGTTTCTATACGTGGACCTATGGAAACCTGCTGTGTAATATTTGTAAATACCAGTTTTGTTAATTAAAAATACACTTTATATGCATGGAATGAACATTTCCACAGTGTGTGTGTGTGTGTGGCAGTTTGTCTTATATATAAAAATGTATATCTGGGTGGGAAATGTTTTATATGCAAATAGTGTTTTCCGTCAGTTGCTACCATTAATCAAATTGAGCCTGTATGTAATAAAATGACGTCTCATGAAAATTCATGATTGCTGCTACAACAGTTGTCAACAATTGCTGGGTGCTGCTGGTCCTGAGCATGAGTTGTGCAAATATATATACACAAAAATATGGGATTCCCAGTTGTTTTTATAATGACACCATGCTCACAAGCCCACTACTTTCTGCTTTATTTCAGGTTCCTAAAGTCAATTTTGGCCCCAGGTTGCTTCCTGGGTAGGAGGGCCTTTTAGGTTTTCCAGTGAAGAAGCGAGCATCATTGTAACAGCATTAAAGAAAGCAAAAACTGTTTGCTCCGAGCTACAAATTATAGCAACATTAAGCAACAATTACTATAATGAAAATTATTGAAGCAGCAAGGTAGCAGACAAGCTGTGTACATCTGGTCTGTTCATCTGCTTCTATGGAGAGTGCTTCAGAGAGCGAGAGAGCTGATCATGACATTTTAGTAGTGTTTTAAGCAGAGAACAGAGAATGTTGTTCCCTCTCATAAACTTCCATTTTGCCCTCTTGAAGAAAAAAGCTTATGAAGTGCAAACATATATCTGCATCCTATAACTACAGAATAACATCTCCCAGTAGCAGATTACATAGCAACATCCTGTTGTACTATTAGCTGAGCTCAGTAGGGTTGGGATGGGAAAATCTAGGTACTGCAAGAATGGGTCTTTAATCATTTAGTAGCTGAGTCTGTGTTAGGAAGCCCCATGCTGCTAGAGGTGTCATCTTGCAAATGAGATGTAAATTTGAGGTCCTGACTCTTCCTGATCATTAAACACTGTGGAAAGAATAGTGGTGATTAACTCTAATATCCTGCCAAATTTGAATTTGAATAATGATTGTATTCTGCATAGAGTAGTGAAATTCCCCTTCAAGCTTCAGTTGAATTGTATTCATCTCTGCTAAAGTTTTGTAGATTTGCTGTGCAGTGTTGGTTGCTGCATTTCACTGAGAAATGACTGATCATTAGTGTCTGTGAAGTGATATGAATGTCTAGTTTGTATAATCAGTTAGCAGTGAGTAAAATAAAATCCATAGGTGCCCTATCTAAATGAAAGTTAGACAGATAGATAATCTTTATTGCATTTGTCCAACTAATTGATCAGATTTTGATGATATTTCTTGATCCACAGTATAAAAAAATCAGTCACTTTTTAATCTATACATATTCCCTTTTTATTTTTTTATTTTTTTTACTGGTGCATTTGACTTTTTTTTTTACCCATGTCCTAGGTTCTTCTGTAATAGACTTTCAGCCTGTCTGGAAGCAGGATGGACTGGAAAGCCCACAAGAGACAGCCCTTATGAAATGTGAGCCAAACATCTGAATACTTATCAGAACCAAGCCTCCACATTTTGTAAAGTCCCCTCCGGGCTATGGGCACTGATTCAAGAAAACACTCAAGCATGTGCTTAGTTTTAAGCATTTACTTAAGTCCATCCTTGTTCAGCAAAGCCCCTAAATCATGTGCTTATGGTTAATCATATGGTTAAGTGTTTTGCTGTACTGGGGCCTTTATGAACAGCATAGGCCAATCTGGCTCCGGATTCACCTTTTTTAGACACTGGCATAGTAAGGAAGGGGAAAAATGCATTTTGTTAAATCCAGACTACTTAAAGTTGCAAATCCTAATGTCCAGGTGCTCTCCTGTCCCCCATTCGATATACCACAGGGAAGGTTTTTTAAGTCATCAGGTTGAATCCCAAAAGAGAGTAAGAAGGCAAAATCTCCTTTACAAACAACACTGGCTTTGAACTTCCCTTTGCCCACTTTCATAGGAAGGATGAAACTTTCTGATCATAGGAACTACCCAGCTGGATCAGACATAAGGCCCATCTAGTCCAGTATCCTGTCTTCGACACTGCGAGAGACTTCAGACAAAGGTGTAAGAACCCCACAGTAGGGAGATGTGGGAAAATCTGCCCTCATCCCAACTCATCTCATCTGATCCTTGTCTCTAAGAGCCAATGATTGGTTTAAACCCTGAAACCACAGGTTTAATGTCCTTTCCAAAATTATAACTTTGGATTTCTGGAAATTTTTTAGATCTATATAAATATCCAGTCCCTGACAGTTGCCAACGAACTATAATCCATTTAAAAACACACTGGGGCAGATTCTGCCACTCATGCATAGGCTGGATATTTCCTTATCCCTACCGCGGTGCCTTGGAATGAATGGGACTGCTTCTGGAGTAGGGTTATTAAGGGAGCAGAATCTGGTCTTTGGTGAGAAAGTAAGGACTTCCATCAAACATGTTGTCCTGAATGATCTGATTGTTGAGCTCTGTCAAGGTTGGTAGGCCTGGAAAATGGCTTGTCTTAACAGTTGTTCCATAATACTGCAGACTGGTAACTGGGGTGTAGAGCTTTGACGTGTGTGCCATCTCCATCCATAATCCATAGCGAGGATTCATACAACAGTACTGGTTCTATGACCAGTTCTGGTGACAGTTCTGATTTTTCAGTGGGAGAATAATAATAATAATAAAAATTGTAATTGTAATTATAATAAAAATTGTATTTTTATACCACAATAAGTTATTGCTATTTTCCTAATGGACGGTGAGATTCACTTGGGAGAATAAAGCCAGCAGCACTGCTGTGAATTTTTACTTTAGATCAATGACCAACTCTACGCTCTTATCTAGCCACTTGTTGACTTTTCTGTGTGTGTGTGTGTGTGCGCACACATACTTCTTATGTAAAGAGACTTGGATTTTAAATATTTTAAAAAATACTGTACATTGTTTCATATAGCGTTGTTGTGGCCACATTGGTCCCAGGATATAAGAGAGATAAGGTGGGTGAGGTGATATCTTTTATTGGACCACCGTCTATTGATGAGAAAGACAAACTTTCAAGCTTATACAGAGCTCTTCTTCAGCTCTTCACAAACCTGAAGAAGAGCTCTGTGTAAGCTCAAAAGCTTGTCTCTCTCACCACTAGAAGTTGGTTCAAAAAAAGTTATTACCCCACACCCACCTTGTCTCTCTAAAAAAGATATGAATGCTTTTAAAAAATAATTGAATAACCAAGGAACCTTGGAATTAATAGACTGTAAAACAGTCACACATTCTGAAAGAGTTTGCTTATTCTCATACACGTACATTTGTTGATGTTCAGTGTAGAGCAGACCACTGCTCTGGAGAATGTGGCCTCTGACGTTGCACTTATGTTTCTTCTAAGACTCATTCAGGGGAGAAGTTGGGTGTCTTTTGCTGTACATATACACACAAATTCCTGGAGTCTAACCTAATCTTGCAGGGTGAATTCCATTGAACACTACTGAGGCCCTCCATTCCTGCAGCACAGGTGATGTTTTCAATCTGTTTATTTTCTTACATGTAGCTGTCACTGGCATGAATAGTGAGTATAGGAATAGAGTCTGATCCAACTCTCATTAAAGTCAATGGGAGTCTTTCCATTGACTTCAGTGGGAGTGGAATAAAATCCCAGGGTCCTGACTGCAACCCAGTCCCTTTTAGACCACACTCCCATCCCAGAGCGGGGAATACTTCCTTTGTCTGTCTTCTCTGTTTATATTAAAAGCTATTTGTGGCAGGGATGACTGTGTCTCATTATGTGTACATACGGCGTTTAGCACAATGGTTCCTTGATGTTGATTGGGACGTTTACACACCGCTATAAGAATTGGACCAGACCCATGAAAGATACATAGACTCCTCTGAATTGTATTATTTTCTTTTTAAAGTGAGCAGTTTATAAAGCTCTTACATACAGTTGCTGGACACCCCAAATGTATGCTGGATGTGAGCACACTTAAAATAGCATTAAATTAATTTGCAACTGGATATACCATGCCTCCCTGGGAAGAGTAACTTGCAGACTAACAACTCTTCAATATGACTGAATCCTTTTGTTGAATATCACGAAATAGACCTTGAATTTCTCCGGTTGGAGTACAAAAGAAAAAAATTGTTTATCTGTTCTGAAGAAAAAGTTATTTACTGCAAAGCTGACGAGCTGTAAGCCAGAACTCTCTTGAATTATGCCATTAACACCTGGCCTGTCGCATAAGGCTTTTTTGTAACTCCTGAAAATTGGTGATGGCTCAGTGTGACCGTGTTTATTCAAACCCATAATTTTTTATTCCATGGTCATGCCATTTGTTTTTCAACTAGTAACCATCTTTCATCTCACCACTGGAGACACAGGTGCTGTATTGAAGTGATGTTGCACGGTGTATGCTGTCATAGGGTCAATTGTGTTGATTGCTAGCAGACTGGATTAAACAGAAAGCACACAGTACTTCAGTTAGCCTTAATTAGAGTATGCAATACATGTGTTCCATTCCAGATGAGACAACTTAATGAAAAAAGCAGCAGGAAGTCATTATAAAGCAAGTAAATAAGGCATTGTTAGAGCGGCAAAGAAACTAGCAGAAATGCTTTGAGAACATATTCATATGAGGGTTTGGGGGAGATGCAAATTTAAAAGGATATTTGTTCTTTAATTTAACTTCAGGGGTCCCATCTGTGAGATGGAGCTTTCTTTTTCCTGCCTTCCTTGTAAACACATACAGAAAAATGCACGTCAATAATTGAAAACATGGGTGTTCCAAATTAGAATGGCAGCATCTGACACTCTTTTTGCACGGGGGTAAATAATTACAGTAGGTTTAAGGCAGTGGAGAATCAAGCCTTTAGTGTGATGGCAGTCACAAAAAATGCATTTTATATCCTCTTTAGACTCACTTTGGAGAAGGCATCACTGACCAGACAAGGTGCAAGACAATGGAGAATAAGGAAAAAAACAGATCTTGAATGTGTTTGGGGATGGAGTCAGAGTCATTCAACTGAAACACTGGGGCCAAATCCCTAGCTGGTGTAAATCAGTCTATCTCCATTGTCTTTAATATTACCTCAGCTAAGAGGAAGCTACAATAACATTACGCTAATGTAGGTGAGAAGGAGAATGGGAGGAATGAAGTAGCAGAAGGAGAAACTGCAGTTGGCAGATGGAAGGTGTTCATATACAGCTACTTTAGCTGGCATTCTCAAAGGGGAGATACAGCTGTGAGTTAAAAGCTCTGTTGCTACTTTTTCCCCTCAGCATGTAGGTTCAGAAATGTAAATACTGCTGTAAACTAGAAATTCTGTGTTTATATCCACCCGCTCAATGAATGACCAGCCATATCCTCACCCCTTGGAAATTGTGACAGATTCCAGAACGTTCCTTAGCCAGACATGCAACCTCTATACAGTGATAACTGAGGAATGAAGCTGTGCATTGTGTTGTGGGCACTGGGGAAAAGAACTGTTCCTAAGCCCATTCGTTCATGCTCTCCTTGAGAATTCAGGCCCAGAGACCTGGAGAATGTGGAAATCCACAACTCCACTGGGCTCACGTCGGTAGCGTGCCATGGAACATGGGAGGGGGAAGACACAGTAAGTGGTAAGGTGGAGGACTAGTGCAGAGCCAGAAGACAGAGGGATGGAATAGGAATGACTCATAGGCAGAGGAGTTACTGGATGAACTTGGATGGGACCCAGGAGAAAGGTGTGAAGGGGATAGTTGGGCAGCAAGTCGGTGGTGGGGAAGGGATGCGGGCAGCAGCAGCAGCAGGAGAGAGGAAGTAGAATGTCCTGGAGGAGAGAGGGATGCTAATTGGGGGAGGGGGGACTATTGAAGAAAAGGAGGCATCAGGATCTGATGAAGGAAACCAGATTGTGTTATTCTGTTCTACAAAACGTACTGAGGGGAAGAGGGGAGGACGGGGGGACTTGTGGTTCAGTGGACAGACCTGGGAGCTGCCTGACAAGAGCTGTAGATCTGTGCCAGCTGAAAGGGGGAGTGTCACGAGAGCAGGGGCATAGGAGCCAAGAGCTGGAGCTCCTTCTCAGCTGCTTTTGTAAGCAGTAGACCTGTGGTTTCATAGTGGCCCAAGTGTGTCATTAAATTAGAACCAAGGGGTCATATTTTTTAAAGAACTGTATCTGTCTTCATTAGAATCACAACTTAGAGCACCAATCTGTAAAAATATTTTGGATCTGATTCTACACTGCCTTGCTCCTTGTGGATTCATTCCCACAAATCAGAATGCTTGAAGTTTATGTCCGCTTTGCCCCATTGTAAATGACCACATATGGTACAAGGCAGTGGAGAATCAGGCCCCTTGCCTGCATCCTAATTGTCTCCTGCCTCAGCTATGGCAATCTCCTCCTCTTGGGTCTTATTTTATTAACCTTGCTCCACCCTTGTAATACATCCAATCTGCAGTAGCCAAAGCCATAACACTCTCCTATTATTTAACAGAATCTCATGTTTCCTTCCACTCTACCAGTGACACCAGCCTTGAAACCCCTTTCATCTCTGTCACTCTCTCATCTTGGTAGGACTGGCACGTTCTCAGCACTTCTAGAAATCAGGCCTCTTATCTAGTTGCCTAAGTGTGGATTCAGCCATCCAGGGTTGATAATTGTGGTTATTATTGGTACTGCGAGTGTCCTCTATGACTCATGTCTCTGGTAAAAGGCTGTCTTGCATGGAAGCTTTACTCTAAGAGCTTTATTCCATACGACTAAATGAAACATCTTTGAAAACTAACACAAGCATTGATTCCTCTCATCCCCATCAGTAATGTGGCAATGCACAACGGTATTTGTCTCCACACCAGCTGTTTGGGGACTTACAAGAGTGGCCAAGCCAGACTGCTTGCATATGTTTCAGAGTTGCTTCCTTCCTATTTAACCTTCCAGATAGAAAATTAGTAAACACAGCTTCATCCTTTAAGTTGCCAACCACTTTGCATTCTGGATTAACTGTTGTATGGAGTCTTTGAGGACTGTGACCATTTGTTTCCTTGGCATCTTAATTACTTATGCAATTATGCATAGTGCTCAAATTAGCAATGCATTTTCAAAACCGGTTCACCAAGGTGATCTCATGTCAGTGAAGGGTTTGAATAGAAGATTGTAGAATGTTTTTAACCTGTGGTGTCAGTACTGGATGTGGGCTGCAGCTGTGATTGGAAGTATTGTTGGAGCTAAAAGATGATATCTGAGTTCCAGTGCAGGGATGTTTAGAAAGTTGTAGTCTTTAGCGTTACTAGGTAATCAGAAAGTTGTTATTAATCATTTACATTGCAGAAGCACCTAGACACCACAACCAGGTCATGGTTCCATTGTGCTAGGAGCTGAACAGATAATACTAAATGATGGTCTCCTCCCCCTGAGAGCTTAAATTGTGCATGCTTAGCCACAGGTCAGTGGAGTGTGTACATTAACACTAAATATAAATGGACATGTATCACTGAAGGTATTACTTATGAGTATAAGATGGTATCAAGCAATAATGCTCAGATACTACAGAGATGAGTGCTAATACAAAATCCTAAAAAAATAGGTGTGAATGAGTATGAGAATTGCAGGAGCAAAGTTGAATTATCCTAGGCTGGTAACCAAACTGCAAAGACTAAGATACTATAATATAGAGTCACTCTGAGGTATGTACAATACTGCAATAAGCCTCAACAGGATAGGCTCTAGAAAGCTACTGGTGCATTTGGCCAGTTATCTTCACTCACCAATGAAATATTCCAGTGGATTCCAAATGCACACTTTCCTTTCAGAAATGTAGCTGAAGAATGTCCATTACAAATTGTGAATACAGGATTTGCCTTAGAATTACACCAAATGCAATTGCTATGGGGAAAATTCACACTCGGACAACTACCCCAAAGCCTGTACAACACTTAAGTCCCATTAACTCCTATTTTGAAGACCTACCCTACACGGTGTTTTAGGCCTTGCATATGTGGGTGAATTTCATCCTTAAACAGCCAATTATGAACTCAGTACTGTTCCCTCTGAAGTCAGTGGCAAAGCTGTGACTTAATAACATTTCTTTTTATCTTAGTAACTGGAACAATTAAGTATCTGGCTGCCTAGGGAAAATAAATACAATTAAAATAGTGGAGGTCTATATTATTTTTCATTGTTGTCTGTATAAATTAATAATGTAAAATAATGTATCTAGCAAGGGAAAAAGCCTCATCTAAATGGTTGACTCTTATGAACGCATTGGGGAAAAGAGGCCTTTATTTTCTTAATTTGAAATGTTACTACTGGGCATCGCATCACACATAGACCATTATCTGTGTGGTATTCTTTCTCTGTTTAGTGAGTTAAGATGGATAAATTAGAACATGAATACCTGAGACACTCCTAAAACAATGACAGACTGGATAATATGACACTGGAACTGCATCCCTTGCTGGAATATTTCATATAATCTGGGGAAAATGTGAAAGAATTAATATAGTAAATGCTCTTTTGTCATATAATAAGATTGAATATTTCTTTATTCAAGCAAAATGCCTGGTCCTCATCTGTTATGACATATTTAAATGTAACATAACCAGTGGATTTTAGATGGTTGTATAGTAATGGTATATCTCTTAAACTGCACGGAATTGCAAGATATAATTAATAAGCTACCCAGCATATTCCCATAGCACCCACAAGTTATTAGAAGTAAAAGGAAATGCAGTGAAATGGCATCTGAAAGGACTAATGTCCAAGGTTGATTAGGGCAATAAAAGGTTATGGACCAGATCATTAGGTGATGTAAATCAACCTAGCTGTATGGCTTCTATGGAGCTAAACTAATTTATACCATGTGAGGATCTGCCTTATAGTCTAAGAAGCAGACTGGGATTTCCAAAGAAACCTAATGAAGTTAGGTGCCGGAATTCCCAGCTGAAATACATATGAAATTAGTAGAAAGATGTACACTGCCAAGTTATTGATAAGAACTTCAGTACAATATAGCTTTATTGTCTAAATGTACCATATCATAGGGAACTGTCCATTATAGAGTATGTAAGGCACTTATTCAGCTCCATCACAGAAACCAAAATATCTCTGATTATCGTTGTAAGCAATGTGAGGCCCAAGGTACATAGATTCATCTCTGGCAGGTTTTGATTTAATATACTGAGATTTTGTTCCGTAAGTTAAAGATGCAATCCAAGCACTACTTGGTTTGGTTTGCTGTTTGATCCTTTGGTTATCTTATTGGGACTATTTCTTTGCATGCCTTTGAAATATTATCAGTAGTAGGCATCCTTCAGTCTTGAGAGACCATGGATATGTGCCCTTGAGAGGTAAAGAATTGACTCAGTTGGTTTTATGGCAACCGTGAACGTGGCTGAAGAGACCCACTTGAGAGAGACAGTCTCTGCTGCAGCTGTCACATTTAAAGGTGATGTTTCAACCTTTTGGGCTCTACCTTCTGCGAGCTTTTTTCTCCTCTGCTAGGCTGGACTGCTTTCTCTCGTAACTCCAGAGACCTTTGTTAAGCTCTTGTTTCCAAAGGCTGCAGTCTTGAGTGTGATCTTCCCAGTTGTCCACATCCAGGTCCATTTCTTTGCGGTCTTACTTGCACACATCCTTGAAAAGAAATTTTGGACACCCTTTGGGTCTTTTTCCAGATGCCAATTCTCCATGCAGGATTTCCTTTGGGATGCGCCCATCATTCATTCAGCACACATGCCCAAGCTAGCGGAGGCATCTCTGTTTGAGGAGTGTTTGCATGCTGGCTATGCTGGCCCGTTTGAGCACCTCAGTGTTGGTGACTCTGTCCCTCCAAGAGATGCCAAAAAGTCGATGAAGGCAACACATATCAACAAAGCTATTGAGCCTCTTTTCCTGATGAGAGTATAAGGTCCAGGTCTCACTCCCATACAAAAGTGTGCTGATAACACATGCATGATACACAGAGATCTCTGTGTGTTCTGTCAGGTTGTTGTTCTGCCATACCCTCTTGCTTAGTCTAGGCATTGTTGTGGTGGCTTTTCCAGTGCAGATGCTGAGTTCTGTTTCAAGTGAAAGGTTGACTGTGATAGTGGACTCTGGGTATGTGAATTCGTTCACCACTTCAGGTTCAGAGTTGGTGATCTTGATGGAGGGGAGGGTGCTTCTTCAACTCTTGGGTGCATTATTTTCATCTTTTTTAGGCTTATGGTAAGCCTGAAGTCTTGGCAGGCTTTGGCAAAACTCTTCATAAGGCTTTGAAGATGACCTTCTGTGTGGGTTGTCACTTCCCGAGTCTTGGCTTTAGATCTGAGTCTTGCAAGATTGAACAGCTTTCCATCTGATCATGTGTACAAGTAGATTCCCTCAGTTGAGGAACCAAAAGCTTGTTTCAGTAGCAAGGAGAAGAAGATTTCAAACACAGTTGGGGCAAGTACACAGCCTTGCTTAACTCTGCTATGAATGAAGTATTATTAGATTATATTAATGTTAATATAATACATGCCTTCCATAGAGGCAGAGTGCAAACATTGAGTATAATTTGTATCAGCAATGAATAAACAGAATTTTTATTATTATTGTTTGTGTTACTGTAGCACCTAGTGGTCATTGATGAGGTTAGACCCATTGTGCCTGGCATTGTATAAACACATAGTAAGAGCCAGTCCCTGCTCCAAAGAACTTACAGTCTAAATAGACAAGACAGATAGTGTATGTCTACACCGCAATTAAAAAGCAGTGGCTGGTCCATGCCAGCTGATTTGGGCTCACAGGGCTCAGGCTAATGGGCTGTTTAATTACAATGTAGATGTTTGGGCTTGGGCTGGAGTCAGGCTCTAGAACTCTAGGAGGTAGGAGGGTCCCAGAGCTTGGACTGCAGCCCAAGACCAAATAGCTACACCCTGATTAAACAGCCTCACAGCCCAACCCCCAGGAATCCAAGTCAGCTGGTATGGGCCAGGTGTGGGTGTCTAATTGCAGTGTAGACATACTCACAATGACTGGGAGAAAGGAAATATTATTTTCCTGATTTTATCGATGAGGAACTGAGACAGAGAGAGACTAAGGATCAGCTCTTCAAATGTTTTAGGCTCCTAAGTGCCAGCGATTTCAATGGAGTTAGGCATCTAAATATTTTTGAGGATCTGGGCCTAAATGATTTGCCCACTGTGACATTATTCAGGGTACAATCTGGACTGTTGAACAGCCTTGTCCCCTTAACTCTCATACCTGTGGTGCCTTGTACACTGCTTTGCTGTCAGAACATCACATCCACCCCTGGCCTGCTCTCTCAGCCTTCAGTATGCAAATTCACTCCCAGCTAAACACATGAGCACTCTGACCTGTCACTCATGAATTATTTACAGGAAAACACCAGCAAATTCTTAGTCCCAGACTTTGCCCAGAAATGTGTGTCTTGTACTGTCCAGCAAACTACTGAATAATTAAGCTCATCAGAGGAAAATGATATATGCACCAACCTTGTTATCCCAAATGGAGTTTCCCACACATTTCAATCCAAACACATTGGTTAAGATAAAACAATGAGTTTATTAACTACAGAAAGATATATTTTAAGTGATTACAAGTGATGATGTATAAAAGTCGGGATTGGTTACCAAAGAAAATAAGAGTAATATGCAAGCTAATATTTAACTTAGCAAGCTAAGTGAACTTAAAAACAAAGGTTTTGTCTCAACATACACTGTTGTAAATTTTATAGGCTGGGTCTCCTTTCAGCCTGGGACAGTCCCCCCTTAGTTCAGGTCTTTGAGAGCAGTTGATATCCTGAGCAGAGAGATGGGAGGAGGAGATGTGAAATGGAGGACACTGTCTCTCTCTCTAATACCACACTCCACTCTTTGAGGATTACTCCACACTGGGGTTCAGGTGACTAGTAGTCCCTTGTGGACGTAAGGGCTGGGCCATCTCTGTGATGAAATGTAAATTTCTTGTTTACACATTCCTGTTGCTGAAGACTGTTGGCATCCTTTCGTCTGCGAGGAAGGGTGGGAATTGTAGCCTATGATGTAGATTGTCTTACCACAAGGTACATTTATATATGTTGAAGTAAATCAGTATCTTTTATGCAACTCAGTAACCAAGGGTCATGCTGGATTCTCCATCACTGATAATTTTTCAAACCCAGAGTGTATGATTTTCTAAAGGATCTGCTCTAGGAGTTATTTTGGGGAAGTTCTATGTCCTGTGTTACGCAGGAGGTCAGACTAGATGATCACAATAGTTCCTTCTGGTCTTGGAATCTATGAATCTATGAAAAAATTATTAAATTTAGACTGCTGATTGACACTTTGGAAAATTATGCAGAATCTTAGTGTGACTGGCAATATCTGATACTCACAGAGCTCCTTTTAATGGCTCTGAGCATTGTTTTTCATAGCATATTACTGCTCTGACCAAGGTCATTTAAACTTTAATTTCTTGAGCAGCATAAATCAAGAGTATACATTTGAAAAAAGAAAAACAAGCTAAATCTATACTTAGAAGTAACACTTAGCAGTTACTATTGGCTTCTGCATTCATTAATTAAGCGAGATTTTCTGTTGAGTTATAACACTAGTCAGTTTGCCTAGATGGTTCATTAAAGGCCCGATTTTATTACATATTACATGCTTTCTGCTTTTCACACAAACTTACTATATTGCTCAGAGAAGGTGATCTTTTAAAGCACATTAGACTAATGTTCCTGAAACTCCATCTAATGTAAGTTTTATTGAATTGCTGTAACTGAAAAAGGTCACATCATGATTTGTTCAGATAATGGATTTAGTGAAAGGAAAACAAAATGAATGGGTTATTGTAGTAAGACTGACCTTGATATACATTTATGTTTCTGAGATTTATGGATATTACTACAAATGAAGAAACTAAAAATTTTTGTGAGCAGTATTGCTGCCATTTTTTAACAGATGCTATAATACAAGACAAGCACAAAGGTGCTTGTTTCAATACTGTGAGGTGTATTAGATATAGTAATAACTAGTCTGGTGCAGCAGCTGAAAATTTTCCTCCTATGGTCTACAGAAAGCTGCCAAAACTTGTTACCGTGTGCAAAAATGAGTATCTAGGAAGCTATTATATGGAAAAAAAACTAATCTATAAACTGAAGAAATCCACTAATTTATCTCAACAAAACAAAAAAAAATGAAGGGCCTAATGGTGATCCATTACTTAGGGCATTAGCTAGGGGCTTGGGAGACCTATGTTCACTTTTCTGCTCTGGCACCGACTTCCTTGGTGACCTTGCTCATGTTGCTTAGTCTGCGTTTTAGTTCCTTGTCTGCAAAATGGGAAAAATAGCACTACCCACCTCACAGAGGTGTTGTGAGGATAAATCCATTAAAGATTGTGAGATTCTGAAACCCTGTGGTACTGGGGGCCATAGAACTGGCTCAAATAGGCAGAATTCCTGGCTCAGCCAAACATCCTGTTGGACCTTGGGAAAGTCACTTTGTTCCTCTGTTCTCCAGTTGCCCATTCCTGCAAAATACAGATAATGATTCCCTCCCCCACCTTTTGTTCTTATCTATTTAGTCACGCTCTGTACATGTGTATGTATAGCAAAATGGGGCCCTGATCTCTCTTGAGGACTCTGAGATGCACTGTGAATACTGCTTATAATCAATAGGTAAATATATTAATATTATCAGAATATAGCCCCTCAACTTTACATAAAAACAGATTACGTTAAAGGAAATTTTTTTCTTCTAGCACTGCATAGAATAATATTATATACTGCTAACAATGAGATAAGAAAGTCTCAACAATCTGTTCCTAGTCATTCTGCTTGTAATACCTTAGGAATCTCATAAGAATTCTACACGATGTTTCTTTTGTATAGGAATCTTTGCTATCAGCAGTGTTCAGACGCTCAAGTGTAGAAGCCTCAGAAAGGAAGGATTCTGAATAGCAATGAGAAAAATGTAAACAGAAATGACTTCACAAATTCCATTAAATGGCAAAAATTGACTCAATCATCAATCTTTCTTTAGTTTCCATTTTGCTATGTTTATGAGGTGGGGAGGGGGAATTAAAGTTATTTAAAACTTTATTTTGAAGGAAAATGCACTGTATTAGTAATTCATGATTTACACTGACAATATAAACTACTGGAGAAAGGCATAACAAGAACCAATGACTGGCAGATGAAGGCAAACAAATTCAAATGAGAAATAAGGTCACATTTTCAACAGTGAGGGTGATTAACCATTGGAACAAACTATCAAGGAAAGGGGTGGATTATCCATCTCTTGAGGGTCTTCAAATCAAGACCTTTCTGGAAGATAAGCTTTACTCAAATGCAAGTTCTTGAATTCAGTACAGGGGTTATGGGGTGAAATTTAATAGCATGTGCTTAATTTTTGCCTGGCACCTCTGGGCTTGCTGCATCAGTTATGAAAGTAAAAAAATTGCTTGAGCCCCAGCAGTTTAATTGTTTCAGCCCCAACACCTCTTTCATTACAAATTAAGCACTGGATATAGAGGAATCATACTAGATGCTCTGATAGTCATTTCTAGCCTTAAACTATATGAATCTAGAAGTATAGTAATTTGCTGTTTTGCTCTTGAAAATACAGAGCAAAAATTGGGTAGAATTTTATGCATGAGCATTGATGAGGCAGGGAACATGTCTTATTTGCCAATGAAGTGCTATCAGTCAATGGTGTTGAATATACTATTTGTGTTTTAAGCTTATGTGCTCCTTCACATCTATAAATAAATAAATAATATAATATAGACAACGGGCAATTTAAGCATCCACCTTGCAGGTGATATAAATGAGGGTCCTATTAAGAGAACAGTTAAGCTCATTCAACAATGGTGAAGTCTCTGTGGATTTTCAAGTTAGGCTGTTGTTCCATTGAAAAGCTGTCTGAGGACTCTGTAGATGGTATAATTTAGAGCTGTGAAATGAAATATGAGCAAAATCTAGCCTGGAGCTCTCTGAAGGCCGTCTCTTTAAAATAGCTGACTTACAAATGCACAACTTTAGTGTAAATATAGTATCACTTGTGTTTTACGTGTCTAGGGCACTTACTAACTTAGGGCCGGATCCTTCAATGAGCCTCATGTGGAGCTTGTTTTAGGGTCGAGCCTTCAAGTCACCAAGTTGTTACTTGGTTGAGCAGTTTTGTTTATTCTCCAAGTCCCTGAGGCCTGATCATCCTCCCAGATGTACATGTCCAGTGCCCACCGAGGTCACTGGAAGTTAGGTGCATATACCTCCTTTGATTAGTGGCTGTGCAAATAGGATACACATCCTCCTCCCCCATGCACAAGTGTTAGTTGAGGCACTTTGAAAAAGCTAAGTTTTGCTGAGGTGCCCGCATCTTAAAAAGAAGGCAGTGCGGCCTAGTGGACAGGTCACTGGAGAGCTGGGTTCTGCCCTGGGCTCTGCCACAGACACACTGTGTGACTTTCCGCAAGTCATTTCACGTCTCTGTGACTCCTTTCCCCTGCCCACCTCTTGTCTGTCTTGTCTATTTAGACTGTAAAACCTTCAGGACAGGGATCATCTGTTCTTGTGTGCTTGTAGAATGGCTTGCACAATGTCCCCTTGATCTCAGATGAGGTCTCTTGCTGCTATGGTAATAGAAGTAATAATAATAATAACCATTCTCTGTGCTAAAAGGAAAAAGATGAGTATTTATTTCATGCTTCATGCATGTTGGGATGGATAATAATATTCATTATGGAGACCACAATACTTTTATTTCCTGCTGGTTTCATAGATACATAGATTTAAGGCCAGAAGGGATCATTATGATTGTCTGGTCTGACCACCTGCATAACACAGGCCATAGACTTTCAATACTGGCAATAATTTCCCTTCACAGAGCTGATAGTGACATTCTGTCCAGGTTGTATTTCAAACAAAACCAGGCTTCCAAGGCTTCTTGTCTGTGCTAAATCTGACTGTACATAACTACACTATGGAAATCTTTGCATTGGCTGCTAGGTAGCTGACAGTACAATATGGATTTTCCTTGACATATACAGCTGCTACATGGTTGGCCTACATTTTTTTTTTAAATCTGTTGACTCTGTAGTTTTGCTCACAAGCTCTGAAGTTGTGTGATCAAGACTAACGGCCTGATTCTCCTCCCTTTTACGCCTGGGTGACTATTGGGTTTAGTGATGCTATTTGAGACTTACCGGTAAATCAGTTGCAACTGAAAGAGGATCAGGCCTTGCTATCTGAACATCTCTGTTTTGTGGAGTCTTTGATCAAATTTCCCCTTTAAGCTCAGATAGTCCCAGGGTCTTGGTGCCACCTTTGTCTTTTTGTTGAACATCTTGACAAGTGCTGCCAGAAACTACACTTGAACTTAAGTACTATGTTATTAATTAGTGACTACTCTTATTTCTAGTTTACTTTATGAGATCATAATTTTCTTTGAACAACTTTGGCTGGCTGGCAGGTTACAGCGAACTCTGGACCATTCAAATGGATTCCATTTCCCCCATTTCACTTTAGTTCTTTTTTCCCCCTGCACGGCCTATGAAATATGGAAAAGGCTACATGACAGGGCTACCATGATAATCCACTGTAGGGATTTGAGGGAATGAGTGGGGGCAGAGGAGAAAATGGGTAAGCCCCAAGCTTTCAAAGTACAAATGACCAAGAAACGGAATTAAAAGCATGTTGTTTAAAAGGAGACCTCACCAGAAACATCACCCAAAAAGTCAAACTACATTCAGAACAAAGCAACAAGCAGGAAGGTCTGTTTCCATAATAGAGAATCTCTATAAACAGAACCCAAAAAAGTTAACATAAGCCGAAGCAGCAATACACAAAAAACTTCCCAGCCTGGAAGATCAAACGAATTCTCAAAGCCCAGGATGAGAGTTGGATAAAGGTCTGCCTTTCTTTGGACAGTCTCTTCAGAATCCTTTATTGCATCCTTTCCCTGCATACTTGTCCATGGGAAGGGAAAAGGAAGCTACAGTTAACAGTTCTGGGGAGACAGTCCACAATGTACTGTACTGCTACACCCTGACAAAGATACAATCACTGTATTAAGGGTTAAATAGACAACTCAAAAAATCAGCTAGAACAACAAATCAACCCCAGGGGAAAGCACTATCTTAGAGCAACCCTTCATATGTGTTAGTTAATGAGGAGCTGATGACTGCATTTTGTTAGCTATGGGTCAGCATTGGTGGGTTTTGCAGAAGAAGTGAGTCTGGAATTCAAAATGTGAGGATGAGCCCCTGATGCAATTGGATAGGGAGTTTATTCCTGGAACAGGAGGCTACATGGAGGAAGACCTGAAAATGAGTGTGAGAATGACACAAAGGCATGGACAAAGTTAGTGAGGATAATATCTTTTACTGAACCAATAAAGCTTGTATCTCTCACCAGCAGAAGTTGGTTGAATAAAAGATATTACCTCACCCACCTTTTCTCTCTAAAATATCTTGGAACTGACACAACTACAACAACACCGCATACAACAAAGGAGTGGAGTGAGGAGAGAGGTAGTGTAATAAATCTTTGGCCATATGCGTGCAGACACTGGTTTGTGGGGCTAGAACTCAAGTACAATCTACATCACAATCACATGTGGCTACTACCTAAGTTGAGGAGACATCTGTATAAACTATGAGTAAGTAGCGGGTTGTTATCTAAATTGGGGCCCTCCACAAGTGGGAGACCTTATTGATACCTAAGTATTAAGAAATGAGTAGAGATATAAGTGGAGACACAGCTCTGCAAGGCAAGGATAAGAAGGTTAAACCTGACATGGAAGGACAAAGAAAGCCAGTGGAAGGTTCCAAGAGAGGTCAGAACAGCATATGAGTTTGATGGGCATATATAAGTTATAAAGGGTTAATGCATGGTTAATAGATGTTTTAATAAATAGTTAATTATTATAGAGTCCAATAGGTTGCTGATGTACTGATGCATTTGATAATCATCATGTCTATAACATGTTTATATCACTGGAACCTTAATATAAAGCAGGGGTTGGCAACCTCTGGCACGCGGCTCACCAGGGTAAGCATGCTGGCAGGCCGGGCCAGTTTGTTTACCTGCCACATCGGCAGGTTCGGCCGACCGTGGCTCCCACTGGCCGCAGTTCGCCGTCCCAGGCCAATGGGGGCGGCGGGAAGCTGCAGCCAGTATATCCCTCGGCCCATGGCGCTTCCCGCCGCCCCCATTGGCCTGGGACGGTGAACCGCGGCCAGTGGGATCCGCGGTCCGCCGAAACTGCTGACGCAGCCGGTAAACAAACTGGCCCGGCCCACCAGGCTGCTTACCCTGGCGAGCCGTGTGCCAGAAATTGCCAACCCCTGATATAAAGTAAGATGATTTTGGTTGTTGCAGAAAGATAGGATTTTGGAAGACCAAAGAGGAGGAGTTTGCCTTACCCACGTCAACCTTGTCATAACTAAAGCATAGACAATGGTTAAGACGTAGGGAGAAAAAATAAAAGTCAGATATTTGAGATGTTGTGGAGAAAGAACCAACAAGACGTATTACCTGCTTGGATAGGGAGGGAGAGGAGTCAAAAAGTTGCAAGGCCTTCCCACGTTGCTAAACCTTATATTTCCAGACTCAGTTAGTGATGGCATGCTCATAAATGAGCTGTTGATTCTACTAGCCTGTGAGGCAGCTTAGCTGCACGGGATGAAGACTGTTATAGAAGAGTTGCCTACTTTAATCAGCACGCTTTTTGACCTGTTACTTTGGAATCTGATAGAAGATTTAGTAAAATTCATGGCAAGACACTTTGTCCCCTCTGAAATCCTCTGTTTGTTTTTGTCTCATGGTTTATCATTGTTCATAATGAGTTGTTAATGGACTGTCAATTATGTAAATTAGGAGTAACAGACTGAAATCCTCCCTTTGCCTCATATGCCTCAATATATTTGTATATTTGTTTTATAGATGTGTGTGTATTCTATAGCCCCCAAACCCTACAATACAGTTTTATTGGGCTCACTGACTGTATCATTATTAATAATTATATACTCCATTCATTGGAGATAACTATGCAGTCTGAGTTCTAAGAGCAAAATAACTCTTGCTTGACAAAGTGGAGCAGGACAAGGACAGCAGAGCCTTCCCAAAAGTGGAGGGGCCAGAGTCCCTCAGCCCTCCAGAGGCCCCGCCCCCTCCTTTCCCCCTGATGTTCTCCCCCTCCTTTTTCCCGGAGGAACAGCCCCCGGCCAAGCCGGAGCAGGGTTGGGGAGCCTGCCCCCTTCCGCCTGGGAGGGGGGAGGGATGAAAGCAGCTCCCTGACCCCCAGGCTTCCCACCCAGGGCAGGTGGAGGGACCCAGGCTGCCCACGTGGCTCTTACCCTGACCTGGCTCCAGTGTGGGGGGCGTGGCCTTGGAGCTGCAGCCTGGCCATGGTAAGAGCCAGGTGGGCAGCTGTGGGGAGCCATGGTGCAGACCCTCCATCTGCCAAAGGTGGGGGACCGATGGGGCGGGGACAGGGGCTGCTTGCGCCCCCCACACCGCAGGCAGGTGGAGACCCCACGGCTGCCTGCATGGCTCTTACCATGACCAGGCTGTGGCTCTGAGACCCTGCCCCTCAGCCGGAGCTGGCTCGGGCAGTTGTGGGTAGCCAACATGGACCCTCTTCCTCCATCTGCCCTGGGCGGGGAGCCTGGAGGGGCGGGGACAAAGGGGGAAGAGGAGGGAAAGGTGGCAGGGTCCGCCATCGAAAAAAGTGGGAGGGCCATGCCCCCCCAGCCTCCCCTGTTCTGGTGCCACTGGAGCAGGACTTATTCTCTCTCTCCCATGTTGTTGTAGCTGTGTAGCTTCTTCAGATCCTGAAGAAGAGCTCTGTTTTAAGCTCAAAAGCTTTCAGAAACAGAAGTTTGTCCCATAAAAGTCATTACCTCACCCACCTTGACTCTCTTCTCCCATATGATTCTGCAGCTGCTCTAGTTATACAGTCATTCTGAAAAATGGCTCATAAACAATGTATCATGCATTAGATTTATTTTCATAAGGGGGCACTTAATGGTCTATACTATAGATATGGTGGGGGAGAGGCACAGAAAGAGAGTGTTATCTGTGTAATTTGGTATACAAGTGCATTCTTCCAGTCATCAGCAGTAATGGGCAAACCTCCTTGGATGAAACAATAATATAACAAATCCATGGCCGCCTACATTAAATGGTTATCATGACAGCTGCATGGAGCTTCACAGTAACAGCAAAGATTGACTGTGTAGTGCTATGTTTTGTACAGTACCTAGTACAATGGGATTCTCTGGCAATATAAATAATAATTAAATGCAAAAAAACCCTATGTAAAATAATGTTATTTACAAGTTAGGAAATGGCAAATTTTCAGTTGTTTGCATATCTTTGATTCTCCACCTCTTGCATATCCATCCTGTGTTCTGAATGAGGCAGAGGTTCTGTGGAAAAAATAATATATGATTGGTTAACTGAAGACTGTATCATAATGTAAACATGCAAAGTGGCAGAATTCAGGTTCTATGGACAACCACAAATACGTCACTTCCTAACTTTCAAGCGCTTGAATTCACAAGTAACATTTTTAACACAGGTTTCTAGATTTTTTTTAAAAGAAAAAAGGTAAAAACAAATTCTATTATGTCAAACTGCATAGCCCTATATCATTAATCATCAGTAGGGTTTGCTTCCTAACCTTCAGCACAGGCCTCTACTGTTTGAGCCAGAAGCATAACTACAGTACGTAGTGTCAAGATAAAGTTGTTATCTCTGAGGCTGGAGAATCCATGGGGAAAAATTGTGGGTGCTCTGCACCCACCGGCAGCTCCCCGCCACCCCGCCCCAGCTCACCTCCACCTCCGGTCCGCCTCTGCCTCCTCCCCTGAGCGCACTGCTGAGTCCTGCTTCTCCCCCCCTTCCCTGCCAGTGCTTGTGTCTCCCGTCGATGCAGTGCAGTGAAGACACAGGTAAGTTGAGCTAAGCTACATCAACTCTAGCTACGTTATTCACATAGCTGGAGCAGCGAAACTTAGGTCGGCTAACCCCAGTAGTGAAGATAAGCCCTTAGATTTCGCCAACCAAGTATCCAGTGTAAACTTTTCAGGCACTATAACAGCCTAATCACAGAGTCACAGACAGTCCCTGTAGGTACTCCAATCTATCTTGTCACCTAGGAAAGCTTGTCTTTATGATAGATGGTCCCTTACACCAAACATCACAACAATATTCAGGTTATTCCCAGTCGCAGAGGACCAGTCACTTATCCCAGGTCACTTGCACTTTAGATCTCACACTAAAGATAATGCTCACAGCCAATCCTATAATAAACTATCTAAACATTTATTAACTAGGAAAAGGAAGTAAGAGAGTTATTTACAAGGTTAAAGGAAGTAAGCATACATGCACAAATAAGTTAGTCTTAAGTTTCAAAAGGTAATAGAAGCTTCTATAATAAGCAAGCTCTACATATCTCTTAGGTCTCTAGATCAGGGGTTCTCAACCTTTTTCTTTCTGAGGCCCCTCTCAACATGCTAAAAAAACTCCAGGGCCCAGCAGGGGTGGGGGGACTCGGGGCTCCGGGCAGGGGCGGGAACTGTTGGGCATAGGTGTAGTTTGACTTCTATTTTTTGGGGGGCCTGGGTTGTCAGGGCTCTGGCCATCTCTGCACATCAGAGTCCAGGGAGGCAGTGCCACCTCCACCTCCTGACTCACCCCCACAGGCCACCCACTTGTCTGGGGCTGTGCGCTGGTGTCTGCTCCCCGAGGGCTCTGCTGGCCCCCGGCTCCCCTGGGCAGCTCTGACTGGCTGCGTGAGCAGTCAGACGGGGCTGGGAGCTGAGGAGCAGCCACAACCCCAGGCAGCAGCAGCAGATGGGGGAATGCCCCGGCTGCCCATTCCATGGCACCACTAGCCCGAGGAGCAGCTGCACCGCACTGTCTGGCTCCGGCTCCCGCCTAGGACCTGACCAGAGGGCTGGGCCTGAGGGCGGCTGGGAGAGAGGAGGATGTGGGGTGTGGAGCTGCCCCCAGGACTGCCTTACTCTGGGTAAAGAACTGCAGTTGGGGGGGGGGAAAACACCCTTGTGCCACCTCAGCTCTGCCCATTGGCTCAGGGATTCTGCCTGCATCGGGGTTTCAGCCCCTCCGCTCCCAGGTTCCGGAGAGGGGGAGCTCGGGGTTTCAGCCCTATGCTGCTCCCGCTGCAGCGAGGGGGAGAGCTTGGTGTTTCAGCCCTGTACTGCTCCCGCCTTCAGCCCTGCAGGGGGCACCAGGTATCGGGGCACCCGGTTCCAGTGGCAGGGGCTCGCGGACCCCCAGTTGAGAACCGCTGCTCTAGCTTATACCTTGCCTTCGAGAGTTCAAACACCACAGAGATTAGAGATACAGTTTCTACTTGTCAGGGATTTTTATTCCCTTTCCCCCTTCGCTAAGCTGCCAGTTCAGCTGCTGGGGAGGAATTCACTTGCTCATCTCGTTTTCTTGGTGGGGCGGGGGTGGGAGAGAGCAATCAACAAAGTCTTTTGGCCTCTGATGTTCCACAATAGTTTGTCTGGTGTTGCTGGGCCTTCTTGACTGGGCAGGAGATAATACCTACACACTAGCTAATGCCTTCCTCCTGTTTGGAGATTTACATTTACAGAGGATTACAGTGCAAACCCTTTAATCTTACCTGATAACATGGAATACAGATATTACAATGGAGATTAATGCATGAAGCAATTTACAGGCATTCAGTAAAGTCTAAACACAGAGCACATTTTTATATCTTCTCATATCTATTTTAACAATACTATTACAGGTGAGCCAGACTAATGCCAGCTGTGTATTTGTCAGTATCCAAGTGAGACACGTGGACCTTGGCATAAACTGACACCTGGTTTACCATCCTCACAAGGGCATCTCTCAGGATCAGGATGATGAAGGCCCAAGAGTATTATACTAGATCCCAGGGTCCTGGGCGTGGGGGGGCAGCTATGATAATAAAGGTCACTGCAGTGCTTGTTCACAAAAGGCTGCTTCTTCCTGATATTCCTCCCAAAATATATTTTTTAAGTTCTTTGAAAGGGGAGTGATGGGTGGAGTAAGCCGTCACCTCATTATTTTGCTTACCAGTTAGGTCTAATTCTCAATACACCAGTTTTGGTTCACTGATTTCGGGTCCTACACTTTTTTTAGTTTTCCAGGCATGACCTTAAACCTATCCCGGAATTATATCCGTAGACCTTTTGTGTTTGTACTAATTCAGTCATTCTGTCTATCTTGTGCACTTTTCCCCATCAACATTTATTAGTGTAGATTATTGTGACATTTTATGAAATTACACTCCCTTCTTATAGTTGAGTTCACAGTTAGGGTACATTTTTAGGTCCAATTATTACAGCAGAACTCCTGTCCCATGTGGTGACCCAGAATGGGGAGGGCTGTTGTGGCTGTGTTCTGGGTCTGACGGTCTTATGGGTGGAACCCATCCCAGCTCTCTTTCTCTCCTGCCCCTCCGCTGGGAGTTGTGCGAGCTCCAGCTCCATGTGTTGCTTTTAGAAAGGGTACAGGTTGTTGGAGCCATGTCCTAGGTTAATTTTTACAGCTGGTCTAACAGCTTCCAGACATTGAACTGAATCTCTGACAGAGAGAACACAAGCTGATTAAGAAGTTACATGAAGTCCCAGAGTGAAAGGGTTTTAATAATTCTATTTTGACCCACCCTGACCAGACAGGAGCATATGTCTCTATCATGGTTGATCAAAGCCAAGTCCAAAGATCCAAAGGAAAGACAATATTTTTTCTTTGTTAGCTCTTAGATATCCATAATGGGAGACCCTTTCATAAATGTTCACCTTCCAGGCATTTTGTTTCCCCCTTATCCAGTCTCTATTGCCTTAGGGCTTGATTACACTACTGCTTAAGTCGATGTACAGTACATCACTTAGGGTGTGAAAAAGCCACCCCCTGAGCGACGTAAGTTACATCAACTTAAAGCGGTGTCTACACTGTGCTATGTTGCCAGAAGATGCTCTCCTGATAACATAGTTTCCACCTCTCATTGAGGTGGAGTAATTATGCCAGCAGGAGAGCTGTCTCCCGTTGGCATAGCACATCTTCACCAGATGTGTTACAGTGGCACAGCTGCATCAGTACATCTTTGCTGATATAGCGCAGTAGTGTAGACTAGGCCTTAGTGCAGGGGTTGGCAACCTTTCAGAAGCGGTGTGCCGAGTCTTCATTTATTCACTCTAATTTAAGGTTTTACGTGCCAGTAATACATTTTAACGTTTTTAGAAGGTCTCTTTCTTTAAGTCTATATTATATAAGTAAACTATTGTATGTAAAGTAAACAAGGTTTTCAAAATGTTTAAGAAGCGTCATTTAAAATTAAATTAAAATGCTGATCTTACGCCGCTGGCCTGCTCAGCTCACTGCAAGCCTGGGGCTCTGTTCATCTAGGCCGGCAGTGGGCTGAGCAGGGCCTGCGGACAGGACTCTGGGACCCCAGACCTGGGGGGGGTCAGGGGTCAGGGCAGAGGGCTGGGGGAGGGGGTGTAGGTTAGAAAGCTGGGTGTGGGGGGTCAAAGGTCAGGGCTGGGGGTGGGGGTGCAGGGCAGAAGGCTGGGGGTGTGAGGGGTTCAAGGGTCAGGACAGAGGGCTCGGGGTTTGGGGGGGTTCAAGGGTCAGAGCAGAGGGCCTGGGGGCATAGGGGGTGCAGGGCAGAAGGCTAAGTGTGTGCAGGGAGGGGGTCAGGGCCGAGGGATGGGGCTGTGGGGGTGCAGGGCAGGAGGCTGGGTGTGTGCAGGGAGGGGGTCAGGGCCGAGGGATGGGGCTGTGGGGGTGCAGGGCAGGAGGCTGGGTGTAGGGGGATTCAGGGCAGAGGGATGGGACTGTGGGGGTGCAGGGCAGAAGGCTGGGTGTGTGTGTGGGGTCAGGGCAGAGGGCTGGGGTGCTCGGCTCGTGGGGGTGCTCCCAGCCCCCTGCCCTGAGTGGCTCAGGGCAGGGGGCTGGAAGAGATATGCCCTGTTCTACCCCCTTCCCCAAGGCCCCGTCCCTACCTCTCTCTGCGTCCTCTACGGCGCTGCCTGCACACTACCGCTCTTCCCCCTCCCACTCGCAAGGGCCAGCAACTGATCGGCGCAGGGAAGGAGAGCGGGTGGGGCAGGAAAGCACCACGCTGGGGGAAGAAGCGGGGGAGGGGGGAAGCTTGGCTGTCACAGAACCAAGCTTCTGCCTCCTGCCCCTGCAGGGGAGAGTGGTGGGCAGGGGGGCTGAGTTAGGCTGGGGGCCGGGACCGCGGCAGGCAGCTGCATGCTGCTCAAAATCGGCTTACGTGCCGTGTTTGGCATGCGTGCTGTAGGTTGCCGACCCCTGCCCTAGTGTATTATACTTGTTTTGTGTTACTACTGTGTTCTGTGCATTGTAAAGTTTAACTTTATCCATCTTTGTTAATCAAGATAAATTTACATAATTCGCTTATATTCTAGTAAAATAATTTGTAGGGCTCTATTAGTTCTCTCTTGGTGGCACATTAGTACTTTCCCTTATTTCAAAGGAAGAGAAAAGACACGGTTGCATTTGCAAAAATTGAACATCATGTTCATACTGATGGTATTCTAGGACATTTTGTGCACACAGACAGGGAACATGATGTTAAGGTAACAATTAACTGTGAGACCCAGAGACAGGTTATCCTTCCATGCTGGAATGGAGAACAAAGGAGTTGTAAGGAGATGCAAAATGATTAGACTGTTCTTCAGCTTGTTCAACAAGGGCTATGTTTTGTCTTTAAGCACAGCCCTGAGCAGGGGACTGTGCAGAAGTTGCACCTGCCTAGGGATTAACCCTGGGAGGCAGTGTGAATCTAAAACAGCCCTCTGATTATCTGTAGAGTAAGACTGTGTTCTGTAGCCAATCAGGATACAAAATTTGGGTATGTCTTACTTTGCCAAATAATGGGGAATCTTATTCCCTTCTTGGCCAAGTATCAGGATACAGCCTAGCTCTTACTATATACATCTGAAAGCCTAGACGTTACAAAGGTGAAAATAACTTTTGGATTGTCCATTCCCCTCCTGGCAATGCAGGATGGTTCCTTACAGTCCATTTTTGCCTACCTAGCTGTAAAAGTTCCCAGTGATTGAGCTACTACCACTGCCATTTGGAGACTATTCCTCAGCGTATGACAGCTATCTGTTGGGAAGACTTTATTCTAAATATTTCTAATTGTTTCTATCCTTACTTTTATTATATTTTTCCTAGTTATACCTCTGTGTTCTACACTAAATGGTCCTTCTTCCTTGGTGTGAACAGTATTCAGATATAGCTAGACTGCTCATGAACACAGTAGCAGTGCTAGTTATATTTATTACATGCTAGATTTGGCCATGCTTACATTGAGTAATACCTCACTTTGTAGCTAGTCATTGCGAGTAAGAGTGACCAAATCTGCCCCTGTGTGATTTGCAGAGATGGGCCCAGACCAAAAACCAGGATCAACAAGCACACGTAAACTCACAATGGGATTAGAATCCAGATCCAAATTCCACAGTTTGTGGAAGAAAAATAAATGCACATAAATATAAAAAAAACCTCTCAGAACCAACTACCCATTAAATTTAGTGTGTTTGAAATCCTGATCAGCACATTGCATCTCAGGCCATCCCTAGCAAATAGTAAGAAAAGTTTAGGATTTATTTCGATGGTAAATAGGCAGAAACATGTACTACTTTCATGGATTTGTGATGTTTGTCACCATATTTTTAAGATATGATTGGTTTGTTTGAAGGGAGAAATTTATGAAAGCTTAAACACATACAATTTAAGTAGCTATTTATTCAGCCTTCTTATCCCACTGAGCTTCATAGAAGTAATGCAATCTAATTCATTAAAGTTCTGAACCACAGAGGCATAAAATGATGTCTGCCTAAAATCCCATAATACTTACCAGTGTTTGTGAATGACTAATGCAGTTAGGGAGATTGCCTGTCATTATCTTCTCATGAAGGAGAGTGAGTGGGATTTCTTCAGATAAGGTATTAAGCCTTTCTACACAGAGTACAGAACTGACATGGTGAGTGGTATTAAAGGAAAACACAGTGGAGATTACATTCCGTGGAATGCCATATTTTCCTGTCTTCAGTTTATTTAAAGTACCATAATGGTCTTAGTGACAACTGCTTAACCTTCAGCTATAGAACATTTCACCTTCCCTTTTTAAGGCCCTTACATTTTGAAATAATTAGTTTAAAGAAGCTCATTCCACCATCATATTTACAACGAATAGGCAATCCAGTGTAGTCTGGCAACATATAGGAACCTCAGAAGCTGTGGTCCATGCTGACCTTATTAATTGTATTCGAGCAGTTTAATTAAAATCATTCCAATGCAGACTTCAGCCACAGGAGCTTTGGCTGTGATCTCTTCTATCCAAGCCACCCAAGGGCAGGTTCATCAGACTTGAACAGGAGGCCTCCAGAGAAATCAGAAGGCCAGCCTGATTCTCCCATGGAAGCACACTAATTACCCCCATTGCCCTCCTCAGAGGGTTATTTGTATCAGGCCTAATTCAACTTCCACTGAAATCAATGGCAAGGCATCCATTGGCTTCAATGGGTGTTGGATCAGGCCCACACCACAGGGAGATTAGGGCCAATAGTTTCACAGGCTGATGCATTGGTTGCCTTCTTCCCTATGAGGCAGTAACAAATGACTCACCATGATATTTAGCCTGCAGAAGAGAAGAGTGAGGGGGGATCTGATAGCAGCCTTCAATTACCTGAAGGGGGGTTCCAAAGAGGATGGAACTAGGCTATTCTTAGTGGTGGCAGATGACAGAACAAGAAGCCATGGTATCAAGTTGCAGTGGGGGAGGTCTAGAATGGATATTAGGAAAAACTATTTCACTAGGAGAGTGGTGAAGCACTGGAAAGGGTTACCTAGGGAGGTGTTGGAATCTCCATCCTTAGAGGTTTTAAAGGCCCGGCTTGTAAAAGCTCTGGCTGGGCTGATTTAGTTGGGGTTGGTCCTGCTTTGAGCAGGGGGTTGGACTAGATGACCTTCTGAGGTCTCTTCCAACCCTAACCTTCTATGATGATTCTATATTAGAGCTACTGTGTGACTGAAGGTACCATAGTTCAGGTGAGACCTAAACCTTAGGACCTACTTGTTGTGACCATTAAACATACCATTGCACTTTTCAAATATGTTCTTCCTGCTTACAGCAAATTTCCCCTGCGGTTTCTTTTAGACGGTGTTTTTCACCTCCAATCCTAGGGCCCATATATTGAAGTCAGTGAGAATTTCTCTCTAAGGGTACGTCCATACTACCTGCCTGGGTCGGCGGTAGCGATCGACTTCTCGGAGTTCGATATATCGCGTCTCATCTAGATGCGATATATCGAACTCCGAACGCGCTCCCGTCGACTCCGGAACTCCACCACCACGAACGGCGGTGGCGGAGTCGACGGGGGAACCGCGGACTTTGATCCCGCGCCGTGAGGATGGGTAAGTCACTCGAACTAAGGTACTTCGAGTTCAGCTACACTATTCGCGTAGCTGAACTTGCATACCTTAGTTCGAACCCCCCCTAGTGTAGACCAGGCCTAAAACATTTTACAGTGCTGCTTTGTTGCATCCCAGAGGGGGTAGCATTTCAGTAGTTAGTATAGTGATTCCTGAGTGGACAGTTATAGTGAAGGTTGCTGGAGCACTTCCATTCAAATACCCTGTTTCCAACTTCACATACAAACATGGAAACAATTGGGGACTGGAAGTGGTAACTATTCAGTTGTTGGCTGCGTGTTTGTGTTCTCTGTCTGTGCTGTCCCACCTCTGCGCAGATAGCTGATACGGTAGACCTAGATCAAACTGCCCAAAAAGACCACAGACTTGGTTCCATAGTGAAGGTGCTCAGCCAGGTTTATTGCCGATGAAGCCCGGTAATAGCTCCCGGCAGACTCTACAAGGACACTAAGACGTGTATGCCCGTGACAATGGACTCAGCTCAGTGAATGGTGGGTCTTTCCATTCCTGCCTCAGTCGAACAAAGACATCCCCTCTGAGACCCTTCTTTATACACTGACACAAATTATGTCTTGCCCATCTGACATGGTTAGTTACCACCCTTTACCTTGTACAGGTTGGTTTGATCCAACCATCTCTATCCATCACGCTTCATCTTACCTTATCTTTAAGAGGGGGGTCAGTGTGTCCTTGTATCATCTTTGGGGAGTGTGTTTACACCCTAACCTTGAATCGGGGTGTTCTGATACCACCCTTCTGGAATGTGTGCCTAGGAGCGCTTGTGCTTTTGCAACACCAGCACTGCTCTTGCCAGGTTCTGTGAACTTGCAAGCAGGCATGTTTTGTAGCAGGGCCTGACTTCTACTCACAGCCTGATTTTTACTAACTTTTCTTTATATCAGCAGGGACTGACTACTTCAGTTCAGGCCTTAAACCATATACTGGGCCTCATGTCTCAGGCTGTCTCTTTCTACTACAGTAACTTGGAGTGATATTTTTAAGTCCTTTTTGTTTATGATAATGCTACATACCACGTTCCACATTGTGGCTAATGGAAGGAAAATCCCAATCTGCTCAGTTTATCTCTTTGAATATCAATGCGTTTCAGCTTGGTGGTAGGTGTAGGGTGAAATTCAATTCATACTGAAGTCAGTGGGAGTGTTGTTGAAGTTAGTGAGGGCTGGACGGGACCTAGTTTAACTTTAATAAATCAGGGGACTGAAGTCAGGACTCTTGGGTTATATCTCAGCACTATTATTGTCTCACACTACAATCATGAGGAAATTGCTTAACCTCAGTGCTTTAGTCTACACATCTGTAATATAGATTCCACACTTCACAGTGGTCTAGAAGATTTATCTAGTGTAATTAATGTATGTTTGTAATGTATAATTAATGGCTTTGTGATTGTAATATGAAAGGTGCAATAGAAGTGCAAAAATATTACTATTCCCATTCAAAACATACGGTCGAATCTTCCACTGGTATAAATCAGTGTTTGTTCCATAAAAGTCAATGGAGCTACACTGATTTACACCAGTTGAGGGATCTGGCCCATGTAGTTATGCTTCAGTTATTACAGTATAATATGGAAAGAAACTCAGCAAGCATTTTTTTATTCTTCTTCTCTCCTCAGGCTTCAGTAACTGGCAAAGAAAACTGACGTTAAAATATAAATGACACACTGGTAAGTAATATTTGATTAAATTTGTACATTTTATTTTTGTCACATTATGTTAAATAATTTGTTCTCATTTGGCAGCAGCTGATTCTTTCAATATTGCCTTAAGCATAACATTCAATTTTGTTAAATGCATACTTTTGTGAATTTTCCTATATAATCGACTAATGTGGCATACATCTTAATACCCAGTCCTCTTCCTTTGCATCGTTACTAGGTGACTTACAGGCCAGTTGAATGTAACACTGAACCTTTTAGAAATTAGAATGATTTGTAGCTTCTCACAGTGATGCTGGTTGCCTATCACCCCTGAAATTCAAATTATGCCATTGGCATGGAATTCAACCTCCTTTTTTGAACTCTGTAGGAAATGCTGCATGCCCAGTGAAAATTATCTCACACCATAGGTCTCAACCTGGCAATCCATAAAAAATAGTTCCGTCTTTGTTTAAGTTATTGATAATGTAGTGTCACTGCTCTAATTTGTACCACACATCTTAATTTTCCAAACCATGATTTTGAAAGACTTTGTTGAGAAGTACAGCATCCAGGTCAATGAAAAGGCTCCTGTTGATTTCAGTGGAAATTGCATTGTGCCATTATAAAGTTATACAAGTGAAGGTTCCAGGGTGTTATTAATATGTGATAATATTTATAAATCATATTGCAATTATATTTATAACTTACAAATTTCCATTACCTCCAGTGGGAGGTATCTACTTGAGCACTGGGGGATTTGACCATTTAACCATTATTTTTAATTTTTATAGGCTTTAGTGATATTGACAGTATGTGCCACCAACAAACTCAATCTCTCTCATTACTGTACATGAATAATTATGTCCGCCACAAGCCTAAATAATTAATAATTCAATCAAGAAGCCGTTAAGGTATTTACTAAGATATGTTCTGGGTTTAATAAACAAAGCTGATGTTTATGTTTATTCTTACATGTTAGGATATAAAGAATTGCAATAATTTAAACTGCCATTATGTCAATAATATTAAGGGTTGAAAAAGTTTGTATCCTGTAATGTAAGTATAACAGTCTTAATTCTAAAATATTTAACATGCCATACAAGAAGGAAGCAGAAAAATGAGCTTGCATTCTATGGTATCTATTGATAATTTACAATATATTTGCATACTATGCAATTCAATGACTTTTTAGAGATATATAAACCCAAAGACTTTTTTTATAGGCTATAAATAGCAGAGTGACCAAAACAGATGCAACAATTTAGGCAGATACAGCTTTGTAAAACTGCCTCCGTGGGAAAGTGTTTTTATTTGAACGTTCTACCATTTTGTTTGTCTTCTCAGATAACTTTTTCTTGTAAAATGATTTGGCAAAGCCAGTCAACCAAATCAAAAGAATAAAAATGTATGCACTTAAAAAAAGTGAAATGAAGAGGAAAGGAATACAGATGACATTATTAAAACACAAACATACACAGAAATCCTCCTTTGCTGATATATTGGTTTTAACTTTTTTTTTCTTATTAAGTTCAGCATCTGTGAAAGAAAATATGACAATCTTAAAGTTATATTAAGACTCAATTAAGTTTATTTCAAACCACTCAATGGTAATGAGAATGGATTCTTACCATGCATTTTTAAATGCTTTATTCATTCTTCTTCCCAAAAAGAGAAGCATTAAAATCATAAAGTTTCAAGTATTGTGATATGGTTGTACATTTGTACAGTACTTTTTCAGGTCCTTCAGAGTTAATGTACGCAGGGAAAAGGAGACGGTTGTGTCAGTGGACCCCTAAAGAGGTAGTTATAGAAAATAAGTTGAGTTTCAGTGTCACAGTCCATGACTTGGGCAGGCCCTACAGTTGCTGATTGTACAAAACATCTGGACAAACAAAAGGCTTTAAGAAAAATACCAAGTATCCCAAGAGGTGGCAACACTGGGGAGGATCCTTTAAAAGCACGATACTCATACAAGGGCAGTGGGGCTAAGAGCCTGCGAGCTGTGCTCAGTTCAGGACCAGATGAATTGAGCAGACATGGCTTGAAGCCCTGGGCTCAGTCAGAATATTTTTCCGTATATTTTTCCGTGTATAAGATGACCCCATGTATAAGACGACCCCCACTTTTCTAACCCAAAATTCAGAAATCAATATTTTAAACATAAAACAGAATACATTTTTATTTAATAATTAGGCAACATTTACATACCAGTACTATGATATTATGCATCACACTTAGCTTTGAGCAAACCACTTTATTCAGCCTCTATTGCATCACTGCTTCTTCTTCATCACTATTAGTTTCGAACATATCAGTTTCTTCAGCTTCTATTGCATCACTGCTGTCTACTGAGTCACTGTCTATATATATGAGATCATCCTCAGTTCCGTCCATGGCATTGCTGATTCCACATTTCTTGAAGGACTTCACAATCACCTTTTGTTTGACGCCATACCATGAGTTTAGAACCCAATTGCTAACCTCAGTAATGGTTGGTTTTTTCACTCTTCCTGTCAGTGTCAAGTTACCACCTGCTTTTTGAATCCATCTACTCCATTCTTCTCTCATCAGGGCTTTAAATGGTTTGTTGATTGAAACATCTAGTGGCTGTAGCTGATCTGTAAGTCCACCAGGAATAACTGCTAGCTGTGTTCGCAAATCCGATGCAACCCTTTTTGTCTTTTCTGTTAAATGTGCTCGGAACTGATCAAAGATAAGTAGAGCTGGCTTCTTTAAGAGCTCTCCAGGTCTTCTGGACCAAACCTTTGCAAACCAAATGGCCATAATGTCTTCATTCATCCATCCCTTCTCCTGAACTTGCACAATAATGCCAGGTGGTATGGTCTCTTTAGGATATGTTTGCTCTTAAAAATAAGCATAGGAGGCAGTTTAGTACCATCTGCACAGCATGAAAGCACAGCAGTATAGTGTGTCTTTTCATGGCCATTTGTTTTGATTGCCACTGTTTTGATTCCTTTCACATCAACAGTTCTGTTGGAACGCACATCAAAATTGAGAGGCACCTCATCCATGTTTGCAATCTGACTTGGTTCAAAATCATATTTTTTCCGAAGTTGTATGACATAGGAGTGAAACTGTTGGAGTTTATCCTCATAAACTGGCGGCATTTTCTGTGCTAACTTTGTTCATGCTCTCATGGCCAACCCTTCTCTCCTCATGAAGTTGAAGCACCATTTTGCCTTTCCTGTAAAATCAACAATCTTCATTTCGCTTGCAAACATTCTTGCCTGATATTGAATAAGCTTGGTTGACACACATAAGCCACTCTGGTGCTGCTCCATAATCCAAGTCTTAAGCCTCTGCTCTAAGTTTGGCCATTTTGCTGGTTTTCCTCTTAAGGCCTTCTTCTTTTTTGGCACCTTAAGGAGTTGTTCTTCCTGTTTTCTCCACTGTCTGATCATACACTCAGTGGGAGGAGGTCCAAACTGTCTCTCTGCAGCTCTATTTCCATGCTCTTTTGCATAACTTATTACATTCAGTTTGAATTTTGCAGAGTAAGACATTCACTTATTTATTTTTTTATTTTCCGACATCTTTATGGGCTCAGAACGCTCTGACATTACCGGTCCCTGTCGCATCTGCACACTGCCTACACGCTCTCCACCTCCAATGGGATGTGTTCCAATTGGTTTGTTCAGCATCAGCTGACGTCAGTTACATAAGGCTCATGATTGGAGGAAGCCTGTTTGCAGAGACAAGCTATCGGCAGTTTCGCTCATGATTGGAGGTTAGTGATTGGAAGAAGCCTGTTTGCAGAGACAAGGTATGGGCAGTTTCGCAACTGCGTTCTCGTATAAGACGACCCTCAATTTTTAGTCTAATGATTTTAGGAAAAAGTATTGTCTTATACACGGAAAAATATGGTAAATGAGGGGAAACTGAAGAAGAGAGTGCAGGTGCTGCTGAATTTATACTCTAAATAGGCAGTACAAATGCATGTGTTGCAGGGTGGGAGGGACGGTCTCATGGCTAAGGGGATAGACCAAGGTTCAGCAGGGCTGATTTCTATTCCCAGCTCTGACATAGATCTCCTGTGTGATGTTGAGCACTTAGCTGTCACTTAGGCCTGGACTACACTAGGAAAGTTATATGGTATAACTGTCAATTAAGGGTATGCTATTTTTTAGCAGTAGTTCTACCATTTATAAGCCCTAGTGTGCTTGTATCATTATAAAGGTGCCTTATAACAGTATAGCTTAGGTAATAATTGGAGATATACCAATCTCCTAGAACTGGAAGGGACCTTGAAAGGTCATTGAGTCCAGCCCCCTGCCTTCACTAGCAGGACCAATATTTTTTTTGACCCAGATCCCTAAGTGGCCTCCTCAAGGGTTGAACTCACAACCCTGGGTTTAGCAGGCTAATGCTCAAACCACTGAGCTATCCCTCCCCCCTTAACCACAATAAGCTGTAACCAGAATAAGCTATATTGGTATAAGTACTTATATACAACTGTATCTACATCCACACTGGGAGCTTCACCTCAGTCCCCAGAAAAATCATGGAGCGGGTCTTCATTTTGAAGCACTTGGAGGAAAGGAAGGTGAGCAGGAAGAGTCAACTTGGATTCACCATGGGCAAGCCATGCCTGACCAACATGATTGCCTTCTATGGTGAGATAACTGGCTCAGTGGATATGGGGAAAGCGGTGGACGTGATATACCTTGACTTTAGCAAAGCTTTTGATATGGTCTCCCAAAGTATTCTTGCCAGCAAGTTAAAGAAGTATGGATTGGATGAATGGACTATAAGGTGGATAGAAAGCTGGCTAGATCGTCGGGCTCAATGGGTAATGATCAATGGCTCCATGTCTAGGTGGCAGCCGGTATCAAGTGGAGTGCCCCAGGGGTTGGTCCTGGGGCCGGTTTTGTTCAACATCTTCATTAATGATCTGGATGATGGGATGGATTGCACCCTCAGCAAGTTTGCAGATGACACTAAGCTGGGGGGAGAGGTAGATATGCTGGAGGGTAGGGATAGGGTCCAAAATGACCTAGAAAAATTGGAGGATTGGGCCAAAAGAAATCTGATGAGGTTCAACAAGGACAAGTGCAGAATCCTGCACTTAGGACGGAAGAATCCCATGCAGTGCTACAGGCTGGGGACCAACTGGCTAAGTGGCAGTTCTGCGGAAAAGGCCCTGGGGATTACAGTGGATGAGAAGCTGGACATGAGTCAACAGTGTGCCCTTGTTGCCAAGAAGGCTAATGGCATATTGGGCTGCATTAGTAGGAGCATTGCCAGCAGATTGAGGGAAGTGATTATTCCCCTCTATTTGACTCTGGTGAGTCCACATCTGCAGTATTGTGCCCAGTTTTGTGCCACCCATTACAGATAGGATGTGTACAAATTGGAGAGAGTCTTGCGGAGGACAACGAAAATGATTAGGGGGCTGGGGCACATGACTGATGAGGAGAAGCTGAGGGAACTGGGCTTGTTTATTTTGCAGAAGAGAAGAGTGAGGGGGGATTTGATAGCAGCCTTCCACTACCTGAAGATGGGTTCCAAAGAGGATGGAGCTCGGCTGTTCTCAGTGGTGGCAGATGACAGAACAAGGAGCAACGGTCTCAAGTTGCAGTGGGGCAGGTCTATGTTGGATATTAGGAAAAACTATTTCACTGGGAGGGTGGTGAAGCACTGGAATGTGTTACCCAGGGAGGTGGTAGAATCTCCTTCCTTAGAGTTTTTAAGGCCCAGCTTGACAAAGCCCTGGCTGGGATGATTTACTTGGGGTTTCCTGCTTTGAGCAGGGGATTGGACTAGATGTCCTCCTGAGGTCTCTTCCAACCCTAATCTTCTATGATTATATGAGGGGAGGTTGCCACTTCAATTACACCAGTGCAGTTACAGTGGCAAAACTTTCTATTGTAGACAAGTCCTTGGTCTCTCTGTGCCTCAGTACCCCTTCTGTAAAATGGAGGTAATACTTCTTTGCCCAGACCCTCTGTCTATCTTGTCTCTTTAGAATGTACTGACTTTGGGGCAGAGCCCATGTCCCTTAATATGTGCAATGCCTAGCACAATAGGGCCCTTGTCACACCCAGAGAAAGTTCTATTTTCACTTATTATTATTATTATTATTACTACTACTTTTAATTAATTAATTGTACATGGATGGATGGCAGTATTTTGTTTGAAATGGGTTAGTCTCTCTCAAGCAATACTGACTAATTGAATAATTCACTGTATTTATGCTAAAAGGAGCAGTTACATTCATGGGAAAGCAGCCAGTATTTCCCAGATGTTTATGAGGTATGTATTTAATTTCAGATAGAAAATAATGCTACATGGGAAGAAAGTATTAGACCTATGACACACACAGAACTTTGACTACTTTGGACAAACATGTTGCATTTCTTTATTCTCAGTAGTATAGTTCAAAAATCCTTCCATTATATCTCTCCAAACTGCCCTGTTGTAGGTTGTTTAACTGATCTCCATTGCCCGGAATTCTGTCATAAGACATGACTCTATAGAAGAGAGAAATGTTTAATTCCTGGAAATCATACCAACCATTTCAGATGTTGGCTCTGAAATGATAAAAGTAGGGATAAATACTATTAATAATTACGGTTCTACCAAATTCACAGCCGTGAAAAACATGTCACAGACCGTGAAATCTGGTCTCCCCCATGAAATCTGGTGTTTTGTGTACTTTTACCCTATACTGTAAATGTACTCTATACTATAGGGTAAAAGTATACAAAAGTATGTGTGTGTGTGGGGGGGGGCACAGTATTGCCACTCTTACTTCTGTCCTGCTTTCAGACCTGGGTACCTGGCCAGCAGCCGCTGCTCTCTGACCTCCCAGCTCTGAAGGCAGTGAAGAAGTAAGGGTGGCACTACCATGTCCCCCTCTACAATAGCCTTGTGGCCCTCTGTTGGGTCAGGACCTCCTGTTTGAGAAACACAGAGTCTTAAGGGCTTTACATGTTTATGTTTTGCCATTTTCTAATACATAGTCATGTTTGTTACAACACCGTGAAATTTAAGATTTCAATATCTGAAACCGTGAAATTCAAGTTTTTTTAAAATGCTATGACTGTGAAATTTACAAAAATGAACTGTGAATTTGTTAGGGCCCTATTAATAATTATTTGTATTACAGTAGCACTTAGTGGTTCCAACTGAGATTGGGCCCCATTGTACAGACACATAGTGAGAGAGAGTCATTTCCCCAAAGAATTTACAATGTGAATAGACAAGAAGAACAACAAATGAGAGGAAACAGATGCTCAGAGCAGTAAAGTGACTTGCCCAGTGTTCCCACACAAGGTCAATGCTAGAACCAGGAACAGAAAGATATCTTGAGTCCCACCAGCCAAATGCCCTATTAACTTGACCATGCTGCCTCTCACATTGCCTGCTACATTTTGCAAGTCTGTCATCAGTTGACTGGGTCTCACATGACTTCTTCTAGTAGACTAGAGCTAGTCACAACAGGAAAGATTTGCAAATCAGGGCTCTCGGGTTAAGAACTTCTAAAAACTTTAAAATACTGTTAATTTGATCTATTATGACTTTGGGTGTCCAGCAGGAATAAATACAGGAGACAAATTTTAGCATTTCCTAGTAATTATCTGAATAAGACTTAAAATCATCTGAGTCCTTTGGCTCTACTGCTACCCACCATTATTCACCTACCCTTAATGGGTATAATTTATGAGACGGCACAATGACACAGCATGACAGTTTCTTGCTTGAGGCACCAAGACTTGTGATGCTCATGTTTTACAGTAATTGCAGTGTGGCTCATGCCATATTTGTGAAAATAATTCCTAATCTGGTTTGATACTCCTAAATTATGGAAGAACAATGCTAATATGACGTGATAGACTCTCCAGACAGTTTTTCGTGCAATTTTCTACTTAACTTCTTTCATGCCTATTTTAAAAAGCAAAAGAAGAGACTGCATTCCAATATAACCTTTGGCAGTAGTCACTGGTTTTAGAGTTGTTATTAAAGCATATAAGAGTTACATTAGCTACCCTAGTCTAAAACAGGGCTAAATCTTAATTTTACAATCTGCCCTGAGCAAAGGAGGTATATGAATAAGGTATATGAATAAGGGAAGGACAGTAACTAGGTGAATCTGATCAGGGAGAGGATTCCAGGTGAAGCAGGCCTCTTGGAAAAAGGTACACAGATAGTTAGTGGGAAAAGCAGGATAATGGGTCATTGAACCAGGCATGATGAGTAAGAGTGAAAGGGGTAGGTGAGGGAAATGTGTTGTAGAGAATGGCAGATTATGCAAGACTTTGAAAGCATGGAAAGGAAGTTTAAATTTGACGTTTAAACATTTGTCTTAATAGTCATCAGTCATATCTTAATCTGAGTTCAACCATTCCCATGGCTTTATATATATAATAATTTGTAAAACTGAAATAATTTCCTCCATGAAGTCCTGGTATTGAGTATGATGTCTCCAATTTGGAGTCATGAAGGTCATCTGAAGTCACCAATTCAACTGTATTTAATCAATAACATTTCCATAAATATTAGATAGATGATGACAAAACTTGCATTGATGGTTACGTGTTGAATTTTAAGAGCCCCTTTACAGATCATAGAATCATAGACTATCAGGGTTGGAAGGGACCTCAGGATGTCATCTAGTCAACCGCCCTGCTCAAAGCAGGACCAATCCCCAACTAAGTCATCCCAGCCAGGGCTTTGTCAAGCTTGATCTTAAAAAGCTCTAGGGAGAGAGATAGGGAACCAAGGCACAGAGAGATTGAATGATTTACCTAACATCATTCAGGAAGTGTTTGGCAGAGCGGAAAACTGAACTCTAATCTCCTGAGTCCTATGTCCAGTGCCATCCTTCCTCCCAGTGATATTACGGTGTTAGTGGTTAAACATCAGTGAACAGAAGGTGCCCTTACTCCACGTTCTCCAGCATTTTAATACATGGTGAACTTATTCCTTTCCATTTTCTCCAGAGTGTTACTTGGAGGCTGAAAAGCTGCAGATAAGGGATTGATGATGAAGATAAAAGCATTGTTTCATTGGTCACATTTTGCTCCCTTCACTTAAAACAATAACTTTAAATGGTGTTGCAACATTATAGTGTGGGAGTTCATCAAAAGAAAAAGGCTGCACAGCAGGCAGCAACATCAGTAGAATGCCTGGCAACGGAGGAGGACCTTGACATAGTAGGTATTACTGAACCATGACACAGATCAATGGGATGCTGTAATACCTGACTGTAAACTATAAAGGAAGTACAGATTAGGTTGCAGAGAGGTCAGAGTGTAACACTAAAAGATTCTACAGTCTATGGTGAGAGAAACATTTCTGAGTGGAGAAGACCATAGTGTAGAATATGAATGGAAAATGCCAACTCATAAGAAAACAAATATACTAGCAGAGTGACACTACCAGCCTCCAAATCAGAAAAATATATTGTGTACACTTCTGAAGAAGATCAAGGAGACAACTAAATCTAATAAAAACAGTATTCACAGGCTCTTCATCTGTCCGCCTATAAACTGGTTAAATTTCACAAAGGGACAAGGTTTAGACTGGAGACAAATTTTTGACACCTTAAATGATTGCTTTTTGGAAAGGCCAGTCCTAGATTATACAAAAGAAGCAATCTAAATCTGTAATGGTTTTTGGTTTAAGATAAGACAAGAATTTGGCCTTTTCAGTACAATTAAGAACCATTCACATTCAGTAGAAGCTATTTTCCTTTTTTTTTTTTTTTTTTTTTTTTTGTTAATTTTTGATTTTTTTTTTTTTTTTTTGTTTTTTCTGAAAGTTCTGGAGAAGAAGAAGGAAAAAAAAAAAAAAAAAAAAAGAGAAAAAAAAAGAAACATTTTTTTCAAAAGAAAAAAAAGTCCAAACCAAACATCTCTCATCAATCACCACACACCACACCCCTTTACCACCAGAATTTCAGTCAGTCCAGTCCTCCATCCCATACTACACATCCCAAACACACTCCCACACACTTTGACTAACTAATACTCCTGTGATCAATTGTCCTGAGTGATTCAAGACAGTACATACCATGCAGTAAGCTCTCTTGGCTCACCTTAATGGGCTAAGTGATACTTCATGGCTCTCATCCTCCACTGGCGTGGTCTTGGGGTAGGAAGGTTCAGCAGTGGTGTTTCTGATGCCATCATGGGATCCATGATAGAGGTTCCCCTTCACTCCCTTAAGGGGAATAGTCCATGTGTTAATTTTATCTGGACTATGTATGCACAATTATAATTATTGTTCTATAATACAGGTATGTATAAAGAGCCATCAATGTGGTGATCTGGGCAGTCACATTATATAGGGTAGAATAGTAACAAAGTCACCTTTCTCCCAGATAGGGAGCACATACCAAGTTCTCTATGAGGACCAATGGTAATGACTTACAGTTAGCAGAGGAAGAGTGAAATCCTGATCACAAGTCGTCTAGGTAAATAAAACTCTTTCCATTGACTTCCATGTGATTTCACCTAAGTATCAAAGGGTTCCAAGGACTACATTAAGTGGAAGACGTATCCCAAACTGATGTTCTCCATCTCCTGCCAACAGTCTACAAATAAGTAAATGGCTAGGCTTTGGATCAGACATATTCCTGTTGGATAAAGGGTCCAATAATCAGGAGCCCCCAGCGAGAAGACTACTGGAAGAGAGTATTTATATCACATTCATGCTAGCAGATAGTACCTGTTGATGTTCGAGTTGCAAATGCCAACAGGTAAGGACATAACCACTAAAAGCAGTGGAAGAAGGTAGCAGAAGAAAAGAATAAGTCATAGAGAACTTCACTGGGTTAAGAAGAAAACTCTGAAACAAAAACTTCATGATAGTGTCCTCCTTACAAGTTACAATATTTTGAGATTGTGCAGTTAGATGTAGAACAGGCTGACAATATGTCATGGGACATCTTGTATGTCAACTGCTTGCTCCTCTGGGAAAGGGGGAAGGAAGTGCCTTGTGTGCCATCTGTTTAGTATGATTCTATGCCAGCTGTACATATCAACGATATGACCAGTCCATGAAGGTGCCAGAAGAGATCACTTTTCTCCAATGCTCATTTGATTTTGCATTTTTTAAATATCTTCAGTGCTGTTCCTTAGTAAAAAAGTGTATAGAAATATATCACTGGTGTTTTATGCCCACCTGCTTGGCACACTGTGTTCATACCTCTAAATATGCATCAGCCAGGCAATCTTTTTACACTGAAAGGTGATTCACCTTCCTAAACTAACAACTGCAAATACAAACAACTGCAAATACAATTAATGTCTTTTCCCTCTGGGTCATTTATTATGGATAGCTCATACAGTTACTGTATAGAGTATCCTTGTAGGGTGCCATGATAAAGTGAAGGACTTTACGAATTGGATTTTTGCTTGGCTGATGACCATATCCATTATCCATATGAAATTGCATGGTCGATTTTTGCAGGTTATAACATTTTGAGAAACAATCCTAATACCTATAACACATATACCAATACATATAAAATGATGGGGTCTAAAGTAGCTGTTACCACTCAAGAAAGAGATCTTGGAGTCACCGTGGATAGTTCTCTGAAAACATCCACCCAATGTGCAGTGACAGTCAAAAAAGCGAACAGAATGTTAGGAATCATTAAGAAAGGGATAGATAATAAGACAGAAAATATCATAGTGCCTCTATATAAATCCAGGGTGTGCCCACATCTTGAATACTGCATGCAGATGTTGTCGCCCCATCTCAAAAAAGATATATTGGAATTGGAAAAAGTACAGAAAAGGGCAACACAAATTATTAGGGGTATGGAATGGCTGCCCTATGAGGAGAGATTAATAAGACTGGGACTTTTCAGCTTGGAAAAGAAACAACTAAGGGGGGATATGATAGAGGTCTATAAAATCATGACTGGTGTGGAGAAAGTAAATAAGGAAGTGTTATTTACTCCTTCTCATAATACAAGAACTAGGGGCTACCATATGAAATTAATAGGCAGCAGGTTTAAAACAAACAAAAGGAAGTATTTTTTCACACAGTGCACAGTGAACCTGTGGAACTCCTTGCCAGGGGATGTTGTGAAGGCCAAGACTATAGCAGGGTTCAAAAAAGAACTAGATAAGTTCACGGAGGATAGGTCCATCAATGGCTATTAGCCAGGATGGACAGGGATGGTGTCCGTAGCCTCTGTTTGCCAGAAGCTGGGAATGGGCAACAGGAGATGTATCACATGATGATTACCTGTTCTGTTCATTTCCTCTGGGACACCCACTGTTGGAAGACAGGATACTGGGCTAGATGGACCTTTGGTCTGACCCAGTATGGCCGTTCTTATGTTCTTATGGAGGAGCATACATATATATGCCAAACCTTCCAAACATTTCTAACATGTCAGCAGGTCCACTATTTCAAAATCATCTGTTTAGCCATTGATATCTGTATTTAAGAAATGAAAGTTTCTGTAAGCTCAGATCCAATAATCTGGAACCTCAATGAAGCTTTCCCCATTGTATTACAAGTACAGACTTAACTTCACTTCCAGTCTAATACAAAGTATTTTCATTTTGTGACAAATTTTTCACTGTGGTTGAAAGTGAAATTATATAAACGTTTATATGGTTTGAAAGAAGTATACTGTACACTAAGGCATCTATTCTCTCATAAGTTCATAGTACAGGTCTGTCGCATCTTATGCACATTTAACATGCGCGGTTTCAGCTTTACGCGGTTGGCAAAAACAAAAAACCCCTGAGAAAAATAACAATTTTAATACTGTACTGGTAGTGCGGGCGATTCCGCCTGCCATTCAACTCAATGTAATTTTGACTATACGCGGTTTTCGCTTTACGCGCTAACTGTAGAACGGAACCCCTGCTTAAGATGAGACTCGCCTGTATTTTCCTGATCTTAGAGAGAGTTTGTCATTGAGATTGATGGGAAGTATAGGACCACAGTGATTAAATGAATAGACCCTTACGATCAGAGCAAAAATCACCCATAGTGCTGTCCTAAATTCCCCTTTGTGTCATCTTGCTACTTTCAGCTATGTACCTTCCCTTCAAATTAGAGCTCCCTCTCTTCTCATTCATAACACAACCAACGTCTTTTCATTGAAACTCTAAATGAGATTTCTTCTGCAGAGTCAATCAGCATTCATCCGAAGAGGAGCACATTAAAGTGGTGAAGATAAAATAGTGAGATTAAGGAGGATTTTGGTACTCAGATAATCAGCTGTATTACTGTATGAGCCTGAGCTACATGGTCTGTCACTTTTGAATGTAAGATCTTTGGAGAAGAGACTGTTTCCCTCTTTCTTTGACAGAGGACCAAGCACAATTACAGGCTTGATCCTGCATCATTCATGTCAATGGCAGCTTTTCCATTGATTTGAATGGGACAGGATCAAGCCATGTAACAGCAAACCCAAAACAAAACAGAAAATTTGCTCATTTTAAACTGCCACACCTAGAAGCCCCAAATTATTTTGGCCTGTATACTTAAAGTATTTCCTAAGCAATTTAAGGTGCTTCCCACCCCCGTACTCCTCTCGCTGTGAGGATGAAATTTCCAATTATGTTGACTGAAGTGCTTGAAAAACAAGGATACTACTCGAGCCTTTAGCTTGCTAAGGCTTGTAAATATTACTTTTTTTATTGACTTGATTTACACTTTATAGAAACATCCTTAAAATGGGATTTTTAACTTATTCGGTAATAAAGGCATTAATATTTATACAGTTAATGTTCTTAAGCCACTGTAAAACTGCATAATATATATTATATACCATATATTTAATAACCTCAGTTCCACTTTCACTTTGATTCTGGATTCAAGTAAAAAACCTGTGAGCACTGACTGCATTCTAATAGGTGCTGAGGGCTTTCAACTCTCCTATTGACTTCACTGGTCACTGAAGATGCTCAGTATTGTACAAAATCTGGCCATCAGAGTCACAGTATCACAAACACGGGATTATGGATTTCTCTGTCAGAACAAGACAAAGACACACTGTGTGGGACACCATTACCTTTAAGAGTTAACTGACATGTATGTGAGATATGAAAGTTGTGAAGGGATTTATGATGAATGTGTGAAATATTTGCAAGTTTTCCTCAGCATGAAATAAAAGAGGAGAAAAAAATATCCTACCAATTCTGGAACACTTTGGAAGTCTAAAATAGATTAAAGGTTTTTTTTTTCTCCTCAACGCAGATTTTATTTTTCTCCTAAGAACCTACTTCAAACACATTAAAGGCCACAAGATTCCAAGACACAAGCTGAGCTTGACTAGGTTGGATAGATATGACTTGCAATGCAAAAAGGCCTTGCCCCTTGGCTTTTAGCGTCTACTTTCTTGCAAAGGGAACCACTTCTTTGAAAGACCTCTAATTTTTTAATTCATAGGTACTTGAAATTCCTTGTCTCTTCAGTGTGGAGCTGGGTCTGCAGTTAGTCTACCCCACCCCCCTTTACTCAGGTCTTTAGAGGTTTAAAGCTGTGTAACTTTTGTCATTCCTAGTCTGAACAATTCTGCGAAGATACAGATATGGATAAGAACGTCTTTCATAGCCATTTCTGGATGTAAATATTCGAGTGGGTGTGATTAAAAATTGCTTTTTGCCAGCATCATGTGAATAAAATGTAATCTCTCAAATGCTGACAGAAATAAAAAATACAAGGGCTGCAAGCATAGCTGAAGTGAACAAAGTGTGAAGTTAAAGTGAAAACAATCAGTATTTTTGTCATTTCCCTGTTCCAGCTTAAATATTAAGCAGTTTTATTTTGCATGCAATCAATATTTCTTTCCTCTTTTTTTCCTTCTCCATCATTTTTCTTTTCCCCAATTCTTCTGCATTTACGTAAGCCCCGAAGAATGTAGTAACCTGTGAAACATGTACTACAGGTAGAATAAATGGAAGAAAAGCAATGAGATTATAATTTAATAGCTAACAGAGAGGCAGGTACTAGTCTAGCACTTAGGAAACCTGGAGTCAATTCCGTGCTCCACCATGACTTCCTGTGTGACCTTGGGCAAGTCTCTTAGCTCCTCTGTGCCTCATGTGTAAATGGGATAACAGTACTACTTCACAGGGGTGTTGACAGGATCAATACCTTAAAGACTGTGAGGTGCTCAGATACTATGGTGATGGAGGGACATAAGTATCTTAACTAGATATCATATGTCTCAATAGTCCAATTCATTTGAGCACTTAAGGACATGCTTATATCCTGTTGACTCCCCAGACAGCTATAGTTCCTCTTGATGCATGCATATAACAGTCATTAGTGTTAACAGGAGTTATGCACATGCAATGAGTGAAAGAATACAATGACAGAAAAGACGTTATATAGTTTCTTCAGCTTCAAACCTTTTTTTATATAGGAATATTTTGCTTTTTGTTATTCCTCCTAGGGACCCTCTCAAATTACTTCCCATTTTGTTTGAAAATAAAATTTAAAAACCTTTTGAATTCAAGAGGCTAATTTACAAAAGAATAGTTTTTTTTACATGGCCTTCCACTAGGATATCTTTATTCACTGTTGATTACTGCCACTGTCTTGTCTTTATTTTCAGTGATTAAAATGCTTAAACTTATTATTACAGCTTTGCTGTTGCCAAGGTAATAAGACACCAGCTAGGAAATTAGGGGTGTTCTTCTCTTGATGTGAATGCATACACAAAGACCTCTATTAGTGAACAGGCTTTAAGTACATAGCTTAGTTTTTACAAGGCAAATCCTTGTTCTGTCATGAAAGATCAGAAATTTTGAGAGTTCTTCTCACATAAACCCCGAGCTCATAGCATCTAACCCAATGAAAGTCTAGTTTCCTGACTGGGCCCTCTAAGTGCTAATGTAATATTATAAATAATAATTTATCACATTAGGATTCTAAATCTGAAATGGTCAATAAATCTGAATCCACGTGCTGCTATGTTTACACTGCACTACACACACACAATTTCCATCCTTTTTTCACAAACAAACAAACAAACACTAGTCTACCCTAGAAACTTGCAGCTGGAAGATACCAGCCTTTGCATAAAGACAAATAATTAGACAAGGTGACTTATTTGTGTCTTATGAAGATTTAGTGGCTTCTGCCCTGTATCTTACTGATTCAATGCCACAAGATGTCAGTACAGTTTAAGCAATGACAGAAGACTCCTATATTGTGAGCTGTACTGAAAATGGGGGTTGGAGGGGAGTTAAAAAAATCACACTGAAGTCTGAAGCATTTTCAGAAAGGAAAATGGCTACAAAGTGGATATGATTGGGAGGGGGGAAAACACTTTGTCCTAAATTGTGTCCTGTGTATTTAGAACTATAATGAAAATCAAACTCTGTGTAGCGTCTACTTTATGTCTGTGTCTGCATTCTACTTTACTATTAATTCTACAGCTAATAAAAAGCTGCATCTAAATACATTTTACTTCTCCACAGAGCAGGGTTTGTGTTTCAGCAGTTGGTTGGATTCCAGTGATAGTTTCCCAAAGCTCTGTTTTCCTTTGACTTTGTAAAAAATGAAAGAAGAAAAAAAAAGGAAGAAAAAGACAAACCCAGCTCACTTGTATTAATGACCCTTTACACAATCACCTCACTTGTAACAGGAGCTAATACATTTCCATTACAATGGCAACATATAACGGGTAGTTAATCATCAAGAAAATTCATTAGCTGAATGTCACCAGGAACCTATGTACTGTAGCAAATGAACAGCGCACAACAGTTTGAGTTTTAATTCAGCAATGAGCTCCCCTCATAATGCTGCTTTCCTCCGTATTAAATTGGGCACAGAGTTAATGGTATGACAAATGGGTATTTGAACTCAGTAAGCTTCCTTGATTACAAGGACAGCAGTTACCCCTGCATAAGTGCTGGCAAACATCTCATGGAGAGTATTTCATAGGCCTCTGACTATTGCAAACTTTTATGACGACCGGGTAGGCACTCCACAAATAGAGGTAGAGAAAGCTGAGGGAGAAAGAAGATTCAGAGCCAGCAGAGTGTTTGCTTGATGTAATCTTCTGGGCCAAAATCATTGCTGGTGAAATTGACCTCTCTGTGTCCTGTTTTCCATAATAACGTACAAAACAATGTAGCAATTCACACAGTTGATCCTTGTCCGGGTAAATTAAAACAGTGTTTAAAAACAGCTATTGCTAGTAGTGTTCCAACGTAGATAGGATTTTTTTTTTACCTGAAACATAACTCATATGTTGTAAAACCACTTTGGGAGGAGCACAGCTTGTTGAGTCTTATTCTTAAAATTGAACATAAATCTCTGTCCATAGTCTCAGGGAATCAGCAATGTAGCTTAGAATCTTGAAGGTATAATGCAGGAGAGGAGAGAGGAGGTGGTACTGACAACTCAAGTTACTGGACACTTGCCAAACAAAAGGACCTGGAGGGTAGATTGCCAGAAAAGGAGGGTGATCCATGGAAGAATGTGACCAAAAGGACAAGTCAAAGCAAGAGATCAGTTAGTGGTGGTGAAATCAAGTTGAGTAAGAGGTTTGCTGCCCTGGGGAATGAGGAGGAGAAACAGGCAGAAGATGGCGGGACAAGGAAAAAAAAAGGAAGGGAAGACAGTCCCTGCAGAAGATATGAAGAGATAATAAAGAGAGCCAGGGACTGGAGCCGAAGGAAAAATGAGGATGCCATAAAGTGGGGCTGCAAGAGAGAACATAAGATGGATGCATACCAACATCAGAAAGAGACACATGTATTTGTTGGTGGACTCTGTACTCAGAAGAATTGACAGACCTGTCAACAGGGCAAATCTAGAGAAATGAAGAGTGTGCTGTCCACCATAAATAAACATATGAGATGTAGGCATGAGGCTGAAAAAGGATCCTGATGGGAGCAGGGAAAAATCCAATGATTGTGCTGCATGTCAGGATGAATGATACTATCAGATTCCCACTGGAATGTATCACAGTTGACTAGACTCATCTGGGTAAGTTACTTAAAGAAGTGGAAGCTTGGGAGATGTGTCAGCAGAAAACTTCTGGTCCCTAGAGAAGGAGGGAGAAAGTGTAACAAGATAATGAAGATCAACAGATGGCTCAAGAATTGGTGCTAAGAAGAACGTTTTGGGATGAGTGATCATTGGTATGCATTCACGGAAAGAAGACTCTTCTTGACAGATGGGCTCCACTTGAGAACCTGGGGTATTAATCTTCTGGTATCAAGGTTGGCATGACTGATAAGAAGGGCTTTAAACTAGGAGATGGATGGAGAAATTTGGGAGAGACTCAAGAAATCTTCTTGCCTGGCTTCAGTACACAGGAGAAGGCAAATCAACTAAATTGAGATTTAGGAAGGGATAACAGAACAGCAGAAGGTAAGAATATAGTGTATTGACAGCAAGGAGGAAGAAAGTACACATATTAATTGGAGTAGTGTTGCAGTCAGTGAAAGGATTATACCTAATCTGGCTAGAAACCTGGTAGAGGTACAAGGGAAACAACTGAAACACTTCTACATGACTGCAAGGAGTCTGGACAATAAAATGGAGGAATTGGAACTACTGGTAGAGGAGCTGAAATCCGATATTATAGGGATTACAGAAACATGATGGAATAGCACTCATTACTGGAATACAGGTATTAAAGGGTATGTGCTGTTTAGGAGGAAAAGGAATAAAGGTAAATTTGGTGGAGTAGCATTGCACATCAATGAAGTGGTAAATTGTGAAGAAATAAGAAGTCATAAGGAGGAGAAAACAGAATCAGTTTGGGTCACAATCACTTTGAGGAAGGCCTGTAAAAGAGGTTCTGTTAGGATAGAGTTAGGTATCTGCCATAGACCACCAGAGTCAGATTTGGATATGGTTAGAAATCTCTCTCTTATTTTTAGAGACAGAAATACTATCAGGAATTGTGTCATAATGAGAGACTTTAGATCCATGGATATAGACTGGAGAATAAATGCTACTAATTCTGGTAAGACTCAGTTATTCCTGGATATGATAGATGTCAGTTTTCTTCGTGAAATCATCACAGAACCAATAAGAGATGCTACAATTTTAGAGATGGTTTTGGTAAGTAGTGAGGACATCATAGAAGAATTGGTCCATAGGAAATAATCTTGGATTGAATGATCACAAGTTGATTCAGTTTAAATTAGATGGGAGGATAATATAAACCAGGTCATCACCTATGGTTTTTCAAAAGGGTAGACTTTGGGAAATTTAGGGAATTAGTGAAAGAAGTCATCTGGCCTGAAGAGCTCAAGGACTTAAATGTGGAGGAGGCTTGGAATTTCTTTAAATCAACTATGCATAAACTATCTGAAATTTGGGGGGAAATCTTGCAGGAAAGGGCTCCAGACTCAGCTGAGTGAATAATCATCTCCAAGGGGTTACTAGGAGTAAGCAGAGGGAATGGAAAAAGAGATTGATCAACCAATAAATCTGCATCTTGGAGGCTAGAAAATGTTGGAATAAAGAACGAATTGCTAAAATTCAAGCTGAACTAGCTTTTGCCCAGGCAATTTAAAATAAATAATAAGAGGATTTTAAGTTATATAAATAAAAAGAAAATAAGGAAGGACAAGGTTGGTCCACAATGCAGGGTGGATGGGAACGAGATTAAAATAATTTAGGTTTGGCCCAAACACTAAATGAATATTTTGCATCAGTTTTTAACAGGGGCGGCTCTAGATATTTTGCCGCCCCAAGCACAGCAGGCAGGCTGCCTTCGGTGGTTTGCCTGTGGGAGGTCCCCGGTCCCGCGGATTCGGCAGCACGCCTGTGGGAGGTCTGCCGAAGCCACGGGACCAGCAGACTCTCTGTAGGCATGCCGCCGAAGGCAGCCTGCCTGCCGCTCTCGCGGCGACCGGCAGAGCGCTCCCCGTGGCTTGCCGCCCCAGGCACGCGCTTGGCGTGCTGGTGCCTGGAGCCGCCTCTGGTTTTTAATAAGGATGATAATATGGAACATGAGCATGAAGGCAGGACAGCTGATGGAAATGAGTGTCTAGAAATGGAAAGTACCACAAATGAGGTGGAAGAAAAACTTAGAGAGTTTTATGTGCTCAAATCAGGGGGACTGAGTAATTTCCATTCCAAAATATTGAAAGAACTGAACTGGCACATGAGATTGCTTGTCCAGTAGCAAGTATTTTTAATACATCTATCCATTTGAAAGTTGTGACCCTAAGAGAATCCCAATGCCAGATGGCAAGGGATGCCCTGGTATGTAGTAGAACTTCAGTTGCTCTGACCAGCTCAGCATACCCCTTTTCACTGTTATCATAATCTGTATCTAAAATTGGTCATATCAGGTATCATATGCAAACTGATGACACTCTGTGATTTATATAATTGTGAAATGTATGTGTATGAGGAATTATGGAAACTCACTAATATTATGTTTTAAAGTCTGTGACCAAACAAAGGGAGATAAACAGGTTTTTCCCAGACATGAGGGAAGGCAGCTATCTACCTATCTCCTATGTAAATTAAGTGTGGTGGAATCAAAACAATGGAAACCCTATTTACATATGAATCAGCAGAGGGATGGGAAGTCCTCCCAAGAGGTCATCTTGCCTCTTGAAATAGAGTCAGTGAACTCTGAGAGATATAAGGGGAAACAGAGAGCATATTTCACCTAGAAAGACAAGGAAAACCAGCACTTTATACTTCTGTGGAAGGGTCTGACCAAGAAAACATCAGCCATGGCTGGGGAAAATAAGATTAGTAAGAAATCTACCTTGAACCAAGGCTTTAGCTTGTTGAGTTAAGTCTTAGCCATTAGAAAGTGTATTTTACTTTTATTTGATTGTAACCAGTTTTTCTGTATTCTTTATACTTGAACTCACTTAAAACCTCTTTTCGTTAATTAACTTGTGTTACTTTAATATGAACCAACCCACTGTTGTGTCTGAACTGCAGTGACTGTTTACTCCATTTAAAGTAATGAGATGTGCTTTTGTCTTTTTAAAGGAGCAACAACCCTTATTAATTTGCTGAGTGTTTCAGGAGAGGGCTATTCACTTCAGGGCAGATGGTTTGGGGGAAATTATGGGAAATTTGGGGTGTGTTGGAGTCACTAGTAACCAAGGCTGGTGGAGACTAGAGTGGGGATTTTGTGTTGTAGGCAAGCTGCTGGGGTCAGAGTACTGAACCAGGGCTTCATAGCACACACATACTCAGGGTCCTGTATGTTTGGCTGTTGGTGTCAGGCTATAAGCCATGGCAGCAGAGCATTTCAGATACCCAGAGTTACAGGGGAGGTGGTGTCACACCCTCCGACTGGTCTGAATTGACCCAAAAAGGACAGGGGTGGTACGACATGACTGGAGAAAGGGTAAAAAATCATCCAGGCAATTACAGAATTGTTAGTCTGACCTCAGTAGTATGCAAGGGTTTAGAACAAATTGTGAAGGAAGGAATAAATAAATTCATGGAAATAAATGGTAAAGGGTTTTCCAAAGGTGGATCATAACAGATTAACCTAATTTCATTCCTTCAGAAAATAATTCATTTTTTAGGTAAAGGAAATGCAGTAGATCTAATATACCTGGATTTCAGTGAAGCATTTGGCACTGTACCACATGGGAAAATATTAATTAAATTAGAGAAGATTGGGATTAGTACAAGAATTGTAAAGTGGATAAGGAACTGGCTAAAGGGGAGAAGGCAACAGGTTATGCAGAAAGATGAACTATTGGACTAGAGGGAGGTTATTAGTGAGTTCCTCGAGGTTTGGTCCTGGGACCAAACTTATTCAGTATTTTTTATTAATGACCTTGGCATGTACTAATGAAATTTGCTGATGATACAAAGGTAGGCAGCAGCATCAATTCAGAAGAGGATTGGAATATTATACAGGAAGATCTGGACAACCTTGAAGCCAGGTGTGACAACAATGGGAGGAAATTTAATAGCACAAAGTGCAAGGTCATGCACTTTGGGTATAATGAGAATTTCTGCTCTGAGCTCGGGTCTCATCAGTTGGAAGTGTGTAGTGAGGCGGCCTGGGTCCCAGCTGCGCCTGAGAGGGCCGAGCCAGAACAGACGCCACAGTGGGCGGAGCCACCATCGCCTCTTCCCGCCCCCCGGAAGTCAAGGGGCGGGATAGGAAGTATAAAGGCCCGGCCCCAGCGCTCAGTTGACCGCTGGCCGCCGGAGAGGACGGACGCTAGTGCTCTAGCTCCTGCTGGGCTGAGCCTGCCCTGTGCTCGCTACCCTGAGGAGGACTGGCCGAGCCTGCCCCGGGCTCGCTACCGGGAAGAGGACTGGCCGAGCCTGCCCCGTGCTCGCCGCCCAGAGGAGCTGCCTGAGCTTCCCCTCACCCAGTATCCTGAGGAGCAGCCCGGCTTACCCAGCGCTCAGTACCCTGAGGAGCCAATGATGTGGGACACTACGGAAGATGCCGGGGATACCCAGGTACCAATGCAGGGGGAGAGTGGAAGTAGCCCGGGGGTAGCCGACCCTAGTCCGGCTGCAGCAGACCCTGAGCCAATGTCAGTGTGTTGCGGCCAGGATCCCCACTGACACAGCAGCTGACTGCTGCTGTTAGGGCCCCGGGCTGGGACGCAGTGGAGTGGGTGGGCCTGCGTCCCCCCTGCCACCCCATTCCCGGGTGGCAGTCTCCCCCTCACCCCAACGCTCAAGCGTAGGAGCCTGGACTTACCTTAGTCAACTGCTTGCTGCCCCGCCCTGCTCAAGGGCCTGGGCTTATGTACTGTACTGTTTGTTTGCTCAGCCTCTGCCTGAGGGTCTGAGCCCCTGAACTGCTGTTTGTTTGCTCAGCCCCTGCCTGAGGGTCTGAGCCCCTGAACTGCTGTTTGTTTGCTCCACCCCTGCTGAAGGGTCTGAGCTTTAACTGCTGATTACCCCGCCCTGGCCCAGGGCTGGGACTTATAGACTGTTTGTTCGCTCAACGCCCTGGTGAAGGGTCTGGACCCTGACCTACTTGCTGTCTGTAGTGAGGCGCCTGAGAGGGCCGAGCCCCGACACCGGACGTCCACAAAGTGACAGAAGAGGAGAGAGACATGGGTGTGGTACGTAATAGTCTAGTCTCCTGTGGGCTGTCGTACTAAGGTCTCATTTCAGTTGTTGGGGTTGGTGTGCATAGTGTTGATGGCCTGTAATATACAGAAGGTCAGATTAGAAAATCGGGTGGTCCCTTCTGGCCTTAAAGTCTATAACTCTACAGCTTGACCCTTAATTGTGATTTCTGCGTTTTAATTAATCATGTCAGTATACATGCATTTCGTTTTTGACGTATTCAGGGGTAGTCCATGTTCCTCACTAACTTCTCTTACACACCAACATTTGTTGCATTTGTTGCTGGTTGTAGCAGAGAGTGTTGTGCTACATATCTGAGGTTGTGGCAGCATATCTGAGGTTGGTTAAGAAGTGTCCACCTATGGAAAATCCAGCTCATTACACTTCATCAAAACCTTCCAGGGCTTGTTTCATACTAAATGCTGCATACATATTGGCAAATCTTGGGGGCAGAATACACCCTTGTCTCACACCCTGCCCAGTGGAAAACAGCTCACTATTGCCTGGTGCTGTTCGTCTGTTGTCAATGTTAGAGGCTTACAATGAGTTCAATGAGATGCTTTGGAATCCCCATATCTGCCAGAATCCTCCCAAGATTACTCAAAAACATTCAGTACCATCTGACATGACTGTCTTGGCAGGATTCTGGCAGATACGGGATTCCAAAGCATCTCATTGAACTTATATGAAACATATGGTCTTGGATGACTGTTCTCCTTGCATTTTTCAATGTGACAGAGGGTCACGATTTGATCATGCGCGCCTTGTCCCTCTCTGAACATCTTATTGTGGTGGTAGTTCTGCTTCTATCATTTGTTTCATGCAGTCTATGATTACGGAGAATTTTGCTTGTGTGTGATACCAAGGCAATGCTATGATTGCTACCACACTCTGTTATGTCTCCTTTCTTTGGTAAAGGCAGAAAGATTCCCTTTGTCCAGGCATCCAGCTAATTTGTTGCTATCCATACATTGTTGCAAATTTTCCACTGAGATGAATACTACAGTTACCAGTTACTTACCAGTTCTGCAGGCATGTTATCTATCCCTGTGGCTTTCTCATATTTCATTTTCATAATAGCACCCAGCACCATCTCTTGCAGAATTGATGGCAGTGGCTCTGTACTCTCCTTTCCATGATCCTGTATTGTGCGGGGCTATAATGAGGCTTACAGATTGGCACAATTGTCTTTGCAGACATTCTTCATCGCCTGCAGATCCCCTGAGATCTCTAGTGTTTGAGGAGCAAAGCACAGCTTATTCTATGTGGCAAACCCCCTCCACCTACCAACAAAGATGTTTCCTCCCCAGAGCTCCTCGCAACAGCAGAAATACAGGTAGAAGTAATCAGGTTCAGTGTAATTTGGATACATTGATCCAAGTTCTTCTCAGATAGAATTCTACTGACTTCAGTGGAGTTATGCTAGGCATAAATCTGATGCATTATATTTATATAAGTTCCTTAGGATAAGACTTTCCAAAGCCATTCATTTGGCCTAATTCTGCAACCACTGAAATCAATGGTAAAACTCCCAGTGCTGAGTTTTAGTGGGAATAGAATTAGGACAACGTTCTGAAAATCCTATCCTTATTTTTTGTTAAATATACATAAAATAATGGCATGTATATGGGGAAGAAGTTGCATAGATAACATCCACAGCTCTAAACTCAGAAAGTTTGCTTTATATCCTATGGGTCCTTATGCGTCTACTGTCTATCATATGCCCTAAACCAAGAAGAAACAAACTCTGTTCATCTCAGGTTGAAAAAATTTTCATTAACTCTGTGAAATCAAAATTAAAATTGAGATCATGGTGCTGAAAGCTTTCATTGAAAATGTAAGGCTTTAGTTATCCTATTGTTGCAGGATTCCTGCATTATTTACATGGAAAGAAGTGCAAGACATTGAAGATGCACTATTTCCATTATTCCAGTTGCAATATTTCAAGCTGCTTCTCTCTACATCCAAGCGATCACTTCTGATTCATGTTCCACAGTTCTGCTGTAAAAGATCATTGGAGAAGTTTAAGCTTGGGATTTCCCTAATTTGAACACTCCTTGGATAGCTCTCAACCTCTTTGTGCTTTGTTTTTGTTTCTTTTTTCAGCCTAAGCCAACCATCATTCTAATGTGTGAGACAGAAACATTACATATTTCATGCTCATATGAATTTGACATATTGATCACAAAGCAGTGGTGAGCTGCAGCCGGTTCCCACTGGTTCGCGAGAACCGGTTGTTAAATTTAGAAGCCCGTTTAGAACCGGTTGTCCCTCGAGGGACAACTAGTTCCAAAAGGGCTTTTAAATTTAACAAAAGCTCTAGCAGCTCCCTACCCTTCCCCCGGCCCCAGCTCACCTCACTCCGCCTCTGCCTCCTCTTTTGAAGCTCCTCCGGCTTCTCCTCCCCCTTCTCAGCTTCCCGCGAATCAGCTGTTCACGCGGGAAGCCTGGGAGGGCTGAGAAGGAAGCAGCGGCTTCCACCAGGTGAGCTTGAGCTGGGGCCAGGGGGTGGGGGCAGGAGGAGGGCTCCAGGCACCGCGCCGCCCGGCGAGGTCGCAGTCGGACCCGGGAGCCTGTCAGGAGCTGCGCCGCCCGGCAAGGTCACAGCCGGACCCGGGGGCCGGGCGGCGCGGCTCCTGCCCCAGGTCCAGCTGCGACCTCGCCGGGCAGTGCGGCGCAGTTCCTGCCCGGCCCCCGGGTCCGGCTGCGACCTCGGCCGGGCGGCACGGCTCCTGCCAGGCCCCCCGGTCCGGCCCCGACCTCGGCCGGGCAGCGCGGCTCCTGCCCGGCCCCCGGGACCGGCCCCGTCCTCTGCCGGGCGGCACGGCTCCTGTCCGGCCCCCGGGTCCGGCCCCGACCTCTGCCGGGCGGCGCGGCTCCTGTCCCGGCCCCCGGGTCCGGCCCCGACCTCGGCTGGGTGGTGCAGCTCCTGCCCGGCCCCCGGGTCCGGCCCTGACCTCGGCTGGGTGGCTCCGGTCCCAGACCCAGTCCCAGCCCAGCTGGGCCCCCACCTCCAGACAGCACGGTAAGGGAGCAGGGAGGGGGTGTTGGATAGAGGGCAGGGGAGTTGGGGGGGTGGATTAGTGTCAGAGGGCAGGGATCAGGGGGATTGAATGAGGGCAAGGGTCCCGGGGGGCAGTCAGAAAGGAGCAGGGTTTGGATGGGGCAGTGGGGGGCAGTTAGGGGTAGGGATTCCAGGAACAGTCAGGGGACAGAGAGAAGGGGTGGTTGGATGGGGTAGGAGTCCCGGGGTGCCATCAGGAATGAGAGAAGGGGTTGGATGGGGTGGCAGGGGGCAGTCAGGGGACAGGGAAGGGGGGTGGATAGGGCAGGGGTCCCGGGGGGGGGGGGGTCTGTCAAGGAACATGGGAGGGTTGGATGGGGCAGGAGTCCTCGGGGGGGGGCATGACCCCCTCATGGGGTGAGGAGGAGGGAACCGGTTGTTAATATTTTGGCTGCTCATCACTGGCAAAAGGGTAACTTCTACAATATGGAGATGAAGGGAAATATTGACTTTGGGAATTGGGAGTTAACAATGATTATTTTCAGCTTTGTTTATACTACCTGGTCTAGATCTAGCCCACATTAAGTCACCTTTGTGGCCACTCTGGCTGTGCAAAGATGAGTTAAACCTGGCCTAGGTAGCTGAGGATTTTTCTAATATAAGGGAAGTCCTTGAATAATATGTAGCTGTCTCTACACCAACCCTCTACTTTGGTGGCATCCCATGGGAAGCAACATATCCATTGTGGTCTGGTATGTTGGAGGTTGCTCTAACTTCACCAGGGGCAAACCGGTCCCAGGGATCCCCAGGGATCAGGAGAGCATACAGGTGTCATGCAGCAACCTTTCACCCACTCAGTCCTGCACTGAATTTAGCTTGGACAGACACAAGGATTAGGGTCTATGTATGTGTGAAAGAGAGAGAGGTGAAAAGTCTTGGGCATCAAATTCTTTTTTTTTTTAACAGTATGTTAACATAAAACAAAGACATGGCCTTTTAATTGTCCATCATTTATTTTGTATTCTGAAATATTTAATCATTTCATAGTTTCCCTTTGGATTTACTTTCTTTTAGAGAGGATCTATTGTGTATGAAGTGAAATGTTATCTAGAGATAATTCCCGTATGTGTCCAGCTGCTCTGATTTTGATGAATGATGATTCCAAAGTCAAAATCAACAACTAGGGAAAATGGATCTCTTTGTTGCTATGCAGGTATACATAAAATATTGTGATTGTTGACCACTAAGGTGATTGTTGGCCACTAATACATCTCTTTGCTGCTATACTTGTGTGTGGGCATATTTTGTCTCTGTATTTTAACCACCTCTTCCAATGAAATTCAGAGTGATTTCATGGGCAATTACATCATTCACTTGAGTGTCAAGAAACGAGCATGCTCTCCTAAACAGTAAGAAAACACCAAAGTAATTACCTGGCCACTCTGTAAAGTTCAACCTCCAGTTGAACAAACACCAAAAACATAAAGTCAAGACTTCATTATGTGATAGCTTCTCTGAGGGATGTCATTGGGACAAATAACATCCTTTGATGGCCTTCAGCACAGGACTAGTGTTTGGTAAAGTATGAATCCAAGTATAAGTAGTGAATTGACCCACACAGTTTCAGTTTGCCGCTTTATTAACTTACTTTACCTTTTCAAATTTAGCTTTTTCAAAATTTCAGGATTGGATGCTATTCACTCTGGCCCCCGTCCAGTGAAGTGCTTCAGAATGTGCTTAATTTAAGCACAAGTAGTACTATTGACTATTTAAAATTAACCATTTGCTTAAGTGATTTGCTAAATAGGAGTCAGAGTGCTCAAAACCCTAGAGGTTCAAGCCTATAGAATCCCTATAATAAGTTTCCAGGATTATCTCCTTGTCTGTGCATCACTCTGAAGCCTAGAAGGTCTGTTGAGTCAGTGTGAAGTAAAGCATTGCTGAAAGCTCCTTTTGTCACCAGATTCAACCATCACAAGGATTTACAGTCTGTTACCACCCACATTTTAAGTTCTCAGCCATTTTTTACTTTTTTACACTTTAAAAATTATATCTGCACATGCTTGCACCTACTTTAGAGAAAACGGATTGAAGTCACTCTAATTTGCATTGCAAGGTTCTTGCTGTAGGGGCTCTGTCTTTCACTGGCTTATACAGCACCATAAACACAGACTTTCAATAAAGGCTTGATTCTGCCAGTTTTACTCAATTGAACTTGTTGCAGAGTAAGATAACTACTGAAGAAGAGTTTGTATAATTGGGCCCTAAATAAACCATACAAAGATTAAGCAGCCTAGCAGGTCATTAGTTTTGTCTACGAACCTACAGTGTGTTAGCCATTTTATGGCCAAGTTTGCTGACACATCAGCAAGATTAAGAAGCAGATTTTCCAAAGGTCCATTACATGTTCACGTGTACACATGGATTTACAATCCAAACCTTGCCCGTGAGTGCAGGTATTAAGCTACTTTAAATGCTACCTCGGGTATTTGCACCTGCAAACAGGGAAGCAGCATAATGTGGATACAGTACTGACCCAGGTGTTAGGAAACCTAGCGTCTATTCCTGGCTCTGCCGCTGACCTGCTGTGTGATCTTAGGCATGTAACTTCATCTCGCTGTGTCCGTTCTTCACCTCCCGTTGTTTCTGTCTTGGGTGTTTGGATGGTAAAGCTTTAGGGATAGAGAGCCTGTCACACTATATGTTTGTAAAGCACCTAGCACAATGGTTCCCCAATTTCAGTAGAGGCCTCTAGGTGCTACTCTAGTACAAGCAATATACAATAAAATGCCAGTGCATATATGTGCATCTGAAAATTTGTGTCAACATTGACAGAAGCAGATAGGTGAAAATATTCATACCTTACTTGTTTATGGTTACATGACAAATCAATAGAAGTACCTTAGACCCAGGCTTTTAAGAATTTACCCATTTTCCTTGTCTACACTAGAAATTTAAGTTGGTTTAACTATCTCAGTCAGGGGGTGTGACAAATCCACATCCCTCCGCAGAATTGTTAAGCTGACCTAAGACCCCATGCAGACAGTGATAGGTTGACAGAAGAATTCTTTAATCAAGCTAGCTACTGCCTCTCAGGAAGGTGAATCAGCTATGCCAGGGGAGAATCCCTCCTGATGGCGGAAGTAGTGTCTACATTGAAGCACTACAACACAGCTCTGCTGCTTTGGCATTTTAAGTGTAGACAAGCCCATAGTCACTTTTCTTACCTTGGCTGCAACTTAAATAACTAAATGAATGGAATCTGTGCTACTTTCCATTTCTTAATCATATTGGACTTCCTGAGCATGATTTTGTTGAAGATGAAAATGCAATGAACTCTTCTGCATGTTTTTATTTCTACTGCAACGTGGTTAAAGAAATGTTGGGTACCTTTTAGTTGTTGATCTTGTACGCACAGAAAGAATCTAATGGATTTTAATAAAACACAGGATGATAAAAAAGACAGAATTTATCGTTCCATCTACTGTTCTGTTAATCCCTTGTTAAAGTGTATTAACTTGTAAGTGTGCCTGCTCGGAATTAGCTATTAGAGATATACTAAATGGATCAATATTCCATCAATAATTTAAGCTATAATTTGGTAGTATAATTATAGTTTCTTGCATTAGCGTTCTCTGCTATTTTGATTCAAGACTATTTTAAATGGCATAATGATATCTTTGTTAATTTATTTTGAAAACAATACACACAATTCATTTATACTGAGCATGTTACAATTGTTTTGTGAGCAAAAGAACAGGTTACCTGAATCCTTTACATAATATTCTGATCTTTAAACTATAGAGACCCATTCCTGATTCAGTACCTAATAGGGTAAGAGATCTTCTAATCAACAACATCAAAGACATAGTGGTATTAAATATGGCATTTAGCTCTTGTCCACTTCACAGAAAACGTTGATAGAGCTGGTGGGGAAATGGTTGTTCAAACTGTTTTCCATTGGAAAATGCCATTTTGATGAGATTGAATTTTTTTGGTTTCCAATGAAATGTTCTGTGAAAAAATTGTATGACAAATCTTGACACGTCATATTATGTGCAATTACTACTGACATCTCATGAAATAATGTAAAAAAATAATATAAATAATATAAAAATGAAAACAACATAAAATACATTCCTAAATGAACATTTCATTTTGAAACAAAACTTTGAAATTTTTCCAGAACAAAATTTTCTGAATAAATATTTTCAAAATTTTATTTTCATGGGAAATTTCAAAAATATTTGCTTTTGTTCCAATTTGAAATGAAAACCATTTTCAAAATGTCATAATTTTCTGTGGAATGGAAATTCCAAGTTTTGACGAGCTCAGATCTGTGACCATTGAGACGAATGCTCTTTTCATGTCTAATCTGAATCCTTCCTTGCTGGTGTCCAAATAATTTAGGTATATCATTTGTAGTGTACTCATCAGCGTGCTAGCTATGTGCCAAAAACAAAATTAAGAATCATATAAAATCTGTTTGTAAGAGACAGGATTGTCCTATTACTTGATTCTACCATTATTTAGAATATTTCCCCTCCTTCTCTCTTTATTCATTCTTATGTCATGAATTTGGCCTTCATTATTGAGGGAGGTCTTGTGCAAAAAGGGTGGGCATTATGTTCTGAAGATAATCAGGTTGAGGCTCATTCTGATCTCTTGTGGTAAGGATTTGCACAGACATATTGCTCCTCTAAAAGGTTTCTGACCCAATATCTTTAAAATTTCACCCTGCATTTGTTCCATCTATCATCATGAACAAGCACAGCTTTCTAGGTGGGCCTCAGAAGGAGAGGTGGAGACTCCATGGTAGCCTGAGCCTTGAAAGTACATTGTTTTCAGTCCATAAGTGAATGGGAAGACAGTGTGTAACACCGACAAACCCCGGTTGTCAGGATTGAACCTGGGATCTTTGGAGCTCAGTGCATGAACCTCTACCGCATGAGCTAAAAGCCAACAGCCTGTAGAGCAGACTCATTTTATCTCCCTCTTTAAGTGGTCTTGGTGTTACCCGGGGTTCTTTCAACCCTAAGCTCTTGGTAACTTTTACTCTCTGCGAGGTGGTGTCAGGAAATAAATCAGGGGAAACATGGCCGTCCAACTGATAGATGGCTGGCACAAACAGGACAACACAAGAGTGTTTTCACTTAAAGCGAAACTTTAGTCTCAGTGTGACAGGTTCTCTGTCATGCCCCTCTTCCAGAGCCCACTGGCTGTCCCAATAAAGTGCAGAGAGGCATTCAGTTATGCAGCACCCATGGCTTTATTTACACATACACAGTTCTCCCACCACCAGTGTTGAGCTATATACAAGGCTTACAGGGTTAATTCCTTCTTTTCCTGCAGTCAGCCCACAGCTAGGAGCCTGACCTTTCCCTGCCTGGCTTTTCTTCTGGCTCCCAGCCCTTATAACTGCTGGCTTGTCAGGACTGCAGGTGGAGCCAATCCCCAGGCCAGGCATCAGGTCTGTTTCACCAGCCCCAATCTATTTCCCTTGATTGGAGCTGGCTGAGCAGGGGTAATTAGGTGCTTTTGCACCAGCACCCTGCTACACTCAAGCACTTACACACGTCTGCAACAGGTTAGTAAAACACCCCCAAACCTTGATAATTACTGAAGCTGAGTGTGGCTCTAGAGTGGCACAGTGACAGCCTTCCATTGGCCAAACTTCCGTCTGCTGGTGAGGACCACACGATGTGTCCAGAGGGAGAGTCCCTGAAGAGCTCCCTCCTGAGGAGTCCAACTATCTCAAACGTTCCCCCCTTATTTATACATTAGTAGTACAATATGTCACTTAAAAAAAACTTGTTAAGCAAGCAGTTTCAAAGGTCAAGCAAGAGGCTTCCTTCTGATAATCAATTAACCAGGTGTGGGTTTTTTCCAGCGTTTGCACGCCTTGAGGCCCTGACAGACACATTGCTGAGGGCACATAGACAAGCTTCCTGTTCCTCTGAAATGCATGTATTAGCCGTTTCAACACAGTTTTTACCAGGAAGGATGCGGGGTCAAGCTGCTCTTTTTGTGGCAACCAAACCTCCCTCCCCTCCTGCTTGGTTAAGCTAAGGTTGCTGCATGGCCACTTTATGGCCTGCTGACTTGGCTGCTTTTAGCAATAAGCCATAGTGATCCAGGCACTTTACTGGTTTACCAAAATCTCCTTGTACATCGGTGCCACTAGACGGGACAGAACACCACGCCCAGGAGGTGTGTGGGTTACAGGTGCAGCACTGCTGTGTGTGGTTTACATCAGTTATTTCTTGCTTAGAAAGTGTGTTCTACAAGCCAGAGTTTCAGTCTAACTTTCACAGTCATCATCACCCACTACTGAACTGCAGGGTTATAGCCTGGAGTTTAGTGACAAAGGCATGGATAACGGTACCTAACTCCCTATCTGAGAGAAGTGGGCATAGTTTCCTTGCAAAGAGATGATGATGGGAGAAGGCACCAGTGACCAATTTGAGCTCTATAGCTGAAGTATGTCGAGGAGCAGAGATAAGACCAAGAGGATACCAAGACTCTAAACAGCCCACCTTCCAGTTATTTGATTCTATGAATCCATAGATTTAATCTCCCCTCTATTTCTTGGTGGTTCAAAAGATCTTCCTTAGAGAAATGTCGGTGTTAGAGGTGGGGGAATAAACAAATGCTTTTCCATTCCATCTCTCTAACTCAACTTCAACTGTTTTAACAGACTTCCACTTCTAAGTATGAAAGTCACTTTTTTTTTTCAGAAGTTGAATTTTTAAAGTTTCTCCTGAGGCTCTTTTATTCCCGGAGAACAAACACCCTGGAACTGCTTTTAGCACTCCTTCAAAAAGCCAGAATTTCTTAATAAATGTCTTTGCAGAAACAAAAGTCAAAAGCCCTTGGACATGAATTAGGGTAAACAGAAAAAAGGAGGAGATTTCTCTCTCGCTCTCTCTCTCGTTTTTGACAGTGGAATATCAGATGTAAAGAAGATTATGTGAGTGATATGAAATGTCCCCACACAAAAAGAAGTGTATTGATAATATAAAAGGGTCAGTCCCACATGGGAGATTAGCTCCCATCTTGAAGTAATGTTGATTATACCCATTCTTCTTTTTTTACCTTGTACTGTCCCTTTTTATGAGCTCTCATGGGAATGTGTGTCTACTCTCCTTTGGTATTTAATCAACCTCAAAAGCAGTTTTATAGCTTTGTGTACTTTTTTAATGCCTCACACTTGATCCTTTAAATAATGGTAAGTTTATAACACAGTCTATCAATACTGGACCTCTCAAACTCAGGGATTTTGGTTCACAAGAACTTCTGTCTGTACCCAAGGTTTCACTTTGAGGATCAGCTTTAAAGAACCTCCCCTCCAAATAGTCATGATTGATAGCTGAAATAATTAACCATTGCCTGGTTTCTACCCAAAACTGTAGCTTGTTCACTGAGCGTGGCCCTGGTTTATGGGCTGTGATGGAACATACAGTAGGGTTAGTTCTGCTGGCTTTGTTTCAAATGGCTTTCAGATCAGGAGTTCAGATAAGAATCAGATAAGACTTAAGCCTTAAACTAAGATTTCTCAATACCTTCAAACATCGCTAATCTAGACCATGGTTATCTGAAGTTAATACACCGCCCCACCGCTAGAATGCGGGACTTTGGATCCATGCGCGATCCCGTGTTAACGCGGGGACTGCGTTACCATGGATTCCAATGTAATTATTTAGATTTGGGATCCATGTGCGCGTTCTAGTGGGGGTCCACTGTATATGTCATCTGATTCCTGGTTTCCCCAAGGATGGGAAGCTGAAGAAGAAAAAAGTTACTGTCTGTGTTGGTCTGTGGGCTTTCCGAAAGCTGATCAGCAGAAACCTAGGGAGGTAAGAGCAACTATCTGTACTTTTCTTTTTATCAGGCCTTTTGGGACTTCAAAGTCTGTGACTCCAGGGTTCATTCTGAAAAGAGAAATGGCAGATTTGCTGCCTGCAACAGCGGAGAATGATTCAGACTAGGTTATCTGATTAACTGAATTCCCAATTATTCAAAAGTTTCAGATATCCTTTTGGACCAATTAACTCTGGTTTAAATAAAAAGTATTTTTCAGGTCCCCCAACACCACTAAGCACCTACAATCTTTATCCTTGTAACACCCGAAGAGAGAGAACAGTGCTATCATGCCCATTTTACAGATGGGGAACTAAGGCACAGAGAAACAAAATGACTTTCCCAGGGGCATACAGGAAGCCTGTGGTGGATCAGGGAGTTGAATCTGGGGCTGCTAAGGCCCAGACTAGTGTCCCAACCACTAATCCATCCTTCCTTATGTTTCAAAGTATGAATATTTCAGCCTTTTAAATTTACCCACCATTGCACAATGTATAAATAGAACAGAGAAGTTCTAGCTCCCAGCCCTCTGCTCTGCCCACTAGCAAGCACTTCCTGGCTCCTTTGTTTGTGACAACCTGAACAAGATTAAAATATGTGGGGAGGTTTGTGTTTTATTCACTTGTTTTTTAAGAAAAATAAACAAACACCCAACTTCATGCTGAGCTATTCGCTGCTATTAAATGCAGAGAGGAAATTGGTTACTGATTTTAACCTACACCTGGCTGTTTCCCTGGCGGGTAAATCATTTTAGCAAATTAATCTGGGGAGGAGGAGGGGGCATATTTGACAGCTGCATACATTTTGTCCATGCCTAACTGTGTTTGCATTATGATTTTTCCCACTACCACTTGTTCTCTGCTGCTATGCTAAACCGAAAAAGATTATTTTGGGGAAAAAAATATTCTGAAAAGGACAAACCACTTGGGGTATCCAAGAAAAAAAAGCACTGCCCTTAAATGTTTGTGCAATTTATAGAAAGTTCTTTTGCCACCGTTGGTTATTCGATTTTCTCCCACTTGCTTCAAATGAATGGTGTGTGATAAATTGTAATGTTTCACACTGGGAATGCTCACTTTCTTTTTGTTTTAGCATTTTAAGCTCATGATGTGTGTTCATGCCCAGATTGCTCATGTAATAGTAATAATAATACAGTCAGAGTTTTCTTTGCCTTACTCTAAGGGGCTGAATCTCAATTATACTAAGATCCTTATCACCACTTTATCTCTTCAATATTAGCTCTTTGTTCAGTATTAAGGACACTAGAACTTGGGCCTCTAGTATTTGACACAATATAAATAATAATAATAATGTTGAATATCATTTTACTTCAAAGGGGATTATGCTTCCCTGTATTCATGTGCGGAACTCATGTTAAGGGACCTCTTCATGTAGGATGAGTGGAGTTCATATCACTGCAGATAACTACCCCTCTCCTAAGTGTCTCCAAAGATGAAGAGGTTTTCTGGGCCAGTTGCTGCACCCTCAGTTATAAATGTCTCTCCCCTACCTCCTTGCTTGTCACATAATTTGAATTTTCCTCCACTCTCAATAAATGTGGCCTTATCCTTGATTCTCAGATTTATAAGAGAAGGAAAGTTAACCCTTAACATTTGCCTGTCACCACTTTCATACCATTACCATTTATATGCCACCTCTACTTCTTCTGAAATCTCATTCTATGGGTTCTTGTACTGTACTCATAACCGTGGTACCTGAGTAGATTCTCATCTGTGCCTTCCTTTTATTCTTGCTTTCACTACTGTCTCTCTGACTTGTACAAGTCACAGCTCTGCAGACTCCAGCCTCTGCAGAAAACTGCTGCCTTTCTCTTCCCAAGCTCCTAAAAGTATGACCACATCATCCTTGTGTTCAGCAACTCTACTGAATGTGCGGCCTACATATCCATTTAATGGTCCCGTTCACAATTGCTGTCCATAGGCTTTCTCTAGGTTTCCTTATGGATCTAGTCTCTTTTACCTAACCTTCCTTACCCCTTTGCTCATCCGGCAGTTGTCCTCCTTTATGTCCCACTGCTAAGCCTTCTCCTACTACTTGGAAGAGTCGTCTTCTATCTCTGCCTCATCAATATTTCATCTCATCTGAGTACATACTGTATCTTTTTTCCCTTGCATATGCGTCTTAATTTCTCTCAGACTATTAGTATTTGTTGAATTATTGAAACAGCCAAATCTTTATAGTATTTGGGGATACACTTTACTCTTGAGGGAAATCTGTGCTACTGTGCGTGCATAATTAATGAGCCTGCATATTTTTTTATTTTTTGCACCGAAAAAAAGCTTTTGCTTTTTGCTGAAATGTTCCTGCAGTTCCACCTTTTGCCCACTAGCGGGTGCTGTGGTGATAGAACAAAGCAGCAGCTCCCTGCTAGGGAGGGAGGAGAAAGAACTGCCTTCTTTGCAGCAGGCCAGGTCAGGAGACAGGGGTTATGGGGAGACAGACAGCCTGGGGTGCTGGGTGGTAAGACAGGGACTCATAAGGGCTATTGGGGGAGGACAGACTGGGGCAAGGGCTGAATTGGAATGGAGACACAGGGCCACAGGTACAGGGACACATGGTGATGGGGGAGAGGGTATAGGGACACATAAGGGTGGGAGAGTGGCTGGCTGGTAGCACAGAGACACATGGGGACAGAGGAGAGGGTACAAGGACACATAGGGAAAGGGAGAAGAGATGCAGGGCCACATGGGAATGGGAGGCGTGGGTGTCTTAGTCAGGGTGGAGGGACACACGTGGGTGCACGGACACATGGGGACAGGGGCAGATGTGCCTGACTGAATGGGAGAAGTTAGGTGTCAGCCAGAGTCTGCATAGGGGAAGCTCCCTAACAATCCTTCCCCGACCCCTCCCAAAAACCCTGTTCCATACTTTCCCTACACTTATCCAGCAACCCTCCAAGTTCACACCCAGGCTCCTTCCCAGCAATTTACTTCCCTCTGCCTTATCTCCTCCATTACCTCTGACTCCTCCAAGCTTTTGCACAGCTTCTGAAGGGTGCAGGAAATATGGTTCCGTATTGTAGTTTAAATGAATTAGTACTCAATTAATATTCCTAGTAAGGAATCTATTTGTCAAAAAGCATTTCCTGAATCTTTTTTGTTGTCTCAATTGTTACAGACATACTTGCTGACAGGTATTTTGAAATAAATGACCAAAAATAATTGAAATTGGTGTGATTATATTGTGTTATTTTGACAAATAAAATATGCAGAATTTTAAAATAGTGTGTCCCAAATTTTTAATTTTTTGTTGCAGAATTTTTAATTTTTTGGCACAGAATTCCACCAGGAGTACCACTTTACATGAAAGATTCTATATCAAGTAAAGGGCATTTTGTTTAGGTGTAATATGGTAGATTTGATTGAAGGTTAAGCATTAACTTTATTTATCTCATACATTTCTATATAGCATATTTGAATTCTATTTTAATTTATAGACGTTTTCTATAGTTCTCAACAGCACAGCATCTGAGTGCCTCACAAACAATAATTAATTAAACTGCACAACATGCCTGTGAGGTAAGTATAGCTACATTGCTCAGTAGTGTGAAAATTCACACCCTTGAGTGATGTACAGATACCAACCTTAACCCCCAACATGTGGACTGTGCTATGTTAGTGGGAGAGCTTCTCCTCCCGAGATAGCTACTGCCTCTCATGGAGGAGGAGTTATTAAGCCAATAGGAGAGCTCTCTCTCGTTGGCTTAGAGTGTCTTCACCAGATGCACTACAGTGGCACAGCTGCATCAGTGCCTCTGTGCCAATGTTAATTTGTAGTGTACACCCGCCCTGAGACACTCAGGTCCTGATTTTCAGAGGTGCTTATCATCCATAGCTCCCATGCAATTCCGTTGGCATTCTACATGGTCAGCTTCTGTGGGAAATGAATCCCTTGATGTACAAACCTGGTGTCTGAGGTTCACTGACCACTCCTATTAACACTTTGGCCTAAGATCATGCAGAACATTTGTGGCAGAGCTGGGCAATGTTCCCTCTAATTTTTCCCACCCATGTGCGGAATGAATTTTGTTATGTGCACCAATATGGAGGAGATGTGTGACACATCACCTTCATATTGATGCACATAACAAAATTAATGTGGTGGGGGGTGAGGCCAGTGGGTTCAGAGTGTGGGAAGGAACTCAGGGCTGGGGCAGAATTGGGGTGCAGGGAGTGAGAGCTCTGGCTGGGGGTGTGGGCTTGGGGTGGGGCCAGAGATGTAGGGTTTGAGGTGCAAGAGGGTGCTCCAGGGCTATAGCGGGGAGAGAGGACTCCCCCCGTCTCTCTCTCCCCACAGCAGCACATGGGCTGTGGGGGAGAGGCACCTCTCCCCGCCGCAGCAGCTCTGGGGCTGGAGCTGCAGGGTAGGTGCCCCTCCTCTGGCCTCAGCAGGTCTGGGTCAGGGGAGGACTGCCCTAGCCGTGCATGGGGAAGGCCCCTCTGGCTGTGCCTCCCCAGCAGGTCCGGGTGCCGTGACTGCAGCAGAGTTGGGGGCCGGGCTAGGTGAGAGCCGGGGAGGGGTCCCCGGGCAGGTTCCCTGAACACCTGCGCTGCATTAAATAGGCTGCTGCGCGGCTGCACTGCCACACAGCTTACAGGGAACATTAGGAGCTGGGTGTAGAAACCCAATAGAGAACCCAGTACTCTAACCAGAAGACCATTTTTTCTTCCTCCTTTCTATGTCATGACATGCTAAACACTCCATCATTTAAATCCAGGTGGCCATTTTCACATACCAAAAACAAACAAACAAAAGCCCCAAACCCCCACCTTTCTTCAAAATACACCTGGAATATCCTCAGGGAATACTTAACCTGTCTGATCTTTCACATCCTTCTCAAATTGTTGAACACCAAATGTCAGACTAAGATTCCAAATCAGGGACAAAGAAAATGATCGTGTAGGGATCTTGCATAAGAAGATGTGAGACAAACTCATGTCGCAAGATAAGCGTTGTTTAAAACCTCAGTTTCATGATTCAGTGTTTCTGATATCAGTTGTTTAAAATAATAACAGCAAGAATACAAGTGAAATGAAGGTAAATTTAGATCTAAAAAGAGGCATATCCCTAGCTGTGATAGAAAATTGAGAAGCATAGTCTGGTCATTCGGTTCACCTTTCCTGAGAAGCCTGTGGGTTCCTTTAATACACTAGATCAAGTATAAAACAAAGGAACAGTAAACCTTGGGCTTCTTTTACACTTTAAACTCCATTTTACAAAAGCTTTTCATTGTATTTTCCCTATTGGGAAAGGCAATTGGGAACTGTAGAAGTGCCTATAAATACATTCTGAATGTTGAATGAATGCTTCCTGATCATGGTCTTTGCCATTAGGATTGCAATTCTTAACTGAGAAATATTGTTCACATCATAGACATGATTTCTCAGGGTGACTCCAAGGTGTCACTGCTACTCTGACCTTTGGAAAGAGTGGCATTCATTATTTTGTTGGTCTTCCTGAGTTTAGCTGTGTACACTGGCCTTCAGTTCTGGAATCACATGCCTAAATCAGTTACTAGTAATAGAAAGGTTTAATATAAAATTCTAAGGTGATAAGGTCCCCTCTTGGGCTTTGTGCTGATTTCAATGGACTTGAACTTTATGTGGATTTGAAACTGATTTACCCCAGAAAGAGACAAGGAGCTGCAGAGTTTGCTTTTGTTTGCACTTACATTTACTTGGAATTTCATTGTCCTGGAAAGTGTGAGGTTTTGTAGTTTTGCTAGAGAACTACAAGTTAGTAGCTAGGAAAGTGAAACATTGATTGTATTCCCATGGTGATGACAGGCTCCTAGACATTCTTGTAATAAAAATAATATTAAGAATGACAATATGTGCCAGAGTGACAATATGATCACTGCTACTCATGGGCACAGCTCATGGTTTCATTATTCTTTTTTCACATTTCACCTCCTTCACTTCTTGTGGCTTCTTGTGGCTGAAAGTGATGAGGGTGATAAACTGGTAAACAGTGTTGGGGTTCCCCAAGACCTCTTCCACCTGATTCCTCAAGAACTCAGTTCAACTCCAGTCTTATCACTCAGGTTCCTTTATTTGGCATGCAGAAAAGCTATGCTGAGTTGATCAGACTCAAGCACGGGGGTGGGTATAGCGCATATCACATATCCAAAGTTGCACAGCAAACCCCTTCCTTTATATACATTTACACATTGCATTACATTGCATTTACTATACATCACATCACTTTGCAGGAACCAATCCCTGTACAGCATGCTCTGTCCATTCACTCTCCATGCCATCTTACTCTTTGCATCTTACATTCCAGGCTTATCTTATCCATTGTTATCTTGTCCATTGTAAATGGTTCCCTGAGTGTTCTCCATTATTTAGCTAGTAGACATTCTGTATCCAGGCTCCTGATCCATTTACCTCCCTAGTCCTGTCTCCTAAGAAATGAGGGCTCACCCATGTCCAATCACACATGTCAAGTCCAGCCTATAAACAGGTTTGGCAACGTTGTTACAAGTGTATGGGACAGGACTGAAGAAGGCACGGAGATGTCTGTGAAGGAAGGAGATAAAAGGGATATTTAGTAGGTTGTTATCTGTGAAGTGGAAAATGCAAAAAAGGGACACCAAAAAAGACCAAGTCTGAGATGTAGACTGGCTCCGTGCTTTGTACGACATTGAAGACAGACCCCCAAAACAAAGATGATGAATGATTTGGGGGCAGCATTTTGGATGGACAAATTTAGCATCAAGAAGATTGTAGCAGAAGACAAGGTAGCATGGAACTAGAAAGTGGGCATCGAGACAGAAAGATAATGGTGAATTTTGACAGATTGTGGAGGAAATGGTATCAAGACTTGGCCCGAACCTGGATATGAGAGGGAAGGGTGAGGGAGGAATTGAACACAGCCTGCTGGCCTGGGTAATAGGGAGGCTAGAACCATAGATTGAAGTGGCACATATGTCTGCAGGGCCTCCGAGGATTAGTGTTTGCAGAAAGCTGGGAAAGCATAATGTGCATTAGGACTTGAGTTTTCTAGACTTTCAAATTGTTCCACTATTGTTCAAATAATAGAGTAACTGAAATGGACACCTTTTGTTAGCAGCAGAATAGTTTACAGGCAATTTCATCTTGAATAAGAGGATGTGTCTATCTTGTTCTGAATTCCATTAGAACAGTCTATATTGAGCTTTAGAAACCATATCACAGTAATCCCACTTAAATTGACAATTGCAGTGAGTTTTGCTTTTTGGTGACTTCGTAAAAATGCTACACAATTCACTAATTAATGGGGGGGAAATACAGTTTGCTATATGCAAATTTCTTGTAGCACAGACTGAATATTAGTATTCTCTGCCCATTTCAGCTTACGGATATGTGAAAGACCTTTAGAGAGGGTTTCTTTAAAGCCTCGCACAGTTTACAGTGTAGTTTCTAACACTATTCTGTACAGTGTCAGAATTACTAAAGAATCACAAATGCCTGTATACAGCTTTCCAGTGCACTTAAAAATACACAGGGCCTGAACTGATCCAAAATTGGGGTAAATCCGGAGTAAGTTCATTGAAATCAGTGGAGTTACACCAGTGTAAAACTGTTAGAATTGAGATCCGAAGCAGGCCCACATAATATAGGCACAGTTTGTGTAGGGGTTTAAAGTGTACCCCTTTTCTCTTAGTAGCATTTTCATTGATGAAAGACAGATATTTGCTACAGAACATGGAATCCAGATAACGCTTGGATCCTGTTTTTCCCACTTTGTAGGTGCCAATCGCTCCGACTGGCCCCAGCCTGCTTCCAAAACCTGGAACATCCAATATGGAGTTAGTGTGCTTTGCATTATAACAACAAATTGAATCTTTACAGTTCTTTAATGGTTTCCATTTGCCATTGCTTATTTATGGTAGCATTTAAAAAAATCTCTACAACTCATAGGGAACTACTTGAGACATTTACTCAAAGAATGAATATATTAACAATGTTAAAATTACCATGGCATTGTGATCACACAATGGTCACCATTAGAAACTCAGCATGCCAAACGAGATACTACACAGTCATTTCCTGTTCTCAATCTAGGATTTAAATCAGACACTTTATTATTATGGATGTTTTGTGACCCATAGAGCCCTTATGCCAACTGGAAAAGTACATATGCAACACACTGTTGTCAGAATATTTAGCCAGTGTCTTGTAAGGTGATATAAAAACTAGGGACACACTGGTCATGAATGTTATTGATTGATGTATGTAGGGGTTGTGTACAAAGAGTTATGTATGTGTACTGGAAATACGTTCTTAACATATGTTTTTGAGGCAGTGGTTAAAAAGCTTGCCCTAGACAAGGGAATGTGGATTTACCAGTCTGCCTGGCTTGATTACAGGCAGAAGACAATGAAAGTATATTTACATATAAGGTAAAAAAGGCAATCAAGCTAAATAGCTTGGTGCTCTGGAGTCTGAACCCTCCAAAGGTTTTCCTGGCTTTTAAAGCAAAGACAATGGACTTTGGAAAATGTAGAGAGATCAAAAAGACATTTTGGTTATCCATCATTTAGGGAACAAACGGGACAACACTCTGATTCTGTGAACATTAGATCCTATTGCCAGGAAAGGCTAGAGATGCTGGTAACTTGATGTAAGCATGAAAGCTGTTTAGGCAAACACTGTTGCTTGTTAATTGAGTCCTGAACACTAGAAAAAGTGTTTTATTTTGTTTTGCCTGTAACCATACCTGTCTCTTTTGCTCTTGCTTAGTATCACTTAAGTCTATGTTGTTTATTAAAAAACTTACTCTTGTTTTACTACAAAACCATCTCAGTGTGTATAGTAAAGTGAAATCATCTCAGTTCTGTCAATTAAACTAACAGACTGGGTGCACACTGTCTCCTTAGAGGAAGCAAACTTAATAAGTTCTCTGGGTGTCCAATGAACTCCAGAACTGAACATTACCTGAAAGGCAAGATTTAGATTGGCAGAGTCTTGAGTTTGCAAGAGAGGTAGACAGAATTGTGTGGCTTGGAGCTAACACACAGTCCAAGTTCCAGAAAAGCTCTCTCTTCCTGAGGCAGAGAAGTAACATAGTGGCTTATTGTTCTGGATTCCTTGATGAGAGCATCACCTATTTCTTTTACCGTCCTCCTCAATTTTTATTTCTTGTGAAAGAAACTAGAAAACCTACAAGATTCCTATAGAAAAGAAATATTATGTGGATTTCTTAGGAGCTTCCTAATGCATTACAAATGGAACAAATGGGAATTCATTGCATAGGCTTCCTTATCTCATTGTGTTTGAGCTGTATATTATATTTTTGGGTTCTGTTCCAGAAGAAATATTTTCCTCTGATCTGCTCTCATATAAAGATATGGTGCTATAGTCTGATAAAAGACACACTTAATAATTATTCACAGATTGCTGTTGGTTGTTTATTGGTATATAGAGTAGCACCTAAAGACACCAACAGAGATCAGGGTCCCATTGTGCTAGGTGTGGTATGTACACATAGTAAGAGACAGTCCCCGTGCTGAAAAGCTGACAAAGTGAGGAAGAAGGGGAGTATTATCCCTGTAATCCTTCTGCCAGGTAGAGTTGGCAGTGACCAGGGCTGGGTTCAATATCTAGGGATTCCTTTTTGACAATACAACACAGAACCGGCTCTAGCCCCCATCCTGTAACCTGGGAAAATTACATTTCACCCCCTGGGCACCTCTAAGAGGCAATACTTCCCCTCTCACAAGCACAGAGTCTGAGTGTCGAAAATAAACTTTTAATAAAAGGAGGGAAGTAATGGCATTAATTTGGGAAAACTCCATAAGCAGGATTCATAAACATAAAACTATGAACAAAACACCCATCCCAGAGTATATTGGGCAGGGTCTTTTGCCTCAGGTTCTTCAGTCCAACAACCAAAATTTCCTTTAATGTGCCTTTCCCTTCTCCCTCCACCACACTCCACTCACAGTTGTTGTCCTTGGTTAGTGAAGATCCAGAGTTCAGAGAGTGCATCTTTGTGAGTTCAGCTCCCACCCTGCTGGGGAGAGTAGAAGGGTAGGCACCTTGCTTGCTCCACCATCTGGGTGCTTGATCTAGTGTCACCTGCCAGTTGCTCCACTATACTGGCCCTTCACCACTCTATTCTGCCAGCCACCCTGCAGGCCCCTTGCTGCTCTGCTCAGTTGCTCATCATCAGTGCACACCACCATCTTCTGGGGCCACCTGTTTCTCTACTGTGACCTCTGTGGGTCATTCTCTTGAGGTTCTACCCAACTCTCAGTGATTTCCACCTCTTAGTGGGAGAACCTCACTGCAGAAGCAGGGTGGGCAGAAACGCTGTCCCACAACAAGTGATTTCAGCTCTAGTGATCACTTAAGAAAACAAAGACTCCAAATGGAGCATTAATTAACTCTATCCTTGAACAGTGGGGAGGGTCAGGTTACACAATGCCTAGGCAGAGCCCACATCTCCAGGCAGGGACACCATCACCACCCCCTTTTACTCTTCACAGAGGTCTGGCATTCAAGCCCCTGCTTCACAACTTCAGTTCAGTTGAGGGTGAGTCCTTCAATCCGGACAAGCTAAGTGCGGTTCTGCTACCCTTTACTCATACAGTAGAGATAACAACATTTCATTAGCCCTGCACTCAATACTGAAGTGATCTGTAACCTTACGCCAGCCAAAGTTCATCACAAGTTTGACAACACAGCTCTGTCTGCTGGATACCTAGGCAGAGTGGGTGTGTTCATGTAAATACAGTCTGGTCCTGAAGCCTTTTCCCCTCCACAGCTCATCACTAGCTGTCATGGGAAAGCTCATTCAGGTCCTACTTACCTCCCCATTTCTCAGACGGGGAACTGAGCCACAGAGAGATGAAGTGACTTGACTAAGGTCACACAAGGAGCATGAAGCAGAATGGAAAATTCACCCCAGACCTTTTGAATCCTAGCTCATTACCTCAACCACAAAACCAAGATTCCTTGCGGCGCATCCCAAACTCTGCTAGGTGCTGCTAAAACACACACACAAAACCCCAACACCATCCCTTCCCCAAAAAGCTTGTAGTCTAAATGACTCCAGTAGAGTTACTTCAGATTACACCCATCTGGCTGAGATCAGACTCTCACACAAGGGGTACATTTTTTTTCAAGTTGTAGTTTTAACCAAGATGTTTCCTTTATTATCCACAGTCCCGTCTGTTGATCTCGGAAAATAGGCCCCAGAGAAAGAAATGTGTTAAACGCTTATCAGGCTTTGCAGTGCACTAGTTTGAGGACTGCTGTCTGCACCAGCAGATTGCAGAGATGGCAAGTATACCACAGGGCATTCCTTTACCTGCACAGATGTTGAACAGGTCTGTTGTTTCCTCACAGATATAAAAGAATGACAGTACAGGTGCTAATCAGGCCTGTGGGTTTGAGCAGGATAATGTTTGGCTCATCTGCTGCAATCTGACAGCTGAAATAGCTGAAGGAGTTTCAGCCCCTAACAGAGATGTGCGTTGCCTGGAGAGCATTCCAGTGCCATTTATCTGCCAGTCTGCTCAGGGATCATGTTGTTTTCCAGAATGCACAGAGACCATAAAAAAGACCACATTTGTATTCTAGTCAGGATTTACTCATTACAAAATAGCACTGAGGGTACTCGACACTTTAAAGGATGTGACCGAACGCAGTTTACCTGAAACTGATTGCATGCTCCCAGTGGATGAGAAAAGCAGCAAGTTCCTAAGTGCCATGAGGTGGTGAACTCTTGTAAATAGGACAAATTGATTTTGGACTGGTGCATCCCTACCGTGAAGTACTGACTCTTTCTCTCCTGTGATTTTTTGTGAACGTTACATAGCTTAAATAGTGGGTCGAGTTTTTGTTTAAAAAAATCCCAAGGTTCAGATTCTGATATCCTCACAATGAGTAGGACCTTACTCTGTGAGTAGTGCCATTGACTTTATTGACTTGTGGGGAAGTGGGACACTCTTCAGTATCAGTAAGGGTGTCAGAATCTAGCCTTACGTTTTTGATAGTGTCAGAGAACAGGAAGTGTTTGTGTCCATGCTCAAGACAAGCTGCATAAATGCCAATTTTCGGCTGTTCTGTTCTCACTCAGTCTGTGCATGATAACTTTAATGCACCATCTGCCATCTAGGAAAAGGGTCCATAACCCAAAACATGAGTCAGTCTTTGGTGCTAAAAATATTGGGCCAGATTCTCAGCTTTTTTAAATTGATGAAGCTCCATTAACTTCAGCAGTATTATATCACTATAAAACAGCTGAAGTTCTGACTCAATAAGCACAAACTCTTCCTAGTCTGTATCTTCCACATCCTCACACCTCTTAATGCACGGTCATGGTGTTCAGGCTGCATTGGATAATATAATGGAATCAATCCAATGAGTAATATTGCATTCACTTGATATGCTAAGATGGAGTGTTGGTTACAAAAAAGAAAATCTATGTTTCGCTTGTACCTAGTGTCTGTATGTTGTGTTAGAATTTGGTTGGTAGCCCTATCTGCTTGAAGTGCGTAATTAAATATATGGTCATATTTTATTCAGAAGAAGCTGAAATGCTAGGGTTGATATTAAGGGCTTATATTTACTGAACAACTTAGCACTAAAGCTGATTGCAAAATTGAAACAGTATTTTTACTGAACATTTTCCAATTTTTCCCTTTGTAAGTTTGGAACCAAATTGAACTGAAAATTTGTGTTTCACATTCTGAAATAAAATGGAAATTTTAGTTCCATTTCAACTTAAAATTTCACATCATTTTGGGGTTTTTGATTTCATAAATCTGAAAAAATAATTTTTAGTTGCAATGAAATGAAAACTTTTGTTTCAATTTTGAAATTTCTGTTCAAAATCAAAATGGTGATTTTGAAATTTTCTATAGGAAAACCCTGTATTATCCATCAGTGTTGACAATTTCAGCTTTGGTGAAACCATGTTCTGGGGCAGTAAAACTTTCTTCATGAAAATGTCAACTGGTTGTACTCAGCACTTATATTTATGTGATTGTTCAGTTCTGACAAAGAACATGGCCCTTAATGGTAGGTACTGGGCTACATTTTTAGACACAGAAGAAGAGGGAAAAAAAAAGGCCCAGGTCCTGATGTACTTACAGTTTAAATAAACACATAATACAAAATACACTGTAGAACCACAAGAAGATTATCTTTAAAAAAATCCCCTTCTTAAAAGCAATTGAGTAATGGGTGTATTATACTACTTTTTGATGCTCCGGGTTTGTTTTGGGGCAAAATATTCAAAAGCGTCTAAAATGATTTAGGAGTCTGTAATCAGGCACAGACTCACCTGGCGGCGCCTCCTGCTTGTCGTATCGGGAATTAGCTCGCCAGTTGTCAGAGCGCCCTCTGCAGGCCAGGTGTCCCACCTATCATTGGCCCCCATGTCCCTCCCAGACCCCAGTGCCCTTGTCTTGGGTGCTGCCCCCATGGCAGTACCCCACTCTCTCTGGGTCTCCCCACCCAGGAGAATCTCCACCCCCTATCCTCACATCACCTCAGTCATGGGGCGGACTTCAGTCTACCAGCCAATCATCACAGGCAACAAGGGGTTTGGACTGGCTGCCTTTACCCACCCTCAGGCTGCCCCTCTGCAACCCCAATACCTATGTGGGCCTAGGACCAGGCCCTGCAGCCTGGGGAGTTGCTGGCCTGGGGCTTCCCAAGGCCTTTCCCCAGCCCTGCCTCACTCTAGGTCCCCCGGTGAGTTCCCCAGCAGCCAGGCCTGTCTCTCTCTCCAGTCAGAGTGAGACTCCTGAGCTTCCGGCTGCCCTGGCCTCCTTATAAGGCCTAGTTGCTCAGTTTGGGGCATGGCCCCAGCTGCAGCCACTTCCGCCAATCAGCCGGGGTTTTGCTCCCTTCTGCAGCCCCAGCCCTCTGCAGGGCTTTTCCAACCCCTTCAGGGCTGGAGTGGGTGTTCACCCCGCTACAGAGTCTAAATCGAATTTTCAAAAGAGTTGGGCCAGTAAGACTGTTGACAACATTCAGTGAGAAAAAGTTTGCTTTGAATTTGTCAAGTTAGGCACTAGTTGTGTTTTCTCTTTTTCTTGTAACCATTTCTGACTTTAATGCCTTACTACTTACATTCACTTAAAAACGATCTCTCTGTAGTTAATAAACTTGTTTTATTGTTTTATCTAAACCAGTGTGTTTGAACAGAATTGTTTCGGGTAACAAGATTTGTGCATGTCATGTCTATTAATAAAATGGCAAACTTTATATAAGTGTATATTGTCCAGGAGAGAGCTGGGCAGTACAGGATATACATTTCTGGGGGGAAATCTACTGGGAGTGATTTGGGGTCACCCTGCAGTATTACCAGGCTGGTAAGAGATTAGGTGTGACTGGTGCAGTACACACCCAGACATAACTGGGAGTGCCTTACATGCAGCCTAGGACTGGGGGCTACAGCAGCAAAGCAGTGTAAATGGCGCCCCAGGTTAGAGGACAGGGGTGACACAGCAACTCATTAGCCTGAATTGTACCCTGGGTATGTCACAGTGGTGCAGTGAACTAGGATTTATGCAAAGCGTGTTATTTTAAATTAGGTAATATAAATCATTTAAACCAGAAGGACTACAAAGCACATTACAAAATAAGTGTGTGGGTCTGAGAGGGAGAAGGCGAGAAATGGAGTCACCTCTGGAGTGGAACAGAGCAACTTCTTAGCAGCATACAACAACATTAAATAACTGGTTAAAAAAGGACATGAAAAATAATTCTTTCTCTGTTGAAATGGCCTGAAGGATTTTAGGTAGCTAAAATAATTAACCAGTTGGAATGTGGGCAGGTTATTGGGGTTCATTCTGTTGCTGTTGTAAAAAGTGCCACATTCTCCTTAATGATGACAAGTTGTCAAGACCTCGGTTTTACAGTTCATCAGAAGGCAACACTTCCAAGAGTATAGTGACCCCCATGACTAAGGCTATGGCATTGGTTAAATGCCTAGGAGCAAAGAAACATGCCAGCTGCTGGACTACCAATGACAGGATTTGTAGCATCTGGGTTTACCACGTAGGTGTCCTATTTGAGTAGGACACCTAGGCTGACCCTGCTTGTTTTATGAGACTGAATAAGATCATAGCCCCAGATGTTATGGCTGCAGGCTATCATGAGGATTTGGTTCCATCTCCTATTTTTCCTTCGATACATTTTCTCTCTGAAATATTCCATATCATTTTATTTACAGTAGCGCATGATTTTAGGTGGCCTTTGGTGAGACTGCCATAAAAGGTTAACTATAGAAATATTAAATTATCTACACCTTAAAATATCATACATCTAGGTTTTCTTGAACTTTCATACAGAAAATAATGTTTCCTTACATTAAAATGGGCAGAAATAACATTGGAAAGAAATATGATTTTAAGTATTTCTCTTCTTACCATCCTTCATTTTTCTATAAATTTGCACCTAGTCTACGTTTTTGACTACTGCAGTTTCTTCTCATCCCCAAATTGTTAGCTCTCCTAGTTTCCTGAGATTGTTTTTGGCACTTACATTTCTGTTATTCACAGATGTGATCTTTAAACAAGCTAGTTTGAAAGGCATTGCTAATTTTTTTCCTGAGAAAAAGAATAACATCTTCTCATACAAAAAGATTTATTTATCATTCTTTGCACTTTCTAATTAACCTCTGGGACCTCACAGCACAAAATATTGATTCTTCTTTATAAAAAGATACACATTTTTTCTAGACTTATTGACTTGGAAACCTAATAAGTAGAGCAGGCATTCTCGGTAGATTATACAGGTAATTTTCATGCCTATTAAGTGTCATTCTATTATATGGAAATTGACTTTCCTAGATCTGCTTATTTCAATATGTTACCATGTTTACCATGTACAGCCTCAGCTTGTAAATAGTTGATCAGGGCAATAGATTTCTAAGGATACCAAAGATGGACCCCCCCTCATCCCCCGCCCCCACAGAAGCACCTATGCCTTTCACCCATGCTAACCTTTTTGCGTGGGAGTAGCAAAATGGTACACATAGTAAAGTTGCCTTATATTGCAATAGACTGTTTTTAAAAAATATTGGTTGAGTTAGACAAGTTGCTTTCAATCTACTCTCTCACCAAGGTAGCTTCTAATTATCCTTAGAAGCTGGAATGTCTCTTTTTCATTTGATTTTTCTGAGAAGATATTCTAAATAGTCACTCTTTTCCTCCCCTCCTCCTTCAAATTCTGTTAAGATTTTCCCTATTCAAATACTACATGTAAATATTTCCTTTTGAAGACCAGCAAAGGGATTATAATGCTTCATGAGTCATTAAAGTGTGACACATAAAAGACAGTTCCTTGCTCCCTTCTCAGAGGAGAAATAAATAAGCTTTAGTATGTTTTGTAACAGAGTAAGTGCCTGAAATGGTGGCAAATTCAGCTGCACTTCAGGTCCAGCAGTCACAGGAACAGTTTTTGTTGGTTTCAGATTGTTGACAAAATAGATTTAAAGTAGGTCAGAAATGATTTGTCCAGCACAATTTATTTTCACCATCTTTTTCTATTGCATTTGCTCCTGTTTTTTTTCTCCTGGCAAAGGGTCAATCATTAATAGTTAAATCCTTAAACCTAGACCTTTTTTCAGCGACCATACTGCTCTCCAAAAGCAGCCAAAATGTTAAACCCTCAGTGAATTTCTTCCTCAGATTAAAAGCAAATACTGATTACACACACATCTACATATATATTACGCAAGAATTTTCCATTTAAAATTAATAAAAGATCGTCTGCCTGTTTCGGATGTTTTTAGGAATGGTTGGGGGGGGGGAATTAAAATATTTAACTTTAAAATACCCCTGAAGAAAAGAGTGAATTTTAGAAAAATATTTTTGGAATTCAGAGTGCAAGGAGGAAGTTATGAAGGATTTGAAAAGAAGATAAGAGCTAGTAGGGTGAGTGTGCAGATTATCACACTCCATTTCTTTGCTACTCCGAGGTCTTGTCTACATTGGGACACTCAGGGAAATTAATCTGAATTAATTCAAGATGTACATTTATACAAACTGCATTAAACCTCTGTGTGGACACTCTCGTTCAGAATTAGAATGGCCTTTAATTCAGTTCAGTTTAAACCTAGTTAAGGCCCACTTTAATTCTGAATGAGAGTGTCCACATGGGTTTAATGCAGTTTAACTAATCAAGTTTAAATTCACAATTTTATTTAATTTGGATTAATTTTCCTGAATGTCCCCATGTAAATAAGTCCCAAAAGGTAGACTACTGTATCCTTATATGCCTGATCTAAAACCCATTGAAGCCAGTTTAAGTCTTTTCATTGACTTTAGTGGTCTTTGGATCATCCAGAACCACAGAAGGAAGAGTAGACCGACAAAGAGAAATAAATGGTAAATATTAATGAATTTCTAATACCTCAGCTATTAGTCTTTCTAGCCATTCAACTTCTGTGAACTCAGCCAGAAGCAGCAAAGATGGTTTCTAGCCATAAACTGCACCATTTTCCCCAGACATCCCTGAGCCATATTGTCCTGCTCTTGCTGAATGTCTCCTTGACCCTGCAATCTACCCCACTGTTCTGCTTCCATCATTATCTGTGTCACTAGAGCTGGTTGGCAATTTTTTTGACAAACTGTATTTTCTTCAGAAAATACCTATTTGTTGAAACCGAAGCTTTTGTCAGGAGGTTACAGTCACCCTGTGGATTTCATTGCTGGGGGTGTTGTGAAGGCCAAAACTGTAACAGGGTTCAAAACAGAATTAGATAAGTTCATGGAGGATAGGTCTATCAATGGCTGTTAGCCAAGATGGTTACAGGTGCAACCATCTGGGTGTCCTAGCCTCTGACTCCCAGAAGATGAGAGTAGACAACAGGGGATGGATCACTTGATGATTGTCTGTTATGTTCATTCCCACTGAAGCACCTGACATTGGTCACCGTTGGAATACAGGATACTGGGCTTGATGGACCATTCGTCTGACCCAGTAGGGTGGTTCTTATGTTCTTAAGGTCTCTCAGGTCCTCAGTGGAGTTTTGAGAGAGAGGAAAAGATACCTTACCCCAGAATAGCCAATAACCCAGTGATTAGGACACTTACATGAGCTGTGGAAGACCCAGGTTCAAGTTCTGTTCTGATTCAGGCAGAGCATCCCAGGTGAGTACCCTAACTACTGGGCTATTGACGATCTTGGGAGTGGGTGGGGAGAAGGAGGTCTCTTTCTTTTAAGTTTCTTTTCATGAAAAATTTTGAAAGGTTTCACTCGTGCATAGGTGCTGGAACTAGGGGTACAACTGGAGTGTTGTATGTAAGACACATGAATTAATTGTCCCGCTCTGCTTGGCACTGGTGAGGACTCCAGTGGTTTTCATCATATACAGAGTTTGCAGTTTGGTTCAGTGGCTCTCAGCACCCCCACGATACAAATTTTTTCAGTGCCCTGCACTTGGGTTCTGATTCAGAAAGACAACAAATTGTGAAACCTCAGCATTGTTTGGAGAAACTGAACTTTTGTGTTCCAGACATCTCTATGCGATGTAGCAGAGATGCACAGGCAGGACTTTTCCTTTGTTCAGGCAGTAGTTTACAAAGACAAGTATTATTATTAGTCATTTTTAATGCAATCATCACCTGAAAATCTTGCTTTCTTCTGGTCTGCAGTTATGCTTTCAAGAGACAGGCTTCATTGCCTGGACTCTGCTGGTGAAATCCACACTCTAGGTTCCCAGCAGTGAAAAGCCCACATGGTACTTGATTCTAGTAAGGCTTTAAGTTTTTACACAGCCCCATGTGACATTATCAAAAGGAAACTAGGGAAATGTCGTCTAGATGAAATAACCATAAGGTGGGCATACAACTGGTTGAAAAATGGTCTGCTGTCAAACTGGGATGGCATAGCTAGTGTTATCCCTTAGGGGTCACTCCTGGATTTGATATTACTCATTCTTTTCATTAATGATTTGGATAATAGAGAGTATGCTCAGATCACACCAAGCTAGGAGGGTTGGAAGAACTTTAGAGGGCAGGATTAGAATTCAAAACAGCCTTGACAAACTGAAGAATTGGTCTGAATTCAACAAGATGTAATTGAGTAAAGATAAGTGCAGTATACCTCACTGAGGAAGGAAAAATCAAATGCAGAATTACAAAATGGCTGAATAACTGGCTAGATTGTAGAACTGCTGAAAAAGAGCTGAGGGTTATGATCGATCACAAATTGTATGAGAGTCGACAATGTGATGCAGTTGCAAAAAAGGCATTATCATTCTGGGTTGTATTTACAAGAGTGTTGTACGTAAGGCACATGAATTAATTGTCCCACCGTACTTGGCACTGGTGAGGACTCAGCTGGACTACTGTGTCCAATTTTGGGTGCCACAATTTAGGGAATAATGTGGGCAAATTGGAGAGAGTTCAGAGAAGAATAACAGCCTATGAGGAAAGGTTAAAAAAACTGGGCCTTGAGAAAAGAAGACTGGGGGGGACCTGATAACAGACTTCAAGTATTTTACAGGCTGTTATAAAGAGGATGGTGATCAATTGTTCTCCATGTCCATTGAAGGTAGAACAAGAAATAATGGGTTAAAATGCAGCAAGGGAGATTTAGACATTAGGACAAACTCTGTAACGATAAGGACAGTTAAACACTGGAATAGGCTTCCAAGGGAGGTTATGGAATCCCCGTCATTGGCAGTTTTAAAGAACATGTTGGACAAACACCTGTCAGGGATGGTCTAGTTTAATTGGGTCTAACCCAGTACATGGAGCTGGACTTAGACCTCAAGAGGTCGTCCTTTCAACCTTATGTTTCTGTGATTCTATGGGGCACAAGCCTCCCCAGCCTCATGCTGGGGACCTAGAGCCAAAAAGTGGACACAGCTTGCCAAAGAGGAGATGGAGGAGAACGTCTGTGAAGTTTATAGGTTATAAATCCTTAAAGGAATGTCACGATCATCTGATGTGCTGATTTAATGCAATTTCCAGAAATCCCTGTTGGCAACTTCTTGTGGAGCCCAGATTGGAGTCCAAAGCTACTGCATGAAGTGAGGGGAGGAGAGTGTTCCCACTACTATTATTCATTACTTTTAGTAGGACACACATTAAATGAATTACAAAGTGACTAACTGACAGATCTCAGAACCATAATCCTCAGTGGAGAATCATAATTGAATAGAGGTGTTTCTAGTGGGGATCAATATGGGGCTGACGCGATTCAACATTTTCATTGATGATCTGGAAATAATTATAAAATAACTGCTGATAAAATTTACAAAGGAAGCAAAGATTGGAAGAGTGGTCAATAATGATGAGGAAAGGGAAGTCATTCAGAGTGATCTGGATCACTTGGTAAGCTGGGCTCATTCAAACCAATTATGTTTTAATACAGCCATATGCAAAGCTATGCAAGTAGGACCAAGGAGTACGGGCCATACTTACAGAATGGGGGACTGTGTCCTGGAAAGCAATTACTTTGAAAATGATCTACAGGTAATAGAAAAGCAATTGAACATGAGCTCCCAGTATGACCAGAAAAGGCTGATGTGATCCTTGGATGTATTAACAGGGGAGTTGCAAGTAGGCATAGGAAGGTGATTTTACCTTTGTATACAGCATTGGTGAGACAATTACTACCATACTGCCTATGCTTCTGGTGTCCACATTTTTTAAAGGTTGTTGAAAAGAAAGTGCAGGAATTAGATAAAAAAATAATTAGAAAACTGCAGAAAATGCCTTACAGTGAGAGACTTTAAAAGTTCAATCTATTTAGTTTATCAGAAACAAGATTGAGACATGACTTGATTACAGTTTAGAAATCCCTTCATAAGGAGAAAATACTGACTACTAAAGGGGTCTTCAATCTAGCACACAATGCCTAACAAGAACAATGGCTGGAAGCTGAAGCTAGACAAATTCAAATTAGAAATAAGGCTCATGTTTTAACAGTGAGGGTGATTAACCATTGGCACAAACTACTAAAGGAAGTGGAACTACCAATGTAAGGCACATTTTCTAATCCTTTAATCATTCTTATTGCTACTCTGTGAACCCTCTGCAATTTATGAACATCCTTCTTCAATTGTGGGCACCAGAACTGGCCACACAATTCCAGAAGAGGTCTCACCGGTGCCAATTTCCGAGGCGAAATAACCTCTCTACTTTTACTCAACATTCCCCTGTTTATGCATCCCAGATCACATTAGCTGTTTTGATCACAGCATCACATGGGGAGCTCATGTTCAGCTGAATATCTGCCATGACTCCCAAATCTTTTTCAGAGTCACTGCTTCCCAGAATAGAGACCCCCATCATGTAAGTATGCCCTACATTCTTTGTTCCTAGATGTATACATTTACACTTAGCTGTATTAAAACTCAGTGTTTGCTTGCACCCAGTTTATCAAGCAATGCAGATCACTTGATCTCTTGACGTCTTTCAAACAAGACTGGATACCTTTCTGGAAGATATACTTTAGACAAACACAATTTATGCTTTAGGGTATGTCTACATAGCCCATGACAATTAGTCTTCCAGCCCAGGCCAACAGACCTGGGCTCACACTTTAAAATTCACTGTGTAGACAGTGCTTTGAAGCTGCAGTTCAGGCTCTGAAGCCTAGGGAGAGGGGTGGGCTTCAGAGCCCAAACTCCAGCCTGAGCTGCAACTTTAAAGTGCTGTCTACACAGCTGTTTTTAGAGTGCTGGTGCGAGCCCTGATAGCCCAAGTCTGCCAACCCGGGCTGGGAGACTCCCCACTGTGCACTGTGTAGATCAGTGGCTCTCAACCCGTGGCTCATGGGCCGCTTGCAGCCCAATCAGCACACATCTGCAGCCCATGTGGCATCCTCAGGACCATATAGGTAGTTTATAGATTATGTGGATGTGGCCCACATAACAAGTAGAGAGCTGCATATGAGGCCCACAATGGTAAATAGGTTGAGAACCACTGGTGTAGATTTACTCCTAGTTATTGCGATGGGGTATGTTAACTGCACAGTGGCCAAGAAGGGTTATTGAGTTGCTGTGGGCTCAATCAGCCTTGCCTTGCTCCACCTGCAGAAACTGTCAGGCTGGGTGAGGGCAGCTGAAAGGAGAGAGCCTAGCTCAGGTCAGGAACGACTGGGAAGGAGAGCATATTTGCAGCTCCCGTGTTATGTGAGAAGCCTGCGTGGAGCCAGTAGCTGACTGAAGACTGGTCTTCTGAGGCCTTCCTGGAGAACAGTAGGCCCAACCTAGGCTGTTAGTTTGATTTGTTAACTTGTTAATGGGCAAGCTTCTGCAGTTCGGGGTTGACTGAAAATAAAGGGTGGGGGGAAGCTGAGCCCACCAAACATTATTTTTGTTTTGGAGACTCTGCTACCCTGGAAGCAGTTGAACTCTCTTAGTGACTTGGCCAGAGGGCTAAGCCATGTCCATAACTGATGTATGCTGAAGACCCTGTAAGGAATCATAGAATCATAGAATCTCAGGGTTGGAAGGGACCTCAGGAGGTCATCTAGTCCAACCCCCTGCTCAAAGCAGGACCAAACCCAACTAAATCATCCCAGCCAGGGCTTTGTCAAGCCTGACCTTAAAAACCTCTAAGGAAGGAGATTCCACCACCTCCCTAGGTAACCCATTCCAGTTCTTCACCACCCTCCTAGTGAAAAAGTTTTTCCTAATGTCCAACCTAAACCTCCCCCTCTGCAACTTTAGACCATTACTCCTTGTTCTGTCATCTTCTACCACTGAGAACAGTCTAGATCCATCCTCTTTGGAACCCCCTTTCAGGTAGTTGAAAGCAGCTAACAAATCCTCCCTCATTCTTCTCTTCTGCAGGCTAAACAATCCCAGTTCCCTCAGCCTCTCCTCATAAGTCATGTGCTCCAGCCCCCTAATCATTTTTGTTGCCCTCCGCTGGACTCTCTCCAATTTATTCACATCCTTCTTGTAGTGTGGGGTCCAAAACTGGACACAGTACTCCAAATGAGGCCTCACCAGTGCTGAATAGAGGGGAATGATCACATCCCTCGATCTGCTGGAAATGCCCCTATTTATACAACCCAAAATGCCATTAGCCTTCTTGGCAACAAGGGCACACTATTGACTCATATTCAGCTTTTCGTCCACCGTAACCCCTGGTTCCTTTTCTGCAGATGGAAAACTGAGTCAGAGCTGCTGTGCCACACCACAAGGGGGCATGAAGGGATGGCACCACTGCCAGAGTCACACACAATTTACTGGCCTCAATGCAGGGGTAACTGGGTGAAATTGAATGGCTTGTGATATTCAGGAGGTCAGACTAGATGATCTAATAGTCTGTCCTGGCCTTAAACTCTATGAATTACTTCCAGATTGTTGGCTGTATCTCAAGCTGACTCTGAGGGCAGTCAAGGTAACAGGTAAGTGGGTAGAAAGGACTTGTACTTACCTGACTTATAAAAGAAGAACATTAGAGCTGCTGCAGGATGCTTTTGAGGAACAGTGGGCGTTGTCCGGGGTTCTCTGCTCGGAGTCCCCTTCTGGTTCCCTAGTTTTGGCCCTTTGATCCCCACCCCCCACACCTGTTTCTGTTTTTTTTTAATTCGTTGACCTCGACTTTAAGTTGAGTTCTGGGTTCAGTAGCTCCTCCCCAGGCTGGGGGAGGGGCTTTAAACTGTGGCTGGGCTTACGTCTGCCCACGTCCCAACACCGAATAAGACCACTCTCCCACTGCTCCCTGGCCCTGCTGTAGCACAATAGATAGATTAGACAGATAGATAGATTAGATTAGCTATTCCCACAGCAAAATGACTGACCTAGTAGTCTACAATTGGTTAACAGAGTAAAAACATTCTGTTTGGTTAATAGTTTAGATAGGTTAATAATGAAATCACTCAGTGTTTTAATATCATGTGCTTCAAAGAGCCGCAGGAGACACATTAAAGAGCCACTTGCGGCTCCCAAGCCTCAATCTGAGTATCACTGTATTAGACAGTAAATCTACTGGTGTTCCTCATGTGGACTTCCCCATGTTATTGCTGTTACATATAGTCAGAAACAAGGTTTCAACTTAACCTGTGTACTGCTATAATGTAGCACCCACATTTTAAACACCTTCCCCTTTGATCTTCTATCAGAGATGATTTGTCAGTCTTTATAGTATGACCATAAGGTGGAGTGTTTGTCACATGGACTCTTCAGAGCCTGAGAAGAATGGCAACATCTCAGTTCTTTTCCAAACACTTTAGAGCCCAAAGAGTAGGGAATCTTCAGAGCTAGCAGCATTCCAGCCCTTGGGTTAAGAGACTGGTCCTCAGTTGCTGATGAAACAGAAATCTGTGGCCTGTATCCAAAGTGATACAGGTATAGGGATTCAGCCCTCATCTTATGGTCCTGCATCCTTCAGCTACTGAGTCCACAGTCTTTACCTCTTATAGTTATAACCTTTCTCCCACTCTGCACTTTGATTGGCTCCTGCCAGGTGGATTGCCCACAATGAAAACTTTCTGTATAGTTGAAAAACAGCTACTGAACATGTGCAGTAACTGCAGCACTCTCTCTCCCGATGTTTCCATGTCTTCTAGCTGAGTTGTCCTGCCCTGCTGTCTGTATACGTGCAGAGTCACAGAATATTCAACTAAAATCCATATCTCCCCATCTCCTCCCCCTTCCCCCACTGCTTCTCTCCCTTTGTTTTGTCCAAACAAAGTCTAGTGCTGCAGTATAAAGCATGCCAGTTACACATAGTCTCTCTGAGCCTCTGTTCTCCATCTGTAAAATGGGGATAATAGCACTTCCCTACCTCACAGGGATATTGTGAGGATGAATATCTTAAAGACTGAAAGCTGCTCAGATACTACAGCAATGGGATCTTATAGATTCCTTATATAGATGGTATAAACAAAGCAGGGATCAAACCAAAAGTATAGAGCATAGAGTTATACTTCATAATTTAGTTACTATTGGTGGGAGTGGTTGCATATTTTAATTATTAATGTTGCTGAACACTTCTCATTATGAGACCCTCTTTTCAAATGCTGATAACGTTGTGAAACTTTAACCATTTGGAATGAAATGTTCCATGCTGGGTGTCTGCCTCAGACTGCTAAAATAGTTCAAATATATCTGAGAAAGAGGCTATGGGAAAATACAATGTTTTGTCCATGTTAAATCTTGAAATATTTTCTTTGACCAACTCTAGTGCCCTCATACTTTGAAGTAGGGATTCGAAATTTGGCAGGAGAGTGGCCTTTGTGTCAGGGGAAGTGCCTTTTGCTGTCCCCATGAAAATGTACCCATATTTGGCCAAATCATAAACCTTTCAAAAAGAGCAGTTTGCACATGCCCAGAAGAGACTTCTGACATAGCAGCTAAAATCTCCAAAGATTCTGTCCCCACTGAGCATGCTCCATCCCCTCACAGCTCCTAGCACTGACCAGACTGTGCATGTGCCATCCCCAGAGAGCTAATAAGCATACTCCGTTCCTTCATAGCTCCTACATGGGACAGACAAGTCAGATGAGGAATTTTATATTTAATACATTACACTGTACTTATTCTGAAGTTTTCCTTTTATGTACATGAATCTATTACATAGTGTTATTCCCAGATGCGATGCTACAGTGTATGGGTTATGTTTTTTAATTACACTATCATTGAAGTCACTGACCATTTTATAAAGTGTAAGTGAATATTGTAGGGAACACTTCTATGTTTGCAGAAGGGTGAAGCAGATGACCTAGTAGGTCTTTTCCATCTTTAATATCTGTGTTACCATATTATATGAAAAAGGGGGAAACACCCTAAACTAGTTTAATGGAAATTCGATTTACGAATAATGTATCTTTGGCTTCATTTGTCCCCAGCAGAGCATAATTTTTTTAAACAAATAACCAACTCCTCTTTGTACAGATATGGACAGTCAGTCATAGATGATAAAGATATATTCACAACCCTCTAGTAAAGTTTTTTTCTCGTGATTATCAGGAGAACAGTTGTAAAAAGACTATTTTAAAACAAATAGCAGGAGTTAGGAGTCCTAGCTTACCTGCTGAGAAAATTAGCTCCAAACTGTCCCAGAGAAATTGCAGAAATCATTGAAACATGAGAACAGCTGCATGAAAAATTCTCCTCTCACCATCTGATCATAATAAAGCTATTTGCAAATACATGAAACAATCCAAGGAGAGAGCATCATGTTCCATTTCTCTAGTTGTAGTTGTAGGTATGCTAAAGTGGTAAATAGTCAAAAATCTGTGGAGTTCAACCAAGATGCAGTAGGTAACACAAAACTCTGAATGGAAAAGAAAATTAGAGCTTTAAAATTGCATATATCTTCCCTTGGGCATGAGTGAAGATGGACTTCACATCAGGGCTGTTTTAGGAGTTCTTGCTTCCATTGTTCTTATGTTTAACAACTCTCCATTGGCACTTCGAGATTTGGGCCTGCTTGTACGTGTGCATACTTAATAGTTACATTTCATTGAACGCCACAAAATTAAACCACCCTGGAGGCTTCATTAGGAATCTAATCGGGAACAGGAGTTCAGCTGTGACCCAGAGGACTGGATCAGTAAACCAAGGGGTCATGAGGCCAAATCAATCCTTCCCCAACATTACAAAATAAACAAAACCTAATCTTTTCAAAATGTTGAAAACCAGGTGGCGTTTGCTGAGGTCAGTTCCAGTAGGACACCATCTGTGTTCAGAACTGTAATCATAGTGCATGCTACGTTCTTATTGTTTACTGTAAAAATGGGCACATGTAGTTAGGTTTGGGAACATAGCAGAAGGATGAGCCTGCAGAGGTCCAAGTGCTTTCTGTGGGAGCTCAGTAACTCACAACCCCTATTGAAGTCAATGTATGTAGGATGGAAGTGACCACCGCAAAAGGATGTGATGGGGTCTGTACCTCACACAGGCCCTGAAGGAGTTAATGTGGGCCCGAGAGGCCAATTAAAATACCTGGTAGCACCTGTGAGAGAAAAAAAAGCCAGGCAAAATTGATAATGAAGCCCAGCTGGGGAGGTGCTGGGTGGTGATTACAAAGCCAGGAAGCTTGCAACAGAAAGATGCTGCAGGGAGACAGTCTGCTGTCTCTCTCCTTGGGGGATAGATGATAGGAAGCAGTCCAGGGAGGCAGCAAGGAATCTGAGGGAGTAATTATTTGATCGTGCCCCACTTCTTTGTGACTGTAGTAGTTTGCCCCCTTCCCCCCCCCCCAAAAAATACACAAGTACATACAGCAGTATATGCAGTGGTGGTGCTTCACTTGAATCAGTTTCAACTTCTTTGTTTTTCATTTGTGTCTTTTTTTTTTCCTGTTGCATGAATGAGCCAACAATCCATTGCAATAAGAGCAAAAGCAAAACTGCAACTGTGGTCCCTGCTTACAGATAAATTCGTACACTGTGTCATAACAAACAGATTAATGTATAGATGTCAACGACTTTGTATAATGCTATGGAATCTTAACAGAAATTCGTCAAAATGCACAGTGCCATCTGAGGACCTAGTATGTCTGGAAGAATTAGCTTTGCTAATTATTCATTGCTGTGGGCAAAATGTGCACAGTAATTTTTTTCCCCCAAAAGCTTCTCACACCTCCCCAGAATACATTCCACGCGCCCCCCCAGTTTGAGGACCTCTTCTGTAGGCAATAGTGGGTGCCTTGTGAGTTAAGTTAGGCTCTAGAAAGCTTGTTTTGGTTTTGTTTCATATGTAACCATGTGTTTCCTATATCCTCACTCTCTCTTACTTAAATCTCTGTTCTTTGCTGATAAACTTGCTTTCCCTATATATAAGTGCTGTGTGTTAAATAAAATGTGGATCCTGAGTTGAATTTTGCAAACTGGGGCATACTATTCCTTTGGGAATAGCGAATCTGTGAGTGTTCAGTGTTCACTCCAGAGGGATGCTCAGATGATTCAGCGGTTGTTGTGTGCCTTTTGCTAAACTTGTATAGCCAGAATGAGGCCTGCTGAAGCCTGGAAGGCAGTGCTTGTGTTGCCAGACAAGAGTTCCTCATGATAAGGGCAAGTGGTGGCTAGGTACCTCACTACTCTGGGTGCCCCAGGAAACATCACAGGAAGGTTTTCTTAGGAGCTCTGTAGTGAAGCAGAGAAAATATATTCAAGGATAATATGATATTACTTGTTCTATTTAAGTCCCTTATTCAGTTTTTGAAGAAAGCAACTCTTTCTGAAATCTTTGCTGTTGTCACGGAAGACCATAGAAATCAACATTCCGGATCAGCGTTATGGTCCATTCATGCCAGCATTTTGTCTCCAACAATGGTCATACTAGATACTTCAGAGGAAGGTGCAAGAAACCCTATAGAAGGTACATAGGAAATGATCTGCGACCTATGGAAGTCTCCTCCAAACCCCAATTGTTAGATATTACCTTGAGCTCTGAAGCACGAGGCTTTATATGCCTTCTAAAATTGCTCTTTTTAAAATGATTTATTATTATAACTCTGGATATTCTTGTTATCCGTGTAAACACGAGACTTGTATTTATTATTTATTAATTTAGTTATTTAACGTGTTTATTACAATCATGCCTGAGGGCCAGGCAACAGTGTGGCCTCATTGTGTTAGGTACTGTACAAATGCAGATTAGTAGGTGATCCCTTCTCCATTTAGTTAACAATCTAAACATACCAGACAGGGTGAGGGAAAGGAGTATAACACACCTGGAGAGTCAACAATGTGATGGCAGCAAATATCATGTTGGTTCCATAATATTTAGGGGTGAGTGGATACTTAAGAGGAGATATTCTAAATAAAAAGAAAAGGAGGGAAGATGGGAGAAACACTGTTATTCTAAGACCTCCTCCTGATTTGAGAGGTTGGAGTTTCTGCAAAAGCCAGCAGAAATGGAATTTTGACTTGTCTTTTGCAGTTTCAATTGATAGCTCAGCTGAATATCTGTCCCTATATCTAGGTTCAAACTCTCATTTGACAACCAGACTGCTAAATGATAATTTTACTCCAAACATAAATTTATAATTTGATTTTATTTTACATTATTTTCATGAGTTTTCCTCTTTCACCTTGACCAGCCTGGACATGCCCTAGAAATTGCTATCACAAAATTAAAGCAATAGTATCTGTGTCATAGGTTTCACCCCCACTCTGAACTTTAGGGTACAGATGTGGGGACCTGCATGAGAACCCCTAAGCTTAATTACCAGCTTAGATCTGGTTGCTGCCGCCACACAAATTGTTTAAAACAGCTGTTTATGAGCCCACCAAAAATCTCTCCCTCCCAAGTATTGTAACCCTTCCCTGGGTAACCTTGAGAGACTTCTCCACCAATTTCCTGGTGAACACCGATTCAAACCCCTTGGATCTTCAAACAAGGAAAAATCAATCCGGTTCTTAAAAAGACTTTTAATTAAGGAAAAGGGGTGAAAGAAATACCTGTGAGAGATTAGCATACAAGCTACTCTCACAGACAACAGATTCAAAACACAGAGGATGTTCCCCTGGGCAAAACCTTAGTTACACAAAAGAAAACCCAATTTGATTATCCTTCTAATGCAAAAAGACAAAGTCACAAAAGGAAATAAACATAAGCTAATTCATTTCTTCTCTAATACTCACTACCCTGGGTGATTCCTTGATCTTTTCACTCTGGCACAGAACTTAATGAACAAAACAAAGGAAAAACTTCCCTCCTTCCTCTTGAAACATCTTGTCCATCCATTGGTTCCTCTGGTCAGGTGTCAGCTAGGCTAAGTGAACTTCTTAACCCTTTACTGTCTGTTTATGACAATCTGTTAAGAGGTACCTTCTTCTGTTCTCTTTCTCTGTCTGTCTCTCTCTTTATGACACACCAATCAGCATCATATTTGAGATTTTCATCCATTGTAACCCCTTTGTGTGGCTTCATGTGACTACCAACTCTGACTCTGGCACTGTCCCTTGGTGTGACTCCTAAATCTGGCTTTGACTTTTGGTGTGACTTCTGACTGCGACTCCGACGCCGCTTCTGGCTCTGACCACTAGGTCAGATGGCCCTGACTGTCCCTCTCAGATGCAAGCAACTGTCCATAAACTGTTGCATCGGTTTCTCTGGTGCATTTTTCAAGCACTGCATTTTCCAGTATTGATCTGCACTTGGCCCCATTGTCTGCATTTCCCTTTTAAAATTTTGGGTTTGAATGATCTCAAAGAAAAGTGTAACTGAAACCACTGTGTTTCACTTGCTTTCATGTTCCAACCTTTGGATAAGCCTGAGCTGAGAGCCTGTAACAAATCCCACACCATATCATTTACATTTAATATGACAAAAGTAGTTTCTGAGCATTCTAGGGCCCTGATTCAAAGCTCATGAGATCAATGGGAAAGTATCCATTCATTTCAGTGTGCCAGGGATTATGGTTTAGTGACTCACCTTTGCCATAGATTTAGCCAGAAAGTCCATGTCATAGGGTCACCATCTCAAAGTAGTCCTTCTGGTGAGAGGTGGGCTTCAGGTACTGCACCCTCAATTTCCCCTTCTCAGGGGTCATCGAGAATACTTCCCCAACGCGGACTGGAAAATGCCGTGGGTTAATTTATTAATATGGGCACTTCAAATCACAAAGCATAGTCCAATACTATAACTCAAAAGGTTCTGATTCCTCATTCTTCTGCGACTCTAGGCTCTTCATCAGTCTCAATCATCCTTCTGACCAGAGAACTCTCTGTCTTTCCCCTAAAGTTCTGTACTAGAGATAAAAAGTGCAAATGAAGCAATAACATAAACAATAACCACTTGCCCTGCCCTGACTGACCCTCAATGCTGACTCACCCAAGCTCCACCCCTGTTTTGAGGGCCCAAGTGCCTTCTCTTACAGCCCAAATGGGGGTCAGCTGACCAGTCACTGGTGCACTGCTTCCCTCTTGAAGGGCCACTGCCCCCCCATGACAGACTTTTAGTAAAACTTGTGTAGATGAGCACTATCCCCACAGCTACAATTCCATCATCATGGTCTGGATTTTGTGGCATCCATAATTCTTTTTTTTTTTAAGTATGAGAGAGTCAAAAGAAAAGAATTTTCAATCTCACTGCACTGAGCTATGACAGCATGTCTTTTAATTTATAAAATAAACACTGATTGATAAAATTGATAAATAAACTGGAGAAAATTGGTCTCTGTTTCTATCTTATTTGAACCATAAAATCCAATTTGCCATTTGCTATTTCAAATTAAACTGGGGAAATGAGACTGCATGCAATCACAACTGCTCATGTCCTGTGGCCATCATACATTTTGAAACTCTATTTTCTTATCTAAAATATGACTAGTGTCTAAGAAAGATCCTTTGACAGCTGTCACTGAAAATTAAAAGTCCTTGACAACCATGTCCCTGTTTATTCCAGCAGCTGTGACATGGTTCAAAGAAGATTAAGCCTGGTAATATGACTGAAAGAATAACAACTTTGTTAGGACTGGTTCAGATATCTTAACGGCGGTGCACCACTGACCCTTTGTCACTGAGAAGCCAATGTGTCACTTTGTATGTTCTTGTTGTGTGTTAATTTAGTTGTGAATGGGTCCAAAAGAAGTCTGTCTGAACTGTAATGAATGTTGTTTATTGTATTTATCCAACTTGGTAAGTTTGAAAGCCATGTGCTACTTTGTGATAAATATGCAGCTTTGCACTTCTAAACAATTCTCATTGCTGAGACTCAGGATGAAAGTCTGAGGATATCACCAAGCATATGTACTTTAGCCTTCAGAGCTTTGCAGACACTACTCAATCAGGTGTCACAAGACAGTTGAAAGATTGATATTTTTACGCCCATTTTATATACAGATAAATTGAGGCATCCATAATTTTTTTTGACTTACCAAAGGACAGAGCGAATTAGTGGCAAAATAGAAAGCTGAACTAGAGTTCTGCCATAAGCATTGAATTCACTACTGTGCAGGTCATTATGGGCCAGTTCATTCTGCTTATTCTAATTAGATCTGTGCAAGAATTAGAATTTATATTTCATGTGAAATTTCCTGGTTTTGACATTTTGTTTTCATCCTGAATTGGATGAAAAAACAAAAAATTTCAACATTTCCCACAAAATGAAATTTTCCAAAAAAATAGTTGTCAGTCAGTCAAAGTGTTTCAGTTTGATAAAATGGAAACATTTCATTTCAGTTTTAACATTTATTTTATAATTATAAGTATATTATAATATAGAATAGAAAATACATTTCATGATGAAGAAGTACTTTTGAAATGAAGAATCAAAATCTTTGGTTCTGTTAGGGTCGAGTTAATCATTTTAACCTTATTGAAATGCTTCATTTCGAATTCTTTTTCTAAACAAAATTTCAATAAACTTCAACACGATCCTGCAAGATGTTTTGATTTTGAGGAATTACTACTTTCTGATGGAAAAAAAATCCACTGAAAAATTTTCCGTGAGCTTTAATACTAATCCTTCATGGCTTTTCTTCTTCATATTCATGGCAAATGTCTTGCAGTACGTCCCAAATTCCAGGAAGCCAAAGTATGATCATGTAGTATCATTAGACACTGAGGTTTTTAAGAGTGTTACGTTTCTATATTTCTTTCTATAATGTACAAGAATACCTGTGCCAAAAAGGATACATGATGTATCAAAATAAGGCCTTACTGTATTTCTTTTCTCCACTTCCTCATGTATTTTAATATTAATCACATTTTAACTTTGGGCCACAGAATTTAGATCTCCAGATTGGAAAATTACAGCCTGTATTATGACCATATGGATGTATCTGCTCCATTTCCAGCAAATCTATTCTGGCTAGTAAAGTGGTTTTATAAGTCAGAGAGGTACAGTTACATACTCTTTTAACTTACAAAGATCAAGGTTAGATTTCAGACAGTAGCACAGTATAATTAAAGCCGTATTCACTAGTTGGTGAGACAGTGTTTAAGGGTCTGAAACTGGGGGGTTTCAAAGTGAGGACCAGCATGTCTTCCCCCACCCCAAAATCCTAGGGTAGGTCTCCCCTTCGGCTGCCACCACCCGGTCAATTCCGTGGGCTGGGACACCCCTGATTCCCCCCTTGGGAACACAGATCAATTCACAGAGGAGGAACCTTCCCCCTCCCCCCTCTCTCCAGCCTTCTCCGGAGACAGAGATGCCTGGGTTCAAACGCCTTGAATCTCTACACACAGGGAAGCAGCCCACTTCCCCCTCCCCTTCCCCTTAATTTCCCCAAGGGAAGGAATTAACCAACTCCAAAGAAAAGAAAAGAATTTATTAAGAGAACAAAAAGAAAATACAGAATCTCTATGAATCCAAGCTGGGCACTCATAGGGTATAACCTTGCTAAGTTCTGGAGAGAATCCTCTCTCTTTCTCAGTACAACCAGTACAAGCAGAATTAAGAATAATCAATAACAAACGCACAGAATTGCAAACATAGGATTATTAGATAAGGACACAAAGTATCTTTCTAATACTCACTATCTTGACTAGAAGAAATTAGTTCAGAAAGGTGGAACTTGTAGGGACTTGATTAACTCGTCTGGTCTCTTGAACTCCAAACGGCCAAAGACAAAGACCCCCCCAAACAGAGAGAAAAAGTTCCCTCCTAGGAGTTTCAAAATCTCTTCCCTGATTGGTCCTCAGGTCAGGTGCCCACCAGGTACTATGCTTTAACCCTTTACTAACTATTCATGACAGGTCTACACCAGGGATTCTGAACTGGAGGTCAGGACCTCTCAGGGGGTTGTGAAGTTATTACATGGTGGGTTGCGAGCTGTCAGCCTCCACCCCAGGCCCCGCTTTGCCTCCAGAATTTATAATGGTATTAAATATATTTAAAAGTGTTATTAATTTATAAGGGGGGGTGTCGCACTCACAGGCTTGCTATGTGAAAGGGGTCACCAGTACAAAAGTTTGAGAACCACCGGTCTACACTGTGATAAAAGACCCGGGCACAGGTCAGATGACTCAGGCTTGCAGTGCTAAGGCTGGGAGGCTATAAAATTATAGTGTAGACATTTGGGCTTGGGCCAGAGCCCAGACTCTAAGACCCAGAGAGTCCAACATGAGCCCAAACATTTACACTGCAATTTTATAGCTCTTCAACCCAAGCCCTGTGAGCCCGAGTTAGCTGACCTTGGCTCTGAGATTTGGGGGTTTTATTGCAGTATATAGACGTACACTAAGTGTTCTAGAATACACAAAGTTCTGGATTTGCCTCTAACTTTCTTAGGGAAGAGAAACCGAGAGTAGGTGGGGTTTTCTATTGTTTGGTTTTTGATTTTGTTCTTACTAGAAAAAGGAGGATGACAAGCATGCTCTGCTATGGAGCCAGCTTTAAATTTGGGACAACTTTAGAAATGTTTGTTCAAATAAAATATGGTACAAGTATTTTATTGGTACCCTGTGAGTACCAAGTTCTAGCTCAGAGTCTTTCATCTCCCTCTTACAGATCCTGTAACTGGAAATGGCTAAAAAAATAGACTGACCAAAAATGTATGGAATTTCAATAGTCCTAAAATATGGTATTGTTAGAAATATGGTATAGAGGGATTTATCAGGAAGCTGAGAATATGTAGGTCAACTTGTTGGACAAAAAGAATAATTGTGTGCTTCCTTAGGGGGTTGAGGTTCCTGTGTCACTGACTTGAAGTTAGTATGTCTTAGATTTGAGCTATATTTGCATTAGGAAGTGGTATATTTACATCTATATTAACTATAAATGATATTCTGATGAAGAATAGGGCTAGCAATAGCTGTTAAATTTTACACGGTAAATCTTTCAGTTTGTTATTATAGTTTTTCTGGCAAAGCTCTTCTATCTGGATCTGATATGTATTTGACCCCAGACACTCTAGTGTTGGGTCTCCAATGTCTACCTATCTTGTTTTTTGTCTCAGGGGAGTATCGATGTTGTTTGATTTTTGTCTTTTAATACTATCATGCAGATCAATGTCAAGTCGGGTACACAAATGTGTTTCCACCAGTTGTTCAGCATGCATACGTTTCATAGAACTGTGTGTTAATTTCAGCACAATAGCGTGAAAGACACACCTTTTCTGATCCCCCCCAATAGTCTTCATAGTATATTTTTTTTAATTCCAACAAAATGTTAAGCTTCCCTGGTGGAACCCAGCTAGCTGAGTCAAATAAAACTTGATGACTGTTAACTGGGGTGGGGAGGGGGGAGATCTTCTAGTCTTGACCTGTAAACAAGGGCCCATTATCAGATATTAATTCTTCTCGCAGCCATGGTTCTCAGAAAGAGGTATAATACTTAAATGATACAGAATATATTGCTGGAGTACACACAGTCTAACTCAATGAAAATTACCTGCATATCAGTTTCAAGAAATTACCATCTGAGGAAGAACTATGAAAATGAATATGAAGTAGAGCCAAGAGTATGATATCTGTGTCCAGTGATTCATGGGTATATCCGTGTCACAGGTTGAGCTTGGCTGTAGAAACTGAGAAGATAGTTACAAAATGTCTCTTCAGTATCCTTGTACGTCTGACTGCCATGCATGTTGTCTATAGCATATGTACTCTTTCTGGATCTTGTACCCAAAGTTCCTTTATAGCCTGAAGACAGAACTTTTTCTAGTCAGTAGTGCTTACGCCCCACAGGAGGTATCCTTCATATAATAATAAGCTCTCCTCTCCTGAGTTATTTCATATTTGTCTGGCCATTCCTTTAATGTAAAGTTCTGAACTTCAGTAAACAACTTCCTATATTTTAGTGTGGTCTGGTAGATTTGTTTTACTGTCCCAGACAATTAGTTTGTTTGGACAGTATTTAGGCCAGTGGCCTTTTGTGTTCAAGATAATGTATCTTCAGAACATATTGCGTGTTCCTCTCAGGGCAACCTCAGAAGTCTCTCAGCATTAGCATTTTGTGCTAGTTGCTTTCTTAATGTTTCCTATGACTGTAACTCAGATACAGATCTGTCACATCAATCCTCTTCTAAAAGCCTGTCCAAGCTGACAATGCACTGCCATCTTCTTTATCTCTCCTAAAAACTGTACTGCAGATTCACATCATACATCCCGTGCATCCAGCAGAGGAGAGTTAATAAAGCCATAGGCTGAATTAAGTTTCCTGCAGAGCTGACTCTGCCTTGGAAAACCTCCTTAAAGTCACCATCTGAAGAATACATGGTAGTATGGCTCTAAAAGATAAGGGAGCTGATAGCCACAAGACCTCTCACAGGACGGTGCTGTACCTCCTGTAGATCCCAGAGATGTACCCAACTCTTGAAAGATTTTCAGGTCAGACCCACTAATCCTTCTGCAGTGAGCAAAGCCTGTCCCTATGCTGTCAGAAGAATTTATAGGAAACTCTAGAGTTGAATGACATGGAGTTCCTTGGCCCCACCATGAGTATTTCCTAACAGGGGCACAATCTGACCCTGAGAGATTAAGAGATTTGCACAAAGAAGTCAGTGATAGAGTCTGGATTAGAACCCAGGTCTCCCCATTCCCAATATTTTGCTTTAACCGCAAGACTATTCTTCCTCCATTGCTTTCATCACCTCATACCATGTGTGTGTGTGTGTGAGAGAGAGCGTGTTAGTTAGTTAGTTTTCAAAATACAATAGTACTGATGCAGTGCAAAAGAATATATAGTGGCAGATCTGTAATTAGCTTTCTTTTCCCTGCAACTCTTCCAGTTTAAATTTTTTTTCATCTGGGAGTTTAAGCAGATGGTTATTGCAAACACCATAGCACTACTGAGAATTAGTGCATGGTATGTGTATTGGGTGTATTTTCCTTTATTCTGTTTTTCACCACCTATTTCATTCTTGCATATGTAACAAGATTCTCAAAACAGTCGCCTAGTTCTAATTGGCAGATCCCAAGTACACCAGATATATGAAGAAGAAATATGAACCAGCATAATTAGATTTTCTTTTTCAAAGTTCCCCCCCACCCTTCTCCTGTCTTTTTGTTATTAGAGTCTTCCCAAAGAACTGTTGTGAAATGCACAGTACAATTCCCAGTTCTGAATAACATAGATAGACCCACCATTTTGCATCAATCCTCGTTCCTATTGCTGCTCTTGTCACTTCTCCCTGAAGTTCTCACTTATCACATCAGTTGGCTTTTGGCAGGTTTTAGCTGCTGCCAAGTAGTCAGTGAGAACTACTTTGAAGTGTGGGCTGATGTCTAACTGAGAGAACGTTTGGGTGCATGATTGATGCAAGGCAGTGGATCCCTGTTATGTCAGTGTCAAGGCTTATAAATCTCCTATACTTTGCAATGAAGGACTGGAGCTAAAGAAAAAAAATAGACACAAGTGAGGACTTGGGGAAAGCAGAGGTTTTTGCATCTAGGCAATTGTGTAACCAGGGATTAGAAAGAAGTGCAAGTTAAATGATGTGCATGCTCAGCAGTGGTAGGTAAGAAGCATTTGGTACTTAGTGAGAAATCTTGCATTTGGTGCTTGGGGTCACCACTGGAATAGAGGACACCTAGAAGAGGAAAGAGAGAGACTGTGATGATATGCATCTGTAACTTGCTGCCAGAATCTTTTTATTTAAAAATAAACGAATTAATTAAATTAAGTCTAGTAACATTGCTGAGAAGTCCAGGAAAAAGCAGGAAGTAGGGGAAGTCAGCAAACAAACATCTAAACTCATTAAGGGGTGAAATTCTCTACAGTACAGAAGGAACATACTCCTTTGCAGGTAACACACTTAATACATGTTAATGGCTTAAGCAGGGGTCAGCTTTTGTTTAGAGCTTTTGTGCAGAATATTTTCACAACAATGAATTTCACCCCAAGGAAGGTTGGTCTGGAGTGGGGCTTTCAAAGGGAGTTGGATTTTAATAGGATCTGAGCACCTAACTCCCTTAGGATACCAGCCTGTGTATTTAAGAGACTAGCCTGGGCAACACGAGAAACAGGATCATTTCCTGGCGCTGCTGGACACTTTCCCGTGTGCCTCTGCACATGTTTCTTGTCTGTGCCATAGCTATATTCAGTTGCCAGTTAACATGGTCTCTGAATTCACTTCTTTCTGCTTTCCACACCACACTCCTTAAATATCATTTTCACCTCCAAAGCATAAAAATTCCTAGCTACCTTGATGTCCAGATGCTGTAGCAACACTGAGAGAAATATCAAGTGTTAATAATACAATCATGTACAGCAGTTAATGGCTTAGACAGAGATGCAATAGAGAGCTCTGGTACAGAAATCTATTTTATTTTGTGTTCTGTTGATTGTTAATAATCAGATACCACGTCGCCTTGTGAATCTTGTGATTTAATATTCAAACTGAGAATCAGAAGCAGATAGTTACAATGAAAATTTGATTAACCTCTCTTTTCTCTTGGGTGCAGTGAGGATTGTTTTTAATTTTTTTTTAAATGCTTTTTAGATTTGTTTTATTCTCAGTGAAAGCATTTTCCCCTATCAGGGATGGTTCTGATTACAAAAATATGAAATGTAGATGAAGAGGGAAGTATTTTCACTCTCTTACAAGCAGATTCCAGATAGTCATACTTTGACAGTCTCTATCCTGTTATTATAAAGTGTATGGCATTTCTCTATGCATTATGGATCTGATCTAAAACCCATAGTGTTAACCCAGAATTTGACATTCCTGTGTGCACCCCAGAACTTGACAGTACTGCAGTCAGCCATTTTGTATGTTCAGCCACTGCCTGCTGAAAACCAAACATCACATAGCAAGAAAAATCTTAGGCCTTTGTGAGTCAAGGTGAGACAGGTGCATACTTCTAGTTTGTTAATCAGAATGGGAGGGTGAGACAGAAAGTTATGGAAGAGAGTGAATAGTGACCTTGGTTTCAGGTGCTCCTGACATATTGTTGTTATGACTAGAAATACTAGAAATGTTTTGAGATAATGAATAGTTTGTTGAAAGTAGAACTGGTGACCCAGTAGGAGTCAGTATAGGTCATTTGCTTTTTTTCAGGTTAGCTATAAAAGATTAGGTGAAAGAATATCTTTTGGAGGAAGCTTTCTTCGGGCAAGGAGCACACATCTAAATTCCCCATCAGCTGGATGGAAAGAGGGCCCCCGGAAGCCCAGCTGGTGATCACTCAAAACCATCTCAGACTGTGGGTAACTATATCTGGGATGTCCTAAACCTTGTGTGTGTGTGTGTGCGCACGCGTGCTTAAAATCTAATAAATGGTAGTTTTAGACAAGAACACGCTTGTTTGTATCAATCATGTATCAGACAGATAAACTGTGCCCCCTATTGATGTATTCCTGACACCACTTGGAGAGAAACAGTTAAGTTACTACTGTTTTGGGTTCTGAGAAACCCCAGGTAACAACTGAAGTCAAATCCAGAAGCCCATTGAAGTGAAAGTACTTTCAATGGGCTTTGGCACAAGCACTATATAGTAAATCTGGGAATGACTTCCAAGAAAAAATTCTTATATGTGTTCAATTCTGTACAGACAAGAAGAGATTTGACTTCTGGAATGGACTGTTTCCCTCTTGGGAGAGAGATGTGTGGGACTCAGGTCAAGGATATGCTGTACTACTTTATTGTATTTACAACATGCACATAGTTCCTGTTACTGCCTTGAGCAAAGATGTATAGAACTGAAAAGATTGTAGCAAAGCAGATTACAGGTTGTTTGAGAGAGAGAGAGAGAGCCTGGAGCACTAGGCATGGTGCAAGACCTGAGGCCTGAACCTCAGTCAGCAAAGCCAGGCCATGCTATGAGCAAAAGTCAGTCTCTTCATAAAGCATGTTTGCTTATAAGTTCACTGTCCATCACATGAACTTGGCAAAGGTACGGCTAGTGTTGCTAAAACACAGGCACTCTTAAGTGGTACTAGGCACTGCACATTCATGTAAACACAGTGCTAGAGAAGATACAGGAACACACTGACCCCAAGTAAGAATAATGAATAGGGATGTTTTGTTCGAACCAGCAGATAAAAGGTGTAAGGTTGGTAACTTGTTTAAATCAATGTATAACAGGAGAGTCATAGGAGAGGCACCTTTGTCCAGCCTAGGGGTCAGCAGAGGCTCTTGTTGCTCACTGAGCTGGTACAATTGTCACAGGCGTACACGTGTTAGTGTACCTGTAATCGCTGAGCCAGGGTGCTAGGACTGTGCTTCATCGACAATAAACCTGGCCGAGCACCTTCGCCACTGAACCAAGCCCGCGGTCTTTCTTTATGAGTTATACCTGAATTTGCAGGCTGCACTCTCCACTAGTGCTGATAACACCAGCACTCCAAACACAGAAGCACTGAAGCAGCCGCAACAACCTGGCAGCAGTAACAACATTCTTCAGCAACATTCTTAACAACACACATGGTGTTCCTCTGAAAAAGCAATCTGAAAACCTTCAGCCGTCAGCACTGGCTTCTTTGAACAAACTGCTTCTCTGTGTCCCTGCTAGGAAACAGCTCTCCAGAACTTCTCTGTGTCCCTGAACCCACACTCAAAAAGAATATGCTTGGCTGTAACTTGGGATATATGTCACTTCAAGTCATCCTCCCCTGGAGGTTTCACTGACAAAGTGGTTAAACACACCAGAAAATGCAATCTTGTCTATGTTAGTTGGTAGAGCCATGTACGGTTATGGCTTCCACTAGTGTAGTTGTCCCTGTAGAAGCATTGGGGGGAATCTTGGTTAAAATTGTATTGTGGACACAGAGGTTGAGTGATTTGCTCAAGGTCTTTTGGGAAGTTTGTAGCAGAAGGAGGAGCTGAACTTGACCATGCTCCAGCTCTGTCTCTCAGTTACTGGGTGCAGGTATGTTTCTTTCTTTGTGTATTTGGGTGCAGCTGCAGCACTTTGTTCAGAAAAAAAAAAGAAACACATGGTCTGATTAAAGTAAACTTTTGCTTCACTCTGAACTAGTGTGTTGCATTTCTTGTAGCCTACTATTACTATGTTTTCTCATGAGCACTCACTGATATTTCCAACCCATCTATCCTAACCTGTCACTTTAGTAGTTTGTGCAAATTAGCTTTAGAAGATAACAAAAAATAGCACATGCTTTACTATTATAGGATAGTGTCGGATGGCATTCAGACTCAATACATCGATGGCACCATGCCACAGAAAAACATTATCCCTTGTAAAGCAATAGAACAGTGAGCAGCATGGAAAAAGTGCCTTCTCAGAGGGGTCCATAAATCTGTACGGTATCTACTGAGTTTTAACCTGCTTTTTAATTTATGGGTTCTCGTAATGGGTGAGATTCACCCTTCTGAGCCCTCTGCACAACTTGTAACTGCAATAGGATTGTGCAGGGTATGGGGCACCAGTGCAACAGGCTGGGCAGGGATGGATTTACAAATCAGCATACTCTGGAGGGTATCTCTGTGCTGGTTCTACATATGCCATTATGGAGAGTGGCAATATGGGCAAGTCAGTATTTGTATTATAGTACACCCAGTTGCTCCCAGTCATTGATCCAGGGTCCCATTGTGCTAGGTACTGGACAAACACGTAACAAAGATACCATCCCTACTCTGAACAGTCTTCTCTAGTTGATTTTCTAATACACTGAATACAGTGGTCCCACACAGCGTAGAGGGGTTACATTGCAGCCCTGTTCCTTGGACCTTAATTGGGAGGCAGATTCCATTTTACTACCCCACTCCTTCAACCTTCACCCAGATAAAGCCCCTCTTGTTTGGGGATTATGTGGCTGAAGCTAATTTCTACTGGTTGTGAATATCCTATTCATATTTTGACTATAAAAAATCATTGTAGGCAGCTTTTGGCAGCGTCAGGTATTTTACCACTAAATCTTATTTAAGATTGATCTACATTAAAGATAAGAAAGTCTCTAGTCAAACTCTTTTGTAAGGGTGATTAATTTACCAGCTATATCTTTAGAACACAGTCTTATTTCTAGTCTCTTCCAGTCTGCTGAAGTCACGTGGCTACTCAATATAAGTATGAATCATGTCACAATAGGCACTATAGTAATGTTATTGGGCATGCTCAGCTGATGTCTTTCACGCAACTGTGGACAAACAAACCAGGCAGGATGCTTGATTAAACAGCACAAGTGTGTGCCACAGAGCAAATTATGATAAATTGCTAATATTGATTACTTTTAACCAGAAGGATGATACTGTCTGGTGTTTAAATTTAGGAACGCAGCCAAAGATACCTTGACCTCACCTCTGCACTGAGAACTGATACAAAATTAATTGGAGCTGTCATTCAGGTAGCAGTCACAATTAAGTGACAGTTGATTTATTAATTTAAAGACTAAGCTGGAAACCAGATGCGTTCTCCCCTGGAATATGACTCTAGTGGCTTTGTCAGGTAACACAGAGAGAGCTTGAAAATATTGTTAGTCTCAGTTTAATCACAGTGAGAATACATTTGTCACTTGAATTGCCGTGCTTTCTGATCAAAGATAGGATGGGTTTGTTTCTTTGTTTGTTCTGTACTGTTGAATGCATAGCCAACTACAGTATCTGTAGGTGCATACAATCTTTCAGCAATAATGCATTTGTAACAGTAATTTAGAATAATATATATATATAGTGTCTATTTGTACTGGTAACTGTGTGCTCTCGCCACTGCACATAAACATATTTAGGAGTACAGTATATTTTCAGAGATGATGAGACCCCAATTCCTGTCTTGGTGGTTCCTCCTTGTTCCAGAGGAGTAGCAATCTTCTGCTACTGTTTATGGATAATAGGTTACTGCCTCCGCACTAGCTCAGCTGGGTGTGTGGAGGAGATATGGGAGGCAGAGTCTGATAACCACCCTCCGACCCAACACATGCACCCCAGTGATGTGAGTTAGGACAAGTCACAATCTTGTTTATTGTAATAATTGTCATATCATTTTTGTTTAGTGCTTTGAGGTGCTTGGTTGACAGCACTCTCTTTCCACACACATACATGTGTAAATACAATTTTCAAAATTGTACAATATTGTGCAATAACATAATGCAAAGGTCAGATGATCTTATCTAGTGTAACACAATAACTCATGCACCAAGAAAGACCTAACATAAGAACGGCCATACTGGGTCAGACCAAAGGTCCATCTAGCCCAGTATCCTGTCTTCTGACAGTGGCCAATGCCAGGTGCCCCAGAGGGAATGAACAGAACAGGTAATCATCAATTGATCCATTGTGTCATCCATTTCCAGTTTCTGTCAAACAGAGGCTAGGGACACCATCCCTGCCCATCCTGGCTAATAGCTATGTGATGGACCTATCCTCCATGAACTTATCTAGTTCTTTTTTGAACCCTGTGGCCTTCACAACATCCTCTGGCAAGGAGTTCCACAGGTTGACTTCCTTTTGTTTGTTTTAAACCTGCTGCCTATTAATTTCATTTGTTGATCCCTAGTTCTTGTGTTATGAGAAGGAGTAAAGAATCTTCACAATATTGAAGACAGGCAATCCATTTGCTGTCAGATAAAAACTCAGATATTTCAGTCAAAGCATTTCAAGGATAGTTGCATAATTTTTGTGAGTATAATCTCAAACATCAGCATGATGATATGTGCCTCTATAATGCCTGATTCACTTAGACCACGACCCTGTGTTCTGCATTTTGTCTACTTTCATTTTGCTTTATGCTACTCATGCAGGACACTGTAGGAAGGGAGTACATGTGTCAATGGTCAAACATGTGCTGCAGGAGTATGCAGTTAGAAAACTGGAGGGTGGGCTGTAACAACTTCCTACTGTCAATGCAGCAGCTGACCAGTGAAGATATTTGTGAGGGACCATGGGTCTTGAACATGAGTCCACAAGTCCTGAGTAGCTACATCCTGGCAGCTTGCTGGTACCCTAACATGAGCTGGTGGACCCTTGCTCACCATAGGAGCTGTCCACGAAGCTCCCAGTTGGAGGAAATATCCAGCATCTCCTATTGGTTCAGACTCACTTTGTAAGCCAGAAGAAGGCACAGGAAGTTGTCTGAGCTATTAGGTGAATCCCTGGCTGGCTGCTACGTCAGACCCTGCCACCTGAGGCCTGCCTGGCTCCTACCTCTCTGCCCTGTGCCAGCCGTCTTGCTTTGTTCCAGATATGTGCTTCTATGCTCAGCCCCTGACTACTGTCTGCGGCTCTGACCCTCGCCTTGACTCCCAGCTCTTACTCCAGCACTGACCACCACTGTTCTGATTCCTAGGGCTGACCGCCCACATCCTAGTCTATGACAATTGTCACATGTGAGGCATATGAAAGAAGTGCCTGATGGTGAGAGAGCAAGGAATAAAATTCAAGTCTCATGAGTCCCGGTCAGATATCCCACCCGTGGTCCCGGGTGCTTCAGTTCTAGTTTCCAGTCAAGCATGTTTATCCAAGTGTTTAATATCTTGGACTAACTCAAAAAGTGACTTGTGATTTGTTCAAGTAGAAAAAATTGTCTTCATTTGACATAAATAAAAAAATGTGTTTCTCACAACTATTATAATTGCAATAATAAAACATAATGCAAGAGTATAGTTACATAATATTTATAATCCCTCATCAAGAAGAATATCCATGTCAAACGTTTTCACAGGTCTGCCTTTCTCTACAGAAAACACAGTTATGTGATGATAAAAAGATTGTATTGGAACACATTTGGAATGAGTAAGTGAATTATGCAGGCCATTCCAAACTTGTGCCAATAAAAATCTTTATATCCCACCTTTTTATATTTTGTCTAAGTTTCACATTTTATCGAAAAGCTATTTTAGAAAAAAATTATTGAGTCTTTAAAAAATGTATTGATACCGTAATTCTTATCTTAACTGTTGTGTTCTTATATCTGTTAAAATCTGGGTTACCTTGATACCAGGAGTCCAGCTGTTCTGGTGGTAGGAAAGAAAAATGAGCAGTACTGCATTTCTAAAACCTATACAAATATTTAAAATAGCCTGGGCCTGATTCCCTGCTCATTCCTAACAGTGTAAATTATGAGTAACTCCACTGAAGTCAGTGGAGCTACATCAGTGTAAAAAATGGCATCAGTCAGGGAAGGATCAGTCCCCTTTCAAATAAATCAAAGTGTCACTACTATTTTAAGGTGCAATATTTCATGATCTGCCTGGTCCAGAAATAAATTCTGCATAATACTTGATATCGCTGGAAAACTGGAATTTCCAGCTTTTCAATGGGATAAAGAGCCTGTTTTTAACCCTGATGGTTCTCGGGATTGGACCTTAAAATAACTGGTGGTACAAGGCTGGATATTGTATTAATAGACCTCTGACTGAAACTCTACTTTTACCTGATCCACAGTTGTGGGATGAGGGTGGAAATGGAGGAGAAAGGAGAGAGAGTGAGAAAGAAGAATACCTTTATCTGTTATTTAAAAAATGGCAGCAGCCAGTATGTGAAAATCTGGATTTTATATGACTATAAGATAAGGACTGTTAGGAGTAGTCATGGTTGGGGAGAGGTCAGGGGCTAGGCTATGCAAAATGCTAAGTCAGAGGGAGTTGAGAATACTCAGTAGTGCTTAGCACCTTGGAAGTGAGTTTCTGATAAGGAAGGGACGAGTGCAAAGTTAACTACAATTTTTTTTCACATTATTATGATCACCTAGGGTGTGTGTGTGCATGTGTTTTAATCCATCTGTCCTCTGCCAACTCATCTTCATTGTAGCTACATCTAAGTTTGCAGTTAAGCAGTGTATTTTCAGAACTGTTTTGTATTGTTTTGTTAATAATGGTTTCTTCTTTTTCACCATATGTGGCAACGACGCTCAGAAAAAAAAGCCAGGCCTGAAAATTATGCTGGCCCGAGGTCACGGGTTTACTATATTCACTTGTGGAGCAGTGACCTCTTTCTTAGCAATACTGAACTTCTGCAGCAGTGCACTTTATATTAATGTTGGTGAGCTCAGGAAGTTTCATTACTGAAAATGGCTTGCGGCCTATCATAATTCCAAACACAAACACACAAGATAATACATTAATATCTAGGATAGCACAAGAAAACGATGTCGAGGGTAAGCCTTCACTGGCAGGGGGTGCAGTAAAGCTAGATAAAAAAAGGTACTTAGATGCCTAACTACTGTTAGCTTGTTGGTCAGGTCACTTGACCTTTCTATACGTCTGTTTCCTATCCCATTCTTTCTTGGTCTTGTCTATTTGAATTCTAAGCTTGTAGGGGAAGGGGCTGTTTCTTATTATGAATTTGTACAGTGCCTAGCACAATGCAGTCTGATCATAGTTGGGGGTCCTAGACACTACAGTAATACAAATAATAAAGTTGGCATTGGAACTGTATCTGTGATATAGTGAGTGGGTTTAACAAGCTGGGTAGAGGAAACGAGAGGTAAGGCAATAGTTACAGTGACAGAATACCACTCATTGATGCTATAGGCATGACTTTGTGATTTCATTAAAAGTAACTGGATGTTCCCATAGGGCACCCAGGGTTAGGAGACACCTCACCACCACTTGCCTTTAGTGTGAAGGAGTCTACTCTGTGGTTGCTGTAGAACTGCTCCCTGGAAACAACAACCTCTAGCAGCACAAGCACTACCTTGTAGGCCTCTGCAGACCTCGCACTGTACAGGCATACACAACTCCCCAATACTCAGAGTGTTTCCTGCAATGTCCATCTCCTTATTCACTGAATACTCACAGAATTACCAGAGCTGCTATTCCCAAAGGAACAACATACACCAGCTTGTAAGATTCAATTCAGGACCAGCACTTTGCTTAATACCACAGCACTGACATATATTTATAGTGAAAACAAGATTAAATTTATTATCAAAGAACAGCGTTTCAGGATACAGTGAGTAAAGATATTGGAAACAAATGGTTACATATAAAACAAAATCATTACATGCTTTCTAGAGGCTAAACTTAACTAACAGGTTTACCTCCTACCTAAAGAAGTTTTTCTCACCCAAAGTCAGTTTCAACATTTTCAATCAATATTGGCTGAGACCCTGCTCTCATGAATGCAGACACACTTCTTAGGTGCAGGATGCCAGGCTGTCTTCTTTGCCTTCTAGAAATACCTGTGAAATTCATTGTCTATACTCAGAGACCGGATAATCCCCTCTGACTTGTTTTTTCCTCTGTGCTCCTTTTTGGTTTTCACATCTTTTCATTAATATATGACATTGTATGTGAATGGGCATCCATTGTGCTAACTCACAATGCTCAATTTACATCCCAACAGAGAGATGCATGTTTCTTACCTCCTCTCTGGAGCAGCTGGTCTAAGGCAACACCTTTGGTTATCTGCTTTTAACTTACATGCTTAAGAACATAATTTTCTGGTACAGATACATAACTCCTTAAACAGTACCTGTACATACATTCTACAACAGGGGTGGGCAAACTTTTTGGCCTGAGGGCCACATTGGGGTTGCGCAACTGTATGGAGGGCCGGGTAGGGAAGGCTGTGCCTCCCCAAATAGCCTGGCCTCTGCCCCTTGACTGCCCACCTCAGAACCTCCAACCCATCCAAACCCCTGCTCCTTGTCCCCTGACTGCCCACTCCCGGAACCCCTCACCCCCATCCAACTCCCCTGCTCCCTGTCCCCTGACTGCCCTGACCCCTATCCACACCCTGTCCACTGGCAACCCCCTCGGGACTCTCACCCCCATCCAACCGCCCTCTGCTCCTCATCCCCTGACCACCCCTTCCTGGGACCCCTGCCCCTACCTGTCCCCGGGATCCCACTCCCTTCTCCAACCCCCCCTGCTCCCTGTCCCCTGACTGCCCTCCTGATACCTATCCACATCCCCACCCCCTGACAGGCCCCCGGGGACTCCCACTCCCAACCCTCCCTTTTCCCCATCTCCTGACTGCCCCCCCAGAACCTCGGCCCCATCCAACCACCCCCTCCTCACTGATTGCCCCTCAGAACCCCCTGCTCCCTTACCCAACCCCCCCCCCCGCCCCATTACCAGCAGCAGGAGCTCGCAGCCGCGACACCCGGCCAGAGCCAGCTGCGCTCCCCAGGCTGCCCAGCAGGAGCGGCAGGCCAGAGTGTGGCCCACACGGCAGTGTGGCTGCAGGGGTGGGGGTACAGTGGAGGAGGTCCCGGGGACTAGGCTCTCTGGCCAGGAGCTCAGGGGCCGGGCAAGATGGTCCCAAAGGCCAGATGTGGCCTGCGGGCCGTAGTTTGCCCAGGTCTGTTCTACAATGATACTGGTTACTACTGTGATACAGGTTTCATTTGAGACCTCATGTGACGTTCTGTAGTGAACCAGAATGTACATACCAGAACCAGGAGATAGCTGTACCTCTCTGCACCTCCTTGTCAGCTGTCTTTAAGAGGTTCTTGGGTCACAGTAACTGTTTGTTATTTACATGATAATGATTTGCTATTGACACCCTACTTGTAAGCATCATGTCAGAATGATTTTTATGGAAGGATTTGAAGTAAGGAAGGTGTTTTGGTAGCTTTGTAATAAAGACATCTGATATGAGGCTGTATCTCATTGTAAGCTGAGAATAGAGACCAAATTCTGCTCTCAGTTACCCTAGGGTAAATCTGTATTTGCTCCATCAACTTTAGTGGAGTTACTCCACTTTTGCACATGTGCACGAGAGAGCAGAATTAATCCCTCTGATATTCCATTTCAGCAGGCCTTCGGCTTCTTTTATGAAACCAGCCCATCACTACTAGCAGTTTATCTGACAACTTAATCTTATTTTGTTATCATCAAAGCTCACTAATTCCTTCCACCAACGTTGTCTGTTTTGATACTTGTTCAAAAAAAAATCTTCCTATTGAGCATGAAAATATGTAGCTGATGAAATCTGCTCTGCATTGTCTTGGTTTGCAAGCATTCAGCAAACAATAGCAGTCTCCTGAGTGAGTGGGCATTGTACAGCTTTAACACATGACTTTGAATTATTTTGTCAAAAGACTCTCTGGAAAAAGTCAGCCACAGTATGACTTCCAGACTATTCTGAAATATTTAATCATTTTCACATTCTGTTATACAGAGATACAGATATGGTCATCTATCAGTGGCCTTCAACAAACACTAAGAGGCAATTCATTTCTTGAAACAAATGCAGTGAAGGGTCATTTGGGCCAAAATATTGGAATGGCTCTCATTCATCTGGCATTATGATTGCATGTTTATACAATTTCCTTTTAATCTCTCCAGCACAGAGTGAGTCTTGCAAAAATAAGTGAAATCCACATAAGCAAAACAGTAGAAGGATAGCAACGGAGAGAGACTGGTGTAAATGCAGTGTAACAGAATTGAGAATCAGGTCCATAAAATGGGACTATATGTATGTTTAGCAGGGAAATATTTTCTTGCTTTAGACAAATATGTGACATTCTCTAAGGAAAAATGGTGAAGCTCTCAGAAAATAATTCATTCACCTTTTGCAATTATAATTATTTAACTCGATTGGTTTGCATAAATATATGTCATTAAGACAAAGTCTCTGCCATAAGAATCTCAGAGCTGGGGCTTGCTGCTTCTCCAGGCTTTGGAGTGGTCTTGGAAGCATCACATGCTGCTGCACTGATCATGCAGCCTCAGAATGAGTTCTGCTGAAATGTCTGCCTTCACAATGACAGTGCTGTGTCTACGGGGGACAAGCACATGAGGACAGGTGCTCAGCAGCAATTTACTTGTGGTCGTCTCTCCTCTGGTTTTAGCTTCTGTCACTCACTGAAGTGCTACAGAGATGCTCCAGGCAGGCTACAGCCGGTGCATTGTCGCTATGGCCTTGTTGGATGATGAAGGCTAGTGACTAGTTGGCTCTGTTGGTTAAAATTGTCTCTGACTTCTTTTTGTGGGGATGGGGTTGGTGAATGTCAGCTGTAATTAAGGAATCTATTGCTATGCTGGCACCAGAACAGATAGTGTGAGGCCATTCTTTGCAATACAGGGTTTCAGTTTAGGTGCCTTGTTTACAACATTGACTGCTCCTGGATATAGCTGTGGCCATGAGCACTTTTTCTGTATGACCTTTCCTTTGAGATACAAACCTGTGTATACATAATGCAAGAAGCACATTACAATTGTGGGGCAATACATGTGCACGATGTACATGAAAGGTTCTGGCTGGAGGTTAAGATGTTACTTTTAAACAATGAAGATGTAAATGGCTTAAGAGACAATCACCTTTTCCATGCAAAGCTGCTAGAGTTGTGACCAGTCACTTGAGCTAGTATCCCTTGCACTCACACGCCTGGTTTAAAAGGGACAGGATTGTTGGTAAATCATTTGCCATTAGAACACCTTCTCTCTGGAACTTGCATTACCTATTGGGTCCTCCAGAGCTGGGATCACCTTTTCTTTTGAGTGTATGAAGAGTGGGTGGGTTTGTACAAGTGCTCAGATCTGAGGATTATTAGGATTATTTTAATTCTTGTTGGGCAACAATTATTGTAATATTTTATGGGCAGGTCACTATATATTCTGTGGCTTTTATTCTTTGTCTTGTGCATATGAATTACTGCAAAATGCCAAGAGCAAAGGATTGGTGTGTAGAAGTTCAAGGAAATAAATTAATAAATCTCTCTGCTCTTCCCCAGAAAGCTCTCTGCCAGGATTCCTCATATAATCTGGAAAACTGGCCAGCAGGCTATGAATGAATGAATAAATTAATAAATGAAGAGCAATAAATATAATTAACATGCAACTGTTTCTTAGCCCATGGATCTCAAAGCACTTTACCCTAGATATCCTTCATATTTCTGTTTACTAGGTGCTGACACTTCAACTTGAAAGTCCCCTGAAAACTTTGGACAAATACAATTTCTTTTGTACCAACTGTCTGACAACTCTTACTGCTGGATCCTAGAAAATTTTAATAGTTTGTGTTTAGGACAGGCAGAGTCATGGAGATAAAATGTTAAAACTGAGCCAAAAAATATTTTATTTGAAACTTACATAGTGGAACATTTATGAGTAAGTCTTTAGTCAAGTTTAAACTTGCAATAGTATTGGACTAATGTAAGCTCTGCAGCCCTCACAATAAAACATCTGGTAAGGTTTGGTGGTTTATATGGAGAAAAGGGCTTGAAGACCATTATTCTAACACTATTAAAAGACAGTAAAATGGAAGACCCCTTTATGGATCTCTTAAATGGCTTCATTAACTTTACTAATTGAAAAATAGAGATTTATAACTTATCTACTCGCAATGATAGAAGACAAAGCTAACAATGTGAAAAACGCATAGGCCCATAAGATATACTTTGGCCCAAGACACCCCATAAATTGACTGCACACACAAGGTTTTTATTCTGATATTCTAGCAAGATTCAAAATCTGAGTATTGAGGAAAACTACAATGATGTGGGCCTTGAAAGTTGATAAATTTGTTATTTTAGAAAATGTCCTCTAAGTTTCTAGTTAGTGTGAGGAAATGGCAGATCAAGCTGTATAATTCAGATAAAAGAGAACTGGATAAATTCATGGAGGTTAAGTCCATTAATGGCTATTAGCCAGGATGGGTAAGGAATGGTGTCCCTAGCCTCTGTTTGTCAGAGGGTGGAGATGGATGGCAGGAGAGAGATCACTTGATCATTACCTGTTAGGTTCACTCCCTCTGGAGCACCTGGCATTGGCCACTGTCGGTAGACAGGATACTGGGCTGGATGGACCTTTGGTCTGACCCAGTGCGGCCGTTCTTATGTTCTTAGGTTCTTATAACCTTAGCAGACAGGAATCATTGCTAAAGCTGGTTGCAACACCTCTAGTTAAAGTTGTCCGACACTTTCCATTATAGACCCGTGTTTTCAGTTTCTATTTATTTTGTCAAACTTTAGCCATTTGAAGCTGACATTTTCTGTGCTAGGTGTCTGTTCCAGGCTGTTTTGTTTCATTTTGGTTTTTGTGGGGATTTTTTGTTGTTTTAGTTTAAAGTTTCAGAAAAAATGGTTTAGTCATTTTGTGGTGACAGATGTTGACATCGAGATCCTCTAGTACTTCCAAGATTCAGAAAAGAGTCTTGAAATTTAGCAGGAAGGTTGTATTTGTGTTAGGGATGTGCCATTTGCTGTTCCTAGGGGGGTGGGAAATTGTTCGACGGATAAGCCTGTGAGAAATCTCAACTCACACAGGCTCAAAAGACCTGTTAGAATTTGTCAGATAAATTCTTTGAGATTTCCCTCTTTCTTGGGTATACTCCATCCCAGGGATGCAGGGGCTAAGCAGGACTTTACCTGAAGTTGCTGCTCCCAGCTGCTAAAGGTTGCTGTGGTGCCACACAACGGAAATGACAAGAGCAAGACCATCTTTCCTGTGCTCATAATGGTCCCCTGGCTGGTGCCCTGGTGGCATGGTGGAGGAATCAATCTGACTCAAATGCAGAGGGAACAAGTGCTGAACTAAAGGAGACGGAGGGTGCCGTATATTGGAACAAGGAGACTGGGGTTGGGAGCTGGGAAACTTGGTATAGGTTGGACACAGAGCATGGGACTTGGACAGAATGCCTGGAATGGGAGACTGGGATGAAAAGTCTGGCATGAGCAGGGAAAGAGACTGAAAAGAGACAGGACTGGTAGAGGCTGAGGCGAGAGGCAGAAGGGATCAAGCTTGTGGTAAATAGGGACCCTAGAGTACATTCCCCTCTAGAATCTGACTCTCACTAATCCTCTGTCAGCAAATATCCATGAGAGTCACTGGAAAAGTATATGGCTCATCCCTTTTTAGTGCTTATCCACATAGAAGATGACAACCTACTACTGTTATCAATTCCTCTGTTAGATCAAGTGGCAGAGGTCTATGCTGTGGATCTAAAGGTTCCAACTTTGCTGATGACCCACTGGGTGTCAATATGATTCCACATGATAGGTTGTTTTTTTTCCAGTTTGCTTTTTTAAAAGCATGGGAAATTAGGCAAAAAAAATACTGTGCTAAAAGAATATTATTAAGAGTGCAAAGTGAAGTACTCAGAAGTTAGGTTGCCTGTGCAACTTTAACTTGACACCTTGTGTGTATGTATTATGAAACAGTCTTTATTTACATAATCACATACTGTGTTTTCCACAGGACTCCTGCCTCATTCAGTACACAGGATGGACTGCACTCGGTGGATTGTGTAGCGAAGAAGGTTATCTGTAGGCCCCTAACTCATTTGTTGCAGAAGTTGGATGGTGTGTAAAGAAAGTGGCAGGGAACTGCAGAAAGAGAAAAGAGGGTCTCATAGTTAAGGCAGTTGGAGTCTATCTCTGCATCTTCCAAAGAGTTCTTATGTGATGCTGGCCAAGTCACTTAAACCAAACGTTTCTTAGGTGATCGCTAATCGGGTGTTCCCCATTTTCTGGGTGCTCAACAAGAGAGCCTGGGGTTTCATTTGCAGAAGTGCGGAATGATTACAACTGCAATTGAAGCCAATGGGAGCTGTGCTTTGAATATATAAGGTGCTATAGAATACTAACGTGATACGTTCAAAAGTGTAACACTCCTTTGCAGCTGACATGTAGTCTTTTTTTCTGTTTTAGGGATGCTATTTTATTTTTTGTGCTTTTTATTTGAGGATGACACAAATTGGGGTATTTTATTTCTGGACATGCTTCAGAATTCATTAATTTGACCCTCCTCCCTTTGGTTTTGATTTAATGTTGATCACTGTTGTTGCTTTTAAGCACTCAAAGGCCTTCAGGTAAGGGAACACTTTATAGATAAAGGAGCTGATTCTCCTCTTTTATACTATTGTAAATTTGGAGTAATTCTACGGAAGTCAACAGAATTACATAGCTCTAAAATGGGCCTCAGAAAGCATTATTAATAATATTCTGTAGAATGAGGATGTCAGTCAACAAAGTGTTAATGCTGATATGCAATATTAACTTCACATTAAAATGTTATTCTCCCAGTTGAGGATATTGCACCCAAGTGAATAAACTCCAGCTGCATTAAGACTTGCAATAAACTCTTTATGATGTTCACAACCAGATGTTCACATGGTTTTACTTCGCTTTTCATCAGTTCCCTGAAGATGCCCACAAGATCCCTGATGAGGAAGAAAATCTTAGCATATTTTTCTTCTGAGGAAATGTATGGGCTAAATATGCAAAATGTGTCCACCTGGCATGTGCACAACTTTTTGCTTACAAACGCACATACATTTGTATGAATAATCATCTGTGCATGCAGGAATGAGTGTCCAAAATACACGTATAAGTGCTTGCACATGTAACCTGCATGCTTTAAGAACGATGAACATAGGAATGGCCATACTGGGTCAGACCAATGGTCCATCTAGCTCAGTATCCATCTTTCGATGGTGGCCAATGCCAGATACTTTGGAGGGAATGAACAGGACAGGGTAATTATTGAGTGATCCATCCCTTCTCGTCCTGTCACAGCTTCTGGCAGTCAGAAGTTTAGGGACACTCAAACCATGGGGTTGCATCCCGGACCATCTTAGCTAATAGCCATTGATAGACCCATCTTACATGAACTTATCTAATTCTTTTTTGAACCCAGTTATCCTTTTGGCCCTCATAGCATCCCCTGGCAATGAATTCCATGGGTTCACTTTTTACACTGCAGCATATATATATTTGGCCCAAAGAGTGAAAGAGAAGTTGTGGGGTGGAGATATGGATTTTAGTTGAATACTGTGTCTCTCTGCACATGAGCAGCATTCAAAGCAGGTTAGCTCAGCTGGAATGTGCTCAGTAGCTGTTTCTGAAGCTGTGTTAAAAGTTTTCATTTAGGGAAAGCAATCGTGCAATCCCCCCACATATTCAACATTTGAAAACTGACCCAGTCAAAGAGCATGGTGGAGGGACAGAGTTATAGGTTATAAATAGAGGAGTTAAAGACAGCCCTGTGGACTCAGTGGTTTATCAATGCAAGACTGAGAGATGGGTCTGCTCTGAGAATTAGTTCCCAATCCCTGTACCACCTTGAATACAGACTACACACTTCTGTTTCACCGGCACCTGAGGAGACCACTCAAATATCAACGCCGGGGCTAGAATGCTGCTAGCAGTAAGGATCTGTTATTATAGAAGCTGGGAGTGGATGACCAGGGATGGATCACATGATGATTGCCCTGTTCTGTTCATTCCCTTTGAAGCACTGGCCACTGCTGAGAGACAGGATACGGGGCTAAATGGACCATTGGTCTGACTCAGTATGGCCATTCTTATGTTCTTATGATCCCAAACTTCTGAAACAGCTCTGAAGTGTTTGGAAAAGAAAGAAATGTTGCCGTTCTTCTCACGCTCTAAAGCCTCCGGGTGACACAGGCTACATATTTTGACCATGCTATAGAGAAATAATCTCTGAAAGCAGATCACAGGGGAAAGTGTTTACTAAAGTATAGAACTGTAAATATTATATAGAAAACATGCATTTAAATGTGTAACTGCAACAATATATGGAAGTTTGTATAAGACCAAATATTGTAAAATTTTAAGAGTTATTCATAAGTATTCCAAATACTATTTATAATATTTGTGTATTAAATGTTTCTTTAGTGAAACATTGTATAGTGCCCTCTCTTTGAAACTGCCTGGAGAACGTGAACATTTACAGATAGTATCCCTGAGATTTACCTCTGTGTAGGGCTTTCTGAAAAGACAGAACTCTGACCTGTGCATTGGCAAAAAGCCAAGCCGAGACACAGGACAAAGTAGAGAGTAATAGAGTTAAACCTATTACCTCAACGCCCCTTCCCCATTACACACGTAGTGACGAAGGCTTACCTGAACCATCCTTGAAAAGCTGGCCCAATATTACTGCAAGAGCAATATTCCACAATAGAAAATAGACACCTATGTACAGTACCTTATCACAGCATTATTTTGATTGGAAGCAGATTGTTTAAAGGGGAAGGGAAAGATGTTACACTTGTGTTGCGTCAATTCAAAGCAGTACTTATAAGAGATGTGAAGAAGAAAATAACATGAGAAAGGAAGGGAAGGGGCAAAGTGTGGAGTGAGCGAGTTGAGATAGAGGGGGAAAAAAAGAAATGAAGATATCCCAAACGTGCAAGTTTGATATGTGTTATAGCAATTACAGCACGAAAATTCCATCCAGATCTATGCCATTCTCATTTCAATTTCAAATTGCCCTTTTCAATGATCTGGATGAGTCTTGCATTGAGACAACTCATGTTAGGTTGTCAGCTGCATCACTTCAAATTCCATAATGTAAATTAATCCCATGGACAGAGCCTGTCACAACACATCTGTTTTGTAATATATGGCATGTGGGCTGGAAAAAGTAGCTCTAAAAAAAAACGAAAAAAAACCAAACCCACCACTACATAACAATCACACAACCTTCTTGAAAGATAAAATAAAATGTTACTTTTATATGAAAATATGACATTATTGACAATATGACTGGTATCTGAGGTCATGTTTAGTGGTATGACCTGGTTTGCACCTGGCATCACGACGAACCACTAACAAGTTGTCAGTCAGGTACGAAGAAACAAGGGGTTTTTATTGGACTTCAGGCAGTGCAACATGTACCTCCACAACTGCAGGTGAGTCACCCGTACCAAATCAAAAGAATTCTCCAACAGGCCTACCTTCCCTCAGGGAGGGTCTGCCTGACAACGGTCCCTTGAGCAGTTCCTGGCCCTAGCCAGACCTCTCCCACAGAGTGAGACCCGGAGATCTGCGCTCTTTCCCAATAAGCCTGCATCTGAACTGTGTTCTCCCCTTTTAACTCTTCCCTCCAAGTGTGACACCTATCGAAGGTATAGCCAGGCAGGGCTGAGTAATGAGCTAACATCGGAACAACCTTTTCCTGTCCAATGTGGGGTTTATATAACCCAAGTGGTGTTCAGCAAGGATTTGAATGAAGGCCCATTGAAATCAATTCAAAGATTCCTTTTGACTTCAGTGGATCGTGCCTGATACTGTACTAATCAACTGAAACTGGAAGTGTTGTCAATGAGTGGAATTCTGTGGGGTTTGTTTGAGGATGGGTGTTTTGTTTTGTATTTTTACCAACTTGATTTTAGCCCCATTAAGTCAGTGTACTGTTGTTTTGAACTGTGTGCTAAGCTAGCTGACATGGTAAAGACAGAGAAACCACACTGTGAGGTAATATCTTTTATTGGACCAAATTCTGTTGGTGAGAAAGACAAACTTTTGAGCTTACACAGAGCTCTTTATCAGGTCTGTGAAATGTAGTCAGAGTGTCACAGCTAAATACATAAGTAATTAACCATATTTCAAGGGATCATTCAAGGTGAAGTCATCAACAGTAATGGATTGGAACTCACAGAAATGCTGAGTGACAGGGTGGAAAAGGGGCTTATGGGCAATGCTGAAATGATCTGTTGTATTAATTTAGCTGGAATAAAGAGGTTCAAAGAGTGAAAGGTGTCAACAGACCTTCTCACTGTCCAAAACTAAGCAGTGTTAAATAACTTTCAAGGTTTGGTATATAGAGTCGTGGGTTTGTTAGTTTTATGGCAAACACACTAAGATGCTTATGCCAAGCTTAAAAAAAATTAACTAAAATGCTAGGGTGGGGATTTAAAACCAGTTACAATGCAGGTTAAAGTTAAAATCTAATGATTACGCAAAACAAACAAAATTGATCAAAGTCACTTTATTGGAGTCTATCAGTTTGAGTTCCTTATTTAGTTGGATAGTCCAAATGTTACGCATTTTAGACTTGCCACTCTGTTATTCAGTGGTAGAGTACTGCACTCCAGTATGGGCTCGCTCACCTCACACAAAGATGATCAACGTACAACTTAATTCCACCATGGGCATTTTTTCAATCACACTTAAATCTACTCCTCTACCATGGTTACCAGTTCTTTACAATATTGCTCTGCCCAGTGTTTACAGAGAGGAAAGCGAAGCAAAAGTTGTGACAAAATTGCTTGTTATGCCACATCTACCATTAATTAAAGACTTATTTAATCCACCACATGGTTATCTGCCCTCACGACACCCATTGTGGATAAATCTACAGGGTGAGGGATTTATGGTAGGGGACGCATGGCAAGCTTCATGGTCTGCAGAGAAAGTGGCAGATAATTATCTTGTCTTGGATCTTGCTGAACATTAACTGGGTTTGATTTACTACAAAGGCAATGGAGCCTTCTGAATTGGTTTTATACCGGACATGGAGTTTGTTTTGCAGTGGCATTTCGGTGTAGTTTTAGAGACAGTCCACTATGTCAATCTGGGCAGCCACAAACCATGACACACATTGTGGAGAACTGCAACATGACTCAGCTTCCTGGAGATCTTCATGCCTTGAACATTGGTGATAAGAGTGATGTGGCTTGGCTTGACCGGATTGCATAGACCAAATAAATAAATATAGGACAGCCCTCCATGATGAGGAAAGGGTTAGTTTTGTTTCTGAGTTCTGAGATGGTCATTTTCCCTGCTTTTAACAGACAGACAGATGAGGGGGAAAAGAGACAGGACACTAAAAGTGGAGGATCAGGTTGGTCACAGATGAATGCTTTGGGTCAGCGGGTCAGCTATGTTAGCAGTGCTAGAGTCTATGACTCATCACCTCGTCTGTGTGCTGGGACGTCTTCTATTGGTTTGGTTACATTCCTTTACTGGTTTCTCTTGGGCTGGGCAGAGCTGGATGGGCTACCTTATCTCATTGAGCTGGTGCCATGTGATACAGTTGTGCTCAGGATCAGATCAGAGAAAGAGAGAGGAAATAGACAAAATAGTGAGGCAGAAAGGAATACACAAGGTAATGGGGGCCAAGCAGGACCTCATGTGTCCCCAGCTGGTCTGGTAGTGACGACCAGGTCTCCCTGCTGGTTTGCTGAGGTGCAGACCTCACGATGATGTGGTAACCTTTGGGATCCCTGGATGAAAGTTGAAGTCCTAGTAGTGGAATGGGACAGAGGCCTAATGGTCTTCCCCCTCCTCCAGGAATTCCCCAGTTGGTTTGCCCATCCTGCTCCCAATATTTGCTTTTTAAAGACCCTGAAAAAGGGGTAATCTGTAGAACAGGTTATGCTTTGTTAACCAATCAGGGATACCTTTTGACATAACAAGTTCAGTCCATTCAGTTCCAGTCCCACACTTTCCTTCACATAGATATGGTCTTAACACAGTTCTTGGACAATATCAGTAAACCCTTTGTTTAGAATAACTTAATCTTTCTTTTGTTGATTTGTTACTATTTGTTATAAACAATCATATGTGAGACTTCTGTTATCTTTTCTTATCACCATTCATTACTACAGGTGATTGAACAATCTTATAAATATCTATCCCCTTCCCCACAGTTAAACTCACAACTGGAATAGGCCTGCTAGGCCCCATTTATTACAACAAGCCCCCATCTAGAAACAGGATACATTCTTTAATGTTTGTGAGGTGCTTTGATACTGTTGTGATGTGGGCTATACATATCACATTGTTAAAATTAAAATGAGTAGAATAACATTTGATTTACAGTTGTCACCTTATTTTAATTGTTTACACTAGATTAAAAGACATTTAAACATACCAAATAGATATTAACATTATATATTTTTATTCCAAAACCATTTGCTTCTTGGTACAGCAGTGAGCAGTGTTGTGTCCACTGCCACCTGCTAAAACTGTCCCCTTTGGAGGATCTCAAAAGGAAAATTGGAATGACTTTACTAACAGCTGTGGCTCTGCTCTCCTGGTGATCTCCCAGAAGAGCTGCTGTCACAAATTTTCTAAGTATTTACCTCCTATGTCTTTTGCTGTAAAACAAACACAAAACCAAAGGTATTGTACTTACTTATGCACATAGAATACTTTCTTTCTTTCTTTCTTTCTCACTGTACTCGCCCCAAAAAGAGGCATGTAACTTAAGTTTGGGTGCATTAATTTAATGTCATACCACAAACTAACCAAGTGTCTGGGTAGTAATGGAGAAACCGCAACATGTTTGGAGATCCAGTTCATTTTGGATAGTCACCCATACGTTTCACTTTTTGCAAGATTTCTTATACTTTCCCTTTCTGGCTGGGTCAAAAAATCTCTTACCATCAAAGTATTTTAGAATATCTCAAGATGTTGAGGGACATTGTGATAGACCATCTGATATGTAAGCAGTTGACTAACTAACATCCCGAAGACTGGAGTTCAAATGAAGATTTACAGCTTCATGAGACTTGCCATATAGATCAGACCCAAGATCCAGCTAGTGCAGTATCCTTTGTCTGGCAGTGGTCAGTACAGATGCTTCAGAGGATGATATAAGAACCACAGAGTGAGTAGATGTGGGATAATCTGCCCCCACACAGGGCTCATCCAGATCTTGAGGTTTAAATGCTTCCTGTATTCAGGATTATTTAATATGATCTAAAGGATTTTGCACAACTCTATAGTTATACAAAAGTGCAGAAGATCTTTCCACAGTCCAGGTTCCCTCTTGGAATGCCAAGGGATTATTTCTTCTAGGCAGGATAAAGGCCCTCAGGACAATCCAGGTCAGAATGCAGTACTTCTAGAGCTCCTCTTCTATAGTCCTCATTTAATGCACAATGCAGTCAATGAAAAGACTCCTATAAAGTATAATGGTTTCAGATTGGCCCATAACCCCTTTGGATTTAGTAAATCACTTTAGTTGACATCAGCCACACTTCCTTTGGTTGGCCAGCTGGACAATTCCTGTTCTAAGACTCCAGTGACAAAGTGCTTCAACTCGTGAGTAATCTGTCTCTATTTAGGAGTACACTTAATCATGTTCTTAAGACTTATTAACTTAATAACGTGCTACTTACCGAGATCTAATGAGTAGAGTCTGGAGTCTAGAGCTGAAGAAAAGATGATGAGGAATTTTAACAAAAAACACAAGTTCTCCTAAAGAATGTGCAACTTTTAAACACCCATATTCAGTTACAAGTGTTGTTAGCCAATTAATGCATTCAGTGCAAATGTGAAACAAGATAATAATTCAGTATAGGCACAAAGTCTGGGCCAGATCCTTAGCTGACATAAAATAGCATAGCTCGTTTGAAGGCAGTGAGACTGCACCCATTTACAGCAACTGAGAATCTGTCCCAGAGGAATGGTAAAACTGTTGGAAGCTGGCTGATATTCTGCCTAGCATTAAGCTAAATATAAAATATTGTCTGGTTGCTTTTGGTAACTTTTTAAATAATTAATATCAATGACAAATAGATCTGAGGGACTACATGTCTGAAGACCTTCACATGAACTTCAAGTCACTTTGTCACCCAGTAACGTGGTACTCATGAATAAAGCAAGGTGATAAATTTAGAGATTAGAAGGCTTGAAAATGAACTTTAAAGACAAGATTACCACGTAGTGCAAAGTGACTTTCCTCCATGATGACACAGATATGCATTGAACTAGAACACAGTAATAGTTTTTATTGAATGTGAAAAGCAAGTAACATTTAGCTTCCTTATAGAAGGCATGAAAAGGTCAGCTGGAAGCTGTATTGATGGTACTTAAAAGAGAAGTAGGCTTTCTGTGATGCCAAATTGGAGTTTATTTGACCAAAGAAAATACATTACAAAAAATCAAGTCCTTTTCAGTAGGACAATTGCAGTCTGGCCCTTCTGTGTGTTTGTACAACTGTTTAGTGCTCTGGGCCTGTCTCTAAATCTGCAAGAAAGAAGTATTTAATAATATTTATACTAATTTATCTACCCTATTTCCTAAATTTCAGTGCTTCCATTTTCCTGATCTGATTTTAATGTGAGCTACCTCTCCATAGATTTGCATAAAGTAAGAAACATATTTATTTGCATATTTATCAAGTACTTATTTTTATTAGATTAAAATTGGCTTGGACATCAAAAGCAATCTTAAGTGTAACATTTTTGACAAAGGGATTGGTTTCCTTGGGAACTTCAGTTCTTCTTTGAGTGCTGGTCCCTATGTGTATTACACTGTGGGTACGCATGTGCTCCAAGCACCAGGAGTCGGAGAATTCTTCAAAGTAGTGTCTGTTGGTCCATGCATGTGCCCTCACTCTCCTGATGCCTCCAGGTGAGGACATAAAGGATGGTAAAAACTAGATAGCTCTCCAGTTCCTTCTTACCACCGAATGGCCTGGGTTGGAACCTCCAGTCTCTGGAGCTTCATCTTTCCTTTATTCTTCAGTCTATAAATACATGTGTATATATTTTGTAAATAGTTTTAGAATTTTATCCAATAGTTTTTAGTTGAAAGGGTGTCATCTCTAAATCTTTCATGCTCTGAAGCCATGCAAAGCATGCTTCCTTATAGAAAATCTTCCACTAGAAATGCTACTTAGCCAAGTGGAAGTGTTTCTCTATAGGGTGTAACAAAAACTTATATCCCCAGAAGCTGTGGGTATTCCACTTATTCTGGACTATCTTCTTTCCCTCAAACAGCAGGTCTTTCCATCAACTCTCAATGGGTCCATCTGGCAGCAATCTGTGTGTACTACCTAGCTTCACATGGTTACTCAATTTTTGCTTACCCACTGACTACCAGTTTCTGGAGGGGTCTAATCAGAACTTTTCCACTGCCAAGGAAACCTACTCCTCAGTGGGACATAAACCTTGTTTTTTTTCAGTGCTCACTAAGGCTCCCTTCAAACCACGAGCTACATGTTCCATGACTTTCCTATCATGAAGGTTGCATTCCTGGTACGCATCACCTCAGCCCAGAGGAGAGGTGAGCTCGAAGCATTGATGGATGATCTTCCTTACACCATGTTCCATAGAGAAAAGAGTTCATTGCGCTTACATCCTAACTTCACCCCCAAGTAGTTTCAGAGTTTCATCTGAACCTGTCATTGCCTGTTTTTTTTTCTGAAACTACATGCATCTGAAAAAGAGAGGAGACTTCATTCTAATGATGTGCGATGAGCCATAGATGTTCGCCTGAAAAGGACGAAGCCAATCAGAAAATCTCCCAGTCTGTTATATCTACCAGACTGCTATATCCCCTCAGAGGATCTCTAAATGGATCTCAGTCTGTATCTTACTCTGCTATCAGCTGTCTAATCTGCCCCCCTCAGGGGATGAGGGATCATTCTACAAGAGCACAGTGACAACAATGGCATTGCTTCAAGAAGTACCTCTGCTTGACATTTGCAAAGCAGCTGTGTGGATTTCCATCCACACATTTGTAATACATTATGTTTTAGTACAGGAATTCTCTGTTGACACATCCTTTGGGACAGCAGTCCTTCAAACAGCTCGGCCACCTGCATCCCTGCATCCCCCCTCCTACTTGAGTACTGCTTGTCAGTCACTCACAGTGGAGTACACATAGGGACCAGCACTTGAAGAAGAAGAGAGAGAGAGCTATTTACAGTATAGAAACTGGAGGTTTTTCAAGATGTTTAGTTCCTATCTGTGCTCCACTACACACCCTCCTTCCCCTGTACTTGGGATCATTCTTGGATTTGCAGTAGAGAACTGAAGTGATGGTTGGTCCCTTCCACCCTTTATCTCCTCACTGGAAGCATGCGGAGAGCAAGGGCACGTGCACAGAGCAATGGACACCGCGTTCAAGAATTCTCTGGGTGAGTGGAGCACATGTGTACCCACAGTGGAATACAGATAGGAACCACATATCTTATAGAACCTGTAATTAGTATAAGATAAGTAACATTCTCTTTTTTAAAAATCTGTTGTAACCTTCATATGAATTTCTGTCATTAAGACTACTTGACATTTATATTAACTTTTAACAGCTCTCCTTTAAAAGGCAGTCTTTCTTTCGTGAAGTGGAAAGAACAAGAGCACAGCAAACAGATTGGACTTGGAAAAGGGGCCACCATTAATTAATAATCATTTTCATGTATGTAGTGGTTTTCAACCAAGGAACCTAGTGATTCATGGACCTGTGTCTGACAAAGCCCTTGTGAAGTAGGTAAGTATTGTTATGCCCAGTTGGTGGATGGATAAAGTAAGATATGCAGAAGTTAAAAGACTTGCTTAAGATCATACAGTGCAGCAGATGGAGTACTGGAATGGAGGGAGGAAGAGTATTTTTGATTAAAGCACTGGACTGGGACTCCTGATCTGCATTCAGTTCTTGGCTTCTTGTGTGACTTTGGGCAAGTCCCTTAACATCTCTATGCCTCACTTACCTGTCTGTAGAGTTGGAATGATAATTCTCTGTATTATTAATGCATTATGTAACACGGGATAGTAATTACATTTCCAAACAAGGACCTTCATGTTTTCGCCCATGCTGCCCCACACACTTGGAAAGTGCTTCCTGTAAACATCTGCAAAGCCACCTCATTGTCCATGTTCAGATCCCACCTCAAAACTCTCAGTTGCCAGGATGTCTACAAAAACTTAACAGTTAGGCTGCTGGTGTGTAGAGACCACTGCCTGTCATGCTGAACAGTACTGGCTCATAGTTTAGTTGTACTCTCTTTTCTATCTGTCTATATCCATCTGTTGTCTCGTCTTATATTGTAAAATCTTTATGGAAAGGACCACCTTTTTGTTCTGTGTTTGTACAGATCCCTAGCACAACAGGGTCCTGGTCTATGTCTGGGGTTCCAGGCTCCACAGTAATGCAAATAATTAAATAAATGTGGGAGGATAACTCCATTATGTTTTTGAGGCAATCCAATACCATAGTCCTTAGTTTCCTGAAGCTCCATCTCCTGCTCTAAACACCAGACTATACTCCCTCATCATAGTGATAATTTGTTTCTGGACCTAAACCGCAAACAAACAAAGCCCTTAAGCATGTGTAATCTTAAAGCCATGAGTCATCCTACTGTTGTCAGAGGGACTATTCATGTGCTTAAAGTTATGTACATGATTAAAAGCCTTGATGGATTGTGGCCCCAGTTCAGTAAAAAATACCTTTTTCCGATGGATCAGATATGTCTAGCAAATTAAGAAAACAGGAAAAATCTCTAGCAAATCCAAACAATCATATCTGAGATTTTTTCCAGGATAGAATATTGTAAACAATTGGGTACTTTGCAATAAACAAAATGGTGGAAAAAAAGAAGAGAGAGCACTAAGGGTATTGTACTTCGAAGAAAGTTAAGTCAGGGAAACAAAAATTAATTATTTCCAGTTTAAAGTGTGTTCATTCTTATTAGCTTTTCATGAACTATGTCTATATCAAAATCAGATGGGTCTTTGATTTCTCAGATTTTCATCTGAGATTGCAGGGATGGGCGTTCGGATTGCTGATACAGGCCATGTCAGATATTAGCAGTCTACGGCTAGATTAGAATATTTCTTGACCAAGGTTATACTATGTAAAAATATTCATGTGGGCTGAAACGACCTCACTGTTTTTAATTTTCTTATCTGCATACCTGTCTCGTTTTTATAAGTTATCTATTAGAAAGCTGAAAAAGACAGAAATCTTCCTAGAATTTTGAACATGCAGTGAGTGAATTATCTGATATAATCTAGGCACTGGGCCCAATCTATGTCTCTATACTTTAAGCAACCTTGATGTTCTCTCTGGTCCCAATGTAGAATTTGGAAGTGATTATACTTTTTGGGATACTGGACCTAATGTTCAGTAACAATATTATTGAGAACCATTTAAGGTCCAAACATAAGTGGGTATATTTTTATCTTTAGAAGCTAGCGTAATTGGAATGTGACCAAAAAAATACATCTGTCAAGGTTTTAATGCTAGAAAAGGCGAGTTGCATATAAAAACAAGTTAGACGTGTAATAAAGGGATGGCACCGTATCCATATAAGTTGGAGATGCCTAGTACAGGTACTGACCTCAAGGTTGTTCTTGCATTCCTGTGGACTCACATTTCCTATAGCCCAAGATAAAATGCATTTCCTTGATATTTTTTTTCTTGAATCTATTAGGCTGGATTGTGAGTGGTCCTGGCAAAGAGGTGCACAAGATTCACCCTCCCCAATGTGCTTGTTTGCAGAAGGACGTCCCACCATAGCAATCCCTGTCTTCTGGCTAAGGCACAAACTATTTGTTCGTTCTCACTCCCCCACCACTTGGGGAGCAGATTTGAGATTGAAAGGCTGGGATTGTTTACCTTAGAAAGGAAGTGAATAAGAGGGCAAATGATAAAAGTAATGAACAGTCTATAGCAGGTAGATTGGGAGCTTCTGTTCACCCTGTCTCAGGACAAAAAAGTGAGGGGTTGTTGTGTTGGTGTCAGGATATTAGAGAGACAAGATGGATAAGGTAATGTTGTTTATTTGACCAACTTCTGTTGATGAGAAAGACAAGCTTTCTAAGACACGCAGATCTTCAGTCTGGGAAACTAACTCAGGCTTGGTTTACACCACATACTTACTTTGGTATAACTATGTCACTCGGGTGTGAAAAATCCGCCCTCCTGAGCAATGTAGTTATACCAACCGTACCCTCGCCCCCCCATGTAGACAGCACTGTTGGCGGGAGAGCTTCTCTGCCCAACATAGCTACCACTTCTTGTGGAGGTGGAGTTAGTAAACCAACAGGAGAGCTCTCTCCCATTAGTTTAGAGCATCTTCATTAGAGGCACTACAGCTGCACCACTGTAAATATGCAGTGTAGGCCTGCCCTCAGAGTGTCACTGCTAGAATAATACAAGCTGGAATAGATTGATTAGAAGTAGTTAGCACATTCCAAGGGACCATTCAAGGTGAAGTGGCCTGTTAACACCCCTCCAGTCATAGGGAGGAGAAGGAAGGTGGTGGGAAAATAGTTGCGTGAGGGTGCGGGGGAGAATTGGTATTGGGTTACAGATTGTTGTAATAAACCATAAATCCAGTGTCTTTAGTCAATCCATGATTTTTAGTGGTTAGCAAAGTTAGGAATTTAAGCTCGCAGGCTCAGCTTTTGAAAGTGTTGTGCTGACTTCCTTTGAGGATCAGGACTGATAGGTCAGAGAGAGTGATCACTTTATAAAAAGTGTTCACTCACAGGTAATGTGGTGGTTTTGTCTTTTATCATTTTCCTCATTCAAGAGCATAGTGATTATCTGGTTTCACCAACATAGTTGTCATTGGTGCATTTAGTGCACTGGATGAGGTATACTACGTATTGTGATAAGCGTGTGTAGGACCCATGGATCATGAAAGGTGTGTTGTGTGGGGTGTTGATCATCGTAGCAGTGAAGATATGTCTGCAGGTTTGTGTTTGTTGTTCTGGCAGGGTCTGGTGCTGCTTGAGTTGGTGTGTCCTCATCAGTGGGGAGCTTGCTTCTGACAATGAGCTTGGAGAGATTGGGGAGTTGTTTGAAGGCAAGACGGGTGCAGAAAATATTTCTTTTAAGATGCAGTTCCCACTGAGTATGGGTTGTAGTTGTTTGATTATACAGGTCCCAGTGTGGGGTGGCAGGTCGCAACTAAGGGTGTGTGGTCATAGGAAGTTTTATTTCTGTACTAAAGCAGGTTTTCTTGGGGTAAGGTGGCCCATTTGGTGATTTGCTCTACTCCTCTGGTGGAGTGTCCTTGTCTGGTGAAGTCGGTTTTGAGTGTGTTAAGGTATATATCCTGGACTTTCTCCTTAGAGCATATTCTGTGGTATCTGAGTGCCTGGCTGTAAATAAAGATTTCTTGGTGAGTTTGGGTAGGCTACTGGATCTATGAAGGTAGGTGTGGAGATCTGTGGGTTTCCCATATATAGTTGCCTATAGGGTTTCATTGCTGGAGCTGATTGTAGTGTCCAGGAATTTGATGCTGGTGTGAGAGGATTCTAGACAAAATTTAATGGATGGGTGGTGTTTGCTGAAGTTGTGATAGAAATTTATGAGGGAGTTAAGTCATCTCTCCAAAGGATGAAAATATCATTGATGTATCTCAGGCATATCATTGATTTTGTGGTACATTTGTGAAGAAATTCTTCTTCAAGGTAGCCCATGAAGAGGGTGGCATATTGTGGAGCCATCCTAGTACCCTTGGCTGTCTCTCTAATATCCAGGACTGACACAGCTACAACTACACTTAATCCAGTCATGCAATACAAAGTCCATACATAAGATGCCAATTATATCAAGAGTCCTAGTACATTGCATAACACAATGTGCAACATTGCATAACATATTACAAGTCTATACAATTCTATAGACGTAGAAATATAATATATTTTCAATATATCCCGTATTTTTAAATGTTCTCAAAAGGTGACATTTAATAAGGCTAGCAGCACAAAATCTTTCCCCCTATTCTGAGTAACCGAATGGAAGGATATTTTGGCATGAGTTGTTAATGAAGCTTTCTGCATTAATTTAGGTGATTTACATGTGCTTTATTGGACTTTTCTCATCACATAGTTCTGCCCATTTCCTCCCTGACTCCAAGCCCTTGCTTCTGGCCACACCCATATTAATTTAAATCCATTTAGCATCTGTTTGGTGCAAATGACATGATCTTCCTAAGCCAACATCCCTGCAGTTAAGTGGCTTTATGACCCATTTTCTGTCTTAGTGCAGTTTCTCCTGCTCAGCAATTTTTCCCCTTGGGAGCAGGATTTGGCCACAAGCTATTAAAATAGCTGGCATGGCTTTAAAGTAACAGATTGAAATTGTTATTTTAAGAGCTTGAGAGCTGAAATATATTGGTCTGGTACTTTCTGCACTACTTCTCTTTTTTTATATTACTGATTCATACCCAATATTTTCTTTCTTTAACCTGTTGTGCCTTAAAGGAGACTGATGATAAAACAGAATAAAATCTGTTGCCATTTTTAATACAAGTAGCAGATACAGCAAAGTCAGACTCTAAAAGGGAAAGAAACAGAACATCGTGAGGATTCATAAATGTATCTAATTTTGTATGTGACTATTTCTTTAAAAGGAATGGGGGTCTAAATGCCAGTTGGCATAAATCAGGGTAGCTCTATTGACTTCAGCAGAAATATGCGGGTTAATGCCAGCTGAGGATCTTACCCATCTGGACTAATGTGCTACTTGTGGGGAGCAAGGAACAAAAATCCACGCACCCACCCCCCCAAAATAAAATAAAATAAAATAAAAATCCACCCATCCACAAGTCTCTTTGAGGTGCCTCTACGGAGAAGTCAAAGCTTATTTTTTATCTTGATTGAGAGTTAATTAAGATAAATCCATGTTCTGCAATTGAAAAGGTAATATATCTTAAATATACAAAAAGGGAAATAAAAACTACCCAGGAAACTACAGACCAGTTAGTTTAACGTTGGTGCCAGGGAAGATAATGGAGCAAGTAATTAAGGAAATCATCTGCAAACACTTGGAAGGTAGTAAGGTGATAGGGAATAGCCAGCATTTGTAAAGAACAAATCATGTCAAACTAATCTGATAGCTTTCTTTGATAGGATAACGAGTCTTGTGGATAAGGGAGAAGCGGTGGATGTGATATACCTAGACTTTAGTAAGGCATTTGATACGGTCTCGCATGATATTCTTATCGATAAACTAGGCAAATACAGCTTACATGGGGCTACTATAAGGTGGGTGCATAACTGGCTGGATAACCGTACTCAGAGAGTAGTTATTAATGGTTCCCAATACTGCTGGAAAGGTATAACGAGTGGGGTTCCGCAGGGGTCTGTTTTGGGACCGGCTCTGTTCAGTATCTTCATCAATGACTTAGATATGGGCATAGAAAGTACGCTTATTAAGTTTGCAGATGATACCAAACTGGGAGGAATTGCAACTGCTTTGGAGGATAAGGTCAATATTCAAAATGATCTGGACAAATTGGAGAAATGGTCTGAGGTAAACAGGATGAAGTTTAATAAAGACAAATGCAAAGTGCTCCACTTCGGAAGGAACAATCAGTTTTCACACGTACAGAATGGGAAGAGACTATCTAGGAAGGAGTATGGCAGAAAGAGATCTAGGGGTTATAGTGGACCACAAGCTAAATACGAGTCAGCAGTGTGATGCTGTTGCAAAAAAAGCAAACGTGATTCTGGGATGCATTAACAGGTGTGTTGTGAGCAAGACACGAGAAGTCATTCTTCCGCTCTACTCTGCGCTGGTCAGGCCTCAGCTGGAGTATTGTGTCCAGTTCTGGGCACCGCATTTCAAGAAAGATGTGGAGAAATTGGAGAGGGTCCAGAGAAGAGCAACAAGAATGATTAAAGGTCTAGAGAACATGACCTATGAAGGAAGGCTAGAAGAATTGGGTTTGTTTAGTTTGGAAAAGAGAAGACTGAGAGAGGAACATGATAGCAGTTTTCAGGTATCTAAAAGAGTGTCATAAGGAGGTGGGAGAAAACTTGTTAGCCTCTAAGAATAGAACAAGAAGCAATGGGCTTAAACTGTAGCAAGGGAGGTTTAGGTTGGACATTAGGAAAAAGTTCTGAACTGTCAGGGTGGTTAAACACTGGACTAAATTGTCTAGGGAGGTTGTGGAATCTCCATCTCTGGAGATATTGAAGAGTAGGTTAGATAAATGTCTATCAGGGATGGACTAGACAGTATTTGGTCCTGCCATGAGGGCAGGGGATTGGACTCGAAGACCTCTTGAGGTCCCTTCCAGTCTTAGAGTCTATGAATCTATGAATATCCTAACAAGCTGGGGGGCGGGGGTGGGGAAGTAAATGTAAAAGGCAGAGATACAGCTATAAAAGGCAAAAACAAAACAACATAAATGATGATTCATTTCCAGATGGAAACTTGAATTTCACAGTAATGGCCAGCTGTCATTCAACAAATAGCATCCAAATGCTTTGCAAGGATTTTAGACTGTGATAGTTTTAAAGATATACCTCATCAATTACAAGAAATCAACATGGTAAAGTAATGCTCAAATATTGATACACTATAAGCAATCGGTGAAATTCTGGCCCAGTTGAAGCCAAAGGGAGTTTTGCCATTGACTTCAGTGGGTTCAGGATTTCACCCAATATCTTGTTTAGCCTGCCTGAAATGCTAGGTAGTCTTTTGCTGGGGTTATTTTTGCTATGCAGGAATCAGATTTTGCAAGCTATTTGCAATGATCGACATTGTTATGGCTTTTTCTGTGCAACTAATTATTAGTTTGAGTAATGTTCTAATACAAACATGAGACCTTCAACATGAATCAGGGCCCACATGTTGAGTATATTAATCTGTTGCTTTGTAGAGGCAAAAAAGGCACAGACGCACACCCCACCCCCCGCACACACACACACACTTCTACTCCATACAGTTTACAAGCTCAAACAACTGAGGTGGGGGAAAGAGATGCGGAATGAACTGTGTGTAGTTGCAAGTTGGGCAAACTTGTGTTTGTGAAATCAGCTGGGTCAGAGAACTCTGGTTCCTAGGACCCTCCATTGAGAGCCCCCAATCAATTAAAATAAGGGGCTGTTAACTTGAGCATCCCAGCTGATTTCAGTTGCTGTGGTGAACATATGGACCATCTTGTGGTTAAGGCACTTTATCTAGGCCCAAGAGATGATCTGGATTCCTTTCCGGGCTCTGCCATAGACTTCCCAAGTCACCTTGGACAAGTCATTTAATCTCTCTGTGCCTCAGTTCCTGATCTACAAACTAGACATAACAAATTGTTCTTTCTTCCCTCCATTGTCTGTCTTGCCTACTTGAATTGTAAGTTTTAGGGTCTGGCTCTTACTATGTGTTGGTACTGTGGCAAGGAAAATGGGGCCCTGATCTTGGCTGGGGTCTCCGTGTACTACCAGAATACGAATAATAATAACGAAGGGTCCACAGAACCCTTGTCCCATGTCTGTTTAGCCATTGAGACAATACTGCAGCAAATATAGGTGCCCAGATAGTTTTCATGTTACTGTACACATTGTGGGTGTACTGTAAGAGATTGTGTTAAAACACTGCTTTGCAATCCGTCTGACCACCCACATACGAAGTGTGAATTGCTGACAGTGGTGGTAATGTCACCTACTATTGTAGAGCCCATCTGATGAAGAGCATAGAGTGAAGTGATGATTTTTCCCCCCTATTGGTTGTTACTGTATATGGTATGTGATTTGTATGTTTTTGTTTTTTTTTGGCATGTAATATTGTGCAGAACCTGCAAAAAGTGGAGAACAAGTTTCGGTAGCAAAAAATATTTTAACAGGCACCTGGAAACAGAGAAGCAGAAAATAGCCTGGGAAAATATATTCTGTGAAGGCAGAGAGAACTGAAGAAGAACTGTGGCTTATTTGAAAGTTTTCCAAGAACAAGAGGAAGTAAAGGGGGCTGTAAGTGGAAGAGCTGTGCTGATGTTAAGAAAGGGAAAAAAATAAGCTGTTGTGAAGGAGTGGCTGCCCTTCACTGGTATGTAAGGGGTTAAAGCATCCCTGGGGAGGCAGCCAATAAGGAAAAGGCTTTTAGTGCCAGTTAATTAGGAGAAGGTTTATTGGAAGAGCCAATCAGGGCCAGGCTGGCCCATATAAAAGGGGGCTGTTGAGCAGAGCAGAGGGCAGTTACTCCCTGGAGTTTGAGGGAGGAGGACTGGCTGCTTAGAGGGCTGTAGCACCAGGGACAGAGCCGTGCGGGGCAGGCTCAGCAGAGTATGAGGAAGCTCCAGGCTGACGGCTGCCAGACTGAGGACCTGATACAAGGGCAGAGGAGAGGTGAGACGGCAGAGTTGGAGGAGGGGCAGCACGTGGCTGCCAGTTATAGGATCCCTGAGTCAGGACCCGGAGTAGTGGGCAGGCCCGGGTCCCCCACCACTTTTTCCCTCACTTGCCACTGCGGGGAGTGGCCAGTGTATGGGCTGCAGTTTGCCACTGAGACGAGCGTCTAGAACCTGGACTGCAGTTTGCCACTGAGGCAAATGATTGGACTGAGGACTCTCGGTCCCCTGGAAGGGGGGAAAGAACTGAGTGGGGCACAGCTGGAAGGCTGTGTCCAGAAGAGGATGACACAGTCCGGGGAGCGACATGCGTCCTGGAGGTGGAGACAGAAGTGATGACGGGCGAGACACCACCTGAGGAGGGTGCACTGGCAAACCCAAGATCATTCCCAGGATGGCCAGCAGGTGGCGCCGTGGTAGTGAGTTGAACGCCCTGTAACAGCTGAATATCAGGACAAATGTCCTAACAATGAAAACCATTTTAATCATTAGGCTTCATGCTGGTTTTACATCGATATAACTTAACAGGCTTAAGTGGAGTCCCTCCTGCTGCAGGGATATAACTGAGATCAGGATAAGGACCATAGAATCCAGAGATGAAAAATCCTAGCCTAAATTATCTAGGTTGGCTCTGTGCCAGTGCATACTGTAAACCTTTTCTGCTTACAGTTATTTGGGACACCATGTCTCTAGATCTACCCATTCAGAAGACATGCTGACAGGAAAACAGATCCCAGGCTGAGACTGAATGGATACTCTAGTTCTGAATGATCATCAGATGAGATCATTCAGTTTAGCATCTTCAGCAGCACCGAGTGCCTTATAGGCCTGGATGAGTAAGGACTACTAAAATCATTGAACTTTGTTTCTCATGAACTTGATAAGGATGTTGATTAAAAGACATGTGAGTTTCCCTTCCCTCTGAATGGAGGAAGCATGATCTATTCTTGGTGGTAGGAACAAGAGACTATTCATGTGAGTAGCAAAGAGAGTTCTACCTCCTGTGACGCTCCCAGAAGGTAGGTCTGGCACACAAGTCCCTGAACCAGGCATCATCCATACAAATCTATGGGTATGGCTACACTTGCGAGTTGCAGCGCCGGTGGAGGCTTTCCAGCGCTGCAATTAGTAAGTGTCCACACCTGCAGGGCACATCCAGCACTGCAACTCCCTGTCTGCAGCGCTGGCCGTACACCTGGCTCAGCATGGGGAATAAAGATTGCAGCGCTGGTGCTGCAGCGCTGGTCATCAAGTGTGGCCACACACCAGAGCTGTTATTGGCCTCCAGGGTATTAGCAGATATCCCAGAATGCTTTTATAAATTACTCTCTTTGTTTTGTTATGCAGCCTCTCTTTGTTTTGTTGTGAACTCGTAGCTCCGTTGATCCATTGATCCCGGAGCTGCTTATCTACAAACACAGCTCCTGTTTGCTGTGATCAATCTGTGAACAATCAAATGAGATAATGAGGCAGGCAGGGAGTGAGTGTTTGCTTGACAGAAACGGGGCAGAAGGGAGAGAGGGAGTCCGTTGGCTGCAGGCTGTTTGCAGTTAAGAATTAAGGGTAAGGGATCGGGAACATGTTCTGATTTTTTAAGGCAGGAAGGTAACACACAGTGTTGGATCCAAAAATCCACTCGCTCTCTCTCGCCTGCTCCCTGTCACACTACGCCCCACCCCACCCCCCTCTTTTGAAAAGCATGTTGCTGCCACTTGAATGCTGGGATAGCTGCCCATAATGCATCACTCCCAACAGCGCTGCAAATGCTGCAAATGTGGCCACACACCAGTGCTGGTAGCTGTGAGTATGGCCACACACCAGCACTGGCCCTGCACAGCTGGATGACCAGCGCTGCAACTACCAGCGCTGCAGATTTGTAAGTGTAGCCATACCCTATGTCATCATCTTATCCTATAGCAGTGATCATAATCATATTCTCTTTTCCTGGAAGGTAAGTGACAGTCAGGATTATTTTGTGGGATTTTGCCCACACCCATCCATGCAGGTCTTCTCCAGATAGGAGGAATGATCCTGTACTTTTCTGTTGGTTTATATGGAACATCATGGCCTGATTGGCTGTTTGAATCAATACCACCTTTGGGGATACCATATCTCTGAAGGTCCCTAGTATACTCAGGGCCACAAAAAAAACCCATTTATTTGAACTTGCTGCTCCTGAAAAGGCTCAGCATTTGGGGTTATAAGTCTCACTCCAGGAGTTTCTTGATTCATTTGAATGCCTCCCATAGTTCACCCATAACTGTGGGTGAAAAACTGTGTCTATGGTCACTTGCACCCACAAAAAACTGGTTAAGGATGGGCTGAATATCTGGTCTCTGATAAAAAATTTAACATCAGGAATGCACCAAATTACAAAGCATTTCTCCCAGTCTTTATTCATAGATTCATAGATTCTAAGGACAGAAGGGCAATTGTGATCATCTTGTCTGACCTACATAGCCTCCGAACTCCCCCAAAATAATTCCTACAGCAGATCTTGTAGAAAAAATCCACTCTGGATTTAAAAATGGTCAGTGATGGCGAATCCACCACGACCCTTCGTAAATTGTTCCAATGGTTAACTGTTCTCACCATTAAAAATTTACGGCTTATTTCCAATCTGAATTTGTCTAGCTTCAGCTTCCAGCCATTGGATCATGTTATACCTATCTCTGCTACACTGAAGAGCCCATTATTAAATATTTATCCCCCAATTCCCCCCAGAAGGTACTTATAGACTCAACCTTCTTTTTGTTAAGCTAAATAGATTGAGCTCCTGGAGTCTATCAATCTAAAACATTTTTTCTAATCATTTAATCATTCTCACAGCTCTTCTCTGAAGCTTGTCCAATTTGCCAACCTCCTTCTTCAATTGTGGGCACTGTATTCCAGTAGGGGTCACACTAGTGCCAAATACAGAGGTGAAATAACCTCTTTACTTCAACTCAACATTTATGCATCCAAAGATCGCATTAGCTCTTTTTGCCACAGTGTCATATTGGGAGCTCATATTCAGCTGATTATCTACCATGACCCCCAAATCTTTTTCAGAGTCACTGCTTCCCAGAATAGAGTCCACCATCCTGTAGGTATAGCCAACATTCTTTGTTCCCAGAGGTATACATCTACACATAGCCATTTTAGAACACACACTATTTGCTTATGCCCAGTATACCAAATGATCCAGATTGCTCTGTATCAGTGACCTGTCCTCTTTATGATTTACTGCTTCCCCAGTTTTTGGTCAAAATATCTGACTTCAGTTGTTTCAGTTTAACATCCTCCAGAGATATTAGTGGAATGGAAAGAGTATTATCACTTTATTGTGAGACTGCATCATCTGTTTTTCCCCCCCAAATACAGAACATAAATAATTTATTTAACATTTCTGCCTTTTCTGTTTTATAGATAATTTTACCATTTACATCTAGTATTCGATCAATACCATTATCAGGGTTCTTTGTATTCCTAATATAGTTTAAAAAATCCTTCTTATTGTCCTTAACTCTGCTGGCCATGGATTTCTCCCTGTGTTCCTTGGCTTCCCTTATAAATTAGCTACAATTCCTAAGTGCTGATTCATATTCATTTGTTTTTTTTACAGCTGCCATCACTTCCTGTCTAAACCAGGTTGGTTTTTTAACCAGTATATCCTTCCTCAATTGTGGGATTGTGGTTTCTTGGGCATTCAGTAAAGGTGTTCTTAAATTATTCTCAATTATCATTCACATTTTTCTCATTACGTTTCCTCCCAGTTGATTTGGCTCATACCTGTTTTCAGCTTTTTTAAATTGGCCCTCTTAAAGCACCAAGTGTTTATATTGGTGTTCTGAACTTTATTCTGCTTCCACATTATAAATGTGATCAAGTCATGATCACTTATACCTAAGCTATCATTAACTTTTACTTCTGTGATCAGTTCTTCTTTGTGTTAGGAGGAGGTCTAATGTTGAACTGCCACCATGCTTGCTGCAACACTTTTTGAGTTAGGATATTGTCATCTATAATTACTCCTGAGGGAATTCTGCATCAAAATATTGAAAACTCTGCACAATATTTTAAAATTCTGCTAAATTTTGCATATTTTGTCAAAATAACACAATATAATCACACCAGTTTCAATTATTTTTGGTCATTTATTTCAAAATACCTGTCAGCAAGGTACAGAAAAGATTCAGGAAATGTTTTTTGACAGATAGATTCCTTACTAGGCATATTAATAGAGAACTCTAATAATTCATTTGAACTACAATACAGAACCGTATTTCCCACACCCTTCTGAAGCTGTGCAAAAGCTTGAGGAGTCAGAGGTAATGGAGGAGCTGAGGTAGAGAGAAGTAAATTTCTGGGAAGGAGCCTGGGTGTAAACTTGGAAGGTTGTTGGGTATGGGTGGGAAAAGTATGGAACAGGGTTTTTTTTGTGGGGGACAGGGAGGGATTGTTAGGGAGCTTCCCCTATGCAGACCCTGGCTGACTCTTAGCCTCTCCCGTTCAGTCAGGTACATCTGCCCCCATCCCCATGTGTTCCTGCATCCCCATGTGTCCTTGCACCCTCTGTCCATGTGTCCCTCCACCCCCACTCAGACACCCACTCCCCACATCCCTATGTGGCTCTGTACCCCCTTCCCCATGTGTCTCTGTGCCCCCACCTAATCACTCCCCTGTCCCTATGTAGCTCTCTACCCCCTCCCCCATCCTCCTGTGTCTCTGTGCCCCCACCCAGCCACCCCCGTCCATTTGTAACCCTGTACCCCTTCCCCCATCCCTATGTGTCTCTGCACCTCCCTCCCCCCAGTGGCCATGTGCCTTCACTCCCATTCAGTCCCTGCCCCAGTCTGTCCCCCATCATGAGCCCTTATGAGACCCTGTCTTACCCCCGCCCCAGCACCCCACACTGTCTGTCTCCCCATAACCCCTGTCTCCTGTTCTGGACTGCTGCAAAGAGGGCACTGCAGGCTCTCACTCTCTCTCTCTTTCCTCTCTGGTGGGGCGCTGCTGCTTTGTTCTATTGCTACAGCGCCCTCTGCAGGGCAAAAGGTGTAACTGCAGCAACATTTCAGCAGAGCTTTTTTCTGTGCAATAAAATTAAAATATGCGGGGCTCATTAATTCTGCACACATGCAGTAGCGCGGAATTCCCCCAGGAGTATATAATGCTTAGAAATTCCAAGGATGTTTTCTACTGGCAGCATGAGACCTCCAGCATATATCGCTCAAATTGAAGTCCCTCCTGATCACACAGGTTTGTTTCCCTACACATTATATATAGATGCATAAGGAGCCAGTCATCCTGTTCTCTAGTGTGATTTGATGGTCTGTAGTGATACCCACCAGTACCCCACCATGTGCTTTATCTATTAGGACATTGATCCCTAAGCATTCAAGATCATTTTCTTCCAAGTTATCAGTGACTTGGAAACAGGTACTGCCATTTTTGATGTAGAGTGGCACTCTCCCACTCCTTTTCCCACTAAAACCTTCCTAAATAGATTATAATTATTGATTTTTAACGTTCCAATCATCCCACCAGTTTACATTCCTTCACCTAATAAGCTGTTCTCCATCTCACCATGTATTTTTATAAGGTTCATTTTCTGTCATTTTTCAGTTCCATTTTTTGGCAATTGGGGGTTGATCATTTTGGATCATTTGGATCATGATTTCACTCACACTGGCTAAATTAGTGCTGTTAACCTAGCGTAAGAGAGATCAAAATACATTTCTTATAGTTGACCTATATGGAGCCATCTCTATCCTTAATGTACTATGACTAATTTATATTTTCTAGGGCATAAACATTAATGTTTATTTTTAAGGGAGAGGAAGTTCCTGGTGATTATAGCAGTGACCTGATTCCTGGATTTCCTTGTTCTGCCACAGATTAGCTTTGTATTAGGCAAATCACACAGCATCTCTCTACTTTAGTTTACCCTTTTGTTAGAATAATACTTACCTCACAGGTGTATAAGGCTTAATTATTGTGCATGAAGTGCTTTGAGATCCTTAGGTAGAAGGCTCTTCATAAGTGCAAAATACATTATTATTACTCTATAGTCTTCAAATAAGTTTTCAATGGTGTCAATAATATCATAATAATCTCTATGTATATATGCCTCTCGCTTTCTTATTGTGTTTTCTATATTTCTCGGAAAACACTGTGTTCCACTATCAGAATAAAGTCTCAGATCCCAGCAAAGATCAATTAAGATGTCAATTAATGAAGAGAGGCAAACAGGTAACTCAGTCATTGGGGGTTTTATAGCTGGTCAGTCGGATGAGGCTCAGACCACTAAGTCACGGGATGAATGTCACAAGACGAAATCTCTGCAAATAAGGGACATGAGCAAAGGAGGAAGTCAGTTCTGCTAGCAGATTTATGGGTTGGCAAAGTAAGTATAATTATACTCTTTAGGGTGAACATCATGCCACTAGCTTCCCCCTCTTAATCACAATACTATATATTTTTTTCTCATCTATGAATAATAAAAGAGATCCTCCTAGCACTTATCATTGTTAGAATGAATAAGATTTAAAGTCCACCCCTTGAGGTGTTGGATTGGTTGTAAAATGATTAAGAACTGTCGTAAAAATCTCGCCAGCCTACTGCTAAAGCAGTTCACATGGAGAATCTCTGAGGAAATGCAGAGATGAAAAATTTGAACTCGGTGAAATATCTAGCTTGGTCCTACCTTCATTTGGGGATTATATATAGCCTTATCTAATAAAATAAGTATCCTCTTAATTGTACATAAGGAGCTTTTTGATCCAAATTTATTTCTACCATACATGGGATGTTTCCTTACCCTTTATTATTGTACATTAATCACACTATAAATGCTAGATCATGAAACTGAGGCTATGGAAAACATTAAACCTGTCAAAAGAATTACTCTCACATTGACCACAGCATCCTTGCCCTACTGTGTTTCATTGCCATTAACTTTGGATTTTTTATTCACATTCAGACCCTTGCAGACTGAGAGCTATGGCCCTTGTCTTGTACGGTTAGAAGTGGCATAAAAGTTCTGGCCCATCCAAACCCATTTTTGGGGAGGAGGCTCTAGGCTTGTTCTGATTCTCTCATTACTCACCCGTCAAAGCTCTGAAAAAGGAAATATGTCCATTTTCTTCAGCTCAGCAACCTGGAACTTCCAAAAGTGACTCACTTCTCAGCATGAGTAAACTAAAACTATGAACTTTATTTCCCATTTCTGAACCTCCTGATAGGAGCAGCCTTCTTACATGTAAAACAGCAGCTCTTATGTCCTCTCATGGATTGGTAACTGGTTAAAAGATAGGCAGCAAAGGGTAGGAATAAATGGTCAGTTTACAGAATGGAGAGAGATAAATAGTGTATCCCCCAGGGCTCTGTACTGGGCCCAGTCCTATTCAACATATTCATAAATGATCTGGAAAAAAGGGTAAACAGTGAGGTGGGAAAATTTGCAGATGATACAAAACTAGACTGCAAAGAGATACAAAAAGATCGCTCAAAACTGGGTGACTAGGCAACAAAATGGCAGATGAAATTCCATGTTGATAAATGCAAAGTAATGCACATTGCAAAGCATAATCCCAACTACACATATAAAATGGTGGGGTCTAAATTAGCTGTTACCACTCAAGAAAGAGATCTTGGAGTCATTGTGGATAGTTCCCTGAAAACATCCACTCAATGTGCAGCAGCAGTCAAAAAAGCAAACAGAATGATGGGAATCATTAAGAAAAGGATAAATAATAAGACAGAAAATGTCATATTGCCTCTATATAAATCCATGGTATGCCCACATCTTGAATACTGTGTGCAGATGTGATTGCCCCATCTCAAAAAAAAATATATTGGAATTGGAAAAGGTTCGGAAAAGGGCAACAAAAATGGTTAGGGATATGAAACATATGAGGAGAGATTAATAAGAATGGATTTTTCATCTTGGAAAAGAGACTACTAAGAGGGGATATGATAGAGTCTATAAAATCATGACTGGTGTGGAGAAAGCAAATAAAGAAGTGTTATTTACTCATTCTCATAACACTAGAACTAGGCGTCACCAAGTGAAATTAATAGGCAGCAGGTATAAAACAAAAGGAAATGTTTCTTCACACAACGCACAGTCAACCTGCGGAACTCCTTGCCAGAGGATGTTGTGGAAGCCAAGACAATAACAGGGTTCAAATAGGAACTAGATAATTCATGGGGGATAGGTTCATTAATGGCTATAAGCCAGGATGGACAGGGATGGTGTCCCTAGCCTCTGTTTGCCAGAAGCTGGGAATGGATCACTTGGTGATTACCTGTTCTGTTCTCTCCCTCTGGGGCACCTGGCATTGGCCACTGTTGGAAGTCAGGATACTGGGATAGAAGGACCTTTGATCTGACCCAGTATGGCCATTCTTGTGTTCTTATATGAAAAGTTGGAGTGTACTGTAATGTATTAAATTTGGAAGGGGAGAATTCACTCCAGTTGTTTCACTACCCCTTTTATAGGAAGGATGGGAAGCATAGTAAGTAGGCAGTAGGGACTCTGAGCAGAGAGACCTATATCCTATGAAAGCTTTCTCATTTTAATTTATTTATTGTATTGTGGTAGCACCTAGGAACCCTAGTCATGGCCCAGGATCCCATTTAAATAAATAAAAATTAAAATAATAGGAGATATACCAATCTTCTAGAACTGGAAGGGACCTTGAAAGGTCATTGAGTCCAGCCCCCTGCCTTCACTAGCAGGACCAATTTTTGCCCCAGATCTCTAAGTGGTCCCCTCAAGGATTGAGCTCACAACTGTGGGTTTAGCAGGCCAGTGCTCAAACCACTGAGCTATCCCTCCCCCTGAGGGATTGTGCTAAGTGTTGTACAAACACAAAGATGGTGCCTGTCCAAAGGGACTTATCTAGTTTGTTTTATTTAAAGGTGGAACCTGAACACAGTGAAGGCTGAGAGCTAGTCAATCTGCTATAGTAGGTTGTTCTACACCCAAGAATCTTATCTTGAGCCCATCCAGGCACGTCCAAAAAGCCCAGGCTAAGATTTTCTGGGCTAGTGCCCAGATCCACAAAGGTATATTGGTGCCTAACTTCCACTGAAATTCAATGGAAGTTAGGCACCAAAATACCTTTGTGGATCTGGGCCTAGGTTCTTCATGTTGGACTCCTACATCCATATTTTGGCATCTAAACAAGTGACCTGGATTAAAATCAACATCAACAACAAACCATGAGTCTCTTCTAAAATCAGGGGGAGCTGCTGGGTGATCAGCAGTTTTGAAAATCACACTACTTATTTAGGTGCCTAAATATGGACTGAACCAAATCTCCAAACTGTTTTCTTCAACTGAACAGTTCTCCTCAGCTGAACTCATAAAGACAATCAAATTAAATATAAATGGAGATAGACTACAAGACTTTTTCTTGAAAGCCTGAATTGCTAGCAGCTTAATAAACATAAAGCTAGTGTTTAGCATTAGGAGCACACTTGTTATTTTCCCACCCAGTGAGCGTTGGATGTTAACTACTTCCCAGCAATGAAAAATATCACGTGTATGTTAGGATCCAAAGTGCATGTTGTGCTTCTGAAATGAGAGAGTCGGCACCAAGGATTTATCTAACAACAAAGCTGATGCCTTAGGTTAGTATCACTGATTGACATACAATGGTTTCCCTGCTCTCCGGTTCTGAACCGACAATGTCAGTTTCATTCAGAGGTGCATCAATGCCAGAGACAGAATGATTGGAGAGAACAGTGTATGGGAAGACCAGGCTTTTTTGACTACCTGCTTTGAGCAGGCTTGAATAACATGATGGTTACAATTCCAGGAGCTGCCAAGGATTTGCCTATTCTATTTGTAGTGCTACCAATACTAGTATTTCAGTAATATCTAGAGGACTCGAGCAAGATCAGGGCCCCTTTGTGCTAGGCACTGTACAAACATATAATAAGAGACAGACCCTGCCTCAAAAAGCTTATAATCTAGTGGGGACCACATCCTGGAAGAAATCTTTCCTGAACCCCCTCTTCTCACCAAGCTCAACAACAGAAGCAAGCTCCCCACAGACCAGCACACACCAACTCAAAGTGGCACTAGTTCCTGCCATAACAACAGATGCAAAATCTGCAGACATAACTCCACTGCTGTGATGATCAGTACCTCTCACAGCACACCTTTCAAGATCCATGGATCTTACACATCTGTCTCAACATGTTGTACATGTCATCCAGCACATCAGATTCCCCAACAGCAGTTATGTGGGTGAAACCAGACTCTTGAACGAACTCATGCAGAAAAATGATAAAAGACAAAAACACCCTATCACCTGTGGGCAAATGGTTTTCACAGAACAGTTATTCCATATCTGACCTCTCAGTCCCCATCCTCAAAGAAAACTTGCACAATACCTTCCAAAGAAGGGCCTAGGAACTTAAATTCATAGCTTTGCTAGACACTAAAAACCATGGACTCGATAGAGGAACTCATTTTATGTCTCTTTACAAAAATCTATAACCCACTAACCCTCCTTTGTCCTATGACTGGAGTTTGTTAGTGGCCAACTTCATTTTGAATGGTCCCTCACAATATGTGTTAGCTCCCATGCTTAGAGAGACAAGGTGGGTGAGGTAATCTATTTCATTGGACCAGCTTCTGTTGGTGAAAGAGACAAACTTTCAAGCTTACACAGAGCTCTTCTTCGGGTCTGGGAAATGTACTCAGCATGTGACAGCTAAATACAAGTTGAAACAGGTTGTTTAGCAGAAGTAAATGCATAATTTAAGGGACCATTCAAAGTGAAGTGGCTCATTAACAGCTCTCCAGTCATGGGAGGAAAAAAACCTCCTTCGCATAACAATCTGTTCCACCTAGTATTTATCTGTGATGCTCTGATTACCTTTCCCAGGACCAAAGAAGAATTCTGTGTAGCTCAAAAGCTTGTCTCTTCCACCAACAGTAAAAGATATCTCACCCACCTTGTCTCTAACGCAGAGAAAGGAAGTTTTATTATCCCAGTTTTTTAGATGAAGGACTGAGATATAGAGAGATTATGACTTGCCCAAAGTCAAACAGAAAGTCAGTGTCAAAGCCAGAACCTCCTGGTATCCATGCGACTATCCCAACTAGGCACTGACTCCATGGGTGCTCTGGGACTGGAGCACCCACAGGGAAAAATTAGCGGGTGCTCTGCACCCACCGGCAGCCAAGCTCCCCTCACCGCCCACCCCACCTCCTGCACCCCGTGTGCGCTGCATCCCTGCTCCTCTGCCTATCTCCCAGCTCTTCCCGCCCGGCCGCCACCAAACAGCTGTTTGGCAGCATTAGCATGCTCCGAGAGGGAGGGGGAGAAGCAGGAACGTGACGTGCTCAGGGGAGGAGCAGGGAGGGGGTGGAGTTGGGGCAGGGACCTTGGGGAAGGAGTTGGAATGGGGGCGGGGCAGGGGTGGGAAGAGGCAGGGCAGGGGCAGGGCATCCTGGAAGGGGTGGAGTGGGGGCGCGGGGGCAAAGGGGGATGGAGCACCTATGGGAAAGAGGGGAAGTCAGCACCTGTGATCCCAAGACCGTCATTCTAGGACTTTCACAGTTGTTGCCACTGGTGGTAGCAAGGGTGGGAAAAGACCCATGTAGATACAACTACTTTTTCCTTATGGAAGACTGCCACAGTTGGAATCTGCAGAGATGCTTGAGCTGGGAGGACCCAACTAGTATAAAACAAAGGGTGCTGCTGGTACATTTTCATTGAGGATTCCCTTTGGAAATCACTCCTTGCCTCCTTGATCTTGCAGAACCTCAGTTTGTTAACCTTTTGGGATGCTGCAAAGAACACCCTCCCCCCACCCCCGGCATTCAGGGAGGGAGACTGGATAGAGGGTTGGCATTTGGGTAGTCTTATTTAATAGCAGAGAAATAGTAGTATGATAGCAATGCATCATGCTCACATTGTCAATTTTATTTTGCAAAATTTAAACCTGATAAGTTGCCTTGTGTCTGGGATCAGAGCTCTGCTAGAAATCTAAATAAATAATTACATCATACTCTCCCAGAGTAAGAATTTGCAAGAAGGGTCTAAGGATAGAGATTTTTGGCCACATCCAAAGCCCATTAAAGTCAAATGGGAAAGCTGCTGCTGTTGACTTGAGTGGGTTTTGGATAGCAACCCTTGCCCTGCATGAGATGCTTACTGTAGGACATAAGTGAAGATTTTTGAGGATATGGGTGTAGTGTTCCCTTTCTCTGAGTATGGGTAAGGAAATGAACCATCAGCCTTTGGTCAAACTGAGGTTTGAAGAACTGGGATTTAGAATAACATTTTGGAAGATAAGGTATTTAAAAGTGAACAAAACAACAAGTCTGCTCATCCCCTGTAAAATCTGAATATAGTGAGACACGGCTCATGAATTAGTAGTTTGAACAAGAGAGAGACAAGGAGCGTGAGGTGATATCTTTTATAGGACCAACTTTTGTTGGTGAAGAGGACAAGCTTTTGAGCTTCACAGAGCTCTTCCTTGGGTTTAAAGAAGACAGGTGTGTATATCAATATTCTTTCCAGTGTTCAGATAAAGCAAACAAAACTAAATAATGCAATGAACCTCTTTCAATGGCAACTGCAGCTACATACAGATTGTTAGCTCAAAGGAAATGGAAAAGGCTGGTGGGAAAGAGAGGGGTGAAATGTTAAATATATACTTTAAAATATTGATAGGGATGACAGAGATGTGACAAGGCTAGTAAGCAATGTCAGAATTCTAGCAATACCAAACAAACAAACAAATCTACAACTACCCGTAGGGAATGCATTGAGTCTGATTCTGTTCTTATTCACCTGTTAAGAAATGCTGGATTTTTTAAGTTACCTAAGAGAATACAGAATCATGGCTTGAAGATGAATTCAGATGCACTGATGTCTTGAACAAAGAAAACTGTCAAAGCCCCGAAGAATCAATGTATTTTTGATCAGACTAATGATAACTATGGAACAATGACAAAAAAAATCAGGAATCTACCTGATAAAGGTTTTGTCTAATTCTGCTGCATGTTTAGTTCAGTGTTTTTGGCATATTGTTATTCTGACACTGCTGAGAAATTTACTAGATAAGCCAGAGAGAAGAACCATCTGCTGATTTTTATTGGAGGAGCATATGGTTAGCAAATTAAGATGTGGAACTGTGAAATAATAATATAAAAGCAAAAGGATTGGGGTGTTGGTCAAGATTGAACAACTATGGCCAACTATGGTCAACTTATCAGGTTTAAATTTTGCAAAATAAAATTGACAATGTGAGCATGATGCATTGCTATCATACTACTATTTCTCTGCTATTAAATAAGACTACCCAAATGCCAACCCTCAATCCAGTCTCCCTCCCTGAATGCCGGGGGTGGGGGGAGGGTGTTCTTTGCAGCATCCCAAAAGGTTAACAAACTGAGGTTCTGCAAGATCAAGGAGGCAAGGACCTCTATGGTGGCATTTTCAGAAATGCTCCCAGTTCCACGCACAGGGCCAGGTAGGCAGGCAGAGCTTCAGAGTCTCAATGCGTGGATGAGATGATGGTGTAGAGAGGAGGGGTTCACGTTCATTAGGAACTGGGGAAACTTCTAGGATGGGAGGAGCCTATACAGGAGAGATGGGCTCCACCTAAACCAAAGTGGAACCAGACTGCTGGCACTAAACATTAAAAAGGTTGTAGAGCAGTTTTTAAACTAGGAGATGGGGGAAAGCCGACTGCTGCAGAGGAGCGTCTGGATCGGACACAGACTTCTCTTAGGGGAGAGTCTGATGATAGAGAATTTCTAGGTTATAGTCAGGAGCAGAGGACTGAAAAGTATAATGTAAGGGCCGGATCAGATGATAAACAGTCACATAAAAAAGAATCTGGCACATCAGAAAAAGGCAGGCTAATAAACAGGGACAAGTTTTTAAAGTGCTTGTACACAAATGCCAGAAGTCTAAATAATAAGATGGGTGAACTAGAGTGCCTTGTGATAAAGGAGGATATAGATATAATAGGCATTACAGAAACCTGGTGGACTGAGAGCAACCAATGGGACACAATCATTCTGGGGTACAAAATATATCGGAAGAAACAGAACAGGTCGTGCAGGGGGAGGAGTGGCACTATATGTGAAAGAAAGTGTAGATTCAAATGAAGTAAAAATCGTAAGCGAATCCACATGTTCCATAGAGTCTCTATGGATAGAAATTTCATGCTCTAGTAAAAATATAACATTAGGGATCTATTATCGACCACCTGACCAGGACAGTAATAGTGATGATGAAATGCTAAGGGAAATTAGGCTATCAAAATTAAGAACCCAATAATAGTGGGGGATTTCAATTATCTCCATATTGACTGGGAACATTTCACTTCAGGACGAAATGCAGAGATAAAATTTCTCGATACTTTAATTGACTGCTTCATGGAGCAGCCGGTACGGGAACCCACAAGGGGAGAGGCAACTCTAGATTTAATCCTGAGTGGAGCGCAGGAGCTGGTCCAAGAGGTAACTATAGCAGGACCGCTTGGAAATAGTGACCATAATACAATAGCATTCAACATCCCTGTGGTGGGAAGAACACAACTGCCCAACACTGTGGCATTTAATTTCAAAAGGGGGAACTATACAAAAATGAGGGGGTTAGTTAGACAAAATTTAAAAGGTACAGTGACTAAAGTGAAATCCCTGCAAGTTGCGTGGGCCCTTTTTAAAGACACCATAATAGAGGCCCAACTTCAATGTATACCCCAAATTAAGAAAAACAGTAAAAGAACTACAAAAGAGTCACCGTGTCTTAACAACCATGTAAAAGAAGCAGTGAGAGATAAAAGGACTTCCTTTAAAAAGTGGAAGTCAAATCCTAGTGAGGCAAATAGAAAGGAGCACAAACACTGCCAACTTAAGTGCAAGAGTGTAATAAGAAAAGCCAAAGAGGAGTTTGAAGAATGGCTAGCCAAAAACTCCAAAGGTAATAACAAAATGTTTTTTAAGTACATCAGAAGCAGGAAGCCTGCTAAACAACCAGTGGGGCCCCTTGATGATCAAAATACAAAAGGAGCGCTTAAAGACGATAAAGTCATTGTGGACAAACTAAATGGATTCTTTGCTTCAGTCTTCATGGCTGAGGATGTTAGGGAGATTCCCAAACCTGAGCTGGCTTTTGTAGGTGACAAATCTGAGGAACTGTCACAGATTGAAGTGTCACTAGAGGAGGTTTTGGAATTAATTGATAAACTCAACATTAACAAGTCACCGGGACCAGATGGCATTCACCCAAGAGTTCTGAAAGAACTCAAATGTGAAGTTGCGGAACTATTAACTAAGGTTTGTAACCTGTCCTTTAAATCGGCTTCGGTACCCAATGACTGGAAGTTAGCTAATGTAACGCCAATATTTAAAAAGGGCTCTAGGGGTGATCCCGGCGATTACAGACCGGTAAGACTAACGTCGGTACCGGGCAAATTAGTTGAAACAATAGTAAAGAATAAAATTGTCAGACACATAGAAAAACATAAACTCTTGAGCAATAGTCAACATGGTTTCTGTAAAGGGAAATCGTGTCTTACTAATCTATTAGAATTCTTTGAAGGGTCAACAAACATGTGGACAAGGGGATCCGTGGACATAGTGTACTTAGATTTCCAGAAAGCCTTTGACAAGGTCCCTCACCAAAGGCTCTTACGTAAATTAAGCTGTCATGGGATAAAAGGAAAGGTCCTTTCATGGATTGAGAACTGGTTAAAGGACAGGGAACAAAGGGTAGGAATGAATGGTAAATTCTCAGAATGGAGAGGGGTAACTAGTGGTGTTCCCCAAGGGTCAGTCCTCGGACCAATCCTATTCAATTTATTCATAAATGATCTGGAGAAAGGGGTAAACAGTGAGGTGGCCAAGTTTGCAGATGATACTAAACTTCTCAAGATAGTTAAGACCAAAGCAGATTGTGAAGAACTTCAAAAAGATCTTACAAAACTAAGTGATTGGGCAACAAAATGGCAAATGAAATTTAATGTGGATAAATGTAAAGTAATGCACATTGGAAAAAATAACCCCAACTATACATACAACATGATGAGGGTTAATTTAGCTACAACGAGTCAGGAAAAAGATCTTGGCGTCATCGTGGATAGTTCTCTGAAGATGTCCACGCAGTGTGCAGAGGCGGTCAAAAAAGCAAACAGGATGTTAGGAATCATTAAAAAGGGGATAGAGAATAAGACTGAGAATATATTATTGCCCTTATATAAATCCATGGTACGCCCACATCTCGAATACTGTGTACAGATGTGGTCTCCTCACCTCAAAAAAGATATTCTAGCACTAGAAAAGGTTCAGAAAAGGGCAACTAAAATGATTAGGGGTTTAGAGAGGGTCCCATACGAGGAAAGATTAAAGAGGCTAGGACTCTTCAGCTTGGAAAAGACTAAGGGGGGACATGATAGAGGTATATAAAATCATGAGTGATGTTGAGAAAGTGGATAAGGAAAAGTTATTTACTTATTCCCATAATACAAGAACTAGGGGTCACCAAATGAAATTAATAGGCAGCAGGTTTATAACAAATAAAAGGAAGTTCTTCTTCACGCAGCACACAGTCAACTTGTGGAACTCCTTACCTGAGGAGGTTGTGAAGGCTAGGACTATAACAATGTTTAAAAGGGGACTGGATACATTCATGGTGGCTAAGTCCATAAATGGCTATTAGCCAGGATGGGTAAGAATGGTGTCCCTAGCCTCTGTTCGTCAGAGGATGGAGATGGATGGCAGGAGAGAGATCACTTGATCATTGCCTGTTAGGTTCACTCCCTCTGGGGCACCTGGCATTGGCTACTGTCAGTAGACAGATACTGGGCTAGATGGACCTTTGGTCTGACCCAGTACGGCCTTTCTTATGTTCTTATTGAAAAGGGTTCAGGGTTCTCTCTGTAGAGGAAAAAAATCATCAATTTTTCTGTATAGAATGCATCACAAAGCAGAGAACCTCCACTAAAAGTGTGTTATGAATGTAACAGTCTTAGAAACTTTTCCTCCCTCTTTCTTCTGTGTGTGGAACTTCCCTTTGTGTCAAAGGGTTAGTGAGAGACTTTCTCCATTAGTGGTGCCACTGCAGCTTTCAAACAGACAATGTTTTCAGATTGCTTTTCGCTGTCTGCTAATGGTTCCAAAAAGGTGTAATTAGTTACTTAGGGCTAGATTGTGATGTTTAACCAAGGCTCAATGCTGGGTCAAGAGCCACCTTTCACCCTAGCAGGACACATGGCTCAACCTATGCCTCCCAAGCCCTGACTGACTTCAGCTCAGTTATGCCTGAATTTACCGCAGTGTAAGGGAGTGGAGAATCATGCCAAATGCCTCTGACAGAAAAGTTCCTGAATCATAACTGTTATGTGTTTGGCATTTGCTATATTTAACACCATAACATAATGTTTGTATAATGACCACACCACACCTGAAGATGGGGGAACGTTGTCTGGGTTTACTGAAGGAATGTAGCAGTGCTTTATGGTGGGTGGGGTGGGAGGTGGTCAGCTTTGCAGTGCTCACTCACCCCCAGGGAATGTAAGGCCGGAAGGCTTTAAAGGTGCAAGCCCTGGCCGTTGGAAGCCCTTTCTCCACACGATAGGCAAGGCAACACCAACCCTCCTTCCCTCCCCTAGAAGTGTGAATATCAGGTTAGGTTAGGACCTGCTGTGGCTATTGCATTAGTCGCTCCTTTTTAGAGGCGCTGGAAAGGAAATTTTACCTCACCACAATATTGATTTAGGTGGAGTGAGGATATTTGCTTTCCTCCCAGCAGGTGTCAGGGAGGATCCATTATGGTGAGGAGAAAAGGTGGTTAGACTATATGTCGCAACTTATTTTGCAAGTGTGGGTTGGATGTACAGTGCAGGTACTCCATAGAGAACTCCTCCAGTGACCAGATAAATGGCCTGGTAAAGGATTTTAAAGGATGTGATAATTAAAGGAATGGAATTGGTGGGGGGAGGGTTTCAGGACTCCTATGATTGGTATGACAGGGAGCCAACCCCCATTCTTATAGCCCACCTTAACCCTCCTACAAGATGGGGAGATGGTAATGTCCAAGCCATGGGTTGGCTGGGTGTCCTGGATGGAAAATGAAGGGGGGCTGGTGGAAGTCATGGGTAGTTATTTGAATAAACGTGGAATTGCCTGCACTGTACACATTTATCTGCCGGGTAGTCCCAGGTATCTAATAATAAGGGGGGAGGGATAGCTCAGTGGTTTGAGTATTAGCCTGCTAAACCCAGGGTTGTGAGCTCACTTCTTGAGGGGGCTACTTAGGGATCTGGGGCAAAAATCAGTACTTGGTCCTGCTAGTGAAGGCAGGGGGCTGGACTCAATGACCTTTCAAGGTCCGTTCTAGGAGATAGGTATATCTCCTATTATTATTATTATAAAGTTGTGGCCTGATTGAATCCATATCAAGTGTCTCTTTCGGTATAGCCAGACAATGTCATTTTCTGGATCTTATAAATGGGGTGTATAATTTATCAAAGGCTTTTTGTTAATCTGTGATGTTGCCTGAGACAAAGACATTGATATTTTTCTGTTATATAGAAGAAAAAATTGCTTACTTGTAACTATTGTCCTCTTACGATATGAATTGTGATAGACAACATTTAGCTACTATGCTCTTTATTTGTTTATTATTTCTCTGATTGACATTGTTGCTTGGTAAATAGCTGCACTTAGAAACGATAGTTCCAAGCCAAAGGTCAGATCTAGATTGGCGATTTGCGTTCAGGCCTATCACTTACAAATAGTAAACACTGTAGTAAAAGACAAGAAAATGTGAATAAGCAAACTGTTCCGTTGTTTGGTTACTTTTTATAGACTGAGAAGAAAATGTTTATCTCCCATCTGCCTCAAGTTGACTTTCCACCTAGTGTAGAACATAAGGTTCATGGTCATAAATATACAGAAGAAATCCCGGTTAGCTAAAATATGTTTCCATATTAAATTGTCTTGTGTGCCCATAATGCTGAAGTTGCTTTTAGAAGTAAAACTGCCTTTTATATATAGTATCATTTTTAGAATAATTTTCACAAGAACATGGCTCTTTTCTGAAGAGGATAAAATTTAAATAAATCTTAGTGTGCTTTACTCGGTGAGATGGAATCTTAAGGTTTGTTCTTTTCACTGAATTTTACAAAGGACCAGATGCCTGGTTTGACTGCAATATGAAACATCTAATGTACAGTAATGGAAAGCAGTCAGAAATCAGGTGGCTAATGATACCCCTCACATGCCTACATGGTTAGAGAAAGTGCAAGGGCTTGAAAGGTTAGTACTTAAATCAGATTGAAAATTGTAATGGGAGTGAATCCATAGATCTGCTGTAGATGCTCCATGTTCTATAAAGAAGAGTGACCTGATGTGATTGAGAGCACTCATAGAATAGCATACAACCAGTATGCTGGCCAGTTTAGAGCTGCTCTGTAGTCTTCCAAGGATATTGAAGTCAAAACAAACTATCCCATCAGTTGTCCTGGCTGACTGTCCAGATGTTCTTGTTATGAAAATTTAATAGGAATTAAACTGGTAGGGTTTTATGGAAATTGAAAGCCTTTCTATAGGTTTCTTGAACTGTCCTAGAATTCTAAAGTGAGAATATTATTTTTTGTTGAATTCTGTAGGATGGCTCAATCACCAAGAGAAAAGTTATATTCTATAGGACTTTTCCATAAGAGTTACCTCTCTATACATGCTACCACCATTTCTAACAAAAACTCAGTGTAAGAGTTAGCACTGTTGGTATTCTGCAATATGAACCTTCATGGGACCCAGATATTTGGTTGCATTTTTCATCAACAGTCTTGTGGTCAAAAGTGTCCTCTGGCAGGATAAAGGGAGGGAAGAATTAATATTGGGATACCAGTCAATATGAGTAGCTGTTTGTCTTCCTTGTTAAAGAACCACAATATCCTTTTTCCCCCTCCAGGGTTATGTTTTTATATTATAATTAAAGCAAATTTTCTATGCAATTATAATTTACTAACATTTTCAAAATAGATAAATAAACTTTAAATGTAAAAACAAAATGGTGTTCTAATTGTTGAAGGAGAGGAGTTGCCGGCTAGAATACCATTGCTTCTTTAATGAAGTGCAGACTTCTCTATCCCTTATCTGAACCAGTGGACACTTAAGCTTCTGTCTGCTTTGCAGCAGTCTGCATTTTTGTGGTGTTGGATTTTTAGCCTTCTGTCCCTATCATTTTTTTAAAAATTATAAAGTGTTACTTTAAAGTTGTCTGGCCTTATTCTCTGATAGACTGATTGGTGTTACACCAGCAGATATCTAAGCCCATGGAATGTAACCATTCATCCTAAAGCCAGCTGAGCTATTAATATTTTTTGTCTCCTTTTTGACTCACTTCCTCAAGAAAGCTGCCCACTAAGCTGAGCGAAAGTATCAGGAACAAAAATGACAAATTAAAATTGGTAGAAATATATTTGTAGGTCAACGGAGAACTTCCTTCATTGTAATCTCTTCTAGTATGTGCAGTGAGAAAGGGGTGGTTCTTGCCATACTTTCATAGGATTTAAGGCCAGAAGGGACCATTATGATCCTCTCATCTAGCCTCCTGCATAACACAGGGCATAGAATTTCACTCAGTAATTTCAGCATCAAGCCTATAATTTAAGGTGGAGGTAGACCATGTCTCTTAGAAAGATATCCAGTTTTAATGTAATTACTTCAAGTGATGGAAAATATACCACATGCCATGGCAAATTTTGCCAATGATTAATTGCTGTTAATAATTTGCACCTTATTTCCAGTCTGAATTTATCTAGCTGCATCTTCCACCCACTAGAGCTTGATATGTCTTTATCCACTAGACATTTCTTCCCATGTAGGTACTTATGGACTGTGTTTAATTCACCACTTAACCTTCTATTTATAGTGAGTAGGGGGGTTTTGTATAATGCCATAAATGTGACTAAACAAAGTACAAACTCCAGGTTCAGAAGAGCTTCCAATCCAAGTATCATGAAAGATTAGAAACAGCATCCAGCAAATGACTTCTTAGCTCAGTAGGCAGTGTGTCAATCTCCTAGTCTGATGGTCCTGAGTCTCAGCCTCAGAGAAGGCAATCTGGGTCTTTTTTAGAAGACAAAAGAGTTGCAGGATCCATTGGCTGGAAGTTGAAATCATCAAAATTACAACTGGAAATAAGAAACACGTTTTTAACAGTGAGGGTAATTAACCATTGGAACAGATTCCCCAGGGATGCAGCGGATTCTCCATCACTTGGAATCTCTTAATGAAAAGGGAAAGATCCTCAGCTGGTGTAAATCAGCATAGATCTATTATTGCCAATATCTTCTTTGAGGTATATAAAGTTGTAGAGTTGATGAGAACAGTTTAAAGCCAACCATGACCCAGAAATTAAAGGCTGGGGTTCTAATGTATATAATAGTATGGAGGGAGGAGAGATAAAGATGGCCACATAGTGACTTAATCAGTGTTAACTGCAAAATTAAAGAGCCTGCAGCTCTCATAAGTGTATTCAAGAGCAATGTTCTGATTAAGAAATAAATCATGTGTACCAGTGAATTTTGTTAGAGCAATTTCGAAACATATTTAACTACAAAATCTCCTTGCACAATAATAGCACTTCATCTGGGACCATTAAGGACCTAAAAAAAACCTTTCAGAGCCTCAAGGCCCATAGCAGCATATCCTCACTTTGATGCCATTGCATAAAAAAAATAATAGGCTCCTCTTTCCTAAAGTGGCCCTGGCCACAAAGGGATTTCCTGTGCCAATTACTCAGACAACTGAAACTAGTTACTTTGTCTAGTAAACGAATATCACTGTTTGATTTCCTTCAGGAAATATTGGCTTTTGAAAACTCTGGTGGAGAAAAATAGATTCCTCCCAACATCCCTTAAATTGTTTGAAGACAAGATTTATACTACAAAGAGGTCTATATAGTGGAAGGAGAACAGAGCTGAAACAGAAAATAGTGTAAAATAGCCTTTCTCTGCTTCATGAAAAATGAGAATTATGTTGTGTGTGAGGTAGTGAATTCCGCTAATTTTTTCATGTGATTAATTTGTCTAGTGTGTTTGTAGATACTATGTAAACATGCATCTAAAGAGCATCATTTAGCATGATGTGTGCTTTGCGAATTTACTTTCTAATGCAAATGGAGGCAAATATGACTGATACTAATTTATATACAAAGGGCTATGTTCAGCCCTCAATGATGTGGGCCCAATTGTCATTGACTAAATCAGGAGTTGCACGCACATACCCAAAGGAGGAATGTGAGAAAGCACTGGGCTTTTAGTCCCCATTCAGAGCAGCACTTAAGTATGTGCTAAAGTCCCTCAAAGTGAAGGTATGGAATTTAGCATGTGCTTATGTGCTGTCCTGAACCGGGGTCTTAAATATATGCTGTCAAGGTGGTTGGGGCATACATTTGGGTCTGAATTTCACATCCCCCACAGTTCAGATATGAGATTTTGGTCCTACCCATTACTAAGATGGGAGATGTTAGTAGATTTAGATCAAGGTTCAGATTTGAAATACCTCCAAAATTTGAGAGGGTTTGCTTTGGGCCCCTAATTTGTATTAAGGAGTGAAACTAAAAAAAAAAATAAAAAATAAGTAATGAAGTGTCGATAAAGTTGATTGTGACCTTTTAAGTGTGTTGCTACTTGTTACGATGTTTATGCTGTCTCAGTGTGTCTACTTCTTTGATGGAGTTACCGGCTTCAGAAATGCTGATTTAGCCTGTTTAAAAACTGGCAATAGTGCCCGTAGTAGCTAGAATAAATTTGTGGCCACCTTAAGGACTTCTAGATGTCCTTTTAAAAAATTGGGCAAAGGGGTAAAAAGAGCAACAGTAAAATAGAGCAGGGAAAGAACTAAGAAAGGTTACATGTCAAGTAATCTTTAGACTTTGATAACGTTTGATTGCGTAATAGTGTAGGCCAGAGAGCTAGCTTTTGATTTTATTTATTGTTATATATTATTTTTTTATTTATTTTATTCAGCAGTAATGCAAGTACTACGGGCCTGTATCCTGTAAGATATTTAGCATAAGGCCTGAGGCCCATGAACTTTGGCACAGATAAATGGCCTAATGGTCACCCTTATGTTTTGGGGAACTGGAAATAGTGTGTGTAAGGGGGAATTTTGTCCATAACAACATCAGCCAACCGCAGGAACATGAGCTAACACTGGCTTTTGGATAGAACATTTGCAGATACGTGATCACAAGAGGGCCATGGCAACGAATTGACGTATATGATAATTAGTGGAGATCATTAATATACTAACCTATACAAAAAGGACACATTAACTTTAGTTGGGTGAGGAAATACAAATAAAGAAGAGGGGAGAAAGCCCTGCTGAATATGCATTAGACATAGTGGCGTAAGTGTAACATACTACAAAAGTTGTATCCCAGCCTGTGTGTGGGATGGTAGAGAGATGTAGCTCTTGGGAGGTGCCAGGATGATGGCCACTAGTGATGATGAGGAAGGTGGTGGTAATGAGGAAGATGGGTATTCATTTCAGGGTATTCTGCAAGGGATGGTGTGAGCATACGGATGTGCAGATGTACATTTTGTATTACCTCTATCTACCTTGCTGGGATAGAGTGTTTGTGACTTTGCTAAATGTATTAATAAACTATTGTAAATACAGAAGGATTCCTAAAGTGTGAGTGTTGCAACTGTGCACATCAGGGTTCGAAACTGAACAGTAATTTTAATAATACTGGGACTGATCTAGGGACAAGAACTTGTCAAACCTCAAAGTGATAACTGGGAATTTTTAGGGAATCAATATAATTAATACATAATCTATAGATCGGGCTACAATGGTGTATCCTTTCCGTTGTCTTAAAGTCATTTATTTGACAGGACAATAGAAAGTTGCAGGCTAAGCTGCATTCTGGAGCAAAATATTAAAAAGTGTCCAATAATTTTAGATGCCCTACTTGAAACACATGGGCATGGGCACCCTGGTTTAAAGGCTGCTTTTGAAAATTCAGCTGCTGACACCTTCAGAGAGAAAACAAGATAGTTAAGAAACTGAACTCCAAGCACGTTGGAATCAGGGTAGATGAATAGTGTGAAATACTGGAGCGTCCTAACTCTTAACTGTGGCTTTATCCTACTTCTATAGGTATGTTACCTTTTTGTGGTGAATGTTTCTGATATCTTGTATCTCTGGTTGCCACCCAATATATATATTTACAGTCAATAATATACCTTTCACAATAAAAATCCAACTCGCAAGACCAGTTATGGGTAACTAGCAAACACTGGAGAATGTTTTATAAATTGACACGATTAGCTACAATCAAAAAAGTTCCTGTCACAAAATTGCATTTTTATTCATGTCAGAGTATTTAAGGAACTTCAAAATGTTGTTAACAGAGATGATAGAATCACAGAATATCAGGGTTGGAAGGGACCTCAGGAGGTCATCTAGTCCAACCTCTTGTTCAAAGCAGGACCAATTCCCAACTAAATCATCCCAGCCAGGACTTTGTCAAGCCTGACCTTAAAAACCTCTAAGGAAGGAGATTCCACCACCTCTCTAGGTATCCCGTTCCAGTGCTTCACCATCCTCCTAGTGAAAAAGTTTTTCCTAATATCCAACCTAAACCTCCCCCACTGCAACTTGAGACCATTACTCCTTGTTCTATCATCTTCTACCACTGAGAACAGTCTAGATCCATCCTCTTTGGAACCCCCTTTCAGGTAGTTGAAAGCAGCCATCAAATCCCCCCTCATTCTTCTCTTCTGCAGACTAAACAATCCCAGTGCCCTCAGCCTCTCCTCATAAGTCATGTGCCCCCTAATCATTTTTGTTGCCCTCCGCTGGACTCTTTCCAATTTTTCCACATCCTTCTTGTAGTGTGGGGCCCAAAACTGGACACAGTACTCCAGATGAGGCCTCACCAATGTTGAATAGAGGGGAATGATCACGTCTCTCAATCTGCTGGCAATGCCCCTACTTATACAGCCCAAAATGCCGTTAGCCTTCTTGGCAGCAAGGGCCCAGTGTTGACACATATCCAGATTCTCATCCACTGTAACCCCTAGGTCCTTTTCTGCAGAACTGCTTCCTAGCCATTCGGTCCCTAGTCTGTAACAGTGAATGGGATTCTTCCATCCTAAATGCAGGACTCTGCACTTGTCCTTGTTGAACCTCATCAGGTTTCTTTTGGCCCAGTCCTCTAATTTGTCTAGATAAAATAATGCTTTGTTCTGTTTTGATGATGAAAACAGTTACTTGTTCAATTGAGGACATCTTTGTGACATGAGTTTGAACTTTTCTGTTTCTTGTATAATTTCTAATATATTAATAATTTTGTTATTTCCCAAAAAAATCCTGGATTGTGGAAGTACACTGAGACTCAGAAGCCTGATTCTAATCTCACTCTGGTGTCAATCTGGAGTAGCACTATTGACTTCAATGGGATTACTCCACATTTAGACCATTGTGAGATCCGAATCTGGACCTATATCGCATGCTATTTTTACCCCATTAAAAATTCCTTCACGCTTAGAAAGTCTACATAAAACGCAAACACAGAGAAACAATATTAGACTTTACCACATACTTGAGTTCCTTCAGAGCGTGAATGCACAGAATTCTGCAGTTTCTGGAGAAAAGAAGGTCATAGTATTCTCATAGTATTTATAATAAATAGGGTTGACAGAGTTAAATTCTTTTACAATCATGATGAGATAATACTGATTTAAAGATTTTTTTGACTTTTATCAATTTAAAATTCACACTCGTGGGAAATTGAGAGGGGGCATCAGACAATCATTTAATGACAGACATTGAGATGCAGAAAGTTAGATCTTTATAAACCACTAAAACACAAATTATCAAAACAGCATGTCAAAATATATAAAATAAATATCCTTAAATCAAAAAAATCATACCTGTTTTTACCATTCATTCACTAGTCTACTTGTAAGAAGGCTAATTTAAAAAACGAAATCACGTGATTTTGACTCTAATAAGTTCTCAAGCAGCAATTTTCTTACTTTACCTATTTGTAAATTTTTATCATCATCAGTGGAGAATTTGTTGTTATTGTTGGTTTGCGAGTGTATGGTGAAATCAATGTTTACCAACATTTACTGTTAAAAATCTAATCCTTCCAAGCCTAATAAAAATAGGTTACAGTGGAATCACATGCCATTTGGATAGTAGTCATGGTTCTCCCCACACCAGTCAGAAACTATACAAAATGGTCCCTGCAAATATATAGTGGGCAAAATCAATGAGAGGAATGGATGGGGAAAGCAAGGGAAGATGGAAGGATGGATGAAAAGAAATGGGGAAGTAAGAAGTGGAAGAGAAAGAGAGACAGAACTGGATGGAAACCATGGCAGAAGAGATAAGAAATAGGAGAAGCGAGGGGATTGTGTGACCTCTAGAGAAGATGGCTGCCTGACTTCTGGTCTCTTCAACTCCCACCCTCACCCCCTGAATAATTCTCATCAGTGAAGGGCTCCCTGGTATCTCAATCATAATTTGCTCTTAGAAATTTACTAATTAGATGAGGAGGACCCTGTTTGTTTTGTTGTTATGGATCCTGCTGGGAAAAATAGTACCAAATTTGATCTTTTAGTTCAAGATATATGTGAGTTCTCTAAAAATGTGAGAGAAGTCAAAGCTTGTTTGACCTAATAAGTAACAAATGAGAAAAAGCCATAACACTGAAGAAGGTTAAAATGGAGACTGCTTCCTTAATGCAAAGTATAACCAGTATTGAGGCGAAACAAGAAGATCTGGAAAACTGGTAACACAGGAATAATTTGCTGTTACTGGGGGACTCCTGAAGGGCTAGAAGGACAAAAAACATAATTCATTTTCTCCAGAACACCTCCCACCCGCTATATTGCATCCCGGTTTGTCCCCTCCCTCGCCCCGCCCCCCCCCCCCGCTATATTGCATCCCGGTTTGTCTCCCTGGGGACAGGAAGGACTCATTGAGTGTCACGGGGCAAAAGAAAAGAGAACAATAATAACTCCATACCCATCATCTTTAAATTGATAAGATTTAATGACACAGTTAAGCTGATGTCTGCTGCTAGGCAAAAAGGAACATTTAAATATAAGGATTTATATGCTTTTTGTATCCAGACTTCCCTGGAAATTAAAGCAAGAAGACAGCCACATTTAATGGCATCAAGCGAGCTCTCAGGGGGATCAGATATTAACTATTGTCTCTGTTGTGCTTATAAGAAGCACATGGGATCTTTTCAGGGGAAAAGTCAATACACCGCATTTATTGAAGATACAGCAATTAGCACATGCATTTAATTACACACATACACAGACACACATGCATTTAATTACACACATATGCAGACACACATGCATTTAATTACACACACACACACACACACACACACACACACATATTGTCCTGCTAGTCGATGTTATAGTTACTAGTCCAGAGTCCGGATCAATCTTGTGGCCAGCTAGTTTGATCATGGGTAGGGAGGAACTGGGTTCTGTCAGTCACGACACGATGCTCCGGAGAAGTCTTGGCAGGACGAACCCAAAGTTTTATGGCAAGGCACACTGTTTATATAATGATTTTTTTTTAAATTGTGACTAATGAATTTTGCACTGTCATGCTGTAATCAATTGTTGTTTGTCTAGTGCTTGTTTTTTTAAACTGTTTTTTTTTATCCTGTTTAAGGGAGTTAGCCCATGCTGATTTTGATTACAGCTATTTTGTTCCCATTGATAGGTGCTTGTTTTATTTTTATAGTCGTTAATTTGCCCTTTTTTGACATTTCAATGCGGTGTGTTGTAATTTTCTGGTGCCCTTGTGTTTGTTCCTGGTTTCTTTTTAGAACATTTGGTTTGGTGATGGCCTTTATAGTTATTTTTAACACTCACATTTCTTATTTACACACAAAACTGAATTGATTTACACAGAACATTTGAACAGGAACATCAAATTGCAATGAAAGAGAAAAACAATTATTGCATTCCTTTACTTATTCTAAAATGCTAAACGTATAACAAAGTGGTGACCCTAAAGGTTTGTTACTGCCTTGATATCAGTTCAGACACAGATTTTGATTATACACCAATACATTTAATACATGCTACATTATTATTTCTTATTTTAAATTATATAAAATATAAACATAAAATCCTACTACTACACCCCAGATATCCTTCGATCTTCATAATGAAGCTGACAGGCTCTGTGAAATACCTCAATACACCATCCTATACTTGGCAAGCACTACAGAAATTGAGACCAGATCTCACTAAGGGTAACAGCATGATCCTCTTAGAAAGGAAAATAAATTGTAGAGAATAAGTCCTGAAGAACAGGAACTGTGATTTGGAAAACCAGACAACTTATGTACATATGTTCTATTTCTACTTATTTATATGTTTACAAGTCTTTGTATGTGGTTATAATATATGCATGATGCTAATATGTTCATAACTATTTATTTGTGTGTTATTTGTGAATATCATTATCACTTTATATAGGCACTTGTATATTTATTTTTACCTTTTTACCCACAGCGCCCCCCAGGCGGTCCCCCCTCCAGCACCTGCGGCACTCCCAAGATTTAATCGGGGTATAGTACAAGTCATGGACAGGTCACAGGCCCTGAAATTTTGTTTACTGCCTGTGACCTGCCCATGACTTTTACTAAAAATACCCGTGAGTAAAATGCAGCCTTAGTATAATATATTCATATTTATTTGCACACATATTATCAGTTATGTCATTTCATGTTTACTTGTTATTAGTCTATTGGTATAAATATGTATATACCATGTGCATATTAACATTTATGTACTATATACTATTACTTATGCATTCATATCTATGGCACAGTAGGTTTCATTCATTGATATGTCTTGGCACATGTAGGAATTTTGGTAAATACAAGTATATTTCTGGCAGATTCCCAATTAATTTATATTGTGCATGGGCGAGATATGGGTATATGTCATGTGGGATCTGAACTTGCCAGTACTGGAAGTCTGAGATGTTAAGAGTAAGGTGTGTGGTGTATGGGTTTTTTGCATGAAGAAGCACTCAGAGGCTGTTGATATATTGGTCATCAATTAGCAGCTGAACAGTCACTGACTTTCATGAACTCTATTCAGTTTTGTTCCTAAACGGTATGGAGGCTTAATGAAACCTCCAAGAGAATCAAAACTTGAAGGCACTTAAAATCAAATGGCTGTCACATAACTTTTCTTCAGGAGACCCATTTAAGGAATTAAGATGAAGACAGAGTAAAAAAACTAAGGGTGTGACATGAATGTCACTCCTCTTTGAACTCCAGAAGCAGGGGAGCAATGGTACTAATCCATAGGAGCCTAACTTTTTAGTGTATTTCAGTCGCGATCAGATCCAGAGGTACATAATAATTTAAGGTATTTTCAAGAGTGAGAGAATAATCTTGGGGAGTGAAAATCATCCTCATGATGGGAACACATGCTTTATTGCAGAAATACCTGACATTATTTCCAATAGAGCTGATATCCCAGTGGTACTAGGAAGAGACTGAAATACTGTCATGGATGATATCATAGATAAATCTCAGTGTTTTAGGTGGAAACTTCAGGCATTTGCAAGCCATCCAATATTGGATATTGGACTAGAGGATTTTTGGAGAATGCAGCAACCTAGGAAGTGTGACTACACATTTCTCTAAAGTTCATGTCTCTTATTTCAGATTAGATTTTTTTATGATATCTAAGGTGTTAGCTCCTGCATGTCTGAAGGCGGAAATTGGTAATATCATCGTCTCTGATCATCCACTAATTTCTGTTCACATATATACTGGTCATAGTGCTACAAGATCCTCAAAATGGAAGTTAAACACACATCTACTTAGGGACCCTGAATTTCTTCAGATGATTGAAACATCCATTATCAACTTCTTGAAGGAAAATAAAATTACTGTCTCCTCTACTACAACTTTATGGGAAGCACTCAAGGCTACCTTAAGGGTAGAATACATAAAAATTGCATCTAAAAAGAAGAAAAAAGGAAATAAATTACTTAATTCTTTGGCAGAGGAGATTGCTACATTTGAAAAGAAACCAAAACCAGTCAGAATAATGAGCTGCTACACTCACTCATTACCTCAAAATACAAATACAATGAATGTATGTCTACCCAGATTGAATTCATGCTTAATAAAGTTAAACAGGCATTTTAAATGGGGAGGGGGGTGTCTTTGCTACAGGACAGCAGTCTTTTTGTACTTTATGAAGACTTTTATGAATAGTGAGTTTGATTCCAATCAACTTGACCAGATTATGGAGGGAGTACCCCTAAATACATTGCCAATACCTCTCTCTACCAGAAGTTAAGCAAGCAATTGGCACGGCAAACTGCCTGGATGCAGTGGCTTTCCTGCAGAATTGTATGAGACATTTATCAATCAATTAGAGCATCAGAAGTTTACAATTAAATATTTACAAAAGATGATGTCAAAGGACATGAGGATGGCAGTTATTATCCTAATTCTAAAAAAAGACAACCCGGTCTTCATTGGAGTGATCACCACCTGTGACAGACCCAGGCCAGTGGGGTACAGGAGTCTGGTAGAGGGCAAATATACTGGTCACTGGATGAGTAGTTTTCTGTTCCCTGAGTGACCAGAGCAGGGGCTGCACTAGAATAATCAGGAACCTGCTAGAACCAATTAAGGCAGACAGGCTGATTAGATCACCTGCAGCCAATCAAGGCAGGCTAATCGGGGCACCTGGGTTTAAAAAGGAGCTCACTCCAGTCAGGGAGTGGGGAGCCAGAGGAGAGGAAGTGCATGTGAGGAGCTGGGAGCAAGAGGCACAAGGAGCTGAGAGTGAGAGGGTGTGCTGCTGGAGGACTAAGGAGTACAAGCGTTATCAGACACCAGGAGGAAGTTCCTGTGGTGAGGATTTTATTCACAGCAGGTTAGAGTGGACAATATTCAGAAGATACACCATTTAATCTGCCAGGCACAGACAACTGTTGCTCCAGCTGCTATCCTACCGTTAGATGCTGAAAAGTCCTTCAAACACGTGGGATGGCTATAACAACAAACAATCCTGAGAAAATTAGGATTTAAACCTACATTTTTTACTTGGATTGATATTATTTACAAAACACCCTTTGCCACTGTTCTGACAAATGGTGTTATCACCTGTACTTCTCAGTTATGTTGAATAATGAGTCAGGGATGACCTCTATCAGCTCTACTATTTTACATAGCCATGGAAATGCTAGCAGCATATATCAGACAGATACCCTCCATTGACAATATTACAATTCTGGATAAAGAATACAAGATTAGCCTAGACATGAATGATATTCTGTTCACTCTCAAGAATCCCTCTTCTTCGATTCCACCGGTACTATCTGCAGTAAACTACTTTGATGAGATATCAGGATTTTGGATAAACTGGAACAAGTCTCAATTGGTGGATATTTCTCATAAATCAAATCCATTTAAAATACTACCATTCTCCTTTCATTGACCCAAAGAGATGACCTACTTAGGATCAGGATACGTTCTGATTTGTCAAAGATAGTATCTGCAAATATGGATGTGATATTTACTGAAGTGACAAAAGATGTGGAGAAATGGTGTTTACTAGTAATATCGTTATTGAGAAAGAACCTATTACAATGAATGTAGGACCAAGATTAATGTATACAGTTAGCTTAATTCCACTTAAATTTCCTGCTTCAACTTTCACAAAAATAGAGATGCACAACAATTCTTAAGGAGTATGAAGACACCATGGCTATCCCACAAAATAGAAATTATGGCCAAAAGAAGGAGTGAGATTATTTCTTTTGTATTTATATCACCTGGCTTTTCAAATAAGATTTTTAATAAGATAGTTCTGTCCCACCAACTCTTCCCAAGCCCCAGTGTGGCTTGAGATTTAAGAAAAATTATTAAACCTCTTCGTTGAACTTCCATTTTCAAAGCAGTTGCCTGCACCTTTAAGGGAAACCACAATATTTACCTCCTGTTAGAGTGCATCTGCAGAAAATCAAGTCCATTACCACTTTCAATATCATTGACTCTTCTTCCGAGGCATCTGGAATAATTCTCAATTTAAATTTGCTAATTGCTCAAAACTCAAATCCACCTGGTTAACCAAGGGCATATTAACTGTAAAAGATATTATTGAATGGACAACATTAGCCTCCTTTACAATTCTCAGTGCTAAACCCCACCTACCAATACAGCAAGGTCTTTCTACAATAATCTTTGACTCAGAATTATAAAGATGCTGAGGAATAACACTCCACTTGAAGTGTACCTTAAAAAGTATAGTAGCCAAAAACATTTTGTGGGTAACACATACAAATGGCTGAACTCCTGGATGGAGTCTATTAACTATACCCCAGAAGAAAAATGGGAGAAGGAGCTAAACGTCTCCATTTGCTCCAACAGGAATGATAAGATCTGGGACAATATATGCAGAATTGTTGTCCAGAATTTTCAGAACCCAAAGCAGGGGTAACTTAACTGTTTTTCTCCAGGCAGTTTCAGAAATAAATAAATCAATGGGGACACAGCTCCTCCGCCTGATAAATTATTGGTCCAAATAAGGATACTTTTGCCTAAAACTATGTTTTTAGTAGGTCTCAAGCACACGCGCGTGCACACACAAACACACACACATCAAAGGGCCCTCATTTCATCCGGCTGCTGGGTCCTTGCCCAAAGAAAAGCTTCCTCGGACTTCTCCAAAGTGTATCCTTTTGCCTAATCTTTTAAAACTAACTTAAACAAAGCACATAACTCATAGTGACTCCTAGTGGATCAACATAGTAACCCCTAGTGGGTTACCAATTATCCTAATTTCAGCAAACTACTCATGATCTCTTATCATCTAAATGTTTCTAGTATCTCCAGCCATAACAACAATAAAATTTATATGTCGGGGCACTTAAAACCAAGGTTGACTGTCCAACTCCTTCTGTTGACTGTCCTTCCATTCTCATGGTACATTATCTCGCTGTCCCATCCTCCCTGACTAGTAGAACTGCAAACATGCAGCTGTTGGGCCTTGCTTCTTCAAGCTCTAAGGTTATTTCTAGCAACATAGTATTTGATTTTCAACTAGCAGTGGCTGGACACACAAAATGGCTGACTGCAGTAATGTCAGGTTCTGGGGTTACACACAGTAGTGCCAAATTTGGGGGTTACAGAACATCCAGTTCTCTGTTTTTGCATTTCTTTCAGAACGGATTTCTAACTAGATATATTGGATTCCTGAGCAATTCCATAAAGCTGGACGCGCCCCACATAGTAAATACTGGAGATATGAAGCTCCAGTGCGAACTTGTCTCAAATAGCCCTTTAATGTCAAAATATATCCCCACTTTGGAAGGAAGTGGGTGGTGCTTTATCTAAGGTGAGAGATATAAGGTTTCCCCTGTGTCAAGCCTCTGTGTTTTGGGCATTTTAGAAGACCTACCCTGTTGGAGTAATTCCAGGGAATGTATTGCTGCAGCACTTACACTGTCCAAAAGATTAATTTAATGAAAAGGGAAATCTGCTATCCCCCCTGCACACACACACACGCACACACACAAATTCTTTGACTGGCTAACTGAGTTAACTGACACCACCCTCATGGAAAAACGGATCTTAATCTATAGAGGCACAGGAACCAACCATGAAGATATTTGGTATTTCATGAGAACATTACAAACGGATTCCTGGTAGATTTTCCTTTTGGGGGCGGGGGCAGGGAGGGAGTTGTTATAACTCTCATCAGTATTTAACTATGACTATATCATACTGTGTTATTGTGAAATCTTTACTCCAGCGATGTTTTTTTCATTGTATTTGAATATATCTGTATCGATATATCAAAACTTCTGAAAAATAAAAGAAGAGAAAATAAAAACTCATCTAAACTACACGATGGCTGTGTGAAGAAAGGGGAAAGTAAAACAAGGAGACTGGTTTTCCAACCAGCTCTGCTAAAACTGTGTGTGATCGTTGTACATTGAGAAACCCCCTCTTTCACAGCTTTCCATTGCAGAACAATGCACAAGTACCGGTATTTGCATAGACATCTTTGCACAAGCAAAGATACATAGATATTGCAGAGATCCAGCTGCACATCTCCTCTGCAACAGGTCTTGCAACTTTTCCCTGGATTACAGCTTTCAGGAAAAAGTTGCCACCTCAGCTCTTGTTGCGCTGTTCCTGCTCTGCGGATTGGAGATAGCGGTACTTCATTCTTTTATGGGCAGAAAGCTGCCTACATAACCAGGAGGATTATATTTGACACTAGTTCACAGTCTACAAAAGACAATAAAAACCTGCAGATAGAAACTAACTCCCCAGAACCAGTATGTTTTCTAAGCCTGCAATATCCTCTATCACCTATGTCTATGACTGTGTGTGTCATTGGATGCTACTATTCTCACAAGCTGTATTTCCTCTGCTTAAAGAACAGCATGAGGAAAAGAAATCTCACTGAACTGTAGGGCAAAACTGTTGATCTCCTCTGTCCTCTCTCTTCTCAGCCTTAGATCCTGCAGGATATATTTTATCCTCTATAGTTGTGCTGATGAGCTTAAAACACAGGAAGCAAGTGATTTGAGATAAAATCTAGATTGTTGGTATTCCATAATTATGAAATAAACAAACAAAACTTAAAAAGGAACATAGATACCCCAAATAAATGAAACACCTAACTCTTGCTATGGACAGTCCTACAGTATTTTATCCCAAAGTCAATGCTCATTAGGATGTTGCTAATGTACTCCCGCCAGTTTTAGCCAAAACTATCTTCTTTATTGGTGACTGGTTATACCTAATTTGTAAGGTCCTAGTTGACTCCTGTTAGGGTACATCTACATGGTGTTAAAACCCCCACAGCACGGCCATGGCTGGCCCAGGTCAGCTGACGGGCTTTTGGGGCTCAGGTTGTGGGGCTAAAAATTGGTGTGTAGATATTTGGGCCTGGACTGCAGCCTGAGCTCTAGGATTCTCCACCCTCACAGATCCCAGACCTCAGGTACCATCCTGAGCTCAAAGGTCTATACACTGATTTTTCAGCCTCAGAGGCCAAGCCCCGCAAGCTGAACCAGGCCGGCCATGGATTTTTTATCCCCGTGTAGACATACCCTTAAGGAGACTTTTGCCAGCATGTTTTCCTCTGGCAGCTGACTCTTTAAATCTAGGGGAAACAGTGAACTGTAACCCTAAGGTGGCAATTTTGGACATCAGCTGCTTAATGCTTCCAGTTGTAATTCCATTGAAGTAAATATTCTCCTCTCATTTGGTGGCTGGCTGTGGTGTAGGGAATGTGGGGTTGTGGGGGAGGAATTCAGGAGATGTAGGGGCTATTCCCCTTCTCTTCAGCTTAGATTTAGGGTAAATTCTGTAATTTCTCTCTGACTGTTTCCCTGTCTGAAAAATGATAATACTGACAATTAGCTGCCTTTGCAAAGGTCTGAAAATCATTCTGTAAGTGGTAATGTATGGTATATTTTTTTTCCCCGCCTGACTTTCCTGTTTCTTTTCAGGAATGCTCACATTCAGGATTGCTTTTAAATTAACCTTAGGCATTTATAATCCACATCCAACTGCCTGTTAATGATAGTCAGCAAAGTATAAGGCCTCCAGAAAGGGTCATGTTTTCCATCAAATTAGGAAAGAAAAGAAGGTACAATAGCATTTGCAGGCACACTAGAAGAAAAAGAGCATCCATTTGTCCATATTCACCTCAGTAGGCTCCTAGAAGAATACCTGTCCCTACAGAATAGATTCAGCTCAGCCACATCTTGTAGTAATATGACTCTCTGCTTCCAAATTTAAAAGGTTCAATCCCATTCTCTCATCCCTGAAGGAGTGGCACATTACCTATTTTGCTTTTTGTGTCTTTGAATTAAATCTTTATTACAACAATGTTATTTTTTTCTTTTTTTAAAAAAGTACTATTACAAAGAGCCTCTGTTACTCCAACATTAAAAAAAAACCCTTTTGTATAACACAAAGAATAAAAATGTACAGCATTCAGATATGCCACAAAAGCACCTTTTTCTTCATCAGTAACCCCCCGTTAGGGCCAGTGCTGTTTCATTGTGAAAATCAGTAGGTGCCGTCTAGCTCAGCATTTATAACTTGAGTGTTATCACCTTTCTTGGACGAGCTTGCTATTAACTTCCAACTGAATGAAATTAGCCACACATCAGCTCTGGGGAAAGGAGTTGGGGAGGGATGGGAAAAATAGTAATGATAATTTAGAACTTCATGGTGACTTCACCTAATACAGTCTACGGGAGTAAGACCCTTGCCCATATCCCTTGCCCCATCACACAGTGCAGATGTGAGAGGGCTCCCTGGATGTTCAGCCCAGATTCTAGGATGAAATAAGGGCTATGTACCTGATATTCTCCACCCCCACCATGAGAAGGTGGATGGTGAGGGACAGAAATGGGTAGGTAATGAACAGAGCCATGGCTCCACCCCCAAAGACACTAAAGTCAATACAAGGGGTATCTTGCATGGGGTGTCAAAACTTACTTTCCTTCCCAACATTAAGATGTGGAGCAGGAGAGAAATTGTGTGTCTGAGTTGATGTTCCCTCCCAGGGCCTCTCCCAAGGTTGTGTAGCAAGGTGCTGACCTTTACACAGAGCTGAATCTAAAGGCCCATCTCGCCCTTAGGTAACACCGTCCCTGCCTTCAGTATCCAGTGGGTTGATGTATAATACATTATCAATCACAACATCTTTTCTTTAACTCTGTGTAGTTGTTGCCCAGAAGCTGACTCATGATGTGTGAGTGCAGGCATTGTAAAGCTGTCCAAAAGCACTTCTCTACTGCTGGTTATAATCAAAGGCCTTTTCCCTGCAAACCAAAAGGTAAAACTTCTGAAGCAATTGGCCTTTTCACAGATTGTGGCACGGTAGGCTAGACAATGTTTGAAGCACAATTTCCATGCAATTTCAGATTTCCTTTTTGGCTGTTTCAGAAGTCTGCATTTTCTCTCTTTCATTTTTTTTTAAAGAAGGTCAGTTTATTCTTCAGAGGCGAAGGGACCCAACAGATTATTGTCTAGACTTCACACCCTGGCCTGTTGCCTGTTGCCTCTGAGCTGGCTTTAAATTGTTCCTGACAATAACTCATTGCTTTCTGAATAAAATATTCACCCCCACTGGCTGTCCTGATGCATAGGAAAAAGTGCTTTTGGCTCCCATCTGACAAGCTCTGCAGCAAAGGTTTTCTGAGAGAGGGGAATGGAAATCTTTGGTATGTTTCATAAAAAGCATGAGACAAACCAATTGGTTAGATAGGATTGTGGTTTTCATCAGTTGCAAAACTCATTAATTTGTATCTGGATTTCAGACCTGTTCCCAATGTGGGTCACTGATGTTTTAAAAATGAACGCAAATTTGCCCTAGAAACATGTGCTTTCTTAATTTTGTTAATTAGAATTAATTATCTATTAAGCAGTGTGCCCATCAACTAGGAAGCTTACAGTCCAGAGAGCTGGGATTTTCTTATTAATTCTATATGAAACAATAGCAGCTGAAGTATGGGAGCTTATGGGCTTGATTCAGTCAAGGAAATCATTCGGCTTCAGTAGCACACAAGAGAAGACAATTGTTTTGGTGTCTAATATGTAGCATCTGGTTGTAGTTTTTGGTTGAATCAGAGCCCCATTGTGCTGTGCAATCACACAGGAAGACACAGTCCCTAGCCTGAACAGCTTACAGTCTAAGACAAGACTGAAGTAATGAATGAGATAAACAATGGGAAGGGGTGAAGGAGGAGGATGATAACAAGGTGACACAGTTTAGCTACCTGTACAACTGCTTGGTTCCAGGCTGTTAAAAAGGGTGAGAAAATGTGTACTGTATTTTAAGTGTTTTTTATGGGTTGATGTGAGGCAAACCCGCAGCCGGACCAGGGCTGCTCACTCTGCTACAATGACTCCTTTTCCAGCTCCTCCAGAACCTTCTCCACAGGTCCTGGCTGCACTTCTCCCTGCACCTCCTACTCTATGCATACCCCATCTGTGGCTCCTCGAGGTCACCTCCTCATCAGCCTCCTGGCGCTGGCCCAAGTGGCCATCCATCATACCAGGAGGCAGTGCTCTGGTATGGGAGGTGCTTTGCGACTGAGGACTATTTCTGCTCCTCTCTTAGGTCACATGTCTGGGTAGAATTCCTCTGGGCCACCTCCACTGGCTCCTTAGACACCTTTGAAGAGCAGTGGGTGCTGTCCGGGGTTCTCTGCTCGGTGTCTCCCTCTGGCTTCCTGTTTTTGACCCTGTGACCCTCACTCCCATCCCTGTTTTTTCATTCCTTGTCCCCCAAATTTATTTGAGCCCTGGGTTCATTGGCTCCTCCCCTTAGGCTGGGGGAGGGGCCTTTAGATGTGGGTGGGCTTGCACCCTCCCTCCTCCGGGGACTCAATAGGTACAATAACTCACTCTTCCAGCAGAGCCTGACTCATCTCTCAGGCCTTCTGCAGCACCCTATCCCCAGGCAGGGCCTGAGGCAGCTGACCCGAAGGCACAGGAGCCTTCACCCTCACTGCCAGAGGGGCAAATTAGTCTGTGAAACAGCACCACTTGGTTAGGAACAATTCTGCTGTTGTTTGGTGTTACACATGCCCTAGGCTTCTTCTAACCTGCCTTCAATCCTGTCCCTGACCAAGCCTTGTTCCCGCCTACTTCAGACTTTTCCGTGCCCTATCCTGACCCTGCTCAAGCCCTGCACCCACCTCCTGACCCCCAGACTCGTGGACTGACTCCAACCCGGACTCGACCTTTGGCCTGCTTCCAGACTCTGACTACAATCCTGATTTGGTTTGCCCATGTACTCTGATCCACAACCTGTCCCTGAATCTCAGTTTCAGCCCTGCCTTCAGCCTGGTCCTCACCTTATGTCTGGCTTCGACCACCACTTCAACCATCAGGCCTGACTGCCTAGAACCCAGAGCGTGAGAGTTGACAGTATTTCAATGCTTAGTGCTTTACAAGAAATGTACAAGAAAATTAAGATGGCTCCTATCTAATTTCTCTTTCATATCAATAAAGAATTTGGAATCTTGGGACTCTGTGTTTCAGTGGATTGGGCATCAGATTAAGAGGCAAGAGACCTGCTTTTTAAACCCAGCTCCTCCAATAGTTCACAATGTAACCACTAGTAAGTTACTTTAGCTCTTTGCACTTCCATTGCTCCATCTGTCACATGGGGATAATGATACTTACCCACCATTTATAAAGTGCTGTAAGGACCCTGGATGAAAGAAAACAGCATATACATGTGGTGGATTGTTAGGATTATTGTTGTTGTTGTTATTTATTATTTGTATTATTATAGCACCTAGGAGTCTCCATCAAGGACCAGCACTCCATTATGTTACGCACTGTACAAACAAGAGATGGAACAAAAAGACAGTCCCTGCCCCAAAGATCTTACAATCAAAGTAATTGTTGCCATCTTGATTAATCACTTGGTTTAAGATACATGTAAACTAGCTACCCAAATGGGGCCTGAGGGCAGACCTCTGTGCTTGGTGCATCCCATGGACTTCAGTAGGGCTCTGTGTGGATGCAGATGTGAACCAGAAGAGCTCTAATTGCAGGATCAGGGCGCATAACTTTCTACTTTACTTTAGTAGATACATTTTCATATTCCAATAGGACTCCGTTGAAGTCAATAGGAGTCATTCCATCAACCTCAGTGGACTTTGGGTCAGGACCACAGAGATTTAAAACATTCCTTGATGCTACTTATTCCTGTGGACGGCAGTGCTGCTTTTCGCTAAGTGGGGGTTGAACAAAGGATGAAGTTGACCCTACGTATGCAGTGCAATTCATTTTTGCAAATGTAGCTTTTCTAGAAAAACAAAATGGGTAAGGAAAGTTGAAGTGCATCACTAGCATTCAAAAGACAAGATCTGTAATGTAAAAGATGCCTACAAAGGAAGTATTGACATTTAGCCTCACAGTTTCATTACGTTTGAACTCTTTACATAGATAAAAATAATTACATGGTGTTTTAAGCCTTCACAAAGGTCACTCACTAGTACTGCAGTATATAGCAGCAGAGGTTGATAAGATAATTCTCTGAGCAGAAACACGTTTTAATGGCTGATCGGGGCAAATTATAAGAGCTTCACGATGCACACTTGATAATGAGATTCAATTATTTCCTATGAGAATTTTAAGCCCCCTGAGCAACCCATCTTTTGCTTACTGTAAGCAAAACTAATCTTCCCAAGTATAAAAATGACACTCATCTTTTTATTGTGCTGGCTTAGACAAAGGTCAGATCTAATAAAGATCACTGTGCTTGACAAATAACACTTAATGTTTCTTTTCCTCCAGCTTATACTATATTGCAAAGTCAGGTTACTACAGTAATAGAATAATGGTACTTGATTAACTTTCTGAGTGCAAGATCACAGCAACACCATCCATATCAGAGTCTCCATAAAATATTCTTTTACATCAGGCTGGTATATACTGTATTTTGACTTCCGAATACACAGAAGGCCATCAAAAATGTCTATTGGCCATTCAAGAAACAGGAGAATACAGTAAGAAGAACCAGCACTGATGCCCATCCCTTCCTAATAGATGTGCTTCAGAGAAAGATAAAAACTCCTTAGGGTCTCTGAGCATATGCATTGGGGGAAGAATGGTCCAGTAGTTAGAGCATTACCTTATAACCTGGGAGATCCATGACCTGCTTATTCATAGAGATCCATGTGACCTTGACCAAGTCACTTGATCTCTCTCTTCCTCAGTTGTTCATCTGTAAAATGGGGATAATGACAAGGCCCTGTCTCACGGAGTATTGTGAGGATGAACATTCTGAAGACTATGAAATTTTCTCATGCTACAGTGATGGGGGCGGTATAAGTACCATAGGTAGATTCCAAACCCAAATTTGCTGAACAAGGTCAACTTGTGGACTTCTTTCTCTATAACCTGGTTCTCCTACATTTAGGATTTATTTTTTTATGATCACATAATATCTTTAGTAAAAAAACTAGACATAAAGAACATTGCAACATAAGCTTTATCTTTAATCATTGGAGAAGATTTTAAAAAAAACCTATAATAAATAAATTCCAGGTTCCAGAATGAAATATTTTAATTAGGCATTCACTGGATCTTATTCAGCCCTTTTGTAGTTTTAACTTTGACTATTCCAAGAAATACAATCTTTGCAATACTGATATTTGGATTAGTAATACTGTAGGGTGATGAAATCACTGGGAGCTGCAGAGGCACAGTCTCTCTGTGAAAATCAGGTCGTAGTTTTCTGAAGCTGAGCACCTGGGATTATAGGTCCACGTTTGAAAATCCAGTCAAAGTGAATTGCCCGAGAGGCACCCAGTAAATTGTGTTAGAGCCAGAAAGAGAATCCAGAAGTCATGACTCCCAATCTTCATCTCTAATGGGTAGACTCTGACTCTGAATACTATGTTCATTCCCAGTGTTTCCTTTTCTGCAGTAGCCACATGGCATTCTCTGTTCCTGATACTATCATCCTATGACCCAAAGCTGATTGCCATGAGTCACTTCTGGTTCCTTCTCAACTAGTTTAAATTGGTTGCATTTAATTACTGCTGGTCTTTCATGTATTCCTTTTTCTAAGATCTCCATTGATTTTATTTAGGATTTTCCCTAAAATCATGTTGTCTCATGAGCTTTTGTTTTGTTTTTAAAGTGAGCTTCTTTGCAAATTTCACTTTCCCCCATCCCCCTCTGTTCTGCCAACTCTTAATTTTTTCCTGTCTCTTGTTAGGAAAATGTGTTCAGTAAATAAAGTTCAGCTAATGTACATTTTAAATATACAGTTAATTTGTGGGAAGCCTGGGCTACTTTCATAAAATACCAGGTGGGGGAATGTGTTAGAGATCTCTCAACCTGGGAAAAATAGGTTTTCTTCAGGCTTTTTCTTTTCAGCGTTGGTCTGAATTGCTAAGATGACAGTACAGAAATGCTGCTTCCAGGCCACTTAACAAAAGCGTCTTCAAGTGTAAAGAAATACTTCCCAGAGCCTACAGAGAGCCGAAGTGTGAAAAGCTGCTCCAAGTGCTAAAAGATGCATGCCCCATGGACATCTTTAAAATTAGTTAGTTTAAACACCTGAAGCATGAAACAACATCTGCACGGCCTGTGATCAAACTCAAATACAAAAATTAAAAATAGAAGATGCTGATATTACTTTGGATGAAGCGGAATGCACAATAAACAGAACACAGATTAATCTTTCCTTTCATCTGTTTCATTCTGCTTCCATTACTCTGTTGAATGCTCTTTCCTCACTGCTTTTTTTATAACTCAGAGTGTTACTATTACACTCTGAATGGAAAGAACTAGAGTATGTAACTCCTCTTACCTAACATGTTACCAGCATTAATTACTTCTCGGGGCTCCACCCAGGCTCCTGTCAATGTGGGGTATTTATCCTCTGGAGCAGGACCAGAGAGGGAGACAACTCATTACCTGATTCCCTTTGCAGCCTGTAATGAAACAATCTAGACCATGAAAGCATCTGAGCACCGAGTTAATCAATGGCATGTAGAGCAATTCTTGAGACCGTTTTAATATGGTAAGTTGTTAGATGTAAAATGTTACAGGTAGCAGAAGTAGAGAGCACATTTCCAACAAGCAATACATTATTAATTTAACTCAACAAGGGTCTAGCAAACCTACTGGGAGCCGCAAGATTCCTCAAGTGATCAACTACTTTAAATGTTAGGGCAGCTGAATGCCACTTGAAACACTTCCCATCCAAAGCTGCAATAAATACATGTCTACAGTAACTTCATATCTTTTTAGCCCCATCATGCAATGTGCTGAATGCAGTCAGCTCCCATGGAGTTCGATGGGAATTGAGGGTTCTCAGCACTTAGAGATGTCAGGCTCTTAACACATTATAAGCAATATTAAGGGCTGATGGAAATGCAGTAAGAACATTTCATTGCAAAAGCCTGAGTGAGAGAACAGATACTGGCCACAGCTTCTTTACTAATGGTTAGCTATAATTGCTGTACATTTACTATAGATTATCTTATTTTTCACCACCGAAGCTGATAATGTACAAAATGATGGCCAACAAAAGGTTACATCTTCATCCCAGAAATATGCCAATTATTATGAGCTGTATTGCAGTGCAGCCTTGTGTCCCAAACTGAGATCCGTGACCTATTATACTGGGCACAGTACAAACACATAGAGCTTACAATCTCAGGTCTTGATTCAGAAAAGCATCCTGTTCAAAAAGGTGTGACTGCACATGCTTCACTGCCAGGGGCGGCTCCAGGCCCCAGCATGCCAAGTGCGTGCTTGGGGCAGCATGCCGCGGGCAGGGGGGGGCGCTCTGCCGGTCACCGGGAGGGCAGCAGGCGGCTCCGGTGGACCTCCCACAGGCGTGCCTGCGGAGGGTCTGCTGGTCCCGCGGCTTCTGTGGAGCCGCGGGACCAGTGGACCCTCTGCAGGCACGCCTGCAGGAGGTCCACCAGAGCTGCGGGACTGGCGACTGGCAGAGCGCCCCCCCCGCGGCATGCCGCCATGCTTGGGGCGGCGAAATGTCTAGAGCCACCCCTGTTCACTGCTTCCCTGAATCATGTCAGAGATAGACAAGGCAGATAAAGAAAGTATTATACCTATTTTATGGATGGGAACTGATTCACAGAAAGATTATGGCCCTGATTCAGAAGTGCTCTCCTAAACAGGGATGGACTTAATCACATACTTGGCTAAATCAGGGCCTACGTGACTTATCCATGGTGACCCATGATGTCTATGGCAGAATCAGGAGTTAAAAGCCATATCTCTAGAGTCCCATTCCTGTGCCTCTAAACAAATGCCATCTGTGTTCTCTAGTGTAATAACAGTCACTCATTAGTGATCATGTTAGAAATTTAGTTTCACTAACTGAAGATATTAAACCTGAAGATACTCAAACTGAGCAATATTCAATAATGCAAAAATTCTTCCATTATTACACATATGCAGCGTCCTTAACAGCACTTCCAAGATCAGGACTTAACCACAGTTAAAATAGTTGAGTGTGAACGGCTATTTAACTTCAGACAACTCTGTAATTAACTATGTCTTTTCCGAGGGCTATAGGGGCCCAGAGAGAGTGATTGGCTTGATAAGACAGCAAGAGCACTAAGCATGTTCAGTTCAGCTGAGGGGAAAGTTTAAAACAAGGTTGCAATAAACAAACCAAAAAACCTGATGTGGGAGAAAATGAGCAAGAAAGGAAAAAATGCAAAAAGAGTGGGGAAAAGGGAAGCAATAAAAATGAAAGCCAAAATGCTTTGTCTTTTTAGTTCTGCCCAGTTTTTAAAACATTTTAACCCATATCTCTAACTAGCTGTCACTGACAGAGCATTTACAGGAATCGATATTTTTTATGGTGATTTGAAACTCCTAGCACTCTATTCTAATACAGTAATAAGAAGAGTAATGAAAAATTTCAATAAGAAAAATATCAGTTGCAGCTGAATTTTCCATTTGGGAAAATCAAAATGAAACATTTCATTTCTAGTTGGGTTGATTATCTCTATGTTGGCCTGTGACACTTTGGTGCCACTTGAGAACTCTAGTTCTGGGTCCCCATTCTGCCCTATAGGTTCTGCTCCCTGGCCGGAGTACATGTTACATGATTTACTACAGTCTTTCCCTGTGGCTGAGCCACAGAGATGCCTTTGTCAGTTTCACTGAAACTCCATTTTCTGATGGAAATTGTTTCTTTCAGAATTTTTTTCAACCTGCCCTAATCATTATTACACTAAAATTATTGAAATTTTCCATCTTTGTGAACATTTTTACAAATAATGGTACCTGGCATTTGTTTGAATGTTTGTAAATAAATGATATGTCCTCCTGAATCATAGTCAATCAAACTTTTATTTACAATAATAGGTATATTTTTTTAACTCAGCCAGCTTTAGTTATTATGTTTTATTTTCTGTTTCCTAGGGTCCTTCCTGTGGCAATAACAAGAAAGCTGAGGAGTGTGAATAGGCCTGTTTATGAATTTTAAATCAATTAACTGGTAGCTGCTGGCCTACTTTTAATTTTTTTCCCCTTTCACCTCAACTTCCCTCTTCCTTCCCACCTTGAGCATAGTACCTTGTACTAACACCTAATTAATTACTTCATCATGCAAAAGAAGATGAAAGTGATCTTTTGAATTAGGTTGCTTTTGAATTGGGGGGAGGGATAGCTCAGTGGTTTGAGCCTTGGCCTGCTAAACCCAGGGTTGTAAGTTCAATCTTTGAGGAGGCCACTTAGGGATCTGGAGCAAAAATTGGTCTTGCTAGTGAAGGCAGGGGGCTGGACTCAATGACCTTTTAAGGTCCCTTCCAGTTCTAGGAGATTGGTATATTTCTAATTATTATCTTTTATTATTATTACCTTAGACAAAAGAACTGACAAATATTACGGTTTTGTTTTCATCTTTGCAAATATTTTCAGGGTCTCTTAACAGTTTGTATTATCACACAACTGTCAGAAACAATTGCCCTGCTTCTGTTAATTGTTCTCCTGTGAATTTTCAGTACCTGAGCTCAATTTTGCCTAAACCATCAGATGCCTTTTTGTTTGTTTGTTTGTTTTTAAATCACACTAGGCAAATCATTATGGCACCTGAATTTATCATCTGAAGCTGAACAGACAACAGCTTATTTATAACTGCACTCTGTCATTCTTAAAACCTCTGTGGAACCCTTAACTTGAGAATAGTTATTTTTGAAGATGACACGTGTCTGATGTTTCTTCCCCAACTACTTTAAACTCAAATTAAACCTGAATCTTACTTTCCATAGTGTACACTGCATTTATATAGCACCTTCCATCCAAGGGTCTCAAATCACTTGATAGACAATTTAATTATGTATCAGCATACCTCTGTGAGAATTATAATATTTGTTGTACAGACTGGGAAACTGAGGCAAAAAGATGGAATCACCCAGGGTGAATCTGTTATAGAGCCAGGAATAGAAACCAAAAGTCGTGTGTGTGTGTGTGTTTAGGCCCTGATCCTGCAAACACTTGGGGCCTGTTTCTGTGAAACACTTAAGCACATGCTTGACTTTACTGACTCCAGTAGGATTGAAACACATTTTCATTTCATAGTAGGATTGAAACACAGATTACTTCCTTTCTGGAGCAAGGGAGAAACAAAGGATGAATTTTAATTGCAGTCTGGTTTCTGACTCACTCCTCGGGCAGAATGGCTATTTGCTGCCCCTTACTTGAGCTGAGTTGTAAGGTTACAATGAGTAAATCACCTTAAGTGTCTTCCTTAAATCTTATAACTGATTTCATATGAAATAAATGCTAAAACTGGTTTATAATCCCAAACTCAAACATTTAGACGGCTTTAAAATTACTATTGATCCAGACTATAACAAAAGGAAGATTGGTCAGTCAGTCAATATACTACTGGATATAGTCTACTAATGACTAATGCTGTTAACATTAAAGTTTATTAAAACTGTGCATCTATTCTGAGTTACTCTCATATGCTCAGTAACCACATCTAGGTTCAAGATACATGCTGGCAGATAAACTTTATGTGAGAGTTGACATACATGTCTTTAATTGTACTTTTCATAGGTGAACATCAAGAAGTTTAGAAGGTACATTCAAAAGTTTAGAAGTTTATCTGAATTCTGTATCCCCAAGCATCATCCTACACTTCCAATAGGTCTAGGGTCCTTTCCTCTGAGCTAGCCAGTCCACATGCCTTTGAAAAATAGAAATTGGGTTCAGAAGGTTTAGCAACTTCACTACTGGATCAGTAAACATTATTTTGGCATCTAGGTGGTTGGTGCCCTATGATTGCCCAAGATGGATATAGATCAAATATCCTGACATTCTGTAGCTTCCCTATTGGCTGTAACCCAGAGCATTGCTGAAATGGGTTTTTTTGGCCATTAGTACCAAATTTAGTTGCATTTTTAAGGATTTATCTGATCAGATAACATCTCATTAAAATGAAGAGATGATGCCAATAATCAAAGAAAGAGCCATGTAAATAACATTCTCATATGTATAAATCGCACTATTGGGAGCTGTCGTGTTTGGGATCATTGCTGTATTACCACCTCATTCTTTTCACTGAGAGACTGATCCAGAGTCGACTGAAGTCAATGGTCATTCAGTTGACTTCAAATGGACTTTGAATCAAGCGCTAAGCCTGCACCTCAATCTCTATGTCTGCCATTTTGGCAGATTTAGTTATCTGTAGCAGATGTAACTGATGTTCTTCAATGTATTCTTGAAATACTATATCATGCACGGGCTCAGGGGGTGTAGTAATACAATACTTTCAACTGTAATCAATTCAGAAATCACTAGAGACTGAACATGTAGAGTATTCCCTCCCTGGACCACACTCCACTTTTATTGCTTTAAGAATCCAATTTCCAGGCATATTTCTCAAATGCAGGTGGCCAGGGGTGGCTCCAGGCCCCAGCACGCCAAGCGCGTGCTTGGGGCGGCATGCTGCGGGGGGCGCTCTGCCAGTCGCTGGGAGGGCGGCAGACAGGGCTCCGGTGGACCTCACGCCTGTGGGAGGTCCACCGGAGCCGCAGGACCAGCGACCGGCAGAGTGCCCCCCGCGGCATGACGCCCTGCTTGGGGCGGCGAAATGTCTAGAGCCGCCCCTGCAGGTGGCTCACTAGTTCAAATGAATGGATGCTGTTAGTGCTGATGTTAAGTGTGTGTAGTAGCTAGAGACCTTTGCAAAATATGCTGTATTACATTCCTATAAAATGAAGGAATCCTTCTAAGCCTGCATGACTAATACAGAGTGAAAGAACTCAAGCTACTCTTTCTGGCTCTTTAACAACCTACAGCACAGCGTGTTAGCACACTGAATATAGACGCTATAGACATGAATGAGAACAGTGTCTATGAAGAGAAACCAAATGGACAGTGTTTTCAGAAACTCTAACAGTACCTTTATCTAAAACTGAGTTACTCTGACATTCCTAAGGAAAAATACAGATAGAAATAGAGCTATAGATAAAATGCTCAGATACATTATATTTCACCCACACGCACACAAAAGCCCTATGTTAAAAGAACATTATTTAGGTTGCAAATTCAAGCACTGAAAAAGTAGGAAATGACAGTATAAAAGTTGCCTGTTCAATCTTAATGCAGCCTCCTTCTGCTTATACATTATGATACAGTCTTTAATTACATGGCTGCATACTACTTTTTCTGCAGGACTTCTGCCTCCTTGAGTGCACAAGATGGATGGTATTCAGTTAATGGGCAGCTATTCAATAGTTTGTCTCCCCTCATTGTTCAAGGGGTGGCCCCAGACCTTCTCTCCGCAAGCTATTCAATCCCTGTTCCAAAGACAGAATTATAAATTTCCTCCTGGGCTTTGTTATGGCACTCATCACCCTAGTATCTCAGTGCTTCACAATAAAAATAAAAAAAATAATAAAAAAAACAATCATTCATTTATTTGCACAATACCCCTGTGAAATGGAGGACTATTATTATCCCTGTATTACAGATGGGGAATTGAGGCACAGAGAGATTAAGGTCAAAATTATTGGGCACCCAATTTGAGATGCCTATGACCTGATTTTTCAGAGCACGTTGCATTATATAGCACCTTATATGTTCAAATCATGGCTCCTGTTGAGATCTCTTGCAGTTGTGAGCGTTCAGCACTTCTGCAGACCAGATCCCAGGGTCTTAAACTGGGCACCTGGAAAATGAGGAACACGCAGTTAGTGAATACAGGCTGATTTATATTGCAAAAGCCAGAGGATACTGTTATTTTATTGCTTTTTGTCCTGTTTGATTCAGATTGTAAGTGCTAATTCTTTGTAAATATACAGCTTTCTCCTTTCTAAGGAGAGCCAAGTCTTTTTTTAGGTAGTGGTGGTAAATATGCCCTTCCATCCTGTAGATCTTGCAGTGTAAATAGACAAGCTAGACAAAGGATGTGGGAAGGAAGATAGATATATTAGCAAGTTGTCCAAGGTAATGTTAGGCCTCTGATTTGTTAGTAGCATGTTCTTTTGTAAAATTATTATTATTATAAAAAACTCTGCTTTTCCCTGTCTTCTTTCCATGTCTCCTGTTGCCCCAGTCTGCCCACTCCCTTCACCCCTGTTAAAAAATTTTCCTTCCATCCTTCACAACTAGCATCAGAGGTTAGGAGTTGAGCATGTGACAGAAGTGGATAAACTGCCTTTCAACAAATGCTTTAAAGTGATGGGTCCTCAGCTCTGGATCTCATGCTCACAGCTTCTCTACGTTGATCCACCACAGTTTGAATTTGCTGGCCTTCCAGTCACATAGGCAAAGTCAACTCCCAGGACTTTTTATGAGCCATTGGCCCCAATGTGTTGCGGGATGGGCTTGTGGTTGAGACACTAGACCAGGGGTAGGCAACCTATGGCACGGGTGCCGAAGGCAGCACGCGAGTTGATTTTCAGTGGCACTCACACTGCCCGGGTACTGGCCATTGGTCCGGGGGGCTCTACATTTTAATTTAATTTTAAATGAAGCTTCTTAAACATTTTAAAAACCTTATTTATTTTACATACAACAATAGTTTAGTTATATATTATAGACTTATAGAAAGAGACCTTCTAAAAATATTAAAATGAATTACTGGCACTCGAAACCTTGAATCTGAGTGAATAAATGAAGACTCCGCACACCACTTCGGAAAGATTGCCGACCCCTGCACTAGATTGACACTTAGGAGCTCTGGGATCAATTCCTAGCTATTCTATTTTATGCCAGTTTTTATACCTCGCTTATCACTGTAGTGTCTGATCACCTTCCAGGAGCACATTAAACAATGTGATGACACATCTTTCACATGTCGTTCCTTCTCTCATCCTCTCCCCAGAGGAAGAAGCATGTGGAATAGAGTGATTTGTTTTGGTAGGGTGGTTTGTTTTTGTTTATATACCATTACTACGTATTTACATTAGAAAAGGCAGGCCAAAGAAATGTGCCTTGCAATTGGAGTGGAAAGTGGTGTGGTTGGTGATAGTCCTTAGTTCCTGGGAAAGTTCATTCCACAATCTCAGAGAAGGTCCTGTCTCCCACATAGACGAGCTTTATTCTGATTGTTGAAAGTTCCATTGTGCCAGAGGAGCGAAGTTGTTGACCATGGTCTTTGTCTCAGAGCTTTAAACAGTCTTTATGGTCTAGACCCAGCATACCTAAAAGCACTTTGAAGATAAGGACTAAACCTTGAACTTGATTCAAAATTCTATAGGAAGCCAGTGTAGACAGCAGAGGGTAGGTGTGAAGTGCTCACAGTAGCCTGTATTGCTGAGGAGACTCACTGCAGCATTTTGTACTAGCTGGAATTTCCTAAGTGCTGAAGGATTCATGTCCAGGTGTATCACATGGCTGTAATCCAATTGAGGGGTGACAAAGGCGTGAATAACTGAGGCCAGGTCTGCGTCTGTCAGGAGGGGACGGAGTCTCCTAGCCAACCAGAGATGGCAGAAAGTGTTAAGTGAAGCCATTTTGATGTGGGAGCTCTGCATCAGTGAGGAATCCAAGCATAGTCCTCAATTATAGACTGAATTGACCAGTTGTGGGTGCCTTCAATCAAGAAGACTGCACCCTGGCTGCAAACTCTTCCAAATATTTTCCTCTGTTCACCACCTGTGTTTTGCTCAGGTTCAGCTTCAGCCAGCTGTTTTTCATCCATGAGCTGTCACATCCAAGCACTGGGCCATCTTGGTGGTAGGATGTGGTCATATGTCATGAAGGGCGAGTAGAGCTGTGTGTCATCTGCATATTGTTGGCCCTTGAGTCCACTTTGTCTGACCAGTTTACTTAGTGGCTGCACGTAGATGTTGAAAAGGACCAGAAAGAGAGAACCAATCCTTGAGGAATTCCACAAGTGGGGAGTCTATAGTGGAGGTCCAGTTTTCCTCTACACAGGCTCCTTCTGCGACTTTGAGGAAATCGTTTAATTCCTCTGTGCCTCAGTTCCCCATATGTAAAATTGGGATAATAATACTTCCTTTCGTTCACTCTATCTGCCTAGTCTATTTAGACTGTAAACTCTTTAGGGCAGGAACTGTCCCTCTCTATAAGTATAATCTCAATTAAGGTCCCTAGAAGCTACTGAAATACAAGTAATAAATAATAATAATAATAATAATAATAATAAATAATTAATACATAGGGGAGAATTTTAGATTTTGAACATTGGCCTTATATGTTTATTGTTTAATGTGCATGAGCCTAGAGCTCTGGCTAGGTATATTTCAAAATAATTAAATAAATAACTAAAATGTTTCTATTGAAATCACTACAAAGTAGGGAAAAACTCCTAAAATTTACCTCCATATTAAAATATTTACCTCCCACCTGTCACTCATATAAAGCATATAATTTTGGCAAATTATGCAAAAAGCTAATTACATTTTAATTTGCTAATCCTTGCTTAAACTTGTGTCATATGCAAATTGCCAGCTGAGACCTAAATTATTTTTTCAGCAAAGGATAAGTAAATTCCTGTTAGTATTTTCAAATATTATTAACGGAACCGGTTGATTGACAGAGAAGGAAAAGTGAGTCCTGTATATTTACATTGCATTTATAAACATACATACACATATCTAGAGCAACAGCATGGTTTGGAAAACTTCAAAAGTTTCAGTTTTGGGAAAAATCCTGAAGTTTGGATACTTCTCTGAAATGTTTGCCTGAACTGAGTCTAGAACAACTATGCTGGAAATGTTAAGAATACAGACTTTCTTGTGGGATTTCCAGCATTTCTCTTCTGAAACAACATGTGAACCATCCACAATTTTAACGATGCATTTGTCCCACAGCGAATGCGTGTTCTCTTCCAAGACTGGTCTTGCAAGGGAATTGCTCCTAGGTCATGGGAATGAGAATCATAGGGCTCTGGCCTTTGTGTCATCAACCACAACCTAGAAGGGGTGGCATGTGTTCAGTTACAGACAGTTTATCCAACATTTCTAGGCAGAGGGATAAACAGGCAGAGAGCATGAGTCAGCTGGGTGAATGATCTGAGCTGGATGATCTATAAAGGACGTGTGAGGCCTTGGAGTAAAGAACGCTAGTGTTGTGGTATCTTGGGTGGGAAGAAAGCAAACTGAAACCGCATATGACCCTGATGCTGGATCACGCCAGTTCCTACAACAGTGGGATTTCAGCACTCAGATTCTGTAGCAAACAATTAAAAATAATAAAATAAAATAAAATGAATGTATTGACAGGGTTGGTTAGGCCACCTGTGGCAAGTAGAGCTGGTTGAGAATGTTTTTGACAAAAATATGTTTTGTTGAAAAATGCCATTTTGTCAAAACCAAAACTTTCTGCAATGTATAAGCTTTTGTGGGAAGCCTTCTCAGCTGCAGGATAGAAGACAGTGAGACCCCTCCTCCCCTTCTCCCCTGCAGGATAATCAGTAGCCCAGAGTTTGGGGTAGATGCAGGCTCAAGTTCCTTGTCTGCCTGATTCATTCTAGGAATTTGAATTTGGGTCTCTGTGATGGGTGTACAAATCCCACCCTGGACAACAGGGGGTTAAGGAATTACTTTGGGCTCAGCCAGGTTCACCCTGCAACACCTGCAGTAAATGCTCCATCTGGTGGAGGAATTAAAAGACAGGGGAACAGCTCAGTTGGAGGCAGACCTGCAACCCACAGCTCATGCAGCGCAGAGCAGAGGGAAGGGTGAAATCTCTAAGATAATCACCCCAAAGGGCCTTCTCTTAGGGAAGGAAGGATCCACTGCAGAAACAGTCAGAGAGGGAAGCATTCCCCTCTCCCCTTGCGTATGGACATTGGTAACCCCTTTTTATACTTCTTGGTTTGGACTACCCCAGCAAGGGAAAGCCTTGGACTGAGCTGTTGGGGGGAGGAGAAGTGGGGGAGATAGGAAGTGGCCCAGGGATAGCAGCCTTAAGCAGCTTTAAGTTGCCAGACCCCTGGTAGCCACAAAGGACCCTGGGTCAGAGCCCAGTGGAGGGGTAGGGCCCAGGCTCCCCTACCAACAACCCCTCTGCTGTTCATGGGTTGTAGCCCTGAGCACTAGGTCATGCTTCCTAACTTACCACCGAGAGATGAACTTCACAGTGTCCCACATCCTAGGGGTATGCCCTAACTAACCCCTGGGCTGTTGGGCTATTCTGGGAGCCACTAACGTGCTCAGGTTTTCCATGAAAAACCTTGAAAGTTCTTAATTTTACCCTGAAGTCAAATAAAACCAAATTGCAAAACCTCAAAAGTTTTCTTGAAATGGAATTCTTGTTTTCCAGGCAGACTTGCAGGTGAATATGCCTGGGACTGCTGCATCTAAAAGGATAAACCTCTGTTGCTACTACAAATAATTCAAATCTTTCCCAAGATAATTTAATTCTAGAAATGGTAGAATGTTCAAGTGTTTCTTTTTTTCCCTCTGGAGTCACTGACTCCGGGAGCCTAAATAGGTGACCTCCAAGCATAGGCACTTACTCCCTGAGTGCTCTGGGGCTGGAGCACCCACAGGGAAAAATTGGTGGGTGCTCTGCCCCCACCGGCAGCTCACCGCCCCCCCACCCCAGCTCACCTCCACCTCTGCTTCCTCCCCTGAGCCCGCCACCGTGTCCTGCTTCTCTCCCCTCCCTCCTAGCACTTGTGCTGCGAAACTGCTGTTTTGTGCAGCAAGCCTGGGAGGGAGGGGGGAGGAGGGGGAACACGGCACGCTTAGGGGAGGAGGCAGGGTAGGGGTGGGTATTTGGGGAGGGGTCCAATAGGGGCAGGGAGGGGCGGAGTTAGGGCAGGGACTTTGGGGCAAGGGTGGAGTCAGAGTGGGGATGCGAGCACCCACCGGCGCAGAAAAAAGTTGGCACCTGTGACCTCAAGAGTATTTGTTTGGCTCAGATAAGCTCATCATTTTGCAGATACTTATCTGTACTATCACAATCTCAGTAGACTGCAAAGTTGGCACCTGATCCTGCAAACATTTCAGGGCATATTTTTAAAGGCATTGAGGCACCTCAAGGTGCAAATAGGTGCCTAGTGGATTTTCACAAATGCCACTCTTTTTCCACTCTTGAAAATCCCAACTCCCATTTAACTCAATTGACATTATGCACCTAGGTATTTGTGAAAATCTCCTTATCTGCCCTGTCTGCATCTTCAGCTGCCTAAATACCTTTAAAATCTGGATCTAACTCTCTAGTGTATAATAATCTTCATTTAAGTAAGGAGTACTCTGGATAGTTGGGTTTGGTGGGATCACGCCTTTATTCTACAAATCTGGAGAACTACTCACATATAATAAGTTGTTCACATGTGTAAGAGTTCGGAGGATTGGGTTCTGGTGAGAACAGACGTTCTCCAAAGAATACTTGCACTTGGTCAGTTAATCTGACCTTTCCAGGTTCAGATGTTTGATCTGTTTCTCTGTCCACCATAAGCAAAATATCTTCTATTTAGATAGTATATTTTATTTGGTACTGATTCTCCCACATCTAATTGCTGCGATGAACTTGTAAATCCAGTCTTTGTTTGTAAGCAATAAACTAAAACAAGCCAGTGGAGAGAGGAAGTTGAATCTGAAGATATGAAATTAAACGTGACCCTCCTACTCCGTGCCCAATTTTCCTGTGACAAATTTTGCAATGTGTCATAAAGCAAAAGGGAAAATAGTCTTTCTGAATGATCATTTGCTTTATTTGTGAAATTTTGGCTGATTCCATAGCACAGTGGTGCTTGCATTATAAATGTCCTAGACTAGATAGCTAGATTTCTGCCAGTGCAGTGATTGTATGTAGAATGGTGCAAAATCCTGAGGTTTTGAATAAAACCTTCTGAAACTCAAAACTTCTTGTCAAAATCATGCTCATTCTTTGGCAAGCCTGCATTAATTTATGGGTTCCGGTTGTGGCCAAAGAAAAACTTGGCCAAGTTATACTGTGAGTGTTTGGGTCATTTCAAATTCAAATATTGAAGGACATGAATTTGAAATGATCAGGAGCAAAACTAGAACAGAAACCTCAAATGCCCCCTAAAAAAAAACCCTTTTATGCGTTTTTAATTATGCTAATAATATACATAAGTGAGTGCTTATAGTTAGGGACCTAAATTCTTATTTAGGCATCTAAATAATTGGCCTGAGGCCTGTTCTATGCAGGAGGTAAGACTAGATTATTATTATGGACCCTTCTGGTCTTAAGATCCATTTTCCAAACTGCTGAGCTCCAGCAGCTCCCACTGAGCGCTCTGGTAGCTACTAAATGCTTGGGATTCTGAAAAGGGATCACTGTAACGATTTGAAAAGTTAAACACATGGGAACTATGCTTTATCAGTAATGGTAAAGAATATAAGCATATGTTATCTCTAATCTTATTAGCAACAGCATGTTTTGCAGTAGCAGAGATCTCGGATGTTTTTCTAAGGAGAGCTAGTCACTGTGGTAAACAATGCATGAAGATTGTTCAGTTTTGATGATGTAATTTTCTTATCTATTCTCAGATTCAAAAAATGACCACAGCTTAGATGGTGGGGTTCATTCTGAAAAATAAAATATAAAATAATGGAAGAAAATTAAATTATTTAGAAATTAGGTCTTTTTTTTCATACTAATGCTTAACCACTTTTATTTCTGAGGAAATGGTTTGGGTTTTTTTCTCTTGGATTTTTTTTCCACTTAAAGGCATTGCTCAACATGAACAATAATCATTTCAATTGTTGTATCTGTACATTGAGTAGACTGATCTGATATCACTGTGGTATAATGAACTGGCTGATGTCGGTAAGAAACCCTGTCTAATACTAGATTGAATGTCAGACTGGTAATATCTTCCTCGACTGGCTGACCAACAGGCAGCTTAATATTATTGACACTTAATGAGGCTCCTTTGGCTCAGACCTGTGTTTTAAAGCTGAAGGTTGATGTCAATGGGACAGGACTCAATCAAATGTTTAACTTTAAGCATGTGCTTAATTTCTGTTCTGAATAGGAATGGATTTCAACACAGGGGCAAAGCAAGACCAACCCACCACCTCCCTAGGTAACCCATTCCGGTGCTTCACCACCCTCCTAGTGAAACAGTGTTTCCTAATATCCAACCTAGACCTCCCCCACTGCAACTTGAGACCATTGGTCCTTGTTCTGTCATCTGGCACCACTGAGAACAGCCTAGCTCCATCCTCTTTGGAACCTCCCTTCAGGTAGTTGAAGGCTGCCATCAAATCCCCTCTCACTCTTTTCTTCTGCAGACTAAATAAGACCAGTTCCGTCCATCTTTCCTCGTAAGTCGTGTGCCCCAGCCCCCTAATCATTTGTGTTGCCCTCTGCTGGACTCTGTCCAATTTGTCCACAACTTTTCTGTAGTTGGGGGCCCAAAACTGGACCCAGTACTCCAGATGTGGCCTCACCAGTGCCAACTAGAGGGAAATAATTACTTCCCTTGATCTGCTGGCTGTGCTCCTACTAATACAGCCCAATATGCCATTGGTCTTCTTGGCAACAAGGGCACACTGCTGACTCATATCCAGCTTCTCATCCACTGTAATCCCCAGGCCCTTTTCTGCAGAACTGATGCTTAGCCAATCGTCTGCAGCCTGTAGCTGTACATGGGATTTTTCCATCCTAAGTGCACGACTCTGCACTTGTCCTTGTTGAACCGCATCATATTTCTTTTGACCCAATCCTCCAATTTGTCTAGGTCACTCTGGACCCTATACCTGAACCTCCAGCATATCTACCTCTCCCCGCAGCTTAGTGTCATTTGTGAACTTGCTGAGGGTGTAATCCATCCCATCAGCCAGATCATTAATAAAGACGTTGAACAAAACCAGCCCCAGGACCAACCCCTGTGGCACTCTGCTTGATACTGGCTGCCAATTAGACATCAAGCCGTTGATCACTACCCGTTGAGCCCGACAATGTAGCCAGTTGTTTATCCACCTTATAGTCCATTCATCCAGCCCATACTTTTTTAACTTGCTGGCAAGAATACTGTGGGAGACCGTATCAAAAGCTTTGCTAAAGTCAAGATATATCACATCCACCACTTTCTCCACATCCACAGAGCCAGTTATCTCATCATAGAAGGCAATCAGGTTGGTCAGGCATGACTTGCCCTTGGTGAATCCATGATCACTGTTCCTGATCACCTTCCTCTCTTCCAAGTGCTTCAAAATGGTTTATTTGAGGACCTGCTCCATGTTTTTTCCAGGGACTGAAGTGAGGCTGACCGGTCTGTAGTTCCTTGGATTCTCCTTCTTCCCTTTTTTAATGATGGCTACCGTATTTGCCTTTTACCAGTCATCTGGGACCTCCCCCAATCGCCACAAGTTTTCAAAGATAATGGCCAGTGGCTCTGCAATCACATCAGCCAACTCCCTCAGCACCCTCAGATGCATTAGATCTGGACCCATGGACTTCTGCATGTCCAGCTTTTCTAAATGGTCATTAACCTGTTTGTTCTCCACTGAGGGCTGCTCACTTCCTCCCCATACTGTGCTGCCCAGTGCAGCAGTGTGGGAGCTGACCTTGTCTGTGAAGACCGAGGCAAAAAAAGGATTGAGTACTTCAACATTTTCCCATCATCTGTCCCCCATTCAGTAAGGGTCCCACACTTTCCCTGACCTCCTTCTTCTTGTTGCTAACATACCTATAGAAACCCTTCTTGTTACCCATCACATCCCTTGCTAGCTGCAACTTCAGTTGTGCTTTGGCCTGCCCAATTACACCCTGCATGCTTGAGCAATATTTTTATACTCCTCCCTAGTCATCTGTCCAAGTTTCCACTTCTTGTAAGCTTCTTTTTTGTGTTTAACCTCACCAAAGATTTCACGGTTAAGCCAAGCTGGTCACCTGCTGTATTTGCTATTCTTTCTGCACATTGGGATGGTTCATTCCTGGTCCCTCAATAAGGCTTCTTTAAAATACAGCCAGCTCTCCTGGACTCCTTTCCCCCTCATATTAGTCTCCCAGGGAATCCTGCCCTTCAGTTCCCTAAGGCAGGTAAAGTCTGCTTTTCTGAAGTCCAGCGGCTGTATTATGCTGCTCTCCTTTCTTCCGTTTATCAGGATCCTGAACTCAGCCATCTCATAGTCACTGCTTCCCAGGTTGCCACCCACTTCTACTTCCCCTACCAATTCTTTCCTGTTTGCAAGCAGCAGGTCAAGAGGACCATGGGCCCTAGTTGTTTCCTTCAGCACTTGCACCAGGAAGTTGTCCCCAACACTCTCCAAAAACGTCCTGGATTGTCTATGCACTACTGTATTGCTCTCCCAGCAGATGTCAGGGTGATTGATGTCCCCCATTAGAACCAGGGCCTGTGATCTGGAAATTTCAGTTAGTTGTTTGAAGAAAGCCTTGTCTACCTTATCCTACTGGTTTGGTGGTCTATAGCAGATGCCCACCATAGCATCACCCTTGTTGCTCTCACCTCTAAACAGGCTTTTCTCCAGTTTCATACTGGAGTTCTGAGCAATCATACTGCTGTCTTACATACAGTGTAACTCCTCCACCTTTTCTCCCCCGCCTGTCCTTCCTGAACAGTTTATACCCATCCATGACAGTGCTCCAGTCATGTGAATTACCCCACCAAGTCTGTGTTATTCCAGTTACATCCTAGTTCCTTGATTGTGCCAGGACTTCCAATTCTTCCTGCTTGTTTCCCAGGCTTCTTGCATTCACGTACAAGCACCTAAGATAACTAGCCGATTGCCCTACTTTCTCAGTATGAATCAAGAGGCTTCCCCTGCTGCACCCTCCTCCTGGTATTTCCTCCTGGTATCCCACTTCCCCACTTACCTCTGGGCTTAGGTCACTGTCTTCCAGCGAATGTAGTTTAAAGCCCTCCTCACTAGGTTAGCAAGCCCTGCCTGCGAAGATGCTCTTCCCTCTCCTTGTTAGGTGGATCTCATCTCTTCCTAGCAAACCATCTTTCTGGAACAACATCCCATGGTTGAAGAATCCAAAACCCTCTCTCGAACACCACCTGCACAAACACGCCTTTACCTCCACAATTTGATGGTCTCTACCTGAGCCTTTTCCTTCAACAGGGAGGATGGACAAGAACACGACTTGCGTCTCAAACTCCTTTATCCTTCTTTCCAGAGCCACATAGTCTGCAGTGATCTGCTCAAGGTCATTTTTGGCAGTATCATTGGTGCCCACGTGGAGAAGTAGGAATAGGAAGGGATAGCGGTCCGAAGGCTTGATCAGTCTTGGCAGACACTCTGTCACATCCTGAATTGTAGCTCCAGGCAAGTAGCATACTTCTTGAGTCTCCCGGTCTGGTCGGGAGATGGATGACTCTGTCTCTCTTAGGACGGAGACCCCAACCACCACCACTTGTCTCCTCCTCTTGGGAGTGGTGGTTGTGGTACCCTCATCCCTAGAACAGTACATCCCATGCCTTCTGGTTGATGGGATCTCCTCCTAATCCCTTCCCTCTGATAACTCTTCCAAACCATTCTCCGACAGTACCTGTGCAGAGAGCCTGAAAACGGTTTCTTACCTCTATCTGTATTGGGGGTACATGGGTTCTCCTCTTTCTTCTTCTGGAGGTCACATGCTGCCAATTTTCTTCCATGTTCTGCACTGCCCTCTCTGATTCTTCAGCCTGCTGTGCCTGCAGTACCAAACACTGACTTCTCTCCAGAAAGCCTCCATTTTCTCTGATGCAACGCAGGGTTGATTCTTGGTTCTCTAGTCCTTTAACCTTCCCTTCCAATATTGAGACCAGCTTGCACTTCATATAGACGAAGTTGCTTCTGTCCTCTGGGAGAAAGGCAAACATGACACATCCTGTGCAGGTCACAACAACTGATCACTCACTATCCATAATGTCATCCTTCTAAGAGCCTCCTCAGGTGTTGTACTTATTGTTCACAGAAGCCTGAAAGGCAAAACACTCAGTGGGAACTCCACCAGATGAACTCCCTCTGTTTGCCTGTCCTCTGTTTGCTGCTCACTCATTTTGCAACTAGCTGCTTTTTTATAAGGCTGCTGGCTTGAAGCAGTTGGCCCGTCTCAAAACCTTCCCTCCAGTCAACCACTCAAGGCCCACCTGGAATAAAGCAGTCCCAGTTCATACTTTTTAAACAAACAACCACACGGTCAAACAGTCACTGCAATTAGCTCCAGTCAAACAAATGGTCACAGCAGACAGACACTCAGATATTCACCCCACCAACTCACAACACAACCCCCCTGGATGCAATCCACGAAGGTACTTAGGAGTCTAAGTCCCTCTTTTAGGTGCCACTGTGGTCGAAAACTCCCTTTCAGCTACTGCCTGACCAAGTAGATAGCTAATCTCACTCGGCATCTAGGTTTTTCCTCTGTACATGCACATTACAGCCTGACTCCAAGCATCCATGTGCCTATCTCCTGCCTCAGCATGTGCTTTTCTGCCTCTTGATAGGTATCTGGATGCCTATTTCCTGCCTCAGCCCCAGAGCGATACGCAAACTGGAAGGACAGGCAATCAGCAACCTAAGTCACATGCAGGGGCCTGTTCCAGTATGTGGCCTCTGAGCAAGACTACCATACTAGGCCTCTCAGATGTGTTCACACAAAACAGCCCTGGGGGGAAGATGGATGATCTCTTTGTAACCTTTAGCCTAGTGGTTAGGATACTCACCCAGGTTGTGGGAGACCAATGGTATAAGCCCCCATCCACCTGAGGGTAAGAAGGGATTTGAACAGGAATCAGCCAGCTTAGGTGAGTGCTCTAACCACTAGGATATGGAATAGTTTGATGTGGGGCTCCCTCAATCTCTTCCCCTTTAATTAAATAACTAAATAATTAAATCTTAATTGGGCCACTAAAAACATTACAACGATTCTATTGCCTAGTTGCACTCACCTGAGAGGTGGCAGATTCCTATTCAAATCCATGCCCTCTCTCAGGAGCAGGAGGATTGGAACCAGGGGTCTCCCACATCTCAGGTGAGTACCCCATCCATTAGGCTAAAGATTGTAAAGGAGGTCTTCCTCCTTTGCTCTCCCTCCCTTTGTACTGTCTCCCCCCATATTTTTATTTCAAGTCTCGCTCACAATTTAAGCAGCCAAGCGCCTCTCTTCCACTGATTTGCGGATTGCTAGCAGATATAGATGCCTCCCTGCAGCCAAGACGTAGGCATCTATCTCTGAGAGAATGGCAGGAGTCTAGCAAACACCCATTTCATCGGCATTTCCCACTGGCTGGCTTCGACGGCTCCCATCTAGTGTATGGGCTTTTGTGAATCCCATTCTAAGGTGCCTATCTCTTCATATTCATTGGATTAGAGAGCCTAGATGTCTAACTCGGGCTCTGTGGATCGCAGTGCCATTCCTGTGATTTTCAAGGTATCTAAGAGCTAGGTGCTGTGATGCTCAGTATTGTAAAGCCTAAATCCCTTAGTGGATCCCACATTTAACTTCTATGCCTCAGTTTCCCCATTTGTGAAAATGGAGACATACAATACCTATCTTTAAAACACCTTGAGAGTCTTGGCTTAAAAAGCATATACATATGAACAGAAAACGTCTTTGATTATTATATATTTCTTATATGTAGTAGATTTTTAATTTTTTTTTAAATTACAATACAGTGGGGAATGTTTCCTGTAGATTTTCAGATATTAGTGGTTCCACGAAAATGAAACTTATGCTATGTCTACACTACTGCCAGATCAACGCTCTGGCGATCGATGCATCAAGGATTGGTTTAGCGGTTCTAGTGAAGATCAGCTAAATCGACGGCAAGCGCTCTCTGGTCAACCCTCGTAATCTACCTGGAACGAGAAGATCATGGGCAGCGATCGATCCAGCGGGGGTTGATTTATCACATCTAGTCTAGACATGATAAATTGACTGCCGAGCGTTCTCCCGTCGACTCCTGTACTCTACCGCTGCGAGAGGCGCAGGCGGAGTCGACGGGGCAGCAGCAGCAGTCTACTGACCATGGTGAAGAAACCACAGTAAGTCAACGTAAGTATGTCGACTTCAGCTACATTATTCACGTAGCTGAAGTTGCGTAACTTAGATCGATTTCTCCCCCCCACCAGTGTAGACCAGGCCTAAGTTAAGTCGATGGGTGAATGTCTCTCATCTCAGACACCGCAGTAAGTCGACCTAAGTTATGTTGACTCCAGCTACGTTATTCACATAACTTAAGTTGACTTACCCCGGTAGTATAGACATAGCCTGAGAATCAAGAGAATTATTTCATAACTTGACATCAGGGGCCAGCTTCTCAGCTGGTTCTAAACCAATTGAACATCTTGGATTCCAGCAGAGCTGTGTTCATTTACGCCGGCTGACATTCTGACTCTGATTTCCTCTTTATTCGACACCACTAAGAGCAGAAGTAGTGTAAATGTTAAGCTCGACAGCTGCAACATTCTAGCAAAGGGCGTTGCAGGACCTTGATGCTCCCTTTACACTTCAGCAGCAGGTGCATTTAAAAAAAATTGTGCTGACAGTGATGTGTCTTGGCTTTATTTAAATCCTCCGACTCCAACACAGTGGCTGAATTTATGAGTACAGTCATCTGCTAGTTAACCCTTAGGGCTTAATGCCATCTTATAGGTGAAAAGACCATGAGTCATCTTGGCCAGACATACGTTTGTGCAGCCTGTTTCTTGGTCTTAATCATTAAAGATAATGGCTGTCAAGCAGAGCAGTAGAGTTGACCCTGAACACCTTGTTCATTATTTTTTGGAGATCATTTCCAGACTGATCAGTGAATGAATTTGAGGCAGTGGACAGTACTGTGATCCTCTATAGAAAAAGCCTCTGTTTTTAACCAACAGACCTTACGTTTGGTAGATTGTGAGTAGTCCCGTTTGCTGTTTCTCATTGGGCATTTTATTTCACTGTCCAAATAACTGCAAAAATCAACCCTCTAGCTGCTTGATATGAATTATGAATGTGCTTGGCAGTGTTGAATTTAAAATGCATGTCAACATTTTAGCATCTGAACATCCTATGTAAATGCAAGCTTTTAGCAGAATTGCAATTTAACAAATTACAGTTTGTGACTCTAATTTATGAGAACTATGTAAATACGTAGGATTTTTATAGCTGCTGCTGCTTAAATTACTCACAAATTACTAATTATGCCTTTTTCAGCTGCAGGATATGCAAATTCAATTTCACAGAATAGGAGGCATTCAAGAATAGTCTGATTTCAGAAATGCCATGCAGTGTAGCTTTCTAACACTAGAGAGCACTGTTTTAACCCACTACAAAGACACTAGTTTTTTGTCAGCTTTATTTGATTTGGAATTCAAAATATGAAGTATATACATGAAGGACAAAGCACAATCTCCCTGAGAACGTAATTGATTTTCTAATAAATTGGTTGTGCAGCCAGTTGAATCTATGATCATAGAGTCCAAGGCTAGAAGGGAGCCTGCTGAGCAACTAGTTTGACCTCTTGTAAAAGAAAAGCCATAGAATTTTTCCCCAAATAATTCCTACAGCAGATCTTTTAGAAAAACATCCAATCATGATGTAAAAATGTTCAGTGATCCACAATCCTTAGTAAATCGTTCTAATGGGTTAATTAATCTCACCGTTGAACATTTATGGTTTTTTCCAGTCTGGAACCAGCTAGAGCGAATGGCCCAGGATAGAAGACTATGGAGATCTGTTGTTGGCGGCCCATACCCCGGTTGGGGTGATGGGCATGAATGAATGAATGAATGAATTTGTCTAACTCAGGAGTTCTCAGACTGTGGGCTGGAACCCCAAAGTGGGTCGCAACCCCATTTTAATGGGGTTGCCAAGTCTGGTGTTAGACTTGCTGGGGCCTGGGGCCAAGACCAAAGCCGGAGCTCCACCACCCAGGATGGAAGCCTTAGGGCTTGAGCCCTGGGAAGGCGGGGCTAAGGTTACAGTCCTCCTGCCAAGGGAAGACGCCCTTGGGCTTCAGCTTTGGGCCCCTCCCCCCTCAGTACAGGACAGCGGGGCTGGAGTGGGCTCAGGATTCAGTCTCCCCTTCTTGGCAACAAGGGCACACTGAAATCATAGGATATCAGGGTTGGAAGAGATCTCAGGAGGTCATCTAGTCCAACCCCTTGCTCAAAGCAGGACCAATCCCCAGACAGCTTTTTACCCCAGTTCCCTAAAGGCCCCCTCAAGGATTGAACTCACAACCCTGGGTTTATGCTCAAACCACTGAGCTATCGCTCCCCTCGTTAAAGACCTTACCATGAAATACTAATACCATGAGCTAGCAGTGGGTTTTTTGTTTTGTTTTTTGTCTTTTTAAGACCCACCATGTTTTAGATAGTAATTGCTGGAATTGTAAGCAAGTGGTAAAATGCTACACAGTTCATTGCTTATTTCATACTTCATAAAATATTTAAACCCTTTCCGTGCTGTGTAGCCATGCGTCAGCAGGCTGTTACTTTTATACATTTAATTGCCTCTAGTGCTATGTCCTCCCACAGTTTGGTGGGAAAGAGAATGATCACTGTTCACTCTCAGTATTAGGAGAATTAAATGGTATATGAAACTTCTCTTTCACATCCCCCAGTAACTGTCATCAATACAGAACCCCAAGAGCAAAAAACATTGATTACTGAATCAGTAGGCTAATATCACTTGCAGACTGAGTCAGGTGAGGGGAAAAAGAAAAAGAGAAGACTCCAGAGTACTACGATGTCTGCACATTCATGACTAATTGGAGTACACCTGCTCCACAGGAGGAAGTAAATAGGAAAATGGAACTTATGGTCTGGCTATGCTGAAAGAAGGACAGGAGACATTTGACATAGGTTTAATCAGGCTTCAACTTTATTATTAGATGTCTGGGAATACCTGGCAGATAACCCCATATTTATTCCATAATTACCCAGGGGGCTTTTACCAGCTCCCCCTCTTTTTCTATCTAGGTACCTCCAGCAAATCCATTGCCGGGACCTTACAGTACCTGGAGTGAGGGCCTTCCACCAGTTCCCCCTCTGTTTCCCTCCCGGGCCCAGCAAATCCATTGCTGGGACCTTACCATCCACTCTCCCCCTTGTAGGAGGGTTAAGGTGAGCTATAAGAATGGGGGGGGGGTTGCTCCCTGCCGTACCAATCATAGGAGTCCCCGACTGCCTCTCTCTCCCTCCCCCGCCCCCCGGTTCTTTTTAAGTCCTTTTCCAAGCCATTTATCCAGTCACTGTATACCTTTCTTATGGAGTATCTACACTGGACATCTGCCCTCAACTTAAATAATGAGTTGCAACATACGGCCTACTGCCCATCATGCCATGCATGAACAGAGCCCTTCCTGAAACCCTCTGTGGGGAAGGTGAAAAGAAAACCAATTGCATCTGAAACAATATGGTGGTAAGGGAAAAATTCCTTCCCAGCCCCCCTAAAAAGGGGTGGCTAGCATAATGCTCACAGCAGGTGTTGACCATACATGGTATTTTACCACCCAAAGGGTGGGAGGGTGGGTCCTGCTTCAGCCTTGGTCCGTGTGAAAAGGAAGGGTCCAGGCACCACATTGCCCCTTTTAAAACCCTGCATTCCCAGGGGATGAGTCAGCGACCACTCTGCCCCATTTACAGCAGTTTTCATCTCCCCTCTTCTCCCCAGCCATAAAGCACTGTTTCCTTCACTCGGCCAGGCCAGCCAAACAGCCCCCTGCTTAAAGGTGCAGGGTGGTCAACCTGCAGAGCAGAATCAACACTAGTGCATTTCCCTGGGGAATTTAGCTTGCAACATTCATATGCTGATTTTGTTTAATAACAATGGCCCATGGGGACTGAAAGACCTGTTTCTGGGGAGACTATGATGTTGCAAAGGCTAAGTTCACTCAGAGCCTTTGCCAATGCCAGCTGGTAGAAGTTCCTAGGTACAATAAGACTGCTGAAGAGAGGTTGCCGGGATCACAAATCTCCACAATGTCACTATTCAGTGCTTCTGTGATACGTGTGATTCAGGTGTGATACTTCATTCACAGGAATGGTGCAAACCTTAATCTTTGTAAAGTGCTTTGAAGTCTTCCTGTTAAAGGGCCTGTAGAAATTCAGAATGTTTTTATAGTGTGTGCATGCATGCGTGCAAATATTGATATTGGCTTGTGAAAATTATGTTTGCCCATTCAGCAGGAATGAGTGAGTTCTTTATTTTGACAAGTAAATCATTCTCTTTTTTTTTCTTTATTACACCTCATGGTAAAAACTCTGTACAGGGCCTGGTAATTTTTCATGACTGTTCTGTAAGTGTGATATATGGGCCCTCATCACCGTAGAATCTGAGCACCTCACACTCTTCAATGTATTTATCCTCATAACACACCCATGAGCTAGGGATGAGCTACTATCCCCATTTTACAGATGGGAAACAGGACAAGCCGCAATTTCCACAGCAATTTCCAGATGCTGTTTTACAACGGATTCAGAACAACCACTTTTTAAAATCAGAACTTTCAAATCTCCCTCAAATGTATTTTCCATTGATGGCCTGAGAAACAATGAGTCACTGGTTTGCAATAGTCTCAAAATGGGTTAAAAATACTTTACTTAGCACCAATATGGGTGAACTCTTCTGAATAAATTGAAGAGACCAACAAATACAAAAGATAAATGCTAAAAAGTGGAGCTGGGCTTCATCCAAGCATCCAATGGCAACATTTCTGCTACTTTGGGAAAACTCAGATCTGGGGCTGAACTTCGAGGTTTTCTGTAAAATGAACAAGCAAAGAAAACCCTCCAAGACTGATTATCCAGGGCCTTATGCGTGTTAGTGGAGATGCAAACCACACCTCAAGGTATAAAACAGTGGAGAATCAAGCCCTCTGCATTTATGCTAAGTGATGGAATGTGTTGGCTTCTTGGTGGTTTTGGGTCCTAGGTGTCAGGATACCATGGGTGGATGAGACAGACAAACAGGGGTGCAAGGATTTGGGAGGATGGCATAATAAACAAACAGTTTAAAATAATATAGGGGTTGAAGAGGCCTGGAGCGGTCATCTAGTCCAGCCTCCCTGTGCTGAGGCAGGACCAAGTTAACTTAGACCTTTCCTGACAGATGTTTGTCTAACCCTGTTCTTATAAACCTCTAGTGATTGGGATTCCACAATCTCCTCTGGGAGCCTATTCTAGTGTTTAAATATCCTTCCAGTTAAAAAGTTTTTTTTCTCTAAAACCAAACCTAAATTACCCTTCCTGTGGATTAAGCTGTTTATTTCTTGTCCTACCTTCAGTGGACATGGAAAGCAATTGATCGCAGTTCTCTTTATAACAGCTCTTAACATATTTGAAGACAATTATCAACTCCCCTTTCAGAATTCTTTTCTCAGGACTAAACATTGCTGGGATTCCTTTCAAGACCTTTCCACTTAGCTTATCCAGAAGTCCTCATCCAGTTCTGGAAGAACACTTCATCCACTTCCTTGGGATCCAAAAGACACAGTTTGACTCCAGCTTGTCACTCATATTACGTTATTAGGCCTGAAACAACATTTTGCCTATGTTGGACAGGCCCAGATGCAGGGGGTACAGCATAGTATCACAGTTCCATTTCATGTCACACACTACTCAGTTTATATACATCTTCCCTAGCTAGTAGCATCTATAGTTATTGCATGTAAGGACCATCACCGCAGATCCGTAAGGACCAATCCCTTTGTAGATTCTGTAAGAAACTTATCAGTTCAGAGTGTCCCTGCCTATTTTGTTCACTATAAATATATCCACAGTACAATCCCCACCAGACACCTTTCAAGATTCATGGGTTCTACACATGCCTATCAGAACATGTGGTGTATCTCCTCCAGTGCACTAAATGTTCCAATAGCAACTATGTGGATGAAACCAGACAGTCACTACGCTCTTGGATGAACTCACACAGGAAAATGATAAAAGACAAAAATGCCACATCACATCTAGGTGAAAACTTTTCGTAAAGTGATCACACTATATCTGAGCTATCAGTTCTCATCTTCAAAGGAAACCTTCTTCCCTTGGTGGGACCTTACCTACTTGTTCTGAGTTTGCTTTTTTAAAAATCCATTTTCCTTACTCTGTTGCTCTCACTCCTTCCTTTCCTTAGAATCATGATATCTATCATTTCATGACCACTTTCACTCAAATTGCCTTCAACCTTCAGATTCACAACCAATCCGTCCCTGTTGATCAGAATCAAGAAAAAAAATGGCTGTTCCCATGGTTACTTTCTTGACCTTCTGAAACAAGAAGTTATCCCCAATACATTCCAAGAATGTATTGAACATTTTCTGTTTGCCATACTACTTTTCCAAAAGATACCCTATTACTACCAGATCTTGTGTTTTGGATATTTCTGTTATTTGTACTAGAAATACCTTATCCACCCTATCCTCCTGATTTGGTGGTGTGTAGTGGACCCCTACTATGATATCCATCACCCCTGTTTTTATTCCCCTTTTATCTTTACTCAGAAACATTCGACTGGTCTGCTTCTCACCTCCTTCTGGACTTCAGAATAAGTGTATATATTCTTGATGTATTATGTAACACCTCCTCCCTCTTTTCCCTGCCTCTCCTTCCTGAACAAGCTGTACCATTCTGTACTAATGTTCCAGTCATAAAGTTTATCCCATAAAGTCTCAGTGATGCAAATTAATTCATAATTTTGCTAATGTACTAATACTTACAGTTCTTCCTGTTTATTCTTCAGACTCCTTGGATTTCTGTATAGACAGCTAAGATGTTGAGCAGATTTCCCCAGTTTTAACCTTTTGTTGTTCCTATTACCCTATTGTAATTTTAGAATCCCCCTCCTCTCCCCCCTCAGCTGAGTGTCTGGACCTCTGTTAAGGTCACTTTTTTTTCATATCAACCTGTTTTCTTTTGTTACATGCCCTCTTTTTACCTAGTTTAAAGCCCTCCTCACTAAGTTAGCAAGTCAGTGTCCAAAGATGCTCTTCACTTTCTTGGTCACATGGACCCCATTTCTTTCCGGCTGTCCTCCTTCCCAGAACAGCAGCCCAAGGAAGACACAGCCATCCTGTCAACACCATCTGTGCAGCCATGCCTTCATCACCAGTATGCATATGTCCCTGCCTGGGCCCTTACCCTAAGCTTGGAGAATGGACAAGAACATAATCTATATGAGAGAAGAAGCACCACTTGCCCACCTAATGCCAGAAGTGCCTGATCTATCAGTCATATGGCAGTTGTAGGTTTTAAAGAGGGATGTAAAAAGATTAAGTGGCATATTTATTTATATATTTTCCTGTGCATTGGGGCAGACTGGGAGAACAGAGAGATGCTTGAGAGAGACCTGGACAAGCAGTTGATCAAAGCTATCATTATTGGTAGAAACTAACTCGTGGTGGTATGCAGGTAGGTATGTATATACATGTATGTGTAAATTGTGGGGGGGGAGATATATTTGGGATCTCCAGTTAAATAAGACCAGAGCTAAATCCAGCAACAAAAGATTCACATATTGGCAGATTTTACTCTCAGAAATGCAAATACTGACCAGCTAAGTGCTATTGGATTCATGCAAGCAGTAGTACCTGGCCAAGTCAGGGATAATGTACTCAGCTTATTGCCACACTGAAATCCTCCTTTTGAATCCAAATATGTTACACTTCAGTATTAAAGTAAAGCAGTTTTGCAGCCTGAGATTTGCAATTCAAAGCTGCATCAGGCAACATGATAAATAAGCTATACAATCCATTCTCATTTCCCCCCATTGCCCCTCCTTCACCAATCCATCAACCAACTGCATGCAACAACTTTGGGCCTAGGGGAATCTAGAGCTGTTTTTTTAAATTTCATGATCTGGATTGTTAATAGATAGTGTTGGTTACTTGGCACAAGTTAAACATAAATTAGCCTATGTAGAAGTAGCCCTGCAGAACTCCACCCTAAATGAGAAACTGCTTAGGTGCTGGATAATGAGCTTGATCCTGCTTCCATTCAAGTCAATGGAATAGCTCCCATTGACACTCATAATGTAGAACCAAGCCCTAGGTGTGGTGAGTCACTGGGCTGCTAACTGCGATGGGATATACATTAAATGTAGGTGATGTCAGAATCACACTCTGTCTTGGGAAGGGCAATGGCCAAAATACAACTTGACAATCTGAAATTTTTCAAAAATTTTAAATGTTGACCCTTTCCCTCCTTCCCATGACACAACTTTGAAAATTTGGGCAAAACAATGTCACCATTTTTCAACCAGCTCTACTTACAATCACATGGGAGAGGAGTGGTAACATATTTGCATCAAAATTTGAGCTCTCGTGCATTTGAGGTGAAACTCACTTCTGCACAGAGCACCATCACAAAACATAAGCATCACTCATATCCCATGAGTCCAGCATTGAATGAAATTGTTTTCACTCTGAAAACATGGACCATTATGATACTCATGTCCCTTGTAAAGGCCTTTGAGATCTACCAATGAAAAGTGCTACATAAGGACCAGGTCTTATTCTTAATTATATATTATTATATTTATTTATTTTATTGAGACTTCCCATATGTCTGCAGTTGGAATACTTTCCTCCCTTCCCCAAAAATTTCAAATATTTGTGAAATTTCCGGAGGCAAAAAGAGGTGTTATGAAATTATGGAAGATATTCTGACAGTACTCGGCCTCTCCCCTATTCACCCACAAACCCAGACCACCTAGTTTGCTTGGCCTTCATTTATGACAGCTGCATAGCACTTTCTTGTACAAGTAGATTAAACTAGTTTTTATAAAATGATGTTGATCTCATTTCTATGACATTTCAAATCTAAATTCTATACACAGATTAAAATAATGTGAATCCAAGATGATGTGGGAGGAAGGTGACTTGGCTGACTACTTCTTAATTGGTACACTCAGAAAATTTAAATAATATTTTATTCTTAAAAACAACCATCCTTGACACCCATTAATAACCCGATCCTTCATTCTTACAACAAACATTCATTAAATACAAAGGTTTTACAGTGTTAATATATCAAACCTGAATTCTTCTGTGACTGTCAATTGGAATTTAACTTAAAATATTACTTATGCCTTGGTTTCAGAGAAGTGGAATATAAAACTATTTTTTTACTACGAAGTAAAATTATACAACACTTTCCAATTTCAAACACAAGATGGCACCATTACTAATGATTTTCAGCATTATTCCGTCTTTGAATACATGATGACTTTTAATGATGCAGAATTTTAATACCAATATGGTAGCTTCCCTGCATATGTTATATGCATTCTTAGATATTCTTAGATACTACACATTTGCTATCCTAACAACCCCCATAGTAACTGTTCATCACAGTAGAATACAAACCAGGCTATGCTTGCGAAGTCACATTTCAAAAAGTAGGCAATAACAGCATATAAGGCTGCATGTACAACCTTATTTCATCCTCCTTGTGCATATTCATTAGTCTGTACTATGTGTGAATTGAGGTTTTTTTTTCCAAAGTGTTATAATTTGGCCAAGTGCGGGTAGATTTTCACAGGATTGGCAACAGTTCCATGCCTGTCACCATGGCAACCCTTCTTCCCTTTGCCAAATTTAAAGGCCTGGCTCTGTAATGGTGCTAGAGCTTTTGAATGAAACAGTTATACGATTTGTTTGACATGTGTGTGATAGGGTGGACTAGGCCAAGAGCAGGGCCGGCTCTAAGGGTTTGGCTGCCCCAAGCAGCAAAAAAAAAAAGAAAAAAAAGCCGCGATCACGATTGCGATCTGCGGCAATTCAGCGGGAGGTCCTTCACTCCGAGCGGGAGTGAGGGACCCTCCGCCGAATTACCGCCGAATACGTGAAAGTGCCACCCCTCTCTGGAGTTGCTGCCCCAAGCACCTGCTTGATAAGCTGGTGCCTGGAGCCGGCCCTGGCCAAGAGGCCCCTTGCTGGAGGCCTCAGTGTCCTGCCACACCCATCCCAGGACATTAGCATTAGAGGAGTCCTCCAAGCAACCTAAAGAGGCTATGGGGGAAGCAGCCAATCAGGTCCCAGGAGGGTCATATAAAAGGAGCTGCAGAGCCAGGAATAGTCAGTTTCTTGCTGGAGCTAGAGGAGTACAGGGAGTGCTCCTGGCTGGACAAAGGGAACTGCAGCACCATGGACAGCTCAGTACTAGCATGGACCGGGGCAGCAAGGAAGTGCTCCTGGCTCGCTGCTGGGCCCGAAGCTGGATGAGCCCTGAAGCAGGGGTGAAGCTTTGGTGAAGGCTAGGGCTGTGGGGAAGTGGCCCAGGGAACTGAAAGCATTTTAGTTAAAGGGACACAGTGGCATATGACTGCTATTCTTAGGGTCCCTGGGTTGGGACTCCCTCATATACCACTGGGGAACTGGCTTACAATCAGACAATAAGAAATCCCCAGAAGGGAAATTGAACCACTTAGAGGCCTAGATGGAGAGCTGGGGCCAGCATAGACCAAGAAGGCAGAACCATTGTCTTCAGGGAGGAAGCCCAGAGGGTACAGCCTGATACCAGGGCCAGGACTATTTAAAGACCACAGATGCACCCGATCAGAGGGGCACTTGTGAGAAGTGGATGTCACAATGTTACATTTGGTACTAGAAGTGGGATCCTTTGGACCAACTCCTGATAAAGAAGGAGTGTAACCATGGAAGAGGTGATCTGCCTGTTCATGGCAGACCAACAGCAGCATGGAGCTGCTATGCAGCAGCAGCAAGAGGAGCAGCAGCAGAAGCAGACACAGGCCCTGCTGATGGATTAACAGAGAACCTGCAAAGTTTGTAGCACATCATCTGTGGTAGCATATCCACTCCAACCAGCAGAAGTGGACACAGAGGTAGTTGGGTCACACCACACCCGAGGACACAGTTGGTGATGGAACTAGTGGTCAATTGGCTCCAGGCTTGGCAAAGTTTGGGCTGAGAGATGACCCCAAGGCCTTCCTCCAGGCTTTTGAGTTGGTGGCAAATGCAGCAGCGTGGAAAGAGTCAATATGTGCAGCCCAAATAGCACCATTCCTGATGGGTGAGGCACAGGCAGCTTACCAAGTGGTAAACAACAAGCAGGCGACTTCCTTTCAGTGGTGAAAGCAGCCATTTTGGATCAGCTAGGGCTTACATCAGAGGTGTACATGCAGAACCGGATGGAATCATTCCTGTGAGGGGCATAACCACGGGTGGTGGTGCAGAAGTTACAAGACCTGGCAACATGCTGGCTTTGTCCAGAGACAAGCTTGGTGGAGAAGCTTCAAGGTCAGAGTGGTCCTAGAAGGAGCACCGAGCTGGGTAAAGCATTTCCAATCAGCCTCAGTGAGGGAAGCAGCTGCACAAGCTGAGGCCTACTTTGAGACTGAAGAAGAGGAACGGCCTAGACTGACTGGTAAACTGAGAGGGGTGCACCAAGGGGTGGCTCACGGATGCTCACAAGTGGGGAAAGCCCCAAGGATTCTAGACTCGGGGTGCACCACAATAGCAAGGAGGTCCAAGGAGCCCTGCAGCCTATGGGAAGTACTAGTGGGAAGGAGCGAGGAGACCTGGTAGGATGCTACAGGTGTGCCCAGTCTGGGAATATTAAAAAGAACTGCCCAGTAATTAAATATGGCTACTTAAACTGTTATTATAGTGGGGCCAATCATGGGGGTCTACTCCAAAGATCAGGAGGTAGTGACAGTCAGGCTTGAAAGAACTGTAGTTAAGGGTCTGGTAGACTTAGGGTGTGGGTATACCTTGATACCAGGGAAGATCAGGTAAGGGTAACTAACCTGGACCAATGCCTCCCAGTACATGTCTCCTGTGTACCTGGGGAGATCAGAGTCTATCCCATGACAGAAGTTGAGCTGGTGGTACAGAACTGGAGAACTTGATTCTGAGTTGGCGTGGTCAAGGACCTTCCATGGCCTATAATCTTCGGAAGAGACTGGGTGGGCTACTCTGCCCTCTTGTGGGAAAGACCAGGATTGTAATCCAGAACCAAGAGGGCCTGCCTGGGAAGGAAAGCAGAGAGGATGGGAGCCAGGCTAAGGAGACCTCAGAAAAGAGCCTAGAGGCAAGATTAGAATGCCCAAGATATGAGAGACCCTTGAGGAAATGCCAATGTCTACTGAGGGAAAGTTATTAACCAGCTGATCCAGGTACAGCAGGATTTGGCCTGGGTACAGGTGGAAACTAAGGGGCAAAGGGATCAATGCTTGGCTTTGCAGGAAACATTGACCCAGGCCCAGAGGGAGAGAACTCAGAAAGCTACAGTGGGAACACAGATAGAGCTCCAGGTGCAGCAGAGCACTGTAGGAACTCAGGCTAAAATACCCAGTGTGATAACTAGCACAGGGGCCCAGAAAAAATTGCCCCAGCAGTGAGAGGTGAAAGAGAAAGCCTAGGGGAATGAATAGGACCCTTGGATAGGGAAGTGAGTAGTGCAGGCAGGCTTCGTGAGCTTCCTCCTAAGAGACAATGACCTGGCAAAATGGCTGGAAGCAGCAGAAGAGGAACTGGAGGATCTCAAATTCAGGAATGAATGGCTGACTGAAGATCTCCAGTTCACCAAGGATGAAAAAACAGCACTTGTTCCACACGGTATATGATTACAAGATGTAGCTAGAGGCTTGGCATACAGAGACCCCAAAATCCCAGAGAAGAAAGTGAGTCAAGGGACCATGAACACGCTCTCCAGGTCAGAAAGAGCCAGGAAAATAGACCCTCAGAGACCAGGGCAAAGACTGGATAGAGACTCTATGGACAGAGAGATCTGGGAGAGAGATCCACGATTGAAAGTGGCAAGGGGCTAAGACAAGCTTTCTAACAGAAGAGGCCATAGAGAAAAGGACCCTGATAGATTGGGGCACAGAGACTATAACTAATTGCCCTCCAGGCAGAGAGGTCTGGGAGAGAGAAGGCCCTGCTACAGTGCAGCAAAAGAGGGGTAAAGAAGATAAATTAGCTTCTATAGAACTACCACCCCAATCCTGTTGGGAAGTGGAAGGGTGTGAGAGGGTAGATGAGGCCCAGAGGCCTCCTGCTGGAGGCCTCAGCATCCTGCTGCACCCATCCCGGGAAATGAACAGTAGAAGAGTCCTCCAAGCAGCCTAGAGTGGCTGCAGGGATCAGCCAATCAGAGCCCGGGGGGCCATATAAAAGAAGCTGCAGAGCCAGAGCCAGTTCCTTGCTGAAGCTAAAGGAGTGCAAATGGTGCTTGGACTGGTAAAAGGGAACTGCACCACCATGGATCGCTCAGTATGAGCAGGCAGCGAGGCAGAGTTCCTGGCTGACTGCTGGGCCTGAACTTGGATGAGCCCTGAGGTAAGGGTGAAGCTTTGGTGAAGGCTGGGGCTGCAGGGTAGTGGCCCAGGGAACTGAAAGCAGTGTAGTTAAAAGGGACATGGTGGCACATGGCTGCTATTCTTAGGGTCCCTGGTTTGGACCCAGAGTAGTGGGTGAGCCTGGGTCCCCTCATAGACCACTGGGAAACTGGCCTACAATCGAACAGCAAGAGACCCCCCGAAGGGGAATTGAACTACTTAGTGGCCCAGCTGGAGGGATGGGGCCAGAGTAGCCTAAGATGGTGAAACCCATTGCCTGCAGGGGGGAAGCTCTGGGGGTACGGCTTGATACCTGGGCAGGGATTATTTAAAGATCATTGATACACCTAATCTGAACAGGGCACTCGCGAGTGATTCGTGCCACAACGTTACAATGTGAAAAACTTGTGTTTTTCCCCAGTCTAATTCTGAGAAATGGCTGAACCATTTTTGTTGAAACTTAACAAAATCAGCCTGAGGCAGACACCCAGCATGAAAAATATCAGCCGAAATGGTTATAAAAAAGCAAAGTTTATAAGCCCCTGAAAACAAGGTCTTATAATGGGAAATGTTCGACAATATTAACTACACACGGGACTCCCAGCTTCCCCTGTTATTTACTGAATATGGAAAAAGCTAGGACTGGCAAACAGTATTTTATCTAAGAATAGATTCCAATTAATAAGATGCTCAGCCTTATGCATTTAGGCCCTAATTCAGCAAACCACTTAAACACATGCCTAAGTGAAAGTGCTTTGGTGAAATGCAGTCTTTGGGCTTGATTGTGTCCAGTTTTGTATGGGAGTGAACAGAGGAGAGGATGGAGCCCAAAGGCATTTCCATCACCTCAGGAGTCATGCTCAACACTCAACACTCACTCCTGTAGGGGAGCACAACACTGCTGTCTGCTAGCATCTCCTACTGTGCTGTCTAAAAGGGGCAGGGTGTAAGTGAGGCCTGCGTATTTCCAGCTCTGTATCTGAATATCTGTGCATCTGTCTCTGCAGTGTGCACTGCACAGAAGCCCCCAGAAGAATTCTGGATGAATCAGTCTGACTTCCTCCTGAGTTGTATTCTATATAAACCTATATACTGCGCTCATTAGCATGGTATCTGAGCACTTCCCAGTAGTGCATTCAGCAATATGACTCAACATCTGTTGTGTGGTGTTTTGTTCACTCATCCCTCCTGGGGAGAAGTAGTCTGTGCTGGGCAGTGTCTTGTGCTGGTAGGATTTTAGAAATAGGATTTTTTTAATATTTTTTTTAAAGTTGTTATGCATTTATATTAGAGAAGGCAGGTCAAAGAAATGTGCCTTGCACAGGAGCAGAAGGTGGTGAGATTTGTGATGGTTAGCTCCTGGGGGTGTTTCTTCTGCCATCTCAGACTGTCCCCCAAGAAAGTTCTGTCTCCCACACAGGCAAACTTTAATCTTATTGGGCCAGAAGAGCATAGTTGTTGACCACACTCTTGGTGCTGCATCATGACCCTTCTGCATCCTTTTAAGGCAGACTGTGGCTTTGAAGCCAAAGCTTCGTAGGGCTAGATACTGCAAGGTAATGAGCACCCTCTGCTAGGACATAAGGTGCTGAGTACTCTCCCTCATCAAGCTCTTGGCCAAGAGCAGCATGAACTATGGTCCTCAGGAAGAAATTCTCTTTGGGAATGTGTCTGATTCCCTGCCAGGCTTCTTTTCAAAATAATAAATGTATGGCTTATGGAAGATGCTGGATAACCATGGGTCTTTTTGCCACAGAAAATGCAAAGCATGGGATTGCAGCAGTGCAAGTTCTATATGATGTCCCACAGATAAGCTGGACGGTCAGCTAAGAAGGTAATTGAGATTCCATGCTCACCCTTCTATTAGTATCTTGAGTTCCCCATCACTCTTGTTTGTGGTGATATCATTTGAGATGCAGGAACTAGAACTAGGAAAATAATCTATAATGAATAATCTATCCAATGCATTTTGCCATTTTCTCTTTGCTCATTGTCAAAAAACACATTGCAGTTCCCAAATACACACCCTATTCAGCAAATAACTCTTATGAAGTTCTTGGTCTGTAGATCAGCAACAGTTCATTGCAAGTGCTGATAATTTAAAATTCAAGCTATTCTACTTATGAACATGTCACAAGACATTTTTCTGTTACCTTATTTGATGAGCATAACTCTGGTGGGGCAGATAACACCCCCCCCCACCCCGAGGGTCAAGAAAGGGTTAAAGAACTCTGGTCAGTCAACCCCAAACTGCCACATTTGTGTGGCTTGTCAGGCCTGGGACCTTAAAAGGGTGGAACTCAGCCCACTGGGGGGTGGTCGTCTGAAACAAGCGGAGCTCGAGCTCCCAGACCAGGCCACTGGGTTATGTGCTGAAGAACTGCTTGGGAGTATCACGGGCCTGAGCCCTCAGGAGAAAGAAAACAGACTAGTTTGTTTCTTTTGTTGAACTATGCAAGATCTACTCTTGGCCTTTAGCCAAGCAAAAGGGTGAGAGGTGAAAGTGCAGAATGTGAACGAGTACTTCCCCTCCTTTTTCTGAAGGGTTCCTGGCCTCTCATGGGCCTTTTTGTCTGTACTGTTACAGTCTCTCTGGAAATAGTCAGACTCACTAAGAGGTACCATTTAAGGGCTATATCCCCTACGCCAGGACCGAATCACAGGATTGCTGTTGCTCATGCAGTGATGTATGAGGTAAATGAGGAGCCCATCTTCAGGAGTGGCCCTAGCTATTTGGTTGACCACGGCAGAGACTGTTTTCAGTATTCCCCGGAACAGCCAAAGGAAAAAAACAGCCAGCGGATTATTGGGTAAAAATGGCCCATAAAGTCCATCAGCAGAAGGAAAAACAAAAAGCCAAATGGCATAGCACCCTCTGGAATTGTGTGTAGGGCGCCACCCAGCTTCTCTACCCCTAGAGCTGGCCCTGTCACTGTCACCCCAAGGAAGTGAGTGTGAGACATAACCCGTGACAGTGACTTTTAGAATGAAATTTTTGGCATTTAATATTCATGATTACAAATCTGAAATTTTCTCTCTGGTGTGAAAGTCACCCCATGCACTATGCCTGAACAAAACCACTTAATTCTCACTTGAGCCCTTAAAACATTTCCGGAAAATCTTACAATATTTGCCTAACTCAAATAAAACCCACCATTTCTTTTCATATAGGGCCACCAAGCATTCATCAGATGCCCATGAACCACCAGTCTGTAATAGTCTAGGTTTCTCATCCACAGTAATTTTGAATTGGAGGGTATATGATGCACCCACATTCTGCTTTTCATCTTTGTCATGATAAAATGTGTCATTTAAAACACTTATTGCACCTGGCTCGCTTTCTACTTTCATTTAAATTACATACAAATAGTTCTTTAAAAAGAAACAAAATGAAGAACTCAGTTGAACAAACAGCAAGAATACATGCACTGATGCAGTATTCTGCTCCCAAAGTTTAATAAGAGGCTCCCTTAAAATATTCTCCTTCAGACTCGAAATCTTAGGACAGTCTCTGGGTAGAATATTCCTCTTCTCCCCCAAAATCCATTATTTCATTCCCTAACCCAAATCCACCAATCCTTCTATCACCACACCAATTGACCTACCATGCTTCCCCCTCCTCAGCACTGCAGAGAGATTCAAGGTGGCTCTACTATCCGACAACTGCTCCTCACAGCTGTAGCAGACAAGCTACAGGCATAGGGATCTCATCACCCTAAGATGACAATGATGATTATATAAAGTGGTACCCACTAAGTTCTAGTGCTCTCTAACCTCTCCAGAAGGTTGTCCCTGATCTGAAGAGTTTACCATCTAAAAACAGACAGAGGTTATTAGAAGAGGAACAAGAATAGGCAAGTTATAGACAAGTCAACTCAGTTCACTGGAAACAACTCAGTTAACATGGCTCGATAAGAGGGACTTAAATGCAGATGTGCCAGGAGAATAAGTTCAGTGAGGTCATGCTATGCATAGAGGACTGTGCAGAAGACATCACAGAGGTGATTATGGCAGATTCTAACAAACCAGAGGACAAGGCTGGGAACATTGGCGGCGGAAATGGGATGGAGGCACAATGGAGACTTGGATAAGGGCAGAGCAGAGTGACATAGAACTTTGATAGGGACTGAGTGGATGGAGCCAGAGAGGATTTACACGACCACCTCAATAAGGAAAGAAGATGAGTTTAGCATCTGCATTTTGCATGGATTGAAGGGACATAATGTAGGTGTGGGAGGTCAGAGAGGAGGATGTTGCAGTAACCAGTGGGTGATATAGTGAGGGCTGTGGAGATGGAGAGAAAAGGATGCATCCTAGAGATGTTGAGGAGGAAGTAGCAACAGGATTTGGAAATGGCCTGGATATGTGAAGGAGTGGAGAAGGAGGGAAGCAAAAATAAGCTTGAGATTGAAGGCCCAATTTACAAGGCAGGGAAAGCCCTTTGTTTGTTCTGTTTGTACAGCACCTAGTACAATGGGGTCCTGATCCATCACCAGGGCTTCTAAGCTTTATAATAATACAAATAAATAATAATGAGGAGGCTGATAGTGTTGTCTATAGTGACAGAGATGTGGTGAGTGCAGAAGGCTTGGGAGGGAAGAGATGGAATTGTGCCTTGGCCTGTTGGGATGATGTATCCCATCCTCCCAAGATAATGCTGTGTTGCATGACTATTTAATATCAAGACTTGTGATAACCAGAAGAACTGATGAGCTCCCCTTTCTATCTTAATCTAGTTTAACCACTGATACTTCACGGCACAGGGACAAGGGAAGCAGGTCTGCAGCACCTGGCATTACACTCTTGGACTGATCTGTTAAGGCAGTGCTGAGTGGGAGAGAGCTCAGCTGATGGACTCACTCAGCACAGCAGCACTTTGGCCCTGTCTCCCCCTCCCTTCCTATCTTCCTTACAAATTGGTGGAGTGTCTACACTGCAAAGCCCCTTTTGCACTTGTAGCAGTGCTTGTGGGGAACGCAGGAGTGGAGTGCCCTCTTAAGGAAGCTGACATCACCACAGCAATAGTAGGTATCCTAGCAACATGGCAGCATCCTAAGTAAGCGGCATCCTGCTCAGTTCTAGACTGGAAAAGGGCTGACACTTTTAACCAGCAAAGCTGGCCTCCATGTTTTTACAGGAACCTACAAAAGGATTCTTTTTTTTTTTTTACCACTTCCTCAAGTAGGCCCAGACAGGAATCAGTTATGGCAGTTGGGAACTACATCTCTTCTCATGAAATGCAGTTGCAGTCAGTTGAGGAGCTGATGCTAGAGCCCCCTCAGTAAAAGAGAAGGGGGTGCTGGCAGGGCACTTTCCATGAGGATCCCAGAGCCTGGGAATGCCTTTCACTCTGGTCTAAAAGAGCTTGGATTTGCTTACTTTCAGGGCACTTGTAAGGCTCCTTTGTTTTGCCTGGTTTTTGGCAGTATTTCAGTCTCTAACTTTCCTCACTGTGGTGGTGATGGCATTAAGAGCTGCCGCTCGCTAGAAGAGGGGAGCTGAATGGACCTGGTATTTGATTTTGTAATTCTAGTTGATTGGCAGGGTGCTCCGAGCCTGCATATAGGTGCTTTTTGTTCTAAATCAAAATAAATAAAATAATATTGTAACCTGGGGCTGGGCTAAGAATTTTGGGGAGCTCTGCCGAGTTGTCTCTGAGGTACATCCCAACTGGTTTCTGCTGCAGAAGTGGAGTCCCGCTGCTTGCTCCCCTTCAACCATAGAACTCAGTTTACATCAGTTCACATTTTAAAGGCTATTTTCATAAAGAAAAGGGATGGAAACATTAAAAAAAAAAGCTACACTATGATTCTTCTTCATGGGTTCCAAAGGCTGGATCTGTTAACAAGGGACTCATGCAAGCCCACTCCAGTGAATAGATGTGAGGAATAGTCCTCCAGCCTTTCAAAACAAATCGTTTCAAATGCCCACAATGTTCATTACACTTTTATATCTCAGCTACAGCATCACATGTGGCTTGCAGGCTCCCAGAACTGCTTTATTTCTGTCCAAGTCACCAGAGAATCTAGTGGAATCCTGCAGATTTATTTGGTCATTCTTCTGGAATGACCAAATGACCTTTAGCTCTGTGAGAAGGAGAGCTGCTAAGCCGGATGCTGTGGATTCATATTAATGATTGATTTTATTTCTCCTTTTCATAAAAAGGAATAAAATTGTTATAAACATACACATGATATATATCCCACTCTCATAATGTAATAGCAGGCCCAGGCAAAACATTTTCATTGAAAACAAATGTTGACACAAAATGGATGTTTTACTCTCCCATTTTCTGATCACCTCTATGCACACAAAGGTGAGGATTTTCACAAATGCTTGAGTGACACAGGAGCAGAAGTCTCATTGAAAATCTATAAGACTTGTGCTCCTAAGTCATTTGGGTTCTTCTGAAAATAGGTCTGTAACTAGGGGAATTAGGAGCACAAGTTCAATTGAAATCTGTGGAAGTTAGGTTCCTAATTTCCTTAGTTGCTTTCAAAGCCCATCTTTTTTACTCTATTACAGTAGTACCTGGAGGTCCCTTCAGGGATGAATGCCCCATGCCGCTAGTCCCTCTCCTCCCCCCAGTTTTGCACTGTTCACAACACAGTATCCAAGATTTCTCTTTCATCTCATTCATGGATATTTCCCGCCATACCCACTCCTGGTTACTTCATTCTCTCCCCTCCATAGTCATATGGCAGGATATATATCGACTAGGGGCCCCAGTCCTTCAAAGAGTTGTGAATATGCTTAATTTTTAATGCATGTGAGCAGTCCCACTGACTTCATATCTGTAAGTGTTTACAGGATTGGGGTCTTGAACAGCTCAGTTTTGTGGTAAATATTTGAGTGTCTGTATTTTCTATGTCTTTTTACTGGAAAATGAATCATAAGAGCATCTCCTGCTGTCTGCTTTTGTTCCGTTGAAGTGAGTAGGGAGTTCTAATTAACATTCAATACTGTTCCATGGCCATAATTATTACCTTGAGTATCAACAACCTGAACAATGTAAATGCTGCAAAATATTCTAAAATTACTTGGCCAAATTATTAACTGATTTCTTTGATCTTACATGCATCCTCTTTGTGGCCATTTTCCACATTTGTGGATGATCAAATTCTACTGGCCAGTGTGTTTGCAAAATGTGAATTTCAAATTCACATGAGTGAATATTTCTTTTTCAAGTTTGCATGCATCCATACTCATGCAGTGGGGTTACCAAAACAACACTATGATTTATGTATCCCATGAAAATTTAACAGCATAGCCTGGCTATCAGGAACTCATGGAGTACCATTCAGGATCTGTCCATAAATTTACAGAATTTAGAGTTTCCAAAAACTTTCACAGTATATTTTTTGAACAGTGAACTCATTTTAGAAAAGAGCAGTTTGATCATGGATAGGATTTGATAGCCGCTTTCAACTACCTGAAAGGGGGTTCCAAAGAGGATGGATCTAGACTGTTCTCAGTGGTACCAGATGACAGAACAAGGAGTAATGGTCTCAAGTTGCAGTGGGGGAGGTTTAGGTTGGATATTCAAAAAAACTTTTTTCACTAGGGGGGTGGTGAAGCATTGGAGTGGGTTACTTGGGGAGGTGGTGGAATCTCCTTCCTTAGAGGTTTTTAACATCAGGCTTGACAAAGCCCTGGGTGGGATGATTTAGTTGGGGATTGGTCCTGCTTTGAGCAGGGGGTTGGACTAGATGACCTCCTGAGGTCCTTTCCAACCCTGATATTCCATGATTCCATGATTCATTTCAACATTGTAAACTTATATAAAAAACCTGCTTATTGTAAATTAACATGTTGCTAGTTGTACTTAAGATATTTTTAGTGTAAGAACCATGAAGCAAAACTAATCAATTCTGACATCTAACACATGAATAAGAGTTTCATAGTAAGATGTATCGTAACCATGTGTATTAATTTATTATAAATCACTAGGGGCTTTGTATGCTTAGAATCAGGTACAGCTGGCAAATTAATATGGTTTCATTTGAGAAGAGTTATTGAACATACTTAAAGCAATGCTGAAAAGTGGAAAATTCTGTGAATTTGACAAATACTTTAGCAATATTGAAATTCTGGAGAATTTTATTTTTTAATGTTGTATTTGAATGTTATGGAATGAATGTGGCTGGTTGGTTCACAAATATATTATCCACCACTGAAGAGTATGACTATCATATTTGGAAAAAACTTCCTTTTATGCATAATTTTGCTTAAACCACATTTTCTATATTTCTCGAAGACTGATGTTCTCCCTGCCTCATAACACAAAAACAAGGAGACATTCATTGAAATGAATAGGTGTGAAATTCAAAACAATAAAATAAAATATGTTTTCACAAAGTGTGTGATTGAAAAGTAAAACTCATAACCACAAGAAGTCCTTAAGGACAAGAGTTTAACAATATTCCAAAAGGATTGGATACTTGTATGGATATCAGGAATATCCAGAGTTATAATTACTGACAACAAATATTAAGAAGGATATTAAACTATGTGCGTTGGGGCTCAAAACACTCTCTAAGTATTCCAGATCATGATCAGACCTGGGTTGAGGGGTAGATTATCCCTCATCTCTATATTAGATCTGAAACATCTATTACTGCCTGCTATCAGAGACAGGATACAGGACTAGAAAGACCTTGAGTCTGAACCAAAATGGCAATTTCTAGATTCCTGTGGTTTAACACTGGTGGGAAACACCTTAAAGAACTTGCTTCCTCTAAAACATCCTTAACTACCACAAGCATCTATCCACAGATTAAGTTCATCTGCTTCTTTTGGATCCTTTTGAGCTCTTAAAAGCTACTGAATGTTCAAATGACAATGGGCATTTTTTTGCCACTATGGCTATCTATAACCTGCCCCATCCTATTGGCTATAGACCTGGCCCTGGTGCTTCACACATTCATGATTTCCAAGTGTGATAAGTGCAACACATATCTCGCAGTGAAACAATGCATCCTGAGAAAGTTCCAAATGGCACTAATCAAACACCAGCCCCAAAACAGTCCAACTCAAGCTGCAGTGGCTGCAGGAATGGACTGAGGTACAGAGATGCCTGAGATACCCTAAGCAACTCCTAGAAATCAAGCACACACACATGACTGCCCTGGGATTCCTAGCAACCACATGCATGAAGATGCTGTAAAATATAACATGCCTTCACATTGAACCCATAGGGATCAGTCATGGTCCTGTTGTGTCCACCCTGTGCTCCCTACACTGTCTATAAAGTGGCAGATTGATGGAGCTAAAATTGCCCTGCAGTCTCTGATCTATTCATTAAGTTGTGCTAGAGTCCAAATATGTGTATGCAGATGATATAAAACAATATATCACTTGTCCTATATACATCTCTGTGCTGGAGGCTACATATATTACTCTTTTGGCTAGATAGGTAAGAAGCATAGAGCTGTCTTTTCTTGGTCTAATGGACAGAGTGTTGGACTAGAAGTCAGTAGACGTGTTTATCCATCATGGTTCTGCCATTGACTTGCTGTTATTAATGTTTATTACAGTAGTACCTAAAGACAAAACAAGAATGGGGCTCTGTTGTGCTAGGCACTAGACAAACAGAGTAGTAGTTGGTCCTGTTGTATTAAATCAGATGGAATATATGGGCCAAAAGTGTTACCATTACCCAGTCATTGTTCAATATTAAACAAGGTTTGAGGTTTGGTATTGAGCTCAGCCTGCTTAGTTCCATGGCAAACAAACCATTAAAAATCCTTTTAACCTTTTTATTAAAGATGAAGAGAAAGAAACACAGCTAAAGTATTTGAAATGTAAAGTATTAAGTAAGGCTTCCATTTTAACACTTGTTGTTGCCTGTCCTTTTAGCTGGAGAGAGTTTTTAGAAGGAAAAAACCCTTGCTTGACAGTCTTAAATAGTATCAAAGATGGTAGTAACTGTCCTTTTGAATAAAAGAGAAGTTGGTTGAGCTGGGCTGGAGCTATTTTTGCTGCTGCTGGTAAAGTCTGATCCTGTTTCATCTCAGGTGGTGTTTCGAATTCAGCCGATGCTGGTAGGGATGGTGATGTCATCTGGCTCCCTCTCTCTGGCCCAGTCTGGTCAGGACATCTCTCAGGATGAGGATGACAAGGGCCCAGGGTCCCAGGAAATGGTGGGGGCGGCAGCCATGGTGGTGAAGCTTGCTCCATAAGCCTCTGTCTTTTGTTCTTTATTCTCCCCCCAAATGTCACTTTCTTTAAGGACCCACAAAGGGAGTGATAGATGAAATAGCCCATCCCCTTATTATTTGTCCACCAATTAGGTCTGGTATCTGACACACCAATTTTGGTTCATTAATTCCAGTTTCACATATTCTGTTTTTACCAAGCATGATTTCAACACAGTCTTTGAATTATATCAATGTGGCCTTTTTCTATAGACTAAGTTTTCCTGTCTCCCTTTCATACCTTTTCCCATCAACGTTTATCATTATAGAGGTTATTGTGACATTTTATGAACTTTTACATCTTTTTTTTTACAGTTGAGCTCACAACTAGGTAGTAAATTTGCACTCCCAATTATTACAAAAATCCCCGCCTGAGAAGAGCTTACAATTTCAGTGGATAAGACAGACATGGGATGGGGGAAAGAGTATAACACACAAACAGTAACAATGTGATGGCAGCAAGTGTCATGCTAGTTCCACTTTTTATTTATTGGGGGGGCAGTTAGGAAGGGGTAAGCTAAAGGGAAAGAAAAGGGAAGGAATAGGGTGCATTGATGGGAAGACATTAAGAGGATAGGACGGGAGGAGAGGGTGAAAGGAGCAAGTGTAGAGAAGCTGAGGTGAAATGACTGTGTGGAAATGGTCAATCAGCACAGAGCAGAAACGGTCTAGTCAAAACTGTGACTTTGGGCAAGTGACAAGTCCCTGTGCTTCTGTTTCACTTCCCACCCTCTGCCTGACTTGTATATAAAAACTTGTAAGCTCTTCAAGGAAAGAGATGGTGTCTTACTCTGTTTCATAATGGGGCCCCAATCTTAGCAGGGGCTTCTATGCACTGCTAGGTTATTAATAACAAACAATAATGAGTTTTCTACGTGGGGTAAACAGAAGTCTTGGTAGTGGGTAAATTTAATAAGAATGGTCACTCCTCATCAGCACGATTCCTGTAGCCAAAGGAGTGAAAGAAATTTAGCTCAGATGACACCGTTCAATCTTATCGTGTGCATGGAGGGAGAGGCTCAGTCACTGAATTGGAGTATAGGCTACAGGGCCTGTCTTTTTTGGTTACAGTCCAGCCCCGTGTCAGAAGGACCATTTGGCTTGAGGCATGGGCGGGGGGGGGGGGGGGTCAGGGAATGAAATTATGGGTCCTGGTTCTCTTCAACCACAAGTTATTGGCAATGATGTCAAAATTGCTAGTCTGTGTTAGGGAAGATGTCAGAGCAGATCATTACAATGGTCCTTTCCAAGCTTAAAATCTAATAATCTATTACATTATTTTTTCACTTTAAATTTAACTCACTTCACCTATACAATAGCATGAACTGCTACGAGCAGTTTTGGATAAATTACCCTTCACTGTCCCTTTATTTGACTTACTGGTGCTGGAATGTCTGCATATTTGGTACCTACAATAACAATTAACCAGCAAAGACTTCTCATTCCTGGGAAGGGAGAAGAGAAGAAATAATAGGTTGTGACGATGAAGATCAATGCAACTAGTAATTCATTTTAAAATTTGCTTTAATTAACAACACTAGAAAAGCACCCACTTCTTTTGAATCCAGACAAATGAAAATTTATGCACAAGTGATATTTGGCCCAGAAAATTAACAAATGAGGAAAAAGGGGTGGGAGAGAAATTGCAGGAATAGACTGGATTACATGGAGGCAGCAAATGATAGAGAATCCAGCCACAGAATGACTTGGAACATTTAAAAAAGACTAATAGATGACAAAGGAAGTTCAGTGCAGATAAACGTAGCCTAATGATGACTTTCACAGCTCCTTTTGCATCATAAAAGCAAAACAGTCATGAAGACATCACTATGTGTCCACTAATGAATGATGAAGCTAGAAAGACAGAAGACAAATCTCTGTGCATTTGAGCCACACAGTTCCCATACAGCATGACAGAGTAGGAATCCAAGAAAGTAAGAGATACGTTGTATATATGAAAAATACTACACTGAAACTTTGGTGGTAGCAGATTAGCTTCTGGGAATACTTAATTATGGACTATCAGGACAAACTCAAAAGAGTAGTCACCAAGGAATAATACTTTATACAACATCTTTCATTCTCATGTAATGACTTACCTGGGCCATCATTAGGGGCTGAACCCAGGACCTCCAGAGCTACCCCTTCAGCTTCAACTAAAAGATGGATTATGTTTAAATTAGTGGACAGACTTCCACTGACTTCAATGAGTTTTGGATCAGACTCTCTCTATGTGCCCTAGCTGGCAGCAATAGGAAACTTGCATCATCTGTGGATTAAGCACAGCACAGGGACTCAGAACAGACACTGCAGGAAGTGGGTTGCAGTGATCTCAAAACTTTGCAAAGGTTAGTTATGGGTCACAAGCCTCCTGGGAAGCATGGGGAAGTATTATTATATTGACTTTACAGATGAGCAATTTTAAGTGTCTCAGGGCAGGTCTGCACTATGGGGCTTAGTCGTCTTAAGTTGCACAACTCCAGCTATGTGAATAATGTAGTTGGAGTTGACGTAGCTTAGGTCAACCTTTTGCGGTGTCTACACTGCACTGGGTCAACGGGAGAAACTCTCCCATTGATTTACCTTATGCTTCTTATTCTGGTGGAGTTGATGGGAGAGTGATCTGCGATCAATTTAACAGGTCTTCACTAGACCCGCTAAATCGTCCCCCCCCCCCCAGTGGATCGATCACCTCAGCATCATTCCCTGGTAAGCGTAGATATGCCCTCAGTGTATTGCCCAAGGTCACATATAAAGTGATGGATCCAAGAATAGAACTCAGGACTGACCCCCCTATCTCTGTGCTAACCACAAAGATAGTCACTTATGATCATATGAACTAATGTGTTACAGATAGGAAGTGGAATATTTTTTCCTTTGTTTTTCCTTTGAATTACATTTAGTATCTTATCTATTGCTCTGGGATGAAGGCAACAAAATGGAAAAGCATGTAACAGATCAATAACTAATACACTAGGCCAGCTGTCGATCCTGCTGCTCCATATAGGGGTGATTCCTGAACATAGTTGTGTGTCCCAGCCAATCTTCACATAAGTGGTGCCGTAAGCAAATCCTGGGGTAAAACCAAAATTGATTTCTTAAAGCTGGATAAAAAATGTGAGGCTCAAATTCTACCCTAATGGCACTGATATTCCAACCACCACCGGGTCAGCCATCTTAAATAATAACATCCTCTTACATTGAGGATCCCAGTGCAGTTTTAGGACATCTCTCTGCTTGTACATACTATACATGCATGTGTGCTATATACATCTATTAAGGCTTCACCCACCCGTGTGAAACACAGCCAGTTTTGGTCAATTGTTTAATAGAGCACAGCAGCATTGTGCAATAAATACTTTAGGATAGAAAGTGAAGGATAAAACCATATGCAATTGACGCTACTGGGAGAATTTTAGGTAGGATGAATATAATTAGAAATTGTATAGTGTCCAAGGCAAACAACCCTATTCTTGGGAAAAGTATAGTAGGATTTTTGTCAACCCAGTGACTCTGGAGGAATAGTCCCTTGGAGATTTGGAATATCTTGATGGTTTTTAGACCTAAGACCTTTTTTTGCAAAGAAATTGCAGAATGCAAGACCATAAGTCTCACTTCTGGAATTTGAGAAATAATAAACACTGTGGAACTATTACAGCCCTAATGGAAATGTTTCCAATTAGGAGCTAAAGCTATTAATCCTGCAGTCGGAGTCATCACCATTCTGTTGTGGTTCTATACCTCTATGAAACCTCAACTACAATGATAGCCTGTACTCATTTGCAAAGTTGTGAGCTCTGATCGACCAGATGCTATGGGAAGAAAGCAAGATGATTACACCTCTATTAATATGTCATTGATTTATCTGCTTGATGAAAGTTATCGGAAGAAATAGGAATGCTTCCTTCCTGGAAGGGGGGCCCATATGACAAGCCAATATAAACAGAATTATTTATGTGTTTATGGTGTCATCAGTTTGGGGTATCATAGATGTTATGCTGAATGGTAGCAGTTTTCACTGCAATTGACATTTATTGCTCCCAAGAAGAGATGCTTCTGTGGCAAAGATGCAGATTAATCAGGAAGTCCTCCAGGTCAGTAAAGCTGAGAAGATGCTTCTCTTATGTTGCTATCAGCACTATGAGAGTCAAAGATTCCACACAGAAGGAGAGCATTTTAAATCCGTTATTATTAATTATTATTTAATTATTATTATTATTGTTGCATTATCTTTTTTTCTTACAGGATGTTTGGATGGAAACATCCAAGTTTTTTACGAATCATAAAACTATAACCTGTTGGAATTACACACTGACCAAATTGCTTTTATTTGAATACAATTTGGAAATGGCTCAACTAATCACTGTTTGTTAATTGCATTTTGGAGGGAGGGGGAAGAGAAATTAAAATGAAGTGATTGGTTTTCATTAAAGCAGTGCCAACAGTAGAATGCATAATTCATGCTGTTGTACCTGTTGATTGGACCTTCCTAAAGGAAGGCCAAGAGGCCTCTTTTTTTCTTTTCTTTTCTTTTCTTTTTTTGCCTGGACCAGTAAATAAAGCTGTTGCCTTATTTTAAAAAAAACAGTACTGTTATTTTATTGCATTCAGATTATCTCCTGTTGCATCATAGATTTTAGGCAAGCATTGTCCCCTTTCAGTTCTCTCTCACATACATTCAAGCACACAAACTTCTCCATGGACTAAAGACAAATTTCACCTCGGCCAACCCATGTTAGGGAAGGATTGTGACTGGTACTATCCAAATGAGGGCTGCAGGGAGCAAGTACAAGGAGTCTTTTCCACCCCACCCCCTCTTGGCTCTGCTCAGAGGGGAGTTACAGTGTGGCTGAAGAGAAGAGCTGCCAATTTATGTCAGCCGTGCCAGTAGTGAGAGCATCCCCAAAAGGGACAGGATCGGTTGGGATGAAGGTAGGGTCATTGCCCTGGAGAGTGGGTGGACATTTTCTGACAGAACATTTTCCCATCAGAAAAATCAGATTCATCCAAAGCGAAAAGTTCTGTGGGAGCATGTTTTCTACTCTCTTTTGACAGAATCTAGGCAGGTTTCCTCACAGCTCACCACCCACCTGCCTGCTTCTCTGGCTCCTTGGCAGCTTGCCTGGCAGGCTACCATGAAGCCAGGGCTCCCAGGTCTTCCAATCTTCTGGGAAGCATGGGAGCCCAGGGAACATCTTTTGTTCTGGAAAGACCAAAACATTCCCACTGGAAGAATGTTTCAGTTGTTATGAAACAAAATGTTGTGGCATTTAAATTCTGCAGCAGTTTGAGGGTTTGGGGGTTTTGCCCCATTTGGGATGATTTTTTTTCCAGAATTTCCAAAAATTTCATGGAAGTGAAATTCTGTTTCCTGGCCAGTTCTATAGCACATCTGGCTGGGCTCTCAGGGGCTCTTCCAGCCTGCACCTGTTTAAAGTGTGCTAGAGCTGCTGCAGCAGCAGCATTCTACCTCAACCCTTTGGAAGTCCCAGGAGGAATTCTGGCTGAGGCAACTGAGTTCCCCCTGGGGCTACATCTTTAGCAATGCACCTACACAGAGGGGAAAAGTAGCCTTTTGGTTAAGGCACTGGCCTGGGACTCTGGGTTCAATACCTAGCTCTGTCAAAATCTTCTTGTGTGGCCATGGAGCAGTCACTTAATCTCTCTGTGCCTCCATTCTCCATCTGTAAAATATTTCCTTTGCCTCATTTATTTAGATTGTGAGTTTTCCAGGGTAGACACTGTCTTGTACAGCACCTAGCACAATGAGGACCCTAATTTGGGATTAGAATCTCTAGAGCAGGGGTCGGCAACCTTTCAGAAGTGGTGTGCCGAGTCTTCATGTTTCACTCTAATTTAAGGTTTCGCGTGCCAGTAATACATTTTAACATTTTTTAGAAGGTCTCTTTCTATAAGTCTATAATATATAACTAAACTATTGTTGTATGTAAAGTAAATAAGGTTTTTAAAATGTTTAAGAAGCTTCATTTAAAATTAAATTAAAATGCAGAGCCCCCCCGACTAGTGGCCATTACCCGGGCAGTGTGAGTGCCACTGAAAATCAGCTCGCGTGCTGCCTTCGGCACCCGTGCCATAGGTTGCCTACCCTTGCTCTAGAGTCTACCATAATACAAATAGTAATAATAATAATAATAATAAATACAGATACACAATGCAGGTCTGTGTATAACATACAGATTAGCCTTTAGTATTTGTGTCTGCATAAAGAATTACCGATTCAGTCTGTTACAACACAGCTTTCACCTGCTGAAAAGGTACTCTATAGATTTCTTCTTAGATTCTTCACTTTCCCTTAGGAAGGATCAATTCTCCTTTTCTTTATGTTGCTGCTGCTTCCCTCTAGTTTTCAGTTTGATGCAGCTTGGTTCAGCCAGAATATGGCACTCCACAACCACACCTGCACTTCTGATTAGTTTTCTCAAAGAGGACATAATGAAGAAAGATGGCAGGTTCTATTGATTTGCTTTTAAGAAATGGCTTTTAGTGTTCTCTTTCTCAACCAGAACTAGGGTCTGTGTTCTCTTATAGGCACATGCAGCAATGTTCAAGGCTCTTCTCTGCATCACGATCAATAGTAAAAGCAAGTAATAAATTCAGTTAATGTTACTACAGTTTTCTGTGTGTACTTTTCAACCTGCATATGATGTAGGTATTGAGGGACATACCTGACTCTTCCATGCCATCTGTAGAACAGACTGACCAAAACAGCTGGAGAGGGGAAAAATTACTATCTTACAAAAGAGACAGATCAAAATAACATTTTGGGTTGTTCAGAAGGAAATTGCTATGTACAACACATGTCCACAATTTACCGGAGAATGAAAACTGTGTTTTAAATATGCTGGGCTAGACTATGATTAATAAGCCTGGGGAGCAGTCCAGGGTGCTACACACACACAACAGCACACAACACAACAGCATATAGACTGGGAGACAGAGTGCCTTTGTTAGCCCTGAGCAGCTCATGCAGAAGTAGCAAATACTGTTACAGAAGTATCACCTAGGCAATAGATAAGGTGCCAGTAGATGGCACTCAACCATGTGTAGCATAGTTCCTGGGTTTTGTTGGACCAATACAATTTCTTGTGCTTTGTGTGTGCCTTCCTTTGTTGGCTCTTCGCAGCGTTGCCGACTCTTATGATTTTTTCACTCACAATAGGCCATGTATCTTGGCACCTAGATACTGTGGTGGTAGGGGCACTGGAAATTTGTAAGTAGATAAAATGAGGCCCATGTCTGGGTAAGCAGATTCCCAAAATCTTGAACCACTTGGCTGCTCCGGGGACTTCCAGACATAACCAAAATAATAGATAGTATCAGAGGGGTAACTGTGTTAGTCTGGATCTGTAAAAGCAGCAAAGAGTCCTGTGGCACCTTATAGACTAATAGACATATTGGAGCATGAACTTTCATGGGTGAATACCCACTTCACCCACGAAAGCTCATGCTCCAATACGTCTGTAAGTCTATAAGGTGCCACAGGACTCTACGAAATAATATAGATTTTCTGTAACAGTTAAAGACTGGTTACACATGACTACAAATACCACATTATTAAATTAAATATTGGCTGGACAATTGTAATTTCAATTACAATCTTCCATGCAATCAAGAGGTAAAATAAAGTGTCTCCCCATGTGTCAGCCCCACAATCTGCTTCTTTCATGTCCTTTAGATGCTGTAATCACTCTTTACTGACAAGGAGAGATTTACTTTTCTGCAGTGGATGCCTATGAGGAGACTGGGATAAAAGAGCAGTAGCAAAGGGGCTAGTGATTTGGGGTGTCCAACTTGAGATACTTTAAAGGGGCATAGTTTTCCTTGGGCAAGTGCTCAGCTCTATCTGAAAATCGGGCTTCTTTTAGGTGTCTCAGGTTGGGTATCCAAAATCACAAGCTTCTGCCAGATAGTAGGAAGCATGAGAATTCTGTAACTGACCCATGAAATCCTAATGAACCATTGCTACAGGATGCTACAGGCAGTGAGAGAGGGTTTTGTCTTTCCATCAGAATTAAATGATGGTGGGAAATCATACATTGTAGATCTCCTGGCAGATGTCACCATAACATAAACTAGGTTTTCTTGGCATTATTTTACATGGCACATAAGGAAAGATACTTGCTATCTGTCAAACTAACAGCTGGCAGTTGTTGGAACTTTTCTGTGTGTGCTTATTTTCACTAGGGTGTTGCTGACATATCGGTGTCACTTCAGTGTAGAAAAGGATGCCAAGAACGCTATTAGGACCTAAATATAAATATATTAATTAGGGCTGTCAAGCAATTAAAAAAATTAAACAATAATAGAATACCATTTATTTAAATATTTTGGATGTTTTCTACATTTCCAAATATATTGATTTCAATTACAACACCGAATACGTGTACAGTGCTCACTTTATATTTTTGATTACAAGTATTTGCACTGTAAAATACCACAAAAGAAATAGTATTTTTTCAATTCACCTAATACAAGTACTGTAGTGCAATCTTTTTATCATGAAAGTTGTAGAATTACAAATGTAGAATTATGTACAAAAAAACTGCATTCAAAAATAAAACAATGTAAAATTTTAGAGCCTGCAAGCCCACTCAGTCCTATCTCCTTGTTCAGCCAATCACTCAGAGAAACAAGTTTGTTTTCATTTGCAGGAGATAATGCTGCCTGCTTTTTGTTTACAATGGCACCTGAAAGTGAGAACAGGCGTTCTCATGGCACTGTTGTAGCCAGCATCGCAAGATATTTACATGCCAGATGCGCTAAAGATTCATTTGTCACTTCATGTTTCAACCACCATTCAAGGGGACATGTGTCCATGCCGCTGACGGGTTCTGCTCGATAACAATCCAAAGCAGTGCAGACCGACACTTGTTCATTTTCATTATCTGAGTCAGATGCCACCAGCAGAAGGTTGATTTTCTTTTTTGGTGGTTCTGGTTCTATAGTTTCTGCATCGGACTGTTGCTCTTTTAGGACTTCTGAAAGCATGCTCCACACATTGTCCCTTTCAGATTTTGGAAGGCACTTCAGATTCTTAAACCTTGGGTCGAGTGCTGTAGCTATGTTTAGAAATCTCACATTGGTACCTTCTTTGCCTTTTGTCAAATCTGCAGTGAAAGTGTTCTTAAAATGACAACATGTGCTAGGTCATCATCCGACACTGCTATATCATGAAACAAGTGGGTAAAACAGAGCAGAAGACATACTATTCTCCCCCCAAGGAGTTCAGTTACAAATTTTATTAACACTTTCTTTTTAACAAGTGTCATCAGCATGGAAGCATGTCCTCTGGAATGGTGGCCAAAGCATGAAGGGGTCATACAAATGTTTAGCAAAGCTGGCATGTAAATAACTTGCAATGCCGGCTACAAAAGTGCCAAGCAAATGCCGGTTCTCACTTTCTGGTGATATTGTAACTAAGAAGAGGGCAGCATTATCTCCTGTAAATGTAAACAAACTTGTTTGTCTTAGTGATTGGCTGAACAAGAAGTAGGACTGAGTGGACTTGTAGTTGCTAAAGTTTTACATTGTTTTGGTTATGAGTGCAGTTATGTAACAAAAATAAATCTACATTTTCCAGTTGCACTTTCACGACAAAGTACTTGTATGAAGTGAATTGAAAAATAGTATTTCTTTTGTTTATAATTTTTACAGTGCAGATATTTGTAATTAAAATAATATACACATTGAATTCAATTACAATACAAAATACAATATACATGAAAATGTAGAAAAACATCCAAAATATTTAATACCTTTCAATTGGTATTCTATTGTTTAACAGTGCGGTTAAAACTGCGACTAATCACGATTAATTTTCTTAATCACAATTAATTTTTTGAGATAATTGCGTGAGTTAACTGTGATTAATCGACAGCCCTAATATTAATCCTTTGTCCTTGCTCAGCATCTTTATATTTTAAAATGTGGGAAGCAAGGGGTAGCTGATGTCATCATTTGGAAGCAGGCCTGCAGCAGCATCCCAGGACCAGGTCTCCCCACTCTACCCGCCTGCTGTAATAAGGGGCAGAGAGCTCTGTAATGTTCCCCTGCTGTGTTTCCTCTTAAGGGGTGAGGGAGTGGCTTACAAACCCCAGGGATGCACAGAGCCATCCCACAAAGGCCCTGAACAGCCCTGTCCTGGCTCCTTGGCAGCGTGGATCCAGGAATTCCCCTTGCTGCAGCTGCCCCCAGAGCCTCTCTCGGCGGATAGTCAATACAGTCTTTCCTCTCGCTGTTGTGCTGAGTACCAAGCAGAAGGCCTGGCCTGCGGCTGCCAACCCCACTTCTCACATGCCAAAACCTGCAGCTGCAGAGAGCCCCCTATGAGCTCTTAAGTGTGCCATGAATTAAGAGCAGATTCATGGAGCAATAGACTATAAGGCTAGAAGGGACCAATGTGACTATGTAGTCTGTGTATGTAGCATAACACAGGCCATAGCGCTTGTAGTAAATACATGAAGCAATAGCTGCAATGACTGTCCTGCAAGGAATCAATCCATGGGCTGAAATATGGTCACATAAGCTATTCATCAAATGATTTTGAATAAACAAATCCTTATAAAAACAAAAAAGTCTGTCTGTGGATAAGTCACAAACAGATGGGCTGCAACTGTAAAATTGTTCGTTGCTAATAGTTCACCCAGAGCTTCTGTGTTGGAACATTTATGTCAGGATTTTTTTTAAAGCTATCATTGCAATAGTTGAATGCCTTTCCTTATCTCACAGAATTCTCCCCCACCCAGCCTTTTTTGACTCCATGTCCCTTTTTTCCCCACACAGATTGTTTAAAACTTCCTAGCAAGTTATGGTGATAAAGCTCTCTTTTCCCTACTCCGCTCTAATGCTTATCCATCTCTCCTCGCCATAGTATCTAAGCATCTTCGAAGACTGTGTTAAGTGATGTGGCAAGCATCTGTCACGTGGTTTCTTTCCTCTTCTCAGTTGCAGAGTTCATCACTTTCAATCTTCAACTGGTATAAATCTGTATTGTTCCGTTGACCTATACCAGTTTACACCAGATGAAAATATGGCCCTTAAATTTTAATGATGAAAAGTCCTTTTCTGAAACAAATTTGAAAAAAATCTCCTCCTTGGGCTCTTTATTTTTATTGTAGAACAAAAGCCTTGAAATAGCTGTTTGCAGCTCTCCTTCAAATGCTAAGTGGCTCTTTTGCATTTCTTCCTAGGCACAAAAAACCCCTTTAGAACTAAAATAAATAGATGAAGACGAAAGGATGAGTGGTCTTGAATGATTCAATATGCTGTGAAAAGCTATGAATTATGGAGGAGCAGAATCAAATGATTAGTAAGAGCCAAAATGATGACTCCCACCTTTACTGTCAAAACTAAATGTACCCATTTATAATCTGAGATTACCCTTGATTTTTTTGTTATGATTGTTATTCTCATACAATGGGTCTGTGAACATGCATGCAGTTCTGGTGCATGAGCATTCATCCCCTCCCCACAGATTTTCACACACACTTATGAACTGGTTTTAATGTTGCTATAATTCCACTGACCTCAATACTCCGTCAGCTTCCTTGAGTTACCCCTGATTTGCACTGGTGTGAGTGAGATCAGAATCAGACCCCCCTATCACAGCGCCATTCTTCTAAATGAGGAAGTTCAAATACAAGCTTCTTTCAAGCTTAATCAATGCCATTCAGTCATCTTTGAATGGCATCCTGTGAAGCAACACTGCCTTCGTCAAGCAGCAAAGTGTACGGCAGATCCAAGGGATATGAGACTGGGACTGGAAACTGAACCTAAGGCAATGAACTAGGGGTGCATTTCCCATACTCATGCTATCTCTCATTGAGCTAGCCTGCTAAAAATAGTAGTGTAGGCATGGTAGCACGGGGCAGTGGCGGGCCAGCCTAGCTGCTCCAAGTGTGGCCCCATGGGGTTCAGGCAAATTTGCACTTGGGGTTGATAGCACATGCAGCCATTGCTGCTGCCTGAGTTACTAGACCTACGCTACTATTTTTAGCAGGCTAGCTTGACGCAAGCATGATCCAGGAATCACATTCCTCGCTCGTAGCCCAAATTTCCTTTCTAGCAGCACAAACTGTTCTCAGCAGAGCAGCCGCTGGTGAACATCGTCAGAAACAAGAAAGCACTGGCGCAAACCCTACCCAAAACCAGATGTTTGGAGTTAGTTTGAATAAACTACATCCACCTCTTTCCCCTTTACTTGGTCATACGTCCTACCTTCTGTGAGATACCTGCATTGGAGAAAGGAAAGCAGAGCATTGTAATTCATATGTGTGTGGCTGTAGCCCCTAGGAGCTCCAGCCCCACTGTGCTAGGCACTGTATAACAAAAAGATACTTCCTGCTCCCAAAGAGTTTGCTATCTAAGTAATGGAGATTTCCATGCTCTAGTACTAATTAAAGCAGCCTTGCAGTAACTTTTTGCAACACTATACCTTGAGAGTCAAAACAATCTGGCAGGCTTAGTTTGTGGCAGTGGCTGTACTCAGTTCTGACTAAGCTGGGACTCAAGATGTGGATGGGATAGCTCAGTGGTTTGAGCATTGGCCTGCTGAATCCAGGGTTGTGAGTTCAATCCTTGAGGGGGCCACTTAGGGATCTGGGGCAAAAATCTGTCTGAGGATTGGCCCTGCTTTGAGTAGGGGGTTGGACTAGATGACCTCCTGAGGTCCCTTCCATGGAGTGGTTGGGTGCCTACTAGGGCCTGTGACCTAGGAAAGCCATAAAATTCAAGAGATTTAAAGACTGCAGCTGATCCTAGGCAAGAGGAACAAGACCACAGCTTCCCTGTCACTAATGAAATATCACTCAAGACTTATTGGAGAAGTTTGGGATTGCAGAGCAAGTGTTTGATGTAAAAAAGGCATAAACTCTAGGGTCCTGTGCTAGTTCTGATAAATAATTTCTTTGGGGCTCGCAGCTTTATTAACATAATTTAAACTGGGATTTATTGACGGTAGCACTACTCCGATTGTCTCAAAGGGACTGCTAATGTGCTGTTCCCTTTGAAAAGCTATTTAGTCTGGAAACGCCTAGAGGGCTGTAAGAAGACTTGAATTGGGGACTGGCAATATGTAGCGTTGCTTGCCCATGGCTCCAATTCTGGGAATACTTCAATGTGATGTTATTGCTTTGTTCTGACTTAGGCTTTGTATTTAGCCATTGTAGCACAGAAAAAAATGCACCATGGGAGGTGGAAATGAATTCCAGTCTAGTTTTTCTCTTCCCTGTAGGTAGACAACCGCTCATTTGTATAACTATAAAGGACAATTATACCCGTCTCTAATCTGTATAGTTCATGTTGCTTATTTATTATTTTAATTGGCAGCAAATGTTAAGCACTCATATGTACACTGGCAAAAGAATCTCTCACAGTCAAGTATTTACTGTAGCATGTGGTATTTGGGAATGGCTGCTTATGAGGCATGCCTCTTTTAAAAAAAAAACAACAGGAGGTGGATCCTGGATGGGGAAGAGACGGGGTCATGGAGAAACCTAGAGAGAGGATGCCACTAAGACCCTGGAATAAAAGTTTTTTCTTGTTTGCATTTAAACCTGAGTGGTCTTCAAGTTACTGGAATACTATAGTGGCGACGAGGATGTCAGCCCCAAGTGTGCCTGGCTACCATGCACTTCCCAGTCTCCATGACCTCACCTACTCCATTCCTGATGCTACCAGGGGACCCATCCTTGCCATGTACCTGATGGATTACAGAATTCAATGTGTACTCAATAGCGGCTGGCCTGGAAGTGGCACCTGAAGCTTGGCGGCATGCACTCCTACTCCATGCACTAGGTACCGAAAGCTTTCACATCCTTTCCACTCTGGAGACTGACATATTGTATCAGGAGGCAGTAAGGGCACTAGCAGCACACTCCCACCCAATTTTATGCTTTGAATGTATTAAGTTTCGTCAGCAAGCACAGCTCAGTCCATCACTTTGTAACCAGCCTCCAGGAGCTAATAGTTATGTGCAGATTTGCACCCCTGGCTGATGGGATGATTTGGAATCAGTTTATGGAGCAGATTTCATCCCCACGCTTGTGGAGAGCCTCCTGATGGAACCAGCTTCCCTGACACTCCCCAGGGCAGTGGTGATTGGCTGTTTGAATTTGCAACTCAAGAGGCTCAGACCCTTTCCCAGACCCCTCTGGGTTCTTCTTTGGGGGGCATCATTCACACCATCCACTGCTGCAGCTACCCCAGTATAGCATATTGACAGAGGTTCAGGTAACTGTGTGGGTGACATAGGGCACTGCCCCAATAGTCAACGGATGCAGGAGGAGGGTGCCAACATGAGTTCTTGCTATGGCAACTGTGGCCGAGCCCCTCACCATCAGGAGCTCCGGGAGTGTCCAGCCCAGGGAGAAATGTGCTGCTAATTTGGAAAACTTGACTATTTTGCAAGATGATGTTGTTCTGTACCAGCCGGGAGACGGAAGAAGATTCCATGCCTGAGGGGATTGACTCAGTGACACGGGCCCGGAAAAGGTTTGAAATCTGCTCCTGCCATTTAGTCAAGGTGGAGATGCTGCTGTTGGACACTGGAGCATGAGTCTCATAAACTATACCATATACTGTAGGTATTTCGCCTTGTGGCCAGCACAGTCCACACAATCCAGATTTGGCAATGTGAAAATCCCTTTGTGGGGATGATCAGTCTCTCCATCACATATGTGAAATGGGTGTGTTCCCATGTTATGTGGTCAGTTCTGGGGCCAATCTTCTCGGGCATTCAATTGGATCTGTTCTGGATACTGGGCTTTAAAGTATTAGACTTGCAGAACACAGAAATCCACCTTCTGGAGAATGATTGGAGAGACACACTTCCGGGGTCTCCTCTAATCTCCACTGTTGCTGTAGCTGTGAGCATTGTCCATGGGTGGATCCACTGGCCAACCCAATTATACAACCATTCTGCAGAACTCCCGTGGCATTAATCTTTGGTAAGGGGGTTTATGAGCCAGGAGGAGGATAGTAACGCCTTGATTAGGGTGATCCCGCTATTATTGGGCTAGTCCCCATATTCTGGACTGGGTCTTATATAGGTGCCTATTACCCCCATTCCTGATTTTTCACCCTTGCTATCTGGTCAACCTAGCCCTGAGTGACCTCTCTCTTATCACTCCCAAATCATTGTTAGAGGCACTGCCGCAGGCTGTAGTGTTACAAGAAGTTCTCAGATATGTTTGCCAGGGTTGGCCAAAGACTGTTCCACATAATTTGGAGGCTTATTTTCATGTGACACATGAATTTTCACCATGGGATGATGATGATGGTCTACTTTGGGGCTCTCCGGTGGTAACACCAGAGGCCATTCGGACTGAGATGCTGGCCACTGCCCATGAAGGGCACTTTGGAGTGGTACGTATGAAGCAGAGTTGTCACACAATGAATGATGTCTAGGAGCTGATAGTCAAATTCAAGAGTTGGTCAGAAATTGAGACCCATGAGTGAAAAACTCTGTATGCCAACCACTGTATCTATGATCCCTACTTCGCTGCCTCTTACGCTCTGGCAGTCCATAAAGCTACACATATGTGGAAAAATAATCCCTACCTCACAGCATCAGTGATTTCTGTTAGTAGCCTATGATCTTTTTTCCAAATGGCTGGAGAGAGCAGCTCAAAGCCTAGGAACTACGCGAGTTGTCTGTGATCAGCTGGAGGAGTGGTTCTCTAGATGGGGTTATCCCCACACAATAATTACTGATAATAGACCACAGTTTGTTGCTGCTTGTTTCATCCACTTCCTAGCAGATAAAGGGATCCAGGCTGTCTGTACTCCCAGACACCACCCTCAGGATAACAGGGGTATAGAGAGATTTAATCTCACATTGAAGATATGCCTGCTGTTTCTGCAAACTCTGCTCAGTATTGTAGCATTATTGGGCTGTTCCCCAGAAAGCTTCAGCTCAGTCTCTGGGGTGAGAGTTGTGCTTATAATTAGATTTATTAGTCCCTTTCTTAAAGATCCCAGGAATATAGGTCCATGAGAGGTTCACAACTACATACAGAAGTATCAGGCATACTCCAAAGGTTACACCGATTGACAAACCAGGGGATAGGTGAAGATGCTGGCAGTGGGGCAATGGGTATGTCTACACAGACCACACAAGGGGTTCAAATTTGGATCATGGCTTTCAATTCCAATACAGGACACACGACATCTAGGAGTGGTAACATGAATTGCACAATGGGTCCTATTGTCATATCAGTAATTTATTCCAGGTACAGGAGTCCATAAAAGATTAAATGTGTCTAGAAATCCCCACTGCACCATCAGCAGCTGAAGGGGTACTGCCTGCCCCAACAGAAGTTTAGTCTGTTCTGCTAGAGGATCCATTTGCTTCTAATCCCGCCATCGCTGGCAGCTGGTATCCCAAGAGTGAAATACAGACCTTTAAGCTCCTGTGGGCCTCCAAGTTGGCTGAAGGACTTTATAGTGCAACATCTGAAGGAATTACTGGAATTTTGAAGGTTTAAATTGTATAATTTTTTAAAAAGTGTTTGGAGGGAGACAATGTAATATGTGGTTATGCGGCATGGCTCCTTTAAGAAACCAGGAAACAGAGCTTGAAAGGGGAAGAGGAGGAACACTTGGACATTATGGAGAAACCTAGAGAAGGGGTGCCCATAAAACTCCTTGAATAAAAGTTTTTATTTGCATTTAAAGTCTTCAAATTATTGGAATACCACACAGTTCAGCATTTATATGAGACAAATGATAGTGTGATGCTTTTTATGATGTGGAAAACAATTATTACAGATGGATTAAAAAATGTGATGGTCTGAGACAACTAGTGAGATCCTGCAGGAGGGGTCTCTAGTACAGATGGTGGTTCTTCCCAGAATTTTGCAGAATTGGTGTTCTACAGAAAATGCTTTAGCGTTCAGCTCTGTATTAAACTCACAAGAGTTTAGAATAATGAACACTGGGAAAAGTACATGCAGTTTTGACACCATGGGAAATTTTGACATTTTCTTGAAAAACCAAACACAATTTTCAATTTTCTGTTTGATTCGTGAGAAGTCTAAATTTTCATGGGAAAAACATTAATTTTCTGATTAGCTCTAACAGCAACTCTAATTATCTTTAATAGCAAAATTTGATTAAAAGACTAGAGTGTTTGAAATATGACCAATATACTGAATGAACTAAGTATGGACAGTTTGGTCATACAATTAAAAGGCCGCTTTATGGTAACAACCTACAAGTATTTGAGGAGAGTAAATGTGAATCTATACTAAGAGACCATGGTCTTTCCTGCTTTCTAGGAGCTGGGCCACAAAAGAGGAAGGCTGGTCTACCACAGTATAATGAAAATTACATTTTCACCCATTTTAGGACCCCTTTAAACACTCAGCCATGTGAAGTGGACTTAGTGTAAATGAGACTTGATCCCTAGTCCTTTAGCTCAAGCATTAGAGACCGGTGCTTATAGGTGTGAGGGTCTGTGGCTGAAAACTTGGTAGTGTCTCCAGTGGAATTGGTTAGAAGAACAGTGCATCAACATGAAGCTCAGACTGAAGTAGACTAGATGAACTGTTCAAACCCCACCACTAACAGCTCAACAGCTTGATGCTTTCCCAACTGAAGTCAATGGTAAAACTACCACTGGTATTGATGTCGGTAGTGCAGGACCAGAACCCAAGTTCAGTTTAGAACATAAACATTCAGGAGGGAAAGGAATTGTGTAGAGTGGTCCAAGGGAACAGTTGGTGGAAACTGAGCAAAGAAACTGTCTGTAAATGTGGAATACTGTGGAGAAGTCTCACAAGAGAAGTGGTGAAATCCCCATTGCTTGAGTCATTTCAACCAGAACAGGACAAACCAACAGTAAGTGTTTGCAGGTGAAAAAATATCTTTCCCAGCAAAAAATAATATGAAATCATAGCAAAATATGGAGAATTTCTTTCTGTGGCAAATGGATCAAAGATAATTTTTCCAGAGTTGAATATTTCATCAGAGCATCAGTATATTTGGTGGAAACTGTAAAGTGTCTTTCTTGACCAATTTGATGGATTTGTGAGAACACCAAAATTTCCATTTTTACATGTCATAATTCTGCTTATAGAAAAACCCTATGGACTTTCATTGAGAGTAACAATCTCCACTAGAATGTTTAAATTAATTTATTGACATTTGTAGCAGAGGGCTCATTCTTAGACTAATTTCTATTTGATTTTATTGGGTTTTCTATTTAATTCTTTCTTATTTTCCTTCTGTCTTTCACATTAGCTTATTTAGCATCTGAGCTCTAGATAAGCATCTCTTAAAATGAGATTGGCTGCATTTTGCACAGGAGTAGGATTTGAACCTTTGCAATGCTTCGTCTCCACATAGATTTCACAATGTTTTTGTTATGTGTTTGGTGCATGAAGAGCAACTGTGTACTTTTTTTATCTGAATGACTTATTTTAGACTGGAGGACAAAACACCAAAACAAGATAGGACAATAACAACATCTTCATGAGAGGACTGTGCTGTCTCCTCTATAAAATGCCCCATCCATTCTGCTTCACAAAATGATGTGCCTTTGCAGATAGCAGCCACCTAGAAATGTAGAAGTCCAGCATAAAAAAGATAAGATTTCCTCCATATTTTTTCTTAACATGAAAGCTTGGATTCTGATGTCATCCCATGACTGAGGAGCCTGATCTCTAGTCATGTGCCTATGCCTTAATCTAGCCCTGACTAATATAGTTCATAGTACACACAGTGAAAGAGTATTGTAGCCCATATTGTGGCATATGCTTCCCCAGCTACCCAGGGGGTCATTTTGGGTGAATCAGTATAGGAAGGTGCCACTCTGCACATCCACTCAGCACAGGCTGTGTCTTTACAACAGCCGTGTGGCTCTTTGTCTTAAATTATCAAGCGAACAACAAAATCAAAGCCACCATCATAGAAGCAATAACTGGTCACTACATTGTAAATTAAAGAGAGAGAGAGAGAGAGAAACAGCCCTCTAAGTAAGCAATAATTCGCAAGTGCTGTTAGGTGGGGATTTTGTTTTCATTGTTGATGTTAAAACTGGAGTCATAAACTGGAAGTCACACCAGTACCTAAATCAGTGTCTGAAAGCAATATTGCTCTGCACCATTGTGCTCTTTGACTTTCATTTTAGATCTACTGAAGCTTGGATACAAATAGATCATTTATAGTCACATGTTTATTTTTAAATAATTTCATAATGAAAATTCCGTTCCCTTCCATTGGTGTGTACATGCTTAGCTATTATAAACCAGAATGTGTGGAAGATTAGTCACTGTTACTTGTAATGTAGATTGCATAGTGCACTAAAAGCATTGTTTCTTCTGTGTAAATATTTTATTTGCATTTCAATGCGCTTGTAAATCTATATTAACAATCATTCTCTGTTAAATTATTATTTAATTTTCTCCCTTCCAACTCCCCCTTTATTTGCAGTTTGGGGGCAAGGTAGATTAATTCTAACTGGAATTTGAATAAATATTTAAAATGGCTACTTTAATATTAGCAGGATTAAGTCACACTGAAAAACACCATGCATAGGCGGGCACCATGTGATAACAATCCACATATATCTGAGATACAGTTGGGTTATCATACATTGCAAGGTTTAGAACTTTAGATAAGTGTATGTCCAGGATAACCCTTAAACTTTTATTAGCCACAAGTTCAGTCAATACAGATCCAGTCCTGCTGCCATTCAAGTCAATGACAAAACTCCTACTGGCTTCAGTGGTGCAAGAGTAGGCATATCATCTGAGACATAAAGATTCTAGCAGCTCACTCATGGTATTATCAGATTGCTATATATATACACACACACCCCATTAAAATAGAAATAGATTTATTTGTGGTCTGTTCTGACCTAGTCCCCTAAAGTCTAGGGCCCGGAGATGAACCACGAGACAAGCCAGGGACAGTTTTACTTTGATACAAAGGTGATATTCAGAAAAACTGCCCCCTTTCTTTTTATTACACAGATCCTTCCACTGTGAAAAATAGTTCCTAGTAGAATATAATAAAACAAAGATTGTAAACATTTTATTCTGGATTTTTTTGTTGCTGCAACATTTTGTTTTATGTCTTTTCAGAGTAAACAACTATAGGGCATTCCCCCTCCCCCCGCCCCCGCTTACTTTCTTAAAATAGCATACAATAAATGAAATAATTCTAAAGCTTTGTTTTAGAACAGCCAGGAAATGGATTTAAAGCTGAAAAGGCTGCTTGATTTTCATAGGCATTATTAAATAATTATTCTACATGAAGGGTTCTTTTTAAAGAGATTCCTGGCTGCTACTTTCTATTCTTGCTCTGAGCTCTTATGACTTAGTAGATTTAGTCATTGTTATTACAGTAGTAGCTATTTTTCATTTAATTTTAACCATCTTATTGCTTGGTATTTTTAAGGGTGGTGTTTTTACTACCAAGGTCTGGTTTTAATATAGGTATAGAGGCCACAGCTTTTATCCTGCTTGTGTCTTGTACTGTCAAAAACACATTAGTGTGAGGAATGTATCCCTGTCAACTTCATGAATCTCCCAAGAAGTCTGAAAACCTTTATTAGGCCTAACGCTTCCAGAATGAAACTCACTCCTCTGATAGCAAAGGCTGGGTGTCTGTGAAGCAGGCTTTGTGTGGTTAAAGTGAAGAGGGACTGGGGACCCACAAACCCAGGGAAGGGGCAAGGGGCTGCAAAGCAGACCCTCCACACACGTACCTTTACTTCAGCCTGTTGGTTGGAAGAAGAGCTCTATCCCTCCTGTATCATTTGCGTGGGATGCCATATCCACCAAATACATTCAAACAAATCCCTTGGTTCACCTCTTACCCATACTCAGGCTGCTACAGAGGACAGTACTATGTGAGGTACCTACACTGGAATGGTGAAGAAAGGACCCCAACATAGCTTCACCTCAGAGCTTAATTGATGCAAAGGGCTTTGCACAGGCCATCAGCATCTGGGTATGTTTTCACCCCTCCTTTGACAATAAATGTAGATAGTTAATGTGTGGATTCATCTGCCCTGGTTAGTCTGTAAAGTAGACCCAACTTTTCTGGTGCACACAAACTTTGGTGTCATTCAATGTAATGATGAATAGTAGATGCTTTGGGGAGCCTGCTCCCTTTGGAATGGATGGACTACTTTGATCTCTCATGTTCAAAGAATTGCATTTTTGCTTTTGACCGGCTTGAGACAATTCCCATTGATGTCAAAGGGAATCTTTACAGGGATTTCAGTGGGAGTTGTCTCAGATCCCAAATGTATAAACTTAGGATTTTCTAGAAAATCACAACTGTAGACCAGCTGGGCTCTATTGCTTTCTGGCTGGAGGGTTCTCCATACACTACCTGGACAAAATGGACACACATTATGTATGGTTTTGGGCGTGAGTGTGTGTGTGGAGTGTAAATCGAGAAATTAAATTTACTGAGAACATATGTTTCTGATATTTAATTTGCCTTGCAAACACAGACTATTAAACAGCTGCAAAAGCTTTCCTGGTTACTGTCAATTAAAGTAGAAAAGTTCTGTTTTAGACATGCGAGTCAGAAATTTAAAAAAGTGTTCTGTTACTGGATCTGGATTTGAATTTTGAAAACTGGACCTGGGTTTGACTTCAGTGGGACTATTCACAGGCTTCAAATGAAGCATATGCATAAATTCTTTGCTGGATCAGGGCCAAAGGGCTCAGCACCATGCAGGATTGAGAATTTACTGGCTAAAACTACTACAACAATAATAACAACAAAAGAAATAAAGCACTACAAAGCAGTGAAATTATTTGAATCATACTTTCATTTCTTTACCTATCTCTCATTGCAATGTAAGACACCATCTTGCAATTACTTATGCATGTGCTTAGGTATACACATGAGTAATCCAACTGAGTTAAATGGGACTGTAACATGCATATGTTTTGGCAGAATTGGGCCCTTCAAGCATTGTGTAAAATGGAGTAATGAAAATATAAATCAACCTGGGGGTCAACTATATCCAGCAATCTTCATTATACTTTGGGAAAAGGTGCAGATCAGATCCTGCTACTGACCGTAATGGTTACTTCCATCAGTAGTTCTGATGACTGCAACTAAACTACTCACAGCAGGAAGAACTATGCCCAGCATTGAGTGTTAGCCAGAGTGGATTTTATATGAGCAAGGTACCATATTTATTTTTTAAAATCTTTGTTTTCATATCCAAACTCGACAAAACCTTGGGTAGTCTTATAAAGGTGAATGGTGGAAGAAATGTTGTAGTCCAACAATCACAAATGATGGCAAACTGGGGGGGGGGAAAACTCCCCAAAATATCACTTTCAGGAAATGCTCTGTAGACAGGGATGGGAAAACTAATGTAACAAGGCTTTTACAAGAAAATGTAAACAAAAAATAAATTATGCTATAAATTTGTGCCAAGATTTTCAAAAGCAGCTAATGAGCTTGAGTGCTACAGTTTTTGGGTGTCCAGACTGAGAAAATATAAAGAGACCTGATTTTCAGAGGATGGGTGCTCAGTACTTTCTGAAAATCAAGTGCCTTTAAGGAGTCTCAATTGGAGCACCTGAAAATTGAGGCTTCTAAAATCACTGGTCACTTCTGAAAACCTGGGCGTAAGGTCCGATCTGATGTCCTGCATACCAGAAGTTAACTCTCTCTTTAGGCTTTACACAGATTGTAATGAGGAAGTAATGAAGCAGGGCTGGTACTGAGGGATCAGGCTATAAGAGACAATTCATGACACTCAATAGGCAGATGGAGATGTCTTCTTGCAGAAGGTAGGATTCCTCATTTGGCTAATTGGTTGCTTTGCTTTGTGTTGTGTGATGCCCTTGGCTTTTTAAATTCTTCCTGTAACAAATGAGTTTTGAAAAACTTACAAAAATAAAGCCTTACTGAAGAAACATAACTTGGAATTGTGGGACGCCGGGTGGGAGGAATGTGGAGGGTATTCTGCATTTCCTACCCACTCCTATTAGTAGTGACCATAGAGCGTTTTGTTGTTGCCATAATCCCAGTTCCACCAGAATTAAGAGAGGCTTAACTGAATATTAACTGAGCGTCTCCTCAAGCATCTTTCACTGCCTGTAGTTCTGTGATATACGTCCTTTCAGTTGAAGACCACTGCACTCTTAATTAGCCAGCATAATATTCCTGTGATATAGGCAAGTAGTGGTGTATCATTTTACTACTTAGGCACAGAGAGGATCAAGCCTATGCTTTCAGAAGTGCTCACTAATTCTGAGTACCTCACTTTTTTGAAGTTTTCTAGCTTGAAAAAGCTTGGGCCTTATCGTGTAATGGTGCTGAGTACTCACAGTTCCCATTGAACTTAATGCGATGTGTGGGTGTGTTGCACCTCTGAAAATCAGAAGCAAGATATCTAAGGTTAGAAACTTCAAAATGAAGGAACCCCAAAACACTGGATGCTTTGAACCCAACTCTTGTGTGTCACAGAGCCCCTCCAGGTATGTGGTTTCACCTCAGTGTCTCACTTCAGACAGGCAAACCTGACTACTAAACTCCCTCTTTCCTCTGTTTGTTTTTGTATTGGGGGTAGGGGGTACTATCTAGCCAATTCCATCAGGTTAAATTGCACTATTCATGTCGATGACCCCTAATAGGGCATAAGAAACATTTCTGGATGTAATAATCCATGCTCTAGTTCATTCCACTTTTATTTTACTTTGAATATTCAGCGTCTGTTGGGACTAGAAGGCTACATTTCAAAATCTCACAAGGAAAGAGCCAGAAATATTTCAAAAAATTCCATGGTTCTGTGAGTCACAGCCTGATCACTCAAACAGAAGATCACACATTTATGTAAAATTGGAGGGGGGGGGTGTTATCCTGAAAAGTGACAGAACCTTCATATTTCTTCTATTTTCCACATCCAACTTTCACAGTTTGCAAGGCCATTTTTCCCCTCACTGTCAGCCCAGCAACCCTATCCTGGGATCTAAGAGTGAAAAGGGGGTTCTTTCCATTATTAGCATCTTTACTGTGATGTTACACCCCATATTCTTCATGAAAATATGGTTGTTACGGATATGACATAACTGAAATGTATTTAATGCAAGATGGCTCATAGAAGGTATCATTGGAAAGGTTATGATTTACTGAATGTGTTTATCCAATTGGTATGCATGTATCATGTTTGTATCTGAAGCTGGGAATATTGACCGTGTCTCTGAATTTCAAATGTGCTGTGTTGGATGAGGCCAAACAATGTTAGTGGCTTATTGAAGAAATGCACACTAGCATACAGATCACCCCAGGAACTGTGTTCCATAGCAACTTCTCAGAGATAGCTGTATACAATGGGAACTGTTTGACCCAGGTCACAGAAAAAAAGCTTTCCAGCAAGTGGGGGGAAGATATAAAAGAAGGACAATGACAACATGAGGGGTCCTCACTCTCTCTAACACAACACACCTGAAAACACCTGAGGAACAAAGACTGAACTGTGAGAAGTGATGGTCTCAGGCTAAGATCTTTAGCCTGTGTAAGAAAACCTGGAAAAGCCAAGGCAACTTGTGCCTTAAGAATCTGCCAGCCTGTTTATCACTCAGGGTGAGAATTTGTTAACTTGTATCTTACCTATGTAGTGCGTTAAGCTCAGTCTGCGGCTTTTGTTTATTTATTAAGGTAATCTGCTTTGTTCTGTTTGCTATCCCTTTTACCACTTAAAATTCACCTTTTGTAGTTAATAAACTTATGTCTTGTTTATAATAAAACCAAATATATGCAATTCTAACTGTGGGGGACAAGAAGTCGTGCACATCTCTCTTGACATTGAGGAAGAGGGTGGATTTTTATGAGCTTGCGCTGTGCAGATTTTTCTATACAACGCAAGACAGTATTATTTGGGGTTTATCTCCCAAAAAAGATGTGCATGTGAGTGCTAGGGGAACCCTCTCACATAGAACTGACTTCAGTCTGTGTCTGCAGCGGGCTGTGGCCCTACCTGTGTGTGTGTGCTGCAAGAGGCCAGAGAGACAAGTTCAGCAAAGCAGAGAGAGGGAACCCAGGCTGGTTGAGCAGGGGAGGCTCAGTTAAACCCCAGTACATCAGGTGGCTTCCCAGAAAGGAGGGGGTCCAACCCATCACATTCATCATCACCTCTGCCACCTGTAATAAAGTGTCTGCAGCCCACAATGATCTCTGAACTATATCAGTGCTGCAGCATTGTCCTTAAATTATGCTTTCAGTTAGCTCTGGTCAAACCCACTAAAAGCTGATGGGGTTGCACAGGTCTTTCTGGGGACATAACTGGGAGACAGTGGTGTTGCACAGGTGTACCTGAAGGTACTATTTGGTCTGATTACTAGCAACATTGCATGAGATGGGAAAGAAACCAGCTTTGCTGTCAAAGCCCATGGAGAATTTGTGGCAGGTAGGAAAAAATATTGAGCAAATTTGCACTAGAAATCAGTGAGGTGCAATGAATAAGAAATCCCGTCGTTGCCATTCTTAGACACACTTTTCAGTAGTTTGTTTTAAGGTTTGCCCATCATTAAGTAATATGATTATCAGGTAGATAGGAAAATTCAGCCTGTATGCTGCTGCTTACCAACACACTTTCATATTTATTAGTTTGCCAAATTCCTGGGGCAAAACCCACTTATCAGTAATTAGAGCATCCTGTTGGGATGCTGCCATGGGTAAAGTCAGTGTTTTTGCTGGTAAATGTATCTTTTAGCCTGAAGAGAGAGAGAATTAAAAATGACAGTGAATTTGAATTCGCTGTCCTGAATGAACCTAGGCAAACTTTGTCACTGCAAAGAAATGTTTGTGGGTTAATTAGTTAGGGATCAATTCTGTCTCAAAGGCTCAAATTCAGTTCGGCGTAGGTATTGTGCAACCTGGCTAGCTTCAGTGGCGTTACAGGGAGTGTAAATTAGAGTTGAATTTTGTCCCTAAAAGCAACTCTGAGAATCCAAGGGAGATTCAGCATATGAGTGGCAAGGGCTAGTGGTGATTTAATGCCTCCAAGGGCACTGCAGGGAGTGTGTTATCAGTGGCAGTTACTGCACCTATGGAATGGTTGTCCCCGTGTTTTCTCCAATTAGATGTGCTCCTTCTGCGGGAAATTGTAATAAGCAGGGTGTTCAGGCAGTGAAATAGTTTCCTAAGGGAAGCCTGGCTAGACTAGATCAAGCACAAGAATGTATATTGACGGGAATAATCCTGAGTTGTCAGGAAGTTGGATGCAGTGACTGTCTCTGCCATCTTCAATGTCTACCATCCAGTTATTCTGCAAAAGAGTTTGCGAAATTAAAAGCCTGTTGGTTTGCTCCGTGCTCTCAGCTCTTGGGGTGTTTTTCCCCAATGCTTACGTGAACAGATGAGTAATGTGTGGCCCTATGAGTGTGGGGAAAAGAGCTGTCACTTCACCAGCTATGCCCCGCTCTTGAAGAATGTGACAGTCTCTAACAGGGTGGTCAGTCATCATGTTCCATCATCAGACAGGCTGGAAATGAAGCTAGTGATGACAAAAAGCCAACAAGAGGTTCAGATGAGGGGGAGCTGGGCTTCTGCAGTGGGCCCTGAACTGGGGTGGGGATTGAAGGTGGGAGGGGCAAAGAGAAGCTGCAAGCTGTAGCCCATGGGGGAGCAGAGAAACTGTTTTTTATTTGGATATTTTGCTTAAGTTTTATGTTAAGAAATAAAACTGCCTGGGAAGAGACTTGGACATGGCAGTGAGCTCTTCCTGGGTTGGGAAAACAAGGCAGCAACTCACATGTGATGGAGAATGTAGGCAAGCAATCGCCTCAAGACCAAGACTGGAAACTGAGGCAGTGGCTAGTCGGAAGCAGGACCCGACAGGTGGCGCTGCTGCACAGCCCTCTCAAAGGGGATTACAGGAGATCCATGCAATGACATGGTGGTCACTCTGTGAATGGCAGAGAAGGAAGGCATCTGCAATTCACACAAAGTTTGTATTTTAGTTCCCTTTAAAAAAATTAATCTGCTTGAATATTAGACTTGCCGGCTCAGGGCGGCAATGCCTGGGATAATGAGCAGATAGTAGAAGAGAGGTGACACGCCAAATGCAGTTGACATGCTGGAGTAAATTACATCTTTAAAATTTAGATAAGACCTTTTATTTTAAGGGGAGCAAGGAATTTGCCAAATCATGCTAAAAGCTAAGGCATCCTGCCAAAAATAACATCAACTCGTTTACAGTTCATACTTGATACATTAACAGTGTAGATCAGACATCCCAACAACAATGAAGTGTGCCCTGACCCTATGCAACTGCATATCACACTTTTTTTGTTTGTATTTTTAACTGTTTGCATACTGTAGATGTCTTTAGGACATCCGTCAATCTTTGTGGGAATAAGATTTGTCTTTGTGTGAATGCAGAAGGAGAGGGGAGAATCTGTTCAGTCCACATCTGTTGGCTGCATGCTATTAGCTGGGACAATAGCTGTAGGCAGAGAAAATGATGTACTAGCAGAGGTACATTTTAGTGGGGAAGGTAAGCTATTTCTTAGCTCTCCAAAGCAGATGGATCTATAGCTGGCTGAAATGGCTAGAATTTGGATGGATGTTTTCTTTTTTTTTTAGTTTTGCCAAAAAAAAAAATGGGGTGGAAAAACTTGACAAAGGGTTCTTCATTTTTGTCCCCCATATTTTGACAAGCGTTAGGTAAATCCACCTTGCTGTAGTATGGGACCGTGTGTAAGGACACTTTGCACCAAAAGCCCTAATACTGACTCTGTGAATGTGTCCATTGATTTCACTGAAAACAAGTTCAGCTCCTTTGTGGCTTCGCTAGATGGCACTTAAAGAGTGGTATGAGGGAATACCACTGTTGCTGAGTGAATAATCAATGGAGGTTTTATTTTGGTTCTGTGGCTGTTCTGAAGAATTGAAAAAAAGTCGTTTTGATTAGTTCTAACCAAATCTGATATTTTATGGAATCTTTAGTATATTGAACAAGCCCGCTTCAGGTGTGTTCCAGAGTGAGGACTTGAACCTGGGTTTCCTGTAGTTATATGAGTGCACTAACCATTTGGCTAAAGGTTTTAGTAGAGGGAAAAGGAGGCGGATGATGAAGCACCACCAGAACACTCCTCCTCCTCTGGCCGTTTTGTGACTGGACAAACAATTAGTTTCAAATTTGGAAATGGTTTCCAGTTGACCTAAACTGCATTTCTCATGAAATAAACTATTCATCTAAAAAATTTCCCCCAGCTCTAGCTACAAACAAGGAAGAGCAGATTTCAAGTCTTGTAAAGTATCAGAGGGTTAGTCTCTGAGTCTGTACAGCAAACAAAAATCCTGTGGCACCTTATAGACTAACAGACATTTTGCAGCATGAGCTTTCGTGGGTGAATACCCACTTCTTCGGATGCAAGACTTGTAAATGACTTGGGTTTGCTGATGTCCAGTCTTCTTGCTGTCCACAGTGCAATGCTGCAGAGTTGGAAGGGTGCATTGTCTGTTGGCTCCCACCACCACTGATTAATGAGAAAACCCAGGGCCTGTGCATGCCCCAGCTTCTCCCTGCGCTCTGTGCCTCCACTACTACAAGCCCACGGCACCTGCAACCTGTCTTTCACCTGTACTGTGGGGCCATTGGCTCCCCCTCTAGAGTTGCTGTCAAGTATTTCCTGTAATACTGTGTGCAGACCATGAAGTGGGAGTTAAATTGAAACAACTTTGCATTAGTGTATGTAGCAATTTGCAACAGAAATGGAGTGCTGTTCCCATGTGAGCACATCACCCAGAGTGACTGCTCCCTGCTGGCTCTCCCTCTGGCATGCCATGCCCTCGCTCACTGCATGCTTTCCAGAATGCACGTGCTAACACAGGGACCGTGTTTGCTACTACAAATCAGTGCTGCATAACTGCCTCTCACTCCACTTAGACCTCTCATGTTTGATTAACAGACTTCTGCTCCCATCTGTGTTGTGTTTGCTGTGGAGCACATGGGCTTTGGCCTTTGTATATAGGTGATGAACTGGGAGCCAGATAGCTGAATTCTCTTTCTGAGTTTGTCATGGATTTACTGTGTGATTATGAGGAAAATCTTTTAACCTCACGGAGCCTGTTTTTTTTATTGCCACACACCTTGTGCAGTTGGTGCCACATGTGCAAAGTGCTGCTCAATCAGCATGGTATACTGCTTTATGCCATTTTGCTAAGATGTAAATGATGAGAACAGGTGCTAGACAGAAGAGAATGGAGCTTAGCACAGTCTTGGTTTCCCTGTCTTAAAGTAGGCAAAATAACACACCAGAAAGGGATGAATCTTAATTAAATAACTTATTGTATTTCAGCATAAAGACTTTATTTCCGCTTTAAGACAGTCAAAGTTTCTTTTTTTTTCTCAAGTAAAGAACAGCATTACACTGAATTAGCTTGCAGGAAGAGTGACTAAACAAATCCAATATACTCGGACTCTCCAGGTAATACACGTAATCAGAAAATTAGAAAAAAATAAGCCACATAATGAGCACAAAATTTCATTGCAAGGTGGAGATGGGGGAGGGGGAAATAACCCATCTTGTGTGACTCATTGACTAAATCTCATCCACCTAATTCTATGGTTTATCAAATGACTGGAACAGCCTAGTGCATGACAGAGAACAATTCACTTCCCCTCCTATGAATAAATCAGGAAAAAGTGCTCTGTTAATTCAGTAGATTGAGAAAAGAGGCAGTTTCATGCCAAGTCACTAACTTTAGTAATTATAAAAGAAGCTGGATGGGGAGACAGAACGTGTTTCAATTAGTTTCCATTACCCAATGCTTCAGAGTAGTGAATAACAGCACCAAGTAAATGAAATTGGGAACATTTGCCCAATATTTTCCAGTATTTAAAATTTTTCACACATTCTTACAGAAACTTCAAGAACAGCTCCTTAGAGCCTGGAACTGATTTGTCTGGTTAGGTTTCCCTGTGTGTGTATGTTACAGGTTATTCAGTCTCAGAGCTGACAAGACAGTATTTTGTTCTGCTTGTTGATATATGAATAAAACATAACTTTTCTCTTTCTAATTTGTTTATTCTACAAACTGTACTGCAGTAGAATGTAGATAGAAAAAAGTTTTTTTCCATGAAACTGCTAGTAAATATAATATATTCCCCACACACTTTGATGTCTGCTTAGATAGATACTCTTGCTTATTATGATATTGGATGATTTACACCAGCTAAAGATTTGATCCAGTATCTTTAATACATAAATCCGAGGTGTGTGGCTTTGATGTTTTTGTTTAAAAAAACCAACCTATGGCCTTAGCAACCCTGTTAAAATGAAGAGTGGATTCCAGTTTCTGCTGTAACGACCTAAAACACTTCTCCAACTCTCGTACAAAGAGACCATTCCTTTAGAAAGCTAGCATGTCTGCATTTTTATTGAAATACCGATATTTCAGAGAAGTACATCTACTGCATTTCAAATTGAACGGGGCGAGAACTTGGCAGGAAGCAGGCCAAAACTGGAGAATCATTTTAGTATTTGGAAGGGGCTATTATAGCTCTGGTGCTTACAAATATGGAAATGGCTAGTAACAGAAGCCAACTCCAGGGGTCTTGCAGTACTGACAGGTAATTCTGTTAAGGCTCTGCATGTTGTGGGTTTGATCTACTGATCATAAAAGGTACCAACCTTAACATCTGCTACAGAAACATGCATGATGCAAATGTATTGAGCCTGGCTTCTGACTGGGAGTCTCCAGTGGCTGCTTATTCTTGCTCTCACAGGTTGACAGACAAAACTCAAAACCATGAGGAAAAAAATAGGCTGCATCCTTTCTGTGAAGAGCAAACAGCCCTCCATGGTACAATCGCTCTAGCAATTCCTTGGAGACAGGGTTGAATATCTCCTGATCCTGCCTTTCCTCAGTTATGTCTGAAAATTGGGTGTCCAGGGAGACCAACTCTTACGTAACATAATTGTACAATATAGTCACATCCTGATTGGAGGCTCTGGGTCCTGGTGTGACAAATATTAAATAAACTTTTATAAATGGTCAGAAGAGAATGCTGGAATGTGGGTGCCCCAGGGAAACTGGGCAGAGTAGAGGATCAGGCAGCTTTCCCAAATTTGGAAATCAGTTGAGGGAGGGTTGATTGAGGAATTCGTCTCCCAGCTTTTAGGATGTGTGAAAATTGGGTGGATGGGGTTCCCTCCTTTGGGTCTGGGACATCAGAGTGTAGAGAGTTTTCCCTGTTAGGATCTGCACTGCTTACACATGTATATGACCATTCAACCGAGAATATGGGAGTTCAAAATAGAATAAAACATATGTACAGTGTGGCAGACTTAACATAGCCGGAGAAACATTAACCCTGCTAATATTGTGACTGTCAAGGGTTTAGTTTGGCAACCTTAATGCTGTATTAATTGTAAAGGCGTGGATTAAAATTGAGGGAAAATTGAAGGTGTTGAGGGTTAACTCATTAACATTTGTGAGGAGCAATGAGCACCAAAGAAATGCCAATTAAAATGAATAATTAAATTCCACACAGGAGGAATTTCACAGAGGAACACAGAGACCCGAGTAGTTCATCCATGGCACCGCCTTGATTGTTGTAAAGCACAAGTCAGAGTCGATAACACTTTGGCTATGTAAAAATAGGATCCTGCAAAAACACAGGTAATGTGGGAAGGTTAAGGAAAGCTGTGACTGTGAATGAGGAAGCTTGTACTCATGTAAATGTAAATATGGGAGTTTGTTCATACAAATACAGACAGGTCATATGATTAGGGTTTGCAAGTTGCATTCAAAGCAGGCCAATGGGAGCACTCGTTTGAATTCTCTGCAAACTGGAATTCGGAAGGCTTCTAAAGATCTGTGGAGACACCTAATCATAGGACTGGAAGGGACCTCGGGAGGTCATCTATTCCATTCCTCCTCACTCATGGCAGGAATAAGTATTATCTAGACTATCCCTGATAGGTGTTTGTCTAACCTGCTCTTAAAAATCCCTAATGATTGAGATTCCACAACCTCCCTAGGCAATTTATTCCAGTGCTTAACCACTCTGACTGTTAGGAAGTTTTTCCTAATGTCCAACCTCCCTTGCTACAATTTAAGCCCATTGCTTCTTGCCCTATCCTCAGCGGTTAAGAAGAACAATTTTTCCCCCTCCTCCTTGTAACAACCTTTTATGTACTTGAAAACTGTTATCATGTCTCCTCTCAGTCTTCTCTTCTCCAGACTAAACAAACCCAATTTTTGTTTGATCTTCCCTCATAGGTCATGTTTTCTAGACCTTTAAGCATTTTTGTTGTTGTTCTCTGGACTTTCTCCAGTTTGTCCACATCTTTCCTGAAATGTGGCGCCCAGAACTGGACACTATACTCCAGTTAAGGCCTAATCAACATGGAGTAGAGCGGAAGAATTACTTCTCGTGTCTTGCTTACAACACTCCTGCTAATACATCCCAGAATGATGCTTGCTTTTTTGCACCAGTGTTACACTGTTCACTCATATTTAACTTGTGGTCCACTATGACCCCCAGATGCCTTTCTGCAGTACTCCTTCATAGGCAGTCATTTCCCATTTTGTATGTGTGCAACTGATTCCTAAGTGCAATACTTTGCATTTGCCCTCATTCAATTTCATCCTATTTACTTCAGATCATTCCTGCAGTTTGTCCAGATCACTTTGAATTATAATCTTATCCTCCAGAGCACTTGCAACCCCTCCCAAGTTGGTAATTTGTAATTGAACAACAAGGAGAATTGCCTAATGTCACCAATCAGTTTATGATTTAGGGCCAGTCAGTCTTTCCAGGGAGGTAACACTACTGCCCCAGACACATGGATTGCTAAATAATGTTTACTTCCATTGCATGCTGCAGAAAAAATATTTTTTGCATTTGTCTGTGAATGTTGATGACTCTGGGGTTAATTGAATGAAGGATCGGCGATGGACCTGCTGGAGAATGAATCACTGACAATCAGCTATATAACTAGTTTTGAAAATGTATGCATGTACTTGTGCCTCAATGTAGTACTCAAGAAAGTGTTAGATTCTATGCCATTATAACCTTTTCTACATCATGCCAGCAAATTTTCTAATATATTAGAGGTGTATGTGTTTCTGAATCATACAGATAATGCATGTCATGAATAAATATTCTGACAACAAATTGCTTTCTTCTGAGCCTTAATTTGCAATTTTTGTCTGCAAAAGGCATCAGTGCTTGTATCTTGTATACAAGTTCTTTTGGTAGCATTATCATTATTCAGCACTTAGCAATGCTCAGCCAGTCATATCACTCAAATAACTAGCAGGTGTCTTGTTCTACAGATGGATAAGCAGTACCACATGTTAAACTGCGAATATCTAGAAGATGTGTTTCAGCGTGTATTTGTTGACCATCCAGCCATCTGTCAGATTTTCTTTAGAGAATGGCCCACAGTGGTTTGACAATGAGTGAGAATGGTGTAGTTATTGGTATTAGGTTCTTAATCACCCTCATAGTGTCCCTATACAGCCTCATCTACCAAAATCTAAATTAGATGGGCAGATGTATAGTCTGGGAAATGGTCCAGATTATTCTTTAAATATCAAAGGGTTCAACACTGGCTACACTAAACAGTGTCCTCCTTGATGTTATCATTGCTTCAGGTACTACCGAGGCTTTGAGTAACATAATGATGAGGAACTCTGGGATGGTGGGTTGAAAAGAAAAGAAAAAATCATTTCTCAGCAACCAGAGATGCTGATCCTGATCGTTTAGGTCCTTAAGGTCTTTCTAGACACTCAGACATTTTAGTACTGTAATATAGTGAGTTAGCAGCTATGACAATCATTTGGGAGTTAGGAGGTGCGGGGATCTATCCTGCACTCTGCTATTAGGTTGCTTTGTGCCTTTGGGCAAGTCAAAGCATCTTTCTGGGCCATTGTTTCTCTTCACACCCATAGTTGGTTTGGACTCTAAGCTCTTTAGGTAGAGGAATGTCTCTTGATGTGTGTCTATACAGTGCCTAGCACAATGGAAACCCCCTCCCTTTCAGTGAGGGCCTTAAATGCTGCCACATATAAACAACATTTTTCAGACATTATGCAGGATCATGATGAATTTGCCTGGATGGTCCTAGGTCAGTTTATGGTGATGAGTAAATAGAGTAGAAACACGCTCACAAAGTAGGGTGGCACATTGCCTTTTTTCATTGCCTTCGCAGCTCCAGGAATATCAGAGCATGCAAAAGAAACTTGGAAGTTGTTTCTGTTGTTTTGTTTCTTGGTTTATTTTTGTATTGAGATGTACATCTCCCGGAAGCTCAGGGGTGGCTGGGTGTTGAGAAAGGGGATCAGGTTCCAGGAGAGGGTTTAGTTTGGTGAGTCACTGGAGGGCTCAGGAATGCAAGCTACATGCAGACTGCTAGTTCCCCAAGTCTAGAACCCCAATTTATAATGCTGACCATTAAGCATACTTTATAAAGATATTTTCTACAGCTCTGCCTGCCCGCCCCATAGCTAATTGCTAATGAAACATGGTGATGGTGAGCCTGGGAGGATTGTACTTAGTTCTTAAGTAGGGCTACTTGCTTCAAAATGATGTGTACATGTCAGCACTAATGAAGCTGGTGACTATGACTAACTACCAGATGCATCAGCCTCCATTGTTACCTCCCTCGGTTTGTCTTTTTATTTACCTGTTGCATATTGTTTAGATCCTAGGCCATGAGCTGTCTGGAGCAGGGACTCTTTGTATGTAGAATTCCTTATGTAACCTGTTTCGGGCTCTAGAGGCTACTGCAATACAAATAATACCTCCTTCAGCCTAGCACTGCCTGTGTTTTAATATTATTTTTATTGCAATAGTGCCTAGGCCCCTCAACTGGTGATCAGGTCTCTGTTGTGCTAGGTACCATACAAACACAAAACGAAAAAAGACTGTTTCTGACCTGAAGAGCTCTCGGCTTGAGTAAAGAGGTAACACCCCCTCATAAAACCTATTAACTCTTTTTATAAATGGGGGAATATGAGGCAGAGTGTTTAAATGACATTCTCAAGACCCCAGAGGGAGCCAGTGTTGGAACCAGGATTAGAACCTGTTAGTTCCTAGTCCTGTGTTTAGTCAGCTAAACCATTATGAACAGTTGTTAGCCTGAAAACAAAAGTACCCTAGTGGACTTTGTGGTTTGGGCATTAAAATACCACGTGCTGTCATATCATCCTCTCCATTGTCTCTGCCCCAACCCTTGTGGTTTTGTACTGAAGCTTCAATCCCAGGCTAGCCTAAGTAAATACATCTAGGTGAAGTCTACAAAGAGACAAAATCCTGTAAAAGTCCAACACAAGCCATGCGTGATTCTGTCTGAAGGTATGTGAATAAGAATTCTGGAATAATCTCTCAAAACACTTAAACAATCCACATGAGTGATTGCTGCCATTATAAATAGCCAGATCCTTTCATTTAAAAAAAAACAAAAAACCTTCAAGAAAACAAAAATAACTAATGTAGATTCTCCAGACCTGATTCTTTGCTCAACAGTATAATTTAGGAGTAACTCCACTGAAGTTAATGGAGTTACGCTGGTGAAAACATGGTGAAAATGAGAGGACAGTCAGGCCCATTGTGCAAAACCTGTAATAGAACTTCAGAGAACAGTTTCCGTATCATTAATGTAAATGCCATATTTGTATATTAGTCATCTTCAAACCTCACCCCTCTTCAGGACTTTCATACTGTGGTGACTAAATTTTTATAGGATCATTTGTCAATTTTAAATCTCTGTATGTATGGAGTATTATTGTAACCATTTGGTCACAGGATATTAGGGAGACAAGGTGGATGAGGCAATATATTTTACTGGACCAACTTCTGCTGGTGAGAGAGACAAGTTTTCAAGCTACACAGAGCTTGTCTCATTCGCCAGCAGAAGATGGTCCAGTAAAAGATATCGCCTTGCCCTCACCCAACTTTAAATCTAGTCAGTTTTGAGAAAGGAGTTAAAAATAGTTTCAGGTATTATATTTGATCCAGTCTCTATATAACCCTCTGAAGTATATGTTACACTTCCGCCTCTGTGCACAATTTGAGAGTTGTTTGCAGGCCTAATTAGGGAGCTTTGGTTCTTCAGGTCAAGCTGCACCATCTTGTGTATTTAGCACTGGTGGTCTCTGGTTCAGTCCTCACTGTGTCCACCAAGATGGCAACCACCACCTCTGTTCTGGCAATTTGTATGACTTATAATCACATTTTCCTATTTAACAGTGAATAGAAATCGTTGCGTTAGATAATTTTATACTGGTGTATGCACTGTCTTTACAATTTTCAAGCATGCCTGGACTAGTTTGGAAAACACCCGTTTTGAGGAAAATGAATGCATTTAATAATTAATGATGTAAAAGAGGCTTCAATTAAATTACTAACAAACATTACAGAATGGCACAAAGTTTAAAACTGGGTTAAATGGCAGCCCTGGGGCATTTAGTATATTTTCCTGTGTTCGGAAGCTCAGAAGCCATTAAACATGGTTGTGGAACCAAGAAATCAGGGCATTAAACTGTTTCCCCTTCCCACAAATAAATAAATAAAATAAATTGGTGATACATGATTCCAATGCCCAGAGAATTGTGTTAAGAAACTTGGTAGGTGCAATTCTCATGCAAATTTCGGAGGCCTGTGACATCACTTAAGCACATGAGGAACTTTACGTGTATGAGTACCTCCATTGAGTTCAATGGTAGCATTCATGTGCTTAGTTACTCACATTTTTTAATATTTCCAGGATCATGGCCTAACCTTTTTCCTCCATGCTCACCACAACAGTTGCTGGATTGATTCTTAGTTCTGTTTTGCCTTGCCCTCCTCTAACCTAAATAACACCAACGTCATAGTAGGCTTATAAGAATGGAGGGAGGCTGAATTATGAAGCCAAGACATTCCTGCCCATGCCACACTGCCCCTCTCTCAGTACAAATGGATGAAGCATCCACCCTAAAGTATCCAAGAAACTTGGGACGAAATCATGGTCCCTGTGGAAGAACTCCCATTGACTTCAGTGGAGCCAGGATTTCACACTTAATACTAAATGCTATTCTTCAGTCCATTAGCGCACAATTGTTTTATTATTTGTAAAACTAACCCCAGTGCTTGTAAATGCAAGGACCATAAGCTTTTCCAGATACTAAATTATACTTTTATCTTCCCCAAAAGATAAGGCAGAAGTAATTATCTCAAATTGGAAGAATGATCACTGGTCTACAATTTTTGAGAAGTCATCTGCTTCAGAGATAAAATGTGCTATTTATTATGTATTTTGATGTGCTGAATTCAAATATGACAATTAAAACAACTGATTGGCTACTGTTTCTAAGATATTTAAGTTTTTACATTTTATGTCTATGTATATTGTGTAGATAGTAGAGTTTTAATCATAAATTGTAAGCCTAGGTCTTTTCATGTGTTTATGGTTGCTTTACATGATAATATTTCACCTGTCCTGTTTATGTAACACTTTAAAAATCAGGAAAAGGCTTATATAAATAAAATTTATTATGATACAAAAGGCAAAAAACTATTATGTACATAGTTTAGTCCTATTCAGTGTCTACGTATTCATTAAATGGAGCATCTCTTGTCACTGTCCAGCAATAGTCTGGTTCAGAAAAAAATAGAGATGATAGCAAAAAATGTATCTTTAGTGACATGTAACCTGTAGTGTTGTCTGCCTTGTGTTTCGAGAAAATTTATTGCCACTAACTGGAAGGCTTTCCATCATCTCGAAGAAGTTCACGAATCTGAGGACCAACAAAGACACCTTCCTTTATCTTGTTCTTCATCAGACCCAGCTTGATGGATTCAACAAGTGGTGGATGCTAATCTTTCTTGATGTAAGAGAAAACAGCAGTACTAGTCTGCAGACCAAGCAAGAGAGCAACAACCTTCAAATCGCCACAAAGCTGCCACTGATGTTGGTCATAGTTTATGCACCTCAAAAGTTGTTTCATGTTAAAACATTGCCATTATGATGAATCAATGAACAGTCTCCACTCATCTGGTGCTGCCATCACACAAATCGATGTTTTGCAGGCTACAAGATCACCTTCCATGAAGAAGAATGGGACAAGATCCCTGCCAGGAGATTCCACTGCTGTAGTCTGGAGCCCATTCACCTTGTTGTGAGGTGTGTTCAGAGAGGAGGAGGATGGAGAAAATGTGGGTCCTGTGACATTGATGGTTCAGGACCAGAAGTTTCATCCTCTTCGTCTGACTCAAGTGAGAATGATTCTGGTGCATCAGGGCTGATGGAATGTTTGATAAATACACAGTCCACTTTTTTTTTCTTTGACACACTTTCCCAACTGGAGGCACCATGCAGAAGTAACAATTGCTGGTATGATCTGTGTGGCGAAGATTTGTTTGTTGAGTGTTGCAGCAGTGTGTGTGGGCCCACCTCTTGTCCTGATCTCCAATTTTACAAACATAGCAGAAGTTATCTGCACTGTTCACTTGCAAAAAAAAACTCTTTGCAAAAAAAGACACTGACAAATAATATGATGATCTGATATGATATTTTGTTGTGATATAGGGGGCATTGTTTTCAGCAGATGATTGCAGCATGTTATGATTGCAGCATCCATGACTGCAATTCATCTCAGGAGGTCATCTAGTCCAACCCCGTTAACCCATTCCAGTTCTCCTCTGCAACTTGAGACCATTACTCCTTGTTCTGTCATCTAGTCATAGATTTCAGATCCAGTCAAAGATGTATTTTAGTCATTTCCGGTTTAAATTGGCATATATTGAAAATTAGAGCCAATCAACAATTTTAAGCATCATTTTCATTCTCAGTGACCCAGAATTAGTAAAGTTTGACTTCATTTATTTCAGAAGCATTTTACCTGTAGAGCAGTGTAATGAAGAGCACAGGTCACTGATATAGAGCAATCTGAACCATTTGGTAAGCTGGCGTCAAGCAAACAATGTTTTTTAATATGGCTAAATGTAAATCTATACCTCTTAAAAACAAAGAACATAGGCCATACTGACAAGATAAAGATTTTTATCCTGGGAATCAGTGCCTTTGAAGAAAATGTGGGTGTTATGGTGGGTAATCTTGAGCTCCCGGGATGTGAATGTGACCAAAAGGACAAATACAATCCTTGGATGCATAAACAGAGGAATCTTGAGTAGGAATAGAAAGGTTATTTTACCTCTATATTTGGCCCAGATGATGGCACTTCTGGAATACTGTGACCAGTTCTAATAGCAACAATTCACATAGTTGTTGATAAATTACAGAGGGTTCAGAGAAGAGCCATAAGAATGATTAAAGGATTTTAAAAATACACTTTATAGTGATAGACTCAAAGAGCTCAATTTATTTAGCTTAACAAAAAAAGGTTAATAGGCGACCTGGTTACAATCTATAAGTATTTACATAGGGAACAAATATTTAACAATAGCTCTTCAATCTAGCAGAGAAAGATATAACCTGATCTAGCCACTGGAACTTGAAGCTAGACAAATTCAGACTGGAAAAAGGGCATATTATTTTACTAGTGATGATATTTAACCATTGGAGCAATTTACTAAGGGTCATGGTGGATTTTCCATCACTGGCGATTTTTAAATCCAGATTGGATTTTTTTTTCTAAAAGAGAGGAATTATTTTGGTGCAGTTCTGTGGCCTGTGTTATACAGGAGGTCAGACCATGTCAGGGGTTCTCAAACTTCATTGCACTGCACCTGATACTGTTTTTCAAATTCTGTCTTCTGGAGGCAGATGAGAAAAATAAAAGAAATTTGTTCCACCAGGTTGGCAAAGCTTAAGGATGGAGCTCAAAGGCAGCCTTGTGGACAGATGGATGACTAGATACGTGCTCAAATACTATGGTGATAAGAGCCATATAAATAGAAAGACAGAAGATTCAAGTACATTATACATATTGCTGATGGGCAAACGTAATGTGTTCAGATGATAGGACCCAAAAGTTGAAATGTTTTTTGTTTAAACTTCAGGAGACGACACGGTATCTGGAAATTTAACAAAGATTATCTACCTTCAAGCTATGTTCAAAATACCATCACAAGGATATCTGTTCTGGTATCTCAGTAGCATGTCAAAGAGAGAAGTGTGATTAGAGCTGTACGGAGAATGGAACTTCTGTTTTTCTGAAGGATTTCAACAATTTTAACTTTTGGTTTTGAACTGTCCTGGTATAGTTTAAGGGGTAAAAGCCCCCAGTGTGGACACAGCTATAACACTATAAATGCGTTATACCAGAAAAGCGTTTTCTCTTATGTGAAGGGGAATAAGCTGTATTGGTATTATTGCATCTACACAAGGGGTTCTACTGGTATAACTATTTTGTTTGTTTTAAAAAACAATCACACCCTTAACAGATATAGTTTTACTAGTACAATAACTGTGTGTGGGTTAGGCCTGAGTCACTCAGTTGAATTACCTGTTCCGTAAAGCAGCTGCCAAGTCTTCGGGCAGTGTGAAAATAATAAACAGTTCTGCAGAGAATAATAATAGTTTTAATCTAAAGCCCATTGGAGTCAAGGGAAGGACTCTCGTTGACTTCCCAAGGATTGTGGATCAGGCCTTATATTGTTGCTCTCCATGCATAAACAACTCATCGTTTTTGAATTTCACTTGTTTTGGACAATAAAAAGAGAATAAACCATTTTACTTTGTTTCAAATCACCACCGAGTGGATTTTGTACGTTACCAGGGTCTAGAAGGGAAATTTAATTCCAATTGTTTTTACTGAAATTGTTATAAAAACATTAGCAATTGTTTAATAAATTACTTTCGCGGATGCATTGACCTGACTATATATAATTACATAACAACAAAAACCCTACCACTTATAAAAAGTTCTGCCTTAAAATCTTTGTTCTTTCATTTATACTAGGCTAGAGATCTGTCCTAGAAATTTGTGTTCTTTCTTCTGTACTCTTAATAAAAACGTTCAGTCAGTCTGTTTTCTGTACAAAATTTATGAACCAGTTAGTTAAATATTTAATGCTTCTAAGTATATGGCATAGTATGTGATGAGTAGGAACTTCACTAAAACCATGTCCAACCACTGTAATGGGTTCAAATCCCAGACGTCCCAAGCTGGCTCTGTAGTTATGCAGTAAATCAGAGAAGTCCCAAGATGCTGTGTTCATGCACACAAGCCTGGCCTGCTGCATGCACTGACAAGATTAATTACAGACCTCTGAACCTGATGTGTTTTCTTAATATCCAACATCACTTTCATTTTCCTCATTGAAGCTGAAATATGAGGCTTGCTCTTGCATAATTCAACAACGCTCTTTGAGGGTGGAACTGTTTTTAATATTTCTAAATGCTAGTGAATTACCAAAGTGAGTGAGAAGAAGCACAGCAGTTTGTTTAGAGTCATTTCTAATGATGGTGCAAAGAAAGAAAGAAAATAAGATTATTTCCAAAATGTCAGATCATTGGAGCAGTTGGAACACCAGTGACACTCATTCCCACACATGCAAACCAATGGATCTAGCTTTCATTCTACACATGTTCCCTAAATCCAGTTGTAAGCTTAGAGCCATCTGATCTTTGCTGTCCAAAGAGCTGTAAAAAATTAATGTTTGAGTTGCAAGCTGCTGTTTCAAAATTTGGCCAATTTTGTTTAAAAAACTGTTTCCTCAAGCTTTTTATGGCCCTCTGTTATAATAATAATTAATACTCTGCTTTTCATAGCACCTGAAAGTGCTTTGCACACATTAATATACTACCCTGGGAAAACTAGTAAGTATGAAAAAAATGTGATGTAGTACCTCCAGAAAAGCCATATTGGATTTTACTCAGGACTATGAGCTAGAATGCCCTGAGTTCTTTTCATAGTATTTTAACAAACATTGGACCAGATTCTGCTCTGACACTGAAGTGAATCAGGAGTGACTCCACTGACATATGTGTAGATGCACTTGTATAAACCTCTTTTAGGTGCCTAGAGCACAATCTAATGCACATTGAAGTCAGAAGGAGTCTCATTTGACTTCAGTGGGCTTTGACCCAAACCCTATATGGTTTGGTCAAGGCCTTGAAGTCAGTATTACAAATAGGATTTAACCCCCAGCTCCAAACTCTGTCCTATGCGTTAGCACACAACCATCCTTTCCTTCTTAATCGTACAATTTAAATATATGTGTGTATGTGTGTGTAAATGATATGGTGTGTGCATGAAACACAATATATACTCTGTTATGCAATGGTGCCTGCATCCTACGTCATGGTGTTATGCTCATAAATTGCAGAACTGTGTGCCACTTAAAATAGGCACCATTTTAAAAGAGAGAGAAAACCCAGAGAAATACTACAGTGACGAGAACTGTAAAAGTATCTGGACAGAGGCATTCAAAGCTGTCAAAAGGATTTAGACACATATCTTATGTTACTTTTAATAAAATATCAGAAGCAAAATCCTCTGGACTGCTCTGAAAGTCTCAGGGCTGGTCTACACTACCACTTAAGTTGATGTCGCTTACGTCACTCAGGGGGGTGAAAATGAAAATGACCCCCCCCCCGAGCGACGTAAGTTACATTGACTTAAAGATGCTCTGACATAGCTTCCACTTCTCCTGGAGGTGGAGTAATTATGCTGACAGGAGAGCAGTAATTAATCTCCCATCGGCATAGTGTGTCTTCACCAGATGCACTCCAGCAGCACAGCTGCACCGATGTAGCACGGTAGTGTAGACTTGTCCTCAGAAAGATTGTTCCCTCATCCTCTCACAAAAGTAGAATTTTATCCACCCCTTTAATTATACTGAGTTGGAGTGTAAGGGCATGCCTATGCTGTCCTGCAGTTTGGACTCAGGGCATGTGAAGAGCAATACACGCCAGAGAGCTGAGCTGTAACTCCCTAGTGTGGACACTGCAGGTGTGAATTAGGTCCCCAGTTTGCACTAATCTCGGGACCCTTAGGTTCGCACCCGTAGCATTCACACGAGGGAGGTACAGCACGTTCAAATTGGTGTGAACTGCTATTTGCACCCCATGAGTGCACTACTGAACTATGGGACAGCGTAGACATGGTCTGTCAGGTGACTATTAGTTCTCGGCCAGTGAAATTGTTAAGGTTCAATATCTTGGAATTCTTGATGCTAGAAAGGGTGACTACCTGCATATATACTGTTGGCAAGAGAAGAATCCTAACTTTCCAATAGTTAACTTGGCTCTTATTGCTTCTTAATCAATAAGATGCCAAGACATCAGACCGTAACACTGTAAAACTGTGTATCAAAAACGTATTTCAGGTCACCGGAATTTTTTTTAAATTACAACTGAGTGAATAATTGATTTGCTTGTTTTATTTGCTGGCCAAACTGAAAAAGCAGGGGGAATAGAATTTATTTTGGATCGATCCGAAACCAGAAACTTTCAGTGAGCCACAAAAAACAAAAACAAAAAGTTGAACGAACCATTTTGTTTAGAGTTATTTATTATGATTTTTTTTAACCATGGCAAAAAAAGAAGTAAAATTAGAAACAAAAGCTGTTTTGAATTTGAAAATTAAAATGTTTAATTCCAAAAATGTCAATGAAATGCTTCAATTTTTGGGAGGAGGGTATGGAATCTTATTTTTGACCAAAACAATTTGAATTGAACATGAATTCCCAAAAATGTCAGTGAACACAAATGTGCATGGTTAGGCAAAAAAAATAAAATAATTGTCCAACTTTTTTGCCATGTTCTATTTAAAATGCATTATTTCCTTTCCCTTTTAGCTCTTGAAAGTTGAATTTTATGGTAACTATGGTCTAGTAGTGATATTCAGCTTTGAGTATTTTTTTAGACCAGCTAAAATATGAATTATCTGACAATTTCTTAGACAATTGGATAATACCTAGCTATCAATGTGATAGATGCCTTATAGATATCTAGGTAGGATGGATAGATGCATGGATTGAATATTAACTTCTGAGTGCAAGTCTGGCTGTCTCAGGCTATTATTAACTAAAAATGGGGGAATCCTTTTCAATATGGCTCATAATTTTTCATTACAGGACACTACAGTCTTCCAGACAGGATGAATCTGTTAACGATTCTGATGTGAAGGTGTCATTGATGCATTAAGGACAGTGGTGATACAAGTAGGTTCTTATTTTCTTTTAAAATCTTTCTTACTGAAATATAACTAAGCAATATAGAAATACTTAGAGCGGGACTGCAAATGAATTTTAAGATTCAAGAAACTGGATACAGCAAGTCCATTAAAGGGATGGTCTTTTGAATTACCTGTTATGCAGAATAATTTATTTTCTCACAGGTATGTATTTGATTTCTTTGTATTTTTTTTAAATTTGTTATTACAATTGCTGCTTGGTAATTTTTACCATATATAATTTTAAAAACAAATATTCCTTGAATAACCTCACGGCATCTCATCATAGGTTGGTTCCTCTTTTGTTCTTATTGTTGCTGTAGACTTTAAGTTTGTATTATCTTTTTGGTATTCACTTGAGAATTTTGTACAGAAATGCTGTATGCTGTTACAAAGGATTTTCAGAAACACACCAATGAAGCTGTAATCACGTCTAGTCCTAAAGTTTCTAGCGAGCATGATGATAGGGATTTTATGTATGGGGAGGAGTCTACCTTGAGTTGTTGGGGTTTTCAGCTTCAGGTCTCACCAGTAGACCTGGTCAAAACAAAACAGGAACGTTTCACATTTTTTTCCAGGATCAAATATGTGTATTTGTTTATTTGGATAACATTCGAACTAAAACTTCCCTAACGGAACAATTTTGAATTGTCTATAAGCCACTGCAGTCTTGGTGTAAATAGACACAGTTCTCACTAGTCAATAATGGTTGTCTCCCTTCACTTCAGGGTTGAATAGCTAATTTGACTGTAGCAGTTATTTTCAGTTTTGGGTGTTGCCAGGTAGTTCTCCCCACAACCAAATTGCTGTTTCTGTTGATCCTGTAATTCTCTGCTTACATCCCCCATGGTTTGTTTTTATTTTGTTTTCCCCCAGAGAGTTTATTGTGATTTTACTGAAGGATCAAGGTGGCCTACAGGAGAAAGAACCCATTATTTGTGAAATTTCTGTGTCTGGGGAGGGAACTTTAAAGATATAACATCTTACTTGAATAATGCAAAGGGAAGTTCTTGCCTAAATTGATTCTGTTATTTCTGTAACTGACTGTGAATGTTTCTAACTAAATTGTGCTGTGTGGTAATATGACCTGCCTTCTTGATTTCTTGTTTAAATGGGTAATAAACAAAAAACCCCACACTAATTAATTTGGGCTCTTTCTGTAGAAAAGTCAGCCTTTTAATAGAATGCTTGATGGTTTAGTCAAAGTCTTAGCTTCCATTAACTAACAGAATGGCTGGTAATGCAAACTACACAGCACAGTGAGGATCAGATGAATACTTTCCTTTGCTGGAAAAGTGTGAAGTTCAGCTACCCCTTCACAGAGCTAAAATATTCTGGCTTTGTGAGGGGAAGGTGAAAGGCAGATAAGATTTGCTTCTCCTGACCTGGGCAGATACCATTACTACTATTATTCTAGCCCTTGGACTCGAATAGCAGCCCCAGCTTTCCCATATTTTACCCCCCCACACACCCACTCCACGTTAGTGCAAATGCACTAGTGCTTGCTCTAATGGCCCCTTCCATGTCTCTCTGTGGTGAGTTTGAAAGAATCTCTGTGCACACTGGCTCTGCATATGCTTGTCCGTGCCATAGAAGGGCAATACAGGATTGGATAACATCATTAGTGAGGGATAGAGTGAGTCTGACCCTAGCATAGGTGTAGTGGAAGGTACGAGGAGCCTTCTCCCTTGACTTGCAATTGCCAGAGTCCTGATTTCCACTAGGAGGGACTGCTCCTTCCCTGTGCAAATCATCCCAAACGGGGGGTAGTAGCTGGGGCCGTGATTCCACCCACCCCTTTTCCAAAATGGTTGGGTATGGCGAAGTGAATAGGCTTGTGCATACCAGGTAGTAAGGGGAAGGACTGTGCCCCTGAGACAGCATGGCTCCATACTGTCCCAACATTGGTTAGTGCATAGTCTGACACAGCCTCTGTAATGATCACATAGCATTTAGGAAATAACTCTTTCTTTGCAAGGAAAGCCTATTCTTCAGTAGGGAAAAGTGTGTGTATTTTACATAAGGCTGTGGTAGTTTTAACAGGTTAGCTGATTGAGATGAACCTCCCTGGTAGGGTTTACCTTGATCAAATAAAGAATGTTAAGACAACTGCCTTGTCTACACCAGAATTTTAACGTGGGTTAACACGTATAAACCAACACATGTTAAGAATACTCCTCTCACCTAGTATAGACGTGCCCTAACTCAGTGATAATATAGGAATATCAGTTACTATTAATCACTAATCAACTTTAAAAATACGTGAATGGCAAATAAAAGTTATGGAACAGTAAACACTTCCTTTTACTTTACGGTTCCTCCTTTAAGTCAGAAGGAGTAAGTGAGAACAAGGCTAAAACCCTGTTTAACTCATTACAAATTTACCCCTGCTAGGGAAAATGATCTGAGAGGAATCTTTATAAGCAAAGGTGGAGTGTTTGTGACCACAGCATATAGATTCTATTCTCTTAGGCGTTCGGAAAGGCAGAGCAAAACAGATTGTGCTGTTCTAAGGTACGGGTTGTGTCAGCACAGCATTGATAACACTAGCAGTATTTTTATTTCATGATGCATGTGTGCTCATGTCACTTACCAAACCTACTGAGCTTCAGCCTGTGTCCAGGGTATGCAGCAGTGTTGCTATTTTCTTATGGGGAGGAGCATTCCATACAGAGACCTTGGGAGATGAATGCATGTGTCTGTGGTAACCAAAAATCTATTTTACAGGTGCTGAAATATGTGTCTGTATTACTCTGTGTCCTTCTGAGGCAGAAACCTGCAAGGTTCCTCAATGTAAATTACTCTGCAACAGATAAGCACACGCAGCATAAATAAGTCGCAGTTACAAACTTTGCATCGTAAATCTCAGGTGTATGGAGTAGTGAATGACAGAAGTAGGTAACTGCTGTATGCAGGGGTGAAAGTAGAAATAGGGACTTACTGGTACGTGGCTGGGTTGGCACCGGCTCTGGCCCCCCAAAAGGGGCAGGGCCTCGGGCTCCAGGGGCGGGGATGGGGGGTCAGAGCCAGCCCTGGCCTGCCCTGTACCAGTAAGTGCCCTCCCCCTCCCTCGCCGCAGGGGCGGCTCCAGGCCCCAGCACGCCAAGCACGTGCTTGGGGCGGCAAGCCGCGGGGGAAGCTCTGCCGGTGCCGCAAGGGCAGCAGGCAGGCTGCCTTCAGCGGCTTGCCTGCGGAGGGTCCGCTGGTCCCGTGGCTTCGGCGGACCTCCCGCAGGCAAACTGCCGGAGGCAGTCTGGCTGCTGTGCTTGGGGCGGCAAAATCCATAGAGCCGCCCCTGCCTCGCCGGGGTAGCAGTGGCAGTCGGGGGCTCCAGCAGCAGTTTAAAGGGCCCAGGGCAGTAGAGGCATTGGGAGCCCCGGCTCTTTAAATAGCCCCCAGAGCCCCACTGCCGCTACCCCAGGGCTCCAGCAGCGGGGGTCTGGCGGCAATTTAAAGGGCCTGGGGCTCCATCTGCTGCTGGGAGCCTGAAGCCCTTTAAATTGCCACCTGGGGAAGCCAGGCCACCCTGGTACGGCACACCGGCTCTTGCCGGTACACTGTACTGGGGCCAACCGGCTTACTTTCACCTCTGGCTGTATGTATCAGACCTTCTAACACTTCAGTGTCCTTTTTGGAAGGAATTCATCAATTTTTACATATAAAGAATAGTTCAGTAAAATGCTGTATTGTAGTATTTTAAGTGGCGGATTCAGTAAATGCTCCCAAGTTTAGTACATCTCCTCACAGCAGTAAGTTCTCTGTAATAAGGGTTGGCAGTATTTGCCATACACTTGTGTGGTATGTTAGGTCCCAGTCCTGCAAAGATTTGCTAGTACAGTAATTCCTCACTTAAAGTCATCCCGGTTAATGTTGTTACGCTGCTGATCAATTAGAGAACATGCTCATTTAAAGTTGTGCAATGCTCCCTTATAACGTTGTTTGGTAGCTGCCTGCTTTGTCCACTGCTTACAGAAAGAGCAGCCCGTTGGAGCTAGCTGGTGGGGCTTGGAACCAGGGTAGACTGGCAGCCCCCCATCAGCTCCCCGCTCCCCTATGTTCTCTGTGCGGCAGCCGCCCAGTAGGCTATCAAGTGCCGGCAGTTCAGCTGTCCCTCCCACCACTGCCATGTGCTGCTCCTGCCCTCTGCTTTGGAGCTGCTGCCAGGAGCCTCCTGCTTGCTGTGCAGGAGCAGGGAAGAGGGGGGCTAATGTCAGGGTGTCCCCCTCCCCCCTGCTCCTGCCCGCCGCTAACCCCATCTCCAGAGAGCAGCGGGGGACATCACAGGGCTCAGGATGGAGGGAGCTTGCTGGCAGCAGCTGCTGTCTCAACTTCCTGGCCTACTTAAAAAAGCAGTGTACTTAGAGTGCGGTCAGCATACTTAAAGGAGCAATGTGCATCTCTCTCTCTCACACAAGGGTGTGTGTCTCTGTCTCTCTCTGCCATGCTGTCTCCCCTCCCTCCATTCGTGCTGCCTTGTAGAGTGTGAGGCTACATTAACAATGTGTTAACCCTTGAGGGCTCGGCCGAATTCTAGTTCATCATTTAGCAGGAAGGCATTCCCTGGGAAATATCCCATCCTCTTCCACCCTCTGACTTCACCACCTCAACCAAGCTTCACAACTATCATTGCTGTGTATGTGTATATATATATATATATATATATATATAGTCTTTTGTCTGGTGAAAATTTCCGTGGAACCTAACCCCCCCATTTACATTAATTCTTATGGGGAAATTGGATTCGCTTAACATCGTTTCACTTAGAGTCACATTTTTCAGGAACATAACTACAACGTTAAGTGAGGAGTTACTGTAGATGGAGCCAACATGGAACCCAACTGATTTCAATTGGGCTGTGTGTGGACACAGGGGTCCATCTCTGCGCAGGGGCAGCTCTAGCAATTTTGCCGCCCCAAGCACGGTGGCACGCCGTGGGGGGCGCTCTGCCAGTCGCCAGTCCCGCGGCTCCGGTGGACCTCCCGCAGACGTGCCTGTGGAGGGTCTGCTGGTCCCGCGGCTCCGGTGGCCCGCCCGCAGGCACGCCTACGGATGCTCCACCGAAGCCGTGGGTCCAGCGGACCCTCCACAGGCACGCCTGCGGGAGGTCCACTGGAGCCGCCTGCCGCCCTCCCGGCGACTGGCAGAGCGTCCCCCGCAGCATGCCGCCCCAAGCACGCGCTTGGTGTGCTGGGGCCTGGAGCCGCCCCTGTCTCTGTGTCATGCATAGCAGGACCAGGATCTTACAATGAGCTCTGGAATGGTGAGTGTAGGGCCCTTATGGATCTCTGAGATGATGTTTGAGTCATGGGTCTGTTGTTGAGCAGGTTGTCTCTCCCACCATTGTCTTTGTCTTTGTCTTTGGCTTTTTCAAGCCTATAATGTTATTCACTCTGCCTCCAGTTAACTTTCTTTCAGCTTTTACTAGCTTCTCTACTGCACTCTTACAGAAAAATCCAGAGTTCACCTCTAGATTTCTTTCCATATTTTAGCAGTGCATTAAAAGTAAGGATACAAGTATCTTCCATTCTTTTCTTCATGTCAAAATGATGAGCCCCATGATCCAAAGTGAGTCCTGTAATCATTGGAGTCAATTTCAGATTTCTGCTTCATTTTAAGCCTTGTTCCCTCCATCTGTGAAGAAATCCTGACAGTTTGTTGTCTTCTAGAGTAGGCAGTGGTAGGTATAACATTCTCAGTGGACCCAGGTTGTTATCTGCATTCTGATCAATCTGAAAGCCACTGGTATTGCCTTAATAAGGTAACTGTTGTACATTTTGCACTGACCTGACATTTTCTGCATATGCCCCAATTTGTTGTTGTTTCTACAGGGTTTGTCCTTATTCTTGATTCTGAACCTGGATACTAAAATATGTTTCTAATTGACATGGTTGGAGAAGAGTGCAGCATGTAGCTGTGATTCCCAATGAGCACAGCACACCAGGGACTGAGTTGTGAATAAGTGAGTCTTTGCTGCACCCTGCCATGCCAGCTCAAATGTGCTGACCAGTGAATTGGGTGGTGGAATCAAGAGCTGCTACTCCTTGCCCCTGCTTCCCCACGTGTCATCCGCTTGCATGGCAGGAGAAGTAGTAGCCAAGTAGCAGATCTATGCCACCCTGTGCTAGTACATCCCCTCTTCCTCGCCTGGATGGGCACCTTTCACCCTCTCCTGTGAGGGAGCATGGGAATGGTAATGCTTAGGCTCTGTATTAGTTAGCGGGACACTAGGGTTACCTGTGTAATATGCAGCCAGTTACAAAGATGTATTCCGGACAGTGGAGAGATCCTGCAAGACACAGGAGTGAAATACAACAAAAATCCCAAATCAATGCCTGTTCTGTCAAGGGAGGGGTTTCTGTACTGCTCATTGTTGTGGTATCAAAGTACTTAATAGGTAAATTAAACTTACATGGTGACATCTTTTTTTAAGGCATGTTCTACTTTTTCCCTTTTCCTGCATAGAGGCTTTGGTAGGGCAATATTTTTATTATAAACTCCACCATACCAGTTATTGCTGAGAGGCTTTGCTGATGAGGAGAATCTTGCAGTGCATCCTAAAAGCAGGCAGTCTAGGTTGGTCTGCTCTCCTGTGGAACCTTGTCCCTCAGCTGAATCCCTTTGGCCAAGTATGGTTATCTCTTGTGTTTATGCCCTCAGTCCTGGGTTTGTAAATTGCATTGCCTGTGAAGATCGCAGCTGTCTTTGTGGGTTGTGAATGGGGATGCGGGTGGCCATGTAGCTAGGTACTGACTAAAGGCAGGCATATCATGGATTTTTTTTTAAGTTCTCTGACAAGTCTGAAAAATTGAAGAAAAGTTGTTTTGTTTTTTAGATTGAACCAAAAATGAAATGTTTCTGACATTTTTGGCAAACCAAAAAGTCAAATTTTGACTAATGTCAAAGTGAAGCACTTTTTTGTTTTTACACCATATGAATTTTTGTTTTGTTTTGACTTTGTGCATTTTGACAAAAGTAAAGAAGGATGAGATTCACAGCATGGGGGGAGGAGTGGGGACCTCCCTTATAACCTTTGACCCTGAGTACCCCAGGTTCCTCATTTCCCTCCCTGCTTGATGTGGAGAAGAAATCTGAATGTGGCTCTCCCACAGAACAGAAGCATGCCCTAACCACTGGGCTATGGGATATTCTGGTGTGGAGAGTTCTCATTCATAGTGGCAATTCATAGTCATTCATGAACACAATGACTAGCCATTGGGCTAGGGAAAGAGAGTGAGAATGACTCTATAGCCTGGTGTTTAGGGCACTCAGCTAGGATGTGAGAGACCCACATGCCAGTTTCTGCTCTAAGGCTTATTTGTCTAAATAATTAAACCAGAATACCTTCGACAGGAGAGGTTGGGAGATCCCCACCCCAGAATATCCCACAGCCCAGTGGCTAGGGTGCTTTCTGCAATGGGAGGACCCCTGATTACATCAGTTCTCCTACATCAGGCACAGGGGGCGGGGTGGAATTGAATCTGGATCTCCCATAGGTTATAAGGGATGGTGTCCCCCTACCCACTCTGTTTTGGGACTCTAGCCCCCTCCCCTTTGCTTTTGTCAAAATGCCTGACATTGGGGAAAAACGGGGAGGAGGATCAGATAAAAATGTTTCATATTGATATTACTAAAATGTTTTAGATTTTGTTTTTGTTTTGGTTCTGTCAAAACTATTCCCTTGACACTATGTGAATTTGCAAATAGCTTCAGGTTGAGGAAAACCACATTTTTCAGCAAATAAACTATTAGGTGAAAAAAAATTCACAGCTTATTGCTGACACACTCATGGCTGTGAAGATCAGGACCGAGGCTTTGTACTAACAGTGAGAGTGCCCTGGGTGGGAGGGACTGGAACAAAGGAGAGATGTGCTGCGGGACTCTGCATTCTCAGGGAGAGGGAAACTCTACATTGTATCCACATTTAGACCCAACTACAATGAATTACAATAATCCAGGCAAATAATGCTTAATGTCTGGACTCATGTCTAGTTCCTCAACTGGGAGGACAGGGTAGAGTTTTCTAGCAAGCTAGAAGAATTAATTAGTGCTAATTTGTGTACTGTTGATACAGTCAAACACTCGTTAATACCAATTAAACATGTCAATTAAGCATATGAAAACAAAGTGCTGTGCTGAGGTATGATAAACCTCCCATGGCTTAGTTCTGGGTTAGCCTCATGGGATTATACTTCTATAGTTGTACAGGGCTCTCTACAAGCGATGGTATGTTCTGAGGAGAGATTAATAAGACTGTGACTTTTCAGCTTGGGAAAGAGAAGACTAAGGGGGATATGACTGAAGTCTATAAAATCATGACTGGTGTGGAGGAAGTAAATAAGGAAGTGTTTGTTAATCCTTCTCATAACACAAGAACTAGGGGTCACCAAGTGAAATAAGCAGCAGGTTTAAAACAAACGAAAGGAAGAATTTTTTTCATACAACACAGTCAACTTGTAGAACTCTTTGCCAGAGGATGTTGTAAAGGCCAAGAATATAACAGGGTTCAAAGACGAACTAGATAAGTTCATGGAGGGTAGGACCATCAATGGCTATTAGTCAGCATGGGCAGGGATGCTGCGTCTAGCCTCTGTTTGCCAGAAGCTGGGAATGGGCGACAGGATGGATAACTTGATGATTAACTTCGAAGCACCTGGCATTGGACACTGTCAGAAGACAGGATACTGGGCTAGATGGACCATTGGTCTGACCCGGCATGACTATTCTTATGTTTTAACCTAGGAACGCACAAGAATTTACAAGCCAAAACCACAGACCCATATAGAAAATATTTTAAGTTTTTTTTTTCCCCAACAGCAGCCATCACCACACCTCATCTAGAATGAGGAAAAATTAAACAGTAGCTATGTGGCCCTGCAGGTGGTTTCCTTCACATCACAAGCTGTTTATTAGCGAGTGTTAGAGGGAAGGCTTTGAGTGTAATGACTGGATCAAAGATACTAAGGGTGAATCATTGTGATCATTAGGAACATGATGCAAGCACAAGGAACAGCATCAAAGAAGGCACAAATGCAGTAGAGGGGGAGAGACCTAAGGAGCAATGAGGGGAGGTTTGGGTGGAATAAAGATACCATGTAGTAGTTCCTAGATTGTTTTCTTTTTAAGACCAGAAGGGACTATTAGACCATCTAGTCTAACCGCCTGTATATCAAAGGCCATGGAATTTCACTCAGTTGCCACTGCATTGAGCCCAGTAACTTGTGTTTGGCTAAAGCATATCTCCCAGCCAGGCATCCAGTCTTGATCTGAAGACATCAAGAGATGAAGAATCCATCACTTCCCTCGGAAGCTTGTGGCAGCCATGAATCACCCTCACTGTTAAAAATTTTGACGTTATTTCTAATTTGAATTTGTCTCGCTTCAGCTTCCAGTCATTGATTCTTGTTGTGCCTTTCTCTGCTTCTTAGTACCTGGGATTTTTTCATAGAAAACGTCAATTAAAACAGGGAAAAAATAGATTTTCCATGAAAATTTCTGCAGAAAATTTCAACCTTTCCTCAAGAAGCTGAAAATCAAAAACGTGCAGGTTTCAGTTGGGCTGTCTGCTGTTAATTTGATGAGAAGTTGAAATTTTCCATGGAAACCAGGCTCTGACAGAATGCTGAGCACTCTGGTCATTATTAGTACTGATTAGCCCCTCTCACCCTTCCCAAGAAGGCCTAATTGGTCAGTGTGCCTGATTAGTAGGCCAGACTGGGGTTAGGAAATAACCTACCACTTCCTGGAGAGGGGCCCAGAAAGCTGGGAAACAGTGCAGAGGTGTGGCTGTACCGCTGTGTGTTGGTGGAGGGATTGAGACATTGTAAATACAGCACACAATGGTGTTTACAAGCAAGAAGGTCTCAAGCAGTCTGTGTTCGGGGGTGGGGGAGGCTACGTTAGGCACACCCTGTCACACAGACATTCTCATGAGAAACTTTTAGTCAAAAACCCAGTTTTCTGTTGAAAAACAGGTTTTGATTTACATGTTTTGACCAGCCCTACTTTCAACTTTCACACATGCTTCTGCGCCAGGGCAGTTGCCCTTTTGGTTGTGCCAATAAAGCTCACTATGCCCCGTATTTTCAAAAGTCACATGATTTTGGATGCCTTCATTTCTGGATGTCCAACATCAAACACCTTAAAGCAGCATGTTTTGAAAAGGATGCTCAACCCTTTCTAAAAATAAGGGCACTTTTAGGCCTCTCAAATTGGGACCTTGATGAAAACTGAGGCAAATCACCAGCCCCTGGGCAGACCATGACCGAGCCTTCAAGTGTTTGTGAAGGAAGTTAACGTTCAATTTCCCTAGGCTGTCATTAGCTGAAATCCTTCTCATGTTGCTGCTATACTTTGCCACATGCTATTTTGTGTGACTGACACAGTTTAACACACACATAGATATTGAAAGAAGCATGATGCAAATAAATAAAAGCCTCTGCAGAGGCTGGCATTGATAAAAAGGACAAAGGTGTTAATTAGAGGCCTGGAACTGATTCAGAGCCGTATAGTTGCAGAATCCTACTACTTCCTTCACTGTATAGTAATGACTCTCTTAATTTTGCTCTTTTTTGAGTGTGTGCGTGGGGAATTGATAGGGTAGCACATGGATACAATTAATGTAAACACTGATGAAACAAGCTACATGAATGCATGCAAATGTAGCTGACATATAATTGCATTTTAAAGCTTGACACTTTGACACCACAGTCCTCCCAACCACTCATCTACAAGGTCATTGTGCTGTCACTAGCAATGCTAGTGTCCCCAAGGAACAAAATGTCAGACACTCAGTGAAATGTAGCCTTTTGTGTTTTACACCTTCGCTCCTCTGATGCGAGTCAGGAACAATATTTGTTCCAATGTCATCGTTCTGTTTTACGCTTAGTAACTTCAACCTTACAATGTCAACTTTGGTGTGTGTTTCTTGCATTCGTCAAAGACGAGACAACAGCCATTGAAGCAAAACTGAACCTGCATCTGGCTACAGTATAAATGAACTCCTTTTTCACAAGGAAAAAAAACGATTACACATGATCCCTTGAAGATTTTTTCTTTTGCCCATGGGATTTGCACAGTTTAAGTAAAATTGCATTTAACTTTACAGATTTTTATTCATATTTTTTCCCTGCAGAAGTGCAGGGTCAGCTCCAGGCACCAGGACAGCAAGCAGGTGCTTGGGGCGGCCAACGGAAAGGGGCGGCATGTCCGGCTCTTCGGTGGCGGGTCCCTCAGTCCCTCTCAGAGGGAAGGACCTGCCGCTGAAGAATGAAGTGGTGGTGGTAGAGCTGCCGCTGATCATGGCTTTTTTTTTTCTTTTTTTTTTGGCCGCTTCGGGTGGCAAAAACGCTGGAGCCGGCCTGCAGAGGTGGCATGAGCTAACTTCACACATACAGTCATTTACTAGGTTAGGTATCTAAAGCCATTAATTCCATTAGAAAGAACAGTAAACCTTAGTATTTTGCATTTCCATAGCAGCTTTCACCTGAGGATCTCAAAGCACTTTATAAATACTTAGGTCTTAGGGGCTAATTAGGACCTAAGTAGAAAAGGCCAGGTGGAGAGAGGTATCCCCTTTCTCTGAGAGAGCAGCATCCCTCTTGGTCTTGGGAGCCCAAGCAGGGTTAGGATTTGTGGGGCAGTGAAGGAAGAAGGGGAACTGAACAGGGTGGGGATGGGTCCACCCTTCATCCCATTACCTAACTTTTCCCACATCTTTTTCCTTTAATGGGGTCCATTGGCTAACAAGACTAGAATCCCTGGTGTGGATTGTTTTATAATTCCCTGCTTGTTTGTTTGGGGTTTTTTTTTTGGGGGGGGGGGAGTTCTCAAAAGGACATAAAACACCACAGATTACGTAGGTCATCTAATTTTTAGACATTATCCAATGAGTAAGTATGAGAATCAGTAGGGAGAGGATGAGATGAAGAAGCTATTTAAATCTGAAATTTCACGGAGTAATTGTAAGGGTCCTGATTCAAAAAGGAGTTGTGGGTGGAGGGGTGCAAGGTTATTGTGTGTGGGAGGGGGTGGGGGAGTTGCAGGGAAGCTGGAGAGTGGCGGCTGCTGGCCAGGAGCCCAGCTCTGAAAACAGAGCTGCTGCCAGCAGTAATGCAGAAGTAAGGCTGGCATGGCATGGTATTGCCACCCTTACTTCTGCGCTGCTGCCTGCAGAGCTGGGCCCTCAGTCAGCAGCTGCCACTCTCTGACTACCCAGCTCTGAAGGCAGCGCAGAAGTAAGGATGGAGATACTCTGACCCCCTAAAATAACCTTGTGATCCCCCTGAAGATCCCTTTTGGGTCAGAAACCCCCAATTTGAGAAATGCTGGTCTTCCCATGAAATCTGTATTGTATAGGGTAAAAGCAGACAAGGCCAGATTTCACGGAGAGATCAGATTTCACGGTCCGTGACATATTTTTCACGGCCGCGAATTTGGTAAGGCCATAGTTATGAATTTCTGAACGTCATGCAGCAATTAATTGGGAGAATTGGAGAGAGAACCTAAGAGTCCCCAGTCTGAACCCTCAGCTCTACCCATTACACTCGCCTGCTTTGCAGTAGTCAATACCCTCTGTGTCACTCTCATGAAAAGGCACGAACTACCTCTGGAGAGGGTAGTGGGAGAAAGTGTTCTATAGCACTGTTCAGCATTCAAAGCATCTCTCAAATCGGTTTACAAAGGAATGAGGTTAAATGGTGATCATGATGTGACTGAGCACAACGAAGAGCCATTACACACATAACATTCAAGAAGTGAAGACACACGCATCTCTTTAAAACTGATGAAAGATTAATGTTCTGTTCTGAAGAAATGATTGAAGTATTTCAATACTTGCTCTTTTTAACAATTGGTTTGACTTGTATCTCCAGACCGTAGCCACACTTGTGACAAGATCAGAGAAGCATGTATTTGTGTATTAAAATAAAATGGCCCTGCCTTTACAGCCTACACAGACAAATTACTGAGACACAGAGATGTAGTTAGGAAAACTAATGGTAGTATGCTAAGTGTCTGATGTCAAAGCCTTGGTGAGGTGTACCCATTTTATGATCATTCTTTATTACATTCCCCAAAATATCGCTGATGGAATCATTTAGTTCAAGTAAACTCAATGAACCAGAAATGTATCCCCGATTATTTTCTTCTTCTTCCCTTAAACATTATTGCATGAGGTGCAACTTCAGTGGCCCCTTGTAGAAACTTTTGGAGTTTGGCTTGCATGTCAATGACATGGTAAAATAAAACAATCAAGCTTCTTGGTTGCCAAAGGGCATGCAATAGATCAATCAACTTACATGCAAGTAATACGATATCTTGGTCAAATTACATGGTAATCTTTTGTGTTTAAGGCTTGTTTATGAGAAGCCTTCTGTTTCTGGTGAGGTTTTGAATTTTACTTGGATATAGTGCTCTATAGTTTGAACTCAGTAAAACAGGTGTAAATCTGGAGTGAATCAAGAGAAGTAACTAGATTTACACTGCTGCAATTGAGATCAGACTCTGGGTAGGTCTACACTACCCGCCGGATTGGCAGGCAGTGATCGATCCAGCGGGGGTCGATTTATCGCGTCTAGTCTAGACACAATAAATTGATCCCCGAGTGCTCTCCCATTGACTCCTGTACTCTATCGCCGCGAGAGGCGCAGGCGGAATCAACGGGGGAGCGGCAGCAGTCAACTCACTGCAGTGAAGACACCACGGTGAGTAGTTCTAAGTACGTCGACTTCAGCTACGTTATGCACGTAGCTGAAATTGCGTAACTTAGATCGATTTCTCCCCCCACAGGCCAGTGTAGACCAGGCCTCTGTCTCCTGCTTAGTTTCATTCCCTTTTTTGTAGCTGAATTCATATGATTAGAGCCTATCTGAGCAAGATCTGTTGGTGGTTCCTGTTACAGCAAAAAAAAAAAAAGTTACTTCTGGATTTTGTAGGCTCCTAATTTGTCTGTGATATACAGAACATGTACTGATTAAACTCCTCTAAAATTTCACTATGTGTGTGTGTGTGTGTGTGTGTTGTGGTGGGTGGAAGGAAATGTTGTTTTCCAAACAGTTCTAATCATTAAGGTTTTGTTCCTTCCCAAAGAGCATACAGTTAGCTTGAGCTAAAAATAGATCTGTATTTTGCTAATGTCACTTTTCCATGAAAACTATTGCAGTTCTGTGGGATGTTCAAGACTCATGTTCTCCTCTATCACTGATTTTTTTTTCTCCTCCTATTGCATAAAGACACCAGAGACACCATGTTGCTGAAAGGTTTTAAAAAATGCTTCAAATTTCAGGATTTCTTTTTGTTTCATTGCACATTTGGCTTCAACCTCCCTATGTTTCTTTGCTGTCATAATTTCTGAAGAATATTTTGAAAGGAATAAGCAATCAAATCCCTCCTTTAGTGCCATTTACATAGTTTTTCTCAGTAGTTCAATTGCAGGGGAAAAATAAGACAGGCAGTATTCTGTTTGGAGCTGACATTTCTTATATTTCAGCCAGCCCTGCTACTCTAATGTTAGCAGATTTCTGAATTATACAAACCAGAGAATGAATTATTCAAAGTGTGAAGAAAAAACTCCTCACAGAAGACTTAAAAATGTACCAAATAAGTATGTTAGCATACAGTGTGTATCTGAAACTGTTGGCATTAACGGTGTGAAGCCTCTAGAGGCATTGCACTCATTAGGCTTGCCAACTGTTGTTGGAAATTAGGTAACAGTCTACAAGAACTAGAGGAAATGATGAAAAAAGTCACATGCTCTTGTCTTCTCCTGGCACACATGTCTAAATTTTCCAGCATTAAATTTCTATTCAAATCCTGTGTCTGAATGACTTTTTGCTAGTAAACTGTCACCCAACTTGCTGTGCAGGAATTTCCACGTTATCATGGTAACTGAGGTCTGCCTCAAGATGTTATTCAGGGATGTTCGTTGGCCCTACAACAGTGTGGCTAAGGGATTAAAAGTGGAGCCAATACCTCTGCCTATTGTTAAGATTGCTTGACACTTCCATTATAAGCAACTGACAACAGGGTGTCATAAACAGATAGTTAAGGGTTAAGGTCTCTTTTACCTGTAAAGGGTTAACAAGCTCAGTAAACCTGACGGACACCTGACCAGAGGACCAATCAAGGGACAAGATAATTTCAAATCTCTGTGGAGGGAAGTCTTTGTTTGTGTTCTTTGATTTGGGGACTGTTCTCTCTTGGGATTAAGAGAGGCCAGACGTACATCCAGGCTCTTCAAGCTTCCTGAAATATTTCCTTTTATTCAGTATAGTGAGTATTAGCAAGGCGGATTAGTTTTGTGATTAATTTCTGTATTTGCAAATGTGTGTTTGCTGGAGAAATATCTTCATTTCTGTTTGCTGTTACTTTTGATTATTCTGAGAAAGGCGGGGGGAGTCCCTCTAGGTTTGAAGCAGTGAGAGATAAAAAGACTTCCTTTAAAAAGTGGAAGTCAAATCCTAGTGAGGCAAAGATGGAAAAGATGGGGATCGAAATGAAAATCCAGAGGTGGATAAGGAGCTGGTTAAAGGGGAGACTTCAGAGGGTAGTATTGAAGGGGGAACTGTCAGGTTGGAGGGGGGTTACCAGTGGAGTTCCTCAAGGATTGCTGACCTGGGAACCAAGATGACACCAAGTTGAAAGGATCAGGATATCCTCCAGGGATTGGATAACTAACTAAACTGAGTATTAGTAACAGGATGGATGAAATTCAATAGTGAGTGTAAGGTTATGCATTTAGGGATGACTAACAAGAATTTTAGTTATAAGCTGGGATGACTATGAGTAGGCAATGTGATGTGTGGTCTTGGGATGCATTATTTCTAGTAGGGATAAGGAGGTGCTAGTCCCGTTATATATGAGACCTCATTTGGAGTATTGTGTGCAGTTTTGGTCTCCCATGTTTAAGAAGGATGAATTCAAACTTAACCAAAAGAAGGATAAGAGGAGATATGATTGCACTCTTTAAATATATCAGAGGATAAATACCAGGAAGGAGAGGAATTATTTCAGCTCAGTGCTAATGTGGACACGAGGACAAATGGATAGAAATTGTCAGTCAGGAAATTCAGGCGTTTCTAACCATCAGGGGAGTGCAATACTGGAACAGCCTACCGAGGGAAACAGTGGGGGTGAAGGACCTCCACGACTTTAAGATTAAGCTAGATAAGTTTATGGAGGAGATGGTATGATAGGATAACGGGCTTAGTCAATAGGTCAATTAAGTGCCACACTGGTAAATAGTACAATGGGTCAAATGAATGATATAACCTTTTTCCAGAGGTATGGCTGGAGAGTCTTGCCCGCATGCTCGGGGTTCAGCTGACCGCCATATTTGGGGTCGGGAAGGAATTTTCCTCCAGGAAGATTGGCAGTGGCCCTGGAGGTTTTTCCTTCCGGAGTGGGTGGATCGGCTTATGTGGCCTGCATCTAGCAGGAGGTCAGACTAGATGATCATAATGGTCCCTTCTGATCTTGAATTCTATGATTCTATGATTCTATGAAATAGAAAGGAGCACAAACACTGCCAACTTAAGTGCAAGAGTGTAATAAGAAAAGCCAAAGAGGAGTTTGAAGAGTACATCAGAAGCAGGAAGCCTGCTAAACAACCAGTGGGGCCCCTTGATGATCAAAATACAAAAGGAGCGCTTAAAGACGATAAAGTCATTGCGGAGAAACTAAATGGATTCTTTGCTTCAGTCTTCATGGCTGAGGATGTTAGGGAGATTGCCAAATCTGAGCTGGCTTTTGTATGTGACAAATCTGAGGAACTGTCACAGATTGAAGTGTCACTAGAGGAGGTTTTGGAATTAATTGATAAACTCAACATTAACAAGTCACCGGGACCAGATGGCATTCACCCAAGCGTTCTGAAAGAACTCAAATGTGAAGTTGCGGAACTATTAACTAAGGTTTGTAACCTGTCCTTTAAATCGGCTTCGGTACCCAATGACTGGAAGTTAGCTAATGTAACGCCAATATTTAAAAAGTGCTCTAGGGGTGATCCCGGCAATTACAGACCGGTAAGTCTAATGTCGGTACCGGGCAAATTAGTTGAAACAATAGTTAAGAATAAAATTGTCAGACACATAAAAAAACATAAACTCTTGAGCAATAGTCAACATGGTTTCTGTAAAGGGAAATCGTGTCTTACTAATCTATTAGAGTTCTTTGAAGGGGTCAACAACCATGTGGACAAGGGGGATCCGGTGGACATAGTGTACTTAGATTTCCAGAAAGCCTTTGGCAAGGTCCCTCACCAAAGGCTCTTACGTAAATTAAGCTGTCATGGGATAAAAGGGAAGGTCCTTTCATGGATTGAGAACTGGTTAAAGGACAGGGAACAAAGGGTAGGAATTAATGGTAAATTCTCAGAATGGAGAGGGGTAACTAGTGGTGTTCCCCAAGGGTCAGTCCTAGGACCAATCCTATTCAATTTATTCATAAATGATCTGGAGAAAGGGGTAAACAGTATGGTGACAAAGTTTGCAGATGATACTAAATTACTCAAGATAGTTAAGACCAAAGCAGATTGTGAAGAACTTCAAAAAGATCTCACAAAACTAAGTGATTGGGCAACAAAATGGCAAATGAAATTTAATGTGGATAAATGTAAAGTAATGCACATTGGAAAAAATAACCCCAACTATACATACAACATGATGGGGGCTAATTTAGCTACGAGTCAGGAAAAAGATCTTGGAGTCATCGTGGATTGTTCTCTGAAGATGTCCACGCAGTGTGCAGAGGCGGTCAAAAAAGCAAACAGGATGTTAGGAATCATTAAAAAGGGGATAGAGAATAAGACTGAGAATATATTATTGCCCTTATATAAATCCATGGTACGCCCACATCTCGAATACTGTGTACAGATGTGGTCTCCTCATCTCAAAAAAGATATTCTAGCACTAGAAAAGGTTCAGAAAAGGGCAACTAAAATGATTAGGGGTTTAGAGAGGGTCCCATAGGAGGAAAGATTAAAGAGGGTAGGACTCTTCAGCTTGGAAAAGAGAAGACTAAGGGGGGACATGATAGAGGTATATAAAATCATGAGTGATGTTGAGAAAGTGGATAAGGAAAAGTTATTTACTTATTCCCATAATACAAGAACTAGGGGTCACCAAATGAAATTAATAGGCAGCAGGTTTAAAACAAATAAAAGGAAGTTCTTCTTCACGCAGCGCACAGTCAACTTGTGGAACTCCTTACCTGAGGAGGTTGTGAAGGCTAGGACTATAACAATGTTTAAAAGGGGATTGGATAAATTCATGGTGGCTAAGTCCATAAATGGCTATTAGCCAGGATGGGTAAAGAATGGTGTCTCTAGCCTCTGTTTGTCAGAGGATGGAGATGGATGGCAGGAGAGAGATCACTTGATCATTGCCTGTTAGGTTCACTCCCTCTGGGGCTCCTGGCATTGGCCACTGTCGGTAGACAGATACTGGGCTAGATGGACCTTTGGTCTGACCCGGTACGGCCTTTCTTATGTTCTTATGTTCTTATAAGCTAGACCCTGTAATATTTTTCATCCTGGTGTTACAGAGATAGTGTTACTTTCTTTCTTTCTTTTAATAAAATATTTCCTTTTAAGAACTTGATTGATTTCTTCCCTTGTTTGGAAGAAGAGGAGAAGAGGAGGGGGGAAGGTGAATCCCTCTTTGTTTTGATTCAAGGAGTTTGAATCAAGGTGATCTCTCCCGACAGCTAAGGGAGGGGAAGGTGGGGGAATGGTCTATTTCCCTTTGTGTTAAGATCCAAGGAGTTTGGATCGGTGTTCCCCCGGGGAAGTTTTGGGGGAACAGGGAGTGTGCTAGACACTGAAATTTCTAGCTGGTGGCAGCATTACCAGATCTAAACTAGGATTTAAATTTAGAGGAGCCCATGCAGGTCCCCATCTTGTGGACGCTAAAGTTCCAAGTGGGGAATAAACCTATGACACAGGGTCTTATAATTTTGCCAAACTTTAACCATCTGGGCTGAAATTTTCCTTGTTGGGCGTCTGCCTCAGGTTGCATCTTTTTGGAAAATTTCAGCCAAAATTCTTCTACTGTTTGAGAACAACGTGTTCTATAGCCCATTGTGTGTTCAGAGCACAGCTCCCATTGGCTTCAGTTGTAGCTATGAGTGCTCAGCTCTTCTGATCAGATCCCAGGGTATCACTACTTTCCCTCCAATACCTGTGACAAATGAAGCGGGGCAAGTGAGACAGACAGTCACCTACTTCTCTGCACCACCCTGATTCATTCTCAGAGCACGCTCCATTCCATTCACTGAATAAGGCAGAGGTTCTGAGGAAGAAGTAGTAAGTGATCATGTAGATAAAGACCATCTGATAACACATACGTACACAGGGACTGAATTAAGCTTGCACACAAGTAACCTAAGTTCTGGCATTTTGCTAACTTCTGAATGATTGACTTTGCAAAGAAGAGTTATTTGGTGGTGGTGGTGGTTGCTTTGAGGGGCGGGGTTTGGTAATTACATGATTATTATTATGTATAGGGTCCGAATCATCTTGCCTTCCTTACATTGAATTAGCATTCTGAATAATACCACCATTGATTTCAATTGAGCTACTTGCAGAGTAAAATAGTTACTCAGTGTGGAATAGATTCTGCCATGCTGAGTAAATGATGATGGATTTTCATGTTAAGGTAGCCATACTAGGAGTCAGTAACACTAAAAGTAAACACATATATATGATATTACATGCGGATCAGACAGGACTGTTCATGACGGTTGAAGGCGTTGTAACCTGATATGTTTTCAAGTTTGAATTGAGTGTGTCTTTTACATTATTTGTACTGGCCACCATGAGAATGGTCGCTTTAACTCTACCATAAAATATGGCCTTCAGTATTCTTGAGTCAGCCATATAAACGAGATGCCCAGACCAATGTAGCTGGGCTTTTGTGAACATGCTTTGAATGCCAGACCACCCGACAACAATTATGGATTTTGATATTGGGAATCTTGTCCCAGCGTTTAATCCTACAAACAGACCAAAGACAGCTCACATGGAACTGATCGAGTTACCTCACGTGGCAGTGTGTTGTCCATGGCTCACAATCACATAGAAACTTGTACCCACAATTCTCCAATAGACATTTAGCTTACTGCTTATTTTGACACCGGTACTGTTCAATACATGGCTTGACAGAATTCCAAATGCAGAGCTGGCCTTGCCTATGCAATGGTTAACCTCAACATCCATTATGGCATTCTATGACAGCATACACCCTATGTAGCCAAATGTCTCCATGGACTTGAGCAGTGTTGTTGACCTTAATAATTGGATAGACATGTGAATCCTCTGGCATAGGTTGGTACATTGCTTCAGTTTTCTTTAGGTTAATTATAAAACCCAAATAATTGACTGCAAGGCTGCGTAAACAGCACCTTACGCTGCAAATAATCTTGTTGACTTCATTGGACCTGCAGTGTGGCAGTGTCTGACTGTGTGAGGAAGGGTATCAAAACTAGAGTATCCTAAATTTTACTGAGACTAGCAAAACACACACCCTCTTCCATATGGCACTTGGAAATTCTAAAAGCATAAATGCCATCAAGTGAGAGATTTAAAAAATAAGCATTACTAAAGCTGACTATAGAACAATAAAATTAGGTACATTATTTGGGGGAAAACAGTATTGATTTTGATTCATGTAGCACCCCCTTAATGTACAGCAAAGCTCCAGTGACATGCATCTGTACATCAAAATGCTACATATTATGCATGCTGTCTCTTATGCTATTGGAAATAATTTTCTCCCTCTTTCAAGTCCAAATTCTGGTCTCTAACATAGAGGCAGGATGGGTCTAGTGGGAGAGAGGATGGTCCAGTGCTTAGGGTGCTAGCATAGGACTAAGGAGAACTAGGTTCAATTCCCTGCTCTGTTATAGACATTCTGTGTGACCTTAGACAAGTCACTTTGTCTTTCTGTGCCTCAGTTTGCCATCTGTATAATGGGGATAATAGCAGTACCCTACATCACAGAAGTTAGGTGTGATGCTAATTAAGGCTATATAAGAACCTTAGAACTTCTTGTGTTGTCTATCTTACCAATGCCACATGTACATGAAGGCGGAATTTGAGTCCAAATGGTGTGCTGATAAATGACACAATGACATTCAAATAGTTAAAGGTGTTCTCAGCTAGCCCCATATCTATACAACTGAGTTTATCCCCTTAATAGTCAGAATATTTCCAGGCCTGGTTGCCGAAAGGGGGAAAAAGCTCATTTTGCACTTAATTTAACTAGTCTATTAAAACAATATTGTAGCAAATCCGCATAGTGAACAAAGGGAAAGAAAATTCAGTAACTATTTTTTAAATAGGACTATTAACTAGAAATAGCACCTTAATTTCAAATAGCTGCTTTCAACTCCTAAAGTCACATCAATATGAAATACTCCTGCAGAATATATATACACAGCAGGATTGAAGACTTGCTGCATTTTATTATTTATGTTGTTTATCATGATTGCTGTGCTATATTTTGAGAGATTTAACTTGATCAGTTATACGTGTCTTCTGTAGGTTGGGGGAGGAGGGAGAGTATATTTTTGGCTTTAACTCAAATTAGAGATTACCATGCAGGATCCTGAAGATTTTTGAGCTGTTAAACATTAGAATACACAGGAAGAAATCTCACAAGAGGGTTATCACAGCTGAGGTTCATTTACCCCTCCCCCCTCCCTTTTGATGTTAGACTCGCTATCTTTTTCTCATTATGATCATTACTTTGAAATTTGATTTTTTTTTAAATACTAGTAATTTTCCAGAACAAAAGGGATCATATCATATTGCAAAAGCTTTTACTAGGAAATTAAACCTTTGAACTAATCTGAAAGAAACTGTTCCCTTAAGGCTGTAAGTCTTAAAGGTTATTAAAATTTTAATTTTAAAGATGGCATTCTGTCCAAAAAAATGCATAAACACTGTTTAGAACTCTGAATGTCTACTTAAATAGCATGTTGATGCCTATTTTTTAAAAATTAAAATACATTCCATGGCAAATCATGGTTTCAGCAGAAGCTTGAATCATCTAGCACCATTGTTTTCTGTCATCCAAGGTCATGCACATTCTGGAAGTCAGCTTTATCTCTGACCTGTATGTGGCATGGAATTTAAAAGTCAGCACATTGACAATAGGAAAAATACTTCACTGCAGTGTATGATTCATCTGTAAAGGATGCCATAGAGGTCAGTAGCTTAGTAAAATGAGGATAATGATACTAACCTCCTCTGTAAAAGAGCCTTGAGATCTAGTGATGAAAATGCCACTTAAGAGCTCAATATTATTTATTAAGAGATTTTGAAAAATCCACCCTTAACTTCTAATTTATGCACACTCTATTCAACAGATAAATTCTCAACAGCCAGCATGCAAACAACCTTAACTCTACCCTTGCATTTCTGTTACTATTTTAGGGACCAGTCCAACGTCCATTGAAGCCTTTAACATTAATGAGAAATGTGTGTGTGTGTGTGTGTGTGTGTGTGTATTAGGGCTGACAAGTGATTAAAAAATTAATTGCAATTAATAGCACTGTTAAACAATAATAGAATACCATTTATTTAAATATTTTTGGATGTTTTCTACATTTTTAAATATATTGATTTCAATTACAACACAGAATACAACGTGTACAATGCTCACTTTATTTTTATTACAAGTATTTGCACTGTAAAAAACAAAAAGAAATAGTATATTTCAATTCACCTAATACAAGTACTGTAGTGCAATCGCTTTATAATGAAAGTTGAACTTACAAATGTAGAATTATGTACAAAAATTACTGCTTTCAAAAATAAAACAATGTAAAACTTTTGAACCTACAAGTTCACTGAGTCCTACTTCAGCCAGACAAATAAGTTTGGTTACAATCTGCAGGAGATAATGCTGCCAGCATCTTGTCACTTGAAAGTAAGAACAGGTGTTCTCATGGCACTGTTGTAGCCAGAATTGCAAGATATTTATGTGCGAGATTCACTAAAGATTCATATGTCCCTTCATGCTTCAACCACCATTCCAGAAGACATGCGTTCACGGTAAGGATCGGTTCTGCTCGATAACGATCCAAAACAGTGCAGACTGACATATGTTCATTTTCATCATCTGAGTCAGATACCACCAGCAGAAGGTTGGGGTTTTTTTGTGGTTTGGGTTCTGAAGTTTCTGCATCGGAGTGTTGATCATTTAAGACATCTGAAAGCATGCTCCACACCTCATCCCTCTCAGATATTGGAAGGCAATTCAGATTCTTAAACCTTAGATCAAGCGCTGTATCTATCCTTAGAAATCTCACATTGGTATCTTCTTTGCATTTTGTCAAATCTGCTGTGAAAGTGTTCTTAAAACGAACATGTGCTGGGTCATCATCCGACACTACTATAACATGGGATATATGGCAGAATACAGGTAAAACAGAAGAGGAGACATACAATTCTCCCCCAAGAAGTTCAGTCACAAATTTAATTAACACATTATTTTTTTAATGAGCATTGTCAACATGGAAGCATGTCCTCCTGAATGGTGGCTGAAGCATGAAGGGGCATATGAATGTTTAGCATATCTGGCACATAAATACCTTGCAATGCCGGCTACAAAAGTGCCATGTGAACACCTGTTCTCGCGTTCAGGTGACTTTGTAAATAAGAAGCAGTCAGCAGTATCACCCATAAATGTAAACGAACTTGTTTGTCTTAGCAATTAGCTGAACAAAAAGTAGGAGTGAGTGGACTTGTAGGCTCTAAAGTTTTACATTGTTTTTGAGTGCAGTTATGTAACAAAATAAATCTACATGTGTAAGTTACACTCTCACTGATAAAGAGATTGCACTACAGCACTTGTATGAGGTGAATTGAAAAATACTATATTTTTGTTTCATTTTTACAGTGTAATAAACAAATATAAAGTGAGCACTGTACTCTTCATATTCTGTGTTGTAATAGAAATCAATATATCTGAAAATGTAGAAAAAATGTTTAATAAATTTCAATTGGTAATCTATTGTTTAACAATGCAATTAATCACGATTAATTTTTTAAATCACAGTTAATTTTTCGAGTTAATTGCATGAGTTAACTGTGATTAATTGACAGCCCTAATGTGTGTGATGTGTATGTATATATCTATGTGTGTGTGTATATGTATGTGTGTGTAAATATATTTATACTCTTTATTTCATGGTTCTCTATAAGAAGAACAATTCCTGTTGTATTACCATTTTCATATAGTATGTTTGTCTTAATGAGGGACACATTGAATTATTTTGCTCTGTAAGAAGTGATTGCAATTTTTGGATGTGCTGATATATTGTGGTGATAGGCACTATAAGAAAGTTTAGTTGCACCATGTCTAGACTAGCAGCACTTTACTGATATAGGAATACAAGTATGCTATGCCAGCAAAGCGCTCCTAGTGTGAATGCAGATCTACCAACAAAGCTGTGCTTTGTACTGGTGTAGTTAAACCACCCACACAAGTGAAACAAGGTCTCTCTGTGTTACAGAGCCTGGGTTGGCATAACTATGCCAGCAGAGCTTCCTAGTGGAGATGCAGAATATGCCAATGGAAGTTCCAATACGGGCATAGCTACACTACCGCCCTCAATGACATTAGCAATGCTAACGAAAACTTTTGACATCACAGTTGCATCTACATAGGGGGTTGGTTGGCAAAACTTTGTAATGTAGACCAGCCAAGCTATCCCAGTATAACTTCATCTACACTAGGGACTCCAGCCAGCACAGCTCTGTTGGTCAGGGATCACACCTCTTTACAACCCTGATCGACATAGTTGTATCAGCAGAATTGTATCATGTAGACATAGCCTTTGTCTGAAGTTCTTCAAAGTATTTTTGGTGTGTGACTTGTATGTGTATGTACAAAAGACTGGACTTTTTGACTGTTTTGTCTGAGTAAAATTAAGATATTAAAGCTTGTATATACAGTTCTTAGAGAAAGCTATGTGATGAATAGATCTTCAATTGGACTTTGCAGCTATTTTGAGTGTTCTATTACTAGGGCAGAGTTAAGGGTGTGTGCCTGTCTGTTCCCTGAATGAACTGGGTGTTAAAGTTGGAGTCAGGATAATTTATATAACATTGATGCATGATTTCCATGAGGTGATAATGCCTCAGTTGTTTTAGTAGCTCTTTTCAGTGGGTTTAGTTCTCTTGTGTTGCACTTCACAAAGCTTTGATTGTAATTTAACAAAGTTTTCATTTTGGAATTTTGCAGCTACTGCCCACAGACCACACAGTTTCATTTGGGAAACCTCAGAAATAATATTTTTTCAGCTGAACTATTTTGTGACCATAGCTGTGCAGGAGCATTCACTGGCTTCACAATGATAATTGCGAAGAGCTGTGAAATGTGTATAGCATGCAAATGTTCTGTTACAGTCGATCCAGCTCTTCCAAGTGCCCAATATGCCACTTGAAATGAATTCTCTCATTAACCTTAAGCATGCCAACTTGTCAGAATGTAAAGGCCAACTGCAAAACTCTATGCAAACATTAGACTGACATAATTTTACTTATGTGGCTTTGCCAATTAGTCTGTATAAATAACCCACTCTTGGGAGACTAGAAACTAGAAGAGAGACAGACAAACTCATGGGCATATTATACAGGGCAAAATAAAAACTTGAGTGGATAAAAGAGGCACCTCTTTCAGTAAGTAGAACTAGTGCATGAGAATAAAAAAAATGGCACTTTTTGGCCTCTCTTATCAGAAATTCAAAGTGTTACAGACATTAATGAATTAAGCCTCAAAATCAAGTCCTTGTAGAATCTACTCTTTGCTGCAGAATTGTTCTCCAGAATGAAGAATGTAAACTTTCATTCAAAAAAGTTTCTAGCTTTTAATAGCAGAGAGAAGCTTAAAAAAGTGAGCAAGAATATATACCAAATCTAGTACCGTCCTCCTTGACTCTGCAGATAGCCTGAAACAATCAATTTGAGAGGTGTGAATCTCTTTTTTTCCAGTACAATGTGCCCAAGAACAAGGGGGCAAGTTTAAAACCATTAATTGGAAACACTTTTTCACACAGTGAACAGTTCATCTGTGGAACTCATTGCCACAATATAAGTCAGAAGCCAAGAGGGTTGGGCTTCTATATGGCTAACAAGAACGTCCAGTGTTGTGAGCAGTGAACATTACAAAAACAAAATGAGTTTTGGAAGGGATGTAAATCTTCATGCTTTAGGGTATGTCAGCCACTAATTGCTGGGAGTGAGGAGGAAATGTCTCCCAGGGGAAGTTTTCCCAATATTGCTTCCTTTGGAATTTCTTTCACTTTCCTCTGAAGCATCTGGTACTGGCCTTGTGAAAGGATACTGAGATACCTGGGGTGCTGATTTGATCCAGTTCTTAGCTGTTGGCCTTTCTCCATCTCTTTTTTTTTAGGCCCTGTGACGTTATTGATATAAACTGGGACCATATAGAACATGGTTTGCAACCAAGGTCCTGTAGTGGCACCAAATCTTATGTAAAGGGGGTCATATAAGGTGTCTAAGACCAGGTTATGGGTTGCTGGTTATGATTATGCTGTCTGTATGTCTGTGTATCATTTTGTAGTTGAAGTTATAAGTATTGGCTCTGTACTGTCTATATTTTGTATTGTGCTCTGCTTCTGGGTGACACCGCAGACAAGTTGGTGTTAGCCCTGCCTAGCCTGCTTGATGGCCCATTAAGGACCATCAGCTACACAATTGACCCATGGAGAGAAGGCAGACATGCCTTGTGACTCAGCAAAGTATGCAGGGACTTGTCCATGTGACTACAGACTCCATTTTGCTGTAATTTTCCACAGTAAGGACAAAGAGGTTCTTACACCTGGAAAAGCCTATATAAGGCTGATGCCTCATCTCCATCTTGTCTTCAATCCTGCTTCTTACCTCTGAAGGGACTTTGCTACAAGCTGAAGCTCTACACAAGGGACTGATGACCCATCCCAGCGGGGGATGTACTCCAGAGACTTGATTTAAACCTGCAGTTTATTCCATCACTGCTACAAGCCTGAGCTAAAAACTTTGCCATTACTGTATGTAATTGATTCAATTTAACCAATTCTAACTCTCATCTCTACCTTTTTCCCTTTATGAATAAACCTTTAGATTTTAGATTCTAAAGGATTGGCAACAGCGTGATTTGTGGGTAAGATCTGGTGTGTATATTGACCTGGGTCTGGGGCTTGGTCCTTTGGGATCGAGAGAACCTTTTTCTTTTATTGGGGTGTTGGTTTTCATAACCATTCATCCCCAGGACAAGTGGGACTGGTGGTGATACTGGGAGACTGAAGTGTCTAAGGAAATTGCTTGTGTGACTTGTGGTTAGCCAGTGGGGTGAAACCGAAGTCCTTTTGTCTGGCTGGTTTGGTTTGCCTTAGAGGTGGAAAAACCCCAGCCTTGGGCTGTGACTGCCCTGTTTGAGCAATTGGTCCTGAATTGGCTCTCTCAATTGGGTCCCGCCAGAACCGCATCGTCACAGTCCCTCAAAATTCTTGCAAGGCTGTGTTACTTCTACAGACTAACTGGCAAAGGCGGGTATGTGAAAGGAGACTCCTGCTAGTCCCTGACTGTTAAGAAATTAAGAAACACCGATTCTATGATGCATGGTATTCAGATAAGCCCATTTTACCAGGTTGGATTGTAGAGCTGACCTCTCCGCATCGTTATTCACCATTCCACCAATTTTTCTGTCATCAGCAGATTTTACCGGCAATGACTTTATATTTTTCTTTAGATCCATATGAATTGTTCCGAGATCTCCTCTGCCAATTCCTTTTAATACTCCTGAATGTAAGTCATCTGACCCTGCCAATTTAAAAAATGTTTCCCTTTAGCAGTTGCTATTCAACATCCACCCTAGTTAAAGATGGCATAGAAAGCATTTCCTTATCTCTGTAAGATTACATCCTCCTTCACTTTGTTATAATTATGGATTAAGGGTATTACTCTGCTGCTGGATATTGTGCTGTTAAGAGGCATTTTCTTCTTGGGGCATGTTCTTGTTTCCTATTCATACATGAGTGTGTGATGGAGGAAAATAAGTGAATATCTGACTCTGCCACCCTTATTCACAGGGAGTGGTATTTTAGTGAGCAAGGTAAGGTGAGTAGAAGTGGCAGAATCAGATTCTAAACACTGATCCAACGCTCAGTGAAGTCACTGGAAAAACGCCCATTGACTTCCTGCTGGTCATTGGCTCAACCCTTAATCCCTTAGTGGTGCCTTGTAAATGATAGAAGGGAAGTTTTACAGCTTTGGGAGGGTAGGGAGGAGTGAGAGAGAAAAAATTGTGGCATACCAGAAGCTGAAGAGAGAGAACTAAAGCTCAGAGTGGTATAGCTGTGATCTCACTCTGAGAGATGTGTTTAATTACATGGAATTTTAATATCCTGTGTCCTCTCGCTTGATGAGAGGGAATCAAAGAATGAAATTGTTAGCAGAGGTATCTGCTGTCGAACAGTCTGCCAGGCTTCCTATCTAGAGATCTTAGAAGAGTAAAGGGATGAGGGATGCAACAACACCTGTGTTGAACTTCAGCTGTTAAAGGGAGATAGCTTTTATATCTACTTTTCTAATCTGTAATCTACAGTTAAAGAGAAATGAAATGAGTCCATTAAAGCAGCAGACCAGAGAGAAATATAATCTGCTTTATTAAAGAGTACACTATTTCTTTACCTTGTTAATTAAAGCTAATGACGTACTGTGCTTTATGGTCAGTGTGAGTGCTGACTGCTTCATATTCTAAAGCCTAAAGTGACAATCTGAAGGATAAAATAACTCAGTGAAAGGGCACTATCCAAGCCCCCTCAGCAATACGGCAGCAGTGCGCTGTGCCACAAGAAAGGGATTGTTGGAACGGTGTTAGGGCCAAGCCCAGGTTCAGGTAGGCACTGATGATCCATGTCCAGAGCCCTGAGTCCTGGATTCATGGGGTGACATTGAATCGCAGCTCACTACTTTGGGGTTGTTTGGTTTTATTTTTTGTTCTTAAAGGGAGGTTAGTTTGTTTCTTATAGCCCATGGTTGTGATAAAAACCTTAAAAATGTGACTCAAGTGTGACCAATGTTGGGACATCTGTCCGAGTCTGCAGAGACCCTCAAACAATAGCTCTGAGAGGTGTGAATGCTGCACCATACAGTGTTAACTACACATGGATGTAGTAGGGGACCCTTTGCCACAGGGTTGCCAACTTTTTACTCACACAAAACCGACCCCCCCTTGTCATGTCCCCTGCCACACCCTTCTCTGAGATCCCGCTCCTTTTCTGAGGTGCCATCCCCACTCACTCCATCCCCCGCTCCCTCTGTCGCTCACTCTCCCCACCCTCACTTGCTCATTTTCACTGGGCTGGCTCAGGGGGTTGGGGTGGGGGAGGGGGTGCATACTCCAAGGTGGGGCCAGAAATGAGGCGTTCAGGGTGCAGGAGGGGGCTCGAGGCTGAGGCAGTGGGTTGGGATGCGAGAGAGGGTGAGGGCTCCGGGGTGGGGCTGGGAATGAGGGGGTTGGGTTGCAGGGTGGTGCTCTGGGCTGGGAGGGTGGGAGGGGGATGAGGGCTGGGGGAGGGCTATGGGTTCTGGGGTGGGCCCAGAAATTAGGGGTTCATGATGTGGGAGGGGGCTCCGGGCTGGGTCCAGAGGTTGGGGTGGTAGGGGGTGAGGACTCTAGCTGGCCATGTGGGCTGTGGCGTGGGGCTGGGGATGAAGGATTTGAGGAGCAGTAGGGTGCTCCAGGCTGGGGCTGTGGGGTTCAGAATGCAGGAAGGGGCTCTGGGTTGGGGCAGGGGGTTGGGGTGTGAGGGCAGGTGAGGGCTCTGGCTGGGGGTGTGGGCTCTGGGGTGGGGCTGGGAATGAGGGGGTGGAGTGCAGGGTGGTGCTCTGGGCTGGGATCGAGGGGTTTGGAGGGTGGGAGGGGGATCAGGGCTGGGGGAGGGTCTTCGGGCACAGGAGGAGGTCAGGGTGAAGGCTCTGGGTGGCGCTTACCTCAAGCAGCTCCCAGAAACAGTGGCACGTCGCCCTCTGGCTCCTACGTGAAAACATATCCAGGCAGCTCTGAGCACTGCCCCATCCGCAGGCGCCACACTCACAGCTCCCATTGGCTGTGGTTCCCGGCCAATAGGAGCTGCAGAGCTGGGGCATAGGGTGGGGGCAGCGTGTGGAGCCCCCTGGGTGTCCCTACACGTAGGAGCCAGAGGGGGGACATGCCATTGCTTCCGGGAGCTGCACGGAGTCAGGGCAGTCAGGGAGCCTGGCTTAGGCCCTCTGCTCCGCTGACCAGACTTTTAATGGCCCAGTCAGCAGTGCTGACAGGAGCCGCAAGAGTGTCTTTTTGTCCGGGCGTTCTGGTTGAAAACCGGACACCTGGCAACCCTACTTTGCCACTGTCCCACAAGAAGCCTCTGTATGTCACTAATAGAAGAGTAAAGCGGTACCAACACACACACACACACACACACACACACGCACAAAAAAGCTGGTATGATCCATCTGCTGTCAGTTATCCTGGCCTATCCCACTGGTAGAGGAGATTCCTACTGCCATTCCTGAAGGGAGAAGGATGCCCCATTCTGCTGCCCCTGCCTCTTTGGGGGCCCTCTGTCCTTTACGTAAGGGATAGGGTACAGGGGCCTAAGATTGCCTTAGTCCTGTCTTGGTTAGAAAAGCAGATTATGAGTCGGGAGCCCTGGGTTTTATTCCAGGCTCTGTTACTGGTTCTCTGTGAAACTTCGGCAAAGCCACTTCTCAGAGTGATCCATTTCTTCAGGGAGATTTTAATGTGCTATGATTAGGGATGGTTGAAAACTGTTTCAATGGAAAATTGGGGTATGAATAATTGAACTTTTTCTTTCCAAAAAATGTCCACACTCTACAGAAAATTTTGCACATTTTTTCTTCCAAAACCACCTGAAGTTTTTGACAACAATTTAGTTTTTTTAATTTTTCATTGACTTTTTCCATGGACAAAAAAACCATTTACTGACCCCCTTTATTTATAATGCGCTCTTATCCATCTTGTTCTAATCCCCACAGTATCTAGATGCCAACCTCACAGGGTTGTGTTGCTAATTAATATTTCTCCAAGCTCTTCGGGATCTTTAAAAGAAAAGTGCCCATTATTTGATTGCTATTGGGAACCACAGCAGAAGGTAAAGCAGCATATACTAGACATACTCCCCTTTTGCTATAACACAAGTGGCATGAAACTGTGAGAGGAAAATCTCAGTTGAATATGAGAAAACACTTACTTTCTCACCATGAGATGTGTTAGCCTGTGGAATAATTTCCCAGTGGAAGTGATGAAAGTCTCACTGCTCCAGCACTGTGCTGTAGGGAACAATCTTGCATTGGTAAGAAGATGAATGACATGACCTACTAAGTCATTTCTGTCTCTGGATTCTGTCATTCTGGGGTTTGCAGTGTCCAGTGTAAATGGTTACAAGAGTATTTGTTGTTAAACAACATGCATTGGTTAAACGAAGAGATGATGTATGTGAACGCTGCATTCTTTTGGACTGGCCTGTTCAGTTGCTGCTTACCTTTGCCTGTAACGCAAATCAGCAAGAAGGGGCCTGAGGCATGCCTGGAGCGTCTTCATTTCAAAATGCCTAATTCTTCCCCTCCTGCAATCAGAATTCGGAGGCAGAGAGGGAGAAAAAGCGCACATCTGCACATTTTCCAGAAATAGTAATAGTGCATACACATCAAAGTTTCCAATATTAATTCTCCAGTGAGGACAATCTTGCAGATTTGTTTAATTTTCTCCTGTAGGGACTTCAAAATCATCCTTAGAATTGTTCTGTTTTCTTGCAGGGACAGAACATTTGATTATAAAATAGAATGGAGAAGCCAGGCTGCCTCCTCATTAAGATCTTCTTTGCCCATTTCTGGGTTTGTATCCCTCTCAACCAGAGTGGTGTTCTTGGAAATACGTGCCATTTGATCCTTCTGTACACAAAATGCTTCATGCTGACTCTGGCCTATTTTTTTTCTTCAAAGGAACTACTGCTCCAAATTACTTCAGTGGGAGCTGGATTTGCCCAAACGTGTTACAAATCAAGCCTTTTTTTTTTACTGTAAAGAAGATTTTTCAGAATTAGAAGTGGAACCAAAGCAGAATCCCAGATCCAAACGCCTCAAAAATCAAAAAGAGAAGTACAAGATGGACAGCAGCAGTTCAAGCTTCCCAAATCTGTCCTCCCAGTGCAGCTCTACCTCGGGAGGTGGGGATGACAGGTAGTATAGTTCAGGCTGCCCCTCCAGGACAAGAACAGAGAGAATTCTCCCTGCCTCTGAACATAGGGAGAAAAGTGGAAAATCAGGTATCTGCATGGACTGCTCGTGTTGAGTATTTAAATGTTACAGCAGCCACAATGGTGAGCAGAGGATAAAAAATCCTAGCTAGATAGGTCTTGTTCTGCTGAAACTGCCAACGATCAATGCAAATTTGTTCCAACAGCAATAGTATAATTTGCAGTTTGGGCATCTAAACAGAGATTTTCTACCCATTTCATGTATAAGAGGTCACTAAACTGCCAAACAGATGGTAACAACTTTGAGCTATTGGCACATTCCCAGGCTGTGTTGAATTCAAGCCAGATACTCTAGGTTCTAGTATCAATTAAACATAAGCCTGTGCCTAATATTTCAACAATTTTGGAAGGAAATAGCTGAATAGATGAAAGACATCATAAGAACCTAACTGTATGTTTTGGTTATTATGTGATTGAGACTCATTCTGAGAGCCAATATTTATAGCAGAACTTTTTCCTGTACAGTTACTGGACCTGGAAAGCAAGAATCTTTGAAAACCAGATCTCCTTTCCCCTTTATTGCATATATTTAGATACATTAAACTGATACTACCTTTAACCCACTTTGCTTCACCTGCAACACCACTCCCAACCCCTTATTAGTTGACTTCCCCCACGACTCTCTTCATGCTTCCTTCCACACCGTTCCTTCATGTGCTTTCCCCTGAATTGTTCCCCCCCGCCCCGGGATTTCAGACCCCAAACATTCAAAAATTATGACTGGCGGGAGGGTTGACTTATAAGATTTTAAAGATGACAAAAGTTGCTGCTGCCTTTTATTTGCCCTCTGGATTATGCAACCAAAAATGCTTTTCTTCTTCTTTTTTAATTCTTTTTGTTTACAAGAGATTTTCTCTTTAATTTAATCACCTCACTCCAGGAGCTGGAGATCTAAGAAAAACACCAAATGTGGCGAAACTTGCAATAAAACTGTGAGTTGGCAACACTCTGCTTTTCTCCTTTTGTTTCATCTTTTGATCTTTCCCCTTTCCTTTGTTTTTGTCTCCCCCCTCCCCCTCTTCTGGCTTATGCATTCTTTTCTCTCTTGTGCTTCCCTGATTTGAGTGCATTTGTGCCAGTAGCAAAGTGAAAGTGTTTAAATCCCTCCTGATTCCAGAACCATCTGCCAATGCCTAGAGTGACGGAAAGAGATGGATTTTAATCCCATTCACTATGCTCCAGATGGCTGCAGAGGATCAGGAATTGGGAATAGGAGGTTGCCTTGATACTGGGGAGGTCTTTGAACCTCCCTCCAAGCTGGGTGTTGAGATACCACAATGACAGATGCTTTATCAGTAGAAGGACACAATGTAGAGAGGGGTAGGGACACAATTAATTCTGAATATGCTTTAAAGGAAATCTGAATTATGCTTATCTGGGAAAAATTCAAGCCTTAGGAATCATAGAATCAAAGGACCAGAAGGGACCTCGAGAGGTCATCTAGTCCAGTCCCCTGAACTCATGGCAGGACTAAGTATTACATAGGAATATCATTTATGGCTTATTTATAGTATAATAAATAACTACAAAGAATCGTATCAGACAAAATTATATTGAACAAGACATTTGATCCTTCCTCCTATCTGCAGCTGAAGACTTGCAAGATGCCATGGTTCTTGTTGATTGTTGTATCATCCTCCTTCAGAGCCAGCCTGTGCATGTTTTGGAGCCCTGGGAAAGCTCCAGAACATGGGAAGAAAGTAAATGTTGTGCCAATATTTTAAAAGGGTAAACAGGATGACCCGGATAATTATAGGCCTGTCAGTCTGACATCAATCCCAGACGCGATAATGGAGTGGCTGATATGGGACTCGATTGATAAAAAAGGAGGGTAATGTAATTCTTGTCAATCAACATGGGTTTATGGAAAATAGATCCTGTCAAACTAACCTGACATCTTTTTTTTAATGAGATTACAAGTTTGGTTGATAAAGGTGTTGATGTAATGTACTTAGACTTCTCTAATGTGTTTGACTTGGTATTACATGACATTTTGATAAAAAAAACCTAGAAAAGATACAAAATTGACAAGGCACACGTTCAATGGATTAAAAGCTGGCTAGCTGATAGGTTTCAAAATGCACTTGTAAATGGGGAATCAACATCACCAACTGTGGTCCACTGGGATCTTTTCTTGGTCTATGCTATTTAACATTTTTATTAATGACAGAAGGAAACATCAAATCATACCTGTTAAAGCCTACCGATGACACACAAATTGGGGGAGTGATAAATAATGAAGAGGACAGGTCACTGACCCAGAATGATCCAATCTCTTGGCAAACTGGGCAAAAGCAAACAATATATGTTTTAGTCGGGCTAAATCTAAATGTATACATCTGGGAACAAAGAATATAGGCCATACTTACAGGATGGGGGACTCCAACCTGGGAAGCACTGACTGAAAAAATCTTAGGGGATCATGCTAGATAATCAGCTGAATATGAGTTCCCAATTTGATGCTGTGGCCAAAAGGGCTAATGCGATCCTTGGATATATAAACAGGGGAATCTTGAGTATAGAGAATTGAGAAGTAATTTTGCCTCTGTATTTGGTACTTTTGTGACCGCTGCTGGACTACATTGCCCAGTTTTAGTGTCCACAATCCCGGAAGGATGTTGATACATTGTAGAACAGTGGTGGGCAACGTGCAGCCCGTGGGCCACATGTGGCCCATCAGTCTAAGCTGATTGCAGCCTGCGAGACATTTTGCAGACATTGACCATCCACAGGCATGGCCCCCAACAGCTCCCAGTGGCCGTGATTCCCGCAGCTCCCATTGGCTGGAGGTTGCCCACCACTGTTGTAGAGGGTTCAGAGAAGAACCACAAGAATGATTAAAGGATTAGAAAACATGTCTTATAGACTCAAAGACCTCAATTTATTTAGCTTAACAAAGAGAAGATTAAGAGGTTACTTAATTACAGTCTGTAAGTACCTACATGGGGAACAAATATTTAATAATGGGCTCTTCAGTCTAGCAGAGAAAGGTATAACACCATCCAATGGCTGGAAGTTGAAACTAGAGAAATTCAGACTCGAAATAAAGCGTAAATTTTTAACACTGTGAGTAACTGGAACAATATACCAAAGATCATGGCAGACTCTCTATCACTGACAATTTTAAAATCAAGATTAGATGTTTGGCTAACAGATGTACACTAGGAATTATTTTGGGGACATTCTATGGCCTGTGTTATACAGGAGATCAGACTAGATGATCACAATTGTCCCTTCTGCTCTTGGAATCTATTAATTTTGATCAGGCCTGGAAATCAATTTTTCCCACCTTTTTGCTTCACTACCACATACACTTCGAGTGTAACAATTCCCATGCACCCTTACTACACATCTTACAATGGGGCACAGAGTTGTTAGGTACAGGGCCGGCTCCAGGCACCAGCTAAAGAAGCAGGTGCTTGGGGTGGCCAATACCAAGGGGCGGCTCTCCGGCCACTATTGGGGTGGCACGTCCGAGTCTTCGGCAGCAATTCGGTGGCGGGTACCTCGGTCCCTCTTGTAGCAAAGGACCTGCCGCCGAATTACCACCAAAGAATGGAGCAGTGTGATCGCGCTGCCACGACTTTTTTTTGTTTGTTTTTTTGCGCTGCTTGGGGCGGCAGAAAACCTGGAGCCGGCCCTGGTTAGGACAGATAAGAGGATGATCAGCAAGGCAATTCTTTGGGTTATCCTGCCATCTTAACTGAATAATTTAATATTTTTTAAAAAGTGTGTGTTGGGTGGGGGGGAGTGCCAGGCGGGTGGAGTGGGGCAAGCCCCTGCCCCAGCAGGAGCGCTGGACGTGTGAAGCAGGGTAAGCCCCAGATGTGGCACCCGGATGCCACTTCCTGGCAGGAGTGCAGGAGGGGCTGCAGGTGGGAAGGGCGGGGAAGGACCCCCACTTGTCCAGGCCCAGAGCCCCACAAACTGTACTACCCCTCTGGGGGGGAGGCGGTCCTCCCTGTCATTGCCCACCTACCCCAAAGCCGGGCCCACCCAGTTTTCCTAGCCTAGCTACGCCACTGTTCTTGACCCTTCCCTCAGCTTCTTTCAGAAGTGAATCCTAGAAACTTTCCTTTCAGCCCTTGTGATCATATTATAGAAATTTATATCAGTTACATTTTCATGGCTTTTCTTTGCAGTTATGGTTTCTCAGAGTCAAAGGTGGATGTGGCCACAGGTTTTGCATAGCCCAAAGACAAGTTCAGCTTATATTAACGCTTCCCCATCTTCTTGCACTAACCGAAGATAAAGCATTGAGATAGCAACAAACCAGCATACAGACAGCAACAAAACACAATAAGTAAAAGTTACCAACCCTGGGAGATGTGAGAAGCAGAGCCCACTGTAGATATTTATCTTTATGAACTTTAATAACGGTATATTGTGCTCATAGGAATAGCTTTGCTGGGTCAAGCCCATGATTCACGGAGTCCAGTATTCGGTCTCTGACAGGGGCCAATACCATTTTCACAGAGGAGGGTGCAAGAAACTCCATAGTAGGCAGATGTGAAATAATCTGCCCCTTATTAGGTTTGTTTGTTTTTATAAAACCTCATGTTTTGGGTTTTATCCTTCTGGGCATGTTTTTTTAGCATTATTTATTTGAATTAATGTAACAATAATGGGTTCCCCAGAAATTTCAAGGGCAATACAAAGCCCTCTGATGCCATCCTGCTTCCAGTGAAGTCACTGGCAAAACTCCTATTGACTGTGAAAGTACAGAATGTTGCCCCGAATGACTAAAACGCTCATTTTAGCTGGTAATAAAAAGTATTGGTTCCCATAGATAAATTCAGAGCAAGGCATATTAGCAACTGTCTTTAACAGTAATTTTCCAGTACCAGGGGAGTTTCAGATAATGGAAAGTGTAGTCTCTTTCAATTTGTGTCTAGTTTTGTGACATATTAGTACAACTGATGTTTTTATCACTGGAGTCATGAAGTCACAGATTAAATTTGCTTCATGTCATGAAATTTTATAAACTGATTATTTTTAGAATATTCTCCCTTCCCTGCTCAGCACCTAAGCAGTTCAGCACTTTTCAGGCTGGGCATTCAAAACATGCTATTTCTGTTACTTACTTAAAATTGCCATTGCCATTTGTTTTCACCGTCCTATGGTCTTTCAGTTGATTTTAGCGGGTGTTGGATCAGGCAGGCTGTCAATCTGCAGAGCACACACACACACACACACAAAACCCATGATGTGTTGTATTTAGCTATGCCACTATTTGCGTTCCATATTTAAATATCTAAAGACGGGCAGCCATTTTGTGTTCAGTGCAGACTTTTTCAAAGGACACAAACACGTTTTAGGTGCTCTCGCCTGGAGACTTCTCTTCTTGTTTGCTTAATCTAAAATAAAAAACTTCTTTCCAGCCAGCCAGAAGCTCTTTTCTGTCAGTGTATATGGAAATAAAACAGTTGCGAATCCATGATCTCAGAGATAGGCATTACATGACCCTGGATGGAAATTTAGTCACATGTCATTCAACTGTAGGTGCCATGCTGAGCAGTTTTTGCCCCGGAAGTGACACGAGCAGATCTTTGTTAAACTCAGCGGTTTTACAATGAAGGAGGTGTGTCCACATGTTTGGTTTGAACTCTTGCAGGCTGAAGCCCCATAAACCCAATACATCCTTTGGTCGGGAAAGAGGAAAAGAGGGTGGGGTGAGAAGGAATAAGGAAGGAAAGGGAAAAAAGGAAGAGAAGTGGGGAACAAATGAAAAAGTTTCATTTCAAAACCCAAAAACAGTTCTAGGATTTTGTTCTTTTTCTTCACAAGAGAGAGATACTTCATGAAAACTTTCATTAAAAAAAAACAAAATGATTTTCATTGTCTAATAATGCCATTTTTTTATCAAAGTTTCAAATGAAAAATACTGCCCTACAGGAATTATGTATGTGTCATTTCTGTGACTTCATCATTACTTATTTGTTACACTGTAGTCGTGTTTGAAAAACTCTGGCCATAATGGGAGAAGGAGGTCCAATTATAGCAGGCACTGTTCAGCCAAACATTCAGAGTCCTTGGCCTAAAGGCCTCACCATTTAATTTCAATGTGAAAATAATCTGGCCTGGGTTCGGTCCGACCTGATCCATATGTGCCTCTCCGTTTGTTTTTAAGAGGCATGGGTGTGTTTTGTATATAATATTTCTGTGTTGTGCGGCATCCCGAGTTTGGCATTGGCAGGTTTTACAAATAAAATTATTTCCTCTCTCACGGACCAAGTCTATCTCTTTGGCATCTGTCACTGTTACTGCTGGATCAAATATAGGAGGTTTCCTCAAAATCAATGCTTGATGCTCCAGTCTCTCAGGAAAAGCTGAGCATGTGCGTGTTGGGAGAAAACATGCCAATCAGTTATATGGCAACTAGGAAAAAGCTGGGTGTGTTTTCAATAGTTCAAGGTCTTCTACTTTTGCCTTTGGCTTCTTCATCATTTGTGTGCAGTAAACACCATGTTATGGTTGCTGTTTTGTATATAACACTTGTCTTTCTCAGGAGATGCCAGTTTATTTCCTATCTTAGCAGGCAGCTTTGCTATTTATTTTTTGAATAATAGAACAGTGAAACTCTGATCTCTATGGGGATCTCTTGGCACTATGATAATAGAACAAATATTTTAAAATACAGGCTACATCACTGCACTGTCCCTATGCTATGCACTGCCAGCTGTCTATTGGAGGAATTACGTCCAAAGGATAAGAAGTTAGTTAAACTTCCAGAGTATTTGGGGAAGATTTTTAATGGAGATTTTGATAGTCCAGGGGAGTTCAACACCTAGTTCCCTTTGGTGCTTTTGAACATCTCACATGTAATCCTTTCCTGCTCTGCTGAGGCTTCTGTTAGCAAATGGTTTGATTTCCCACCCCACCTGCACAGTGTAGATTTCCAGCCCTTATCTGATTGAATGCAAAAAGTTACAGTTTCTTCAGGCATTTTAATATTTGCTTTTAAGGTCCCACTTATGCAAACCCTCCATGTATTTAGGGCCAGATTCAAAGCCCACTGAAATCAATGGAAAGGCTCCCATTGGCTTTAGTGGACTTTAAACCAGGCCCTTAATTCCCATGGAAGACAATGAGAGTTCCATGTGCAGAGGTCTTGTAGGTTCAATCCTCCAACTTTTTCTTTAATCTGTTTTTGGAATATACATTCAAAAGGTGCACAGAGATTTAGCTAGATTTAAATTTAGCACCTATTAAAATACTACAAAAACTTACACATTGATTTGGAACTGCATGCCTTTAAGTATATACAGATTTTCCACCATTTTCTCAACTCATTTTCAGCATTTAAAAAGGATATGTAAAACTGTATAATAGTCTGACACGTTGGCCACAGAACAGCTTTATGGCTAGGTGCTAGAATATCCTATCACACTTTTTTCTTCAAGAAATAAAACAGAAAGCCACTTTATTCCCTCTCTGTTAATAACTATGTAATTATTCATGTTCTAAGGCCTGGAACAGAAAATTTGATACCAGTCAACATCCGATCATTAAGTATAGGACTGTGCTTGCTGTTTCAGTTGGATCTGTCTCAGCAGATTATATTTGAGACTATTACTGTATACATTCAAATGGGAATAGATTATTCTATTACTCTTTAAATGCAGGTCTCCTAATATTGAGTTCTGGAGCCATAGGACAAAGTGTATGTGATTGTTGCTCCCCTAATGTACTGTACAGTCCCCTGCGGTGAAAATATAAAGAAACAAGTTGTCTAATGTCATGGCAGAAAAACGTATTTCTTCGTTATTATTAATTTCTAAAGTGCCAGAATGTAGGCAGGGCACTTTATAGACATAGCTCCAGATTCTAGAACCCACTTAGGCTCCTATACCCTGTTCTGAAGTCATAAAGAAGCCTTAAACTATCTCCCTCACAGCTCCTGGTGTAAATGGCATGGGGGAATGGTCATAGCATAAAGGGCTGTAGCTGGGCTGGGCTGCAGAACAGTTTATAGGGAAGCTGCTGTAAATTTGAGCATACAGAATCCACATGGCTTAAAGCCACTCCCTGCCCCCCTCATCCTGGGTTTTACCTTCTGTGCTGTACATCTGGAGAGGTGGAACACAGAATCTGGGCCCTACAATATAAGACACCATGGGATGGAAATTTTAGAGCAGCTTAGAGAAGGAGGAGTGCACTTCTTGTTGACTTTCAATGAGATTTGTGCTCCAAGGTCACTTAAGTGCTTTAGAAAATCCTACCATAGGTTCTCACCCTAAAGGTCTGACAATCTAAGGCTTCAATGATATAGCTGATCCTCAGAGGTGGAACCGTGGCGAGGGCCAATACCGTCAATAGAACTCCACAAAACTAGAAGTGTTCACCTGTAATGAATCAGATTGCATGACTGGGGACTAAATAGGACAATGTATGTTACAGACAATGGAGGGAGCAAAGGATGAAATATAAAAGTTAAGTAATTGGAATTGGTTAAGCTAGGCATGTTACTTTTTTCAGCTATTTTGAATAATGTTAAAGCACTGAAACTTTGATTTGATGTTATATCATTTATGGGCAGGGGAGCTTTCACTAAAATGGGGGGAAGGGATATGTGTACAGGATGCAAGTTTGGTTCATCATTCTCTACAAATGAGATGGAACCAACTGATGTATTTTGCAGTATTTTTGCTACTGTGAAACGCTGGCCAAATGTTAGACATTAGACTGTTGGTACTCTAACACACTGGTCAAAGATGTTTTTGTCCCCTGCTAGTGAATGAACCATGTAAAGTGACAGAGAGTCCTGTGGCACCTCTAAGACTAACAGATGTATTTGTTAGTCTTAAAGGTGCCACAGGACTCTCTGTTGCTTTTTGCAGATCCAGACTAACATGGCTACCTCTCTGATACTTGACACCATGTAAAGTGGTTTGCTACTGTGTCCAAGCTAACAGGCCTGGTAATCTAGTTTCAGCAGTAAAACCCCTTGAGCTGAGTGTTATAGTATTTTTAAACTAGAAATGGGCTAACGCAGGGCCATTTGCCACACAAAGAAATCATTTGGGGGGCCCTAAAAAAGGAACCTTTGGTCCATCTCTCGTTCAAATTTAGCAAGTACTATGAAAAGGACAGCACAAATCAGACTTATTAGACCATTTTATATTAGAGCAGACTGAGGTGAAGTGTCAACTTTAATTTGCTTCCACTTTTCATGTCTTTACTGTATATACCAAGCATTCATTTGCTCACCCAGAAAACTATTATAACTTTGCTTTGTTTAAACAAGTTTAATTTCCTTGATCTTCCTCAATTAACTCAAATTAAGAAGAACCTCTGTTTGCATACAGCAACCCAGTTTTCCAGAAATAAAACATACTTGGTTAAAACTCAGAGGCATACTGAGATATACATCTTTATGCTCAGCAGAGAGCTCGTATCTGAAGAAGACACAGAGAGCAAGAGGGTTTTAATAAAGCTGCTTTATGGATAAGTCAATGGTTTCATGTTGCTGGGTTTGTGCAACTATTTTCTTTATTTGAAATCTAGGTCCCCTAAGTTTCAACTTTTGTTTCAAATTTAAACAAAGCCAAAGTTTCAAAGTAAAGCTGAAACAGAATTTCATATGATTCTCATGCAAAAACATAAACTGGCCAGCTTCTATCTGCTTATTACTAGCGTATCGGAGCACCTTGCATTAGTTAATGATCCTACCCTTGTGTCATCGTGAGATAGGGAAGCAGCATTCTCCTTTTACAGGTATAGAGGCTCCAGTTCAGGGATGCATTTAAGTGCATGATTAAATCCGCCACTGTTCAGAAGAGCACTGAACAGGGATGCACCTCTGAATCGGGGGCCAGAAGGACTGGGGTAATACAGGAAATATGTGGCAGAGTCAGGAGCGGCGACAGAGTTTCTGGCGCCCTAGGCAGAATTCGGGGGGCGGCATTTTGTGCGCTCCCCATGGGGTGCACGGGAGCTTCTGGTTCCGCTCCCATCGTGCCGCCGAAGAAGGACCCTCCACCGAAATGCCGCAGGCAACAGCGGCGGTCATTGAGCTGCTCAGTTGCCTGCCGCTGTTTTCCATGGCACATCGGCAGAAGGTCCTTCTTCGGCGGCGCAACGGGAGCGGAACCCTGGCGCCCTAGGCGACCGCCTAGGGTCGCCTAATGGAAGCGACGGCCCTGGGAAGAGTCAAAAACCTGAACTCAAATCTCTTGCATAAAAGTTCAGTCCCTTAATGACAAGGCCTTCTTTTCTTTACTCAAAACTGGGTCTAGGTTTCTTTTTGTTCAGGCACATCTCAGCTTGGTCGATGACCCTGCTTTTTCTTTCAACATTGTAACTGAGCGTGAAACTCCCAACTGACTTTCTGTGTTGTTTTGGATTTTGTTACTAGCATTTCACACAGCTCTAGACTCAAAAAACATAATAATTTTAGCATCATGAAGAGACAGTCCTGAAAGAATGAGCTGCTTAGTGCAGACTAGAAAGTGCACTTCAGTGCAAAGAGACTCTACCGGTGTGGACCTGTCGCTCTGTATCAGTGCTTAATTTGTAATGAAAGAGATGCTGGGGCTTAAGCAATTTAGATACTGGGACTGAAGCATTTTTTTTTCCTTTCATAACTGATGCGGCAAGTCCAGAGGTGCCGGGACTGTGACCTGCCAAGTCTCAAGGTGCCAGGGTTCAGACCTGGCAATCCCTGCCACAAATTAACCACTGCTGTGTATCCTGCTCAAATTTCTGCACTACACATACACTCCTGGCTCACAAACTATTCTCTCCAAGTTCGTGCCCCCAATCCTTCAAAATCATTCCTGCAGGGAGTTCTGCTGAGTTCAAAACTGGTATTTAGTTGCATAAAGGGGAGAAGGAAACAGAGAGTGAACAGGGATGGTCTAGACAGTAATTGGGCCTGCCATGAGGGCAGGGGACTGGACTTGATGACCTCCCGAGGGCCCTTCCAGTCCTAGAGTCTATGAATCTATGAATGTCGGGCCAACTGGGCTTTTGTCTGTTTATAGCTTTGGACTCAGGCATTCATTTAGGACATAACCAATGACTCCTACCAAATTGAAAAATAAACTGAGATAAGCACTTGAATCAGGATAAGGAATAAAGGCTGCCACCTACTCAGGTGTATATCTTTGTCTTCCACACATGTGAAAGTTCCCCAACATTTCCTTCCACCCATGGCTGCTGCAGGATTTGATCCTAAAGCCAAAGTTCTGCAAATATGTGCTTAATTCTGTGTAGATGAGCAGTCCCATTGACTTAAACAAGCCCACCCATGTATATAAACGTGAACATGCGTGTGTGCATTTGAAGGCAGAAACATGGAATGAGGATTTTTTCCCTTTTCTATCAAGAAACAAATGCTTTCTGAACACTTTGCAAAGATAGGAATCCATCCTAGTACAGAAGGCTGAGAGGAAGCATTTGCATGGTATTTGGAATATGCAGAGATGTTATTATCAAATTAATATGAAGATAAGAGCATTTTGCCTTAGGAGTAATTTGACATTGTGTCAGATTAGCATTAATTTCACTAATAGGTTGTGAAAAGGCCAGATTTAATTACATAGGTGCATCAAGTAATTTTTTGAAACTTCCAGTACAATACAAGACAACACATTAGCATGTAAAATTGCAATTGCAATTAGGTAATGCAGTAAACAGTGCGTTCTGGAGAAACATTAGATCTGCAGTAGATTTTCTGTACTTTCCTTCAGTTACTTTCAATTCTTCTCCCTCAGGAACAGTAAATGGCTTTTGCTTGCTACTGTAGTACAGCCAATTAAATTAATTTGTTGGAAATAACCGCTGGCTATCCTTTATGCATTACTGGATAAGACTTCTTAATGTTCTGTGTTCTTATACTATTCTACACAGTGGCTCCCATTTTTTTTTAAGCAGCTGTATCTGTTTACCTGACATACCGCCATACTGGCTGTAGCCTACTTTGCTTTTACATTTATGGTTATGCCTTGGTTGTCAGGGTTTCAAAGGAGTGAAAAACTAGACAGAATAAGGTCAATATTTTATTTACAAAAGAATATTTAGGATTCAGTTCTGCACACACTTATATGCATGTTTAACTTTTAAGCATGTGAGGGTGATATGAGTAATTGGGACTACTCACCTACTTAAAGTTAAGCACATGGATATGTCTTTGCAAGATGGGATCTTCACTGAGACTGCTCAGAGTGAATACAGTTAAGTGTATGCACAAGTCTGAGCAGGAACTGGGCATCTATATAATAAGATTCCAAGGATTGTCACTCTGTGTCAATCTGAAGTCTAAAATGTCTGTTTGGTTGGTGTGAAGCGATGGAAGCAGCTTCGAGCATGGCTGAGAGCTCCCTGTGTTCAAAATATCACCAGGTTGAATCATCACTGGGTTTTGCGGTCTGATACCATCCATTTTTTTTTAATTCTCAGCCATTTTGACTTTACAAATTACATCCATGTAGAAATACAACTACAGTAAGACATGTATCTATGCCATGCCGAATCCTAGACCATTGCGTTATCCGAGGTAACTCAACCAATCACCACCCTTACTCTACAGCTAACTATATGCAACTATTTCATTGGCCGTCTGATTGCAAAGATGGTGGATTATTTGGCCCAACAGCCATGCACAAAATACTTAGCTCTGAGCACACCCTGCCAGGGACAAACCAGCATACACAGTAACCCCAAACGTATAGTCCCTCACCACAGTGAACATCCCTCATTCACCAACTGTGCATGTCCACACAACATGACCCTCACACAAATCAACACAATCAGCACACTGAATAACCCCAAACATCAGCCTTAAGCAGTGGCTGTCAACCTTTTCCAAACTACTGTACCCCTTTCAGGAGTCTGATTTGTCTTGCATATCCCAAGTTTCACCTCAATTAAAAACTACTTGCTTACAAAATCAGACATAAAGATACAGACGTGTCACAGCACCCTGTTACTGACAAATTGCTGACTTTCTCATTTTTACCATATCATTATAAAATAAATCAATTGGAATATAAATATTGTGCTTACATTTCAGCATATAGTGTATTAGGCCTGGTCTACACTAGGGTGGGGGATTGAACTAAGGTACGCGACTTCAGCTACGTGAATAGCGTAGCTGAAGTCAAACTACCTTAGTTCGAACTTCTTACCTGTCCAGACGCCGCGGGATCGAAGTCCGCGGCTCCCCCGTCGACTCCGCCACCGCCATTCGCGGAGGTGGAGTTCCGGAGTCGACAGGAGCGCGTTCGGAGTTCGAACTATCGCGTCTAGATTAGATGCGATAGTTCGAACTCCGAGAAGTCGAACACTACGCGTCGACCCGGCAGGTAAGTATAGACCTATCCTTAGAGCAGTATAAACAAGTCATTGTATGAAATTTGAATTTGTACTGACTTCGCTAGTGCTTTTTATGTAGCCTGTTGTAAAACTAGGCAAATATCTAGATAAGTTGATGTACCCACTGGAAGACCTCTGCATATCCCCAGAGATATGTGTACCTCTGGTTGAGAACCACTGCTCTAAAGGCTAGAATGTCTGAGTCAATGTGAAACAATGGAAACAGCGACAAGTGTGGATGAGAGCTCTTTTTGCTTAGATATCACCACATTCACTGGGATTTATGATCTATTACTGCCCTGTTTTTAGATTCTCACCATTTTCAGCTTTTTTACACATTTGACTTTACAAAATTATACCTACGCAGCAGCGGCTTTCAGCTACTATTAGTTTGCTTCATGTTCATGAGGCAATAACTGTTTAGTGGGGTAAATAAAATCTGTAGCTGAATTTATATATATAAAAATTGTGTGTGTGAGAGAGGGAGAGAAAATAATGAACCCTGCAGTATACTCCATAGTAGACCAAAACACACAGTAATCTTTATTTCTTTCCAGTAATTTCTCACAACATGTCAGATGCTGTACAATCAGAACAGAATGCAGTGTCCCCCACTGAAGACTTTGCATTCTTAAAAAAATTGCAGAATACTACAATAGTCCTTGTAAGAGGAAAGTACAGTTTATTCTGTGGAAAACATGCTTAAAATTGAATAATTTAACAGTCCAGATTAAGGTTATTACCAATTAACATTGTTCTATAAATATATTGGCAATGTAAAATACAAAAAGTAAATAAATAAAGAAAATGAGAGAGAATATATATATTCACAGATAAAAGCATAAGAAACTGAAGTTAAGGTTGAGAACATGTCAGTGATTTAAGGGTACATTATGAGGATAATGTAAGTACTGCAAAACCCAGCTTTACAAACTCAGCAGATTCAAAACTAAGATTATACTTAAATGAAATTCAAATATATTAAGGTTTTGAAATGCACAAACACAAACAACCCTAACTCTGCCCTGCCGTGATGCCATGGAATAACTATACAACGATGAATGAAAAATAGTAATTGTAGTCCTAGATTACATTAACTATTTTTAAAAGACGTTAGATTTTTCTTTTATGTTCTTCTAAAGGGCAGAGTTAAGGCTGTTTGAATGCCCTAACTATGCATTTTCATAGCTTAAGGAAATTCACAGTTGCTAAGTTTAACCACAAGTTTGAATTTGCTGGGTTTGTAATGTTTACCCTGGGGGTAGATACAACTGCCCAGTCATGTTTTTATTCATACATTATTGATATGTACTCAACTTTAACTCTGCTTTAATGCAAATATTTCTAAAGCAGCACAAAGCACCCAGAGCACAGTTTCCCCCAGTTCTTGAACTCCGTGTTACCCTACTTATACACAGACCAGTTCTCTCTCCCACCTTCCCTAAAATTCCCACTGTAGACAAATGCATCCTTTCCTCCTGTGCCCCAAACTCCTATATTTCCACCCTGAATTTCCCCTGTGCCTGCTGAGTCAATCTGGAGCAGCAGGTAGTTTTTAAAAAGAAATTTGCACGGGCTGATAAATATAAATACAAAGAATTCCCCAAAACTGCCTTTTTTCAAAATGGGTGTCATCTCCTATTCTCAGTAGGAATGAAACCAAAAATGTCCTTAGCAAAGATGCCTTTTTCCCAAATGGCCACAGCTATTCTCTCATGGAGAACAATGGCAGGCAAAGCTGACTTCAGAGAAGGTGATGACCCCTGACAGTTTATGGGGGTCACCACTTTCCCTGTAGATTGCTTGCCTTCATTCTTAGTGGGAATAAGGGATTCATGGGACCCCTAAAATCCTCTTCTCACTGGTTATAATAAAATAAATATTTACGAAGTATAAATGTGTAGGCAGACTATAGCCCAGGGATTGAAAAGTCAACCTTTGTTCTGCAGTTAGGGGCATTTATATCCTTGTCTTGGTCACATTTTTTTAAAACCGTTAGACTACAGTTTTCTACTACCACCCTGAATGTTTTTGAGTTTCTAGGTCATTAAGTAATATAAATGTTACACTGTGGGCAAGGGATTTCTAGTGGCCAAATACTAATGGTAGAATATTCTAGTGTCCAAAGTGAGCAACTGTGAGAGAGCAAAGGGAGTGAGAGAGCTGCTTGCCGGAGACCTGAAGCCCAGAGCAGGCTTGCTAAATGAGCTAACTAGAGAGATCTGGTGTGGGGAGGGAACCGCAAACAGCTGATTTCTTAAAAGAGAGCTGAAGCAGTTGTTTGAAGAAGCTGACTCTGGAAAGTCTACAGGGGAATCAGCTTTAAGCAGGACAGATGCAAGCAGAACCTCAATGCAGGTCATCCCCTAAGAACTCGTAAAAAAATTGTTTGAAGAAGCTGACTCTGGAAAGTCTACAGGGGAATCAGCTTTAAGCAGGACAGATGCAAGCAGAACCTCAATGCAGGTCATCCCCTAAGAACTCGTAATAAAAGAGAATGACTCAGTGAAGGAACCCTTCGGCTTACTCAGGCTCTGAGTAAAGGGCCATGCCCTTTTGGGGGCTCTGAGTATTACTTTTAAGTTATTTTCTAAATAAACCCTTTAAGAGTGGTGATTGGACAAGCAAGTGTGTGGAGTCTTTGTAAAAGGACCTCAGGAGACTAATGGGCCACAAGAGGCTGTATGTGGGCAGCCCACTCTTAGACACTTGGTACCAACAGTGGGATCTGAACCTCCCCTCCTCCAAGAGGGGCCATGGAGGAAATTTTACAATTAATGATTCAGCAGCAACAGAATGAGAAGGAGTGAAACCATCAGTTCCAGGAGGCCTTATTAGCCACCCAGGGCTCATGCTGGAGGCCCAGCTTGCCAAACAGGACAGGCATCAGCAGTTACAGGCTGAAGTGGCCATGCTGTTTGTTTAAGGTCTGATGAGCACCCCTATGGTTTCATTTGGTGACCCCTAGTTTTTGTGTTATGAGAAGTTGTAAACAACACTACTTTCTCTACACCAATCATGATTTTGTCGACCTCAATCATATCTCCCCTTAGCCATCTCTTTTCCAAGCTGAAACTGCTAGCCAAATGGCAGAGCCCCTATGAGATCCTTTGGAAGATAGCCCCAGTCCATTATGACGTTTTCTGCTGACCAAAGCAGATCTACTATGCAAATGTGCTAAAACCCTGGAGGGCACAAGAAAACCTCTTCATCCAACCAGAAGAAGGAGATGAGGATTTAGGACCCCAGCTACTGGAATTGATTGAGGTAGGGATTAAGGGGGTCCCACTTGGTGATGGGCTGTCCCCTGGCCAGAGAAAGCAATTACAGATCCTGGGGCGGGTATACCAGGATGTATTTTACCCATTTCCAGACACACCAGATTCATATAAAAACTGGGACTCAGTCCAGTAAAAAGTCCTATCTGAAGGGGTTAAGTTCCCAATTAATATAAGAGGTCCAGGAGATGTTATAGCTTGGCATGATTGAGGAGTTGAGAAGTCCCTGGTGTAGTCTGGTATGCCTCATCCCTAACCTGGATGGGACCATTCCACTCCACATAGTCTTCTGCCAAATCAGTACGAACTCTGACTTTGACACCTACCCAATGCCCCAGTCTGCTCGATTGGCTCGGCCAGGACTGATAAATCCCTATGTTAGACTTAACAAAGGGCTATTGGTAGCTCCCTCTCCCCTGACTCCCATGTCAAGGAAACCTTCTCAACCTCCATAGGCCTTTTTCAAGTTTGTTAATATGACCTTTGGTTTGCATGGTGTTCCAGCCACTTTTCAAAGACTAATGGACCAGATATTGTGGCAGCATCAACCCTATGCAGCGGCCTACAGGGACAACATGGTAATTACAGTATTGCAGTATAGTTGTAGCTGTGTCAGTCTCTTTTTATCCTATGACTGCAGACATATTAATTGGTCACTCTCCTTTAAGTGGTATCTTAGTACAGTGGTTCTCAACCAGGGGTCCGGGGTCCCCTGGGGGGGCCACGAGCTGGTTTCAGGGGGTCCATCAAGCATAGCTGGCATTAGACTGACTAGGGCCAAGAGCAGAAAGCTGAAGCCCCACCATGCAGGACAGCAGCCCGGGACCCTGAGCACCAGTACCTGGGTCTGAAGCTGAAACCTGAGCAACTTAGCTTTACGGTGCCCCTTGTGGAGGGGACTCCAGGCAGTTGCCCTGCTTCCTACCCCATAATGCCGAGAAAAAAGAATTGTTGTGGTAGAGGTGGGCTGTGGGGTTTTTATAGCATGGTGGGGGTGGGGGCTCGGAAAGAAGAAGGTTGAGACTCTCTGCCTTAGTACATGTGGTAATTACTTATGCTAAACAATCTGTTCCATCTTGCAGTTAGCTGTGACCCTCAGAGTACCTTACCCAGACCTGCGGAAGAGCTCTGTGTGGCTCAAAAGCTTGTCTCTCTCATCAACAGAAGTTGGTCCAATAAAAGATATTACCTCTCCCACCTTGCCTGTCATAGTAATCTACAGTCAGGATGGGCCAACCCACCTCAGGAACTTAGCCAAAGTTCTTCAGGCCCTACGGCACACTAATGTAATGGCAAACGCAAAGAAATGCACAGGAGGGAAGTGGGCGACCCCTTATCTTGGGGATCTGCTGGGGAACAGTAAAGTTTACCCCTTGGTCAGAAAAGTGGAAGCTCTAGACAACATAGCCCTTCTGGAAAAAAAGCAAGTTTGGGCATTTTTTGGACTAGCAGGATATTATAGGTGATTTGTGCCCAGTAGTTCCTCACGGTTTTCATTTAAATTAATTAATTAATTAAATAAAAAGTCCCTTGCCAGGTCACCTTGTCTCCCCAATGTGACCAGGTATTCCAAGGAATTAAAAAGATGCTCTGTAACAAACCAGTACTTTTGTAGACCCAATTTTCCACAAGAATTATTTTGCACCCGGACGCCTCACGCTGGACCCTGGAAGCAGTATGGTTCCATATGTGCCACAGTTAGGAACTGCCTATTCTCTCTATGAGTAGGACACTCCTGGACTGCGAAACCTGTATTCGGACCTCAAGAAGCAGTATCAAGGCATACGCTGGGTGGACAAAGCCCGGAGCTGCTATTTGTTTGGGACTCCCTTTCTTCTTGTCACTCATCACACAGCGCTCCGATGGCGGAAGATGATGAAAGATGCAAATGCCCAGGTTACCGGTTGGTACCTTGCTTTACAGCCCTTTCCGATTTGTATAGAGTATTGTCCCGTCAGGAACTGCAAGCATGCAGACTTTCTGTCCAGGGCAGATGAAGATGGCAAGCTACACAGAGAGTGCCCTGGCTGGTCTACTCAGAGGGAGTGGGTAATGTGAGAGAGCAAAGGGCAGGAGACTTGAAGCCTGGAGCAGACTTGCTAAATCAGCTAAACAGAGACACCTGGCATGGGGAGGGAACCACAAACAGCCAGTGCTTAATTTGTGATGAAAGAGGTGCCAGGTCTCAAGCATATTTTTTACTTTCATAACTGATGCGGCAAGCCCAGATATGCCGGGGCTATGAACTGCTAAGCCTAGAGGTGCCGTGGCTTAGCCCTGGCACAAATTAAGCACTGTAAGCAGCTGATTTCTTATAAGAGAGCTGAAGCAGTTGTTTGATGAAGCTGACTCTGGGACGTCTACAATGGAGTTACCTTGGAGCAGGACAGTTGCAAGCAGATCCCCCAGGCGGATCACCCCTTAAGAACTCATAAAAAAGGAAATGACTCAATGAAGGAACACTTCTATTTACTCAGGCTCTGAGGTAAGAGCCATGCCTTGGAACAGCATTTTGGGACTCATAGTATTACTTTTAAGTTATTGTCTGAATAAACCCCAGGCCCCTATAAGGGTGGTGATTGGACAAGCAAGTGTGTGGATTCTCTGTAAAAGGGCCTGGAACAGGGAGAATAAAGGGCAGATCAGAGGCACCCTGGCCACAAGAGGGCACATGGGGGCAGCCCACTTTTCCACAGCAACCTTATAAACCTCCTTTTCCCCTACTCCCCTAGTGCTCCACACATCACTCCTGCTCCCCAAAAAAAGGAGAGAGAAAAAGATTCAGTTCAGATTCAGCCTGGAATGCCACCGCATTTCACCAGACACACAGATGAATAGATCTGAAATGAAGTACTATTTTTCCTGAGAAAATGAAGAAAATCCAATGACTGGAAATTTGGCATTACTGTCTGTGCATTGCAAAGCAATAGTTAGTTGGGTATGGAATCCACCAAAAGGAAGATTTGAAAATGATGAAATGCATTCAGACAAAAAACTAGAAAGGTGAAAAGAGGCAGGCTCCAGACTTGTGGTACCCTGATAGCAAGTGTAATAGCAAAAATGATTGTTTTGTTTCCTCAGATAGGGAGGAAGGACAGAGGATGCTGTTGTTGATTGTCTTACACAACATATATTTTTCATTCCACTCTGCAGGGATGGTTCAGTTTGCATTGTGGGTGTTCTAACCTGAAAAGTGCAAACAATTCAGCAACAGTTCAAAACAAGAATCTTGGGAAACTAACAAGACTGAGACCTGGCTAGGATCAAGTCTTATCGCTTTAATATCTGATTCATCCTCTTTTGAGGTGATTGTATGCTGCACTTGCTTAGAGACTGACTCAGTGGGTTTATTTCTCCATCTCCAGTGACAGTAATATGGTCCTGTGATTCTAAATGTAGTTGATGTTAACTCATTGGCTCAGCATGAAGACTGTTAGACAAAGGATATCAATAGCTATTAAAACCTCTCATTCCAAGAGTAGCCAGTAGCTGCAGCATTTACAATAGTGCAAGGCAAACCTTGAATTGCACTGTGATAATTTCATAAGTGTTTAAACAATTAAACACTTCAATCACTTGTATTCTCAATTGTTTGTAAAATACATTACGAAGTTACTGTGGAAACAATTAAGAGATAGGGCTTCTGCTTGTCTGAGATCCTGGTATTATACTTTTTATCTCAGCTAATTATGTGGCCTCTATTACCATAATATCTGAGCACCTCACAATCTTTACTGTAGTTATATTGCATTACCCTCGTGAAGTAGGAAAGTTCTATTATTCCCATCATGAGAGAAGCAATGGGGCCAGAGCAGCCATAGAGCCACAGGCCTGTGAGGCACATGGACATCCCAGGATATCCCTTAGGGCTAGAGGGTGGATCCCATGGCCTATTTCATGGCCAGACCTTCCTCTCATCCAGGTAAGATGATAAGGAAGGAGCTCTGTGTTCTGTCCATCCAGCATGAGTTGGCCCCATATTCCACACCCAGGATGCGCCACTGAGTGGCGGAAGTATCATACAGTTGGATTTCCTTAGCTTGCAAATCTGGCTATGTCATCCCTCTTAGCTTCCATTTTAACTGAAATGAGGATATGGTGTCTGACGTTGGCTGGTTTGCTGGCAATGCCGAGATGCTTGCCCTTTTTAAATTGTCATCTACCTGTAACATGAGTAACTTTTATTTGTGGTTCCTAAAAAACACTGTAACCCCCACTTGTAGTTTGGCAGCTTCTGGAACTCTGGGCTGAGTCTCTAGAGTATCCTAGCCTATGGAATATAGCAATAATGGCTACAAGAACTCTCTGACATCATTTCCCAGCATGCATGGAGTCAGGGGTAGGGACAGAATGGATTAGAATATCCTGCTGGGGCTAGTAGGAAGGCCAGTGATGAGCCAGGACTGCTCAGCCTGACTCAGAAACAGAGAAATTAGTTTTAGTGTCAGTTCTGAGCTTTGAGTTTTGGAACTGAGAGAGAAGCAGAACAGATCAGAGAGTCTCTGATTAATTCCCACTCCCTACAAAGTAGGGTGACCAGACAGCAAATGTGAAAAATCAGGACGGGGTGGGGGGTAATAGGACCCTATCTAAGAAAAAGACCCAAAAATTGGGACTGACACTATAAAATCGGGACATCTAGTCACCCTACTACAAAGGGAGTAGGGTCTAATGCATGGGTCGGGCAGTTCAAGGCCTGTGGAAACAAGCATCCAGAGTGGCAGATATGTTATGCTGTCATTTTGGCGTGTGTCATTCCATTGCTGGGGTTTGTATTGATGTACTCCACTGTTTCTTGTGTAGTGGGTTTTACTTCTTGCTGGCAGTGGTAGCATTATTCATTTTCCCAAGGGACACACACCTTGTGTTTTGGCTCAGTGAGGAGTCACCTTGGGTGGAGGCACCAGGCATCACAAAAATTGACCCAGGACCCAACCCAGGCATGGAGAGGGGAGAAGCCACTCCAAGTATCAAGCACCATGGTGGAGGTTTGAGCTGGCCCTCAGGAGAGAGACTACCCCCAATAGGGTGACTGGACAACAAAATGGCAGATGAAATTCAATGCTGAAAAATGCAAAGTAATGCACATTGGAAAACATAATCCCAACTATACATATAAAATGATGGAGTCTAAATTAGCTGTTACCACTCAAGAAAGAGATCTTGGAGTCATGGTGGATAGTTCTCTGAAAACATTCACTTAATGTGCAGCAGCAGTTAAAAAGCAAACAGTATGTTGGGAATCATTAAGAAAGAGATAGATAAGAAGACAGAAAATAACATATTGCCTCTACATAAATCTATGGTATGTCTACATCTTGAATGCTGTGTGCAGATGTGGTCACTCTATCTCAAAAAAATATATGTTGGAATTGGAAAAGGTTCAGAAAAGGGCAACAAAAATGATTAAGGGTATGGAACAGCTTCCGTATGAGGAGAGATTAATAACTGGGACTTTTCAGCTTGGAAAAGAGACAACTAAGGTGGGATATGATTGAGGTCTATAAAATCATGACTAGTGTGGAGAAAGTAAATAAGGAAGTGTTACTCACGCCTCATAACACAAGAAATGAAATTAATAGGCAGCAGGTTTAAAACAAAATGAAGTATTTCTCCCCACAGCGTCCAGTCAACCTGTGGAACTTTTTGCCAGAGGATGTTGTGAAGGCCAAGACTATAATAGGGTTCAAGAAAGAACTACCTAAATTCATGGAGTATAGGTCTATCAATGGCTGTTAGCCAGGATGAGCAGGGATGGTGTCCCCAATCTCTGTTTGCCAGAATCTGGAATGGGCAACAAGGGATGGATCACCTGGTGATTACCTGTTCTGTTCATTCTTTCTGGGGCACCTGGCATTGGCCACTGTCAGAAGACAGGATACTGATCTAGCTGGATCTTTGGTCTAATGCAGTACGACCGTTCTTATGTTCTCATGTACCCCACTTCTGCTGTAATATGCTTACTAGAATATAGTGGACGATAGAAATTCCAGTTCACAAAGGATTTCAAAATTTGTTTTTAATTCAATTTGGAGTGAAATCCCCAAAAAACTTCTAAATTTTTCATAAATGAAAATTCTGGAAAAAAAGTCATTTTGATTCAATTTAAATGTTTCCTTTTGATTTTGACTTTATTTTATGTCATGATAGTATGATGCAAAATTTAAAAAAAAATAGAATTGAAGACTAATTTCAACATGAAAAATCAAAATGTTTCATTCTGAAAATGAACTTTTTTCTGCTTTTTCTCCTAAATTACATTTCCATTAAATTGAGATCAAGTGTTTATATTTTGACAGAGCAGCATTTTCCAATGGAAAACTATTCCATTATCATTTTTCTGACCAGCTCTACTGCTTATAACTATTAAGCATATATCTCTAAACATGAATATGTGTCAACCACTTATTAAATAGTGTATGGCTTCTTTAGTTTTAATTAACCTGGTATTTCTAATACCAACCAGTATTTGTGTGCGGCATATTTGTATTGTAAAATTAATACAGAGCAAATAGTGGTTGCCATTTAAGCTCTCTTTCCTTTTAACTCATAATTCATAACAAAGCTTAAAGAGAAGGATAAGTGGTTACCTGATTACAGTCTATATGTAACTACATGGGGAACAAATATTGAATAATGGGGTCTTCTATCTAGCAGAGAAAGGTATAACATGATCCAGTGGATGAAAGTTGAAGCTAGACAAATTCAGACAGGAAATAAGGTGTGCATTTTTAACAGTGAAAGTGATTAACCATTGAAACAATTTACCCAGGTCATGGATTCTCAATCAGTGACAATTTTTAAATCAAGATTGGATGTTGTTCTCATAGATACACTCCATAAAATATTGAGGGAAGTTCTATAGCCTGTGTTAGGAGGAGGTTCACAGTGGTCCATTTTGGTCTGAAAACCTATGGATCTATAAAAAGTCAGTTTTAGGGGTATCTCAGCATTATGAGTAACAACAATATTTTCTCAAATTGACTTTGTCTTACTAATTAAAGACTTGTTTTACTGTGCTTGTATAACATATAAGGGAAACAGACATAGTGATCTAGTGGACAGGATATTAAGTTGCAAGTTAAGAGACACTGGCCTGCTGTGTAACCTTTGGCAAGTCACTTCACTTATCTGTGCCTCTGTCTCTCACCATATGTTTCTAAAAGGCATAGCTCAGTGAGGCCCTCACCTTTCCTGGAGCTCTAGGAGCGACAAATAATTACCTCTAAATGGATAGTTTGTAAAAGTCACGAGTTAATAAATAATACACAAAATGTGTGTGCTGTCCTCATTGTCCTTAATTGTAGCTGGTATAGAACAAAAGATTTGACCTAAGCACTTAAAATTTTGTAGACTACCTGGTGGAGGTTTTCATGTGAAAAATGAGTGTCCATTTACACACATCACCACCTGCATTGTGCACTCAGGGAAGACAGTCAGTTACAGATTCATCTAGCAGCCTTTGTATGTACATTCAGTATATTTTTGGCAGGTGCCAGTGAGCATCTGCCCTTTGAAAATATGGACTTTCCTGATTAGTGATTTATTCACATGCCTAGTGCTGAGGTACTCAAAAGTGAATGAATGCCATTCACCAGCGCCAGATGAAGGGTTATCATCTTCCTCAGTCATAGTACATGCTCCCTGAAATCACAATGGCTGCATCGCATTTGAATCTCTTGAATAATTTGTCCACAATACCTGTTTACTCTTCCCCCGGCCTATGCCCCCAATGCACTAGATTGTGTTTCTCCTGTCTGAGGCTTTTTAAATCAAAGCTTGCCTCAGTTTCTTACTTTTCTCTAGATCCCTTTGTGGTATTACCCTATCCTCATTGCTAGTTACAACGCTTGTAGTTGAATATCATTTTCCAATTTAATGAATGTGACAATTATCCCCCTTTTCCAGCTAAGTAACAAGGACGTTAAATAAGGTTCTGATCCAAAATGCATTGAAGCCAATTAAAAGACTCGCATTGATTTCAAAGGGCTTCCGTTTAAGCCCAAAGAGCGAACCCACCACCAGTCCCTGCAGTACCCCACTGGGATACCAGTCTTCTACTCATAACATTGCTATTTAAATGTAACCTCTTGATTTTGGTCCATGTGACATACCACTCACATATAAGCTAATCTGAATCATTTTTTTTTAATTTTCAATCATTTTCATAACAAGACACATTTTTATTCATTTTAAATATTTTAAGGGCAGATACTTTGCTTTAATTAAAGGTATAACAGTTCTGTAGAACTCTGAGGAATACCACAGTTACAGGAAAAAATAATACGATAACATGACATGAAAATTTTTATTAAAATGTAATAATCTAATTTTCCCGCAGCTCTGGCCAAGAGAAGGTGCACGCAGGAATGCAGCAGGGAAACTCCCTTCTACCACAGGGGCACCTGTTCCAACCCCCACAAAGTGAACACCCCTCACACACTGGAAGAGTACAATGAACATTGGAAAGGGAAATATTTACTCACAGAGGGATGAATGGAAAAAAAAACAATAGGGGGAAAGATGTGGGAGCGGTAAAACAAGGTTACATTCAACACAAGAGCCCACAGGCCCAGTAGTACGACAGTCTGGAAGGGCAGACCCCGTGCAATGCACCTGCACTCAGAGTTCAGGAGTCCTGGGCAGAGTTCCAGTCCAGTGGTGAGTCTTGGGTGCTCCTGGTTTTCTTCAGGGCCAGCAAACTTTCCCCCAACAAACCACTCCAGTGCCCTCTCCTGCTGCTCTCTGCAAAGCCACAGAGCGCGACAACCTCCCCACTTAACTATCTACAACCTCCCCCATTATTCACAATGCAAAGTCACAAGCCCCATTATTCACGGCCCCATACAGCTCTGGGCAGCAGTGATACTGGGTCCAGTTATGGTTTGTCCTTCTCGGGTGATTCCTCCCCACAGTGCTCCTCCTGACTTCAGTCCCGGGGCAACCCTGGTTGGCCGATCTGTCCTTTCCAGGCTTCAGGCAGATTCTCAGCTGCTTCACTCTGTGAGGGCCTGCTTGCTGTAGCACTTCTGTCTGGAGTTCCAGACACTCATCCTGTTCCTCCCCCTCTCCCCCTACTGCCAAAAAACCCAGCACTTCCTCTTCCTGGAACAATCAGGACTTCCTCACCCTCAGGGCAATTTTTTAAAGGGGCCAAACTCTCTGAATCCCAAAGAGATTACAAAGGGGGTATCCTGAAGATGTCTGAAGGACTCTAATTTTTATGAGCCTCCCTGCTTCCACTCATTTAACAATAATACCTGGTGTTTTCCATCAGTAGATCTCAAAGCACTTTACAAAGGAATTAAGTATCATCACCCCCATTTTACAGATGGGGAAAACTGAGGCACGGAGTGGTGAAGTGACTTTCTGAGGTCATCCAGCAGGTCCACGGCAGAGCTGGGACCAGGTCTCCTTGAGTCTCAGTCCATTGTACCACACTGGCTCACTCTCCCACCATAACCTGTCTGTCTGAAATATATTAGTTGGAGTAGCATTGGTTAATTGGTTTATAAAATGGAACTAAATGTTTTAGCAGGTTCTGAGGAAAGAGAGAGAGAGAGAGAGAGAGAAATTGGTTGGGATAAAACAAGAATACTATTTCTGCCAGCCTAACCACTCCTCGTCAGAAGCCATTTTTACACTGATGTTACCAGCCTTAAGTCCCATGCCTGATCCTTTATCATCTGAGTTGTAATAGTTTAATTTCTACTGAAATCTCTTCAAGACTGGAGTCCTTATTTTCCTGCATGTTTGAAAAGGACCATCACTCCAGTGACATTTGTATATGAATCGTGTAGCCCAAAGCTCAAATTGAATCCACCCACACAAATTGTTATTTGATGCTCAAAAATTAGACACTCCCTCCTCCCCCCATTATTTTTCATTTTTGTATGGTTCTACCAAAAAAAGAAAGCCCTAAATAGCGCAATAGAGCCTGTTTTCTCAAACGTTTTTTGCCCGGTTCTACTGACTCTAAAAGTTCACATAGTTTGGATAATCCTCATGACACTCTGGATATTTGGGTGCTTATGAAAAGTGAAACTCAACATCTGTTTGAATTTCTCATATCAAACACCTTCCTATAGCATCAGCAAAAATCCAGATTCCTGAGTTATCGGAGTTTTATATGGTGAAGGCTCTCAGCCCATCAAAATGACTACAAATTTCACTACTGTCAAATTATTTCTTGCTGAATAAGACCTTAGTATTAGCTTCAGGGATTCTTCCTTCAGTTTAACATTTCCTTCCCTATTTCTAGCTAAGGTATCCTTTATAGAATCATAGAAATGTAGGGCTGGAAGGACCTCAAGAAGTCATCATGTCCGGTCCCCTTCACTGAGGCAAGATCAAGTTGTAACCTTTCTGCCAAGTAGAGTCGGCAGCAACAAATGCTGTGTTCAATATCTAGGGGTTCCTCTTTAACAGTACAACACAAATCTGTCTCAAGCCCCAACCCAGTAATATGGGAAAATTACACACCATCCCCTGGGTCCAATACTTCCCCTCACGCAAGCATAGTGTCTGTGTGAGGAAAGAAACTTTTTAATAAAAAGGAGGAAAGTAACCCAGTATTAATTTGGGAAAACTCCGCAAGCATAAGCATAAGATCAAGATCAAATACCCACCCCAGAGTACATTGGGCAGTATCTTTTGCCTCAGGTTCTTAAGTCCAAAAAACAAAAGTTGCTTTAATGTGCCCCTTCCTTCTCCCTCCACTGTTGTTGTCCTTTGTCAGTGGAGACACAAGAGTTCAGAGCTGCTTTTGTGTGAGTTCACCGGAAGGCACTTTGCACATTCCTCCAGCCACTCACCACTCACTCCAGCCACGCTCCACACTCCAGTGAACATAAAAACATAAAAAGGCCATACTGGGTCAGACTAAAGGTCCATCCAGCCCTTCTGACAGTAACCAATGCCAGGTGCCCCAGAGGGAATAAACAACAGGTAATCATCAAGTGATCCATCCCCTGTCACCCATTCCCAGCTTCTGGCAAACAGAGGCTAGGGACACCATCTCTGCCCATCCTGGCTAATAGCCATTGATGGACCTACCCTCCATGAACTTACATAGTTTTTTTTTTTAACTCTGTTATAATCTTGGCCTTCACATCCTCTGGCAAGGAGTTCCACAGATTGACTGTGTGTTGTGTGAAAAAAAATACTTGCTTTTTTTTTTGTTTTAAACCTGCTGCCTATTAATTGCATTTGGTGACCCCTAGTTCTTGTGTTATGAGAAGGAGTAAATAACACTTCCTTATTTACTTTCTTCACACCAGTCATGATTTTATAGACTTCTATCATGTCCCCTCGTAGTCGTCTCTTTTCAAAGTCCTGGTCTTATTAATCTCTCCTCATATGGCAGCTGTTCCATACCCCTAATCATTTTTGTTGCCCTTTTCTGAACCTTTTTTTTTTCAATTCCAATATATCTTTTTTGGGATGGGGTGACCACATCTGCACGCAGCATTCAAGATGTGGGCGTACCATGCATTTATCTAGAGGCAATATGATATTTTCTTAAAGATTCCCAACATTCTGATCACTTTTTTGACTGCTGCTGCACATTGAGTGGATGTTTTCAGAGAATTATTCACAATGACTCCAAGATCTTTCTTGAGTGGTAACAGCTTATTTAGACCCCCTCATTTTATATGTGTAGTTGGGATTATATTTTCCAGTGTGCATTACTTTGCATTTATCAACATTGAATTTCATCTGCCATCTTGTTTCCCTGTCACCCAGTTTTGAGAGATCCTTCTGTAGCTCTTTGCAGTCTGCTTGGGACTTAACTATCTTGAGTAGCTTTATATCATCTTCAAATTTTGCCACCCCACTGTTTACCCCTTTTCCCATATCATTTATGAATATGTTGAATAGGACTGGCCTCAATACAAACACCTGGGGGACACCACTGTTTACCTCTCTCCCTTCTGAAAACTGACCATTGATTCCTACCCTTTGTTTCCTATCTTTTAACCAGTTGCCAATCCATTAGAGGACCTTCCCTCTTATTCCATGACATTTACTTTGCCTAAGAGCCTTTGGTGAGGGACCATGTCAAAAGCTTTCTGAAAAATCTAAATACACTATATCCACTGGATCCTCGTTGTCCACATGCTTGTTGACCCCATCAAAGACATGGAGAACAATTGCTCTCTGTCCCCTTTACAACAGCCTTTAACATATTTGAAGACCCTTATCAGGTCCCTGCCCTCAGTCTTCTTTTCTCAAGACTAAACATTCCCAGTCTTTTTAACCCTTCCTCACTGGTCAGATTTTCTAAATCTTTTGAGGCCTCACTGGTGTCAAGTAGCTGCATCACATTGTTGACTCATATTCAATTTGGTTCACTATAACACCCAGAGCCTTTTCAACAGTACTATCATCTAGCCAGTTATTCCCCAGTTAGTAGCTATCACTCAAGAAAAAGATAGAGTCAATAGTTTTCTATAAACATCCGCTCAATGTGCAGCAACAATCAAAAAAGTTAACAGAATGTTAGGAATCATTAGGAATGGGATAGATAATATAACAGAAAATATCATGCTGGCACTACATCAATCCATGGTACCCCATTCCTTCTATGCTGCATTCAGTTCTGGTCATCCCATCTCAAAAAAGATGTATTAGAATTGGAAAAGGTCCAGAGAAGGGCAATGAAAATGATTAGGGGCATGGAACAGCATCCGTAGAGGAGAGATTGTAAACACTAGCACTGTTCATCTTACAAAAGAGGCAACTGAGGAATATCATAGCGGTCTAGAAAATCATGAATGATATGGTTAAAATGAATAAGGAAGTGTTATTTACCCCTTCATGTAACACAAAAACTAGGAGACCCTATGAAATTAATAGGCAGCAGGTTTAAACAAACATAAGGAAATATTTCTTTACACAATGCACAAACTATGGAACTCATTGCCATAGGATGTTCTGAAAGCCAAAAGTATAAGTGAGTTAAAAAAAATTACACAAGTTCATGGAGGATAGGTCCATCAATGGCTATTATCCAAGATGGTCAGTGATGTAAACCCATGCTATGGGTGTCCCTAAACCTCCAACTGCCAGAAGCATCTGACACTAGCAACTGTCTGAGATGGGATACTGGGCTAGATGGACCAGTGGTCTGACCCAGTCTTTTGTTCTTAATCAACACTTTCCAATGGAAAAACATTGTCAGAAATTTTACAACCAGATGTAGTCTTAACCATGAAAACTCCACATTCATACAATGGAAGAATGTATTTGTTTTAAATAGTTTCACCTGATTTGGAGCAACTTTGATCATGTATGCAGGGGCGGCTCTAGGTATTTTGCCGCCCCAAGCACGGCAGGCAGGCTGCCTTCGGCAGCTTGCCTGTGGGAGGTCTCTGGTCCCGCGGATTCGGCAGCACACCTGCGGGAGGTCCACCGAAGCCGTGGGACTAGTGGACCCTCCGCAGGCAAGCCGCCGAAGGCAACCTGCCTGCCGCCCTCGCGGCGACCAGCAGAGTGCCCCCCGTGGCTTGCCGCCTCAGGCACGCGCTTGGTTTGCTGGTGCCTGGAGCTGCCCCTGCATGTATGTCAGCAACCGGGGTGTGGATGGTCAAATCCAATGGTTGTAGCAGTGGTATTCATGTCTAGTGGGCTGAGCAAGAGTCAGGACCCAGATGTCAAGACAAAGGGAGAAGCCAGGAGTCAAGCCAAGAGAAAGACCCCAAGGTAAGGAGCAGGGTTGGAGCAGACCAGAGCTGGACAGGATCAATGTTTGCACAAGAACAATCACATCTGTATTGGCCACCTGCTTGTCATGATGGAGGGTGGCCAGATCAAACCTGAGGGTCATGAAATGCCTGGAGTGACATGAGCTGCTGCTGTGGGGTGAGTGTGGGATGGGTTCACTCTGTAACCCCCTACCCCTGGGGTATTCCCTCAGTGTTTTTACGTTCTCTCTGTCTCTCCCTCTATGTAATGGTGAATCTTCCAAAAAGACAAAATGCAGTTGGTGGATCATCTTAGTAAAAAGTTTGGGAACCACTGTCTTAATAAGTTCATATTTAGTTTTTAGATAGAGCTGTGAACTATAATCACAAGGGAAAAAACCTCTCACTTCCCTTTGTCTGTCTGTCTCATCCTGCAATCCAAGCAGAGCTCCACATATGTAAATTCAATTCCAGAAAACGGTTCAGTGATTCTAATCTCTTCAGGCAAGGGACCTATCTTATTTGTCTGCAAAGCACACAGCACATTTTTGGGTGCTATAAAAGCCCAAACAAACAACATGTGGTGAAATGGAACTGGTATCTGTTGCTGCAGTATTGTCACAAAAAATGTATCTGGGCTGGTTTCAACAGATTACCAGAAGACACTGACCTGGGGGGCAGTTGGCAGGTATATTAGTGGAATGCCAAACAGGTGCTGCAAGACTTTTGAAGCAAGAGAGATTGGCTCCAGAATGAAATTTCCTGAACAAGCTGGATAGTGCAAACTGTTCAACTCCTCACCCAGACACAGTGATGTCAGTAGAGTTGCAGGGGGATGGAACTGAGGCCAGAATTTGTCCTTCAGTTTTATCTCAGTTTGAACGAGCCAATACTGGGCAAAGCTGAGGCTCTCCCTGCGTCCGGCTCCCTGCGGCCGAGGCTGTGTGCTCCGCAGTGGCTGTAATAATTTTTTTTGAAGGGTGGTGAAGCACTGGAATGGGTTACCTAGGGAAGTGGTGGAATCTCCTTCCTTAGAGGTTTTTAACATCAGGCTTGACCAAGCCCTGTCTGGGATGATTTAGTTGGGGATTGGTCCTGCTTTGAGCAGGGGGTTGGACTAGATGGCCTCCTGAGGTCCCTTCCAACCCTGATATTCTATGATTCCATGAATACAATGTTAAACATTTTGCTACAGCAGGAAGAGAGACTCTTTAAGGGCTTGTCTACATAAAATATGACAGTGGCACCGCTGCGCTGCTATAGCACTTCATAGAAGCATAGAATATCAGGGTTGGAAGGGACCTCAGGAGGTCATCTAGTCCAACCCCCTGCTCAAAGCAGGACCAATCCCCAACTAAATCATTCCAGCCAGGGCTTTGTCAAGCTGGGCCTTAAAAACCTCTAAGGGTGGAGATTCCACCAACTCCCTAGGTAACCCATTCCGGTGCTTCACCACCCTCCTAGTGAAATAGTGTTTCCTAATATCCAACCTAGACCTCCCCCACTGCAACTTGAGACCATTGCTCCTTGTTCTGTCATCTGTTACCACTGAGAACAGCCAAGCTCCATCCTCCTTGGAACCCCCCTTCAGGTAGTTGAAGTCAAATCCCCCTCTCCTTCTCTTCTGCAGACTAAACAAGCCCAGTTCCCTCAGCCTTTCCTCATAAATCAACTGCCCCAGCCCCCTAATAATTTTGGTGCCCTCCGCTGGACTCTCTCCAATTTCTCCACATCCTTTCTGTAGCGGCGGTCCAAAAACTGGACGCCATACTCCAGATGTGACCTCACCAGTGCCTAATAGAGGGGAATAATCATTTCCCTTTATCTGCTGGCAACGCTACTACTAATGCAGCCCCATATGCCATTAGCCTTCTTGGCAACAAGGGCACACTGTTGACTCATATCCTGCTTCTCGTCCACTGTAATCCCCAGGTCCTTTTCTGCAGAACTGCCGCTTAGCCAGTTGGTCCCCAATCTGTAGCACTGCATGGGATTCTTCCATCCTAAGTGCAGGACTCTGCACTTGTCCTTGTTGAACCTCATCAGATTTCTTTTGGCCCAATCTGCCAATTTGTATAGGTCACTCTGGACCCTATCCCTACACTCCAGCATATCTACCTCTCTCCCCAGCTTAGTGTCATCCACGAACTTGCTGAGGGTGCAATTCATCCCATCATCCAGATCATTAATGAAGATGTTGAACAAAACCGGTTCTAGGACCGACCCCTGGGGCACTCCACTTGATATCGACTGCCAACTAGACATCGAGCCATTGATCACTACCCGTTGAGCCCAATGATCTAGCCAGCTTTCTATCCACCTTATAGTCCATTCATCCAATCCATACTTCTTTAACTTGTTGGCAAGAATACTGTAGGAGACCATATCAAAAGCTTTGCTAAAGTCAAGGTATAATCAATGTAGATGCTATCTACACAGATGGGAGTGATTCTCCTGTCAGCATAGGTAATCTTCTTCCCGAAGATGCAGCAGTGAGGTCAACCCTAGCTTTGTCTAAATGGGGACGTAGATTGGCTTAACTACACCACTTGGGTGTGGATTTTTCACACCTCTGACTGATGTAGGTGAACTGACCTAATTTTCTAGTGTAGACCATTCCTAAGTGACCAGGAGAGGTTTCTTCTAATGCAAATTATTATCTGATTACTTAAAGTTCTTAGATTGCTACAGCAAATAGAGAAGATAGTTTAAAAAGCGGAGGGGAATCAGTGCATGTTTACAAATTATCCCAGTGTGTGATTCCTAGTTACAGTATGGATATCTTAATTATCCAATAAATACACAGTGTGTACTTTAAAAGTACTTTACAAGAGTTATTGAGTGTTTTGTGCCTCACTGTTGCACATTAGTAAATGAATTAATAGTGCATTTTTAAAAAACTGTGTGCAATAAATACACCTTAGGATATATTTTTGTTATGGAATGGTATATTGGGATCTTCGTATTTCATTACACAGTATCTTTTATCTTCCAATACTGTCCCATCTAGAGAGACATTTTTCTCCAATGTGTCAGTAAGTATAAACTCTGCTTACAATTTGTATTCATAATGATTATGTTTGTAATGTTATGTTTGCTTATAATGCAGTGTGCCGGAGCTTTTAAAAAGATGGCTGTGCCTTGAAGGAACTTCAATAATTATGTAAAAGCCCTGAAATAAAACAGTTAAGGGAGCCATTCATGTTATTAATAATTCAACATAAGCATCTCTGGACAAGAGAATGAGAGACAGCAGTTGATTTCTAAGAAGCTATATCTTGTCCTTGGTGGACACAATGGAAAAAATAGTGTATGTGCCCCGCCCCCAAAAAAGCAGTAAGCACAACTGGCATGACTAACAATGGTGCCAAATATGATAAACAGAACAGTTATGTAGATATATATAAGAAAATAAGTTAAAAAACAATGTTTTGAATGATACTTTAACATAGGGATGTTACATAAAAAATACATTGATTTTTGATAATCCTAGGGAAGTTAGCCTTGACATGCAGGACTGAAAACATTTATTCATCAAAGTCATCATTAGTGTTGTCTCCATCTCCATTCTAGAGAAGTCACGCTGATCCTCATGCACGCCGCACTCACACATCTCTGTACCAAGCTACCTGCTGGTCAAATATTTGCAGGGTGGTTAGCCTCTCATGTTTGTATGTGAGCATTTGATTGGCTAAAGGATTGATTCTGGAATGCATGTTAATTTACACATAACTGGTGTGATCAGTTCTTCCTCCAAAAACCAATCCAGGCCCGATAGGGTAGTTTTGGATGAGCTCAGTCATCCTGGAGCCATTCTATTCCTTGCTAATTTGCCCTCTTGTTAGAAAGTATAAACGCACCCCTTGTCAATGGCAATTTTCTCCATTAATCTTCTTCTTGGAAAATATCTACCAAGGTAGCTTTGCAAGTGTTGTAATGTCGGTCTTCTAATGGTAAATTTGGCATACACTCCAGTGCATTTATGATCTCATCAGTGATTGCCTGAGCCATTCTGAGCACCTTCAGTGCAAGGAGAGAGTCTTCAGAGGCTGAATCAAATGCCTTCCAGTAATGTCTTTTCAGCCAACCTTCCAGCCGTGTCACACCCTGAAAGGGTGTGGAAACCTGGTAGTGGTCTGGCTTTTAATGGTCTGAGTGATAGGAACACATCTGTGAGGGACATACCACGATTCTGTTCTTCAGCAGCAAGCATGGACTCTTGAGGAGGTCTTCAGTAGCATCTCACAAGAGAGCACTGGAACATATGTGCTTTGTGCAAAACTCTGGAGTTGAATAGCACTTTCCTGTGACATTGATGGCATGTATGATAACTTTAGTGTCAGTCTCCTCATGAGAACTACAAAGAAACTCCACTGAACAGTGTGAGGCAATAGCTTCATTACGCCCTGTGACGATGAAGTTCTTCAAGCAATTATTTGTATGCTAGAGAGTTTTTTCCTGCAAGGTATGCAGTTAACTCATCCTTTTTATGAGTATGAGACAGTAGCCTTTTCATTGTGACAATGGAGATATTTGTGGAGTCAGTAATTTTGAATTGTACAGATGCAATGCCATGGAGTCTCTTGCTTGGAAAGTGGGTGAGTCAGGAAGTTAGGAAGCTCCTTCAGGAACAATTATTTGCTGGTCCAGACAGCAGTTGAGACTGGGACTGGTCTCCACTAATATGCTCCTGATAGCAGACCATAACAATTGCGTAAGCAGGGTCTGAATGAACTCTCCCCAACAGCTAGTGATGAGCTGGAGGAAAAGACTTCAGGAGCAGACCATGTCTGCATAAACAGGCCTGCTTTGCCTAGGTGCAGAGCAGATGGAATTGCTTCACCAAAACGATCAGTTTGGGCAGATTTGGTTGCAAATCACTCTAGTATTTGAATGAAGGGGTAATGAAGTGTTGCTATCCTTATTGTGTGTGTAAAGGGCAGCAGAACTGTGAGTGGCATGCCCTGATTGAGGGGGACACTTTAAACTGAACCTCATTTGCTTATCAGTGGGTAGAGATGCCAAATCCTAGTGAAGAGGGTAGTGGGTGGGGATAGGTGTTCCTACCTGGTGGTGTGGACTCCAGTCAAAGGGTCCTAGACCCTCTTTGACCTGCTTCTCACCAGTATTTAATGATGGAGTTGATCAGACTCAACTAAGAGTCCTTGTTTCTGGTTGGTATTTGTAGAGCTGGTCTAGGACCTAAGACATAAACCTTGTGTGGAGACAGTTGAACACAGAGACTATACTGGCTGTGAAGTGGTTCCCCATTATCTTCTGAAGTCACTGAAAGCTGGGTTAAGTGGTCAAACCTCAGAACATGATACCATGGGAACACTAGGCAGCAGCAGCCAGTGACAGCAGAGAGAGAACAGTCAGTGGTGACCAGCAGCAGCAGAGAACAGTGGCTGAGAGACAGCTGCAACAGAGGCATTGCTCAACACCATACCCCCCAGGGATGGGAGCTGAACCCCTGTGAACGCACCTCTGAACTCTGGGTCTTTACAAACCAAGGACAGCCTACTGTGAGTGGGATGCAGTAGAGGGAGAAGCGAGCAGTAGATTAAAGGAACACTCATTTGTCGGACTTTCTCATGAACATGCTTGTGTTTTCCCAAATTAATGTTTTTCCCTTTTATCAATAGCTCTTTTGTTATACACAGACTCAGTGCTTGTGAGAGGGGAAGTACTGCTTCTTAGAAACACCCTGGGGTGGTGTCAAGTTTTCCCAGATTATTGGGTTGAGGGCTTGAGCCAATTCTGTTTTGTGTTGTTAAGAGGAATCCCTAGATACTGAACCTGACACCATCTGGCAGTAGGGTTACAATAGCATGAACAATACCTTTGCCATGTGTTGTTTCTTCAAGGAAGTCCAAGTTATCGGCAACACAAAATATAAACATACCCGTGACAAGGTCTGAGGAAATGTACAACCCTTCATTCAGTTCCATGTAGCAAAGAACCTCATTTGCCATTGTGGTTTCCAGGTGGAGTACTTCACTGTAGTCAGTGGAGGAGCCGCTGCTGTGCAAAAGCTGCACAAGGAAATTGCTACGGTTTTGGAATTAATTGTTAAACCAACAGACACTTGTGGTGGTAGATTACACATACACCATGCAGTTGTCATATATGTGTTAGAAACCTGCTTTTCACTGAAACACTTGTATATCAGGCTTTGAGATAAAATAGCAGCTTTCTGCAACACTTGCTTTCTATCATACTTGCTGGTTCTGAAGTCACTGCAACCACCAATGCACCACTTAAAGTAGTAGTACAGGTCATGCAATATTATTTTTTCAGCTTTGGCATCAGCTACGGATCCCTGAAACTCTCACATACTGCACAGTAAAATGCTTTTTCATACAAATTTAGCAGCTGCAAACAGTCTTCATTTTAGTCAAAGAATTGGTGCTTTCTTCCACTTTTGATAGCACCATGTCTTTCGCAGCTTTTAAGGATATGCACTGTGATTTATTTGTGCAGATAGCATTGCTAAAACCTACAGCCATGTCCCACAATTCATCTGCAGTAGGTGTTTTAAGAGTCTTTCTGCTGAGCATTTGTTCCTCTTCAATACCGTTCAAAGCACATATTTCTCTGTACTTAGACTCTGCATTGGCCATCGCCACTTTCCCATCCATTAGAGCTTCTGCGAGGCAACTCATGAACTCCAGCTGAGTTGCACAGTTTGCAGTAGTAAAATCAGTATTTGTTTCTTTTGCTTTTACCTTTTGACACAACACATTACAGCCATTCTTGGTGTAGCACTTGCTGTGTTACACAATGTAGTATATGTGGACGTCTTTTGGGTCAATGCACCTGTCATAGGTCTCACCCCCACTTGGAGCTGTTGGGTTCCAATGTGGGGACCTGCACTGGTTTCCCTCTAAACTAAAATCCTAGTTTAGATTTACTACGCTGCCACCAATCAGTTTTCTAAGTGTCTGATACACTGCCCGTTCCCCCAACTTTCTCTGGGGTACACAGATTCAATTTCCCTGAATCTCTACACACACGGAAGCAGCCCACTTCCCCCCTCCCTCTCTCCTAGCCACTCTGGAGAGATATACACCGAGTCAAATCCTTGACTCAACACAAAGAGGGACTTACCTCCCCCTCCCCTTCCCTAGTCCTGGGAAGAGATACCTGATTCAAACTGCTTGAATCAAACCCAGGAGGAACTTTCTCTTCCCCCCTCCCCTTCCCCTGAATTTCCACAAGAGAAGGAATTAACCAAGTCCAAAGAAAAGAAAAGAATTTATTAAAGAATAAAAAGAAAAGTCACTGTCTCTGTAATCAAGATGAAACAATACAGGGTCTAAACTTATCAATCTCTGGAGAGAATTCTCCCTCCCTTCTTTCTCAGTAAAAGCAATCACAGTACAGACTTAAAGAAATTCTATAGCAAGACACAGAATTGCAAATACAGAAATAAAAGTATAAGAATACTAGTTCCTTGCTAATACTCACTAGCTTGAATAGAAGAATTTATTGCAGAAACCTGGGAGGACTTGATTAAGATGTCTGGACTCTATTAATTTCCAAGAGAGACCCCCTAAGAAAACAAAGAACAGGGAAAAAAACTTCCCTCCACACGGATTTGAAAAAAATCTTGTCCCTCATTGGTCCTCTGTTCAGGTGTCCACAGGCACTGCTTGTTAACCCTTTACAGGTAGACAAAAACCTTAACCCTTAACTAACTGTTTATGACAGCACCCACTTAACTTTACTTTCTGTATACCATTTTCACTAAGAGTGATTGCTTCATACATTTTCTCACCTGACTCATATGTTGAATCTCTGCTTAATAGATGCCTTCACCACTGAAATTATGATTCTGCACTTTAAGAATCAAATGACAGCTCCTTTACCTTTCTTTCATTAACTAGCCCACTGAATTACACATCCCTTCAGACTGTTGGGTGAATCATAGATTTATATTTTTTGTAAGCTGAAAATTCCAATAATTCAGAAGAAAAATAATTTGGGTCCAACAAAATGTTTAAGTTTCTAATAAAATTAAGGGCAAACTTGAAACAAAAAGCCATTTCAAACCAGAACAATGAAATATTTTGTTGCAAAAATGTTGAGACAAATAACATTTAATTTAATTTTAAAATAATTTTAAAATAAAAAAGAAAGAAAGAAAGAAAAGAAAATCACAAAACAAATTCTGCAAAATCAACACAAGATAAAGGAACATTTCAGTGTTGCTAAATCTGTATTTTCGTTGGAGAGTTTTGTGAGAAAAAAAATTCACTCAGCTCTGGTGCCAGGTCTGTAGAGTGGAGTCCTCTATCCATTGAAGAGGTACAATGCTGGTTAGGATAATGGAATCTTCCCCCACTTCGATACTGCCCTGCCCACATTCCTCAGCTCTGCCCACTGCAAATAGTGAAATGATGTGATGTATGTTACTATAAGGCTGCTATCTATATATTGCACCTTATAGAGTAAAGATTGTCTGCAGGGCACTTTTCTGACTTAGTTCAGGGTGCTCCCTGTCTCAAACACCATGCTGTCCCTTACAAAACCTTATGTACAGACCTCATTGTGAGCACTTGTCATATTGACTTCAAGAGGGTTGTGGTGGATTCTCCAGGAAATGTTTGGAATGAGATAAAATTGCATATTTTTTTTTACTGAAAACTGTCCCATGAAAAATTTGTGACCAACTCTAATTCAGATATTCAGATACTACTCGTATATAAATAATAATAAAGAACAAGTGGGCTGTGTTTGAAAAATGAAAATGAAAACAAGCAAAGCTTTTGGGGGTAAAGAAACCTTATATCAAAGAGTCTAAGGCCTTGGCTACACTTGCCGCGCGGGTCGACGCGGTGAGTTCAACTTCTCGGAGTTTGAACTATCGCGTCTAATCTAGACGTGATAGTTCGAACTCCCCGCGTGCTCCGGTCGAGTCCGGAACTCCTCCACTGCAAACGGCGGTGGCGGAGTCGACCTTGGAGCCGCAGACTTCGATCCCGCGGCGTCTGGACGGGAAAGTAGTTCAAAGTAGGGTACTTCGAGTTCAGCTACGCTATTCGCGTAGCTGAACTTGCGTACCCTAGTTCGACCCCCGCCCTTAGTGTAGACCAGGCCTTATTCTGTGAGCAGCCCCATTAAAATCATTAGGACTCCTCAAAGGGTGAGCTACTACTGAACATGACTATGGATAGTATAGTGTGGCATAGTGAGTGCAGTAAAAAACAAGGAAGAAAAGAAAATTAAGATGCACATTTACTTTTTTTTTCAAAATACAGGATAACATGCTGAGAAGATGGTAGATACCAGTAGAACAGATTAAATGATATGCCATACTGTTTTAAGAGATATATTAGAAAATCCAACTGAGAAGAACAATGCAGCAATTCCTTGTAGGCAAGTTACACATAAGCCATTTCATCCATTTCCATAGATATACAGATGTAAAGTGAATTTCAAAGGTAATTGTGTTAATTTAAAATGCTTTGCCCTGGGAGAATTCTGCAGCAGCTTAAATGTATCCATATCAGTGGATTGTTTGTGCCATGTCAGCTGTTTCATTCATGGTGGTTATATTGACCCTGTTATAAAGTTAGTGAATTCTCAGTATTTTACTTGGCCAACTACAGAGGGGCAAATAACAGATTTTTTAGTTCGTTGGCAATGTTGAAAAATCAAAACAAAAAAATTTGGGTTGAACAAAACATTTTATTTAGACAAATCAAAACATTTCATTTTGATTTTGATCATTTTTAAATGTTTTTGAAATTTTTAAATAAAATTAAAGGACATTTTTGAAACAGTCATTTCAGTCTGAAAAATCTCAATGTTTTACTTCCAAAATGTTGAAACATGTTTCAAGTTTTTCAGAATTTTCTCATCCTCTCCCGCCCTCCCCCCCCCCCCAAAAAAACCACAACAATTCAGTGAAACAGACAAATTCACAAAATGTTCTGGTGTTGCCAAATCTGCATTTTTTTGCTGAAAATAATTTTCAGCTGAAAAAGCTCACCCAGCTTTATCACAGATCTCTACCACTGGAAGGAAAGGAAAATCTGTGTGAGCTATGGTGTTATGAGGGCTGATATCCTCCAAGCGTGGCAGTCATGAGAGGGGAGCTGTTTCTGCAGAAATACCATTCCTTAATGCTTTGAACCCATCTCAGTGTCTTGCAGATGGAAGTGTAGAGTCCTGCATTAGTAAAGTGAAGCATTCCTAGCCAAGACAAAGTATTAGACATGTATGGAATAGGATGGACAAGCTGGCTTGGATAAAATCTGAACACAACCCTTCTTCAAACTCTTGCTCAGAATTTGGAATTGAACGTTTTTCAGTTTTGAAAATATCAGATTCTCTTTCCCCATCCCCACTCCTTTCATTTCCACACCTCTAGCTGTGATCTGAATTAAAGAATCTGTCAGAAGGGAAGGGAAGTAATGTTACTGCAGGTTTGTTTGGGGACAATTATGTAGAGACATACCAAGATCTGCTCAAAAGAGGGTCTTCTCCATTGTCCAGGGTCCTTCCTCATCTCTCTCCTCAAGGCCCGCTTCTCAAACCTTTCCTACATTCCTATTCTCACAAATTATGTCTTCTTGCCACCTCTGTATTTTAATTTGTTTCATATTGGTCTGTCTGAGTTCTGTTCAGGTTTTTATATTGCTCCCATCACAATGGTATTTTAGATCCTAGTTTAGGGCCTGATCCAATTCCCATTGAAGTCAATGGCAAATCTATTGATTTCATTAGGTGTTAGGCCAGTCCCTGTGATTTTAAGGTTAAGGTTAGCAAAGTCAACTAAAGGATTTAGTCACGCAACTCCCACACAAAATTTAGTAACCAGGATCTCATATTTCATTGTAATGGATATAGTAAAAGAAACTAAAATTAATGAGAGTTGTAGAACTAAATTTCCTAATTGGCTTTGAAAATCTAAATCAGAGTTTCTTATGGCAAGCACCCTATCTTTTGGTATGTTTTTAATATTTAACATCAAAAAGTAGTTTCAAGCATTATCTGATGACTTGGCTTAAGTTCAGTGTTGATCCATGTCGCCTGCTTGTCCATAAACAAAATAAGTAAAGTAAGCTCATCTGAGAGATGAGCCAGATCAGCTGTTCAGTTGGCAGCAAATACTATAGTAACCATTGGATTCCTCAGATGAGAAATTATCACTAAAGTACTTGCAAAACCTGTATATGCACAAATACTTTCAAAGGAGAAGAGTGAATTATAATGGACTAATAATTAGATTCAAGAACCTATGAGCTACGAACTCAGCACCTTGATGATGATTGCGTCTTCCTAGGGTCACATGAGAATGAAATTTACCTTTAACCCTTAATCGGAAAAGAGTTAAATATCACATAACTTATGCAATGTATAAAGCAGTGCAAAATCTACTATTAAAACAACCTTTGAAGATCAGGAGCATGAGCACAATTCATTCAACTTAAAGCAGGTCTTATATAACTATTTGGCTGCATTTATCTTTTGTAGTGTTAACTCCAGAGAGAGAATGGAAATAAGCAAACAGCAGCAGGGCTTAAACTATCATACGATTTCAGAGGCATGGGATTTTAAACATGAACACTCAGATATTTTGTCCTAGAATATCAAGCATTAAGGAGGTTATCATTAGATTGTGTAATTCAGGCAAGAGTATAAACTCACAAGGGATTTAGCATTTAAGTTTCTATTTCATGGGGTGACAACTTGAAAATGTTGAGTAGGTCTTTTCGGAGATCTTCAAAGGCTGCTTGCTCTGGCTAATCTAATTCTTTGGTCGAACCATTAATTTTGACTAGAAGAATAGTGGGTGTTTTAGCTTGTAACGAACTCTGGAGTCACGAAGCATCTACTTGAGGTGATTAAAACTAGCTCTTTTCTTGATAGGCTCAGCTGAAGGATCTGGATAAATGCTAATGCTGTGATTTTTATATTTCAGTGGCTCAGCTCTCTTATCAGTTTCCATTATACTGGCTTTCTCATGAAAACGAAGAGAGAAAATGACAAATCAGAGTTAGAGGGTTTTTTTTAATGTATTGGCTGCCTTCTAAGAGTCAGCCATCAGTAAGCCATGTCTTCTATTACTAATTTTTGAACTCTCTAGAGAACTGATCAACCAAATAACTTTCACCCTGGATGGACACCTGCAAAATGCCAGGTTCTCTGCTTTGGACTAACGCCGCAAGCTTGCTTTTTCATAATTCCCATTCATGGACTGGCTGGCTGTGTATCCTCGCTTCTTGAAATACCCTTTCCCCGGGATTCTTACTGTTGGGAATGCCATCCAAAAAAGAGATGTTCATGTGGCCCCGATTATTATGTGTTAGCCCCCTATGCCTAGTCTGGCACCCTCAAGTTCATCCACAAGCTTCTGTACTCTATTTACATTTACGACTCTTAAAAACCCATTTCTGTTGTGCTGGTAGGCATTTCACAGGCCTCATGCAAATGTAATATAGAATGTAATAGGAATGAAACCCTATAGAAATGCACTACGTAGTCTGTAGTTGTTGCACCATAGTGTATAGGGATGTGGGAAGGGGATAAAGACTCCAAATGGTGGCTCTCAGAATAAAATCACCAGTTGGAATTTAAACAGAATGGCAGTTTAAAACAAATTATCTACTATATAGGTTTTTCTCACACTGCTTTAATATACAGTAAGTGTAAAATTGTGTCAGCTGTTGAAATGCCAACGATGACTGCAGGGTAATGTATTTAGCACCTACACAAATATGTACATACAGTATAACTCATTAGTGTAGATGCCGTGATTGTGAGTTTCAAAGTTAATTATCCTGAGGAGTGAGAATACATAGAACAACCTCCAATAAATCCTAGCTTCCCTGCCAATGAAAGAAGCAGGCGCATATTTTTATGAAATACTGGAAATTTATTACAGGGTGAAATAAGAATAACTTATTTATTCTTACTTACTTTTAAAGATTGTTCAAAAACTAAAAAGAAGAAATGCAAAGGATTAAGAAAAAATATGTAAGCACTATATCTGTCTCATTTAATGAATTTAATAGACTAAGTATTGGGTTTGTTTTTTAAAAAGGGTCACAGTTTAGGCTATTGTTACAGTTGAATACAGCTGTCATTAATATTACATTGAGATTGCGTTTTTGTGTGTATATCTACAGATCAAATAATATATTCATATCTATATCTAGATATACTGTCAGATATAAATAAATAGACTAAGCGTAAAGATTGTGACAAATGAGATAGACAGAGTATAACATTAAAACAAATAGCTTTGAGCTAGCTATGAAAGATTAGAATTTTAACCAATCATGAACTTTAAAATAAAAGTTTCAATGTTAAGAAATTCAAGTCCATCTATATTAATTCTTCCTATTTGTACTGTCCACATTCACTTCTACTGCAAGCTCTGGATGCCCTTTCCGCTCTTACTGAAAATATACAACACAGCATTGACCAGGCAGAGCCTGCTATCCCAAAACCAATTATCTGACCACAATGTTTGCTGTGCCTTCAGATGATGATTCAGATTGTCCCATATCAATTCATCTGTTTAATGTCCCCGTATGTCCTGTTGTTAGCTATTGAGTTGTGGCCACTGTGCTGCTCTCCTATTTTCATAGATTCTAAGGCCAGAAAGCAGTGTTGTGACCATCCAGTCTGACGCCCTGTATAACACAGGCCATAGAACTTCCCCAAAATAATTCCTGGAACAGATGTTTTAGAAAAAACATCTGATCTTGATTTTAAAAAAGTCAGTGATGAAGAATCCACCATAATCCTTGGTAAATTGTTCCAATGTTAAATTACTCTCACTATTAAAAATTTACACCTTATTCCTAGTCTGAATTTGTCTAGCTTCAACTTCCAGCTGTTGGATTGGGTTATACACCTCTACCTCGATATAACGCTGTCCTCGGGAGCCAAAAAATCTTACCGTGTTATAGGTGAAACCGAGTTATATCGAACTTGCTTTGATCCACCAGAGTGCGCAGCCCCGCCCACCCCCGGAGCACTGCTTTACCACGTTTTATCCGAATTCGTGTTATATTGGGTCGCGTTATATCAAGGTAGAGGTGTACCGTTATCTGCTAAATTAAAGAGCCCATTATTAAGTATTTGTTCTCCATGTATGTAATTGTAGGCTGTGATCCAGTCAGCGCTTAACCTTCTCTTTGTTAAGCTAAATAGATGGAGTTACTTGAATCTACCACTATAAAGCATGTTTTCTAATATTTTAATCATTCTCATGGCTCTTCCCTGAACCCACTCCAATTTATTGACATCCTCCCGGAATTGTGCACACGAGAACCGGGACACAGTAGTTCAGCAGCAGTCTCACCAGTGCCAAATCCCAAGGTAAAATAACCCCTCTACTCCTACTTGAGATTCCCCTGTTTACACATTGCAGGACCACCTTAGCTTTTTTTGGCCACAGTGTCACATTAGGAGCTCATGTTCAGCTGATTATCCACCATGATCCCCAAATTTCTTTCAGAGGCATTGCTTCCCAGGATAGAGTCCCCCATCCTATAAGTATGGCCTACATTCTTTGTTCCTAGATGTCTACATTTACATTTAGCCATATTAAAATACATATTGTTTGCTTGCATGCACTTTACCACTCAATCCAGATCGCTCTGTCTGAGTGACCGGACCTCTTCTTTATGTACTACTCCCCCAATTTTTATGTCATCTGTAAACTTTCAGTGATTATTTTGTTTTCTCCTGTCATTGATAATAATGTTAAAAAGCATAGGTCCAAGAACCAATCCCTTTGATACCCCACAAGAAACACACCCATTTGTTGATGAGTCCCTGTTTAAACTTATATTTTCAGACCTATCAATTAGCCAATTTTTAATCCATTTGATGCATGCCATGTTAATGATATATCTGTCTAGATTTTTTAAATTAAAATGTCATGCAGTACTAAGTCAGACGCTTTACTGAAGTCTAAGTGTATTACATACATGCTATTACCTTTACCAACCAAACTTGTAACCTTATAAAAAAAGGGTTTCAAGTTAGTTTGACAGAATCTGTTTTCCATATGCCCATGTTGATTGGCATTAATTACATTACCTGCTTTAATTTTTTTATTAATTGAGTCCCATATCAGCTGCTGAATTATCTTGCCTGAGATTAATGTCAAGTAGACAGGCCTATAATTACCTGGGTCATGCCATTTACCCCTTTTCAAAATTGGCACAACATTAGCTTTCTCCCAGTCTTCTGGAAGTTCCATAGTTTTCCAAGACTTATTGAAAGTCAACATTAACTGTCCGCAGAGCTCCTCACACAACTGTTTTAAAACTCTTGGATGTAAGCTATCCAGACTTGCTGATTTTAAAATGTCTCACTTTAGCAGTTAGACTATTGTTTAACATCCTCCTGAAATAACAGTCTTCCCATCCAGCTGTTATCATACGATATGACTACATCATCTGTTTTCCCCCCTTGTTTAGAAGAGTAATATTTATTGAACACTTCTGTCTTTTCTGCTTTATTATTGATATCTACCATTCCATCTAGTAATGAACCAATACATTGTTAGGATTCTTTGTGTTCCTAATACATTTTAAAAATTCCTTGTTATTGTCCTTAATTCTGTTGGCCATAGATTTCTCCTTGTGTCCTTTTCTGTTATCAATTTTCTATAGTTCCTACCTTCTGTTTCTGGTCTTCTATTTCAACCACTGGATTGCTGCCTTTCATGGAGGGAAAGGAAGGTTAGTGAGGATCCCATAGAATTCCTCCCAAATTCTGACTGGGGCTGGAATTTATCACCACCTCCTCTCCTCTCTGCAGATCCCCCAGGATCAGGTCAGTCAAGGCCACCTCCACCCACAAAGAGGATCTGAGCTTGCTGCTTTTTCTGAATTCAAGGCCAGGAGATCCTTTCCCTCATGCTCTTTTACGGAGCTTGAGTGCAGCAGGCACTGAAAATGTATGTGTGTTACAAGAAGAGCTGGCAGCAACGTCTAAAATCAGGGTTGCCTGCTATTTGCAATTGTAAGACTCTATGTGTCTGTGTTTACACATATAATATACATGAATGTAATGTTATATTTCAAAGCTGAAGTTTACTTATCAATTTGCAAAGTGCTGACAGTGTAATTGACCCTGTACTAGACAACTTAATCCTTCTCCACAGACCTTACTGGATGGACAGACGATGCCATTCCGACACACACGACGCATGACACTCACAGACAAACATGTGAAGACCCAAAGGAAGTCTTTGTTTTAGAGGGATGCCGTCAACTTTAATTTGTTAAAACTAATTCACAACTACTCCAGTTTCTTATAGAACATCCTTGATTCACTATTAAAAAGTGTTTTAGGGTTTTCTCTTTGTCCTTCCTGCTGTTTATAAGAGTCCTGTCAGTAAGAAAGAGTGATCCTCAGCCACATCGTCCAATGTGCTGAGCTTGCCTCTATCTCCCACCCTCTCTCTTCCGCTCCAGTGTGCACACAGCTGCCTACCTTCTGTAGCACCCGAAGAAGCTGCAGCACCCAAACTCTAAGCCTCTTTTCAGGACATGCATGGGAGTCCCAGGGACTTAAGAATCCTCCCCATTTGCTACCTCCAACCCCAAGCTCCTCTTGCCAGGGCCGGCTCTAGGGTTTTTGCCACCACAAGCAAAAAAAATTTTGTCTGCCCCCCCTTTTTTTTCACGCCCCCCTGCCCCAACTCCACCCCTTCTGAACCCCTTTCCCAAATCTCCAGCCCTGCCTCCTCCCCCAGGCGTGCCGCATTCCCCCCCACCATTGCTTCCTGGGGGCCCCCCGTGACCTCCCGCCCTAGCTCACCTCCGCTCCACCTGCTCCCCGGGGTGCACCGCCGCTCTGCTTCTCCTCTGTCCCTCTCAGGTGAGGGAGGGCGGAGAAGCGGAGCAGCAGCGCGTTCAGGGGAGCAGGCGGACTGGAGGTGAGCTAGGGTGGTGGGGCGCAGGAAGTAACGGGGGGTAGAGGAACCACACCCTGCTCCAGCTCACCTCCACTCCATCACCACCACCTCCCCCGAGCACCCCGCCACTCGGCTTCTCCTCCTTCCCAGACTTGCTGCACGAAACAGCTGTTTTGCGCACAGCAAGCATGGGAGGGAGAGGGGAGAAACGGAGTGGCAACAGCGCACTCAGGGGAGCAGATGGAGCAGAGGTGAGCTGGGGCGGCGAGCTGGGGTGGTGGGGGCACTTTTTCCCCATGCCCCGGAGTCAGCACCTATAATGGCTGGCGCCAGAATGCCACCCCTAGAAATGTGCCGCCCCAAGCACCTGCTTGTTCTGCTGGTGCCTGGAGCCGGCCCTGCCTCTTGCTCCCTCTTGGGATCTGGGGAGAAAAGAAGGAAGTTCTTTACTATTTCTCAAGACCCATGTTGTGTCCTGGACTCATGCAAGGGTATGTGAAGTGAGAAAGGGAGTTTTCCTACTCATCCCTTTCAGCTTTCGTTGCTTCCCCACTCCTGTGTTTTGATACATATACACACATCTAAAATATGTGGTAAGAATGGCTTTGTGATACATCACAGACCTATACTATACGGTGTATTTTTCTTGTGCACTTCACTACCTCACTTTACCCACTAATCCCTCTTCAGTCAGGACAACTTCTGCCATTCCAAGCCTCTGAGTAGCTTTGGATAGCTGCCATTTTTCTGTTAAGCAAGAAATGGTTTTTCTCCTGCTCCACAAAATGTGAAATTTTCTACCTCAAAATTACACTGGCCCCAAAACCCAGGACAGGAAACTGTCAATCATGTATCACTGGCAGGTTTTGGATTCAGTATTTCATGACCAATAAAATGTTTTTCATTGGAGGGGGAGAGAAATCATTGGTTTTCCATCTCTGAAAGGTCTGACAGATTGGACTATAAACTTAATAATTTTTATGTGCAGAAATGCTAATAAGTCATTTTTAGAGGTGTTTTAACTAGACATAATTTTCTTCTCCTTCCATCAGGCTCAGTTAGGATGTGTGACTTTCAAAAGCACTTAGGTGATTTAGGAATGCTAATCCCTATGAAAGAGAATGCACTCCTGAATCACTTAGGTCTTTTTTTTGTTTTTGAAAGCCCACCTGGGTAGCTAAGGTGTCCAGTGTTAGGCAAAGAGAGACAAAAATAGTCTGAATACAAGATTTTGAAACTTTTTAATACTTTTCTAAAATTTTTAAGATTTTTTCCCTTGTAGAATATGTGGCATATACAGATTACAGGATGGTATAACATGGCATAAAGGTTTTATTGGCACTCATTTGGATGCCCTACATTATTCACTCATGGCTTTAAGAATAACATGTCTATGCCAAACACAGACCAGTAAATCTTTCTATCGTACTATTGCATAATTTGCAGATACCTGATGTTGCTGTTTTCTTGTCCATGTTGCTATGTAGCCTTGACTTCTGCATGTTGTTTCACATCGGTCATGGAATTTTTTGTCTGATTCTTCATGTGGAAAGAACAGCCATTGTTGTTTGTTTGTATTACAGTAGTACCTAGAGACCCAATTGAGATCAAAGCTGCATTGCACAAGACATAGTGAGGGACATTCCCTGCTCCACAGAGGTTACCCTCTAAGGGCAGGACTGTCATTTTACATAGCTACAATGCCCAGGAAGCAGATTGGGAGACAGATCGTAGCTGAGTCACAGTTTCCTCCTGCTCTCATGCATTATACCCATCCGACCCTATACCTGGTGCAGAGTACATCTCTTCCCCTTCCTACACACTCACTGTCCACATGTATGGGGTGTTATGGGCATATTAGCTCCAGGGAGCAGTGACGTACTTAGGAGTAGAAATTTGAGTGGGCCCCAACTTTTGGGTGGATGGGCAATGACAGACTGTGCTATCCACCGCCATGCTGGCTGGCTGTGCAGACTGGCCAGGGCGGGGAGTGCTGATCCCCTTGGCTGCGCCCTGACTCTGCAGCAGAGGAAGAGAGGCAGCCATTGCCTCGTTGCAGGGTATGGGCTGCTGCCCGTCAGCTGGGGGCTCACGGGCCGTACGGCCCCCTGCGCGGGGTTGGCTCTGTCTGTGCTGCGGGATCATGAACTTGGGCTTGCCTCTGCGCGCAACTTGGCCTTGACTCTGTACTGAATTGCACAGCAAAGTGCATCCTCTCCTGGGAGCGCTGCAGAGAGACCACACTCACTGCTGCCTCCAGCTGGCAGGGGATGAGCCATGCGGAGCGTGCCGCTGGCCAACAGGCAGCCCCCAAGCACCCGCTAGCTCAGCTTCTTCCCCGAAACCATGTCCTCTTCCTAGTCCTGGTGCCCCCAGACACAAAGCTTCACCTGCCGGGTTGTGCACGCGCCTGGAGCAGCTCAGAAAATGGCAAGGCAGAGCTGCCGGAGCATAGCTTTCTGAAGGGCAGGTGAATAGCCCCATCCTGGATTTCAGGTGCCCGAGTTACACTCTGGGCCACTGTGGCAGCACTACAGCCCTGCTCAGATTTGGCTAGACCTATATGCTAACAGGCCCAGCGGTGGGTACGCCCCTGCTCTGGAGATTACTCTTTGCTCCACAGTTACCCATGGTATGAGTAGCTAGCATAGAGGGTCAGGCCCCTTATGCCCACATAGGGCAGTTAGGACACACAAGGCGACAAGTTAGGACATGTCACAATCTGGCCCTAAATAGAAGGCAGACAAAAGGCAGAAACATAGAGGGGTGAAGTGACTTGTCAGAGATCGCACAGTGGGCATGTCTACTGACTGCCAGTCCAGTGCTCTGTCCACTCAGCCATACTGCCTCACTGTCACTGAAGCTATTTAATTTTCCATCACATCAAACATGCTTGAGTTTTCTTCTGCTGGGGAAAGAATGTGTTTTTTATTAACAAAGAATCACAGGCCTTTTTTTAATTTGTCTTTAAATCTCTTGTTCTCTTTGCTGGCAGGGGTTGGCAGCATATAGATCAATTCTATGTCTTAGCACAGAAAGAAGATCCTCTTAAATAACCATTCATTAACCACCACCCTCTCCCCTTCCCTGCCCCTCATATGTAAGTGGTTATCTGCTATAATTGAACACTTCATTCCAGCACTGCTTTTATCACGGCAGTTATAGCAGATATCTATAGCCTGTGAGAGAATGTTCTGATTAGGGTTGTGTGAAGTATTAAAAAAACAACCTTTTAAAAAAAATCTTAATTAATAGCTTTCACCTTTTTTACCAAAATGGTCCAATTTAGCAAAGAAAAAAACCGCCCTGAGATTTTGTATTTTCTTGTTCAAATGTAGAGCCCTGGTAAATAGTACGAGCCAGAATTTTAAAGGTAATTAGGTGCCTAACTCCCCATTAGAATCAGTGGGAGTTAGGAATCTAAATACCTTTACCAGTTTGGCCCCACATTTTTATACATTTTTAAAATTTTAATCTTTTTAGCAAAACGTTGTTTAAATATGATTTTAAGATGAAATTTGTGTATGTTCTTGAAGGGTTAGTAACATTTTATGGAAAGAGCAATATTTCTCAACTATGAATAGTGACTGTTTTTCCAAATTTCAAGCAAAAGTGTCATTTTCACACACTATTACTACATATTCATGAGCATGGGGTGGTCAGCGTGGTCCATTGGACAGGGCTGAATTAACATTTTGGAGATCACGATTCTGTTCCTGGCCTGTTCAGTGACTGTGGGAAGCTACTTCACCAGTTTTATGCCTCAGTTTCCCCATCTGTAAAATGGAAACAATGATATTGAGCTTCTTGTTAAAGGTCTTTAAGATCTGCAGATTAAAAGCTCTACACGAGTCATTTTTATAGATTTCAAAGAGCAGCATCAGTCCCTAAGTGCTTTTAACCCTCTAGCCAGATAACCACCTGCACACATAGCTTGTCTGACAAGTTGTAACTGACAAGGTGTTGTTCCATGGAATTGATCCATGCAGTGCCACAACCCCTAGCCAGTGGAAGAGATTTAAAGACAAATTAAAAAGACGCCTCTGGCACATGCCCAGTGAAACAAGCAAGGGCTACATTCCTTCCACAGAATAGCAATATTATTGATTTATTACTTGTAATATAGTAGTGCCCATTTAGAATTGGGGCCTGAATATGCTCATCACTATACAAACAGAGCTATACACAATCCCTATCTTGGGGGTTGGACTAGATGACCTCCTGAGGTCCTTCCAACCTTGATATTCTATGAAGAATGTTACCCTTCTCCTGAAGTAATTTGGTAACAATTGGCTGAAGGAAGATATCTAGTGTAATAGCACATCACGTCACAGTCAGTCATAAGGCTCAGGTCATGCCCTCCCATGGGGAAAAAGTTGCAGGAGGGCTAAAGGTGCTCAGAAAACTCAGTTTACACTACTAAGTTTTTCCAGGCCTCACGTCATTGCTCCTGTAATGAACACAGCAGAGTCGCTTGGTGGAATATAATTGAACAGCGACAGAGATTACACCAACTCAAGCCATTAGAAACACTCATGCTGGCATTCTTTTATTTTCACACAAGTTAAGCCTGTATTTGCAGGAATACATTAATCCCCTAAAAATAATGTTAGGGGAGGTGGCAGGACGTCATGTACATGGATGAATATCAAAAGAAGGCTTGAGCCTGGAAAGCAGAAACCTCTTTTAGAAGTAATTACATTTCCTTCTCTTTTATTACTTTGGAGCAGAGTTAAAAGAGTAGCCCCAAGAATAAAAGAAGTTGTTTTTTCCACTAGGGAGTATGCAATATTTTCCTCCTGCAGATCAATATGTCTTATGTCTCTGGTAATTGCCAGTGCACTGTGTGAATTAGGATACAATCTTTTCGCAACATGTTTGGACCTGAAAATCACTCGTGAGCCAAGTAAATTATCCATTTTCATTTTATAGGTAATTTGCTTTGTTAAGGGTTTACATTAAGTGCCTTCAAGTAATGTCAATTTATAGGGGGGGGGAGTTTAAGTTTTCTTGGCATTGAGTAACTTACTCCCTAGTAATTGTCTGTGCTTTTTTCCAGTGCATTTGAAAGCTCTGTAGCTTTTAGTCATTATTGTTCACATTAAGACAATTTAATGAGTTGACCTTTCTACTTTCCTTTAAGATAATATCATTAATTGTTCTAATTATTTGGGTCTTTCCAACACTTTTTTTAAACCACATATTAATACCTATTAATGTTTCACTCTTTAACTAATTTAATTTCTTGCTGATTTATCTCTAGCATTTTTTCTGTTTATTCATTTATCTGCAAAGGATATTTTTTGGTTTTGCTTTCCCCCCCCCCCCCCAAAGTGATTAATCTCCTGCTAGGTGAATTGTCAGTAGAAAAATCTTTTCCTAATTCCAGTGGAAAATACATTATAATTGCACGTTGGGTACAGTTCTCCTTGAATTTCTGGCCAAATTGCAATAGTAATAATTGAATATAATTGAACTCTGGACTCCTGCATTTTCCTTTTGTTACTTTTTTCAGATGTCTGGTGTCTTAGATTCCAGTTTGGTTGCTATTCATTTACACTGCAGAAGCCTAGAAGTCTGACCCCATTTTGGGAACCCGCTGTGCTAGACATTCTGCAAACATATAGTAAATGATAGCCTCTACCCCAAAGAGCTTATGATCTAAAAGAAAAGCTGGAACAGGTAGGCAAAACAAACATAACAGTCAGCATTGCCCGCTAAGATGCAGTCTCTCAATCCGAGATATTTAATGGCCTCTGTCACCGTAATAGCTGCTCAGTCTGTAATGTACTTAAAGTGCTATTATCCCCATTGACATCAATGGCTGTTAGGAACCTAAATACCTTTCAAGATCTGGGCCTAAGTGACTTGCCCAAGATCATACAGGAAATCTGTGGAAGAGCAGGGAATTGAAACTGTGTCTCCAGCGTCCCATTGGAGCATCATTCCTCTCATTCGCCTTTGGCAACTTTCTTGGCTAAAATCAAGTAACTAGAATTAGTTTAACAGAATCACAGACTTTAAGGTCAAAAGGGACCATCAGAGCATCTAGTCTGGTCTCCTGTATAGCATAGGCCACCAGCACCACCCAACACAAGAAAACCAACAACTGAAATTAGATTAAATTATTACAGCCCACAGGAGACTAGTCTATTATGTGCCACAGGCAGAGAATAGGAAGGACTGAGGTGCACCAATGCCTGAGGCCCCCTAAATGGAAGGGAAATGGCTGAGCGACTGCTCGAAGGCACCTCAGACGGCTTCGCTGAATGAGATTCGAGATGTGAACGTGGAAGAGGAGAAAGTGCGTTACTTTCTGGGACAAATCCCTGCTGGACCACACTCAATATGCCCTTCCAGCTTGACTGTGAACCACTGATAACTACTCTCTGGGAATGGTTATCCAGCCAGTTATACACTCACCTCATAGTAGTTCCATGTAGCCTATATTTCTCTAGTTTGTTTATGAGAAGGTCATGTGAGACAATATCAAAAGCCTTACTAAAGTCAACATATACTACACCTATTGCTTCCACCCTCCTCCTCCTCCACACCCCCCCCCCCCCACAAGGCTTGTTACCCTGTCAAAGAAAGCTATTAGGTTTGTTTGACACAATTTGTTCTGGACAAATACAATCTGACTGTTACTTATCACCTTATTAACATCTAGGTGTTTACAAATTGATTGCTTGATTATTTACTCCATTTATCTTTCCAGGTACTGAAGTTAAGATAACTGGTATGTAATTCCCCAGGTTGTCCTTATTCTCCTTTTTTTATAAACTGGCACTATATTTCTCTTCTTCCAATCCTCTGGAATCTCTCCCTTCTACCATGAGTTTTTTAAAGTAATCGCTAATGACTCAGATATCTCCTCAGTCAGCTCCTGGAGTATTCTAGGATGCATTTCACAAGGCCCTAGTGACTTGAGGACTTCTAACTTGTCTAAGTAATTTTTAACTCGTTCTTTCCTTATTTTAGCTTCAGATCTTACCTCATTTTCACTGGCATTTACTTTGTTAAATGTCCAATCACTACTAACCCTTTTTGGTGAAAACTGAAACAAAAAAAAGACATTTAGCACTTCTGCCATTTCCGCATTTTCTGTTATTGTCTCCCCCACCCCTGTCATTGAATAATGGGCCTACCCTGTCCTTGGTCTTCCTCTTACTTCTAAGGTATTGGTGGAATGTTTTGTTCTCTACCCTTTATGTCTTTAGCTAGTGTCTTGTGTTTGTTTATATTCATTCTTAGTAATTTGACCTAGTTTCCACTTTTTGTAGGACTCTTTTTTGAGTTTCAGGTCATTGAAGATCTCCTGGTTTAAGCCAGGGTAGTCTCTTGTCATACTTCCTATTTTTCCTACACAGTGGAATAGTTTGCTTTTGCACCCTTAATAATGTCACTTTGAAAAATTGCTAACTCTTAGGAATGGTTTTTCCCCTTAGACTTGCTTCCCTTGGGATCCTACCTAACAACTCCCTGAGTTTGCTAAAGTCTGCCTTCTTGAAATCCATTATATTTATTTTGCTGTTCTGCCTCCTACCATTCCTTAGAATCATGAACTCTACCATTTCATGATCACTTTCACCCAAACTGCCATAGACTTTCAAATGCTCAACCAATTCCTCCTTATTTGTCAAAATCAAATCTAGAACAGCTTCTCCCCTAGTTGCTTTCTCCATCTTCTGAAATAAAAAAAAATGTCTCCAGTGCATTCCAAGCACTGCTGTATTATTTTCCCAAGAGATGTCTGAGTAGTTGAAGTCCCCCATCACAACCAAATCCTGTGCTTTGGATGATTTAGTTAGTTGTTTTAAAAAAAATCCCCGTCCACCTATTCTTCCTGTTTAGGTAGTCTATAGTAGACCCCTGCCATTACATTACCCACAGTTTTTACCCCTCTTATCCTTACCCAGAAACTTTAAACAAGTCTGTCTCTTATTTCTATCTCAGCCTCAGTGCAAGTACATATATCTTTTATATACAAGGCAACACCTCCTTTCTTTAAGAACATAAGAATGGCCGTACCGGGTCAGACCAAATGTCCATCTAGCCCAGTATCTGTCTACTGACAGTGGCCAATGCCAGGTGCCCCAGAGGGAGTGAACCTAACAGGCAATGATCAAGTGATCACTCTCCTGCCATCCATCTCCATCCTCTGACAAACAGAGGCTAGGGACACCATTCTTTACCTGTCCTGGCTAATAGCCATTTATGGACTTAACCACCATAAATTTATCCAGTTTTCTTTTAAAAACTGTTATAGTCCTAGCCTTCACAACCTCCTTAGGTAAGGAGTTCCACAAGTTGACTGTGCGCTGCGTGAAGAAGAACTTCCTTTTATTTGTTTTAAACGTGCTGCCTATTAATTTCATTTGGTGACCCCTAGTTCTTGTATTATGGGAATAAGTAAATAACTTTTCCATATCCACTTTCTCAACATCACTCATGATTTTATATACCTCTATCATATCCCCCCTTACTCTCCTCTTTTCCAGGCTGAAGAGTCCTAGCCTCTTTAATCTTTCCTCATATGGGACCCTAATCATTTTAGTTGCCCTTTTCTGAACCTTTTCTAGTGCTAGAATATCTTTTTTGAGGTGAGGAGACCACATCTGTACACAGTATTCAAGATGTGGGCGTACCATGGATTTATATAAGGGCAATAATATATTCTCAGTCTTATTCTCTATCCCCTATTTAATGATTCCTAACATCCTGTTTGCTTTTTTGACCACCTCTGCACACTGCGTGGACATCTTCAGAGAACTATCCACAATGACTCCAAGATCTTTTTCCTGACTCGTTGTAGCTAAATTAGCCCCCATCATATTGTATGTATAGTTGGGGTTATGTTTTCTAATGTGCATTACTTTTTCTTCCTTGCCTGTCTTTCCTGAGCAAGCCGTGCCCTTCCTTACCAATATCCCAGTCATGTGTATTATCCCACCAAGTCTTTGTGATGTCAATTATGTCATAGTTGTGTTTACTCACTAGTAATTCTAGTTCTTCCTGGTTATTCCCCATACTTCCCGCACTAGCATACAAACCTCTAAGATACTGATTTGATTTCCCCTCTATGTTCTCTCTCGTCTCTCCAATTGCCCGTGCTTCTCCCAAATTATGACCTTCTCCCAGGTCTCCATGTTTTTTACTTACCTGTGGCCTTTTGTCTCCTTCCTCTCATCGAACCTAGTTTAAAGCCCTCCTCACTAGGTTAGCCAGTCTGCATCCAAATATGCTCTTGCCCTTCCGCAATAGATGGACCCCATCGCTGCTTAGCAGTCCTTCCCAGAACAGCATCCTGTGGTCAAGGAAGCCAAAGCCCTCCTGGCAACACCATCTGTGCAGCTATGCACTCGCCTCCAGGATGTATCTGTCTCTGCTGGGGCCCCTACCCTTGACTGGCTGGATTGAAGAGAACAACACCTGCACCCCCAGCTCCTTCTTTCTTACTCCAGAGCCCAGCAGTCAAGTCTAATCTGCTTCAGGTCATATCTCACAGTATCTTCAGTGGGTGAGCAGCATGGGGTTGCAGTCAGAGGGCTGGATGATCCTTGACAATCCCTCTGTAAGTCTCAGATACAGGCCCCTGGCAGGCAGCATACCTCCCGGGATGCCATGTCAGGCTGACTAATGGGTGCCTTCGCCCCCCTCAGAACGGGATCACCAACCACCACTACCCTCCATTTCCTCTTGGGAGTGGTGGCCATGTTCCTCCTAGCTTTGGGGGTACAGAACTTCTCCTCCTCCACCTTTGGGGGTGATTCTTCATGCCTCATTGCCAGGGCAGCATAATGATTCTCCATCACTATGGTCAGTGGGTTGGGAGCAGGGGCTGTGCACTGCCTGCCTCCAGAAGTAACCCGCAGTCAGTGTCCTCCTTGTGACAGGGGCAAATCCTCCTCCCGCAGTGGTGTGACAGCTGTGGATTGAAATAGATATTCACCCTCCCTGGGGCTTTCCCCTTGATGCATTTATAGCCAGCAATCCTATTTCCTCTCAGCTTTCTTTTTGCTAAACTAAGAGCCAAGCTTTCCCAGTTTCTTCTCATAAAAATAGGCCCTCCATTCGCCCTGATCATCCTAGGACCTCTTCTCTGCCCTGTTGCAATTTGAATTAATCTTTCTTGAACAGGGTGACCAGAATTGTACATAGTATTTCAAATGAGGTCTTACCAGTGCCTTGTACAATGGCATTAATACTTCTCTTTCTCTGCTGGAAATGCCTCACCTGATACATCCTAGAGTTGCATATGTCTTTTTCACAGCTACATCACATTGGTGGCTCATAGTCATCCTCTGATCAATCCACAAATCCAGGTCCCTCTCCTCCTCTGTTGTTTCCAACTGATGAACCCCCTGCTTGTAGCAGAAATTCTTAGTATTAGTCCCTAAGTGTATGACTTTATACTATTGAATTTCATCCCATTTCTCTCACTCCAGCCTTCAAAGTCATCTGGATCTTCCTGTATCATATTCCGATCCTGCTTTGTATTGAAAGATGTCTCCCAAATCTGAATCAGTTTCCCCATCAGTAAAATGGGGATAATGATACTGACCTTCTTATTTAAATACTTTAAGAGCTGCAGATTAAAAACTCTATTAACAAAAGTTAGACACAATTCTGTACCAGACATTTCATTTATTTTTATCATCAAATTTCATTATCACACTCCTGCTTTTTTATTGTTAAGGTCATTAATAAAAATATTGATGTGGTACCATTTCAAATGCTTTATTGAAGTCCAGGTATATTAGATTTACTGAATTCACTTATCTGAAAAATCAGATCTTCTGCAAAGAAATAAATAAGGCTAGTCTGGCATTTATCTCCCTTTGGTAAACCCATATTTTATTACATCTCCTTTACTGTTTACCTCCATTAAATTAATTATTCTTTCCTTTACAGTTTGTTCTAAAGCATTGCACGACTGCCTTTTTTTCGTCCAGACAGCGTGCCTCATATCCTCTAATACACAGATAACTGCAATTGAATAATTTAATTGTGATGGGAAAGACTGGCCTTTTAGCGACAATGTATGGTAATGTCAGATTTCACATTTGGGATCCTTTTCTCTACTCACCAGCCTAAAATGTATGAATCCCATGTGATTCCAGTTCAGAAGGAGTATGGAAATTGTTTTCATGTGAACTATTCCAAGTGCCTATACAAAATTTTAGATACACTTTAGGGGAGGGATAGCTCAGTGGTTTGAGCATTAGCCTGCTAAATTCAGGGTTGTGAGTTCAGCTCTTGAGGGGACCACTTAGCAATCTGGGGCAAAAATCAGTACTTGGTCCTGCTAGTGAAGGCAGGGGGCTGGACTCAATGACCTTTTGGGGTCCCTTCCAGTTCTATGAAATAGGTATAACAGTAGTAGTATCTGTTGATACTGAATGCCCAGCAGTAGGAGATGGATTCAATGATTTTGTACAGTGGCACTCAGCCATTAGAGCGGTCTTTTTACTTAAGCCTTCCAGAGAAAGTAATGCACTTAGATTAACCATCTAGAATTTCAGCCAAACAATATATATTTCAAAAAATTAGAAGTATGATATAAAGGGGTTAACATGAAATTGTTTTGCTGTCTTGACTAGAGCATCAACCACCATGTAAATGTTTAATGTGACTGGTATCTGCAGTTAGACTAGGTAGAATAATGTATAAGACTCATTAGTTCATCATACTTTCCAAGGATTAAAGGGATCATCCCCTGGAGTCAGGAAAAATGACCTCCTCTATTACAGTTTTGTGCAATCAGGTGTCTTTAAAGGGAAGTTTCACCATCTTCTGGAGCATCTGCTAGGATGCGGGATTGTACACAGGGCCGGCTCCAGGCACCAGCTGAGTAAGCTGGTGCTTGGGGCGGCAGATTCTAGGGGGTGGCATTCCGCCCAATCCTAGGGCGGCATTGACGCTTTTTTTGTTTGTTTGCTGCTCTGGCCGCCCTGCAGTGCGGAGCCCTCCCGGCAGGCGGCGTGGAGGTCGGAGCCACGGGGTGAGCGCCCCCCTGAAGCCCTGGCTACCCCCTACTTTCTCTCCCCCCTCGCTCCCTCCCCTTCCCTGCATTAGACCGGGCGCGCACTCTGCAGCATAGAGAGTCCCCTGGCTCCGGCCGCCCTGTGGGGATTTTTTGTTTTGCTCTCCCCTGCTTTGCCGGCCGCACCGTTTCCCACCCCCCCTTTTACCGCTCCAGCCCCACTGTGGTTTTATGGGTTTGGTTTTTTTCTTCCCTGCTTTGCTGCTCCGGCTGTGCTGCAGTTTCGCCCCCCCCCCTTTGCCATTCCAGCCGCGCTGTTTTTTTGTCCCCTCCACCCCGCTTTGCCGCTCTGGCCCCACTGTGGTTTTGTTTTTGTTTTTTCCCCTGCTTTGCCGCTCTGGCGGCCCCTCCCCCCGCCTTTTTTTTTTTGCTTGGGGCGGCAAAAAAGCCAGAGCCGGCCCTGATTGTACACTAATGATCAGATTTTTGCTTTAATTGGTAATTATGCATGCACACGCATGCACATTGTGCCATATAACTGACTGGGATCTTATATGGTTGTGATTGATCATGGCAAGCTGGAAATGTGGAAGATGTAATCTTTGGAAAACCACGGTTTAAACATATGCATTTTTAATATTTATTTTATACTGGCAGTGGAGTTCTTGTTTTGAGATGGCCAGGCCAGCAGTCTGTCTTCTGTATGCGTGATAGAGAACTATGCAAAACATGCCACATGAAATCCACCCTGGAAGTAGATACTTGGAAACCAGTATTTCTTGCAAATGAGGACCAGGAGACTTTGCCTGCAAAACAAAACTGCCTCCTTCCCCTTTCCTTTTTGCATCATTGTTTCAAGCACGAAAAGAACAGCATTAAAAAAAAAATCTCTGAAAAGATGTACTGCTTAAAAATATACTTCTCTTTTTAGGCTACTTCTTACATTAAACATATAGGGCCAGACTCTGCTGGGGAAACTCTATTGAGTTCCATTGACTTCAAAGGTAATTTGGCCTACTACAATGATACACTTGAGTAGCAAAAATACAATTTTGAAGTTGTACCATAAATCTGTACATCTGTCATGGGGTACAGCCCCCATCGTCAGACTGGCGCCTCCTCCTGGTCATACTGGGGTTAGCTTGAGGCCAGTGCCCACATCCGCAGTCCGCACACCAGCACTTTTGTCTCTGCTCCCGCCTACGGCTCCTCTCTCAGCTCCCAGAACTGCAGTGCCCTCTTTGTGACTCAGCCCTCTGGCTAGGTTGGCATCTGGAGGGGTATCTCTGTCCAACCGAGCAGCCACTTCCCCAGTGGCAAATGGGGGCCCCCCAGGCCTGCCTCCTACTCTGGACCCCAACCCAGGGACTCTGTAAATAGCAGCGTCTTGCTGCTCCTCTGTAACCTGTCAATGCTGCTCTGTTTCCCTGGGCGACTTCCCCATAGCCCCAGCACCTTCTTCGCCCTCACCTCAGGGCCCTCCTAGCAGCCTGTCACTGCTTTGTCCAAAGTTCTGACCGTTCTCTCAGCCCTCCCAGGACGCAGTCCTTACTCCCTGGGATCCCCGCAGCAACTGATCTTACTCTGCCCTGCAGCTCCCTTTTATCTGAGCCTGCCGGACCCAGGTTGGTTGCTCCCTGCAACTCTTCCCTGGTTGTCTGTGCTTCATGCAGCCTCTCTGGGCCACTCTGAGGATTCACCTCCATCGCTTCTTTCAGGACAGTGCATGATTAACCCCTTCTATGCCTGTGTGGGGTAGGCACCCCCATCACAGCATCTCTGAGCCCATATTAATGGATTTAGCTTCTTCTTACATCCCTGTGATGTTGGCGGCATTGTTTCTATTCTACTGATGAGAAGCTGAGGCACAGAAATGTCAGATAATTTGCCCAAGGTCATACCACAGGGCAGTACCAGAGACAGGAAAAGAGACCAAGAATCCTGACTTTCAAGTCTGCTCTGTGAGTGTTGGGCTCCACTGTCAATCTTGTTGACAAAGGACAGCTGGTAACAGCTGTTATAAAAAAAAATACAGGTTTATCTCTGTGATCAAACTGATGACACATCAACAATAACTAAAATGGTATTTTTTCACCTGCATCCCCCCCTCCAAAAAAACCCCTTGCTGTTTCAAAAAAGCATTTCACTATATAAAGATTTTTGTTCAAACAAACCCTGTCCATATGGTTGTCAGAGAAATTATCTTAAATGTGAAGACAAGAAAGAACTCTTCGACAAGCAAGACAATTACACTAAAACATCTTAATCAGTCAACTGCATAATGAATGTAAAGGAAAGCAGTTTAACATTCTGTTCGACAAATGTCTTATTGACCACAGGCACAGCTGCTGTTGCTATTGCCTGTGTCCTATGGCAAGGATGGACTCACTGAAGCTTCTTTTTGGAACATCTGGAGGCTTTAATTCTCCCAGATATATAAGTGAAGTTGAGGGAACGTCTGAGGAGTTCTCAGCTGTAGGGGAACAGGGCATTACAACAGACATCTAGTTGGAACATCTTCAGCTTGGAGCACCTGTATCACAGAAAACAGCTGTCCCACGTATTCTACAAGAGTATCGATTTCTTGTTATGCCTGGGAAGAGGCCTTTGGCTCAGGTCTGGCTGAATCAGTACAGCGTTCAACACTGTCTTCCCGGTGTATATGGGAAGCCCATTCAGCCAGTCCTCACAATGTCATTCCACAATTTAGTGCCTCATGTTTTGACTTGTGTACTACAGCAGGGACTCCACAGCACTCTATCCTAGGTAGCCACTGAAGATATTCTACCTGCAGTAGCGGAAACACACGGTAGTATATATTGCTCAGCACTTGTTAGAGCATTCAGCAAATCATCAGCATCCATTTCTGTAAGCTGGTGGAATTCTTGGACTAGCTATCCATGTATTTTGCTTCTGCCCAGTCCCTGCTACAGTGAAAAGCAAGATGGCCCAGTTCAGATATTTAATGTCTGGGCCCATTCAATGCAGGGGAGCTTGCTTAGGTACAAGGATGGGGGGTGCTGTGGTAATATTAAGTATAATTAACTTCCACCTACATCTCTGCTGAAGCACAGGCCAGAGCTCAGGTCTTTCAGGATTTTTTTTAAAGGCGTATTGCACAGAGTTAAGCCATGGGAAGAGAGTGCCATACAAATTTTTAAAGAATAACTGTATGACATCTGTAACCAGCATTTGGAACAATGCTAAAAACTTTTATTAAGCAATTATTATTCAGTCATTATTTGTGATTTCCTACGCAGGTTTCCCCACTTTGTTGTTGTTACATAAGTTTTATTGAAAGGGATACTTAGCACACACACATATGTACACACTCCCTCTCATCGTTTGACAGAAATGACTTCTCAGTCTTTGCAGTGGGGCATCAGAAGTGCATATTTGTCACCTGGACTCCTCAAAGTCAGAGGAGAATGACAGCCCCACAGTTCCTCTCCAGACTTCTCAAAATCTCGTCAGCAAAGCAATCTGAAGATCCTCCCAGCCAGCAACAAGTCCAGTCTTGGAGTCAATAGCTATCTGTCTCCTCAGCATCCAGAGAAATAGGGAATCTGTAGTGTGGAACCAAAGTGTCACAGGCTCTGGAACACACCTCTCCCAGCAAACACATCTTGGTCCTGTGCTGTCCAGCCACTGAATCCTCAGGGTCATTGCCAACATCCCATATTTATAACCTTTTCCGCTCTGAGTGGCTTAGCTGTCAGATGGTGCATGGTGGAGCCATGGAACCTGCTAGACTGCTTGTCCTTAATGGAAACCCTCTGCACAACTTCAGAGACAGCTGCCAAGTATGCCCTGTAACAAGCACACTCCCTCCTCTAGAGCAGTGGTTCTCAAACTAGGGCTGCTGTTTGTTCAGGGAAAGCCCCTGGCAGGCTGGGCAGGTTTGTTTGCCTGCTGCATCCGCAGGTTCGGCTGATCGAAGCTCCCACTGGCTGCAGTTCGCCGGTCCAGGCCACTGGGAGCTGCAGGAAGTGGCGCGGGCTGAGGGACGTGCTGGCCGCCCTTCCCGCAGCCCCCATTGGCCTGGAGCAGTGAACTGCAGCCAGTGGGAGCCGCAATCGGCCAGACTTGCAGATGTGGCAGGTAAACAAACCGGCCTGGCCTGCCAGGGGCTTTCCCTGAACAAGCAGCGGCCCTAGTTTGAGAACCACTGCTCTAGAGGCTTCTTTCCCCTTTTAAGTGCCCTGCACTGCTCTCTGTTTGCATGATGTGGACTCTGCCCGATGAGTCCTAGATGCTATTTGACCTGCTCCGCTTCAGTATTTATTGATAGAGCTGAGTGGACTCAACTGAGAGTCCTTGTTTCTGATTGGTGATTCCTAGAACTGATATCCTGGCTGAGCAGGTCTAGGTGCTAAACCTTAGACCTGGTATGGGGACAGTGGAAGACAACACGGAGACTGCACTGGCTGGGAGGTTCCCCACTACCTGCTGAAATCACAGTGAATTGAAATCACTAAGAGCTGGGTTAAGTGGTGGAACCTGACATTGCAGGAGCAGCACGCCGTGGTGGCTAGTGGCAGCTGAAAGACAGTGGCTAGTGGTGGCAGAGAAACAGTAGCATTTGTGGGACAGCTGCAGAGGTGGCAGCAGAGGCATTGCTAAATGCGCACCACTGAGGTGGGGGAGGTGAACCCCCATGAATACACTTCTGAACTCTGGGTCTTTGCTAACCAAGGACTTCCAACTGTGGGTGGGATGTAGCAGAGGGACAGGAGAGTGCTGTGTTAAAGGGACAGTCATTTGTTGGACTATCCCATCTCAAGGTGGGAAACTGAAGCAAAGGACACTGCCCAACACACTGTGGGGTCGGGTTTCTTTATGGTCACGTGCTTTTGAATATGCTTGTGTTGTTTTCTCAAATTAATAAAAGTTCTCTGTTGTTATACACAGGCTCAGTGCTTGCGAGAAGGGAAGTGTTGCCTCTTTGAGGTGCCCAGGGATGGTGTTAAGTTTTCCCAGATTACTGGGTTGGGGCTCAAGCTGGTTCTGTTTTGTATTGTTAAGAGGAACCCCTAGACATTGAACCCAGCCTGTGTTGCTGCCGACTCTACCTGGCAGAAGGGTTACACTTCTGTGGTGTCTCTCCACTTCACCTTCAGAGGATAACCAAGCTGCCAGGGGTGCTGGTAGACACACAGTGTAGGAGGGTATTTGCATCAATGGTGATCACCAATATTGTCTCATTGTTTCCTTATCCTCCCCCTTTGGTCAGTATCCATCTGTCATCTCTGTTTTTATACTTATATCATAAGCTCTTTTGGGGGCAGGGACCATCTTTTTGTTGTGTATTTGTACCGCACCTGGCACAATGGGGTCCCCGATCCATGTCTGGGCTCCTAGGTGCGATGATGATGATGATAATAAAAAGGGAGCTGGTTAGCAGCCAGCTCTCTGTGATATTGATTGGCATCAGCCATAATTTGTTGTTCTGTCAAAGATTCAGCATGCCAATTATGGGAAATGATGTGCAGTTGCTTAAAACTGATTGTAAATTGCGTCTGACTGATTGGCAGAATAATGAGCTGAGGTTGTGGGAATCGACACTGGGCGCACACAGTACCTTTTCATGCCATCAGCTTTTTGCAGCTGCAGGGAGTTTGACACAGTGGCAGTTCTTCGTCAGTTCATAAGAGTACGGATTCAACTGGCAACTCCGCACAAGTACTTCACATGAGGATTGTGGGGTGTTTTGTTTCCCTTTGTGATTTGCTCCTGGCTGGTATCCACCCATATCTGCTTGTGCACTTTAGACCACAGTTTTCTTTTAGTCAATATTCATTACGGTGCCCACTGTCTATGTCAAAATTACTTTTTACCTATTGGACAGAGACGCTGGTAGTAAAATACACTTTTTCCCTGGAGAAGCTGCCCCACCCTTTCAGTCAGCTTTCAATTGATAAAATGCATATGAAAATGATGGCATTTCTGGCGGATTGGTATGCAAGAGAAACAAGACAAAACACTGTACCTGCTTTCATGTTTAATTAAACATGAGTTAATTTTGAACCCTAAAAGTAATCATATTAAATACATTTGTGTGTGTATGTACATATTATATATAACTTCTGTGTATTACTTTCCTAAAATGTGTGTGTGCGCGCGTGTGAGAGAGAAAAGATTCGTACACACACACACACACACACACACACAGAGTTTACAGATGCTTAAACAGGACCTAAGTAGTTCATAGCCTATTGCAAGGGGGTGAATTTCATCCTTTGAAACAGACAGTTTTCTCTTTCTGCTACTATTAATTAAAGCAGTTGCAGATGCAACATACGTAAAAAGGTTTAACACGTTGTTTCCCTCTGCCTGCAGCTGGCAGGACATTATCTCTGAGGGCTCCTTGAATTCAGAACCTGCTGTCCACGCCTTGGTCTGGCAGAGCCTAGCTGTGGTCAACTTCTGGGCAGGCATGTCCCACGGCCCATTTTTTCCCCCATATTGCAAATGCTGTGAAGGAAGAAGTGATCTGAGATAGATAGAGGCAGCCCTCTAGTTTATACTGTGATTTTTAACTTATGGGATAGGCACCCTCATCACTGGATTTTAAAAACTGAAGTAATAATAATCAACACTAAGAAAAATACAACATTTCACATAGAAAATACAAGGTCACTATAGGCATCTTCAAGAAGAACAGTGTAATTCTGAACAGGAAAAGGAAAGAATAACATTAATTGTGAAGGTTTTTTTATAAAAAATATTTAATAGCTTAAACACATTTTTGTCTTCCATAAATGTCATAAATAGATGAGTTTTCAAGGTATTTGCCATCAGTATCATTTCTCATGCTGGTAAATTTCTCCATGGGAGAGGAGATCCCATGATTTATTAAATTGTTCATTTCTAGGGATGTTGCTGGGGGATTTCCAGTCAATAGCTATAACCGCTCTGGCAGCTAATTATAAGGGTTGTAAAAGGCAGCAAGGGGAACTATTATGAGGGCCACCTTCAGAGGCTGAAAGTGCTAATCCTGGTGTGACATTAATTTAGGAGTGTAGATTAATATTATTTAGTATTTGTATTACAGAGGCACCTAGAGGCACCCCCTGAGAACAGGGCCTCAGGGTGCTAGGCACTGTATGCATGCACAGTAAAAGACAATCCCTGCCTCCAACATTTTAGTCTAAAAAACAAGAAGGTAGATGAAACAAACAAGCTGATTAGGGTAACAAGTAATAGGACAAGACAGACCATATGAAAATGATGCACTTCTGAGTGATTGGCACGCAAGGGAATGTGGGCAAAATACTGCTTGTGCTATACCTGCTTCCAAACCACTTGAATGTTTAATGAAACATGAGTTAATTTTAGATCCTAAAAGTGACATTAAGTACATTTGTGTGTGTACATTATATATAAACTTCGGTCTATTACTTTCCGTGTGTGTGTGTGAGAAAGAGACAGAAATGTTTACACACACACACACACACACACACACAGAGTGTATAAGTGCTTAAATAGGACATAAGGGGTTCATAGCCTTTTGCAGGAAGGTACATTTCATTCTTTGAGGCCTACACTTTTCTCTTTTTACTATTATTTATTGAAGTAGTTGCAGATACAAAACAAGTAAACAGCTGGCATGAAGGTGGTGAGGAGGAGGAGCCTGAAACAGGGGTGAAGTGACTTGCTCAGCAGTCAGTGTCAGAGCTCACCCATCTGGACTCAGAGCTCCTACACATCACTTGTCGACATTTACCACCACCATTTCAGGCACAGTAAAATCAGTGCCACAACCAGGGCTTCCCATACTGGTGCATAGCCACCTATTCCAAATTTGCTGTGACCTGAGAATCCTTCAGGACTCCCATTGTATTAGAGGGAGCAAAGTAAACATTCCAATATAAAAGAGACTAAATAACATACTGCAATTCCGACTCAAGTTCGAAAACCTTTTCGGCAGTTAGAGTAAGAGCTTGAAGTCTTGGGGTTCTTCTCCAAAGATCGATGGCAAGCAAGGATGCCAGCACCCTGAACAAACACATCTCATCAAGGACCCATGGAAAATATGGTCCACTTTGAATTGTATCCCCACATCACAGACAGATCCACATATCAGCCGGACCAAGTAAGCCCAACTCAGTAACCCAGCCAAAGAGATTTCTCAAAATCCACCATGTGGGCACTATTGTTGGCAACACTATGGAACTTCCTCCCCACTTGGAAGGGCCTCATGGAATGGGTACCCTGAAGTGCATTGGGGAACTTAACTTGCCTTTCAATCTCCTGTCCAGAGAGACTTAAGAAAGTCGACAAAGCGCGGGGCCCCCTTGTAAGTACTGAGAGACTGACCTGCGCTGGAGTTGTTACTCATGGTTTTCAGAACCCGGAGCCGTGGTAACTCTATTGGTTCTCTCCAGGCGGTATCAGGAATAAGTCAGTGGGGGCATACGCGTCCATCTGATAAATAATTGGCACAAACCAGAGTGCTTTCACCTAAAACTACATTTTTATTAGGTCTCAAGCATGCACGCACACACACACGCACACACGCACACAGAAATGCTGTAGCAATAGGTTTAAAGCATTTCAAAAACTTTTATAGTTACCCCAAAAGTCTGAAATGGTTCTGAGAAATCAGTGACCAGATTTCAGGGGGGGGCCCTCCTTCCGTCTGACTGCTGAGAGCTTAGATGCCAGAGCCTTGACCAAAGAAAACTTCCTCAGATTGCTCCAGAATGAATTCTTCACCTAATCTTTTATAGTTAACTTCAAACAAAGCACATAACTTATAGTGACTCCTCGTGGGTCACCATAGTAACCCCTAATGGGTCACCAACTCTCCTACTTTCAGCAAAACTACTCATTATCTCTTATCAAAACACTTCTACTCCTAAGAATAATAAGACTTACATATTAAAAGTGTCAGAGGCACTTGAGACCAAACACTCCTTCTATTCTCACAACACATTCACTTCTTGTCCCAACCTCCCACTATGATAGCAGTAACTGCAAACAGATATTTGGCCTTGCGTTTCAGGGCCTAAGATTTTCTTAGCCATGCGACATTTGGTTTTCAGCTGGCAATTTCTGAACATGCAGTGGCTGACTGCAGTACTATAAAATTCTAGAGTAACAGAGTCACCCAGAGTAAATAACCAGGTGCAGCCATGTTCTCCCACCATCTAGAAAGAAAAAAACTCAGAGGCTTCCTTTACAGAGACAAAAGTGTTGCATAATAATTTTGGATCTGTATCTCACAGACCTTATACTCTAAGACCTATGTAGACTTTTGTCAATTTTTTTGTAGGTCATAAATTATTTGTAGGTCACAACTATGCTTTTTTCCCCTTTTAATTGTGTAACACCCTCTTTTGACCAAACTTAATATCATCTGATGATGTAAGAACACAGTGGAGTCTTGTAAGGGAGAAAATGGAAGAGGTAATGGTTAGGGACATACCTGTGCTTTGAGTAACACTTCAATGAATTCTCTTCCTATTGAGAAGGATTTAAGGTTCTGACCTGTAATAAAACCATAATAAATCTCTGAGCTAACTGAACTGTGGTTTATCCCTTGAGGTTGTACTGTTCTCTTCACCAAGCTCCACATTCCCAGAACGTACTGAAGAATAGGATGACAGCTAGTTAGCCCATGGTTGGCCCCCTGAAAAGGAGAATCATGGCCATCTTTCCCCATGGTCGTCCATACTGAGGGAGGATAGCTGCATTCTAAGTTACCCGAGGGCAGATACATGGTGAAAAGCTAGCAGACTGGCTACCTTTAAAGGAGCCACGTTACTTGGAGCTATACACCATTAAAGCCCGCACAGTAGACTGTCTTCCCAATTTACTGAGTGCCTGATTATCCTAAGGTCTTACCTGTCCTCTGAACCGTCAGAAAACAGGGGAATAAACAACTATTTTTATGAGGGGAGGGCTAGCATTAAAATAGCAGTTGAATATCACTTTATTAAAACTGGACAAATTTAGTTATGGGACAAATCTATTAATAAAAGTGAAATAAATGAGCTTCTGTTCCAAACTCATTATTTCTTTTATTAATGGAATCTCTATGTTTTAGGGGGCAGGGTGGCTAAAGTTCCCCCAAGAACTCTGAGGTTTATGCCCATGGATAATCAGGGTCATGTTGTATCTACGTTTGGGCTTTGAGTTTGCTTTTTTTGGCTAAGCACTGGAAGAATGCTGTTTAAAAAGATCCATGTTAGCAAAACGGATCTACCATAGTTGCCCATAAAATGTTAAATCTTTTCCTTTGCCCACCATCTTTTAACTTGACAGACTCGTGGTCTGAACACTTTCTGACATTATTCAGAAGTCACTACATGATAAGTATTCTGGGAAATAGTTGTTTGAAAAAGAGCCTTACTGCTAAGCCATGTAAAATGAATTGATATGCTAAAAGCATTCCTGGAGCTACTGGACCGTGAAAATATCATCAACAACACAAGAAATAGTACAGTTTACTATCCTTATCTCACCCACGTTAGCTCTCCGACCCACATGTTTGCAGTGTAGTTACAGCACACAACCTGTCTCTTCCTAAACAGCACTAGAAGGCAATTCAGACTTTTGCTGCAGTGGCCTAGAGGTCAGACCAAGATCCAGTTGCACAGACAGTCAATTGAACATTGCAGAATGTATTGGAGAAAAGAATTGGGGAAGTTTTCAGTGCTTAAGGTTCACATCTTATAGATATTGCATTCTGGCGATAGAGCAAAGGACTGGAAGTTCAGCTTGTGATAGGGGAATTCATGTGTGTGAGAGGTCAAGGCTAGAGGAACAGGCAAGAACCTGGGCAAAACCATTCAACGTACTCAGGACATGTACAATGAGTGACTCTAGAAACTAGACATCTTCCATATATAGAGGTTAAATGTCCTCTGGCATTTCATGAGGTTACCATATTGAATCAGATCAATGGTCTGTCTAGGATCTTGTCTCTGACAGGAGCAACACCAGATGACTCACAGGAAAAGCAAAAACCCCTACTGATTTTGATTTAACCACATTTTTTGAATGGGAATTTTTTTTTCAGTCAAAAAATGTCAATGAGCTATAATTAAAAAAAAACTGAAAAAAACAAAACACCCCCCCCAAAAACAAACAAACAAAACCCAACCCTTTAATATCTGGTAACTATAAATGCTCCTCAGCCAGGAAGTATTTTGATGCAGTGCTAAATGGAGGAGGAACAGTTTCACATTAGTGTTTTGGTTCACATTTGGTTTTGGAGTTGGATTTGGTTTTGGTTTTGGGATAGCTCAGTGGTTTGAGGATTGGCCTGCTAAACCCAGGGTTGTGAGTTCAATCCTTGAGGGGGCCACTTAGGGATCTGCAGCAAAATCAGTACTTGGTCCTGCTAGTGAAGGTAGGGGGCTGGACTCAATGACCTTTCGGGGTCTTTTCCAGTTCTATGAGATAGGTATGTCTCAAATTATATTTTTTTATATTCCTGATATAACTTCAAACAATTTATATACGACTTGTTTGGATGTACAGAATTTTCAGGATGCATGTCAAGACTGACTCCCTGTGTTCCCGGTCTCTGACCATAGGACACAGCTGTTTTTCCCCCAGACAGAACTACATGCATTTGTTACTGTATCTGGGTGTATTTTAAGATTCACCACTCATATATTTTTACATTTTAGAATTTACTGAGACTTTCATTTATTAAAATCCAAGACTTATCTGTAAAGAATTTTACCCAAGCATATTTAAAATCCTATTAAGGTTCATGCAATAATGCTCAACTGTGGACAATTCTGTTTCAGCAAGAAAGGACACACATGGTATTTTTGACCTTGAATAAGTCCAAAATAACCACCACAACAAGACCCTTCCTTTATTGCCTTTAGAAGAAGAAAACCTATCGGGGTACTGTTTACATTCTAAAAAACACTACTTACTGTAAGTTTGCCAGTTTGGCATCTTTTGGAGTTAACATGGAGAGTAACCAAGTGAAAATCATATATTACTTTAGATTACTAAATTAGTCCAATTTTCCCTTATACACTGACACGGTTCTTCCCATGGTGCTGCTTATGCATAGGAGTTCCCCATAAAAATCTGCAAAGCCACTAAAGTAACCTTCCTTGAATCACTTCATCTCTGCTGTGATGCCTACAACACGCTTGACAATGCTTAGCAGCTGGTGTGCTACAACTGCTGCTGTTGATGCTAATTATAAACATCTTGCTGTTACCTTGTGCTCCTCCCTCCGTCCCTTTTTGAATATCTACCTGTCATGTACTTTGGCCCTGAAGTCAGTGGGTGTCTGTCCAGGTGTGAGGTTCCTAGAGTAGATGTTTTCGAAACAGATGTATATTGTTTAGTAATAATTTTGAATATTTGTTTATTATTGTATATATTTTAATGGTGATATAAAGTATAAAATAAGAGAAATAGGAGCTGCCTCTTAAAAAACATAGTGGGACACAGTGAGTGAGCTACTGCAGGAGCTAAAGGAGTGTGTTCAGTGTGTGGGGCTGTTGCAGAAGGCAGCTGGCCTGTAGTTGTGCACTGAGGGGGTCTCTGTTTAGGTCTGCAAAACACTCCTAAAGAAAAGGGCTGAATCCCCAAAATAAAAGAAGTTTGCTCTAAAAGGCTGCATCTTGTGATTCAGGATGTAACAAAGGCACAGTCATCTGCATGACTCATAGATTCATACAGTGAAATCCCAGCCGTGTTGAAGTAAATGGCAAAATTTCCACTGTCTTCAATAAGGTGAAGATTCCATATATTGTAAGGCCTGAAATGTCCATTATGGAAATATCATCTGACCTCCATCTTATACAGGCCACAGATTTTTCACTCAGTAATTCCAGCTCAAACCCATAACTTCTGGTTGAGCTACAGCATATCCTTTAGAACGACATCCAAACTTTATGTGAAGTCTTCACCGATAATCCACCATATCCCTAAATTGTTCCAATTGTTAATTATCTTCACTGTTAACATTTTGTTCCTTATTTCTAGTCTGAATTGGTCTAGTTTTAGCTTTCAGCCGTTGCATCTTATTGTCTCTTTGTTTGCTAGATTTCAGAGCCCTCTACTATCAGAAATCTTCTCCCCTTGTAGGTTCTTATAGACCATGATCAAGTTACCTCTTAACCTTCTCTTTATTAAGATAACCAGATTGCTTCTTTAGTCTTTCCCTGGCTTGTGGTCAACATACCCTACAGTATCAAGACTGTAGATGGTAAAATCTTCAGGCAGGGGCATTGTGGGTATACAGAGCCTAGAACAATGGAGTTCCAATCCCGAGTTGAGGCCTGTAGATGGTACCACAATACAATATATAGTAGTTGTTATTGCTCACATGAGATCTGACACAGTGTTCTGGGGCAGCATAATAGGATTTCTTGTTAATAACTGGAGTAAGCCTTATGTGAGAACTCATTAAACAGAGCTCCGGGACTCAGACTTTGTGTACACGAGAAAGTTGCAACTGATGTTGAAACCAACTTAGTTAAAAATGGTGCAAATCTTTGTAGATGCTCTTATTTCAGATTGAGTGTCTTAATTCAGTTTATTTTATACCAATTCCTAGTTGATTTAAGATAAATTTAAATAAGCCTGGTTTAAACTAAAATGTGTGTGCTTGTAGCCTATTGTGTCAGTTTTAACTAAATAGATTTAAAATCCACCTATTTAAAGTGGTGCACATTTCTCATGTAGCATTTTAAGTACATAGGGTTTCTGCTTGAACTGATATAACCACTGATATAAATAGCATGTTTATAGTATTAGTTTGGCTATACCAACTGCTTGTTAATATATTGGATTATGATATTGTATTTGGATCTGTGCAGAAATTCTATGCCTTACAAGGCTAATTGTATTCTAAATTGAAACATTAATTTGTAAAAGTTTCCTTTAAAAGAGTGATTTAAGACTCAGGAAAACATACTGGTTCTACCCCTGTAACCTTCCAGATGTCATTGTTGGGTTAGAATGCAGAATCTAGCACAGTAAAATAATTGTACATTCCTATGTGAAATACATCTATTTTCCTTTGCTCTTTGTTACTCAGTAAACTTGCACTAAACAGGGCCTTTAGGCTGGGATTTGCCATGGGGTCTAAGTGAGTTAGGACTTGTTTTTAAAGGTATTTAGGCACGTAAAGATGCAAATAGGTGCCTAGTAGGATTTTCAATAGCACCTAAGTTACCTAGGCATTTTTGAAAATCCTGCTAGTTACTCAGATGCACCTTTAGGTGCCTAAATATGGTCAGAACTTGGTTCTTAGTTACTTTCCATGGAAGTAGTGCCCCAAATTCTCTTAGGTTTCTTTGATAATTTTATCTCTGGTCTACAATTCTGAAAAACACCTAAGTGACTTAAGAGCCTAAGTCTCATAGTAAAAAGTTACTTAGTCAATTCCACCTCTTATGGGTACATCTACACGGCAAGAAATATAAATAAATAGAAACACAGCAGCAAGTCTCAGAGCCCAGGTCAGCTGTTTAAGGCTCATGGGACTACTGCTATGGGGCTAAAAATAACAGTGTAGATGTTATCAGTAGTATAGGGTAGTCTAGCTTAGTCAAAATCTGTGGCAGTATATAGAACAGACAGTTTTTTAGCATGAGCTTTATGAATACTCACGCCGGATGCATCCGAAGAAGTGGGTATTCACCCACGAAAGCTCATGCTGCAAAACGTCTGTTAGTCTATAAGGTGCCACAGGATTCTTTGTTGCTAGTGTAGATGTTCCCACTCAGGCTGAAGCCTGGGCTGTGAGGCCCTCCCTCCTGGCCAGGTTTCAGAGCCCAGGCTCCAGCCCCTGCGGGAATGTCTATGTTGCTATTTTTAGCCACATACCATGCGCCCATGATCCCAAGCAAGTTAACCTGGACTCTGAGACTCTCTGCCAGGGAGATTTTTGTAGATGTATTCCAAAGTCACATTGCAAGTCAATGGAATGTAGGATGCTAAGTCACTAAGGTGCTTTTGAAAATGATGCCCTCTGTTCTTAAGCTGTTTATCTGTTCTATTTTAGTTCCTATTAGTCTTCCCTCTTTTTGTATTACTGAGCAAATTTGTACTAAATCACAAGCTTTAATTCTGAAAATACTAATTTGCTACCCCTTATTTCCTGGCTGCCTGCCCATCCATCCTGTGCCTGCATTTTTAAAGCTCCTCTCATCACAGGACCTAAAACCATATTCCATTCTCTATGACATAACTGTTGCTGTATTAGAAATGGCTATTGCGTCAGAAACAAGAGTGTTGTGTTGTGTCTGTGTCGTCAGGTAGGGAGCAAAATGTGTGAGCGGCAAAGTCCTGTTCTCAAGCAGACATCTATAATCATAAGGAGCTGATTCCCTCACACTTCCCCCTACAGGTAATCATACATTATATAAATAGAATTGTTTCTAAATAGAATGGCTGTCAGAGTCTTCCGTCAGGCTTCATCAGCAACTCTTTAAGGTGAAAAAAGACTGACTGAAAAGGAGAGTCAGTCAGCTGTAATTTAGCATGAGGGCTAATAATCAGCACGTCAGTTTCATTCCTATTAAGCTACAGGAAGTCATTTGACATAGATGGCACTGGGAAGGGTAGTCAAATAAGTAATTACATTTTGCAGACTTCGCGGAAGCTGAAAAGGACATTTGTGTATCATCACTGCAACACATAAAAAGACCTTCTCCGAATGATCACCCAAGAGGTGCTTGTATTTAAAAGAAAATTAAAATTAAATAAAAAAGGGAAAACATTATTTTACTTAAATCAGTGCTTTGGGGAGACTATCATGCAAAACATGTTCATGCGTGACTACTAAGTGATCACATATACATTTTACATTATGATATCTACGTATATGTACATATTACATGTTTCTGTATATAATATGGTAAAATTACTTAAAAAATCCAAAAATACATACAGTTCTGGTGACTGATTGTACTCACTGAGGTAAATATCATTGCATAACTGTGTATTCAAAGGTTAATCTGCTTCTATTTTTACCTCTACAGTTGATTTATTTGCATAAACCCATTAAGAATGAGATAAAAATAGAAACTGTAGAATTAGCTAACACTTTTCCATAAATTTGCTACTTAGTGAATCACTCATTAAAACTTCTTAATAAAAGGGATTACTAGGGATTGGATCATGCTGGTGACTAGATGACACTAAGACAGGTAATGGAACTCTCAGCCGTTCACCTCTATATGTGCTGAGCTCCCAAAGACTTGAGTAAGAGTTAAGGGTGCTCGTGTGAAATATCCCTGGGTGAGTTGTCAACAGTTAAGCTTGAACCCATGTCTTCTGGAGCTAAAAGCAGGAACCTCCACTGCCTGAGTGAGCTAAAAGACCCAGTTCTGTTAGTCCAAAGGCGATAGCAGACTCCAGCCACTAGAGAGGGACAGAATGCCACATTAAGTGTGGATTGAGAAACAGAGCATTTATTTATGTAGCTATATGGGTTTCAGGCACCCAAGTTTGAAAAAAAAATGGCCATTTTAGGCATTGTATTATTACTTTTTAATAAAATAAAAGGAATGGAACTCCTGTTTGCTTAACTGCACTTAGCTCCTTCAGGACTCTGGAAAGCTGAGGACTCCATAAGACTTTCCCAGCATGTAGCAAAATCAAACCCTAAAATACTCAGGCTATGCTTGCTTTGCACAAAGTTCTTTTTCCATTGGCTTTGAAGCTATAGCTTCCTGTTCTTAGCATCCATATGTTTATTGGGTTTTAAGTTTTACTACATTACAATAATAAGATCTGCATTTTATACTTATGCATTAGAAAGTAAATTGCACTGCTTGGAGGTTATAGGAACTGAATATTAAAGGGATGATAATGATAGGCATCTCTACCTAGCTAGCTATTTATGTCGTCTTCATCATCATAGTATCTGACTGCCTCCACAGTAGCAGGAAAGATGATAATCTCCTAACAGGTGCCAGTAAATTTGGGAAATAAAATATTACGGAATTGGGCCATCAAGATGCAGATAGAATACTTTAAATGCTTGACACTTTAGTACCAGGTAATCTGTAAACTGAAAGATCGCTTTAAGGGCAATATCCATTTGACGTTCCCTTAAAAGGTATTTTATGTAGCACATACTAGACCTTACACTTTCTATTATCTGAAGACTAGAAGAATAGCCAATTTTAATATCATTTTATAATGACCTCTGTCTCTATAGATGCATAAGAATACATTAAAGAGACATACCGGAATCATGAAGAATGCTGGCAATTCCTCATGTGTTTGAGCCTTAGATTTTACATTTTTAGATTTTTCTTTTACCATGTTTTTGGGATTGTAACAGGATAATGAGCCTGCCTTTTTTTTTTTTTGCGCTGCTGAGCACTTGCAGCCAATATTGGTTTCAACAGGAATTGCAGGCACTCAGCACCTCTGAAATTCAAACCCCTCAGGATAAGATCTGCAAAGGGATTTAAGTGACTAACTGCCAATTTAGGTACCTAAGTCCAAAATTTAGTTCCTTAAAACTCCACTTAGCTGCTTCCTAACCCTATTAATACCAAAATTCTCTAGATGCCTAAGTGTCTGCTGGTAGGCAGGCCCATAACCCTCTTAGTCCTGATACCTAGCTCAAAGGTAAGCCCTGTCAGGATTCTCAGACTAAATATTCACCCATTTATCTCATCTGCAGGGCTGGATCTAGTATATATTCTCTGAACATGTGTAAGAACAGGCCTGTTGGATCAGGCCCAACACAACACAGCTGGAGGAGTTGGTGCTGCTTCAGGTACCCCTCTTCTGTCCTATAGCCTACTGTTAAGGCACTCTTCTGGAATGTGGGTTCAAATTCTTACTCTGCCTGAGAGGAACAATGACTTGAACCCAGAGCTCCTGTCTCTCAGGTGAATGCCCTAATCACTGGGATATGAGGTGGCATGGGACTTTCTCTCTGGGATATCTTGCAGATAACAGATGTCAGGGAACTCAGACACATGCTGAAGAAGAGTGTCCTAGCAATCTTCTCTGAGATCCTTCCTGTCCCATATGCAATGGAGGACTGAAGGCAGAGGATTCTGGGAGTAAAATGCTGTCTAGGTAAGTGGTGCAGGTTAGAGAGGGAGTTGGTTTTGTGGAACATTGGTCCACCTTTTCTGGGGAGAGGGAGTTGTATAGTTTGGATGGCCTCTACCTCACTAGAAGGGGAATCAATTTCCTTGGAAACAGGCTGGCTAGAGTGGTCAGGAGGGGAGTTAAACTAATAGCAAAAGGCAAGGGTAAAAAAGAGGTAAGATACAGCAGTCAGCACCAAATCGATATGCTGAGAACAAAATTAATCAACGGACACGAAGAGAAGGAGGAGCCTGGGTAACAAACAAGAGAAATTGGAATTGCTCATTTATTAGCATAAATTTGATCTGGTTGGTGTTACTGAAACCTGGTGGGATGATTCATACAATTAGAATGTTAATATCAGTGGTTATAACTTATTTAGGAAGGATCAAGTCGGGGGAAAGGAGAGGGGGAGTGGCACTATGTCAAAAATGGTATTACCTGTTTCCAAGTCAGTGATAACTCAAAGGAAAATGATCTTGAATGCTTATGGGTCAATATCCTACCAGATAAAGCACAAGATGGGATATTAGTTGATGTCTGCCACAGACCACCAAATCCCATTAGAGAACAGGATGACTGCCTCTTTACACACCTATCTGTAATGAGTAGGAAAAAAAGCTACATGTACATGTATATGTTTGTGTGACACTTGCTGGAAGTATCATGCTACCAGTACCAATCCTTGGAATTTCTAAATTTAACAGATGGAAATTTCCTAACTCAAAAAGTGTTGCAGCCAACATGGTGGACTTCTTTATTCGACCTTACTAGATAAAGAGGAACTGCTCACATAACTAACAATTAATGGTAGCTTAGGTACAAGTGATCATGACTTGATCTAATTTGTAATGTACAAGCAGAATAAAGTCCAGACCAGTAACAGATATACTAATAGGGCCAATTTCACAAAGCTGAAAACAATTATGAGCCAGATCAGCTTGGAGGAAGAATGTAATCAGAAAAATGTGAATGATAATTAGGAATCACTTAAGAACACCTTACTAGATGCCCAAAAAGCCCCAATCAGGAAAGAAAGCCAGACTGGTTACAAAACTGAGCAGGTTCCGAGGGGAAGTGAAGGCAGCTGTAAAATATATAACAAATAAAAGAAAGGGGAAGTTGATAGTAATGAGTATAAATCAGAAGTTAGGAATTGCACAAAATTGATAAGGGAAGCAAAGGGACACAAGTAGACATCCATGGCCAGCAAAGTTAAGGACAATAAGAAAGAGTTCTTAAAATGTATTCGGAACAAAAATAATCTGACAGTGGTATTGGCTCGTCACTAGATGGAAATGGAAGTTTTATCGATAATGATGCAGAGAAGGCAGAAGTGTCCAACACATATTTCTGTTCTGTATTTGGGGGGAAAAAAGATGATGTAGTCTTATCATATGGTGACGATAATACTTTGCATTCCACTAGCGTCTCAGAAGAATGTTAAATAGTAGATACTAAAATCAAAAAAATTTAAATCAGGAGGTCTAGATAACTTATGTCCAAGAATTGTAAAAGAGCTGTCTGAGGAGCTTGTGTAACTTTTGGGTGGGCTAGAGCGCACATCATTGCCCTTCTCCAGTGCCTAAAACCCCCAACTCCCGTAGAAAAGTAGCTGGAGACTCAGAGTTCAGTCTGTAAAGATTTTCAGCAAGGATTGCACAGGGTCAACCTCCCCACATTCAAGTCCCAAAAGGAACTAAAGAAATTAATTTAATTAAATAACTTTTTGTTTCTTTATCATAGAAATTATAATCTAATTTTTACAGCATGACATGGCTATTTTATAATCCTCAGACATTATCTTCACAGTTATACATAAACACAAAGAAAACAAATTAAAATCTGAACAGTTCAGTCCCCACAGAAACACAGTGAGAAGAAACTGAGAGTTCCCAAAAGGTTAGGTTTAGTTCAACTAAGTCTCAGAGTCTTTCATCACCAAATCTATAGTCTGCTGAGTCTAAAACAACATCTCCCTTCCACTTGTGTGTAGGAATCTTCCTCTGCTGAAATCACTGCTAGCCAATCAGCTGACTGATTAACCAATCACTCAGCTACATGTATAGTTTTAAAGAAAACACAAAACTGAGAATAGCAAAATATAAATGACTCTTTCCCCATTACTGCATTTAAAGAAAAGTTGGTGAATCAGTCGAATTGAGACAATTTAACTAGAACAGTTTGGCTACGCTCAAAACAGCATTCAAAGCGTACAATTAAAATAGCAGTTATTTTTCCCTCCCAATTTCTCCTTGCTTTAATTACCATTGCCCAGGCTTCCCAGCTGGAGGATGACAATATCACTAACCTGCTGCAAAATGCTCCAGAGTTAGGGACAACAGCCTGCTTCCTGCTCCTGGGCTCAGCTTCTCCCAACTCCCACAAGGCACGTGGCCTTCTGCAAAGCAGCTGCCCTGACCGCTTGCTCTCATGGAGTCTGACCCCAGAAACAGGGAACCGATTGGAGCAGACCCAAAACTACCACACCCAATTCCAGAAGCTTCTGGATGTGGAGTGCTTAATCTGCCTAGCAAAAATGACCCAGGCACAGCTCACTCCTACCTCCCCACAATGGGTCTCTTAAAGAGAGATCTCCCTATTAGGCACATGGGTTACACACTTGTTGGACCATTAATGTTGATTTTCAATAAGTCATGGTGCACTGGGGAAATTCCAGAAGACTTGAAGAAAACTAATGTACCAATTTTTAGAAAGGGCAGTTGGGATGACCCAGGTAATTATAGGCCTGTCAGCCTGACATTGATTTGAGGAAAGATAATTGAGCAGCTGATACAGGGCTCAATTAATAAAAAATTAAAGGAGCTTAATGTAACTAATGCAAATCAACATGGGTTTATGGAAAATAGATCCTGTCAAATTAAATTGATACCCTTTTTTTATCAGATTACAAATTTGGTTGGTTAAAGATAATTGTGTTGATGTAATATACTTAGACTTCTGTTAAGTGTTTGACTTGATAACACACAGCATTCTGATTATAAACTAGAATGATATACAATTAACACGGCACACATTAAGTGGATTAAAAACTGGCTAACTGATAGGTCTCAAAATGTAGTTGTAAATGGGGAATCGCCATCAAATGGGTGTGTTTCTAATGGAGTCCCACAGAGATTGGTTATCATGGCCCTATGGCATTTAACATTTATTGTCAGTGAGTTGGAAGAAAACATAAAATCATCACTGATAAAGTTTGCAACTGAGACAAAAATTGGGGAAGTGGTAGAGATAGAAGAGGTCAAGTCACTCATACAGAGCTATCTGGATCCCTTGGTAAACAGGGTACAAGCAAACAATATTCATTTTAATATGGCTAAATGTGTATGTATACATCTAGGAAAAAGAGTGTAGCTCATAATTCCAGTGACTCTGAAAAAGATTTGGGGGTCATGGTGGATAGTCAGCTGCACATGAGCGCCCAATGTGATGCTGTGGCCAAAAAAGCTAATGTGATCCTGGGATGTGTAAACGGGAATCTCAAGTAGAAGTAAAGAGATTATTTTGCCTCTATGTTTGGCACTGTGGTGGGATACACAAAGTCCACACTGGACCACAAGTGGCTAAGGAGCTGTTCTAGGTTCAGCCAGCTCTGCCCAGGAGCACCTGCAATACATGCAAAGGCTGGAGGAGGAGCTAAAAGGGAGGCAGACCAGGGAAGAGAACAGCCCTTCAATCCTCAGCTCTTGAAGAAAGGGCTGAGAGGAGGAGGAACTTCCTGATAACCACTGTCTGAGAGTCTCTCCCCGACTGAAGGGGGCCTGATCCAGATATACCCTGTGAATCCCAGCATGGAGTTATTACCTAGCTCCCTTTTGAGGGATGGGACTTAGGACATATCCCTCTCCTCTGCATTTCCTGTTGCCCAGCATAGGCAGCTCCTCGCTCAGCATGCTGGCTTTTGTGAATCCAATTCTTAGAGGCCTAACTCTCCCGATGTGTTGTATAGGGAGCCTGGGTGCCTAACCCAGGGTTGTGGATTCCACTAAGTGTCAGGGTGCCTAAAGTTAGGTGTTGCAGTGCTGAGCCGAAATCCTCTTTGGATCTACCCCATAGGCTTTTTTGAAAATTTTACCCTTAGTCTCCAAGTCGCATTTTGAAAATTGACATAGGTATTTAGGAGCCCAAGTCTCATTGAAAGTCTTTGGGAATTAGGCTACTGGGTGCCTATGTCACTTTTGAAAATGAGACTTAGGTTCCTAAGCCACTTAGGTACTTAAAATTTTATCCTTAGGCTAATACCCAGGTTGCTCTTGCAAATGTTGACAGTGCACAGTAAATAACTTCCTTATAATTCTCTAAGAAGTCTAAGGTGATGATGATAAAACTTTTGCATAGTTAAATACAGTGAAGTCCTTCAAAACATGCCAGTTTTCTTAGGGCCAGTGATACGGGGGGTCCACTCTTTAACAGGCTGGGTGTGGGTGTTTCCCTCCCCTACAAGGAGGGTTTTTTCCTTTGAGATTCAGTCCTCTTTCCTGGTTTGAGTTTTTCAGGATAGCAGTGTGTGACTAAATGAAGTAGGAACTCTAGCACATTCTTCTTTTGGTTTTTGTCTTTCTTTTTGTTAGTCACTGCAGCCATTTATCTGCCTTTCAATCCTTCCCAGACAACAAGGAAAAGGACAAATACATATATTTGAGTGTAAAAGCTGGTGTGAAGGTTGTTGGGCTGCTAATACCAAAGAGCCAGATTAGCCACGTCCTGCTGTGGGCGCAGGTGCAATAGGTTAACAAATGAGAACCTGAGAGACAGGAGATAACATCTGTAAACAAAAGCCTCAGGAGTAAGTGGGTTAGGCAAGAGACTCGTTCAGAACTTGCCAATGAGCATCATATTACCCTGGGCTAAGATCCTTATACTGTTATTCATATTAATCCTCATTGTGTGTGTCTTTCCCCATGGTGGGGGAGGAGTCATAAATTATTTTATCCCAGCTGGGCTGGAGTGTCCTTTTTCTTTCTAAGCTGACCCAGTCTCGATGGCAGGGCCCAGCTTGGCAAGATGCAGGGAGTTGAGGACACCCACAACTTCCCAGGATTGAGCAATGAGATAATATATATAATTTGATATAATTAAATAACTGTAATTCAGCATTTTCAATATTCAAGACATCTCCTACATTATCTGTAGTGAAAATAAAAATGAATTCCAAAGACGTTAAGATAACCTTTAGATCAGGGGTCGGCAACCTTTGGCACGCAGCCCATCAAGGTAATCCGCTGGCGGGCCACGACACATTTTGTTTATGTTGACTGTCCACAGAGAAAGTAAAGCATCATTAAGGATCTGGTAATATCCACTTGAGTTCTGAACTGAGGTAACATAATTGAGGTATAAGTAAATTCTATGTGATTTAGTATATGGCAGTGAATGAGCTGCAAGCCTTTGGAGATATTTGTCTGCCAGAGTGTAAATTATCTGGGTTTTTAATTCCTTAAGGAAATGTTCTGTAGTTTTCCAGGCCTCAGAGGCAAACTTCACATAACCTCTGTGATGAGTCCTTTAAGGTGTACTGCATTGTGAGAGCAACTCGGTACTTTGAATAAATGGAGAAGAATGTAATTACTATCACTTTGATGTGAAACAAAAGGTCAGATCTGAAAAAAGTTCTTCATTTTCATGTCGGAGACTGATGGTTACTTTTGAGAACTTATCCTCTTCCCCACTCACCTCCCACATCCTCCAAACATTGGCAAGTCTAAGATCTGAATTATAATTAGAAGGAAGAGATTGAAAAAGATTGTAGACATTATGTTTGTCTACACAAACCAGCTACAATTCAGCTTTTTTATTGCTGAAGGAAGGAGGGAAAAGTATTGCTAAAAGAATGTTGCATACGCTCATATCAAGAAGCCTCTATGTTAAGGTTGATAGACAAGTCTGAATAAGGGTCATGGGGCTTTCACTCTTAGGCAGGCTTTAAAGTTCTCAGCATTGAGTAAACTGTTAAGCTTACAAACCTTGTAAATGTTGTGGATTTCAGATGATGACTCTTCATTTTCACTTATTTCAACAAATACCTAAAAGTCTTTAGGGTAAGCTATGAGATACTTAGAGACATCCTCTCCATCAGTTGGTTGGACTGTCTGGTCAATCCTATATTTTTGCCTTTTGTACAATGTCGAATGTCCTCAATGCCCATTGATTTTAATGAAAGTTGAGGTGGTTTATCACTGGATTGAGCCCATTAGCAGAGCAGCATGGGGAAGCTTGCATTGACATTACTTATGATTAGGCTTGGAAGGGTTAGATTTTTATCGGTAAATGTAAATGTCAGTAAATGTCAATTTCACCGTACACACAGGCAGTGACCAAAAAAATATTTTAATCTAAGATCATAGAAATTTACAGATGGGCAAAGGAAGAAAAATGCTACTTGAAAATGTATTAGAGTTTGATTTAAGGATATTTGATTTGCATATTTTGGCATGTTATATTGATATCTTGTATTTTATTGGTAATAAAGCTTTAACTTTTTGAATCTCAGTGTCTACTGTCATTAAATAATCATTGTCTCTCTCTCACACACACATACACAAACACCCCATCATTTTCTACAACTGTGGAAATTTAAATGGATTAAAAATAAAAAAAATACTTAAATAAGCCCTGATGTTATCCATTGAAATTATATATACAAAATCAAATTGTTCTGAGCCAATTTATGATGTTCCCGTTCCATGGCTACAGGAAATAGAGACCTTCAGTCTCCTCAGCTGTCTGTTTGGCACCTCTCAACAGTGTTGCAGACGTGATTTTTCCATTTTAGAGAGCAAATTCAGGAATAAAACATTCCTATCATCAGTTTATGTAGTTCCTCCTAGGTACTAGGCACTTTACAGGAAAATATGCAGGCCAAGGGCCAGATTCTCCCCGCACAGCAGTTTTACAACTGTGTAACACCATTGATGTCAATGGAATTACTCCAGATATACATCAAGGTGAGAGGAGAAACAGGCCCAGGACGACCGTCCTGAAAACCTTACAGTATAAAGGTCAAATCCTGTCAGCATGACCCATGCACTCGTGTGCATAAAGTGTGTGTGTCTTGGCAGGAGCAGGGCCTTAGGTCCCAGGGATGTTCATAGGAGGTCAGAGTGCTCATCACCTCTCAAGAGATGCTCACCACCTTTCTGGATAGATTGAAGAATCTATGAGGTGAATAAAAGGTACTATATTGTCCGCTATTAAAGGTGGAATGAGAAGCTGTGTATAATATTGTCTGAATCAGGATCCTCATTGTTTACAAAGCAAACAGTTACTGCTGATATTGATCATTTCTTTTGTTCTCCCATAGCATTCTAAGAGTTTTCCCTTCCCTCTTTGCCTCACAGTTAACTATGTCACAGCTTGGGTGTGTAGGGTTGCCAACCCTCCAGGATTGTCCTGGAGTCTCCAGGAATTAAAGACTAATCTTTAATTGAAGATTATGTCATGTGATGAAACCTCCAGGAATACATCCAACCAAATTTGGCAACCCTGTCAATAGTATGTGAGCAGGCAGACAAGGAAAGGGGACAAGATGCTGCAGGGCTGAATGATCAGATGCTTTGCACGTATAAGGCTCCTTCACCCACTGGGCTGCTGTTGCGTCTCTGGCCTTGTTTTGCAGTTGCTGTGTAACCAGCAATGGGTATACTTCCATACTGGCACTCACCTCTTCATCGGGCCAGTGCTCAGCCTGTCTTCTCACACTGGGTGCAGGAGAGAGGATATGAGCATTCAGGAAGAGCTGTGCCACTGACTTGTTGATTTTCAGTGAGTCACTTAACCTCTTTGTGTCTCACTTTACCCTTCTGTAAAACAAATATAGTAATACTTACCTATCTCACTGTGGGGCGAGCTCAGCTCCTCCGCTAGGGTAAATAGTCATAACTTCATGAAGTCAATGGAGTTACACCACTTTCAGCTTGCTGCGGAGCCAGCCCAATAATTGTGAAGTGTTTCAAAATCTTTTGGTGATGAACGCTATACAATTGCAAAAGGTTAGCTAGTGGGGTTTTTTTTAATTAGCCACTGAGATTAGAGTTTGATATTTTCCCTTAAAGTTTCATGCAAAGTTAAACATTTTAACTGACTACGCCTTTTAAAAATAAAACACGTTGTATTCTCTCAGAGAAGGGAAAATCCCCCATCCTTGTATTGTGTTCTGTCTACTGATGCTATGATAATTGCTGTGTGAAGAAGTCTAAAGACATTCATGAACCAATACATCATCACAATGCGGCATTTGTAGCCTTCGTTTAATGCACACAGAGGCACTTATCTGAATTTAAAGAACGATACATTATGGGCAGGTAGCCTGAAGTATTTAAAATCTTAGATAAGAACATATAGCACATATGGGGGGGGGGAATCTGCAGTACACTAAAAAGAAAAGTCACATTTTAGTTTGCCATTTAGCTGTCAAAATAAGTCCTGCTGATTGTGCTACCAGTCAGCGGAATGCACATTTCATGCACACCATGCATGAAAAGCAGAATACTTTAGAATATATCACAGACCTACAGCACAGGCCCATTTCCTCAGGGAGCAGACAGAGTGCTATTTAACCATAGCTCAGTTAATGACTTCTGTCACTGTGCAAATCAATGAGGCCTCTACAATGGTTCATTTTATATATTTTTTCCTCTTGAACATGAGTGAACGCAATTGTCTTATGCAATTAAACCAATTTTAATTATATTCTGCATGATTAAATGTAATATTCCTGTGCTCTGTTGTACAGTCTTAAAAACACAAATAGAACTTCATAACATGGCAAACAGCAGCATGCTCATTTTCCTGCTGCCTTCATCAACCTCCCAAAGGAAGCTATTTTCTTCACCGAGGCGCTTAAGACCCTTTAAATGCAAGGTCCTTCCAGTCAGCAATGAACTTTTCATTTATTTCAGCAGGAAAAAGCTGATGGTAATAATCGCCCAGAGACAAATTATACTTGCCAAGAGGGAATTTCTTTCTGAGCAAGGGAAAAATGGTTTTATGGATACGCTACTACCTAAATAATGAATCTCAGGCTCTCAGACTAAAATTATGTGCTAATCCAACTAGTTGGAACAACATGAAAAAGTCTTAATCCTAAAGTACTTTTGGGTAAGCGTATCAAGAGACAGGAAGCAATAAAAAATTGTAACTATGTTGTATAGCAACTATGTCACGTGCCACTATGTCATAGCAAAATGTCACGTGCCACTAAACAATAATACACTCCTTTTTTACTTGTACCTAGATCTGTTTTATGGAAAAGTTGCCTGTCTAACAAATCTATGTTTTCCATAACTTCAATAATTTCTTTTGGCTGTGATTTTTTTTCATAAGCACTCAGAGTTGGCCTAACTTTGCTGTCATTGGAGCTTTTGTCTTCTATACTAGCAAAGTTTCACCAACACTGAACTTCTTTGAAAATCCTACCCTTTGTTTGCTTAACTTTGGAAGGCCTCAGGCTTTGATGTAAGACAGTATTCACATACCATGGTGAAAAGTGTCCTAGAAACACCTAACACAGACATACCTGTTCAAATAATTTTATTTGTCACCACCAGTTCTTCTTCGAGTGCTTGCTCATATCTATTCCAATTAGGTGTGTGTGCGCCGCGTGCACATTCGTCGGAAGATTTTTACCCTAGCAACACTCGGTGGGTTGGCTGGGTCGCCCCCTAGAGTGGCGCCGGATGTATACCCCTTCCGACCCAACGGCCCTTCAGTTCCTTCTTACCACCCGTGTTGGTCGTTGGAACAGTGGAGCGCGGCTTAGCTGATCTCCACTTCCCTAGCTACTCGTAGTTCTCTCGTTAATTCTTGTGTATATAGTTCAAATTTCTATAGTTGTAGTTAATTTTATTAGTTCATAACATAGTTAGTGTATAGAGTTAAGAGGGGTTCGGGGATTATCCCCTTCCCCGCACTCGGTGCCGGGGCCCATGCCCGGGTCACCGGGTTTCAAACCGTGCTCGGCCTGTCACAAGCCGATGCCAACAGGAGATCCCCACGACTCCTGTCTTAAGTGCCTCGGGGAATCTCACCTCGCAGATAAGTGCCTATTTGCAAGGCCTTTAAGCCGAGGACAAAAAAGGAGCAGGACTTTAGTCTCAAGCAGCTCCTGATGGAGGCAGCTCTTACCCCTCCGCCCTCGGCACCGAGCGCTGGACAGTCTACAAGCAGAAGTGCTTCCTCGGCACCGGATCGCACCGGTACCGCTAAGGCCTCTCGGCACTGACCGTCGCTGGCACCGATGTCTGTTCGGCACCGCTCCCTCTCCCTGAGGGTGAGGAGACATAAGACTCCGGCTGCTTCCGTGACACCTGCACCACAGCCAGAGCACTCGACTAGGTCGGACCACCCAGCACTGACACCTGCCGTAGCACCAACAATGTCGGCACCGTCGATTCCAGTCCCGCAAGGGCCATCGAATCCGGTGCCTGAAAGCTCCCTGGCGAGAACTGTGATTGAGCTCACTATTCCCTCCACGCCAGAGACATTTTCCACGGCGAGGAAGCTGATCGCAATGACAGAGTCTGCGCTGCCTCAACCCCTGGCGCCGCTAGTGCGGGTCATACAGTCGATCGGCAAGCCTGCCTTGATCAGACCACCCTCTGTTGGCACCGCAGAGCGGCACCGTTCATGATCGCGGTCCCGCAGACGTTTCCGGTCCCGTCACCGGTCCCAGTCCCAACGCCGCTCGCAGTCCCAGCACCGTTCTCCTTCTCGGTACCGGTCGCACTCGCGGCACCGATCAGAGTCCCGTTCGCTGGCCCGGTACTCTCGGCACCGATCCAGCTCCCGGCACTGCTCCAGGCACCGTAACTCTCGCAGCCGCTCCTGTCGTCGACCCTCGAGATCTCGGTCGACCTCCCGGCACCATTCCGGTCGCAGGTTCCGATCTCGTTCCCGGTACCGGTATGGCTCCCGGTACCGATCCCCGGTGCCAAGTAGAGCGAGATTGGTCAGAGAGAGAGACTCTGCCCAGGGCTTTTCAGCCTGTCCATGGCCATCTCGACACACATCAGTGTCATCTCATGCGGACAGTTCCTATGCTCAGGACCGTGATTCTGAGATGCCCACCAGAGTCTTCCAGGAGACCCAGGCCCAAGACCAAGGCCTCTATCAGTGGTCATTCTGGACACCTTGGGTGTACCACCAGGCCCAAGGTGTACCGGTAGTTCCGTCTCGCTCTGTCCCATCAGAGCACCGGGTGCCGGAGGCTACTGTTAGCCGTCCCCCTCCGACCGGTACAGAGGAAGCTCCAGTTCAGCAACCAAAACTCCCAGATCCACCTGGAGCAGGAAGCTGTCCAAGAACAAGAGCCCACAGAGGACCCACTTGTCCCCGGCCTTTCCTCTTCCTCCTCTCCAGATGAGGCGGTGGCAGGAACATCCTCCTCGGGCCCTCCTCCAATCGACCTGTGGACCCATCAGGACCTCTTGAGACGGACGGCACTCAATATGAACCTCCAGGTGGAGGAAGTCCCTGAGATAGAGGACCCGGTAGTAGATATCCTGTTGGCTCACGCACCCACAAGAGTGGCTTTACCGTTTATCCGGATGATCCAGGCCAATGCTGATACCATCTGGCAGTCCCCAGCCTTTATCCCGCCCGCTGCTAGGGGAGTTGAGCGCAAGTACATGGTGCCCTCTAAGGGGTACGAGTACTTGTATGTGCATCCTCCTCCCTGCTCCCTCGTAGTGCAGTCTGTCAATGAGAGGGAACGCCATGGCCAGCAAGCGCCGGCTCCAAAATCGAAGGAGGCTAGGCGTATGGACTTGCTGGGCTGTAAGGTGTACTCGGCAGGGGCCCTACAACTCCAGGTGGCAAACCAACAAGCCCTGCTTAGCCGCTACAATTATAATACCTGGGCGGCAGTGGGTAAATTTACGGAGTTAGTCCCTCAAGACTCCCGTCAAGAGTTTGCTGCCTTCTTGGAGGAGGGGAAGAAAGTGGCGAGAACTTCCCTCCAGGCCTCGTTGGATGCAGCTGACTCCGCAGCCAGGACTCTGGCCTCAAGTGTTGCCATGAGATGCATTTCATGGCTTCAGGTGTCAGGCCTCCCACCGGAGCTACAGCATACCATACAGGACTTGCCCTTTGACGGTAGAGGCCTGTTTTCTGAAAAGACTGACCCTAGGCTACAAAGCCTAAAGGACAACAGGGTCATTATGCGTTCTCTCAGCATGCACACGCCGGTGACTCGGCGCAGGCCTTTCCGTTCCCAGCCTCACCGCCCCTACCCTGCGCCTAGACAAAGACAGGACTTTGGCAGAAGGCATGGCCGAGGTGGTCGTAGGTGACAGTCAGGACCCCAAGGGGGCCAAAATCAGGGTCCCGCCAAACCACCAGTGGGGCCAAAGCCAAACTTTTGAAGGCACGCCCGAGAACGGCGTACCAGTTATTACCCAGGATCCATTCCCTCCCTTTTACAACCGCCTCGCCTTTTTCCTCCCTGTGTGGTACCATCTAACCTTGGATTGTTGGGTCCTACGCACGGTGGAACTTGGGTACCGCCTCCAGCTTATTTCGCCCCCCACCTCCCACCCTCCATCCTTGTCCCTCTTCAGGGACCCCTCTCACGAGCAATTCCTCTTGCAAGAGGTGCGGACGCTCCTCACCATCGGAGCTATAGAGGAGGTACCAAAGAACGAAAGGGGCAAGGGGTTCTACTCCCGCTATTTCCTAATCCCCAAGGTGAAGGGAGGTCTCAGACCTATCCTAGACCTGCGAGAACCCAACAAGTTTATGATAAAGCTGAAGTTCTGCATGGTATCCCTGGGGACCATCATCCCATCCTTGAATCCCGGAGACTGGTATGCCGCTCTCGATATGAAGGACGCGTATTTTCACATCGCCATTTATCCTCCACACAGAAGGTACCTCTGGTTTGTGGCCAACCATCAACATTTCCAGTTTATGGTCCTTCCGTTTGGTCTCTCTACAGCCCCAAGAGTATTCACAAAGTGCATGGCTGTAGTCACCGCCTCCCTCCTCCGCCGTCGGATACACGTTTTTCCGTATCTAGATGATTGGCTCATTCGAGGGACCTCCGAGGCCCAAGTCACCCGTCATGTGGGCATCGTCAAGGACCTATTCCTGCGTCTAGGCCTGATGATCAATATAGAGAAATCCACTCTGATTCCCACACAGAGAACCATCCTGGACTCCAATCTCGCCAGAGCCTGATTACCACAGCCTCGGTTTCAGGCGATGGTAACAATTATACAAGGTCTACGGAACTTCCTGACAACTTCGGCTCGCACTTGCCTCGGTCTCCTGGGTCACATGGCTGCCTGCACGTTGGTGACCAAACATGCCAGGCTATGCCTCCGTCCCCTCCAATCATGGCTCACCTCGGTATACCACCCGAGCAGAGACAGCATAGACATGATCGTCACGATCCCCCCGAGCATCCTAGGCTCCCTCAACTGGTGGTCGACGCCCTCCCTGGTGTGTGCAGGGATGCCATTCCATCCACCTCAGCCCTTGGTGTCCCTATGACGGACGCCTCATCCCTTGGCTGGGATGCTCACCTTGGTCAGTTTCGCACTGAAGGCCTTTGGTCAGCTCAAGAGCTGGCCTTGCACATCAATGTCCAAGAGCTGAGAGCAGTCTGTCTTGCATGCCAGGCGTTTCAGCAGCACCTACAAGGCCGTTGTGTCTCAGTGTTCACAGATAACACAACGGCCATGTATTACATAAACAAGCATGGAGGAGCATGGTCCTCCCCTCTTTGTCAGGAAGCCATCCAACTCTGGGACTTCTGCATAGCCCAATCGATAGACGTGGTAGCGTCCTTTCTCCCAGGGGTTCGGAACACTCTGGTGGATCGCCTCAGCAGATCCTTCTTGTCTCATGAGTGGTCGATTCGTCTGGACATTATCCATTCTGTTTTCTGGAAGTGGGGCTTTCCCCGCATAGACCTCTTCGCTTCTCGCGAGAACAGGAAGTGCCAGACGTTCTGCTCATTCCAAGGCCTCTCCCCAGGCTCGATCTTGGACGCTTTTCTCATGCCGTGGACAAGCCATCTGCTGTACGCTTTTCCACCGTTCCCGCTGGTTCACAGGGTCCTGCTAAAACTCCGCAGGGACAATGCGCACCTGATCATGATCGCTCCAGCGTGGCCCAGGCAGCACTGGTACACCATGTTGCTAGACCTCTCGATAGCCAACCCAATTCCCCTGCCTCTTCTCCCAGACCTCATAACGCAGGATCTCGGCAGACTTCACCACCCAGACCTGCAATCCCTGCACCTCACCGCATGGCTGCTGCGTGGTTAAACCGATCTAAGTTACATTGCTCTGCCTCGGTACAGGAAGTACTCCTGGGTAGTAGGAAACCTTCCACTCGATTAACATATCTGGCCAAGTGGAAGCATTTCTCCTACTGGTGCGGAACGCACAATGTTACTCCCACCGAGGTCCCGATCCATTCCATCTTGGACTACCTCTGGTCTCTCAAACAGCAGGGCCTGGTGGTATCATCATTGAGGGTGCACTTGGCAGCCATCTCTACCTTCCACCCAAGGGAGAGTGGCCACTCTGTATTCTCGCACCCTATGGTTTCTAGGTTCCTCAAGGACTTGGAGCGCTTATACCCCCAAGTTCGCCGCCCCGCCCCAACCTGGGACCTCAGCCTGGTTCTAACCAGACTTATTACTGCCCCATTTGAGCCGCTGGCAACCTGCTCGCTGTTATACCTGTCCTGGAAAACAGCTTTCCTCGTAGCCATTACATCGGCCAGACAAGTCTCCGAGCTTCGGGCTCTCATGGTGAACCCACCGTATACTGTGTTTCACAAGGACAAGGTGCAGTTGCGGCCACATCCGGCCTTCCTCACTAAGGTGGTATCGGCCTTTCATATCAACCAGGATATCTTCCTTCCGGTCTTCTTTCCGAAGCCACACTCATCATGAAGGGAGCAGCAATTGCACTCCCTAGACGTCCGTAGGGCGCTCACATTTTATATCGAGTGGACAAAGCCCTTTCGTAAAACGCCCCAACTCTTCGTCACAGTGGCAGACTGAATGAAGGGCCTACCTGTCTCTTCCCAGAGGATTTCATCTTGGGTGATGTCGTGCATCCGTACGTGCTATGACTTGGCCCATGTTCCATCGAGCCACCTCACAGCACATTCCACCAGGGCTCAGGCTTCTTCTGCTGCCTTCCTGGCTCACATACCCATCCAGGAGATATGTCGCGCAGCTACCTGGTCCTCGGTCCACACCTTTGCCTCACATTATGCACTGGTCCAACAGTCCAGAGATGATGCAGCCTTTGGCTCAGCAGTTTTGCATTCTGCAACATCTCACTCCGACCCCACCGCCTACGTAAGGCTTGGGAATCACCTAATTGGAATCGATATGAGCAAGCACTCGAAGAAGAAAAGACGGTTACTCACCTTTGTAACTGTTGTTCTTCGAGATGTGTTGCTCATATCCATTCCAAACCCGCCCTCCTTCCCCTCTGTCGGAGTAGCCGGCAAGAAGGAACTGAAGGGCCGTTGGGTCGGCAGGGGTATATATCCGGCGCCATGGCGGCACCACTCTAGGGGGTGACCCAGCCGACCCACCGAGTGTCGCTATGGTAAAAATCTTCTGACGAACGTGCATGCGGCGCGCGCACACCTAATTGGAATCGATATAAGCAACACATCTCGAAGAACAACAGTTACAAAGGTGAGTAACCTTCTTATCAAGGCATGAGTTTGTTGCACAGTTTTATTTGTGATTGGTATTTGTTAGTTACACTTGTTGAGATCATTGAATGGAAGGCATTCAAAGACCAAGGCACTGAGAAATATACAAGCACTTGAGTAACAACAGCTACTTTAATGGGAGAGATTACAAGATAGGAAGAGGTAACAAGTTGGCTTCCCCTTTGAGAGCCAGGAGGCCTGAGGCTAGCCAGTCCTACTGAGTCAGCCCGCCACTATCATAATCAGCCCCCAAAAGGGGTCTGGACTAATTCAGAGCAGGTGGCAATTTGAAATACCTGCATTTCATAAAAGGGCTGAGAAAACTCTTTGGAGGAAAAACCATAGAGAGCAAGTTGGGCTCCTGTGGAAGGTTCTGAAGTAGGGTCTAGAAGAGGGCCTGAGACTTCCAGGGGACTTCAAAGAAGGAGCCTCTGAGTAAGGGCTTTACCCTCAAGCTGAGGGGACTTAAAGGTAGCCCAGAAGGGACTGGGAAATGAGCCTGGAGGGTGGGCTGAAGAGGAGCCCAAGAGGAACGGAGAAACCTGTTCATGTGAACTTTTGTAGGTACTTTCCTTATCCTGGAAAAGATCTGGATGAGACATAACTTAGCTGGTGGGTTATGTTGTGGACAGAAACAGACCATGACGATGCCAAAGAGGTGATCAACAAGGGAGCTAGTGGTAAAGACTCCTTTAATATCCTATGCTAAGGGGGTCAGAGGAACCAATCACATGGCATAACATAGGTAATATTCTGCTTATGGCACTGTCACAACCAGATGCACTAGTGAATTCCACAGTCTGAAAACACACTGTATGAATAAACAATTGGGGTTTTGTTCTAAATGTAATTGCCATCAACTTGGGGTGAGTCTGTATTCACATATTATGGCATCTTTCCCCCCAATACTTTGACAAATTTCAAGTGTAGATCTCCCCTGAAAAAGTCACTTGCAAAATGGCAATCTCAAATAATACTGTTACTTCTATTACTGTGCATATTGCATTTTACAATGACCAAGTTAACCTTAGCATCCACTCACCTAGTACATAATAGCCAGAGCCTCAAAGTTTGCATCTCAATCTGAACTTTCCCAAAGCTTGAGTGTTTATTATTATTGTATTTTTTATACAAATACAAGGACAACGTTCAGATCTAGACCAAAATGTTTCCAATGTTCAGTGGAGCTCAGATCCCATGTTTTTGTTCAAACCGATCAATGCTATTAATTAATGGTGTAGACTGATTCCCATTACCCATATGCTGCATGTTATGCATATGTAGTTACCTGTATTACTTCCCTATGTTATTGTGCTATCACTGGTAACTATAGGGTTAAAAATATGCATAGTGTTGCACTTGTGGAATAAATTCTATATTTTGCATTCATCAGTCTGTAGAGTATGAACTCCAGAGGTACTTTGTGGCCAGATTCTCCTCCCACTCACACCAGATTTACGCTAGTGAAATCAGACAGAGAGAGAGAAATCTTGAAATCAAGTCCATTGATTTACACTGGAGCAAGTGAGAGGTGAATCTAACTCTTTTTAACCATAGGGTAAAGAAGAGACAGGACTCATTTGCAACAAATGTAACCAAGATGATTTATTGAAGATCCTAGACACCAACAGAATGTGTAACACTATCTTGCTCTCCGTATCCCGGATTAACCAAATACAAGCTGTGTTGTTATCACCAGAGTGTCTCCCTACTTCCTGACATGGACTCCGCTGTCTTAAAAAGGAACTCTTTGTCATCTAGGACTGGAGCCTAAATTTATGTAAATTGTCATAGCTCCGTAATTTACACAGGCTGAGGGTCTGGCCCTAGTTTCTAGAGGACTGAAAAAATGGATATAAAGCTGTTATTATAACTCTTATTTAATAAAGATGATTCTCATTTAGCCAAATCTCTTTTGGCATGATCTCACTGAAGTTAATGGATTTGTGCCAGCAGGGAAGCTGACCATCTATTCTTTGGTGCAGATGGTCTGATTTTCAAACCCTAACAGAAGCAGATTCCTCACGATTGAAGCAACACTGGAAGGCTTTTGAGTTTATGGCAAATTCCAAACCTGACAAAACCTGCTCATTTATGTAGCCATGATTTGAATCAAGCCAGAACTGTTTACTGTTCAAACTTAATTATAGAGCATGCCAGTTGCCCTGCTTTCCTGTTTCATGCCATAAGCAACATCTTTCATGCAGGAAATCCATCCAAGTTGGCTCTTCTACCACCTAGAGAACTTGGCCAGTGGTTTGTTTCTCATTTTGAGAATAAAATAAAGGACATCAGAAGCCAGCTGTCCTCCAGCGTTGCTCCACACAGTAATGTTCTGTCAATTATAGTTCTCCTGTGGTGTTCCTCAGTGCTCCCTTTGAGGCGCATATTGTTTATCCTTTTCACTGGGGGAAAAAAACTCTATAAAAATAGTGTTGAGTGTATAAAACAAGCTGTGAAAAGACAAGAAAAATGACAGGTCAATACCAGCCAGCCAATAACGTGGCATAATACGTGGCAGTGGAGAGATGGTAAGTGGAGAGATGGTAAGATGCCCTAAAGCTCCTTAGTTACTAAAGGTTTCGTGGCAGACTGCGTGAATCGCCTTGCTGTGATGGCATCACTGGAGTCTGTTTAATGGCAACTTAATGAAGGTTTTATTTGGTGTGTGTCCCTGGGTTTTGTGATAAAACAAAATTACAGCAAAGTTAGCAGGTGTCTACGTAATACACCGTACAGTGAGTGAGCCATTATGGCAGCATTGGGCTGGCTGTTACATTGTTTGCTACCCCTGTATCCAGATACACATGTTAACACATTGCTTAGGGGTCAACAGAGATAGAACAGAGCTGCAATGGCTGCTAGTGGGTGCCCCTATAGAAAGCATTTCATCTTGTCAGCAAGATTAAGTGAAATAGTTCCTTACTGCTTGTGAACTTTAGCCTGTGAGTGCTACGCCATGAGGGTAGAAGGTTTGCTCTTCACAGCATGTCAAAAAAATAACTCTGCTATAATGGCCCCCTGTTGGAAGATCTCAAGACCCCTTACAAACATTTAGGATTGACCCTGCTTAATAGGAACCCGTATATTAACAACTCTGATTCAAAGCAACATTTTGCCAAGAACCAATCCTAGCCCATTGACTTAAATGTTAATGGAATTTGGATATTGGCAACAGCATGCTGCTTAGTAAGAACATTTTTTGCAAGAAAAGCTCCAGGTGCAGGCAGGTTTGTGAGGTTGCAGCCAAGGAAAGAACTGCTGGGACATGCTGAGCCCCAACTACTGGAGATCACAAGGAGAGGTACAATGCAACTCCATGGGCCCTTCTAGCTGCAGGCAGGTTTGTAGGGCTTCAGCCTGGGAATCCACATCCCGACACTCTCTTCCCTGGCGGCTGCCTCGCAAACCTGCCATCCGCTTGTTGGCAGCTGCTGGATAATGGCAATGTTTTGCTGGCAACTGAGGGGTTGCTAATAAGAGGAATCTACTGTATTGTTATTGTATAAGAATAGTATCTGGAGGCCCTGTGGGCCTACGCATACTGAAAAAACAGAATTTGCAGTCTAATAGCCAAACCAAATTTAGGGTGAGAGGGAAAACATGGGTCAAGAAAGGTGAAATGATTTTCCCAAGGTGGTCACACAGCAGGTCAGTAGTAAATTCAGGAACAGTGCCCTAGCCACTGCACCTGTTGCCTCAATTATATCTTCTATGTATCGCTAAAGAAAGATAGGTAAGTGCTATTCTTCCTGTTTCACAGATGGGTACTGGGGCATACAGGATTTAAGTGATTTAGAATCATAGAATCTCAGGGTTGGAAGGGACCGCAGGAGGTCATCTAGTCCAACCCACTGCTCAAAGCAGGACCAATCCCCAACTAAATCATCCCACCCAGGGCTTTGTCAAGCCTGTCCTTAAAAACCTCTAAGGAAGGAGATTCTACCAACTCCCTAGGTAACCCATCCCAGTGCTTCACCACCCTCCTAGTAAAAAAGTTTTTCCTAATATCCAACCTAAACCTCCCCCACTGCAACTTGAGACCATTACTCCTTGTTCTATCATCTGGTACCACTGAGAACTGTCTAGATCCATTCTCTTTGGAACCCCCGTTCAGGTAGTTGAAAGCAGCTATCAAATCCCCTCTCATTCTTCTCTTCTGCAGACTAAACAATCCCAGTTCCCTCAGCCTCGCCTCTCATAAATCATGTGCTCCAGCCCCCTAATCATTTTTGTTGCCCTCCGCTGGACTCTTTCCAATTTTTCCACATCCTTCTTGTAGTGTGGGGCCCAAAAGTGGACACAGGACTCCAGATGAGGCCTCATCAATGTCAAATAGAGGGGAACGATCACGTCCCTCAATCTGCTGGCAATGCCCCTACTTATACAGCCCAAAATGCCATTAGCCTTCTTGGCAACAAGGGCCCACTGTTGACTCATATCCAACATCATCCAGTGAGCCTGTGGCAGAACCTGAACTCGTATTGATTCTAAGGCCTGAAGGGACCACTGTGATAATCTAGTCTGACCTCCTGTATAACAGACCGTAGAACTGCCCCAAAATAATTCCCAGAGCCCGTCCTTTTAGAAAACAGCCAGTCTTGATTTAAAAATTGTCAGTGATGGCGAATCCATCACAACTCTTGGTAAATTATTCCAATGATTAATTACTCTCATCATATTTGCAGTCTGAATTTGTCTAGCTCCATCTTTCAGCCACTGGATCGTGTTATACCTCTCTTTGCTAGATTGAAGAGCCCATTATTAAATATTGTTTCCCTTGTAGGTTCTTTTAGCTGTAATTAAGTCACCACTTAACCTTCTTTTTGTTAAGCTAAATAGATTGCTAAATGTATGTCCATGCCCATGGTGCAGCCGTTATTAGAGTTGTCCAAAATATTTGTATCAATCTTTTAAACGAGAAATGGTTCCTTGAATGACAGAAAAGTTTTCATGGGAAAAATGTATATGGTTTGATTTTTTTTTTCATTTTTTCACTGAAGCAGAATAAAAAAAGTAATATACGCTCATAAATGAAATAGTTTTAGATTTCAGGGGGTGTTCTCCCTCCTCTCTCTTCCCCTTCCGCTCTTTCTCCCTTTTGCAGTGGAAAAAAGAGAAAGGGGAGGAGGGAAGAGAACAACAAAAATGTAAAACTTTTAATTTTGATCCAGTGAAAAATTGCAGGACAAAATTCAGAGAAACCAAAAACGTTTGATCTCTTTCAAAATTGTTCACAGAAAATACCATATTTTGATCTGTTCTACCCATTATTCTTGACGAATGTCTTAAAGGAAAGTTTTAAACTGAAGGAGTGAACTATTATGACTAAACACATCTACTGGTGAGTGAGTCTATCTGATACTCTCATGTGACATGTCCTGCAACTTAATTATCAATTCTAAATAATATTAGCCACCTCTGACTTGTAAAATAGTTTCCAAGAATTTGGATTTTTGGTAATAGTATTATTCTCTGACCAATATTTTCTCTATTTGGCATTTTCCAGTAAATTCAGTTCTCTTCTATTGAAGTTCTCACACTGTGCCCATCACCATGGTATTTGATCTCAATAACCAGACCATTTGGTCTCATGAACATGACTTTCTCGTGGAGCCCCTGAAAATATGGCAGTTTGGGATCACCAAGCAGATTTTCTACATTTCTTCCCAATCACTGTCTTCCTTTTTCATCTGCAACTACCTTCATGTTTTGCGGCCTCCTTGGATTGTGGGATATGTTTGTGATGGGTTGCCCCCCTTTAAGGTGCCAGCTGATATACTGAGATACCACTGTTCCACCAGCCTGGGCCCCCTTTACCCTGACTTGTTGAGCCAGGCTCTTAAGTCTCCTCTAGCACACACTCAAGCAGGGTTTAAGGGACTTGCTCCAGAACTCAGGTGCCCATCTCCCTTGGAGTGCAGACCCAACCGTATATTGTCCTGTGCTGTATAGAAAGATCTGCACAGCGCAAGCTCATAAAAATTCACCCTCTCCCTCAATGTGAAGAGAGATATGCACAACTTCTTGCCTCATGCTGTTAGAAATTTCACAAACTGGGTTTAATAATAAACAAACTAAATATATTAACTATAAATTGCAGATTTTAAGTGATGGGGATAGCAAACAGAACAAAACAGATTACTGAGTGAATAAAACAAAACATGCATACTAAGATTAAGATCTTTAAGAGAGTGGTTTCAAGAAGTAATTTCTTACCGTAAATGTTATTTTAGGCAAGATGCAGAGTTTCTGTAGCTTAGAGTTCTGGTTATGTCTTCTTACAGACTGGACCTCTGTCTCCATCTGGACTCATCCCTGCCTTTACCCTTAGGTTAATTCCTTTGTCCCTTCAGGTACTTTCAGCAGTCTTTCTTCTTGGGTAAGCAATGGAGAAGAGTCCATATTAACCCCCTCCCCACCCTAAAAAGGATTTTTCTGAGGTGGGAAACCTTTGTCTTATCCCCATCCCCCTACAGACGAAAAGTACCAGTGGTATCCAAGGTGGTATTTTGTATCAGGTGATCTTATCACCTTACCTTGAAGTGTCAAAGCAACTATGAAACTAGGTTTATTTGCAATGTCCACAGATGGGAGATCCACATCTCCAAAGACTCATTGTCTTTTTCTAAGTCTGACTGCTCACCGTCTGGTGGGCATTTCCCCAAGTACACACCACAGCTGTAATTATTACATAGTCAATATTTCTAACTTCAGATACAGAAATGATATGTGCATACAAGTTCGATAAACACATTCAGTAAACTATAACATTTCCAATGATACCTTACATAAGCCATCTTGCCAAAAATATATCTAATTTATGCCATATTCATATCATAACAATATTTCTATGAAGAATATGGGGTGTAACATCACAAAGTTTTATTCCATTCTAGAAAACGCTTCACAAACAATGTTTGTCAGATTTAATTGTGTGTTTGTTTGTTTTCTTTTTGGCTACTTTAGGAATATGTAGACTGAGGAGGTCCATGCTAACTGAAAACATTCTCTGTAACTATCGACTTGGATTACTGCAGTGATCATTACTCAGTAGTCACAATATTCTGGTCCATTATAATTCAAAAAACGAGTCCTGTTCTTTGAGTCTGTGGATGGGCTTATATAGCTAAAGTTCAAGAGTGGAAGAGAGGACTTGTGAGTTGCATTTCTGGCTCTTTTCATAGTATCTATTGTCTACTCAAAACCTTTCACTGGCTTCTTATAAAATGGCAAATTTCCAAGCACAATACTTACTGTAAAGTTCTTTCTGGCATTCCACAACCTTATATACTAGGAATTATCAAATTATTTAATATCTGAATAGTCTTTGAGTCTAGGCCAATGAAGGAGTGTCACTTAAAAGAGAAAATGCTCATCTATAGAGCTGATTGGGAAAAAATGATTTTTTTTAACATTTTTCATCAGTTTTAAATTTTGACAAAAAAGGTGGGCATGAAATTTTCATGTTTTTTTTTTACAAAAAAAACCTCATTACTCTTTATTTTATTATTTATTGATGAATTCTGTGTACTGCTATGACATTTTCTCATGGAATTATTTCATGTAGCAAGTAATTTGCACGAATCACCCCAGCCAAGTCACTGAAATGTGTATTTTTCTTGTATTTTAACCTCTGATATGATATGACATCTGGCAAGTCACAAAAATGACCTGTCTGAAAGTGAATTGATGTGGTGTGATGTAAAGTGACTAAATGTTATGTTATGCAGTATATCACACACACTGTAAAGGGTAATACAAATTTAGTATCTGTAGCATATACAAAATGGCTGATATTGTAATTCACTGGGAAGAAACATCTTTGAAAAGCTGGCTGATAGCATAGACTACTGAGATCGCAGCTCTGTAATCTTAGCTCTGTGCCCAAATAGAAATATATTTTGGAATTTGGATATTCATATAGTTGCCATTTATCAACATCACAGAATCAGAGTCCAATGGTGGAATTTTAGCTCGGGCAAAACTCAATGAGAGTTTTGGGAAATCCAAAGAACTATTATGACTAGAACCAATATTTGTCATTACTGACTCAAGAGAAGACTGGTTGATAAATTCTGTTCTCTCTTACTCTCATTTCAATTCAAAATTAGTCAACTGACTGCAATAACATTTATCTGAATGTACAGCAATATAACTAAGAGCAGAATATGGCTCCTGGATTTAGCTCCATCACAAAGATATTGTAGGATGGCTCTCAACAATACATTTCACTATCACCTCGTTTCACAACCAAATTCAGGCTGTCATTATGCTGGGGGCTGTATATGCACATAAAAAGCAACAGTCCCTGCCCTATTGTCTAAACAGACAAGATAGACAGAAGGTGGAAGGAAGAAAATATTATTCCCCAAATTACAGGTGTTGAACTAAGTCATAGAGAGATAAAGTGACTTGCCCAAAGCATCACATGGCATCTATGATAGAAATGGGAACTGAACCCCGATCTCTTGAATATTAGTTGTCTGTCTTAGCCACAACCCATCTTCCTCTTTTTCCAGCTTACTTTTAAATTACTCAACACTTGCCTTGGGAAGCTATTCTATAGAACTGGGCAACATTCATTGTCAGTCAGCCTAAAGTTTCAAACGCACAACTTTCATCCCATTATCCCTAATTACTGTATACTCCATCGAACCACACCATTGAATGACTGTTTTTAAAAGTCTAAGTTGCTAAATGCAATCTTCCTCTCTGCCTAAGCCTTTTAAATATTTGTAGGCAGTGATCACACACCACCCCAAATAGTCCTTAAGTACCAAAAGTACCTCTTTTAGAGAGGCAAGGCAGACAAGGCAATATCTTTTATTGGATTCACTTTTGTAGGTCAGAGAGACCAGATTTGGCGCTTCTTCAGAGCTCTGTGTGAGCTCGCAAAATGGTCTCTCTCACCAGTAGAAGTTGGTGTGACAAAAGATATTACCTCACCCACGTTGTCTCTCAAATATCCAGGGACAAAAATGGCTACAATAACACTGCATACTAAAGTCCTCTTTCACAGGACCTGCCAGGGCTAGAAACAGCTAGTACGTGTTCTGTTGTATTCTATCCTTTCCAGGTATATAAAGATTCTGGGCTGCATTCCTTACAGACTGCTTCTTTCCTCATACTGCTACTAGAGATGTGAAGTTAGCTAAGGTACTCAAGCTGGAGAAGGGTGACCAGATAGCTAGTGTGAAAAATCGGGACAGAGGGTGGGGGTTAATAGGCACCTATGTAAGAAAAAGCCCCAAATATTTGGACTGTCCCTATAAAATTGGGACATCTAGTCACCCTAAGCTGGAGGTTCCTCAGGCCTCCTTCACAATTTTTTGAATCCTATGGGAGTTGTGTCAATGACTTCAGTATGAGTAGGATCAGCGAGGTGGGTCTGAATAGCAAATCCAATAAGATACATATTTCTTTTATATGTATTATTGGTGTAAGGACTTCTAGAACAGGATGAGCATTTTAAAGTAATGTTGGTGAGAATGTTGTTAGTGCTTATTGTTTAATAATACACAAATCTAATTGTGAAGGCCACATTTTTATTTTATTTATTTTTTGCTCTGAATTCTGATAACAAAATTGGCTTAGGCTGAAATCTGGGTGAAATTTAACCTTATAGTTTGTCCTTTTCAGAAAAAAAAAGGAGAAAAGCAGCTGGAATGTTGGGTTTGCAATAAATGGACATGCATGCTTTGCATTTCATGTTAATTTACAATCCCACTTTTCCATTCATCTTTGTATTCTGAGAGTTGTGCAAGAGAGTTGTATTAATTCTCCTCTTATTATACCAATATAAATCAGGAATAACTTTACCGAAATGAACATAATTACATCAGTGTAAAACTGACGTAAAGTGACAGGAGATTCAGGCCACTTGTCATTTGGTCAGTGATCCATAATGAAATCTTAATGTAAATCTGTACTTCCATTCACCAAATATATCTTACAGCTTATCAGGATTTCTGAATCATCCTAAGGTTTTTGATGCAAAACTATATAAATAAACCGCTTTTGTGCCAAGTTTTGCCTAATTAGGTTTGCTGAAGGCTCAAAAAAAAAAAAGACTGCTCTAGGGCTTAACAATATTATTTTTCTATGCTATACTTTGTTGGCCCTATGATGTATTATTTATAATAGGAATTAAAGGTTAATTGTGGAATTACTCATTGTAACATATGAGCACAGGAGGTCAGTAAAAAAAGCTGAATGCTGGTATAATTTTTTGGAATTATGCCTGACACATAGAAAGGAGTAATTTAAAGAGACTTGTATGAAAGCTATAAATGTATGTAGGTTCCGTAAAATCTTATTGTATCTCCTTAACATCAATACTGTTTTCTCAAACCTGTACAAAAAATATTTGAATCCACCCCAGAATGTAACTAAAGTATCAATTCCGAAGAAGGAAATGATGAATCCAGAATAGCCAACAAGACCATAAAAGAGAGATCTCATTTCCCAATTTTTTGCAAGCCAAGTAATAAATGAATCATAGCTGGTGGTTGGAAGGAATGTTCTCATATATATTTTAGCAAGAGAATTCCGTCCATCTGAGTGGACACATTATTGAAAAAAATATTTTTATAGCATCTGCAGCTCCTACCCAGGAGCATCAAAGCTAAGTAGAGAAAAAAGTGTCTACTGGTAATGGCAGGTAATACGGGTGTATTAACGTCTTAGAAATATGATAACAGTACATACTATTTATATAATGTGTGTGTATAACATAATATATGTATATATGTTATAAATTAAATATAGACTTAAAATGGTCATGAAAATTTACTACGCCAAGCAAAAAAACACCCAACAACCCTGCTTGCCTAGGCTTTCCCAAGATGATTGACAATAATGACAAAATGAAAGATACTTTATTTGGCCATCAGAGGGGAAAAAATACTCGCCCGAGATGAGTGACCAGGATTTTGCAAAGCATGTGCATGTGTGTGTCTTGAAAGAGACATTTTCTGACTAATGTTTTTCTTGTGTATTCTAAATAAGATACTGTGCTATATGTTTTGGGGTGATACACTGCTGAATCAACTTCTGAGTTTCTGTTCTGTACATTCAGTATGCAGTTAATGCATAGGCAATCTCTTAATTTGAATAACCAACAGTAAATGTGCTGTGCCCGAGCTATATTTACAACCTGCCTTTTATTCCTTGGTAGTAACTTTTCTTAAAACGACCCTGTCTTTTTAAACCCCCAAATCTGGCCTACCAACTGAAATACAGTGAATCCTATCTTAAGCCACCATTCAAGGGACCAATAATATTACTTACCTAGCATAGATGACCTTTAACTAAAGGCAATACAAGATTTGCTGGAAATCTTGAGGGATGCTTGAAAGCCATTGTTTAAGACCAAGTTGCTTGGTTGGAAGAGGTGCATAGTACAGACACTGTATTCCAGGGGTCGGCAACCTTTCAGAAGTGGTGTGCCGCGTCTTCAGTTATTCACTCTAATTTTAACATTTTTAGAAGGTCTATTTCTATAAGTCTATAACATATAACTAAACTATTGTTGTATGTAAATAAATAAGATTTTTAAAATGTTTAAGAAGCTTCATTTAAAATTAAATTAAAATGCAGATCCCCCCAGACCGGTGGCCAGGACCTGGGCTGTGTGAGTGCCCCTGAAAATCAGCTTGTGTGCCGCCTTCGGCACGCGTGCCATAGGTTGCCTACCCCTGCTGTATTCTGATGAGACTTGTCATCCTCTGTTTCAAATATCACTTCTGTCAACAAGATTTTTTTGTCAATAGCCTCTCTTTATGCCTGATTTTAGAATCTTTTTCTTTTCTTGGTGCAGAGCCAGACACCCAACAGAGAAATCCCAAGTTAACTAACAAACCCTATTAAAGTGCAGACATTATTGATGACACCATCAGTGTTCCTAGTAGACAAACAAGGAAATCGTAATGCATTTCTTGGGCTGGTCTTGTCCTAGCCTTGTCTTTTCTGGCAAGAGATGGTGGGTTGTTACAACTTGGAAAGGATTCCTTTAAAAAGGGGATTGGGAGGAGAAATTTGCAGGGTAAGCAATAGGAACTCGGCTAGCTGTGAACTATAGACTATTCCTTTCACATCCTTCCACATTAGGAGATTTATCAAAAGCTATCGAACTCAGTGTAAGTCTTTCCCATGGACTTAAAGGGGCATAAGGTCAGAAGGGTTAGAATGTTGGGTATTTTAAAAACTCATATTTTTGCTATTGTATTGCACTTGGATCATTTTGGATCCGTGCATGGATGGTGCCTAATTCCACTGTGCAAGTTCTTTCAGGACAAAGGTCTCTTTAATACTCTGTTTATCAATACGGATGAGTCCAAAACTTGTACATGTCCAAACTCGGGAGAACATTAGGCCCAAAGCTGGCCTCTGTTTATTGACATCGAATCTTTCACACGGTAGAATGTTTCCCTCCTTGCAAAAGAATTAAGTTTGAAGGAAGAGAGGGGCTTCATAGACAAGAAGTGGGACAGTTTCAGACATAAGGGATTATATGAAAGAAGCCTCTGACCCAAGAGTGGGAGAAGACCAAAGGGAACAGTGAGAGGATTTGGGGTGAGGGGGTTTGCAGGTGTGTAGGGAGCCAGAAGATGAAAAGGAGGAGAGAAGAGATGTGTAAGCAGGACCAAACTTTGTAGAGCTTGACCTTAATGCAGTAAAGATAAGAAGTGAGCCAATGAAGGAATTAAGGTCCTGATTCAAGAAAATACTGGGGAGATACATTGTTTGTACTCGATGCACTCCTGTCGATCATTGCTTTCCACAGCCCTTACAAACTTACTGGGTTTATTGCTGGTAGTCAGTGCTCTTCACCTACGGAGTCTTTCAGTGGTCATTTCAAAGTTCTTAGAGGCATATAGATGTGTTCAGTCATTATTAGCTTGGCTAGCATCAGACATTTCTTTAGTTTAATAAGCTGGTGCAACCTTCTTTCCTTTTATTTAAGGAAAGACAAAACGCTGGGAAATTCCAAAAGTGAAAAACTTTTGTTTAATTTTTTTTGCGTGTTTAATTGTGGTTGCTGAGTATAACCATCTACCAACAAATTGTATCATTTACAAATTCCAAGTACTTTAACTCAGTGGAATTACTAGCTACAGACATCAGAGTTCTTACTCTGGCTCCATTATAAAGCTAAGGAGAGTGTTCTGATCAAGCAGGTGGAAATGCATAGGTCATCACACCACCAGAGCCTAAACTATGATCAAAATAAACCTTGTTCTTCCATCAATGACCTCAAAATATAAGCACAGTACAGCACACAACCCTTCTGAAAAAGAAACATAAAAATTAAGGCTGAGATTTCCAAAGATGTTTTAGAGATTTTGACAGGTGTCTGAATCTAGCTTTGAAAATCCCACCTTAAAACTCTTATGAGGGTTAGCCCACCTTGCATGTGCAGCCATTGTGTCTAAAACAAGGGTTGTCTCTGAAATGTACAAACTTCTAGGACTGCTTTTCTCTTGAAATCCTTTGGCTCCCCTCTGCTTGGCAGTTTGTGCAGAATTATATAGTACTAAATCTATTTTCCCCACTGCGATGGACTAACATTTGGAATGTGTAAGGCATACAGAGAGCTCCCTGAAGCAGTGCTGAGGCGCTTTTTCCAGCAATGCCACATAACCCTGTTATACTTCATTAGTTATTCCTGCTGTTGTAATGATTTTCTCTTTTCTGGTTGATAACTTGCTTAATCTCTGATAAAAAAAAGTCTGATTTTTTTTTAAAAAGGAAAACCAATATGTCAAAGAAAGGTCAGATAGTGTAATCAGGGCTCTAGTAGCTAATTAATTAGCATGTGATCTTACAAAAAAAAACACCCACCAAGGAACACAGAATATTTTTTATGCTGAGTAAAATGGACTTTGGCCTAACTTCCATTAAAAGGTTCTCGTTGACCTCTGGGCTTACATCAGAATGAAGAAATAAGTAGGAATGGGTGAACCTCTCAGCATTCGATCTATAGAATTTTTGCCCAACTATGCTATCTTTCAGTCTGATCTTACACCCATTAAAGGCTTCCATTGGCTTCCACGGAAATTAGATCAAGCCCTATGTCTGGGTTTGTTGGACTAAGAAAACCTGTTCAAGTTCTTCAGACTTTTCTTCCTGTAAATGAAACCCATGTTTTTTGTTTTCCAACTTTTTAAGTGTTAGTCTAGACGGAGAGAAGCCCACACAATGTATTATCAACCTCTATATGATACTCTTTTTCCATTCTCTCTGCTGTGTTCTTCTTTTAATGACCCTTCTGTATTTGTTCTCCATCTGCCCATACACTTCTGGTTTTCATGTTTTCAGTGGATTTTATTGTTTGCCCCTCTCTGCTTTCCCCATTGCATTTTAAGTGTCTTCTAAATGGAGCGTGACCCCAATAAAGTTCAGCCTCCATCAAAATTTTGCAACGTCACTGTTTGAAATTGTACAACCCTACTAAGTCCAATAATGCACACTACTATTGGTGTGGGAGAAAATTAAGAAATATCTGTCTACTAGTCTATTTATGTCATGCCCACCATCATGGAATCCCAGTGCTGGACAGAATTTAACAATTTAGCAGCATGACGCACTCTTAGTAGACAGACTGCCGCAGAGAAAATATGTCTTCCAAACGTTAACGCATTTCTAGTAACTTGCACATCTTTGAGGATTTCTGAAAACTTTTTGGTTTTTCCCCATTATTTTTCCCATTATTTTTCATTTATATTATGACAAAGTCAGACCAGACAGCTGCTAGAGAGTGGTGGAAGACAGGAATATTACCCTTAGAACGGTGAAGGATATCTTCCCTATGAACTGAAAAGAGGTGATCTCAAGTCAACTAGGGACACTTGAGTCCAATTAAGGGCTGCTGGTGACCTTTAACACCCCCTCTTCTGGTGAGGGGGAGGAGGAGAGACAAGCTGCATCAGGGGGAAAGGCTTCTCCTGGGGGAAAAGGCTGTTCTCCTCCCTGTAGAGGAAGCAACCACTCTGACTGACTGGGGAAGGACAGGCCCCCTATTGCCAGTACAAGAACACAACACCCTGGAGAGGGGTGAGGGGTAGCTATTGCCTTTTGTGTTATGAATTTGTTGCTGTTTGTTTGGCTGAAAAGTATTGTTAGGGCCTACCCCAGGGATGGACAAACATTTTGGCCTGAGGGCCTCATCGGGTTTTGTAAATTGTATGGAGGGCCAGTTAGGGGAGCGGGTCGTGGCCAGGCACCCACCTCCAATCTGCCCCCCTCCCTCGGACTCCTGCCCCATCCAACCCCCCTATTCCCTGATGGCCCCCCGGGACCCCTGCCCCATCTCTGTCCCCTGACTGGCTCCAGACCCCCGCCGCCTCATCCAACCACTCCTCTCATTCCTGACGTCCCCCCCCGGACCCCTGCCCCATCCAACCACCCCTTCTCCCTGTCCCCTGACTGCCCCCCACCACCCCATCCAAACCCCCCTCCTTCCTGACTGCCCCCCCAGACCCCTGCCCCCATTCGTTTCTCCCCGACTTCCCCGACCCCTATCTACACGTCCACCCCCTCACCATCACCCCGAACTCCCCTGCCCTCTATCCAACCGCCCCTGCTCCCTGCCTCCTTACCACGGTGCCTGGAGCACCGGTGGCTCGCAGCGCTACAGCCGTGCCACCTGGCTGGAGCCGGGCCATGCCGCTGCCACCACCACGCTGCACAGAGCACTGGGTCAGGCCGGGCTCTGCAGCTGTGCTGTCCCAGAAGCTCACAGCCCTGCTGCCCAGAGCATGGCACCAACGGGAGAGCGAGCGAGCTGAGGCTGCAGGGGAGAGGGGACAGGCCGGGTAGGGCAGTCCCGCGGGCCGGATGTGGCCCATGGGCTGTAGTTTGCCCACCTCTGGCCTACCCTGTGGCCCACCTTGTAAATGTTGAAAAATAAAACTGAGTGGGGAATAAAAACTCTCTGGGGTGGGACTGATTTGCTCCAGCCACCATCCCACCCCGCCCCCTACGCGAGGGAGAAACGCTGAGCCCAGCAAGACGAAGGAGGTTCCCTGCCACCACACGGACTTCTTGTTTCCCTTACACAGATTCTATGTACTAACCTGCTTATGTAAATAGGTCATACATACAAAGATCTACTGGCATATAAGGATAGGGTATTGTTCATAAGTGCCTAGACTCAGTAAAGTTGCGTGTTATACTGCATTTGGCTTTCTGGAAATGCCAAAGTACTGTTAAGAAAAGCTGTTCTAAGAAGAGGGATGTCCTTGTAGATAAGGCACTGGACTGGGACTCAGTGCCTCTGCCACAGACTTCTTGTGTGACCTTAGGTAAGTCATTTCATTTTTCTGTGCCTCAGTAGCTCATCCATAAAATGAGGACCAATAGATTACCTTTCGCCTTTTCTTTTTCTGTTCTCTATACATATCGTCTCTATTTAGATTGCAAATTCCAGGGCAGAGACTTTCTTACTATGTATTTGTACAGCACCTAGTGTAATGGGACATCACATTGGTTGCTAACTCTAGGCACTGCTATCATATAGATAATAATAATAGTAATAAAAAATACTGGAAGAAGAAAGGCACCAGAAAATTCATGAGATCCAGGTAACGCGGGTCCAACATACTGGTTATTCTCTAGTATTGCCAGCATCAAGCATTTAGAAATCATGGATCCCCAAATCCTGAAATTGGCTTTAAAATAGTTAGGTTTATTTTATTTGACTTTTCATTTATTAACCCTTTGGGGTCACTTTTCAAGTTCTTCTCCACAACGATGAGGGCTAGAAACTTTTTTTTTAAAGTGTGTGGGAGGGGGAAGAAAAGTGAGATTCTCATGTAATTCTTAAGAGTTGATGTAAAGCTCTTCCCAGGGGAAGCCATTTACAGTGCACAGCAACAGGTTTTATTGGTCCTTCAAAACCCAGGAACTTTGCTGTATATTCTTGAGTGTGATCTATTGGCACTGGATCTCATAACTTTTTACAGGTATGTTCTCCGTAACAGTAACCACTTTACTCCAGGAGCTGGGGCTTTATGAAAATATTTAATCACTTGTGATAAAATTATGAGAGATGACAACACTGTTACCCAGTGATCACTGAATATACTACACCGTGGTCTACACTTCCTGGAGTGGGCTATTATTGGTTCTCTTCCCAGTACGTTACATTTCAGAAATGTTCTGTCAGCACCAGGCACCTGATCTGTACTATTAGCAGGTATTAAACACTTAGATAATGGACAGTTGGGTGAGACAACGACTTCGGGAGAAGAGAGTTAGTGACTCCTAGGAGCAGATACTCAAACTGAATGAGTGTCATTAAAAGCAAGCCTATCCGGTATTTCAGTTCCAGAGGCACCTTTATAACCTTACTAAAATGTGTGAAAATGAATGCAAACTTCTGATCACTCTCTGCCTGCCTGCTGCTCAGTGGTGCTGAAAGGCGTGTAAAGGGCGAGGAGCTTTGGTGTTTGTCCCTCATCCATGCAGACAGGCTTCCGCCAATGTGTATAGCACTCTACGAGGTGAGACAGCTAACTTGCCCACAGCTGAGGAGAAGAGAAAGCTATGGTGACAGAGAGCAGCCATGAAAGAGGTGCTCAGAGGCAAGGAAAACGAGAACAGGGACAGCCACTGACGCAGACATGTTGGAGAATTCTAAGAAATCAGCATCTCATGTATCCAGTAGTTTTATGCCTCATGACCCATGCTGGCAGTGCCCTTGCTACCCACAAGACTTCATTGCTCTCACTTTATTTCTCTTTCCTGGGCAGTGAGCAACAATGCCAGTGTTTCAGGGCTGCTTTCTCACAGTCCTGGTTCTCAGCCCTGGGGCATGAAGTCATGGAACAGGAATGGACTGTCTTCCTTGTGATTCAATAAAGTGATGTAATCCAGGGGTTCTGGGTAAAATTCAGGAGAGTTTATATATTAATATAAGATAATCATCTGAACTGTGCCTGTTGGGCAAGTTTTGCAAAAATCTCAATTCGAATTCAATAATGGCAAAAGGCTTCCTTGGGAGCAAAAAGCTACTTCAGTAACCAGGATTTTGGACTTGTTTGGCTGGCTCCCAGTGAGGGGAAATGCATAGTTATTGCAATATCAATACTCCCACTACCTAGTACCTGGATGTTCTGAACGCTGCTGTTGGGTCAGTTGAAATGGGTGGGACTCTTTGAACATATTCTTCTCTCTATTGTAAGGAAGCCTAGTGTAATTTCCTGTGTGGAAGGATGTACTCCTGACACTGGTCCAGTTACAACTTAGAGATCTATTTCGGCAATTATCAGAGGGGTAGCTGTGTTAGTCTGGATCTGTAAAAGCAGCAACGAGTTCTGTGGCACCTTATAGACTAACAAACGTATTGGAGCATGAGCTTTCGTGGGTGAATACCCATCCGACGAAGTGGGTATTCACCCACGAAAGCTCATGCTCCAATACGTTTGTTAGTCTACAAGGTGCCACAGAACGCGTTGCCACTATTTCGGCAATAACGTAAGGCATAGTTTTTTTGGGAAATGTAAAACAGTCTTTTAGATGGAAGGCATTTAAATATAGATTTAATGCCCTAAAAATGTGTGCAATATTAAAAAGAATCGGTAAATCTATTTAACTGCTTTCCCATATCAGAGGAACTATGCTCCTATCTCAAGTTTTCACAATTATCAGGATTGAAAAATAAGAATTATATGAGCCTCCAACCTAAAAGGAATTGCCATACTGGATTAGACCAACAGTCCATCTAGCCCATATCCTGTCCCCAACAGTGTCCTGTAACAGCTCTTTCAGAAGAAGGTGTAAAATCATCATAATAGCCAATTACAGCCTTCTAATTAGGGCAGTGTTTTAATGGCTCTTGTCCAGAAGCATATAGGTTTTTATCCCACACAAATGGTTATCCTATCTAATGTAACTGCAGCTATTATTACAATGCACATCCCAGCACTCATGTCAAGCTCTTAGCTCCAGTAATGCTTTATGGCAGCTGACTAAACCTCTATGAAATAATTTGAGAAAACTACTCAGATTGTTTGTAGTGATGGTGCACACTGGAAACTAAAAGCAGCATCATGGGTTTTCTATGCCTTGGCTTTTTATGTGAATTTGGCACCTGTCAAAATTGCTGAATTAAAATTTGCTATGGACTGAACAGGCCCCAGCACTGTAAGGTTTCTTACCTTGTCCTGCCTGTGCGTCTCATGCCTGTGTCTGGAGGGACCCCAGCCCTGGAGGTGAGCAGGTAATTCATCCTCCATGTCCCTGCTGAAACTGCAGTCAAAGGGGCTGATGAGTGTCAGTTGTTAAAATGCCTGACCATACCAGCTCCTACCTAGGTAGCCCTTGATCTCAGACGGAGCTGAAGGTGCAGAGCACCTCACACAAGCATTCAGGATCGAGCCTTTGGAGAGGTGTTTCTCACTGATGCCATTGTCCTTCCCCACGTCCAAGGGAACTGCAGCTAATGCCTCATTAGGTCACTGTGTTATTACATTAATTTCATTTGTTGTTGTTTTCTTTATGGTTTATTTCCGGCAGCACCTACCTTTTGCCAACACTATGAAGTTGATGACAGGGAGCAAGAGAAATGTTGATTTTTCTCACACACTATAAGACCCACAGCCTCTTCCCACAGAAACTTAACCCTGGGAAGTTTAAAGCTCTCTTTCCTATTCTTTGTATTACCCCTCTGTTTCTCAATGTCCCACACAGGGAAGGAAAGCTGATAATTAGCCAGGAGAGACAGGCCAGGGGCGTGGTTAGGAAATGAATCATACCCTGAGGACTTCATGAGGCTCCGCATATGCCTAATGCTTCTAATTCTCCAGGGTCGTAATTATCTCAAGATAGGTAAAAGCCTATTTTTAGAAATGTCAGTTTTCTTGAGGTAATGGCATTTAAAAGCTCAGAAGGCAGGCCCAGGAGGAGGAGGACCTGGCAGCCCTGCAGAGGTTGAAGCACAGGCTGTTTGTGTAGTGATAATCTGTGTGGAAGGCTCCCAGGAAAAGAAGAACTTCATCCTCATTCCCCTAGTCCAGGAAGGCCAGCAAACCTTTCAGGCATTGATTTAGACCTAGTAGTGGACTGTTTTTGTCTATTTTGAGTGCGTTCTTCCTTTACCCTTCTGCAAGCGAATGGTTTCTTAGCCCTCAAAGCACACATTGTTCTCTGTAAATTGCTCCGAGGCACTTCCGTTCCCCTTCAGTAACTGATCTCTCCCCATTCCCCCTCTCCCAGCTGTCACGTCTCTCCTCAACTAGTTTCTAATTTCCTCCCCCTCTTCCCACCCAGCTCTGTGATTCCATCTTTCCACCTCTTTTTCCTTTCATTGACTCCCCCACCTTTCCCAAAATAACTGCCTACTTGAGCTGCATTCACATTAGGAGCCAGCAGTGGGGTGGTGGGAAGGGCATGCCAGGGGTTGGGGAGGTATTCTAGCAATGAGCAGGCGGAGTGAGGTGAGCTTTACCTGCCCGAAGCCCTCCCCATATGAATGCTCCTAGCCTGACCTACCCATAAACTTTTATAAGAGCCAATTCCCAGTCTGACACCAGGTTTCCACTTATTCCCTGAAGGGCCAAAATAATTATTAGGTTCTCACCCACCCCACCACAAAAATCTATGTAATATTTTTAAAGTGAATTTCATATTGTTGTAAGTGTTGGAGCTACACACCTAGGGAGTAAAGTCATCTATCCGCCAAACTGATACATCATGGGAAACTGAAGTGTATGTTACATGAGTGCTATATAAAAGAGATCTCTCTGGGTGTATGTAGATGGCTAGTTAATATATCAGGGCCAATACTAGCTGTTTTGCTGGCCCAGGTAGAAAACATTTTCGGTGTTCCCACCCCTGCAGTGGCCCAGCAAACATACAAAAATCAGTACTCACTCGCTCCTAAAACCAGCTGTTATCACTGTCCCCTGGGACGTAACAATATGTAGCATTATTCAGCTGTTAATTGAGTCAAGGAAGTTGTTGGACTCCTGAATTTTAGCCCTGGCCCTGCTCTTTAGTGAGTGTGGTCTTGGACAAATCACTTAGGGCCTACGTTCCCTCTAAGCCGCGTGGCCGCCCACCAGTGTCAAGTGCCGCGCACTTCAGGTGCCCCTCCCAGCACTGCTGCACTGCTCCTGCCCTCTGCCTTGGAGCCCCTGGCCAGTTGCTCCCAGGAGCCTCAAGCTTGCTGTGCAGAGTGTGGGGGAGAAGGAAGGGTACTGATGTCAGTGTGTCCCCCTCCCCCCATACCCCTGCCTCTGTACCCCATCTTCAGAAAGCGGGGGGGGGCATGACAGGGCTCAGAAGTGGGACATGGGACGGAGCTTGCTGGCGGCTGCTGCTGTGTCTGCACAAGCAGACTTCAGACTGGTGAGTACAGATCTACTTAAAGGGGCAGAGTACTTAAAGCTGTGGTGGGCAACCTGCAGCCCATCAGGGTTATCTGATTACCACGAGACATTTTGCTGATGTTGACTGTCCGCAGGCACAGCCCCCTGCAGGTATCAGTGTCTGTGGTTCACCATTCCCAGCCATTGAATTAAAGGGACAGTGCGTGTCTCTCTCTCTCGTGCACACACACAACACACTGTGTGTGTTTCTTGTGCGCATGCATACACACACACACACACCTCCCACCACATACTTGTATTGTTATTGTTACTTCCGGCACTGCACATATATTCTCTGTGATTTTATTCTTTCAAAGCTCTGTTATTTTAGATTTTTGACTGGCCTGCGCATTTCATAATTTTTATTTCTTTCTTACATTTAATTCTTTGAGTAGTGAGTACTAAAATGCCTAACCTGTCCTGGCTGGAGTAGTTATCCCTATGATAACTTTTTAAAAATATATATTATATTTAGGTTTTTTGTTTCTACTGGTAGCACGCATCCGCACATTATCTCAATATTGGTGCACATAACAATTCATTCTGCATATGGATGAAAAAAAATAGAGGGAACATTGTTTAGGACCCAGTTCAGCAAATACTTAAGTATGTCTAAGTGCTTTGCTGAACAGGGTAGACTTAATCACATGCTTAAATGCTTTGCTGAATCAGGGCCATAATCCCTCCAGGTTGGATTCTGCTCTGTGTACACAACTGTAAATCCAGAGTAACTTCATTATTCTACTGCAATGTCACAGAGCCAGGATGGGCAGGAATGGTGTCCCTAGCCTCTGTTTGCCAGCAGCTGGGATTGGGTGACAGGGCACGGATCACTTGATCACATGAATCACGTTGCAGTGGAGTTACTCTGGATCTAACAGATTACATGCTTCCTTGTCTGTAAAATGGTTGCAATGCCTACGTCAAAGAGTGTGATAGGGATTTATTAGTAATGCTGTCATTAGCAGTTATTCATATTGGAACATACATGCTAAGTATTACTTTTCTTTCGCTTTCTAATAACCTGCTTTGCATTTGCAATAAAATTAGCAAGTGGTTCCTTTTTAGATCTAAGTGAATAATTCCTAATGAGAAACTCATTTGAAAAGTTTGTCCCTATTTTCTGTTTGGGAACAGATTTTCTTGCCTTTATTTGCTATTTAGACTTATTGACAGTTTCAGTGGGGGAAGGCTTAAAGTTGCAGTGTGTGGTCTGTGGTAGATCGTGACTGTGCTACTAGTGAAACCTGTGCATTTTGATTTCCTTGCTTTTGTTGTTCTGCGTTAGATTTGTTCTGTGTGGGCCAACCTTCACTGATACACACACACACGGTTTGTTTTCAGTTGCATTCCTTCAAAGCTGTTGCTTTTTTGGAAAGAAGCAAATGGAGAAATATGTCTGAGGCTTAATGACCTACCATGTCATAGTTTACATGGTGCAAGTCTTACAGCAGCTAAAGTAACTCATGTGACATACACTTGCACTGACATTAGTCTGGCTCCAGGGAAGCACTTCAATGTCATTTGCAAGTTTGTCAAGCAGAGCTTTATTGATTAGCATGTCAATTATAGGTTCTCATATGCTTACATCTATTACACTGGCCATGGAAGTGCGGCAGAATGAAAGCTATCATTGGAGATATTAGGATGTCAGTTTACAGTGCCTATGAATTTTTGTAGCACCTCGCAAGGACTGAGATGATCATTTCAAGGATAAAAACACACTGTATCTTTCACCCACATTAACCACGTGTCAGATTTTAATGTCTTGGCTCTTTTCAATTATTTTTGTTTCAAAATACCAAAAATTCTCCATTCATGCCAAGAGGACTCAAGGCAGGGGCCAACGTATAAAATACAGATTGAATGAGATCAAAAAGGGAAATAGCACTGTTGAAGTTAGAAGATTACAGAGAGAAAATCATAGCACTGAAAATGTTGTGCCATACAAGGTAGAAAGGAAAGCTCACACACTGGCATGGATTTCCATGTTCACAACTTCCCTTAAAGCCTAGGGACATTGCCTGTTTGTTTTTCAAATGATTTTTCTGTCTGATATTATGAGTACCATTAAAGCTTACTATCACGGAAAGAGATCAGGGAAAAATACGCTCTAATTATTTTAGTCTGTCTACTTTGTGCATTTGATGGCCTTTCTATGTAGTCCGTTTTACTCTTTTCCCCTGTGTGGGCAGTTAGGCCCCCAATTCTGCTAAAACTTACACACACTACCTTAAACAAAGTAGTCCCATTGACACAAATGGGGCTATTTATATGCCTTAAAGTTAAACATGCATATGAGAGTTTGCCGAATCAGGATTGTAGCCCTGCTGTTTGTGTGGGGGTCTTCCTGACAGTGCACAAAAACTGGCAGGAGATTAAGGGACTCAGAGGAAGGTGTATTGCCTTGAAACTACTTTTAACTCATTTTTTATTTAAAATGGTCTCTTTAATTATGCAGCTCAACTTCCCTTTCCATAATCTGGCCGGAAACACAGTACTTTTTAGCTCCCCTTTGTGTTAGATTATCAGAACACCAAAGACTAACCGCCTAGACAATTTTTTAATCTAGTTGTAAAACTATTTCTGACTCCTCCAAAATTGAAATAAGAAAGGGCTTAATTTCGGGTATAGTCAATTTTGGAGAAAAGTAAATGCATCTTGGGTTGGCAGCATGTATAAGAATTTCTTCCCAGTGTGACTTAACATAGGTGATGTATTAAACCACTCAAATAGAAGTTTATAGTGGAAATGGTAAAAGACCTTTTATAACCTCCAGGCTCAGATACTTGTGGTGATGAGAACCACGAGGCAATTACAAATTCCATAATCAGCGCAGGGCTTGGATGAAAATACATCCCAAAATAGTCAAGGAGCTGACTGAGGAGATATCTGAGCCGTTAGTGATTATCTTCTGAAATCTCTCGCGTCTTGAATGACTTTGAGGACTGGAAAAGGGCAAATATAGTGCCAAGCTACAAAAAGGGGAATAAGGACAACCTGGGGAATTACAGACCAGTCAGCTTAACTTCTGTACCTGGAAGGATAATGGAGCAAATAATTAAGCAATCAATTTGCAAACACCTAGAAGATAATTAGGTAATAAGTAACAGTTAGCATGGATTTGTCAAGAAAAAAAATCACGTCAAACCAACCTAATAGCTTTCTTTGATAGGGTAACAAGCTTCGTGGATGGAGGGAAAGCAGTAGATGTGGTATATCTTGATGTTAGTAAGGTTTTTGATACTGTCTCGCATGACCTTCTAGGTCATGTGAGACAAACTAGGGAAACAAACTAGGGAAATACAACCTAGATGGAGCTACTATAAAATGGGTGCATAACTGGCTGGAAAACCATTCTTAGAAAGTAGTTATCAATGATTGACAGTCAAGCTAGAAGGGGAAATCAAGTGAGTTCCTGCAGGGATCAGTTCTGGTCCGGTGCTGTTCAATATCTCCATCAATGATTTAGATAATGGCATGAGTGTACACTTATAAACTTTGCAGATGATACCAAGTTGGGAGGGGCTGCAAGTGCCTTGGAGGATAGGATTAAAATTCAAAATAATCTGGATAAACTGGAGAAATGATCTGAAGTAAATAGGATGATATTCAATAAGGACAAATACAAAATACTCCACTTAGGAAGGAACAATCAGTTGCACACATACAAAATAGAAAATGACTGCCTAGGAAGGAGTACTGCAGAAAGGGATCTGGGGGTTATACTGGATCACAAGCTAAATGTGAGGCAACAGTGTAACACTGTTACAAAAAAAAACAACAACAACAACAACCCCCGCCCACAAACATTATTCTGGGATGTATTAGCAAGAGTGTTGTAAGCAAGAGATGAGAAGCAATTCTTTGTCTCTACTCCAGCCTGGTTAGGCCTCAGCTGGAGTATTGTGTCCATTTCTGAGCACCACATTTCAGGAAAGATGTGGACAAATTGGAGGAAGTCCAGAGAAGAGCAATAAAAATGATTAAAGGTCTAGAAAAGGTGCCCTATGAGAGTAGACTGAAAAAAATTGGGTTTATTTAGTCTGGAGAAGAGAAGACTGAGAGGGAACATAAGAGTTTTCAAGTACATACAAGGAGGAGGGAGAAAATGTGTTCCTCTTAGGACAGGACAAGAAGCAATAAGCTTAAATTGCAGCCTTGGTGGTTTAGGTCAGTCACAAGGAAAAAACTTCCCAACTGTTAGGCTGGTTAAGCACTGGAATAAATTTCCTAGGGACGTTGTGGAATCTCAATCATTGGAGATTTTTAAGAGCAGGTTAGAGACCAACACCTGTCAGGGATGGTCTAGATCAGGGGTAGGCAACCAATGGCACGAGTGCCAAAGGCGACACGCGAGCTGATTTTCAGTGGCACTTACACTACCCGGGTCCTGGCCACCAGTCCGGGTGGCTCTGTATTTTAATTTAATTTTAAATGAAGCTTCTTAAACATTTTAGAAACCTTATTTACTTTACAGACAACAATAGTTTAATTATATATTATAGACTTATAGAACGAGACCTTCTAAAAATGTTAAAATGTATTACCGGCACATGAAACCTTAAATTAGAGTGAAGAAATCAAGACTCGGAACACCACTTCTGAAAGGTTGCCGACCCCTGGTTTAGATAATACTTATTCCTGCCATGAGTCCAGGGGACTGAACTAGATGACCTTGAGGTTTCTTCTAGTCCTATAGTTCTATGATATGTGAGGTAAGCAAGGTATGAGGCCATACATTGCCATTACATTAAACATTGGATTTTTTGTTCAAATTGCCAGCCATAGTATAAAAACCAAAGCCTTAAATTTACTTATTCTGGGAAATGTTTCCTCAGCAGTAGAATAATTGTGGAATGTCAGTGTCTGTCATTCTCTCTTTGTTCTCTATTTACAGATATGAAGGCAAAAGGATTCATTATTACACTCATTACTGTCATGATAAATCTCTTAACAAAAGCCATGATAATTATATAATATTTTCATCATTTTTCTTTTCTATTTTCTTCTCTACTTCTTTTAAATCCAGTTATTTGTATAAGATAAAAGCCGTGTGCATAATGTATATTGCACGCTCTCTCTCTCTGGGTATCAGTGTACTAAAGAGCTAAAATAAAATTCATGCTATACACACAAGACAAATATATATTAAATGTAAGCACACGTAGATTTATGTAAGGATGGGCGTGCATATACACACATTCATTCACCGTCGTACATTATACATGACTTGTGTATGGGTGTCTCCATACACACACAGAGAACACTGAAGTCTTGTAGTTCTGATCTTGTAAAATATTTGAGTGTTAAAATGAGTATATGACAATGGAATACTACAATTTATTTTTGCCTGCTAATTAGGGCCCTACCAAATTCATGGTCCATTTTGGTGAATTTCACAGGCAGAGGGTTTTTAAATTAGTCAGTTTCACATTTTTAGCTGCAGGATTGCTATCCTCACTTCTGCGCTGTCTTCAGAGCTGGGCTCTGAAGACAGCAACCGAGGAACTTTCTGCAGCCACGGTAGGTACCCAGAGGTGGGTCTGATCTCCCACTGAGCGCAGCCGTGAAGGGGCGGAAGTCTCCTACTGTCCTGTCCACTATAGTTGCCCCCAGACCTGCTACTCCCTTTCCCCTCCAATAGCTAGATTTCATGGTCCGTGATGTGGGTTTCTGATAATATATTATTTTTTCATATTTTAACAGGTATTTAACTTATCTTTCCTGATTAAATTTTGCCACATTTGCCTTGTGAACAAAGTTAGGTTGACATTTCTATATAGGGCTAGTACATGTCATTCAACTCCTATATACGTCTAATTTCAGCTTGCGTTGGTGATAACTAAACTAAAAGGTGACTAAAAGGTTTGGATTGTGACATTCATGCAGAAGAGTCAGTGAGAGTTTGGCTTTTAAATGGGTGATATGATATGGCCCATGATTATAAGAAGTATTTTTTTTTGACATGGACAATATGTCCAGCTCTGTTCAGTATGCAAAGTAAAGATCGTTCTGCCCCCCAAGAGTTTGCAGTGTGGACATGTCTCCACTAGGAAATGCAATAAAACTGCAAACTTATTTCACATAGGCCACAGAGCAGTTACTTTTCAGTCATTGGTATGGGTTTGAATAAGCAACCTTCATAAGGTTCATAATAACACTACCTACGTAAAAGGATAAATGGACACAAATCAGATATTAGGAATGGCAATATACAAAAACCTGTAGAAGAACACTTCAACCTCCCTGGACACACAATAGCAGATTTAAAGGTAGCCATCCTGTAGCAAAAGAACTTCAGGACCAGACTTCAAAGAGAAACTGCTGAGCTTCAGTTCATCTGCAAATTTGACACCATCAGCTCAGGATTAAACAAAGACTGTGAATGGCTAGCCAACTACAAAAGCAGTTTCTCCTCCCTTCATGTTCACACCTCAACTGCTAGAAGAGGGCCTCATCCTTCCTGATTGAACTAACCTCGTTATCTCCAGCCTGATTCTTGCTTGCATATATATACCTGTCTCTGGAAATTTCCACTACATGCATCCGACAAAGTGGGTATTCACCCACGAAAGCTCATGCCCCAATACGTCCGTTAGTCTATACGGTGCCACAGGACTCTTTGCTGCTTTTACATAATAACACTATTACTCTGGCAACTATCTATATTAAAGTAACTCCCAGGGAATCAGACACTCAATGTGCCAGATGCTCTACAAGCAGATTAAATCCTGCGCCAAGACTTTCCAAAGCGACTTTGCGATTTTGGGTGCCCAACTTGAGACTTGGAACTTCAAAGGTTCCAAACTGCAAGAAAATGCTGAGCGTGCACCCCCTGTATATCAGGCCCATCTAAGGGGTCTCATTTTTGGTGCCCAAAATTACTAATACATTTTGAAAATCATGGTTATGGTCTCTACCCCATTATTTATTCTCTGAGCCACTCAGTCTCCTCTGCACCACACTCTTTAACGATAGATGAAGAACCTGAGGAAGGAGTGGTAGCTGCAAAAAAGTACAAAATAAGCAGACTAGCATTACACTTACAGAATTTGATTGATTTAGAGCATTTGCAGGAGCTGAGTAAAGACTCTGCTGAGGTTTGACTAGAGCTGCCAAGGTAGTTGGTACTGCTAGAAAAGGTCAGAGAAGTTAGACGTAGCTGGATTGTTCACAGATGGCTGATGCTGTCAGCTTTATTGGAAATAATCCATAGTTGAGTTTCAGGGGATGAATCAGTCAGTTTCTACTACACCGCACAGTTAACGGGTTTTATTTCACTAATACTTTTGGTACTCTTGGTGCACAATATGATGGAGTATGATGACAATGGATAAATGGGTGCTGAATGTCATCCACCATGGCTATCAAATTCATCATGCTACCTCCTCCAAAACTCCCCTCCCACTTCCTCCTCAGTGACCACTCTTATGACAACAATCTTACCCAAGAGGTGAATTCCTTACTACAACATGGAGCAATAGAACACATTCCCCCAGAATATCAAGTAATGGGGTTCCATTTGATTTACTTCTTGATACTGAAAAGGAAAGGTGGGTGGAGATCCGTCCTCAATCTCTGTCATCTCAATCACTTCATCCACAGATTCAAGTTTCATATGGTCATGATGGCAGCGATTATCCCCTCCTTAGAAAAAGTCATGTAATTTATGGCTCTCAATAGGAAGGACACTTATTTTCACATTATCCATCCAGCCCACACACGTTTCCTGAGATTCACAGTTGGCACTCACCATTTCTAATATATGGTGCTTCCCTTCAGAATAGCCACCACTTCCAGAGTCTTCACCAATTTTTTCTCTGTCGTAGCAGCCTATCACAGACGTTATGGGGTCCTTGTGCTTCCATAGCTCAACAACTGGCTTCTCGCTGTAAAGTCCAGGCCAACTTACTCGGCCTTCTTTTATAAGAACATAAGAATGGCCACACTGGGTCAGACCAAAGCTCCATCAAGCCCAGTATCCTGTCCTCTGACAATGGCCAATGGCAGATGCCCCAAAGGGAATGAACAGACAGGTTATCATCAAGTACCAGAGGGGTAGCCATGTTAGCCTGGATCTGTAAAAGCAGCAAAGAGTCCTGTGGCACCTTATAGACTAACAGATGTTTTGGAGCATGAGCTTTCGTGGGTGAATACCCGCTTCATCGGATGCATGTAGTGGAAATTTCCAGGGGCAGGTATATATATGCAAGCAAGAAGCAGGCAAAGCCTGCCCCTGGAAATTTCCACTATATGCATCCGACGAAGTGGGTATTCACCCACGAAAGCTCATGCTCCAAAACGTCTGTTATCATCAAGTGATCCATGCCCTGTCACCCAATCCCAGCTTCTGACAAACAGAGACTAGGGACACCATTTCTGCCTAAAAGATTCATGGATGATAGCCATTGATGGACCTATCTAGCGCCCTTTTTAACCCCATTATAGTATTGGCCTTCACAACACCCTCTGGCAAGGAGTTCCAGAGGTTGACAGTTGCATGAAAAAAATACTTTCTTGTGTTTGTTTTAAACCTGCTACCTATTAATTTCATTTGGTGGCCTCTTGTTCTTGTATTATGAGAGTGTAAATAACACTTCCTTATTTACTTTCTCCACAGCAGTCATGATTTTATAGACCTCTATCATATGCCCCCCAGTTGCCTCTTTTCCAAAGTGAAAAGTCCCAGTCTTATTAATCTCTCCTCATACAGAAGCTGTTCTGTACCCCTAATAATTTTTGTTGCCCTTTTCTGAATCTTTTCCAATTCCAATATATCTTTTTTTGAGGTGGCGCCACCACATCTGCACACAGTATTCAAGGTGTGGGCATACCATGGATTTATATAGAGGCAAGATGATATTTTCTGTCTTATTATCTATCCCTTTCTTGATTCCCAACATTCTGTTTGGTTTTTTGACTGCTGCTGCACATTGAGTGGATGATTTCAGAGAACTATTCACAATGACTTCAAGATCTCTTTCTTGAGTGGTAACAGCTAATTTGGACCCCATCATTGCCTTTGTAGAGTTAGGATTATGTTTTTTCAATGTGCATTACTTTGCATTTATCAACATTAAATTTCATCTGCCATTTTGTTGCCCAGTCACCCAGTTTTGTGAGATCTCTTTGTAGCTCTTTGCAGTCTGCCTGGGACTTAACTATCTTGAATAGTTTTGTATCATCTGCAAATTTTCCCACCTCACCGTTTACCTCTTTTTCCAGATCGTTTATGAATATGTTAAATAGGATCGGGCCCAGTATAGACCCCTGGGGGACACCACTATTTATCTCTCTCCATTCTAAAAACTGACCATTTAGTCCTACCCTTTGTTTCTTATCTTTTAACCAGCTACCAAACCATGAGAGAACCTTCCCTTTTATCCCATGACTGCTTATTTTGCTTAAGGGCCTTTGGTGAGGGACCTTGTCAAAGGCTTCCTGAAAATCTAAATACACTATATATAAGTACTCCTTTGTCTGTATGCTTGTTGACCCCCTCAGAGAATTCTAGTAGATTGGTGAGGAATGATTTCCCGTTACAAAAAACATGTTGGCTATTTCCCAGCAAATTATGTTCATCTATGTGTCTGACAATTTTGTTCTTTACGATAGTTTCAACCAATTTTCCCGGAACTGAAGTGAGGCTTACTGGTCTGTAGTTGCCAGGATCACCCCTGGAGCCCTTTTTAAAAATTGGTGTCACATTAGCTATCCTCCAATTATTTGGTACAGAAGCTGATTTAAATGATAGATTACAGATAACAGTTAGTAGTCCTGCAATTTCACAATTGAGTTCCTTCAGGACTTTCGGGTGAATAGCATCAGGTCCTGGAAACATATTATTGTTTAGTTTATCAATTTTGTTCCAAAACCTCCTCTCATGACACCTCAATTTGGGACAGTTCCTCAGATCTGTCACCCAAAAAGAATTGCTCAGGTTTGGGAATCTCCCTCACATCCTCAACAGTGAAGACTGATGCAAAGAATTCATTACGTTTCTCCACAATGGCCTTATCGTCTTTGAGTGCTCCTTTAACATCTTGATCATCCAGTGGCCCAACTGGACGTTTAGCAGGCTTTCTGCTTCTGATGTATTTTTTTTAAATTGCTATTACTTTTGCAGTCTTTGGCTAGCTGTTCTTCAAATTCTTTTTTGGTCTTTATAATTATATTTTTATACTTCATTTGCCAGAGTTTATGCTCTTTTCTATTTTCCTCATTAGGATTTATCTTCCACTTTTTAAAGGATGCCTTTTTGCCTCTCACTGCTTCTTTTACTTTGTTGTTTAACCATGGTGGCCCTTTTTTGGTTCTCTTACTATGTTTTTTAAATTGGGGTATACATTTAAATTGAGCCTCTATTATGGTATCTTTAAAAAGTTTCCACAGAGCTTGCAGGGATTTTACTTTTGGAGCTGTACCTTTTAATTTCTGTTTCACTAACCTCCTCATTTTTGTGTAGTTCCCCTTTCTGAAATTAAATGCTACAGTGCTGGGCCACTGTGGAGTTTTCCCTGCCCTGGGAAGGTTAAATTTAATTATATTATGGTCACTATTACCAAGCAGTCCAGCTATAGTCACCACTTGGACCTGATCCTGTGCTCCACTTAGGACTAAATGAAGAATTGCCTCTCCTCTTGTGGGTTCCCTTGATGTCAGCATTAATGTCAAGAAATCAATCTTAGACCCCACACGATCTCTAGACTTTATAGGGGCCACCATAAATTCGGTCACAGCATGGGCCTACCGTCCAATGGACAGGTTCCAGGCAATGAGAGACATCAAAACTTGCATCACCAATCCTCATGTACAGGCCAGGACTTGCTCGTCTCTCCTAGGCCACGTGGCTTTGTGTACATATGTGACTATCTTCACTCAACTCCACCTTCACTGCCTCATACATGGCTCTAAGCAGTTTACTCACCAAAACATCACACCATGGACTTCATGCTGACAGACCCATCAAGGCACTGTCATCCCTTCAGGGGTGGACAGACTCAAGGCACATACAGAGATTCCCTTCCTCCCTGGACAAGATGGCCATCACCCTCATAGGCTGGGGAGTGCACATGGACAATCATATAACACTGAAACGTGATCTCCCTGAGAATCCAGGATGCCCTTCAGTATCCTGGAACTCTGAACTGTAAGAAAGGCATGCCATCTGTTTCCATCATGTTCTCATCATGTTGGTCAACTCCAACACTGTTTTCTACATCAACAAACACGGGGGCATGAAATTGACTGTTGTGTGTAGAAGCAGACAAACTCAGGAACTTGTGTGCCAATCACCAGATCATTTTGTCTGTGGCCTATCTTCTTGGGACACAGAATGTGCGTGCGGATTCACTTAGCAGACATTTTGTGAAAGACCACAAGTGGTCATTTCGCAAATCAGTAGTACATGATATCTTCACCTAATAGGGCATTCCGACCAGAGACCTATTCATCTTGCATATAAAAGAACAAACGCACCACGTATTACTCCATGGGATGTCTCGTCCACCACTCTCAGGGCGACGCTCTCCTACTCTCCTGGTCAGTCCAAAGCAACTACACCTTCCCTCCTCTACCACTCCTGCCTTGGGTGCTCCACGAGATCCTATGAGACAGAGCGACAGTTGAGTTCACAACTCAAGGGAGCTATGATAGCAGACTCGCCTTTCACAATTTTCCACGCAGATAGTCTCCCTATGTCTAAACCCCAAATTTTTGCCAAAGGTGATCTCCCAGGTTGACATCAGTCAAACCTATTTTCTTCCTAAAGCCACAAGCATCTGCCAACTCCATGTCCTTAGATGCTGGACCTTTAGCCTTCGACCTGCAGAGAACAAAACCCATCAGGAAGTCCCCCAGACTGTTTGTGAGAAGCAGAATGACTCAGGAGACAGACCATTTTCAGCAAGAGAACTCTAAATGGATTTTGGGTTCCATTAAACTCTACCACCAACTATCAGGCCTACCTCCCACCTGCTGGGGTCTGGGTTCACTCCACAAGAACCCAGGCTTTGACCACGGCCTCCCTTCATGTGGCCACTCTACGTATGTCTTAGAGTGGCATGTCCTGAAGTTCTGTGAACACCTTTGCAACGCACTAGGTCTTAGTGCAGACTTGGTGGTGGACGTTTCATTTGGCACACAAACATTTCATCCCCATTCTTGCACTCTCCTCCAATTTAGATACTGCTTGTTAATCATCGTTAGTGGAACACAATAGGGACCATCATTTGAAAGAGAGGAGGCGGTTACTTACCTGTAACTGGTGGCTCTCCAAGATGCATGGGCCCTATCTGTATTCAACTTCCTGACCGCCTTCCCTGTGTTATAGTTCCAACTCACAGTGGAGAAGGAATTGGAGGTTCAGTCAGTCTGCCCCACCCTTTATCACTGCGGATGGTAGCATGAGGCGAGCCAGGGCGCATGCGTGGACCAATGGACACTACTTCAGTTTCTCTGATTACGGGTGCATACTGTGCATGCCTAACCCTTCAGAAGAATACAGATAGGGACCACATATCTTGAAGAACCTCCAGTTACAGGCAAGTAACCTCCTCTTTTTACTTGCCATTGTTTTTTGTAAAATGTACCTTAATTTAGCACTGAAATACAGAACAAGCTTCCTAATTATTATTTCATCTGCAGTAGCATTGTTGAGAATACTCACTATGAAAACACTGCCACGGTGCCATATGGAAGTTGTATTCCAGGTGTCTCCTGTTCCCATTCTCCTCTATGGGCTGGATTCCCTAGTAGAACTCTCCCCTGATTTACCATGGCCAGAGACTCTCATAATGGACAGCTTCTTTTCTCTAAGAGGGGAGATCATGGTACATCAGATGTAGTCTGACCAGGTAGTCCAGCCAATAGAGGAGAAGGGAAGCACGAGGCCCACAGCAGCCTTTCCAAACCAAAATATTTTTGTTTTTAGCTGAGATGTGTCAGTTTTTGAATTTCCAGTGAAAAATTAGAGCGAGAAAGTGAGGGAAGAAATATCTTACATTGGACAAATTTCGGTCAGTGAGAGAGACAAGCTTTCGATCTCACACAGAGCTCTGGGCCAGACCTGAAGAAGAGCTCTGTGTGGCTCAAAAGCTTGTCTCTCTCACCAACAGAAGCTGGTCCAATAGAAGATTACCTCATCCATCTTGTCTTTCTAATATCCTGGACTGGCATAGCTTCAACGACACTGTATATAACAACTGAAAAATTGACATTTTAATGGAAAACACTCTCTTTCATTTTCATCAAAATTCTCAGGAGGGGGAATCCCTATTTTTTGACCGCACCTAATAAGAATATTCAATATTTGATCCAAATCTAAGGGACCCAAGAGTTAATACTAAAGCATATACATTATGGAAAAATCTTATGCAATATTTAGAATAAATATACAAACTATAATCTGTATAGTAGCATACACAGCAAATCCTGAACCTCAGCTGATATTCTCTCAACAAATATTGTAATCAGTTGTACATAGTTTTAAAAGAAAGTTCCAACAACAAACCTATCAATCATTGTCCTTTCTACTAATGCCTACCCAATGCATGACCTGCTAAATGCCTAGGTACTATGTTGAATGATGCTATGTAAATACTTAAGAAAGATGGGGAAATAAATGCCATAAAAATTATTCCATTAAAAATGTGAGCTTTCCAGAAATAACCTCACAGCACTGTCCAATTAACTTAGCTTGAGGCTGGAATGTCATTCATGTACGTTCTATTTTAGACCAGTTGTGCAGGTATAAATCTGCAACAGCTCCAATGGGAAATCAATAGGATTACTCCAGATTTACACCAGCATCACTGAGATCAGAAGTTGGCCTTTTATGTGCAGCATTTTTAGGAGTGATGTAATTTGCTCAACATCTACTGATATGGAAATTAAGCAGCAGACAGAACACTGGCTTTGTAGATATTTTTCAAGATACTCAGATTTTGCTGACAGGTGATCATCTTCCTGCTTGTCTTTGGCCCACTGTCAATGTGGGTGATGTCTCAGACCAACAATCTACCCCATGCTGTGTATGGAAGTGCTACCCTTTCATAAATGTAGCTATTCATATGGTGGGCTCAATGGTGACATTTAGACTGCACTCTAAAATGGGGGGTCATGCATGCAGGCACAGTGCCTCTCTGACCTTTTGGGTTTCCATGAACCTTTATGGTGAACATGCTGGTTGTTCGATGTTGGAGGGAGCATCAGGCAACATTCCCATCTTGTCTCCTCTTCCCTGCCCTTTTTGGCTATGTCTGAACTGTACAGCAGTGGCACTGGTGCATAGGGCATGTGTAGCATAGAATATCAGGGTTGGAAGGGACCTCAGGAGGTCATCTAGTCCAACCCCCTGCTCAAAGCAGGACCAATCCCCAACTAAATCATCCCAGCCCGGGCTTTGTCAAACCTAATGTTAAAAGCCTCTAAAGAAGGAGATTCCACCACCTCCCTAGATAACCCATCCCAGTGCTTCACCATCCTCCTAGTGAAACAGTTTTTCCTAATATCCAGCCCAGACCTCCCTCACTGCAACTTGAGACCATTACTCCTTGTTCTTGTGTAGCTACATGCCGCATCGATAAAACAGGCAGGTCCCCCATGCCAAAGCCTTTCACTGGAGCAAGGAAGTGCTCTGGCAGTGGGGAAGGGCTGAGCCTTTCCCCACTGCAGAATCTTTCCCTCTGCAAGAAAAGGTTTTGTCAATGAGGAACTGCAGAGTCTTTTCTCTGCTGCCAGAGCTTTCCCAGTTCCCTCCTCCCCGCCTGAGCCTTTCCTGGTTGCCAGAATCTCTCCCTGCAGTGGGGAAAGGCTCCAGCAGCAGGGAGGCAGCAGGACACTGTCCTGCTAAGAACAGCTGCATAGACAGGAAGGCAGAGCTTGGGCGAGTAGAGAGCCATGTAGGGTATGTACTCAAGTGTATACGTGCGCTATTCAGGCATGTCTTTACTAGGGTGACCAGACAGCAAATGTGAAAAAATCGGGACGGGGGGGAGGAAGTAATAGGAGCCTGTATAAGAAAAAGACCCAAAAATCAGGACCGTCCCTATAAAATCATGACATCTGGTCACTCTAGTCTTTACTCACCTAAGCCATGCCTCACCCTCTGCACTATCATTTATGCCCATTCTAGGGTGGCTACCTGTGTATGTACACTACAGGCTGCCAAGAGAAGCATGAAGTATAGAAGTACTGTGAAGAGTCAGTATGTTAGCGAGACTTACCAGGAGGAGGCCTGGCCCAGTTGGTGTGCCATGACCGCTAGTGCATAGAAGCATAGGAGTGGGTAAACGGGGTCTTTGCACCCTTCCTGTGTGCGTGCTGGTCTTAGTCTATTGTGATAAGTTACAACCTTTGGTAACATTCACCCAAGCGGTGTGACTGCTGTGCAGAGCAGCTGTCGTGGTTATATAAGGATGCGGGAGTGTGGCTGCAGAGACAAAGGTCATCCTCCATTTTGGAAGGTGGAGTTTGGACAGCAAGTGCCATAACAGACCAACTTTTAGCAAGGTCTCCTGTTGCTGTATTATGTAACATTTGAATTAAAAATACATATGTTGTTAAATACAAGCTTGCGAAGCCTTAATGCAGAGAAGAACAAAACTGGGGCCAGGAAATAAAGACTAATCTCTTACAAGCACTACTGTGTCTTACACATGTATTACACTGTGCTGATATACAATGTGACTTGCAATCTGTGGGCTTCTGTGAAGTTTTCAGACTCAGATCTCATTTACAGAAAATCATGCATTATATTATTTTACTATTATTTGCTTAGGGCCAACAGTGTGCAAGGTCCTTGGAGACTTGAGTTTCACATTCACTCATTTGATGGCCTTCCCGATTTCAGCCATATGGCTGCAGTCATTGTTCAGGATGTGCGAGTATCAGGCCACATGATCTTAAAAGCAGTTCACTACATTGAAAGATAAATTCAGTAAATAGGTAACAGGAGCTTTTATAGAATATGATTTGGTTTCACACACAAAAAAAAGTTGAAGAGAAAATTATCTCTGATACTGGTAAAGCAGGTCACAGTGCTTTTACTGCTTTATCCTGCTTAACAAAAAGCACTATCTCCTTTTCATTTTTCATTCTTGTTTGCAACACTGGAGAGCAATTGTCGAATTGGTTGGAAGTGTTATTGAATAAGGGGGTGAAGAGTGCCAGGAAAAAGATTCCAGAGAAACAAGCTGTATTATTTCTATGAACAAAAACCCTTAAACTCATCATTAAAGCAGCCAGATAGAAAAAGTCCTCTATTCCACAGAGGGCATTACCTAGTAGTTCACAATCTAGAATCTTTTTGAGTAGAATTTGGAGATAAATGACTTAGAGAAACAATGTGTGGGGTTTTTTTGGGGGGTGAGGGGAAGGCAGGGGTTGTTTGTTTTTTTAAGATCCTGCTTGTAGCGGGTTTCACTTACCACTCTGGTGCCCCCTCAGCCTGTCTTGGGAATTAGCTCTGCGGTTGTGTGCACCCCCTTTGGGTGGTGCGTTGCCTCCAGGACTCCCATTCTTGGACCCAAATCTCTCCAAGGACCACAGCATCCTCTTCAGCAACACAATCCTCCAGCCATGCCACACACTGTGTTCCCCAGTTCCGGGGGATCTGCATTCCACTAGTCCACCTCCACCTTCATCCCAAGCTCTGCTGCTGAGGAGGCTTTAGCTGTGCAGTAATGGAGTGGGGGCGTGGCCAGATTCCATTAATGATCAGAGGGGGTGCAACTGGAAAAAAATTGCTCACCACTGATTTATGGGCATCAAGGATTTGCAAACCTGGGCTTTAACGCTCTTGCAAATCTGGCCCTGTGTATCTAGATAACAAATTTACCTCTCCATCCATATCCTGTTTCCCTCCAGCCAGAGCTAAATTTCTGCTTCTCTACCTGACAGCCCCTCATGGACATCACACATTTAATATGGACAGATGGAACTTATTTTTCCTCCAGAACCTGCTCTTCTTCTTTCCATTATTTATCACTATTCACATCACCACCATCCTCCTAGTCATCAGTCCCACAAGTCGAAGGTCACTTTGAATTCCCCCAACCTCCTCTTCCTTTGCCCCAAACATCCTGGTGGGGTCCAAATCCTGTTACTTCTTCCATGGCTTAAGAAACAACCTATATTTTTCTGTCACAACAACAAACAACTTTGGTCCACGCCCTGATCTCAATTGCCATAAAAGTTGCCTCTCTGGCCTCCCTGACACCTACACTTCTTCCCTCCAATCTATTCTTGTCAACTTTTGTTAATGTGTCCCTCACTCTGATATGTGATTGCCAGTCTGTGCATAATTGTGTTCCTTGCTCATCAATCCATCTGCCCGTGATACCAACCTTCATGTCCACTTGTTCATCCACTTCTCCCCCAACACCTCTGCACTTGTCTCAACCGTTCCATATACATGAAATGGTGTCCTTGATTGGTCCCTCCTGAACTACCTGCTACTTATTCACATCAGTCCCTCCAGAATACCCACTGCAACCACAACACCCTACAGAAAATCGTCTCAAGAAAATAAGTTTATTACATTAGTAGAAAAATCTATTGGACTGTTTCCATGTTTTGTTCCAAAATGGCTGGATTGCCAAACATCCATTGAATTATTTACAGGAGTGAGGCATCCTGTTCAAAAGACGTAGAAGTACAGAGCAGATGGTTTTGAACAAATGAATGCTGCATAACATAGTAAGATCTGTATATGGGGCATAATGCACATCTGGAGTTGCTTAATGTGCCAGGTGAAAGGGTCATATAATTTAATGTTAACAGCCATGTATTCAGAAGCAAGGTCAATTGTGCTGCCTTTCAGTACCTCTGCTAACAGTCCTTCAATTGTTTCCATTTTGGTAAGCTACGTATAGGGTGTCTCCTAAAAGTCCCATGATGCTGAGCACAAGGTCATTGTGCTAGGCACTGTACAGAGCCAAGAAAAATGTTAAGGAGGTTTCTACAATTTCTTGGTCTTAAGTTCATGCTGTTCTCACCCATCGCCTCCTTTTCTGTGTGGTACTCATGTCAGATCCATCCTCTTCATTAATGCAGCCCAGTGGGAATTTGTCGCTGATGCTGTTATTCATGCATCTTGTTACATTTGGTGAGAATTATTTTACTGAACAGCACCTTTCTCTCATGTCTATGTGACCACAGTGACTGTGCTTGTTGGTGTGATACATTAGGATCAGATTTGTTTCCAAGGGCGAAGGGTTGGAGGGGGGATTTCTGAGATCAAGTAGAGTCAAATCCACTGCAATATGTTATTGGATTAGCCCTCCTTAAAGTGTAATTAAATTGCTTTTCCTTCTGTTAACTCCTATAACTAGGAGACTGTAGGTGAGAGACTTCATCCCATTATAGTGTAATAAGTTAAACCTCTTCTTGCATCTCTAACATTGGGAAATGTGCATTATTTTATATTAATCATCCCAGTGGATTTTCTCTGAGACTTCAGAACACATACTATTGTCCATGGCTCACCCACAGTGATTACCCACTTTTCAAGTGGTAAATCCTCCATTATTGGCTAATTCTGTAAAATAGAAAGGAAAAGAGCTTCAGCTTTAATACAGTATAAACCTTGCAGCAAACCCACACAGGAACCTCCCCAGAGAAACAATAACAGTAAAGGGACCAGAATTCTCGGAGCGGATGGAGCGGGGGAGATAATAATCCAGGAAGGGACCTGCTATGCTAGGCTGAGTGTGAAAATGAAATTGTACTACAGGGATTTAGCGCAGACAGAGGTAAGCAGCTGTTTTTGAGGAGCAGCTCCTAGAAATTTCTGTAGTCTTCATCATTCGTAAATGGCTTACCTATTAGAAGAATTTTCCCCTTACAGGCCTTGATTCAGCAAAGCACTTAGGCACACACTTAACTTTAAGCCCCTGAGGAGTCCCATTGACTTCACTAGGACTACTTCACTGGGACTAATCACAAACTTAAAGTTAAGTGCATGCTTAAGTACTTTGCTGCATCACAGTCAGACAGAGGTAGCTGAAAGGCAAATTTCTGAGGTGGAATATGAACTTTGAGAGAGGAATAGAGAAAACAAGAATGATTGGTTTGGAAATAAAGCAATAGCAGATGCTGCTAATAGAAACCACCAAAATAATACTCTCATTTCCCAACTGTTTACGTGAGGGAACTGAAAGGCAGCAGCCCAGTAGATGTCTGTAAGTGCACGGCTTCCTGAGGTGCTGCACATCCCCTGCAAAAAAATAAGAACTAAAATTGATAGAGCCCACAGAGCCTGCTGTGCCCAGATGAGTCAGAGAGCAAGGGCAGTGATAATAATGAGACTTTTCTACTTCACAGACAAGTTGAGAATTATGGAAGCAATTTGGAAGTGAATTATTTGGAACGCAAGAGAAAATGATTCTTCATCGTCCGAGATTTCAATTACAAAAAGAAGTGAAAGATTTTCTGGATGTCTGGAGCCAACTCAAGGGTAAAGGCTTCCAAGAGGCATTTATGGACCAACCTGAAGGTCTTTCAGGGGGATTATGGGCTTGATTCAGCAAAATGCTGAGCAACTTTTGTAAGTGCTGAGTGCCATAAAACTCCCAGGGGAAAACTACAAAAAGCTCTGCTTGTATGCTAATCTTTCTTTTATTGTTCCCTCCTCCTCCTAGCCTCACACCACTGTTTGTCTGTTTCATCCAGCTGAATCCCTTCTGACCCTGAGATTGTAAACTCTCTAGGATAGTGACTGCCTTATCATCTTTGTTACTTGTCTGCATAGTGCCTTGAACAATGGGCCCTGATCCACAATCAGGGCTCCTAGTTACTATTGTTTTAGAAGTAATTAATTATGAGAATAAATATCTTAGGAATGGGAGCGGCTGTATGGATAGAAAAGAAACTAACATAGACAATCACATTTTCCAAATAAATCCAAATGCATCAGGGGAACTTTACTGATTGTCATAAAAGTTTGGTTAACTGTTTTTAAACTTACGTTTCATTTTCATTACTGGAATATTGGTATAGAACAGCGGTTCTCAAACTTTAGCAACCCAAGGACCCCCAATTATGATTTAAAATTTTTCACGGACCCCTCAAGCCCCCCACTCAGCCCAAGGTCCCGCCCCCACTCCACCCCTTCCCTCAAGGTCTCACCTCCGCCCCACCTTTCCCAGTCCCGCACCACCTCTGCCCTGATCTCTCCTGCTTCTTTCCACCTCCTCCCCTGAGCGCGTTCCATCCCCACTCCTCCCCCTCCCTCCCAGTGCCTCCTACATGTCGCTGAAAAGTTCCCCGGCGTGCAGGAGGCACTGGGAGTGAGAGGGAGGAGTGGAGGGAGAGAGGGAGTGGGAAGAGTTGATCAGCGGGGCCCATGGACCCCAGTTTGAGAAACGCTGGTATAGAGGGGTATAATTTGTTCAGGAAGAATAGGTAGGATAAAAAGGAAGGAGGAGTTGCATTATACGTCAAGAATATACACCCTTGTACTGAGGTCCAAAGGAAGTGAGAGGCTGGCTAGCTGAAAGTCTCTGGGTAAATATGAAAGGAGCAAAAAGCAGGGATTACATCGCAGTAGGGGAAGTGAGGAAGTGAGTGAGGCATTTCTGGAACAAACACAAATATCTAAAACACAAAACCAGGTAGTAAGGGGGGGGGGACTTTAACTATCCAGATATCTGTTAGAAAAGTAATACAGCAAACCACAAAATTTCCAATAAGTTCTTGGAATGTACTGCAGACAACTTTTTGTTTCAGAAAGTGAAGGAAGTAACTGGGGGGAGTGGGGGAGGTAGCGATTTTAGATGTGATTCTGACCAACACAGGAATTGGTAGCAAATCTGAAGGTGGAAGGCAATTTTGGTTAAAGTGATTGTGAAATGAGAGATTTAATGATTCTAAGGAAAGGAGAGAGTGAAAACAGCAGACTAAGGACAATGAACTTTAACAGACACAGAGAACTGGTAGGTAAGGTCCCATGGGAAGGAGAAAAAGAAGTTCAGGAAAGCTGGCGATTCCTCAAGGAGACAGTACTAAAGGCAAAGCTGCAAGCTATCCTGATGCAGAGGAATACTAGGAAGAATAGTAAGAGGCCAATATAGCTCCATCAGAAGCTCTTTAATGACCTGAAAATTTAAAAGGAACCCTACAAAAAAATGGAAACATGGACAAATTTCTAAGAAGGATTACAAAATAATAGCATGCGCATGTAGGGACAAAATCAGAAAGACTAAGGCAAAAAAAAAGAGTTATACCTCGCAAGGGACATAAAAGGGAGGTTATTTAAATATATTAGGAGCATGTGAAAGATGAAGGAAAGTGTAGCTCCTCTGCTCAACAGGGAAGCAGAGCTAATAAATGATGACATTAAGAAAGCTGAGGTGTTTAATACCTATTTTGCTTGTTCTTCATTAAAAAGGTGATCCGATACTCAATATAATTCATATTAATAACAAAGGGGAAGGAACACAAGCCAAATAGGGAAAGAACAGATTAAAGAATATTTAGAAAAATTAGATGTATTCAAATTGGCAGGGGCTGATAAATCATCCTGGGATACTTAAGGAACTAGCTGAAGCAATTGTTACCAATCATCTTTGAGAACTCAGAAAGGACGGGAGAAGTCCCAGAGAACTGGAGAAGGGCAAACATAGTACCCAGTGTTAAAAAAGGAAAAACAAAGAAGACCCTGGAATTACAGACCAGTCAGTCTAACTTAGATACCTAGAAAGATACTGGAATGAATTATTAAATAATTGGTTTGTAAGCACCTCGAGGATAATAGAGTTATAAGGAATAGCCAACATGGATTTGTCAAGAACAAATCATGACAAACCAATCTAATTTCCTTCTTTGACAGAGTTACTGGCTAGTGGATGGGGGGAAGAAGTAGATATGATATATCTTGATTTTAGGAAGGCTTCTGACACAGTCCCACATGACATTCTTATAGGCAAACTAGGGAAATGCTATCTAGTTTAATTTATTATAAGGTGGATGCACAACTGGTTGAAAGACCATACTCAGAGAATAGTTATCAGTGGTTTGCTGTCAGTCTGGGAGGGCGTATTTAGTGCAGTCCCGCAGGCATTGGTTCTGGATCTGGTACTATTCAATATTTTCATTAATGACTTGAATAATGATGTGGAGTGTTTGCTTGTAAAATTTGCAGATGACACCACGATGGGTGCGGTTGCAAGACTTTGGAGGACAGGATTAGAATTAAAAAAAAACCCCAAAACAGGAAAATTGATCTGAATTCAAGAAGATGAAAATGATAAAGATAAAAATGTCATTCCATAGGAAGGAAAAAATTGAATGCACAGCTAAAAAATGGGAAATAACTGGCTAGGCAGCAACACTGCTGAAAGAGAGGGTTACAGTGGATCACAGATTGAATCTGAAACATCAGTGTGATGCATTTGCAAAAATGCTAATATAAGTCTGGAGTGTTGTATGATGAGTGCTATAGGTACGATATAGGGAGGTAATTGATCCACTCTACTTGGCACTGATGAGGCCTCACCTGGAGCATTGTGTCCAAATTCTGGGACATCTTTAGGAAAGATGTGGACAAATTAGAGTGACTCCAGAGGAGAACAACAAAAAGATTTAGGAAACCTAACCTATGGGAAAAGGTTAAAAAACGGGGCATGTTTAGTCTTGACAAAAGAAGACTCGGGGGGTAGGGAAGCACATGATAAGTCTTCAAATATATTAAGGGCAGTTATAAAGAGGATGTTGATCAATTGGTCTCCACGTCCACTGAAGCTAAGACAAGAAGTAATGGGCTCAATCTGCATCAAGGGAGATTTATGTTAGATATTAGGAAGACATTTCTAACTATAATGGCGGTTAAGCTCTGAAATAGGTTTCCAAAGGAAGTTGTGGAATCCACATTGTTGGAGGCTTTTAAGAACGGGAGGGACAAACACTTGTCAGCGATAGTCTAGGCTTACTTGGTCATGCCTCAGCACAGGACCAAGAAGACTTCTTAAGGTCCCTTCCAGCCCACCATTTCTATGATTTTTGTGCACCATTATACTTCTTGGATTCAGTGTGGGCTGGAAGAAGAATGGGGGACATACTACCAAAAATTCTGCTTTCTGGGTATTTCTAGACTGGGCAGAATAAAAGACAATGAAACCACATTACCTGTTCCTGCAACATTTCTAGGCCAGTTTTGCCTATCCAAAAGATTCTGAGAAATATCTGAAGTTTGGGATGAAAGTAAGCTATTGATTAATGATCACCGTGCAGATTGCTTAAACCAAGGTTTTATATCTGTTTGTGTAACATATGTAAATAATTTTATTTTTCAATTTACTTGTTAACGAACAGTAACACTAGTGTAACACAGATGTACATTGCTGGGTAAATAGCATGTGCCCTCGAGCTCTGGTTTGGAAACATTTCACATTCAAGATGTGTATAAAAGGAAAAGTTCTAAATCACATTAGCACCACAGTCAATTTACAAACATAGGCTTCATTTTTCATGCTGCATTGGTTCTACAGTCTGTATTAAAAAATCACTGAGAATGCTGATGGGGACATGTGGATGAAATTATACAACTCGACAAGGCTCTTAAGGTAGCTCTTGCAATAGAGCTGTGATTCTGCTTGTCCTTCAGCAGGGAATTCTGGGGAGAGATTGAACCAAGACCCCAGTAATAAACACTCTCCAACTTAGAGGGAAACTGGATTCAAACATGACAACATAGGCTCATCTCCAGCAGTTTCATATCCTTCAGCCAGATCCTCAGATGGTGTAAATCAGTGTAGCTCCATTGACATCAGCTACGCTATGCCACTTAACACCAGCTGTGAATCTGGATGCTAACATATTGAACTGTAATCGGAGTTTAACATGCCGATAATGTGAATAAAATAAATCCATAGATGCTACCTTCTAGTAACCCATTACATTTATATACATGGTTGTAACTATGAAATACATTAGAACCTCAGAGTTACGAACACCAGAGTTACAAACTGACCGATCAACCACACCCCTCATTTAAGCAACCAAGCAGCAGAAGAGACAACCCCTCCGCAAAATACCACATATACAGTACAGTCCTATGTTAAATGTAAACTACTAAAAGAATAAAGGGAAAGCTTAAAAACAATTGACAAGGTAAGGAAACTGTTTCTGTGCTTGTTTCATTTAAATTAAAATGCTAAAAGCAGCATTTTTCTTCTACATAGTAAAGTTTCAAAGCTGTCTTAAGTCAATGTTCAGTTGTAAACTTTTGAAAGAAAAGCCATGGCATTTTTTTCAGAGTTACAAATATTTCAGAGTTACAAACAAACTCCATTTCCGAGGTGTTCATAACTGTGAGGGTCTACTGTACAATTATGATGCACGAATCTCAGACTAACACGGCTGCTATTCTGAAAGCTTTCTTTGTGTTTTTTAGGTGTAATCAGATCAATCTGCACCATCTGATTCAGAAAGGAAACATTGTTTATTATCTCTATTACATGTCAATCATCTGTAGTTAGATTTTTAAGGTGACTTGTATCCTGTTATCTGTATCAGGTCTGGAAGCCAAGATCTCCTGAATTCTGTTCCTGGCTCATTTACTGATTTATGTGTGGCTTTAGGCAAATCATTTTATCTCTTTCTATTTCCCAGTCTATGAAAATAATAATAATATTTACTTACTCCACAGTGGTGTAGTGAAGAATTGCTATTTACAGATTGGTTTTTTCAAAGGTGCTGATCATCCAAAGCTCCCATGGAAGTTAAAGGGAAGTTGTCTGTACTCAACACTTCTGCAAATCAAGCCATTAATATTTGCATGGTGCTACTGAAGATGTAAACTGAGATTTTATTTTCAAAGGTGCCTAGGAGATGTGGAAATGTCACATAAAATATTGTTTAAATATTGGATCATTTTTAAATGTATTAGCTTTATTTCAGTTATTTAGATTTTGAGTATTTAATCTGAATGCCCTCACATGGACAATACATTGACAAAAAATTGTTGTTACTCAGTCCCATGCTACTGTGTCCATTATGGAAGAGTAAGGTGACCTGACCACCTTGAAACACTGAGCTAAGGTGACTTTTAATAAGATTTCTATCATTGTCTTTTATCTTTATAGGAAAGAAAAGTATGTCCATGAGCAGAGTAAATTCCTTTCAGCACGCTGTCAAAAGTAATCCCTGATTTTTCGGAGGTGTAAATCAATGTTCTCTCCAAGATTAAAATTTATAGATGTAGTAAATCCTCTATCCTGTGAGAACCACTGGACATTCCCCACTCTGGGAGCATTTGCTGCACTAGAGCAAATCACATCACAGCTCATTCTTATGACCACTGTATTGCATGTGCATTCAGTAGGGATTCATAATGGTCTGAACCTGATTGACAAACCTTATGTTGAAAGGCATTGGTCTTTGAGCCAATGAACCACAAATCCAAACATGGCAGCTGCACTGTATAAGTTAGTGAAAAATTCCAGTTTGTTGACTGCATTTATACTTGCTGTATAGATACTATTACTGAATCTTTATATCTGCTTTGCATGTGTGCAGATACTAGAGAGAAAAATCATTGTATATTTTCACACTACAGTATCTTGGCACAGAGGGTGCCAACGTAACGTAGCAAGTGAGTGCCAGAGGTAACCATCTAGTGACTCTGTGGCCTTTCCTACACTACAGAGGCAAGTCAACCTACGTTATGAAACTCCAGCTACATTATTCATGTAGCTGGAGTCGACGTAGCTTAGGTCGACGTACTGCAGTGTCTACACCATGCTGGGTCAATGGGAGACACTCTCCTGCAAAGAAGGGAAGATCGAGCAATTAGGATTTCTGTACACACACAAAAGGTACCATCTTAGCTGTAGCAGTATAGTTAAAGCATTTCACTCCTCTCCAGTGTGGATGTAAATTTAGCAGAAGAAGTGATACTGGTATAAATTATTGGCATTGCTATTAGGTGTTGTGCTGATTTAAATATTTTGGTAAATATGTCACTAAGTGAAATAGTTAAATCAGTACACAAACAGTGTGTAGACTAGGTCTTACTTTTCAGTCAATGCCGGGCCTTCCATACAGGTCAGATATGAATGAGCCATTGATCCTTGAGAGCATTATCATTGTTTACTCTTGTTTACAAAACAAACACTCCTACATTTTATAATTATTATCATAATGTTCCTTATTTCAGCATGAGGCAGAAACCTACAAACAGTTTCTACCCCGAATAAAACAGTTTATGTATAATCTTCACTGGGACCTTCACATGTAGTGGCCTCAGTGGGATGTGGCTGAAAAGTAACTCTTAGAAGGATCCGGCGCATGTTTCCAATAGCTTCCAATGTGCTATTGTATCAAAGTGAAGCTTTTTGTTACCACTTCCATAGCTCTGCCCCTCTTTACTTCTGCCTCTTTGTTAAGCTTTGAATTTCCCCTTTGATCCACCAGTGTTTCAACCTTATGCATTTCCCACACAGGGCTTGTCTACACTTACAGTGCTGCAGCAGTGCAGCTGTGCCACTGTAGTGCTTAGTGAAGACACTACCTATGCCAATGGGAGAGCTTCTCCTGTCAGCATAGGAACTCTGCCTCCCTGAGAGATGGTAGCTCTGTCAATGGGAGAACTCATCCCAGTGACATAGCACTGTCTACACTGGGGGTTCTGTCACTATAACGATGTTATTCAGGGATGTGGATTTTCCACACCCTTGAGCTATAGTTATACCAACGTAGATTTGTAGTGTAGACCAAAAGTCGCCTTTGTGCTTTCTTCCACATAGTCCCTATGCGTCGCACAGTCTCCCTGAGTTTATTCACAAGGCCTTTACTGTGTCCATGTTTAGAGTTCCTCTTCCACAGTGCTACTTGCAGTTTATCAAGTTGACGTATATAAATTGCCTGCTCTTCTTCCCCCTCATTTAATCTGTCTCCTTGTCTTTAGTTTGCTCTTCAGAGAAGGATCCTTAAGAAAACACAGCACGTAATGGGTGCTATGATGAATTAATTAATGCGGGTACAGGTCCCACTAAAACAGGAGTGCCACATTATTTACCTTTATTGAGAATGCCCAGAAATTAATATTATTATGACGTTACTTGGCTTTTATTTCTGCAAAAATCCAGGTCCTCGCCTTTTCCTATGGAGATGTCTGTATATGCTACTCTGATGTACAGTGTTACGAACCATTGTGTGGGACAGGAAACTCTGGTTTCCCATTAAGCTAGATCTTTTGCACCACTCATCAGGAGCATTGGGTTTAGCTATGTCATGGAGCAAGGTAGTTTAAAGGGTCCACAACTGTGCACCATGACCAGATAAGTACTTGCTGGAGGACCACAGAAAGCTAGTTGCGAATGTAATACAGGCTCACCTCATTTCCAGCTGCTAAATGACATGTAAGGAAGCTAAAAACCCGTTAAGTATACTTTCTTAATGTTATTTTTCCATGCCACCAGTTGCCGTCATTGCCACAGAAATGTTATTGGATCACAAAGGGGAGTAGGGTCGGCAGAGGGAGTAGCCCACATGATCATGAATAGGAAAGGAAATGTAGTTCCGCTGATTAAGATATTGTCTGGTGTATGAAAAAGTTTGGGAACCCCTATCCAGTTGTCAAAGGAAGGCACATGGACTCAGGCCTCCTGAGGGTTCTAATCTCAGCGACTATTCACAGCTCGTTAGACAAGTTCCATATGCAAAGATAGTTCTGAACCAGAACCTCCTGCCTTAACAAACATTTGGAAATGTTTGGATCTGAATTCAAAGTTTGTAGTCTGCTTTCTATACCTTGGGCCAAATTCACCACAGTTTTTCTCCAGTTTTAAATCAGATTAAGTGATAAATTCTCTCTCCCCTGGAAAATGGATGTAATTATTCTTAGCTATTTTACAAAGTATTCTGAATTTTAATTAACTGTTTGTAAAATATTTTGAATTCCTCTGGCAGAAGGTGCTGTATAGACACATGGTGCTGCTTATTAGTGACACAGGAAAAAAGGAGGTTTTTTTTCTTTTGTTGCTCCTACTTTAATCACTAACTTTATTTATTTTTATTTATTTTATTCTGGTATTGGACATAAGAAGTGAACACATGGTATAATAGTGGCAGCTCCCTGGCTTCATAAAGTTTCGAATATGTATGTATATTTTATTACAAACAAGCTCACAGGACTTCTGCTAGAGCAGCTAAGCTAATTTAACATCTGGAAAAGCATTTAAAATATGTATACTAAATAATGTTATGACTCTAGATAAACTTGCCAGAGCAATCAAATTATAGACAAGCCCTGTGTGCATTTTTTTTTTAAATGGAGCTGATTTTCATTTTATTTTCATGGGTCATACTTAAAATGCACCAGAAATACTGCACATGCTCTGGTTTAGAAAGTGAGATCTAAAAATAGTCTTATTTGGAGTGAGATATAAAACTGTCTTCCTAGTAACTTGTAATCATTAAAGAGCCCATCACTTTTGACAAGAGTAGGATACTTATGAGCTGACAAATTCCAGCTTAGGGGCACAGTCCTACTAACCTTTACTCATGGAAATACTCCTCTTGCAGTCTGCATTCTGTCTCCAAAAATTCTCAAATATTCTTTGCAAATGGTGTCCATATAAGAACCTAGATATAAGATGGATTCTCTCTGCACTTTCAGAAGGGTAACATATTTTTCACTTCCTATCCTAAATGGTTGTCTAATGTTCTGTGTGATGTCAAACAGCTGCTGTGTTCCAGTCCAGCTGTTTCCCTGTAGTTGGGTGAAGTGGTTAGGGGGATTTGGCTGGCTGGCTGAATGAAGGGAATAGTGCTTTATGGCTGGGTTGGGGGGAAGAGGTCAAACTGCTGCAAAAGGGACAAGAGTGAAAACACTGATTCATATCCTGAAAACTGGATGCGTGGAAGGGTTTAAAAGGGCAGCCTCATGTGGTGAATTGCCCTTTTACATGGAGCAGGCTGAGGGAGCACCCACCCTCCCTCTTTAGGTGGTGAAATATCACGTTTGGTCAAGACCTGCTGTGGGCATTGCGCTAGCCAACCCTTTTTAAGGGGCTGGGAAGGAATTTTCCCCTTGCCATCAGATTGGCGTAGGTGGAGTTGGGGGGTTTTGGCCTTCCCCACAGCGGATTCAGGGAGGGCTTTGTTGATGTGTGGCATGGAGGAAGTTAGGCTCTATGTTACAATTCATTACATAAATGTGGGGCAGATGTCCAGTGCAGGTACTCCATAGGAAAGGTATACAGTGACTGGATAGATTGCTTGGTAAAGGACTTAAAAAGGAGGTGTTGGTTAAAGGAACAGAACTGGGGTTGGGGGGGGTTCTATAGATGGTTGGGGCTTCTATAGATGGTATGGAAGGGTGCCAGTCCTTCTTTCTTATGGCTCACCTTAACCCTCCTTATGAGGTAGAGGTTAATGGTAAGGCTGGGGGCTCTGGATGGAAAAAGAAGTGGGGCTGGAGGAAGCCCTCTAGGTGGTTATTGAATGAACACGAGGTTACCTGCAGTGTACACTTTTATCTGCCAGGTAGTCCTAGACACCTAATTATAAAATTGCGGCCTGATTAAAATGGTATCAAATGTCTCCTGTTCTTCTCTTGGTATAGCCAAACATTCTCAGTTGACTTCAGTGGGAGAAGAATGAGATGCATAGTTTATGAAGCATTTTAGGATTCTTTGTGATGAAAGGTGCTGGGTAAAAATAAGTTGACTTAAATGATATCGTCTGACATAGTAACATATGATACACATTATATTATATTTTCTTGTGAATATTAATGATTTAAAGTGTTCGGTTGACAGGAGATTGAGTTATAGGAAATGTCAGTCAACTCTTTGTCTTGTCAGCATGCTGTCTTTCTCTCCATTGTGTCTGGGAAAATGTATTTTAATTTTGCAAAGATCACTGCCTGTCTCTTTACCTTCAAAAATGTATTTTAAAAGCATCAATTCCAGCTCCACACAGACACTCAATCCTTAAATAGGGAAGGGGCGAATTTTTAATACTGTAGAACAGGGATCGGCAACCTTTGGCATGCGGCTCGCCAGGGTAAGCACTTGGCAGGCTGGGCCAGTTTGTTCACATGCTGCGTCCGCAGGTTTGGCTGATCATGGCTCCCACATGTGCTGGCCGCGGCTTCCTGCCACCCCCATTGGTCTGGATCAGCGAACTGCAGCCAGTGAGAGCCGTGATTGGCCGAACCTGCAGACGTGGCAGGTAAACAAACTGGCCCGCCCTGCCAGGGTGCTTACCCTGGTGAGGCACGTGCCAGAGGTTGCCGACCCCTGCTGTAGAACCTCACTGTTGCAAATGGAGATTGTTCATAATTCTGAAATGTTCATAACTCTGAAAAAAACATTATGGTTGTTTTTTCAAAAGTTTACAATTGAACAATGACTTAATACAGCTTTGAAACTTTACTATGCAGAAGAAAAATTCTGCTTGTAACCATCTTAATGTTTCCTTGTCAAATGTTTTTTTTTAAACTTTCCTTCTTTTTAGTAGTTTGCATTTAACACAGTACTGCACTGTGTTTGCTTTTTTTTGTTTCCTTTTGGTCTCTGCTGCTGCCTGAGGAGTGTGGTTGACTGGTCAGATTGTAATTCTGGTGTTCGTAACTCTGAGGTTCTACTGTAATGAGCAATCCATTGGAACCACAGACACAGGGACATGGTAGATTTTCCATCACTTGTTTTTTTAAATGTATACTGGACATCTTTCTGCAAGAGATCCTATCGCTCAACCAAAAGTGATAGACTTATCCAGGAATCACCTGATGAAATTTCTATGTTTTTTTTAATGCAGGTCAGCCTAGATCACCATAATTATTAAATATTATTTGTACTATCTTAATACCATCTGGCCTTAAAATCTATGAATTTAGAAAATAGGGAACCTCTGGTGCAGTGGTTTCTATTCAGCAACTTTATAGTTATAGTAACTTCTGATGCCAGGATATGGTCTAGTAGGGTTGGATGTTCAAAATAGGGTGACCAGATGAGAGGAAGAAAATATTGGGACACATGGCGGAGGGGTCGCCAGCGGAGCAAAAAAAAAAAAAAAAGCTGAGTGCTGCCGGCAGAGCAAAAAAACCCAAAAACCAATACCGCTACATATATGGAGACAAATTGTGTCCTGACCAAAGATCGGTCGGGATGCTGGACAAACACCTAAATATCGGGATGGCAGGGATGGCTCTATGTATTTTGCTGCCTCGGGCACGGCAGTCAGGTGGCTTTCGGTGCCATGCCTGTGGGAGGTCCGCCGGTCCCGCGCCTTTGACGTACCCGACGCCGAATTGCCACCGAAACCGCGGGACCAGCGGACCTCCCGCAGGCATGCCGCCAAAGGAAGCCTGACTGCCACCCTCATGGCGACCGGCAGGCCACCACCTGCGGCTTGCCGGCCCAGGCACGTGCTTGGTGCACCAGTGTCTGGAGCCGCCCCTGCGGGATGGTGCCGATTTTATTGGGACGTCTGGTCACCCTAGTTCAAAAGCACTCAGTGGTGGCCTAATTCTGCTCCCACACTGAAGTACATGGTGACATTCTCACTGACTTCAATGGGAGCAAAGGTAGGCCTGTGCTGAGTGCTTTTGAAAACTCCACCCCACATACTGTTACAAATTCTGTTTCTTGTGTTAGTAGCACGCTTTGAATGCATTACACTCTGAGCTCTCTTCATTTTGGGGGCTGACTTTCAAACTCGCTCTCAAATAATGCATACACAATTGTGCGCCGAATTTGCATGTGCCGGTATTGCAGTGGGGCACACACACTGAATATCATGTGCTCATTTAATTTGCTGTTTGCATGTGCAAATACCTGAGTAGTGAGTTCCCTTTTAAACACCACATATAAAAGTTATGGGCCCAATCCTTCAAAGACTTGTCAGTAACTTAATTCCTACGAGTAGACCCACTGACATCAATGGAAGTACCTGCAAGATTGAAGCTATTCATGTGCATACGTCTTTGCAGGATTGGGCTTCGCAAGAGCAGTTGCAGTTGTGTCATTTTGACTGATAAATAGACAATGTATATTTAGTAACAAGAAGTGAAGAAGTTGAGCTGAACAATAAACTGAAATCAGTATGGGAGGATTTTTTCATGTTCAAATTCCCAGAACGGTGACTGGATTTTAACCTGTTGGAGGAAAAATGGATGTTTTCACTTCCCACTTCTCCATCAATACTTTTGTTTGCAGGACATGATGTATGCACCTGCTACAATGGATGTTTTTTTTTACTTTACAGAGAGAGTCTTTTTTAATGAGAGAAACTGGGTGACTCTCAAAGAAGGGCAGTAGAGCTAAGCTCAGGATTCCACTTTGATACTGATGAGCTGGAATGAAGAGATGAAAGTGACAGCAAATGAATATTGGGAATGCCCTCACAGCTGATATATAAAGAGCAGTAGCGACTTACTTTCCTGAAGCTTATCTAACATGTTACAGCATGTGTTTTAATTATTTCCACCAAGAATATCAATAATATTATATTGGCTTTCAAGGCTTTAAAAAATTAACCAGTAAGTTAAGAAGAGACTGCAATCTAGCAAAAAGAAACAAGGTAAAGAATCCCATTTTAAAACAGTCTCCTTCAAACACTGCATAAAAATTGTTGATTATGTAGCTGGCATTCTTTATAAACTAGTGGCTACATTGATTCACACATAACTTGCAAATGTCTAGTTTTATAGGGAAGCCCTATCCAAAATGTCACCCTGCTCATTTCCTTGTACATTTTGTCTCTTTCCCCTCCCACTGCTCACCTGTTCTTTGTCTTTTTATGGTACATTGCAAGGGCCTCGAATAGGGGTTGTCTTCCCGTGTGTTAGAAAAGTGCTCAGCACAAGGTCAGATCCCAACCAGGGATCACATACTAATCACATACTAATAAGCTAAGAATTTGATTGTAACTTTATTTAATGTATGCAAACTATGTAGTGTGGCAATTTACCTGTGAGAGAGGCATAGTTTATTTTAAAAAAAATCAGTATTCTATCTGAATGATTTTGCCTGCTGTTGTTTCAAATGTCTCTGAAAGAGATTAGATTTTTTTTATTTATTTACACTGTGCCCTTGACAATACCTTATTTATAATCAGTTTCACTATTTCCATTGTGTATCCTCTGTTTGCGATGGTTTTCTACACGGCAACTTTGGGAAAAATAGGACAATGTGATAGTAAGCCCATAAAAACTGGAATTGGGGGAGAACCCAGGATAGATGAATTTTAATTGTTTTTAAAATTGACTGGCTTTCATGTTCATTGCGTTCAACGCAGTCGTGACACTAACACTAGGTCACACAGATTTACTCTCTAAATGCCAAATCATGACTTTAAGGAATGGCCCTGCCTTGGGAGCAGTACAGGTCCACCATCTTCCTGGGAGAACCAGGAGGCATGCTCAGTATTGCCAACTTCAAATGCTCAAAAATCATGAGTCAAGTCCCAAATTTCAGTAGTTGTGGGGCGCGGGAGTGGTTCTTTTTTTTTTCTGGCATATCGATATAGATAGATCTATATCTCTCTCTATCTGTCTCTATATATCTATATAGTTAAACCTACAATTTTTGGGAGGGGATTATATGTATGAAAGAACCCACAATATATGGAATGAATTGTGGGTTCTTTTATGGACTTTCTGGTTTCTAGGCCTTTAAGGTGCACTCGGATCAAATTTTCCAGCTTTTCTCCTCAGCCATGATAGCAAAAAACATATGGGTTATTTTTAATGAAAACTGAGATTCTCATAAAAAGAACAGGAGTACTTGTGGCACCTTAGAGACTAACAAATTTATTTCAGCATGAGCTTTCGTGAGCTACAGCTCACTTCTTCGGATGCATAGAATGGAACACACAGACAGGAGATATTTATACATACAGAGAACATGAAAAGGTGGAAGTATGCATAACAACAGGAAGAGTCTAATCAATTGAGATGAGCTATCATCAGCAGGAGAAAAAAAACTTTTGAAGTGATAATTAAGATGACCCATAGAAGGGGTGAGGAGAACTTAACATAGGGAAATAGATTCAATTAGTGTAATGACCCAACCATTCCCAGTCTCTGTTTAAGCCTGAGTTAATTGTATCTAATTTGCATATTAATTCAAGTTCAGCACTCTCTCTACCAACGTGATACATGCCATCATGTGCCAGCAATGCCCCTCTGCAATGTACATTGGCCAAACCGGACAGTCTCTTTGCAAAAGAATAAATGGACACAAATCTGACATCAGGAATCATAACATTCAAAAACCAGTGGGAGAACACTTCAGCCTCTCTAACCACTCAGTGACAGACCTGAAGGTGGCAATTTTGCAACAAAAAAACTTCAAAAACAGACTCCAAAGAGAGACTGCTGAACTCGAATTAATATCCAATTTATGCAAGCATAGAGATGGAGCAGCCCAACCACTGAGCGCAAGGACAACAGTGTGGCTAAACATGGACCACGAAAAGCAGGGGGAAGTTTCTTATGCAGTCAGGCCTCAGCACATGTGTAAGGGGTAGGCAGAATCTTGCTATGTAAATTAAATGTTCTCCTTACACTTTCATTTGTAAACACATGTGAGATATGTGAGTAAATTGGAGAAATACATCCAAGGATCAGACTAAGGGAGAGTTGGTAGTACACCTTCTAGCTCTGCCCACAAAATAAGCTCCATCCATCTGAGTCGCTGGAACAACACATCACTCATTGTAGATTAAGCAGATGTTTGTATTATGACCATGTAGCACCCTGAGCTCCACTGGGCTTCTGGAGTTTGACTTCCTTTTGGAGAGACTTGCCTTTGGCTCTGCTAGTCTCCTTGGGCTTGGGTCCTTATTTATTGGGGGAGAGGGAAAATAAGTGGTGATATCTCTTAAACACCTCCCACTAGTGGGAACAAAATGAGACAATACTCCGTAGATTGTGCAGATCTGTAACCCTCCCTCTCCATTCTTACATAGGAATGAAATAATTAATTGTGGTGACATTTAAATGATCAACACTGGGCATCTAAATTAATGTCTCACTGAGATGAACAGGGTAGTTCACACCTCTTAGAGCTGTTCCAGGCTTTCTAGAGACTCGCATCCATGCTGAAAGTGGGTTAAAGTAAACAGGATCAAGTCATTCTTATTCTGGAATAAAAGGGTCTACATATGGAATTATTCAGGAATAGCTGTTCCTCAATAGCCATTCGTCAGAAACTCCAGTTGTAGACAAACTCGTAGTTATATTGCTTACACTCATCTCACATTTTTTTTTGTTTTCTTTATGACCATTACAACTAATAACTTAATGTTTTAATTACATAAAAACAGATTCTGGAGAACAAGATCGTAGATTGAGATAGGGTCCTACTGGTTCTTCGCAAGCCTTGACATTGTCAGTAATTTTAACACATGTTAATACAAATGTATTTGATTGTTCTGCTGTTAGCTAAACTAACTATCACCCAGAAATGGTTCACACACAACCAAGCAAAGATTTCACCTTCAGTAAGTTAACCTTACTTTACTCTTTAAAATGAGAGTTTAAATGAAAGAAATGGTACAACTAAAAAGATTTCAGATGATCAAGGTTATCAGTGTTTTTCTTTCAAGCAATGTGTCATCTGTGACTTTTCCATTGATTTTCTTGTCAGATAATTTTCCATTGTTTCTTTTTACATCATTTTTTTTATATCTCAAATAATCCTTTTGCAAAAAATATAGCATATCCTTTGGCAAAGGTGAAATGAGACATCAAGCAGGGATTACTGGATATAACTCACAGTTTGAGCTTGTGGGAGTCAAAAACTCAACATTCCCCAAAGCATGCAGGGTGAAATTAATCAGTATGTAGAGGGGCAGCACAAGGCCTAGGCACTTAGCTGTGGCTTAAGCACTCACTCAATCAGAGCTTAAGTGGGACATAAATTGTGCATGGTACCTGGTCAGCTGCAGAGGGGTGAACCTTTGGACATAACACTTAGCATTTACATAGGATTAGATTTTGTCACTTTATTCATACTGAGTAGTAACTAGCACTGAAAAAAAGTTCCACTGAGATCATCAGTGGGACTTCTTGCTGAGGAAGGAACTGCTCAGCCATACTGAGTATGCTGGGAAAATGTGGCCCGTTGTGCTTTAGAACTTTAGCGTTTCACCTATATAAATCCACACAAACCTCTGATGAAGTAAAGTGCTATCCCCATTTTACAGACAGGAAAGCTGAGACAAAGCGTTAACACAGCAAGTCATGGGGGGAAATTGGAGGATTGGAACTCAGATCTTTGCTTCCAATTCCAGACTCAGAGCAGTAGGACAAGCTTTTTCCAATGAGATGAGACCATAGCCCTGCTTTTGTTTTCCCATCTGCTTCTGTTTCATAATTATATTATATATCTCTTATGAGAAGCTGATAATTTGGGTCAAGTAGAGATAGCTCTGCCTGGCTTGAGATGGCAGTGACGGCCAGTTACATTACTAGGGTGAAATCCTGGCTCCACTGTTGTCAGTGGGAGTTTTGCCATTGACTTCAGTGGGGCCAGGATTTGCCCTTAGCATATCAACACATGGAATTCAGTAGGTAGGACTCTGATGAAGGTGAGTAATTGATTTAGCCTATGAGAAGTACACCCAGGCTCACTTGCAGTGTTAGGGACATACATCTCCTTTTGCCTTTGTTATGAGCTGAGATCCCATGTGACTGAGAGGAACAGTGTGAGGTCAATCAAGGTTTAAGTTTTGCAGTTATCAATTTCTATAGCAGTAAAACCTGGCATTGTTTTAATCTTATTTTTTCCCCTTAGACTTAAGGGCTTTGGTACCACTAATAAATATTACAAATTTTGGAGAACCACTGCAACTGATAAAATCTATAGTGTACATGACATAAAGAAACATACAGTGTTGTTATTTTTCCAGAGATCAGATGCTCTTTGAGAAAATGGAAGGTGCAGTATAAGTGAAGAACAGCCCTTTACTAAAACTGTCTCCCCACTCCCCCCGCCCCTGCATACCAACAGCACTACCACTATCATCCTCTTTAAAAACCCATTGTTATCATAGTGGCAAGGGTTACTGAACTTGAATAACCATTGTTAGAATTCTGAGTGACAATCCCATTGTGATTAACCCTCATGAATATTAACCTAAAATTCTAAGAACAATGTAATGGGATATTAATTCATTGGTTGTCAGATACTGGCAAGACCCCTATCTCAGTTCAAATGTATTTATAAATACTGGTTCAAGTTTCCATGTGGCAGTCTGAAATCTTATCAATATTTCCAAGTTTTCCAGAGTGTTTTATGGCAATTAAATGCAAAGGGACACTTTGTTTGGACTGTGTCTCAATTTCTTTCATATTTTTTTCTAGTACAGCTTGAGGTGAGGCTGAGGGAAATCTATTCAATATTGTTATTTTGTTTAGCTTCTACTTTGTAATGACCCAAATCAAAAGAATAACTGGGAATTAAGCTGTGTCCATTAGTGTAAAGGAAGTTTAAGCAATACAGGATTTAGCTGTAGGTGGTAGTATAGATAGACAGCATGGGTGGCACATGAACTGCCAGCTGGGGGAGGCTAACTCCCAGCCCTGCCCTTCTGTCACCCATCCCAGGCTAGCCCTCTCCCTAGCCCCGGAGCACCAGGAGGGCAGGTGCGTGGCCACAGCTCCCCCAGCCCCAGAGCGACAGGAGGACATGCAGCACGGCTGCAGCCCCACCTAGCCCTGGAGCCCCGGAGTCCCAGGAGGGTGGGTTGCACGGCTGCAGCCTCTCCAGACCTGGGGAGTCGGGAGGGCGGGTGACGCGGCTGGAGCCAGGACCATGCCACAGGGAGACTGGACTCTAGCCGCACAGAGCGGGAAGCTGGAGGACAGGTGTGGTCAGAGTGTGGGCGAGGCCACGCCTGGCTGTTTGGGGAGGCACAGCCTCCCCCAGCCTATGATACCCGCCGCCCATGATAGATAGCTTGAGGTGGCAGTGACTGACAGTAGGAGTTTTGCTGTTGACCTCAGTGGGGCCAGGATTTCACCCTTATGGTATCAGTACATGGAATTCAGTAAGTAGGACTATGATGTTGTAGAAAATTTGTTATAGCCTATGAGAGGTACACCCAGGTCTCTACTGTATAATTATCTGCCTTTTGTTTGCTCTGCCCAAATGTTCATACTTAGCTTAGAGTTCAGTCCAATATGAAACACTAGAAGCGTCAACAAGTCAAAAATGACCTTTTCTTGTTGGCAAGAAATGTGGCTATAATTACGGGAGGGTCTGTATTTGGTGATCAGTGGCAATGGATGGACACTGCTACTCTTAGTAGTCAGAGCTTGTGATCCAATTTAGCAAGGTAGTTAGGTATCTGAGTAGTCTCCTGCTCAAATGCTTGATGTTAGACCTCCGCTTAAGTACTTTGCTGAGTCAGAGCCTCAGTAGTGTAGAGAGCAAACACAGCTGTGAGGGACAAACGATGAGATACCGGGGACTTGAGGAAGGGTTTATAAATCCATTTCTGGATTTACAGCAATGCTAGGGGAGATTCTAAAAATGGTTTGGTCAGTAACGTAAGCAGCTGTTAGATATACAAAGTTCTGATTTATAAATCTTCTCACTAAATCTGGAGGACTGTGTTTTACTTTACAAACTTATTTCTAAGATTGCATTTAGCCAACCTCGTTTCTAAAGCACTTGATTGATGGCAAGATGGATTTACAAATTCACAGACACATTTACCATTCTTGTGTGTCTCAAGGCAGATATACAAATTCAATGACAGATTTACAAATCATGTGATAAATCCCTAAATAAAAAGATTTTGTTCACCCCAACCTTATTTCACACTTGAGATTTAGGCTATAAATCAGGGCTCTGAAGTCCTGCCATAATAATCAAGTTTATAAATCCTACTCTCATATTTAACTCTAAATTATGATTTATAAATCCTTTTCAGGTTTTATATCTCTGCTTCTTCCCTGAAGCAAAGATTTAGTAGGGAGCTTGAAGTTACATATCTGATTTTGACTGGGTAGCTTTCTTTACATGAGTATATGAAACATGATGGATTCTCTCTTTGAGCCTAAACAGAATCCTAGAATCTCATGAGCATACCATATCTTTGTGTCTCAGTGAGATAATGTATCTTGTTGTAGTCAGGTAAAGGGTGTTACAGTGGAAGACAAACAGTCCTAACTCAAGTAGTTTTAGACTAAACACCCTTCTGTTTTTCTTTAATTTCATCTATTAAAGCATCAATTAAAAATATTTAATGATATAAAAGCCTTTCAAACTCAGAGATATTCAGTGCATTGAATAACTAGTGAAATTATTTATTTCTTTATCTATAATTTATTATTGATACATTTTACCTCTCTGTTCAGAACACATTTCTCTCCAAACTATATGGGGCCAGATTTCTATCTCAGTTACACTGGTGTAAACTCAAATCAAAAACTGGCCCATAGCCTTCAAAACGTTTGGATACTGTCCTGCAGTGTGTCTTGTTTAAATAAGAAATGTAAGAATAAAAGGATTTGTCTCTTGGAGTTCTGCATAAAAATCTCGTTAGATGTTATCATGTTAAGAGCTGATGTAAAGAGCAGTTGCAGTGTTCATCAACAAGTTTGATTGGTCCGACAAAACCTAGGAACTATAGTAAATATTCTTGAGCACCATCTACTGGAATTTTATCTATTAACTAATTATAGACACATATTAGAAAAATGTGGATAAATTGGAGAGAGTCCAGAGAAGAACAAGAAAAATGATAAAAGGTTTAAGAAAATCTGACCTATGAGGAAAGGGTAAAAAAAAAAACCTGGGTATGTTTAGTCTTGAGAAAAGATGAGTGAGGGGTGACCTGATAACTGTCTTCAAATATGTTAAGGGCTGTTATAAAGAGGATGGGTGATCAATTGTTCCCCATAGCTACTGACAATAATACAAGAAGTAATGAGCTTATTCAGCAGCAAGGGAGATGTAGGTTAGGTATTAGGGTGCAGTGGCAGTATCATAACCAATGAAGTTAATCTGAGGTGTGGTTATTGCTAGTTGAAAACTTTCTAACTATAAGGATAATTAAGTACAGGAATAGGCCTCTAAGGGAGGTTGTGGAATCCCCTCATTGGAGTTTTAAAGAACAGGTTAGACAAACAACTGTCAGGGATGGTCTAGGTTTTATTGGTCCAACCTCAGCACAGGGAGCTGGACTAGATGACCGTTTGAGGTCCCTTCCAACACTACATTTCTGTTACTGTATAATTATATATAAAGACATCTCTCAGTTATAGAGTTTTCCTATAAAAGCACTATGGATTTCTCCTTCTGTCCCCGAGTTTCTGAATTGGTGATCCTAATGGAGCATTGTGAAATGTGTTGTGGTATTCTACCTCTGGAATCCATATGGGCTTTTTATTATTAGCTTTTTTACTATTTGTACTGACCTTTCTAGTAACCCGTATAAGGGCTTGACTTATGCTGGTAATGATATCTCAAAGAGAATTGCCAAAATGACCTATTGTTACAGTTCTCAAGCTATATATAAATATATGGCTAGGGGTTAGATCAAGGAAGGGGGGAAAATTACCCACTACTAACAGGTCACTTATAAAATTAATTTTGTTTTGGTATTTAGAAATTATGAGCCAAATGTTCTCAGCTCTTTTTATTACAGCTCAATTCTTCTTTTACAAATACTTAGTTACAGTGGAGTTACTCTATATTTAAATCAGTGTAACTAAGAGCCGAAGTTGACCCCCTGTTTCTCAGACTTCTGTTGAAATGAGTAGAATCGCTGCTGTTCAGTGCGAAAGGGATGTTATCATTATCAACATTCGTACTCATTTTTACCTTCTGGAAGGCTCATCGCTTTTTTCTGATGTTGCATACACATTTCCACATCACCTCATAATGCAGCACATTTTTAGAAGAGGATAAATTATACTAGCACTGTAATTATGAGAGCTCCTAAGTAAAGCGTATGTGAAAAATCAAAAACAAGCTCACACAAGGGAACAAAAATACAAGGCTGTTCAATCTGGCTGTCTTGCATAATGCAGCTGAGTACATAGCCAAGCCACAAGGGGATGTGAAAAAAGACTGAGGAGTGTGAATGGCAGATTTGTGTCTGTAATGCATTCATCCTGCAGTATCCATTAGTTTATATTTTTAAATGATAGGTTTATAGGGTTGTTTAGCTTGTGGGGTTTTCTTTTAAACCGACCAAATGCTGAAGAAAGGCAGTATGTAGATTTCAGACTATAAAGAGGCCTGCACACCAAAAATTGATGGTGACTAATATAGCAGGTACATTGATAGAAACTGGACCTGGGTTCCTGTTCAAGACCATAACATTTCTATCTCATTCTTGAACCTATGCAGATGTAGGAACCTAAGCCTCCTCTCTGCATTTTCAGCTGCAGGGATAGTGTCTATTTTGGTACTTATATGGCCCCGCATCACCATTATTTCTAGGCAACTCTCAAGTATTTATCCTCACATCACCCAAAATCTATGGAAAAGCCAGGACTTGAACTCAGATCTCCTGAATACTGAACTCGTGCCTTAGCCATAGGGCACTCATAGCTCTTAATGCCTAAGACACGGGGACAAATATGATGTGTATTTAAATTTAGCTCTTTCTCTATTTCACAAATCTTTCTGGAGCTGCTTATTGAGGTTTTCTACCCATCTACTAAATTAGGCTCTGCACAGAGGTTAATTTTTATATTCAGGACACACAGTATACATATATTTTAACTGACTACTTTAGTCCGGTTTTAGTCTGCATAAGAAATAATGTCATAGCAAAGGCACTTTTTAAAATCTGATCAGTAATTGGGAAAGCCTTCATTTATTTTGTTTGGTTCGTGTGAGTCATATGTTTATATTGTTATTGGAGGTTTTCTTTGAGAATTACACGTTTCAACAAAGCAGAGATGAGACCTGTTTGGAATGTATTTCTTGTGGTATAATGAGGACTGTGTTGGAATTTCAAGCTATGGCATGAAGAGTGGGGAGGCTTCCTGGTCCTGCTTGCAGGCTAGGGGACTCTCTGTAGGGATTTGTATGATCAGTGTCAGGCTAGAGAAAGACAGCCTAGAGTAAAGTGAGTTGAGTTGTGCCTCTTGGTTTTATTACACTGGGAACTGTCTACATTGCCATATGGAGTCATTTTATCTCTACTTTCTCTTCTTCTTCTTTTATTAATAGTCCTATCCTCATCAATGATTTTTCTGTTATGTTCATGGCATACACACAGAGAAGATAGATAAAAGCATAAAGTACTCTTGCTGGAAGGTTGCAGCCTAACACTACTTGATGTGTTAGAATTTAGAACAACACACAAATACCCCAAAACAGAGAGAAACAAAGCAGGCTGCTCCCTAAAACAAAAAGGCACAACTCAAGCCCTTAAGGAACAAAGAGGAACAATGGCCTCCACCCTCAATTGAAGGCCTCTATCCTCCAACTGTCTTAGTGGAGTCTTCTGTTGAACTCATCTCTTCCAATGGATTTCTAAATATTGCCAGTGACCAGAAATACTTTCTTTCTCTTGGCCAGATTGAAGGTGATTGTCCCCTTTCTACTTGGATATGGACCTTCCTGTAGCCAGAATGTATCATGTATCATTTCAGGTAGAGCATATGGATAAGAGCATATTACAACAGTGCTCTGTTGTCCACATATACAGTCAGATTAGTTATAAGTCCAGTTCAAAATCTAATCTTGATAGACCTGAAAGACTGACCCCAGGGAGAGTCTTCTTAACAATCATGTGCAGCAGTTGTGATTGGCAAAGAAAATTTGGCTATTAGGGTACAATTTGTACATGCTATAGACATATATTGCTCATTGGTAAGTTTCTGCTGTAGAATTCTTGCAGGCTGAGATCAAGACATCATCAGGACATAGTGCAAGACAAACCTCTTTGTGAAAGCTTTATCTGACTGAATTATGGTGTCAGGACAACTCCAACCGTCTCTAAGAAGGTGGATTTGAGACAGTAGGAAAGGAGAAAAGAGTTATGTTCCCTTTGTGTATAATTGATCATCTTCCAAATTATGTACATATCACCCAGATAATGTAGTACAATGATAGATGACTTGGAAACATGTATAATGATAATAAATTAGGTGAATCGTAGTCCCATCAGTCTTTAGTTGGCAAATATCTACTTCTAAAGCACTAACTATTCTGTCTGATTCCTGATCTATTCCTTCCATACAAGATTAGAATTTTTTTAATGTAGTCCAACCAGCTCTTCAGTGATATAAGAACCACAGGGTTTAAATCCTCAGCCTGGTGTAAATTGGTGTAGATCCATTGACTTCAATTCAACCCTTTGGCACCAGCTGAGGACTGGGCCACTGTCAATTATAGTTGCATCAAATATTTAAGAATGACACTTCCTCTTGGCAAAGCTTAATTAGTAAGTGTGACAATGTGTGAGTACACCTCTACCCGATATAATGCGGTCATGGGGAGCCAAAAATCCCTACCGCGTTATAGGTGAAACGCCGTTATAGCAGGGTAGCGGTGGCAGGGCTGCAGCAGTGATTTAAAGACCCCGGGGCTCTGGCCGTGGGGAGCCCCAGGCCCTTTAAATCACTGGCAGAGCTCTGCTGCTGCAGCCCCGGCGTAGTGGCGGCAGGGGTCCAGCAGTGATTTAAAGGGCCCGGGGCTTCCCGCAGCAGCCGGAGCCCTGGGCCCTTTAAATTGCTGGCGAGCTCTGCTGCCACTGCCCCGGGGTAGCAGCGGCAGGGCTCCGGCGGTGATTTAAAGAGTTCCGGGCTCCAGCTGCAGCGGGGATCCTGGGCCCTTTAAATCGTCGGCAAGCCCCGCTGCCGTAACCCCGGGGTAGTGGTGGTGGCAGGGCTCCAGCGGTGATTTAAAGGGCCCTGAGCTCCCCGCAGCAGCCGGAGCCCCGGACCCTTTAAAGCGCCGCTGGGGCTCCGCTGCTTCCACACTATATGCGAACCCGCGTTATAGTGGGTAGAGGTGTAGCTTAAGGCTGACTGGACCACTCTGTGCACTTGGTGAGCATCCCCATATGAGCAAAAGTGATGAGGTACTTAAGTACCAGGTGATTAACCAGTCAAGGAGGGGATTCACTCCTCAGCTGAGAATGGTTAAAAGAGGGGGGTTGGGTGGAGGCTGGAAGGCATGGGAAAGTAGTCCAAAATCTCAGTGAGATTCTTTTCCTCTCCTGTCCTGTGCCTGGGTAGTAGGTAAAGGCTCACAGAAAAGCCTTACGCTGTGTGAAACAAACACTTGTAAAGTGTGTTGTAAATAAAGCACGTGGTGTTTAACTTGCCACTAATGTGCATGAGAAATGTTTGCAGCAAGGAATCCAGGGTGAGGGGACTGTGCCTGTGACAGCAAGGCAAGGTTATCTCATGGTTTTTATACTGATCGATATCAAAGGCCACATTAAATGAAAGGAACTATTTTTACACTGTCCCTTATGTCACTGTTTAGTTACGTTATGTTATCAGAGAAGAAGAGTAGCCCGTTAAAAATCTAAACACAAGTTCCCCACATCAGCCTGGAGATCATTCTTTTTACACAGAGATTAGCGAGACTTGTTCAGCTACAATAAGACCTGCTCAGAATGTTCACTCACCATTCAAACTGAACATTTCCGGGGTGTTGAAAAAGCTTGTATGTCGTGTTCCACCTTGGGGTGAGTCTGTGTGTGAGAGAGAATCAAGTCCCAAGGAACAGACATACAAACTTCTTTCAACACGCTAGAAAGGTTCAGTCTGACTTGTGAGTAATTGTTACTGCAGCATTACACTATTTTATACCTCTAACATAACTGGATAGATTTCAATTTGGGGGGTACCTTTCTTTTTCTTCTCTCTCTCATCGAGAGAATTATTATACCAAGTCTGGGCTTGATCCTGCTCCCATTAGTTTGGCTGGTGCAGGATCCAATCAGACATGCCAAACCCACGGAAAAAATGCAGAAATTGGGCTTGTTTTTGGCTTAACTGGTTTGTGAGTTGCTTATTGGCTAATTTTTGGCTTGTAGCTTGTTGCTTTGGGTTTTTTTTGATTGGCTCCCAGCAAGCTGGGGCAAGGGAAGGAGAGAGAGTCAGGGGTGCACAGCGGGCCCATCACAGTCCCAGACTGCACACCGGGAGGATCTAGTCACATAGTGTTGGGGTTCTTAGGGATTGGCTTGTTTTGAAATGGGAGTCACTTGATTTTTGGCTTATTGTGAAAGTCAGAGTGCTTATTTACCATGTGAAAGTTGGCAACTGTGTATCCAATCCCTCTCGGCTGTTCTTATTACTCAGGTTCTTCCAACTTTAACAAAAACACATTTGTGTATTATTCTGTACACTAAGCTATGGGGCCTTTTCAGCCCCCAAAATATTTTCTACATATGGAACAGATCCTAACTTCTGACTACACAAATTCATATACATAATCTTCTATGAGCTCTGAAAAATGTTGGTACTTTCCAATTAAAAACCCTTCATTGGACATGTCAGTGATACCAATGGGGTTTATAGAATTAAGCTCCCTATAGTCGTTCGTAGCTTGCTGTTAATACCAACTTCTTAATGATCTCTGAATACATAATTTTAAATACCTCCAAAGACTATGGTAAGGAATCTCTGCTGGGATGTGCTTTTAAATGAGATGTTATACCACTAACTGTACTTCCTAAGATCAGTGCCAGTGCAGAATTGTGTGGATTTTTAGCATGCTGTTGGTACAGTAGTTAGTAGTATTATTGGTATGCTTTGTTTGGGTGGATTGTGCATCAATATTGCAATTCATTAGAACCTAAGAAAGAATCATGCACCATGAAAAAGGGTGCAAAACTCAGCAGCCAATCTGCTTAGTGACACAGATCACCACGAACATGATGCTCTTTTCATTGTCATCTCACTGAATGTAGAGTCCAGTTCAAGGTCTCTGTGCTGATATTGAAAGCCCTCCATGGGATCAGCTGCTTGAGAAAGCACCCTTCTTTCTATGACCGTGACCTGCCACAACAAATACCTTCCACTGAAACAATTTAAACTGCCAGCCACTAGGGCTGGGCTCACGAGTGCAGGAGCCGAACTGCTACAATGCAGGAACTAGACTATAGAACTCATTCCCACAAGAAACAAGAACAACCATGGAACTAACAACATTCAATGGATTTTGGATCAGGCCCTAAATGCATAACTAATTTCTTTTTCCCTGAATTACCACCCACAGACACACGCAAACACTCAAACAAAGAATATCAGCTAGTCAAGCTCTTTCTTGTGCAGACTGATAAGGAAGAAAAATCAAGTGAATCCAATTTCTATTTTAAATACTTGGGAGATGCTCAGACACTACAGTGATGAGAGCTATGGTTTAGCAGTCCAGCCCTTAAGCACAAGCACACACTTAATATTTTTTGCTGAATTGGGGTCCTAGATAGATAACGTACCAACTGCAGTGGGTAGGTCTAGCATAATCTCTGAGGCTCTGGGTTCTAAGTGGTCGGGCCTGGTGGTTGGAGCAGTGGTTGAGAACAGGTACCAAGAGTTGAAGCCAGACATAGAATCTGGATTGGGCCAAGGGCGGTACTGAAACCAGGGTTTGGGGACAGGCTGTGGGTCAGAATCAGTGTCAGAGTCTATAGACAAGCCAAATCAGGACCAGAGACAGAGTCTAGATGCAAACAGATGGTTGAAGCCAGGGTGGAGTCAGGCTGGGGGTCAGTAGCCAGATGCTGAGCTAGAGCAGGTCAGGAACAGGGTTAAAGCAGGGCACAGACTAGCGTGGAACAAGGTTCAAGCAAGGATGGGGCAGGGATAGGATTGAGGGCAGGCCCCCAAGGCAGCAGGAGGGTTTCTAGCCAAGTGGTGCTGTGACACAGACTAACTTATGCTCAAATAAATTTGTTAGGCCTGGTCCACACTGGGGGGCAGTGTCGAGGTAAGATACGCAACTTCAGCTACGGGAATACCGTAGCTGAAATCGAAGTATCTTATCCCGACTTACCTCCCGTCCTCACCGCTCGGGATCGACGTCCGTGGCTCCCCCGTTGACTCCGCTACCGCCACTCGCTCCGGTGGAGTTCCGGAGTCGACGGGAGCGCATTCGGGGATCGATATATCGCGTCTAGATGAGACGCGATATATCGATCCCCACAAAATCGATCGCTACCCGCCGCTTCGGCGGGTAGTCTGGACGTACCCTTAGTCTCTAAGGTGCCACAAGTACTCCTGTTCTTTTTGCAGATACAGACTAACCCGGCTGCTACTCTGAAAACAGACTAATTTGTGGCTCTGGCGGTGAGTGAAATACCTGTGCCTGGGGGTCATCTGACCTGAGCACTGTCCAGGAATAGGCTTCTGGAGCATGCCTGGGGGCTGAGTCATTGCAGGCTCTGCTTCAGGCCTGAGCCAGTGCAACTCAGTGAGAAGCCCCGGTGCAGCTGCAGGTTAGTCTCACGCTATCTGTACGATATACCAGTTTTACGGTTCTTGAAATGCACACCGGCATTTCATTTGTGACTCTCTAATTTGTCAATTTGTTGCTTTTGTCAGTTTGTTTCTAATCATGGTTGTTTTGTTTAAAGAAGATATAGCAATATTTTAGGTACCACTGCATTTTTTAAAAAGCATTATAAAGTTTCTTTATAGCCGTACCATTTTCTTCATGAGTCAGACCTTTTCATAAGTATTTTTCCATTTAGAATAATAATCCTTCACTTTGTTTACAGCTATAAATACTCCACTGCTATTTTGGCTGCTATCTCAATATCCAAAGCTTTAGGTGTAGGTGAAAACATTTTATTAAGAGTCTGGCAGTTCCTTAAATGACTACCGGGGGAATAAAACAACAACTAAATTTAAATTTGCAGTTAAAATAAAATATACTTCAGCTGATAAGCCATGGCATATAGTCTTCCAACAGATAAAAATGAGAGAAGCAAAACTTAAAAACAGCAGACAATTATGCCAAAGCTCCCTTCTTCCCTTATGTTTTTGTAGATCTTAAAAAAAAAACAAAATTGGAAGACAATCTTATCTTTTAGCAACACAAAACAAGGTATGTCTAAATTGTATAATTCAAATATTGTGTTATGTATCACTCAAAAAACACTACTTCCTTTGGAACCTTCAGAAAATGCTCTGTGTTTCTTTGTTTTGGTTGGTTGGTTTGTTTTTGGGGGAGGGGTTTGAGGAATTTTATTTTAACATAATTATAGGCAATCCTGTATTACAGAGAAAGGAATAGCGAGCTTTGTACTGTAATGAAGTTTGCCAAGCTAATAAAGAAATACAAATGTTAACAAGCAGAAAAACAAAGCTTGAAAGCCAAAACATTAAATGCTGTGTGGCTCAGGGGAGTGGTAATGAGATGTATTGAGATGTGGAATCTTTCACCACCAGTTAAAATCTGGCCTAGATTGTTGCTGACCAAAATAATTTACAACGAGAGGCTGCTCAGTGGCCTATGTGGATTTAGGGATGTCTCTCTCCCTAGTTTCCATGTCCAGAGGTTCCGTTCTGTGAATCACATTTATGTTTCCCCAATCCTGGGCTGGCTAGAGGCTGAAATGGCCCCAACACAACTCAGAGCAGTCTCAAGGATTCACATAAAACCATATGCGGCCAACATGCTTTCTCCCCTACCCTGGCACACCTCCTATGCTGTACTGCATTTATGCTACTCAAGGACTTCCCCGGGTCAGAGGGAATCCTTTAGGGCAACATTCCAGCTACTTTGCACTGTCACCAGAACTAGGATTGAGAATCGAACCCCAGAATTGAAATCCTAGCACCACTGAAAGCACTGGGAGTTTTGCCATTGATTAAAATGGGGTCAGGATTTCATGCCAGGTAAACCACAGAACCAAAATTATTGCCACAGTTCATTGTCTTAGCAAAGATGAGGAGGAGACAAGCTTGATCCTGAAAGGTGGCAAACAGTAGGGCTCCACACCTACATCAGCACTTGAAATTACAAAAAAACTTGTCAAATATTTTTGTCCTATTCAACCATCTCTAATATCCACATATAAAGAATACAGACAACAAAACATATCCACAAGTTACAGAATCAGGGTGTGATCCTATAAATCCTGACTCACACAAGTAACCCTTGTCACAACCCTGGCTGAGTCCCCCTAGAAGACTGTCACAGGACTGTGTTTCACATGGATCCCACATGGTATCAAATCAGATGTATATGGGCAGTATCTAGTCATTGACAGCCCTCCAAGGCATGCTCCAGGAATGTACACAGCCTCTCTGGCCCCCTTCTTTGGGATGTTGGACTCTGTAGTCCAACTGCCATAGGCCCTGAAAGCAAGGCTGAACCTCCCAAGCCTCCCCAGTCATTTATGTCTACTCCCCCAGAGGTCCACCTCTGTGGGTACTCTGCTTTGTCGTTTAACTCTTCAGGAACATGAGACAGATAAAGGAAGGAAAACGGGTTTTTTGCAGGAACTTCTTAATCATATGCACACACTTTACTCTTAGCATAGGAGAGTTACAGATCAGTGCAGCTCAATAAACACATGAACACAATCCCCTCCCACCACCACCCTCAGAGTCCTCACCACTCCTGGGAGTTCTTGGAGTTGGTCACTCTCCCTGGAGGAAGACAAACCCTCTCCTGCCCCCACTCCTCCAGCTGGGCTTTCTATTGCTTGTGATGAACTGATGTCCTTGGCTTACAAAAACACCCCTTTTAAAACCATCTCTGACCTCTTTTGGTCAGGTGATCAGCTGGAGAAAGCTGTAGCTTCTTCAGTCACATGCTCAGCCCAGGGAGGATTCCAGACACCCCCTTCTCCCAGACAGGTGTCTGTGAAGAGATTGTCCATTCATTCATTTTCAGCATTTTGTTTTCAGTTTAACGACAAAAAGATTGCATTTTTCCACAGAAAGCAGATGCTTTTCTCAAAAATCAATGAATACAATGTGTCGAAAAAATCTATTTTAACAAAAAACAACTTTGACCAAAAATTTTCAACCAACTCTAATTTACATCCTCAGGATCTATGTTTGCAAAGCATTTTCACTAGGAAAGATATAATTAGCACAGCAACAACAAAATGTAGATAGCATCATCCATTCTTTTGAAGAATAATTTTCATTGCATATGTATCTTTTTTAATCTTGTGGCAGACACAAAATCCTAGTAGGGTAGAACATTTTTTAAAAAAAAATCCTACCTTTCTCTTTTTGTGTTCTTTACTTTTCAAATCAACATTTCCCATATCTGCCAGGTAGCTCTAATCTGACAGATTGCTGAGCAAATCTCTTTGATGTATTTAGAGTGATAATTTAAGTGAAATGGAAATGAAAAGAAGGAAAAGGTCACAATCTTGGAAATAGTTCTTTATAAAGGATTTGTATGATCACCTGACAAATATGCCTCAGTGGGAACCGGTGTTATAATTAAGGTTTGTAATCTCGTCTGAACCAGCAATTCCTTCTCATAAATATTACTGTTCCTCTCAGTGGTACTTTCAATAGGATTACTTCTTGCAAGAAACAGCGTGATTAATTCTACAAAGCAAGGTTCATTTGAAAGTTTATTCATCTCCCAATCTCCCAGTTGCTTTGAACTCCTCCCACCCCCCAAATGAAAGGTTATTTCAGGTGAGTCATTGGACACTCTGTAGTATAGCACCCAGAGACTCTATCCAAGATCAGGGTCCCATTATGCTAGGTAGTCTACAAACATAGAGACAATCTCTACCCCAAAGAGCCTGAATGGACAAGGCAATCAAGTGTTGCTATAGCTGTGTTGGTCCCAGAATCTTAGAGAGACATGTCATCTGAAAAGGAGGAGGAGATTATTCCTCCTCCTTTTCAGATGATGTCTTCTAATTTTGGCCCTGCACGCCATGCCATGCCAAAAAGGTGTGTGACAGGGTCACCTTATAACGAGTGGAAATGAGTGAAATTTTCGAACTTCAGTTTTTAGATGAAAATTGTAATTGAAATTCTAATTTTTTATTATGAAAAAATAAAATAATTTGACAAATTATAGATAAAATCCTCCTCCACACCTATTTTGGACCAGCTCTAATCAATATGCTCATTACACTTGTATTTTCTGTATGTTCTAATTGACACCAACTATGAAGAGAGCAAACCTTTTTCTTTTCTTTTTTTTTAACCTAAAACAGAGAGAGACAGGCTGCAACATTTGATTCTCTATTTTGAAACGTCACAACATTCAAAGATGTTCTGATCTGAAGTGTTGATTCGGGTTCATCTTTCATCTAATATAACAGAAAAACCATATAGTATAAGATTTTCATATTTACAGTAGTGTGTGGTGGACCGGTCAGTTCATAACTGGCATTTGTAACTCTGAGATTCTACTGTATGTTTCATTTTCTTACATTGTTTTCACAGTAAACAGCAGGATGAAGTATGGGTGAAATTCACCTCTGTGCAGTCTCAGAGGGGTAGCCGTGTTAGCCTGTATCTGTAAAAAGCGACAAAGAGTCCTGTGGCACCTTACAGACTAACAGAATATTGGAGCATAAGCTTTTGTGGGTGAATACCCACTTCGTCAGACGCAGAGGACCAGAACAAGGCCCTATGCAACATTAATTTCTATTGAAGCTGTAAAGCCAACAAATCAGCAGCTCTACAGCTCTAGCCCATGCACACTTTAAAGTCTATGGAGGAAAACGACCAACAAGACTTATGCACCACTTCCACTTACATTCTCAAAATGGAGTTTAAGTGGGAATTAAGTGGTGTACAGACTTTGTGCCGGCTGACGCTGCCCAGAGAATGGAAATCCATTCCCCTGAAAGGTTTCATGCATTTGAATTTTTTTCCATTCTGAATCGGGACAAAAAGTAAAAAATGTGGAATATTTTTGTGGAAATGGATTTACAGTAAAATTCCATTGAGGAGAATCAAAATTTATTTTTTTTCAGCTTACCAGCTACCCTCTTGAAAGGAGCTCGTCAATTTCACTTTATCTCTGCAGGCTTCCCTGATGAGCAGCCAGGGAGCCGTTGTTGTTATTTTCATGGTGGAAAATAATCAATTTTTTTTTAGCAAAACTAAAATTTCCCTGTGGAAAATTTTGATTTTGCAAAACAGGTTTCCAACCAGCTCTAGCACTGACTCTCTGCACAGGGGTAAAATTCAGTCTAAATGCCTTATGCTACCTGTGTTCTCTAATTTGGCATTACATCATTCAAAGCTCAGCTTGCAGAGCTCCAAAACAAACCATCCCGCCCTCTACTCAAGACCTCATCCTATACTAAAAAAGATCCCATCACTTAGATTCATTTTCTTTTGTTTAGGAAAAATTTTGCCTGAAAAATTGGAGCATTAAGTAGGCACTGGCTTTTCCAGATGAACCTCCTTAGTTCTAACAAGAAGTCCCTGTCCAGTACAGCACTCTAGCACTAATTGCATTGTCTAGGCACATTGAGTATGGATTTCATTTCACACATCACAAACTATCCACACAACCTTGTCATAGTAATATTTCATACATATCTTTTTTCTTAGCAAAAGTCTAATCTTCCTATCCTAGTTTCACAGTCCAGTACTCTGAAACAAAGCTCACTTAAATCTTAATAAAAAAGGCAAAATTAAAAAAAAAATCATTTCTGATTCTTTTACTCCATTGTCTGAAAACTTGCTGTATGTTTTGCAACATCAGCCAAAGCTCAGTTTGGCTCAGAGGGCCATGGTTTTGCTAATAAATCTACAAATGCTGGTACTGTTACAGGATGTTCACTGACTCAAGGAAAATTGTGCATCAAAAGACAGTAGGGTCTCAGAACTGATTGCACATTGTACCTTGCTCTAGCAGTGATATCATGAATTTAATTTGCTTGCTGTAACTTTTTTTTGTGGATTTCCTGCCCATGAAAACTATCTGATTGAAAGACATGGAGACTAGTGCCCTCTGTTTAATGCCCATAGACTCAGTATAGACCTGACTGCAGTAGTGTAAACTTCCCTACAGCTGCCTTCCATTTTAGGGCTTGATCCAAATCCCATTAAAGTCAGTGGGATTTTTTTCATTGTATTTAAAAAAAAGAAACCCAAAACACTTTCCAAGCACTAATTTGATGGGGTTAGAAAATCTTCCCCTATGGATCTGTTGTTTCATAATTGTCTATTACAGGGATCTTAGATCCTTTTATGAAGTATTTTGTACCGACAAAGTCTAGATACTGGACGAGGTGGCCCATTTATCTGGTATGTCTGTCACTTTGTATTTATGCACCGGTTTAATTTACTTCATCTGTAGATCTCCATGTGCTTTACAAAAGTCTGTGTGACATTACTCTTCCCATTTGTCAGTGGAACTATGACAGTTTACACAAGTTGATCCGTCCCTCAGCGTTCAATGTATTGAAACTGTTTACAATGTGAAGGTTTAACTATGAAAAGTATTGTCATTTATCTGGAAATGCCAGCCCAAAGGAAAGTGGGTTTGATCAGAGGTATCCAATGCCTCTACCCAAATACCTCTTTTTGATTCTTTTGGATCAGGAATATTGAATTATAAACATGCCCCTTTCTCATAGGGCTAGAAGTAAGAGCCGGACCAGAATGAGGGTGGTAGTGGTTACACATGCATTTTTGGAGAGAGAACATAATTTGGAAACCCCTACCACCCACAACCCCCCCCCCCAAATTTTAAAATAGTTTCTGAAGCTCGTGAGTGTCAAACACCAAGAAGTTGCCCGATCCTTAGTTATTCCTCTGAGCAAAGCACTGAAGCTCAGCTAGCCAGCACTCAAAAGTAGACCATGTCATCATACAGACAACACTGGAATATATGAATTCATCTGTAGAAACCAATTTATCAATTTTGCTGTAATCCACTGAATTTTCACCAGCTGTGGACTTAGTGTCCCTGCTGGATTTATGCGTTTTGAACTGTGCGCGGCTTGGAGAAAGCTTAGCATGCCTTTAAGGTGTTATGCATCCCTGTTATGTCATGACCTTCAGTTTGGCTTTCTGTGCTGCAGTGCATCAAGATCATGTTTAATACACTATGGAGTGCATGTCATCTTTGATAAACAAAAATAAATCTTGGTGAGGTGATTTTTTTTTTTAGGCTTTCTTTTATATATGCATCCTTATAGTCCAGCCTGTCATCTTTAGGCCAGTGTGACTATTGCCCAGTACATTTTGTGGTTTTGATAGCATGACACACTGACTATTAGATGGCTTTCACTTTTGAGCAATTAAAGTATATTTTCATTCTAGCATTTTGTTTGTAATATCTCACAAGCTCCTCTGCTTGAGTGCCTGATAAAGATGAACCAACGTTTTCTGCTTGGCAAGACAAATGAACACCACTATAGGATTGTTAAACTGTGATAAAGCCATACATAAAAATCTGTGCCTCTGGAATTCTCTCTTCAGTGCCTTTGTTCTAATCCTCCAGGCAAGAGAGATTCTGTGGCTGTTTTTTGGTGTGTGTTCATCAAATCCACTCTGGGCTGGAGAATTCCAGAGAAACTGAAAATATCCTGCACTGGCTAATTAAAAGAACTCAGTGCCAAGGAATCAAATGTTGGCAAACAGGTCTCTCCGCACTCTTTCAGATAGGCTAGCAAATACTTCCGTCCATCTATTTGGTTTCGGATGAGAAAAAAGCTTGAAGATTGCACATTTTTCATACAGAAATTCTACACCAACTTGCATGCCCTACAATGAAGAGGAATTGTACAGGATGTAGGTGAGTGTGAAATTTGTTCTACACAATCAAATGTTTCATCTTGGGGTCTAGTTTGCTCTCAGTTACCCCCAGTGATGAGCTGCTAAAATCTTAACAACCCGTTCCCTATAAATTTAAGGGATTTAAGGGATGTGCCACAGTATGTATTTTTTGTACCAATAGGGTTACCATACGTCCGTATTTTCCCAGGAGGAATTTTTAAATTTTAAAAAATCCGCGCAGACAGCGATTTAAGAACCGAAAAGCCTGACATGTCCAGGAAAATACAGATGTATGTTAACCCTACCTAAAGTTCTTTTTAAAAAAGATGGGCCTGAACTAGAAATGAGCTCCATTTCACATGTGTGGGGTGTGCTAAGATGACCAGATGTCCTGATTTTATAGGGACTGTCTCAATTTTTGGGTCTTTTTCTTATATAGGCTCCTATTACCCCTCACCCCCTGTCCCGATTTTTCACACTTGCTGTCTGGTCACCCTAGGGTGTGCGCATGTGTGGGTCCCAGCTGCTCCCTACCCCCCTCATTGAAGCAGGTGTGCAGGGTTACTGCCCTGGGAACTGCAGGGCATCAGTAGATGTGGGGCTGGCTGCAGACAGGGGCGTGGGGCAGCGCTGGCTGCAGGCAGGCGGTGCAGCAGGGGCTGGCTGTGGGCAGGGGTGTGGGTAGGGGCTGGCAGGGGGCGGCTGTGGGCAGGGGGCACAGGCAGGGGCTGGCAGGGGGTGAGGGGTGCAGACACTCACACAGGGGGAGCGGCTGGGAGCAGCCCAGGCCCAGCAGAGCAGCCGGGGACCCACCAGGCAGCAGCAGGAGCCCCAGGGCCAGGGGTCGGGGGAGCAGCAGCAGCAACAGGGGCAGGAGGCAGCCCACATGGCTCCCTCAGCACAGCGCCCCCGGCGGCGGGGAGGAGGAATTACACCCTTCCCAGTCGGAGCCCATCAAAGCTTCCCTCGCAGGGAAGCCAGTTAACAAGCGGTTCTAAAACCGCTTCTAAATTTAACAACCGGTTCGTGCGAACCGGTGTGAACCGGCTCCAGCTCACCCCTGGTTACCCCAGTGTATAAATCCGGAGTATGTCTATAGAAGTAATTGGAGATAAACTGATTCAAACCTGATTTTAAAATAAGTGAGAGGAGTTCTGTATTGTATTTAGCATCACTGTGATCACCTAGCTTGACCTTCTGTATAACAAAGGCCATAGGACTTCCCTGAATTAATTCCTATTTGAATTAGAGCATATCCTTAGAAAAATATCCAGTCTTCAATTTAAAATTTCAAAAGATAGTGAATCCACTACATCCCTCAGTAAATTTTTCCAACGGTTAATAACCCTCATTGTTAAAAGTTTGTGCCTTATTTCTAGTATAACTTTGTCTAGCATCAACTTCCAGCCACTATATGGGGAAGGGAAAAGAGAGAGCAAAAGAGATGAACACAAACTATGCTACCTAGTTTTAAACGAAGTATAGTTCCTTAATATGTTAGTAGGCCACATTTTGTATTTGTTCCAGAAATGAAATACAGAGTTTTCCCCCCATGACAGTTGCCACCTACCAGAATGAACAACTTGTAATGTAAATAAATCAGTGAAGCCTTTGCCAAACTATTTAGCTTTTCAGATATAAGTTCATGGGGAGTAGGCAGACCCCTGAAATAGACTTTTTCTCTAAGTGGAACAATATGCATGCAAAGCTGTAAAATCAATACACCATTTACTGAAAAGAAGTTAGCTCTGTTGATTGTATTTTCTTTTAAATGCTTTTATATGAAATGAATTGATAATGGCCTTCCAGTTTGTGAGGAACATTAATTAAAATAATGTCACAGACTGGAAAAAATACACAAAGAAAGCAGTAGAAACACAGGAATTATGATGAAAACTTTTCCTCTAATTTAAAATAAAGGCGTTCCACATGAATTTCGGGCAATTGCAGATACAGGCCCTGAGCTCATAAAGGCGATCCATGTACTTGACTTTAAACATGGGATTAATTCCCTTGACTTCCCACAGGTCTATGTCTATTGTTTGTAATAAATAACATGAATTATCAAAACTACTAAGTTTTGGGAAAACTCAAATCTTTTAAAATTATTTAGCAATTAGTGAGACTTATCCTGAATTTATTATTTTATTTTATTTGTATGGCAATATTCACCATTTCTGAACCTAATCATTTCGGACAATATTTTCAAAACTAGGAGCCTCAAATTAGGCTCCCAAGTCCATATTCAGACTCCTCAGTAAAATGGCCCAATTTTCAGAAGTGCTGCGCGTGCTGTGGCCCTTGTGGATAGGGTGATCCGGGTTGGTTTGGAGAAGGATCAGTGAGCATGGCAGGGAGTAGCTCTGCCTGTATTGTTGAGGATGTTCTGTTTTAGTCATAGACGCAAGACAGAATGAGTTGCTTTGTTTATTAGGCAGAGCTGGCCATAGAGAGCACATATTCACTACTGCTCCTTGGACGTCCAATTGTTTCTGATTTGTGACAACGTGCAGATCAATGTTTCAATTTTGTTTTTTTAGGACATTCTGTGGTTTAGGTCTTAGTGTCCCGCGAAACTGTCTCTCTTCCACATTGCTGATGCACAGGTGCTCACTCACCTCAGATTTTGAACATCTGAGGGAAGGTGGCAAGCAATTCTCAGGAGAAGGCCCTCACCTCTGGAACTCTCTTTCCCCATTAATATAAGAAAACCTGAGGCACAATGCAATCCCAACTGTTCACTTAGGTTTTTGCCTGAAGTAGGCTGGTGGGAAAGTATAGTCTGTTCTTGGTTACTGTTTGAGGCTGTGTCCACCACGTTCATGATTGTAGTGTGGCAGTCAGAAAGCTGGGGAACGCTCTTAGATGCAGCCAGCTGTGAATGGTGTTAATATTAAACATGTTGACTTACTATGTTTTCATTGTTTTAAATGAACCCAGGGGGTATTAAGCAGCAGGCATATTTCATGCTTTTGGGATGCTTTTTAACTTGAATTAATAAGACGAATACTGCTTTATGCTGATATTGCAGTGTGATTAAATAATAACATAGCACTCTTCATTAGTAGATTTCGAAGCATTTCAAAATCTCTAATCTATGTATACATATGATCCCCGGTGAGGCAGGGCAGTGCTGTTATTCTCATTGTATATATGGGGAAGTGAGGCACAGAGACTGTGACTTGCCCAAGGTCAGACAGTAAGTGGCAGGGCAGGTACTGGAACTGCATCTCCCAAGTTCTAAGCTAGTGACCCGCTTAAAGGAGGATAAGACTGATTAACCTAAGGCAAAGAGGCCTGGGAGATTACCCTGACTCCAGAGAGAGTACTGAGGGGTAGCTCCTGCTTGAAGGAAGATAGGACTGGTTAACATAAGCCAAAGAGGCCGGAGACATAACCCTCTATCCCAAGACAGGACTGAGGGGGAAACTCTTGTGTGGAGGAGGAAAAGACTGACTAGCCCCAGGCAAGATATAGAGGAGTTATTCATCACAGCCCAGCTACTGCAGGAAAGGCTGGGAGCAGCTTCGAAAGGGTATCGCTGTAGCTGCCAAAGAAGAAGCAGTGAGGAACCATAGATCACAGCGGGGGAATAGTACAATCCAGAGACCTGTGGAAAGAGTAAAAGCAGTCCAGGGGAAATGGTGGAGAGATTGAAGGAAGAGTCCTTGGCTGCCTAAACAAGGTCCCTAGGCTGAAACCCAGAGGAGAGGGTGGGCCTGGTTTCCCCTGTCTTTCCTCAGACCAAGAGGGAAGGTACAGGCATCAGAAGGAGAAGAGGCCAAGTATCATGGGCCCCAGATAGAGGTTGAGGACTGGGCTCTAAAGCCACTAGACTTTGGGATTTCTTATGTGGAACTTCTCTGTTAACCCCAGAAAGGGAATGGGCTGACCAGGCACCAGGATAGACGGCTAGGCCACATACAATGGCAGACCCTTGTAGCATCCAAATGATTAAAGGGGGTATTGGACTGAAAAACACCTTGCAGTACCACACCCAGACACAAGGGTGCTCCACTCAGGAACCAGAATCCCACCATGCTAGGTGCTGTATGAACATAGACCCTAAATAATTAAAGAAAGGAAGGTATGAAATGAAATACTAATGTTCTTCATTCAGGCTGTTCATCCATCTCTACTTGCAATATTTCATCCAGACAGGCTAGTCATAGGACCCAGTCAAAAGGCAGAACTTATAAAGAGGTATCAAAAGCAATGGCATTCTGTAATACTTTCTCCATGTATTGTGTTAACTTATTCCCTATTCCATTCTTCCAAGCCACCATCCTCTTCTAAGTCAGATCCCTCTTAATTTCTCTTAAATAACAAGAGAGGGCAAGGGATGATTTGATTGACAGCAGTAGGCCAAAGTGCAGTATCAGGGACCATATGGCCACTTTAGTGTGCAACGGGCTGGTGTCTGGTAGATTCACACCCCTGCTTGCCATGCACTAAATCATCATATAGACAAGCCCAGAGCCATCAAAATGAATAGTTCCGGCATTGGAACAGCCCTTAAATGCTTGCTGATAGAATTAAACCACTATATGAGTCTATTCATACAGTTAGCACCATCCCACTAACCAGGTGTGGCGGGGCGACGACTCACCAGCACGGCGCCTCCTGCTGGTCGTCCAGGAAATTAGCTCTCCAGCTCCAGAGCGCCCTGTGCTGGCCAGTGGCTTGCCTGTCACTGGCCCCCATGTCCCTCCCAGACCCCCTTTACCTTGGCAGTACCCCCCTCTCTGAGTCTCCGCTCCCTGGGGAACCCCCAGCCCTCTACCCCCACCTCACCTCAGTGGCTACTGCCAGTCACCATCTAGTCCCTGCTCACTGGGGCAGACTGCAGTCTATATCACTCATCATCAGCAAGGGGGGTTTGGACCTGCTGCCTTTGCCTACCCTGGGCTGCACCTCTGCAACTCCAGTACCCTTCCCAGCCTTTACCAAGGTCTGCATCCTGGGGGCTTTCCAGTCTGGAGCTCCCCAGTTCCTCTGGCCTTTCCCCAGCCCTGATCCACTCAGATACCCTGTTCAGCTGCCAAGCAGCCAGGCCCTTCTCTTTCCACAGCTAGAGAGACTGCCTGAGCTCCTGGCCCACAGCCTTTGATAGGACCAGCTGTGGCCTGACTGGGGCACGACCCCAGCTCTGGCTGCTTCCCCAATCAGCCTCGCCTTCTTCTCAGCTGCAGCCCTCTCCAGGGCTGCTTTAACCCCTCTTAGCCAGGGAGCGGGGTGACTGCCCCACTACACCAGGTAACATACAGCATTCATAAATTATCACAGGGCAGCTCCATATCCATCATAGTCACAAAAGAGGTCTATGGCAGACCCAGGAAATGAACGCAGCAGTTTTTAAACCCAGCCCATTTTGTTAGCAACAAAACTATCTTTCCCCCACACTTTTCCTGTCTTGTACGGTGCCAGGCTCACTGACAGCATTTCACCAATACTAATGACCATGAACATAACCAGGAGCTATTATTTATTGTGTTCAGTAACATAAAATGTACCTGGTGTTCTCCTCTAAATACATGCTCATCGACTATAAAAACAAAACAGAATAAACTGCCACAATGTAGTTAGTTCAAAAGGACTCAGACATTCTTACCCTGCTGTCCACGGTGAATGATCTAATTGCTTCCAGTTGAGTAGGGAGATCTGACAGTACTGTCCACATCGGCTTCAATTAGCTGTTTGAAAGCAGCAGCACAATGTGCCGTCAAGCCATGTAAGCTAATGACACAGGGCTCCCCCTCCCTAGGCTAGAGGACTCAGTCACTGATCTACTGAGAACAATTAAGCATGGGGGATGTTGGGATTCAAGTTCAATAGTATGCTAGAATCCTTTGCCATGGTACTGTAGTCCCAACAGGTGGCCTGCCCGCTGATGAGAGAGAGAATGCTTGCATACTCCCTCTTTGAAGTAGCTCAAGGACTTTGACTACCTGGGTATACCACTATAGATAGTATCGTACATGAATGACTTATGCACAGTTATCTTTTATTGCTCCATCAAATAGCCTCTGAGCGTATGAGGGCAATTGGCTGGGCAAGTCCCATTTTATTAGAATGGAATTGCTGTTCCGATCAGAACATTTACAGTATTTGCTGTTGAAAATCCATGACAAATTATTTTAAAAAGGTTTTAGGAAGATGGCCAGAAGACTCAGAGGAGAGTTTAACCACTTCATGGTTGCCTTACATACCAAACACATGTTGCAGAATAGACCTCTCCTGCTGCCCTACCCCATTTATCTTTCACGTAAATCTCTAATGAAATTCCAATGAAATAAGTAAAAAGAACTGGAGTACTTGTGGCACCTAGAGACTAACAACATTATTTGAGCATAAGCTTTCATGGGCTACAGCCCACTTCATCGGATGCACAGACTGGAACATATAGTAAGAAGATATATATACATACAGAGAACATGAAAAGGTGGACTTTATTCAAACACAGTCATAGATGTTAAAGATCCGAAAAACCTATTAGGTCAATTTGCCCATCCCTTAGCTACTGCAAAATTGTTCCCCATTGCACATTTTTCCAGTAGTTTGTCTACTTGAGTTGTAAAAATCCCAAGCAGGGTGACTTTTCCATAGCCCAACAAAGGGTTTTTTTTGTTTGTTTGTTTTTCCCAGGTTATTCAGCCTAAATTTTCCCTTTCTTACAACCACATTCTCAGTTGGAATAAAATGCAAAGATCCATTATGGCTGATATATACTAATTGAAGAGCTGACCCTACCTCTCCTCTATAACCTACTCTCTCACCCTAAATAATTCCTCTGCTTCCTTAGGTGCCTACACCTTCCAAATATGTGCAGACCATATTGTAATCTTAGACATTGTCTGAATGGGGATTTTTTGTAAAAAAAAATCCTATTGTTCTTAACACCAGCATCTCTTATATGGATACCACTGCTGATATTTGTAATATAGAATTACCTTGCAGTTAATAACTGTCCAGCAGTTCAGACTATGAGGTGTGAATAGTAGGGCGCATCAAAGTGCTACACCTTAACTCTCCCATGTGGATGCTGTGCATGCAAACTAAAAGGTTCCTTGTTCACATTGATGTATTCCTCTTTAAACAGGATTGCATTCATGTGAACCAGGAACCTTTTAGTTCATTTGTCTACATGTGGGAGTTAGAGCGCAGCACTTTGGTGTGTATTGCTACTCACCTTCTTGTAATCCAAACTGTGGGGTACGGCAGACATAGCCTAAATCTGCTTGGAAGAGGTCTCATCAACATATTATTAAAAATACTAGCAGCTTCAGGAGCCATGTCTACAGACCTAAATTTTCAGTACTGTCTAGTGATTTGGGGTGTCTTCACTTTTCCTCAGTTTTTGGGTGCCCAATTTGAAACATTTTAAAGAGACTGGATTTACAGGGCATGGATGCACAGCACTTTCTGAAAATCAGGACTACTTAAAATGTTTCAGACTGAGCACCCAAAAACTGAGGAGCACAAATTCATTAGTCATTTTTGAAAATGGAGGCCTGGACTTCCAACTTTGCAACACTGACGTACTCTGCAGGTACACAACACAGGATAAATGTCAACTTTGACATATTCATGCCATTTTGTATGGATTTCCTGCTTCTGGAAGAAGGAATAAACCTCTGCTCTAATGTCACAACAACATTCTGATTTCAGGGGGGAAAAACATATTTCTAAAACTGGGATATAATTGAGTCGAATCTAGAACAATAATTAGAGCTGGTTGGGAGATTTTCAACTAACTCGGGGAAGTGGAGGAGGGTCGGTCAGAAAATGTTCACTTGTTGAATGTTTTCCTCTTTTTTTTCTTTAGAAAAAATGTTGAAGGGTGTTGGTTTTGTCCCAGTACAAAACCAAACCAAATACCAAAACCTCTAAATTTTTGACAAAATGGAATTTTTTTTTCTAGCCAGACTTGCCAATAATTTGATAGTTCCTGATGATGAGAAATTTCAAAAGTCTAGTTTGAACACTGCTATCAAGAATAAGGCATGTGGTTTAATAGATATTTCCTCATGCAGCAGAAAATAGCAGCTCTCGCTTTCTCTGAATTTGCAGGCTGAGAGTTTTTGTTGCGAGATGCGAATATGTATGGTCTTGAAAATGTTCCTTTAAATAACAAGTGCTGTAGTACCTAGGCATCACATAGTGAATGATTTTCTGCCTTATTTCTGAATATCATTATTTTAGTGCATGTGAGTCAGACCCCCTAATGATATTCTAATGTATTTTTTTATAAAACAAAATCTCCTATTCATTAAAAACTATATCCGAAAATGATTAAACATTTTAAGCAACTTTTATAGAACTGTGAGCTCCAACAGCTGTAGAGGATTATTTCAGCTACATTAGCTTTGGGAAAGGATTTGACAGTGGTCCTAAACTCTCCAGCTCCCAAGGAAAAAAAAAAGTCAATAGCAAGAATAGTAGCATGTGTTTACCAAATCAAATTGTGTTTTCTGGGGAAAAAAAAAATAAACACATCTACAGGCAAAGAAAAAAAATGGTAAACTGGAAATCCCTAATAAATGCTAAAGATTTTGAATTAATGAAAAAAAAACCCAGTGGTGACCTCATTTTGTTTAAGGCATTGTCCAAACACTTTAGGTTAATATGTCACTATGTTCTATGCACATCACAAGAAAAAGAACATTGGTAGCAAAACTTTTCAAGAATTAACATTTTGGAGTGTTTTAAAATATGCTGTGTTGTCCTTGGATGAGGTGATGAAGAAAAAAATCCTGGGAACCAACGTAGGAGTAAGATGGAAAATTGCTACAGAGGATTTACTGTATATTTTACTGCCATGGCACATACCTATTATGAGTCTGGATTTGATTGCCAGACTTTCTGGTTTGAGCAAGAATGTTTTTCTCTTTGGGAACTGGTGGATGTATAGTGTTGTAGAACCATACTATGAAAAAGAGGCTACACTAAGAGTCCTTCCAAGCTTTTTCACTTAGCCCAGTGCATGCTGGGACAGGACTATGGGAGCTTATTGAGTACTGTCTAAATACTGTTACAGTGTGGGTATGATAAATAAGGCTAAGTGTTCAGTACCTTACCATCAAATCCTGATGCCTTTCTTTAACAAGCTCTCAGTACGTGATTACACTACAGGGGGTGAAATTCACAAGGTTAGGTAACTAAGTTAGGAACTTTATCCAGAGGATCAGGGCTATTTCTAGGCATTACCCCAAAGGCCACAGCTTTCCCATTATCTCTTGTATTATCTTGGACAGTAACCTTGCACAGGCAAGCCAGCCTCCTAGTTAGGGGATGACTTGCTTCCCCCACAATCTGAGACCTTCCCTAGGGGCTTCCCACTCCCTACTGTCCATGGTCTATCTTCTCCAGGGGAGGGCAGGGTCATGTTCTTCTTTATCTCAAGATGTGTGTGGGGAGGCGATGGCCCAGGTTAGAATAGGGCCAGGGCCTGGGGATGGTATGATGGGATAGCCTAATTTTGGCAATTAATTGGTCTTGGACTATTAGCGGTAAATACGCCCAATGGCCTGTGATGGGATGTTAGATGGGGTAGGATCTGAGTTACTACAGAGGTCGGGAAGGAATTTTCCTCCAGGGCAGATTGGCAGAGGCCATGGGGGGTTTTCACCTTCCTCTGCAGCGTGGGGCATGGGTCACTTGCTGAAGGATTCTCTGCACCTTGAAGTCTTTAACCCGTGATTTGAGGACTTCAGTGGCTCAGACATAGGTTAGGGGTTTGATACAGGAGTGGGTGGGTGAGATTCTGTGGTCTGCATTGTGCAGGAGGTCAGACTTGATGATTATAATGGTCCCTTCTGACCTTAAAGTCTATGATTCTATGATTCCTTTCCTAATTCTACTCTGACCAGCAACTAGAGTTAAATCTGCTAAAATAGTTAATACAGCCTGTCACAGATCTTAGCAAGCACCCCCGTTGGCCACCCACTAGGACTGCTGTCAGGGGGTAGGGGAATCCAAGCCTCTGCTTCTCTGGATCCCTGGGTGTTCCAAGCCCTTGGAGTCTCAACAGTGTCCAGCCACTTCCTTAGGCATGTCCTTAGGCATGATCTGACTTTCTATTTGGCATTCCCTTCTGTGTGTTGGAACCTCTCTCCCAGGACTCTATTCTAAAGTTTCTGGTTTATAGTTTAACACTCTTGGGGGCACTTAGTAGTTGTAAAGCAGTCCACATACAACACACACGCTTTTGCATGGTCTAACACTTTTATGTGCTTTTATACTTAATCATGTGAAGCACAGGAGAGTACATATCATACCAAACAGTAACCATCTAATACCACACATGTCCCTCACTTTCTATCTATCTCACCTTTCCCTTGTATGTCCTGGAGGAACCATCTGGGTTCAGGAAGGCAACAGCTGCTGTCTCTCCCTCGTAGAGCCCCTTACCCAGCTTCTTGGATCTTGATCTCTTCTGCCCTATGCTGCCCCTTCCTCTCTCTCTCTCCCCCCTATTCCTATGTGTTTGTTTATTTAAACTCCCCCTGGTCACCTGGGCCTCTTTTGTCCTATTCCTGGTAAGTTTCCACTCTCCCTACCTTTCTCCACCCGTTAGAGGAAGTGGAGTGAAAAAAAACTAGATGGGATTTCCAAGGCTTAAGCTGCTTTTTACCATATCCTCTATGTAGGCTAAGTACCATCGTTAACCTCAGAGAGACAAGGTGGGTGAGATAATATCTTTTATTGGACCAGCTTCTGACAGTGAGAGAGACAAGCTTTTGAGTCACACAGAGGCACACTGACCCCACCTTGTCTTTCTAATATCTGGGGCCAACATGGCTACAACTATATTGCATATTGTTAACCGTAAGTATTTCCCATTATCTTCCCTCATGTGTCCTTGCTACGGGACCTGTAAGCAATGGTGAATCCACATACATATAGGCATTCATGATACAGCAGTTTTTCATAATACAACTTCACAGTATCAACCAGAATTCATAACGTGAGCAGAAATATTCCCAAATTGTCACACAGCCAGACATGTTATCTTAAAGGGGTGCATCTCCTTTGAAGTCATGTTTCCATAGAGCTAGAGAAAGGCAGGGGGCTACAGCGCCTTCACAAAAACACACAGCCTTTGCTCAGATGCCTAGATGTTTGCATACTAGATTTAGACTCATAGAATATCAGGGTTGGAAGGGACCTCAGGAGGTCATCTAGTCCAATCCCCTGCTCAAAGCAGGACCAAACCCAACTAAATCATCCCAGCCAGGGCTTTGTCAAGCCGGGCCTTAAAAACGTCTAAGGGTGGAGAATCCACCACTTCCCTAGGTAGCCCATTCCAGTGCTTCACCACCCTACTAGTGAAATAGTGTTTCCTAATATGCAACCTAGACCTCCCCAACTGCAACTTGAGACATTGCTTCTTGTTCTGTCATCTGCCACCACTGAGAACAGCCAAGTTCCATCATCTATGGAACCCTCCTTCAGGTAATTGAAGGCTGCTATCAAATCCCCCCTCACTCTTCTCTTCTGTAGACTAAATAACCCCAGTTCCCTCAGCCTCTCCTCGTAAGTCATGTGCCCCAGCCCCCTAATCATTTTTGTTGCCCTCCGCTGGACTTGCTCCAATTTGTCAACATTCCTTCTGTAGTGGGGGGAACAAAACTGGATGCAATGCTCCAGGTGTGGCCTAACCAGTGCCGAACAGAGGGGAATAATCACTTCCCTCAATCTGCTGGTGATGCTCCTACTAATACAGCCTAATATGCCATTGGCCTTCTTGGCAACAAGGGCACACTGCTGACTCATATCCAGCTTCTCATCCACTGTAATCCCCAGGTCCTTTTCTGCAGAAATGCTTAGCCAGTCGGTCCCCAGCCTATAGCAGTGCATGGGATTCTTCCTTCCTAAGTTCAGGACTCTGCACTTGTCCTTGTTGAACTTCATCAGATTTCTTTTAGCCCAATCCTCCAATTTGTCTAGGTCACTCTGTACCCTATCCCTACCCTCCAGCGTATCTACCAGTGTATCATACTTTCCAGTATGGTTTGGAGCACATTGTACTGGGGAATCTTTCAGCTATCTCCTCCTCCAGCACCTTCTTGCTTGGGTCTTGTCATAGTAGGGGAGCACTTACCCAAATCCCCCCAAGACCTCCACCACAACAACCAGCTTTACATTCTTATTTATGGCTGGACTTACTGTAGACCTACTCTTTCCTGGTTTCCAACATGGACCAGCATCCACACACTTATCTAACAACTGCCTAAGTATTACAATCCACAGGAGCTAGGACTATAATATGCCACAGGCAGAGAACAGGAGGGACAAAGGAGTACCAATGCCCAAGGTCCCCCGCAATGGCAGGGAAATGATTAAGTGAGATATAACCAGATAATCCTGTCAAGCGACCCTCACTCACGTGCTGCAGAGGAAGGCAAAGCCCCTCCCTACAAGGTCACTGCCAATCTGATGTGGTGAAAAATATCTTCACGGGCCCCCCCATATGACAATCAGTTAGACCCTGAGTGTTAGCAAGCACCAGCCAGCCAAGTATCTGAGAGAGAGAGAGAGAGAGAGAGAATGCTTGGTGTCAACTCAGAGCCTTGGCCCACCCTGTTGAATGTCCCACCTCCAGCCAAGGACACAGTGGTGGATTAACACACAGGTCCACGGGGCCTGTGCCCAGGGGCCCCATCAATTTGGGGTTACTCACAGGAGTGCTGGAACCTGTGTAGAAGTGGCGGGGGGCACCAGTGCCGGAATTGTGGCTCTGTCCCTGCTCCTCCTATTCCTCCTGAGGCCCTGCCCCTGGCCAGGCTGGAAGCTGGAGCCAGGCCATGGTAAGAGCTGCCCAGGGAGCCTGCACTGCTGTGGGGAGCTCCGAACCCGCCACCTGCCCTGCATGGGGGTCCAGGATGCCCAAGAACAGCCCCCGGCCCATGTTCCCACCCCCGCAAGGCACGCCACCCAGGGCAGGTAGAGGGCCCAGGGCTCCCCACAGCAGCCCGGGCTCCCTGGGCGACTTACAACGGCTCAGCTCTGGCTTCCTTATCAGCTCCCCCACCGTGAAGTGCAGCCTCTACCGCCGCTGCTCCACACCTGCCCGAGGCTGCTGTGCCTATGTTAAAAATTGGGGGGCCATGGACCTTGGTCCTCCCCAGTTCCGGTGCCCCTGAGCCTCCAGGGTTTGGGGAGTCCAAATGTTATTTGCGCCCAGGGCCTCAGTAAATCTTAATCCACCTCTGCGTGGACATCTCCGGATGCTTCAGAGGATGGACATTTTTTTAAAAACAAAAAACCTCCTAGAATACACAGCAGGGAGGGAGGGCAGGGGAATTCCTTCCTGAAACTCTGCTTTTTCCTTACTTCTGGAATGACAGTTCAGGGCAACTGCACCTTTATTCCCTCTCAATGGTCCAGAAAGGGCACCCAACCCATGCTCCTCGGATAGCACCTTTTTTGGCAGAGAAATGTTTCTTGGTGAAATGTTTCCTGAAATTTCCCATCATTATTTCTTCTTTTTCCATCTTCAATTTCCCACTCTGCTTGTTTTTACAACTCTTCCAATCCTCCTTTCCAGTTATTTATCTTTTCAAAGGGGCCTTTCCTCATCTCCCAGGTCCATGCGAGAATTCTATAAACTGCACAGTTTCTGCAATTAGTGATACTAGGGATTGTTTTTGTTTCTTTGTTTACACATTTATTTCTACTATGCTAGTTTTAGGCTGTAGAGAGAGTATAATTTTCTATCACAATTATATAACATGGTTTACAAGGAAACCTCCCTGTCATCACTGGACCAATGCTAGGACCCAGCTGGTGACAACCAGAGATAAACACAATGATGGTTAAAGTGATTGCGGCCTTAAATATGAACAGGACCTAATGTTGTTTTTTAATACAAGTTTCTGTTGCCCTTTCAGTATTTTGAGTGATCACTGGTGTGCAGTTTGGGAGCTAAATTGTCTGCTGGATTAAATGGATTCAGCGCTGCTAACTCATGGAGTTTTTCCCAGCAAGCCCTGAGCATAGCACCTCAAATGATGTGTCCATAGAGGTTCTTAGTGGCTACTTCATTTGACTCCACAGATTGTAGCGGCTCCTGCAAGGCCAGTCCGATTCTTCAGTTTTGTCTTCCTCATTTGGAGTATCACATTTATTCTGATATATAATCAGAGCAAGAGGAATGTCAAGCAAACCAATGGGCAAATAGGGCCCTGAAGAGCGGTGGATTGAGTATTGCTGCTGCAATGTAATTAATATCCAAGAGCAATTCACTGTGAATAATATGAAAATAAATTTCTTCCCACGAGCTGGAGCCTGAAGAGTGGTTTATTAGATATTATACTATTAAAAATGAGCAGGACATATTCTTTTAGTGTTGAATGATTAAATTAACAAGATTTATTTCCATCCTCAGGACTGGGCAGTTTTGGTAGCCAGCGCAACAAGGGAATGGACATATGATAAACAGGCATAGCTGCCTCATTTTGTTCTTTGTATCTAAATGGATTTTTAAATAGCCATTCAGGTGAGATGTAATATTTTATGGCATGGAAGATAGCTGAGAAAAAACCCTGAAGATGGCTGTTGGGGCTGTCAGCTCTTTGCTGAAATACCAGTTAGAGGCTGAGCTGTATGTTATACTTTAATTGAAATGTGTCAGAGATATAACAATGGCCTGTTAGCTTTTGTAAATGGGATTTTGTGCTGTCTTGATTTCTCCAAGAATCCTCCTAGCTCATACCAAAAAGGTTCTCACCCCCTGCCCCACCCCCACACACCACTACCCAATTCCACAGAAAGTGTTAATCAAATTGTTCCTTGTATTGCCCTGTTCAAACTTGCCCCTACATAGTCATATAAACAAAGACTTAGGATCAGCTTCTGATCCGCTACCATTATGTAAACCCACAGTAACTCCACTCAGTGGACTGGATGCTACGGTTACCCAGCGTAAATCAACTGAAGTAACTGGAGTTTTCCCAGATTTACACTGAGGACTTTTCTATGCAAACACTTTAGTTTGCAGCAAACTGGGATAAATAACTCTACCTCACCAGGCACTAAGTATCTATATGGCCCAGGCGGCTGTGTGCTGAAAGTTCTGCAGCGTGTTTCAATCTACCCTGCATTGAATCAGGACTAGATTAAAGTGCACAAGGGAACTTTTAGTTTGCAGCATCCAGGTTCACGTGACCAGTAAGCATGCAGGAGGGAAGTGCAGGGTAGATTTATCCCCCTCCTTGCTGCAAACTACGTGTTCCTATAGAGAATCCCTGATATGACCAAGAGTAGAATCTAGTCATTAGTGAATATGCCACTAATCAGAACTCTAATGATTCAGCATTGAAGACAATGGCAGTTTGCCTTAATAAGCACCTGTAAGCTTTGGCCCATAATACACAGCAATTGTTTCACTTATGCGTTCAGTGGTTTATTGGGTGGAATCTATTATTATTCATGTTAGGTACAGAATGTGGCAAGTGTTGAACAGTACACAGCAGAATGACACCAGAGGGTAGGAAATGAAATGAGGAAAGAGGAGGAAAAAACCTACAAAGCAAATTTTATGGGGGCAGAATGTAAGTGCCCAAAATGAAATTTGGGCAGGACACCAGGGTTAACCCCCCTCCTCTTGCAAAAAGTACCAGGGTCTCTTCGAAGCCCACAAATAGTGAGAAGAATCTCAGTTTTACATCTCATTCTACAGAGTACAGCCATTGTTATGTGCTGCATAATACCCAGAGTGGCCGGTGGAATAGATTCCCGGTGGAATACTACATGGGGGATGTAAAACAAAACTGGACAAACCTCTCAAGAATTTTCTGTAGGAAGACTCCTGTAGTGAGTCCATCTCTAGTTTCTAAAATCTCTCAAATCCAATATTACAAATACAACATTTCCAAGGCAGAATTTTTACTCTAAGCCTGCAACAACATGAAATGATCTCTTTGTGGTAATTTTAATGAAAACTCTCTAAGCAAGATCTTAGTTGAGAGCATGGAGTGAGTAAGGCAGCAAGGGATTGAGTCTATGTTTAATCCATCCAAAAAGCCGTATCCCTGAGGGAAATTTAGTGGGCCATATTCTGCACTTCCTTGCATCAGTGTAATCTCATTGAATCAATTCACTGATGTCAGTGGGGTTTGAGCCAGGGTGAGAGCAGAAAATGGCCAGGGAATACCAGTAAAATATGTAGATAGCTTGAGACTTTGAAGGACTGATGAGACTTTCTCTACCTTTTACTTTTAATGCAGTTCTTTTATAAATTATTACTTGCCTGCATTTCCTTGATACTTTGGGGACAATTTGGAGCCCTTAAGATGAAAGATGAGACCTTTATTATGACAGGATAGCATTTTAATTCATCTCTGACAGGGTTTACCATTTCTAGCAGTATAAATTGTAGGCCAGCTTAATTATGTCATTCCCGATAATGCAAAATATAAAACAAGGGGAAGTCATTTTGGGTCTTCACTGGGGAGGAGAAAGCAATAAGCAATGTGTTTCAGTTTCTTGTGTACTCCACTACTACAGTTCTCAAATGTATCCCTTGGGCCCACCCAAAACGCAGAAAAACTGCTCAGGATTTAAATAATGCCAATACCATTTCCACAAGCAGTATCTCTGAGCCAGAGCCAACACCAGCCCTAGACTAAATGGCACCCCAGGTGAGGAGTGTCTTTGGTGCCCCTCCTTCAATTAGTTAAACTTTTGCATACCTTATTTTTTATTGCATTTGTAACCCATTTCACGATTTTGATGCACGAGTTGCATGCATGATTTATCCCTGTCATATAAGACAATAAATTTGCTAGCAGCAAAAACAGCACCCCCGAGCCCAGCGGCCCCCATGCCCGGCACCTCAGGTGGTCACCTGGGTCGCCTGTCCCTAAATCCAGCCCTGGCCAGAGCTGCACAGTTTGGCACAAAACGTTTCTGGAGAACGTCACCTTTCACATGTGCAGTGTTTTCTGTTCCTGATCATCCTGTGAAATGTGTAGCTCAGGGCCGCCCAGAGGATTCGGGGGGGGTGGGGCAAAGCAAGGGAGCTGCAACGCTTGTACTCACCCGGAAGTGGCCCGGGTCTTCGGTGGCATTTCGGCGACGGGGGGCCCTTCAGTCGCTCCACGTCTTCGGTGGCATTTTGGCAGCGGGGGGGCCTTCAGTGCTGCCGAAGACCCGGAGCGACTGAAGGGCCCCCCACTGCCAAAATGCTGCCGAAGACCCGGACGGCTGCCGGGCCAGGGCTCGCAGGGCATTTCAGCAGCGGGGGGCCCTTCAGTCGCTCTGTGTCTTCGGCAGCATTGAAGGGCCCCCAGCCGCCGAAATGCTGCTGAAGACCCGGACTGTCACCGGGCCAGGGCTTGTGGGGCCCCTGTGGGGCCTGGGGCATATTGCCCCACTTGCCCCCCGCTCTGGGCAGCCCTGATGTAGCTTAATACATTTCCGCTTATGTTGTTAAGTCCATGGTACTCCCTCACCTCACAGGGAGGTTGTGAGGCTTAAGTAATGCATCTAAAGTTACGTGGTGTCTTTGAATGGAAGGCACTATGGAAAAGTGCTATTACTTGTTGATTGTGTCAGGTGCTGGGTTCTAGGAAGTCAAGCCTGGTGGTTGGAGCAGTGGTAGAGAACAGGTAACAAGGGTTGAAACGAACTGTAGCATCAGGACTGGGCTGAGGGCAGCAATGAAACCAAGGTCTTGGGGCAGACTGGGGGTCAGAACTATTGTAAAGCACTAGCTCCAGCACAGCTAGCCTGGGTACGTCTATCTCAGCTGGGAATTACTCCTCCCAGCTGCTAAGTGGATATATCCTAAATCACAGATTATTTGCCACCTGTTCATGGTCTTGTCTGCACCAGCCTGTAGCTTCTTTTCCATTTCCTGCAGAATCAGCGCCCGCATTTTTGCTTGTGCGTCCTGCAACACACCTTTGTGTTTTCAGGTGCACTGCTGGCAGTTCACTAGGTCACGGGGCCTCTACATCCAACTGCTCCTTGCATTGTCCTAGTGGCCACTTAGAAATCTAGATTGCCCTCCGTCTCAACCATAAATGTTGTTTGTTCCCATTTCCCATAATCAGGAGAGAGAAATAATCTGATAGGTTTCGCTTCTGCTTCTCACTGTGGTTCTCCAGCATTCATACAACTCCAAAACAGCACAGAGAGCATTTGGATACAAATAAAATAGCTGCCAATGAATTATTTTTTCTCAAGGCACAACATCATGTCTAACATCTTCCTATTCGTTTTTGCAAAAGCCCTTTTATCTCCTACAAAACCTGAACTTTCAGTGTCTGTGTGGCTTGTGGTCAGGCTCTAGGACCCTGCGGTGCAGAAAGAGGCAGTTAGTTCTGATTCACCAGATCTGATGAGTCATCTCCTCCCCAAAAGAATAATCAGGAGTTGTGCATCCCCCCTGAGTTGGGGACAAAGGGACTTTGTAGTGAGACACTTTAAGAACAAGCCAATCTCAGGTGGCAGTTGAGGTTGAGGTTTATGGTTTCTTGTTACATAAATCAATAATAAACACGAGCTCAGGGAGAGGGTAAATGTGGACACTGGGTCCAATGTTGATCACAGAGTGGGAAGTCTACCATTTATGGTCTAGGTCTCTTTAAATATTTACACTAGAAGAATTAACTGTTACTTAGCCTGAATTTATTTTTGCTGCGCCATCACTAAGTCTACAGTTGAGCGTGCTAAAGTCCAGGGGTGCTGAGAGCCATTGAACCATAAATCCCTTATATGATGGAAACCACTTCATGCCAGGGGCAGCAGCAACTCTAGGCCCAGCAACTGTGCTAAGGCCTAATGCTGAAGAGGACTAGAGAAAAACACAGCCAAGAGAAAACGTTCACCTTTCAACAGCGAAAAAATGTACTTAAATTTGTTCCGTTCCATTCTCCTTCTTTCCCCAAGCCACCAAAGGTACAACTTTAAACCTGCCAGAGGTAACTGTGAAGGCCCTGAGCTTGCAAACACTTCAGTGGGATTTCTCACAAGCAAAATTAAGCACCTGCGCAAGTGTTTGCCCGCTCAGGTACTAAATGACTCTTCTGTGTAAATAACATTGTGTGTGTGTGCTCTCTCTCTCTCTCTCACACACACACACACATACACACACACACCATATCAAGGAATAATATAGTTTACAATTGCATTTCAATGGAATATTTAGACATCATCTGTATATGCTGTATATGCTTTCTGAACAAAGAGTGTTCAACAGGATTTGTGGCTGTCAAGGTTCCTTCCCCATTCTGAACTCTAGGGTACAGATGTGTGGACCCGCATGAAAGACCCCCTAATCTTATTTCTACCAGCTTAGGTTAAAAACTTCCCAAGGCACAATTTCTCTCTTATACCTTGGATTAAGTAACGCTGCCACCACCAAGTGATTTAAACAAACATTTTAGGAGGACCACTTGGAGCCCTATCTTCCCCAAATGTCCCCCCAAGTCCCTACACCCCTTTCCTGGGCAGGCTTGAGAATAACCCCCCAAGCCTCTACACCCCCTTTCCTCACCAATTGGGACAGGTGAACACAGACCCAAACCCCTTGGTTCTTAAAACAATGAAAAGAAGAATTTTAATTAAAGAAAAGGTAAAAGAATTACCTCTGTAAAATCAGAATGGTAAGTATTTTACAGAATAACACAAAGGATCTCCCCTCTAGGCAAAACCTTAAAGTTACAAAACCAGGCATAAACCTTCCTTTTACACAAAGGAAAACGCAAGCCAAAATAAAAGTAAACTAACGCATTTCCTTGCTAAATACTTACTAACTTTATAGGAGCTGGATTGCTTGCTTCCTTGATCTGTGTCCGGCAAACACACAGACCAGACAGACAGACAAAGCCTGTTTCCCCCCCAGATTTGAAAGTATCTTGTCCCTTCATTGGTCCTTTTGGTCAGGTGTCAGCTAGGTTACCTGAGCTTTTTAAGCCTTTACAGGTAAAAGAGGAATTAACCCCTTACAGGGTAAAGAGGGATGTTATGCTGCCCTTAGCTGTATGTTTATGACAGTGGCCCACTGCTCCGGCAGGAGCTGCATTGGAAATTGTAGCCAACAAAATGTCCTGCTAGGGCAGTGTTAAGATTACGGAGCAATGCAAAGGCGATGCCATTGCTGCTTTCTGAAGTAATTTACTTGGAAAAGTCACTTTTCTTAACCTGATTCTTACTTCACCCAGGATCCTGTTAACAAAGATAAATGACACTGTGACAGTTGGTATGCAAGCAGCTTGACACGTTGGAGGCAAAAAAGTCATCTATTCTGATACTTTGCCAGCAGTTTATTTTCCTCACCCTCATCAGACTAAATATGTCAGCAGTGTTGGGTATTAGATTTACACCAGGTGCTTTTCACCAAGCCTACTTCTTAAATAAAACTATTAACTACAATCATTTTCTCAGAATAGAGCTGTATGAGCAAAAATACTACTTGTAATTCGATTGAAGAAGGGCAGGGTTGTTTTTAATACTGACCAAAAATATGCATCCATTTAAATTTAAAAAATATATATATATATAACAGTAAAATAACAGGAATACTTGTGGCACCTTAGAGATTTTTTGAGAAAAAATATGAACAAATTAAGATAAATTGTTGAACACCTGCCTTCATTTTACCCCTGCCCCAATGCACATTAAATAAACTGATTACCAGGAATGGAAGGGCCTTAACAGTAGTTACAGAAAGATGAATAAAACAACATAGTAGAGGGAGAACCTGAAAATGGTCAGGTTAACACCCAAAAGTCCCCATACTTATGTAAAGCTCTTGAATGTACCAAAATAAGTTGGAAATAATAGATCCTCTTTTGAAATTTCCAACTAATTCCACCCAGGCTGCAAATGACATAAATAAGCCAGAGCACATCTTTGGCAGTTTTGTGCTCTCATTCTCGGCATCCCAGTACAAAGAGATCTAGATGTAATCTTAGATAGAATGGGCTGAAAGTCTGTGTGTCTTTACCGCTCCATTGCAACTTAGTTTTTGGGCTATGTTAACAAAACATAGCGAGTTTTCTGTACCGTCCTCTGTTGAGGCTTGGTCTGATGAATAGAGTAATGTAGCAGCTAAATTCTGCTCCCTGTTACATAAGTGAAATTCACTGAGTGTGAAGGACAGCAATATTTGACCCAATACCCATAATCCTTCCTGCTTATGTTTTTTGGGGAAGGCAGGATTATTTATTATTTGTATGGTAATAACCCCATTCAGGATCAGGATACCTCTGTGCTGGGTGCTGTAGAAACATAAAATAACAGTAAAATAACAGGAATACTTGTGGCACCTTAGAGATGATGGCATATATCACATTGGTAGGACCTAACCACATCAGCCGTGCCATCAGGGGCTCGTTCACCTGCACATCTACCAACGTGATATATGCCATCACGTGCCAGCAATGCCCCTCTGCCATGTACATTGGCCAAACTGGACAGTCTCTACGCAAAAGAATAAATGGACACAAATCTGACATCAGGAATCATAACATTCAAAAACCAGTAGGAGAGCACTTCAATTTCCCTGGGCACTCAATACCAGACTTAAAGGTGGCAATTTTGCAACACAAAAGCTTCAAAAACAGACTCCAACGAGAACTGCTGAACTGGAATTAATTTGCAAACTAGATACCATTAACTTGGGCTTGACTAGAGACTGGGAGTGTCTGGGTCACTAAACAAATTGAATCTATTTCCCCATGTTAAGTATCCTCACACCTTCTTGTCAACTATCCGGAATGGGCCATCTTGCTTATCACTACAAAAAAAATTTTTTCTCCTGCTGATAATAGCTCATCTTAATTAATTAGCCTCTTAGAGTTGGTACGGCTACTTCCAGCTTTTCATGTTCTCTGTATGTATATATATTTCTTACTATATGTTCCATTCTATGCATCTGATTAAGTGGGCTGTAGCCCACGAAAGCTTATGCTCAAATAAATGTGTTAGTCTCTAAGGTGCCACAAGTACTCCTGTTCTTTTTGCAGACACAGACTGACACAGCTGCTACTCTGAAACCCATAAAATAACAGTGCTTGTCACAAAGGGCTTACTGTAAAGTCCCTTTTGAAGGCACTTTGCCTAAGTACATCCAGTTATGTTGGCCTGTTGGTCCTCATTACTGGGTTAAACTAGAGAGTGTTTTTTGGGGGAAATCATTAACTGAGGGAAAACAAAGGGAGAGCGGGGAGGGGACACTCATTTTTCAATTCAAGATTAGTTGTGGAGTTTACATTGCTGGAGTTTGGGGTTTTTTTCCAACAAAAAAATGGAAATTTTCTATGGAAAACAGGCACTTTTTGCAAAGAATTTCATTTAGTTGAAACCAAAACTTTCCATCAAAAAGAGTTTCAAGGAGAATTGTTGACCAGCCCTAAACAGTGATCAACTTCTGAACAAAGTGCCATAGTCAAAATTGCTTCCACATTTCCAGTTGATCAGAACCTATTAGAACCAATCTGTGGAAAAAGGCAGAAGGAGAACCCGAGCATCTGGTCCATTCTAGCGCTAACAATTCTGTCTCATTCCCCGGCATACAACAAATCTATGATCAACTACTGTTTATCCTGTTGTGTGCTGTTGCTTATATAATGGGACAACTTTTATAGGGGCCTCCACCTTGCCTCTGGTTTTGTGGGTACATGCTTGAAATGGGAATTTTCACAAATTTTCACAAGTGTAAAATTTCCACTCTTGCATCCGACGAAGTGGGCATTCACCCACGAAAGCTCATGCTGCAAAATGTCTGTTAGTCTATAAGGTGCCACAGGATTCTTTGCTGCTTTTACAGAACCAGACTAACACGGCTACCTCTCTGATACTTGACACAAATGTATGGGCTCAGTTCATTTTGGGTGCAAATAGCAGCATCTGGCTATCTAAGTACCTTATTTCTGGATGCCGTGTTATGTTCTGGTATCTAAATGCTGACATTTGCACTCACAGTTAATGTTAGGCACAATGGAGACACTTTTAGAAATTAGCCTTAAAATATGAAAATAGAATTTAAGGGATTTTTCAGGCCCACAACTTCCTTTGAAATTCAATGGGAGGTGGTGGCTAACTTCCCTTTGTGTCTTTTGAAAAGTTCACCTAAAGCTATTATTTGCCATGAAGAAATTAAAAAAATATGTGTATATAAAACCTCAACATGTTCGGCTAAGCTTAATTGACTGGCAAAATTTCGATTGACTTCAGTGGAGCCAGGATTTCACCTTAAACATCTAGATGCTTAACTAATTCTTTTTGAATCTACACAAATGGACTGGAAACGAGAATATTTGACATTAATTTTTATATGTGGTATATGCCAGGGATTGGCAACCTTTGGCACGCAGCCCATCAGGGAAATCCGCTGGTGAGCCAAGCTGAAGGATGAGCTGGCCGCCACTTCCCGCAGTCCCCATTGGCTTGGAGTGGCGAACCGCGGCCAGTGGGAGCTGCGATCAGCCGAACCTGCGGACACTGCAGATAAACAAACCGTCCCATCCCGCCAAAGGTTGCCATTCCCTGGTGTGTGCAGTTAAACTTTATCATCTTTCGGAACATTTTTTTTTAAAATTGGAATTCTAATCAGATAAAGCAGGCTTTCTAAATCTGAAGTTTTCTACCATGTACAGATTTGTGCATGTGCAACTGCAGGCATGTACCGGGGGTGCATGTACATTTGCAATACCTATGTTTTAGATGTGTCTCTTCAGCCATGCGTGTGCACAAAAGTGTATAAGTTCAAGTAAGTAGCCTGGGTGTATCAGGAAAGGTACTTTTAAAAGGGTAATAATGTAGTTGTCACCACATCCTGTAGTTCAATTGATAGCAGTGTTCAAAATTAATGGACTTTGCAGTGGATTAATGCCACTCTGTGCACATTGCACAAATCTTCCACATCTGGGATTTCAGCTCCAATCCATAACTAGACTAAAAGCAACTGGCAAAGGATGACTCTTGGTAGTCTCTGGGCTGTACTGAAAACTCTGTTTTACAGCATGACACTAGTCAAAAATTGGCATAGAATCCAATATCTTGCTGACACCATTTTGATATTTTTCTTGTTAGGCTTAGTAAATGACTCATATTAGATTCTTTGTGAGCTTTGGTCCTAACTAGCTAATAGGCTGCACTTTCAAAGGGAATGCATTTTTTGAAAGGCTGCTGTGTAGTGTTTTCATTCTGCAATCAGCTGTGCTGCAGTAGGTATCTCTCTTGCTGTAAAAATACAATTGAGGAAGACTGGAAGCACTGTATGTCAAAGGGCTGGATCCTGAACTTAGTTTCCCTATAAAGATCCAGAATAACTCTATTCAATCTAGCTGTGTTACTCTGCATATACATGAGTAGAACTGAACTCACAGTCCAAGCCCAAAGCAGAGAATGCTGGAATCAGAAAAGATATGGTCTCTGGAGCATGCATTAATATATTATAACTCCCTCTTCTCTCTCTTATTCCACAGTGTTTTATAGTTCGGCAGTTTTAGATACTTGTAACATACTGCAAAAAAATAAAGACAAAAGAATCAATGTTTTAAGCATTTTTTGAAGTCCATTAGATGAAATTTTACATCCAAAACCATGTAAAAAAGTTTAACAGTTTTAGTGGTCAGATTGGGTGAATGAATGTTGGTGCATTATTGAGGAGAGGCAGTAGACTATTCTTAACTAAGGTGGAAACCAGGCTCGATTATAAAGATCTATTTTAATTGTTATTAATATTATTTATTACTTATATTATTGTAGTACATTCCTGCCCCAAGACCCCATTGCGCTAGGTGCTGTACACAGGGGCGGCTCTAGGATTTCCACCGCCCCAAGCAGGGTGTCACGCTGCAGGGGGCACTCTAGCGGTCGCCGGTCCCGCGACTCCGGTGGACCTCCCGCAGACGTTCCTGTGGAGGGTCCGCTGGCCCCGCGGCTCCGGTGGACCTCCCGCAGGCATGCCTGCGGATGCTCCACCGGAGCCGCGGGGCCAGCGGCCCCTCCGCAGGCGCGTCTGCGGGAGGTCTACCAGAGCCGCGGGACCAGCGGACCTTCCACAGGCATGCCTGCGGGAGGTCCGCCGGAGCCACCTGCCGCCCTCCCGCTGGGACGCCGCCCCAAGCGCGCGCTTGGCGCACTGGGGTCTGGAGCCGTCCCTGGCTGTACAAACACAGAACAAAAAGATAGTGCCTACCCCGAAGGAGATATTTATGCTGCAGCTGAGAGCATGCTCATAGTGCAGGTAGACAGACTTGCTAGCTCTGCTTGAGCTAGCATACTACAAAATACCTGTTTAGCGAGGAGTAGCAGGGGCAGTAGCTTGGTTACCAGGCCGGCTCCAGGCACCAGCCAACCAAGCACGTGCTTGGGGCAGCACCTTTGGGTGGGGCAGTGCACGGGTTGTTTTTTTGTTTTGTTTTTTTTGGTTCGTCCGGGTGGCACTGGAGGGGTTTTTTTTGGTTTGTTTGTTTTTGTTTCGGCTGGGCGGCGCTCAGAGGGGGGGGGCTTGGGCAGCGCAGTGCGGCGCTTGGGGGGCCAAGGCTTGGGCGGCGCTCGGCAGTGCGGGAGACTTTGGCGCTCGGGGGCGGGGAGCTTCGGCGGCATGGTGCTCAGGGGCGGGGACTTGGGCGGTGTGGTGCGGCGCTTGGGGGGGTCAGGGGCTTGGGCGGCGCTTGGGCGGTGCGGCGCTTGGGTGTGCGGGGGGCTTCGGCGGCACGGCACTCGGGGGGGCGGGGGCTTGGGTGGCGCGGTGCAGCACTCAGTGGGGCGGGGGGCTTCAGCGGCACAGCGCTCGGCGGGGGGACAGGGTCTTGGGCAGCGCAGCGTTCGGGGGGGGTTGGTGGCGCGGCGCTCGCGGGGGGCGTGTTACGGCAGGGCGGCGCTCTTTTTGTTTGCTTGGGGGCGGCAAAAAAGTTAGAGCCGGCCCTGTTGGTTACAAACCTGCTCAGAGTCCCTGGGTATGTACTCGGGTGGCGAGCCCAAGCCGCTGGCCATGCCAGATTAAGCTACACTATTTTTAGTGTGCCAGCTCTGTCAGAGTATCACGTATCGTTCTACCTGCAATGTAGAAATGCAAGTGCCCAGCTGCAGTGTAGACATACCCAAAGAGCTTACAATCTAAGCCCCCCTCCCCAGGCTGGGAATGCTCTCACCCACCATGTCAGGGCATGGTGCAAAGCCAGCTCTGCTGGCTGTCTACACCAGCCAGTTTTTCCATTACAAATTCCCCAGCTGTCCTGCTAGGGCAGTGTTAAGATTACGGAGCAATGCAAAGGCGTTGTATTGGGAGCCAAGGATCAGGCCTCACATACACCATGTCCTGTCATATTAGAGGCGATTCACTCATATTTGCCATTTTTTTCTGTTTTGTCACATTGTTCACAAATAAATGCTCCTACCATTTTTTGCACTTGCTAAAGGTGTCAGAGTGACATTCCTGGTGACTGAAGTTATCTGTGTATGTGTGTAGGAGAGGCACATCATGGGCAACGGTAGTACAAGCTTCCCTGCACTGTTCTTCCAACATTCCTCCACTGTCATCTCAAGGAGGTAGGAGGGTAGTTTATTTAGTTTTACAAAGGATTATTAGACACTCGTATTCCTGGCTTTTGAATGGCAGAGAGAACAAAGTCCCCAATTCAGCAAAGCACTTAAGCTAAAGTTAAAGTGGTGAGCTGAATAGGGATGGACTTAGGCATGTGCTTAAAACAGAGCAGGCGCTTAAGTGCTTTGATGAATTAGGGCCTAGAGAAAGGAGTGAATACATATATAATACCCCCAGTAGCTTATTCTCCGTGGCTGCTCAGTCCTTAAATTCCTGCAGATCATGCTGCAACACATGTGTGGAGTGTCTCGGACCTGGACAGAAACCAGTTCATTTCATGCAATTTACCTAGCAGTTTCTAGTCACCTGGGCTAAAATTGAAATAGTGACTTAGAGAGTTAAAGCTCTTATATCCCACTCCCATTGAGCCATATAGTTCACCCTCAGTTCCCCTCTAAATCCTAATACAGTATCAACGAATACAAGTTAAATTCACATGGGTGAAAATGAAGTTACTCAGTTTGTTACACTATATTTGTATTCTGCCAGTAGTACTCATTCTAATGTTGCTGTAACTATGATGTATAGGTCTATCAAAACATGTCTTAACATGGTCTAAATTTCCAGGCTAGAAAGAAAAATGATTAATGTAGATATTTGCGTTCGGTGTGGGCTTCGGCATCAATATTTCAGCTTAGCTAAACAGGAGCTTTGCCTAATTTATTGGTTCTCATTATATCTGGCATGTAGGAAGCTGAATTCTCCTCTGCCTGGGAAATTCCCCATCTGCCTGGGAAATGACCTTTCCTGCTCTACAAATCAATCTACCAGAAGGGACAAAAATTGGTTGATATTTTAGAAAAATGACTTCGCTTGTCATCGACTTAATTGTTGTGATTCTGACCCATTTTGAAATTACTTAACATTTGCTTCAGGTCTTGGATTTCATGCATTATTCATTTTGATTTTTCCCTCACTCAAGCTGTCCTCACAGGGTGGAGGTGTTCAGTATAACAAAACCAAAGCGTAGCAGAACCACGATGTTCGTCAACAATGTCTTGGTGTACAGTAAAACTTCACACGTCACGCAGAGAGTTGTGTGAAAAGACAAGGTGCATCCAGGTGATGTTGTACCCAAATTATGGAGGAAAAAAGAGAGGAAACAAGTTTTCTTGGATTTGTCCACCATATTTCAACAAAATTGTTTCTGGGACTACTCACAGAAGTCAATGCTTCTATTCATGGGTTTGATCCTGCTCCTCTGAAATCATTCACTTCACAGTTGAATTCAACTGGAGCAGGGTTAAACCTTATGTGAATAAAATGGCTATGTGTCAGAGTTAGCTAAATTTGCTAAAATTGCTATGTGTAAGGCCTTTACATTGTAAACACTTCAGAGAAGGAGCTGTTGTTTTCGTTTGTGCTGTCTAGCACTGAGCACATAGTTAATCCTAAACAAATAATAATAGAGGTGAACACTGACTGCCATATAGCATACATGCTACATGATCAGCAGTGCCAACACTGAGGTCATGGCATGGTATGGAAAATGGAGCCAGTGTGATCTAGTGGGTAGGGCGCTGAACAGGGAGTTAGGAGACATGGTTTATTATTCCAGCCCTGACTAAAATACCTTGTTGTGTGACCCTGGCCCAGTCACTTCACCTCTCTGTGCCTCTGTGTTTCTCTTCTACTCTTTGTCTTGTTTGTCTGATTTGTAAACTCTATAGGGCAGGGACTTTCAATTACTCTGTGTAGAGCTTCTGGTACCATGGTGATTAGCATAGTATACGAACCTGCATAGAACAAAAAGGAAAACACTGAAGCTGTATCCATCTGTGGACCTATGATTAGAAGCGATGGGATAAATATACAGCTACAGTGCTTGCTTACTCCAAGGCTGCCTTTGGCTCACCTTATGTCAGCAGCAACTCTCAAAAACTGAATGGAACAGTAGTTGTGATTGAATACAACTGCAGAGGCATTATAGTAGAACTGTACATGATGGGCCATATTCTGTCTCTCCTCATCTTTACTCTCCAATATAAAGCAAATTAACGTTGCAAAGACAGCATCAGTATAGGCTATGGCTACCCATGACCTGACCCACAACTACTGCTCAAGAACACAAATTATTCCCATGGCCATGAATGGAAGCTTGGAATTATGGGCAGGTTGGGTCTGTACCTGCTGAAATATGTAGACAGTCCCTGTACCCAAACCTGGGTACCCAATCCTTAGTCTCTGTACCCCAACCTGGGACACTCTCTGGAGCCATGGAGGAGAAGTGGAGTGGTATCTCCATAGATATGGAGAGAAGCCTCAGTTCAAAGTGGAACATCTGCACCTATGACAGAGCACTGGTTGTAGCACCTTGGTGACTGAGGTCGCTGCAGCACAGAGCAGGCTGCAGGCTGAATTGGAATCAAATGGTTATTGGTGGGGATTAGTTGTTGGGCTGAGAGGTAGTTGGTTTAGTAATAGGGAGGGTTTATAATTGGGAGGAACAGAAAGTATGGGAGAAGCTCAGAAGGTGGACAAGTGAAAGCTATGTGAAAGGTTCCTCCTGCTGTATACATCCCACCATGTTTGGAAACTGAGGATTAAAGGCACAGGTGTTGAAAAAGAAACAGACAGTTTGTGTTGGTGACTGGGAGACCACGAAAAAAAGACTAGGCAGCGCTGCTCACAGGGTAGCTTGAGAAGGACTCTGTGACAGCATCCCACAGTTCCCTTCCTACCAATGGCTTTTCAGATGTATTTCTACTCTGAAGCCAGAAATTAGACCCTCTGGAGAGGTTTTTAGTAGCAGTGACTTTTTATATTGCCCCTGGCTTTACCTAGCAATTTCATTAGAAAAGGTTTGTGTAATAAAGTACATCGGAAGTCAGGAGTTAATCAAAGGGTAACAATACAAAAACATAAACATAAGCATTTCCATGTCTAGATAGTGCCTGCGCTGCCAGTCATTGTCAAAATTATAGAGCATAGCAGCATATCACATCTTTTGCTTGACAAAATGTTCTCACTGACAAAGGTCAGTGCCTTTATGACATAAATCTATTAGCCTATTGTTGTCGTAAGTATCATAAGGAGAAAAGAGTCAAGTGAAATGTTTGGAACAGATAGAGTCTACGTTTCAGTAAAGGTCCACGTTTTGCATTTTCCCTTATTCACACTGCCAGCCATCGGCACGAGCTCTCCCTATCACAATCTGTTTGTGTTCCAGTGAGTAATAGCTTTCTACTGGCCTGGAAAATGACAATCCTGTTACTAGCAAAGTGCGTTCATGAGATCAAGTGCCTTTTGAACAGTTAAATACATTATTCCCTTTAAATAGACTGGACCGCTTCCACTGAAACTCTTAAAACTATAGCCAATCTGTTGGAAAATTAAAAATATAATAAATCCAGTGTTGAAATCAAGCATGTTTATGAGCTATTCAAATGCACAGCCTCTCATCCATAACAGGCAGATAGTAGGGAGCCTGCTTAGGGATGCACAGTGCCTCTGCTGAGCAATCCTCTTGAACCCTGCATGCAGGTAAAGTGAAATTGCTGCCAAGTTATACAATCAGGTTAGCTACAACCAAGATGTAAAAGGAATAAAAGGAACTAAGGGCCTAGGACTGAGTAATACCTTTGGGAAGATCAAGCTTGAGAGGAAGGCTTAGGCCACATTTTGGTTGCTGTTATTAGTTGAGTAACCAATGCAGCTGAACCCCATGGGGTAAATTTGAGGTATACAAACTGGGTACATGTTCTGTTCAGAGCTGGATAGGAAATAAACTTGCTTTCAAGTATAACTTCTCCCCCACGCATGCACTCAAACTCTAGGTCACATAAAATAACTACATTTCAAGGCCATTCACAATCAACCCCCCATACCTATCATCTGTCATTCAGTATCGAAAAGTTGACTCCCACCTCCGACCAGCCCATGATGTTCCTTCATCATCCACTCACTATATCTTCAAACAAGCACTGTTGTACTTTTTCCCATGCTGCCCCACAGTCTTGGCAGATGCTCCTCTTAAACATCCGCAAAATGAACTCATTGGTCTCCTTCAACTTCCTTCTTAACGTTCTACTTTGCTCTGAGGTCTCCAATAAACGGGTGGGGCTGTTACTGTGCCTAAACCACGGCCTCTCATGCCGCCCAATATTGTCTTATTGTTTCCTTGTGCTTGGTACCACATGACATTTTAATTAAAAAACTAGAATGATATAAAATTAACATGGCAAACATTAACTAGATCAAAATCTGCCTAACAGGTAGATCTCAAAATGTAAATGTAAACAGGGAATCATAACTGAGTGGGGTTGTTTCCAGTGGGGTTCTGCTGGAATCAATTCTTATTCCTGTGCTATTTGATATTTTTTATCAATGAGCTGGAAGAAAACATAAAATCATCACTGATGAAGTTTGCAGATGACACAAAATTTGGGGGTGTGGCAAATAAGGAAAAGGACAGGTCACTCTTAGTAAACTGGCCACAAGCAAACATGCGTTTTAATATGGGGAAATGTTACATCTAGGAATAAAGAATATAGACCATACGTCCAGGATGGAGGGCTCTATCCTGGGAAGCAGTGAGTCTGAAAAAGATTTGGAGATCATGGTGGATAATCAGCTGAACATGAACTCCTGGTGTGATGCTGTGGGCAAAAGAGTTCATGAGATCCAGAGATGCATGAATAGGGGAATCTCAATTAGGAGAGGTTAACTTACCAGTACATTTGGCTCTGGTGCAACCACTGCTGGAATACTGTGACCAATTCTGGTGCCCACAATTCAAGAGGGATGTTGATAAATTGGAGAGGGTTCAGAGAATAACCACAAGAATGATTAAAGGATTAGAAAATGTGCCTTATAGTGATAGGCATAGACTCAAAGAGCTCAGTCAATTTAGCTTCACAAAGAGAAGGTTAAGGGGTGGCTTGATTACAACTATGTACCTATTGGGGAACAAATATTTAGATGGGCTCTTCAGTCTGGCAGAGAAAGGTATAACATGATCCAAGGGCTGGAAGTTGAAGCTAGACAAATTCAGACTAGAAATAAAGCATAACATTTTTAATGGTGAAGGTAATTAACCATTGAAATAATTTACCAAGGGTCGTGGGGGAGTCTCCATCACTGACAATTTTTGGATCCAGGTTGGGTGTTTTTCTAAAATAAAACTTTAGGAATTATTTTTGGGACGTTCTATGGCCTGTGTTATAAGAGATATCAGATTAGCTGATCCCAATGGTCCTTCTGGCCCTGAAATCTATGAATCTGTGAAGCTCTTGGCCTCAGCGAGATCTTGTGGCAATGGGTTCCACAAACTGAATGTGAATTGTTTGAAGCTGAGTAGGAATGCCTGATCTCCCATTCCTATAGCATTCCTTATTTTATATACCTTTATCCTTTCCCTGCAAGGTCTGTAATCTTGTGTACTGTAACAAAACAATACTATTATTTAATTTTATTTATTTATTTAATACGGCAGTTGTTACTGACTGAAAAATAATCCTTGCTTTAAGCTCTAGGAATTCGGATTTTCTTGTGTTTAATTCCAAGTTTTAGATCTTCATTAGATATAAAAGTAAAACAGTGATGACCTCCCTAAACCATAAAAGGGTTATAATATTAAATTAAGGTCTTCATGAATTCCTGAGAACACAGTTTTTATGCTGAAATTAGTTGTTTAATTAATCATTTCATAGAAGATAAGAACAGAGAACATATCAATCATTATTAATTTCATTTTTCATTTATGATGCAATATGCGCAGTCAGGTCTAATATGCTGTCCTTTATTAGGGCCAGAAAATTAATATTGAAGTAAATATGTCCTAACTTTCATCTACCTCTGAAGTTAACCAAACAAAAAAATGGATATTTATTTTGAAATGTTGCTAATGTACAAAGCAGTCATCTGCATGGCTTTACTAATATAATGCACATTGTTTCTGATACAGCCTCATTCTTTCTCTCTCTCTCTTTTGTTGTTGTTGTTGATTCCTAGACTATCAGCATTTTTATTGGCTTTGGTTAAACATCCTGCTGTGTTTATTAAGATAAGCATATGAGATGGGCTATATACATTTCACAAGCCCTGATCATCAACTCTGATGTACACCTGAGTATAAAATCAATGAAGAATTCATGGGTTGTTGATGGTGGTAGAAGGCTGAGCGTGGGGGTACCAGATGGAAAAGCTAATTTCCAAGTGAAACAAAACCGGTGGCTAAAGCAATTTATTTTATGCTGTAACTTGGCCAGCAGAGCATAATCAGGTCAGCTCTTACAGAGAATCTTAGTCATGTGGATGTGTGCCAGAGGCATGGACCCACGTGCAACCTATAGGTGCAGCTATGATTGGCACACAGGCTGAATGAGAGAGTGCAAAGTACTGTATGTCTAGGTTCACTAGCCCATGTTGTGGGCCTGATCCTGCAAGCTGCTCAATTCCCATTGGCTTCACTGGGATGGACAGTGCTCTATGATCCTGAAATGGGTGCTTATTCAAACTGCACTTCTATTAGAACAATGGAAAACAGGTGAAATGCAGTGAATTTCCTTCTCTCCCCTTTCCCCCAAAAATGTGAATCCTCCATGGTTGGGATCTTAGGTCCTGACTCCCACTGGATTTCACATGGATTTGGGCTCCTTACTCCATCAGGCTCCTTTGACAATCCTAGAACTATTTGCTAGTTTTGCTGTCTAGCCCTTGTGAAATTCTTCACAAAGTTTCACTCCCAGTTGGCCTGCTGCCCTTGGGGAATCTGGGAAGTGCCTGCCCCAAGCAGCCTGCAGTTACAGTACCCACACAAGCCAGTTACTGAGTAGTATGCTACCTGTGATAGATCGCTGCCCAACGCTACCCCCTGTTGTATTTCAATGGTATACCTGGGTGTGGGAAAGCTCTCAACAACGGGTCCAGCTTTGGCCATTTGTATCTCTGTTTCCTGGCTCCTGTGTTAGCATTCAAGGCTTTGTCAATGACTTTGCCAATGACTTCACTGTAGCTACACCAGGGATGAAGGTGCCTCTGGAATTCCAGTTACCCATGGGCATCATTACTATCATACTGATTACCAACTACACAGATTTCTTCGATGGGGCGAGAGTCCCTCATAGTTTAACCTAGCTTACGCCAGAGGGGAATTGCACAAGTAAGAAGTGGACATTTTCCATATACCTCCCTGCAAGTAGAGTGCCCACAGAAGGGCAACACAGCTGAAAACACAAGCAGCACTGGCTGTGGAGTGGGGATGGAGAGGAGGAGAGGGAATGCACTGATTCAAAGCATGTCTTCTGCAGTCGGGGTCCCGTGGAGCCTAACCACATTCTAAAGCTGCCCTCACCAATGTATCCATTAAATAGAGCAATGGAAGAAGTGCAGCCCTTTGCTCTTCTACTGGTTCTGTGTGTGTGTATGTGTGTGAAAGAGAGAGAGAGAGGTTTGACTGCAGGGAGGATAAGAGACCGGCTACCACAAGTTAGGAGATCATCTTTCATTCAGGTGGGTAGAGGCCTTTGTTATTGTAGCTGGAAGACCATCGCTCCCATTCCAGTCCCATAAGTGTATGGTCTATATAGTGATTGTGTCCGTAGCATGTGAATTCATTTCACTGGTTAATACAGCCCCTCCCTGCTCCCCCCACTGCTGGCTCAGGAAGGTCCTGCACAACACAATCCAATGTCAGAACTTGAGGCTATACAGCTGAATGCAGTCAGTAGGGGAGGAGTCTCATGCCCTTGTCTCTCTTAATTATTGCTATTAGTTAACATTTATAGTGGAGTAATGCCTTAAAGCCTAAATTAGGTCAGGGTTCCAGTGTGCTAGGCGCTGTGTAATCATATAGTAAATGACAGACCCTGACCCAAAACAGTGTTGCCAACTCCAAGCATTCAAAAATTATGACTCAGGCAGCTCCCAACTGTCCCCCCAAACAAACAAACCAATCGTGAGACTGACTTAGAAGTTATAAGGTTATTTGAATAAATAATAATCAATCATCATCATTAATAATTATTATTTTAGGGTTTTTTTTCTATTTGCCTTCTGGTTTTCCCGTTTTTTTTCTGTAGCCATTAGGGCTGGAAACTTACTTTAAAAAAATTATTTAATGAAAGTTGAGATTTGTACTTAATCACATGACTCCAGAAGCTGCAGTTTTTGACAAATACCACATAGCAGGAAACTCATGATAAAACTGCAAGAGTTGGAAACAATGAGGAGTTTAAAATCTTTTTGAGAAATGCCAGATATGTTTTGCATTCAAATGCTAAAACAGTTACTGAGTCACTTTGTCTGACCTTGGGCAAATTGCTTGACTTTCTTCTTGTTCCTTAATCATCAAAGCAGTAGGTGAAAGCAGCATTATGAAAAATGTATCACGTCTCTGACATTCAAGCTCTTTTGTAGAAAAGGCACGCATTGTAGCTGCATGGGGTGCATACACATGCAGAGCAGTGTGAATGCTGCATGTAGCATGTCAAGAAAGAAGCATCAGACATGGCTATTGCATTTGCAGGGAAGATTTTGTGGAAAAGACATTTTAAGGGTGGAATATTGGAAGAGGATGATAGAAAACACTGCATATATTAGCATATCTAGAAATGAAGCTTTCAGTCTCCTGTTGTCAGTAATCTCATTCTAAAATCTTACATAGTCCAGATAATATTGCAGCCTTCAACTGAAATTCACTGGGCTCCATTCTCCCTTGCATCCAAGCTCTATGCTGCCTTGTCCTGGCCTGAGTTACAGCAATCTGGGAACTGCGCTAACATGCCACTGATGTAAAATCCTTAAGGGCCTTATGCCAGTGGAACTGAGCTCCATCACAACCCTGACACACCCCAGGCACGTCTCTGACAACCCCCCTCCTCTCCACCCTATCGAGGACAGACAGCAGGTGCAGGAATGAGGTAAGCCAGTGGACTTCTCTGTAGTCCACCTTTGGCCAGAATCCAGCTTCTTTGTGCTGGCACATTAGTATGAAGTGGCTGGAGAGGGAATTAGTGTTTGGTCCAGCATTTAAATAACAAAAAAAAAAAAAGGTTCAAACAATCCCTTGGCAAACTGAAACTTCCTGGTTATGCATAGCTGCCTACTCAGAGATATCCCCATGCACCATACTCTAGTGATTATGGAGTGTCTCTGTGCCAATCTCAGCAGAGAGGAGGCTGGCATCTGGGGAGAGGCTCTCCCCCTGCTCCCAGAGCTCCTCGCTCAAGATGAAGACCCACCCAGGTTGGGGCAGTCCCCCACAAAATGCCCATGATGGTTGAGCAGTCATTTGGTTTCCCCTGACGAATTCAGGGAGGAGAGGAGAGGCCTCTGAAGAAAGGGAATGGTCGGGGCTGGCCAACAGGTATTCCCCACCCAAAAAGCAAAACAATCAGAATCATAGAATCATAGAATCTCAGGGTTGGAAGGGACCTCAGGAGGTCATCTAGTCCAACCCCCTGCTCAAAGCAGGACCAAACCCAACTAAATCATCCCAGCCAGGGCTTTGTCAAGCCTGACCTTAAAAACCTCTAAGGAAAGAGATTCCACCACCTCCCTAGGTAACCCATTCCAGTGCTTCACCACCCTACTAGTGAAAAAGCTTTTCCTAATGTCCAACCTAAACCTCCCCCTCTGCAACTTGAGACCATTACTCCTTGTTCTGTCATCTTCTACCACTGAGAACAGTCTAGATCCATCCTCTTTGGAACCCCCTTTCGGGTAGTTGAAAGCAGCTATCAAATCCCCCCTCAGTCTTCTCTTCTGCAGGCTAAACAATCTCAGTTCCCTCAGCCTCTCCTCGTAAGTCATGTGCTCCAGCCCCCTAATCATTTTTGTTGCCCTCCGCTGGACTCTCTCCAATTTATCCACATCCTTCTTGTAGTGTGGGGCCCAAAACTGGACACAGTACTCCAAATGAGGCCTCACCAGTGCTGAGTAGAGGGGAATGATCACATCCCTCGATCTGCTGGAAATGCCCCTACTTATACAACCCAAAATGCCATTAGCCTTCTTGGTAACAAGGGCACACTGTTGACTCATATTCAGCTTTTCGTCCACTGTAACCCCTAGGTCCCTTTCTGCAGAACTGCTGCCCAGCCATTCGGTCCCTAGTCTATAGCAGTGCATGGGATTCTTCCGTCCTAAATGCAGGACTCTGCACTTGTCCTTGTTGAACCTCATCATATTTCTTTTGGCCCAATCCTCTAATTTGTCTAGGTCCCTCTGTATCCTGTCCCTACCCTCCAGCGTATCAACCACTCCTCCCAGTTTAGTGTCATCTGCAAACTTGCTAAGGGTGCAGTCCACACCATCCTCCAGATCGTTAATGAAGATATTGAACAAAACCGGCCCCAGCACCGACCCTTGGGGCACTCCACTTGATACCGGCTGCCAACTAGACATGGAATCATTGATCACTACCCGTTGAACCCGACCATCTAGCCAGTTTTCTATCCACCTTACCGTCCATTCATCCAGCCCAGACTTCTTTAACTTGCTGGCAAGAATACTGTGGGAGACTGTATCAAAAGCTTTGCTAAAGTCCAGAAATAGCACATCCACTGCTTTCCCCTCATCCACAGAGCCGGTTATCTCATCATAGAAGGCAATTAGGTTAGTCAGGCATGACTTGCCCTTGGTGAATCCATGCTGACTGTTCCTGATCACTTTCCCCTCCTTTAAGTGGTTCAGAATTGATTCCTTGAGGACCTGTTCCATGATTTTTCCAGGGACTGAGGTGAGACTGACTGGCCTGTAGTTCCCTGGATCTTCCTTCTTCCCTTTTTTAAAGATGGGCACTACATTAGCTTTTTTCCAGTCATCCGGGACCTCCCCCGATCACCATGATTTTTCAAAGATAATGGCCAATGGCTCTGCAATCTCATCGGCCAACTCCTTTAGCTCCGTCGGATGCAGCGCATCCGGCCCCATGGACTTGTGCTCGTCCAGCTTTTCTAAATAGTCCCGAACTACTTCTTTCTCCGCAGAGAGCGGGTCACCTCCTCCCCATACCGTGCTGCAGAGTGCAGCTGTCTGGGAGCTGACCTTGTCTGTGAAGACAGAGGCAAAAAAAGCATTGAGTACACTAGCTTTCTCCACATCCTCTGTCACTAGGTTCCCTCCCTCATTCAGCAAGGGGCCCACACTTTCCTTGACTTTCTTCTTGTTGCTAACATACCTGAAGAAACCCTTCTTGTTACTCCTAACATCTCCGGCTAGCTGCAACTCCAAGTGTGATTTGGCCTTCCTAATTTCACTCCTGCATGCCTGAGCAATACTTTTATACTCCTCCCTGGTTATTTGTCCAATCTTCCACTGCTTGTAAGCTGTTTTTTTGTGTTTAAGACGAGCAAGGATTTCACTGTTAAGCCAAGCTGGTCGCCTGCCATATTTACTTTTCTTCTTACACATTGGGATGGTTTGTTCCTGCAACCTCAATAAGGATTCTTTAAAATACAGCCAGCTTTCCTCGACTCCTTTCCCCATCATGTTATTCTCCCAGGGGACCTTGCCCATCAGTTCCCTGAGGGAGTTGAAGTCTGCTTTTCTGAAGTCCAGGGTCTCTGTTCTACTGCTCTCCTTTCTTCCTTGTATCAGGATCCTGAACTCGACCATCTCATGGTCACTGCCTCCCAAGTTCCCATCCACTATTGCTTCCTCTACTATTTCTTCCCTGTTTGTGAGCAGCAGGTCAAGAAGAGCTTTTCCCCTAGTTGGTTCCTCCAGCACTTGCACCAGGAAATTGTCCCCTACACTTTCCAGAAACTTCCTGGATTGTCTGTGCACTGCTGTATTGCTCTCCCAGCAGATATCGGGGTGATTAAAGTCACCCATGAGAACCAGGGCCTGTGATCTAGCAACTTCTGTTAGTTGCTGGAAGAAAGCCTCGTCCACCTCATCCCCCTGGTCTGGTGGTCTGTAGCAGACTCCCACCACGACATCACCCTTGTTGTTCATACTTCTAAACTTAATCCAGAGACACTCAGGTTTTTCTGCAGTTTCATACTGGAGCTCTGAGCAGTCATACTCCTCTCTTATGTACAATGCAACTCCCCCACCTTTTCTGCCCTGCCTGTCCTTCCTGAACAGTTTATATCCATCCATGACAGTACTCCAATCATGTGAGTTATCCCACCAAGTCTCTGTTATTCCAATTACATCATAATTCCTTGACTGTGCCAGGACTTCTATTTCTCCCTCCTTGTTCCCCAGGCTTCTTGCATTTGTGTATAGGCATGTAAGATAACTCACTGATCGTCCTGGTGTCCCAGTATGGGGCTGGAGCCCTCCCCTCTTGCACTCACCTACTTGTGCTTTCTCCCGATATCCCACTTCCCCACTTACCTCGGGGCTTTGGTCTCCTTCCCCCGGTGAACCTGGTTTAAAGCCCTCCTCACTAGGTTAGCCAGCCTGCTTGCAAAGATGCTCTTCCCTCTCTTCATGAGGTGGAGCCCGTCTCTGCCTAGCAATCCTTCTTCTTGGAAGACCATCCCATGGTCAAAGAATCCAAACCCTTCTCTCCGACACCATCTGCATAGCCATTCGTTGATTTCCACAATTTGACGGTCTCTACCCTGGCCTTTTCCTGCCACAGGGAGGATAGACGAGAACACCACTTGCGCCTCAAACTCCTTTATCCTTCTTCCCAGAGCCACGTAGTCTGCAGTGATACGCTCAAGGTCATTCTTGGCAGTATCATTGGTGCCCACGTGGAGAAGCAGGAAGGGGTAGCGATCTGAGGGCTTGATGAGTCTCGGCAGTCTCTCCGTCACATCGTGAATCCTAGCCCCTGGCAAGCAGCACACCTCTCGGTTTTCCCGGTCAGGGCGGCAGATAGATGATTCAGTCCCCCTGAGGAGAGAGTCCCCGACCACCACCACCCTTGTCATAGGTTTATTCCCCACTTTGAACTTTAGCATTCACAAGATGGGGACCTGCATGGACTCCTCTAAACTAAAATCCTAGTTTAGATCTGGTTCTTGCTGCCATCAGTCAAGTTTTAAGTGTCTGACACACTCCCTGTTCCCCCAAAACTTTCCCTGGGGAACACAGATCCCAACTTCCTTGGATCTTAACACAAAGGGAAATAATTCATTCCCCTCACCTTCTTCCCCCTCCCCTTGTCCTTGGGAGAGATACCTTGATTCAAACTCCTTGAATCAAAACAAAGAGGGATTCACTTTTCCCCCCTCCCCTTCCCTTGAAAATCCAAACAAGGGAAGAAATCAATCAAGTTCTAAAAAGAAAAGATTTTATTAAAAAGAAAGAAAGAAAGTACACTATCTCTGTAATACCAGGATGGAAAAATATCACAGGGTCTGACTTATAAACCTGGAGAGACTTCCCCTCCCTCCTCCTCAGAATAATCAAAGTAACAGCAAACAGGAATAAAGATATTCCTTCAGAAAAACACACAATTGCAAATGCAGAAATTAAATTATAAGACTAGTCCGCCTTTCTAATACTCACTAGACTGAATAGAAGAAAATACTTCAGGAAAACTTGGAGAACTTGAAGATGTGTCTGGCCTCTCTTAAAGCCAAAGAGAGAACGACAACTCAAACAAAGAACACAGACAAAGCCTTCCCTCCACAGAGATTTGAAATTATCCTGTCCCTTGATTGGTCCTCTGGTCAGGTGTTCATCAGGTTACTGAGCTTGTTAACCCTTTCAGGTAGAAGAGACCTTAACCCTGAACTGTTTATTTATGACAACCCTCCTCCTCCTCCTCTTGGGAGTGGTGGTCATGGAACCCCCATCCCTAGGACGGTGCATCTCATGCCTTCCAATCAGTGGAGTCTCCTTCTGCTCTGTTCCCTCAGATGTATCATCCACTCCACCCTCTGCACTAGTACCTGCAGAGAGAACATGAAAACGGTTGCTCACCTGGCTGGTGGGTTCTTTTAGGACCAGGTTGGTTCTATGCTAATTCCTGTGCACCAGTGCAAACATTGGTTCTCACTCAGAGAAACAAATCCTGAATTACCTGTGCTGCTTCCTGTAGCACCTGAGGTTTCCTTCCTGGTCGCTGAGTACGCCCAGTATTACTTAGCTCTTGTGTGCCAATGGTGTCCTAGCTGAGTGATTTACAGTGGATTTCAAAGGAGCTGTGAGTGAGTCACACTGCAGTGTTGTCATACCGAGGAGTGAGGGGTTTACTGGTTTGTTAAACATCCCTTCAAATCAGTCACCTTATTCATCAGCTTCCTTTGGTCAATATATTCATTACCTGCACTGTCACCTGTTTCATCAATTCATCAATTCATCAATTAGCGGTCAGCCTGCAGGGTATAGGCCCTTCAGGCTTATTAAAGAACTGGACACTAAACTGATATGAAAGCAGCTGCTTGTTTTCTGTCGCTCGTTCCTGATGGCAACTGCTTTTCTCGTCAATGCTAAATTATAACAAACATTGCCTTGATTAAAGGTCCAGATACTTGCTGCAGCTGTACTTAGAGAATGGAATCTTAACTGCACAGCCCTGTTCGAATTGAAATTCAGCACCATCAAATGGTTAAGGCCAAAAAAAATTAGCACTTCAATATATCAAGCCAGTGTATGTTTTTTCAGACCTACTGCAAGCTGTTTTGACCTGCTAGGCAGATTGGTATGGCGCATTGCTTCTTGCAGCTTTCTAAACCACTGCTCATGAGCTGAGATCACTTGGGAATGAGAAGGCAAAGTTGTGACAAATCTCAAGTCTCAGACTGTCTTAAACAGAGGTGTCTTTTAGACCACTGCTGTAGCTAAATTTATACCCTAATTTGCAGTCTGGGAGAATAAGATGCTCCTATAAAAAAGGTTTCTCCAAAATGTATTTAAAAGAAAATGGTTCTGTCCCCAGACATCCAGGGGTAGGGTCAGAATACTTCCTGCTTTGGGAATCCTGCACGGGGAAAATAGTCCCTAGGTTGACATTGCTGTTGTTGCGAGATAGAGCAGCCCTGAGGGTGCTTTAATTTGCTTTAATTAGGAGTGAACTAGCTCCTAGCTAGAATGTGAGAGGGAGCAGCAGAATGCCACCTCACCCCTGCCCCATGCCTCAAGTTTATCAAGCATAATTCTGGTGCACCTGAGGATCTGACATTTTATTTTCAAATGGAATCACATTTTCTTACTGATAAAGGGAGGCACATTCAAATGTAGATGCCTCATGAAGGTCTCCTAAATCTAAATTTAGGCACTTTGATAGAAGTGACCTGATTTTCTAAGGTGCTGAGCACTCGCAGCTCCCCTTGAGTTGATCTGGATTTGTAGGTGCTCACTTCTGAAAATGAGGCCAATTCAAATTAGACACCTAAATATGGATTTAAGAGCCTAGCTATAGGCAACCCAATTTGGAAAAAAATGGTTATAAACTTCACATTCAATTCTTCTCTCAACATAATCTCCACTTCCATTGACACTAATGTTAATGTATCAAGGCAAGAATTGACTCCCATCAAACACAAAGTCAAATGACCTGAAAACTTACCTTTCCCCCTTGCACGTATTTCTTAATTTATCATTTCTCTGCTAATCTGCAACTGAAATTGCATTATTTTTGATGAGTCTAGAAAGCGTACTATATTGAACTGGCAGAGAGATGAACTGAGTAAACTAATAGGGCATCTCCATCTCAATCATCTATGATTGTATAGTGAATATACATCTATTATTCTGATTGCTTACAAACAAAATGCCATGAATCCAACCATAAAAACGTGTATCAGTCCCTCTGGTCGTTTGCAAATAAGGGATCTGAGAATTTGATTGACTATTTGGCTCTTCTTTACAATTATCTTTATTTGTCTTTTGTATATGATACTCTACCTTTAATTTTAAGCAGCTAGTAGGTTTCTAACTGGGATGATTGCGCTCTGAATGCGAGCTGTGTGTGCCATGCTTTCATATTGTTATGAGTTGGGTGAAACCTTGTTATGGGTTGAGTTAAAACCCTATTGAGATTGGTAGGTATGAATTCACCCTTCAATTAACATAAATGTAAGTATAAGCCCTGCCTATTGGCTGAGCATTGTTTGGGGAGGGGGAGGTGTGAGAGATTACACACAAATTGCGCCCACACAAGAGCACAGTAAGATGGGGAAATATCCTGAATGAGTAGATCGAAGCACAATGGCTGGCCCTGAAGGAAAACTGGGAAAAAGTTTCTGGGTCAGGGGTGCAGGCTAAAAGGATATTGGTGCTTTGAACACAAGACCCTATGTCCTACTACCTGATTCAGAGACTCAGGGCTTTGTACATTTGTTGTACATAGACAAAACTGCATCAAAGGAAATACCAGACCATCACTTTCTATTCCCAGCTGGAACATCCCCAGGGCCCTGAATTTTGACTAGCTGTTCAGGTTGAAAAGGGGCAACAATATTACGCACAACCAGGTATGAGTATGGAGAGGGACGTTTAAAACAGGGCTCATAAACCAGCTCTTTGAAATCAATTGAGTCTCCCCACTGGTTTCAGTGGGCTTTGGAACAGGCACCAAATAAGCCAAGATCCTAAATGGAAGCCAACACATGCACTATAAACCTTCCACGCACTATTATTTATTAATTACAGAACTTAGGTTTTATTTTAATTGCATTTTTCAAAATTCCATTTGTGTATAATAATAAGAAGAATTATCAGACTGACTGCTGGAAAAGGGAGTGTTTGTTTAGTCACAGTAGGTGCAGCCTAGTTAATAGTAGGCCTAGATATCTTGCACTGCACTACCAATATGCCAGCAAGTCTGCTCTCTAGCAATGAGATGATAGAGCAGTCACTCTGCCTCGTCAGTCCTTGGCCTCTCTGCTGTGATTTCCAGCAAGGGGACCATAGGCGCCAACTCTATGGGTGCTCTGGGGCTGGAGCACCCATGGGGAAAAAATGGTGGCTGCTGAGCCCCCTATCAGCTCCCTTCTTCCTTCCCCACACCTCCAACCTGAGAGCAGGGGCGGGAAGAGGAGGTGTGAGGGTGGGGCCTTTGGGGGAAGGAGTGAATTGGGGACGGGGTCTGGGGCAGAGCCGGGGGTTGAGGACCCCCTGGCACTTTGGAAAGTTGGCACCTGTGAAGGGGACCACGCCTGGTGGCAGTGATTTTGTAATGTGTGAGTCCTGTCCATTACAGCCAGGAATGGGTCCATCAGCTCATTTCACTTAGACAATCCAATAATGCCTTCAGTGGTTCTGCTGACTTGGGTCAAATTGAAACCCACAGTCTGTGGGGGGAAAGCCCCATTTCCCACTAATTTGAGGGTGCGTGTGTGTGTTTTTCACCCTGTTTGGTGCATTTTTTTTCAGTCTTTTAAGTCCTAGTGATTTGTGTCTTCTGGATATTTTATTAATTATAAGAAACTTTGCCTGTTAATTAAGAGGTTCAGTTAGCAGAGTATACAATGCTGTGGCTAAATTAATTCATTAGCACCGTTAAAAAAAATAAAAACACCAGCAACCAAAATGTGACCCTCCTGGAGCTATAGTTGATGCTGCTGTTCCACACCAACTACCATAAAATGTAACTAATTAGGTGAAAAGGAAAGAGCACATCCATTCCATCGAAATCAGCCTGTCAGGCTAACAGGGCGGGGGGGGAAGCACAGTATCAGAGCCAAGATTAGTGTCCCAGCTCATTAAGAGAAAGGTCTGGAGAGATGGGAAGGGAGACTTCTGACAACACAGATTGGAATTCTAAGCAATTGTTACTTAATCATATTGGCATATGAGCCACTGCCTTGCACCAGCGTTCTGTAAATGCAATTTTTTTTCTAAGGCAGGCAGAAGTGAAGTGTAACCAGTAACCTGTGTTTCACTCCATCAGCTCCCTGACAGCCCTGCTTTGGGAAGTTAATCTTTTTTCATTTTGTCTGTCATCTCGTGCTTTTCGCATACTCTACAGTAAGTAGGCTTCTAATGAATCTATTTTTATTTAAGTGACTGTTGGCTGGAGCCTCATTTGAAGCCCCACAATGGAAAGTTTCTTCAGCTCTGTTTTGCCTGGTGGGGTTGTTCTGAGTGGTTGACAGCTTGGTGAATCACAGCTGCCTCCACTCAGTTATAAAGTTGAGTTTTTCTCGGTGTCAGAAATGTTTGTGTTAATATACAGACAAACTAGATTTTCATGATACTTTGCTAAAATGGACTGAGATGTCTACATGGAAACATAACAGTGTCATGGGGGACAAAAATTGCATGTGAAATCCTGGGCCATAGCACAGTGGAGCCCCATTCTTGGTTGGTGCTTAGGCACTAACCTAATAAATATGATTTATAAGCTAATAGGATCTTGGGATGCATAAAGAGGAGAATATCACATAGGAGTAGATCAGTTATTTTACCTTTGTATTTGGCACTAGTATGCCTCCTCTTGAAATACCGTATCCACTTGTGGGGCTCATAGTACAAGAAGAATGCTGATAAATTGGAGAGGGTTCAGAGAAGAGCCCTGAGACTGAATAAAGGAGTAAAAAGCCTGCCTTATAGTGATAGACTCAAACAGTTTAATCTGTTTAGTTTAACAAAGGGAATTTTACTGGGTGACTTGATTACAGTGTATAAATATATACATGTGGAACAAATATTTACCAATGGACTCTTCAGTTTAGCAGAAAAAAAGTATAACACGATCCAATGGCTGGCAGATGAAGCTAAATAAATTCAGACTGGAAACAAGGTGTAATTTTTTAACATCAAGAGTAATTAACTATTGGAACAATTTACCACGGGTCATGGTGGATTTTCCATCTAGTAATTCTCCATCACTGACAATTTTATGAATAAACTTTGGATGCTTTTCTAAAAGATATCCTCTAGGAATTAATTTGGGGGAGTTCTCTGGCCTGTGTTACATGGGAGGTCAGACTAGATGATCACAATGGTCTCTTCTGGCTTTGGAATCTATGAATCTTAGAATTAATAGTAATCATTAATAATGGGAATTTTGCCATTGACTTCATTGGAGCCAGGATTTCACCCTGAACATTCAATACTGGAGTTTAAACCAGTATTACTCTGTGAAGTTATTGAGGTAGTGAGCTTCATGTTACAACCTGAGTTCTACCGTTGCCCTTTCTGAATGATGAAGGCTAGTAAGGAAGTAATGGGTCTACTTCAGTAGAGATTTATCATTGTTCCCATACAGGGGCACAATATTCCAATGGCTGTTAAAGATGGCATCATGAGGCCCATGACCAATAAACCAACTTCTGATGCTGCCATTCTGACTAGTGACCAGTATTCTCTCTCCCAAGTTTGAGAAAGGCCATTGAGTAGGTGGCAGCATGGCAATTCTGGCAATTTTTCGATTCCTCAGGTTTCCTCAGGATTCCTCAGGGTGATTTAGTTGGGGATTGGTCCTGCTTTGAGCAGGGGGTTGGACTAGTTGACCTCCTGAGGCCCCTTCCAACCCTGATATTCTATGATTATATGATTCCATATTACCACAGGTAGCAGAGGGGGTTCTATTTTCACCCCTACTTTTCAACATTTATATGAGGTTGCTTGAAGCATTAGAGAAGGGACATGGACTGCAATGCATTTTACATGCTAATGACACTCTGCTCTACATCTGACCTTTTTGGAGGACAAATTATCTGGGATGAAATCCTTGCTCCATTGAAGACAATGGCAATAATCCCATTGATTTAAATGGTGAGGATATCAAGATGATCTTTGGGCTTACATAAGGGCTCTCTAACTGCAACTTAAGAAAAGTCAGAGATAGTGTTCATAGACTATCTACCTGCTCCTGGAGATGACAGTGCAGACTATCTTTTCCAATACAGACTTTGCAGTGTGGCAGAGAATCCTTTCTCCCTTATACTTCTCTGCACAACCCCATTTGGGCAAGAGACAATGCAGCCATAAATAAATACTGTAGATATATTTAATCTTTTTTCTCTTCATGACTTGTCCATGAACATATTGCAAAATTCACAGATTTGTTCATTATTCGAAATGATTTGCCTATATCTTCAATGAATACTCTGTGGTTTGCAGATTCCTCACAAACCTTCATAGACCAATATTTGGAATTCAGAATGTTACTGGTCCTTTGCATATCTCATATGGTTCCCTTATTAGGGGCCCAGTACAACAGTTACTGAAGTCAATGAGACTTACCGACTACAGCAAGAGAGGAATCACGTCCTAGATAACTAGTTACGTTACTAGCCAACAACAGCATGAATTATGAAAGGCCCATATGAGTGTAAAATTAGAAATTTGCAGGCTGTCCGTATTCAAATTTAAAAATTTGGCTTTTGGGTAGTAAAGGTCATCTGCAGAAGTACAGGTCATTCATAGCTCTAGTTGAAAAGAGATGAAAAATGTCCTTGCACATTTTTTACTTAAATTTTGAAAATTAGAAAAAAATGTCAGCCATTCACTAGAATTTTTTGTGAATGCAGATTGACTTGGGCAGAGTTACAATGAATTAGTTTTAAAAACTAAATGAATGTTTTGAGGTATTCACCCACCTCTAAAATTACTGCATTAAACATGCCAGTCAGGCACCCATGACATCAGTTCACAACAGAAGATAAAGATCATATATATTGGGGGAATCTACAGGCTACACTTGCTGAGATTGTGGACTTATTTTCCTATTGATGAAAATATTCTTTTCCAGTTGAAATAGCAAACTGTTCTTGTTTTTCTTTCATCATAACCCAGAACCCTGAAATTAAACACAGCAGGTTATGGCGACTTCCCAGATTGCAAAACAAATGTACACGTCAGTGCTATTATGTGTATGCTGTTATTTTTAAGACCTGCCAGACATTCTAAAAACAGCAAAGTCCAGGATCAGAGGGGTAGCCGTGTTAGTCTGGATCTGTAAAAGCAACAAAGAATCCTGTGGCACCTTATAGACTAACAGACGTTCTGCAGCATGAGCTTTCGTGGGTGAATACCCACTTCTTCAGATGCAAGTGGTGGAAATTTCCAGGGGCAGGTTTATATATGCAAGCAAGAAGCAAGCTAGAGATAACGAGGTTAGTTCAATCAGGGAGGATGAGGCCCTGTTCTAGCAGTTGAGGTGTGAAAACCAAGGGAGGAGAAACTGGTTCTGTAATTGGCAAGCCATTCACAGTCTTTGTTTAATCCTGAGCTGATGGTGTCAAATTTGCAGATGAACTGGAGCTCAGCAGTTTCTCTTTGAAGTCTGGTCCTGAAGTTTTTTTGCTGCAGGATGGCCACCTTAATATCTGCTATTGTGTGGCCAGGGAGGTTGAAGTGTTCTCCTACAGGTTTTTGTATATTGCCATTCCTAATATCTGATTTGTGTCCATTTATCCTTTTCCTTAGAGACTGTCCAGTTTGGCCGATGTACATAGCAGAGGGGCATTGCTGGCATATGATGGCATATATTACATTGGTGGACGTGCAGGTGAATGAACCGGTGATGGTGTGGCTGATCTGGTTAGGTCCTGTGATGGTGTTACTGGTGTAGATATGTGGGCAGAGTTGGCATCGAGGTTTGTTGCATGGGTTGGTTCCTGAGCTTGAGTTACTATGGTGCGCTGTGCAGTTACTGGTGAGAATATGCTTCAGGTTGGCAGGTTGTCTGTGGGCGAGGACTGGCCTGCCACCCAAGGCCTGTGAAAGTGTGGGATCATTCTCCAGGATGGGTTGTAGATCCCTGATGATGCGCTGGAGGGGTTTTAGCTGGGGACTGTATGTGATGGCCAGTGGAGTCCTGTTGGTTTCTTTCTTGGGTTTGTCTTGCAGTAGGAGGCTTCTGGGTACACGTCTGGCTCTGTTGATCTGTCTCCTTATTTCCTCGTGCGGGTACTGTAGTTTTGAGAATGCTTGGTGGAGATTTTGTAGGTGTTGGTCTCTGTCTGTGGGGTTAGAGCAGATGCGGTTGTACCTCAGTGCTTGGCTGTAGACAATGGATCTTGTGGTGTGCCCGGGATGGAAGCTGGAGGCATGAAGGTAGGCATAGCGGTCGGTAGGTTTTCGGTATAGGGTGGTGTTAATGTGTCCATCAATTATTTGCACCGTAGTGCACCGTAGTGTCTAGGAAGTGGACCTCCCGTGTAGGGAGTCCAGGGTAACTGATTGCTTTTCATTGTTTAAGTAGTCATAAAATTTTCAATTGACAATTATGTGTCATGGCGCTCTTGTTAATATTTATGATCAGGATCAATATGGTGGGTGAGATTTTCAAAACCACTCTGCATCGGCTTTACTCTGCTTCCATTGAAACCAATGGTAAAACCCCCATCAACCTCAGTGGAAGCAGTTAGTGTGGAGTGCTTTTGAAAATCTCACACTGGCTGCTTGTTGTCATGCTACCGTGCACTGGGATCTTCTTGAGATCTTCTTAAAAACTAAACAGAGAGTGACTTTCAAGGAATTCATTTTGTGTGTGCTGGTATTTATTTGACGTGGTATTATTTTCTTTTTAGTCCGTATTGAGTCAATGAACCAGGTTGGTGCAAGGCAACCATGTGAAAGAGGCTAAATAGGAACACCTGATTTAATTTTTCTGTACAATTCATTATTTTGTATATATCCATCATCTCTTTTTCTATCAGGTCTTGTCTTAAAAAATAAACAGTTCCCATAGCCCCAAGACATATCAGATGTGGTGCACACAGATACTAGTAGTCTCAAACTTGCAAACTCTTACACGCATGATTAATTTCACATGTGTCAGTAGCTCCGTCCAAGTCAATTGTGTTTTCAAATGTCCAGAAAAATAGGCCTTTTGTATCTGTAATATTTTTCTGATTAGTTGACAAGACGTGCTTGAAGTCAATGGAGTTGTGTGTGTGTGTATGCTTGAAATGAATGGATTTACATCTTCTCTGTGTGTGTAAACTCAAGGATGTGAGTGTTTGTAGGCTTGGGGCCTTTAAGTGGAAAGAGCTCCAATTTCTTGTCCTTGGAAAACATTTTAGATTTCTGTAATTTCCAAACAGCCCAACAAAGGGCCAAACTTAAATTTCCACCCATATCTCAGTGGGAGACAGCCTTCAAGCCTGGAAATGAATTCTCATCTCTATATATAATAGTTTCTTTCTAGAATTTCATATAAAGAAATGAAAAGAAATGGCAAGATATACCCCCTACCTAAACTGACATGTATACAAGTGGCCAGCAGGCAAGCCATCAGTCTATTGCTGACCACTTTTCTGTCCAACTTCTAACAATGTCTGCAACCTCAACTGTGTTTTTAGAGCTTTTTACGCCCCCACCTCCTAGATCAGTTGTTACGCTTATGATTTTTTTAAAAAGTACAAATGAGAGTACAGCAGGAGAGCGACAATCTTTTGGGATTATATTTGGGGTACATAGGTCATATGTCTATCTCCATAAAGAATGAGGTGTCACATTTTCACTGCCTTTTCCTGGGTGTATATCAGTCAAGGATATAGCAGTAAAACATTCAGTCATGAAGTATACTAGAGCGGCACAGACTGCTGTCAAGGCAAAATTGTAATTAAGAACCACCTGAAGGATATATGATTACTGTCACAAGAGAAAGCTTTTACTTGACTATTATAGCACTTCTTGCCAACCAATTAAAAAGAAAATGCCCTATTGTGATATGAAGGACCTATTTAGCTGGACATTTTTTAAAAAATGGATTCCTGCTGACCCTTTGTATCAGAAGGTCAAATCCAGATCCATTGTTAAAGCTGTTTAAAAACTCATTATTTCCAGCTCTGTGCTGAGGGAAGAAACATGAAGTTTTAATAATAATAATCAGAATTGTTTATCAGAACCACTAAGCAGAAAGGACACAGATAATTGTTTGAGCAAAGAGAATAATAATTAATGCTAAGCACAGGTATTGCTTCATTCACTGACAAAATGCAGACACTTATGGGGAACATAAGGAATGCTTCGAACCAGAAAATGAAGAGGAAGATCAGATCGAATAACTGAGAGAAGAGTTAATTACAAAAGTTGGAAATTTAACAGGACAATGGGGTTAGCACACCTACCCTAATAAAATGAGAAAGAATCCTAATAATAGGTTTCTCTTATATAATGTTTTTCATCAGTACATCTCAGGGCATTTTACAAAGAGAGTTAAGTATCATTATGCCCATTTTACAAATGGGGAAAATGAGGCATAGAGAGGCTAGTGGCAGAGGCATGACTAGAAGCCAGGTTTCCTGAGTCCAGTTCAGTGCTCTGTCCTCCAGCTCACACTGCCTGAAAGAAAGAAAGAATATACATAGTTCGTCTTCGAGTGTTTCAAAGCATAAGCCAACTTCTAACTGCCAAAATGAATGACACCACAAAATAATATTACTTTCCACATCTCTAGCAACTTTCAAGCATTAAAGCATATTAAGAACTCAACATGCTTTACAAACATTCATTAAATGATCCTTAAATACAACTATGAGGTACCAGTAGACCTATATGTTTTCCAATACAAAAACTTATTTTTGGAGGAACAAAATATGCTATAAACGTTCACTGCAGAGCAAAAGTTCTCACACACGGTTTTGGCAACAGCCAACATATTTTTTAACCAAGTTAACAAATTGTTACTTTTGCATGTCTGTGCATTTAGCAAATATGCTTTTTACATTTTTTACACATGTACGGCCCATACCCCGGTTGGGGTGACGGGCATGAATGAATGAATGAATGAATAACTCAACAACATTTTTGTTTTGAATCTGGCAAATGCCCAGATTGAATTCAGGGCATTTTCAAATTTGGAGAAATTACTAAACAACACTGAACTTCAAGCAGGGTGTATTCAGCAAATGTAGCTTCCCCTTGAGTTTTTTATTCCATATGATTACATTCCGCATACAGAAATTGCACCTTGTGAATACAGCAAACAGTGTGTTTTCACAAACCAGCGGCAATCAACTCAAATGATGTAAATTCACCCTTTGACATAATTACTATAAATATGACAGAAAAAAAGATCTTTCCAGGATGCATTAATGTAATGACTGCCTAGTGAGATACAAGTTCCTTATTCCTATGGAAGTCTACAGGAAAGCAACACTCAGTACAGGTTTCTGGACTTATTTCTTGCCACTCACTGGCATATTTTTTTTAAATGCCAAAGGAAAGATTCCTGATCTGAGATCCTCCATTGTACCTCTCTGACTCAGACTTGATTGTAAGAGATAATCAAGAGATTAGAAACTGCAGGCCACACCCTCAGATGGTGAAAACAAGAATAGCTCCATTGGAGTCAATTTACACCAACTAGGGGAAATCGATCTAAGTTATGCAACTTCAGCTATGTGACTGCTTATGCTCCCCCCCGTCGACTCCACCTGCGCTTCTCACTCTGGTGAATACCGGAGTCGACGGGAGAGCGTTCGGCAGTCGATTTATTGCATCTTCACTAGACGTGATAAATTGATCCCTGCTGGATGGATCGTTCCGGAGGTAAGTATAGTCATGCCATAGGATATATTAAAAAAAACCCTACCTGGCTTCCCCTGCACTGAAGCAACAAACCAGTCACTCCCACAAAGACCACCCAGAAAGAAAACAAAGATTGTACTAGATATTGTGCATTTGCAATGGGTTCAGACTACAGCATAGCAGTTTTAGATTGAATCTCAGAAAAAAACTTCCCAACTGTAAGAGAACAATAGGACAGCGTGGAACAAACTGCCTAGGAAAGTCATGGAAGCTCCTTCACTGGAGGTTTTCAAAAGGAGGCTGGACAGCCATCCGTCTTGGATGGTTTAGCCACAACAAATCCTACATCTTAGCAGGGGGTCAGATGAAATGACCTTTGTGGTCTCGTCTAACCGTAGGACTCTATGATTCTGTGATTTCAGGTGTGACAGATATGGTTGTCTTGGTGCTCACAGACACTAAATGTTGATATTGCTTTCCAGCCTTTCCATGCCCCCAATTAAGAGAAGGATTTGTTCACAGTGTTCTTCTTATGGACATTTGGCACACTGGAATTCAGCAATGAAATAGGGGGAGGGGCACATTATTGAGGCTCATAGGTATGGAAATCAAATGTGTCTTTACCTCAGGTTCTGATGTGGCCCCTGTTATTATAGTTTCTGAGTGCTTCACAGTGTTTAATGTATTGATCCCTACAACAACCCTGTAAAGTAGGGAAGTGCTATTGTCCCCGTTATACAGATAGGGAACTCATAGACACGTAGATTTAGGGCCAGAGGGGACCATTGTGATTATCTAATCCAGTGGTTTTCAACCTTTTTTCATTTGCGGACCCCTAAAAAAATTGAATGGAGGGGCAGACCCCTGTGGAAAGCAAGCCTAAGGGGGAAAAAACAGTTCAAGAGAGTTGGCACTTTTTCAGAGACATTATTAAGGGCACAAGAACAAACTATCCCACTCTGTGGGACAGATAGTAAGCATGGCTAAAGACCACCCGGGATATTTTTGTTTATCCTGCCATTTAGTTTCAACTGAATTAACTCATGATCAATCGAACCATAGTTGTCCTCCACAACCAGTTCTTCTCTGAGGTCACTGCTACTTATTATTTACTTAAGTCTACAACGTTGTCACCTCTTGTTGGTTTGGTGGCTTTTTGGTGAAGAAATCTGTCAGGTATCACATCCAGGAATATCTGGGCCCTACCATTATTAGTAGCACTTGTCCTCCAATCTATATCTGGGAAACTAAAATCACCCATAATCACACAATTCCCAGTAGTATTTATTTCATTAAAAATATTTAAAAGCTCTTTGTCCGTACCTGAAGCACAGAGGGACTAAGTGACTTTCCCAAGATCACATAGGAAGTCTGTGGCACAGCCTGGAATTGAATTTTAGTTTCCTAATCCTTGGCTATGAGTCTATGACCATAACCACTGGATCATTCATCTTCTGTGTGAATACTGAGCTGAAGTTGCAAGAGGAGAAACATGAGTAGTAAAAATGGACTTTAACCGAAACCCAGGATCTGGACATCCCTGAAATTTTGGAGAGTTTTGACCTGTGTCCACACTTACTGGATGTCTTCTAGCTATATGAGGGATTGAAGCAAACCCCTAGATCAAGACACGCTCTATCTTTAGGAAACTTTGCTTCTGAATCCAAATCCAAATGGTCCCCTATTTAATAAGTAGTAGTAGGCCACGGTTAGTGAATATTAAAAGAATTATCAGGTGGAAAAATGAAGCAGCCTGATAACTGAACATGAGTAAACATTTATTTGTTAAAAATTTGTATTAGAGTAGGTTGGAAATTTTCTGATGGAACATTTTTCTGGCAGAAAATAGCCATTAATTGAAATCTAACTGTTTTGTGGGAATATGGTGATTTCAACAAAATTCTAACAGTTACCTTCCTGTTTTCCTGCCAGCAAACTCACCTGGCTCCTCAGAAGACTTCTTAGTGGGCTCCCCAGTAGCCCAGACTTTCAAGCTCCCAACTCCTTGCCAATTTGGGCTCCAGAGCAGCCTACCTGGTGGATTGATGAGGAGCTGGAAACCTGAAAGCTCTGGAAGTCCTTAGACAGTGGTGCCTTAACTTTTCCTGTCACGTCCCCCCTTACCAGTAATGGAATCTGTCCGTACAGTTAGCACAGCAGGGGAGTTTGGGCTGACGGCAGAGCTGGGGTCAGAACTGGGGATGGGAGGGGAGCTGGGGCTAGCAGCAGAGCTGGCCTGGGGGTGGAGAGGGGGAGGAGAGGAGAGGAGCTGTGGCTACGGCTGGGGGCGGAGCATGGGGTGGAATGGAGCTGTGGCTGGGGGCAGAGCTGGGCTGGGGGTGGAGGGTGGAGTCTCTATAAAATCGGGACATCTGGTCCTACTTGGAGTGGAGCTGTGGCTGTGGCCAGAGTTGAGCTGGAGGCAGAATAGAGCTGAGGTTGGGGGCAGAGAGAGGCTGCTTGGCACTCCTTTCCCACCACCCTGTGGAGGCTGGCCTGGTCCCCGCCATCCTCCCCACAAACATTCCTCGATTCCTCCCCAGGGATACACCCCACAGTTTGGGACCACTGCCCTAAGGCTTTCCGGCTTCCCCGTTCCTTGGCAGACGGAGGCTTCCTGACTCCCTTGATCCAGGCCAGCCTCCCCAGCAGTCTGTCTCAGAGTCTCATCTTCCAGGCTTCCCAAGCTGCCCATTTCCCCACCTGTTTGGCTGCCAGGGCTCTAGGCAACTTGGAGAACCTCAGAACTGTTTCCAAAAGGTTTAAATGAAATATTTCAGCTTTTTCTAAATGACACTTCCAAGTGTCCCTTCTGTGGGAAATATCCAGAGTTCATTCTTTGTTCCATGTCAAAATGCATTTTTTTTTATTTCAGAATTTCCTGCACACAGGAATTCCAGGTTCCGTCCAACCCTAATCTGTCTGGGAATTGGTGGGTTGGACTAGATGACCTCCTGAGGTCCTTTCCAACCCTTACAGTCTATGATTCTATGTATCCATATTTACCAAGAGCATAACTCCGTGCTCCTTTTACGTACTGGAGCAAGCTTGAGTGAATGTAGATACATCTCTAGATCCATGGTAGGGAATCTACTCTTTCAGCTTCTTCATAAGCTCTGAGTTGGCTTGAGTTAGTCTTGTCTGAAACAGTTTTCAAGAGAGTCTTGTATGGTTGTAAAATAACTCATGTCCACTCCTCATCACAACTCCAAGGGCTGGCTGCCATGGGAGGTGGAGGCCTGGGGCTATTCCCATGGCGATAGACACCTCCTGGCCTCCACAAATGCCAAATTAGCAGATAGGTCTTTGCACAAAGAACAATGAATGAAGTTCAGCATTGGCTGCAGGCTGGTGCTGTGCCTGCTGCCTCTAACCCGCTCATAGATGCCAGCATAATCACCTAGGCTTGTAACCTGTAGCGCTCTGCTGTTTACAGAGGGATTGGAGCATTAACCAGTGTTTACACACTGTAGCAATTAAAGCGGATAATGATTAGTAAAAATTAAAAAAAAATGGGGGAAGGGATAGCTCAGTGGTTCCAACCCTGATATTCTATGAACTCCTTGGTCAGAACTCTGAAGAATGCCTGGAAGGTTATATAGACCTCAGTTTGTATTATGACTCTCTGTTCAATCAAAAATGTCAACATTCTCAGAGTTGACATTTCCCATGCCAAAAACTTTATGAAATGTTTTGTCTTGCAGAAATTTTACATTTGTTACAATTCAGAATTGAAAGTAATTTGGATATGTTGAAATGTCCCACAAAAGGAAAATTTAATTTTTTTGACCTCACTCCAGTACTTTCCATTAAGGTCCTTCAACTTTGGAGGTTACTAGACCCCTATTGGCCTGATACAGCTGGTAAGTGTTGGCTTTCCAGGGCACCATTGCAAGGCCGATTTATTTTCTCAGGCTTCCCCTGAAGGGGAAGATTGCACAGGGTGACTGTGTTGAGGGGGAGATAATGGTTTGGCATTTGAAAAGACTCATTAATTATTATTTGTATCACAGTATTCTCTAGAGCTCTCCATTAGGACTGTAGTGTTAGGTGCGGTGCAAACATTAGGAGGACATGGACCATGCCCCAAAGATACTATAATCTAAGGCAGGGGTAGGCAACCTATGGCACGGGTGCCAAAGGCGACACTCAAGCTGATTTTCAGTGGCACTCACACTGCCCAGGTCCTGGCCACCAGTCCAGGGGGCTCTGCATTTTAATTTAATTTTAAATGAAGCTTCTTAAACATTTTAAAAGCCTTATTTACTTTACATATAACAATAGTTTAGTTATATATTATAGACATATAGAAAGAGACCTTCTAAAAACGTTAAAATGTATTACTGGCACGCAAAACCTTAAATTCGAGTGAATAAATGAAGACTCGGCACACCGCTTCTGAAAGGTTGCCAACCCCTGGTCTAAGGTCCTGATCCTAACATTTGATTCAAACAGGTGGACCACTGAGCCCATGAGAAGCTTATGGACTTTAATGGGCCTCCATGTGGGTGCAGGTCCCCTCACAGGGATCTGATCGCAGGATCAAGGGCTAAGACAGCATTCAGTATCTCCAAGGTGAAGAAAGAGTAATATGGATAATGTGGCCATTGGCAGACCATGAACATTTCAATTTAATTCTAAACTGACTTGTGTCTCAAGGTTTAGAGAGGCACATTCTCACAATCCCACAGCTGGATCTGCAGGTCTCCATACAGAGTTTCCCTGAAATCAAAGAGGCTTCATGTGGGTGCAATCTGATAGCAACACTGTGGCTTTAGTTTGTAAGCTCCCTAGGGCAGGGACTGGGTATGTTTTTGAACAGTGCCTGGCATTTTGGAGTCCAATGCTGACTGTGGTCACTGGGAACTATATTTATATGAAGGGGCTAGACCCACAGCTGGTGTAAATCAGCACCTCTCCAATAAACTTTATAGCAGTGAATAGCATTGTAGTCAGTGGAGCAATGCTGATCTACACCAATGAAGAATTTGGCCCTAATTTTTAAAAACAAACAGCATGCTGTTTTTCATTTAAACAAATGCATCACCATATCTAGCTGGCTCTCAGAACAGCCCTATGTGGTAAGGAGGTAAATATTATTACTCCACGTTTGCAAAGGGGAGAAACTGAGGCAGAGTGAAACTCTCTCCCAAGGCCGGAGTGGGAGGCTCTGTCAGGGAGTTCCTGATTTTCCAGATTTGCACAGACCAATAGACTGAACTTCTTAATGGCTACAATTATTGCAACCCTTTGTGTCAGTCAGAGCGTAGGAGAGTGTGGTGCTAGTCTGAGCCAGAGCACGCCAGTAAACGAATGGGAAAGACTCCCAGTAACTTCAGTATGCTTTGGATTGGAGCATGTAAATGTTAGTGCACACGTGCTGTTGGCTCTAACGTGCCACGCAGATTATTACTAACAAAACTCTCAGCTTTGTTGTCGTCACACACGCTGTTTTACTTCCCCTTGCCCAACATGTCACCCGTGATTCAGAATAGATTTTGGATCTAAGCGTTTAGTTCTAAATAAACTCTATTAATAGCAAGTGCAACACTAACTACAACCACTTTCAACATGAAATATGTACTTGGCCTTTTTCTAGTAGAAATCTCTAATGATACGGCCTCCCACTTACTCCTTTCATGTCTCCTTCTTCTTTCCAGTGAGAGAGAGTAGCAATGGTTTTATGCCACTAGTTCATGTTTAGCTCTAGCACATAATTCCCACCCAAGAGCAACTCTCTGTGAGCTACAGTGCCTGGTGAAGTGAATTCTGTTTGTTTTTTGATTCTAAGGAGCTCTTCTGATAATAACTTCGCACTAGTTGCAAACAATTCTGACGACCAGCATTGTTGCCTGACTTGGGAACACACAATTCTATTCGAGAATATTTTAGGTGCTTATATGGACCCAATTACCATTCAGTAGCCTTCAGAGGCAGCGAAAGTACTATTATCTCCATTTTACAGATTGGAAACTGAGACACAGTGACTAAAAGTTTTGACTAGCATAACACAGGATGTCTGTAGCAGATCAGGGAATTGAACTCACATTTCTCAAGTCCTAGACTGGTGCCCTAGTCAACAGACTACCCCTACTCTCTAGCTATGAAAAGAGAAACACCGGAAGATGTAGCTAAATGCAGTGCTGTCTATGTCTTCCATAAACAGCAGGACTGTGTTCTTTCCCAGGGAGACAAAAAGTAGGGAAAGTGTGCATCTGGTCAGTACAATACTAGGAGCTGTGCGGGGATGGAGAATGCCCGGTGCAGACAGAATCTTCTGAGAATTTTCTGCCAGACTCTAACAACTCTTTACTGAGTGTCTGTGAACTCTGGTTTTTCTTCCCCAGAGGCTTATAATTTAGCTAAATTTGCATGAATTTTCACAGGGATATTAAATCACATCCATGGCACCAGGGTAACACCCCCACCCTGCAAAATTTCAAGTACTTGCTCTAAAGTATGGGGACATCAGGGCATTTCAGTGAAACTGTTGTAAGAATTTTTTACCATAGGCTAAACAACATATTTTCCCCAAACCTGGTTCTTGAAAACAGCTGAATTATTGTAGCTGAAACCTCCCCAAAACATTCAGCCTGAAGCAGACACTCAGCATGGAAAATTTCAGCCTGAACGGTTTAGGTTTGGCAAACCTTTAAGCAACTTAGCGGGGGTTTTATAAAGGAAAATGTTGGGCAACCCTAAGGGTAGATGTTGCTACTTGCACAGTCTATAATAAGTAACAGTAAAAATAGATGTGCAAATAATGCTGAAGTGAATTTGTTTAGAAGTTTGAAAGAATATTTGCAATATCTGCCTAGCTTTAGTGATTAGTCCTGTTTTTTTTCACTGAAATGTATGTAATTGTAACTCATTGACTGTACTTATGTAATGCTTGCACCAAGTTACAAAAGCGAACGCCCAATATATTTAAACTTATGTCTTGATTTTCGAGTCCTGCTGTGCTTGATGCAGGACCATAGAGAGGGGCACAAAGGTAGCTTTATGACACCTTCCCATCTCCCTCCCCCCAGTATTAAGGCTTGTGCAAGGTAGAGCAGCCTGAAAGCTGCTGTAACTTCACACCTAGCTGCCTGTGGGCTCCTGGAGCCATTCTGCAGCTGGAGATTGCAAGGTTAAGGATGCTCCAGCTACACCACTTTTTCCTTGAATGCAACTTTCTGACAGTGCCCTGGAGGGGGCTCCACACACCCACTCATTCAGCCTGTACGCTACTGAAGCTGTTCAAAGCAGCTGGAGCAGACCCAAGAATGATAAATTCTCGGCATAAATAATGTAAATGCCAATAAATGACATGGTAGAGTTAATGCCAAATTATTTGCTGAACATCTTAAAGTATCTTCTTAGAGGTAGCTAAGTAACATTTGTGCTCCACATAGCTTTTCATAAAGGAGCTGATAGACATTGCTGAGCATGAGAGTCAAAGCCATTCCCTTCCATTACACAGCACTTGCTTTTATTCTTCATCCCACACAAATTGAAGAAACAATGTTATGGGCCATGGGCCAGTCTCCCAAGGGGAAGTGTTGGAAACCCGATCACACGAGTTATTTAAAACTGGACGGGACAAAGCACTGTGTCGTGTGTTAACAATCCTGCAGTGGCCCCTAGGGGATGATTGACTAGCTCCAACAAATAGGCCTTTTCAGGTTCTGATTTCTCTGATTCTGTGATCTTGCAAAAGGCAATAGTCTTGGTGAGGGAAACATTCCTCTCCTGGGGTCGGTAACTTTAACATGTGTTAGGCCCATCACTAACTCCACACCATAGGTCTGCGTGATCAAGGCCTGGCTACCAAAAAGCAGCACAGTGTATGGCAATGTATTGCATGTCAGATTGACTCTATGATGATAGATGTATAGCACAATTTTGGGAGTGAGCCACATGAGCAAACATTCCTTCAAGGGGAGCCTATGCTGTTCAGAGATGCAGAACCTTACTAGAAATGTTATACCGGCTGTTTAATTCAGTAGAAAAGGGGATGCTTTGCATTAGCTGTTTGATACTCCCTGGGAGGCAGGCGAATTTCTGACAAGGGAGGGCAGGGAAGACATCCAGATGAGCTCCTCATCCCATCAAACAGCCTTGTGTAGATTCAGATCTGTCACCCATTCAAGAGCTCAGAAGTCACTGTATGCCTACAACTGCTCCAACCAGCACACACACAGGCAGGTGCAGCAAGAGAACACAATGGGGCAGTCTATTGCATGGGGGACTTTTGCCCCCATCCTGTCCCATTGCTGGTGCGGTGTGGGGGGGTGATCTTTGACTTTGTTGTGCCTGTCCTTTCTCTTTGGTTGGGAGTTCTTGTTCGGAGACAAACATCTCTGTAGGCCCTATAGCCCACATTTTATCGGAGACAGAGCCTACTCCATGCTGCATGCTGGTCAGTCAATGTCAACAAGGCTCTACCTCTTTCCCTTTAATATAGAGTGGCTGTGAACTTTGGGCCACTGACATTAGCAGTGTCAAGATTTGGCACAAAAGAAACAAGGAACTATTGATCTTGGATCTGTGTAGACGTACGTGGCTAGGTTGTCACACATTCTCAATCGTTTTCCCCAGTTCAAAAATTCAGCTGTATCACATCTTAAGAAGCAAAGAAAAAACAAAAACCCGCAATGTGACTCACATTGCTAGTTATGGTTTTGATCACTTGGTCTGTCCAATAGCATGTAATAGCCTAAGTTAAAAACAGCCCCATGTTTCTTTTAATCGATACAGTGATTTAAACTGATGCTGCTCTCAACTTCCCAAGCTTAGAGAATCGGAAAAAGGCCTAGAGCCATTGTTGGTTGAGACGCATTAATAATTTTGTAAAGAAGTATAAAAGGGATTCAAAGTGAAGCGAGAGAATTAATTCACAAATGATGGTTAATGCACGGCAAGATTAGGAGATGTTCAAATAGAATAAAAAAGCAGTAAATACCGCATGCTGAGCCACCTCATAATAAAGAATTGACACACTAAACAGAGACTGGTTCGGTGGGGAAAAAAATACATCCTTGCCACTTGTCACATAGTATTCCCAGATGAAGTACATAAATAAACATGCCACTCACACACGGCACTTCTTCCTACGAAGCTGTCAATGAAGTGAGGTATAAGAATAAAATTGGAGGCCTGGGTGGCAGAGGAAAAATCTGGGTTGTGTTCTGCTTCTTTTGGTAGAGAAAGAAGGAAAAGGAAGTATTAGGCCACACAGAGCTATTATTACTTCTATAGCTCCACAGGGCCTTGATTCACCACTCCATCCTCGCATAGCATGGAGAGAGGAGACCAAAGAGAGCTGGTTCCCAGGAGAAGGAAGCTTGGTTCTCAGGGAGGTTATGTCAGGAATCAAGGCTTGCAGCAGAACTAGTGTTCATGCAGCCTCATCAGTGCAGCTGGCCTGCCTGATGCGCCACCCCCCGCGATTGGCTGGAGGGGTCAGCAGGCCGGCTCTCGAGGCAGCAGCAGCTCACTGGCTGCTCAGTGCTCATGCCCATCACTGTGACTTCTCCTGTGTTACCTTGTTCATATTGCTTCTGCCTTGCACCCATCCTTGCTTTTGTCCTGCCCTGGTCTAGAAACCCTCATGGCCTGCTACTCTGCTTGTTCCAGCTCCTGACCTCCAGCTTGATCCTTGGCTCTGTTATCCATTTCTTTCCCACTGGTTAGACCCCTGACTCCAGCTTCTGACTACCAACTCTGTCCTCGGTTCCCCATGCCTGCTCTAACCACTAAGCATGACACCTGTTCTGACCACTAGGCTAGCCTTCCTTCATTCCGTTCACCTGACACCTTAAGCCAGTGGAAGATCAACCAAAAATAAGCTTTGCTATAGCACTCTTCTTCCCCTGGCCTCCTCCTGCCCATGCCTACCACACACCACCTCTTTCACCTTATGCCAGGGATAGGGTGTGTATGGGACAGCTTTCCTCCAACAGACTTCCCAGTCACAGAGTGCAAAGTGTTGTAGCAGGAACTGAAAAATGAGAAGATGTGAATTAAAAGTTGTTCCTCTGCTGCTCATTCTGTTGATGTGGATTGATCTTTGAATAGGACTCTCAGGCTCTGTTTTTTTGGGTTTGGTTTTGTTGGTTTGGTTTGGTTTTTTTTCAATGGGAAAAAATAATAAGTGAGTCCTATAGTAAATACTTTTAGAATGGGGATAAATACCTTTTAAAGGCAAAATTCTTCTATCTGGGGTGAGATCCTCATCCCTCTTGGTTCCATTACCGGTTATAAAGGGGCTCTAAAACCCCCAGATCTGGCTGAGGAAGAGTCTCTGGTGATGAAAGTGAGACAGACTGCCTTCCAAGGGCCCCCTAGTAAGCCCTGTCATAGCAGGCATGCAGGGGACCACATGCGTGCAGGGCTCTGGAGATTCTGGACAGTATTGTTGCCCATAGAGCAGTCCAGGGAGCCTGCTATTAAACATCCTTTCCGGGTTGCCTTAGTTATGTTGTGGGTTGGTCTGGACTCCAAAATAGCCCAGGATCAGGAAAGCGCAAAGATTACTTAAAGCTACATTAGCCCCATCTTCCCCCAGGTTGTGAGTTCTTTGCTGCATCTCTTAGGGTACGTCTACACTGCGAGCTGAAAGTGTAAATTCCAGCTCGATGAGACTTACCTGTGCTAACTCTGATCTAGCTAATGCACTAAAATATATATGTATATATACCCGCCCCCCAGCACATACAAAGCCAAGATGCTAGGTACATACCCAGGGTGACAAGCCCACCACAGCTACACTCTGTTTTTAGCATGCTAGCTCAATCAGAGCAAGCATAGGTATGTTATCTTGAGCTGGAATTGACACATCCAGCACAGATTGTAGACATACTTTGAGAGGCACAGCACAGAATTTTCACCCCGATCCACATGGAGAGTGCTGTATGTTCTGCTCTCTCCATTCTGAGGAATGGAATTTCCACTGTGGTGTAGATCTCTACAAATTGATTTCATGTGTGGCATTTGCATTGCACTTCTGCTCTCTTCTCTGTGGTATGGACTCCCTGACATCATCCATTCATAGTTTCATGTGCACATGCATCAATGTGTTGAGGTAATGCAGAATATTCAGGTGAAATCTGAAGTGCTATGAAAGTGCTGAATATAAAACAAATGCAGAATATCAAATAAAGAACTGTAGTTAGTCTCTTATACAACACTCATCACCATGCTATCTGGGTCCAGATTCAGCAGTCCATCCTTATTCAGAAACTCACTTCAGCACTTGCTTAATTCTACACATGTGTTTTACATGCCTGGAGTTAAGCACATGCTTACGTTTTTGCTAAATACAGATGGGCTTCATCATGTGTTTAAACATGTTGCTGAATTCTGGCCTGAACATCTACTATTTAGAAGAGGTTTGCAAGGCAAGGAAAATGAAGCAAGATGTTGGGTTGCTTGTTTGTTTTATTTTAACTATTATTATTTGGTTTTGAACAGAGAATAAAACATGTTGGAGTCAAATATTTTCTTCCCTTGATTATGGAAAGGTCAACAGATCTGCACAGATTATGTTAACTCATTAATTTACAGAAAATAAAAAGGAAATTCAAATAACAAAGGCTAGTTTGTTCCCCCCGGCAAGGATGTGATTAACAAGAAAGCTTATTGCTATTATGCCTTAAACTGCTTTCAGAACCATAATATAGCTTAACAAATAGATTTACAACAGTGACACGCGCTAATGGTGGCATTATCGCCTAAAAATGTGGCACTCCTATTAACACGTCTTGGTTTAGGTTCCCTAATGAGCATTCAATTTGATTTTAAGAGACATTGAAAAGAAAATTATTGCATATTAAATAGCTACTACATGTTTATTTAGCACATTTATTGAATATTAACATGGCCATTTTCATCTGCATAGACTCTATGGACCAGATTCCACTCGTGTAAATTTAAACGAGTGGAAAATCTGGCTTTTCATCTTCAGTAATCCATTAGCATTTAGATAAATACAGAGATAAGTCAACTTTTATCAAAACTGTCGAAATACTTGAAATCGAGGAGACTAGAATATTAATTAATACAATACAGGTTAGAGACCAAATTCTGCCCTTAGGTAAGTCAATAGGTTTGCTATTGGGTAAACAAGAGCCAGAATAGGTTCTTTCTCATTAGAACCAGATTTTCAGATATCTCTCTACCTTCCTAATGTGTGCTCATCACCATACTATCTGGACTTCTATGTGGGCTCTCAGACATTATGGTATGTAGACTGCCTAATGTGTGCCCAGTTTTACAATCAAATTAAAGTTTGAAGAACTCAGTGCCCTGATCTGGCCTTTTCAAGTAGAGGCCCTTGCATAAGAGGGATGGGTGAAAGAAATTGTAGTGACATCACATAGCACCAAGAGGAAAAAGTAAAGTACCGAAACCACATATGTGTTGGAGGAATAGAGAAAGGGGATTTCTGGGAGCCAAGACATTTGTTATACCCTGAAAATATGCTTGTAAAGAATGTGCATGTGCAAAACATCCTTTTGCATGCTCACAAACAAACAAGTCAGATGCAGGTATTCAGCTTGCATGTTTTGCATGTGCAATTGTATTTGCTCATGTATTCACATATGGAGTACGTGCATTTTAGATGTCAGTATTTGAAGGTTTGATCCCATCTATAGACCACATTATTTTAAAACCCAGCACATTTCACTTTGTAGTCCACAAAATCCAAATACTAGGATTTGGTCTCCTGGAGTAAATACTTTCACAAACACAACCTCAGAGACTAATCCTTGCTTAGTATGTTTTGTTATAACCACAGTCTGCACTTTGAACTTGGCAAGCCAAACACATCCATATAGTGTATGAATCACCCTGTAAGAAATACAGTATCTTTATCGTGCCCTCACTCAGGCTGGATTTGTTTAAAAGGAACTGAGCTTTGCTTTGGGACCAAATTTAACCTCTGTGGGAGAACCTTTTTTCGGATTTGCTAGTGTCTCATGGGCATCTCTCTTAGCAGCTGTGGATTTTGGGTGGGCAGCCTTGTGAAAGCTGATCAGGTGTCAAAGAGCCAGCTGTGTGACTCACTGCAGGTTATCTTCAGCATTGGTAGCAAAGCAAAACAGGAGCTAGTGCAGAATTTTAGCAATCCTAGCAGATAGGAAGGAAATATCATGGGGGAAACATAGTTTCAATTGAACCAAGCGATATAACTTGGAGAAATACATTGCAGTTGGATTTAAAATCATTTTGTTAAAGAGAAGCCCTTCCCTGTTCCACCGTGTGCATACACACATAAACACAGTCGTATACTCCCCTGCCTCCTGCAGGTTGATCAAACAGGTGTGCATTATTAATTACCCCTGCATTATTGCTGCACATTACAGTACATCATGCACACTACACAATGCCTATAACGTGGCTGCACCCTGAAGTACAGCAGACACAGAACCCCGGTGTCTATAGTGTGGCTGACAGCTGTACCATGATTGGTGGAGCATAGCCGCTAATAAGCAAGCCACTCATTATAATATATGCAATGGACATGAAACAATAAATGCTGGAGAAGAGAAAACCACCTCTAAATTGTGTGGCAGGGTGCAGGGCTGCAGTGCATCCTCCACACCTGCAGGTTTCACACGGTGGCTTTGAAATAGCAACAACAAGTTTTCAGTGCCACACGAGCAGAATGTTAGGACTAGAGAATGCAAGGAGCTGATTGAGGAGGTATCTGAGCCATTAGTGATTATCTTTTAAAAGTCATGGAAGATCGGAGAGCTTCCAGAGGAATGGAAAAAAGGGCAAATATAGTGTCCATCCATAAAAAGTGAAATAAGGACAACCCAGGGAATTACGGACAGTCAGTTTAACTTCAGTACCTGGAAAAATAATGGAGTTAATAATTAAGCAATCAATTTGCAAACACCTAGAAGATAATAAGGTGAGAAGTAACAGTCAGCATGGAACTGTCAAAAACAAATTGTGTCAAACCAACGTAACAACTTTACTTGACAGGGTAGCAAGCCTTAAGGATAAGAACATAAGAATGGCCGTACCGGGTCAGACCAAAGGTCCATCTAACCCAGTTTCCTGTCTACCGACAGTGGCCAATGCCAGGTGCCCCAGAGGGAGTGGACCTAACAGGCAATGATCAAGTGATCTCTCTCCTGCCATCCATCTCCATCCTCTGACAAACAGAGGCTAGGGACACCATTCTTTACCCGTCCTGGCTAACAGCCATTATGGACTTAATCACCATGAATTTATCCAGTTCTCTTTTAAATGCTGTTATAGTCCTAGCCTTCACAACCTCTTCAGGTAAGGAGTTCTACAAGTTGACTGTGCGCTGCATGAAGAAGAACTTCCTTGTATTTGTTTTAAACCTGCTGCCTATTAATTTCATTTGGTGGCCCCTAGTTCTTGTATTATGGGAATAAGTAAATAACTTTTCCTCATCCACTTTCTCCACATCACTCATGATTTTATATACCTCTATCATATCCCTCCTTAGTCTACTCTTTTCCAAGCTGAAGAGTCCTAGCCTCTTTAATCTCTCCTCATATGGGACCCATTCCAAACCCCTAATCATTTTAGTTGCCCTTTTCTGAACCTTTTCTAGTGCCAGCAGGGCCAGCTCCAGGCACCAGCATTCCAAGCTGGTGCTTGGGGCGGCAATCTGCAAGGGGCGGCAGTCCCTTTGTTTTGCCCCCAAGCAGCGCGCCGAATTGCCACCCCGGGTGGCGGGGGCAGTCCGTGTGCCTTTAGGGCGGCAGGCGTGTTTCCGCGGTGAGGGCAATTTGGCGCAGCTTCTATGTTTAGCTGTCCGGGGTGGCTTCAGCTAAACATAGAAGCTGCCGCTGAATTGCCGCCGCTGGGGAAACGCGCCTGCCGCCCTAAGGGCACACGGACTGCCCCCGCCATCCGCAGCGGCAATTCGGTGCGCTGCTTGGGGCGGCAAAAAAGGTAGAGCCACGTCTAGACCACATCTGTATGCAGTATTCAAGATGTGGGCGTACCATCGATTTATATAAGGGCAATAATATGTTCTCAGTCTTATTCTCTATCCCCTTTTTAATTATTCCTAATATCCTGTTTGCTTTTTTGACCGCCTCTGCACACTGTGTGGACATCTTCAGAGAACTATTCACGATGACTCCAAGATCTTTTTCCTGACTTGTTGTAGCTAAATTAGCCCCCATCATATTGTATGTAAGTTGGGGTTATAGATAGGGGGAAGCGGTAGATTTGGTAGATCTTGACTTTAGTAAGACTTTTGATACTGTCTCGCGTGACCTTCTCATAAACAAACTAGGGAAATACAACCTAGGTGGAGCTACTATAAGGTGGGTGCATAAATGGTTGGAAAACCATTCCCAGAGAGTAATCAGTGGTTCACAGTCAAACTGGAAGGGCATATCAAGTAGAGTCCATCAGGGATCAGTTCTGTGTCCAGTTCTGTTCAATATCTTCATCAATGATTTATATAATGGCATAGAGAGTACACCTATAAAGTTTGCACATGTTACCAAGCTGGGTGGGGTTGCAAGTGTTTTGGAGGAAAGGTTTAAAATTCAAAATGATCTGAACAAACTGGAGAGATGATCTGAAGAAAATAGGATTAAATTCAATAAAGACAAATGCAAAGTACTCCATTTAGGAAGGAACAAGGAGTTGCACACATACAAAATGGGAAACGATTGCCTAGGAAGGAGTACTGCAGAAAGGGATCCTGAGGTCATAGTGGATCCCATGCTAAATATGAGTCAATAGTGTAATGCTGTTGTAAAATAAATCAAACATCATTCTGGGATGAATTAACAGCAGTGTTGTAAGCAAGACATAAGAAGTAATTATTCCACTCTACTCTGCTCTGATTAGGCCTCAGCTGGATTATTGTGTCCAGTTCTGGGCACCACATTTCAGGAAAGATGTGGAAAAATTAGAGAGGGTCCTGAGAAGAGCAACAAAAATGATTAAAGGTCTAGAAAACATGACCTATGATTGAAGATTGAAAAAACTGGGTTTCTTTAGTCTGGAAAGGAGAAGACTAAGAGGGGACATGATAACAGTTTTCAAGTACATAAAAGGTTTTTAGAAGGAGGAGGGAGAAAAATTGTTCTTCTTAACCTCTGAGGATAGGACAAGAAGCAATGGGCTTAAATTGCAGCAAGAGTGTTTTAGGTTGGACATTAGAAAAAACTTCCTGTCAGGGTGGTTAAGCACTGGAATAAATTGCCTAGAGAGGTTGTGGAATCTCCATCATTGGAGATTTTTAAGAGCAGGTTAGACAAACATCTATCAGGGATGGTCTAGACAATACTTAGTCCTGCCTTGAGTACAGGGGACTGGACTAGATGACCTCTCCAGGTCCCTGCCAGTCCTACAATTCTATGATTCTATGACTACTGGATCTGTGGCCCTTCCTTCATCTGCAGTTCCTTCATGTAGCTCCACTTGGAGGCAAAAATGGGGCTGCGCCAAGGTAAATTGTTTAGGAGGTACTCCGAAGTACCTGCGGGTTGTCCTGGCCAGAAACAATATAAAAATAACAGACTTGGTTTATTGAAGGCAATGCAGTTTATCCCAGGCAATGCAGATTACCTGCATTCAGGTATTTTGGCTCTGAGGCATACTCTGGCATGGAGCCCAGCCTGAAATATGTGACAACCATGAAAGAATAACAACCATGAAGGCTTCTGCATATTCTGAGAAGTGAACTCCCCCTCAGGGTGGCTGCATAGCTGGCACCTTAACCACTGTAGCTTTGGGATAAATACAATGTTAGTTGTTTGTATATTTGCATGGTACTAATCATTCCCAGCAGGTGCTACACAGATGATGCTGGAAAACCTTTTTGGTCCATTAAAAAAGAAATGACTGGTCACTATGGATACTGTGTGTTCATATGCCATGTCGCATTATTTTGTATAATATCCCCTGCAGGAAGGAAGCTACAGCATCACATACATTCAGTGGTCAAGGCGGGCCATTTATTTACAACACCGCAAATAACATGCTGGCATGCTGTCCTTTTTGCTCCAATAGTGTGTGATTTCACCATCTTTCATCTGGACGTTCCAGACACACTAGCTTTATAATGATCATGGGTGGAGGAACTGGAGACAGTGTAGCCTTTAGGAAATGCCTTAGCAGAGATTGTCTGGATGCTACACAAAGTGTTCTGTCATTTCTTTGAGGTTTGGCATGTCCCTGTCACTCTTCCTTACATCTTCACATGTCTTCCACGCGAGAATGCTAAGTGGGGCTGCAGGTTTGTCAGAGTAAATTAAAGAGTAAGTTGAGGTAAAAATGCCCAAAGTCATGGAAATTACGACAAGATATATAAAAAAACCCATGGACCTTTGTTGACACTCTAATTGTGTATCTTTTTCAGTTTGGCCTTTATTAATAATGTTACTTCAGTAAAGACTCCTGAACTGACAGGGGGTTAGACTCCATGACCGAACAGTTCTTTCCATCTCTTATTTATATTATTCTATATCCACATAGTTATTTTCCCTTCACCACCCCTAATACATTCATATTTATTATTCCCACAATAGGCCCAGGTCTCTTAAATATGTTATCCCCAATTTTCTTATACTCGCTGATGTTTCTTTGTCTTTTAAAGTGATCGCCATTAAATAGTCTACATTTTTCACATTACCACAGGGTAGTATATAATATACAGATTTTATTTTTCCTGTTTTAAGGATAGAACAGTTTTCCCTATCACAGAAAACTGTATGTGTAACTGCTGGCAAAGGTCTTGTAAATAGTTTGTTTTTTTCATCTCTGGCAGCACTGCTGCCATTTGCACTCTTCCAGTTAGCCTGGTAGGTTATTGCCTCACGACTTACAAGTAGTAAACATTCACGCACACGCTTACTCGTCAGAGCGACAATTCCAAAATGTCAAAAAATCATACACTGGTGAAAGAAAAGTGTAAGTTGCCGTGTATTCTAAGACACTCAGTGACAGCTGAGACTTACAGCCTTACAGAGGTGCTGATACACTTGTGAAAATGGTATGGAGGACAGGGGCTGTGAATGATGCATAATAGACAAGGGGCCTCATTCCAATACCTTTTTTCACTAGTGTAAATCCATTGGGCCTGCTTCTACACTGCCTTGCATCTCTGCAGTCATTTACAGCCATGCAAAGTTGCTTTAAAACCATTATCATTCTGATTTGGGTGGCATTTTAAATTTGTCTTGCACTGACTGCGTACAGATATCAATGATTGTACACGGGAGAATCAGGCCTTCAAGGGGCTCTTTTGGACATAATATCATGTTAGCCAAAGGAATTATCTTGCCTTTTTATACCTTCTACATTGCTAGATGTCTTTACTTCTTCCTCTCTAATTTTGTTATTGGTCGTGTGGTGGTCTGGCCCAGTACTGGGCTGGACTGTCACTGTCTGTTGTGATTTCACCTAGTTGCTTGGTCCCATGTGCTTCCAAGTCAAATGGCTCTGAGTATAGTCTAGTCATTGCTTCAGGCTCTATAAGATACACTCCCCAGCTCAGAACTTTGGTTCAACACTTTCTCTGGGTTGTGGGGGGTGCCACCGCCCAGCCACCATAGACAGCCGCACATGATGCTCCCCCAGAGCACCACATAGGCTGTGAGCACTATGGGTGCCAGTTTAGCCCCTGGGGACAGCATGGCAGAAAAAGAAAGGGAAACAAACTGAGCAAAAGAATTTCTTAACCACACAAACTTTACTCTTAAAGCACTTAAGATTACAGTTCTTTGAAATCAACCAAAACTTGTCAGGGCTGGTCTACACTTAAAACTTAGGTCAATATAGCAAAAGTGCTGACGGGTCATGAAAAATACATACTCCTGAGCACCATATCTATGCCAACCTGACCGGTGTAGGCAGAGCTAAGTCCATGGAAGAATCCTTCCATCAATCTATGTACCACTGCTAGGGAAGGAGGTGTTCCTACAGCAATGGAAAAACCCTTTCTGTCACTATGGGCTGCGTGTACAGTACAAGATTACAGTGACATAGGCACAGTACTAGCTATCCCCCTATAACATCCATAATGTAGACATGGCCTGACATGCACCCTCTCTGGTGTGATCTCCCCTCTTCTGCGAAACCAAGGTGTGCCAGAATTTCAGGCTGGGCAGAGTCCCTTCTTACCTCTCTCTGGGAAGTCCTTCTTAGAAGTGGTGATGGTTGGCCCCTTCACACAGCACCACATCCCCCTTTTAAGTACAATCTCTGTCTCTTTGCGACTGGGATGCTCCAGCCCTCTTCCATTCATAGGGCTGGTCTACGCTAGAAAATTAGACCATCCCAGCTACCTCACTCCAGGGTGTGAAAAATCCACACTACCGAATCATATAATTAAGTCAACCTAAATCCCGGTGTGGACAGTGGTAGGTTGTTGGAAGACCTAGCTACTGCCTTTTTGGAAGGTGGATTTACTACAGGGGAGAGAGAACCCCTCCCGCCACTGCAGTGCCTACGCTGAAGCACTACAGTGTGCTGCAGCTGTGCTGCTCTGGTGTTTTAAATATAGATACAGCTGTACGGGCCCTTTGTAGAAAAGCCATAGTTCCTTGGTGTGGACCAGCAGTTTAGAGATCATCAATGTCAATGGCCCCAAACTGCAGTCTTGATGTCTTCAATGAGGTGTCAAGCACTTTCCTGGACAGGAAACTGTCTGGAATGCAATACAGTAAGCTGCCCTCAGGCAAGTTTAGACTTATGTTCAGCACATAATACAAAATGGAGTTCATAATTTGCTACAAACATATCCCAGTCTGTCACAAACACACTTTGTATTTTCTTTGCATCTCTAGAATTGTTTCCACAACTGTCTGGTATAAAGTTTTGACACCATGTAATGTATTTGTTTTCCTTGCATGGGTATATCCTATAGACAACAGTTATGCACTGAAGAATGATTTAAGCAGAAAGCGACTCCAGCAAGAAACTAACTGTACAGTGATGTGCTCTGCTTCTATAAAGAACTACACCACAACTAATAAATCATTTCTCCAAGGTCTAATTGCCTATACATTCACTTAACTTGTAGGACTGCTTGTAAAAGCACCATCTGAAGATTTCCAATAATATCAGAGCTAGTGCTCAGAGAATATAAATTTGTGAATATATTTTTGCCCATTATTCAACTAGTTCCATATATAGTTGAATAATATTCATTGGGAATGTTTGACATTTTCTCATCAAATAATTACTCCTTTTTCTTTTCTTACTCAATGAGCTCTAGTGACTCAAACTTTTCTCCATCTACATGCAAAGAGAGGGAAAATATAGACAGTTTACAGTTGATTGTTAACTAAAAAAACAATATGGGTGAAACACTGGCTCCATTGAAGTCAATAGTAACGCTTTCATTGATTTCAGTATACTGGGATTTCACCCTATAATTTTTTCAGGCTTAAACCTATCACTAGTTTAATAATGAAAAATTGTCTCTATAACATCCCAGGTAGTGAATGCTGAGGTACATTCTTCAGTAACTTCTTTAGGCTGGAGTTGAGGAGCTGAAAACAAATCACAAATAATGAATAGACATTTGCGCTTTCCTTTCCTCAAAAGTCTGTGTCAAAATATCTTGCACATTTCATCTTTCAGTAGCTACAGCTTGGGATCCCAAGAAACTGCAGGTCAGGTTTGTTACCTAGCTTATTTCAGTAGGTTTCAGTATGAAAATATTGGGGTCCTGATTTTCGGCTCTCAGTTCTCTATGTCACATCGATGGAATTACATTGGTATAAAACCAATGGGAGATCAGAATCCAGCCTATCATTTACTGTTCTGCTTTAAAGATTGCTGGAAAACATTTTAGGACTATTCACAGAGAAATAATCATGATAATGTGCCACCTGTCTGTTAGTGAAACCTGAATGATTTGCAAAATTATATAAAAAGCCAAGATACTGTGAACCAAATTTATTCCCGGCCTAATACTATTAGCATCAACAGAGTTAGACCAGTGCTGAATACAGTCCTTGTATGCTTGTTCTACAAACATGGCTTGGGGGATATAAGCAGCAGCTGGGGGGACAGCATGTTGAGAGGTTAGAACTGGTTGTCGAACAGGCATACTCTCATGTTTTCGTTTGTGCTGCTGGAAGATCTGTCATGGACCGTATAAATCTGAAGCTACCAGAATCTCAGTATTCTGTGTTTGGACATTGTAATGGTGTGAATTTTCTTTTCTGTTTGGCCCTGCTTTTTAGTTTGGATGTGAGATATACTGTGATTGCTCTAAAAACTCTGTTGTCCAAATTCCTTTCCTGGTGCATCCTTCTGCTGCACTTGTTGACCCATCATAGTGAGATCTTGTCTTGATGATAATCCTGTTTACAATATATGGCACAGCCAGTGAATTAAGGATGGACTTGCAGTCTTGATATTGAGCTTCCTCACTGCTTTTGTTTTGGAGTTGGATTCAAATCAAAATCCTACAGACGACCAAGTAGGAAAGTTCAGTCGCAGAACCAAGCATTGCCGCTGTTAATTCCAGAACTGTTATGCTGTATCTTTTCAAGAGCAGTATTGCAGCATACTTCCCTGCTTTACTCTTCATTGGTTCCTGCTATAGACCCAAATTTACTAATTTCCCACCCAAACCTGCTTTCTTTCATCTTCCTTTTATTAATGGAATATTTTTAACTCTGAAACTGCGAGAAGATAGTCAATGATAAGAAAATTAATCTCACTACACTTTTTAAGCTTCCTTCGCTTCTACCCACCCCCACTTTGTACTCCCAGTTTCAGATCTTTTTCCCACATTTCAGTGTCAGGAGACTGAAGTACATTCACAGCTGATTACATTCCGCATATAAAATGACAAAGTGAATGGACAGCTCATGTTCTGTGACATGGGCCTCAAGCTCCTTTGGACTCAATATTCTGTCATTCGACCTATTAAGATTTTGTCGTATTTTCTGATTCTTAATTTTCATTCACTGTAAACACTATGATGACTCCTTTTAACATGGAGACGTTTGAGTGGTGATCAACATTTTGTGTTGCATGGATCCTGAATGCTGAAGCTGAGTAAGTTTGTAATGATGTCAGCAAAACTGATTACAATTTTCTCTCGTTCTTTCTTATTCAAAATTAATTCACAATTTTAGTGTCAATTTGTGATTGGTTACATAAATCACATGATACTTTCTCTCTTCCTGATTGAATGGTAGTAACTCTAACACTTTTCTGGTGGGAATACTCACAGGAAGCTGATTTGAAATTAATTTCCTTTGAGGAATTGAGTGAACTTAAAACTCACTTTCCACAAGCAAGTGCAAGAAGTTCAGTTGCACAAATGTCCATGGACACCTAATATAAAAAAGGGCATTAAAATGAAGTGAATTCATTTAAAACTCTGAATGAATGTTTGTGGAAACCTCTTTGCAGTATTTGCCTAACTCTAGTGAAAATATTAGTTTCTGCACAGTAAGAATTTGTAATGGCAAATATGGAGTAAAATATCCCCCCAAAATCAGTTCTCATACGGTGTAGATCCCAATGCAAACCTTAACATCTTGGATCTATATACCTAGGTATCCACCCACATATTCACCTCCCAAAGGTACTCAGATAACAAGGTCTCATGATGCTAAAAGTGAGAGTCACATTTTTCACAAAACAATCTCTATAAATTTAAAATCAGTGTAACGGATTGGAATTTGTACATTGCAAGGCACTATAACAATATGGGATATTCATCATACTTGAAAATAATTGGAGTTTCACAATCTAAATTCAGTACAGACCAAATCCTGTGCCGTTTGAAGTCAATGAAACTTTTGCCAGTGACTTTAGTGGAATCATACTATGGCTCTGTACATAGATTCCAGCATATTTTAATTTCACAAATAATTAGTTTGTATGTAGTCACCTTCACATTTTAGGTCAAAATATACTGCATTAAAAACATATACACACATAAATTTTAAGAAGCATCTTAAATATCTTGGGCATAATCCTGCTTTCACTTGCACCTGTTTTAAACCAGAATAATTGAAGACAATGGGACTAATCATATGCTACATACTGAAAGTACTGTATCTTGCTAAATAAGGGCCTTACCATGGTATATATGCGACAAGAATCAGGCACAACATATTTTGCTCTTATTTGTTTTAATCTAAACCTTATGCTGTCTACCACAGTTGAACTGTGAACAGACATTGGAAGTAGATTCAAAAGCCCTCCCACTCCAAAATCAGTGTTTTTGTTGGAAATGATGACAAGCCTTGACTATGAACCCTCTCACAGTAACCAGAGAGCGAAGTATGTGCCTTTAAAGGATTTTCTTGCAGGAAACTGAAGGCGGGGAGGAATGGGGTCTGGATGAGTGAATGGTAAACAGGAACATTAGTAATGCTCGAATACGTTATATGTTCTGTGAAAAACAGATTTTCCATACTAACCCTACAAATTCTATCTGATATGCTTCCCTACGCATTTGCATATCACAGTCAAATATAGAGTCTAGCAAGGTCATTTAAGAGTTATAGGCAGAACCTTTCCATTTTGTTAATCACTTACAGCTCTAATTTCACACTACATCAGTCCTTTTTACTTTGGCTCAGGCAACCCGCTACAATCCTCTTCTAAAAATCTCAGATTGCTAAACATCTGTTCCCTGTATACTGGAAACAATGGGGGGGGGGGAAGTTTGCAAAAAGTCAGTTGCTGTATAGCAATCTCTAGTGATTAGCGATGATACCTTAGATAGTTGAGTGATTAATTAAATAAATACCCAGGTCTCTAATTCAGTTTCAGCCCATGGTACTATTTGGAGAAGCCCCAGGGCTTCTCTGAATTGTGCCTGGCTGTCTATGAGCCCTAAATGGCCATTCTGACACTGAGGATCACTGGAGCACAAGGACATTCCAGCCATGTGACTGAGATCCGCTACACTGGCTTTGCATCACTGGGGGTTCTCCCTTTTGCAATACAAGTGTCATCCATGACTCAATGAACTGAAGAAGGGCTGAGAATCTCTCCCATACATAGTAAACATGAATTTTCAAAGTGGACTGTTCTCTCCAGGAGACGGGGGAGCAGCTGCCCTTAGTGGAAGAGTTCAAGTATCTAGGGGTCTTGTTCATGAGTGACGGTAAGTGGGATCTGAAGTGGTGAAGCAGGAGCTGAGTTCTCAGATGAAGCTCTCGGTTTACAGGTTGATCTATGTCCTCATCCTCACTTATTGTCACAAATGTTGGGTAAAGCCCGAAAAGACGAGATTGCAAGTAAATAAGAGTGGCAATACCATGATGTCCCCTAAAATAACCTTGTGACCCTCCCCCTGCAACTCTTTTGGGTCAGAACCTCACATTTGAGAAATACTGGTCTCCCCCCATGAAATATTTTTAGTACAGGGTAAAAGCACGGAAAAGACCTGATTTCATGGTTCGTGATGCGTTTTTCATGGCTGTGAATTTGGTAGAGCCCTAGCTCTTACCAAACAAATGGGCATTTGATTGCTCCCTCATTTAGCGTGAATGAAAAGCAGATATCACACCCACCATCTGCAGTGAGGTTTGTGACTGCCTCTAGTTTAAAGATATACTCGCTGGGAGCCACCCAATCTTCAGCATAACGATAGCATGAGACTGTCACAACAGTTTATAGAATAAAAGAGGGGAGAGCTGAAAAAGACTTATCATTAGGTTATCGAGTACATTTCCCAGCCAGTGTCTGATTCTTTTTTGGAGGGAGATATTTCTTAGGCTATGTCTACAGTGGCAATTGAATTACAAAACTGTTGTCGTTCAGAGGTGTTAAAAAAAACAACCCCAAAAGACAAAAGTTTTGCCAGGGTAAATGCCAGTGTGAACAGCGCATTGTCAGCAGGAGCGCTTTTCTGCCGACAATACGAACGCAGCTCGTTGTTGGGTGGAAGTATTTTGTCAGCAAAAAAGCCGACAAACAGGGGCCATGCGGCCCGACTTTTAGCAACACAGCTTGGTTGACACGGCCGTGTCACTAAAAGCTGCATAGTGTAGACATGGCCTATGTGTTTAATTTAGAACGGGTTAAAAGGTCTCAATTGATGGGGCTCCAATCACTTCCTTTTGGCCACCATTCCATTGCTCAATACTTCTCATTCTCAGGAATTTGTTCTTGTTTTTTGTGCAGTTTTTCATTCCTGTTTTCATCCCATATTTCCCAGTTATATTTCTGTGCAGCCTCCAAAACAATGTCTGCACAATCCCTGGTGCAACATCTAAACCCTTTAAAATTTTGTAGATGGTTATATCTCCCCTTGCTAACGCATTTAAGCACCTGCCGAAGCCCATCCCTATTCACCAAAATAAAGTTAAGTATGTGTTTCAATGTATTGCTGATTTAGGGTCTTAATCACCATTTTACTGGGCCATGTATAGTTAGCTCGTTATATCTTTCCTCATTCTATCTTTCCTCCAATAGCACTCTGGCAATTTTTCTTTCTCTTATCTGAATTCCTTGCAGTGGACCAATGTTTTTCTGGCAATGTGGTGTCCTTGAAATCAATGCAATATTCCAGGTAGGATTAGGGTGATCAAACAGCAAATGTGAAAAATTGGGACAGGGGTGGGGGATAATAGGAGCCTATATAAGAAAAAGACCAAAAAATCAGGACTGTCCCCATAAAATCGGGACATCTGGTCACCCTAGGTAGGATGCACCAGAATTTCCTGCTTAATTGTTAATTATTTCCTTTATTATATTTTAGATATGCTTAAAAAATCTATAGTGATTTACACTTCTTTGTAATTAGATGCAGGAGTTAGAATATCTTTTATATTACAGTGACATTTTTCTTTAGGGAGTGAGTAATATTTTACACCCACTGGTTTCCAATATGTATCAGCATCCCCTATGTTTCCTTAAGGGTCTTTCTGCCTAGACTTCTCATCATCATAGTCATTTCACCTTTATCATTGTGGCAACTATCACATTTGGTTGGTCAAGGAACATTGCATGATTTGCTTCCTTTCCTTCCATCTCTCTAAGTATCTGTATGATTTGTCTGATGGATTATTTCAAAATGACCTTGTTAAATGTGAACGTATAAAGCAAGACATATTTATTGTGTGTGGCTTTGACCAGTCAGTCCTTTCATAGAATGGATAGTGTGTCAGAGAATGCACAGCACAAACTCAAACTGCCAAGGATTTTAATCCAGAAAAAAATCTGAATTTAAAAGGAGTGAACAACTCTTGTCAATGACATTCATAGTACAAAATTTCACCCTCCCTGCTCTCAGTCCTGTTGCTGAGAATGGGTTGTCTGTTGATTTCCTTGGACTTTGGCTACTGTTCTTTGAGCTATTGATAAAAGAAAGAGTTGGATAAAGAGAATGGGCTAAATCCTCATCCCTAATGCAAGTGCCCATTAAATTTGCAGCATTCAATCAGGGGTGAATTTGGCCCACGTACTTAGAGAAGCCTAAGGGCTGCTCTAACATATGCCTGAAGCCCAGAGGCTCTTTATTTTGGCATCTGGGGATTGCCAGAACATAAGGACAATGTAGCCACCACCTCTATGCCAGTGAGTGAGAGAGGAACTTCAATGGTTCTATACCACCCAAGGATTCTCCAGTGTGGAGGGGAATCTCTAAGGGTACCTCCACATAGCAGTTGAACACCCACAGCTGGCCCTGGTCAGCTGACTTAGGCTTGAGTTACGGGGCTGTAGACATTGCTGGGTAGACATTCAGGCTCGCACAGGATTCTGAGCTGTGGGACCCTACAAGGCAGGAATCCAGCCTGAGCCTAAATGATTACAAAGCAATTTTTAGCCCCGCAGCCTGAGCCCTGTGAGCCCAAGTCAGCCGCCCAGGGCCAGCTGAGGCTATGCCCGGGTCTTTTATTGCAGTGTAGATGTACCCTAAAGAGGCAACTAAGGCAGCTTTAGAACACTAGAAGAGACAAAGCTGCCAGAGATCTGGCTCCAACAGTGTATTATATAGACATGGCTCCCAGTCACAAAATTAGCGTCCACATTTAGAACACTCAGAGTCATGGAGGGCTTTGGTTTGGCCCATTATGAAGATGGGAAACACATGTAAAATTTCAGATTCAGATGTCGTTTCCCAAACTCAATCCCCAAAGCTTTGAAGGGATGGGAACATCAACTGGTCTATCTCTTGTATTTATTCTTAACGTGGTTCAATTTGCCATAATAGCATCAGATGACAAAATATTGCTGCTTCATCCTTAGCCCCTTTTTCCTTTTGTCTCCAACTCTGCTTTTCATTTTATTCTTGGCATGTCTGTTAATTTCCTTGAGTCCGCCTCAGTTTAAGGATTACTGAGCATTTCTGAAATCATTTTTTTAAAAGTGATTTTTTTCTCGTTATAAAAACAAACAAAATTATTTCCCCCCCCTCAAGCAGAAGAGGGAGGGTTATAGCAACAGAACTTGGAACATTAAGCAATAAGACAAGAACTCCAAAGCTGAGCAGAAAGGGAAGTTGTGAGAGGATTAACAGACACTTGAGACAGAAACAAAGCAGAGCACTGAAAATAAATTTACACACATTAATAATACAGAGGGTAGCAAGGTTAAGACACCAGTCTGAAGTGAAATTCTGAGTTTCAGACAAATTTATCCTAAAAATAATAAGAGTAAGACACCGAAAATAATTCACTGCCCTTTGTCAGACGTTCCATTATGCTTTCTTTAAAAAAAAATATTATTGTTTCACGTCAGGTTCATAAAATTTCCGAAATGATAGATGCTTTGGTGTTATAATTACAGTGAGAGGGCTAGGACAGGGGCACTCTACATGGAACGCAAACTTGCATTTTTCTCTCATTTGTCTCCAATCCCTTGAGCCAAAGGTTGGGTTTAAATCAAGTTAATACAGAAATTAAAATGAAGGGATTTGTTAGGATGGAGAAAACCTGGGCTCCTTAAGGGTGGTCTCACTAATGTCTTATTGTCTGCAAGAATGCTCGGATTTGGTAGACAATAAGGCTGGTTGTACATACAGTTTTTTGTACTGATTTAACTATTTCAAGGTGTGATTTTTCACTGAAGTAGTTAAATCATACAACCCCTCATGTAGACACAGTTATATTGGTATAGATATGTCTTACATCAGTATAACTATCCTTGTAAATTTAGCAGTATAAATTTTACCACTACAATGCATCTTTCTACCAGAATAACTGCATCCATTCTAATGGTTATACTTTTTTAACTATACCAGCTTATACCTGGTATATTGCAGTATAAATATCGTGTTTAGACAAGTCCTAATTCATTTTAGCCAAGACATCAAATCCATACATGGGATATTCCTTTCCTGTCTCTCTCTCTCTCTCGTTCTTTATGACTTTTTTGTTTTATAACGGTTTTGGGGCAAATATTGTAAAAGCAAAAGTGATCAGTACACTTCTCTAGCATATCATTGAGGAGCCAGTTCTGCAATCACTTATGCACATGAGAAATTTCAGTTTTCTGAACAGTTCCATTGATCATGCATTTTAAATCAGCAGGTCCAGATATCTTGCATCCAAGAGTTTTACAAGAGCTGGCTGAGGAGCTCACTGGCCCATTAATGTTGATTCTCAGTAAGTCTTGGAGCACTGGGGAAGTTTCAGAAGACTGGAAGAAAGCTAAAATTGTGCCAATGTTTAAAATGGGCAGATAGGTGACCTGGCTAATTATAGACCTGCCAGCCCAACGTTGATCCCAAGCAATGGAGCAGCTGATACGGACTCGATTAATAAAGAACTAAAGGAGGTTACTGTAATTAATGCAAATCAACATGGGTTTATGGAAAATAGATCCTGTCAAACTAATGTATTTTCTTTTTTGATGAGATTATAAGTTTGATTGATAAAGGTAATAGTGTTGATATAATATATTTAGGCTTATGTAAGGCATTTAAGTTGGTACCACATGACATTTTGATTAAAAAAACTAGAATGATATGATATTAACATGGCACATATTAAATTGATTAAATACCTGTCAAACTGATATGTTTCAAAATGTAACTGTACATGAGGAATTGCCATTGAGTGGGTATGTTTTCAGTGAGGTCCCATAGGGATTGATTCTTGGCCTTACACTATTTAACATTTTCATCAACGACCTGAAAGGTAACATAAAATCCTCACTGATAAAATTTGAAGGTGACACAAATATTGGGGGAGTGGTAAATAATGAAGAGCACAGGTCTCTGAATCAGTGTGATCTGGATCGCTTGGTAAAGTGCACAGGCAAACAATATGTGTTTTAATACAGTTAAATGTGAATGTATACCTCTAGGAAGAAAGAATATATGTCATACTTACAGGATGCGAGACTCTATCCTGGGAAGCAGTGACTCTGAAAAAGATTTGGGAGTGGTGGTGGATAATCAGCAGAACATGTACTCCCAGTGTTGCCAAAAGATCTAATGTGATCCTTGGATGCATAAATGAATGGATCTTGAGTAGTAAAGAGTTTATTTGACCTCTTATTAGCACTTGTGTGACTGCTGCTGGAATACTGTGTCTGGTTCTGGTGTCCACAATTTGAGAAGGATATTAATAAATTTGAGAAGGTTCAGAGAAGAGCCATGAGAATGATTAAAGGACTGGAAAATCTGTCTCAAAGTGATAGATTCAAAGAGCTCAATATATTTAGCTTAAGAAAGAGAAGGTTAAGGGGTAACTTGATTACAGGCTATAAGTACCTGCAGCTCCCAGAGGCCGGGAATGGCGGCTACTGGGAGCTGTGGGCGGCCATGCCTACAGACAGTCAATGTAAACAAACTGTCTCACGGCTCACCAGCAGATTACCCTGACGGGCCGCAGGTTGCCCACCACTGAGCTAGAGGATTCCTGGCAGCTGCAGTTCCCAGCACAGCCTGAAGGAAGGAGATGGCAGTGTGTAGGAAACTCCATGCAAGCCTAGGACAAAGCATCAGGCTGTTTCTCCCTCTGGGGGAGAGAGGGATGGTTGTCTGGGCAAGGCTGGGCTCTGAGGAGGAGAGGGGGTGGGTGTTTTGGGCTCTGGGGGGCCCACAGCTGGGCTCTGGCAGGAGGAGGTATGGGTATCTGGGTTTGGGGGGCCTGTGAGTGGGCTCTAGGGAAGAGGGGGTTTGGATGTATTAGCTGGAGGTGGCTTCAACTGATTTCTGGAGGGGTAGGGGTTGTGGGTGTCTGGCCCCCAGGCTGGGCTCTGGAGGCGGTGAAAGGGAGCAGAGAAATAGGAACTGGGTTGTCATAGGGGTTTATTTAACTCTCTACTCCTGAGGGAGTTTGTGTGTGTGTGTGTGTATTGCAGGGATCGGCAAGCTTTGGCACGTGACCCATCAGGGAAATCCTCTGGTGGGCCAGGATGGTTTGTTTACCTGCAGCGTCTGCAGGTTCGGCCGATCGCAGCTCCCACTGGCCGCGGCTCACCATTCCAGGCCAATGGGAGCTATAGGAAGCGGCATAGGATGAGGGATGTGCTGGCCGCCGCTTCCTGCAGCCCCCATTGGCCTGCAGCCCCCATTGCCACTTTCTTCTTCGGCGGCAATTCGGCAGCAGGTCCTTCCCTCCGAGAGGGACCGAGGGACTCGCCGCCAAATTGCCGCCAAAGAGCCCAACGTGCCGCCCCTTCCCCTTGGCCGCCCCAAGCACCTGCCTGCTGAGCTGGTGCCTGGAGCCGGCCCTGCCTGGAACAATGAACCATGGCCAATGGGAGCTGTGATCGGCCGAACGTGCGACACTGCAGGTAAACAAACCGTCCCCGCATGCCAGCAGATTTCCGTGATGAGCCGGGTGCCAAAGCTTGCCGATCCCTGGTGTATTGTTACAGAAATACTTGCTGACAGATGTTTTGAAATAAATTACCAAAATAATTGAAACTAGTGTGATTATGTAGTGTTATTTGCAGAATTTTAAAATATTGTGTGCAGAATTTTTGTTTTGTTTTGGTGCAGAATTGAAAGAGGCCACTGTGGAGAAACTGAGTGAGGACCATAGTTGGTCTGGATTATAAATGCAGGCAGAATGAGGGCAATAGGATTCCTGAGTTAAGAAGAACAGGGTTGGACTTGACAAATGAAGAAAAGTTTGATTTGCTAATCTTAGTTTAATGTAATCTGGATGGCGAGTGAGGTCTTACAATGGCCCACAGAGAGCTGAGGGCAGTACACCAGTAGGACTATGGTGGGCCACAAGGAGGGGCCCTGAGATACCTGTCTGGTACATATAGATTGGTTATCTTGTCAGTTATGTGTGAGTAACTTCAATGAGAGTTGTGTGTGTGCAACTGACCGCAACAATCAGGCCCTATATGATGAAAGAAGATCTTGAAATGTTGATTCCTAGTTTAATTAACTTATCACAGTGGGGGTGAAATTTGAAGATTTTTTTCCCAATCTTGCCCAATCGTAAGTATTTTCTGTCAGGTTTTAAAGTCTGAGCTCCGGTGATGGGTTTTGTAATTTAAGTTCATGTTCTTCAACTCTCAATTCATTAGTGTTTAGTCAGTGTGGAATATTTATTGAGGTGGTGAATACAGTGTATATTATCAATCAAATGCAGGAGGTGGAGAGGAACGATTATAATGTAAGGAAGAAACTACTAGATAGTTTAAAGACTAGCTAAAATGGATATGCACTCAGGCTCTTTCAGACACATCTGCTTTCTCATGAGATATGAATGAATGTAATGTCTTGTTCTGAGATGTTGTACTGATATATGGATCTGTTTAAAGAGACAGTATTCCTCATGAAACACTTGTGTGCTACATTCTTGGAAATGTACCAATCCTGTCTGGGCACTGGTACATATCCTGTGGGTTTTCCTACCTCATAAGCAGATCTTGTGACACTATAGGGAGTTCACCCAGACCAGTAAGGGGCTGCGTCACTGCCTGCCTAGGGTTGCCAGGTGTCCGGTTTTCAGGGGAACACCCGGTTGAAAAGGAACCCTACCGGCTCCAGTCAGCACTGCCGACCAGGCCGTTAAAAGTCCAGTTAGCAGTGCTGCAGGGCTAAGGCAGGCTAGTCCCTACCTGTCCTGACACCATGCTGCACCCCCGAAGTGGCCAGCAGGTCTGGCTCCTAGGTAAGGGAGGAAGGGGAGGGAGCACACAGGCTCCTCAATCTGCCCCCACCCCCAAGCACCCACACCACACTACCACTGTCTGGGAACCACGGCCAATGGGAGCTGCGGGGACGGTGCCTGGGGGTGAGAGCAGTGTGCGGAGCCTTCTGGCCCCCACACCTAGGAGGCAGACCTCCTGGCTTCTGGGGCGCAGCGCAGAGCCAGCACAGGCAGGGAGCCTGCCTTAGCCCCTCTGCATCTCTGACCGAGAGCTGCCCGAGGCAAGTCCGTGCTCCAACCCCGAGCCCCAGCCTCCTCCCCCAGTCCTGAGCCCCCCCAAACCCAGAGCTCCTGCTGTACCTCAAACCCCTCATCCCCAGCCCCACCCAGAACCTGCACCCCCTGCTTCACCCCAAACCCCTTCCTCAACCTGCAGCCCCCTCCCACATTCTGAATCCCTCGGCCCCACCCCGCAGCCTGGATCCCCTTCCTGCACCCCAAACCCCTCATCTCCAGCCCAACCCCACATCCTGCACCCCCAGCCAGAACCCTCACCCCCTCCAGCATCCCAACTCCCTGCCCCAGCCTGGAGCCCCCTCCTGCACCCTGAACACCTCATTTCTGGCCCCACCCCAGAGCCTGCACCCCCAATTAGAGCCCTCACCCCCTCCTGCACCCCAACCCCCTGCCCCGACCCAGTGAAAGTGAGTGAGGGTGGGGGAGAGTGAGCCATCGAGGGAGGTGGAATGTAGTGAGTGGGAGAAGGGCCTTGGGGAAGGCGGGGCAGGAGGGAGCCTCAGGCAAGGGGTGGGGCTAGGGTGTTCAGTTTTGTGTGATTAGAAAGTTGGCAACCCTTTGCCTGCCCTGTAGCCCTGGGTGCTTCTGTGCGGTGCAGCTTTGGCTCACAGCTAGGGTGACCAGATGTCCTCATTTTATAGGGACAATCCTCATATTCAGAGTTTTGTTTTATATAGACACCTATTACCACCCACCTGATTTTTCTCACTTGCTATCTGGTCACCCTACTCAGAGCCCTGACACCAGCAGTCTGCTCACAGCGCAACAGCCTCACCCTGGCTCCCAGCAGCCTGGTTACTCCTTCCAAAGTGACACCAGCAGCCTCTCCAGTCCAAAGTCTCCCCCAAAACCATCTCCCCTGCAGTGTCCAGTTCCTCTCACTGGACCCTCACAGAAGTTACCAAGTTCACTGCATCCAAAGAGCAAGAGAACACACACCAGCCTGCTACCTTGGCTGGGGATTTTACCCTTCAGTTTAATACACAGCCCTGATATGCTTTTGGGTGGGCAGTGACACAACCCCCTATTGGTCTGGCTGAAACCCAAAGCAACACAGGTAGGCATGTCTTGGACTCCACAGGCTCCACAGTTGTAGCAGAGGCTCTGGAAAGTGGCAGGGTCATCTGGCAGGTTGATCATGAGAGTGGGAGTGTGTTTATTCTAATTTGGACACTGAGTTTCCATGCCAACTTAGGCAGGTCACTAAGAATGGAAGGTTTTAAAAGTGGGCAGTGGAGGCCTAGTTCTGTTCCCAGTGAAATCAAAGGAAGCAAAATTAGGCCAATGCCGCATGCATTTGAAAATGTCATCTGTGCTTTAATTTCCCATCCAGTAAGATTAGAGAGTTGGGATGATTTCCAGGTGGAGTTCTTCAAGCTCCCTCCTTTTGAAGGAAAGTGTGGGGGGGGGGGGAAGAGACAGAAAATTTAACTCTTCCCTTTTGACAAAGGAAACAGGCAGTGTCACGCCTTATCTAGAGTAAGAACAGCGTTTTCCAAGATCCCGTTGTACTTTGGGAGACAAGGGGGAGTGTGAGAATGTGTACTATTTCTTTAAAACAACAGCATGAAACTCGGCAGGACAGGGCCAGGGAAGGTGTTAGGCAGAAACTCTGCATAGATGCTAGAGAAATCATGTGGTTTTCCTTATTTTAATAAAGCCTCTTGTTCAGAGTTAGAAGAAATCAGCTCCTGTAAGTGTTTATCAATTACATGACGGGCATCACTGAGATATTTATTCTATCCCCATTTATTGAGGGTGAAAAGGAGGACAGGAGTGTCAAATATGAGGAAAATCTGAGCACTCATTATCACGGACATCTCATATCTATGTAACATTGTCCCTGGTTGCAAATGAACCAGGAAACTCTGGACTTTAAAACAAGCCTCTACTGATTAAACGTCCAATCTGTAGAGAGCAACAAAGAGCCATACTGTCTCAGTGTGATAATAGCAGCAAGTGTGGGGGTGGGGGAGGGACAAATAAATATGTAAGTTGCCTGGCCCATAGTTGGCTAATAACTCCATTCCCACATCCATTGTATGATGACCACCATCATACTTCATGAACCATGACACTGTATATATTTCAAGGCTGTATGTCAGTTTTTATTATTTGTTCAGAACCAACAGTGTGTGCAGTGTGCTGAACAAATATACAGGCCTGATTCTGCATTGCATTGCACCTTGTGGAGTCCATGGCACCCGTGCAAGAGGGTGAAAAATACTGCCATTCTGATTTGGGCATTTTACACCCACTTTGCACTGGCATAAATTACTGCATAAGGGTCAAACCTACTGGGATGCGCCCAATGCCATTTTCTATTATATTAAATTATACTAATAATTCCATATGGCAAATTTATCAAATATCACTTCCTATCCAAAATTATAACAGAACATCTCTGGTGATTAAAAGAGCTTCGTTTTTTGTTTTTTAAATTGGTTTGTCTAGTCCTGAATACATTTCTCGTTAGCTGCAGTTAATAGCAACCTTAAAAACGGCTGGTGCTTGTGAGAATTCGCTTGAAGTCTTTCAGCATGTTCAGAAAAGAAAGTAATTTCAATCAGCAGAATGGCCATTTCGATTCCCTGAAAGATTTTAAATCATCTACAAGAGTTTTGCACTTTCAGGATCATGACTTTTGTCCATTATATGCACTGAAATTAATATTTGCTGAGAGCAAATAAGAGTAAAATTAAATATTTTCTAATACAAATTATAATTGAGCACTTGTCTGATAAGATGGTTTTGTTTAAACAAAGTACACTCATGTTACACCACCTTTCTGATTTTCCAGTTCTGTCATTTTCAGGCTGCATTTGTTTTCCAAGCCATAATAATTAACGGCAGGTATTCAGTTCAGGCTGCCAGAAGATGGCTTAGAGGTGTAATCATTAGATGTAAAAGACATACTGGCCACATACAGAGGGGAGCTGTAATGATGCGGACTCACCCCTGCTGTGCCTCCTGCTGGTCTCTGTCAGGAATTAGCTCGTCCAGCTTCTGGAGCGCCCTCTGCAGGCCGGTGATCCGCCTTACCGCTGGCCCCCATGTCCCTCCCAGGACCCCAGTGCCCCTTTCTCTGGGGTGCTGCCCTTCTGGCCATAACCCCTCAGTCTCAGGGTCTCCCTGCCCAGGGGAACCTCCACCCCCTATCCCCACCTTTCCTCAGTGTAAGGCTACTGACAGTCACCAACTAGCCCCCATTCCCTGGGGCAGACTGCAGTGTCAGCCACCCATCCCTGGCAAGGGGGGGTTGGGCCTGCTGCCTCTGTCTAGTCTTGGGCTGTACCCTACAACCAGGGCCGGCTCTAGGCACCAGCAAAACAAGCAGGTGCTTGAGGCGGCACATTTCTAGGGGGCGTCATTTTTGGCCATCCTTTTTTTTTTAACTCACTTCCTCCCCTCTCGCAACCATGGAGAAGTGGAGCCACAGAGCAGCTGGGGATTCAGCATGGGAGCTGAGAACCCATGGGACCCTGGGAGCTGTAGTTCCTTGCCTAGCTCCCTGCCTATAGAGCCAGCCCTGGAGCCGGGAAAGAACTACATTTCCCAGCATTCCCTTGGCCACTATCAACAGGAAAGGGAGGGGTAGGGAGTGAGGTAGCTGAGCCATGCTGCAAGTCAAAAGGGGTGGCACTGTGAATGGGGAACAAGTGTGCTCAAGGAGGAGAAGGCTTTGCCCCAAATGTCCCCTTCAGAAGACTTCCGCAGACTGCATTAGGGATACTGGTGTGACCTCACCTTGCAGCCCCCAAAGAAGGAATTGGGTGGACTAAATGGACAGTGTCCCTCTCTATCTGAAGCCTAGCAAGGGAGGTACATGGATCCCACTAGAATTTAAAATGAAAAGTAAGGGAGGGGAGGCTCTGCTAGGGGACTTCAGCAGCTTTAGATACAGTACCAGTCACGTAGGAGGATTTCCATGTCTGAGCCATGGAAGCAGAAATTGACTTTTCCTTTCCAGATTTAGCTAATATTCAGAAAGGGAATCTAGCACCTGCCTTCCAGATTTGAACACCTCAAAATTCGGGAGTGCTCAAGCTCAATTTGGGCAGCTGTTACTTCATTTCTCCCAAATCAAATATACTGATCCACAGTAACTTGCTGTAGAAAAAGTAGGATAAGAAATGAATAAGCAGTGGTTTTTAGGACTGGAACTGCTATTTTCAACAGCTATTGCCCTTTTTTTTAAAAAAAAGTTTTATTTTGTTTAAAAGGAAGACAGTGAAATTGCATTGGCAAATTCCCCATAGAAACAAAGAGTGGAACAAAAGAATAACAGAGGCATCTCAACTTTACCTCATTTATGGAGGACAGTCTTATAATTTGCATCCAGATATCCTCCAATCACACAAGCTGAAAATTGTTCCACTTTACTGCAGTTCTGTAACCAATCTTGTCTGTCTTTTGTGCACATCCAAAATTCCTGCTGAATGACCTGCCCTGGGAGCGAGTTACCAGGGCTGGGGCAGAAGGGGAGTGTGGGCAGGGGGAGGGCACTGGTAGGGGGGAAAGGAGGGACCCCAGTGCTGGGCTGGCAGGGGGTGTGGGTCGGGAGGGAGCCCAGGGCTGGGCTGGCAGGGGGTGTGGGTCGGGGGGGAGCCCAGGGCTGGGGCATCAGGGGAATGCGGGGGTGGGGGGGAGCCCAGGGCTGCGGTGGGGGGCAGCCAAATTTTTTTTTGCTTGTGGCACCAAAAAACCTAGAGCCTGCCCTGCCTACAACCGCAGTACCTGTTTGGCCTTATACTAGGCTGTAGCCTGGGGTTTCCAGGCCGGAGCTCCCCAGCTCCCTTGGCCTTTCCCCAGCCCTGCTCCACTCCCGGTACCTTGTCTCTAGCTACCTGCAGCCAGGCCCATCTCCCTCTACAGCTAGAGAGAGACTGCATGGGCTCCTGGCTCGCAGCCTCTTATAGGGGCCAGCTGGGCTCTGTTTGGGGCATGGCCGCAGCTCTGCCTGCTTCCCCCAATCAGCCCAGTGGCTGCTTTCTCCTGCCACAGCCCTATCCTAGGGCTGTTTTAAGCCCCTCAGGACAGGAGCGGGTGTCCACCCCACTACAGGATCCTAAATGAATCCAAGGGAGCCAAAGCTGATGGAAATTTTACTGTTGTTCCTTTGTTGAGTGGAAGTGGATTTAAGACTGTGTGGAAGGATTGGCCAAAAGAGCACACCCCTTTTCCACTTGCAGCACACCCAGCTAAGACACTAGCTAAATCACTTTGATAAAAGCAAGGTGACAGAGACCAGGGTTAGTCCCCCATCATTGACACCATGTACAGCCCCAGCCCATCAGAACTGTGGCGATTAGGCACCACAGGAAGTTAAGCAGCCCACGGTGACAGCACCCTGTAGTCCTCTGATTGGTGACCTATACTCACTGTTTAACTCTGGAGGGTGCCTTAGGATGTTGTCTGGGCAACCACACAGAGAGTTTGGGCCTGCTGTGACTCCCGACCTCCCCTCGCTTTTTTATCTCCAGAGCCCAGCCTGACTCTTATCCCAACTCTTGCCTCCTGATTCCAGCCTGGTACTACCTCTGATCTCCAACCTGGGCCTGAATCTGAACCTGACTCTTGCTTATCAAACTGGTTCTAGTCACGACTCCGATCCCTGCCCACTGACTACTGCTGTGTGGCCGTCCTTAACCTGTGGACACCAGTTCAGCCATGACAGCTGGGTCACATGTCTATGCTCTGGTCTCTTACAAAAAGGTTTGTCCTTAACATGGATTATCTCACCTATGTTAGCTAAATTGGGTTAAAATAGCAGTGAAAATGAAGCAATTTGGCTTTTAACTTGGGCTAGCAGCTTGAGTTCCACTCCAGGGCCTCCTATAGTCATTAACTCCAGGTGCTAACCTGAGTTAAAAGACAAGTCCCTATGTTGTCACTGTTGTTTTAACCCAATTCAGCTAACCTGAATTAAGATCATACCATTGTTGCAGTGTAGACACATCCAACGTGACACACTGTTCGTAACCCTGATCTCTCTCTCTCTTTCTCTCTCTCTCTCTCTCTCTCTTTCTTCTTATCACATTATTCCTTTCTGTTGCCGGCGTGCTAAACTTCTCACTGGGGGAATCCCTTACCCCAAAGTCACTGGCCTTTGGCTGCATGGAGCTCATATTCCCAATACTAAGCCATAGACTAATACAGGCAGCCCTGGGTGTTAATCTTAGAATCATAGAATATCAGGGTTGGAAGGGACCTCAGGAGGTCATCTAGTCCAACCCCCTGCTCAAAGCAGGACCAATTCCCAACTAAATCGTCCCAGCCAGGGCTTTGTCAAGCCTGACCTTAAAAACCTCTAAGGAAGGAGATTCCACCACCTCCCTAGGTAACCCATTCCAGTGCTTCACCACTCTCTGAGTGAAAAAGTTTTTCCTAATATCCAACCTAAACCTCCTCCACTGCAACTTGAGACCATTACTCCTTGTTCTTCATTTTGTCCAACTGTTCTGCACACACAGGGACCTGCAACAGATTCCATTATACCCCAATAGATATAAGTTCTTCTGCTTGTTCCATCCCAGCCAAAAGGAGGGTGCTTTACATGCACAGTCCCTTCTCACCTACATCAATGCAGAGTGAGTGCAAAGTTGGTGAGACACTACCAAATCGGAAGAGTAGTATTGTAGACTCACTCTCCATGTGTGTGTGAATGACTACATGAGGTGCATGCATATGGAGAGCTGGCCCCCATTGTCTTTGTCCTGAAGATCTCATAATTTCAAACCCTAGTCCTGCAAGCAGTTACTTTTTGGTAACTACTATTGATTGTCCCACAACTTCAGTAGGACTATTCACGCTACCAGATATAGTGCTTGTTATCATAGTAGAGCCTTTTAGTAGTTGCTAATTTGTGAAGCTTCAAAACTGATCTTTCCAATTGGGTTGAAATACCCCTATTTGAGGAGGAATACTTTTATTCACCCCACTTGTGACTTGGGTGACCAAATTCAAAAGTCAGATACCAACAGCCAACATCAGAGTCTTTATAAATAATCTGTAGACTGTCATCCTCTCCTAGTAAGGAGGAGAGGCTGGAAGATGATAAAATATGGGTAGGATCTGAGGAGAAACACTCAAATGAAAAAGAGTCCCATTCAATTACATCATATAATGGCAGACAGCTAGAAAGTGACAAGTTTTTAAAATGCCTATATACAAATGCTAGAAATCTAAATAAGATTTAGATGGGTGAACTAGAGTGCTTCATATTAAACGGGGATATTGATATAATGGGCATCACAGAAATTTGGTGGAATGAGAATAATCAGTAATAGCTGGGTACAAAATATATTGGAAGGACAGAACAGGTCATGCTGGTGGGGAAGTGGCATTATATGTGAAATGAAGTAAAAACACTAAACGAACCAAACTATACCACAGAATCTCTATGGATAGTAATTCCATGCTCAAATGAAGTAAAAACACTAAACGAACCAAACTATACCACAGAATCTCTATGGATAGTAATTCCATGTTCAAATAATAAGAATATAGCAGTAGGGCTATATTACTGACCACCTGACCAGGATGGTGATAGTGACTACTAAATGCTATAGAGAGACTATAAAAATAAAAAACTCAATAATAATGGGGGATTTCAACTATCCTCATATTGACTGGGTAAATGTCACCTCAGGACGGGGTACAGATATGAAGTTTCTTGATACCTTAAATGACTGCTTCATGGATCAGCTAGTCCTGGAACCCACAAGAGGAGAGGCAATTCTTGATTTGGTCTTAAGTGGAGCACAGGATATGGTCCAGGAGGTGAATATGCTGGACCACTTGGCAATAGTGACTATAATATAATTAAATTTAGCATTCCTATGGTGGGGAAAACACCACAGCAGCCCAACATGGTAGCATTTAATTTCAGAAACGGGAACTACACAAAAATGAGGAAGTTAAATAGAAATTAAAAGGTACAGTGACAAAAGTGAAATCTCTGCAAGCTGCATGGAAACTTTTTAAAGACACCATAATAGAGGCTCAACTTAAATGTATACCCCAAATTAAAAAACATAATAAGAGAACAAAAAAAAGTGCCATCGTGGATAAACAAAAAGGTAATAGAAGCAGTGAGAAGGAAAAAGACATCCTTTAAAAAGTGGAAGTTAAATCCTAGTTAGGAAAATAGAAAGGAGCATAAACTCTGGCAAGTAACGTGTAAAAATATAATTAGGAAGGCCAAACAAGAATTTGAAGAACAGCTAGCCAAAGACTCAAAAAGTAATAGCAAATATTTTTTAAGTATATCAGAAGCAGGAAGCCTGCTAAACAACCAGTGGGGCCACCAGGTGATCGAGATGCTAAAGAAGCACTCAAGGATGAGAAGGCCATTGTGGAGAAACTAAATGAGTTATTTGCATTGGTCTTCATGGCTGAGGATGAGAGGGAGATTCGCAAACCCGAGCCATTCCTTTTAGGTGACAAATCTGAATAACTGTCCCAGATTGAGGTGTCATTAGAGGAGGTGTTGGAACAAATTGATAAACTAACAGTAGTAAGTCACCAGGACCAGATAGTATTCACCCAAGAGTTTTGAAGTAATTCAGATGTGAAGTTGCAGAAATACTAACGGTGGTCTGCAACCTATCATCTAAATCAGCTTCTGTACCAAATGACTGGAGGATAGCTAATATGACACCAATTTTTAAAAAGGGCTCCAGAGGTGATCCTGGCAATTACAGGCCAGTAAGCCTGACTAGTACCTGGCAAATTGGTCAAAACTATAATGAACAGAATTGTCAGATGCATAGATGAACATAATTTGTTGAGGAAGAGTCAACATGGTTTTTGTAAAGGGAAATTATGACTTACCAATCTACTAGAATTCTTTGAGGGGGTCAACAATCATGTGGACAAGGGGGATCCAGTGGATATTGTGTACTTAGATTTTCAGAAAGCCTTTGACAAGGTCCCTCTTAAGCAAAATAAGCAGTCATGGGATAAGAGGGAAGGTCCTCTGATGGATTGGTAACTGGTTAAAAGATAGGAAACAAATGGTAGGAATCAATGGTCAGTTTTCAGAATAGAGAGAGATAAATTGTGGTTTTCCCCCAGGGGTCTGTACCAGGCCCAGTCCTATTCAACATATTCCTAAATGATCTGGAAAAAGGAGTAAATAGTGAGGTGGCAAAATTTGCAGATGATACAAAACTACTCAAGATAATCAAGTCCAATCAGACTGCGAAGAGCTACAGAGAGATCTCACAAAACTGGGTGACTGGGCAACAAAATGGCAAGTGAAATTCAGTGCTGATAAATGCTAAGTAATGCACATTAGAAAACATAATCCCAACTATACATATCAAATGATGGGGTCTAAATAAGCTGTTACCACTCAAGAAAGATCTTGGAGTCATTGTGGATAGTTCACTGACAACATCCACTCAATGTGCAGCGGCAGTCAAAAAACTGAACAGAACGTTGGCAATCATTAAGAAAGGGATAGATAATAAGATAGAAAATATCATCTTATCTCTAAATAAATCCATGGTACGCCCACATCTTGAATACTGCATGCAGATGTGGTTGCCACATCTCAAAAAAGATATATTGGAATTGGAAACGGTTCAGAAAAGGGCAACAAAAATGATTAGGGATATAGAACGGCTTCCATACAAGAAGAGATTAATAAGACTGGGACTTTTCAGCTTGGAAAAGAGACGACTAAGGAGGGATATGACAGAGGGCTATAAAATCATGACGGGTGTGGAGAAAGTAAATAAGGAAGTGTTATTTACTCCTTCTCATAACACAAGAAACAAGGGTCACCAAATCAAATCAATGGGCAGCAGATTTAAAACAAACAAAAGGAAGTATTTCTTCACACGACGCATATTCAACCTGTGGAACTCTTTCCCAAAGGATGTTGTGAAGGCCAAAACTATAACAGGGTTCAAAAAAGAACTAGATAATTTCATGGAGGATAGGTCCATCACTGGCTATTAGCCAGGATGGGCGGGGATGGTGTCCCTAGTCTCTGTCAGATGTTGGGAATGGGCAGGGCCGGCTCCAGACCCCAGCGCGGCAAGCACGCGCGTGGGGCGGCCCTTTTCCGGGGGGGCGGCAGGCTGGGCCGGCGGACCTGCCGCAGTCATGCCTGCGGGAGGTCCACCGGAGCCGCGGGAGCAGCGGACCTCCCGCAGGCATGACTGCGGACGGTTAGCTGGCCCCGCGGCTCGGCTCAAGCGGAGCCGCCGGACCTGCGAACCGTCCGCTGCCGCAGGAGGTCCAGCCGAGCCGCGCGACCAATGGACCCTCTGCAGTCATGCCCGCGGGAGGTCCGCTGCTCCCGCGGCTCCGGGGCACCTCCCACACATGACTGCTTGGGGCGGCCAAAAAGGTAGAGCCGCCCCTGGGAATGGGCAACAAGGGATGGATCACTTGCCACTGTCAGAAGACAGGAGTCTGGACTAGATTGACCTTTGGTCTGACCCAGTATGGCCGTTCTTATGTTTTTATTTATTCACATGTGACATCTGTCAAATATTTTCAAATACTGAATACAGCTTCATGTAATAGGATTGGTTCTGGAAAGCTTTGTGTAGCCCAGGAATGGCAACATTTGACAAATTTTGTATTCAGCCAAATCAAACAGCTCTAGTTGCAACATCCCTAGGCTGGCAAATAAATAAATAAAGCATCATGAGATTTTTAATGAATGTTTACATCTCTCTGTTACATAAACATCATTTCTGCTTGGCTGTACATTTTCAGCTATTACAAGGACAGTGATGATTTTTCTTTTCTTGCTGTTGCAAATTTATATTTCTTACTGTGCATATTCTCTACATAACATGTAAAATGGCTACATGATAAGTCATTAATGGTGGTTTTATTCTTTTTAGGAACTGAAATTGACTTTTCATGTTTGTTTGCTATTTTTTTTCATTTCTGCTGCTGTCCTGATCTCCTGCAGCATATCAACTTCCAAGAGGGTTATAATTAAAGCCAAAATAATTCTGTTAAGTGGAGATTGATACAAGGGGAAAGAAAGCAAAACAAATGTCACAGATTCATAGAATTTAAGGAACCGTTATGATCGTCTAGTCTGACCTGCTCCATAAGCCAGGCAATACAATTTCACCCAGTGATTCCCTCTTGAAGAATTCCACAACTGGTTCCTGTTTCAAGAAACACTAATCACCATTTCCACTGTCAGTACCAATCTCCAGCATAGTCATACTAATCAGGAGCTTCACACGTCCTATAAAACTGTCTCATTGTTCCTAGTAATCGAGAATGGAAATTTTAGTCCTTAAAAGACAATATGAAGACAAATCTCATGTTGTTATTGAGTGAAATGATCCAAACCAATTCATGATGGCTTCCTCCATGCTTTCCAGTTTCAGCCAATATCAAGGGCTTGTCCTGCACCAGCCCAGAGAATGAATTTAAATCAGTCACTATTCTTCCGCTAGTTCCCCATTGCTCTGGGAAGTGTTAGTTGTTGTCCCTTTCTTTTGTACGTGGAGTTGTTTTCTCCTCACTGCGTGTCCAGCTGAAGACTCTGGCTTGTAAATGATAGGGTGGACCCAGCACTCATCCAACTGCCCTCTTCTCTCTGCTCCTCCCCACTCAGTTCCTCTCACTGGGGAATAGCAGCCTCCTCACCATGATCAGAGTCACAATGTGTGCTGGAGCAGCGGTGCAGTAAGGAGGCTGGGCGGAGGAATTACTCCTTCCTTACTCCCTTGTCTGACCAAGTAAGGACTGAGACAATCTAACCCTAAGGATCAGTCATTGAATTTAAGAGGGGGAGGGGATCTTTTGTCATATCTTAAGGTTCATCTAAATCTTACTCAAGACCATGACATTATTTAGCTTCTTCTATTTTATTCAATTCACTCAGTTAAGCTAAAAAATGGTCATTTCCCTTTATCTTTGATTATAGATCATGGGTTATTTCCTTTGATACTTCCTCTGGTTTCCTTGCTTTTCTCTCCTGTTTGATGCTCCACCATTATGCCTTATGCCTCCTTCTCTCATCTGTCTCTGCTAACAATAGTCTCTTCCTGAAGTGGAAGAGATGGATACGTATATGGACTTTGCCTGTCATTTTCTTTTCCTCACTAGCAAGAGGCACTGAGTCTAACTGAGGGTATGTCTGCACTGCAATAACACACCTGCATCTGGCCCACTTCAGGCTGACTAAGGCTTGCCCTGCTCAGGCTAGGGGGTTCTAAACTTTCAGTGTAGACGTTCAGGCTTGGGCTGGAGACTGGCCTCTGGGACCCTGCGAGGGAACAACTTCAGGGGAATGTATTAGCACTGAGGCAAGATAGGAGTAGATGGACCAAGTATTGCTACAGAGTTAGGGCTTACACACACACAAGGGTGGGTAAATAGTAGGGAGAAGAGTGAATCGGGGTAGAAAAATATAAGAACCTGTGACTGCCATCTAAGAGCTTTATTCTTTAACCAGACCTGAACCTTAGCTGGACAGTTCTGAACGTGTTCAACTTTCATTTTGTCATCCACGCTTTCCAGTTCAGGCCAGGTCCAAATTACTAACTCAGAATCTGGTGTCATGGCATTTCTGTTGTAAACAGAAGAAAGAAGAACTGGGGGAAATCTCATGAGAACATGTCTTCTGTAATCTCTAGCCAAATTTTGCAAGTTGAAGATCCCATTGTATTTTGCAGAATACTCTTCCAACAAGGATATAGACTTTTGAGGTGTCTATCAGCTTGAACTTTCTGAGGTTCATTGATCACAACAAAGGAGAAGCACATGTTGAATTTTTCCCTTCCATAATAATCATACAACACTCACAAAATAAATGAAGTCAATGGGTGCATATTGGAAGAGGGAATTGAAACCAATGAGGTTATCTGGTTATCTAGGAGGTTTTAATGGGTCTGGGTGTAATGAAAGGCAGAACTTGGCTTACATTAATTATAATATGCCTTAGTCTCATTGCGCAGTCCTTACACTGGTGAGTCCTTACTCATAAGTTGCCCTGTATATTTAAAAAAGGCTTCTTGTTTGCATAACTGGTCTCCAACGTGAATGAAGGTTGTATAATCCGGCCCTTTATTTATACGTCTGCATTTTATGAAGGCCTTGCTTCTGTTGGTCTTATGAAACCATTTGAATGGAAAAACTCTCTTGTTCTCTTCAAATTCCTATTAGTAAGTTGTCATGGTGTTTGTCCAGGGTAATTGCTGGATGCATATTTCAGTACTTGGCAAATGAGGGCAAGTAAAAAGATTAAAGAAAAACATAGATGTATAATAATTCTCTAAATTAAACTGATATTTGTACCATAGCAAAATAAATGTTGAATACAGGCAGGTTCAATCTGAAGTAGCTTCCTCAGGTTTTCTTCATGGCTCAAATGTTTGATTCATTATCAGTTCCTACTGCCATATATAAGCACATTTTATCAAACAAGGAAGTGAGCAAGCTGAGTTTTCAGTGCTATTTATTTCTTAACCAAGCCTCTGAACTAAGAACCTCCTGATTAGACCAGAGAGCGACTTTTCTGTCAAGACTTTTTTTGTCCAAAAAAAAAAATGCATATTAGGGTCATCAACTGAAACATTTGCAAATTTGTGTTGAATTTGCCTAATATTTTGAGCCAGACAAAAGGAAAAAGCATTTGCCTAAACATTTCATTTTGACTCTTTTAAAATGAAATGTTTTGATTTTTCAATTTGAAATGACTTTTCATTTCAAATTTTACTTCAATTAACTAGATAGATCGATAGATAAAAAGGTTAGAAAAACCAAATGAATCATATTTTATTTGACCCCCCAAAAAGTTCTGTTGACTTTTTTATTTCACCAATAAAGTAAAAATAATTCATTTTGGGTAAGCCCAAACTAATTATTTTTTTAACTTTTTTTTGTTTGGCTACCAAACTCAAAAATCAGGCCTATTTCTGATGTATGATGTTATATTAAGAACTTGATAAGCATCTTTATTCTGGTGTTAAAAACCAAAGTGTGTGATTTTTCTGTTGTTCAAAACATTCTCCAGAATTCCTCAATGCTGGACTTAGACTATGTATTTTCCTTTTATGAACATGCTATCAGAAATTTTTCAGATGGTCTCCTTTTCAGACTTTCTGTAAGCAGGTGCAGCATTAAGGAGCAGTAAGCATTTGTATCTAACATTTACGATTCTGTTACTAAAACTTAGAGGGGCTCCTGAAAACTCTCTATGATATGTAAGAAAATTGGTGAAGTGGGCTAGCTAAGAATAAAAGCTTATGGAGACATTTCATTCAGCAGAGCACTAAGTTACTGTACATCTGTCTTCAAACACCTAATATTTAAGTAGAGCAAGGATGGTCTAGTGGTTAAGACATTAGCACAGAATTCAGAAAAAACAGATTGAATTCCTGGCTTTGTCTTCAGCTTCCTGTTGGACTTTAGGCAAGCTGTTTAGCCTCTCTGACCCAGATGCACAAAGTTAATTGATTTCAGTGGAAAGTAGGAGCCTAAATACCCTTGTGAATCTGTGCCTCAGTTTCTTTATCTATCCAGAATGGGGATAGTAGCACGTCCCTACCTCATAGGAGTGTTGTGATAGTAAATACCTTAAACATTGTGAGATGCTCAGATATCACAGTGATGTGGGCCGTATAAGAGTCTAAGACAGACACCTTCCATTTTCACACCTAAGAGCATCGTCCCCCTTTCATCAATGTACTCCAGTGTGCTGCACGTTCATCAGAAACAAACACCCTGGACAAATCCTTTTCTCATGAGCCAATGCTGTTTTAAGGGTTTGGAAATAACAGTCCCTACCTCACACTGCTTACAGTGTACTGTGCAAACATATATTTGTATTAACACTTTAAGCTCTGACTAGGGATGGACAGTTATGATGAACTACAGAATATCCAGTCTGATCATCATCTACTTAAACTGAAGTAGAGTCATATCGTCCAACAACAACATCCACTCTTTGTCTTGTCTTGGATTATCCAGACCTCTGTTTTTCATACCGTTGTTAGTCGTCTTCAAATCTCTGCAGTCAAATGGATTTATATTCTATTCCCAGTTTAACATTGGGGTTAACTGACTAATAAAGCATGTAAGCATCTTGCCTGACAGCACAAAGCAAATCAGTAACAATAGCAGAAACCAAATACAGGGTTGAAATCTTGGCTCTGTTGAAGTCAATGGCAAAGCTCCCATTGACTTCCATGGGCCTATGTTTTCACTGCAGGAGTCCTATTTACAGCCCCATGCTTGAACAGTTAAACCACATTCCCTCCAAAAACTGTCTACATCTGGTGATGATATAATGCATGAGGCCAAAGGCTGATGTTAAGCGTCAGAGCCAGACAACAGTTCCACAGAAATACACTACCTGGGGTGTTCTCTTGGTATTATAACATGCTTGTGATGTGTTTTATTGAACCCTGAGTATGCAATCACTGAGAGCCATTAAGAAATCTTAATTGAGTTATATAAATTCCCTTAATCCTATTTAAAGGAAATTCAACAGACAAAATTAGTGTCAAGAACTAACATTGATTTTAAAAGTGAGTTTGTTTGACTTGTTTAATAGATCGTTAATTTTGATTTTTGATATATTTTTTATTTCAGCATTAAAAATAAAAACAGTAACCAAATACAGTACAGGGAACTACCCTATGTAAACCATGTTAGAACCAGTGGAGTCTTGAGTTCTTCCTGCCATGTGCTCAGTGTCCTTGACTCCCAGTGTAGTAAATAGAAGCTAACAGTGTTTTGCAATTGGCAGAACTGGACCCTGTACTATAACGTTGATGGGTCTAGTTGAAAGACCTGTTGATTTGTGAAAATGTGGGTGCCTTATTTATATCCTGTGGAGTTAAGTGGGTTCAAAGTAGTGCATGGGCCTCCCTTTTCTGAGGGATTAATCCCACACAAAGAAAATAAATGGTGAATCAGAAACTACAGTCATTGCTTTTTTTTAAGGAAGAAAATATATACTTCACTATTGTGGAAGAAACATGAGGTTTAATAAGCTGATGATGGCATCAGTTTCCTTTGAGGGTTTCTAACTGATTATCCATTACTTAGACCTTTGTCCTGAAAAGAAATTAGAAGTCAAATTTTGGTACTTGAAGCAATTCATAGTAATTACAGCTCCTGCCGTAATGATTTGCCAGTGCTTTCATTCTAGCATGGCACTTACTCATTAGATTTTTCAGTAAATATCTTCTGTTCCACTGCTCTTTCTAAATCTTTGACAGACAGTATAAGAAGTTGCATTGCTCCCTCTTGTAGTCTCACATTATTTTTCCTCTTGCAAAACTGCAGCCAAAAACTGTGACGCTTCCCAGATGCACCCAGAGTTGTGAGGCACCTCGCTACCACCTGCTCTTAGCATCAGGAAACCTTGTCTGTGTCTGCCAGGAGTCAGCTCTCTGTCTCAGCCAGCAACAGAAGCACTCCCTTCTCAGCCTACACAGGTTCACCTGTCTCTCTTCAGGCTAGCAAGATGCACACTCCGACCCCTGAGCCCTCAGGGCACCTCTCGGGAGGGCACAGCCTTGATTCCATACTCAAAAGTATTTTTAGAAAGGAAGAGTACACACCAGCTTACCAGTGATCCCTAGTTGAAACCATTCCATTCAACTCACAGCCCTTAGATATATTTATAGTGAAAACAATTAAAAAGTTTATTTAACAAAGTATAGCGATTCTAGAAGTAGCAAGAGGTAGAAATATTGGAAAATTGGTTACATGTAAAATAAAATCCTAACACACCTTCCAGAGCCTAGACTTAACTACCAAGCCATTTTCCTATCTAATGAAGGTTAACGTATCCAAAGTCTTTCTCCTAGCATTTAACAACTGGGTTGGCTGTGATCCTCCATTCATAAGACAAGCATGCTGGCAGCAATAAAGCATGCAGGGTGTTTCTCTCTACCTTCAGTTATCACGCCAACATACCATACCCTTTGTTCATAAACATGGCACACCCTGCTGTTTGTTTTTTTCCTGAAAAGAATCTCCCCCATAGTTTTGCAATCTATTGATTAGCATTTTGCTCAGACTCTAACTAGGCGGCCATTGGGAAGCATACAATACTCAGTTGACATATAGCCGGACAGATAGATAAATGTCTCCTGCTTGTCAGCAACTTATTTATCACCTTCTGGAGACCAGCCTCAACTCACAGGCCTTAAGATCATATTTTAGTATATATACACATAACTTCCTCCATATTCTCTGTACATACATTTCTCAATGATTAATATGGCCACTGTGACACAGGCTTTCAGCAGAGACTTCACAGGCCACCCTTTGGTGAACTATTATGTAGATACCAGACCCATGGGATCCCAGTAGCCATTATGCACTTCTGTACCCTCTGCCAGTTGGCACCAAGTGGTCCTGGGATCGCAAAGACAATGGGAGTTTTGTGCCTGTTTAGCAAAAAATCTCTCCTTGCAGCAGCCTGCATTGCTAGCTTTCAGGAGCCTTCTGGGATACAACATGTTGACTCTCAGTGAGGAGCAGCTATAGCAAGAGTGGGTCCTCTTTACTCCTTCCTGGAAGCAGCTGCAGTAAAATTAGGAGCTAGACATATCTCCTTATACTACATCTCCTTATACTGTAAGGGTGGTAGCAACTTCTCTTCTCTTTTTAGCCAATTTATAGCACCCTTAGCTGGTTGGTGTTATATTTCAAGAGAGGCAATAGAACCTTCTTGGAGCGAAAGGCATTATTACCTTCCAAGAAGTATCATGTAACATACAAAACAAAATTTACCCTCTTGGCTACTGAAATACTATCGATATGACATAAAACCAGCACAAATTTGGGACGGCAATCAATGCAGATTGTAACCATGGTCCCTCCATTCTCCTCCAGAAGAATTTCTTTAATCCCTGTGCTAACAGCATTTTTGTGACATGAAATCTGAGATTATTTGTTACACGTTTATTGTAAATTCAATGAAGGGTAAATTTTATCTAACTTAATAAAACAGCCTAACGATTCATAATTTTTCATACTTGCACACCCAGATCTCCATACTGGCACTCTCTCAGCAAATCTTCTGTCATATTTGCTCTTGGCGTTTTCGCTTCCTACTGACCTTCTGAAATGGTGCATGTTAGGAGTAATGAATCAGTCACAAATAATCATTAGTCTGGTCTCTTGAGAGACTAGTTGTAGGCTGTGTTGTATTTTAGAAACATAATTAAACAGAGGGATAGAACAATCTAGGGGTTGATACACTAACTTGGGCATCAGGAGACCTGGATTCTATTCTTGACTCTGCCAGTGAGTTGTGTGTGGCCTTAGTAAGTTACTTAACCTCTCTAATATTACTTCCTTACCTCACAAGGGTTTTCTGAATCTCAATTCACTGATGTTTGTAAATCCGTCAATAATTCTTGCATACTCTCAGTCACCCAGGTATGCTCTGGGCATTATCTGGGGGATGTTCTGTGTTACACAGAATGTCAGACTAGATAATTATGATGGTCCTTTCTGGACTTGGGATGTATGGACTCTCTGGAAACCCACCTCTGTCATTATTAAATCCTCTCTCTCGTCCCATAGATCCAGGTCATGTCAGAATCTTGTCACTTTTATCTCCACAATATGACATTTCTTTATTTATTGTAACAAAATATGCGGATGTTTATACAATTATATCAGTTTGACTGTATCTCTCTCCCCACCCTTTGTGCATCACTTATCTTCTGAGAGCTATTCAGGGCAGGGACCATGTCTTCTATCTTTGTGTACATAGCACCTACCGCAATGAGACCCCAATCGTGACTGAGGTCTCTGGACATTACTGCAATATAAGTATTTGTAAAACAGTAATGATAAATATAATATAATGTGTCTGGTCTTTTTCCATTGGGTTTGGAAGAATAAAGGAAGGATGTGTGCTAAGAGATGTTTTCTACTATATAACTGAGGACACCTGAGTTAATATTAGGCCAGATCGTCTCCTTCTGTTCCAGCCATTTTACAGTGCTCACTTGATGCCAAGTGGAAGAACATGGCCCTGCCTGGCTAGAATTCACCTGATGTAGGGAGTGTGATGTTACACTCCATATTCTTTATGAAAATATGCTTATGGTATGGATATGATGTAACTGAGATATACTTGATGCAAGATGGCTCATGTAAGATATCATCGGAAAAGTTATGATTTACTGAATGTGATTATCCAATTTGTATGACTGTATCATTTCTGTATCTAAAGTTAGGAATATGGACTATGTAACAATTACAACTGGGCGTGTATTTGGAAGACACCCACCAGACAACAGGCCATCAGATTTGGTGGGCCATTAGGAAGAAAAAACAAGACTGTGAAGATACTAATCTCTCTCTCCTTTCTGGGACGCGTCCTGGGACGTAGCTGTGACACTTTAGGTCAGGTGGTCTTGTCACCTAATACTGAACATTATTTTGGGCTTGTAACTTTCCACTAAAAGCAGAGGGAGGTCAAGTTTGGGAAACAAAAGATTCTCGCCTTATGTAAATCTTATTTAAGGGTCAGGAGGAGGGCAAACGAGACTCTCCTCCATTGCCTACTGAAGAAGAAAGACTTCTGAAAGAACCTGAAGGGACAAAGGGACTAACCTGAAGGGAAAGGCAGGGATGAGTCCAGACTGAGACAGGAGTCCAGTCTGTAAGAAGAAATAACTGGAACTCTGAGCTAAAGAAACTCTGCATACTGCCTAATTCAACATTTAGGGTGAGAAATTATATTTTGTAACCTGTTTCTTTAGTGAATCAAGCTTCGTTTGCATGTGTTGTTTTATTTGCTTAGTAATCTGCTTTGTGCTGTTTGCTATCCCTTCAACCACTTATAATCTACCTTTTATAGTTAATAAAATTTGTTTTGTTTATTATTAAACCCAGTTTCTGCAATTTCTAACTGGAGGGCAAGAAGGGATGCATATCTCTCTTCACATTTAGGAAGAGGGCGAATTTCTATGAGCTTGCACTGTGCAGATTTTTCTATACAGTGCAAGACAGTATTATTTTGGGTTTATCTCCCAAAAGGCATGTTTCTGAGTGCTGGGCGAGTCTTTCACACAATGCTGACTTCAGGCTGTGACTGCAGCCAGGTATGTGTGTATGTGTATGTGTGCTGCAAGAGGCCGGAGAGCCCGTGTGTGTGTGTGTGTGTGTGTGTGTGTGTGTGTGTGTGTGTGTGTGTGTGTGTGTGTGTGTGTGTGTGTGTGTAAAAATTTCTGAGATCTTTGCCTCAATAATACCTTCTAGCAGTGAGTTCCAAAGATCAGTTATGTATTGTGGAAAAATATATTTCTTTTTATCAGTTTGAAAGTGTGTTGCCTTTTAAGTTTTGTGTGTCCCCTTCATTCTTGTATTATGAGAGGGTAAACAGGAACAGTCACTTGACCTGTATGGTATTTCTTAGTTAATATGCTTCTGTGACATCACCTCTTATTTAACTTCTAATTTAAATTGTCCTAATCTTTTTCATCTCTCCTTATATGCCAGTCTTTTCATGTCTTGAATAATTTTCACTGCCCTCCTATGGACCTTTTCTATTTCTGCTATCTCTTGCCCTCTTTTTTTTCTTCTTCTTCTTTTTTCTTTTTTGAGACGTATGACCAGAATTGAACACAGTGTTCAAGGTGAGAATGTGCTATCAATTTATGTAATGGGATAATAATAGTTTATGGCTGTGGGACATTGTTGGACTTCCTGAATATAGCTCTGTACAGCCTACTAAATTCAGAGAGGTTCATATCATCCGCTTAATGCTCAGAGGAAGATGGATGTGAAAAGTCGTGGGATCCACTTTCTTGGAGGCAGGGTATACAAGATGTTGCTAGGAAAAATGCTGGGCAAAAGTGGTGTTAAGCTATCTTTGTGTTACCCCGATTCTGGGATGGCTGGGACTGGTGTGCAACCTGGTGTAAATTAAAACAGCGACCCAGGTTTGCAGCAGCCTCCCAAGTAGAGCTGGTTTGAAAATAGGCTTTTTTCCATGAAAAACTTTGACTTTTTGGCTGACTATTTTGGCCAAAGCCAGAAGAAATATTTCGGCTGAAAACCAAAATATGTTTATGGTGCTATGGCATCTCCTGGGAGTTGTAGTTTGGGTGACTTACACCCGCATTCTGTCCTGACTCTCTGGCCAGACTATGTCTCCCATGAGGCATCGTGTTGTCCTGCTTTGGTGAGAAGAGGGTGCATCATGATAGTCCTTAGCTATGGTGCTCATGGGAGATGTAGTCTGGCCAGAGAGCCAATCCCAGGCAGGAGAATGTGAGCATAAAGAACCCAAACTGTTACTCCCACCAGGGACCGTTTTGAATCAAAATATTTTAGCCTTATTTTTTTTTTTTTTGACAAAATAGCCAAATTTTCCACGGAAGACACTGAAAAACAGTTTTGAAGGAAAATTTTTGACCAACCTACTCCCAAGAGCTGTATCATAGCCCAGAATCTCCATAGCACCATGCACTACATACGGACCCCCTCCAACTCCAGCCCTGCCATTGTCACAACTTCTACACCAAGGCTGCAAGAGGAGCTAGAAAGGGCTGATTACACCATCTTTACTCTATTCCCATGCTGGGAGAATTCTCCCCAGTCCCTTAAATTACCATTATGGCCTCTGTACGCTGCAAGAGCAGTTCACAGGGGCTGATCTTCTGGTTCCTGACCTGGCCAACTCTTGGCTCCCATCCTGTGACTATGGACCTTGGCTCTGATCACTAGGTCTGTCTGTCCATGACCCAGCTGTGACAGTTTTCATGGACCACTTAGGCCAGAGGTGTGGGCCAGGTGTCAGTGGAATGGACCTGGCTAACCCTTCAGGAGTACTGGACATACTCAAGTGGGCCTCCTGCCTTCGGGTGGACAACCAAGTTCTGCAGGCTCGGGTCATCCAGCTGTCCTCAGAGAACTATCTATTGTAGGAGCAAGTCTTGCAGTTACATGCTGAAAATGCCGCACTCCAGACACGGTTGGCGCAGCCCTGTTCCCTGATACCGCTGCCGGAATGGCTTGATAGCAATGGCCAGCAATTCCGGGGGGTTATAAACCAGTGCTGCCTCCTGTTCATGATGCAGCCTCAGACCTATACCACTGATTGTGCAAAAGTCAGCCTGGTCATCAGCCTGCTGTCTGGGAAAGCATTAGACTGGGTCTCCCCCTTCTTGGAGTGTGATAGCCTGGTACTTTCAATCTGAGAGGTCTTCCTCCAGCCATGTCAGTGCTATTCAATGATCAACACTGAACTCAGATGGCAGAGAATGCCCTAAGGAAGATCTGACTGGGGCAGGGTAGCCTCTTGTGCCACACAATTCCACCACCTCATGGCCAATACAAACTGGAATGAGAAAGGACCGATCTACCAGTTCTGGTGGGGCCTGCAAGAAGAGGTTAAATAAGAGTTAGCCTGGGTAGAGATGCCTGCGAGTCTGGATCCCCTCATGGATCTCGCCATCCATATAGACAATTGGTTATTGGAATGAAGGTAGGAAAAAACAGGGGACTTGCAGCATTCCAACCCACGTACTGTGACCTTTTCACCACTGCCTCCCACTGAGCCAGTGCAGGTGGATGTGGTTCGTTGACAGCTCACCCCCACAGAAAAAGAACAACGATGCCAGCACCATCTCCACTTCTACTGCAGTGAGTCAAGTCACTCGACCTCTGCCTGCCCCATACAAATTCCATGGAGTCAGGAAAGAGAGCTCTCCCACATCTCAGTACTGACTGATGTCAGATACCACAGGTCTCGAACACTGGTCCACAGGACTTTTAGATGTTAGTACATGCTAGCTTGCCACCCACTGACCTGCTAACAGTTGCTAGGACAGAAGATGAACCCCGACAGAGGACTCTAGTCTTGGAACCTGATTGACAGAATGCTGGGGGTCTTGATTGGTCCACAGGTCCAGCACTGAAACACAAAGTTGTCCATGCAAGTAGGATCTACCCTTCTCCTGCAGCCTGACTCCTGGAGTCTAACTTGTGGTTCTGATCTCCAATTTGTCTCCTGCCTCTGAACCCCTGGTATCCTGACCTGACCAACTCTTGACTCCTGACCCGTGACTGTGGACCCTGGCTCTGACTACTAGGTCTAGCTGCCCATGACCTGGCTGTGACACAATATCTCACTTATGAAAGGTGATAAAGTGCAAATTTTGGGGCTCCAGTTCCCCTACACATGCTGAGTTAGACAAGCCTGTGGAGACTCCATGGACAGAGAGTGTCACCAAATTAAATTAATAGGGAGCAGGTTTAAAACAAATAAAAGTAAGTATTTCTTCACACAATGCACAGGGAACTCTTTGCCAGAGGATGTTGTGAAGGCCAAGACTATTACAGGGTTCAAAAAATAACTAGATAAACTCACAGTGGATAGGTCCATTGGTGGCTATTAGCCAGGATGGGCAGGGATGCAAAACCAAAACCAGTAGGAACTTGACAAAATTGAATGAGAACCTGTGTCAGAAGTTTGGATCCTGATGCTAATTATCCTCAGGCACAAAGTGGGGTGGAAATTGGGTGAGTGTTCTGATTCAGGTTAATCTCCAGTTAAAATATGATGATAAAAAGAAACTTAACACTATAAACAGGTAATTTGTACATAATAAAGACCTACACGGTCAGACAATTACAGAGTGAGCATCATTGCTTAGCAACACTTGCTCATTAAAAATGAACCATAAAAACTGAAGCATTTTAGAGCGTAAATGTACACCAGATTTTGTTCAGATCTACTCATGCAAATACAGAGTAACTTCACTGAGGTTTGTTTTTTTTTTAAAAAGTCCCATCACCTGTAACATATGTAAGTGAAAATGCAGGCATTGTGTTACATCTTCCGTATTTAATACCATATTAGTCACTAGTTTATAAATATATCACATTAGTTGGTCTCTGAGCCAGTTCAAGCACAACAGCTTGCTGAAGCAGTGATATTGTCACCCTCAGACAGGTAGAACAGTGACTGAAGTCTGAATCTGGTGTAATTTAGTGATGGACAAACTAGTTCAAAACCACTTCACCTCTTCCTTTGAATCTTTGTGCGCCTCTTGAACCGAGCCAAGCCCAAAGCTTTGTTGAGGTTAGAGGAAACCTGGAGTCTCAACATTCTGGCAGCAGACACCAGGCCTGCTTTTGCTATCTGGAGCTTCCCTAGTTGTGGTGACTGAGGTGATAGAGTGCTGCTGTGAAGTCCTTAGCCTTAGGTGCTGAGAGGTTTTCCTAACCAACCCAGGATGTCTCTACCAAAGACACCCCCAGGAGCAAAGTTGCTGTATAGGCTTCTGGGCTTGGGTTGCAGCATGGGCTCTAGGACCCAGAGGGGTGGGAAGAGGATCCCAGGGCCCGGGCTCCAGCCCAAGCCCAGAAATCTACATAGCAATGAAACAACCCCACAGCCTGATCCCTGCAAGCCCAAGTCAGCTGGCACTGGCCAGCCGCAGGTTTTTCTTTGCTGTGTACCAATAATGCACTCTCTGTTCAAAGGAAGCATGTATCTCATTGGTCAGCGGTTGCTATGTGTGCCCCTCGGTGCCCAGTCCAGTGAGGATGTAGGTTTGCTAGAGTTCCCAGCTACAGAACCTGGCTCTTAGCTCAAGCTGTAGAGGCTCATGCCTTAGCTCTGGGGGTCCCTGGTGGCAGCTACCACACTATTAGCAGCCGGGAAAGCACCAGAATCTTCCTGAGAAGACAATTCAACATGCAGCAGCAAAAGTCTCAAATGCAAGTTGGAAAGAGGAGGAACACTTGAGCCCAATTAATTTCATATTGTGCCCTTCCCCATACCCAACAGACACAACTAAGAAGGAGCACCCTTATCTCTAATTATATCAGGGAGCTAGGAAGGAAGAGAGAGAATTTCCCTCTGAAATCAATAGAGAGCTGGAAAGAACAGAGGAAGCGCTGCTGTCTGGAGCATGGGGGGCAGGCACAAGGAACACTGTGACAGGATCTTCAGGCTAGCTGTCAAACAGTAAAGTCAGCCCTATAAAGGAGAATTCCCTCTTTCTACCCTTGCAAAAAACCTCCAGATGGCTCACAGCTGTGTGAATCATTTCATAGATCACCTAGTCTGGCTTCCTATATAACAAATGCCATAAAATTTCACTCTGACTAGAAATTACAGAAATGCATCCAGTCTTGATTTGAAGACATCAAAAGATGGAGAATCCCCACTTCCCTTGGTACCTTGTTACAATGTTTAATCACCCTCACTGTTCTTTTTTTTTTTTAAATGCCTTATTTCTAAATTGAGTTTGTCTGGCTTTGACTACCAGCCACTGGTTCTTGTTTTACTTTTCCCTGCTAGATGAAACAGTCCATTAGTGCTCAGTATTTTCTCTTTGTAAAGGAAACAAACAAATTATTCTGCAAAACTGTCCATGAACAAATTCCCAAACATATTCCGTATCATGCCTGTTTGTAAATTTCTCTGGCAAATAATTTTTGGTCTGCAGATGATTTGCACGCAATTGAATGAGACTATTGCAGATTTGAAATGAGTGCTGTGGTTGCTTATGATATGTTATGATTTGTGTATTTATGTTACCTGATTGATTAAGCCAACTGTAGCTCATATTTCAATTTCAGGTTCACAGTTTGAAACCTGTAGTGTCATTTGTTATGGATGTCAGCATTCACTTTCAGGGAACATTTTGAGTTTAAGATTTACTTTTCATGAGTATTCATGCTAGTAAATTGAGTTGCCAGGATATCCATGGAAAGTAAATATAAAATTGGCACCAGCACAACTGGAGAGAATGTATTTAAAAATTCAAACAAATATGTATGGAAGATGTTTTGCAGTATGCGTACAGCTCTAGTGACCAAAATCCTGTTCTGAAAGGGACTGCTCCTGAAGACAATTTAGTTTCTAACCTTACTGTATTATTAGACAAGATTTGGAAAATCATAAAAACAAACAAAAAAACTGCAGATGGAGAAAACTATCATTCCCAGCCCCCAGCCCTCATAGTATTTATTTGCTGAATTAGATTTTTCTAGTACTGTATCCAGTTTAATTTTAAAAGTCCCAGGTTTTCTAGTTTATATTTTCTTTGGAAAATTATTTCACAGTCTAATAAATGTTACTATCAGGATTTTTTAAAATCATTTGAAAATGTCCTTTGCTTTCTACCAGCTACAGCAGGGAACTCTACAGTCTAGTGCTCTTTTTCCTGTTCTGCAATTGAATCACTGTGTGACTCTGGGCAAGACATTTGATCTTTGTGCCTCAGTTTCCCTTGGACAAATTCTTCACATGCCTTTCTTGCTACTATCCTTGTTGCATATTCTTCCATCTCCTTTATCCACAGCTATCTCACATATATTCTCAAAACTGGGGCTTCTGACTGTCCCTTTCCTCCATCCAGTTTGGTTTCCCCGGTTTATTTTAACCAGTTCCAACTGCTGATCCAGCTACTCCATATCTTATCATCCAGATAGGAAACTGGCTTGCACATTATAGGAATATGCATCTTATGTATCTATCTTGGCTTTTGTGAGAGCAGCCCTCACTTCAGTTTCTAAGACCCTCGACTTCATTCAAAAACTGGAACATCAATCGGTAGCCGTACTTTCTCCAAGCAGCCGATATAGCTCCTTTATCAAGTCACACATTTATAAAGCCTCTAATCACTAAATTAGGTGCCAAGGAAAATGGAATAGCAGTCTTGTGGTTAAAGCACTGGCCAAAGCACGCAGGAGTTCTAGATTAAATCACTGGCCTGCTCGTAGACTCACTGTATTATCTCAGGAAACTCATTTCTGTCTATACCCTTGGCAGATTCTTATCTATCTGTATGGTAAGATCTTTGGGGCAGGGATTGTATCTTACTAGATGTCATATACGGGGTAGAAAACAATGGCTATCCAAGCTTGGTGAGGGTCTCCAGACACTACTGGAATACAAATAATAATGATATGCACATTTGGGATCACAATCAAAGTTTCCAGAGAGGATTTGGTTTACTACTGCATTGGTAGCTGATGTTTACTTAGTCCCCTCTTCCCTGTCTCAGCCTGTTAGAGACTTTAAGGAACAATCTTCACTTGTTTGAATATCTTAATGTCAGACTTCTCCTCTCACTGCTCAGAGGGCTTTCTTTGCCACAGCTCTTATACCTGCTTAAGCTCTTCCCCTCCATTGCCAGCAATTATTCATAACCCATATGGCTTCGTAAGAAAATCCCACAGTTCTAGAAAACAGTCCTCAAACTGAAGAAGTGAATGGTAGTATTTCCCAGCTTTTAGGTTCATCTGTCACCAATTGCTGATAAATAATCCAGGTCCAGGACAGCTTTTTCCAATCTTAGGATATGTTTTTGAAGATTTCTTGTTCCTTTGGAATTCACTGGATTGTGCCAAATGGCATGTAGTTCAGTACAAATATCCATGATTTCTACCTGCAAAAGTTTTTAATATTTGTATTGTAGTAGTGCTGATGACACCCAGCCATGGGCTGAGGACCACGTTGTCCTTGGCCCAAAGTCTAAGACAAGAGACAACAGGGGGATAAAGACAAGAGACAACAGGGAGATAAAGACAGAGACAGGGTAGCACAAAGAAAAATGAGGCAGTGCTGGTCAGTATGATGGTCTTAATCTGCTGCCTATGCATTGTTAAGTGTTTTGTAGACATCACTGCAAAGGTCACTGCTCCAATACTGTTTGCAGTACAAAACCATAGAAAGACCATTGGTTCTTATTTTCAGTCACTCGATGATACGCAGAATACGGTACCTGTAGTTGCTTGTTAAAGAGGTCTCTCTCTCTCTCTGGAAAGTCCAGATTTGCTACTCAAATGACAAATAAGGCCATCAATTAATGCCAGCTGTAATTGTATTTTGTGTGGTGTGTTCACTTATCTATAGGGAACTGGATAGCTGTCCTTTAGATGATGATATCCTTTAGCTACTGTTGACTTGGGCCAGCTTGTAAGCGAAATGCTGCATTCATGGTGTTGTGTTGGAAATACCAGAGAGTTTCAAAGGAGTTGCTGCATTTGTATGTGCAGAAGAGCTCAGAGAATAAGGATGAGGATAGAATACCTATTGCCTGTGTGTTGTCCCACAGTTAAAATTCAGATATACAGAGTGTTGTTCAGAGCATGGTTTAGCAGGATGAATGCAGCAAATCAACACTAGAACTTTCAGTCTTCCCTTACAACTTGGATGACCTGCTGCCTCTACCAAATGTGTTAATAATAATAAATGAAACAACAGCATAATTGCAAGAGCTCCAATTATGCTAATTAGAAAGTATTCATGCTTCACTGATGCTACAATCGCACTGTTTTAACTACTGCAGCTTGGATACCACATGGTTCTTCTTTGAGAACTAAACCAGATCTAAGTTTGGATCAAAATCTGCTCCAAGTTAATAGTTTAAAATAAATATAAGTTTGACTTTGGTCCAAATGCATATTTTAAAAATAGTGTGTTATGCTAATGTTGATATCAAATTTTCTAAAGGTTTCAATCAGACAAGGTTTTACCCCTAGTATAATGTAGCGTTAAGTTAGAAATTGAGTGAGAGTAGCTTCCCTCATGGAATTCATATGCTTGGTGTCAAATTCTGCTCTGTTACACCAGTATAATTATAGAGTAACTCCACTAACATCAATAGTGTTATATTGTTTACTACATAATGGCAGTGATAGCCCTTAAACAGCTGTAAATCAGGAAACCACTAGAGTTACACTGGTTTAAAAATGGGGTATGTGAGATCAGAGCAGGGCCCAATGGGCACAATTCCCCTTCACTCATACAGTTCAAAGCAGGGCTTAGCTTTACCCCACTGAAATCAATGGAGTTAAGCTAGTGTAAGTAAGAAGGAGAATCTGAGCCTAAGAATGAGAATTTATTATTGTTATTAGGTGAAAATTAGACTAGAAATTCCTAAAGGTGTTGACACACAGTCATGCATTTAAATGGAAGGCTGCCAAGCGAGAGAACAACTGCAAGCTTTGTTCTCTATGTAAATAGCAATTACTTGCACAAATAATTTTGTAAAGCAATATAACCTTCTGTCTCTGTCATAGTTTTTTCCCCTCCTAATAAACAAATATAAATGCCCTTTGGAGAAATATTTTTCTTTTCAAACTTTTAGCATAACTACATCTTTTAAAGATCAACTTCCCACACACTAAGCAAAGATAGCTGGCATCTGCAGAGACCCTTCCAAATTGCCTTTGCAACTTCCCTGCAAAAGCGTGCTTCTCCAGCAGCTGGCCTGGGGTTCAGAGCGTCTTCTTCATATGTTTGAGTAATCAGACATCTAGGGAAATGGAGATCGATAAAAAAGATGGATCCAATTCTGACTTTACTTACAAGTGTGAAACTCCATTTCAAGTCAGTGGGAATTGGATTAGGGCTTGTAGTTCTACCACATTCTAATATCATGGGACTGATTCTGGTCCTACTCTACACTGGTTTTACACTGTATAACTACATTGATTTCAATTGAGTTACTCCAGATTTCCTGTGGTGCAAGTGTGAGCAAAATCAGATCCCTGTATCTCTATCCTGCTTTAAGATATACATATGGTAGAAAGAACAGGAGTCCTTGTGGCACCTTAGAGACTAACACATTTATTTGAGCATAAGCTTTCATGGGCTACAGCCTACTTCATTGGATGCATAAAATGGAACACACAGAAAGAACATGAAAAGGTGGAAGTAGCCATACCAACTGTAAGAGGCCAATCATCTTGATTATCACTTCAAAGGTTTTTTTTTCTCCTGCTGATGATAGCTCATCTCAGTTGATTGGCCTCTTACAGTTGGCATGGCTACTTCCACCTTTTCATGTTCTCTGCATGTATAAATATCTTCTCTCTGTGTGTTCCATTCTATGCATCCAAAGAAGTGAGCTGTAGCCCACGAAAGCTTATGCTCAAATAAATTTGTTAATCTCTAAGGTGCCACAAGTACTCCTGTTCTTTTTGCGGATACATACTAACACGGCTGCTACTCTGAAACCTGACATATGGTAGAGTAGACATGGATGCTTGTAAACTGGATGGGACAATGTCAGTGAGTTTCCACTGAGTTTGGATAAGCACCCACAGATTGGAGTGCTTATACAAAGTTTGTCTCTTCAGTTTAGAAATCCAGTAAAACCAAGCTTTCCAATACTTTCTGTTTCTAGTTAGCTTATAGTATTTTAATATACTATTTTTCTCCCTTTGTTTTAAACATTTTTAGTTCTTGTAGTGGTAATGGGAGTTGTCAAATTAGCATCTTGGACAGTGATTATATATCTACACATACAGTAGCTACTCTGCAAGCTTCTTCGTAGTCAATGTGATCTGCCACTGATACTCAACTGTGACCCCTTCTAGAAATGAAGTAGTTCAGGCTCCAGACCATTGACCTTCCATGGTACTTTTGTATTTCTTAGAGTATGTCTATACTACCCGCCAGATCAGCGGGTAGTGATCGATCTATCAGGGATCAATTTATCACATCTAGTGTAGACGCAATAAATCGATCCCCGATTGCTCCGCCCTCGACTCCTGTACTCCACCGTGGCAAGAGGTGTAAGCAGAGTCGATGGGGGAGTGGTGACAGTCGACCCCGCGCCGTGAGGACACAAGGTAAGTCGACCTAAGATACGTCGACTTCAGCTACGCTATTCTTGTAGCTGAAGATGTGTATCTTACGTTGATTCCAACCACCCCCCATCCCCCCCCCGCCCCGTAGACCAGGCCTTAGTCCAGTGGCATACCCAAGAATGGAGATATTAGGGAAAGTGCTTCCTCTGAGGCATAGTGCTTCCTACCATGGGCCCTACCAAATTCACGGTCCATTTTGGTCAATTTCACTGTCATAGGATTTTAAAAATCATTAATTTCATGATTTCAGCTATTTAAATCTGAAATTTCATGGTATTGTAATTGTAGGGGGTCCTGACCCAAAAAGGAGTTGTGTGGGGGGTGGTCGCAAGGTTCTAGTGGGGGGTTGTGGTACTGCTACTCTTACTTCTGTGCTGCTGTTGGCAGCAGCGCTGCCTTCAGCGTTGGAGAGCAGTGGGCAGTTGGAGAGCAGTGGCTGCTGGCCAGGATCCCAGCTCTGAAAGCAGAGCTGCCACCAGAAGCAGTGTGGAAGGAAGGATGGCGTGGTATGGTATTGCCACCCTTACTTCTGCACTGGTGTCTGCAGAGCTGGGCCCTCGGTCAGCAGCCACCACTCTCCATCCAACCAGCTCTGAAGGTAGCAGTGCAGAAGTAAGGGGGCATGATATGGTATTGCCACCCTTACTTCTGCGCTGGTGCTGGTGGAGCGCTGCCTTCAGAACTGGGCGCCCGGCCAACAGTCGTCGCTTTCTGATCACCCAACTCTGAAGGCAGCAGGGTAGAAGTGAGAGTGGCTATACCGCAATCCCCCCGTAAAATAACCTTGCGATCACCCTGCAACTCCCTTTTGGGTCAGGACCCCCAATTTGAGAAACACTGGTCTGCCCCGTGACATCTGTATAGTATAGGGTAAAAGCACACAAAAGACCAGATTTCATGGTGGGAGACCAGATTTCATGGTTCTTGACATGTTTTTCATGGCCGTGAATTTGGTAGGGCCCTACTCACACATTTAGAACCAGCAGCTCTGGGTTCAATCCCTGTAGAAGATTTGAGCTGGGATATTGTTACACACTTCTTCTTATAGAAGCAGTGGGATAGGGGAAAGCAGTTATGTGCAGCAGTTTGCTAACCCCTTCCCCCACCCCCCAGCTGCCTGTCTACCCAGCTGCCTGAGAGTGACCAGGTGTCCGGTCGAAAGGGGATCCTGGTGGCTCTGGTCAGTACTGCTGACCAGGCCGTTGACTGTCCGGTTGGCGTCACTGCGCAGAGCAGCTGGCAGGCTCCCCGCTCGCCTCCACACCACACTGTTCCCAGGAAGCAGCCGGCATGTCCCCCCTCAGGCTCCTACATGTAGGGGCAGCCAGGGGGCTTTGCACGCTTCCCCCATCCCAAGAGTTGCCCCTGCAGCTCCCATTGGCCAGGAACCACAGCCAATGGGAGTCGGAAGGGCGGTGCCTGCAGACCAGGCAGCACGCAGGACCACCTGGCTGTGCCACCACGTAGCAGCCAGAGGGGGGACATGCTGCTGCTTCTGGGAGCTGCTTGAGGTAAGCACCCCCCAGAGCCTGCACCCCTGACCCAATACTGGGCCCCAACCCCCTACCCCAGCCCCAGCCCTGATCCTTCTCCCACCCTCCGAAACCCTTGATCCAAGCCCAGAGCCCCCTCCTGCACCCAAACCCCTCATCCTCAGCCCCACCCCAGAGCTCGCACCCCCAGCCAGATCCTCACCCCACACACACACCCCAACCTCTGCTCCAGCCTGGAGCCCTCTCCTTCACCCAGAATCCCTCATTTATGGCCTCATCCCAGAACCTTCATCCCCAGCCCAGAGCCCGAACCTCCTCCCACTCCCAAACCCCTTGCCTCAGCTCAGAGCCCCCTCCCATACTCTGAACTCCTCGGCTCCACCCTTCAGCCCAGAGCCGCCTCCTGCACACCAAACTCCTCATCCCCAGCCCCACCCCAGAACCCAGACCCCCAGCCGGAGCCCTCACAGCCCCACACCCCAACCCCTGCTCCAGCCCAGTGAAAATGAGCAAGTGAGTGAAGGTGTGGAGAGTGAGTGACAGAAGGAGGGGGGAATGGAGTGAGCGGGGGTGGTGCCTCAGAGAAGGGGCAGATCACGGGTGGAGACTTGGAGGAGGGGCGGGGCAAGGGTGTTTGGTTTTGTGCGAGTAGAAAGTTGGCAACCCTGAGCTGCCTTCGAGCAAGAACTGGAGACAGGAGCTGTGGGTAACAGTGACGGGGTTGCGGAGACCCCATCTAGTGTAGGGCAAGTGCGCCCTATGTCCCTTAGGGTGTACGCGCAGGGTATACATCACCTGCATCTATGTCTCTGTAACCAGAGTCAGTATTAGCCCTGCTCAGTGGGGCAGTATAGCCCAATGGCCAGAGTCAATAGATCCTCCCTTCTGGCAGGGCAGTAAGGCCTAGCAGCCAGTATCAGTGGATTTGCCCCCGTTTGCTGGGCTGCAAGGCCTGGGGACCAAAGTCACTGTTTCCACCCTGTTAGCATGGCAGGGTTGCACATCATCCCAGTTCGCAGGGCAGTAAGAGCTAGTGATCAAAGTCCATGGATTCATCCCTGTCCTCAGGGCAATCAGGCCTAGTGGCCACAGTCAATGGCATCACCCCTGTTCACAGAGCAATAACGCCTAGTGGCCACAGTCAGTGGCTTCACCCCGCTTGCAGGGCAATAAGGCCTAATGGTGACAGTCAGTGGCTTCACCCCTGTTTGCAGGGCCATAAGGCCTAGTGGCCAGGTGGCCTCAGTCAGGGTAGGGAGGTCCAGGCCCTCCCTCTCCACCAGACCCAAGACCTTGGCAGGAGCATGTGCCACGGTGTCAGCAGTGGAGTCTGACCAAAACACGCTGATTCAATACTCCAGTTCACCAACCGGGTCACTATTTTTTCCCCTGGGCTGCTTCCTACCGTGTTTCTCACCGCTGCAGTCTGGGCATCTCGGCTGTCTCTGGGTTCCCTAGGTTGCACTGTCCCCAACAAACTCTGGACTCTGCGGGGCCTCTGTGGCTAGCCTGGTGTCTGCCTGGGTTGTGGCGTCTCTGGCTCCCACACCTTCTGGCTTTGGCTGATGCTTGGCTGTAGCCTGCAGCGTGCATCCTTCCTCTCCAGTGGTCAACCCCAGCTGAACTGAGCTGCTCCCTTTTATACTGGTGACTTTGGAGCTTGCCCAGTAGAGTTGAGAGGGCGTGGCTTCCTTAGCCCACAATGTAGGGTTAACCCCACCCAGTCCAGTCACCCCATCACAGTAACACATATACTCTCAAATTAAAGTGTTAGTGTTTAAAGAGAAACACAAAGCTGTGTCTTTTACCATCGAGATCCTATCTGTAGTTTAGAATTTTACGTTGAGGATGTAATCACACTTTAATTGAATTACTTAGAGTGTATAATTTGTCACATCTAGGAAAAATTTTAATTACTTAATAAATTGCTTTGGTGTCATATTTAAATCTCATTTTCAGTAATAAATTTCTTATAAATGATTGCATTGCTTAATGTTAAAATATAAGTACTCAAACCAAGTAATTATTTAAGTACTTAATTGCTTAATGTGAACTAGAAATAAGATTTTCATCCAAACACCAGCTGAATGAGATTAGAGCCTGACTCTGCAGTCCTTGCACAGTCAGAATTTCCACTGCAGACAATGAGACTGGCTCTGGAAGTCAATAGCAGTATTTAATGTGCAAGGATAATGTACTGTCTAATCCAGAAGGTTCACTGTCTCATACAGTTACCTACCTATTTATGTGCCCTCCCTAAATTATATATTGGATCAGATCTTCTTCCATTTGAAGTCAATGGCAAAACCCCAATTTTCTTCATTAGGAATACTAGTGAACTCCCAGTGGTATAATAATTGTTAAACAAACTAGGGGCATGTCTTCACTACAGGCTAAAGTGGCACTGCTGCGATCAAGACATCGATTTTGCGGGTCTGGTGAAGATGCGATAAGTCAATGGGAGAGCACTCTCCCGTCGACTTCAGTACTCCACCTCCCCGAGAGATGGAAGCTATGTCCACGACAGAGCATCTCCTGTCAACATAGTGTAGACACTGCTGTTAGTCAATCTAAGCTACGTCGACATAAGTTACATATCTTACGTAACTTAACTAGCGTAACTTAGATTGATGTACCTTGTTAGTGCAGACCAGGCCTAGGCAAAAATCATTCTGTATGTATCATCACTCAAATTATTGGGTTTATATCAGGGATGCATTTGGCCCATAGTGAATTTCTAAGTGGTTGGGGAAAATAGACTCCAGATATGGGTTATTCCTTTCTCATAGATTCATATTTATAATCAGTTTTTTTATTTAGGGCCAGAAAAGGACCATTAGGTCATCCAGTCTTGACCACCTATACAACACAGGCCATATAATTGCATCTAGTTACCCCTGATTTCGTCCCAATAACTTGTATTTGAATTTGTTGAAGGAGAAATAAGTGGATGCAGACACAAAACACTGTAGGCTTGGTTTTCATCTCATTAACACCAATGTAATTACTGAAATTAATGGAGTTACAACCCAGTGTAAGAGAGAAGAGAGTCAGGACTACTCTTCCCAAAACTGCTATGTTCTGTATTCTTACTGTTTATATGCCCAATATCTACTTAATGTTAATTTGTTACATTTCTCTTCACAGAAACTGTGCAAATTAAATGTACAGTGAAACCTGCCTTAAGCGACCACCCAAGAGAAGAAATTGATTGCCTAATGGAGATGATCTTTAGCGAAAAGTCAAACAAATTAGTACTGGGATCCTGGGGGATACTTAAATGGTCACATAGGAAAGGAGGGGTTGCTTATTGGAGACAGAATCTTTAGCTCAGGTTTCACTGAATGTTCACTTTATGCAGTAAAATTTCTTCTAACTTTGCTAATTGTCTAACTAAACCCAGTGTAAGAGAGAAGACATTTAGGACATCAATCAACTATTAGATTTCAGGACATCAATCAACTATTGTTCAACCAATACAAAACAGTAAAACATATCAGTATGATACAAACAGTAGAAAGTAGGAGCCTCGTTCAGGCTACATAAATGTAAACAACTGATCAGATCCTTTAGTTCAGTGGTTTTCCAACTATGGTCCATGGGGCTAGGTCTGTCAGTATTCAAGAGGAAATGTTGTCTGCATGAAGAGCTGCTGTTGTATAGGCCAGGGTTTCTTTAAGCTTTCCTGTGATATTTCTGACCATTTGAATTCCTTTATGGCTACTTCATATCCTATCACTCTCTGAGTGCTCCTTTCACGTATGTAGATAATACTAACCATGGAGAGAAAGTAAACATGCTGACAGGACCAAGCTTCAGAGAGACCTGGCAGCCTGAGAGCAGTAGGGGCTGCAGGCAATAATGGGGGGATTCAGTACTAATAAATGTCTGGCTAGGTATTTATGTGAACCCCCGTAACATCTGAATATCTAAGCATATAAAGCCCTATACCCGAGGGGGGGAGGATAAAATGCACAGACACAACAGTGGAAGTGTACTGGCGGGCGCAAAGGCAGCTAGGCCAGTTGTGTCGGCTGGGCCTGGGTCAATGGCAAGAGGTGTGACTAGTTGCCAAGTCAGGAATGGGTACCAAGGTCAAGCCAGCCCAGGGTCAAAAGCAGGAGTTCGGTCTAGTTACCAAGCTGAGTCAGGAGATAGATACTAAGGTCAAGCCAGGCTGGAATTGAAGGCTGGAGTCAGGACTAGCCATCAAGCTGAGTCAGGAGACGGGTATGAAGTTCAAATTGGGCTGCAGTCGAAGGCAGGAGTCAGAAGCAATACGGGGCAAAAGATGAGCTCTCTGCAGTAGCAAGCCACAGTCTGCATTGTTGATCAGACAGCTCCCTCGGGCAACTTCCTGGTTTAAATAGCTGGTGTGGACCAATCAGGCAGCCTCTTCAGGTGGTACATCCTGCTGTGCCTGACCTTCCAGTAATTGTTGGGTGATGCTGCACCTGGCTCCCCAGTAGTGACATGGAGACGTTGGTTGCCCAGGACCCTGAAACTCCATTACACCACAGCCCTCTTCATGTGTACTCCCTTCTGGGCTGGAGCCAGGCCCAGCTTGCTAGGCTGTTCCCTGCGGAGCTTTTTTACTAGGTTGGGGGCATGGACGTGGGCAGCGGGTTCCCAGGAATATTCCCAGGAAATGCCATAACCCCTCCCACTATATGGGGTAGTAGTCAGCCTTGCTGCAGTTTGGAATCAAGAATAACATGCACTATGCATTCCTCATGTCCCTGATTTTGACTGGTGATGGCGGCTGGTTAGGGAATGGGCCCTTCGTCTGAGGCCTCAAAAGAGAGAACGTGAAACTTTGGATGTATTTTGAGGAACTGGGGGACTTGCTGTTTGCTGATTTACTGACAGAACCAGAAACGGTCAAGGAACTGGTGATCCAACTTGCAAGAAGGTCTGTTCCTATTAAATGTTTCGTGGTGAGCCAGGCCATGTGGTATACTCAAAATAACTGGGCATTCCCAGTGTTGCTGGTCTGCGTACTGCCTTTTGTGTTTTCCATGTGGCCCCTGACTCCTCCTGGATGTGGTGTATCCATTGGACCTAGCTGATTGCTGCTTGATTTGGTGAATTAAAAACATATAAACTTGCACTGAGGTTGAGATGGAAATAGGGGACAGACTTGTTGAAAGTCTCTGTTTAAGGATAAAAGGCGTAAAAACAAGGGTGATGTTATGGTAGGAGTCTACTATAGACCACCTAACCCAGAAGAAAAAATGGATGAGGCTTTATTACACAAATGGAATTTCCTGGACACTTCAATTTAAACACATTGGATTAGAGAAAATGATAAAACAAGTTTAGTAACTACAAAGAGAGATTTTAGGTGAATACAAGTAATGAGGCATAAAAGTCAGAAACGGTTACACAAAAAATAAAGTGAAAATGCAGCTGGTGCCTAACTTAACAAACTATGTTCAATTCAAAGCAAAGTTTTTCTCATCACATGCTCTCAGCAGTCTTACTGACCAAGCTTCTTAGGTCAGGACCTCTTTTCCAGTTCAACGGCTGCTTCCTTTGTCCCTTCTGGTGCAGTGAATTGATGGACAGAGACAGAAAGAGCAGTAGTGCCTTGGGGAGTTTGTCCCCACTTTTTATGGTGTCATTCTCCCCCTTGGAAAACATTTTCAGCTGAGATTCAGGAGACAGAGGATCTGTAGGAAATGGTTTTCCCTGCTGCTTTTCCTCACCTGTTGGAGCTTGTTTTGATTCCCTTCCTGCCTGATGACTCTGTTTACTGCGTAAATACAAATTAAGCAGAGCACGCATTCCTTTCTTTGAGACACACCTGTTTGCCAACCTCATTTTGGAACATGTGCTAAGATCATCCCATAGTGGACTCTTATAACTTCGCATACTATGTTGCCACCTGTATTTTATCAGGACAATACTGATGAGCAAATTATGGGTTTTCACATGATATCTCACAAAGCATACTTTGTACAAAGATTATTACAATAGTGTGTAGGGCATGGAACACGGATACATTCTGTCACATATAAGAACATAAGAACGGCCATACTGGGTCAGACCGAAGGTCCATCTAGCCTAGTATCCTGTCTTCCAACAGTGGCATATACCAGGTGCCTCAGAGGGAATGAACAGAACAGGTAATCACCAAGCGATCCATCCCCTGTCACCCATTCCCAGCTTCTGGCAAAATACCTCCATCATAAGGTACATCAACACACTCCTGACTGCGCTGTTTCCCAGTTGGAGTAAACAGACACGCTAGTTCTGCTTGAGCTAGTGTGCTAAAAATAGTAGGGTAGATGGGGGAAGCACAGGCAGCAGCTCAGGCTATCCAATCAAGTACATACCCAGGAGTCCAGCAACCCCTGGCCACACTGCTATTTTTATCAGGCTAGATCAAGCAGAGCTAGTGTGTGTCTGTCTACCCAAGCTGGAAAGCACACTCCCAGCTGCAGTGTAGACCTACCCATAGAGAGGCTGTAAGGATAAGATTTATGAGGTAATCGGATAGTGTGGATATAGGGGCTGTATTATCTAGGTGAATATTCCAAGGCAGGATGTCCTGGTATGAGGGTTCCATAGATCATACATACATATATCAGAGCTGCCTTGAGGTTGGAGAAAGAGACTGCAAGGATCTAACCCCCTTGCCTCTTCCAACAACATTTGGGCCAGAAGAGCAGGTTTTCTCCATCTTTCATATCCACAGGGGATGATTCGTGCCACTGTTTATGGAAGACATAATGGATATTGCTGCAGTTAACTGTGGTTTCGGTTTTCCTTTTTCTATATATAAATCAATAGGAGAGGAAGGATAATCCAGTGGTGAGGGCACTGGCCTGGGACTTGAGAGACTGAGAGTCATTTTTCTACTCTGACACAAGTTTCCTTGGTGACCTTGGGAAAGTCCCTTAATCTCTATGTACCTCAGTTTCCCATCTGTAAAATGGGGATACTAGCATTTAGCAACCTCACAGGATTGTCTGAGGATAAATATATTAAAGATGGTCAGGTGCTCAGATATTACAGTAATGAGGGCCATATAAATACTTTAGAGAGAGAGAGAGAGAGAGAGAGAGAGAGTAAATCTTTGATTCACACACCAATTTTAAGTGCTGTACAGCTACAATGGTCAAGGCAACTATAGAAGAATATAACTCACATAGCCAGGTTTCATCTAATACTCTCCAAAACAGATGTTCCATTTTTTTTGGTGAAATGTTACTAATTGCTCATTGGTAACAAAATTATATGCAATCAGGTACTTGCCATTTTAGTAAAATAAATAGTTTCAACCTAAATTTATCTCTTCTTAAAATAAGTAATTAAGGCTCTAACCAGTTTTTCTTTCTCAGTGTTGTTTTTTCTTCTTAAAATAAGCAGGATTATTAGTAAGCTTAGTAATTAGTAAATCATGGTGATGCCACAGTGATTGGCAGCTGTCTGTCTCTCTCTCTCAGCTTCTTAAATAACACCTATCATATCGAAATGCAGATTGATCATTTGGTTAACATGCAGCTCTACTGGATAATTTAGCTTGCTATGTAGTCAGAATATATGTACCTTGAAGACTTCTGTTGATGTAGGGAAAACATTACCTTGAGGTTTTCAAATGACTGTGCCATCAGATTCAAAATATAAATGAGAGTCCAAAATCATGCTAAAGAGCCTTGTTGCTGTTTTATTCTCCTGTTAACTGTAATTCATTGCTTGTGTCTCTGCATAAAAGACCTTGAATGTGAACCTTGAAAGATAGTTTTGCTCAGCAAGTTTTCCATTTTCTCTGAATCTGAAGAATTACATTTAATTAAAGTTTAGTTTGCCTTGATGTGATTCCTTAGCACTACTGTATTTGCATTGTGGTGGGACTTTCAGTAGTGACCAGTATGACCTTACATGGTGTAAACAAGGCCTTTGAAGAAGAAAAGCAATGTTTTCATGCTATTTCATTGTCAGATGCAATGTCTTTCATCTCTTTCTATCAAAGTGCCTTTTCAAAAGGAGCCACAGTAGTGTTTCGTAATTAACGTTATGCCTTGACCTGCATCTCATTTTTGAATATTTAACTTAGCTGTGTGTGTCAGATGTAAGTAAACAACGGTGCCCTAAATCAGAGGCAGCATAAAACTTTTTCACAAAGAATGGATGATAAAAAGGCTTGATTACGTAGTGCCACTTAAATCAGAATATAAATAACAGTTTTAAAATGTCTTAAAGAAAGAGAAAAAGAAAATAAATAAATAAATACATAACATATTTTGTTGTACTAGTAAGAATTATTTTCATTAATGTGACATGTTTCATCTTAGCATCTCAAAGTGCCTCTCAAGCAGTGGTTCATTAAACCTTAAAAAAATGTCAGTAATGCTACCACATATATTGTCATACCCATAGTATAGATGGTTAAATGGAGCTACTGAGAGGTTAAAACACCATAATCAATGGCAAGGCATCTAAAGAGCATCCTTGATTTTCAGAAGTATTAAGTATCCAGAGTACCTACTTTTGCACCTATGCTTTCCACTGGAGCCAATGGAAGCAGGTCTTGGCTCAGTGCCTCTCAAAATCAGGGCAATGATCTAGGTGCCTGATTAGAGACTTGGGTGTATCAGGAAGCTTTGTCTCCTGGTCCACCTACCACAGCACACTCCATCAGTATGGAAAAAAACCAGCTATTTGGTTATACTGCTTATATTACATCTGAGCTGAAGTTGTTCGGGGTTAAGGACATTAATGTTAGCTATGGGCTTGGATCTGGATCCAAACATCTGCAATGTCCCAGGGTGTTTGGATTTGGGGTCCAGATTCAGGGGTTGGGGTCACTTCTAATTCATCTATTTGCACTGTGGTTACATGCCCATCACAGTGGTATCTGAGCACTTCACTGTTAAGGATGTAATTTATCTTATTAATAAGTCTACATTTTAAGCAGTGCTCCTACACACTATCATGTTGGTGGCCCTGTGTTATTTATTTGGGCAGGCGTGCTCTACAATTATCCCCCGTGACAATTGTGTGGGGACTGGAAGGCAAAGCCGTTTATGATCTTTATGACCACATTTTCACATTGTGACGCCAGCAGCACTTTTCTATGACTCGGAAAGTCTCCTCCTGCGACATCCCATCCCTCCAGTGCAGACATAGGAATACTCCCCTCTGTGTCCTAAAGGTTGATGTTTCCATGCTGTGCATTTGAGAAAGCTCTTAGTATGTGCCTGTTAGTCATGTTATAGCAGAAAATAATAGCAGACAAGGTCAACAATGTGATTTTTTTTACTTCACCATTAAATAATGTATAATGCTGAAGATTTCAGGCTCTAAAAGCTCTTGAAGAAGGTGTCTTTGGATCTTGAAAGATGATATGTTTTGGTAAGTCATCCAATCTTCCCTTTAGTTTTTTTTTCTATTTCATTGTTTTTCAGGCCTGGGGTGCCACAGAAAGGGGACATTGATATAATACTGCATTCTGCTGGGGGGTTGGATTCGGGATTTAACTTACAGCCACACAATGTTGGCCAGTAACCCTTAGAGCATTGATGTCATCTAACCATAATTTCTTTTGGAAAGAGAAAAATAGCTCAACTTACCACAGGAAACAGGATGAAGGTTAACGTCACACAATGTTTGTTTTAGCGTAGCACCTGGTGGACTAGGCGTGTTCTCCCTTCCAATGGGGATTGCCAGCACTGCGCATGTGAAAGCTGTTTAAATGGCGCATTGTTGACTTAGGAAGGGGAAACTTGTACCGCCACAGCCTGTCTTCCAAAGCCTTTAAGGGTCGCTCATTGCTAGGCTAGACGGCCTATTAAACTGACTATACAGGAATTGGAGCTCAGGTACTGCAATGAAGAGAGTTCCTTAGAATTATCCAATATAGAAGGAAAATAGACTTACAATTTAAAGCTAACCTCATGTCAAACATCTATAGTGGTGATATCTTTTAACCCTTGATGGTCATTCAGGCTCACGTGTTTGCTTCAATTCACCGATTGTGTAATGTACTAATAGGATATATATAACCCTTAGCCATACCTCTACTGTTAAAATCTAAAAGACTCTCTTCAATATCATGTTGCTCCTGCATCAACAGCTTCTTTACAAGACTAATGCAAAGAACAATTAGCTCTTTTAAACTTTGTCCTCCACGCTATCTGCTTACTGCTCATCCCTTATCATACAGTATGGCCTCCAGACATAGCTTCTACCTGCAAGAGCAACTGTTTTTATATTTTTTACAAAATCTACATACTGTCTTGTTCATTTCAAGGGTGAGCCCTATCTTTAAATGAATACACTTCAAGTACCATCCCACAGTCTGCAATTCAGTTATTCTGCAATTCAGCACATCTACAGTTTCACCAGAAGATAGGGGGACCAGACATTCCACTGGTGTAAGTCGGAATAACTCCTTAGATTTGTTGATTTATGCAGCTGAGGATTTATGCATACCAGGACATGGTATTCTTCATAAATTCCAGTGCTAAATTGTTGTATTCTGTTATTATATTCTGTCAAACATTTGTTGTGTTCCACTCCAGAAATATCTGCATTTTAGCAGTCATTGAAGTGATTCTTGCATCTAAAGTTTAAGGAGTGCTTTGAGATAAGGCAAGCTGTATGTATGTCAGTTATTGTTATACCTCCCTGTCTCCAACAGCTGTTTCAGCTGCCGTTTCCGAACAGCAGTTTTGCAAAAGACATACAACCTTGTCAGATCTCATTAACTAAGTAGCATTGGACCTGGTTAGTGCTTGGAAAGGAGACTTGAAAGAAAAGCCTGGGTAGAGTAATAATTGGTGCTGGTGACAGTAGGTGCCACGCTCTGATCAGAGACAGCAATGCCGAACAGTGTGGTGTTAGGAGGCACCGTAATGTCAGTAGTGCTATCTTCCATGGTTGGATTTGTAACCCCCTACTCAATGTTTTCTACATGGCCTCAGTCCTGCAAAGTGCTGAGCATATCCAGGAGTTTCTCAGCACCTTGCAGGAACCAACTGGGAAATTACATTATCTCACTAAAAACAAATCCAAAAAATTGCAGGAGACATTTTCAATCCTGTATTAGAACATGGTGGTGTTGTGCTGTCTCCTTCCATCCCAAAGATAAACACCTTTCAGCAGTGGATGAAGCCCATTTATTTGACACGTGCAATTAGAAAGTTCTGGGCACAACACAAAACTATTAAAATGGTAAAATTTGATGCACTGAAAGACCACAAATGGACACGTCACCAACAACCTCACACCTCCACAAATCAGACTCCTCCCAGAACTTACCAGAATTACAGGGAAGAACAGATGTTCTGTGTGACATCAATACCCAATGACATGTTCATCCCCTCAAACAGAACTCAGGCCCTCCTCTGTTCCCAGAGAAAGCTTACTTCTTGCAGAATGTTCTGAAGGTCAACAAATTGGGTCTCTGGTTGACCAGGCAGGGTGGGAATTGCCAAAGGCTGTATGTGTTCAATTTTTGATCTTTGAAGTAATTGCGTGGACCCATTGAAGTCATCCACATTAATCTAGGGATGGAATCTGATCCATCATTCGTAAAATTTTGGAGCTTTTTGGATTCAAGGTGTTAGGCCTGAATGAAAATATAGCAGATAAAACAGTTATGCTAACCTGACTGAAATCAGGCTAGCAAAGGTTTTTTTTAATAATCCCGAAAAAAAAGTAAAAAAAAAGCATTTTTTTTAAAGAGCCCTGAAACGTGGAGACAAGCCTGAGATAAACCAGGGATTGCATGGCTGGCATACCATTAGCTGTGCTAAGGACAGTGTTTGAAGAGCTGATAAACTCTAGCATCCCACGTTTTTTCAGAGGTTTTTTGGTTTAGGTTTGTTTAAAAAAAAAAAAAATTGTATTTTTAACTTTTGTTGTTGTGTTATTAAGATAACTAATAATCTAAAGTTGTAGACATAAAGTCTAGTGTGTATATTATAAAAAGTAAGTTTAGTTAAGTTGTAAACAAAGGGGGGGGGGTTGTTTGAGTGAGTGATGTATGATAAATAAATGTCTATATATAGGCTAATGCTAGCTAAAAAAAAGGGCCTGGTTCTCACTGAGAGAGCGGCCTTTTGTTGATGTGTGCACTTGTCAATAAAAGGCTTTTGAACGGACCTTGCTGGTGTTGACTGTCTCTCTAGCTGAACAGACAACGAATTTCACTGTCGGGGTTAAAGTCCCCAACAAGGTCCTTCTTGTTAATGACCAAGGGTCTGATCTTTTCTCCTACATCTACACAAAGTGAGTCCACTGCTTATGTGGCTGTGACAATTATCCACCTCCCTCATTGCCCCACACCTCACAAACTGTTCTGTATGGAGCTCCAGACTTCATGTTGGGGAGAGGAAGAACATCACCCAGAGGATGGCTGGGGTAAGGCAGTAGGGATGTGCATTGTTCCCCACCAAGCCCAGGGTGAATCCTCCCATAAGTTAGTACAGCACTGAATTAGTACTAACTTCTGAATGGAAACCTGGCTTGACTGGAGCTGAACTGGCAGGTGGCTGGGAAGAGCCACAGAAGTAGAGAAGCAGCCTTGGGGCTTTGTGCCCTTGGCAGGACCCAATTATCTGCACAGGTCTCATAAATGACTAGTGAGTCAATGGTAGAACTAGGATTAGAGTCCAGGAACTTGTGACTAGTAGCTATATGCTCAGCCTACTAGACCACACTGCCCCCATCACACTGAGCATGGCTATTGTGTCATTTTCATTCACTTTTAACTTTATTTGTGAACAAAATTTCTTCAGCTATTTCAAAAACACTCTTCATGGAGAGCTAAATTCATGGCAAAGATATAGTCTAAGGAGAACTAACTAATGTTATAATTATCCAAGCACGAGAAAGCATTATATTTGTTTTCTTTAAGAATATACCCTTTTTGTCCAGGCAGACTATTTTAAATGATTCAGTGCCGTATAAAAATTCACCTCTGGTCTGAGACTAAACAATTCCTATAAAAGAATACCGTGAGTTTGAATCTAGACTAACCTCATCTCCTCCCATGTAAGAATTTAGGGGAAACAAAGTGAAACTTCACTGTTTTCCTCCCCTGTGCCCCCTCCTCTGAGTTGTACTATGGAGACTCACAATCTAGACCTCTGCTCGCATAATAAGGTCTTTGACACATAGTTGAGCAGTTCTGATTCCATCCAGCAGAGGGCAGTGGTGGATATACATCCCAGTTAGCTTTCACACTGTATTTAAAAGATGCAATGGAGTGGTTACGTTTCCTGTAGCAACCTAATTGCACTCCTCCACTGCACAAAACCTTTGTCCTCCCATAATTAATTATGAATAAGAAAAGTAGATATGTTCCTTTGTTGTTTTTAATGAATTAATCCTTCATGAAAATCTTTTCCATGACATAATAACAAAAGGACATTTGTTCACTATCCTCATTACTGCACATCCTGAGGTGCATAAATAGCCTCTTATGGGAGGCTCTTTGTCTCTTTTGTCCAGGAATGTATTTTATTGCAAAGATGACACAGGAGTAGTAATACATTCAATTGCTGTACAGGAAGATAAGAGAGTCTAGATCATTATAACAAAAACTACAAAGGAAGGAGTCCAGTTCTTTAATGGTAATTCTTACTCTAAAATCAAAGTAACAGTCCTATTAAATACCTTTTTCTACAGACTTAGAAATAAGCATTACCTGACTTAATCTACTCATTTGAAACATGGCTTAGATAAATCTATTTGACTAAATGAAGAAAGTCAATCTCTGTTTGATTGCTCACCCAAGGTGTTGGAAAGGAATCCATTATGTCACAAGTCTGAGTTACTTAAGACTGTGCTCGTATGATTAATGGACACCACATAAAATGTATATTTAATAGGATTGTACAGAACAGCCCAAATATAGCTCGAAATATTCAGCATTTCACTAAGCCTGGGTTGAGCTGACTCTCTCTGAATTTGAATCTGAATTTACATTTGTCATGAGCTTTTTAATCGTTTCTGTGAACTGAGCGGATGGGGAGTGCTTAGTGAGCAATTGTCTGCATCAGCAAGAAAGACTCAGTCACGTGACATTTTCTTTTCTTTTGTGAGATTTCTCGTGACTTTTTTTAATTAGTATTTTATTGATATTTTTAACCCAATTCATTATTGAAACTTGCATTTATGGAAAACCTGGTTTTCAGTACGAAAATGTAGTCTTTATTAAACTCAAAATGTGGATATGCATTTTGTAAAAAATATTCCAAAAATCATGCACAATTGAAAATGGTTACAACTCAAATCCTGTGACATGTTTCAATCACCTCATCACTGCCCTTCAAGATGATTGTCAAGCCATCCGGCATGGCTCATGAGTACCAATCTCAGGGCAGACAGTTAAATAGCAGGGAATAAACCCCAAACAGGCTGTGAGTTCTATACTTAGATTTCACCAACCAAGCATCAAGTGTGAACTCCTCCAGTGCTATAGCATAGAGTCACAGACAGTCCCCTTGGGAACTCCCATCTATCTTGCCACTCAGGCAGGCTTGTCTTTGAGGTAGATGGTCCCTTCCACCAAAAATCACAAAAATATTCAGGTTATTCCCAGTCCCAAAGGACCAGTCATTTACCCCATGTCAGTTGCAACTCAGATCTCAAACCAAAGACAACATTTGTAGCCAATCTTTTATAATAAAATAACTAAAAATTTATTTACAAAGAAAAAGAAATGTGCATTATTTACACAGTTAAAGCAGGTAAACATACACAAATGAGTTACAGTCTTAGGTTTCAAAAGATAACAGATGCTGCTGTAATATGCAAGAACTGTATGGCCTTTAGAGCTAAACAACTGCGGATCCCTTGCTTGTGCTTAGAAGTCTTTGCCCCTCATAGGTCAAGCAGAATAAAGATAATTTCATCTTGGTAGGGATTTTTATTCTCTTTCCCTAGAGTTCAAGCTGATGGGATGAGTGCTTATGCACATCTCTTCTTCTTGGGTTTGGGGGGAGCAATCAACAAGTCTTTTGTCCACTGATGTTCATCTGATGCCTATGAGCCTTCTTTTGCTTGGCAGGAGGTGACACCTCTTGTGGTAAGCTAGTATTTCACACTTGTTAATACTTCTCTCCCGATTGTGGGGTTTATAAGTTGAGAGCAAACACTTCCATAGTCACGGAGCAAACCTTTTAAATATTACCTTATAATACAGGATACAGATATTGTAAGTACGATTAATGCATGCAGAAAGTTACAAACATCTCATAGAGTCAAAATAATAAACACATTTTTATAACTCTAATACCTATTTTAACAATATTAACTCATAGGTGAGCTAGACTGGGTTCCAGCTATGCATTTGTCAGTGTGCGGTAAGGCTAAGGGGGCACGGCATGAGCTGACACCTGGTCTTCCCGCATCACAATGATCAGGTAGGCATGTGGCATATAGGTTGAGATAAGTTTCTGGCACCTTGTACCAGAACTAAAAGGAAGCAGAAGATGTACTCAGTTAAAACATATGGCAAGCTCCTCAAATTGCAAGAAATAAGGCATTGCCCATACCACAAAGAACTATGCAAAGTTTTATTGACACTCTGTGGAAAACCTGCAAACCTGTCAAAGGATGTGTAGTCTTCACCTCTGGGGTCTAGGGGTGGGACTTTGCCACTTATTTGATTAGCAAGTACTGTAAATAATTACACAATAGACTACTGATCCAGAGCATTTTGCAGTTATGACCACATTTCTCCTTACTTATTCAGAATGCCCCAGTCCATGCTGACATTGACATTTAGGTTGAAGGGATATGTTCATTGCTGCTCTTAAATGCTCTTAATTATTGATCATTTCAAAGTACTTAATTGTACGGCAACCAGCAAGTCTTCTGTGAAGATGGTATATGTATAATCAGAGTCTGTCTACTGAAAATACCACGAAAATCTTGTTAAACTGCTCTTAAAGGCAAATATTAAAAAAGAAAAAAACTCAACTCCAACAATACAAAAGGCCTGATGTACAGTATAGTAACCAGGCAAAAAAGAAAAAAGATGACTAAATCCTTATATAAGTTCTGCTTCCCATAATGCCTAGGTGTTGCTATAGGATTTATATTACAGTAGCACGTCCACCATCCATCTCTCTGGAATATCCTAAAGACATATGGATTCCCTCCGAAAGTTATTAACATCCTCAAAGATATGTATGCCGATAATAAGTGTTGTGTTTGCCATGAAGGACAGCGGAGCGAGTGGTTCCATGTGAGAACGGGAGTTAGACAAGGATGTGTTATTTTGCCCATCCTATTTCTTGTGGTTATAGACTGGGTGATGCGGAAAGCCACCGAAGATAGGCCAAGAGGGATTGCATGGGGACCCTCTGGTCATATTGAAGATTGTGACTTTGCGGATGACATCGCCCTGATTTCAAGCTCTCAGATGGACCTCCAAGAGAAGACTGATAGAGTAGGTAGAGCAGCAAGGTGCGTGGGACTTAATATCCACGCCGGTAAGAGCAAAACAATGAAAGTAAAAACAGCCAGCTCGACGACGACAGTAGTATGTGACGTAGAATTGGAGGAGGTGAACGATTTTAAATATCTTGGTAGTTACATATCGGCTGATGGTAATATTCAGAAGGAGATATTTACCAGAATCGGACTTGCAGCAACTGCATTCTATAGACTTCAGAACATTTGGAGGTCGGCCATCTTGCAAATGAAAACCAAGGTAGAGATCTACAGGTCGAACGTCCGCTCTGTGTTGCTTTATGCGGCGGAAACATGGAGGACCAACAAGAAGATAGAAAGTCGGCCGGGTTTTGAAGGAAGGTGTCTTAGGCGAATTCTTAACATACACTGGCCGCAGCGTATCACCAATGTTGAAGTGAGCCGATTAACGGGCATTAACAACATAGTGGATGAAGCCAAACAACGAAGATGGAGATGGTTGGGGCATGTGTTGAGAATGGGTGCTGATAGACACCCTCATATTGCCCTACGATGGACACCACAAGGAAGAAGGAGGAGAGGTAGACCATTGGGGACGTGGCGAAGGACCATTGAAGAGGAAATGAAAGGCATGGGAATGAAGTGGGATGAAATTTGCTGCCTCGCTCAAGAACGAAATGAATGGAGGAGAATGGTTGATGCCTTATGCTCCACTGGGAGTGAATAAGAGGAAGAAGAAGAAGAAGAAGCACGTAGGTATCCCACCCAAGATGAGGGCGTCATTGTAGTAGGTGCTGAGTATATACATATTGAGAGACAGCCCCTTCCTGAAGAATTTACAGTCTAAATAGAAGAGACAAACCACAGGAATGGGGTGGTAGGGAGCTGAGGCACAAAGAAACTAATGATTTATCCAAGGCTATATAGAGTCAGCAACTGACCCAGCTCTTCTAAGTCCCAGTCTTAACCACAAGACTATCCTTCCATTCCACTGTAATTTACAAAAGATACCTGTTTGTAAAGAGCAGTACTTGGTCTAGTTCCCCAAAGGTATTTTGGCTCCTATCGTCCACTGAAATCAGTGGACGTTAGAAGCTGAAATACCATTGTGGATCTAGGCCATGGAGACTAGCCACTAACATTGCACATACTTCCATTGACTTTCCTCTACTAAATACATTGATATCGACAGCTATGTTGCCTTTTAGACAGTTTTGTACTACATCTGCATTGATTAAACTAATCTAGAGTGAATGAATGTAAAGTACTATGGATCGTTCATTCAACAATAGATCCACATGTCAAGATTCAATCTGGCAAAATGACATTTGAGGCACCCTCAGAGTATAATTTCACTGATCCTCATTCTCCAAACTGGAGTCTTATGGCTACTTTGAATTGTTAGATATGCAGGTCTTTTTAAACACCCTGGCCACTTCTGGTAGGAGGGACATACTATCTACCAATATCCTCAATTTAGCCACAGATCGGGTGACAGTTACCACTTTATAACCAAATACTGCAGGTGTTATAGCTTACAGCTTATAAATGTATCTGTCAGCTTCTGTTGCAGGTCGGGCAGACTTGTTTCTGCTGCTGAGGCTGATACACTGGACATGACTGTAGTTTTTTATGGAGTTTTGGCACTTTGTGCCATTTTCATTTTCAAACAGCTGTTATTTACCCTTCATGTTCAGTTAGCATGATAGATATAGTTTCCCAATGTGCTGTATCACTATTATTATATTTCTCAAGCAATTTTTTTTAAAATACTCATTCCTCTGAGCTTGTGTTGTTTTTCCATCAGCCAGCTCATCGGAGATCAATTGCTTTGGTATTTGTAGACCGGTTGATATTGATTGCATCCTCATCAGCAGTAATGTTTTTGACTATTTTTTCTTCCCATGTGTGATCTAAGGTGCCTTATCTGGCCTTGATAGCAAGTCCATATCTCAGTTCCATATAATAGGGCGGAAAGCTCGACTACGTGGTCTTTGTGCAAATACAAATACCATTTTTCTTTCACACATTACTGCAAACATCAGCCAAACCTTCATAAAAGGTTGTTTGGGGCTTTTTTTATATGTGACTTTTACATCTCTATAAGAGCCTTATTAATTAGGACACTTCTAAGGTAGGTAAGTTATATCGCTCTCTTTAGCATTGTACCATTGACCCCAATGTTTGGTTCAATATACTGTTTATTTGGCATGATTGGTGAGTAATATTGATCTTTGCAATGCTAATTGAGAAGCCAGAGTTCACATAGGGTGCTGCATAATGAGATGTAATTATCTACAGGTCTTGCTCTGAGTGGGCTACAAGTGCACAATGTGTACTTCTCTAACAAGGGCCTTTGACACCTTTGTTGATGCATGCAGATGGGATAAATTAACAAATTAGTCTGAGCAACATCTATTTTTTATTTCCCAGGGTAGCTCACAAGTTGCTTCATGTAACCTTGTAGCAAAGAAAAGTGATGATATCCCCTGCATGTGCAATGTCATTCTAACTGCACAGATGCATCCTGTCATGCCTCCACAGAGTCATCAAAAATATTGTCCATCTTACTCGGGTATCCACATTTTGCCAGCAGCCTCCAAATACTGTGGTGTTTTTATTCTCCTCGCTCCTCTGTACCCCAAGTCAGCATTGTGTGTGTGTGTGTGTGTGTGGAGGAGGGGATCCATTTCCTCTTCCCCACTTTCTGTAGTTCCTATGTTATTTTCTTACACTCCCTATTTTAATCCTTATCCTTATCGTGAGCAGTCTGACATAGGGAGAGGATCTTGGCTGGCCAGTTTGGAAAAGCTGCAGAGTAAGTTGGGAGCAAGGGAGTTGGGGCCCAACTAAGAGACTGAATGGTTTCCCTGTTGGAAGGAATGAAGGGGAGAGGAAACCCAGACCAGCTCATAGGAGGAGCCAAATTATTGCTAAGTGCTGGAACATTCCAGTAATGGCCACAGTCCTTTGTTTACATATGGGACAAGGGGCTCAGTCAGCCAATGATGACCATGTGACCCATTAGATCCTCCTCCGCACAAGCTGCTATGATTGGAAAGATGTTCCATTAATTCAGTGGTAAATCGGGAAGAAGCTGTGCAGAGTAGGACAATGTATTTGAAGAAGAAGCGAGGACAAGATATTTGAACTGGATATGTTGGGCAAGGGGGAGACAGACGAAGTATTTGAAGAGAAGAGTGATGTAGTTTGGTCTATGGATGAAGAAGATCATTCTAACACTTGCTTTCGGGATGGGTTTGAAGGCAATGTTGTGGGTCTCAATGAGGCCAGAGAGGAGGAGATTTGTATGCACACAAAAGAAGAGTCACATTTTAAAAGCTCCTCAGATTATTGGGGATCCAGGAAGTGGCTAGAAGCAAGGAAGAGGAGGCAGGGCCATTTATGGCCTATAACATGAGGCATGATCTATGACTGCATAGAGTTAGAAGGTTCTGCTGTCATTGACCCAGACTCTTAATAGGAAATAGAACCTTCATGAAGTGACTGAGTAAGTTCATTATTACAGGTGTATCGTGTTAACTCTAGAAAGGTGTGTGACTCTGGTTGGAAGGAATTTAGTATAGCTAGGGAGGTCATGCAGGAAATCCTAATAATATCCAGGCTGGGGAAGAAAGTTCTGTCTGAAATCTATGGTTCATTGTTATTATGTGAGTTACCAGTACAGTCAAACACTAGGAAAGGTAGTATGTCTGACCTTAGACAATGGGAGTAGACTTTATTTGGAGCAGTTTGAGAGCACCGGCTTCTTACGAGCTGTTGAAAGAATTTAAAGGTGAAAGGGAGCTAAGACAGTAGTTGGGGACAAAAGTTGGAGTCAACGCTCAGTCTTTTAGGCATGAGGATAAAAAGCATGATTCAATGAAGGCAGCAGGATCTAGAGGCAAGGAGGAGAGGAGAGCAGTAGCAAAAATGGTCAGCACCTAAGATAGAATGGGGTCAAGGGGACGAGTGGAGGGCAGTTGGAAGTAAAAAAAATAAGCAAGACACCTCGGAGTCAGAGACTGGATAACGGGGGAAAGGGGCAGGTACTGTTGGAGGAAGCTCAGATGAATTCGTATCAATCATCTGCTTGAAAAAGTAAGCAAGAATTTGAGAGATGGAGGAGCAGATATAAAGAGAGAGATTGAAGATGGCAGATATTCCTTAGGGTTAATTTTGGAGAAGCCACTAGCTTCTCCATAGTTAGAGTCGCCACTAGCTTCCATTTTATAGCCGCATTTTATTCTTCTCCCTAGAGCTTTGGTTTGGAGAATTGGTTTAGACTCAGAATTGTGTAAAGGTGAAAGAGAATGTATTTGCAAAGTTTGAACCAATCCTGTTCGCATGGATTCCAGTTGGAGATGTGGGCATATATATGCTGTTCTTGATGTCATTGGGATTTTTTTTTTGCCATCAATTTATGTAGGAACATGATTGTGGACAACGTTCGCTATTTTCTAAAGTGGACTCTAATGTCAAAATTTGGGTGCTCAGTTTGAGACACTTTTGGCCTAATTTTCAGAGACACTGAACACTCATAATTCCAGCTCAAGTTAATGAGAGGTGCAGATGCTCAGAATCTCTGAAAAAATCAAGTCTTGGATGTCTCAAGTTTGGTGCCTAAAAAATCAAGGATCCTGGAGTTAGCAGGCACTTCTTAAAATGTTACCCTAAATGTTTGTGAATATATTGCTCTCTTAACCTGTTCTTTGCATGCGTCTTTAACCATGCAATGAAAGATCTGGACTGAGGTATATACGTGAAATACCGGCACGATGGTTCACTTTTTGACCTCCGTCGCCTGAATGCAAAGACTAAGACAGTGCAGAAACTCCTTCTTGAGGCACTCTTTGTCAACGACTGTGCCCTCATGGCTCACACTGAAAATGATCTTCAGCACATTGTCAACAAATTTGCTGAGGCCTCGCAACTCTTCGGACTAACTATCAGCCTCGGAAAGACAGAAGTTCTTCATCAACCTGCACCTGGATCAAATGCTTCTGTCCCGAGTATCTCCATTGATGGCACTCAGCTTAAAGTAGTGGAGAACTTTAAATACCTGGGTAGTGTCATATCGAGTGATGGATTACTTGATAATGAGATCAACGCATGAATATCCAAAGCAAGCCAGGCACTTGGCTGTCTGCGTGTCAAAGTTTTAAACCACCTCAACATCCGGATGTCAACAAAACTGCTTGTGTACAGAGCTGTTGTTCTCTCATCTCTTTTGTACGGGTGTGAAACATGGACACTATATAGGCGTCACATCAAGCAGCTCGAAGCATTCCACATGCGCTGCCTCCGCAACATCATGAAGATCCGCTGGCAAAAAAAGTGCCCAATCTCGAGGTCCTCGAGAGAGCCCAGATGACAAGCATCGAAATGAAGATCATGAAGTCACAGCTACGTTGGACCGGTCATGTCAGCCGCATGGATGCCAACAGAATCCCCCGCCAGCGTCTGTATGGTGAGCTCTCCCAGGGCATCCGGCATATAGGTCGTCCACGGAAACGTTACAAGGACACCATCAAAGCCAATCTGCAGTACAGCAGTATCAAACCTAGGGACCTTGAGGTCGCCACCAGCAACAGAACACAGTGGCGTGCAACAGTCAGAAATACCTGCATCACCTTCGAAGAAGACTGCTGCCGGCGTCTTCAAGAGGCACGCGAACGACGTCACAGAGCACCAGCAATGCACAGCCCACTGACCGCGAACTTCCCATGCACCATCTGCAGCCAAATGTGCACCTCTAGAATTGGCTTGTACAGCCATCAGAGCACACACCATGAGACCAACAACAGATGATCTGCACAGATTTGTCATCATCGGATCGATGGACTACCAAGAGAGATTGGCTGGTTGAGACTTAGAAAGAACATACGGTTGTTTCCATAGCTGACAGCTAAGAGAGATTGGTCTTTAGCTTAATAGGTGCCCTGCCTTTCTTTATTCTTGAGAAAAAAAATGTTTGTTCATTGTGTTAACAATGTAAGATGTATGATGCCTTTAACTATTCATTTCCTTGCTTTTAAGTGTACGGATTTTGTAAATGATGTGAGAGTGACAACAGTGCAGTTTCCTTAGCAACCTTAAACGGGTTTTTGAAACAATGTTTTTGTGTTTGGAATAAGCACTGATTTCATAGAATCATAGAATCATAGACTTTAAGGTGAGAAGGGACCATTATGATCATCTCTCACCTCCTGTACAATGCAGGCCACAGAATCTCACCCACCCACTCCTGTATCAAACCTGTGTCTGAGCCACTGAAGTCCTCAAATCATGGTTTAAAGACTTCAAGGTACAGAGAACCTTTCAGCAATTGATCCATGTCCCACACTGCAGAGGAAGGCGAAAAACCCCCAGGGCTTCTGCCAATCTGCCTTGGAGGAAAATTCCTTCCCGACCCCAAATATGGCGATCAGCTAAACCCTGAGCATGTGGGCAAGACTCACCAGCCAGACACCCAGGAAAGAATTCTCTGTAGTAACTCAGATCCCACCCCATCTAACAGCCCATCACAAGCCATTGGGCATATTTACCGCTAGTAGTCAAAGACAAATTAATTGCCAAAATTAGGCTATCCCATTATACCATCCCCTCCATAAACTTACCAAGCTTAGTTTTGAAGCCAGATATGTCTTTTGCCCCCACTACTCCCCTTGGAAAGCTGTTCCAGAACTTCACTCCTCTGATGGTTAGAAACCTTCGTCTAATTTCAAGTCTAAACTTCCTGATAGCCAGTTTATATCCATTTGTTCTTGTGTCCACATTGGTACTGAGCTTAAATAATTCTTCTCCCTCCCTGGTATTTATTCCTCTGATATTTTTATAGAAAGCAATCATATCTCCCCTCAGCCTTCTTTTGCTTAGGCTAAACAAGCCAAGCTCTTTGAGTCTCCTTTCATATGACAGGTTTTCCATTCCTCGGATCATCCTACTAGTCTTTCTCTGAACCTGTTCCAGTTTGAATTCATCCTTCTTAAACATGGGAGACCAGAACTGCACACAGTATTCCAGATGAGGTCTCACCAGTGCCTTGTATAATGGTGCTAACACCTCCTTATCTCTACTGGAAATACCTCATCTGATGCATCCCAAGACCGCATTAGCTTTTTTCACAGCCATATCACATTGGAGGCTCATAGTCATCCTGTGATCCACCAATACTCTGAGGTCCTTCTCCTCCTCTGTTACTTCCAGCTGATGCCTCCCCAGCTTATAACAATAGTTCTTGTTATTAATCCCTAAATGCATGACCTTGCACTTTTCACTATTAAATTTCATCCTATTACTATTACTCCAGTTTACAAGGTCATCCAGATCTTCCTGTAGGATATCCCGGTCCTTCTCTGCATTGGCAATACCTCCCAGCTTTGTGTCATCCACAAAATTTATTAGCACATTCCCACTTTTTGTGCCAAAGTCAGTAATAAAAAGATTAAATAAGATTGGTCCCAAAACCGATCCCTGAGGAACTCCACTAGTAACCTTCCTCCAGCCTGACAATTTACCTTTCAGTACTGCCCATTGTAGCCTCCCTTTTAACCAGTTCCTTATCCACCTTTCAATTTTCATATTGATCCCTATCTTTTCCAATTTAGCTAATAATTCCCCATGTGGAACCGTATCAAATGCCTACTGAAATCGAGGTAAAGTAGATCCACTGCATTTCCTTTGTCTAAAAAATCTGTTACCTTCTCAAAGAAGGAGATCAGGTTGGTTTGGCACAATCTACCTTTTGTAAAACCATGTTGTATTTTGTCCCAATTACCATTGTCCTCAATGTTCTTGACTACTTTTTCCTTCAAATTTTTTTCCAAGACCTTGCATACTACAGATGTCAAACGAACAGGCATGTAGTTGCCCAGATCACTTTTTTTCCCCTTTCTTAAAAATAGGAACTATGTTAGCAATTCTCCAGTCATACGGTACAACCCCTGAGTTCACAGATTCATTAAAAATTCTTGCTAATGGGCTTGCAATTTCATGTGCCAGTTCCTTTAATATTCTTGGATGAAGATTACCTGGGCCCCCTGATTTTGTCCCATTAAGCTGTTCGAGTTTGGCTTCTACCTCGGATGTGGTAATATCTACTCCATAGCCTCATTCCTATTTGTCATCCTACCATTATCCCTAAGCTCCTTATTAGCCTCATTAAAGACTGAGGCAAAGTATTTGTTTAGATATTGGGCCATGCCTAGATTATCCTTAACCTCCACTCCATCCTCAGTGTTTAGCGGTCTCACTTCTTCTTTCTTTGTTTTCTTCTTATTTATATGGCTATACAACCTTTTACTATTGGTTTTAATTTCCTTTGCAAGAGAAAACTCTACATGGCTTTTCGCCTTTCTAACTTTATCCCTATATGTCCTGACCTCAATAAGGTAGCTTTCCTTGCTGATCACTCCCATCTTCCAACACTTGTAGGCTTTCTGCTTTTTCTTAATCACCTCTCTGAGATGCTTGCTCATCCAGCTTGGTCTACAATTCCTGCCTATGAATTTTTTCCCCTTTCTTGGGATGCAAGCTTCTGCAACTTTGACTTGAAGTAATTCCAGGCTTCCTCCACCTTTAGATCCCCAAGTTCTTCAGTCCAATCCACTTCCCTAACTAATTTCTGTAATTCTTTAAAGTTAGCCCTTTTGAAATAAAAAACCCTAGTCACAGATCTATTTTTGTTTATCTTTCCATTTAGTTTAAACTGAATTAGCTCATGATCACTCGAACCAAAGTTGTCCCCTACAACCATTTCTTCTATGAGGTCCTCACTTCTCACCAAAATCAAATCTAAAATGGCATCCCCTCTTGTTTGTTCAGCAACTACTTGGTGAAGGAATCCATCAACTATTGCATCTAGGAAAATCTGAGCCCTATTATTATTATTAATAGCACCTGTCCTCCAGTCTACATCTGGGAAGTTGAAGTGTCCCGTGATCACACAATTCCCATTAGTATTTACTTCATTAAAAACATTAAAAAGGTCTCTATCCATACCCAAATCAGATCCCGGTGGTCTATAGCACACCCCAAGTACTATCTCAGGGGAGGCTCTAGTAGCTTTCTTCCCCAATGTGATTTTTGCCCAGACTCTGTCTTATCCATTTCATCCCTTCTTATTTCTTTACAGTCAACCTCATCATTGACATACAATGCTACTCCACCACCTTTGCCTTTATTTCTGTCTTTCCTAAGCACATAGCCTTCAATACCTGTACTCCAGTCATGACTACTATTCCACCATGTTTCTGTTATCCCTATAATATCCGGTTTCACTTCTTGCACCAGTAACTCTAGTTCCTCCATTTTGTTACCTAGGCTCCACACATTGGTGTACAAACATCTTAATTCTTGTTGTTTGGCTTCAGTCACATTCTTTACCCGATTAGGCCCAAATGTTCTACCGCCAGTATCACCTATTAGAATTGTATCTACACTACCCTTCCTCCATATGTCCATTCTCCTACCCATGACAGTATCCCTTCTTGCTTCGTTTTCTTCCCTCTCAATGTTAAAATCCAGCGTGGAGATTACCTGGACATCTCCCAACCATCTCCCCCCAATTCCTAGTTTAAAGCTCTCTTAATCAATTGTGCAAGCCTCCATCCTAGAAGTCTATTTCCCTCCCTACTCAGGTGAAGTCCATCTTGCGAGACCAGTCCTCTGTCCATGAATGCCTCCCAGTGGCCATACATCCCAAAGCCCTCCTTATAGCACCACTGCCTGAGCCATCTGTTGATCACCATAATCTTGTCACACCTTTGTTGCCCTTCTCTAGGAACAGGCAGAATCCCACTGAAGATCACCTGAGCCTCCATTTCCTTAAGTGTCTTCCCCAGCCTGTCATAGTCTCCCTTGATACATTCCAGCAAGAATCTAGTCGTATCATTCGTTCCCACATGAAGGACAATCAGCGGATTCTTTCCCGCTCCCGTTAGGATCCTCTTCAGCCTCAGGTCCACATCCCATATCTTAGCACCGGGCAGACAGCACACCCTTCTTTCTCTGGATCAGCTCTGGTTACAGGCCTGTCTATTCTTCTCAGTAAGGAGTCCCCAATCACATAGACCTACCTTTTCTTGGTGACAATATGATTCTCCGGTCTATCCCCTGTTCCTTCTGGCTGCTAGTCCTCTCGATTCCTATTCACCGTTGCAATCCTCTGCAACCCATCCCGGATCCCCTGGGGCTCATGTTTGATGTCATTTCCATTGACTCTTCCCCTCTCCTTATAGAGCTAGCTGCTCTTCTCTTCTTCCTTGCCCTCTCACCTTCAGTGACCATCTGCTGTGCCCCTTCTTCATTTTCCAACTCCGCAAACCTATTCCTGAGCTCTGTTTCTCCTTCACTAGCCTGTATTTTCCTCTGCCTGGTTCACCATCCACTTTCCTCACCCAGCAGTCTCCCCTCAAAGTTCTTTGGTCCTGCTTCCATCTGCAAGTTTGAGCTTTTTCCTTCAGCCTCATCCTGTCTTTGCTCCATCATCCACTCGAACCCCCTTCTAAACTCGACCAGAGTTTCCGCCTTCATCTCCAGTCCTCGGATCTTTTCTTCCATTAGCTCTATCAGGCGGCACTTCATGCAGATGAAACTCTTATCAGGTACCCCTCCAGAATCATGTACATGCCGCAGCTTCCACATCCAGTCATCTTCATTGTGTCTTCCACTGCTTGGGTCACTACAACTGCTGCCTCTGTATCTGTCATAGGCTTCCCACCTAAATCCTGTAAATCTAGGAAACACAAACCAACCCAAAACACCACCACCCACAGCAAAACAACCCCCAACAAGCACCAAGACACTGCTAGAATACAGCACACTCCCTTCAGTAGCCTGTATGTTCCTCTGCCTGCCTCTCTTAGCTTTCCCCCAAACTCCCCCTGCAAACTCCCCTGTTTACAGCTCTGTTTGCTGGCTCCTGTGCTGCTGCAGCTGTCTATGCCACTGACTGACTGGCTGGCTACCTTTATAGGACCCCTAGTCAGAGAAGCTCTGCCCCCTACTCAGGGCTCAGCATCTCTTCCAGCACACTGCCCCTACCAGCCTCCACACATACAAATACAACTACAACTACAAATAGCTACAAATACCTTCTCCTCCAACAGAAGTCCCACTCAAACTCCCCTGTTTACAGCTGTGTTTGCAGCTCCTGTGCCGTGGCAGGAAAAAAATGTCTTCAGGGAAACATTGGCAGTGGTAAAGATTGCAATTCAGCCCTCTACCACTTACTCATCTCAGTGTGGTATGAACTATAACGATCACAAACCTGAAGCAAAATTCAGCTGAAACTGTCAACTTTTTAGATAGTTTTGCTTGAGGTAGTGCAAAAGCAACTTTCCTCATCATTTCAGCCCTTAACGTAAATGGGTCCAGGCCTCTTTGACACCTGGCCCAAGTTAGCAGGAAGATTTGAAATTGGCTTGAGTTTCAGAACCGACTGAAAGCCATAGTCAGACACATTTTGCCAGGCTTTGATTTTTCAATATGAAATTTTAGCACAGCTAATACCCTGACATCTCTTCAAAGGAAAGTTTAGTTGCTAATTAAGTTCTCTATCCTGTTCCCAGTAAACTCAATTGACCGTAGCAATGTGGGATCAGGCCATAAATTAATACTTTAACTTTCAGAAGATTTTAAAATGTTGCATAAAAAGAAAAGATGCAAAAGAATGGTAGGTATGTTATGCAAAATGGAACCTCAGAATTCATAGTAGACAGGATAGATGGATATAATACCTCTTAACTGGATTACAGTCAGATATTAACTCCTCAGCTACCTACTATATAATATGGAATAAAGGAAGTCATGACAAGATGTTAATATAATTTCACTTGTCCATGGGGGTCACGTAAGCTGAAGTCATTCCATTATCTCTCTTTCTCTTCACCACTAGTCCTGACCCTAGAAAAGATGACATTCTTATGTTAAGGAGGTGCAATTTGTCATCTGATGAGCAGTATTAATTCCAATGCATTTAGCATCAGCCTTTAATACAATAAAACACAGCTTTTTTTTACTCCAAAAAACAAAACCAAAACCAAAAAAGACGGTCCCTGCCTCTAAGACCTTACAAGCTGAGTACAAGACGGACTGACAGTGGAGTACAAGGAAATAATGTGACAGTATTGATCAGCGTAATAGGCAGTGGTCTTAGCACATGGGCAGCCTAACAATTGTCAAGTTTTTGCTAGGCATCAAAACAAAGAAGAGCTTCACTGGGGAAGACGCTTAAAGAAATGGAGGCTCAGGTAATGTTTAATGGGATTCTACCTGTCCCGATAGGAGGAGAACGAAGGCAAGATAAGATTACGACAATAGCCGGCTCAGGCAGTGGTGCTATAAGGAGGATTTTGGGATGTTCAGCCATTGGGAGGCATCCACCGACTGTTCTCATGGGATGGACTCCACCTGAGTAGGGAGGAAAATAGATTTCTGGGGTGGAAGTTAACACAACTGATTAAAAGAGCTTTAACAGCTTTAAACTAGGAATTCAGGGGAGATGGCTAGGAGACGCCCATGTAATCTCAGTGCCTGATTCTAGTATTGAGCAAGAGGAAAATCAAGTAAAAGAGGATATAGCGATGGAGAAAGGTAGATGGAGAGAGGGTAGAAGAATGGGCAACAAGGGAAAAGATAGTGCTAATACCTGAGAGTAACAGTCAGGTAGGTGATAATGGCAATAAAATGAGGGTACCTAATCGGGCAAGAAATCTGGGTGAAGCCAAGCAGAAACAACTAAGATATCTAGACACCAGTGCAGAAAGTGTAGGGGGAAGTGAAAAGTCCCAAAAGCAAAGCAAAACTGGACCATGCAAAAGAAATGAAAACCAACAGTAAAAGGTTTGTTAGCCATATGAATAAAAAGAAAACAAGGAAAGAAGTTGGACCACTAAGCATTGACGATGGGAAGGAGAATAAAGTTAATCTAGGTACGGCCCAACACCTAAACAAACACTTTGCCTCAGTTTTTAATAAGAGTATTGAGGAACATGGGGGCAGTAGCAGGGTGGCTAATGAGAATGAGGATATGGAGGTAGAAATTACCACATCTGAGATGGAAGCCAAACTCAAACAGCTTAATGGAGCCATTTTGGGGGGCCCCCGATAATCTCCATACAAGAATATTAAAGGAATTGGCACATGAAATCGCTAGCCCAATAGCAAGGAGTTGTACTGGACTGAAGAATTGCAAATATAATACCTACATTTAAGAAAGGGGAAAAAAAGTGACCTGGCAAACTGCAGGCCCATTAGTTTGCCCTCAGTTCTATGCAAGGTCTTAGAACAAACTTTGAAAGAGAGAATTGTTAAGGATATAGACGAAAACAGCAAATGGGATAAAATACATCATGGTTTTACAAAAGATAGATTGTGAAAGACCAATCTGATCTCTTTCTTTGAAAAGATAACTCATTTTCTAGACAAAGGAAATGCAGTAGATCTAATTTACCTGGATTTCAGTGAACCATTTGGTACAGTTCCATATGGGAAATTATTAGATAAACTGGAGAAGATGGGGATTAAGAACTGAAAGGTGGGTAAGGAAGCGGCTAAATGGGAAACTACAACCTGTCATGCTAAAAGGTGAACTGTCAGGGAGGGAGGTTACTAGTGGAGCACTTCAGAGATCACATTGCTCTTGGGACCAGTCTTTTTTCATTAATGATTCTGGCACAAAAAGTGGGACTGTCCTAATTTGCAGATAACACAAAGTTGGGAGGTATTGCCAAAACAGAGGAGGACTGAAATATCATACAAGAAGATCTGGGCAACCTTGAAAACTGGAGTAGTAGAAATGGGATGAAATTAATAATGCCAATGAAAGGTCATGCACCTAGAGACAAACAACAATATTTTTTCTATAAGCTGGAGTTTTATCAGTTGGAAACAACAGAGGAAGAGAAAGACCTGGGAATATTGGTTGATCACAGGGTGACTATGAGCCATGAATGTGATGCTGTTATGAAAAAGGGTTAACACAATCCTAGGAGGCAACAGGCAAGGTATTTCCAGTAGAGATAGGGAAATATTATTGTAATTATATAAGGCACTGGTGTGACCTCATCTGGAATACTGTCTTCAGTTCTGGTCTTCAATGCTTAAGAAAGATGAATTCAAACTGGAACGGGTGCAGAGAAAGCCTACTAGGACAATCAGAGGAATGGAGAACCTACCTGACAAGAAGAGACTTAGATCTTAGCTTGTGTAGCATAACAAAATGAAGGCTGAGGGGAGATATTATTATTCTCTATCAATACATCAGAAGGATAAACAGGAGTTACTTAAGCTAAGGACAAATGTTGGCACAAGAACAAATGGATATAAACTGGCCATCAACAAATTTAGACTTGAAATTAGATAAAAATTTCTAACCATTAGAGGAATGAAATTCTGGAACAGCCTTTCAGGAGGTGTAGTGGGGGCAAAACACCTAACTTATTTTAAGACTGAGCTTGATATGTTGGTGGCAGGGATAGTGTGATGAGGCTGCCTACAACGGCATATGGTCCATCCATGACTGCTATTATAATCTCTGGGGGGCGGGGGTTCACCTTCCTCTGGTGCATGGGGCATGGGTCACTTTTGCTGTTTTGAATTGGAGTAAATGGTGGACTCTCTGAAACTTGAAATCTTTAAATCAAGACGTGAGGGCTTCAGTAACTCCGTCAGAAGTTATGTGCCTATGACAGAAGTGGGTGGGTGAAATTGGATGGCCTGTCATGTGCAGACAGTCAGACTAGATTATCTTGATGGTCCCTTCACGCCTTAAAGTCTATGACTGAATCACTCTTCATGGACAGTATCTTACATACCACCTAGAGTCATCCTCAACTTCATAAATTTGGGTACAATATTGTCTATGCGGTAAATGACATTTTGTAGGAAAATGTTATAGAGTAACACTCATGCATTTGAATAGTCAGTGTATTTTCTTATAAATTAACTTTTTTTGTATAAGTGGGTGCAATTCTAGGACTGTATTTTACTGTGCACTGTCCCTTTAAGATATAGAACTGTGCTGAAGTGGCTAAAGAGACATAGCTCTTGGTGACCAGATAGGGTCAGAAGATTTTGGTGCTCCTCCAGCAGTGTGGCTTGTGCAAACTCTGTGTGTATTTGCCAGACTCTAACAATAGTTTTAATAAAACCCTCCAGTTTTAAAGAGTCCCCAGGCCTCTGAGTGTAACTCTACCTCCTTTTAAGGGTCTTTGGGGCCTCATTTGTTTCTACCATCGCAGCTATAAGACAACATGCTGACAAATGCAGCACTGGAGTCTGGACAGAGAATCTCCAACAGCTGAGCAATGACTACCAGAAACAATTTGTTCTCAACTGCAGGGCAAAATGGTCACAGCCTGAGAAGACGGAGACTACTATATTCATGTTGGTACCTCTTCCAGCATGAATGGAATGGTCAGTATACTGCGAGGTATGTGGACACAGATTCTGCATGGACTCAGCAGAAGGCTGTACACTGGCCTTGTTTAGGAATGTCACCACTTGGATTTCTCATCTGTTTCTTCAATGTCTGATAACTTGCTGTGCGTTACTCTCTAAATACTCATCTGGTCTTGTTATCTGAACCTTGTCCTTCTTGCCCCTCCCTGTTTCTTTTGTATGCATTTATTATGTCTTTATTTAGGCCCCAGTCATGCAGTCTGACCCATGTAGGTGCACCCTTACCCCCATGTGGAGTCCCATTGCCGTTATCTGGGTCGTCTTCTAGCACAGGGTTCTGTCCATGCAGATCCGATTGCAGGATGGAGGCCTTAGGGCCTGATTCTCATTTACACTAAGTTCCCTTTACATCACCCTGGCAGCATAAAGTGGTCTTAAAGTGACGTAAATTACATTTATATTCACCTTAAGGCCCCACTATGATGCCACGTGTAAATGACTAATCAAGGTGCAAGGCCATGATGCAATGTTTGACAATTCTATAACTGCCTGTCTCATATCAGGGAAACGTCTATTTTACATGTGTTATTTCTTTGAGCTGTTTAATGCCAGAATGGTGTAAAGAGGCCCTACTGTACATGAGAATCAGGTCTTTAGACTGTAAGAATTTCAGGGCATGGCGCCTATGTTTTGTTCTCTATGCTTGTAAAGTTGCCTTCACATTTCTGAGTCCTGTAAAATAGATAACAGTAAATGATCTCAGAGTTCACTAGAACTTCGTGCTGAATCCTAAATTATCCTGAGTATTCCTGCATAATTCACTATTTTTTATGTGTCGTTGTGTTTTCTCTGACATGCTGGCCTGATTAATTGTTTCTTACAAAATACAGAACTGTCATGTACATGGAAGAGAATATATTTGTACTGTTCCTTACCTGTTGTTACTATTCTTTTGCCACAGTTTTTCTGCACGGGAAAATAATTTTTAGCTTGACAATAAAACCAGTGTTTCTTAGTTCTTTGGGAAAATCATAATCACTGCTGTAGAGAGAGAAACAAAGAAGGTCTAAGATGATTAAGAAAATTACAGCATTGACTCTGTATGTGCTCAGAAACTGAGGAGAGAGGTAATATATTTGTGTTGTCAAGGCTTTATAGCACTTCAAAGTCACTGTTGCATTCTCTAATCATATATAATAAACAGGTAGTGGAATTACCCAGCATGGGGCTTGAGATTTTGAGTCCTAGCACTGTACAGTAATGTTTATAAAGAGATTCTTTAGTAGTGGAAAAGGCAATTAAGAAAGGCATCAATGAAGCTGGAGTTTTTAGCATATGGCTGAAACACAGGGAGTTGAGGAGGGGGAAGTTAAACCACTGCAGGGCTGTTTAGAATGGTTCTTAAATTATTAACAATGAATTGTTTTGTTCCTTTCTTCAAATTGTCTTTTAGGTAATAGAGAAAGATGGCATTAGCTCTTAAAGTCTGATTCCCCACTTGTGCGGTCAGTTACACTGGGGTAAAATGCTACCACCTGTGTGACTGGAGAAATCTGAATTGATGACATTTTACATTCACTTTGCTCAGGTGCAAATGACTAATCTAGGTGCAAGGTCATGATAAGCAAGATGCGATGTTTGTCAATTCTATACCTGCCTGTCTAATACTGGGGAGACTTCTTCACACAGGTGGTTTCTATCAGTTGTTTAACTAATGTCAGAGGTATCGCTTCATTATGTTGTCTTTGAGGAAATGATTAGTGCTGATCTGCTGGCTATGGCTGTCTTTAGGCCAGGGATCGGCAACCTTTGGCACGCGGTTCGCCAGGGTAAGCACCCTGGCGGGCTGTACTGGTTTGTTTACCTGCCGCATCTGCCGGTTCGGCTGATCGTGGCTCCCACTGGCCGTGCTTTGCCACTCCAGGCCAATGGGGGCAGCGGGAAGCAGCGCGGGACGAGGGATTTGCTGACCGCTGCTTCATTTAGTTTAAAATGAAAAAAATGTTATGAAGAATGTTTCTAATGTATAGCGTCCAGCTAATAACTGAAGAGCCAACCAAAGCTCAGGAACTACCTGTTCCCATTGCAGGTGCAGAGCCTGAATTGCTGCAGGACAAGGACCATCACTAAGTAGATTCAATCTCTTTGCACATGGAGGGGCGTCACCAATTGACAGGTATGTGGAGTATTTTATTGCAGTTACCTGCCATAACGTCCTGGAGGTAAAGCAAGGTCTTTTGCCATTATGATTAGTATTTCTTCCACAGCAAGCCATTGCCAACTCTCAAGTTAGCAGGTAACTAAGACACTTCATGAACATGATGCGGTATATTCTGTACACCCGATGGTTAAACAGACAATCCCATGGATCCATAAGCTTCTTTAAATCGCTATTATTTTGGTCTGCATTCCTTTCTTGTCCTTTGCGTTTGTCTGTCTTCTAAATTCAGGCACAGAATAATAATTATACTTGGCAAAACAAGTAATTTTCATTATGATGATTCTGTAGCTTACACTTGTACCAGTTTTAGTTATGGTTTTAATAATGCCTTAAAAACAATTCTGCTCAGATGCCCTGTTTTTTGTATTTTCTTTATTAGTAGGGACAGTTGCATAAAAATAGATTCAATTTTTCTTATCAGTTCACCTTCTAGATTTACTCATATTGGTGAACATGCTCATTTAAAGGCACATGCTCATTTAAATCCTGTGGCACCTTATAGACTAACAGACGTTTTGCAGCATGAGCTTTCGTGGGTGCTCATTTAAGTTTGTCATTTCTCCTTTGAAATATCTTTACAATAATAATTCTCTCCCTCCCCAGCTCAGCATTTCTGACCACTTCTCTCTAGTTCCTCCTACATCCAGGTAGTGAAATACTGGCTTCAGTGAAGCCAATGGGAGCTTTGTCATTGACCTGAGTCGGGCCAGGAGTTCACCCAAAGTCTACTGTTCAGACTATTGCTGGAGATGGTCAAATATCTTGTTGTTAATTGACTGCAAATGAGAGTGGGAAAAGAAAAGAAAACCCTATACAGCAGTGATGCACCACCTGGAAAATGCAGTTACCTCCCTTACCATGGCCAGTGAAACTTACGTTCACTGCGCTGGCATTGCCCTGTGTAATTTATCTTGTTGATGGGGGAGGGTCGGGGGGGGGGCTGTCCCTGCAAGAGTCAATTCAATGAGATGACACAGATGGATGAGCAGGGACACTGTCCAGATAAATCTCATCCTTGAAGACACTCCTTATCTGTGTGAATTAATTTCTTCTTACGTGACGGTGTTTGTTTTGCAATTTGTTTGCTATTCAGCATTATGTATATTGCTCCATCCCTGTACAATGTACGGCTGAGTAGGCAAACTGTGCTAAACTTATAGCTGGTCCCTGCCTCAGAGGGCTTACCCTTGGAAGGCACAGGAGGTACAGCGATTTTGTAACTCAGATTTATTCTGTCTTCTATGGGTTATTTAATAGTGACGTTGTATCTGTCTGGAATATTACTGTTCAAAATGTAGCCCACAACGTGGCCAGTTGGCTCATGACCCATTCTCATCTGCAGTCATCTTGTGCAATTCACTGGTAACCACAACCTCAGCGAGACCACACATCTCAGGATGGAATAGTTCATGCTGGGAACCATAGTATCTGTGGGCCACATTCCCATGTTGAAAACAAAGGAAGTTGCCGTTTGCTCCATTTTTTGTAGAATTAGGTGTGACTGATAAGTTCCTGATAAGTGGCACCACTTGGCTTCTCCAGCCATAGATACTGGATTAGTTGCTGCCAGGATAGCATACAGGTTGCCATTAGGGGAGGGGAGTCACTTTCTAAAAGGTGAAAGGCTCCATTTTGAATACCTGATTAGATGCTAAAGAAATACACAGTTCCACAGTCACACAGGAAAGGTTTTTTAGGATAAAACAAACCAACAACAACATCCTGATGGAGAGGAAGTGACCGTAAAATAAAAAAAAATGGAAAAATAGAGAAGTTGATAGCAATTAACACAAATCAACCTATAGAAAATGCATACAGTTGATAAAGAAAGCTGAAGGTATCCTTTACAAATCTATGGCCAGTTGAGTAAAGCACAATAAAAAGGAATTCTTCAAATATATCAGGAGCAAACAAAATTCTAACAAGATGATAGCTCTGATAGGTAAGGATGGTAAAACTATCAGTCATTATGCACAAAAGTCATCACAGTCAATAAATATTTCTGTTCTGTATTTTGGAAAGAAACAGATTGATCTATTTTTGTATCTTACACTGATAAGGAAATACTTTTTATGACATCAGTAACTAGGGATGCTATTAAACAGCTAAACAGCTGCTATTAAAGTTAAACCTTTTTAAATTGGCAGGACTTGATAATGTGCCACCCAAGAGTAATAAAGGAACTGGCTGAGAAAATCACTGTATCATTTTAAATAAACCTTGGGACGCTGCCAGAGTTCTGGGTGTGACAGTTCTCAGGGTACCCAAAACTCTGAGTCAACTTGTTACCGTCTGCCTCCAGCATGAGGAAGTCTTGCCTGTCCCTAGCTAGGTATCAGTTCCCTACCACCCCCAGCCTGTCAGCCACTCATGCACTCTTCTCTGGGCTGTGCCAGCCCTATCTGCCTTGTAGGTTAATGATAGCTGCACCCCAGTCCCTGAGTCCCTTTGAAGCTTTCCCCAGTGATATCCAACACCTGGCACTGGCTACACAGGGAATTCCCAGATCTTCTGCCCCCAAGGAACCACTCTACCCCAGTTTACTAGTTTTACCTTAAATCCTCATTCCTAGATAACACACAGCACTCCAACAAACCTCCTTTTCTTTTAAGAAAGGATAGACATTTTATTAGAAACATGAGAAAATGATGGAAACCAATGGTTACAATACAAAACAAAATCATAAAACACAAACCTGAGTCTACACTGCTTAATAGTTACCTTTCCTATCTACTAAAGTAGGTTCTCCGCCCCCGTAAAGTTCAATCTGGCTGGCTTCACAGGAGCCAGGATCCAATTTTTCATGAGAACTCCCTTGCCTCTCAAGATGTCTCCTCAGTGAATGGATCTATAGTGTTTCTCCCCCTGTGTTATATTGAATAATCTTTTGTCTTTATTCATAAATAGTGTGGGTCTCTGTTGTAATGTTCCTTTTTTACCTCCAAGTGGTTATGGTTGTTTGCAGTTGTCTCTGATGGTTTTTCCATTGATAGTCTTGGGCTGGAGCAAGGCTAGATTACTGAGCCTTGTGCTACATCACCACCTAATTAAGTGGAATGATAAATCTCTCTTGCTCAAATGGGCCATCATTGAGAAATAATATCCCTTGGTGACAAATCTCTACACCAAGTCCATACAGCATATTTTCCATATAGTTACAATATTCCTTAAACAGTACTTGTGTATACATCTCACAATGATATGAGTCTTGATAAGTCGGAAGCTTTCTGGAGATAATTTACATGTTAGTCTTTGTGGGTAAATAGCCTGCAAGACATGTTTGGTGTAGTGAATTTGTCAGGTCTGAGGTGAGTTGTTTGAAAAGAACTGCGGACCCTTTGGAAAGGACTCTCACTGTCACTCCAGGGGACTAGAAAAAAAAATATTGTGCCATTATTTCAATCAGGAAAATAGGATGAACGAGGTAACTATAGAGCAGTTAAATCAGTGAAGGCTAGTATGAAATCTGTAAAAAGTATTAAAGGATGGTGGTATAATTAATGCCAAGCAACATGATTTTATGTAAAATAGTCATTTTCAAATAAAACTGCTATCATTTTTTTGAGGAGATCACAACTGTTGTTAATAAAGATAACTGTTGACATGATATACTTTGACTTAGGGATTTAATATACTTCTGATTTAGAGAGACAATATCCCACCTGGCCTTAAAATCGATGAATCAATAGTTTTACCCTGATCTATTTAGTTTCTTATAATGTGTTTATTTGACTTCAGTGGGAATAAATATTGCAGGATCTGGCCCTACCAGAATTACAACACTGATGTTAATTTCCTGTTCCTAAAAACTGGTTTGCACTACAGATGGGCTCTTGAGTTTAAGCCATAGGTGGTTACATTTTTGTGGTAGGTGACCTGATTCCTATAAGCACAGTTTCTACAGTACTCCAGCACCTTTCCAGATGGTAGAGGTTATATAAATGGAATGAGTTGTTCTAAATCTCATGGATAAGCAAATCTTCCTTCTTAAAATGTTTTATTCTTTACCAAAATTATAATCAATATTTGAGAATTCCTTCAGCATTTGAATTAAACCATGAGTTGAAGAATTATATTCTTAAAAAACTAACCCAAACAAACAAAACACACAGGTTTGGTGATATAAAGTGTTGTACCCACCATTATAACACCTCAGGCAGGCCATAAGATAGCAGATTTAAACCTCTAATGAAACTTGGGAGTGTGTGTACTATTTTCCATTCTCATTACTATCCTTGTCATGAGAACAAATTCATATTGTACATCTCCTGCTTGCATTACAATCCCAGTCACCAAAATTAGGTGCCAGAATTTAAATCCTTCATATATTCTATGGAATAGGAAACTGTGCCATGATGACCTTTTCAATGTTCTCTAATTTGATTGGCTCATCATTGCTGGCTCCTCAGCCTCTGTGGCCTGAGAAAGAAGTGGAAATGAACTGTCAGTGTACAGAATGCTGCAAAGGTTAACTAGTGCAGCGTGGAATTGTCTTTCATAGATACTGCTGGGTATTAAAACTCTGTCTTCTCTATGCAATAAAGATTGTAATGAGAACAGGAAATAATACAATATAATTCCATTCTTGTGACAAGTGGAAGGAGTTTGAGACTGAACGTCTCTCGAGATTGGAAGTAAGTTATAGAGACTTTCACCTCTAAGGTAGTGGTTCAGCTCCAGCTGATGACTGAATGGGAGTGAAATTTGGTTGCAATCCAATGATTGTTTAGCAGTGAAAGGAGTCTGGTGGACTCAAGCCAGTTCTTGGGGGACAAGTGGCCACGCTGGGAGAAAACATTAACAATTTTCATTCATGAGCACCCTTTCTGGTGGTCGAGTAGAGAGGTCAAGAAATAGAATTAGCTATGGAGACTGGCATATTTCTCATCACTACTGGAAAAGAAAATGAACATTGGCTCAATGGAATAGAGTTGTGATGGGCAAAGCTCTAAAGATCCAGCCAGACCAGACAAGCATCTAAGATTCTGTAACTTATCCAAAAGTCCTGAGTGCAAATGTAACCCACACACTTCCTGGGCGTGGTGTTCTGGCCCATCTAGTGGCACTGAGACCACTTAGAGATAAAATGAGTCTGTTCTACAGCTTCAGCTAAGAGCCAATTGGCTTTTAGCACATGCAGTAGAGGCTCATGTACTAAGCTCCAGAGGTCCCCTGTTCAATCCTGCCCACCGACAACTGGGGTCTGTCAGCATAACAGAAAATGTTGTGAGAACAGACACTCTCATGCCAACTTGTAACTTCTATCTGTTGTCCCATTCCCAGCTAGAACCCAGAAGTAGCAATGATAAGTCATACAAAATGTTCTTTACTAGAGATTTTCTCTTGTAATGATTTCAGAGGTGTAAATTAGATAACTTGTGCCAACCTATGTGGTTACTCTGGGTAGTCATTTATGTAGAACTCCCACCAAGCAATCAGATTTTTAAAAAATGTTCAGCATTGGTCTAATTCTGCTCCTGATTAAGTTAATGGGAGTTTTACTATTGATTTTAATGGGAGCAGAATTAGACCAATGCTGAATGCATTTGAACTCCCACTCAATGAATTTACAATCTAAAGTCCTAATGCCTCAACCTCATATATTCAGGCAGACCTACATGCCTGCTCAGACTTCAGTGGGGTTACACACCGGTGCTCAGGTCCATGCATGCTCATGAGTTTGCAGCATCAGGGCCTGAATTACAAAAGACAAACCAACAAAAGACAAGAAAGGACTGCTGTGTGGCCAACTGTCATGATTTTATCATGAGTCTTGCAATATCTAGCACTTTTTCTTAAAGCCCTGACCACTGGAATCAAGAGATTGCATGAGAATCTCAGCTTTCATTTTAAAACAAGTAAATTTCTCTGTCATGGTTGCAGAGATATGCTTGAAAAGATGAAGCGAGTGAACCCAAAAGGTTCAAAAATTATAGAAGGCAAAGAAAAACAAAATGTACGTTAAAAACCCTTATGATTCTTAAACCAATCTTCTGATTTTGGGGAGGCTGACTGATCATTTTTGACTGCCTGGGGTTGACAACACTGACATCGTGGATAACAGCTGAGGAAAAGGAAGGCATGGGGATTATTGATGGAGTGGAAAGACTCAAAAGGGGTGTGTTTGACATGGTCAAAGCAAGGGGAAAAAATGACTTTTATCAGTGATCTTTTCAATAGGCAGGAGGAGACTAGTGAGACGCAGGGAGACCAGAAGGAGTTTACATTGATCACGGTGAGAAATGACTAGCATGTGGACAAGTCCTTTTGAAACTGAGATAATGAGGACAAGGTAGGTTTTGGTGATGGAGAATTATAAGTGGCAGGACTTGGAGACAGACTGGATGGGAGCTGGGGGAAAAAGAAGTGTGGCGACTACACAAAGTTTGCAGGTGTGGGACATGAGGGGTTGTCCCTGGAGATCGAGGCATGAGGAAAGGGCTTAGGGGAAAAGATAAATTCAGCTTGGGTGAGTCTGAATGCGAAACGGCTGAACATTGAAGGGGAACTGTCAGAGAGAGAACTTGAGATGGGGATAGAGAGGTACATTTAAAAGACAGCAGCATAAAGGTGGTAGTTAAAACAATGGGAGAAAAGAACTCAGATTATAAATGGAGCCCAGGAGCAGAGAAGCCATAATTCTAACATATTTCAATGGATGTGTATATACCTTACATAAGTAAGGCTTCTCATACTTGTAATGCTGTTAGCCCTGATGTCCTGGTCAAATCTCATTTCCAGTAATTACATCTTATCTTCCCAAGTTCTCCTGTCTACAATGTCTATCAACAGTAACTATAGACTGTATAATATGTAGCGTTTCAAAAGCTCTTTGGGATCCTTTGGGATGAAAATTACTCCATTAGTGTAAGATATAATTATCCTTCTGACTGTGTTCTCACCCTTGATGTGTGTGTGTAATTCCTATTCATGTTGGGAATAATGTACTGGAATTTAGAGTAGAATAGGCCCTCATATGCATTCAAACTAATATAAACAACTTGACATGTATGCTCTTTTTGGAGATCCCTAATTTGCACTATTTTCAATAGATAAAAACAGTCATATCAAGGGACAAGATATCATTGAAAGGACATCTTATCACTCTGTAATGTATGTATAGTTTAAAAAATAATAAGTACTACAGTATCATTAGTACTCTTATGACATAGAGTCTTTCATTTTAAAAAGCATCTTGTTTATAATTTAAAAGTGCTAAAACTTAGAGCTGAAAAGAAGAGTGGAGCCTTTATGTACTGTAAAGGTGAATGAGTGATCATTGCACTGGTAAGAATAGAGTCTCAAAATGCTTTACAAATACTGGATACAATAAACACCTCTGAAGTACAGTAAGTGTGAGGTCATTTTTCATATGGACACAGTTAAAGTGGCTTGTCCACGATCACATAGTGTCTGACTTCCAGGGTTGTGCTTACACAGTACCGGGGGGGACACACACCTATCTGAACCATCCAGATTTGTATATGCTAAATATGATCAACCCTAACCCTTAATGTTACCCTGGTGCCTTTTGTGTTCCTTGCAATAGATCAGAGTCACCACTCTGTTTTAATCAATAGAAAGAGGTTATTTGGTGAGGCTGCTGGACAGAGACAGACTGTTTTTAGTTTCTGAAGAAATGCTGTATCATTGATAGTTTTGTTTATGGAGTAGTCTTTGGAGAGAAGCTGTAACATATAGCAGAGAGATTGTTTGGTGCTTTAGTGTCTAAATGTGGAGGCAGTTCTTGGGACAAAGTGGATTCCTAGGAAATGGGCTTTGGTGAGATTTCTGGAGGAAGGGATTCCATGCATGCTGTTTGTGAGCACCTCTGTTCCAGGATTTATGTATATGTGGTCATAAAGCAAATTATATTTATTCCCAGACTCCATGTCATTGATTTCTCCTCCACTGAGAGTCTACCCTCAAAGCCCCAGAATTCTGCTACCGGTTGGCAGATGGACAATACTGGTGTCATCACTGGAGGTTTTTAAGAACAGGTTAGACAAATACCTGTCAGGAATGGTCAAGTTATTACTTACTCCTGCTTTGAGTGCAGGGGACTGGACTAGATGACCTCTCGATGTCCCTTCCAGTCCTACACTTCTTTGATTATCTTGGTCAGTGCAGCTCAGATGTGTTTCATGTGGCTGGAATGAGTGGGAAGAACGATAGAGCTGCAGTCTAGATTGGGACACTTATGCCCCACTGCAATATGAATAACAATACAACAAACTTCTATTCCAGGTCCTGATCCTGAAATCAGTGGTGGTTTTGCAAGTGTCTTCTAGAGGAACAGGAGTAGTTTCCAGAAAAAAAGTGTCACATCACATTTGATCAAAATTATTTTTAGAGCTGGCATTTGAGTTATCGTGGAAGTTCATTAATAATAATCCCAAAGATGGTAAATCAGCCATCTTTATTCAGTTCCTGCTCATTCATTCTCATCACAAGGTGGCAGTATAGCAGCTCCTATACATTAGAGCTCACTGTCCGCAATGATGCTTTTAGAGTGGGCTGGAGGATGGCAATTCTGTTTCACAACCACTTTTGATGTTTCTAAATTTGTTTGTGTTTCACCTTGGAATGAAAACCAAACCTTTCAAACGTTTTCAAAAAACCGGATTGTATCAAAACATCAGCTTTCAGATGGAAACGGTCATGTTTCGATTCAAGTCTCTCTGAATGACTGGAGAATCCATCCTTGATGTCAGACCTTACCCTTGAAAACTTCATCAAAATCAATACATTTCTGCAGAATGTTTCCACTTCAATGAAATAACACATTTGAACAACAACAACAAAATTCTCAAGTGTTCTGGCCAGCTCCAGACACAAGCTCTTGAAATGAACATTTTGCTGCATAAAAAACCTGTCTGCTCTTCTAACATGTTATTCCACTCATTACTTTAACACAGAACAGCAGTCTGCAGATGTTTTCAATACGATGTTTCTACTAGTCAGTATGGTGTGTAATAATGTTTGAACTGAAAACAACAATGAACAGAGCATGGGACTTGTCTTATTAGATCAGCTTAGATTTCTGAGTTTCTCTTAGTAGGTCGCAGGATTCTCCTGGCTGTTTCACCTCCTTTCCTTCCTAGTTCACTGCATTCATCAGTGCCTATAATCTCTGCAACTCAGGGGTTTGTGGATTACTCTTTCGCAGGAGGTTCTGTGTTCTTACATAACTTCTCCTGGGATGTTTCATTTTGTCTGCTCATGTAACCCACACACCTTCTAGGTGTGGTGTTCTGTCCCATCTAGTGGCAGCAAGACCACTTAAACACACAGATTAATGAGTCTCCTCTACAGCCATAGTTAACAGGAAGTTGGCTTTTAGGTCATGTGGTAGAGGCGCATGTACTAAGCACCAGAGGTCCCAGGTTCAATTCTGCCTGCCAACAACTAGGGTCTGTCAGTATTACACTCACTTCTTTGTTTGCCTCATCCAGCTATTTAACACTGGTTGCAGTTATGCCACCCTGAAGCATCAGAATTCCAAATGCCTGCAGGGCATTTCTTGCTCTGCAGTGTGAATGCCATTCAATAACCCTGGCAGTTGTTTCCAAAGTGACTAGTGACTGAATGCCTAATTTTTGACACCTGAAAAAGTGCTTGGTTTTCAGAAAGTGCTGAGCTCTCACTCTCTGAAAATCAAGTCACTTTAAAGTGACTCAAGTTGGGCACCCAAAGTCACTAGTTGCTCATGGTAATTGGACCCAAGACTGCATGGTTTTCATTCTGTGGTAGGTATTTTTTTCTGCCTTAGTCCCCATAGGTTTGTGTCATATTTTATTTTTGTTCCCTTTGTACTTTCCCTACAGCCACATTGAATTATTATATAAATCTACTAGCAAATTGCATATTGGGGTTTCTCTATTTTTTAATCACGTCACCTCATCTTTCGAGTATTTTGTCCGCAGGCATTTCAGTTTTGTATGAACACAAAGTATTTCCCATATGTTCCACACAGAAGCTCACTTCTATTTCCCACTTGAGCTAGGTATATGAAAGCACGTCACCCACATTTAATGATGTATGAAGGACTAACACAGCTCTGTCATGATAATGCTGCTTTTGGTTGTCTGCTTGGTAACTGACTTCTACAGGGGCATGCCATATCTTTGGGCATTAGCTTTGAGGAGGGAAATTTGGATTTAGGTCACCTGTAAATCTGCCTGCTGCAGCACTTCTGTTAACAAGATACTGAGATAGGAATAATTTCTTCCAGTGCTCACTCCTTTCAGCAACCCACAGTCAAACTATTAGTTCATGGTGTCTAGGCACTATTGTTTGAATTCCCAGTGTCCAGCAAACCTTGAACCTGGCCAAGCTAGGAGCACACCCTCAACTCCTCTTGCTTAGCACCTGGCAGAATCCAGTCAGCACATTGGAGGATTGGACCCATTCTGACACAGTGCCTGGTTTTTTTTTTCCCCTTTGAAAGCAAGCAGTGAGCTTGTACGATGGAACTTTCAAAAGCACTCGGCCCTGGTTTAAGTTTGCTCCCCACAGAAATCAGTGAGGAAACACCCCTTGAGTTGAGCAGGACCAGAGTTAGGCCATCGTTGAATTCATGTGAAAATACCATCCATCCCGTCCATCGCAATGCACAACAGACAGGGCTTGGATGTAGTAAAAACAAAAAGGATTCTCAACACAGATACTAGCGCCACCAGTCACTCCAGCTTGTAGACTAAGGACCATAGCTCATGCTGCATAGGGTCTGCTGAAGTGCTGGCCAAGAGTCAGTAATCACCGAGTGGACTATGGCCCTCACTACAATACTTGCTTGGCCCCCAGAAGGGTGGTTGGGAGATTGGACGGAAGAATCCCATAACAGCGACTTTCTGTGGCCAATGCAAGGAGCAGCACTGGCAGGCTTTGTAGACAGCAACATCTCCAGCAAAGTCATTTTTTAATCACACTTTTTGGATAATGAACATAAAGCTGTGTCAAGACGTGAGTGCACTGATTGGCATTAGCTAGGAAACCTATTATTGCTCTGAAGGATTTATTTAGTGTCAACATGGTGCAGTGTGCTGTGCAGTCCAGAACACACTTCTGGTACAGGGCCTTGCATCCATTTCACGAGCACTGAAAAGCTCAGTGGGAAAACATCAAGCTGTTTGTTTTCAGAAATCCACAGTAAAACTGCCTTCCTTCTCCACAGCTCTGCCAGGAGTTTGAATGTTTTCCCACCCAGCTCTGCCACTCACATGCAGCTACCTGTACAATGTGTACTTTGGAGCTTGTGGAGTAGAGGGAGTAATGCACTGTTGAGACTAAGGGTACGTCTACACTACCCGCCAGATCTATCAGGGAGCGATTTATCGCATCTAGTGCAGACGCGATAAATCGATCCCCGATCGCTCTGCTGTCGACTCCTGTACTTCACCACGGCGAGAGATGGAAGCAGAGTCAACTGGAGAGCGGTGGCAGTCGACTCCGCACCGTGAGGACACAAGGTAAGTTGACCTAAGATACGTTGACTTCAGCTACTGTATTCTTTAGCTGAAGTTGTGTATCTTAGGTCAATTTCCCCCTCCCCGCCCCCAGTATAGACCAGGCCTCAGAGATGCAGTCCTTCAATGAGGGGTCAACTGGGACTTCAAGCCACTCTAGCGGCATACAGGTTCTGGGGCCCGTCTGGAATGAATGAGCGCGTCATCTAAGTGAGAACCTGATCCTGTGTCCATTGAGGTCAGTGGAAAGTGGGCTTTGGATTGCATCCTTAGAACAGTCCTAACTTAGTCTTAGCTCATTCCAAAAGCTAGGAACAGCTCAAGCCCAAAGGCCCTTCCCCCTCATACCATGTGCAGTGAAGTGAGGTAGCACAGAGCCATGCTGGCATTCCCTATCTGCGGGGGAAGTGCCCAGCTGTCAAAATCCACCTGAGCAGTGCAAGGGGCTTTAGTGGACCCCCAAAATGAGCATCACATTTCTTTCTTTACTCTTGACTGCAGCATTGTGTCTTCCCACGCCTGTGCCATACTGCGGCATCTCAGCATCGAAATGAAAAGGGGGTTTTGTGTCTGTGAGTGGATTCTTTTTGGAAGAGCACGTTATAGAATATCTTAAACCTGACTCACAAGGCAAACCGCACACAAATGAGAGGCCTGTATAATTATTCATATTTACTTAAAGGACCCATGCCAGTCTCAGGTAAACTGTGAGAAATATAATATTTTGTTAAACCCCTATTAAACTATCATATATTCCTTTCCCATCATTGCTAATTACTAGGATATTTGCGTGCAAACAGAAGCTTTCTCTCTTTTTTCTCTAATTGAAATTTTATTATAGGCAAACAGAAAGGAGGAAATTAAGAGTAATATATATGCATGTACAGAGGCAATGGAGATTAGTGCCTTGCTCTAAAGGAGCGGCTTCTTCCTTTGTGAAGCTTGTGATAATGTTGCAACCCAGAGCCTGTGAATTCACCACTATGGGAGCAATTGTGAAACATGTCACCTCCCTGAGTAAATCAGAGAAGCTCTAGTTTAAACAGGAATTAATTCAGGGAAATCCTATGGCCTGTGCTATGCAGGAGGTCAGACTAGATTATCACAGTGGTCCCTTCTGGCCTTAAAATCTATAAATCATAGAATCATAGAATATCAGGGTTGGAAGGGACCTCAGGAGGTCATCTGGTCCAATCCCCTGCTCAAAGCAGGACCAATCCCCAACTAAATCATCCCAGCCAGGGCTTTCTCAAGCCTGATCTTAAAAACCTCTAAGGAAGGAGATTCCACCACCTCCCTAGATAACCCATTCCAGTGCTTCACCACCCTCCTAGTGAAAAAGTTTTTCCTAATATCCAACCTAAACCTCCCCCACTGCAATTTGAGACCATTACTCCTTGTTCTGTCATCTGATACCACTGAGAACAGCCAAGCTCCTTCCTCTTTGGAACCCCCTTTCAGGTAGTTGAAAGCAGCTATCAAATCCCCCCTCACTCTTCTCTTCTGCAGACTAAACAATCCCAGTTCCCTCAGCCTCTCCTCATAAGTCATGTGCTCCAGCCCCCTAATCATCTAAATGGAAAGAAAAGATTCGACTTACCGTGAACTGCACCTTCCCTACCTTTTTTTCCTCACTTCCAACCAAGATCATTGCCATCATATGCAGATTGCATCTGAGCTCCTTTGAACTCTTAGAAGTTCCCCTTTCACCTAGGCGCCCTCTGCTATTGCAGCTGGTGAGTGAGGCTCACAGCAGCTCTGAAGTTGCTCTTAATTATGCCAGGGGCTGCTTCCTCCCCCTAGTTGCTCCAGGGATTAGGGAAGCACAATGATGATAGCAGCCTTCAACTACCTGAAGGGGGGTTCCAAAGAGGCTGTTCTCAGTGGTGGCAGATAACAGAACAACGGGTAATGGTCTCAAGTTGCAGTGTGGGGAGGTCTAGGTTGGCTATTTGGAAACTCCATTTCACTAGAATGGGTTACCTAGGGAGGTGGTGGAATCTCCATCCTTAGAGGTTTTTAAGTCCCAGCTTGACAAAGCCCTGGCTGGAATGATTTAGTTGGTGTTGGTCCTGCTTTGAGCAGGGGGTTACACTAGATGACCTTCTGAGGTTTCTTCTAACCCTAATATTCTAGGATGGATTTATGTTACCTTAGCCCACTCTTTGGGTCCTGCGCCGAGTCAAACTTGGCCAAACCCTGTTTTGGACGTGGTGATGCTGGACTAGAAGTGTCAACATATTATTATTATGTTTAAGTGCCAGCAATGAGTGCCTCTCCTGAGAAGCTTGCATTCTGAAAGACAGGCACAAAGAAATCAGCATGCACCGTGACACTGAATGGAGGGCACTGTATTCATTTCCTCACAGCTTGTGAGCACCAGGAAAGAAATTAGTCTTTAGTAGGAAGATATGGTGAGGAAGGCAATTCTCATGGAGACCAATTGTCTGTAGTTCTCCAGCAGCATAAAGGGGAGGAAATGGTCTCTGGAAAATAACCTCAACATAAAGTGGTTTTGCACTAAGTATAGAGCTGGTGGAGTGGGGCTTTATACTGGAATCTCATTGTAGTAGGGATGCTGGGAGCAGTGAAGGGGACATGAATGGGTGAGTGGACTGTACTCTGCATGGCTGTCCATGACCACTGACAAGCTCTGTGTGGCTTGAAAGCTTGTCTCTCTCACCAACAGAAGTTGGTCCAATAAAAAATATTATCTCACCCACCTTGTCTCTCTAGTATCCTGGGACCAACACAGCTACAATACTGCACACAGCATCCTGTGTGAAAGTTACAGCAGACCTTAAAAACAACAAGGAGTCCGGTGGCACCTTAAAGACTAACAGATTTATTTGGGCATAAGCTTTCGTGGGTAAAAAACCCACTTCTTCAGATGTACCTTAAGCGGCTGTAAATTACACCAAAATGCAGTCAGACCCTGGCAACTTCTAGGATATAGGGGGGCATAACTGTAGCATAAAGCCACCTTTGCTCATCTCCATCCTGTGCCAATCAGAAAAACAGAGGAAACAAGGATCAGATCCATAATATTTGTTGCTGGATTTGTAATAAGAAGGAGCAGAAACCTTACGATAGAGGGTGTTCCCATGAGATATTCCACCCATTATTTTGTAATAGACCCAAGAGTCCAATAATTCCAATAAATTCCAGGTAAGCACCTCACCTGTTGGATGTTTATCTGAATGTGCCAACCCATCTGAGATTTACCAATCATTCTTTGGTAAAAGATAAATAGTATTTTTATTAGGGTTCTTTCTAATATAGCACAAAAATCCTTTGATGCTTGGATATGCCTGACTAGTGAATACAACTCCTGACGATGCAGTGCTCATCTCTGCAAAAATCTGTTCCACTGTATTATGTACTGCTGGGTTATGCCTAATTCAGCAGTGCTTCCTGCAGTTGGCAGGGAGTTGTTGTATACCGCACATACCACTAAAAAATTCACCTCATTGGAGTAGGTCCTGCATGTCACTGCTGAATACTGAGCAAGCAACACAAACAGAAACGCCAAGAAAATGTTGTCAAGTATCAGAGGGGTAGCCGTGTTAGTCTGGTTCTGTAGAAGCAGCAAAGAATCCTGTGGCACCTTATAGACTAACAGACGTTTTGCAGCATGAGCTTTCATGGGTAAATTCACAAAACGTCTAAGAAAATGTTAGGATTTCTGGACTTGCATGAACAGAGTTTATGCAGCTACTTTGTGATGACTGAGTGTTGTAAAGAATCAAAAAGGATATTTTTTAATTGGAAAAATGACTCCCAAGACATACAGCTTGCTTTTCTAGCTGCGAGAAGAAGCACAGCAGTGGCAGAAACACTACAGCTGCCAACTTTTTATGGAGGTTAGAACACCAAACCACCACCTTTTATTTGTGTGCCCCCTAGCAGTGGATGCCTGTTTTAATTTCAGTTTGCTTTATTGCTTGCTAGTTAGAGCAGCAGGCAGTACTAAAATTGTTATTAAATGCAATCTGTCTCTTTAATAACAGTTACAAAATTAAAATCATAAAGTTGATTCATAAACTACAGAAATACAAACTAGTTAGGGAGCTTACTTTCTAATGTACTAATCCAATAGGTTTTCTAGAAACAGAATATGTTTATTTATTTGTTTTAAATACACTAAAGAACAGAACATAAGAAGGCCATACTGGGTCAGACCAAAGGTCCATGCAGCCTAGTATCTTGTCTACCGACAGTGGCCAATGCCAGGTACCCCAAAGGGAATGAACCTAACAGGTAATGATCAAGTGATCTCTCTCCTGCCATCCATCTCCATCCTCTGACAAACAGCGGCTAGGGACACCATTCCTTACCCAGTCTGGCTAATAGCCATTAGTGGCCTTAACCTCCATGAATTTATCCAGTTCTCTTTTAAACCCGCATGTGGCCCATCAGGGTAATCTGATTGTGGGCGGCGAGACATTTTGCTGACATTGACTGCAGGTTGCCCACCACTCGCTTAAGGGCTCCAAGAAGGCTTGGGATCTCCTGGTGCTAGGCCCTGTATAGATGAGTAGTAAGAGATGGTCCTGTCCTGTCCTAAAGAATTTACAGTCTAAAGCAGCGATGCTCAGACTGAGGCATAGGAGCTGCAAGTGGCTCTTTAATGTGTCTCCTGTGCCCTTTCCAGCCCAGGATATTAAAACACTGTGTGATTTCATTATGAACCCATCAGGATGCTTTTATTAGGTTATTAACCAATTGCAGAATACTTGGTCAGATATTTTGCTGTGAGAATAGATCTATCTATTGTAAATGAAATAATGAATTCACACTGCAGTGGCTCTTTTGAGTAACATTGATTGCTCATTTGGCTCCTGAGCCACTAAAGGTCTGAGTATCACGGGTAGAAAGAAACAAGAGTGGGTGAGGATGAGCATATGGGCAGTGACAGGAAAATACACAAGAGACATGCAAAAGAAAAGTAGCCTGCATGAGGCAGGAGACAAACCCGCTAGGTCTCCATTGCTCTGTTTTGATCTTCTCCAGCCTCAGCCCCCACTGGCTGCTGGTAAAACAAGAGCTGGATGTAGTACTGAGCCTCCTCAGCTGTGACTGTAGGTTACATAGCCCTTTTGGTGGGAGGGGCTTACTATAGAAAAGACGCAGCCTCCATTTTGAAATATTTTACTTGCCCCAAGCGCACAACAGCACCTACTTCAGAAAAGCAGCCAGAAGCAGGTAAGTTATGAGTATGCTGCTATTATTCTTAATGAGGTTCAAAAGTGGAGAAATGCTGGAGTAGTTAGCACACCCTCTGTCAAGTTTGAAAACTAATCTATAAGGAAAATATTCTTTACTCTTAAGAGCCCTTTAACCCTCCTGTAGCTCAGGTTAGGGGGTGTTAATCAACATAGCAGGTGTTTAAATTCTGTAAAACAGTCTCTTGTATCTTTCTAGGCACATGTATGCTCTCTCTCATTGAGTCTTTTTAGTGCCTTCCAGCTATTGATGGATGTATCCTCACAACCCCCACAGGAGCTATGGGAGCCTTGTTATATCCATTTCACAGATGGGGAACTGAGGCACAGGGTGATTAAGTGACTTGACCAAGGGCACACACACCACTGAGTCTCAGTCCAGTGTCCTAGTCAGAAGGACTGCTTATCTACAGGAATATGAGATCCTGGGTAAGGTTTTTCAGAAACACCTAACTGACTCAGAAGCCTCAGTGCTATTTTAAAAAAATTACTTGGGCGCCTAAGGCTCATTGAAAGTCCATGGGATTTAGATTCCTAAGCCAAATAAGATGTGAGCTCCTTAGTCACTAAAGTTTCACCCAAAGCCTTTAATAACATCTCCTGGTACTACCATTTTCTAACATTTTCAACAGTTTTCTGGTTGATTTCAAGAGGCCCATGAAGGGGGAAAATTGCATTTGCTGAGCTAGTACATCAGTGTACTGAGTGGGAGTGGAGTAGGAGCTCCCTTTTGAAGACAATGAAAACATACCAAACCTCTTTACCTCCACAGCTTTCTTTGAGGTCAGAAGGGTGGAGACAGCAAAAAGCTAGTCTCGCTGAGAACAAATGGGTCTGTATTTTCCCCCTCTGTGACAGAATTATGTCTCTCTGGGCAAACATATATTGTTGGAAGCATTATCTCTGTAGTGCCCTCTGCTCTGCCAGCAAGCAATAAATCCTCTGGAGTTAAAATAGGATTCCAGTGTTGGGAGCAGGCTAACATGGAAGGCAGTGATTGTTGCTTTTAAATCCCCAGAAGGATTTGCAGCAATGGTATTTCTGCTGCTATAGTGTTTCCTCTTTTGGCTGCAGAAGAAAGTTGAACATCCTGAGAGGGACCTTTTCTGAGCCTCTGTCTACTAATATCTCTCCCCATGAGAAATTAACTGACAGGAAAGACTAGAACTTCCATAATGACTACTCAGAAACTGGTACAGCAGTTAGGCAGATTCAGTCAGTTTTTATTTTTAGTAAACACATTAATCACATCCAAAAATTAGAACAGGCATGTCAAACATCTGGCCCACATTACACTCAACTTTCACTAACCTATAAAAGTGAGTTTCTAACCCTCATGATTTCAAAGAAAACCCTCCATATGTGAGTGAGGATAACTAATGTAGTGCTGTCTTCCTGAGTCTGCAGACCGCCTGAAACCAGGGCTGAGATGTACGTGTTGCCTCACCCCCACCCCATTAGTCGCCTTGGTGTGCTGCGTCCAGAACCTCTGATGATACTTTCAATTCAACATTCACAATTTAGTTGCTGATCATTTTAAGTAGATGGAATGAGGGAAGAGTGTGGGTATGGAGCACAAGGGGGGTTGGGAATTGGGAGGGACTGCAGGGGAAGATATGGAGTTGGAAGAACAAAGGAGACAGAGGGAAGGGAAAGAAACAGAAAAGAGGGGGCACCAGGAAGAATAACAAAAGGCAGAGATAGCATTAGTCCCAAACTGCTCAGTGAAATTCTATAGTCTGAATTATGCAGCAGGTCAGACTATGTGGTCATAAGTCTCTTCTGGTCGTGAAATCGATGAACCATGTTTTCCTCCCATGTTAATACTTAATGGGTTGATAAGGTGCTGAACAAGTAATAAATATGATAATAGTTAAAAGTTTAGTCACTGCATAACTGCTATATTCTACTCTTCATCTTTGTGCTAGCTTTCCATTGGCCTCAGTGGATGCAGGGTAGTTTGTAATCCTAGTTTACACCCTGGTCCACAGATCATAATTAAAACTGCAATTGACTATCTTCACAGAAAGAGTTTGACACTCCTGAATAAGGAGGTTGAGTCCTTAAAATCCTGTTGGATCTTTCATTTAAATCAAAGACATTAAAGAATGATAAAATATAAGTTCCCTGTTCCCATTCAGGGTTTTCTTTACAGTGGTTCAAAATTCTTTATAGGTTTTATTTTATTATTTCAGTTGTTTTTCTCAAGCACATCTCCAAACTTTCAGGCAGAAATCCTACCAAAATGCACTCAACAAAGTACCTGGTTGAGATGCTGGAGATTTAACTGAATTAGTCTGGAATGTTATGGAGTATACATTGTGAAAGTTTAAATCCCAAACAGGTTTGGGATACATTAATAAAACCAAAAGAGAAGTGAATTCAAATATCTTCCACTATGAACCCTAGGCTGGGGAGAAAGACTGCGAGATAATCCTGTTAAAAGCTATTTTAAGCTTTTGTACTGCCACCCATCACCGTCGCATCTCCTGTGTGAAAGCAATGGCAGCTATTGTAGTATTGACTCGTAGCAATTATTGTACCGAGTGAGGTTTTTCTGTCAGTATTGAGAGGTCAGCAGCTGCATATCATCACCACTGACCCCTGACTCTTGTTAATACAATCCCAAAGCAATCTATCAAAACAACATAAACAACTCCCTGCCCTAACATAACACATTCTGAACCACTGCCATCTTGTAACAATTTGGAGAGAAAACATTTCCCATTTAGGATACATGAAATTGTGGGTTAAGTAGCCTCGAGAAAAACAGAATCTCTAACCCCAGGGCCCAAACAAAACAATGAAAAAACAGATCAGTTACTAAGCACAACATCACAACAGCTGAAACGCAGAACAAGAGAGAACAACCTGTGTACTACTCTTAAAAACACATAGGAAAAACGAAAATGAGCAATTTCTGTAAAAATACAGGGTGTTGTTCTCCACTCTTTGACAACATATTTCTTGCATTGGTGCAACTCCATTACTTCCAGCGGGGCTTCACTGTGTAAAACTGAGGTAACAGAATGGGGAAACAGGCTCACTGTTTTGGGGTGAAACGTTTAACATTTTATCTTCCAAACTTAATTATTGGGCTGAAAATGGTTTGTTTTCATACCCTCCAGCTAGAAATTTCTCTTTCTAAATCTGTCAGCAAGTATGCAATAGGGGCCTTTCATCTGGAGCAGGAACTAACTAAGGGTTTTGGCTGCCACTAATTGAAATCCTCTTTATTATCTGAGCCTTTCCAGCTGGTAAGTGGGGGGAGAGGCGGAGTAGGTTTAAATGGTGGGGGGTGGGAAGGAAGCATATTTTCAATACAGGAAGTGATAAAATTATGGATAATAAATAGTGTGATCTTGAGTCCATAAAATAATGTGGAGTGAGCTACATGTGGGAAAATGGGCTATGGCAGGTGCTGCATAAGAAAAGCTTAGGAGTAGACGATTGCTTAACAGAGGAAAATAAGCTAGCATGTGTTTGCTGATCGCTCGCTGAGGCCTGGTCTACACTGGAGGTGGGGAGGGGGGATCGATCTAATTTATGCAATTTCCGCTACATGAATAACGTAGCAGAAGTCAACATACTTAGACCTACTCACCATGGTGTCTTCACTGCGGTGAGTCAACTGCTGCCGCTCCCCCGTTGACTCTGCCTGCGCCTATCGTGGCTGTGGAGTACAGGAGTGGACGGGAGAGCGCTTGGGGGGTCGATTTATCGCGTCTAGCCTAGATGTGATAAATCGACCCCCCTGGATTGATCCGGCGGGTTTTGTAGACATACCCTGAGGGCTGGATTCTGCTTCCCTTACGCATGATAATTAGTATCTTACTCCACAAGCCGTGTCATGGAAATGAATAAGGCAATAATCATGCTTTCTATTTAGGACATTTTTAATCATGTGTTTGACTACTTCCATTTAAAAGGTAAACAGAGACATTCCACTTTAATTCGTTCCATTACCTTGCAATGTCCAGGTTAGCTTGTTAATGGTTTGTTTCTTCTATCAAAGATAAAACTATGTTCCATCACAGAAGAAACTTACAAATGGCATTTTAGTTGCTTTTATATTTTATGCAATAGCCTAAGTAGTCAAGGACATTATGTTACCTTTAAACAATCCTCCTTGTTTGTAATGTATATTTTAAAGGACACATGAGATTGTAGTGTCCTAGACAGCAGAAAAAGAGACAAAACTATGTTGTAATATGTGTAAAGTAGAGCTGGTCAAAAATGGTAATTTTTATTGGAAGTTTAGAAAAGGGGGGAAACATTTTTATTTTCAATATTCTGTGACAACATTTTGTTTCTTTAACAAACTAATTCTTTTTTTTTTGGTTTTCAAAAAACATTTTCAGTGCTCAGAAACCTTAAAACTGAACTGAAAAATAACTTTTCATTGGTAAAATTGGAAAATTTTAGCCAATTCTTTTTTAATCAAAATGCAATGATATACATAGCAGCTGTAATGTGAAGGGGTCTCTTTATTGAGGCTGCTAAGACCCAGATAAAACCCTTTAATTGTTGCTAATTTTCTATTTCTCAGGCAAACTAAACAAAGCTAGTTCTGCTTATTGTTGCCATGCAGAATCTCCCTAAATCCTGTCCTGGACTAGGCATCATGGAAGAGACAGATGATTAAACTGTAGAGATTTGCTGTGATGATTTACTTAACTCTATGCCAAAATTTTCAAAAGTGATTTGGAGTGCCTCCATTTTTGATGCCCAACTTGCGGCACCTTAGAGAGGATTGATTTTCAATGGGTGGATGCTCAGGCCTTTTTGACTGTCTGGTCCTTTTGATGAGTCTCAAGTTGGTCTCTCAAAATAATTAGTCAGTTTTGGAAATTTTAGCTGCAGTAGAGCATTGGACTGGGACTCAGGAGATTTGGGTTCTATTCCCGGCTCTGCAGTGGGCCTCTTGGGTGACCTTGGGCAAGTCACTTTCTGTGCTTCAGTTTCCCCATGTATAAAATGGGAATAATGATATTGATATTGAATGAGATGAGATTCTGAGCACTGGCTTTGTAGAGGAACAGAATTGATTGATTGATAAACTAAGAATTAATTAGTGAGGATTTCAACATTAATTGAGAACAAAACAACTCAGGCAACAGATCCCAAGAGATAGATGACCAAGAGAAGGTGAACTTGTAAACAAAAAGATAAAAAGTGTTTTAAACCTTAATTTAAATCAAATATATTAAAAAATGCTTTAAAGTTAACTCTGGCAAATATTTAAAAATAAGTCTGGGGTGAGTAAAAGCAATTACAGGGGCAGACCAGTAAGACAGAAACCGGGCAAAAAAGTTAAAAACATATAAAAAAAAATAAAAAAGTCAAAACAATAAAAAAGTAAATAAAAAAAGCAAAACTCTGTCTGGTTTCTGTAAATTGAAGTTCTTTCAATAATCTGTGTGGGAGTTCTATGGGGGTCAACAAACATGTGGACAAGGGGGATCCGGTGACAACATAGTGTAGATAGATTTCCAAATTTCTTTTGACAAAAAGTCAAAAACAAAAAAAAAAAATTAACATGGATAAAGGAATTAAAAGGTCATGGATAAGAGAACTGGTTAAAAGGACAGGGAACAAAGAGAAGAGATGGTAAATAAATGGGAATAAGGGGTGGTAGTGGGGGTGGTTCCTATTCAATTCCTTCTACAAATCCTATATTCAATATATTTAAATGAGTAAATAAAAAGAATGGAAAAGGTAAACTTGCAAAGTTTGCAGATGACAAAGAGACTAGCAGAGAGAGAAAAGAAAGCCAACAAAAAACAAAAAAAAAAAAAAAAAAAAAAAAAAAAAAAAATAAAAAATAAAAAAAAAAAAATAAAATATAACAAAAAATAAAATAAAAAACAAAAATAAAAAAAAAAAAAAAAAAAAAAAATTAAAAAAAATTAAATGTAAAAACAAGATAAGGGCTGAGAAAGTGGAAGAGTCGGAAAGGAGAAAGGATAGTTCTCTGAGTCTGTGTGCAGTGTGCAGTCAAAAAAAAAAATGCAGAAAAAAAAAAAAGAGAATAGGACTGAGAATATAAGATAGAGAATATAGAATATATATATATAAATCCAATATCCAATAATATACTCGAATACTGTCTACACTACTGGTCTAAGATGTAAAAAAAATAAAAAAAAAAAAAAAAAGTTCAGAAAAAAAAAAAAAAAAAAGAGGGGGAAGAGAGAGAGGAGGAGGAAAGAGAGGAAGAGCTAGAAGAGAAGAGTTTGGAAAAAGAGGAGGAAGAGGGGGGGGAGATGAGGAGGGTATATAAAATAATGATGTTGAAAAAGAATGAGGGGAAAGGAAAGTTATTTACTTTATAAATTATTACATACCCATAGGTCACCAAAAAAAAAAAAAATAATTAAAAGGTTTTAAAAAATAAAAAAAAAAAATCTTTCATGTTCTTCTTGCAGTCAACTGGTGGAACCTCTTTGGAGAGGAGAGGAGGGAGTTGCTTAGGCTAAGGTTTATAAATGGATAAATTGGGAATGGATGCTAAGTAAATAAATAAATAATAGCCAGGATGAGAGGTATGAATGGTGTCCTAGCCTCTCGTAGTCAGAGGGATGAGGATGATGATGGGAGAGAGATCAGAGATCATTTTGCTGTTGGGTGTTACCTCCTCAGGGGCACCTGGCATTGGCCACTGTCGGTAGACAGATACTGGGCTAGATGGACCTTTGGTCTGACCCGGTACGGCCTTTCTTATGTTCTTATGTTCTTATCTCTGTGTAAAACATTTTGAGGTCTGCTATATAAGAGCTAGGTATCAAGATATATAAAATCTATCCATGGCTGATGATGAAATAGCTAGTTCACGTCTACCCTCCTCATTGTAGGGTAGTATTGAGCCCATTGATATGCTTGAGTTCTGGGTTTGAATAGTTCTATAGGATTCATGGGAATGGCAGCTTTGCTTTTTAAGCTGGAGAAAAGACAGAACTTCCTTTTTCCTTGAAAAATGTGCTAGCATGGAGTTGATCACGGAAACTATTATAGAGTTGGGGTTCGTTAATTCTGAAGGGAGTAATGCAGTTTTTGAAAGTGACTGGTACCCCCATATGATCGTTTTCCCATAATACACAAAATGCAACCACCTGGTGCTTGTGTGGCATGGTTCTGGATGAAGACTGCAGGCGCTTCCATAGCTCTGATCTATAAACATGTATGTTTTTGTTCCTTGAAGATAGAATTCTGCTTTCTTCAAGACTATCAGCCAATAATGTCCTTTAATTAAGAAATCAGTTTAATCTTAGATTAAATAAAAAGTAGTATGCATGTATAGGTATTTTATAGGCATTTAATTAACTTTCTGTACTATGTTTCTATACTATGATAGCTACTTAAAAGAAGAGAGAGAACAGAAAATTAGTTCAATATTAAATGGCTGAAAATAGAGCCCATGGGAAAATTTCTTTAAATCATGCTATGGTGAAACTCTCAAAAGCACCACAGTGACTTAGGAGCCAAAGTTCCATTTTCAGAATTGTCCATGTACTTAGGAACCTAAGTTTCACTGGAAGTCAATGATATTTAGGGTCCTAATTCCCGAGACACTTCTGAAGATGCAATCTAAGAGCCTAGGTCACTTAGATGCTTTTGGAAACGTTACTCCTAGACATTAAGTTAAAGACTCTATTGAAAATTACTTTGTCTATACAACAGCAGAAAGCTTTCTGACAGCCTGTCGGAGGTGCATCATCTTTTAGAGTGGCATTTTCTCAGGAGCCTTGTCTACGTTCGTTTGCCCTGAACTCCTTGTCAGCAAAGGGAGCATGTGTACCCGTGTTGAGTGGCTGAAGTCCTTGTTTAGTTAGCCTGTGTCAAGGAGACTTGCTGCAACCCCTGAGACTGTTCGGGGATTGTGAGATATTCTTTTGATCTGAAGGTGTTGTAACTTACAAAATATGTTGATTTCCCTAGTGTCGTGTCAACATGCACATTAGTTTTTGTTCTATTCACCTGCCTATTTGAAGTTTAGAAAATACACAGCATGCTAATTTCCTCCTTTTCCTATTATAAAATGTGTATTGCCTTTCCGTAAATGTCTTTGATTTAAATCTTTTTTTCCTGACGCTGTTACTGATTTAACACCCACTCATTTCAGGAGGTCCAGGACTGCAGGACAGGAACTTGCAATACCAGATCAGACCAGTGGATCCATCTAGCCTATTATCCAGTCACTGATGGTGGCTAGCTAACATCAGATCCTTTTGAGAAAAGTGAAAGAAACTCTGCAGGAGACAGTTATGGGATAACCTATCCCCCAGGAAAAAAGTTCCTGATAATCACCCATAGTTAGTGATTGACTTAAATCCCTGAAGCATGAGAGTTTATATCCCTTCCAAAATATTTCTTTATTTTTTGTATTTACGACAGTAAACTCTAGACACTTCTATTATCCATATAAATGTCTAATCCTTTTTTGAATTCTGTCTAGTTTTTGGCCTAAATGATATATTGTGGCAATGAGTAGTACTACAGGCTAATTTGGGGTTGTGTGAAAGTGTTTTCTTATCAGTTTTGAATATGCCATATTTCAGCGACCTTGAGTTTTTGTATTGTAAGGTGAATATAAGATCCTGATCTGCAGTCTCTATACCATTCATTATTTTGTACGAGCATACCTTTATTATTTCCTCTGTTGGTTGTCTCCTCTCTAAAGTAAACAATCCTAGTCTTTCAAATCTCTCTTCATATGAGTTTCAAATTCCCTGCAATTTCAACTGGGTAGGGTAATCTTGATTCTTTTCTCAGAGCATTGCTGCTTGCTGCTTCTGCTGTCTACTCCAGACATGGCTGTACTATGGCTCAAAACTCTAGACTTAAGTCAGATCTACACTTACAACACTGCAGCGGCACTGAAGATGCTACTATACCAACGGCAGAGCTTCTCTCCTCAGCATAGTTAATCCACCTCCGCGAGAGGCACTAGCTATGTTGAAGGGAGAAGCTCTCCCATTGGCGTAGTGCTGCCTATGCCAGGGGTTAGGTTGGTATAACTGTTACTCAGGGAGTGTGGATTTTTCATGCACCTGAGAGATGTAGTTAAACCGATGTATGTTTGTAGTGTAGACTTGGCCTTATGTTCATGAATCTTCTGATGAACCAGAGCTCAGTTTCACGTCAGGCTGGTCCAATTTTGGGAAAAAACCACTGCATAGTTTTCATCCCTAAAGCTGACAGCAAGGCCAAGTTTCACTTTGAGTTTTGGGGTTTGCGTGAATCCATACATCAGAGCCATACTGAAGAGGGATGTGAACCTGTTGGAATGAAAACAAACAAACAAAATGATCTGTACAAATCCCTGCAAGCCAAAACTGCAACATCTTGCAGAGTTCCAGTGTAGTCACTAGTCGAGCTGCTCAGGAATTTTTTGGTCAGAAAATGCCAATTTGTCCAACTTTTCGTGGAAAGGTCTCAGTTGCAACACCGTTTCTCTCGTCCAGAATGGAATTTCTGGTGAGAAAGACAGTGCACCACCAGCCAATAGCCCAGGTTATTAGGGGACACACCCGGAGTGTGAGAGACTCAGGTTCCATTTCCTGATCCAAATCTGGGCTAGTGGGATGGAGTGTTCTCTCTCTCTCCCTCTCTCTCTCTCTCTCTCTCTCTCTCTCTCAGATGCTGTGCTGGACCTGAAAAATTAAATTACATTTTTCAATGGAACAAATTTAAAAAAAAAATGCAACCAACTGTAACTCTTCTGCTCTCTTAGGGCTTGTCTTCACTGCAACAGGTAGCTCAAATGAGTACAATTGAGGTGCGGCACTGGAGCTAGCCTAGCTGGAGTGAGACAAGATTGGAGTTACGCAGAGTGATTTCATTAGCAGCACAGACAGATTGAATTAGCTGATGAGTTGTTGTATCTAGAGTGGCTGCATCCCTACTATATTACTAGCTCTAGCATGAGGATTACTCCAGCTACCTCCAGCTTAAAGCATCACTTAACTCAAGCCCCAGAGGTTTTGTTTTTGGACAGGAATCAAGTTAGAGGTAACATTCGAGTTATAACTTGAGCCCACTGAGCTGTGAAGACAGACCTTAGACTTCACTGTCTCGGGATGTGAGATGATTTAGGCTGAGAACTCTGCTAGATACTGTCAGACCATTATATTGTCCCTGGCAATAAAAATAATAATGAAGTATTATTCTTTGTTTAGCACTAGCAGTGTGCTCAGTGCTGAAAAATATACAAAAATGACAGCCCTGGTACCAGAGAGTCTATAATCTAATACAGTCTGGATTTTTTAAAATACTCTAATTTATTGTAGATTATTTTGTAATATCTGAGTTCATTGCATAGGATTTGGAAACACTTATGTTTTCTTCACAATTGCCAAAGAAACTTGAACATAAAACAGATGGTCACTGAGAGAGGTTCCTGTTCTAACAGGAGGAGCTCCTGTTTCAGTGAAATATCTTTTCATTGCCTCTTTACTGTTCTTGTCCATTGGCACTGACAGCTGGAATTGATATCTTACCTGCCTGCCTTGGATTCAGATTCTGCGTCTGGTACAAGAATGATTTGGCCATCCACTTAGGAAGTGGAGAAACAAAGCAGCCAGTGCAGCTGCGTGTGACTTTATTGCTTTGGGTCTGCAGGACTCATCCCACATATGCAAGTTAACTTGACAGGTGTATTTCTCAAGGGAAAACTAAAGTTAACAGCAAAGGATTTAGATTTTTGTTTTAACCCAACATGAGCTTTCTTGATATTGGTTGTGGGGAACTCCTTCTGTGATTTCCTCTGGGTGAATTTATAATCAGATGAGTGTTTAGTTTTAGATTATGCTTAAAAAGCAATCTGTCATGGGAGCAAATATCTACTCTAAACATTTTGGTCCTTTAGCTTAAAAAGGTGGAAAGGGGAGATGTTTATTTTTTGTTATCTCCCCAACAAAAGAGTTGCCTGAACTGATTCAATCAAAGGACTGAAATGTCTTGTGTGGAGAAAGAATAGTTCTTTTCTCACAACGTGATAACAGTGAAATGAAGCATTATTATACATGTAACTAGAGACGAAAAAGACTGTTTAAGTTATTGAAGAAAGGAGTAAAGTGAAGTGACAAGCTTCAGCTGAACTCGCTCTTCTGTGTTGTGCTTGTCTGTGGCACAGTTGCTGCAGAACCTTCAAAACAAGACTATATTGAGAGGCTGATCGCTCTGCAAATAAAACATGAAAGTGTTTCTTGTTCAGACCTTTCTTGAAACATTTATTTTTGAGTGAAGTTGATGACAGAGGACATGAGACAAGATAATATGGTGCCAGCACGGCCTTGTGAGTCCCCACCTATAGAATTTGTCAATATTTGCTGATTTTATTTGTAATTGGCCACTTTTTTTTTTGGCTGCTTACCAGCCTTTCCCATTAGCCATCAGAAGGTGCTTCAAAGACAGTTGTGATTATCTCTCTCACCCACTCACCTGACCTGACCTGACCCTTACAAGCTCCTGCCCTCTAAGGTAAAAATTAATCCATCACTCTGGAAGTTGACCTTGTCACAATGCTTCTTATTCTTTTTGAACTCCCTCAACTCTGCTCCCTTGCCTTCCCAATTCCCCACTCACGCCTGCCTTTCCACAAAATCAGTGTCCTATCCCTTTCCCGGTGTTTAAAAAAGGGAAGGAGGAGGATCCAGGGAACTGCAGGCCAGTCAGCCTCACCTCAGTCCCTGGAAACATTATGGAGTAGATCCTCAAGGAATCAATACTGATGCACTTAGGAGAGGAAAGTGATCAGAAACAGTCAGCATGGATTCACCAAGGGCAAATCATGCCTGATAACCCACCCTTCTCCCTTGATTGAGACAACTGGTGGGTGGATGGATGAAAGTGGTGGACTTGACTTTTGATGACTTTTTAGCAAAGCTTACGGTCTCCAGTCTCCACAGTATTCTTGCCAGCAAGTTAAACTGGGCTGGATGATGAATGATGGAGGTTGATAGAAAGCTAGCTAGGGCGAGATCGCATGGGGTAGTGATCAATGGCTCATTGCTCTTGTTGGGCAGCTGGTGGGTGTATCAAGGGTCCCAAGCCGGGTTTCCTGGTTTTAATTGTTTCATTAAATTAATGGAGGATGGGATGGATGGCACTGCAGCAGCAAGCAGCTCACTGACAACTTGGAGTGAGGGGAGGTAGATGGAGGGGTAGGGGGAGGAGGGGGAGGAGAGGGAGAGATTAGAATTAGGAGAAAAAAAAAAAAAAAAATCTGATGAGGTTCAACAAGGTGCAGGGTCCTGCAGGATGGAAGGGAAGAATGCACTGCACTGCTGAGGACTGGGAGGGGAGGCTAGGCAGCAGTTCAGAAAAAAAGGACCAGTTTACAGTGGACAAGAGAAGCTGATGAGTCATCAACAATGTGCCCTTGTTGGAAGGCTAACAACATTTTTTTTTGCTGTGTATAAGTAGGGGGCCAGCCAGCAGGGGGACGATCATTCTCCTCTTGACATTGATTTTTGTGAGGGCCTCATCATCTCTGTGTCCAGTGGGGGGCCCACCACAAGAAGGATGTGGAGATGGATAAAGAGGAGAGAGAGAGAGGGCAACAAAAAAAATTAGGGGCTGGAGCACATGACTTATGAGGAGAGGCTGAGGGAACTGGGATTGTTTAGTCTGCAGAAGAAAAGAATGAGGGGGGATTTGATAGCTGCTTTCAACTACCTGAAAGGGGGTTCCAAAGAGGATGGATCTAGGCTGTTCTCAGTGGTGGCAGATGACAGAACAAGGAGTAATGGTCTCAAGTTGCAGTGGGGGAGGTTTAGGTTGGATATTAGGAAAAACTTTTTCACTAGGAGGGTGCTGAAGCACTGGAATGGGTTCCCTAGTGAGGTGGTGGAATCTCCTTCCTTAGAGATTTTTAAGGTCAGGCTTGACAAAGCCCTGGCTGGGATGATTTAGTTGGGGATTGATCCTGCTTTGAGCAGAGAGTTGGACTAGATGACCTCCTGAGATCCCTTCCAACCCTGATATTCTGATTCTATGTTGACTTGCTCCTTTGTTGAGTGAGTGGTCCCTCCCAGCCTGTCCTCTAATGCAGTGTTATTCATTTGAATATTTAACCAATATTATATATAAAAAAGACCTTGCTTTTTTACAAATCACATGCTTCCCTAAATATCCAGTTTTCCATAAGAATTCAGCACTGCCATACAAGAGAGAGATAGTGGTTTTGCCACCAAATTTTGTCCATAGGGCAGGGAATGATTCTGCCTTGGTAGAAGGTTGTATTACAAAGGACTTTTCAGGCCAGATCATGAGAAGGCATAATCTGGGTTGCAATGCTGATTTCACTGATTTCCAGCAGTTTAGGACCTATCCCATCATCTCTAATCTGTAGAGTTATTGTTACATATGATTTCAAATTAATGCATTTGAGAGTAATGTAGCTTGAAAGTACAATCCAATATAGCAGTGTTTCTCAAATTGGGGTCACTGCTTGTGGAGAGAGAACCCCTGGCAGGCTGGGCTGGTCCATTTTGTTTGCCTGCCCTGTCTGCAGGTCCCCGTCTGTGGTCAGTGGAAGCGGCGATTGGCCAGACCTGTGGACGGGGCAGGTAAACAATCCGGCCTGGCCCGCCAGGGGCTTTCCTTACACAAGCAGTGACCCCAGTTTGAGAAACATTGCAATATAGGGTCAGATTCTGCCACTGTTAAGCATATGGGCAAACTGATTTCAATGGAATTACTTCAGGAGTAAGGAACATGTTAACATGAGTAAGGATGGCATAATATGGGCTTAGAAATATACTTCCTGGATGAATGATAGATATGCATGTTACATTAGATGGATGAAGATGAGTGTTTCCTGAAACTGATTAAAAATCTTGTGTTTCATGAAACTTCTGAAGTTTTGTCAATATTTTTTATGGTGGAAAAATATAAACATTTATCCTCAAAGGAATACAATACCTAAAGCCCGCAGCCTTTTTTCTCTGATGCTAAGAACATAAGAAAATAAGAATGGCCATACTGGGTCAGACCAAAGGTCCATCTAGCCCAGTATCCTGTCTTCTGACAGTGGCCAATGCCAGGTGCCCCAGAGGGAATGAACAGAACAGATAATCATCAAGTGATCCATACCTCGTTGCCCACTCACAGCTTCTGACAAAGATGCTAGATCTCATTTCCATGCCTTGTCAGGGCCTTTCCTCAGATCTATGGAATCAGCAGAAAGAGGGCGGCCGTTCTGTGAAAACGTCAAAGATTGAGTTGAACTTCATAGGTCAGATATCCAGCTGGTGTAAATCAGTACAGCTTCAAGCACGCTAATGAAGCTAAACCCATTTACACTAGCACAGGATTGGGCTCGTGATGTTGATGACTCAATTATCTGGCAATATATTAGATGTAATTAAATGGCTCAGAGACCAAGCTTGAGAATGAACTCTGAATCTCCTTGCCTTTGTGATGTCCCTAGATCAAAATGTGAGGTGGGAAGCTGTACTTGATCTTACCTGCATGGGCATTCATTGAGAACATGCTGAAAATACCTCTCCGACTGCTGTGGGGCTGCTCACTGAGGTCCTGATGCATTAGAGCCCCATAGCTCAGTTGCCTCCAGATTTCTTGTTGCAGATACCTTGTTAGCTGACAGATTGTCCCCTCCTTGAAATGACTTGCACCGTGTTCCAGCAGAGTGGCTGCCATCTCTCCTTTATTTTTGCCCATTTTCTTGGCTCATGTCACCCAGTTGTTCTGTTTCCCTTTTCTTCCTTGTGTATTTTGCTCTTTTTTTATGGTTGAAGCAGGAAGTGGAAATAGGGGAAAGCAGCAGAGCTGCTCAGAGATGTGACCCAGTGACCGTCTTTCCTGCCAATCAGTTTGGCCATGGCTCATCCCATGTACGCGGTCCCTGACATCTCTTCCGTTTCATGGTAACACAGCTGATGGAGAATACTTATTTTTAGAAGAACGGATATACTGCTCATTCGGATTTAAGTCTTGTCAATACTGATGATCAAGCTCAGTTTCAACAACTGGAGGCCAGTGACTAATGTAACTGCATCTGTTTCAAGAGTTCTTTACCAAAGACATGGCTGTATGTATAAAAGTAGGTAGTCAATGGCTAATGTACCAGTAGCTGGCATTCAAGAATATGCACCATTTTGCATAGAATTTCTAGGGCCCCAAAAGGTTGTGTACATTGCAAATGGCTTCCATTATGCAGTTTTTTACATAGCGCTAGTTCTTAACAGCATGCAGCTTAACCTGGTTTCAAGCAGGAGTAAGTTTTCTCAGTGCAAATTGCAGCTTTCCTTGTCTACGCTAGGGATTTGCACCAATCCAGCTATGTCGGTTGCTGATCACCAATGATAAAAATTGGGCCTAGTCTCCACTTAGACAAAGCCTTTGTCTAACATTATTTTACACTCATGCCGTTATGGGTAGAGAGAGGAGAGCTTTTAAATAGAATTGAAAACAAAAAGAAATCTCTCGTACCATTTGGGTTACTTAACTTTCCTGAATAGCAAGGAGATGAAAGAGGCATCGCTGGAGTGGGGGATCAGACAGGGTGTGACACATTGAGAGGTGAGAAGAGCAGATTTTAGTATAATAATTTGAGTGCTTACTGCTAAATTGGTAGTAGTTGAGTCCTCAGTTAATAAACCTGGAAGTTATATAGCCTAGGATATGGTTATCACCTCATAAACAGCAAGTACCCTCAAGATATCATCTAAACAATATGGGCATCCTAAAAGCAGTGTAGAACACAGACTTTTGTAGTTACAACCCCCAAACAGCTTTACATTAAACAGTCTTTTTATGGCAACATTATAGTAAGTGTTTTTAATACAGGACTATTTCAGAATAATAGCAAACTGCTTTCTATTCTTCTGCAGTTTCACGTCTGGCTATTAACCTAGGAACGTGAAATAGACATGGAGAGCGATAATAGGCATGGGACTTGTGAGTTAAGAGACCTGAATTCTAATCCTGGTTCTTAGGGCTTGTCTACACTACAGGTTATGTCAGTATAACTTATGTTGCTCAAGGGTGTGAATAAGCCTCCCCCATCCCCTCGAGTGGTGTAAATTACACTAACCTAAGTGCCGGTGTGGACAGCGCTATGTTGGTGAGAGAACTTCTCCCACCGACATAGGTGCCACCTCTCAGGGAGGTGGTTTTATTATGCCAATGGGAGAGCGCTGTCCTGTCGGCAGAGAGCAACTTCACCAGACGCGCTACAGTGGTGCGGTTATATTGGTGTAGCTGTGCCGCTGTAGCACTTCAATGTGGCCAGTTGGTTAGTATGGGATACATATCCCTCTGTGTGCCCCATCCACAGAGGATGCAAGTCTGTTGCAGCTTTCAGCTTGAACGCCTGACTCTTCAGTTCAAGCTGTAGGTCCCTACTTCAATCCCGAGTGTGTTAGCCAAGATAGCAGCTGTCACATACTCATACTTTAAGGAGGATAATTTACTGACATTTTATTAAGAAAATGGTGTATTTTTCTGTGATGCATGCACAAGAAAGCAAACAAAACTAAAAAAAACCCCTAAAAAACGGTACTCAGCTGAAGAGTTATTTTGCACTCCTGAACTTAAACAAAGCAGGTATTTTATAGCTAACGCTGTAGTGGTTTTCAGGTAGGCAGACACCTGGCTGGTACATTTTGCAGAAAAAAATCTCACTATATTTAGCTGTCAAATATCTAAAAGTAAACATTTTAAAATTTCTCACTAATGAACATATGAGTGAAACATGGCTAGGTCTGCACTAAAAAGTTACCTAACTCAGGATTACAGGAGAGTCACCTTACGAAATAAGCCCCATACTTAAAATTGACCAAAAAAAAGGTCAAAAATTCATTTGGATTAATTGTATTAAAAAGAGGGATCGTAGGTATAAATCATTTATTTGGCGATAGGACGCTCCTTTAATTTTCATACTTTACAGAACTGTATAACCTGCACAAAAGCTGCCACTGGCAATATCTTCCACTGAGACACATGATTAGACATCTGACAGACTTCAACTGGAATAGTATCCCCAGGCAACCAAACCTATTAACCTTTCTTCAGCAGCTGGCTAAATCTAAAAACCTCAGCAGCATCAATTTATACATTTGTGCAGTCCTCAGTGAAATACGAGTGGAATGATTCAAAAGCAAAATCAACTGTTGATTTATAATGTAATTTTAATAGTCAAACTCAGCAGGAAATTATGCAGAAATATCCACATATCTACTCTAGATTGGAAGCTGAAGATAACTGAGCCAAAAATAATATTTACAATTTACTGGATCATCTTCTCACATGATGCAAGTCTGCATGACCATAGATGATGTTGGTGCTATGGTACAAAAAAATAGAGATCTAATCCAGCTGTTTAAAGGCTAAATATGATCCGTAAATCAGTTTAGTTAAAACACAAGAAACTTTACCGTAGACATTCTAGGCCTCTAGACCTGCTGGTGCAAAGACAGGATTTAAAAAAAAAAAAGTAACACATAGGGCAATGTCTAAGAAGTTAGTTCATCAAAAATTGAAAACTGCTAGGAAGAGTCTTCACTTCTTAAATTGGTAGATCTGATTATTTCACATTCCAGGAATGAATGAGAGATTTCATAAATGTAATATTGGACTTCAGTTAAAAATCAATGGGTGATATGTGCTTACGAAGTCAGAATGTGATAGTACACTGCATATCTTGCACGCAACGAACACCAGATAAGGTTAATATGCATGCATTATTTTTGTTTTCCTTACTTCCTCACTTCTCCCCTCCTTACAACTCTGACAAATAAATAAAACAGAAGAAACCCAACAAGGATCAAGGAATAGCTTTACCCACTGTCAGTCAAATAACTCATTCTTCTGGTAGTTTTGAGCACCGGGTTTTTTTTTTTTTTCTGACAGCAAGAAAGTGTTATCAGCTCTGATTACCAGTTGTATTCTTGCTACTAACAGCTGTCAGACTCCTTATTCTCAATATGGATCAGCTGAAATAGGTAGAGAAGGAATATCAAATCCACTTTTAAACTCAGAAGAACGGAGGATGTGTGTGGCACCCACATTTGAAGATGTCTGAACACAAAAAAAAAGATTTCTGAGAATTCAAGGAAGCTGCAAAACAATGCTGAACATTCATATGCTCGCCATTAAGCACTCTTTAGTCCCTCAAAGTCTTTTCTTCAGCCCCTGTACCAGCACAAAGGAACTGAACCTCTCTTCATTCAAATCCTCCATTACAACTGTGAACCCTGCATCAGCAAAAGTGCTGTCCTCCACCCACCATAGCATGTTGCTGCAGCACTATGGGAGCAGTGCAAGGAAGGAACTGTGGCTCAGAGAATGAAAATTTCCTTCCTCATTGTTCCTGGGGTAGTAATTTGCTGCTGGTCTATACCAGGGGATGGATGGTGACTCAACGCTCCACCCCGTTCCATGTACCTATGTGCTCTGTAGATGTGTATACATAAATAGTTCATGGAAGACATGTTGTCTATTTCCTGGATTTTGTAGGACCAACAAATCTTATGTATGGACAATGGCCTTCTCTAGCAGCTCTTAACACATCCGTTCCCCTATTTGCTATCGACACGCTTTGGAGACAGAGTGTTGGGCACAGGGCCATTCCTTCCTATACAGTAATTCCTTGTGGAGCAACTTAGTTCCAGGCATGCAGGAGTTGGGGGCCATCTTACTGCAGTGAGCCAGCCCCAAGCTTGAGGACAGTATATCTAAAGCCGGACGACGGGAGTGTGAATTGCTGACTGCACCAAAGTATTGCAATCTAACTGCTGTATGTGCATGCTGCCGGCACAAACTAAAAGTACCTAGTTTATATTAACATGGTCCTCTTTCAAACAGGACTGTGTTCATGCAAACCAGATAGCTTTTTGTTTGTGCCAGCAGTGTACACATAGGGCAGTTAGAGCGCAACACTTCGGTGCTCTCTGCAATTCACACCCCTATTGTCCACATTGCGGCACAGTGTAGACATAATTTTTATAAATGGCAACTACCCCTGTGGCCTTGAAACCCTGCCCATAATTAAGAAGCTCAGAACAGTGGTGTTTTCCTCTCTTCATTCTTCCAGGGCAGAGGTGCTTGACTTTGTGTCTATAGCAGGATTTTTTGCAGGGGGGCAGGGAGGCAGGTAGAACATCAAGATCTCGAAGAAGGCTTTATCACTGATCCTGAATGCCTGTCAAGTTTGGGTGCGTTCTCTGGGTGACCCATTGCATCGGCTGACTGCTCAGTGCTGTATGCACATTTAGACACCTTCTATAGTACAGTCTAGCATTCCTTCTGGAGCCACCCAGAGTGCGGAGGCAGTTCACAGGCAGGGCGACTCCTGCAGTGTTGATCCATCACTATCAAGCACAGTAGAAAAGTGATGGAGCAATGAACCCATCTCGACTGCTTACTCCTACTTATACCCTTTAGAGCACTGCCTCTCCTTGGTGGAGTCAGACAGGAGAAGTCCTAGAACAATCCTGTGACTCTGTCTCTCTCACAGTGATGCACGAAGATGTGGGGGATAGGAAGAGCTGATACCAGTCAGCTCTGTGTTCTTGGGGAACCAGGGTGCAGTATCCAGCCTGTCTGACTCATGAAGGACACCGCCCCCCGCAGCCCCTGCTTGAACCAAAACTGATCAGAGAAAAGACTTACAGAAAGCAATAAAAGGTGGTGGGACATGCACCTAAACCCCTCCTGACAAGGGTGACAGGATTAAGGCAACTCCCCCAGCCTCATCTGCATCAAAGATGGGACAGGGAGGCATCTCCATTACCATTCAGAATGGAGAACAGAGATTCCAAGGCAACTCTGGGACCAGAAAGGCAGAGAAGCACTGCATCATGGGAATCTCTGCTCCAGATGCTAATAAACCTATGCCTGCACACACCCAGCTCAGCAGTTATCAGACCAATTCTAGTAATGAATCCTTGATTGATATCCAAGATACTGAAGCAGCCTAATTGCATTGTGAGCTCCCTGGAAGAAACACCATCCAGGAATGATCAGTTCCTATTGTCTAGCCTAAAGAAAACTCTTGAGTCATCAGTTTACCCATAAACAAATCTAGTGTTCTCCTTTGAACCATTGTTGTTTCCCTACCAAAAAAAACCAAACCCCTACCCATGCTCAAGTAAGTGTTCTGATGACTGGATTCAAACTCTGCATCAGTTCCACTGGGACTCCATCTTCTCCTGACTGATCGTGCTGAGGGCTCTGCCTGTCTCCAGCACACAGGACCCTGAGCTACCACCATCACCTGGGAATCCCAACCAGTTCAAGCTTCATGGAGTGGTGAGACCCCAGCTCTCTCTCGCTCTCTTTCTGTGTTTTCTTTTCTACCTCACGTATAACTTTTTTGATCAGGTATAGTTTTCTATATATGACTTTTTTGTAATCTTTTATAATGTAAATATATATTTGTTTAGGCTCTTCTTGAGTGATGTGACAAAGTTCCTCCTCTACCTTGGTGGGTCCTGCGCTTATTGGCGGATTTGCTCACCTCAGAGATCTTCCCCTCTGGTGGAACCCACAGTCAGGGTCAACTCCTCCTGTGTCTGATCAGGACCTGGGAGGTTTGGGGGGAACCCGGGCCCACCCTCTCTACTCCAGGTTCCAGCCCAGGGCCCTGTGGATTGCAGCTGTCTATAGAGCCTCCTGTAACAGCTGCATGACAGCTACAACTCGCTGGGCTACTTCCCCATGGCCTCCTCCAAACATCTTCTTTATCCTCACCACAGGACCTTCCTCCTGGTGTCTGATAATGCTTGTACTCCTCAGTCCTCCAGCAGCACACCCTCACCCTCTCACTCTCAGCTCCTTGCACCTCTTGCTCCCAGCTCCTCACACGCACCTCACTGACTAATTGGGAGGCTTTTAACTAGTTCCAGCCAGCCCTTGACTGGCTTCAGGTGCCCCAATCAATGTAGCTATCTCCACTGCCTTCTAGAAGGATCTTAATTGGCCCCAGGTGTCTTGATTAACCTGGAGCAACTGCCATTTGGTTACCATGGTACCAGGGATTTGTTTAGCCTGGGGCTAACATACCTATTCCTCAGTACTTTACTGTAGCCATCTGGCCTTGCCCCATCACAGTGGTTATCACTATTATTCAATAAATAACTTTTTATGGTTAAGCTGGTTGCTTCCCTCCCTTCTCCCCCGCCCCAAACTTTACTCTTTTGTGGTTTTGGCTTCCCTCATTTATTCTGCATCAACGCTTCTTTTATCTAAGCTAAAGATCTCTGTAGCACCCAAAAATACTGTGGGGTTTGCTCATCAAGTGGGTTACTACCAGAACAATTGTAATGTAAAGTGGGGATGGGGACGTGCTGAACCTGTGACATATGAGAGTGACAGCTTGGAAGTGCTGCTCGACCCAGACTACTGAGTCCAGGGGCATATAAGGGTGGCAGCCTGGAAGTGCTGTTCAACCCCATCTGCTCAGGCTTACTCTATTCTGGTGTGGTACCGGTGGTATATAAGGGGTCAGCTTGAGAGTGCTGATTGACCCAGTCCACTCAGACTTGCTGTGTGTGTGTGTGTGTGTGTGTGTGTGTGTGTGTGCGCGCGCGCACGTGTGCATGCGTTCGTTCATCTGATTCTGGGGCTGGAGGAACCCAGCCCTGGGGAACCTAGGTCCTGCAGGGTGGCTCCATTGGGAGAGGACTTGCAGAAGGGAAGAGTAGAGCTCTATATGAAAACACAAGTGACACAAGCAGTACATTGATAGAATTACAGAAACACACACACACACACCAGTCTTATAGGGGAATTCTGGTCATAGGCTGAAGTTTTCTCCAAGGCAGAAGTTGTATGTGTAAGTTAATTCTCACTATTATATATATTAAGTGGGATATATTCATCATTGTGCAGAGTGTCTTTTACGCATAGTTTGAGTACTTTGCTATAAGTAGAGTTGGGCAAAATGCATCCACTGAAATTTTTTCCAGCAAAAAGACAGTTTTGGTGATACCTAAACATTTTGTCAGTTCATGTAGACTTGGCCAAATTATTTCAGTCAGAAAAAATAACTTTAAAATAACTCCCCTCCAGAATCAAAATATTTTGTTTTGACTTTTTAAAAATGGAATGCTGTGATTTTCAATTTGAAATTACTTATTTTGAAATTTTTTTAACATCAATATTAAAAATGTTGAAAAAATCAAAACCAAATATTCTGTTTGGCCTGAATATTTTTTTCACTTTTAGATTTTACAAACTTTTTGAAAAATATTTTTGATCAACCCAAAATGTGTGTGGTTTTTTCCCCCCAGAATTGTCAACCAACTGAAACATCGGCGGGTTTGAGAAAACCTCTCTGAGGAAGTCAACAATGAAATGTCTGAATGACAGAAACGAGAGAGAACTTTTTGTATAGGTTTTGTGAATTAATATTTAGGGATATTTAAAGTCAAACAAGAGGATTTTAACAGTACAGTCATCATTACAGCATTGACTGCCCCATAGAGTGTGTGTTAATTGCTCCTTCCTATCTGCATCAAGCTTCACACTAGTCCAAATCGGATCAGAGTTGGATTTGATTACGTTTTAGAGATTCTTAGTAATTATTATTCCAAGGTAATTTAATCTTTTAAAGTAGCTGCTTAATGTTCCTGTCTTCAGAGTAGGAAATCTAGCCAATTACAGAGACGGGTACATAGTTCCAATTAACTTTATAAATCTGTAATTTTTCCACATTCATCTGTTGCATTTGACACTTCCCGGAGAGTTGATCCATGTGATTGAAAGCATACTCCAGCTGCTAGCTAGCAGAGGTGAGTGAGCTATCATATCCACTATGCTAGTAGTGTTGCAAAATTCGGCAGGTAGTTACTATCCTCTTTACTGTATCTAACTGCAGCTATTGTAAAGCTATTTCTCAATAAGCTGCGAGCTTGTCACCAATGTGTTTTGTATGCCTTTCCTACCTATCCCTTTACAAGCACTGATGGGTTTTGTCCTCAAAACAGCCTGCTGAGGTCAGGATGTATTTCTTCATTTTAAAAATGGGAACACTGAGATAGAATGTGGATAAGCGACATACCCAGGGTCACGCAGGAAGTCTGTAACAGAGCAGGGAATACAACTCTCATCCTCTGACTCTCTTTCCTTTAATTTACTGATGTCCTGGCCCAAGCCGTCTGGCTCCCAACCAGTTGTCATGGTTTGAGTTTTAAAAAGGCAAGTAGGTAAGGAAAGAAACATTACCACAACCATACCTCCTTAATAGCAGAATTCCTGGTCAGTGTTAATAGTAATATTTCCTGTATTTGGAAGAGGAAGGGAGCTAAGGGGAATCGTTAAACCAGTATAATATTTAACAATATCTAATCCAGAAAAAAATGATCATCTTCAAACACAAGGCTGCATGCATGTTTTAAAAGACGCCATATTTGTTATCCTTTCTTCCCAGTCATGGGACATGATAGCAATGGGGGGGGACCTCTGTAGAGAAGCAAACGTTGTATCTTTAAAGTTAGAGGGCATTTTTCTAGCCATTTATAGGAAGATACATGAGAGAGACTAGAAGAAATTCTGTACGACTACCAAAAAGCCACAACAGGGGAAAAATACCTAGAAATAAGCTCTTTTCTTTCTTTTACAGCATGGCACTGTGGGCTAGTTTTTAAATCTCTGCTGGAGCCTTTTAGGAGAATTACCTTATCTCCAATGGCAGCTGCCACTTTAACTAAACCTGGGTTCATTCCTTTGTATTTTCTGCATCCCCATTTGTGCTGCTGTTCTCATTATTCATCCCCAAAGGACTGCAAGTATAGGAAATTAAATAAAAAAAAAGGATGCTGGGGATAGAAGGAATCCTTTAATCTTTGTTAAACTTGTTCAGTGATGTGCATTGTTTGGAATTGACTAGTTGCACAATGACACCAGACTTGGCTTGTATCATTTTAATAAAGCTCCGATCTTCCTGATGGTGAATAGGTTTTTAAAACTGTGTAAGAGTAGGATACCTGGAAAGCAGGATTGCCAGACAGATAATATGACTGAAACTAAACCTATTTATACCTTTCTCTTTTCTGTTTAGACTGCTCAGACTACTTGGATTTAAATTGGATTCCTTGCATCTCCCTCTGAGGATTTTCATTGTTTGTATCGTGATAGGTTTTTCTCCTGGCATAAGTACAAGAAACAAGCTTTTTGTAGGTTGATTGAGTGCCTACTTAGAGTATATTCCCTGATTTCCCAACATCAGCAATGGCTCAGCATATAAGGGAAAAGATGGTAAATTCTCTGGGCAGGGTACTATCTTTTAATCCATATTTGTACAGCACAAAGCACACTGGGGCCCCAATTTGATTAGGGCTTCTGGGCACTAGGGTATTTCTGGTATGAATAAGATTGTGTGTGTGTGTGTAATATATGTAATATATATATATATAATATATATTATATATATTCTATATATATAAGCATATCTATCCATATCAGCATTTGATACCTGCTTATATATATATATATATATATATATATATATATATATATATAGGTTATATATATATATATATTCCCATTGAAGTCAATGGCGAAACTCCCATTCAGTTCAATAGTGTAGCATTGTGCCAGTAGTCAGCTGGTTTGCACTTGCTGTCAATTAACCCCATAATGTGCTAATCCTGGGTATTTTGCCTGTCACTTCAGGGGGACAAGGTTTTGGTCCTTAGAGATCCAGCTACTAAAACCTGGCCATTTCATTGTGAATAGTGAGTATCTTAGAAACCAGATGGGGATACTATTCAGTTGCGGATCTCTCTGTGCATGCTGTATTTTTCTATATACAAAACACACTCACATATGTAGATTCTGTAGAAGGTGGGAATGGCAGGAAGAGAGGGACTCTGTTTTTAATATCAAGTCTTAAGCAAATTTTCTGAATTGGTGTGAGCAATACCTTATTTAACATTATGCACCACTTAAACTGGGACGGGGGCATGTGTTGCGGAGAAAACCATTTCCAGTTTGTGTTAGACACATGGGAGAAAGGGAAGGAAATCAATAGAAGTACAACAACTGAGATGAAGGATGTAGAAATCTCACTTTCCTGACTTTGAACCCATTTGGACGTTGCAAGTTCGGAAGTTCAACTCATCTTCATTAATTGGCTCATGTTTTGCGGAGGACAGTGTGTGTTACGGGGGGGAGGAGGAGAGAAGGGAAAGAGGAAATTAATCACGTGAAAGAAAAGGTGTAAATGGAAGAGAGAAAAGTGTGAAAGTTTGTAAAAGGAGCAGAGGAGAGAAAAAAGTTAAAATGGGAAGTATATGCAAGTGTGTGCTTGTACGTGCCTGTGCATGCCTCCCCACCCCCCACAAAGGCCACTCCCTTCTCCCAGCACACTTTTAGAGGATAGGAGGTTCTTCCTTATCTAAAATATAGCACAACTTCCTTTTTCTCCAGAAAATCATTTAATCATTTCCCTGGAAGAAATCAGTAGGTTTCAATGTAGGGAAAAGATTTATGAACTGGAAAAAAAATATTTTGGAAGGTTCACAAAACCTGTATGAATTTCACCTATCCCGAACTGAGACTTCAAGACATGCAGAATGAGTGGATGTACAGAAGGAGTGAGCATAGTAATGCTAAACATTTCAAATTCTTTCTTCCTCTTCCCTTGCAATGACTACACCGTGTCTTGTTTTGTTCTGGGTTAACTTATTTCAAGAGTTTTTCCTTTCTCTATTTGGTCTTTACCGATGATGTACTGAAAGGGTTTAGAACTGTCCTGGATGGAAGAAACCATTTGTGAACAGGTAAAACTGAACAGGAAATAAGTGGGTTTTTCATTCTTTTTTTTTCTGAATTTTTTGTGGAATTTTTTTTATGAAAACCAAAATTTATTTTTTGTTTCTGAAAATTGAAAAAAGTCAGTTTTCAAAGACTGACAAACAAAATGGATTTCCTTTTTGTTGCAAAACCGGAAAATATTGAAAATAAAAATTTTCACATAAAATTGTTTGTTTCTTTCAAAAATCATTTTTGTAAGCACTTTCCAACAAGAAAAAAAACCCAAGCAGGTCTGTTAAAGATCTGTGTGATAAACACTGAGGCAAAGCAAAGCAAAACCAAACAAAAAAAAGAAAATGTAAAAGTAGTTATTTAAGATCGTGCATTAAATTGCCAGCTGAGCAAGATTTTGGTTGTTGCTCTTTGTCGGTTTCAGAGTTCTGTCGCTTAGAGAAATATATATATATTAAGTTACTGGAGAATTTTATAAGAAAATAACAAGTAACTATGCATATGCACTGTTTGGTCTATTCCCCATAACTGCTCTCATGCTTTGTAAATATTTCTGGCTCTTCAAATGTGAACCTTGCCAGCTTTCAGGCTTCCCGCTCCCTTGAGACTAGCAAGCAGACAGCAGGGAGTTTTCCAAGAAGTTTTACAGATTGCTTTATTTGCCAGAGTTGGAATCAACAGCCAACAGTACACTGCAGCTCTCTGCCAGTGTGGTTAAAATGCTCAGAATATATCAACAGCAATTAGAGAATGGCCCCAAAACAGTGATTCTCAAACTGTGATCCATGGATTTGCTTCTGACCAAGTAAGAACATAAGAATGGCCAAAGGTCCATCTAGCCCAGTATCCTGTCTTCTGACAGTGGCCAATGCCAGGTTGCCCAGAGTGAATGAACAGGACAGGTAATCATCATCAAGTGATCCATCACTTGTTGCCCATTCCCATCTGCTGGTGATGATGCATTTGTCAGGCTTCAAGCTGTGATGCTTCCTGCTACTTGTTGTCCAGAAGTACTGGTTTACAGAAGCATTTTTGGTCAATTAAATTACTAATTTAAGAACAAAACAAGCCCCGTGCAGTTCATGTCTGTCTTTGTCATGTGTTTCTTTAGTGTGAATTCATTTGAGAGTAAATTGGCCAATGGATTTCTGGTATTGGTTCTATCCTCATCTCTAATCTGCACAGTGACGGCAAAATGTGCAGTGGAGTAATTAGTTACATCAGTGCAAACACTTAATGGTGAAAAAGGTGCAGAGAGGGTGCAGAGAAAAGCCACAAAAATGTTTTGAGGACTGGAAAATGTGCTTTAGAGTGAATGATTTAGGGAGATGTATCTGTTCAATCTATCACAGAGAAGATCAAGAAATTGCTTGATTGCAGTGCCCTTCAGTGGCTGGCTTGCAGCAGTTGCATTGCAAGTATCATCATAGTTCAATGCAGCTTGGGTTGGATTGACTGGAACTTGTGGCCTGATTCACAGGAGGAGAGAAATTTATGAGAAATCCCCAAATTGTCTCTGCTGATGTTAGAGTGCAGAGATTAGCGGTCTTCTGGCTGTGACTAGGTTTAGGTAGAATTAAGATCTCTCTGCTCTAGGAGATGACCTGTAGCCAGGCCTCTTCCTAGAGGACATGTACTCAAGTGCCATCAATATGCAGATGACGCAGAGCTCCACCTACCCTTCACCGCATATGACCACACCACTACCACCAAGATGGCCCGTTGCTTGGATGAGATCATTTCATGGATGGAAAAACAGCTGATCGAAGCAGAAACTAAGCAAGATGATGATGGTGGGCAGAGGAAAGCATTTTGGCACATGCCCATTATTGGTCAATTCAATCCATAGTTGAGGAATGCTCCTAGATACCTCAGTGATGGTAAACTCTCACATTGCAGCATCCAGGAGTAATGCTTTCTACCATGTTCAGTTGGCTAGAAGACTTGGTCCCTGTGACAGAGTGCTGGACAACAGCAGCTGAACCAGCACTCTGGTCACTGCAGCTCTAATTATTCCAGAGCAGATCTTATTAAGAAGAGCTGTGCCTAACTGATGGGCTGAGGAGAATAAAGAGGCTAATTTGGTCATGAGGCAGATGATACAAAAGGTCCAGGAGGGAAGTGGGTGGGAGGGAGCAGACAGAGGCGGGGTGGAGGGGGAGATTGATCTTACCTGCTTGCCTCAGGAATGGAGGGCTCCCTAAGACCATTGGTGTAAGGCTACATAGGGTATAATAGCAGTGGAAACTAATATTGTAAATAAACTGCCCTGGGTGTTTCACCAGCAAAAAGGTCTGAACTGTTTGTGGACTTGAGAAGAGGCAAGAGGCGATCCTGGCAATTACAGGCCAGTAAGCCTAAAATGCTCCCCTGCACATGCAATTCTCCCCCCGAGGAGTAGATGAACCACACTTGACAGTGGAGAGTCGCGTCACTTAATGCATAGTAGAAGATGCTCAGATCCTACAGTGATGAGGGTGGGAAAATAACCACATAGAATACAATTTGGAAGTAATAAATCATCCTCAAAGTGGATGTGCTCTGTATGCCACACTTGCACATGTCAATGCTTATATTTTGAGTCAGAAGAAGCAAAAAGGTATAATAGCAGTTTGGATACAGTAACGTCACTGGTGGATAATGCATATTGATACCTGTCTGGTAGAAGAGTTAAAAAAAAATCACAAATATCTTTGCAAATAAAGGTTCCCTTCATTATGATTTCTCATGTAATTTGAGAGTATTCAGAGGATGCCAGATGCCTGGAAAATATCATGTGAAACCTAAAATTCAAGGCATCCAAAGTCACTAGTCACTTTTGAAACTTTAGGCCACAATGTTGCTATAAAGACTCCAGTGAGAAACTGCTGAACTTGAATTAATATGCAAACTAGATACCATTAATTTGGGTTTGAATAGAGACTGGGAGTGGCTGGGTCATTACACACATTGGATCTATTTCCCCATGTTAAGTATCCTCACACCTTCTTGTCAACTGTCTAAAATGGCCATCTTGATCATCACTATAAAAGTGTTTTTTCTCCTGCTAATAATAGCTCATCTTAATTAATTAGCCCCTTAGAGTTGGTATGGCTACTTCCAGCTTTTCATGTTCTCTGTATGTGTATATATTTCTTACTATATGTTCCATTCTATGCATCTGATGAAGTGGGCTGTAGCCCACGAAAGCTCATGCTCAAATAAATTTGTTAGTCTCTAAGGTGCCACAAGTACTCCTGTTCTTTTTGCGGATACAGACTAACACGGCTGCTACTCTGAAACCTATATAATATAGTCATTTGAGGAGATTTCCATTAAGGTTTGAGATTATCTCGAGTGCCTGTTTACCTTTAAAAAATCATATCCGTTTGTAATTTGTTCATTATTCTCCTGTTTAAAAGGGTTTTTTTTCATGCATCCTAGAAGCAGAAGCAATACCATGTTACCTAAGTGACCGTTCACACGCACTGTAACAAAGGCATATTGGCTACCTGAACAAGGTTCACAGGCAACTAATAGAATGAAAATTATTCATCAGAAGTATTGGTGAACATTTATGAATATTCAGGTTTTTGTCAGGTTTTCCTTGTGAACAACTTTTTAAATTTGTATAAAGTATTTTTCATGAGAGTTATTTTCAGTGTAGAGCCTTAAGGTCCACAGTTCAGGAAAGACAGGAATTGTTTAAGGGATCTTAAAAATTCTGTCTTTAATTAGTTAATATTTGCAAAGTGCTTTGAAGATGTAAAGAGCTATAAAAATGCTAAGTATTATTTCTGCTCTTGGCAGAGGTAAATCTGATTTTCTGTTATGATTAAGAGGGCCATAGCTCATCATCTTAACTGATTACCGACGTTCCAGGAACAGATTGCACATAACCAATGTACACTTTTCTTTCCCATCCTAGAAATTATATTGCTCAGAGCTTGACTATTTGGGGGGTAGAAATACAATGGTTTAGATGATATTCTCTCTCACACACTAAGTCCTGTAGTTGCTCCAAAGAATTCTGCTAAGTTTATATTCAAGCTCAACAAATGAGTTTAGAAAATATGTTTGCTCATGAACTTTTGCACATCTTTAGAGTTCAGCCTGAGCAGAATTTTTAGGGGTCTGTATTGCTGGGATAAAGAATTCCCATCCTCCATAATCTCCTTTCCAAGTTTCAAGTACCATAAGAGGCTGATTACTTTACCTCAGCCTGTACTGTACCTGATCTGTGGATTAACAGGACATTAGTCTCCAGAGATGTTCATCTGGCATCTTTCACAAGCACAAAAGAACAACTAAATAGTGAAAACATCTAACAAACAGGGCCAATCAGAGGCGGGGCCAGAAGGCCATTTGGCCTGAACCTCAAGCTCAAAGGGGGCCTCAAATATAGATACTTGTTAATTTTTTGGCATTTGGTAAATTTTGCAACTTGTTTTTATGCGCATCCCTATGGGACCAAAATGTGACACACACACTCAGCTTACAGCTGAAAATTTAAGCAAATAAGAGATGTGATTTTGTAAAAAGACATACTTTTTTTGTCAACTGATATAGATTGTCATATTAAAGAGTTAAAAATGTTCATAAATATTAATACAAATATACCGGTTCTGATGGCACAAGATTAGACCGTGATGTATGTATCCTCTGAGATCAGCTGATTAATAAAGAAACCACTACTGGTGACTGGTGCTGGATCAAGTGCATGTTGAAAGGTAGAGAATTGTTACATTTTAGTGTCTTTATAGTTTTACATCTAGTTGACTAAGGAATTATTCGTGTGAGAATTCCTCATTATCTTCATACATTAGCTAAAAGTGGTGACTGGTTGGTTGGTTGACCCCTAGCTTGGTAGCTTGGCCATCATTATAGACTTTCGTAGTCTATAGGCCCAGATTCAAGGTGAAAATTTGTGAGAACAATCTTGTACAGTGAGTTTTGTGAGGACACACATTTGGAATTTTGGACATTATCCCTCTGTCTGTGTCTCTGTTTACTATATATATGTCATCCCTTTGTTTTCAGTTCAGCCTGTTATATTATACCTTGCGTGCTTGAATTTTGATTCAGTGATAAGGATAATAACCTGTGACTTTTTCATTTTGTGTTCTTAATTAGTATCCCTTCATTTTAAGTCTTTTCAGCATTTGTGTACCATTCAGCTTTTGTGGAAATCAGCCAGTAGGACAGCATCAGGTGAAAGTTCAGTCGAGAATTTATTCTTGACTGAACTCCCTACAGAAACTAATAACTGGAAAAAACTTCTTGAGCGCATACTGAATGTCATCGTTTTTCTTTGAGTTGGGGATTGGCTTTCTTTGGTTCCAGTCAACGTATTGGTGATTGCCTAGAAAGTTTCCATTTGCACATAGTTGAGCTCCTCACCAAATGTGTTTGAGAATCGCAAGAGAGTCAAAAGTGCATCCATTATCTCTCCACATGCATACAAAACAAGTTTATTGAGCTATGTGAGTCATTCTTACAAACAACAATTCTTGATGAGATTCAAAATGCCAAGTATCATCATCGTTGATGCCACTCCAGATTGTTCTCACAAGGAACAGACTACTATGGTTATTCGATATGTTAAGATTGTAGACAGCTCAAAATTTTCAATTGAAGAAAGGTTTATTTTGTTTGATAATTTCACGAGAAAAACTGGAAAAGAAATTGCTGCTCGAGCACTAGCAATTCTAGAAGATTTTAAGTTAGATTTTCAAGTCTGCATTGGTCAAGCCTATGACAATGGATCTAATATGGCTGGGAAGTACAAAGGTGTACAAGCAGTTCTGCTTGAGCATAATTCAAACTGTATTTTCTCCAGCTGTATTTTCTAAACCTTGTAGGTGTTCACTGTTCTGAATCACTGTGCAAGGAGGCAATTACTTACTTTGGAACCATTCAGCAAATGTACAATCTCTTCAGTAGCAGTCCACAAAGGTGGGAAATTCTGAAGCAATATCTTCCTGTTTCACTGCATGGGATGTCCAAAACTAGATGGTCTGCATGGATTGATGGTATTTAACCAGTTGCACACTATTTGAATTCAGTGAGGAAGGCTTTAAATGAGCTTGAATCTCTCAATCTAACTGCACAGGCTCGAACTGAACTTCAGTCTATTCAGAAGCACATGTCCAAATTTGAATGTATTATGATGTAATCTTTGAGGATGAAGCAATTTACAATGATCCACCAAACTAATCTGGTAATTGAAGCACGCAGTGCTACCCTTGATGTTGAGAGGGATAACACTGAAAGTTTTATCAATGACATTTAACAGATTTGTGAACAATGGGATGTGATCTTGACTCAGTCCAAATTAGTAGCACAGAATATTGGCATTTCATCGGAGTTCTGCACCAATCTCAATTTACCTACTGAATCCGATGCTGAACAGCATTATAGGGTCAATGTCTTCCTTGTCATCGTTGACTCTATTCAGTCAGGTCTTACACATCAATTTGAGTCATTGCAACTAATGTGTACCCTTTTGGGGTTTCTTTGGCAGTTCAACAGACTGAATAATGAAGATCTACTTTCTGCAGCTGAACAATTTCAGCAACAGTACAACAAAGAAATCTCAAAAGATCTCCGTGATGAGGTCATCTTCCTCAAACAAATATATTCCACGAACTTTAAACTGGATTGCAAGCCAAAGGAATTGCTTCAAGAAATACTCAAACTTGGACTATCTGGGGTGTTTCCTAATACAGTATCAGAATTACATTGTGTATTTTTGTCAGTTTGCTTGCATCAGTGGCTTCAAGTGAATGCACCTTCAATCTGTTGAAGCAGGTAAAGTACTATCACCATTCAACTATGGGACAAGAGTGTTTGAATGGGCTTGCCATGCTTAATATTAACTGTAAACTTGCACGAAAGCTAGATTTTTCCTCACTAATTAGTGCATCTGCACAGAAAAAGGCTAGAAAAGCATTTGTTAAATATATTTGAATATTTTTGTCTCTCTTTTTTTGGTACCTTATTTTGTTTTCATGTGTTGTCATTTTTTATTTTTATCATGGCTAGGGGCCCCAAAAGCTGGAAGTGGTCCAGGCGTCTCTGGACCTCTGAGAGGGCCTGCTAACAAATTAAATTATTATAATTATAATAATAAAAATAATTATAAAAATAATTATAATTATTTTTATATAAAAATGCAGATAGAGAAGTGAACCACTTTGATCACAAAAAGATAATCTATGGCCCACAATTTGAACTAAGCATTTTGAGAGGTTTCAAAATGAATCTAGAAGCATATGGTGAAGATCGCCACATTTTGTCTCAGCATTATCTCCTATTTAGTTTATTCCAAAATCAAACACCTTGACCAGGGTCATTTCTTCTCCAGTTCTTTTAAAAAAGCAAATTAAATATGCACAGTCCTTGTTTCCCTTTAGCTGTTGCTGATTAAACACCATTGTATTAGTATGACCTTTTGGGAATAAAATGCAAACACAGTGACGGTACTAACTATGAGCAAGAGATAAAGGGTCCTTTTTAAGTTTAATCTGCAAAACACTATGAAAAATCAGTGGCAGAACCTGTCTCTTACTCGTACATAAAAGTAGAGGCCCATGTTTTCATAAGCGACTTATAATTTTGGTTTCTCAATTCTTAGGAGCACATCTTGAGAGGTCTTATTTGCAGGAAGTGCAGGGCCACCTGCCCTTTGAAAGTCAGCCCTCTTAAAGTATCTCAAATTGGCCACCCTTAGAATTCAGGCATGCAAAATCCCTGGTCGCTTTATGTAAAGGAGTCTGTATAATGCGTTTGAGAAGTTTTCCACTAAGATTTGAGATTAAGCCAGGATTTTTTGGGTTCTTTTTATTTTAGAATTCCATTACCAAACATGTATTGATTCTTAACTAAGCATTCACAAGCTATTAGTCATTACTGCCTCATTAGTATTGTAAACACTACATAGTGGCATCTGCCACCCTGTTGTGGCATTTGAGGTTTCAGCCAAGCGATTAGTCATTTTTTGTTCACATTTCCAAGAATTATAGAGAACAAATGTTCACCAGCTGCAATTCCATCTTCAGAGCTTATTGAAAATATCTGCCATCAGTTACGGAGACAACTGAAGAGCTCATGGAACCAAAGTTTTATATCTTCTTGAGACCCGCATCTGAGAACTGTTGAATTTTTCCTCTGAATCTTACGTTGGCTAGAAATGGTCAAAATATGTTGGGTTTTTTCATCAAAAAGGAAACTTTTGTGGGAAATATCAATTTGACTACATTTTTCTAGTTTATGTCAAACAGCCTTTTTGATTTAGGGGTATCAGAACCTAAGAAAAAATCTAAACTTTTTTAGTTTTTGGCACCGAAAATCTGAAAATTTTTGGATTTGGAGTCGTCTTAGGTTAACAAAAACCTGAAAACTTCTGAAAAAAGTTTTTAAATGAAAACTAAAAGTGTGTGTGTGTGAGAGAGAGAGAGAGAGAGAGAGAGAATAACTTCCCAATCAGCTGTAGTGCCGGCCACTGTGGAAACCAGGATCCTAGGATAATGAATCACTGGTCTGATCCAGTATGGCAATAGCTGTGTTGTTCTTCAGCATCTACACAAAATGTTGACCTGAAGGGTTAACTGCTCATTATGTGGAGTGAGGGGAATAAGGACTGGAAGATGGGGATTGTTATGGGAAGATTATGGGGTTTGAATAATGACAGAAGACTGTTAAATACCTTTATTAACCATGTGTGAGCCAATATGCTGAATATTCTTCATCTCATTAGCCATCTGGTAGGTAATCCAGAGTGTTTTAAGCCTCCTCGGGGCTCATGTGAACAATGCAACCACTCGTATATGAATTGTACCAGGTCAACAACCTGTCCCCTGCTCCAGGCAAATCTCACCCACTCCCCCCACAGCAAGAGAAATTCCCTAGCAATACCTGAAAATAAGGTTCTTGTTGCTGCCCCCTCATATTTAGATGCCGCCCCTTCTCCTAGCTCGGCACTTGGATGTAGGAATATCTACCCATCATCTTTTGTACCCTTTAAATCACAGTGACCAAATGCATGGACAAAACTTATCTGCAGTTGTAGCTTGCTGTAATGGTCCCTCTCTCTCCTGCTTGGAAGGAGGTCACTCAGGCTGGTCCTGTCACATCAGGACCAGAGTCTGCAAGATAGGCCAGAGCCCCAATAGGGCTGGCAATTTAATAGTCCCTGTCAAGCTTTTGCCTGGGTTTGGGTGGCTCAAGCATTCAGCCCTTAAGCTGAGTCTATTCGGGCTGGCTTTGGCCTGGGTGGAGCTCAGGCAGCCAGCAAGCAAAACAGTCTACAGGTGCACAGGGCCTGGGCTTGAGTAGGCCCAGGGTGCCAGCAATCAAACAGTCTTTCAAGGCTGGCTTTGGCCTGGGCAGGGCTCAGGCAGTCAGCAAACAGTCTCTAAGTGCCGGCTTTTAAGGGAAGCTCCTCTTCAGGGCTAGAGCCTCCTTGCACATTGTAGGGGGGTTCAGCCACCCTGGGTTGAGATGGCAGGGGGATGTGGGCCCACCCTACTCCACCGTGTCCCAGCCCAGGGCCCTGGCAGGGGCAGGAGTGGCTGCCTCTGCGTCGGCAGGGATCCAGCCGCAACATGCCGACTAAGTCACACCAGGCTCTGCAGCTGGCTGCTCTGTGGCTGCCCCATGGCTACTTCCTGCCTCCCTGGGGTTTGGTACCTGCGGCCTCCAGGTGTCTTCCAGATCCTCGAGGTACATGGCAGCCGGCACTCCGGGCCAGTCCTCATCAGCGTCTGGGCATCGGGAATGGCCCAGCGTAGATTCCTCTTGGGGAACGTGGGAGAACAGGCAGAGCATCCTTCTCCTTCACAGGCTCCCCTTCAACTGTGGTGCAGGGCCGGCCTTTTCTACTTCCAGCCACGCCCCGGTACTTCCGGTGAGGGGGACAGGGCGATCTAGGCTCTGCCCTCCAAGGGGCGTGTAATGGTCCACCTCTCTCCTGCTCAGAAGGAGGCCACTCAGGCTCAATACATTTGCCTTAAGTTTGACTTTAAAGTAGGGACAGGAAAATAAGAGCCTGGTCCTGCAGCTGAAGTGACTAATCCCATTGACTTAATTGGGACTGCAAACACGAGTAAGGGCTGCAGGACGGAGACCGGAGTTAGAAAGATGAAAAATTGAATAATACAAATCAAGTCTATGCTAGAATGAGCACACATCATAAAGAAGCTACATGATCATTGGGTGGGCAGGTAGGAGACTCTGTAGTTACAAAGGAGGTCAGGCTCATGCAGTTGTCAGATTATTGATAAAAGGGGTACCAGACAACCATTGAGCTGGATCCAGTGAAAGGATCAGCTGATGACTAGGTTCCAAGGGATCCAATTTTCTATTTTTGTGTCTCCTCCCAAATTGACACAAAGTATAAAGAGGAATTAACTTTTATTTGACAATTGAAATGCAGTCATTTAGAAAGGGACAGGAACTGTGAATCGGTGTCACAGTAAAACTGAACTTTAGCTTTGGGTTCAGAGCTTGGTTATGAGAAAAAGAGGAAATAACTCTTCCTTCACAGTAATCCTAAATTGAAACTCACTCTCACTCTAGTACAAAATATCTTGCGCTTTTAAAAGGGCTTTGATTACACTTATTTTGAAGGAGATCGTGCATACTCACTAGAAAGCAAATTGGTTCCATAGGATTTCTACATATCATTTCTGAGGTGATGTTTTACTTGACTTCTTATGGTTCTGATCCTGCCTTGCAATTTGTAGTCCTAAATGCTTTTAGATATGCCCTCCCATCTCTAATTTCATCCATCACTCCACCCCCTTCTCCCTTGTCTTCACATGAAGGTGTATTTCACTCTAATCCTGGATCTGCCATTCAGTATATGTCAACTAGATAGTATGGTCTCGTACTATAGTGGTAACTGGTCAGTGTTTTTAAAAATCCAGTCTAGATTGCATGCACTGGCTTAAGGGAAAATTGCTTTCCTATGATGTGGGTGAGGTAGTTTCTTTTATTGGACCAGCTGTGGTTGGTGGAAGAGACAAGCTTTTGAGTTTTACAGAGTTCTTCAGGTTTGGAAAAGGTAACCAGTGTGTCGTTGCTAAATACAAGATGGTAAACCCAAGGGGTTAACACATGTTGCAAGAAACAATTTAAAGTGAAATGGGCAATTAACACCTCTGCAGTCATAGCACAAAGGAAGGTTATTAGGCTACAGATTTTGTAATGAGACCTTGATTTTCAGTGTCTAACAGAGTTATGAATTTATTTATGCTCCATGCTCATCTTTTGAAAGTGTTCTGCAGGTTTCCTTTGAGGATACGGACTGAGAGATCAGCTATGGAGTGACTGCTTTGTGAAAACTGTTCACCTACAGATAATAGGGTGTGTCACAGGGTTTACCACTCACCACTGAGCTGGCACCTCTTGCTGTTCACGTTCGAGTTTAGCTCGAGGCTGAAGCCCCCATCCACGATGTGTACATCATTGCTCTGACTCTCCATCTGGTCTGCGGCCTCTCTTTCAGCCTCAGGAACCACCATGTTCTCCTTACAACTCAGACCTCCAACTAGGTCACTCTGTGTTTCCCCCTTCCAGGGGTTGGTAATACTGTCCAATATTTCAGCCACTTCCTCAGTGGCAAATGGGGAGGGGGCCCACTCACTTCTCCGGGTCCTGACCCAGGGACCCTATAGATAGCAGCCTTTTGCTGTGACTCTTTAACTCCTCCCAATGCTGCTATGTCTCCCTGGGTCACTTCCTCCACACTCCCAGCACCTTCTTCACCCTTGCCTCAGGGCATCCAACTACCCATTCCCAGCAGCCAGCCAGGAGATCTCTCTTGTTCCCCAGGTCCATGCCAGCAGTTGCTTTGTCCCAAGTGCCACAGGTCTCTCAGCCTGCTGTAGACACAGTCCTCACTCTTTGAGCTCCCAGCAACAACTGACCCCCTTCTGCACTGCAGCTCTTCTTATATGTGGCCTGCTGGCTCTGGATTGGACGCTACCTGCAGCCTTTCTCTGATTGGCTGTGCTCCAGGCAGTCTCTCTAGGTCACTTGGAGGACTCACTTCCACTGCTCCTTTCTGGGACCCCGGAGGCCTCCCTTTACCTCTTCCGCTCCTGTGTGGAGTGGACACCCTATCACAGGGTGGTTTTTTTCTGTGTGAGTTCATTTGAGAGCTTAGTGATTGTCTGTTTTCATCCATATAGTTATTGGGGCATTTGCTGCACTAGATGAGGTATACCTCATGTTGTGATAGGCATGTGTAGGACCACTGGATCTTGAAAGGTGTGTTTTGGGGGGTTATTGATCATAGCATTAGAGGTCTCAGGTTTTGTGTCTGCTGTTCTGGTAGAGTCTTGTGCTGCTTTGAGTTGGTGTGTCCTGGTCTGTGGGGAGCTTGCTTCTGATGACACTAAAAATTACAGTTTCTTGCAATTATATTAACCCCTTATCCTTAACAATCAGTCCCACCTTGTAGTTAGCTGTGACACTGTGATTACCTTTTCCAGACCTGAAGAAGAGCTCCAAGAAGCTCAAAAGCTTGTCTTCCACCAGCCAAACTTGGTCTAATACACATCACATTGGACCTAATCACATCAGCCACACCATCAGGGACTCATTCACCTGCACATCTATCTACCAATGTGATATATGCCATCATGTGCCAGCAATGCCCCTCTGCCATGTACATTGGCCAAACCAGACAGTCTCTGCACAAGAGAATAAATGGACACAAATCTGAAATCAGGAATCAAACATTCAAAAACCAGTAGGAGACCACTTCAACCTGTCTGGCCATTCAGTAACAGATTTAAAGGTGGCAATTTTGCAACAGAAAAGCTTCAAAAACAGACTCCAACATGAAACTGCTGAACTTGAATTGATATGCAAACTAGATACTATCAACTTAGGCTTAAATAGAGACTGGGAATGGCTGAGCCATTACACACATTGAATCTATTTCCCCCATGTTAAGTATCTTGTCAAACTGTCTTAAATGGGCTATCTTGATTATCACTACAAAAGATTTTTTTCTCCTGCTGACAGTTCATCTTAATTAGTTAGCCTCTTAGAGTTGGTTGGGAAACTCCCACCTTTTCATGTTCTCTCTATGTATATATATCTCCTCACTATATGTTCCATTCTATTCGTCCGATGAAGTGGGCTGTAGCCCATGAAAGCTTATGCTCAAATAAATTTGTTAGTCTCTAAGGTGCCACAAGTACTCCTGTGCTTTTTGTGGATACAGACTAACACGGCTGCTACTCTGAAAATTGGTCTAATAAAGATACTACATAATGCACCTTGTCTCTCTCCTATCCTAGGACCACTACACGTCCAACAACAGTGTGTATCATATATGGTGTTTGAACATATTATTTGAAATTACTTCCATGAAGCATCAAAAATGGCATTCAGTTCACAAGCATGTGAACAAGCAAAAGAATTTCCTTTGACAACATGCTCTTATGAGATCACACTTGTAAAACATCACATAAAATTCAGTGTATAATGTATTGACTTATTCCCTTGCTTTTATGGTACTAAAGATTTAATGTTGAGAGGATTTTTTTTCCAAGGTGACATAAATATTGGAAATACAGAAGAAAATGTGACTTGTTCATCCTATAAGAAATATCTCCTAAAAGATAGCTCTTTACTTAGCAAATTATCAGACCACAGAAATGGAGAAGATAAGGAAATGACAGTTTCATTAAACAGCTGCTTGCATCTGACTTTAAAGCAAGCGCAGACTTTAGACAGCTGCCTATCACAAAAACATGTCTAGATATAGAGTAGGAGGCAGGAGTAGGATGCTATGCAAACAACAGTAATGATAGAAATCATTGCAAATACACGTTCTTAAATAAGGTTACACTTAGAAAAGTGACAATGGAACAACAAAATCCAGGATTCCATATTTTTTTTAGAGATTTACAGATTACATTTGCTTCCTTTACAAATAAAAATAATGTTCTTCTACCTTCTAGTGCTGCAAACTAGGATCTATAAATAAAGCTAAGTTCTTACTCCTGTTCTGTTATTATCAGTAATAAAGATTTTGCAATAAGAACTAAGCTGATTAATTTCTTCATAATAAACAAGAAATAGAATCCATATCACAGAATCTGTCTCTTACGAGTTAAGGTAAGAAGATATGACTCAGATAAATGCCAGGACCAGACTGGCTGATTAAGAAGATGCCATTTTTATATTGTCTCTTGTCTGCCAATAACTATACTTTTAACACGGGCCAAAAGTCAAGATAACATGCTTGCATTAAAGGACAAGTAGGGAAGTCTCAGCTGGATTTTTTTGTACCTATCTCATTCCTGAAAGTTGCAAGATGGCTGTATTGCATAAAGGGCTCTGTGATATATATGCCATGGAGGTGGGAAATGTATTCAGCAAATGCACAGCAAAATTATCTAATTAGATTAGAGACCAAGAGTACAGATTTTAGAGCTGGCCAGTAAATGGGATTTTTCCTATGAAAACTTTCATGGTAAAATTGCCTTACAAAATTTTTCAATTGGGGAAGTTCAGATTTTTCCCATGGAAAATTCTGAAAATATAGGAAAATGGTTTTTTTCACCCACTTTCCCAAATTTTGTTAGTGTTTGCTAATTTATTCCAGCTGGGAAGCAATAAGAAACTAATGTGGAATTTGGAAATACCCTACTGTTCTCTCCTTACACTGAAGGCTTTCCATGCCTCTTAACACTTGAACCGTTTGTCTCTCCACAATCCACACACTTTTATTTCCGCTATGTTTTCTGGAAATAGGGTGACCAGTATTTTGGTCCGATTCTTTATACTTCCTAACACTGTTTGTTTGCTTTTTTGATTGCTGCCGTATGTAAAGCTGTTTACAATGATGACCCAGATAGAACAAAACTAATAATTCATTTTTTGGTTCAGTAGCAGCAATGAAAAATATTGGTTAGTTTTGAAACCAAAATTACGTTCAGTTTTTTATGACTGATACAAATAACCACAAAATTCATTTTGGGTCAAACAAAATGTTTCTTTTAACCTGTTTTTGGTTTTTTTTTAGTCTTTCGTTATGTTTTGGAGTATCTTATATATGCTTCAAAATTTGTTAAATGAACCATTTCAAAATAAAATGTTAAATTATTTCATTTAAAAAATATCAAAACAAACCATTTAGACATTTATTTATTTTAATTTCATTTGTTTTCAGCCAATACTATTTGCCAAATTCGACCTGAATTTTGCAAATAATTTTGGTCATCCCAAAATGGCATTTTGCAACAGGTTAACTGTTCAACCAAAAAAATTCACCCAGAGCTAGGCTCAGGTTTGTTTCCTGAATGGTTTCATGTAATTTAGAATCCTGAAATGACTTCAGGAGTTAGTTGTTCCTTACACTGTGCACTTACTTTGCATTTGTCAGCCTTGCATTCCATCTACCATCAAGTTTTCTTAGCCTTCTGAAGCTCCTTGCAGTCTTCTCTGGTCTATATTAACCTAAATAATTGTTAGTTGCAGGTTTTGCAACCCTTCTCTTCACCTCCTTTTCCAGATTACTAATAGATATGTTAAATAACACTTATCCTAATATAGTTGTATTAGGAACATTAATGTTTTGCCATGTCTATAACTGACCATTTATTCTGACTGTTTTGTACCTCTTAGCCAATTTCTAATCCATGTCAAGAGGCCTTTTATTGTTTATTTAATGATTGTGGCTAGACACCGTGATCTTGATTCTGATCTGATGTAGCACACCAGGGTAGCTGCATTGACGTCAGTGGAGTTGCACTGATTTTACACATGTGAGATCAGGAGCAGGTCTTTTTGTATATATATTTTAGGGTTATGCTCCATCCACTCCCTCACCTTACTCAGGTTATCGCTGCAAACCATTGGCTGGTGGTGGTGTCCTCTCTGGCTGCATATTTGGCATTATCATATAGATCTTTGATTATTCTAATTGTTTTTTGCTGCTATTCTGTAGTACACCATAATTTTCCAAAGACTGTCCCAGTATACACTGTCAAAAGCCTTCTGCAAATCTACAAAACGTATCACAAGAGATGCTTGTTGCGCCACACTTCGTTCTGTGGTATGTCTGAGCACAACAATGTGGTCTGCACATGCCCCCCTGAAATGGCAGTTTCTGCTCCCTCCTCTTGTTCTCCAGAATCCAAATTTTAAAATGTGGTTTAAAAAAAACAAATGCTCCCCATGTGGCTAGCTCCATTTTGTATCTGATAACCTTGTACTGCTGTGCCTTTAATTTTTACTGCTGGCTGCTAGCCACCCTGCAAGTACGTGGGTTCTAACTGGCTACCGAGGATCTGCCATTGCCACAACTACTACTAAATTCTTGAGCTCCTGAAAATGCAGAGGAGGAGTAGCTGCGCCTTCCCCTGCCCTCCGCATTATACATTAACCTTGTCTAAAAGCTGAAGGAAATATCATGACAGAAGTGCCACTGGAAATGCCACTGATCATACATGTTCTCATTTGCATTAGTAATGCATTTTATTTTAGATCCTTTGAGAAACTATCAGCTTTTAAATAAAGCAGGAAACACATGATAATTGTACACCCCTACCTCAATATAACGCGACCTGATAAAACACAAATTCGGATATAACGCGGTAAAGCAGTGCTCCGGGGGGGCGGGACTGTGCACTCTGGCAGATCAAAGCAAGTTCGATATAACGTGGTTTCACCTATAACGCAGTAAGATTTTTTGGCTCCTGAGGACAGTATTATGTCAAGGTAGAGGTGTAATTTTTAAGAAAGAAACCCACAAAAAACTTTACCTCGAAAATACCTGCAAACGGCTGATTCTCTCTTCCCCCCCTTCCTTCCAACCCCCGCCCCCCGCTTTTAAATCCAAATTCCAATGCAACCATTCTCTTCCACTCTATAATTTATCCTGGCTGTGGACAATTTCTAACCATGTATTGCTGACCTTTGCTAATCTTCACAATAGTGCTGCTCTGCGCACGTAATTATAGAAGAGAATCCTGCAGAATTACCCTCCATTCCACATCTGTTCCCCCTACTCAAAACTTTTTAGACTATGTCAAAGCTGCAACTTTCCAATATTACATCAAGTCTTAACATTCTGTAATGGTTGTGGTGACCAGCAGCTGCGCTGGCAAGATGGAAACCAGAAGCTAAAGAGTTGTCTATTCAAACTGTGCATGAGTAAATGCACATTTGCGAGGCTCATCTACTTGTTACAGGAGCCCAAGTAAAGCATGCTGTATAATAAACATTGCACGTCTTTGGCAAAATTATTTTTTTGAATCAAACTAAAAGTCTTTCAAATGAATTGCCTGGTTAGACAAAGATCATGAAATTAAGTGATCTCATCAGATATAGGATATGTCCTTAAATACATATTTACTGAGATCTTAGTAAATATGTATTTAAGGACATATTATGTCTATGCTATAAGTATATTTACTTTCAATGATTTTCCTCCCATTTAATGTCCTTAAATACATATTAAATATGTATGTAATCATTGCTATAATATACAGGTTAAATACAAAGAGCACCTAAAGAAAGGATCTTTTACGTTACTAAAATTATAGAAGATTCTAATAGAAAGTTAAATTGAAGCAACAGCCTTTCCTTGCCCTGAATTCGTTAATTTGTTGTGTTTTTAAATTAAAACTATTTTTCTTTCTTTCTTTACTCTTTCCTTATATAAAGGACTATTTATAGTTGTGTGTGTGTGTATGTACAATCCTTAGTGCTAGTAGTCTACTTATTAAAACTTGGATGATTTAATCATTTCCTTTTATAGCTTCCTAGTCATTCATGCCTAGTTTTCTAAGCAAAACTAAGTGTGATATTCTGAGTAGCTTAGTTAAGAGAGCTTCTTCTCAGCAAATTGAGAGATGTAGAAAGTAATTGTTACTTATTTACCAAATATCTGGGGCAAATTGGAAAATGTTAACATGTTACAATGATTACAGTGGAATAATAATTGATTTAGATATATATGATCATTAAAGATCCAGGGTTCTAAATTGTATTCCATTGAGCTTCACTCTCCCATACCTTGTATACATATGCACCTTGTATACATATGCATGTACAAAGGGGTACATATGTGCAAAGTGAGTACAAAACACTACTTCATTTTGGACAGCTGTAAATTACCTACACAAGGGGCCTGATTCACTGTTGCATTAATCTAATTTTCTGTCGGCGTCACACACTGATGTTACCAATTTCTTCCTGGTGTAAAACTGGAGTAAAACAATAGTGTAGAGGACTATAAAGACTCAGGCCTCGTGTATTTAGTACAGACGTACAGCAGTGTAGCTGATGTCAGAATCTGGCCTTCAGCCTCTGAGCTTGCATTTCTTCAGATTAGTTGCTCAGGAGAACTGTCCACAATTGTTACAGCAAACTCAGAAAAACAACAAAGCCATTGAGGAAAACACACACAAAAGATTTGAAAGTCATGCACACAACTTAGTGAAGACTTTGCATCTAGACTTTAGCACCCAGACCAAATCTTTTTACCTATTCAGGGTTATATACAGCATGAAACAAAGCTGCTAGCATTGTGAGTTTAAGTGGTTTTGAAAAGTGTTGTAATGTGACAGCAAAAAACCCTATGGTTAGTCACAGAACTTACAGCACAGGCCGAGCCTGGGCTAGTTTCCCCAACACTATAATACTGCTATAATACATCTCAGTCCTGACTTGGAAGGCCATTCTCTAAAGGTGAGAGACTAGTTCACTCTTTCTGGCTCATCCATCAGTGGCCTATCTTTAGGGGCTGCCACCAAGAGTGTTGATCGGTCTCTGTTCCAAATGTAATGCAATGAGAAAATCATAAGAATTGGTGGTCTGTGCTCTCACAAGACTGACAGAGCCAAATTCAGTTCTAGGGTAAGTGGGAGCAAGTCCAAATAAATTCACATTACGTAGTTGTCCGCAGATTCATCAATGAAACAGGAAACAGAGGCACATGTTACTACTGCCAAGCCTGTTGTAGGAAGTACAGATGTCCTCCTCACAATACCCCTGGGATGGAGGGAAATGTTATTAGCCCCATTTTACAGATGTGGAACTGAGGTACAGAGAGGGTAAGGGACTTACTTCCTGTTTTATCTGGAGCCGGTGGTAGAGCAGGGGATTGAATCCGAGTCTTCAGATTCCTGGACTAGGACCCTTAACACTAGACCGTGTATCCTCCATTTCTCAGTATTGCATGTTAATAGCCATTTACAAAGTAAGATAAAACCCTCTAATTTTTCTATACCAAACTTTGAGCATCTTCAGAGAGGCAATGGCCATATTAACTATATTAAATAATATATATCCCAAATAAATAGTATTTTCTTGCAGCAGTTCTATGCACTGATCAAACATTCAGCTATTTACTCCTGACTGTTGGGGTTTTGCTGTTCACTCCCTCAGGGACCCATGGTTTGGTGACCAATTTTTTTGTTAATTTCATCTATTTGATTTGAATAGTATTGAGATTGACAGGCTGTTTTCTGATGTTTTAATGTGTTAATGCCAGCCAGTAAAGAAAGATGGGCCCAATGCACTTTGCCCTTGCTCCAGTTTGAAACCAGAGTAACTCCACTGGCTTCATTGGAGTCACTCCTGATTTAGTCAAGTGTAAGTGAGAGAAGATTCAGGTTCAAAGTATTCTGACTCTTTTTGGTGACATACTAAAGAAGAGTGAGGAGGGAGAATTAAGGGTCATGTCCTCTGGTGTAAATGGACAAAACTCCATTAAAGCTAATAGACTTGCATCCACTAACACCAGCAGATAATTTGGACCAGAGTTCCTGTCTGCTATGGACATTGAAGTTCTTATGCTACTTTAACGTCAAATCTTCCCTCCAACCACTGTTGTGCAGCATGCTGTATATCATTTTTCTCATGCTATTGCCACAATCTCACCTCATAAGAGACTGCACATCAACCTGTGCATATGTTAGAACTGGTTGCAATTGTGTGTGTATATGAAATGTTGTATTTGATAAGTTTTGTTGATCAAAATGGACTTTCCATCAGAAATGTCCAATTTTAATATTTTTGGGGTTTTCATAAATACATGAAAACTTTTGAAGAAAAATTGAAAAAAAAAATTCCCAAGCAACACTAGTACATGGGTGGGTCTGTATCCAAATCCTGAAATCCTGGTTCAGGTTTTCCTCAGTCCAAAGCTCACTCTCATTTTAATATGAATGTTACCTTATTGAGTACTGAATAAGGATTCTAGGATTTGACCCATAGTTTGTAAAATACTTTGGATTTTTTATTATGAAACTGCTTTAATAAACATAAGACATGGCTCCTGATTCTCCTTTTGCCTGCCCCTGTGTAAAGTAGGAATAACTGTGTTGAAGTCAGCAGAGTTACACTAGTTGATGACTAAGTCATGGGTTGGGAATCTGAACTTTGCCCCAAGCTCAAGGTTCTTCAGAACTGGGATTACTACTTAGGCCCATCATACTGAGCCACAAAAATCCAATCTGAATTGAACTTCCCCGGAGTTTGGTGAAGGAAGAGATTTCCTAGAGGGTTGTTCAGACTCATTACTAGTTATAATGGCAAATAAGCCGTATAAAAGTATGAGGAACAAAAATGGATTTTAATGGCTGTGAGATGCAGATGACTGGCAAATGTGTATGATTGGGACTCTATAGAACAGAGCAGACAGAGAGAAGAAACTTAAAATCATAGGTTTAAGGAAAGGTTCCTTTAATTGACAATGGAAATGCTATAGTGGACCTGGGGAACTGTAAGATGTGAGACTTCTCTTGAGGCCAGTAATCAATCTATGCTTCATGAAGAGATGAGCTAGTAATTTGCAAAACCATACAAGCAGGAACTATCTGTTTTTGGTATGCTCTGGCATATACAGCGTGGAGCTAATAAAATGCTTGAAACTTGTCAGACTTGTGTATTGTCTACCTTACAGTTATCTACATTTGCCTTTGGAATGTCGACAACAGAGTAGAATTACCATTAAAATTCACACTCATCTTTCAAGCTATTTGTCATACTGATTTCCCTTTAGGGAAGGAGCTGTTTTAGTGATTATATGTTCCTTTAAAAGAGACATTTCCTCCCTAAATTCAGTAATCACAGGTTTTTTTTAATGAAGATAGAACAGTCATTCCTCGCTAAAATTCCTATGTGCCAGATTTTATCTTCTATCTCTATGGACAGAAATTTAACACCAACCATTCCTTACATGGCAATTTGTTTGGACTTTTTTTTTCTTTGCATCTTTCTAGTTATTGCTCTTTCTGTAATGAGAGATGCAGTGATTGATGTGATAGGACGAGCAGGGATACTGTAAATCAAGGGGAAAATCTACAGAATAAGAGCGGCATAGTGAGATACAATACAAATCAGCCAAGCAGTGCATTATTTTTGCTGGATCATCACAAGACAAATGACAATGTGTAAATGAAGCAGGAAGGCAATAAAAAAGAATGTTTGTTTTTAAATCTAGTCAAGTTGCTAATGTAATTTGGAAGGTGTGTCAGAGGAAAGATGAGGAGTCACTTGACTGCAACAAAATTAGGCCCCAATTCGGCACAGTACTTAAACATGGACCTAACTTTGAATACTGCAACAGGGAATGCTTAAAGATGTGCACAGACCTTGTCAAATCAGGACCTTGATCTATGAGAAATAAAAAAGTAGCTCTACATCTCTCTGCTCAGAAAATAAGCATAGATTCTGAGAGTGATCTTCCTCCCTCTATAATTGACAGGGTATTACTGCAGTGCAGTAATAAACTTTACTCTGCTATTTTCTATGTTCCCTATAATTAGATAGGAAAATGCTGCAGTATACTTAACTGCTGCATGTAGTACGTGTATAAATGTATACATTTATCCTACAAGGATACTCTGAGAATCAATTAATATCTGTAAAATGCTTTGAGTCGCACGGATCAAACTATCATAAGTGCCCTTACAACTTGTCCCTATTCAAGGCAGATGTGAGAGAAGGATATCCGTTGTGCATTGTCTGATTTAACAATCGGAAGCTATGTAATGCGTTACATACTGTAGCGAAAATAATATCACCCTCAAAATGTCCATGTTGAAAGGTCAGCAGCTTCACAACCAAGTCACAGAGCTCCTACAGAGTGCAGTATGTCAGGTCATTTATGCTTATGTTTGCATTCATGATATCACCAGGTAGATTAAATCATTTTAAATTTGAATTACATGAGTGGGGGAAGTCACCTTTCTTGCAACTCTGCAGGACTGTCACTAAATGTAAGGGTGGTAAAAAACATTAAGATGGAATAGTAAATGTTGCCAAAGCGATACTTTTGAAATTATATCATTTGTAATGGAAGTAAAATGGTACAGATCACCAACTAAAATCGTCTCCAGGAAATGGAGCATCATTCAGACCTCTCCTACCTCTCAAATAATGTTAGTCAAAAGTCAAATGGTTTCATAACATAGTAACACTTTTTTTTTCCATTCAAGAAAGTACATCCTTCCCCCTGATTCTTTTATGGCAATAATCATCTCTTCCTATACTAAACTGGAGCAAACTGTTGCTTTACACTGATAAACAACTATTGTGTCCAGTTTCAATAGGTGGCTGCACTTTAGTGGCGGGCAGATTGTCAAGCCACTGGGCTGGGACTCTGGAGATCTGGGTTCAATTTCTGGATCTGCCACAGAGTTCCTGTATGACACTGGGCTAATCAATTTATCTATACATGTCCCAGCTCCCTCTGTGCACAATGGGGATGATAATGCTTTCTTTGTCCTGTCTATTTAACTTGTAAGCTCAACAGGACAGGGCCTGTCTCTTAGGTTAGGTTTACACTTACCTTCCGGGTCAACGCAGTGAGTTTGACTTCTCGGAGTTCGAACTATCGCGTCTGATCTAGACGCGATAGTTCGAACTCCAGAAGCGCTGCGGACGACTCTGGTACTCCACCACTGCAAACGGCGGTGGCAGAGTCGATGGGGGAGCCGCGGAGTTTGACCCCGCCGCGTCTGGACGGGTGAGTAGGTCGAACTAAGGTACTTCGAATTCAGCTACGCTATTCACGTAGCTGAATTTGCGTACCCTAGTTTGACCCCCCTTCTTAGTGTAGACCAGGCCTTACTCCATGTATGTACAGTGCTTAGCACGATGATGTATTGTAATTAATATATACTCTGTAGTCTATCCTTTGGGGTTAGTTTTAAGGTTATTATTGGTAAAATGCTTTGAGTCGTTTGCATGAAAAATGCCACAAGAGCACAAACTGTGGCAATATTTATTGTTCTTTATTATTTAAAGACTGGTTATTGTTAAGTGTGTTAATGTGTGTACATGAAACTGAACCTTCTTACTCAAAATAGCTGCTTCTTCACTACTGGGTTTGACTGACTAAAGATAGTTATTACTCTTTTTAGCGCTATAGAACTGTAGCAGTACAAGTTAGATTGTAACCACTCGGTCCTCTATGTTAGTAAAATCGTCTCTAAGATGCAAAAAGAATATGGCTGATTGTTTGGGTGGGTTGGTTTGGCTGGTTGGTTATTGGGTTGGTTTTGGTTTTGCTTCAGATCCTAGACTGAGTTTGCATCACTGGTAGATTATCAGTAATAATAAAATAATGTTACTGTCAAGTGCCCAGGAGTGTTCATGATGCTTCCACAGAATGTAAAGAAGACACAGACCACCCCACCCCCGCCAAGAGTTTTCATTCTAAGAGTCAGTTTCTGCTTGTCCCATATACATGTATGCGGTGGGTGGGAGAGAGTTGAAGGAGCTTTCTCCTCTAGCCCTTCTGCAGCCCATGTCTATGTCATAGTTTCAGAAATTCTCAGGCTATTGGGATCATGTGGTCTAACCTCCTATATAGCACAGGCCATAGAACTTTCCCGAAATAATTCCTAGAGCAGATCTTTTTAGAAAAAAAAATCCAGTCTTCATTTAAAAATTGCCAGTGATAGAGAATCCACCATAACCCATGGTAAATTCATCCAATGGTTGATTATTCTTACTATTAAAAATATAGACCTTATTTCCAATCTGAATTTGTTTAGTTTCCATTTCCAGCCATTGGACTGGGAATGCATAGGGTCCAGAATGCATAGCAGCCAGTAAGCTCAGGGGAGTGCAGAGCCTACTCCCTATGTGCTCCCCTGAGGGTGTGTGGTACACTAAAGAGCTTGGAGGGGCAGGGAAGAGGGACATGGCTCCAGGCCCCTAAGCATCAGCAACCAAAGCTGGCTGACCGTGTGTGTGTGGGCGGGGGGGAGCAGGCGGCGTAAGTTCCACTCCACAAAGCTGTGTAATAATAGATACGCTGCCTCTGCATGCCCTGTTGCTCCCTGAGACAGAATGTCTCCCAGCACTTACCCTGACAGCACAATCAAGCCCTAAATAAAGACATGGCACAAATTATAGTGACAGTCAATGAGGGAAGACTAGGGAAAGGAGGGGGGCGGTTTGTTGATTGCTGTGTGTACACTGGTTATTTTGTGCATTCCTTGTTCCATGAGATGAGCTTTATTTACAGAATCTTTTTTTTTTAAACTGTCTGTGTGAAAATGCCTTTCTGTGTCTTTAAATGAAAGAGTGTATGCCATAATTGTGTAACCAGGCTAATAGCTCTCAGATGGCTCCAAAATGTAAACTAATGGCTTTCTCTCTCACAGGAATACTTCTTCCCCTCCCCCCCTTCAGTCCAACTCTTTTTGAGTTGTTGAAAGTTGCCTATCAGGCCTGGAAACGCTTGCTCCATGCCTTGTGATGGTAGTTTAGTCTGCCTGTGAATGGCCTCTCTGCTGAAGTGGCCAGCAAAGGCAGTAGCTTTCGTGGTGGTCGTGATGATGTGGATTTCTTACCGTCTTGAACCTGACTGTGACCATGCAGCCTTTTCGTGGGGGCAACAGAGCCACTGTCAGAGGGTGACTACTTTCACATGATGGGCTGGTCTACACTAAAAAGTTACATCACCCTGTGCAATGTAATTATGTGAAGCTAAGCCCTGGTGTAGACACCACTGTGGCATTTCTAGCCTAGACATACCATCATTTTACTTTGTGTGAACTGGAGCCATAGAACTGACAGTCTCCATCACCAACTGATCAGTCACCATCCTATCCAAGCATAGAAGATTACATCCATTTAAAATGACTGACAAAAGAAAATATGGGTCCACCCCTTTTTTAGGTGGGGGGCATCTTTATAATAGTATATAGTGGCCTGAAAGATTTTTTGGTTTTGTTTTTTCTCTCCCGTCCTTTTCATAGCGAGACAGGAAAAAAATCTGATAGAAAGGAGTGTATGATCACATTCCATTACTGCTAAAGGCATCTATGTGCTATCCATTTTATGGGAGGGAATGGAATAGTTCATCCATCTTTTGAGATACACTGCCTTAGCAATATTAGCATCTATAGCCATGAAGGGCAACTTAAAGCCTTCTTGAAATCAGTGACTCTGTTGAGGGAAAGATGAAATTCTCAATTCCGTACAGCATTTCTTGATCCATTTAAGACTTCTATTAACTTCTGTAAGCTTTGGATCATGCCCTTTGTAAGCAGCTGTGAGGTGCACTGCAGAATGATTTGGCTCTGAAGCTATCTGCCCTGTAAAGGCCAGAAGGTAGTTGGACCTTGGTAGAATTACTGCTGAGATTCCCAATGAGATACAAAGATACCAGGGCAGAATTTTGCCCTATGACCCATTGTGAACAACCTGGGCAGAGACATATATCTGTACTGAGCCTCAATGAAGTCAGCAGGTTTCCATTCAAACACAGGGTTTCGCATGCTGGTCCCAATAAGATCTTTTTATTTTACTGATTTATAAGATTTCAGGGTAAAAGTTTAAAAAAAAATTTTTTTTTGAATTGAGTCTTTTAGGTTACCTGGAGTTCATAAGGAGCAATTGTTCAGTAAGGTTTCCATGCAAAGGAGCAGAAATGTGACTGTAGATTTTGTGTGTGAGATGAGATGAGAAATAACCACAGGGTGGCTGGCCCCTTTAAAAGAAGCAGGTCTAGCACGTCTGTGCTGGAGCAGGTGCTCCCAATTTGGCCAGTGATGAGGTAGGGCAATATCTGCAGCTATAAAGACCCAGGCTGCCAGTAAGGAAGCAGGAGCAGTGGAGAGCTCCCCTAGAAAGGCTGCCAGAGTCCCCTGGAAAGGGAAGCAGTAGGAACCTGCTGGAGGATGATGATGTCCAAGGAGAAAGCCGTGGGAGGCAGTGCTTAGTTAAAAGAGCAAGGAAGACTCCTGCAATATGTCCTGAAGCAGGAAGGACTGAGAAAGGCAAAGGAGAAAATCCCCTTGGAGCTGTAGACGAGGGCGGGCTGAGGAAATGTTTTTTGTGGTTTTGGGCCTTTTTGCCTGGAAAATAAAACTGTGCCTTGAAAAAGGCCTGGGTGTGAGCTTTGGCACAAGCCAGCATGTTACATACTCAATAGTAGGGCATTGGCTCAGCTAAATCCGATTACTTAACCTGCATGTCTCCATCTTCATTACAATATTACCTGGAAATCTCTTGAATTCACTTACGCTCCCCACATCAGTAATACCATCTGCTTAATAAATTTTACTCTCCTTGTGTGTAATACTCCTGCCTCAGCTCTCTTGAGCCAACATTCCTGGTGGTTTTATTTGCAGTTGTTCTCTGCAAGTGTGAGGGGGTTGCTATTATCAGTCTTCATCAATGTTTTATTGCTAAATCTCTTCATATTCCTCCCCCCCACAGGAATGCGGGGGAAAGCTTTCATAACTTAAGTCTTCAACGCCTGGTATTTTGGCTGTTTTGTACTGTCTCCCTTCAAAACTCTTTCTCTTTTCAATGTATGTTCAGGTGGCCGTTGTTGGAGACCACACTAAAGCTTGGGTTTATCTGGAAGCTTGTAATGCATTGTTGTTGTAGCAGAGCCACTATCTCCTTTTGATTTCAGTTATGTTCCCCTAAATATAACCTGCATCCCGTTTGCCTTTTCCACTGCAGTTTCCATTGAGCTGAGGCTTTAGGGATTTTTCTGCAACAATTCCCAACCCCTCCCCTCACTTTTTATTTTTTTTTGGTCAATAGGCTACAGCAGGTTCCATTTTGCAGACATCTACTCTTTTTTTTTATTCTTTGTTCTAAGGCTCCTCATTCTTGTCTTTCTCACACTGAACATCACCATTGCCGTAGCTATTTATCAGTCCAAGTAATTAAATGATCTGAGTCCCCTTTGTATTTGGCTTCATTGTTCTTCGTTCTCTTTTTAATATCATCTTCAAACTCTGAAATCTGACATTGAATCCCATCCCCCAGGCTGCCTACATCAGTCATGAGAATCTGTAGAGCCAACACTGGTCTCGTTAGTATGTTTGTTCAACTGGAAAGGGGATCTCTTATAGAGATTCCCTCTTTCTTGTCTCTTTTCCCAGTATTTCATGATTCTGTACTAGTCATATTACACATAATGTGATGTGTGTACATGTATCACACTTATGCAGCTCATCTAAGAACCTGAGAACACTTTGCAACTATTTAATGAAGCTTCACAACAACCCTGAGTAATGAGTGAGGCACAGGTAATTAGAGGTATGTCCATTTTACAGATGGGTTAATTGAGGCATTGAAACACTGAGTGACTTTCACAAAGGCACACAGCATGTGTCAGAGGCAGGAATAGAACCCAGGGATTGTTAATGTTTTGTACATAATTCCATTGATTTCTGGGACTACTCGTGCCAAAAATTAAGCATGTGCTGTGTTTGCAGAATGCACGAACTAGGAATTGCCTGACCAGATAAGACTCAAAGTGCAGTTGGTGGCCAGTGCCAGATGCTTCAGAGAAAGGTGTAAGAACCTCATAGTAAGTAGATGCAGCAAAGAGTCCTGTGGCACCTTATAGACTAACAGACGTTTTGGAGCATGAGCTTTCGTGGGTAAATACCCACTTTGTCTGTTAGTCTATAAGGTGCCACAGGACTCAGTCTGGATCTGTAAAACCAGCAAAAACACGGCTACCCCTCTGATACATAGTAAGTAGATGTGACATAATCTGCCCCCCACATTAGATCTCATTCTGATCTCTAGTAGTTGGATATTGGCTTAAGGTCTGAAACACAAGATTTAATATCCCTTCCAAAAAAGTGTTATCAGTTTATAACTCTGAATATTTTTGATATCCATGTAATTATCCAATTTTTTACTCTTGTTAAGGTCTCAGTGACATCCTGTGGCAATGAGTTCCACAGTCTAATTGCACACTTTGTGGAAAAAATACTTTCTTGTGTTATGAGACAGAGAGAAGAACAGAAGTCCCCAGTCTACCTTCTTTATTATTTTATATACTTTGATCATGTCTCCACGTCTCCATCTATTTTTAAAGGCAAACAGACCCAATATTTTAAGTCACTCTTCATCTGAAAGTTTTTCCATTCCCTTACTCATCTCTGAAGCCCATCTAGTTCTAGAATACCGTTTTTTTTAGGTGCAGCAATCACCATGGCATACAGTATTCTAGATGAGGCTGTGCCATTCACTTAAATAAAGGAGTTATAGTAAATCTTTGTATTATTCACCATCCCGTTTCTTACACATCAGAGATTTTCCTGTGGAACATTTTTCCTTCAGAAAACTGATTTGTCAAAAAAAATGTTTCATGGAATTATGTCAACTCTGCAGAGAATTTACTTTGAAACAAAAATTTTCAAGTTTTTTTGTTTTTTAAGGTTGCAGTATTTCACTTTGACCATTTTGAAATTAATTTTCATTCCAATTTTTTAAAAATTCCTAGTATTAAATAGATATACATTTAAATTTTAAAAAGTGAAAATCAGAATGAAACATGTTTTGACTGAACTGAAATGCAATATGTTTTCAGAATTTCAGTTTGCAGAAAATTTTGAAATTTGTTTGGTTATGTTATACTCTGGAATAGAAGACATTTCAAAATCACAAAACTCCCCTGGAAATGAAAATTCCATTTCCTGTACTGCTTTAATTCTAGCAGCTTGTTAACTTTTTGACTGAAACTGCACACTCACCAGAGATGTTCATTGAGTTGTCTACAATGATGCCCAGGTCCTTTTCTTGAGTTGGCACAGCTAATTTAGGGCCAAGACTTTAGTTATTCCTCCAGTAATGTTCATGATTATTTGAGTAAGTGAACCTTTCCCATTTTGTATGGTGTATTTAAAAAGGAAAAAAAATCCAAACAAATAAGTTTGACTGCTTAATTGAGATGTTCTGTGCCATTTAATGCTTGTATTTCTTCTGGCCTCAATTAATTGTTTTCTTTTTTCCCCGATCCTCTTTGTCTTTCCATTTTCCAGATCATATAGCTTGTAAACACTTTCAGTTTATCTTCTGTTCTGTCCCCTAATTGTTTACTGAGCACGATTGCCTTCTGTTATTGCTTGGAGATTTCAATTTTGACTGGATAGATTGTATTCTCTCCATCTTGCCCTTCAACACCACTCAGTGCTATGGCTGCAGATTTTCCAGGCAGACACTTTTTTTTGTTTGTTTCTCTCATTTCAAATCCTCTTTCCGCTGAAGCTTTACACCAAAATCTGATTCTGTTATCTCTTTACCTTGGACTGTCTTTATCCTTGTACTGTTATCTGTCTATATCCTAACCCACTCGTGCTTCATTGTCCCTCGTGCAGACACTTTACCTGGAATTATTGTGAGCAGCTTGAAGTCTTCCATTTCTCCAAAAAATGTATTGCTTTTCCTAGCTTTTACTGCTACTGTGGTTTCTACCTTCCATCAGAGTGGACAATGGTGGCCCAGCATGGCCTGTTTCAAGGTAGCTGTTAAGGCCATTTGGTTAATTGTCATCAAGAATGTTTTACACAGTGGTGTGGTTTCTGCAATCTCCTTCCAAGAGCAAATATACCTGTCACTCACTGACTTGTACACAGATCTAGTGGACAGTCCAGAAGATGCTCCAGAACTGGGGTCTTGCTCTGTACATAGTATATCACGGTACCCAACATCTGCTTATCCAATGTTTCTCTTCTGTCCAAGAACTAGGAACAAATTAAACTGCCATTCTTCTAGGTTTTTGGGGAAAAAAATGAGCTCAAAACCACATTGATATAACAAGAATAAATCTTACCTTCTCGATGATGATTGTTGTTTTTTTTTTAATGTAATTGTTCATATAGCTCCACAAGTCCAAAATGGCTTGCAAGGTAATAGTCAAACTTCCCAAATGACAAATCATCTTTAGGCTGAGACTAATCAAGAGAAATTAAGCAATAACAACTTACTTTGGGGGCTGAAAAATAGAATTTAGGATGGCTTAGCTCTGATAGCTTTAGCTCTGGAGCCATTGTTGTTATCAGATTTTTATTGCTTCACTAATGTATAAGTGCTGTCCAATACACAAAATTAAAGACAGTCCTTGTCTGGAAGAACCAGAAAATTGAAATGGAATACATGGTACATTTGATAAACTGGAGGAAGAAATAGCTAGGTGTGTGCTTTGTTTTTAAAATCAGTATTAACTCATCTTTTTGTGGACATTGCAGAAGATGTTTAAGTGGTAAGGGACAAGGTTGGAATAAGAGGAGGGTGTGTTGTGTTGGCATATAAGCCACATAACTGTCAGCCACACATGTTATCAGGAAGTTCTCTGTGTTTTGCAGTCAAAAAGCAGCATTGTTTCTCAGGAGTGTCAGATCCATCTTTTTTCATCTTTTCTGTCCCCCGAGATACGCTTTCCCCTTTGCCATATACTGATGTGCATATCCAGCTTGGGATATACTGATTTCACAGATCAGAGATGTTCAGTTAATTGCATTCCGCAACTTGCCAGACCACCTATGCGGAATTTATCTTTACGTGGATCATGCATCTTCTCAGATTAACTTGAGACATGTCTATTAAAAGCACATTTAACTGAACTGGCCAGGAAAAGTAGGAAGTAGAAGCTCAAGAAGAGGGACGCATGTTGAACAAACACACAGTTGCCTCTTCTTATGAGGGCAAGATATTTGGCTTGTCTCCAGCTGTGAAAGAGTTTGCCAACACCATTGCATGGCACAGGAAAAAGAGATTGCATGTTAAAGTATGATATTCTCTCACACTCACAGAAAACATCTTGGTTCCATGAGATACTGAAATGAAACTGGGGGGATTTTAAAGTGTTTTGTTTTATTTACAGAGCTTGTGGGAGTTGGTTTTGTAGGTGAGGTTGGGATTGTCTGCCCTATTCTGTTTCGAAGGTGGGTAAAAATCAACATAATTTGGGGGAAGGGATAGCTCAGTGGTTTGAGCATTGGCCTGCTAAACCCAGGGTTGTGAGTTTCAATCCTTGAGGGGGCCATTTTGGGGACTGGGGTTAAAAAAAAAAAAAAACTGGGGATTTGTCCTGCTTTGAGCAGGGGGTTGGACTAGATGATCTCCTGAGGTCCCTTCCAACCCTGATATTCTATGATAATTTCATTAATTATGCCACTCAAACAATTAATTTAATATATATTATACACACACACACACACACACACACACACACACAGAGGCAGGCTTATGTCTGGCATCTCCTCAGTTTTGAGTGCTTGATTTTACAAACTTAATTTTCTTTTAACATAGTTTTTTGTGTGCAATATCTATATCCCCCCCAACACACACACACACACCCCATAAAATAAGGCATGTGGATGCTTGAGTTTCCCATTGAGAATAAAGGGACTGTGACGCAGAGGTCCCTTGCTGGAGGCTTCAGTGTCCTGCCGCATCTGTCCCAGGAAAGGAGCAGTAGAGGAATCCTCCAAGCAGACTAGAGTGGCTGCAGGGATCAGTCAATCAGGGCCTAGGGAGGCCTATAAAAAGGGCCTTCAGAGCCAGAGACAGTTCCTTGCTAGAGCCAGAGGAGTTCAAATGGTGCTCCTGGCTGGTCAAAGGGAACTGCAGCACCATGTTCAGGGCTGGCAGGGACTGGGAGGTGAGGAACAGCTCCTGGCTGGCTGCTTGGCCTGAACTTAGATGAGCCCTGAGGTGAGGGTGAAGCTTTGGTGAAGGCTAGGGCCAGGGGGAAGTGGCCCAGGGAACTGAAAGCAGTGTAGTTAAAAGGACTTGGAGGCATGTGGCTGCTATTTTTAAGTTTCCTGGGTTGGGACCTGGAGTAGTAGGTGGGCCCAGGTCCCTCCCATAAGCTGCTGAGGAACTGGCCTACAGTTGGACAGTGAGAACCCCCCAAAGGGGATTTGAACTACTTAGTGGCCCGGCTGGAGCCAGAATAGACCAAGAGGGTGAAACCATTGCCTCCAGGGGAGAAGCCCTGGCAGTATGACCAGGGCTGGGACTATTTAAAGATCATGGACACAACCAATGAGAAGGGGGTCCTCACAAGAGGTTGGTGCCATGCTGTTACAGGGACATCATAAAGGTTGGGCCATTATTAAGACTGCTAGATGTGAACTGAGACCTACCAGTTTTGTTTGAGTTTGCGAAGTGATGTAAGCAGGCAATCTTATTCTTGCACTGTGTTACTCTCCTCCACTCTTTTGAATGGGTAGAGTATTGAAATGTAGGTGAATCCTGCTCTACAATACAGCAGCCTGGGTTTTGTTCTTCAGCTAAGAGACATGAATATAATCTGTGCGGGAAGCCTTCTTTTCGAGGAGCAGAACAAAAATCCAAAACCGAGGCAATAAATAATGGGGCATCTTTTGTTTCCCCAAAAATAGATTGTGGGGAGGTTTTTTATTTTGGGGGGAGGAGGAATATTGTAACTTTGGCTTTAAGTTATGGGAAATACTATTTTTATTGTGAGTGAATTGACCAGTTTTTTGTGGCACAAAAGGAAAATTAGGTCTGCAAATGAGGAACTAAGAGCACTTCTACTGTATATCTACATAGCAATATTCATAATAAAACTCAAATACACTTCAACCCTTATATAATGCTGTCCCCAGGAGCCAAAAACTCTTACTGCATTATAGGTGAAACCGCTTTATATCGAACTTGCTTTGATCCGCCAGAGCTCGCAGCCCCGCCCCCTCCCCGGAGCGCTGCTTTACTGCATTATATCCCAAATCACATTATATCAGGTCGCATTATATTGGGGAGGAGGTGTATTAGTTAAATAAGCCTGATATCATCCCAGTGGGGGAGGTCTATGAGTATTATTCTTTTCAAGACTGGGAAGCTGAGGTACAGAGAGATGAAGTGACTTCCCTAAACTGTCAGGGTGATTCATAACAGAGAACTGGTAATAGAACTGAGGATCCTGACTCTACCTCTTCTAATCTTACCACATGACAGTAGACCTGAACCTGATTTGATTTATAACCTGTTTCACATCAGTGTATCTCTATTGACATGTATGGAATTACTCCTGATTTACATTGGTGCAAATGAGAGGACCACCAGCTCCATTTGTTTGAAAAATATGTACGGAAGGAAGTTTTGAGTGTTAGGAGGGTGCCGATTTATTTATTAAATGCAGCTCTTTAAGGTAGCTGAATTTTAAGCCTGTCAAATCTTGACAGTGTTCCTTTTGAAGAAAAAAAGTTTGGGCTACACTAAACTATCACAGAAGAGTCTGTCTATCTTAGGCACTTAGGACTCTTGTTACCATGAGACCTCACAATCTCTACTGTATTTATTTTCACAACACTCCTGTGATGGAGACGTATTATCCCCACTTTACAGATGGGAAACTGAGAAAGGAGACTACAGGTATGTCTACACAGCGCACAGCAGCAAATCATGGTATACTGATAAAAACTGCTATGTAGATGTTGCAGCTAGGGTTGGGAAGCCCACCCTCCTCCCTAGGCTGCAGCCATAGCATGAGCCCAAGTCTGTCAATCCAGGCTCTGAAAGTTTCTGCGACTTGCTGTGTAGACGTACTGTAAGTGCCTTGACCAAGATCAGTCAGGAAGTCTGCTGGAGCAGGGAATTGAGACAGGACTCCTGAGTCCCAGGCTAATCCTCTAACCATTGGGCCACATGAGTGCTCCGAGATGGTAATGAAAAGACAAAAATGGAGGGATTGTACAAAATGAAGATGGCAAGTACAATAATGATAGGAAAGGAAAGAGAATTATTTTTTAGCTATCTGAGATGCAGCCAACCAAGAAAACAATGAGTAAGGCCTTCGAAGGACACAAGTGAAAAATTAGTGACAGATGAGTTTGATGTCGCTGAGGGCCTAAATGATTTCTCAGTATTTACAAAGGAGGCAGAAGGTATGGTAACATCCCTGAGATGGAGATAGATTTTTCTGGAGGGAAATTGAAATGTTAAAAGGCTTTCTTATTGCACCAGAGCTGATAACAAGGCAATTAGAACTATTAAAAATTGACAAAGCATCAGTTCCCAGATGAATTAGATCCCATAATTCAGAGAGAAATAGCAAAGAAAACAGGAAAGCCCTTTGGCAAAGATTTTTGATGGCTCACTGAAGACATGGAGGACTAAAGAGAGAGTGGATAATAGAGTTCCCCTATTAAACTGACAAGATACTATAGATCTGCAAGCCTAGCTAAGGGCCAGATCCTGGAAGGTTCACAACTCCTTGTGTGAGTCCCCTCAATGCTTCAGAAGTGTTTGATCCCATATCATTCATGATAGAGGAAAAGAGCAAAAATGACATCAGGATTTAAATAATTAAGCATGCAATCTGTGCACATGGCTCAGCATATAGGAGGGTAAACTAGCTAGACTGTGCCTCCAAATTTGTCTTAGATTTTAGAGGAATGAGGGAAGAATAGAGAAAACAGACCCACAAAATGACAATGGATTATACAGTAAGCCTTTCTGCACTATGTCTAGCAGCAGCCAAGTAACATTTTAAAATAAGTAAAAATATAATCTAGTTTGGTTATATGAATTAATTTTCATATTAATTCATACTTCCTTCTCTGTAAGGTGCTTTTTGGCCCCCATTACTATAATATTGGAGCACCTCACAATCTTTCATGTATTTATCCTTACAACTCCCCATTTTACCGCTTGGGAATTGAGGCACACAGATACTAAGTCATGCAGGAAGACTATGATTGGGCAGAAAATTGAATCCAGATCTCCCAAGTCCTAGGCCAGTACCCTAACCACTGGATCATTCTAACTGGAAGCTATGTAAACTTGTACTGCAAACTGAATGGATATCAGGGTTTCAGCAGGGTCAGGCCAGGTAACCACTTGCCCGGGATGCCTCCAAGGAAATGATGTTTAGTCAGTAGGTAGTATCCTTTCCTTCTAGTCTGAGCTGAACATATGCTTGTGGGCTGGAGATCACTGTGCTGTTGGTGCTGGCATCTTTCAAATGCATTTTAAATTCATGGTCCTGGATACTCCTGGGAGGTTTTTGTCTTCCTCTGCCACATGGGACACAGGTCACTTGCATGTGTTAATGGTGGATTCTCTCTAACTTGAAGTCTTTAAATCATGATTTGAGGACTTCAGTAACTCAAAGCCAGAGGTTATGGGTCTATTACAGGAATTGGTGGGTGAGGTTCTGTGGCCTGCCATGTGCAGGAGGTTAGACGAGATGATCATAATGGTCCCTTCTGGCCTTACTCCATGAGTCCAAATATCACATGACATTTTGTAAGCGTTAGGATGTTAACCTTTGTGTCCTGGCCACTCTCTCACTTATAGATACATTCTGCCCAGCAAAATCCTCCCTGTAGTTTCAGTTGAATGAGTTGTTTTTCACTTCTGTGCTGTAATCTGTTATGTATTGCTGTGTGCTGTTAAGTGGTTCTCACACTTTTTTACTGGTGACCCCTTTCACATAGCAAGCCTCTGAGTGCGACCCCCCCCTTATAAATTAAAAACACATTTTTATATATTTAACACCATTATAAATGCTGGAAGCAAAGCGGGGTTTGCAGTGGAGGCTATCAGCTCGCGACACCCCATGTAATAGCCTTGTGACCCCCTGAGGGGTCTGAATTCCCAGTTTGAGAACCCCTGTGTTAAGCAGTTGTGCCATTTCGCTAAATTTGTGACCAGTGAAGCAAACTCTGCATATAGTTAAGTCTTACAAAGGCGACGTAATTAGGATACACAATGTAGTAATAATATATCATATATATATATGGTGTCTACTAATACATTAGACCCCAAAACACCCTAGACACTTAAGTGCCACAATTATTTCAACTAGAAGAGACCAAGATATTAACAAAGTGGACCTCTTGACAAGCCCTGCATAATTTGCTTATAGGAGTAGCAAACTAACAGGATGAAATATCCTAAAGTTCCCTCTCTTGTAGCAAAATAGACCACTAGATTATTAATAGCCAGGTACTACTTTAAATATGCCCATGAAGAAATATTGATGCATTGAATCTGTTTATCAGATATGCTTTTTCAGCAAGTGCATATACTAACATTCAGAACAACAAATTCAGTACAACTTAAGTCAGACTCCTTCCCCGGTAGATCTCCATACTTCTCCTACACTCAGCACTCACCCCCTCCTTGAATGAATTAACTGTCTGTGGTCCCAATTCATTAACACAAATCAAAGCCCTGAGATAGATGATGGAGGGGGCAGCAGCTAATTTCAGGTAGCAATATACAGAATAAGTTTGAATAAAATATTCATCAGCAACAGGCAATTCAGTCATGGAGCTTGATTCCATATGACAGACAATGTGATGATGACCATAACATTTCTTTGGTAATATTTGGAATTCCAAGTGTTGGTTTTTAATTCTTTAGGGCAGAAATCTCATCTCCCTCCCATGACATTCTGCTGCAGAGGAACTCGAGCGGGAGCTGCTGATAGGGCGATCCGGCTTTGGCACTCCCCGCCCGTTGGTCCACCAGAACCTACATTTGTTAAGATGCTAGGCATGCCAGTCTGTTTTCTCCCTTCTCTCTGGGTGTTGAACAGAGAGTAGTGTGAGTTAGATACATTTATGGCAGTGTTTTGTTTATGCTGTGATTTTTAATGTATGGGATAGTTACCCACAGCACTGGATGGGCACCTATGTATTGTACTTCTAGAAATCTGAATAAATATTATTCAGTCTGGATTCTGGCAGTGCCAAAGGCCCCAGTCTGAACTGGGGCATTGTTGTGCTGGGTGCCATATAAATACACAGCAAGAGAGTCTGTGTTTTGAAGAGCTTGCAAGACTAAAGCACCAATCCTGTAACTGTCTCCATGCAGGAACAGGGATAAGCCTGTGTGAAACCATTTCCAGCACTGGGGCCTAATATAACATGTAATGCCCACAGACCTAGGTTGTCATCGGCTGGGATCAAATTTGAGATCTCTGTAGCTTAATGCATGAGCCTCTACTGCATGAGCTAAAAGACATGTGGGGAGTTTTTAGCCAACACTGTAGCAGATTTATCAACCTCTAGCTAGTCTAGTTGCCACTAGAGGGGGACAGAGTGCCACACCAAGCAGGCATTGCTTACATACTTTCCCTAGCTGATGAAGTGTGTTTTGAGCTTCAGAGACTTCCCAGATAAGCCCCCACTTGTAACATGACAGACCCCATTTGGTGCAGGATCAAACCTCGGACCTCTGGAGCTTAATGCATAAGCCTCTACCGCATGAACTGAAAGACACATTTATCTTAGCTAAGTCTGTAGTAGACTCATCAACCTTTACCAGGTCTAGCTGCCACTACAGGGGGACACACCCCGGAGGCATGGGTTACAAACACAAGATGCAACAAGCAGGAATTCAGTACTATATAAAGGAAGTCCAGGGAGGAAGCCCTCCTTATAACCTACTCTGCCTACAAATAACTGAGATCATTTATTCATGTAAACATCCTGACTTTACTGTCTCCATTCGCCCCACCTCACCCCCTTTCTTTCAGTGTATCCATCTGTTTCATAGTCTCGTAATCCTACACTTTGAGCCCTATGGGGCACTTCTGCAATATCCATACACAAGAAGCAATAAAATGTGCCTTACCTAGATTAGCTGTTTACATAGCTTTCTAGTTCGGAATCATTTAAGTGTGTGTGTGTGTGTATATATATATATAATCAACAATAAATAATGCTAAGCTCCATTGGTGAAAGAACTCTTGTGATTGTTAATTTTTCCCCACTTATCTTTCCTCTGCATAAGAGATAAGAATAGGTTTGTGTTGCAAATTCCAGGCAGTCAGTCTCTCCTCAATGACAGTTTTGCTGCAATTCTTCTAATTTCAAGCTCCTTCTTGAAAAGGTAATAGTGAAACAGCATAGAGCCTGATTTTGCAGCCATTGGCAGCTAAAACAGTCAATTTATTTCCACAGATTTAACTTGCAGTTTGAAAAAAGGCTGCTTGCCCACGTCGAATGAGTTGTGCATGCACCAAACCACACATTTTAAAATAAGCCTAAAATGTAACATTGGACATGTCCTTACTTCAGTTCACCCCACTTTTATGCTCCATGGACAAAATCTTCTTTTCGCCAAGTGTTTTATCAAAAGTGTTTCTACCACATTTTACAGAAATAGATAAATACACACAGGCGATGCACCAGCTGTATGCTTTTCAGGACCCCTAAAATGGAATTTAAAAGTCCTGTGTGCATGTGTAACAATTGCCATCATTGGTTATTAGCAAGATTTGAACTGGAACCTTCAGCACTGAACTGCTGGCCTCTGTCCTTAAAGGACTAACTACACCAGCATGTTCAACAGATAGTGTAACCCGCTGACTGATGTGTCACCCCACTTAATTCACTATATTTTTGTTTGAACTTGTTATGTTACCAGTATTAACATACACAAACTTTTCGTACAAGTATTAACAAATCTTATTCATAACCAGTATTTGTTATCTTTAAAAGACCCATTTGGGTTTGGCCAACTTTCTCTCATGGTCTGTATCTTTCTTTTGTTCAATTTCCAAAAAAGGAAACCAGATGTTATAAAATCAACTAGATCCTGATATAAGGCTGCCAGCCACTTTTTCCATTAGAAGGATTTCCCATATTTTGGTTCACCAGGTTACTAATGTTGGGGTTCTCTCTTTTTGCTATCACACATCTGGGTGCTAATAGCAATTGTGTTGTCATTGGGTTCTTCTGGGAGTTGATAACTTCGTTTAGACAATAACCGAATATGGGTTCTGTGGATAGCCTAATTTTAGTTGAAATTTGGCACTCAAATACCCTCAGGATTAGGGCTATATAGGAACCTGTATAGGAGAGGGGTTTTAGCTGTAATCTTGGCTTTGCTTACACATTGCTCTTGCTGCTGTTTACATGGTCCTTTTTCACCTTCATTGTTGGAATTCAGTTGAAGGATCTTGGAGGGGGAAAGTGAAAGATGGTTTGGCCCTTTCTAGGATATCCAGGGAGCCCCATTCCTAATACACTCAGACCACTGCTATTTGCAGTGACAGAAAAGAGCTTTTACAGAGCTCTGGCGTGGTGCTCACTCTTATCCTCGCTGACATTATACTGTTGGCAGATGCACTGCATGAGGCTACAGAGCCAGCAAAATCCAAACCCTTTGCCCCCTGGAAATGTGAACCACCGTGATGAAACATACACTACTTGAGATATTTTATACATCCTTAAAGCTCTAAGCTCTCAAGTCCCCTGCTGCTGTTCTTATTGAAGTTCTGATTTCACTGTTCTCTGGAAAATTAAGGATGGGGCGTCCTCTGGCAGCCTTTTCCTTTTCAAATAGACGTGCCGCATCATTTGCATTTAAAGGGGAAGCAAGAGGGTAGGACTCAAGAAAGGAGATCTATTTTAGGATTGCTCCAAGCTCAGTGTGTTCTGATCACTTCTTCCGAACAGCCATATTTAGGGTTGCCATGAAATCTGGTCTTTTGTGTGCTTTTACCCTATACCATACAGATTTCATTGGGGAGGCCAATATTTCTCAAATTGGGGGTCCTGACCCAAAAGGGAGTTGCAGGGGGAATGCAACGTTATTTTAAGGGGGTTGCAGTATTGCCACCCTCATTTCTATGCGGCCTTCAAAGCTGGGAGGCCGGAAAGTGGAGGCTGTTGGCCAGACACCCAGCTCTGAAGGCAGCGTCCAGCTAACAGCAGCGCAGAAGTAAGCATGGCAATACCATTCCATGACACCCTGACTTCTGCACTGCTGCCTTCAGAGCTGGGTGGTTAGAGAGTGGGGGCTGCTGACTGAGGGCCCAACTCTGCAGGCAGCAGTACATAAGTAAGGGTGGCAATACCATTCCAGGCCCTCCTTACTTCTGCATTGCTGCTAGTGGCAGCTTCTGCCTTCAGAGCTGGCCTCCTGGCCAGCATCAGCCGCTCTCAGCAGCAACTCAAAAGTAAGGGTAGCAGTACTGCGAGCCCCCCTACAATAATCTTGCAACACTCTCCCCCTCCCCCCACAAATCCTTTTTGGGTCAGGATCCCTACAATTACAATACCATGGAATTTCAGATTTAAATGGGTGAAATAATGAAATTTATTATTTTTTAAATCCTCTGACTGTGAAATTGACCAAAATGGACCGTGAATTTGTCAGGGCTCTAGATATATAGCATGGCAAATACTTCCAGAGTCAAAAAAAACAAAAAAGAAAAGTTATGGACTCAGGGTGAAATGGGGTGAAAGGCAATGTTCCAAACTGGAGGGCTTGGAGCAGGAACTCTCTAGGTATAATAAGAGAATTTAGATAAGCAGAATGTAATTTCTTGAACTGGAATATGGGCTGAAGAGCAGGGTCAGCATCCTGATGCTTGCAAAGAATGCCAGGCACTCTTCAATAACCGCAAGGAGGCAAGTGGTCTGTGGGATAGACTACTCAGAAGACCTGGGTTCTATTCTTGGCTCTGCCACTGACCTGATGTGTGACCCTGGCAAGACACGTCGTCGGTCTCTGCCTCTATTTCCCCCTCGCTCTTCATCTTGTCTATTTGGATTATAATATCTTTGGGGCAGGGATTGTATCTCGCTGTTTGTATGTACAGCACATAGGACAATGGGCCCTTGCTCTCAGTTATAGTCTCTAGGCATTACTGAAATACAAATTAAATACAGTTATTTGGAAGAAAATGTGTTGTTGTTTTTTCTTTTGGAAAAAAAATTGACTTTCCCTCAAAAAACTGGAAACCCCAAAACTGATCATTTTTGACTGGAAACTGCAGACAACCAAAATAAACCTATTCTGTTTTCATGTTACCATTTTCACTGTTTGGTGTTCTAGGACAAGATATTGGAAATTTTCAAGGGAAGCGGACACTTTGTGTGAAAATTTTAATTTAGTGTCAGGGCTGGGATGTAGGCAGCCAAGCCTAGTGGCTGGCCTAGGGCGAGGGCCAAGGTTCAGAAACACGAGGTTAGGAACCAAGATTCAGATACCAGAAAGCGGTCAGGTAACCAAGAGATTGGGATCAGGCCAGAAAGCAGGTAGTGCCGGGTGAGCAGTCCAAAGCAGGAAGAAGCCCAGTTGGAGAGCTTCCTGTTCCGCCTTCCACTTTAAGTAGGAGGAACAGACCAGTCAGGAGCTCCAGTGTTCCACCAGTCAGGGCCCTGGGGTGAAGACTGCTGTCTGACAGACCTTCAGGAAGTCCTGGTTCTAGCTGATGCCAGTAAGCCAATTGATGGAGGGTTGGAGTGTGGTGTGGTGTAGTGATCCCCTACAGACCTGGGTTTAAGACGTGGGTCCTGACAATTCATTGAAAACCCAATTTTCTGTTGAAAAATAGTTTTGCTGGAAATTTTTCAACCAGCCCTACATTTAAATAGCAGTAATACCAATGAAGGCTTAAACCTTGCAGTGCATTACTCACCCAAAAAGCAGCAAAGAGCTAAACCTTTTCTGAAGCTAAAAAACACTCCTTTAGTATGCACTTTCTGATCCCAGGTGGGGCCAGAAGTGGATATCCCAGAATATTGTGAGAGAATATATTAACTCTATATTTCTAATCCAGCTCTAATTACAAAGTACAGTACTAGCAATCTTGGGAGAGTCCTAGGCCAGTCTCCACAGGCCTATGGCTTTGATAATTCAGATAAACAGCTGAATATCTGGTGGCTTAGCCAAATATCCAGAACTTCACAGGTTTAAGTATCACTAAATCACTAAATATGTTCATATTAATAAGAGTATTGCTCCATTCTGCAGGGACTCCAACTTGGCCTGTTAGAATTGTATTTAACTAGGCTCAAACAATTCACTTTATCTCCAAATGGCAAAGCTTGTACAATGCCATTTTTTTTATCATGTAATGCTTCTTCATAAATTTCTTACTTATTTTTTTCCGCTGAAACTCTTGTTGAAAATTAAACTATTAAATGTCGTGTAAACATTACTGAATTAGGATGTTAACATTTTAAAATTGCCTCATTTCTCTTTAATGTGTTTTTGCTGTTTTCCTTGCCTAATTATCCTTCTTTTCAATATTTATGTTAACGTGACCTTTCTCTGATTGAATGGCTTTAAATGCTTCTCAAGTACTTACAGCATCATGATTTTAAAATTAAATTATGTCGTTGTGGAAAGGATTGCAATGACATCCAAAAAGCAGCAAGAGGAGGGAAGGAGGCCTGTATCTTGGCCCACGCGAGTTAGGTGTCGATTCTGAAAGTATTAGAGATGTAAACTCTTTCAATCAAATGGAATGCACGTTAGATAACAGCAACGACTTTTGTTTTCTGTTCCTGGTTAGAAAGATTTTCAAGTGAATTTCAGGTCTAGTCACCTGAAGTTGCCAAATTCACAAGCCCTGAAAGCTTAACCTTACTGTGTACTGCTTTGATTTATTGCTCCCACTAAAAACAGTGGAGCTACACCAGGGATGAACTTGGCGTGGTAGGGCTGCTCACATTAATATAGGCAGCAGGGGTATATCCAGGCTTTCCAATTCAGTTCTATTTTAGAGTTGAGTTCTGCTCTTTAAAACCCTGTGTAGTCAAAGAGTACAAAGTCTATAATAGTAAAAGCTGACAGCAGAGTTTGCCCTTAAATACTGGGGTTTGATTTACTTCGTTTTTTGTTTTTTTGGGTTTTTTTTCGCACGGCCTTCAGAATAGATGTTCTGGCACGGAGGCAACCACTCACTTAGTTTGAGAGCATGACAACCTCCAATCCTCTGTGTCACGCACACAGTTTCTAAAACACTTTCATCACCTGCACTTGGAGGGAGAGAGTCTAAGTCGCCAGAGGAGTGGAAATGAGAGAGGACCATTTTGGAAGATGGAACAGGACTAATGGAAGAGATCTCAGGTCATCTAGTCTAACCCCCTGCTCAAAGCAGGACCAACCCCAACTGAATTATCCCATACAAAACCCTGGCTGGGATGATTTAGTTGGGGTTGGTCCTGCTTTGAGCAGGAGGTTGGACTAGATGACCTCCTGAGGTCACTTCCAACCTTAATCTTCTATGATTCTATGAACAGAGAAAGAGGGAGGAAAAGAAAAGTAAAACCAGAGGGGGAAGAAATCTTCAGGAAAGATTTTTTTTTTTAAAGAAGGATGAAAAATCAAAGAAAGGTCAGAACTGAGGGAAAACCCTGAATGCTGAATAACTGATGTAGAAGGAAGAGTGGGAAAACAGGAAGAAAAAAGGGAAAGATGAGTGAGGGAAACAAAGGGAGGGGACTGTCCATTTTAGATAGCAACCTCCTTTTATTCAACATTTTAAATCTTTGATTTATTATCTTTTGATATGCACGAGTACACAAAGACAAAGCACCTCAGAGTACTCGGTCTCTTTGGCATGAATTACCAAACCAGCTGAAACTAGCAGCTAGCTCAACCAGCGGCCTCCAGCAGAACTCAACCCACAACAGGACTCCAGCAACCTAAAGCCCCTCCCCACCCCATAACAAACCCTAGTCCCTTTCAAGCTCCTCTATCCTCACAGCTTGAATAAGTGAGTGCACCTTGCAGTGTGACCTGTTGGTCAATAGTCATGAGCTATTTTGGGCCAGTGGTGAAAGCAGGTGATTCAACTGCTTTGAGCAGCAGCAACTGAACATAAGAATGGCCGTACTGGGTCAGACCAAAGGTCCATCTAGCCCAGTATCCTGTCTACCGACAGTGGCCAATGCCAGGTGCCCCAGAGGGAGTGAACCTAACAGGCAATGATCAAGTGATCACTCTCCTGCCATCCATCTCCATCCTCTGACGAACAGAGGCTAGGGACACCATTCCTTACCCAACCTGGCTAATAGCCATTTATGGACTTAACCACCATGAATTTATCCAGTTCTCTTTTAAATGCTGTTATAGTCCTAGCCTTCACAACCTCCTCAGGTAAGGAGTTCCACAAGTTGACTGTGTGCTGCGTGAAGAACTTCCTTTTATTTATTTTAAACCTGCTGCCTATTAATTTCATTTGGTGACCCCTAGTTCTTGTATTATGGGAATAAGTAAATAACTTTACTTTATCCACTTTTTCCACATCACTCATGATTTTATATACCTCTATCCCCCCTTAGTCTCCTCTTTTCCAAGCTGAAGAGTTCTAGCCTCTTTAATCTTTCCTCATATGGGACCCTCTCCAAACCCCTAATCATTTTACTTGCCCTTTTCTGAACCTTTTCTAGTGCCAGTATATATTTTTTGAGGTGAGGAGACCACATCTGTACACAGTATTCGAGATGTGGGCGTACCATGGTATATAAGGGCAATAATATATTCTCAGTCTTATTCTCTATCCCCTTTTTAATGATTCCTAACATCCTGTTTGTTTTTTGACCGCCTCTGCACACTGCGTGGACATCTTCAGAGAACTGTCCACGATGACGCCAAGATCTTTTTCCTGACTCGTTGTAGCTAAATTAGCCCCCATCATACTGTATGTATAGTTGGGGTTATTTTTTTCCAATGTGTATTACTTTACATTTATCCACATTAAATTTCATTTGCCATTTTGTTGCCCAATCACTTAGTTTTGCCCAATCACAGTCTGCTTTGGTCTTAACTATCTTGAGCAGTTTAGTATCATCTGCAAACTTTGCCACCTCACAATTGAAAATATGCATCACTTTGGTGAAGAGGGGTGATACCCACTTCCTGACATGTATCCCCGGATTGTGATTCAGCCTCGTTTTCTTCTTGAAAAGTTGGCAGGTATGACAGAGAATGCATTACTAGCCTCCAAGCAGAATCAGGAAGAGGCATCTCATTGAGATGAGATTCTGCAGATAAACTATATGAATTACTAGATAGTCTAGAATTCCAGGATGAGAAATGATAACATTTAGCAAGTTTGCTCTGCCCAACAGGTTTCTGGTTGCTGCAGATCAATTCCACTAATGCAAGTCCTGTCCTCCCACCCTCCTCCCACACGACTGTAGCCAGATAAACAGTAAACACACTGTTGCCATAGAGCACACACTACTGGTCCATAAGACACATGGAGTTCTAATTGGTGCACTGGAAGCTTGCAGGATAGAGACTAAAATTAAACAAGACAGAGACTGCTGAGAGCTTTGGGAACAAAGCCCCCCAAAAAAGCATTTTGCAGGTCGGGTGGCAGGGAGGAAGAAAGAGAGAGAATACAATCATCTTTTTATGGGAAAAGATGTCAAACTGTCATGTTAGTCTCCGCTGAGACTCCAAGTGCTAACGGTTGCCAGGGTAACTGTTGTGCCAAGCCTCAACACTTATGTATTTTTCCATTGATAATTGCTAATGTGAACAAGTGCTGGCTTGCACTTTACACCTGCCTGGCTTGTAAGTCTACCTTAATTGGATGTGCCAAGTTTGAGGAAAAAGTAATCTGCCCTTTCAAGACAAGTGACAGGTAGATGAAGTGTTGTTTAGGCCTTTATTGTAACAATTTTGCTGACAAAATTACTGTGAACTGTCTTCCCTCAGTGCACATATACTGCCTTTGTTTACTGAATGCAAAGTTAAAGTTGCTGGCTTTATTAAAGTAAATCTGCCTAAGTTTTAAAAAGCAGTTTGGTGCTGTATGCTGAAACGTCACTTTGACCTCAAGGTTCAATGTAATCCTTTTGGTGGCTCAGTGCATTTTATTTAATATGTTATATGAAAACTCTTTCAAAATGGTTCTCCCTTATTCCCCTTGACCAACGTTTTAACATGAGGGTTTTTTTTCATGATTTGAAATTGGTTAATGAAATGCTGGCACTCTCAAGGAAAAATCCTGTAGAATTCAATAGGGATGAAACCCATAGAATTCTGTAGAAATTGCTCTACAGATCTCTGGCCTAAGAATTTCAGAAGTAACAGGTGAATCTGCATCCCTTAGATTTTGGGTGCCCAATTCAAGACACCATAAAGCAGTGGTGCCCAAACTTTTCCTGTCACGCCCTCCTCCTTACCAGAAGTGGAATCTGCCCACGCATGCCCCCCATTACTGCACAGTTGGCTCAGCAAAGGAGTTTCGGCTGAAGGCAGAGCTGGGGACTGAACTGAGGATGGGGGAGGAGCTAGGGTTAGAGGTGAAGCTGACCTAGGGGCGGAGAGGGAATGAGGGCATAGCTGGGCTGGGGTCAAGTTGCATCCGGGGCAAAGCTCTGGGGCCAGGGCGGAGCTGAGGGCAGAGTGGGGCAGGGTGGCGCTCCTTCCCCATCCCTCGTGGGGGCTTGCCTGGGCCCCGCTGCACAGCCCCAGAATGTTCCTCTGTGCCCTCCTAGGGGGGATGCCCTACAGTTTGGGAACCATTGCCTTAAAGAGTGACTTTGAGCTTAGCACTTTCTAACATCAGGCCTCTGTAAGGTATCACAAACTGAGCATCAAGAAACTCAGACATGCAAAATCATTAGTGACTTTTGCCCAATAGGGTCTCATTCTCTAGTCAGTTATTTCCATAGGTGTGCTGTACCATCATATAACATCCCATAATGGAGATAAAATTCTCTCCTTGATTCTACAGCATCACCCCTCATTCCCAAAAAACTATAGGAAAATTAGTATGTTATATATGATTTTTTTCCATAAGGGGATTACAGAGCTTGTTATGTTCAGCTCTTGTTTGGATTTCAGAACTATGTCAAGTCTGGCCAGCTTTCCTTCTGAGTGCATGCACTCTCTGTAATTCAGCATTTCTTTGATGTTGGTTTTGCCCAGTGCCTTGAACTGAAGTAAAGCTTCATGAAACCAATATGCAAGAGAGAATGAATATCTGAATAAATACACAGCACTTAATAGTAGCAGCTTGCATCCAAAGAGCTCAAAACACTTCATAAAGGGTAAGTAGTTTTATTCCATTTTATAGATGAGGAAACTGAGGCACAGAGAGTCCATGGCAGAGTAAGAAGTAGGACACAGGCCTCCTGCCTTGCTGTCAAGTGCTCTAACCACTGGACAAAACTGCCTGTCTTGTTCAGCTGTCTCCATGGTCATATAGGCTAGATGGTGAAATGCTCATTCACACTGAGTAGCAACTTGCTCCTCAAGTATATCTGTTTATTTAAGTGCAACTAACTGAGGACTAAAAAGACTGTTGGGTGTGAGTAAAGATGGTACAAGCTGGCCTGTAATAACATGCCAAAATGTTGTGCTGGATAATCATATTAAAACTATAATTATTTAAATTCTGAAGACCACCAGCCAGCACACTGTCGGTAATCATTTCCTCTCCAAGAACACTGTGGCTCCATGGAACTTTTATTGTCAAGTTAGCTGAATTAATTATATGACCGAACAAGGGCTGCTGAGCCTGCCCAGGGAGGCAGGGTTTTTACTGCACCTCATTCAGGATATGTTTATTCCCCATTTTCAAGGGATGTCTCTCTCCTCTAAGAATTCTTACTTGGCATAGATTCTCTGGGCTACGTTCCACCCTCACACGCTTGCATGGTTGCAGAGATGTAACTGAGGGACAGGATTTGGGATTGGATGGATGTCACTGAAGGCAGAATGTGGCTCCTAGAATGTATAAGCAGCAACCTGTCATGAAGCATCAGTTGGCTGAGCATTTATTAATGGCCACGACATATAAGAGAGCGAGATTTCACACTGTCAGTCACTAACTGTGATGGAGGTTGAGGCATATATAAGAAGCTTACAATGGTAGGAAAGGATTGTGTTTTTTCCTTCCCCATTCCTCCCCAACATCAACAGACAGCAATTTTATTCACTTCGTGGTTGAAAATTTGACCTAGATTTTCAACTCTGCCATTGAATTGTTTACAAAAGCATCTATAGAGGGAGTTTACTCAGTAATGTTACTAAAATGGAGCAGCATGGATACATATAGTAGAGAACTGCAGTGCAATATCAAAGATATTTTAATCACTGCATCTGACTATAATGAGGAGTAAACCATTAAGGAAAAGGTTTGGACAGTGTCTTAAATATGCTAGAATAATGAGTAATTCACAATCAGATAGGAAGCTGCTGTCGCTTATACGATCTGTAGATCAGCAGACCGGGAAAGCAGCACCCACTTGAATATCTGACGTACCAAGAGGACGCTCCTGTGGGGAGACACCAGTGCCATTCAGAAGGGCACATCAAACATTTCCACAGAGAAAGCTGCAGAGCACAGGAACTTACTTCTTACAAGCTGCAAGGTTTTTCTGAGCTGCTGTTATGCTACATGTTCCTCTCTGCAAGGCAAGAATTTCAGCCTCAGTGAAGAGGCAGAAAGTAGACCATGTAAGATGCGGATGCAAGAGCAACTCTGGGCTCAGATGCACAGATTCTGATTCAGACATACACAGCCAAGTTCCCTTTGTGGGCCTTCCAGCGGGGTGCATGTGTAGCCTGAGCTCTAGATTATGTATTAATTATATTGATTACCTAAGAATTTCCAGTTATTACTTTGAGGGTTGACAGGTTCTTGCCCCAAGATCAGGCCCAGTATTATAATTACTATATAACTGGGAACCCCGATGTGCATGGTTGCAACACTCACATTATAGGAACGCTTCTCTATTTCCAAATAGTTTATGAATACATTTAGCAAAGTCACAAACACTCTCAGTCAAGTATATAGAGACTACAGAATGGACATCTGCACAGCCATATACTCACACCATCTCTTGCTGGATGACTTGAAATGTTAGCCATTATCTTCCTCATCACCATTCCCTTTCTCTTCATCACCAGTGGCCATCATGCTGGCCCCTTCCAATGGCTACATCTCTCTCTCCTACTGCCCAGAGTTTGGGATGCAACTTTAATAATATGTTATGCTGACACCACTATAACTAATGCATAGTGGTTTCCTCCCTTTTCCTTATTTATAGTTCCTTACCCTTCTTCTTTAGCTTAGTATATAGATACGTGTAACTACCATTTCAGCTCATGATCATATCTGTCATCCCTTGCTTAAGTGGATTTTACTTCCATGTTCCTTGCGGTAGCAGTTACTGGAATATTCTATCTCCTACTATTGAGCAAGCTTTCCTTAGTTCCTAAAATCTAAAGGTAACCATTGATCTCTGCTAAGGTTACAGCCTACTGAACCACACTTATGCTAGCCTATGCTTCAGCTAATATCTTGCAGGATATAGTATACTGTAGGTTTCTTATGTTACAGCTGAATATAATGAAAGCAGCTGAATCTAATGATGGCAAAGCAGTGACTATAATAAAGGCAAGCCTATGGGCTACATGTGGTTCTCCCAATACAGCTGAGGTTAATGCTGCAAGGACTTGCAATGCTACTCTGAGCAATTTGCCACACATTTTACTTCACCTTTTCATAGAAGCCTCACTCCCAGATCTGCTCTAGATATCTCAGGTACTTATCTGCCCCTCAACTTCCCATAGTATTTGAGCACTTGACAATCATAAAGGTATTTATCCTCACAGCTCCCCTGGCAGCTAGGGCAGTGTTAGCATCTCCATTTGCAGATGGGCAACTGGGGGACAGAGAAATAAAGTGCCTTGTTCAAGGGGTAACAGGAAGCATGGCAGAGCAGGGAATCAAACCCAGATATCTCAGAAACAAGGCTAACACTCTAACCCAGGGGTCCCCAAACATTTTCAGTTACGCCCACCCCTTACCTGCACCCGACCCAGGAGTTGCGGTTGGGGGTTGGGGCTGGCAGCGGGACCAGAGCCACGGTTGGGAGCTGGAACAGAGCTGCCTGTGGCTAGGAGCGGAACTGCAGACGGGGCTAGGAGCCGGGGGTTGCAGTTGGGAGCAGGACCTGTGGCCGCAGCTAGGAGTGGGTCTAGGAGTGGAGGCAGGGCTGGGACCAGGGGCGGGGCCCGAAGTGGAGCTGGGGGCAGGTGCTCCCTCTCTAACCCCTGTGGGGGCTGGCCTGTCCCCTCCCCAAATCTTCCTCCACACCCCCCTAGGGGGGCACATCTCTCAGTTTGGGGACTACTCCTTTAACCACTGGGCAATCATTCTGTGTAAAACTGTTCCTTTCTGCACACTAGGTAACCTCGGTAAGAAAGGGAGTTACCACCAAAGGGTGTCGTAAGAGAAAGTGTAGAGATGAAATGGTAATTAACCACTCTTTTTATATCTTATGTGACTTTTGCATATATTCAAATTCAACACTTGAATGGTGGCCTTTTTTCTTCCAATTATCGTGCATATGAGGACTGATTAGATTCACATTTTACCGGTATACAATATATATATATATAGTGTGTTACAATAACTTTTTGTATTATAACTAACAATTGGTCTTTTAATTTTGGTCAAATGTACGAATGCCATTTACTGGGAGGAAACACTTGCATTTCAGGATGGACTTTTTAGATGCAAGGTTCTGGATCAGTAAAAGGCAAGAAGTATATTCCTTTCCAAAGCAGTTAGCAAAAGTTCCAGCCAAAGCTGATTGGTGGATTTATTTTTTCTGACTGATCTAATAAAAATATCTTCCCTCATTTTTTCTCCCCTTTTTTCTTGCTCCAACCCAGGTCAGGAAGCGCTTTTCCTCTAAATTAAGGGACAGCATTTCTTACACTTGAAAATGCCCATTTTATTATTTTTAGATTTTAGAGATTTTCGCTTGTTAACGTTTATTAATCTGGTGCACAGCACTGAAGTAGCTGTAGTGTCAGAAGCAGCCAGGGTCAAATATTGAAGACGAGTTTAAAAGAGTGAGCTGTGCTGTCAAAGAATCTTAGATACTAGGAAAAATGGGATGATAGAAATTAAAGATGGAAAAGACCTTGACCTTGTGAGTCATATAGGGCAGTGGTTCTCAACCAGGGGTATGCATACCCCAGGGGTACACAGTGGTCTTCCAGGGGGTACATCAGCTCATCTAGATATTTGTCTAGTGTAGCAAGGCACCTTGTCGGTCTCACCAGCCTCCGCTGCTTTTAGCGTTGGTGAGACAGGTTTGGGTAAAACAGTCCCCCTTGGTTGCACAGGGAAAGTCCATTCCTTCTCTCTACCAGTCTTTTGGGCTAGTTTTTCTCCCTTATGGAAGTGAATGCAGCCTCTCCTCTGGTGTGGCTTGCTGTCTCGCTGCTCCTAACCTACTGGCAGCATGACTCCTTCTCTCTCTCTCCCTCTTCTCCCAACAGGGGAGGGTTTGAAAAGGTCTCAGGCAGCCCTTAGTTGGAATCAGCTGATCCTAACTGACCTCAGGTAACTCCCTGTCAGCTGATCCTAATTGATTCTCTGGTAACCCTTTCTCAGTCAATAGGGAGGAGGGCCTTTTAACCTTTTGGGACTGTTTTCTACCCCTTTCCCCCCTTTCAGCTGTTTGTCCTGAGGCCTGGTCTACACCGGGGGCGGGATTGACCTAAGATACGCAACTTCAGCTACGAGAATAGCGTAGCTGAAGTCGACATATCTTAGGTCGACTTACCTCACGTCCTCACTGTGCGGGGTCGACTGCTGCTGCTCCCCCATCGACTTCGCTTCCGCCTCTCGCCACAGTGGATACAGGAGTCGATGGCAGAGCGACTTGGGATCGATCACTACCCACCGATCCAGTGGGTAGTGTAGATGTACCCTGACTTTATCACACCAGTTATACAACAGGCAACATAAAAAGCACTAGCAAAGTCAGCAGAAACTAAAATTTCATATGGACAATGACTTGTTTATACTGCTCTATATAATATACACTGAAATGTAAGTATAATATTTATATATCAATTGATTTATTCTATAATTATATGGTAAAAATGAGAAAATAAGCTATTTGTCAGTAACTGTGCTATGACACTTTTGTATTTTTAGGTCTGATTTTTGTAAACAAGTAGTGTTTAAGTGAGGTAATACTTGGGTAAACACAGGATCAAATCAGAGTCCTGAAAGGGGTACAATAGTCTGGAAAGGTTGAGAGCCACTGAGCTCGGACTTGATTCTCTCACTCACTCTTGTTTAAGTCAGCAGTAATTTCACTGCGGTCACTGGTGAAGTGAGAAGAGAATCAGGTATTCCCTACAATGCATTTACTTGTGCTTTGACTTATCCAAAGTTCAGTTGATATAGAATAGCCATTATGTTACATTGGCAATTTTTCCTGCTCTTCCCCCACTAGCAGTGGCTAGCCGGGGACAGGGGCAGCAGTCACATAGGAGGTGGTAGAAGGAAGCACTGCTATAATGTGTGTTTGCACAGGATAGCATTAGTAATTCTTGATCATCTGTGCTTCAAGGACTTAAGCCTGGTCTACACTAGGCGTTTAAACCGGTTTTAGGAGCATAAAACCGATTTAACGCCACAACCGTCCACACTAGGAGGCACCATATATCGATTTTAATGGCTCTTTAAACCGGTTTCTGTACTCCTCCCTAACGAGAGGAGTAACGCTAGTATCGGTATTAACATATCGGATTAGGGTTAGTGTGGACGCTGATCGACGGTATTGGCCTCCGGGAGCTATCCCACAGTGCACCACTGACCGCTCTGGACAGCAATCTGAACTCGGATGCAGTGGCCAGGTAGACAGGAAAAGCCCCGCGAACTTTTGAATATTTCCTATTTGCCCAGCATGGAGCTCCGATCAGCACGGGTGGCGATGCAGTTAAAAATCAAAATAAAAAAAGAGCTCCCGCATGGACCATGCGGATGTGATCACTGTAAGGGCAGGCAAATCTGTTCTATCAGCGCTCCGTTACAGAAGACGAAATTCAAAATCATTTTTAAAAAATCTCCAGACAGACGCCATAGCAGGGGCTCAGCGCACTGCTGCGTGACAAACGTAACGGAAAGCCCAAGAATCAAATGGACGCTCATGGACTGGAGGACTCAAGCTATCCCACAGTTCCTGCAGTCTCCGAAAAGTATTTGCATTCTTGGCTGAGCTCCAAATGCTTCTAGGGTCAAACACAGTGTCCGCGGTGGGTCAGGGCATAGCTCGGCAATTTACGCACCCCACCCACCCCAGAAGTGAAAGGGAAAACAATCCTCTCTTGACTCTTTAACATGTCACCCTATCTTTACTGAATGCTGCAGATAGACCCGATGCTGCAGCACTGAACCCCAACATCCTTGCTTCGCCCCGCCATGGGTGGCTGATGGTGCAATACGACTGGTACCCGTCCTCATCATCAGCCTATTGGCAAAAGGGGCAGTGCAAAAGGACTGGTAACCATGATGACCAGCATCTGTTAGGTCAATCAAGGGCGCCTGGTCCTAATTTTTCATGGTAGATGGTGCAATATGGCTGATAACCATCATCGTCATAGAAACAGGGGGCTGAGCTCCATCAGCCCCCACCCTTCATGTGTAAAGAAAAGATTCAAGTGCCCCTGAACTAGCAGAGGGATGCTGGGCTCCTCTCCTACACACTCCTTACTGTCCTGTCTGGACTATCATAGCAGCTGGAGGCTGCCTTCCACTCATATCTCACTAACAAATCACTGTGTCTTATTCCTGCATTCTTTATTACTTCATCACACAAGTGGGGGGACAATGCTACGGTAGCCCAGGAAGGCTGAGGGAAGAACGGAATCAACAGGTGGGGTTGTTGCAGGAGCACCCCCTGTGAATAGAATACAGCTCATAATTTCTGCAGGATCTGACACAGAGCAGCTGTGCTCTTTGGTTCTATGATACAGTGGTTCTCTAGTACACTTGCCCATATTCTAGGCAGGACTAGGGGACTTGCCCATATTCTAGGGGACTTGCCCATATTCTAGGCAGGACTGATTCTATTTTTAGATACCAAAAAGGAGGGATTGACTCAGGGAGTCATTCCCAATTTTGGCTTTTGCGCCCCTGGCTAAGAGTAGCCGGGGCACTTATGACAGCAGCAAATCGAACAGTGCAAAAGGACTGGTAGCCACAATCATCTTATTACCAATTTATGGTATGGTAGATGGTGAATATGGCTGATAACCATCCCTGCTATCATGCAAAAGCAAAAGCATGCTGCTGTGTAGCGCTGCTGAATCGCCTCTGTGAGCAGCATCTAGTACACATACGGTGACAGTCACAAAAGGCTAAACAGGCTCCATGATTGCCATGCTATGGCATCTTCCAGGGCAATCCAGGGAAAAAAGGCATGAAATGCTTGTCTGCCGTTGCTTTCCCAGCGGAAGGAGTGACTGACGACATTTACCCAGAACCACCCGCGACAATGAATTTCTCAACCCGGAAATTCAAAGGGGCGGGGGAGGGGAGGCGGGGGAGGCTGCGGGAACTATGGGATAGCTACGGAGTAGCTACCCACAGTGCAATGCTCCAGAAATCGACGCTAGCCTCGGACCGTGGACGCACACCACCGATTTAATGTGTTTAGTGTGGCCGCGCACACTCGATTTTATAAAATCTGTTTTACAAAACCGGTTTATGCAAATTCGGAATAGTCCCGTAGTGTAGACGTACCCTTAATTCACCCAGAGAAGGAGGGTGTGTGAACGTCTCTCTCTTTTATTTTGAATCAATTCAGCTAGATCTAATTTTCATGCTATTAATATGAGGGAAAATGCCATCACTAACCATGGTAAAGGTTCTTGCATGTGATTTAAATATCAAGAATTCTTTTTAAAACCCCTGATTATGTAACTATTTTTGAATGCAATAAACAGACACTGATTTAAAAAAAAAAAAGAATTCCAGTTTTTCTGGTTGATGGAAGCAGCATTTATTCTAGTTACTTTTGCTCTTCCCAGTTGTCCTGATAATTATGGGAGCTTCCATTGACCTCCAGTGGAAGGCAGAAGCAGCACGTATGCCTGTCCCCTTAAGTGTGAAGGACAAACTGCAAAACTTCAGTGACAAACACTGCCATTGTAAATTGCAGTTGCTGATTCTTTCAGGCAGTTTGTCATTTTTTTCATTGTCAGGGCTGGATTACAATAGCTCACTGTATCATGCATAAGAGTTGGAAAACAGGAACAGAGCAAGTACTATCCGCCTAGTCTCACAAGTCCCCTATGTTAATGTTTTTCTTCTCTGTGAGCAGCGCTGTTACAAGATATTGATGACTCCCTTTAAACTAGTGATGGACTGAATGCATGGTGGTTGGTTCGAGATTAGGATTGAGACTAGAATTCAAGGGTTGGTTTTGAGACCAAATCCTGGATAGGATTTGGGTTCAGATTCAGTGGCTCCAGAATCTCATGAGATTTTAGCCTCTAATGGCAGCAGCCTATTGAGATTAGCTGACCTTGCACACCTTCTGGAACTGAGCCTGGAAAATTAGGCCCCTTCATATTTGTGGTCTGACAGGTCACCAAATGTTAAGGAGTAGTTCATCTCTGGCAATTTGAATTAGAACATCAGATCCTCTCCTGTCCTGCAAAAGCTCCAAAAATTCCAAGGAGCCCTATCACATATTTAAATATTTATACTTAAAACAAATAAAAGGAAGTTCTTCTTCACGCAGCGCACAGTCAACTTGTGGAACTCCTTACCTGAGGAGGTTGTGAAGGCTAGGACTATAACAATGTTTAAAAGGGGACTGGATAAATTCATGGTGGCTAAGTCCATAAATGGCTATTAGCCAGGATGGGTAAGAATGGTGTCCCTAGCCTCTGTTCGTCAGAGGATGGAGATGGATGGCAGGAGAGAGATCATTTGATCATTGCCTGTTAGGTTCACTCCCTCAGGGGCACCTGGCATTGGCCACTGTTGGTAGACAGATACTGGGCTAGATGGACCTTTGGTCTGACCCGGTACGGCCTTTCTTATGTTCTTATGTTCTTATGTTACTGCACTTGTTACTGCCTGACTGTTCACACACAATACTTGTCTGTAGCCAAGTCAGATTTTTTTCATCTCTCCTTTCTGTTCTTCTACTCTGATTTAATTTTTATTTTTGTGTCATTCATCTTTACTACCTCATTCCAAGGACAGGCGGAATAATGGATTATTTGTTTTAAATGTAATTACCCTTACAGTTATGGGAAAGCTTTACTAAATGCAGGTGGGTCTTGCAAGTTGTCTTGCAGACAGATGGGTTTGGTCTTATCTTCTGCTCTTCTGGAAGAGTTTCACAGGTACAGTTAGCCACCCAAATTCCTCTGGACCTGAATATTCTTCTTCCTACCATCATTTACGCTAGTACAACATGAGTATGAAGCACTATCCACTCAGAGTGATAGCATTTTACATTCATTGTACTGGTATAAATGACTGACAAGAAGCAGGACAATGAAGAATCAGCCTCTCTCCCAGGTCAAGTGCCCTCTAGACTACTAAGTTAAATTATCCCTGATGATTGTGATGACATTGGGAGACTTAAGTCTTGAAAGAGCTTTGATTCAGAGTTTCCCTCCACATGCCCCCTCCCCTGTCTCCCCTTTTAAATATTTATCTGAGGAGGAGGAGGATTCAGTTCCTTGAGTGAGTGGAATTTTTGGATTGGTCTAAATCTGTTACATTGTAAATTGTACATTGGTGTGGGGCCACTCTAGCTATAGGCAAACTAGGCAGTTGTTGTCTCAGGGTGCACATTCTGCCTAGGGCTGTAGGGCGGCCAAGCCAAACCTGAATGGTTCTGCAACTGTGTGCCAGTGTAAGGCTGACAGAGCCCGGATGTCGTCAGGAGGGGTCGAACCAGGGGCCTCTGGAGCTTAAAGCATGAGCCTCTACTGCATGAGTTAAAAGCCAACTGGCTGTTAGCTAAGGCTGTAGAGTAGACTCATTTGATCTCTCTAAATGGTCTCAGTGCCAGTAGATGGGACACAACAGCACACCTAGAAGGTGTGTGGATTACAGCAGGTCACACCACTCGCTCAGATTTGGCCTGGCCGCCCCTCTGTCATAACCAACTGGTGGCTGGGCCAAACCTGAGTGGAGCTGCGACCACAGACGATTGGTAAAAATAAAGGCTGAGTCAAGCTGTCAGGTCCTGATCTCCAGCGGGGGGAGGGGAGGTCACTTTCTGTATCCAGTGTAGGGGAGAGGCTTGTGGTGGGGAGGGATGTTGGAGAGTGGGTTCACCCTGCAGCCACATCTCCTGCCCCGCAGCGTGGGGCCCAGCTCCCTGCCCCAACACTCGCAGATTTGTTCAATGAGGGAGGAGTTAGCCATCTGACTACTCCAACTAGACAAGATGGGGCAGGGGGAGAAATGTCACCAACCCCACATAACGTTCCAAACTGAAGCTGGGTGCTGATGCCAGGGCTAAAGGAGGTAGGGTGAGGAGGGGTGGGATGGCTGAGATTTGGGGTGGGGTTGAGCCCCCTCCAGCTCTAGCTATCTGCCACCTATGGCAGAGACCCTTTGTGCCAGCTCACAAAGCCAATTACTCAAATTTGGCCTGGCTTCTCACGCCATTCCCCCTTCATGACAGACTGACACCCAGGCCACGGCTGAGTAAGAGGTGCTGCGGCTTGGTGCTTGGCTCTCCCGCACTCTAGCATTACCACCAAACTATCTGAAGGCTTGCCGTGCTTCCCCTGGAAGTATGGCTCACCCACCACACCCCTGGTTGAGAACCACTGTTGTAGGAGAGGGGAGACACAGTGAAGTTTTGCCTAGAGCAGACTATCTTGAGAGACCTTTGCTATAGGGACTGTTTATTCAGTGCCTAGCACAGTGGGTCCTGGGCCACTATTGGGGCTCCTAGGCACTGTGATAATACAAATAATAATAATTAAAATAATGGTCATAATAATTTTGTGGGTGTTGGTATGTACGTATAAAAGCATCTGCCCAGTTTGTATAACTTCTTTTTAAAGGGGTTAAGAAATCCTTCTATATATCAAATAAAGAAAAATTACACAGACTAAAATAGAAAACAAGTACATTTCTGATGTCCTCTTAAAACAGTGCTAACAAAATAACTCCATGGTGCATGTGACGGTGGTCTATGCATAAGTAATACGATCTTAAAATGTTCCTATAATGGTGTGGGTGGTTCTGTTCTGTTTTTTTCTGAATTGGATGTGGACATTTGTCATGGATTTTAACTTTAATATGGTACAAAATGAACTGTATCTTTAAATTTTCATTTTTTTTTGTTTTTTCCTTCCTAGGATGGATACATTTCATCACACTGACATATGGTTTGCTCTGTGCTTCTTGGACACTGACGAAAACCTGTAATTAAGGTAAAGAAATGACTGACTCTTTAATGTTTGTATAATCTTGGGGTCTACAGCTTTTTGTGATGGAAGATATGATGCTTGCGGTTACCGCTTTTTGCTCATTCTCTTAGGCTATGTCATGCTTCATTTCGAAACCAGAGGCAATTGTTTGAATTCTGAATGCTGTAAAGATTCTGGTTACAGCATCTTATTTTGACATAATAGCCCCTGTGGCCTGTCTTGGCTTTGTTTGAGAAGTGGAGGCCTAGACCCTTAAAATTCTACCAGCCCTCTAGGAAGGGATTGTTTTTTGTGCAGCAGATGTGTGTTATTTCAATGAATTTATCCTGAAGGAATTTTAAGGCCTAGGATCCAAATTGAGATTTTGAACTCTCCACAATGGGTAAAAATTGGAAAAAGTCTACCTGACATAGTACTCTAATTCCCATTAAAAGTCATTGGGATTTAGGTAACTTGGGAGCCAAAGTCCCACTGATTTTTCAGTGGGATTTAAGATTGTAAATGACTAAGGAGCTTTTGAAAATTTTACTCATCCGAGTAATTTTTGGACATGTTTTGGGATTAATATATTTCTTAACCAAGGTGCATTTTCTGAAATGTATTGGAGTTGCATAGGTAATGCCTGTGGTTCAAAGTGAAAATATGCACTTGATTCAGCAGTGAGAGGGTCATAAGTGTAAAGATATAGGCTGGGGTTTTCAAAGGCTCTTATCTATAAGGAGTTAAGCACCTAAGTCCAGTGAAATTCAATGGGAGTTGAGTGCCTAATTCCCTTAAGCTCTTTTGAAAATCCCAACTATAAGCAACACTGAATAAAGTACGGTGCTTAAATTTAAGTTAAACATAGATTCAGGTCTAGTTCCTAGAACTAAACAAGCTGTTCTGCATTACATATTGAGTTTACCACCAGTATGTACTGCATGGGGCTGCTTTACCCTAAAAATCTAACCAGCCTGTGGCAGCTTGTGCTGAAGAAATCCTAATACACGGCTACACGTGAGTAAGATAATAACAGAGTAAGGGGCTGGGACAGAGTCTCCATAGAGATCTTCCAGTGATTAGCTTCTTGCTTCTCTCTTCCTTGGTAAATCCTTCAAGCACTGTCCTCATCAGATGTGTAATAGGATTGGAGTTCAGCATCTAACAAGGTGCCACCAGCTTCTAGTGCTATGTATGGTTTGTGATTCTGTTTATTTTACACAATCATGGAGATTAAGGGAGAGTCAGTGTAATATATTGGGTTAAGTATGATCTTTGTTGGCACACAGAGAAAATGAGCTGTATGGCTATTGCCAGCTGCGAGAGCTCTCCTATATCTCTGTTCTTATAGGCTTGCATTGTTGGAGCTGAAAGAGTAAGGGTTCTAACCCAGGCTTCCCAGGTGTTTGTGTCTATATGATTCATTTAGTAATTGAGTTGGTTGTCTGCAACATGTGGATTTGTTACAGGAGTGCTGCTATATATGGCATTCCTTCACTGGAATTCCCATCAGCAGGGGACCCGGGGAATCTGACATGTGACATGGTCCTCAGCTAGTGAACGGGCAATAGTACCTTATGCACTGTGCCATGTTGGTTTTATACTTCCCTCAGTTAAGGTATTCTTTCATGGAATATTGTATTCAATGCCTCAGACCCTATTGCCAGGAAACCCAAATGCTTCACTAGATTTCCTGATGTTCAGGTTAGGGATACCTGGTTCATCATTCACAAATTAGCCTTCCCAGCTCTGAGGTTGGGGCAAAGCAGTGGTGACCTTCCATGTCACAGAATCTTTTATCTCCTTCATCCTATTAATGGTTGCTGTCCTGCATGTGACCTTCAAAGTCTTACCTAGTACAGTCAAAAAAATTGTCATGGAGTGAGCTTTCTTCTACAAGTACATACAGAACAAAGAAAGTAATTCCTTTAAGCTTTGGGGTGCCTAACTTGCAGTTTCCTTACTCACAATTGTCAGGAATACTCTTTTGCTAACATGTTATGTTATTGCACTTGATTGCATTGGTCACATTTTATTACATCTTAACATATAACTTGAGTTGATTTGATGCAACTTGACAGATTGTATAAAAGATGTAACACAGCAGCCCATCTCTCTCTCTCTCAATAAAACTACACTTCTACAATTTCAAATGATGTTCCCATGTCAACGTATTAGTGAGCAGAAGGTTAGGTAGCATTGGCGTGAGAGAGAATTCATAAAACTGAAATGCTGATTCCACTTAGATGGTTTTCAGAAGTTGTTGGGCCTTATTTGGTAAATTTTACACTAGTGTACCATTGATTCAGTGGATTTATATCAGTAAAATCAAGTGCAGTATGAGACCCACTGGTTTTAAAGAATGACAGCATATTGCTCTTGGGTAGCAGTTTAATGTCCTCATACAGATGTTTTTAGTTTGGTTCTAGAATGTTTGAATGTCCACAATAGAAGATTTACACAACACTCTGTGCATATTTGATACAGGGTATCTGGGTATTGTTTAGTTATCAGAAGACATCCAGCCACATACAAATGAAGGTATTCATGATTTATTGAGTCTGTGTATTCGTTCCAGGCTTCTAGTAACCCTGAGACCTGGTAGCTAATGCAGTTTATGATGCACGGCTTTTTTTCTCCATTAAAGCTCAAAGAGGGGAAGGGGGAGGGGAAATCAGTGTACTCCAAATAATCACAAGATGAGGTAAACCAGCATTAACAATACAGATCTTTCACAACTCCCATTGATTTCAGTGGGTGTTGTATGCATGTGTGCAAGGGCTGACTTGTCACAAGATATAAATAAAAGTAGAATCACTCCCAGTGCATCTTATGCATAATAAAATAAGCTTGTCTTTATTGGAGAATATTTGCTAAAAGGCACAAGTGGATGTTTTGACCTGCATATACTCAGAGGGGTGAAAGGTGAGAGAGTGGAAAATCTATTAATTGGTTTTCCACTTAAACCAAAGAAAATGTTTTTTCCTAACCAAGGCAGAAGGAGACAAGCTTATACAGAAATTTTGATTCCTGAAAATTATACCAAACAGAGCTGTCGTCAGCTAGTGTGATCTGAGTAAGAGCTTAGGAAGCAAGTCCTTGTAAGCGAGACAGAGGTGTCCTCTCCCAGGAATTTGTTTTATGGAAACATCTGCCATTTGGTGCAATCTGATCCATTTTAAAAACAACAATTTTTGTGCTTCAAAAGTATCTTTATTAGTTCTCGTGGGTGGACTGATGTAGCCATATACAAAGAACTGGAATAAAACCTTTGCAGATTCATAGAATTTAAGGCCATTTGATCATATGATCTGACCTTCTGTATAACACAAGTCTTTAAATTTCACCTGGTTTACACCTGTATTGAGCCCTATAACTTGTGTGGCTAATGCATGTCTTCCAGAAAGTCATCCTGCCTTGAGCTGAAGACATTAAGCTGAAGAATCCACCACTTCTCTAGTAGTTTGTTCCAGTGATTCATCACCCTCACTGTTAAAAATGGGTGCCTATTTCTGATCTTAATTTATCTGGCTTCAACTTTCAGCTGTTGTTTCTTGTTATGCCTTTCTCTGCTAGATTAAAGAGCCCATTAATACCTGGTATTTTCTTCCCCGAAGTACTCATACACTATATGAAGTTGCCTCTTTATTTTTCTTTTGGATAAACTAGACAGACTGATCTCTCTTAAATATTTCTTCTACCCTTCCCTGGCTGGGAAATGTCCCAACCCTCCATCCAGTGAGTAGAAGAATTTTAACAAGAATCTCTGCCCCTTAAAACTGCCTCCAACACATGAGTGAACTGAAGAGCCCCACATTTTGGGGTGTTTGATATATACCAACAAAAAGCTTGTTACACCACTCATCATCTTCATCCTTTGTCTGTATTTTGTCTGTCTAAATTGTAAGCTCTTTGGGGCAGGATTGTGTCTTAACATATGTATAAATCACTTAGCACAGATTTAGGTGATGCACAGCAATACTATTGTCTCTCTTCTGACATTTATATTATTTGAGGGTTAAGTTGTGGTGTACTCTTGCATGGATGTAAAGAAGAGAAGGCATAAGGAACCTCATCCAATCTTGCACGGCCCACATAAGGGCCGGCAACATTTACAGCCCACATGTTCAGGGAATTGATGAGACTGCTGTCCACACACCTCTGTGAGCATAACCAGGTCCCAAAAGAGGGTGGTGAAGGAGACAGGTCATGGCCCTGCTCACCCCAGCATTTAGATGAGACTGAACACACTGGAGACAGTGGTGGTGCTTGTGTGCATTAGAAAAGCTCACCTTGGGATTGTACAAACTCATATTGCAGTATATAAATCCAATAGCCTTCCTGTCAATGAAGGTGAGAGTATATGTTGCCTCTTCCACTAGCTCTTAGCAGGTGCTCTAAAGAAGAATCGGGATATCCTAGAAGGTTTTTTGCAGCTGGTGACACTCCCTTTTAGGGAGAAGAGGGGAGTGAATGTCTTGTTTTAGGAAAGGCCTATGTTGAGCAAAGTATTTAAGTGCATGTTTAAGTTCACCTCTGTTCAGCAAAGCACTTAAGCATGTGCTTAACTTTATACATGTCCTCAAATCTCTCTGAAGTCAATGGGAAAAGTAAATCTTTGTGAAATTTCAGGGCTTTTATCAGAAATCATGACTTTAGTTATGGCAAGGAAATTATCATGCTGTAGGACTATTAACACACACACACATTGCTTATATACGGTGGGTGTGACAGAATCAGAATGCGTTTCAGGACCACAAGTCTGGCTCGTTGATGAATTTGTAGTGTTCGGGCACTAATACAATTTCTACCATTGCCATTATTATTATTTCTTTGTACTATAGTAGCACTGTATTTAGAAGGAAACTATTTTTCTCCATTATATTAATTGGTATTTGGTACTCCAAACATATGCAACCCTTCTCATATTATACCAAGTCACTCTGGTGGGTTTTTTTGTTTGTTTTTTTTGGTACAATGCTGCCAATATTCTTAGATTTTAAATGAACAGGTCAGAAAAAAAATATTGTACACAGATGTGCTTTATTCTTATTCATTTTACCTTTATATCTGTAGTTCAAAAGAGCCTCCTTACTGTACTTCTAACAAACTTTTGCTGTGGTTTAGTCTCTTAATCCTTAATTTTGATGATCTCATCACAATCATAGTTTTCCAATTCTAATAAATATGGAGGATGAAATAGTCTAATAAATATCTGGGACCAAATTCAGGAATCGTATTATATGCAATGGAATAAAGGAGAGAACCAGTTGAAGTACACTTTTTGTGCTACACCCCTTGAGTCTGTAAGTGTCATGGGTTAGGTTATTCTGGGACACAGCCTGAAGTATGGATGCATGGTCAGCTTGTTTTAGTGCTTATACATCTCGTGACCCTGGCAGGAATAGCCTCTACAGAGAGTTGTAACACATGGTTGAGGTGGTTCAGTCTACAAAGCTCTACTCCTGCCAGTTCTGCTACGCCCCTCTATTTCTGTGACAGAGTTAGCTACACACATTACATTGGGTCTGGATTTCAGTATTGTCAATAATCTCAAGCATTCAAAAATCATGAGTCAGGTCCCCAAAAACTCAGATCTTTTTAAATGATACATTTGGGGTTCTTTAAATTTAAACTTGTTTTTTTAGTCTGGTTCATTTTACAGCTTACCTCCATAACCATAAGATGTAGAAATGCCTTTTATAAATGAAACCTGAGGTTCTCAAATAATCACATGACTCCAGGAGCAAGAGCTTTAAGAAAAACATCAAATAATGTGAGACTTGCAATAAGATCATGAAAGTTGGCAACACTAGGATTTGGCTGCAAGGATGAAGCTCAAGAAACTTCAGTCTGTCACATTGCAGTTAGTGAAGGGACAGCTATAAGGATGACAGGATAACTCTCCATGCCTGTTTATTCCTTATCCTCTTTGGGACGACTGAGCCATGGTTCAAGGAGTATGGGACCTTGGTGTAGTTCTAAATTCCAGCAGTATCAAAGCCTATTACAGCTTGAAAAATTGCAGTCCTTACCTCTCCTGGGACAGGGGCAACACAAATTGGAGAAATTTTGTTTTAATACTAGTTAAAAGTATGCACTGAGTCATATACTGTGGAAGAGAGAATGCTTAAAGGTGGCTAATGCTATTACTGTCTGATAGAAAATCAGGTTTTAAGGCCTATTTGTTTTCTTGTGTCTCTGTGATTTGACAGTCGAAGGTGATGGCTGCAGTTAACAGGAGACATTAGTTACAATGCTGTTCATAAATATAGTTTGTTAGACAGTAATGGCTTATAGGTCTGCTTTTCCCTCTCTTCAAAGGGCTGCTTCTTCTCAGCTCCTTTGATTTCTGGATTTCTTTAGGCTTTAAAATAGTTATGCGATCACAAAGAGTATCTGACTTCAGTTTGACAAATACAGATTTCAGAAGGCCTTGCTGCTTCCAAAGGTATTTGTGGGACAGAGAAGAATACAACTTCTGTTTGATAATGGGCTCAAGTGCTTGATATCATGCAGTGTTGGCTTTAGACAAGGGTTTCCCAAATGGTAGGACCCAGCCCACCAGTGGGTTGTGGGAAGGTTCCAGATAAATTGCCGTGCCCAGGGCCACCAGATTAACCCATCTCTGGGCCCTGGTCTAGGCAAACGTACATCTCCTGACTCAGGGCAGAGGGGTGGCTCCGGGGAGGGGATGTTGGAGGAGAGGGGAGTGGACAGCAAGCCTGTCCTGCACTCACTCTGCCATGTCAGCTCCTGACATTCAGGGCTGGGCCTGGCTCCCCACCCCTGCTGTTGGGACCTGGTACACAGTTGCAACGCCGCTCAGGTTTGTCCCAGTCACTCTGCTGTCCTGATGAAGGAATGCCTAGGCCAGACCCGAGGGGCAATGCAACCCCGTCCATCACATAGCAATGCCTGGAGCGGAAAGCTGGATAGGAGCCACCGTGCAGGGTGAGTGTGGTGCCGGTTTGCTCTCTGACATCCTCCCTGCATCCACCCACACACAGTCAGGACCACCCCTCCACACTGAGCTGGGATTAGGGTTGTGGTGCTGAGGTGGAGAGTGAATGTATGTAATGGCGGGTCACAAAAAAAGACACAATCCCTGTGGTGGGTTGCCTTAGTAAGAAGCTTGGGAACCATTGCCTTACACTATTTCTGTAACACATGTCAGAAGAAGGCACGCAGTACAACCAGTGAAAATATACGGGGATCATGTGACACAGCTTAGGCAAGTGGAATAAGCAGGGCCGGCCTTACAGGTGGGCAACTGCCCAGGGCACTGTGGTGAGGGAGGCACCATGGTCAACTCCCCCACCCTCCCCCCACCACACAGCCAGCCCAAGGCCCTTTTAACTCCCAAGCACTAGTGTCCCGTTCCAGCAGCTAGTCCCTTCTGGGCTGGGGAGGGATGGGACTTCCTCTTCCCCGGCGTGGACTGCTCCTGGGGCCGGGTCAGACCCACCTCTGGGAGCCTCCTCCGGCTGCAGGAAGCTCCACACATCCCTCCCCCCGCTTCCTGCCCCCGTTGCCGTGGGGGGAGGGGTCACTGTACAAGGAGCTATGCCCCACGCGCGTGCACACACACACACACACACACACACACACACACACACACACGTCCACCCAACCCCAAAGGGTGCCAAAAGACCATCCTGGGGAATAAGACATGCCTGTAGGGTGTGGGTCTGTATGTGAGTACATACCCCACATGCTGTCTACCTGCCCAGGTTGTGCCTCCCCTCTACACTGCTGTTTTTAGCAGTCTAATCTCCTGCTGCCTTCTGGCTGCTGAAGCCTTTCCCCTCCACAGGAAAAGACTCTAGCAGCTGGCAAAAGCTCTGGCAGGGGGTGGGCAGCATTCCCTTAGCACAGCCTTTCCCTGCTGCCTTCCCTTACCAAAGCCTTTTGTCACCACAGGAAATGTCTCTGGCAGGGCGGAGGCAGCCAGGGAAAGGCTGTGTCAGTGGGGCCAGTCCCTGCTGCCTGCCCCGTTGCCAGAGACCTTCACTGACATGTGTCGCTACACACTGCAGTGTAGACGCCTGCTTTACATGACAGTGTGTAGCTACACATACCCTATATGCTGCCACAAGTGGTGTGTAGTATAAATGTTTTCTGTGAGTAATAGTAATGTTACTATAGCACTCAGGAGTCCCACTTGTGGACCAAGACCCCATTGTGCTAGGGCAGGGGTGGGCAAACTATGTCCCGGGGCCGCATCCAGCCCTTCAGACATTTTAATCTGGCACTTGAGCTCCCGCCAGGAAGCAGAGTCAGAGGCTTGCCCCTCTCCATGCGTGCCATGGCTCCGCATGGCTCCCGGAAGCAGTGGCATGCCCCGCCTGCGACTCCTATGTGTAGCATGAACCCCATAGTTCCCATTGGCCAGGAACCATGGCCAATGGGAGCTGCAGGGGCAGTGCCTGTGGACAGGGCAGCGCGCAGAGCCGCTTGGCCATGCCTCTGCATAGGAGCTGGAGGAGGGACATGCTGCTGCTTCCAGGAGCTGCTTGAGGTAAGCACTGCCCGGAGCCTGCACCTCTGACCCCTTCCTACAACCCCCACCCCAACCCTGACCCCCCTCCCATCCTCCAAACCCCTTGGTCCCAGCCTGGAGCACCCTCCTGTACCCCCAACCCCTCATCCCCAGCCCCACCCCAAAGCCCGCACCCCCAGCCAGAGCCCCCACCCCCTCCCACACCCTAATCCCCCAATTTTATGAGCATTCATGGCCCACCATACAATTTCCATACCCACATGTGGCCGTCTGGCCAAAAATTTGCCCACCCCTGTGCTAGGCACTGAACGAACACATAGCAAAAGGAAAATTCCTGCCCTGAAGAGCTTACAATCTAAAAATGAGACTAGAGACAACAGATGAATACAGACAGGGGAGCTGATCGGCATGGTGGGCAGTGTTCTCCACACAGCATTAGCATAATTTATTTAAATAATTTTTAAACTCCAATTTTTTACATTTCTTCTACAGCTGTTCTCAATGGGGCACCTCCAGACATGTTTGTAATGCCTTCACAGTGCAAAACTTCAATATCATTAGTCTACTGCTCCTTACAAACAATGTGAAAGATAATTTAAACTGAGTTTGATGTCATACAGGTGTCCACCTCTAAGTTGTCAGAAGTATCTACAAGTCTAATGATGTCAGAGAGTAAATCTTTCCATTCACATCACCTGCAGGGGTTCTGGAACAATTTGTGTACCGGGGCTGCTGAGAGCAAACACTGTATAGGATGGAATCCACTTCAAGCCAGGGGGTGTTGCAGCACTCCCAGTACCCCTAGTTCCAGCACCTAAGGTCACCTGTGCCTGCTTGCCTAATCAGTAACACAGTTTTCAATAATTGCATTAAGGTATGTTGTCCTGGAGGCCCAAAATAACAGAAAGAATTGCAAACAATAACACCAGGGACAGTGATTGTTGATTTCTTTTTGCCCATACTGACAGGCCTCAATTTAAAGTTCTCACATTTCATCATATAAGGGGAAATAAAAAACCCTGACTACAGTGCATTTTGCATCCATCCATCTGCAGAGCTACCAGGAAAAACAAACAAACAATGGCAGGAAAAAAAATACATCATTTTATGAAGATGGGGAAGGGAACTGTATTATGCAAAGCTGAAGATTGATTACATTGATTTTTATTTATTTATTTATTTATTTTGGTAGGTGGCTGTTTATGTTAGGCTGCTTTTTCAGTGCCCATCACATTCTTAACTAACCATGAAATAATGTCATAGCAAAAGTGAATCTTGGTTCTTATACTTTTATTCCCTGTATCAATAAACATGACAAGGAAAGTGTTTTACTGTATAGAGAGAAATACACTGAAGAAACAACAGTTCAGTATGTTACTTTACTATGTCTGTGAGTTGTATTTAATGAATATTATATTGCTTATATGGCAAGCCCATGGGACTGATTTTTTTAATTTATTTTGGTGTTCAATGTAAATTCCAATGAATATTCCTTCATGCATAGTAAATATTTAGAATAACTATATGCATTATAGCACACAAGCAAGACTGAATCTAGATATCTAAACTGGTGGCAAAGCCTTATAAGGACAAGAGAGATGGCATCTTGAAAATCTCTTTGCATTAAAATCAGTTTGCAATTCTCTATAATGATCATTTATAACTGAACTGCAACTGTGAAATAAGTTAGTAAAATTGCTTCCTGTTCTTGAGAAATTTACTGGTTATATTTACATGTGATATAACCAAATATAGTAAAACAGATCGATGAAAGGGTTAAAATACAGAGATGCAATATTAGTAACAAAAGCAACTTGCCATGCCAGGCAGAGAATAATTTACACTGACCTATTTTTTAAACAGCTTTTTCAGCTGAACTCCATATGAGCAGCCTGATTTGTCAGAGTTGTGATGCCTAATGTGCCTACTTAGATATTTTTCCACAGTCTTATTTTTGATTCATTCACACGTGTGTGTATCCTGTATATCTGACTTTTTCTGCAATAGCAAATGCAGAGCATTAGCAGGGTAAGTAAGCAGTCTCACTAAGACATCTTGCAATGCTAATACGGTCATCATCAACCAGTTCAGGATCATGGGAAGAAATTAGTAAGGAAAACATGAACAATTATACCACTGAAAGTAGCAGCTCCCTGTCAAGTTTCATCCTACATATGCATATGTTGAACTGGCTCTAGTTGTAGAGCACTGTTCATTTCCTCTAAACATTCCTGGAAGACATTTCCTAGCTGTAGGTATAGAATTAATCAATCAATCTTTATTTTTATAGCACCATTCTGGAAAATCCACTCGTAGCACTTTCCAGTAATAGAGATAAGAAAAAAAGAATCCATACTATCCAATTAAGAATAAAGCATCTGTCTTCTTGATTATGTATGTTGAAGACCTTTGAATTGTGGAAGTTCAAACTGCTTTTTACTTTTAGGAACTCTTCAACCTCTTCAGTGTTAACAGAAGATGCCCTGGATACAAAACATTTTATAGTTTGACCCTTGCTAAAATTTTGGATTAAGTCACTTCTGCAAAGGAGGGATTTCACACTAGAGAAACATGAATCTTCTGTATTCCAATTTGTCTGTCAAGGTATATGTGGCACTATCAGAGTACCCCAAACATGTAAGAATAAAGCAATCCTTGCATGAAAGGATTCTGCATACTTCTTTCATGCCACCTGCCTCTATCCCTAGTTTCCAGCTATGCTTCATCCAACCCCAAATTATCTCATCTAAGCAGCCTAGTATAGTGTTCAGGAGGGAATACTATCATTTTCAGATTGCAGTTGGAGCAAACTTGAATTTCGCCGTCTTTCTTTGAACACTCTTGATTGCAGACATTCCTTTCACTCTCATCTCTTTGGTCTGCCTGCTATCACCTCCAAATGTCAGCAATCTCAGGCATTATCTTGACTTGCCCTCCCACTGACAGTTTCATTCATGACTTTGGTCTCCATTCATCTTGACTACTTTTACTGTGGTCTCCCTAAATTCTAACTTTTCAAACTTGAGTCTATCTAAAAAACCATAAGGATCCTTAATACAGGGATCGGAAATCCTGTTTATTTCAGAACCCAATAGAAACGTCTCCCTTTCTGATTCAGTTTTTCATGGACATGTCTCTGTTACAACGTGAACTAACTTTATATTAGTTTACCCTGTGCCCTACACTTCCAGCTCTTGGAATGGTCTCGTCCCATCTCAAATGACCCTTGTTTCATTTCCACCTCCACGTACACATTTTTTACCCTGTTTCCTACATTCCTCCAGATTTCCTGCCTCTCTGCACCTAAATGACTCCTTGATTTTTTTTTCCAAGGTCCATTTCTGTCCTATCCTGTTTGTCCTCCTTGACCTATGACTCTTAATCCACACTGGTAAAATAATCAAATCTTACTTCCTGAGCCTCCCAATTACTTCATTCTCTTGAAAGCTTAATCACTGTACATTCCCACTTCAGGTATGCCCTACCACTTTTTCAGGCTTGGTCTACACTAAGGGGAAAAATCGATATAAGATACGCAACTTCAGCTACGTGAATAACGTAGCTGAAGTCGAAGTATCTTATATCGATAACTTACCCGTCCTCACGGTGCGGGATCGATGTCCGGGGCTCTCCATATCGACGCCGCCACCGCCGTTCGGGGCGGTGGAGTTCCGGAATCGATAGAAGCGCGTTCGGGGATCGATATATCGCGTCTAGATGAGACGCGATATATCGATCCCTGAAAAATCGATCGCTACCCGCCGATACGGCGGGTAGTGTAGACGTAGCCTCAGATGCTGCCTCAGTGACAGTAGCCACATATTGTACCTGTATTTTCATGTAGTGTTATGTGACTGTCCACAATAACAAATGAAATTGCATTATACACAAGGAAGACAGTGAGTTTATCAATGACAAGTGACTTTTGCACTAGTGGGTACTGCCACTAATCTCTTGCTGCCAGGATGCATCTGTACCTTTAATTTTCCCACAAGTTATTGGCCTACTTCTCCCCCTCAAGCCAAATTAAAAACTCACCCTCACTCCCTTTCATGGTAAATGAAAATCCCAAAATCAAATGAAACTCTGGTGAAACAGTCTCTCACCCCCCTCCTCCCTCTTTGGGTTTGGATCTGTTCAGACATTCACCCAGGAGCGCTACCAGCTTTTTTGGCACCCTAGGCGGCAGAAGGTCCTGCCCCCGAAATATCACTGACGACCGAGACGGCCACTGCCCCCCAAATGTTAGTGCCCTTGGCGACCGCCTAGATCGCCTAATGGGTTGCGCCGACCCTGCATTCACTTTCTTGGTGCAGGGGCTCACAAGTAGACATCCTTCTAGTTCCCTGCTCTCCAGACCACAGCCCTCTCTCCACAATCTGTGCAAACTTTCTACCCTTCTATCAGGAGTCTGTCCCTGCCGATGCAGGGTTCTAAGCACACCATCTCTAGGGGGCACATCAGCGCCATATGGGTCCCTCCTCTGACAGGAGTTCCAGCTCTTGGAACTATCTGTTCTGAACTCAGATGCCTCCCATTTTATTTCCCCCACTCAGGGCTACTTTCTGTATTTGTCTACTTGACTCCCTCTTAGACTTACTCCTCTGGCCCTTTAACAGGCTGCTCTTCTTAGCTTCTGCTCAGTCCTCTCACCAGAAGAGATGACACCACTGCTGCTGTTCTCAGGGTCTCTTCCTATACCTGGAAATGGGCCTCTTGTAGCCTGCTCCTCTTAGTTCCCAGGAGGCCTTGCTCTTAGCCTGCCAGTTCCCATGCTCCCTTTGAAGAATAGGATCCAGAATGCTTTCGGCTTGGACCAAGGCATCAGCAGGACTGCTCAGCCCAGCACACTGTGTTACCAAGGTTGTGTTAAGAATTACCTAATTATGATATCAAGTCCACAGTTGAAATCAGAGACCTTATTAAAAAGCCTGGGTAAAGCACCCACTCTGTTAAATAAGGCAAAACCTTTGATTCTTAACAGCCTTCAGAAAATTGCATCCATCCACTCATAATCATTCAGACTCTCCCACTTTTATGTTACTATAATATTAGAAATACACCAGTTTTTATGGTGAGAATGGCCAAAACATTGTCCCTAAAACATAAGGTTTATACTGTAAATCAATTGCGGTTACCTACTAAACCACAGCCAGGAAGAAGTTGTTTATTTTTGACCAACACTTAGGGTGTGACAGCATCAGCATGTAGCAAAGTACCTTGTCATCATAAGGACTCCCTATTGACAAGAGAGAATTTCAGGTTAATTACTCAATTTCTCAAAGCTCTTAGCTATCCACTTCCCAGCCAGTGAATATTGAATGTTTGTGATCTCTGATTTCTTACAAACCTGTCTTGCCATGGAAGTTCCTAGCCATTTACTGGTGATTGTCCTGGGAATGCTGCAGCTTTCAAAATAGCAATGTGTTTTCTACTGCTTAAGACTGTCAATAAATTTAGCAGCTCTAGCTAGGAAAAGCATGTACTTGTTTGCCAGCTAGAGGAAACGCAAAGGCACAGTCAGATTGCTATTTGAAGTGTGGGATTTAATTTGTCAGACTGATATGAATATTCTCTGGTATTCCTTACCCTCCTACTCTCTCCTGGTAGAAGCCCCACTAATTAAATTCCATCTGAATCTTAGGACAGAACTTTCCTGTTTGGGGGAGACTATATTCTGACATTGTTCAAAGAAGAATTTGAATAGGATTCTAAGTGGATTTGTACACTGATATATATAATTGTATGGGAACCTCTCATCAATTATTTGCCCTGGATTTTTTTTTTTGATGAGGGGGGACAAGTTGCACGAATCTTATACATACAGACACAGGGCTTGATTCACCCTTGCAGGTACAGGAGGAGAAATTTTCCATACACACATCATTGGTGGAAGGCTAGTGTCCATACCCCTATTCTCCCTTGTAGGCCCTGCATTGGAGTCTGCTCAGCGGATGCGAATATGTGATTAGCAGATCTCATGGGTGGTCTGACCCTGCCTTTTCTGCAGCTGATCCAGCTCAGTTTCTGGGTTGCACCAGCTTGTTTGAGGCCCTTTTGCAGAGTAGGGGTTGTACATCACTTGTATCACTGTATCCCACAGATGGATTTTCTGCCATGGAGGGATCTCAGAGGCTGGTTTCTGGCACCTGAAATAACCAAGCACAGCATTTATCACGGTTCTAAAGAATTGTTTTTTTCTCTTTTCAAGCCATGCCACGAGCAGCAAATACAGAAATCAGAGTAGCATATTAACAAGGATCAAAGGCTGATTCATAAACGTGACAGTGAAGGAGGAGACAAAGGAAGGGAGTGTGTAAAATAAAGAGCAGGAGATGGGATTGCATAATATGCTCAGCCTACATGGGTTAGTTCTTGGTTCTTAAAGGGTTGATTTAGTCATAAAAAGACTTTCACAATTTAAAAGGTTATATATAAATCACCTTCCTCCCTCTCCCCCCTCCCACCCCTGTACCATCTCCAAATCAGATGGGATAACTTTTGAACAGAGAGCTTAAAATTCATTAGTGGTTTAAAAACAAATCAGACTGACAGAAATTATGCCCAAATACACACTGCTGCCTCGATCTATAATTGAAAAACCCTGAGCTGCATGAAATGAGCAAAACAGTGTGGAATGAACTAGCAAATGATGAAAAAATCAGAATTAAACAAATTTGTGTCTATAAATTCCACTGACTGTCAGAAGGTGAGAATCAGGGGTGGCTCCAGGCCCCAGCACGCCAAGCGTGTGCTTGGGGCGGCATGCCACGGGGGGCGCTCTGCCGGTCGCCGGGAGGCTGGCAGGCGGCTCCGGTGGACCTCTTGCAGGCGTGCCTGCGGAGGGTCCGCTGGTCCCGCAGCTCCGGTCCACCAAAGCAGAGCGCCCCCCGCGGCATGCCGCCGTGCTTGGGGGGGCGAAATGTCTAGAGCCGCCCTTGGTGAGAATTGTTCCCTGGGCCTCTGGACTTTTTGTAAGTTGATGCAAACAAAGTTTGATTGGTAATGGAGGGCAAAGAGCAACCAGATTATTTTCTATTTATTAATTTCTTTATTTCAAATAGACAGACAATGGAAAAGTTTTGTGTTCAGTTCAGAGGGCAGGGAGGTAGACATGCAGGATGCATCTGATTATTTCTAATAATATTGTGGGCTCAGTTTTCCATTGGGGATGCCTACATGTGTGTGTCGGCACTAGGACCTGGTTTTCAGACATGCTCCAGCTGAAGTCAGACAGAGCAGCAGGTGTGCACACACAGCATCTCTGAAAACCAGTGCCTTAGGCACCAGTTCAACAAAGCACTTAAGCATGTGCTTACCTTTAAGCACACAAATAATTCCATCCTTGTTCAGGAAAACACTTAAGCGTGTTCCCACCTTATAATGTGCTTAATTCTCATGTACCTCAACAGGATTTAAACACACGCTTGAAGTTAAGCATGTGCTTAAGTACTTTGTTGAATAGGGATGAGATCATGAATTTTCTTAAAGGTAAGCACAGGTTCAAGTGCTTTGCCCAGTCTTAACCCTAAACATAAATTTCCCATTGAAGTTCATGGCAAAAATTCCATTGTATTGTATCAGTAGCTCTAGTGTAATAAATATCGCTGCATATGGTTTTAACTTCCCAGAGGCAGCTTTTTCTACTTATGCTAGCAAGTTGTTTAATTGTTTAGCAGCATTTTATGGGCACATGGCTAGTTAACTTTGGCCAAGTAGACCCAATAAATGAGTGGTCCTTTTATCATCATCACACATGTGCATAATAAATAGGTATGGTTAAACCTCAATTGTTAAGCTTAAAATGTTATGTCGTCAGGATCAGTTTGATTTCAAAGTCTTGTCCAAACCTATTGAGTATGCAAAACTGGACTGACGATCTCTCGCTTGAGAATTTCTGTCTCTTCTGCTTCCAGTGACAATTTTAACAAAAGTTAACATAGAACTGACCAAATATAGTCAAACCTTTCAAATGTTTGTTTCAAAATCTGTTCTAAAAATGATGTGAAGGCTCTCCAGGAGGAGGGCTTCATAGTCAGAGTGAACTCCCACCCCAGCTTTGGAAGCTCAAGGCAAGTATCAGGAATAACAGCTGAGGTAATGTGTGCACATATCTCAAAAAGCTACACACACCCAGATTTGTAGTGACCCTTTTGGTGGTTGAGGGAGACGCTGGGATTAACGAAGGATCCTGAAGGAGCAAGGTGCCCAGCTACCGCTGAATATCATTCCATTAGGCTCCTTGGACAATCCTCCAGCGTTTAGAAATACTCAGGAGTTCTAAGCACAGTCCTGTAAATCAGGAAGCTCTCAGTGTGAACACCAACCTGGCTCTCTCATTTCACTTGAACAGGTTACTTCTTAACTCAGGTCCCTATTTTCTCCACTGAGAAAAAAACACGTAATTAGTCACATCCAAAGAGTGTTGTGAGAATCACAATTCATTAATTAGTCTGTAATGTGCTTTTGAAACTTCCCAATTATTTTATTCTATTAATATTGTGACTAAGTAAAAAGTTTTTGAGCTGTGAGCTCTGCCCAGAGTCACAATTTGGGGGGCATTTTGGTTTGGTTTTTTGCTTCTGATAGGCTGGGCTGAAGTTTAGCTCCCTAGATATAGGGACTAAATAGACCAGGCCATGGAAGTAGCATCTTTCAGTACTTGGCAATTCCTGCTTTAACTCCCCGTGGACCAATTCTCTTGACTACAGGACCGAGAAGGTCTATTTCCCAGCTCCAGAGCTAGATGATGATGATGATGGTAATTTCATGATGTTTTTTGCCATTGGTTTTAACTTATCCTTTTAATTAAAATGTTAAGAAATGACAAATGTCCCCATATTCACTTGAAGTCTCATTGAAAGTTCAACTTCCCGACTGGGATGTGAACTCATGTTATCACAGAGCAAAAGTTCAAAGCACTAAAATGGGAAACATTAATGTGTCAAGCAACTGTGCTAGCACTTACCAGGATCAATTTTCCACTTAGACAGCTTTTGCCCAGTTGTGCTAACTACCACTGAATCCATATCTACTAATGGATCAAAGCTGAAAGGTCAGAAATTGTAAAATCATCAGTTCCCAAGACTCATTAATATTACAATTGCACCCACTAGTGTTGCTATGCTTAAGGATCATGTTGCATGTTACTTTTAATAAACTTGTTTTTCACGGGCTTTTGGACCCAGATAGAAAAGTTTGCTATCTTGATATATAAGAATGACTTGTAGGAGTAACTATTAGATTATTAATTACTAATATTACTATTTTATTTATAATTTTGCCCCAAAATATTAACTTTAAACTGACATGGCAGTTTTAAAAAGAAAGAAAAAGTGTGTTGATATTCAGTGCTAAATTATCCTTCTTTTAACTAGTCTATCTACCTAGTTGCTTTTATGCTGTATCTTCCACAATGCCACAACTTAATCACATATGAATTCATTCCTCTAGTTAAAATGATCAAAATAAGATGTATAAAACTTTTGTCCAGAAAAAAATGCATACGTCACACTCTTCAGTTTGATCACTTTGGGCTAGTGCTATTAATGTTTGAAATACAAGATGAATATGAATGAATTGGGTTTGGTCAAACACAATTTTGCATTCAAAGGTTCAGGTTTCTTAAAAATAATCAGGTTGAATACAATATGCTTTCTTATCTGTCCTTTTTAAATTTTTCTTCTGCACTGATCAGTTTTTGGAGATGGGCCAATATTGCAGCCTCGAATCAGAACCTCTTTTAATCTTGAGGTGTGAGGGATTGGAGCCTCCAGATCAAATGTTGTTACATTTATGGGTTCAGATTGAGTCAAAAAAGTATTGGGTCTATTTTTTTCCAGTGCTGGTTCAGAGCTAGACACAATCTCCTATGGGCAGCCATTATCATTAGATTTTTGGCTCAAAATGGTAGAAATCTTGCCAGTCACCCCTTTAGTCTGATTTATACCATTCATTGGGGTGGCTGATTTCACATATCTTCTGCCATTTTTGAGACAAAACCTCACAAGAATATACTGAGATTTTGGTGCTGCCCCATCTGCCCCCAGTGTTAAGACCTCTGATACACAATCAAGTTTAAACCTCTTCTGTATCCAATCACCGCTGCTTTGATATATCGGCTAGTACCTACAATGCCCTTGATGCTTCATCCTCTTGCATGCCACCAGACTGCTGTGTCTGCCAGTCACAGTGCATGGCTGTGTGTGCGTGGTTTTTTTATCCCCTATACAAAGGGTTTTGGATATCTTTTTTTGATCATTTTAAGTAGAGGATTGAAATAATAATTAATTGATTTGTAGCATTGGGGAAGATATTATGGAAGTAACTGCCATATACTGCACATAGTACGTCATAGACCGTTGATGTCCGTTGTGCTTCTTTCGAAGTCCAGGTGCAGGAGCCTGCCAACAGATAAGATGCTGCAGGTTTGATGCCATTCTTTGACTCTTTATTTTTGTGTCTTGAGACAGTTTCCCCCATGTAATAAGGGTATACATATTCTCTAGCCGAACCAGAACTTACGGGCATGATGCAGGAATCACACTCTGTGCTTCTAAAGCCTGTTGTCCAACAAGTCAGACTAAATGATCATAATCATCCATTCTGGCCTTTAAATTCTGGCACTATCAATATGTATATTTTTTATTATTTTAATAAAAATCTAAAAATTAAATAACCTGTCTTGTTTTGCAGGGACATTTTACAGTCTGTAAAATGTACTAAGGCCCGTTTCCGATAATAAATAAATAAATGAAATTACAGAATAATTGCCATTTGAAAACTGGCTATTGCATAACTTCTTTAACAATGTTTCAGGAAGTATATTAAAATGATAATAGCTGTACATTACAATATATTTTGAGCTGCAGTGCCCTACAATGGAAAATAGGAAGAGTTTGAGGGAAGTTTTCAGTTTGGGGGAAATCAACGAATGGCACTGTATTATCTTAAAGATCCTTTGGAGCCATGTACAATATATCACAAGCAGTTGAAGCTATATTGTTACTCAATACTACATAGATTTACACCAGGGGTAGGCAACCTATGGCACGCATGCCAAAGGCGGCACACAAGCTGATTTTCAGTGGCACACTGCCCGGGTCTTGGCCACCGGGCCAGGGAGCTCTGCATTTTAATTTAATTTTAAATGAAGCTTCTTAAACATTTTAAAAACCTTATTTACTTTATATACAACAATAGTTTAGTTATATATTATAGACTTATAGAAAGAGACCTTCTAAAAACGTTAAAATGTATTACTGGCAGGTGAAACCTTAAATTAGAGCGAATACATGAAGACTCGGCACAGCACTTCTGAAAGGTTGCCGACCCCTGATTTACACAATAAAAATAAGCTTGCAATAATTCACACAATAGGTTAAAAAGCCCCTGATACGTATATAGCTGATAGGCTTTAAACATGGTCTAAATAATAGTATTTTGTCATAGAGTTGATATGTACATATTACAATTGAATGCCTATAACTGTAACATTTACAGATAGGTAAGGAGAAACTATCATCTCTCTATGGTCAAAATTTAAGCTAGCTTTTCATTATAAATCCTATTCTGATGATCACCACTAATTTAATCAGCCCTGGGAGAAGCTGGTGGCAACTACTATATTTATTTTGTTTAATGCTTTCCATTATAAAAGATTCTGGTGATTTATTTTCTGAGAATCTAGAACAGCAGTGTACAGTCACTATCATACAGTCTTTACATGATCACATGCTATTTTTTCCACAGAGCCTCTATCTTATTCAGCGCACAAGTTGAGCGCACCAGGCAGAATAAAGTTTGCAAAAGCAACCATAAATGGGTGTTCAACTATGCAATCCAAACAACATTTGTTCTAGCAGCATGGTGGGGGTGGGGATTTCTGTGTAAAATTAATATATATTTTTCTAAGATTTATTGCCTGTTTTATATGAAAATGGTACAAGTAGATCTTTTGCTTTGTTTTTGTTAAAGTCTATTTTTATTATAGTTTCCATCTTTCTGATATTACTCATTGTTCTCTTACCTTTTAAAACAGTATAATAAATGTCACAGGAAATTAAACCACAAAAGTCATAAAGGTCTTTCTGAAACCATCAAAGGCAGGAAATCCAGACTAAAGTTCTCCAAGTTTTGTCTACGCATTGCAGTAGTCTCTGAGTGGTAGATACATTGACATGCATTGGGCATTAGTCTGATTTCCCACCCCCTGACCCATCCATGAGGAACTGTGTTCCAGTTAAGAGGAGAGGTGCAGAGGAAGCACTTCCCTCCTTTCTCTCATTTTTATAAGTGACAGCAATAATTGGATCACAGGGAGCTAATATGGGCCTTTCTGGTGAGAATCAAGATAGGACAAATCCGCATCTCCCTTACACATCAATGGAGTGGCTGTTTTGGTTGAGCCACTTTGCTTCATGGGTCATACAGGTGCCTCTCACCTACTGCTAATAGTGTTTGCCCAGTTTTAGCACCGATGAATGGCAGTATATATCCCAGCTGAGTCATTTGTTTGGGAGAAAGGAGTATTAAAATACTTTCACACTAGGAACTGGCCTTCCTTGGAATGACACCCAAATGGACACACACATTGTCCTCGCCAAATCATCAAATGCTGCTGAGCAGATCCAAGCAGCACTATATAGAGAGACTTGTATTTAAGGCGCTCATGGAGGATAGGTCCATTAATGTCTATTAGCCAGGATGGGCAGGGATGCAAAACCATGCTCAGAAGTTGGAAATGGGCAACAGGGAATGGATCACTTGATGATTACCTGTTCTGTTCATTCCCTCTGAAGCATCTGGCATTGGCCACTATTGGAGGACAGGATACTGGGCTAGATGGGCCACTGGTCTGACCCAGTATATAGCCATTCTTATTTTCTTATGAGCAATAAGGTCCTCAATGTGCACTATACTGTTAATGGTAATAGCAACCATAATGTAATTACGAGTGGTTCAGCTATATTCACTTCTTGGACCAGATCCTGTGCAATTTTAAAATTGAAAGGTGGTGGGGGGGAGTGTAAACCCCAAAGAAATGATCTCTGGAATTTTAGCTGGGAAGGATTCCCATAATAATTTAAGGAGTTTAAAACTCTAAAGATAGTAAGATGTGTACAGCAGCATATAAAGGATCCTGAATGCACTGATGTTAAATTACATATTTTTATTATTTATCATTGTTGTTTGTTTCAGACTTTACTCTGAAATCTCTAAGCACTTTACATTTTGCAGCTGTACAGTAAAATGCCCTGTCCTTAAAAAAAAAAAAACGAGTCTTGTAGTAGAAATAATTGTTTTAAAGTTTCCCTAAGCCACCTCAGTTAGTCTCTCAATGTCAGGATAACTTTATGGCACATATTTATTTAATAAAATACAATTTTAAGAAAATATATTAAATTACACTTAGGATTAAATGTCTTTAAAATGATCATTGCACCCGGCAAAATGCAATTTAGAAATTGGTTTGGAAACCTGAGAGAGGCAAACACAGTTTAACTGATTTCAAAAATAAAAATAAAAAAGCCATCATCTGGGTGATTGAAATTTAACCCCAATAAAGTAGAATCAAAATTGAATGAATGTACCAAAGCAATAGGCTGCAATCAAAATATACACAACTTGTAAATATATCTGCAGATAGTGAGACTGGTTCTCCTCTGACATATGCTAGTGCAAATAGAGAACAACTTCACTGAAGTCAGTGGATTTATTCAGGTGTAAAGCTGATGTGAGTGAGAGGACTTCAGGCACTGTGTGTTTGCCAACTACACTTTGCAAAGATACTGCAACTCCTGTTCATTACATATGAAAAAAGGTAGAGACATTTAAAAAATAAAAGCTTTGTGAAAAATTTCCATATTTACTTTGTTTCAAATGGGTTCAAAACAAGCCCATTTTTTTCAAACTTTTTTTTCAATATTTTTATTGTAAAACATTATCATATTACATGCAGAAAACTTATTTACCCAAAATCCAGATTTTGATAAGCAAAAAAAAAAATCTATACTCATTATGATGTTTTCAATAAAGTTTTTTGATAAACATGCCAAAAAGTCACAATTGTTTGTGGGCGGGAGACAAAAATGTCAAGAAGATTGTGGAAAAAATGTTTTCTAAAAGATTTTTTAAGTGATAAAAAATAATCATCTAGTAAATTTCAGCCAACTCTTTAAAAAAAATGGTAATTTCAGTTAATGCTGATGATGAATTCTGACTCCTGAAAGATGACTACAGTACTTTATCACCCCCTTCTTTGTCCGTGTGCACAACCTTGTCATTAATAGTGTGCCTTCATCACCTGCCATCTGGAATATTTTTCATATAGCCTTACGAATCAGCAACTCTTCATCCATTTCTAAACCTATTCTGAAAACATCTCTGTTCCTTCACTTGTACTTCTTAGCCTCTGTTTTCAGTTTTTATTATTTAGTTCTCTAACTGTATATTTGAACTTGAAAAAGCTTTACAAGGTACAGTTTGTCTGAAATTTGTTCCACAACACAAAATAAAGCAGAATTATATTACTGTGTGGTATTATTTTAAATTATTAATTTTCATGGACCTCTGTGCTTTCTGGATGTGACTGAGACTGGGAGCACAATATAAAGTTCAGTTGTTCAACTGAACACTTTCTATACTAAGAGAAAAAAGATCCAGAAGAGGCAGCTGGGGAGATAGGTAGTGGTAGGTCTCCAAGGAGGCTGTGGAGTGTAATACATTTAAAGATGAGAAATGTTTCATTTTTATGAGAAACAGAAACTTAATGGCATGTTTAAGCAAAGTTATATACTGTGTTTTGGAAGGTGTTAGGAGACAATGGTGAATGCAGTATAAATGCTTAGATATAAAATAGATTAGGAATGAGGGCATTTGCTGTAAGCTTTAATGGGTATGATAATCTCACTGTCAAAGCAAAGGAGGAATGTGGCAATATGAACAACATGAGACCTTATTGATATTATATAGATAGTTATTGCCAAATTCAAAGGTGAGTGAGCGTCTCCAGGGGACTGGTGTAATTTACACCAAATCCCCACCCCCTGCATGTGTTTCTAACTTAACAAACCTAAATTTCCTCTAGACAACCATATATCAGCACCTGCTGGCCAATGTGCAATTGTACTCGAAAGAAAAATCGAACACATCAGAGTGGGTAAGTTAAAACAGGCCACCCTCTACTCTAGCAAACATCTTATTTCCACATCCTGGGCATGCAGATCATGACAACTCAGGCTCTTTGATTCACTTGTCCATCAGCAAATGGGAACTAATACTATAGGTCCACAGGAATGTGCATCCAATCTACAGTGGAGTTGCATTTTACACAGGGGTTAGGTTCTAAAGTCAGCGTGTAAGGCAAAAATCGTGTATAGTCAAAATTACCCTTGAAAATCCCTTAAATTGCCTATAAAGTACAGTATACATGGCTTTGTGTACAGTATACACCCCTATACAGTAATATGTATAATGTATACAGTAATGTACAGTATGTAATAAAGAGTATATATGCAAAATATAATTTTACAGTACTGTATTTTTAATTACATAAAAGAGAGAGATGGAAGAATGAAAGAATAAACAGTGAACCTAACCACTCATCATAACCACTGGATATTCTTGTTAGTCTACGATGACAATGACACTATTGGGCAGTCGTCAGGGCTTGATATCAATCCAGGAGACGATGGGCCAGGCTCATCTGCTGCTGGTTGTTTTTTCTTGAAAAACCTGGTGGTCAGCAACTGTCTCTGTTGTCTCTTGAGCTGCTCAAACACTTCTTGATATGGTCTCAAATCGTCCGTAATACTACGTGTGATTTTGAGGCTTCGTTCCATAGAGGGATCAAATTCAGAAATGAAATCATTCAGGTGTTTTGCTGTTTGGAACACTTCAGCAAATTTATGAAGATTCCAACTTGCTGGCTCTTCCTGTTTGTCGTCGTCATCTTAGTCTTCTGTAAACGATTTTATCAGTTCTTCTAACTCTTCGTTAGTCAATGTGTCTCTATGGCTCTCAATTAATTCTTCAATTTCTTCCTCAAGGATGTCGATGAAGCCATCACCACCCACTTGCCTGCCACCTGAACAATGTGTTTCACTTCTTTGTCAATGGTCGGGAAACCCTTAAAATCATTCACATATTCTTTCCATAGGTTTCGCCAACATGCATTGACTGTTTCAGGTTTGATTGCATCCATTGCCTGTTCTATATAAGTGATGCAATCGGCAGTGTTGAAGGACTTCCAACACTCCATCACATTAAGATTGGGATCAGCATCCATAGCGCTACGTATCCGTGAAAACATAAGCCTCGTATACGTGGCCTTGAAACAGCAAATCACACCTTGGTCAAGAGGATGGAGGTGGTATTGGGGGGGAGAAAGATGACTTCAAAGTCGTTATGCGCAAACTGGAGTGCCTCGGGGTCGCCAGGAACATTGTCTACGATTAGCAACACTTTAAAGTCAAGTCCTTTCTGTTCGAGGTACCGCTTGACCTCCGAATGAAACACTTGTGGAACCAATCCAGAAATAATACTGCCATCACCTAAGCCTTTTTCTTTGATTGCCAGAACACAGGGAGGAGATTTTTGTTCTTGCCTTTTAGGGCACGGGGATTATCAGCCTTGTAGAGCAGGCCCAGCTTTATTAAATGCCCAGCTGCATTGCTACAAAACAACACAGTCAGTAAGTGTGGTTGGTCATTTTTTCCCAGAAGAGCCCAGTCTCGTCAGCATTAAAAACTTGTTCTAGAAGATAGCCCTTTTCTTCTATGATTTTCTTTAATTGTTTGGGGTAGGCTTTTGCTGCCTCTTTATTGGCAGATGCAGCTTCACCAGTAGTCTGCACGTTTTTGAGGTTGAAGTGTTTCCTAAAACTGTTAAGCCAACCTTGGCTGGCTTTGAATTCCTTCTTATCAGAAGGCTGTCCCTCTTCGGCAGGAGGTTTGAACAGCGCGTAGAGGCTAAGAGCCTTTTCTCACAACGTGTTGCCATCGACAGGCACACGTTTACAGTTCATGTCTTCCAGCCATACATTTAATGCCTTTTCAGTCTTCACTTAAGTCTTATCACACACTTGGCTCGTCACCTTAGCAGTTATTGGAGAACTTGATGCCACAGCTTGACGAATTTCTCTCTCTCGAATCTTGATGGCACGGATGCTAGATTCGTTGCGGCCATATTTACACGCCACGTTGGAGGCTGACATACCATCTCTCAATAAGTCCAACACAGCCAGTTTTTCCTCCAGCGTTGGAACAGATCGCTGTTTCTTCGGTTGAGAACCAGATGAAGTAATTGGCTTGCATTTAGGGGACATGTTGTACGAAAAATACGTATCTTTAAACACTAGAATCCCACTCAGTGCAGCGAGATGCTCACACTATGAGAGGCACACAGGAACTGAGACAGACTGAGGGAACAGCAGATTCAAGGCTCCCATCTCACGCTCACTCCGGGGCATACACTCATTGCACGCATATAGTTGAATTTGCGCAAGTTAAATGTGAGTATGATGCGACTCCACAGTAATAGTAAAAATACCTTGCTCTTATATTGCATTTTTCATCCATAGAGCTCAGGTACTTTACAGAGGTCAAGTATCATTATCTAAGCAAGGTTAAATTTATATCTCCTGACACTTCACCTCTGTGTTTGTCCCCTAGTCTCTGACCGCTACCACCTACAATATAGAGGACTATACCAGGTTTGTCACCATGACCCTTTCCTTATCCCCCACACCTCCATTTCATATTGTTTATATATTGCTAGCAGGAGAAGGCTCCAATTACATCACGATTAGAATCATAAAACAGTGATAATCATTCAGTGAAAGAGTGTGGAAAAGCAGAGGAATTTAGGCTGCAGCTGGCTCAGGGAAGTGCATATTACACCTGCTTGTGACAACTTTCTTTAAGTTTAACTCAAATTATTTGAAATGTATTATTAGTAATGAAAAGAAGAGCATTTAAGCAAGGGTGGGAGAAGGGTGACAAATATTTGGACAGTCAAATCTGGTCAGAATGGAGAAGTGTACAGTGAGTAGACATCAGAGTAGAGACCACAGGTATGAAAATCCAAGTGAGAAAACATACAGTGTGTAATGATCAGGAAAATAGAAGTAAATTACTTAAAGATTTCTGGTCAAGAGTATTTTTTTTTAATTTACAATGACAGTATGTGTGAAAGAAGAAAATTACAGTAAGTGTTCCTCCTGAAAATAAGTCTGAGTGTGGGATTCAAGATTATAGGATGTTTCAAAGTGAAGGCCTGAAATAGAGGGGATGATTTGCCCTTATCTATTGAGAAAACACATAAAGGAACTGTAACTCCAGAGAATCAATCGGACAGAGATAGAATTTTCGAGGCTAATAGCAGGGGACTGCAAGAGACCGACGTGACAGGAAAGGCAGGAGAAGGAAATACTATATGATCAGATAAGGAAGACAGGTAAGATTGTGATTATGGGCGATTTTTAGCCTCCCTAATAATTAGAGAAACATTTGAGATATTGGATGATGGCATGTGGAATGATTGACATTGCAAATGATTTTTTTTCCTGAAGCAATGTGTTGAAGACTCTGCTAGGAATAAGTCATTCCTGGATCTGGTGTTATTCAGTGTCCAAAGCAAATAAGAATTTGTTCAGCCATTTGACCTAATGTGTAAAATGTGAAATAGATAGTGTTACCTGAAAACCAAAATCAGTTACTGTTGAGGGCAGACAGTCAGGATATCTTTAAATGACAAACCAACAGAGAGTTTTAAAATAAATGGAGTGTGTGGAGGAGCGGGAGGTTCATCAAAAGAGAAGGACTAATGATACTGGTTATAATGAGGCACAGCGGTTGCAGACCCTGTGCAAAAATTCTTTACAAAGTTCTGCCAATGCACGTCAATTCCAAGGGGCAACATCCCTGATATCGCAGTGTGTCAAGCCCTGGCCCTCCGTCCTGAATTATAACACTGTTGTGATTCCATTCCTGAGTCCTTTCCACAGTCTTGCCTATATACTTCAATCCTGAATTTCAGTTCCCCTCTTTATTCCAGTCCTGAAACCCTCTTCCCTCTCCACACCAATACTTCACTTCTTATCTCCAAGAGTTTCCTCCTATCACCCATCCCACTCACACACGACTGTCTAGAGATTCTTAGGCATAGCAAAGTTTGAAATGTGGTGGGGTTGTTTTTTTTAGTGATTTGGGGTAGGATTTTATCATCTAGATTTAAACACTGACGAATAGGATGAGACCACAGCCCTTTCTGACCTAATCCAAATGTGAGCCTGGACTCCTAGAGTCAACAAAGATGCTTATGAATTCTTCCATAGATCCTCACAAAGGAATAACCTGGAGAAGGAATATTAAGCAAATGTATGAAAAATTAAAAAAAGAGTTAAAGAAATAGTTAATAGTTTATAGTTAAAGAAAAATCAGTTGGATACCAGCAGTACTGATAAATTAAAAAGTGAACCCTAGTTTCTGAGAATACAAACACACTTGGGAAATTTTCAAAACTTTGAATACGAAATGAGCTAAAAAAATCCATAATGACCTCCTAACAGGATTTGTACATGCATAACTACAGTATAGTAGCACTTATTTAACCTATGGCGCAATCATTTTCAATTTTAACCAGCAATATCATTCTCTATAACAGTCTCCACTTACATACGTGTGTGCATCGCACTCACCTACACATGAATACTGAAGCAGAGATAATATATCTCCTTCTGACTTAATTTTTTTCCTTAGTTTTGAATGACTTAACTTTCCAAACTGAACATTCTCCAAACATATTTTTATGGATATTCTATAAGTGGTTCAGCCTCTCTAATAAGCTGATGAATCACAGGTGATTTGTCAAAGCAGAGTTTTCTTTCCATTCTGGTCTCCAACTTAAGTCTCTCCCAGCTCAAGGACTACTTTTTCTACACATCTTTTCTCAGAGCTATGTGCCTCCAGCCCCACCACACAACATCCCTGCTCAACCTGACATGTTGCTTTTACATGGCCATTTTCCCCATCAGGCTACACTGGGTAAAACGAGGGGGTGGAATAAGCAGCAATGTTGGAAGATCTGGGGATGATCAGGGCTTGCGAGTACATATGTTGGCTGAGAATTTGGTTAGGAGCTTGTAGAGGGAACCAGAGCTCTGAGGAGCAGCCTAATGTCACTGCACTGACACTAACCTTTGCATAGCTCCAAATAGAAATTCTGAAAAAGAGAGGCAACACTTGGTGCATTTAATTTTAAAAGTTCAAAAGTGGCCTGTGGCCAAGATGCCAGATCATGCACATGCGAATTTTGGAATTAGTAGGGACTACTTATTTATTTGGGGAACCCAAAGAAATGTGAGGAAAATAAGGCAAAATTTGTAAATGGTAGTGTTTTCTATTTTTTTTAAAATGTGCATGGAAACACAGCCATGCTTTGGAGGGTTGTTAGGCTCGCTTCTCCCCTTTAGCTGAACTTCATTTGGCACGGTTGAGCAGAGGAGGGCTGTTAGCGAGCTGATCATGGCTTCCCAGTCCAGAGTTGCTAGTCCCCAGTATTAGCGAGCACAGCTATAGGGCTGCTGTAACTTATGCCTCTGTCTCTAAGGTCCACTACACTCCTTTATTCCCCTCAACATGCTCCCTGTGCTGGTTGGGGGGCTGACACAGGAACCAACTCCACAGGCTGGATGTCAGCAGGGAGTTCTCTATCAGGAAAAATTCTCTGCTGGGAACTTCCTGCATATGTTCCCTTCCAGTGCACTTGGCTGATGAAGGCTCTCTCTATCTTTGTGCGTCCCGGGCTATCAAGAGTCATAATTTAGCAAACATATCAAACCTAACTCATTGACCTTTTTAAAGAGTCCAGTTAACAACTATAGCATATGGGGCATAACATTGTAATTTTCAGGAAGCATTAGGTATAGTTCCACTCCACAGATTTCTGTTTAACCACAAAGCAGCTAGGATAAAACTGGGGATGCCTGACATATAAAATAAGAGTATTTATAAAAAGAACTGTGTCAAATTGGGGGGAAGGATTACTGTAAGGATGATTCCCTAAGGGTTTGTGCTGCCTCTGCTGAATTTTATAATATGTGTGAATTGTAACCCTAATCCTTAAAGATGCAGGTTTGAAATAAAAAGTTGAGTGGGGATTTTATATATAAACACTTTTTTTTCTAGCTGCACCCGCAGTGCAAAATGTTTTGACACAGCTCTAATGTACAATACTAATAATTAAGAAGAGGAGGCATGGGGTGACACACATTATCTTCCCATCTTGTGCAATGTGGCATACTGTTTCATATGCTTGAGTTCCCTTATTGCTTGTGCATGCTGGAAGTAATTGTTTCTAGAAGACAGGCTGGCAACTGGAGAGAGACAACTCTCGCCTTATTGAAAAAGTGAAATGCATCTTTCATGCCATCTTAATGTGGAATTTTTTTCCTTGTCCCCAATGTAAAATAGTAAAATTCAAAACGCTAGTGAGATTAATTTGGGTAAATATATATATTGCCTGAACTATATATAAATTGAGATTATATGTGTGCATGTGTATGTGTGTGCATATATCTATCAATATATTGTATATATCTACTTGGCATATAATATACACCACATTCTTCTTTCTATCTTGTTCAATTCCTTCGCTTCTACACTTTCTTTCTCCTAAATAATTATGAATGGGAGAAAATGTAGAAGATAAGAAGTTGAGCTAGGCAGGAAGAGTAAGTAGAGAGATACAGCAATTAATAGCAAAATATTAGGTGACTTATAACACAGTCTAAGATAATATGAAAATAATGTCAGTGATGAGAGAAGTTATAATAAAAATTATCCTGAAATTATGAGATTTTAAGATTAATACTTTATATTTATATTTATAGATAGTTAAAATGTTTTTCTAAAACTCCTGTGTATATATTATATGTCTGAGTGAATGTGTGTAAACATGTTTATGTATAGGGTATTAATCAGTTAAGATGTGCATAAGTAACCACATAACCTTCTCATTTGTCCTCTAATCTTCTGTTTCTATTTTCCCATTGCTTTCTCCTCAGTTGCTGCAACTTGTTATATCTAGGCCCTGATCCTACAAAGATTTATATATGTGTTTAACCTCAAGGGGCCCACTCACAGTCCATAAGGTTGAAAATGTGCACAAGTCTTTGTAAGGCAGAAGCATTAGCTTGCAAGCTCCTCAGGTCAGGGACTGTGTTTTTCATTTATCTGTCAGGTGCCTAGCACACATCTGGGAGCTTGAATGAATAATGCTGACCTGATAGAGGGCTAATTTATCAGGCATCATACACATTACAGATGAAAAAGACCACCAAATATGCCCCACTGTTCCCTGTAGCATGGGCTTTAAACTAGGTTTGATGGGGGCAGGAGACAAAAGCACACAGGTAAGTCAAAAACATGGAGACCTGGGAGAAGGGTCAGAATGTCGGGGGAGCATAGGCTGTTATAGCAGGGATAAGAGAGCGACGAGAGAACATAGAGGGAAATCAAATCAGTATCTTAAATGTCTGTAAACTGATGCAAGAAGTATGGGGAATAAGCTGCAAGAACTAAAAATGTTAGTTAATAAACACAACTATGACATAGTTGGCATCACAGAGTCTTGGTGGGATAATACATATGACTGGAATATTGGTATAGAAGGGTATACACTTGGACTGAGGTTGAGATGGAAATAGGAAACACTTGTTGAAAGTCTCTGGGTAAGGAGGTAAAAAAAGAGATAAAAAGACAAGGGTGACATCATAGTAGGGGGTCTACCACAGACCACCTAACCAGGAAGAAGAGGTGGATGAGGCTTTTTTTAAACTAACAAAATCATCCAAAGCACAGGAGTAGGTGGTGATGGGGGACGTCAACTACTCAGACATTTGTTCGGAAAATAACACAGCAGGGCACAAATTATCCAACAAGTTCTTATAATGCATTGGAGACCATTTTTTATTTCGGGGGTGGAGAAAGCCACTAGGGGAGAGGCTCTTTTAGATTTGATTTGGACAAACAAGGAGGAACTGGTTGAGGATTTGAAAGTGGAAAGCAGCATGGGTGAAAGTGATCATGAAATGGTAGAGTTCATGATTCTAAGGAATGGTAGGAGGGAAAACAGCATAATAAAGATGATGGATTTCAAGAAGGCAGACTTTAGCAAACTCAGGCAGTTGGTAGATAAGATCCTATGGGAAGCAAGTCTAAGGGGAAAAACAGTTTGAGAGCTGGCAGTTTTTCAAGGAGACATTATTAAGGGCACAAGAGCAAACTATCCCACTGCGTAGGAAAGATAAGAAGTATGGCAAGAGACCACCCTGACTGAACCAGGAGATCTTCAATGAAACTGAAAAAAGTGTCCTACAGAAAGTGGAAATTGGGTCAGATTACAAAGGATGACTATAAAGAAATAGCACAAGCATGTAGGGATAAAATTAGAAAGGCCCAGGCACAAAATGAGATTAAACTAGCTAGACACACAGAGTAAAAAGAAAACACTCTACAAATACATTACAAGCAAAAGGAAGACAAACAACAGGGTAGGTCCGTACCCCATTGCGGGGGGAGATAATAGAAAATGTGGAAAGGAAGACATGATGAACAACTTTTCTGTTTCACTTTTCACCCAAAAATTTAGTAGCAATTGGACACGTAACATAGTAACATATAGCAATTGGACGTGTAACATACCCTTTGACAGGGTAACAAGCCTTCTGGATAGGGGAAGCAGTAGATGTAGTATATCTTGACTTTAGTAAGGCTGTGGATACTGTCTCACATGACCTTCTCTTAACAAACTAGGGAAATACAATCTAGATGGAGCTACTATAAGGTGACAGGTTTCAGAGTTTTAGCCATGTTAGTCTGCATCAGCAAAAACGATGACGAGTCCTTGAGGCACTGTAGAGACTAACACATTTAGTTGGGCATAATCTTTCGTGGGCTAAAACCCACTTCATCAGATGCTTGGAGTGGAACATATGGTAGGAAGGTATAAATACACAGCATATGAAAAGATGGGAGTTGCCTTACCAAGCATCTTTTCATACGCTGTGTATTTATACCTCCGTACTGTATGTTCCACTCCAAGCATCTGATGAAGTGGATTTTAGCCCCCGAAAGATTATGCCCAACTATAAATATGTTAGTCTCTAAAGTGCCACTAGGACTCTGTTTCTACTATAAGGTGGGTGCATAGCTGGTTGGAAACCTGTTCCCAAGAGAGTAATTATCAGTGGTTCACAGTCAAGCCAGAAGGGCATATCAAGAGGGGTTCCGCACAAATCAGTCCTGGGGCCAGTTCTGTTCAATGGCATAGAGAGTACACTTTTAAAGTTTGTGGATGATAGCAAGCTGGGAGGGGTTACAAATGCTTTGGAGGATAGGATTAAAATTCAAAATGATCTGGAGAAATGGTCTAAAGTAAATAGGATGAAATTCAATAAGGACAAATGCAAAGTACTCCACTTAGGAAAGAACAATCAATTGCACACATGCAAAATGGAAAATGACTAACGGGGGACATAATTGTTTTCAAGTACATAAAAGGTTGTCACAAGGAGGAGGGAGAAAAATTGTTGTCTGAGGATAGGATAAGAAGCAATGAGCTTAAAGTGCAGCAAAGGCACTTTAGGTTGGACATTAGGAAAAACTTCCTAACTGTCAGGGTAGTTAAGCACTGAAATAAATTTCCTAGGGAGGTTGTGGAATCTCCATCACTGGAGTTTTTAAGAGCAGGTTAGACAAACACCTGCCAGGGAGGGTCTAGATAATACTTAGTCCTGCCATGAGTGCAGGGGACTGGACTAAAAGACCTCTTGAGCTTCCTTCCAGTTCTGCGATTCTATGATATTGCCCAGTGCTTTGTTGAGCCTAATTTTAAAGTGACCTTAATGTCAGAACTCCACCACTTTCAGAGAAGGACATTGCTACATACTTCACTGATGTGAAACATTTTCTTTTATTCGACCTAATATGAGACAGGAATAAAGAGACCACATGATGGATTCAGACTTCTAAAGCCTGGGATTACTTCAAAACACCAGGGAAGAAGTTGGCTTTTGTAACATATAAAAAACCCAATATCTGATTTTCCCACTATGGTGCATCATCCTGGATAGAACAGTTGAAAAATGACATCATCATTCTTTTGCTTCTGTCTTTGGTTTACTTAATTATTAGTTTTTTTTTAAATTAATATGTTCATCCTAATGTCTCTGGATGCATGTACATAAATTATTAAGAAAAACAGACAATTAGTTGACTGACCTCAAACAAAGATGAAAGAGACTCAACCAGACAATCAAATATGCCCCCATCTGCTCTGCCACAACTCTCCAAGACAAAAGTCTCATTTTAAACAAATCGGCTTTTCTCTGTCCCCCGAAGGTCAACAGACCTGTGTTCTATTGGATGGACAGGGGAAGCAAATCCAGAGTAGAGAGGCGTCCACTGAAACTGCTCTGCCCCCAGACATTGAGATCTAAGCCCTGCTCCTGATTTCACATACTCGGGTGTTAAATCAGGAGTCAATGGGGTTCCACTGCTGTAAAAAGCAGTATAAGTAAAACTAACATAGGGACTGGGGACAGTAATGGACAAGCTGATCTCAGCATGGGGAGAGATGCTTTCCCAAGTGGCTGAGATTGAGACAATGATGGGTTTTATAGATCAGGCCGAATGCTTTGAATTGAGCCTGGCAGTGAATTAGGGAACCAGTGGGTATATCTACACTGAGATTAGATACCCATGGCTGGCCCATGCCAGCTGACTCAGCCTTGCAGAGCTCAGGCTAAGGGGCGGTTTAATTGGGGTTTTGCCACCCCAAGCAGCCAAAAAAAAAAAAAAAAAAAAAGCTGCGATCGCGATCTGTGGCAATTCAGCGGGAGGTCCTTCGCTCCGAGCGGGAGTGAGGGACCCTCCGCCAAATTGCTGCCGAATACCTGAAAGTGCCGCCCCGCTCTGGAGTTGCCGCCCCAAGCACCTGCTTGATAAGCTGGTGCCTGGAGCCGGCCCTGATTGTGGTGTAGATATTCGGGCAGCCTGAGCTTTGGGACCCTCCCATCTTGCAGGGTCCTAGAGCCCAGGCTCCAGCCCAAACTTGAACGTTTACCCTGCAATTAAACATCCCTTTAGCTCATCAAAGTTGTTGCATAAATGTGCTCCAAACAATCACCAGAGAGTAATGCAAGGCTCACCCTACCCTTCTTCTCTTCCCCAACAGCCTCTCTGGGCTGCTTCTAAAGGCAAAGGAGGAAGTCGTTACTAATGCTTTTCCCATCCTCTGTGCTATTTCCTCTAGGAATTGTTCAGGGTTTCACTGGACAATGACACATCTATGGTGTGTAGATGGGGAAAAGATGCACGCTAACTTTCTGGGTTTCCAAACACCTAAGCACATCATTCTACCCCAGTGTCTTGAGGTCTGTTTTATTAATGTCTGGGGAGGCATTGTTGTCAAAGCATGTAGGTGTGCATACATCAGTCAAATTATATTCTATACAGGTTTGTATAGTGCACTCATTAGAGGGTATCTGAGCACTTTCCAGTAGTGCATTAGGAATGTGACTGCACATCTGTCACGTGTTCTGTTCTCTCTTCCTCTCCTCATCCCTCTTTATATTTTTATTTGTTTTATTTCATTAAAAAAATAAAGCTCAGCAATTTTTTCCTCCCATCTCCCCTCACCAATGAGGGTCTCCATAATATGCTGGCATGTAAACTAGTCCAAGCTTTCTGGCCCATAAGGTCTCTGAGGCCTGGTCTACACTAGGGTGGGGGGTCGAACTAAGGTACGCGACTTCAGCTACTCGAATAGCGTAGCTGAAGTCGAACTACCTTAGTTCGAACTTCTTACCTGTCCATACACTGCGGGATCGAAGTCCGCGGCTCCCCCGTCGACTCCGCCACCGCCGTTCGCGGTGGTGGAGTTCCGGAGTTGACGGGAGCGCGTTCGGAGTTCGAACTATCGCGTCTAGATTAGACGCGATAGTTTGAACTCCGAGAAGTCGAACGCTACCCGTCGACCCGGCCGTAAGTATGGACGTACCCTGAGGGTGTGGCTACTCTACAGTCAAAAAGGAACAACACTAAGTCTCAGACCCCATGTCAGCTGACTCAGGCTCGCAGGACTTACACTGCATGGTTAAAACTAGCCCTGTAGACTTTGGGGCGTGTGCTGGAGCCTGAGCTCTGAGACTCCGCAAGGGGGAAGGGTCTCAGCGCCTGGGCTCCAGCCTGATCCTGAACATCTAAACTGCAATTTTATAGCCCTGCGTGCCTGAGTTAGCTGACCCGGGCTAGCCACAGCCATGCCGCTGGTCTTTTATTGCAGTGTAAACCCACCCAGACACTGTTTGTAGCACATGGTGTTTGCATTAAAACAAGCATGTGAAATGTGAGCTTTCAAAATGCTATAAACATCAGAGCTAGAAAACAAAATGAGTTCTGGTAGTGGTAAAAGATACCATCAGAAAATAAAGGGGGAGAAGCCCTTGTGCCAGTTACAAATATGCCAAAACCTTTCCTTTAATGATCATAATATTTTCCTTTTCAACAGTGGATGGTTTAAAAAAAAAAACCTTTGCAGACTTAATTGATTCCACAGTTTTTGCTAATCTATTTTTCCTACCCATGGATTTCTTTCCAATTCTATAAATTTTCAGGACAATCCTGTGGTAAACTGGAGAGATGGTGGCATGTCAATGCTCCTGCCTGTGTTTGCCTGGTGAAGATTTGCTTTCTTTGTTTTCTCTTTCTTTCATTAGCAAAAAGTGATGCATGCGATCTGCAGAGTTGTCGGAAACAGAGCTTTTATTTAACATACTCAGTGTTGCCAAATCTCAGAATTGTATTGATGATTTCACTATATTTGATGTTTGTCTTAAAGCTACAGGTCCTAGAGTCATGGTTTTATTTAAAATAGAAATTTCTAGCCGTCGCAGTTATGTAGAAAAGATAGAAAATATGATTTGGGTAAACCCTAAAAGTTCAAAACGCAAAGGGCAATGCAAATCCTCAAAAATGTATTATGTCTTTAGAATCTCATGATTTTATGGCCATTGCATGATTTTTTTAAAGGGTTAATTCATGCTTAGGGGACGTTGGTAGCATGAAATACAGAAAGGCCTGTGTTACATGCTGAGGGCTTGCTTTGTCTCTGTCCCCGTAACAGAGTGGCTTGCCCCATGGGCTGGAAAGCCTGGAGCTAAGCCAACTCTCGTTACAGAATGAGCCCTACCTGACTGAGCTCAGATATTTCCCTGTAAAGGGCGGCAGGTGGCTGCAATGAAGTCGGGGGGATGCTCCGGAAACAGAAGTCGGAGGAGCTATAGCTGGATTGAAGGGGGCAAGTTTGGCTCCTGCAGAGACATTGAACTGTGACCCAACTCTGAAAAAGAGGGCTGGAAACCTAGGGGAGAGAGAGACACTGAACTGGGTTGGGGCCTGGAAAGCCAGTGTGTATTTGAGGATTGAATAAATTGGACCCCAGGTGGGCAATGTTGTAATTTCCTTTGGACTGTTGAGAGTTTAAGAAGCCCTGAAGAAGAGGGAAATAGAGTCAGGACATAGAAAGGACATACCTGTTTGGGGGGGGGGAGGGGAGTGCATGGGAGGTGCACTGTTACATTTGGCGTAGTTGGCATGATTTCTGAACCTGCTCACGCCAGGGAGGGAAGTCGTTCACTGGCTGAGAGCTAGAAGGAGAGAGGTAGTGCGGAACTGGTGTGGCAACACCAGACCCCGGCTGTCCTCTTGCAACTTCTACAGGTTCAGCAGTGGCAAAAGGCCCACCGCCTTCGGCAGACGAGATACTCCCTGGGTTCCTGTTTCCAGTGTGGGGAAACAGGAGACAGGTTGTTTGAATGGGACTGAGACTAAGCCAACCCAGACTATAAGATGAGTGTGATGGACAGGGATGTACATGGTCAGGCCTAATAATCCGGTCTAGTGGGTGGAGGAGGCATTGGGATTGGGTGACGAAGTCGAGGATCGGCATGAGAGCCAACCAGCAATGACCAGAGCCAAGCATCAAGCCAGAGTCAGAGCCAGGAATCGAAGCTGAGGGTCAGAGCTGAGGTCAGCTACCAAATGCTAGAGCAAAGGTTAAGCCACAGTGAGCGTTGGAGGCCAGCATCGGAGCCAGGACTAGTAACTGATGGTTGGAAGTGAGGTAAAGTCAGGAACTAGAGGAGAGGCAAGGATTAGGCATGGAGCAGGAGCCCAGTGGGAACAGGAGCAAGGCAGGACTGGAGCAGGAATCAGGAACAGGATTGGGTGCAGAAGGCAGGCACAAGCAGTTGCCAATGCAGCGCCAACAGGAAATCCCTTAGTTGCTCAGACAGCTTCCTGTGCCTCCTTCTGGCTTAAATAGCGTAGCTGGACGATCTTCCAATCAGGGCTCCCGTGGGTGGTACCTTTGGCTGAGGCTTTAGTCCAGCTGACTTCTCAGCCCACCTGCTTTCAGTAGACATTGGGTGGAGGCCAGGATGCAGTGGCTGTCTGGGAACTCCCAGTGTGGGTTTAAGACCTGGGATATCACAATGAGCTCCACCTGAGTGGAATCAGATACTTCATTCTAAAGCAGTGGTTCTCAAATTTATTTAATTGGGCCCCTTCTTTGTGTCTGTAGTCATTTACACCCACCCATACACAAGTTCATATATCACCACCCAGCTCCGAAGGCAGAGCAGAGAGCAGCGGCTGCTGGCCAGACACCCAGCTCTGAGGGCAGCACTGAACCAGCAGCAGCAGTACAGAAGTAAGGGTGGCAATGTGATATTTGTCATCACTTTTCACAGCAGACTTAGCGCCCCATTGCCACCTTACTTCTCCGCTGCTGCTGCCACCCTCGGGCAGGTGAGAGATTGGGTTGGGGTAGGAGAAACACTGCTCTAAAGGGAAGCTGGTGGATGCAATGAAGGGGGTGATCTTCAGGAAACAGAAGTCCAAGGAGCTGCAGCTGGGTTGAAAAAGCAGCTCTTGGGAGCAAGTTTGGCTCCTGCAGAGCCATTGAACCATGACCTAGCTCTGAGAAGGAGGGCTAGAAAACCCCCAGCTAAGGAGAGAGACGCTGAACTGGGGTTGGGGCCAAGAGGGCCAGTGTGTACTTGGGGAGAGACTAAATTGGAACCCAGTTTCCTTTGGGCTGTTGCAAGTTTAAGGATCCCTGAAGAGGGGGAAATAGAGTCAGGGGTGCTGTAGGGGCACCCCTGGTAACAAGGGGGTGCATGGGAGTCCTCCGACCCTGTTACAATCCTCCAGACTTGAATTCCTGAGTATTTAGTTCTGTACAGTACTAATGTCTCTTTTCCATTTCCTCTTTCTCTGTTTCTGCTTCTACTCATCAGAATCATTACACTGTTGCCAAATCTAGCTGTTTTCCTGCTAGTCTCACAATATTTGATCTTTTTTCTCAAGGCCCCAGCTTCTTGCCTAATGCAATTATTTGAGAACTCCTGGTTTGGTTTGGTTTGGTTTGTTTTTTTAAACAAAAGTTTCTAAAGTTTCTAAAGTTTCTAAAGTTTCAACCATTTTTCTGGTTGCAGAAAAATGGTTGAAAACATGGCTCTCATAGGATCAAACAGCAGTAGACAAAAAGAAACGCCAACTTCTTTAAAATAAATAAATAAATAAACCCTCATGATTTTTAAGTCAAGGTCATGGTTTTGGGGAGCCTAACTCATGATATTGGAACACTTAAGGTTGGCACTACTGAGAAAATAAAAACTAACTTTGACTTGAATTTGTGTCACTAACAATTGTGAGGGATTCAGATACCACAGTTATGATGATGATATAAGTATCTAGATTGATAAACAGAAGTTATTTGAGGGGCCTTGTGCTGACCTTTGCACCTGGGTAAATTTTTACCCAATATAAAGACAATTTTTTGAGCATGTGATGTGTTCTATTTGTTAAACCGTAATGGTTGTGACGATTGCAACATACAAGGCTTGCTTCTATTTTTGAAGCTTACTGTATTATAAACTCAGCTACACAATCCGGAGATTTTTTTTGTTCCTTCCTTGAGATCCTACTGCATATGTTAAATTTGAGCCTGGCTAACATTTTTATGATCTAGATCTCCATGTGTGTAACCCTGAAAATAGCATGTTACAGAATGTACAAAATAACTGAGTGACATCCTGGAAATAGCTAATGCTGCTTAAGACAGAGTGAAAAGTTTGCAGTTTATTGATTAAGGATGGAATTCACCCCTCTATAGATGTTCAAGGCATGTGCATCACTTAAGTCCATTTAAATCCTCCAAATGAGACTGCAAAATTAAGTGGTGGGATTTAAGCAGCATATTTCACCTAAATACTGATTGTAAAATATGAATTCTTATGTAAATCCTTTAACTCTCAAAGATTTGGTTTTCAAAGGTACTGGTATAGTTCAGGGTAGTAAGTTTTTTGTCATCATCCCTACATATTTTTCATGTACCCTCATTTCCAGTAGATTTTGTTAATAAAGAAAATAATAGAGCCTTAGGAAGAGGTGATGTGACTTTAATAAACTTCATTCAGTGAAGCTCATGTTGTTAATTAAGAAACTTTCATCTTTGAAGTACAATAAAAAAATTCTTATTAGCAAAGGTATGTTAGGTCAGTAATAAGGCAGGCTTCCCTTTGAACATTACATCTAATCAATCCTGGGAGAATTAAGACAATTATATTTTATCAAAAACATGTAGAGGCCCAGACCAACAGGGGGATGGCGTGTGACTTTGGTATTAATTACAAAACTGTTTTAGGAAATAATCATTCCTTTGCTAATCAGGGCAGGTGTATGAAATGACAAAGAAATTATTTACAAAGCCATAAGAGTGAATATTATAGACTAGGGATAAGGCTGTGAATGGGAAAGCAATCATATTTAGACCTTTCTTTGGATTTTGGGTGGTATTTCTAATTGTATTCTATTCAGCATATTACTAATTAACTTAGAAGGAAAACACTAAGTTCTATAAACAATGGCAGATACATGAATTACAGTGTTTCTCTTTTCAGTGTTCCAATTACATTCTTGGAACACAAGACTTCTTTTGTCTTTATTACTAAAAATATTTTTATTTTATTTGAGTGGAAAGTAAATTGAGAAGGAATAGCTATAGTGAAGCCTATGTTTTAGTCATGGGTATTTTTTAGTAAAAGTCACGGACAGGTCAGGGGCACTGTGGGTGCTGTTGGGGGTGGCCTGAGACCCTCTCTGGTGCTGGGGGGGGTGGCGGGTGGTGGCGCATGGCCAGGGAATCCTGCTGATTGGGGGAGCAGGGCAGTGCGTATCCCGGGACCTCCGCTGGTGCGGGATGGGGGTTGGAGGGGCTGGCAGGCTCCCTACTAGGTTCTGTGCAGCTCCCAGGAAGCAGCCAGCGTGTCCCTGCAGTTCCTAGGGTGAGGGAAGGCCAGGGGGGCTCCACATGCTGTCCCCACCCTGAGCTCCAGCTCCACAGCTTTGATTGGCTGGGAACCGCAGCCAATGGGAACTGCAGGGGCAGCGCCACCAGGCAGGGGCAGCGTGCAGAGCCCGCTGACCCCTCCGCCTAAGAGCTGCAGAGACATGCCAGCCGCATCCGAGGAACCTCCCCCCAGGTAAGCGCCACCCTGCACTCCAGCCCTGAGCCCCTCCCACTGCCCCAGCAGCGGCCGGCATGACTGGCCCAGGGGCTGCCTGATCTGCTTGGGCAGCCTCTGAGCCAGCATCAGCAGCTGCAGAGGTCACGGAAAGTCACGGAATCCATAACTTCTGTGAACTCCATGACAGACATGGAGCCTTATTAATAAGTAGTAAAAATAATTCTGTATCACAAACCTCTATTCCAATAGATCTCATACACAGAGGCCCCTGTGGTTTCTGGAGGCAGAATTGGGGGTTTACCTGCCCTACTGAGCTGAAAGAAGTATGTGGTCCAAATAATTTTTTACCATGAGGCCCCAAGCTTTAGAAGTGATCTGCATATGATCTTTTATTCCCAGTTCAGCTCTCGTTATCACTTGCCATTAGGCTGCGAAGGTGTGATTGTAGCACCAATTGGCATACCCATACTAGCTTTAATCTGGCTAGACAGGTAACAGTAGTAGTGTAGGCATAGGGTATGTCTGCACTACGGGATTACTCTGATTTTACAGAATTCGATTTTTGGCAACAGATTGTATAAAGTTGAGTGCATGCAGCCACACTAAGCATATTAATTTGGTGGTGTGCGTCCATAATACCTGTGCTGATCAGCTCTCCACGCTGGGCAAACAGGAAATGAAATTCAAAAGTTTGCAGGGCTTTTCCTGTCTACCTGGCCAGTGCATCCGAGTTCAGATTGCTGTCCAGAGTGGTCACAATGGTGCACTGTGGGATAGCTCCCGGAGGCCAATACTGTCCAATTGCGTCCACACTAACCCTAATTCGAACCGGCAATGTAGATTTCAGTGCTACTCCCCTTGTTGGGGAGGAGTACAGAAATCAATTTTAAGACCTCTTTATGTTGAAGTAAATGGCTTCATTGTGTGGATGGGTGCAGGGTTAATTTGATTTAACGCTGCTTAATTTGACCTAAACTCTTAGTGTAGACCAGGCCATAATAGCGTGAGCTAGCAACCAGAGCATATTCCCCATGTCCCTGACAGACTTGCACTTGGGTTGCTAGCCCATGCTGAAGTTTGTGCCACCATGTCAACACTAATATTGTTATCTGTGCAAGATAGATTACCGCTGTGCTAGCAAGATTACAGATGCCTTCCTGTGCTACAGTCACATCTTTGCTTGGCATGTACACACACTCTTAGATCCGTCACAATGAAAGGTTCCATTGTGGAAATATTACCAGTTTTATTTCTCTCTCTGTTTCAGGCTCATTTTAAGCTAGCTGTTCATCTAAGAAAAATGATTTGTCTTGTATGAGAAAATCCTTTTCTTTGTTCCATTTGCCGGCCACATGCTGATTTAGCACCCAACCCTTCTTTATTTTGTTCCCAATCCTGTTCTCATTAACTACATTTTATCCCATTCAACAACTTTTTCTCCCCTCTTCTCCCCTGTATCAGAAGCCTGCTATTGTATTGCATGTTGCAGTCATTGGTAGAGATTTTTATGTGGATCTCTAAATGTCACTCTCTTAATATCAGTGTGAATACTGGCATTCAGCCTTTTTAAAGCATCCATAGCCAGGCCAAATTCACAAGAGCTAAACATTACTCTTCATTATCCACACCCTCAGAAAGTCAACTTCTAACTATGCATTGACCTGTTGTCCGAAGAAAGAAGGAATGATTCTGAATGCTAGCAATAACCTTTGATATTTTTTCCTAATATTAACTCAGCATATTTCCTTTATTTGAAATGTACTTGGGGTTTTTTTGCCCCTCAAACCCTTCATTTGCCAGAATTTCTCTAGGCCATTTTTCGTCCGGGTTTGAAAAATGACTTGCTGTGATTTTTGATGCAAGTTAATACAGTGATAAGCACCATAAGTCGCCAGGAATAGCAGATCATTAATTTACTTCAGAAAATAAGACTTCAGTGATGAATAAACCTCATAAGGATTCTGGAGTTTAAGCATCTTCACTGGCAATGAATATTTGAATTGGCTGAAAGAAAAGTAAAACATATTATCAGACCAGTAATTATTTTATACAGATGATCAGCAAATAAGCTGTAGTATGAAGGATACTTGACAAAATGGTTTGAGATTAGACTTGACAAAAATGAATGATCTGAAACTCTTGATTTTTAAATACATTTGGATATCATAATTATAAAAAAAATATTACTTGGGACACTGCCAAATTCTTGGGAACTTAAGCCAAGTTCACATTTTAAAAAAAAAACACCTTTTTAGGCAAAGATTTAAATAGTCATTAGACTTTAGATAATGTAGTCCAATTAGTGTCCACTCCTGAACAGCCTTAATAAATTGAGTAGTCCCTAGTCTCGAGAGTGCTCTTATTGAAGTCAATCATAATGCAGCCCCAGCCTGTATCTCTGATCTGATCATCTGCACCACCATAGCCCTCCACCCTTACAGCTCAACAATGATACAAAATCTCCTTCATGCCCCTTCCATCTCCTCCTCTCAGATGTGAAAATGTGCCTTCCTCCTCCTGCCCTTTATGCTTGGAATTCCCTTCTAGAATTCACCCATTAAGATTTATCATATTCAAAGCACTTATAAAAGCCTACTTTTATTGCATTGCCTACCAAAAACAGTGTGATTACACTTGGAAAAAAAGTAACCACAATGTTTGAATCAATAAGACTTCTATGCCTAAATTCTGGATACCCCTCTGGGGTAGGGACAGGTATTAGGAAGAGACTGATAGGAAGAGACTGGGGGATTTGATTACTGGAAATTATAAAGTTGGTTTTGTGATGACCAGGAGAATTGCATGGTGAATTGCCTGCTGGGTGAAGATTGAGGACATCTCAGGACATCTAGATAGACTTATGTGCTGTGCTGGGGAGAAGCCAGTGATAATGGCACATGGAGGTACCAATGATATAGGGAAAGGTAGGAGAGAGATCCTGGAGGCCAATTTTAGGCTGCTAGGTAAGAGATTAAAGTCTGGGACCTTTACGGTAACATTCTCTAAAATGCTTCCAGTTCCACATGCAAGATCAATTAGATGGTCAGAAGAGTAGGGTCTGTATCCATGAATGAGACAATGCTGTTGGGAGGCATTATTTAGGTTTATAAGGTACTTGGGAACCCTTTGGGAAAAGAAGAGCCTATACAGGAAGTATGGGCTCCGCCTATACCAAAGAGGAACCAGATTGCTAGCATGCTAAATTAAAAAAGTCATCAAGGAGTTTTTAAACTAAGGGCTGGGGGGAAAACCAACAGGTGCAGAGGAGTACATGATTTGACAGACACATCCCTTTCAGGGGTATCGAATAAAAGAGAGACTCTGTATTTTAGTATGGAGGAAAGGATAGAAGTTGATAAATTACTGGTTGGAACTGAAGAGAAAGAGTCAAATTGTCCCAATCAATTACATCACATGAAGGCAGCCAACGAAAAATTGACAAATTTTGTAAGTGCCTGTATACAAAAGCAAGAAGTCTAAATACTAAGGTGGGTGAACTTGAGTGCTAGTATTAAATTAAGATATTGATATTCCAACAGAAACTTGGTGGAATGAAGATAATCAATGTTACGCGGTAATATCAGGGTACAAAATATATAGGAATGACAGAATAAGTTGTGCTGGCCAGAGGGGGGCAGGGGGAGAAGGTGGCACTATATGTGAAAGAAAGCATAGAGTCATATATACAGTAGTACATATCTTAAATGAATCAAACTATACTTCAGAGTCTCTATGGATAGAAATTCCATAATTGAAGAATAAGAGTACAGTAGTGACAATGATGGTGATTGTGAAAGGCTCAGGGAGATTAGAGAGGCTACAAAAACCCAATAACAATGGGGGATTTCAACTATCTCCATATTGACTGGGTACATGTCACCTCAGGATGGGATGCAGAGAGAAAGTTTCTAGAGACCACAAATGACTGCTTCCTGGAGCAGCTAGTCCAGGAACCCACAATGGGAGAGGCAATTCTTAATTTAGGCCTAAGTGGAGCACAGGATCTGATCCAAGAGGTGAATATAGCTGAACTATGCTTGGTTCTAGCTTCCATAATGTTATTAAATTTAACTTCCTTATAAGGGGGAATATTCCAAAGAAACCCTCCACAAAAACATTTAACTTCAAAAGCGGGAACTACACCAAAATGAGGCTAGTTAAATAGAAATTAAAAGGGACACTCAAAAAAGTGAAATGCCTGTAAACTGCATAGAAAGTTTTAAAAAAAATGCCTTAATAGAGGCTCAATCTATATACTCTACCCCAAATTAAAAAAACAAACAAGAGGACAAAAAAAAACTACCACCATGGCTAAACAAAGAGTAAAAGAGGCAGTTAGAGACAAAAAACATCCTTTAAAAATTGGAGGTCAAATCCTACTAAGGAAAATAGAAAGGAACTTAAATTCTGGCAAGTCAAGTATAAAAGTATAATTAGGCCAAAAAAGAATGTGAAGAACTAGCAAAAGACACAAACTAACAGCAAAAAAAAAAAAAAAAAAGACACCAGAAGCAGAAGCCTGCCAGACAATTAGTGGGGTCCCTGGAGGTGCCATTGTTGGGAAGCCAAATGAATTCTTTGCACCAGACTTCACTGCAGAGAATGTGAGGGAGATTTCCACACCCGAGCCATTCTTTTTAGATGACAAATCTAAGGAATTGTCCCAGATTGTGGTATCAGTAGAGGCGCTTTTGGAAGAAATGGATAAATTAAACAGTAATAAGTCACCAGGACCAGATGGTAGTCACCCAAGAGTTCTGAAGAAACTCAATTGTGAAATTGAAGAACTACTAACTTTGGTATGTAATCTATCACTTAAATCAGCCTCTCCACTAGATGGCTGGCTGATAAATAACGTGATGTCGATTTTTTTTATTTTTTTTTAAAAAAGGCTCCAGAGATGATCCTGGCGATTACAGGCCAACAAAACCTGTCTTCAGTATGAGGAAAGTTGGTTGAAACTATAGTAAAAAACAGAATTATCAAACATCTCGATGAACATGATTTGTTGGGGAAGATTCAACATGGCTTTTGTAATGGGGAAATCATACCTCACCAAACTATTAAAATTCTTTGAGGGGGGTCAGCAAACATGTGGACGACAGTGATCCAGTGTATATAGTGCACTTGGACTATCAGAGTTTTTGACAAGGTCCTACATTAAAGGTTCTTAATGTAAGGAGTCATGGGTTAAGCGGGAAGATCCTCTCATCTATCAGTAACTGGTTAAAAAATAGGAAACAGGGTAGTAATGAACAGTCAGTTTTCACACTGGAGAGAGGTAAATAGCAGGGTTCCCAGTGATCTGTATTGGGATAAGTGCTGTTCATCATATTCATCACTGATATGGACAAGGGGGTAAAAAATGAAGTGGCAAAGTTTTGAGATGGTAAACATTCTTCTAGGTAGTTAAGTCCAAAGATGTCTTCAAAGAGTTACAAAGGGATCTCACAAAACTTGGTGACTGGGCAACAAAATGGCAGATGAAACTGAGTGTCAATCAATTTAAAGTAATGCACATTGAAAAACATAATTCGAACTATACATACAAAATGATGAGGTCTGATCTTGCAGGCATTGTGGATAGTTCTCTGAAAACATCTTCTCAACGTGCAGCAGAGTCAAAAAAGCTAGCAATGTTAGGAACCATGATGAAAGGACGGTTAAGAAGAGAGAAAATATCAAATGCCTCTATGTAAATCCATGGTATGCCCACATCTTGAATACTGTGTGCAGTTCTGGTCATCCCATCTCAAAAAAGATACATTAAAAGTACAGAGAAGGGCAACAAAACTTATTGGGGTATGGAACAGCTTCCATACGAAGAGAGATTTAAAAGACTGGGATTGTTCACCTTAGAAAAGAGATGATAGAGGTCTATAAAATCATGAATGGTATGGAGGAAGTGAATAAGGATGTGTTATTTACTCCTTCACCTAGCATAAGAACCAAGGGTCACCCAACAAAATTAATAGGCAGCAGGCTTAAATCAAACATCATGAAGTACTTCTTCACACAATGCACAGTCAATCTGTGGAACTTGTTGCCGGGGGATGTTGTGAAGGCCAAAGGTATAACTGGGTTCAAAACAGAATTAGATAAATTCATGGAGGATAGGTACATGAATGGCCATTAGCCAAGATGGCCAGGAACATAACCCTATGCTCTAGTTGTCCCTAAACCTCTGACTGCTAGAAGCTGGGACTGGACGACAGAGGATGGATCAGTCAGTAAACTGCCTGGTTCTGTTCATTCCCTCTGGAGTATCTGACATCAGCCACTGTCAGAAGACCAGATACTGGACTGGATGGACCATTGGTCCAAACCAGTATGGCCATTCTTATATTATTTTCTTAAACAGTCAACCGTATATGTGTGATCTTTCCTGCACCTCCCCTTCCTTATCTATGTTATATCCTCCTTTGTCTGTCAGGTCCATATTTTAGACTGTAAGTTGTTTGGCTCCAGAACCTGGATTTTTTTAATATGCTAAGGGAAAAATTAATTCCAGAGCTGCTGACCCTTGACAGAGAAGGCCCTGCATATCACCATCTTTAGATTATGGACCAGATCCTCAAGTAGTGGAATTCAGTATAGCTCCATTTACTTCAGTGGAGCCATTTCATTTACACAAGGTGGTCCGATGCCTTCAGATAGTCAGCCAGCAGTGCTGAATTCAGGCTGCCCTGACAAAGTCACAGAGCAAGAAATAGTCCTGTTAGGTAGAAGGGCATTTAAATTGCTTGAGGCTTTAAATACCAAAACCAGGAGGTTGAATTAAACTTGCGGAAGAACACAGACAGTGTAGTCTCTGGAGCTTGGGCATCAGTGAAAGCTCTCGAATGGTCCTGTTTCCGTGTTCTATTGTACCTGCAGCCCATAAGCATGATCAGTGCATCCTTAAGAAGCCCCTGATAACTGGACTCCTCTAGAGTCCTCATCACAATTTAACACTCTTCTTCACCTACTAGGAACTGCTTTCATCTCTCAGGGGAACTTTGCCTTGGGAACAAGGGGTCAGGCTGATGCAAGGAGATGTAAATTACACTTCCCTTTGCCAGCTTGGGTGTCTGAATTTCAAATCCAGTAGCACTTGCAGATCATGAATGTGACATTCTTGAGGCATTTATAAAAATAAAATGAGAAAACCAAAAAATATTTGTACCGGTTGTTCTTCAAATCATGCAGTTGTTGAAAAATAAAGTGTCTGTGCTTACTTGTCTGAGGCAAAAACATAAATGGGTAAACTATAATCCTTATTGATTTTTATTTTCACAAAAACAATAATCAACCTGACTTAGTATGAGGGAATTAAGATTCCAGGTACAGTCTGGTGTGTGATTCCATTGTTTTCTGTGAAGAATGGCTCATATCTAAATGGTTTCCTCAGAGACTCCGCAACCCATTGAAATTCAGGGTCTGACACTGAATCAAAGAATGTTATGGTCCTGGCAGGTAAAATGGGAGTTAAACGTCATGTAAATACTAGCATCTCTCTCTCATTCAAAGAGTCTGGTCAGTCTCTGGAGTATATTTTCTCAAAATGATACATGAAGAAAACAGTCTCCTGTGTGGAAAGGCACATTTTCCCGGCAGCCAAGTGTAAAAGGGTTGAAAAGATTAGTTCATCCTTCACTTTAAAAGAAAACAAACACATGGTAAATAAATGTGGCAGCAAAGCAAAGAAACATTCTGCCTAACAGGGATGTCCACCCTCCCCCTTGTCATATGGGAATGAGAGTAAGGATTACGCTGATGATCAAAAGAAATAAATCTCTCTCTCTCTCTATGGAAAGAGGTGTCTGAAACATCCTTGGAGTAAGACATGAAAAGGAAGTTCTTTGCTCCTCTTCTTCTGTCAATTCCCCTTTCTTCTCTCTACGTACTCCCTAATGCAGGTCCTGAGGAGAGGTGTGGGGCAGGAGGAGAAACGTAATATCTTTGTGAACATACACAGATCAAAAACACTCTGGAATATAAAATTCAAGTGTTAAAGACCCCAAAGCAAAACTTAGAATATTCAGTGGTAAGGTTATAACAAAGGGCGGCCTGCCAATTAATTAATTACAGACATAACTTTCTGTATTAGAAATCATATCCTAACCTGAGGGTCCCAAAGGAGTGGGAGCACTGATACACCTTGGCCATAATACAAACAGTTAGAATCTGAAGCCAAAGAAACTGAAATACATTACACACTGTGTGCATCCCGTTTCATGTGTGAATCAGAGGCACAATGACTTTTTTTGGAGTTAAAGCCACTAGGGTAGGATAATGCACTTAGTCCTTCTCCTCAGGGGCGGGGGCGGGGCGGAGCCAGCGCCTGGGGCGGCTGGGGCGGCGGCGGGCGTCATTTGGCTCTTTGGGGCTCCCGGGAGCCGCATGCGGCAGGTGGCCGGGAGTCCACCCGGCCGGGACCTGCCGCAGGCGCGGCTGCGCGCGGTCCCGCGCGGTCCCCGCTTCCCCGGAGCTCGCCGGCAGGCGCGGCGCGCGGGGTCGGCTCCCCTGGGCTCGTGGGACCTGCCGGCATGGCGCGCAGCGAGGCCCACCGAGCCAAAGCGCCCCCCCCCCTCTGGAGAGAGCGGGGAGAAGAGGACGCCGGGGACTGGGGGGGGCGGGCGCAGCGCTCGCTGCTGCTTGGGGCAGCCTACTTTGTAGAGCCGCCCCTGCTTCTCCTCACAGCTTAATATCACCCTTGCAAATAAGTTTCATCAGTTTAAAACAACAAAACAAAAAACCTTTTGTGTGCTTGAGGTTTGATCCAAAGCCCATTGAATTCAGTGGAAAGATTCCCTTTGAAACACTGGTCTTTGGATCAGGCACTAACCATTATTCTATGACAATGGATTGTGGGTCTCTGTGTTTATGGAGTCTGAATGGCTCCATATCGATTTTACTACAATTATGAGTAAAAGTTAACTTTTTTTTTTTTTTAATATTGCTGGCCTATGAACTCAACCTGGGTTGTTTTCTTACTTGTACATCATCAATAGCAGTGAAATTTTACAGGCCAGATACTGCCCTCAACCTTCTGGAAGGTATAACTGAGGGCATACTTTGAAGCTCTTAAGGGTTGCCTAGTAATAACTGAGGGCATAATTTGATTTTCTGAAACTTTATTCCTGATGCTGATGCAAGAGAAGGAAAGAAACTAGCATGTCTTTCAGGTCCTAGTTTTCAGGTTGAGTTTTCAGAGTGGCAGAAAATACTTATTTACTTGTAAACTGAGTACATTTGATATAGAGTAATTTAATCACTAGAAAATGGAACCTCAAGTTGCCATTATATTACAAACCAAGTTGTGTTCTCCATAGTTGTAAATCCATTATTTTCAAGGGACTCTGGATTTACACCTATGTAACAGAGAAGAATCTGATCTCATTTTGGGAGCAGGCTTAATTTTACTCTAAGGCAATGTGAAAGGAAATGTTATTAAAAGACTGAATGTGAGATTGAGGCTAACGGTCCCTCAAGAAAGGCCTCAAGTGAAGTTACTCCATTGCATGGCACTAAAGTTTGATTTTACTTCACCTGATGATTATCACCTTCATTCTGGATATTTTAGGACAAGCTGCAAAGCACAAAAGAAATCAAGACATCTAATTTCTTCTTTTTCTAAGTCAGGTCATTAGCTCAGAACTAGAGAATAGCCACCATTTTGTATGGGGCAAACAAACAACTCATCCAGGATTACATCCAGTAAAATGGTAAACTTTTATTTCTCCTGGCCTCAATGGGGGGCCTGATCCTTAGTTTGGTTCCTGATGCACTCCCACAATACAAATAAATAATAATTTTAAAAGCAGCACATGCAGTCTTTCACATGTATGTATAATGATTCACTCTTTAACAAGGGCACGTAAAAGCTGAGAGTCAAAATATTTTTGTGTGTGTATGATTTCTGCAACACAGGCCAAGAGAGGTTGTAACAATTTTAAACGTTTTTGCCAGCTGTGCTGTGGATACAGAGATTCTCCTTTGCACACCATTGTGAGCCAAAGTAAATAGAAATATGGCCATCTTTTTGGACTCAGATGTTGTGCAGAGCTTACTGGAGAAAATCAAAATAAAGACTTTGTTTTTGGTAGTGGATGAATTAAATCCAGGGTGTGATGGGCAGGAAATGAAACCCAACTGATTTTTCTCATTTTTAATCATGTTCTTATTTGATAATTATATTGCTGTAGTAGCTAAAGGCCACTGCTGAGTTTGGCCTCATTGTGCTAGGTACTATATAAACATCTTAGTCTTCTTTTTTTATAATATCTATGTGAGTGCAATATTCATGACTGTTGACTGACTGCTGTGGAGACAACGTCCTATGTTTATCATTAAGCGCACTCCATTGCCAGTGTAACAACCCTGACCTGAAGGAACCACCTCTAGGAGTGAGGGTAATTCAAGGTCAAGTTCTTTGTTGGGGTAACTCCAGCAATGTCCATGGAATTATGCTTGCAGAGAGGTTTGGTCCTCAGTCTTCATGCCCAATCAGTCCTTTGTTTCTGGTCTGAGATTACCTGCAAGAAACCCAATCAGTGCCAGTTGTGCTGGCATTTTTGTGATGGGACCACTTGTTCAGTAGGGACTAGACAAAGGCTGCCATATTCATTTCATAGATCTAATGGCCATTTCCGATCTGGGCTGGATTCAACTGGTATCCCAGAGGTGAAATCCTATATCAGCAGTCACCAGCTTTCTCAGTCAGTGGATTCTTTTCTTTTTTTTTAAGTATACTGTTATTGCCATTGGTAAAAATTGTATAGCAATTGGAAGTAAAACAAACGAACTAATAGAGTGAAGTGGTGAAAATATAAGATTTAAAAAACCCTCCAGTTCCCAATTTTGTCATCAATTTGGATGAGCAGCTGGAACAGATATTTTTTAACATGGTATAAATGCCATACAATTAATGGATGTTGCGGGGGGAGAAAGTACTGCAAATCTCACTGGGCCAAATGACAGAAAAAATGGAAGCTGACCTAAAGGAAGTGGATGTTGGAGCAAAGACATACAGAGTGGACAAAGCGGATGGTGAAGTGAAATAGCCTGATTTTTCATTTGGATAAACTGAGAGAGGCTGTCAAACAGTTTCACCTCCAGGGCCCTTTTTGAATTAGCACTAGTTTGACAGTTTGTGCTGTGAGGTGCCTCAGGATTAAAAATGTAGAGAATAGAGATGCCAGTCTGATTCCAAGAGAAGATGACATTCCGTAGATTTGTATTGGATTCCATCTTTATCACAGTGGAAGACATGTCTCGCTTGTTCTAGTAAATGTCTTGCTTGCTTTTCATTTGCCGGACACCAAAAAATGCAGATTGACAGACTGATTAGCTCTCATACCCTCCTCTAATGATTCTTTATTCAATCACATTTAAAGGGATTCATAATCAGGAATATAAAGGACAGGACAGTAATGCCACACCAATTATTATTGCTTCTCAGACATCTTTGTGAGAAGCAGAAATTATTAGTTATTCAATCAAAATAAGAAAATATTTATCAGTTATCACTGAGTGAGTTTTGTGTCTCACTAGAGCTATATTTGCAATTGAACTGTATGGAAAGTAGAATGGGTAATTATCTTATTCATGCTTATTTATTTCAGATTTCAAAACAAGGCAGAGGACTCAGTTAGATAGAAAACACTGCTGTCCTGATCGCTTAAGCAAGGGTGTGTTTTACTTGGGGGGGAAATAAGGCAATGCTTTTTTTTCAAACCTTTCTTGATTTGAGGGGACAGGAATGTCAGGAGGAGAGGAAACGTATGCAACTCACAATCTGTTCTTAACCCCTCCTTTTCTGAAATTATAGTAGAAATAATACTTGGCAAGATTTTCAAAAGAGACTAGTGATTTTGGATGCCCAGCTTGAAACACCTCAAAAAGGACTTGATTTTCAGAGGGTTGGAGGCTCAACACTTTCTGAAAATCAGATCCCTTTCATGTGCCAGGTTGGATGACCAAAAATCAAAGCACCCAACATCACTAGTCACTTTTGAAAATCTTACCTTCACATTTTTATAGCACCTTTCATAAAAAGATCTCAAAGTACTTTACAGACATTAACAAAATAAGAGTGTCTCTAACCTAGGTGCAGTAATTAAGTATTACTGTTTTCATTTACTATCTTCATCTCACAAATAGGAAGAGTGAGACAGACAAGTAAAATGCTTTGAGCACAATCACACAGGAAATTAGTGGCAGATCCTGATCCCCAGTCTCATGCTTTAGCCATAAGACCATCCTTCCTAAGTGGAGCACAGGTTCTGGTTCAAGAGGAGAATATAACTGAACTGCTTGGTAATAGTGGCCGGGGGGAGGGGGGATCAGCAAACAAGCCTACCTCTATAGTATTTAATTTCAGAAAGGGGAACGACACAAAAAATGAGGAAGCTAATTAAACAGAAATTAAAAGGTACGGTCACAAAAGTGAAATGCCTGCAAGCTGCATGGAAACTTTTTAAAAATATCATAATAGAGGCTCAAATTAAATGTATACCCCAAATTTAAAAACATAGTAAGCAGACCAAAAAAGTGCCACCCAAAATCCAGATCCACGCACTCTGGAACTTTGAGAGATTCAGATCTATGACTGAAATTTTCAGCTAGGAGCTGTATCTAACTTTCGTGCACTATAAATGCCTGATTTAAACAAGTCTACAATGGATTTTTTTTAAAAGCCATATATAAATGAAGAAAATATGTATGCACTGGTGGATCTATTCTTCTTAGTTTCTCTCTTCAGATCCCTGCCCCTTGTAAAAATTGTAAGTTGGTAGACTGATAGCACTGAATGTTGAGTTCCTCTGTTTAGTCATAGAACAGGTAAAGCATGGGCAGACACAATGCATGCTTCTCCATATAACACCTCCCATATACTTCAGCCACAGCCTGGACTGCTCTCTTGTACAAGTGAATGGGTAATTCAGTCTCCATGCCAGTCCATTCAGACCTTTGCCTCCTTCTGAGATTGGCAGTAATGGTGACCTGGTTATTATGTGACCATCTTACCCATAAAAACTCTTCTGGGACCACCAACTCATTTCACATAGGTCAAAAAACAGCTATTGGGGGTGAAAACTTTGTCACTATTGACCTTGGCTGGATTTGAACTGGTGACAAGGAGGTGAAAGGTTCTAAATCCCATTAGCACCAGGAATTTCCTGAGACATTCCATATATATCATTGTTTGTGATACACTGTGCCTTAAATGTTTAATTTGGTGGAATGAATGGCTAGAAAATCTGTGGAGAGGCCCCAGGCCAATGAATTTAACAAAGAAAATACATTAATGAAAATTGAAGCCGTTTGCGTATATGCAATTGTGCTGCTGCTACTGCTTATTTTTTCCCCCGAAGTAGTTCCTTTACCCAAATACTGAATTATCTTTCTCTTTTGCATGTATTTTATGATTATAATAAAACCAGTGAGGGAAGGATTATGCACATTATAAGGAAAATATATCAGGCTTTTATGTTAACCTTTCAAGCTTACTATGTGTATTTAAATGCCTTTGCAAAATGACCTTTCATGGGCCTTGTCTAGACTAGGTTAAAGGTGTGTAAGAACATTGATATTGTGTATTATTATGTTTTTTATGTAATGCCTCGGAAGCAACCAAGAAGGGGCCCCATAATGCTAGGCATTGTACTATTCCGTACAAAGTCCCTGCTCCCTAAGAATTTACAGTGTAAATAGAAAAGACAGACAAAGAATAGGGAACAGAGATACAATATACAAGTAAAAAGAACAGGAGTACTTGTGGCACCTTAGAGACTAACAAATTTATTTGGGCAAAAGCTTTCATGGGCTAAAACCCACTTCATCGGATGCATGCATTGGCCAGGCTGGACAGTCTCTGTGCGGAGGAATGGATGGACACAGATCAGACATCAAGAATTATAGCATTCAAGGGCCAGTCGGAGAGCACCTCAACCTCCCTGGTCACTCAATTACAGACCTAAAAGTCTCACCTGCCCCTCACCTGCAGGCACTCCCCACGCAGCTCCCATTGGCCAATGGGCGCTGTGGAGCCACCGCTTGGGGCAGGGGCAGTACGTGGAGCCTTCCTGGCCACCCCTATGCTAGGGGCTGCAGGGACATACTAGTCACTTCCAGGAGCCATGAGGAGCCAGGGCAGGCAGGGAGCCTGCCTTGCCCCACTGCACTGCCGGTCAAAAACTGAATGCCTGACAACCCTAAACACGATGTTTACAAGCCGAAGAAGTGAGCTGTAGCTCACGAAAGCTCATGCTTAAATAAATTTGTTAGTCTTTAAGGTGCCACAAGTACTCCTGTTTTTTTTGCAGACCTAAAAGTCGCAATTCTCCAACAAAAAAACTTCAAAAACAGACTCCAAGGAGAAACTGCACAATTGGAATTAATTTGTAAACTGGACACCATTAAATTAGGCTTGAATAAAGACTGGGAGTGGATGGGTCATTACACAAAGTACAAACTTTTTCCCCCTATTGTTACTCACACCTTCTTGTCAACTGTTGGAAATGAGCCATCCTGATTATCACTACAAAAGTTTTTTTTTCTCTTTCTGATAATAGCCCACTTTAATTGATTAGTCTCATTATAGTTGGTATGGCAACACCCATTTTTTTCATGTTTTCTGTGTATATATATATTCCTACTCTATTTTCCATTCCATGCATCTGATGAAGTGGGTTAGATCCCACGAAAGCTTATGCCCAAATAAATTTGTTAGTCTCTAAGATGCCACAAGTACTCCTGTTCTTTTTGCTGATACAGACTAACACAGCTACCACTTTGAAACCTGTCAACATACAAGTAGATATGGCTTGTAAACATCATGTTTAGGGTTGCCAGGTGTTCAGTTTTTGACTGGCAGTGCAGTGGGGCAAGGCAGGCTCCCTGCCTGCCCTGGCTCCTCATGGCTCCTGGAAGTGACTAGTATATCCCTGCAGCCCCTAGGCATAGGGGTGGCCAGGAAGGCTCCACGTACTGCCCCTGCCCCAAGCGGTGGCTCCACAGCGCCCATTGGCCAATGGGAGCTGCGTGGGGAATGCCTGCAGGTGAGGGGCAGTGCACAGAGCTGCCTAGCCTTAGCTCCTCCACCATGGAGCTGCAGGGATATACCGGCCGCTTCTGGGGAGCTGCCTGGAACCTGCACCCCGCAGGTGCATGTAATCTTGATTTAAAAACTTCCAGTGGTGGGAATCCACCACAACTCTTGGTAAGTTGTTCCAATGGTTAATTAACCTACACTATTTGGGGGGGGTGCTTGTTTTGTTTTAAATAACCAACTGCTTTATTTCTTGCCTGAATTTGTCTAGCTTCAACTTCCAGGCATTGGATCTTGTTATACCTTGCCTTCTAGAATGTGGAGCCTTTTATTGACAAATTATATTCCCCGTGTAGGTATTTCTAGACTGATCAAGTCACCCCTTAATCTTCTCTTTGTTAAACTAAACAGATTGAGCTCCTTGAGTCTATCACTAAAAGGCATGTTTTCCTGCCCTTTAAGGATTCTTGTGAATTTCCTCCAGTTTATCAACATCCTTTTGGAACTGTGGACAACAGAAGTGAACACAGTATTCCAATAGTGGTCATACCAGAGCCAAATACAGAACCCATCTTTTCATGTGCTGTATATTTATACCTGCTGACTGTATTTCCTTGTTGTTTTTACATGATCTCTAAGTCCTTTTCAGAGTCACTGCTTCCCAGGAAAGAGTCCCCCATCTTGTAAATGTGGCTTATAGTCTTGTTCCTAAATTTATTACTTTACATTTGTCCATATTAAAATGCATCCTGTGCCCAGCTTCCCAACTGATCCAGATCACTCTGTGTCAGTGACCTGTTCTCTCCTTTAATTACCAGTTCCCCAATCTTTGTGTCATCTGTAAACTTTTTATGTTTTTTTTCCAGGTCACTGATAAAAGTGGTAAATAGCACTGGGCCAAGAACCAATCCCTGTGGGACCCCAGTGGAACCACATCTGCTTGATAATAATTCCCTGTTTACAATGATATTTTGTGACCTATCACTTAGCTGGTTTTTAATCCATTTAAACTGTGCTCTGTTGATTTTGTATCATTCTAGTTTATTAATCAAAAGGTTGTGTGGTACTAAGTCAAATGCCTTGTAGAAATCTAAATATCTGACATCAACACTATTACCTTTATCAACCAAACTGGCATTTCTCATAAAATTAAATTAAATTAAAGCTAAAGCTGATTAGTGAGGCTACACTTTAACTCTACTAGCTCAGTAAGTGTTAACATCAACACTGCCTTGTTTGCAGTAGACTTATAACTTCTATTAATAATTTATTAACCCTTTATAAACTATTTATAAACAGAACCTTACAATGGAGTATGACCCAACTAATGGACTCCTGAAAATGACCTTGGGGAACACAGAGCTAGTTAAAAAGGTTGAATTCTGAAATCCAGGAGAGCCCTGAAGGAGAGAGGAGTGATCCATCAACCTTAACACAGCAATCAGAGGAGGAAGCCCCCATCTGCTGATTTGACTAGAGCCACTATCCAAAATATGAGTAACCTTCTTCACCCTCCAAAGGAAGCTTAGGGTTGTTCTGTGAATCAGTAGGGAGATTAAGGCAGGCTGTCTATCACTACTACAGCTGCGCAAGGAGGCAAGTCCAACTGATTGTTTTCCTGTTAGATCTTGCACCCTTTATTTACCTTTGGCTTCCAGAGGTGGGTCTGGAATGTAAGCAGCATAGGCAGCTTACTGCCTATAGTGTCCATTAGAATGACAGATCAGAGCAAGTATGAAGACTTACTGTGTTGTATGTAGCTATTTAACTTACTTCTTTTTTTCTATGATCCCCAGTTGGTGTAAATTGGCATAACTCCATTGACTTAAATTACTATATATTCTCTTTCCAATTAAACTTGACTTCAGTGGAACTATGCTGGTTTACATCAGCTGAATATCTTGTACTCTCTCTTTACATTTTTAGAAGTTGGCTGACTGTGAAGGAAGCTGCCATTTGGGGAAGTAGTGTCTGATGCAGCATGTTACAAAGGAGACACATAAGTGACTTTCCCATTCAGACTTCACTTTTGTTCTTTCTTGTTTTGTCTCAATCTTCTCAATCTAAAATAAATGACATTCAGACTGAAAGGATGTATTAACTTTTTATGACCAAAGAGCATGACACCTACCAAATCATCTTTTCCTTTCAAGTGCAGAAAATAATTCCCTGGTAGAGGACATACGAAATACTAAAGTAATGCTATTTGATTCTTTTTAACAGTCTTGTTTTATCTTTAATGTCATATATTTACTTTTTATTTCCATTGAAATTTTCTTCTCTTCCAAGTTCTAATCATAAAATAAAAAGACACACGTCCATCTTTGGAGCAAATTTGAATGACATCTGATTTCAACAGCAGACCATGATCATTAAATTTAGAAGCTTTTTCAAGCAGCGAAGTTTGATTAATATCAAAGCCCATTTAAGTGAGTCAGTTTTTCAGGATGGAGTGGCACATTCCATAATTATATAAAACTGCTTTAATTTCATTTCTGTAGGATTGACAGTGTCAGAATGTTTAATGACCAGATAAGAAGTGCTAAGATTCATTACCACCAACTTTCTGGTACTTTCTTAGAGTCAGTGTAACTTCATCTTTCAAACAAAAATGATTTCATAAGTTATTTATGCTCAATATCATGTTCCTGTATCCTTTTAGTATAGAAAAAAATCATGGCTTAAAACTGAAGATTTACTAGTCCTACGGTAGGGTTAATCATCCAAAAGATACTAAAGAGAGACATTAAAGATGCAAAATCTTATCTAGACAGAGTTATTTTACAAGGGGAAATGGGTTAGCACATTTCTTTTATTCATATGTATATATCTGGCTTTTGCAGTGATGAATAACAAATGTATATACCTACAAAATCTCCATATCTCAAATAGATGTCAATGTACAGAACAAGAATGCTGTTCCATACTACAATAAAAATAGATGTATACAATCCAATCTATTCTTTAATTTTCTTTTTATCCAGAGCTCCAGAACTGAGGCAAAGTCTTTTTAAACCACATGGAGTGCTCTAGGCCAGGGTTTCTCAACTTGTGGGTCGGAACCCAAAATTGGGGAGTGTTGAAACGCCAGAGTGTTTCAAAGGGTCATGTGGCGGCCCCTGTGGCTCCTATCTCACAGAGCAGGCTGGGCTCACCTCCAAACCCTGCAGCCTCTGAGGTCCTAATGCCAAACAAGTTTGGTCCAGCCGTCATGATGACAGGAGTCCAGCTAGACCAAATCTGAGTGAGTGGCACTGTGCTCCCATGACCCAGGGATGCCATTGCAGACAACAGAAGCTCAACTGGCAATGCCATGCATCCAGCTGGGTTGGAGTGTGGCTGCAGGGTTTCCCCTGTTGATGAGCTTTTCAGTTTGTGTGAGCGCATACCGGAAAGGGTGAGAAACAAGGAACCATGTAACTCTCATGTGGTGGAAGAGGAACACTGATTGTCAGATATGGTATCTTTCCAAAAGCCACTTGCTTTTCATGGTATGGCTAGAAGTCAGGAGGTCCCAAGCTCCATTCCTGCCTCCATCACTTGCTAACCTTAATAAGACTTTGCATTTATAGAACTTTAGAAATAATAATTTGTTATGAAGTCATTATCATTACTTCACTTTGCTCCAGGTTACAGGCCAAGTTGGTGTCAGAACCAGGATTACAACCCAATTTTCCCACATGTTCCTGATCCAAAGTTCAGGATTGTAGAGATTTTGGTTTGAGCACCTAAAAGAATCTTTGTTCATTCTTTAACAGAACACCTTTGGTTTGCAAATTTAAATGAAAGTGTCATGAGATTTCAGATAATACCATGAGCTTTTCTCTGTGTTATTCTCTGACTACCAGAAAGGTAGAGATGTAATAAAGCTGATAGTCATTGTTAAAATAAGAACCAAATCCTTTTTTTATCAAAATTGCTCTAAGATTTTAATAATTGGAGAGATACCAATCTCCTAGAACTGGAAGGGACCTTGAAAGGTCATTGAGTCCAGCCCCCTGCCTTCACTAGCAGGACCAATTTTTGCCCCAGATCCCTAAGTGGCCTTCTTAAGGATTGAACTCACAACCCTGGGTTTAGCAGGCCAACGCTCAAACCACTGAGCTATCCCTCCCCCCATCATACTGCTACCTGTCATATATGACACACCTAATGTTTACAACATTGTTTTATTTTCAGTCTAGCAGCCCCTAAAATATGCAAATGCCTCAACCTGATCCCACAAGCCAGGCTTGATTTTAATTTGATCTTTAGCATCCCAATTCTGCCTTCTTAGAAAACTGTTTTATGCCCAAACATTTTAAATGGTCCTTCCCATCATCTTCTGCATTTCGGTAAGACTTAAATAGAACCCTTGTATTTTGAGGATGAGCTCACTGAGTCTCTGCCTTTCATGTTGATAGTTGATACAATGAAGTGAGTGAAGGCCTCTCCTGTAGACTTTAATCACAAAGCCCTATAGTGTCAATGACATTAACTGGGCAAAATATATTTATTTTTGTTTTTCTCTCCTGCCGTTTGAAAATGATCTGTACATTTTTAAAACTTTTTAATGATTATTTATTGTATGCTATACACTGGCCTGGAACATGCAGACATGATCAAAATGGGCCCTTTTTGTATTGTTAAAAATTTTGTAATTTTCTAAAATAAAGCAAGTGTTGCATTAAGTGTCTCATTTCTGTCACTTGTGTGAAAGGAAATGTGTGCTGTAAAGGTTAGTGAATTGGCTCTCTTGGGCCCAATTCCTGCCAAATAAAAGCTGAATCCTATTATGCTGGCTTTTTTGCACATTTTACTAAAAGAAAGTGCTGAGCAAAATTTCTGTCTTGTGTATAAACTTTACTAAACGTCAATAATCCACTAGAAAACGTATTGGAGGGACTAATGCTGTACTGGCAGGGGGGTGGACTAGATGACTTCATAAATCATAGCTAATTTCTGTGCTTATATGTTTAAATATACCATTCTCAGTATGTACAAGGAGCTTAGGCTCTGATTCTGTTACTAGATCCCCCCATGTCTATGTGGAGCCCTAAAGAAGTCAGTGGGTCTTTTTCACAGATGATCTCTGTGACTGTAGAAATTCCTTTTGGAGTCAAAGATTCCCTGGGCTCAGGGGTCTGCAGTGTGGATTCAGTGATAGGACAGAGTTATGTTAGACACCAAACAGTGCTCAAGAGGTAGGAGTAGACTAGACTAGTTGCGTTGTACTCCAAAATGCGAAATGTGCTGCTCTTGCGGGGGGAGGAGAGGAGAAGAGGATACTTGTCCAAGCAATTAGCCAATATCTGGGGACTTCTTGTTTCCATTAGGAGGAGAAATCAATGTTGGAGACAGGTCCAGTCCTGCTTATTTTCAAAGAATGTACTTGAAGTCCTGTTTCCCAGAACATAGCAGGAATCAAACAGGAGGCACAGCTGCAAGCCTTTTTCCAGCCAGCACTTTCCCCCAAAAGCCCTTTCCCTTGGCTTTCTGTCTGGGTCACATTGCAAGTGCTTCTCTTGCTGTCTCCTTGGCTTTCTGCTGTAGTGTTTGTCTGCTTCTGGGTGCTTCTGCTTGCAAACACAAGCACACCTCTACCAAACAATTCCCAACCACTTGCATTTACATTCAATCCCCAGCAAACAGTCTCTGTCCACATTGCTCAGTTGCTGACTGGCCTTGCACGGGGCTTGCATTTTGAATGGTGGCTCCTATTGTTTTGGCTATCTTACTCCAAACAGGAATGTATCTGCTTCTTAAATGCAGGGTGGCCTTTGCACCGAACAGCTTCAATGAGATCTCACCCAACCTCCATTATAATATATTTGGAAGAAGAACTGTTCTTATTGCCATATTGTGAGGCTTGTAAATTTGCACAGGATTTTTGGGACTCTCACGTCCCCGGAAGAATGAAATATTAGTGTAGCAGCTGCTCTCGGCGCATAGTATCAAACAGGATCCCTGAATATGATGAGGATTCCCAAAAGACATGTTTACTGACACTCCTGGGTGGCTCAAGAGCCAAAGGCAGCCCACTGGGTAATAAAAGAACAAGTCCTGATGTCTTTGTCCCCCTTCCCAATGCCCTTAACCGGAGTTTGTCTAAATAAGGCTCTAGTAGTAAATCCTAAATAAGGACTCTGATTTTGGTTCACTCTCTGTGTCAGGTGTCAAGCCTCTGTGTCAGGGCTCACTGGTGACTGGAAGAAGCCCTGATTGTGGAGTAAGGAATAATCTAATCAAATTCAGATCCTTATTACTGTTGAAGTCAAATAAAAAGCAATTTCCATGCAGCAATCAAGAGATACAGGAATGAGCAAATAGGTGCATTTACTTTTTTTTTATCTTAATATGCATATAGAGTTATCGGCAAATTTGGATACCAGGAAATCACACAAGTTGTGCATCCTGGTTCAAGTCAGGGTGCCACATATCAGAGTAAAGTTTTCACGCTTTGGTCAAAACCTTGATGTTATGTAAACGTTCTGAAACAAGTATAGTATTCCTTAATGTCCCAGGTGAACACACAGTAATCCAGCAGTCCAACTGGCTTCTAAATACTCAGTGCTTACATAGTGCTTTTTATCCATAGATCTCAAAGTACTTTACAAAGTAAAAGTAACTAAGTGGTTTTATCCCCACACTAGGACATAGGGAGGTGAAGTAACTTGGCTAAGGGGACACAGCAAGTTAACGGCAGAGGTCAGAATAGAATCCAGGCCTCTTGACTCTAACTAATAACTAGACTTGTTGATTTGTTCAAAGCCATTCTGGTATCTTAGTCAAACACATATTCAGGAACAATTTTAAAAAATGAAAATTTTCTGTATTAACTACTTATGTGTTCTTGGCCATTTGAGGTCCACCCAGCCTGGGGCTTGATTATATACATGTCCTTCTCTTTCGAAAGTACTTCCACTCCCCATGAAAGTCAAGGAAGGAGGGAAGGAGTTCTTAATTATGACAATTAGAGCAAAATTACAAAATTGAAATTATTTCATTTCTGTGACATAAGGTCAATAATCCTATTAGTTGTTAATGCATTTATACTCCCTAGGCAATCAGACTGATAGCATTCCACCTGTGCACTGTCAGGACTGGGTTAGCTTTTCCTGATAAGAGTATTGAACTTCCATTGAAACAATCATTTACTTAGGGAATGGAGCATTAAATGCTATTTACATAACAAAAATAATTCTGTGCATTCTATGCTGATTCGGGATTCTTACATTAAGTGCCAAACTATGATGGAGGGACAGTTAAAATCCTGGGGGCGGGATTAAGAAAAAAGATATGAAACTATACCAATGAGCAGAGAGGCACATTAGAAATGTGTTCTGTGTTTGCCATGATATTAAGGCCCTAACCATTACCAGAGCAAAGTTGGGCAGGCTTATAAGAGCTTGAAAACAGTGATTCCACATCCCTTATATGGAACAGAGCCTAGCTCAGCAGTAGTGTTCTCCATGGCAATGTGGCCTGAGAAATGAGGTGAGGTGGAGGAAGGGAGAGTGGGGGCTGCTGGATCTATCACCCTACAAAGCCATTGACTTAAATCTCCACATGGTGGAGGAAAGGTACAACAGACAGAGATATTACTGCATCCTATGGGCTGTAGTAATGTCTGCGCTGGTTCTTCATATTGTGGGACTATTCTGCCATTGCTTCCTTAACAAAGCCCCTTTGCTATTGCTTTGGGGTGAAGTCTCTTATTTTGCCACCACTAGGCTGTTTTCTATCAAGAGTAATATCTGTGTATTGGTGAGAGAAAGCTAGAAGGAAATGGCCACCCTGTGACAGAATAGTTCCTTTTCTTACATGTCATTGTAAGACCCGGGCAAAAAATTGCTCAAAGCATGAAGAATGGTTTCATCTTCCTTTGTACGCTATTGGAGTGTGGGGTGCTCTGAGCAGAATAATTTGTTAGGGTGCAGTTGGCATAGTCCACACACAATCAGTTCTCATCAGTTGTGGTGGGAGGGAAGGAGTATTGATGGCAGGGCCGGTGCAACCATTTAGGCGACCTAGGTGGTCACCTAGGGCTCTGGGATTTGGGGGGCGCCATTTTCTTCGGCAGCGACCGCGGCAGCTGGATCTTTGGCCACCCCGGTCACCACCGGCATTTAGGCGGAGGGAGCTGGGGCAGGGGAGCACGGGGAGGGCCACCTGCAGCAAGTAAGGGGTGGGGGGCGGCACGCAGGGGAACTCCCCACCCCTGCTCACCCCTGCCCCGCCTCCTCCCCAAGCACGCCGTGGCTGCTTCACTTCTTCCGCCTCCCAGGCTTGCGCCGCCAATCAGCTTAGGCGCCGCAAGCCTGGGAGGCGGGAGAAGTGAAGCAGCGACGGCGTGCTTGTGCTTGTGCTCGTGCGCAGAGCAGGGGTGGGGGGGTGCCTCAGGGTGGGGGGTGGGGAGCTGCCGCAAGGAGGGCACCTCATGGCGGAGGAGGGGAGCTGCCGTGTGCGGGGGGCGCCTCAGGGCAGGGACATGGGGGGGGGCGCAAGGTGGAAGTTTCACCTAGGGCGCGAAACATCCTTGCACCGGCCCTGATTGATGGACCTTGACTCATCTCACCTTCCACTTCCCTGTTTATTTCTAATGTTGCTCTGGGTGAAAGCTGAATGAGAAAGAGCCATTTCTATAATGGGAGGAGAAATTTAAAAACTCTGGACCTGATTCTGCTTTCACACTGGTATAAAGCCAATGAAGTAAATGGGATTGTTCGGGGGTAACAATGGTGCAAGTAAATGAAAAAAACAGGCCCTCTATATCCAACACCAGGTAATCCAAACATGATAGAGATGGACCTCAGTTGCCAGTGAATCTGTATTCACATTGTCACCAACTTCAGGTATGTCTATATCTGTGGGTTAAGAAATGGGAATCACCTGCAAAATTAGAATGCAGTTCCAAACATCCTCAAAATGTGTGGGTGTTTGGCTGGGATTTTGGTTCCAGGTGTTCGTTAAATATTGGGACTTAAGTATGTGCTTAAAATAAAGTATGTGCTTAATTGCTTTCCTGAACCGAGGCCTCAGTTTATAAATCACATTTTCTAACCACACAACTAATCAGAACTTAAACTTGCTGTCCCTCAGTGTTCTCTAGTTTATTACATTCAAATGATCTTGTCATTATCTGTTTTTAACCTAGGGAGGCAAAAGGCAGGTAAGAAAAACAAAACACCTTCAAATAGTGCTGTTTTACCTTTTTTTTTACTCTATTTTCTCCCTGCAAAGTCAAAAGTGTATTAAAAAGTAATATTGTGCTGAGCTCACAAGTATGCAAACGCCTCTAGATATCCTGTCTCAATAAAGTTTACAGAAAGCATTCCCAAAAGGTCTGACAAAAACAGAATAAATAGCAAGGATCATAAAAATATAATGCATGCCTTTTTTTGCTTACATAAACACAAACAAATGCAGCAAGTGGCAGGAGTGTCTCTGTTTGAGAGGCATCCTCCATTCACACCAACTCCTTCTATTATCGTACAGATGTGGAATAAATTACCTCCAACTAAAGACAAAAATAAACACCATTGTGTGTCACACAGTTTAAACACATGGGCATTAAAAAAATGCATTCATATAGGGCCTACAGGGAATTTTTTCCCTCTTCTCAATTATTCCAATGAGCTGTTTAGGGGCTTATCTTTGAGGACTCCATGTGCCCCAAAACAGAAAACAGGAGGTGGAAAATACCTAATTTTACGGTGCAATCGCCCCCTCGCCCCAACAAATTCCATTGCTAATTTCTATAGAAGTCAAGGTACAGTATGTTTGTGTAGGCAGAACACTCATATACCAGGGAAACTCTGTTTTACATCAGAAACGGGGGCTGAATGTTTCCTTTCTCCTGGATTCTGTGAACAGGGTCTTTATTCAAGGATGGTGAAAGGCATGATGTTCTTTCACAGGTAGGTTCACAAATGGCATAAAATGCAAGAGGCAAAAACAGTATTAAAGTTTTACTGGGTTGGTAGTTTCATGAGTTTGTTCTGTCAGGAAATGTTTGTGGTATAATTAGGATCTCCATTTTTAAATGTTGATTTTCTACTTTCAATTGTTCCTTTTTAGGCAAAATAATAGCTGATTTTAAAGAGAAAAATATTGATTTCCCCCCATTTACATACACACACACACACACACAATCTAACTATATATAATATTTCATTTGATTATAAATTGTATCATCTCCGAATTCCTGTGTTTCTGGTTGATGAGCTCCCAGCCTATGTAGGAGGTGAGCTTGACACATCTGTAATTAATTTTCAACATTGCAAAATGGAAATTTTTAATATTTTCAGTGGTTTGATTTTTAAACACCCTCTTTTCCTCTAATACATTCCAGAAAACATTCACAGCGAGTTAGTAAATCTTCATCTCCATCCATTTCAGTTCAATCCATAGTATAAACTAAGGCTTCAACTCACCTTTATGGGGTGTGTCCCTTCAGTTGGAAATGCTGCAAGAGCCACAAAATGCTAACACACCTGCTCTGGGAACATGCAGAAGTCTGTTTGGGGCCAGGGTCATCTCCAGGTTTTCTGCCGCCCCAAGCAGCGGGGGGAAAAAAAAAAAGCCGATCGGCGGCACTTCTGTGGCAGCTCAATCGCGCTGCTCCATTCTTCAGCGGCAGTTCGGCGGTGGGTCCTTCGCTTCCTCTCTTCCTCTTCGGCAGCACTTCGGCGGCAGCTCAAAGAGGAAGAGAGGGACTGAGGGACCCGCTGCCAAATTCCCGCCGAAGACACGGATGTGTCGCCCCAATAGCGGAGTGCCACCCCTTTGTATTGGCCACCCCAAGCACCTGCTTCCTTAGCTGGTGCCTGGAGCCGGCCCAGTTTGGGGCAGCCCAGATACTGAAAAAAAATTAACTTTGCTCGTGACTCTCATACAACCCTTCACATTTCTACTGTGCTTGCTGTCTGCACAGTGTCTCTCAAAATTTCAGACTCAGCACGACTGAAGTTAAGGAGTTTTGGCAGATCAAAAGCTCCTATTGATGTTATAGAAAACAAATGCCACATCCAGCACTAAGCAGCAGGTTAGATCACTTTTTAAAAAAAGTCATATGATAGCCAGCAATCTGAATAAATGTGGCTAGATTTGCCCTTTTATCTTTGGAGATTGACTAGAAGTTTGCTGGCTTGGTTGCTTTTTGTTTGTTTGTTTGTTTTTGTTTTGTTTTAGTGAGGTAATCATTCCCTTTTCTTCAAACATAGGGTACACTAGCTATTGTAATACAAGGTGAGATTGTGTTTCCAAAGTAGCTGAAGTGGCAGGACACAGGAACTCTTCACATTTTGTGATTCTTTACAAAAATTGGGAATGATACCAATCCCTGCACTTTCCTGAACGCACGCTGGATCCTCCACAAGAGAGTAGTAGCTGGTCTGCTCCCCATAAACAACAAGGAGCTCTTAGGCCTCCCTTTCAACTTTTCATCCCAATTTGGGTCAGGATTTTTTTTTTAAACTCAAACATTTTGGTAGGATGAGAAAACTGTTTCCTGCCTTGCTGTAGTCATGAGAGAGAATTCTTGAGATTAGTCTATGGATTCAAGTACAAATCACATGCAATGATACTTAGGGTTGGGCAAAAGCTTATCAGCAAACCCACAGCCATGTGAAACAATCCTGGCTTTGGGTTTTGTTACAAATTTGAAATTCAGCACAAGTTTTGCAAATTTGTGAACTTTATGAACAACTCTGAGCCAGTTCCAGGCAAATCTGATCTGATTTATGGTTCCAGTTGAAACTGTGGGTAATTCATTCCTTTGTATGAGTTGCTCTCAATGCCAGCTGTAACAGCAGTTCTAGCTGAGTTTTAGTATGAGGTTTGGGGTTTGTTCAAATATAAAGATAAAAAATGGGCACTACCTGTAACCATTAATCTGAAATACTGCCCGTTTTAGGGCGGTTCAGATGAAATAGGATTTGGAAAGGAACAATCACTGTTTTTTTTGCAAAACAAAAGCCCAACCAGTGTGGTTTTCCAAAACTATCTCAGTTTTCACAGGGAATGGACCAAAATCAGTTCTATGAACATACCTCATCTTGAATTGTACCACTTTTTGCTGTCCAAGTGCTTTACATTAAAGCAATTAGTCCTTACAACATCCTTATATTTTAAGGTATTATCCATCATGCAGATGGCACATAGAAATCAAGTGATTTGCCCAAGACCGCAGTGGATATCACTATCAGGGCGAAGGCTAGAAGCAAAGCATTCCTGGCTCTCAATCCTGTGCTCAGTCTACTCTACCACAGATCTGGATACAAAATGCTCTGACTTTGATTTTGTAAAACCAAATGACTTAGGTTTTATTCATTTCTACCTGAATCTTAAAGAAAAACTCAGTGCAAATCCCAAGTGAATCAAACGCAAAGAAAATGTGCAAAGCACGTTCACTAAGGCTGTCTCTACTCTGGTCTGCAATTCGGATTACAGGGATATATATAGTACCACTTACCAAAGTGCTATGCTGTTACTCCCCCATGTGGATGCTGTGGGCATGAAGTGAAAGGTTCCTAGTTGCCATTAATGTAAACCTTCTTGAAGAGTACTACGTCCACGCAAACTAGGAACCTTATAGTTTGCACCTGCAGCATCCGTATGGGTGAATTACGGGGCAGCACTTTGGTATCCATTGCTGTTCACACCTCCATAATCCAAACTGCGGGGCAGTGCAGAGAAACCCTAAATTTCACACAGCTCTAACAATAAAGTTTAGGGGTAGACTTAAATCCACTTAAGAGGAGAAATTTTGAACTACTGTGCCTTTCACTTGTTTTCCTTATGTCCCAGTGCTGCACATACTAGAATAAAATTATCATCCCTGGTCTGTACTAGAGACCTAGCTCAAGGGTGGATCTTTGCTGCTTATTCTGTACTCATGCTTCATACAGATTTCCTTGCTGGATTCCACACCCAGAATGAAGGCAGAATATGTTGACTATAATTGGTCCATTTGTAAGGTTGCACAGCATTCTCAGATTCTTGAAAACAAAGCAGAAGAATTAAAAACCAGAGAGAGAGAACGAAATCTCCATCCCTGAGTTGCTTGGCCTGGAACCATGTAAGGAGCAGTCCGTCATTGGCGGGGGGATGGACTAGTTGTGATGATCTTTTCCATCAATCGTTTCCATGCTGTTAAGTGTGAATGTCACAGGGTGATACCAGCCCTTTAAGAGGGAGCAGGGCCAAGGCACCTGAACTGCATCAACTGGCCACATAGGCTTTAAAAGAGGACACCTGGCCCTGGGGAAGAGAGAGAGACCCAGTAAGTCAGAGCAGGAAGCTGCAGGAAGTGGGAGTGCCAAAGTCACAAGGGACGGGAGGCAGTGAGGTAAAGGGGCAGCTGGGAAACTTTGTGGGTGTGGCAGTGGATCCTTTGCACAGTGGGGAGAATCCCTGCCTTGTGACAATGGACTTTCATCACCTGAGCCAGATCACTAATATTTTCATAGATACTATTCCAATTTTATTTGTAGTCATGAGTAGATGAGGTATTTGTTTAAAAAATAGAGAGCAAATACCTCTGAAACATCACCAGGTCTATGGTGCTTTTTAGTGTGATATAGTGTTCATGGGCACGTTCTGATTCTTCCATTGGCGTAATGACTTCTTCAAAACCAGGGCAATGTCAGCCCTTTTGCAGTGATCCTGCCTGATAAGAATAAGCACTCATGGACATGCAGCTTCCATGACTATCACTAAGGGAACAATTGCAATGTAAATCAATGTGATTTTTCAGAGTACTCATAATTTGCATATCCTCCTGGAGGTATTTAAAATTGAATTATAAATGCAAGCATGAACATTTTGCCTGGTGAGTAGAGGTTCTTTCAGCAGCTGCATTGCAAACAGGAACCATACAATTCAGTTTTGAAAACCACTAGGAACCACAATAGAAAATGTGTCATATATAAAATATATCTGAATACATATACTTGTGAAGGCATATAGACAGAAAGAGATGTCTATAGACAGTAGGGTGACCAGATGTCCCCATTTTATAGGGACAGTCCCGATACTGGGGCTTTTTCTTAGATAGGCTCCTATTACCCCGTCCCGATTTTTCACACTTGCTGTCTGGTCACCCTAATAGACAGAGATTTTAAAAATTTTATGTAGCTATAGAAATATCAACAGATTAAAGCGTTTGTTGTCACATACAAGTTGTACCACTGTAACTGTACCAGTATAGATAAAGCAGTGCAACCCACCTAATGTGGATAATATAAACCTACTTATACCAGTGTAATTTATTCCTGTATAGGAAAGAGAAGAAGCTATACTAGTGTAATGCACCTTTATATCCATATTACTGCACCCACACCGGGGATTGTACTTTTATAACTATATTAGTAGAACAAATCAGACCCCTAAGCAACATAGTTATACAGGTTCAGAATTGGTGTGTAGACCAGGCCAAACATTAGAGAGAGGTCAAAATAAAAAAACATGAAACAGAACCTCTTTAAATTTGAGGAGCCTGGGGTTGGGTTTGTGTCCCTGGGTATGAATCTGCTGCTGTTGATTTGATTCCAGATTGGAGTCTTAGCCCCATTTTCTTTTTGTCTTTCACATGCAGCCAAAATCCCCAAGCTGTGGTTCTAAGGAGGGTTTGGCCTCAGCGAACATCTAATCTCAAAAGATTTCCACCATTTGTGTCTTGGGGGATGACACTGGTCCCCAGCATGTGTAGAATCTGAGTTCATGACTTTTCATGCCAGAGGCATTCAAAAACAGCCCACAAGACTTCAGTCTCGACAAATCCATTCCTGATCACTAACCGTGATTGGATTTCCCACCTGCAACCTCGGTCTTAGCTTAAAATTAATCAATGATACCTGTTTGGCCCATCTCTAGTATAGATTTATCCTAAAATGATCTACGCGTCTGGTACTGAAAATTAGATGTCGCATGTCCACTGGGTGAATGTGCACCCAAGCTCAGTCAGGCTGAAGAATGAAAGAACTTGAGTTAATTTTTTATGTGCCTCCCAAATGTGAGAATAGCAAGCTGGTACTAAGACATCACCAGTGTTCCACTCCCACCAAACCCTTCCCTGATTTTTTTGCAGTTGTGTAAATGATACTGCTGATTCTTCTCATCCCAGGATTTATTATTCCCTTTTTTTCAAAGGGCCCTCACTCCATAGGCAACAAGAAACACATCCACCTGCCCAGGGGGACTTGTACAACCTGAATACTTTCTCTGCACTCTGCTACAATTTCCTTTCACTTTCTAAAGTCATACAAATATAGGGCCATGCTTTCTGCTAAGTGATTACTGGCAGGTTTGATTGTATAAATAGCACTCTGAAATTCAAAAGAGTCGCGGGCAACAATGAAGGGTTTGCTGGAGATGTATTCTTCTTTGCAGTCTCATTTATCAATGTACCGTTTCTCACTTGCCATTTATCATCTGCTTTTCTGTTCTTTCCTTGACATCTGGAGGATTTGTAGTCAGCTAAGTGGAGCAAGGGCCTGTCTTGAATACCTTTCCGTACCTGGCTGGCTGACATACTCCTGGATTTTCCACAGTTTAACTTTACTTTAAATAAAATTGACAGGTTCAATACAATCTTGCCAAGAAGGATATATTTAGTGGAATCATGAGGAATAAGGAGTAAACTGAAGGCTGTAGTTGGACAGAAAAGATAGTGAGAGTGAGATGCACTTCTAATGCTTGTATGCATTTATAATAACGAGAAACTACAGTTGCAATAATTGCATGCCTTTTAACTCAAGAGGACCATAAAACAGTGTAATGGAATATATGAATTACTGCACTTCCACACTGGTATTAAGCATTCCCATCCACGGGGTATCGTACCAAAGAACGTTTTCTCTTTTTCATCACTATTGTTATATGTCGGTATTCATCTCTGTTAATTTTAGAGATACTGTACACATAGGGTATCAGAAGTTGGAAAAGATCTGTAAGGTCCTCTGAGGTTCCTTTTGAGCTTGATCATCACAGAGATGAAGGCTGGTCTTGTGGGTTGAGGCCCTGAGTTCATTTTCTACCTGTCACAGGCTTACTGTGTAACCTGGAGCAATTCATTTCATTTCTCTGCCCCTCGTCTGTAAAAGAGGGGGACTCCATTTCTCTCCTCCTTTGTCTGTCTTGTCTATTTAGAGGGCAAGCATATTTGGGGCAGGCACTTCTCTTGTACTCTCTACTGTAACAGAACTTTGATCATGGTTGGGGCCTCACAGTGCTACTGTAGTACCAGTCGTTGTCATCATCATCTCCTTCATGCCAATGCAAGATTGCTCCATATATGTAACAGGAAGCCTCCCCCGCATAGCTCGAGTGGTAAGAGAGTTTCCATTCCAAGCTGGATTTTCATAATCACTAACAAAAATTTTCACACACACACACACCTCTCCCCCGCTTCCCACCAAAAAAAACCCCAACGAAACCTTTTGGTTTTGTCCTCCAACCTTCTTTGCACTTTTTTTTGCATTCTGCCTCTTTGCATGGAAAACCCTGCTTGAGCTTGAGGTAGGCAAGGCCCTCTCCTGATATCCTTATTCCTATACGTGTCTGTTTGGTCTGTTTACTTGATCTGTATGTCTGGTCTTTTTAAATGACCTATCACTGAGGTTTCCAAACTGCATTCTATATATTCCAGGGACAAACGCTCACACTGTACCTTTGCTGCAATTTCCAGCTTAGGCTACATAGCCCCATGATAGCAGGCAATAATCAACCTCCCAATATGTGAATGGGAAGCTCACTCTATAAGAGCTGATTATGCAATTATTATTTCTTATTTATTTATATTATCACAGTGCCTTCTATGAGGTCAAAGCATGAACCAGGGCCCCGTTCTTCTAGACTCTGTACAAAGACGGGAAATAAGCCACCTAAAACAATATCCTGCCTTTACCTATAAGTTACCATGAAAGACTTGCCTTAACCAATTTTCCACATTAGCCAACAGATGACAACATTTTCAGATATGCAGTTGCCTGTCTGTCTATCTGAAGGTTTTGTACTGCTGTCCATCACTGTAGTATCTGAGCACAGTCCAGAAAACATGAATTACTAGCAGTATCCAAGTCCCTAATAGACTCCATGTGTCTTTGGATCTTCTCCTATTTGAAGAGGATTTTCTTTCTCTCTTTACAGAGTTGTCCATGGCAGAGAATCGACATATAGGAGCAGATCCTCAGCTAGGATATAGTGTCAGAACTCCGTTGATCCTCAGCTGATGTCAATTGTCATAGCTCCATTGACTTCAGTGGAGTTATGACCATTCACATCACGTAAGGACCTGCCCCAGAGTTTCCAAAATGTTGCCAGTATCTATGCTCTGTCCTTTCACTGCCTGCTCTTCAGAGAAGTCAAGCTCCCTCCAAATATAGCTATTATGCTGAAAATGGCACATAAATGAAAGTAAATAAAAATAGTTTCAACCACAGCCTGTGAGGCAGAAGGAGGTATAGAGCAGCAGTGCCCGATTAAGGTTAAAAAAATAAAGTTAAAAGGCAAAAAAGAGACAGAAAATGTAAGAATTAAAGAATTTTCCATGCCTTCATAATAATACTTAGTACTTAATATTGATTTACAAACATTCTATTATCCCCATTTTCCCAAAAGAAAAACTGAGTGATGGAGGAATTGCAGTCTCAGTTTTTGATTGTGGGTGTCTCGGTTTTCACGTGTACTCGAGACATCTTGTACTTCATTTTTCAGAGATGCTGAGCACCAGACTCCAGTTACAGTCAATGAGAGCTGCAGGTGCTGAGCACCAGTGAACATCAGGTTCAAAGAGTCTCACGTAGGACGAACAAAAACTGAGGCATCTGAAAATCAATGACCACTTTGGAAAAATGGGACCTATATGTCTGTTCACAGGCCACTCAAAAATTAATAAAAGAACTAATATTACAGATCAGGGGAGTTGCTCTTTTTTATCACCATTGTTCTATTGCCTCTACTGTGCATTTTAGGATGGTGTGACCCATTCAATGCCCATTGAAGTAAAAGTGAGTCTTCTTCAATGGGCTTTGAATCAGACTCAGTTACTGGCAAGTTAGCCTTTCAAGCATCCACTTTGGAAGATTCTATTAAGAGAATTACCAAATGCGAAATAAAATGAAATAAATATAGCTAATTTTACTGGAAAGCTTTCTCTGAGTTTCTTCTGTCTTTCTTAATCAACTAAGAATAGGCTGTGATTACTGTAATCATGCAATTAATCACTATAATTACATTTTATTGGAGTAATAGTTTAAAAAGCAACTAACATATTTTCTGCTCTCGCTTGACTGGAAGACATTTAGTGCTTGTCATAAAGTTACTAAAAATTATGTCTTTGTCATTTATTTTTCATTTTGTCATCTTACTATTACTTTTTATAAATCTAATCGTGTAATGTGTGTACGCAGGTTCATGCAAGTCATATACATCGATGGTATCCACATATAGTGGAGAATGCACATCATTTACACGGTGGAGGACATTTTTTATTATAATAATATACTTTGCATGCCGCATAGCTTTACATGAAACATAGCTCTGAGTATGCACAGCTGGGTTTTGTTTATTATATCCACTTTGGATGATGAAATTGAGTTTGTATCTTCACAAGTCATTTTTATCTCAAGTTAATTGATTACCAGCTAATGTGAGGTAGTTTTAACCTTTCTAAATGTTAGTCGAGGCATTCCCCCAACATTTGTGGTTTACCCGATGGATCAGCCTACGCTAACTACAAGTGTATGTCTAACTAGGAAAAAGGCGTGTTCTCAACTCATTAGCTAGCACCCGGTAGCTAACATGAGGTAACATAAGCAAAAAACAAGACATTTTGCAATTTTAACACACATTAGTAAGATAAGATAAAAACTACTGGGGAGCCTTGTATTTAATTGTGGTAAACCTGGGAAGGGGTTTCTAGAATTTACTTCAACCTGCTGCATCAAAGTAAAACTGCCACTTGCTTTGTCATCATTAGGATTCTAGAAGGGGGGATACCTGTATCCAGTGTTTATATTGTAATGAAAGAGGTTCCAGGGCTCAAACAATTAGTTGCCAGGGCTCAAGCAATATTTTTACTTTCATAACTGATGCGGCAAGTCCACAAGTGCCGGGGCTATGAACTGCCAAGCCTAGGGATGCCGGGGCTCAGCCCTGGCAAGCCATGGCACAAATTAAGCACTGCCTGTCTCCTGTTAGCTGTCTTGTTCTAAAAGATACACCTTTTTTATTAGTGAAGATGTAATGTAAACATGCCTTGAGGCTTTGTCTTTACTGGGGAAAAGGTGAATGTTTAAAACATGTTCACTAACATCTGGTCTACACATACATTTAATATTGGTATAAATATGCTGGTTAAGGGGTGATTTTTCACTGATATATTTATACTGGTCCCGGTCCTAATGTGGATGCAATTATACTGGTATAAAAGTGGCTTATGCTGGTATATGTGTAAATCGGCACTAGGGGAGTTGAACTGGTGTAACTATGTTGGTATAGTTAAAGAGGTATAACTTTGTGGGTAGAGAAGCTCTAAGGAGCTTAGAGTTGACTCCACCAGCTAACACACACATGCTGAAAGTAGAGCCAGCCATGACACTGAATTTCACTCCAATGGAAAATTTATAGTGTTTGAAAAAAAATTTATTCCAGAGTTGGGACAAAAGGCCAAATTGTCCAAGTTTTACACACGACTGAAATTGGGCAATATTTCATTTTGGAAACCCTGAAATGTTTTAAAAATGTTGAATGAAATATGCTCCTTGGACTCTTAGGCTTCCAGGCTCCCGGTTGGCTGCCCAAGACCCAGGATGCCTGCAAGCCTGGAGTCACCAGGTAGGTGGCCGAAGAGCCAGATGGGCAGAGAAGATAGTCAGGAAAAGCTGGCAGATTCTGTCAGAGGTTTAATCAAAATCAACATCTTCTCATGGAATGTTTTGATTGGGAAAAATGTTGGATTGGAAAATTTCTAATCAGCTCTAGTCTAATACAAATTGCCCTGTCCACATTAGGATTTTTAACAGGAGTTAGTTAATATGTTCTTCCCTACTGAAGACACACCTGAGAGATTAGGACTTGCCCAAGGTCGCGCAAAGCATCTGTGACAAAGCAGTGTCCTAGTCAGGAGTCATGACTCCTAATTTCCTCCTCTAGCCCCTAGACACCCTCCCTTTCTGAAATAGTAGAGACATGATGTATTATTTCTAATGAGTTGCCATGGCATACCCTTCCCTGGCTGCTATGTAAAATACAGTAGAACCTCTGAATTATGAACACCGAAACTCTGAAATGTTCGTAACTCTGAACAAAATGTTATAGCTGTTCTTTCAATAGTTTACAACTGAACATTGACTTAATACAGCTGTGAAACTTTACTATGCCAAAGAAAAATGCTGCTTTTAACCTTCTTGATTTAAATGAAGCAAGCACAGAAAGTTGCCTTACCTTGTCAAATCTATTTTTTAAACTTTCCCTTTATTTTTTAGTAGCTTGTTCAACACAGTACTACACTGTATTGGCGTGTGTGTGTGTGTCTGTGTCTGTGTCTGCTGCTGCCTGATTGCGTACTTCTGGTTCCAAATGAGGTGTGTGGTTAACTGGTCAGTTTGTAACTCTGGTGCTCGTAACTCTGAGTTTGTACTGTATCTGCATGTGTCTTCCATTTACCTGCTTCCCAACTCCAAAGCTTTATGTGGAGTTATATATCTGTCCAGGTCCTTACCTTGGCAGCAATCAACAAATAATAATACTGTGGTATCTTTAGTACATAACACATATTTGGAAAGGGGGTTAGTGAGAGAAATGCAGGTGATGTTTGATGACCTCTTAAGGACAGAGGAAAGCAGATATGTCACTATCTAGGTTTCTTTTGTACTGAAGAGCCAGAGTGTTTAGCTCCTGGTGATGGGGTTTATGGGTTCACCAGCTGTAAAAAGTGTAGAGTAGTTTGGTTTTCATAAAGTGTTTTTTTTTTTAGACTTAAGACCTGCAGCAAGTTAGGAGTGGGGTAACTAGTCTGTAGTTATCAAGCAATATAGAAAGAACCGCAAAGAGCACAGATTTGAAATGTATCACTTCAGCTCTGCAATATTCCTGTTTCTCTTCATAGTCACTCAACAAGTTTTAGTTCATGTAGGTGCACACCCGTTCAGTCTGGGGTTAAGATTTCGGCCACCTCCAAATATCATCATAACCTCAGTCAGAATCACTGAGCTTCATCTAGTTTTGACATCAAATCCAGAAACCCAAGTTAAGATAAATATGGGGCCTGGGTTTGCTTGAAATGCTTGCCCAGCTTCCCTTTCAGTGGACTTGAGCTAAGAGTTTCATGTCTATAATGAAACCCAAAATTACATGAAACTTGCCCAGTTTCTCTTGCCTTGAGAGAATTTTTCATGGCTCTAGTAATAATGTATTTCTACTCTCTAATGTGTTTGTAGAAATTATTCCATTACTACTACTACTTATTTAATCTACAGTAACTGAATTCGACCCTGAAAAAGACTGAAGTAAATCAAGCCCTCTAAAAATGCTGTGGGGTATGGTACCATCTTGAGGAGCAGAGATTAAAGCACATCAAGAAAAGAATTAGTGTGCCTTTCAATTACATACACACATCCCTGTATGTCAAGACGATAAGAGAGAATATACTCTATTGTCTTCAGCCACAGCATCTTACAGACACACTGGATTTTTGGAACGTTCTTTGTAGCTTTTCCTTTCTAAACAACTGGCATCTGCTGAAGAGAGAGAAACACTGAGTGACATTCTCGGACTCCTCCAGATATAATCAGTAATGACCCTCAGGCTTTTAGGTTAGGGCAGAGAAAAATGAGTTTTTCTGTCAAAGTAAGGCAGAGTTAAGGATGCTTTCAACAAACAGGACCAGGAAAAATAAAGAATGTAGGGGAAGGTTGAACGTTGAGTGTTGACACTGGTATAAAGTCACCAAACCCTTGAAGGCAACTAAAACCTGTTTTTACTCTCAAGAATTTTGATATTCATGCCACTGCATCAAAAGGTTGGGACAGCCATTATGTATTAAAATTTGTCACTTTAAATTGCTTTTTTTGCTCACACTAGCAATATAGATATTGAAATTTCCTCAAAGTGCTTATCTCATCAAGAGCAAAATTATAGTATATGAAATACTAATTGCAGTATTATGAAGAAGGGTGAACTTTCCTTTGACATTTTATCTATTAGTAGAATACTAATGTGCCTCTTTTTCATAAAGTAGAAGAAGCCAGCCATCATGGGTATTGTTGTTTCCCGACTGGTGCCCCTTTTATAAATAAAAGGCTGTTTATCTCCTCCTTAAATGCTTACGAACCCATGAGGGCCCTTAGAGGGGACTATGGTTTAATCTCCTCTGAATTATTGTGCATATATTAAACATCAAGAAGTCCTTCACAATGTCCAGCCAATCAGATCACTCAATAACTCTTTTCTGAAGACATATAGCATCATGCAGCTTGAAACATCATGGAGCATTTCATTGTCATAGGCAGGTTGGAAAGCTTTGTGAAATAAATAAATATGGAAGGTATGTTTTATAACTTATAAATTTTAACAACGGATATGCTGATTTGAGCAACATACAAACTGACTTCAAACTTTGTCCAATGCAAGAGCCAACAGATTGAACTACAGACTTTTTTTTGAAATTTGATAAACTTCATTTCATTTTTTGGTATTAATTTTTATGTTCTCTTTGTGATTTATGGTTTCAGACAGAAGTGAAGGAATACTATGTCAGACAGTGTTGGTTGGTTATGTTTTTTGTTTGTTTGTTGTATGTTTAATGCAATCAGATAAGCTTGTGCTTAGAAATCGTATAAAAATGTCTGACTTCATGAGATGCCCAGCCTATTTAAAAATTTAAGAGATTGAAATAAGTTTGTATACATTTTGGATTCTTATCCAAACTTCATGAATGCCACCCTCACTAATTTAGAGCTCTACCCAGTGAGTTGTGATCTCCTCTGGGAAAAACAGAAATAGAACTGTGTCACGACCCCAGGTTCCCGCTGCCAGAGCTCAGGTAACTACTGCCACCACCAAGGTTTGGACATGGAAATTTTACCTCATGTCACCCTTTACTGTACTCATTTGTTCCAGGAACCCTGTCCCTTGGAGCAGGGTGCTCACTGATAAGCGTAGTAGGTGCTCTTTGAAGGCCACTGCAGGAAAGTCCAATGGGTCTTTACAGAATCCTCAAATATTACATCCCTGTCTCATGTGCAACCACATGTTTTACTTCCCCTACAACCCTATACATAAAATAACATCATCTCAAGATATTACCTAATATTCTGAACAATCTGAACAAAATAATTCATAGTGAATAGTGTATCTGACAAATTTAGCCGCCTCTTCTACTCTCAAATATCCCCGAGCAGATCAGTTTCCTCGGATATATTTGTTCAGATTCATTGAACATTTTTCCCTATTTTTCCCTTCTATGGATAATGACATATAGCAATCCACAAATATTCACTACTCAATGTGCTAAATTCAAGCTATTTTGCTTAGTTGTGATTGGTTGGATAAGTCATCATATAGTGTTGTTTCTGTGCCTCGAGTGCATGAGCACGCGAGCTCTGCAGCTGCAAATACTCATGCATGAGAATTTATTATTTGGTTTCCACAAATAATCACACAGGCAACGATGAAATTCATTTTCTGTGAACATCTTTTGCCTTTAAAACTTGAACGATTGAATGTACATGGAAAGCAAGTACAATTGCTCATGGGGATCACCCAAAATAAATGCACTTCATAATTACAATGATGATTAATATTTTTTTTGCAGAATCTTTTCAGATCCCACCCAAACTCTAAAGGTAAAGGAGACATTATGAGTAAGTTAAGCATAAAAATTATATTCTAAATCGTTTGTAACAGTTGTATCATAGGCAATACCGTTTGAAATTCTTCAGTCATTATTGCAGAACATATTCTTCTCTGTACCCAGATTGGAACTTTTGGAGTTGGGTGGAAGAACATTCTGGTGGGAGGGTCTTTGGCTTTGGAATTCACTGAATCACTGTTCCATCAAAGCTTGAGTTTGAATGAGAGTCCAATAATTGCTTAGAGATCTGTTTTCAGGAGGTAGGATTGTTTGATGCTTTAGTTTTATGGCTAAATTCTGTGGTACTGATTGTCTTTTTGTTTTGTGTGTTGTGGTCAGTTTTTGTGTTGTGAGAAGTGCGCAATCAAACAATACTTATACAGAAGAGCCAGATTACAGGACCTGATCTTGCAACCTTTAAACTCTTATTGACTCCAGTGGGTGTTATGTGCCTGTCAGGACTGCAAAACGAGGCACATAGATAATTAGGATATAGTAAAATTTCTTGTCTAGAGAAAAAGAATGAGAATCCTGTTTTGTCTCAATTCTGCTTCTAGTTAATCTCCACGTTTAGCAACAATCGTGTGTGTATGGGGGAAACACTTCACTATAACATGGGCCTTAATGACTTCTATGGAAGAATTAAAGGCTACAGATCATGAGCTCCCTCTTCTTCCCATGCAACCATATTGTGGGTTGCCACCACTAATAATAGGATCATCATTAGTCTCCTCTGATGTGTTTTGCATAGGAGAACCAGGTGCAGTACTGCTTGTGCTACAATATTCTCCTCCCTTCTGCTAAATACAGAGTCACATTTAATAGCTCGATGCCGAGATAATAGTGTCCATCTATGGATCTGAAGATTGTTTATGGTAGATGGATTAATCAAGGAAATTCATCATCTTATTTCTAAGAGTAGCCTGGAGGCAGCAGTTAAATCTTTCTTCAGGAAAATCCATTTGCTCTAAAGAAACGACTATCCTGGACAATAAATATAAACTTATGTTCTCTACCTGCTAATTAGAGTGTCTGAATGGTAGATATGAGTCATAGAAATAACACATTCTTTCTATAGGCATCAGAAATTATGATGCATATATGTATGTAATAAACAATGTTATTGACACTTACATTTATACTTTATATTATACCTCGAGTTTGATCTTCTAGACAACTCACTAAGTGATGTTTTCAAACATTACACAGGCATTCGTGCAGATTTGTATCCACACCTAATGTATTATTATTATGCTATTTGTCTCACTCTGATTTTAAATTAAGTATCCTCATACATATATTAAGGACGAGAGGTGGAAAATTGGTTAAGGGGCTGAAGGATTGATTTTTTGAGGGGAAGACTAAAGTGTTTAAAGTAAATATGTGACCTGATTTTCAAAGATGTGCAGTACAAGGAGATCCCATTAACTTCAGTGGGAGTTGTGTGTACTCAGTAGAACTGAGCATCAATCAACTTGTACTCAGTTGTGTGTACTCAGTAGAACTGAGCATCAATCAACTCTCACAGCTATTCCATTTAAAAATTGGGCTTTTGTTCAAGCATGTTTTCTTTCCCCTATTTGTCCCCCCTTTCTTCCTAGTCAGAGTTCACATGGGCCATAATCCTGCAATGAGCTTTGTACTGGTGGATCCCAACATGCAGGTACAGCCTATTGCAGGATTCAATCCATAGGCACCTCTTACTGCTTAATGACGTGGGATATCCTAGTAGAGTTTTGCTATGTTTTCAGTGGCTAATGACTGCTGGTGCCCTTTGTGATGAATGAGGGTGCCTGCCAGGTGCTGTAGAACCTGCAAAGTTGTCTCAGCAATATTGCTCAGGCAACCAAGATACACATTCTACACAACTTATCTATGGGGATGAATTCACTCCCAGAGACAGCTCAGAACTGGACACCACTACCAGGATTTTTATAGTGGATAGTGTTAAAGAAGAAAGAATAAAAGGGCTGAGAGGGCCTGAATAGCTTTTTGTCAAGGATGCTGACTCCTCCTTATATACTACTACCGAAAAGACAGGATTTCCCAGTTCTTCAGCGAGGGAGTCAGAGCAGGTTTTAGGGGTACTCTGAGAGAAATAGTAAGTCTCTGCTCATGCTAAGTTTTATAGGGACTGATGTTCATTTGTAATCAAAAAGAATGTGTGTTATTTTCACTTTCTCTGTACCTGAGTAGTCTTCTTAGCCTATGCGCAGCGTGCCTCAGTTGGCATGTGACCAGGATTCTTCACTGAATTTGGTCTGCTGGTTGGATCACTGGCTTCCCCAGCCCAGCCCAGGTACTGATGGGGAGTGTGACATGAATGCTGATCCATGCCTCCCACCTGAGTAGTACCTTACCATGCAAGGAGCTCCTCCTCTTCAGTGCTACTGAAGCTATGGCTGGTTGTAGCAACATTTTTTCTTACAGAATAATCCCATTAAATTAATGGAATGCAAGGCAATTCAGCTATGTGGCGGGGCGACGTCATGAGTCACTGGCGCAACGCCTCCTTCTGGTCATCCTGGGAATTAGCTCTTCCAGCTCAGAGCATCCTCTGCAGGCTGGTGTCTTGCCTGCCACTTGCCCCCATGTCCCTCACGGACCCTGGTGCCCCTTCTCTTGGGATTCTGCCCCCTGCAGTACCTCGCAGTGTCACTGGGTCTCTCCTCCCCGGGGAACCCCCAAACCCCCAGGACTGCCTCAGTCTTGTTGCCTGCATGTTGTGTGGCCATCTCTTTTGTGTGTGTGTGTGTGTACCTGGACTCTGTATCACTGATTTCTCCTTCCCTAGGCCCCGGACTTCTGCTTGCTAGAACGGCAAAACTGATGTCAGAATGGGACATGGGTGTTGTAAGAAGGGACGACAGTGCTTTGCTGGATCATGCTACTTACTGCTACCTAACAAGGCTTTCTTTTTGTTTAAGCGCAGGAGGCCTGTGTTCTTGGAGCTGAAGAGCACAGGTTCGATTCCCCATTCTCAGCCAGCTTTGAGAAAAGATTTGAAAGCACAGAAGCAGGTTGTTTGGTACATGAGAAAAGAGAGAGACTTCCAAGTGTAAGGGGCAATGTCAGAGAAGCATACAAAAGGGAGAATGTAGAACCATACATGTGGAGAGGGATGGGAGGTGCAAAAGACCTAGGTCAACATGGGATTATGCAAGTCTCAGAATGTCACAGATAAGAAACTTAGACTTTAGGGCCTCAATTCAGCCAAGTACTTAAGCATGTGCCTAAGTTTAAGCACACACGTAGACACATTGAGCTCAGTGGGAGTACTCGCATGTCTACTGTTAGGCGAGTGTATAGGTGCCTTGCAGAACTGTGGCTTATACGCATCTTCAGGGGGAAAGGCCAGGGGAGAGGACAGAGTCATTCATCTCAGGTACGGGACATGCAGCAGAAAAATCCATAAAATTAGTTATAAGTAGAACAAATGAATAAGTGAAGTATTAATATTCTGCAAGTTGTAAATGTCTGATTGTGAACAGTTTATAAACTCATACATTTAAACCATTAGCATGAAGGCACACGTTTCTGAAAAGCATGGCGTGGGGACATTTTGTTAATGCCCATCATAAACATCACTAATTATCACATTCAGAAATGCCCTCAGTATTAAAAAAAAAATCTAGTGTAAGTGCGTGACACTGCATATATAATTTTCTCAGCTGTTACGGTTAACACAGATTTGCTTCCTTTGATTTCAGCACAGCAGGGTTGTGTGTGGGTGGCATGGATTGAGTGGTGGGAAGAAGACAGAAGATGGCTCTTTCTAATATTTCATTGCTCATCCAGCATCAAGAACCTTTCCTACACTATGCCCATCTCCCTCTATGGCCCCACACTTAGGGGTCCTCGTCCCCTCTATGATCATATCTTCTAAACTTGCATAGACTCATGATGGAGATGACACTTTGCACTCCTATTATTCAGTAGTAGAAGTCTCGGCATTTGTATTACTGCCTGGAGGTCTCAGGCAGGGATCAGAGCCCCGTTGTCTGTGAGCTCACACATAGTGAAAAGATAGTCCCAGTCCCAAAGAATTTATTCATTAGGGTGATAGACAACAGATAGATACAACAAACAAACAGGGGAGCACAAGGTGACAGTGAGACAACTATGTTCAGTGTAATTATCAGGGTTCTCAGAACACCAGCTACCTAAGCACCTATTGCATCTTCTCGTGTAACACCTTCCATCTGATCATCTTGATGCACTTTACAAACTTTAATAAATTTAACCTACATCAGCTCTGTGATGCAAATAAGTATTATTAGTCCCATTTTACAGATAAAGGCCAAGGTTTTCAAAAGTGACTAGTGATTTTGGATGCTCTACTTGACACTTCTTAGGGTTGCCAACTTTCTACTCGCACAAAACTGAACACCCTTGCCCTGCCCCATCCCTCCTCTGAGGCCCCGCCCCTTCTCCAAGGGAGTTCCCAGCCAATGGGATCTGCGGAGCTGGCACTTGGGATGGGGGCAGCGTGCGGAACCCCCTGGCTACCCCTATGCCTAGGAGCCGGCGGGGTGGACATGCCGCTGCTTTCGGAAGCTGCACAGAGACATGGCAGGCAGAGAGCCTACCTTGGCCCCAGTGCGCCACTGATCAGACTTTTAAAGGCCCGGTCAGCGTCCCTTTTCGACCAGGCGTTCCTATAAAAAAACAGACATTTGGCAACCCTATTAAAGAGGCCTGATTTTCCAGAAATTCTGTAAAAAAATCAGACTCCACAAAGGTCTACTTTGGCACCCAGAAAATGAGGCCATCATAATGACTAGTCAGTAAAACAAACAAACAAACCAAAACAGGCCCAAAATCCTTAGATACAAAGCAGTTGAGTGATTTGGTCAGTGTTACAGCCAGCAATAAAACTCAAGTCTCCTGAACAAATAATCAAACATCCTTGCTCCCCTCACCTGTGCTCAGTCATAACCGCAGTTCTATTGTTCCCAGCATGGAGTTAATCTATCAGAATGGTCACACATCTCCTGCAGTAAATTCCACTCACAGTGATACGTTTGCGCGCAACTGGGTATTTGCCTAGGCAAAATGGGTGAATAGGTGTTTCTTTATGAACGTGTATGTGGATCTTGGTGCACACCATGTCAATGGATATATGCAGAAATTGTTCAGGTGCTATTTAACAGACTTTTGTACATATTTAGTCCATAAGCTTTTATTATTATTATTATTTTATTTTCATCCCTCATTGTCAAGGAGTAATGTGCCAACTTCTCTTTTCCACTGTTTTATGAAAAATGCGCGATCACAGTTCTTTATGTCTCGAAAGGGAGTGGGGGTGACAGTGAGATGAGCCCAGGCACTTACCCATTGAAAACCATGGTGGATACCTTTTTCACACCACTTCCCCCATTTTCCAGATCTGCCATAGCATAATAATTTCTTTATTTAAAAAGAACACACTTGTGCAAGACAGCAAAGAATAATAGCACCAGATGTATGGTTCTTAAGTGTTTATTTTCCTATCTGTGCATGATGCAAGTATTTTGAGATGGAAGCACTTAGAAATGCACAACTATAATTCTGTTCATTTCACTGTGATGGCTATGACATCTCCTAAAACTAACTGGAGAGTTTATTTACAATAAGTTCTATCCCACTGCTAGTTACAGACATAACACAACATACAGAAAAAAGAGATATAAACAGAGTACAGATTTAATTCGGCTTCTGGACAATCTAAAGGGATTTGTCTAATTTAAAGGCTGCCCCACAGACCAGACACAGAGCACCAAACGCATATCACAAAAAAAAATTGCAACAAAAATCATTCTGAATCTATGAGTTTTCTTCCCCACTCATCACTATGGTATCACAGTGTCTACTCTGTGCACACACTCTGGGAAAACATAAACAGGTAATGTAAGCAATATCCTATATATCTGTTTCCCCTAAACTACTGCATGAGTGACTATAAAAAATGTGCCCTCGTGTTTCTGGTTAGTAATAGAACTGCTGTAGTCAATTATTTTGGAGAGATCTCATGTTCTAGAAACAGAACTGTCTGGCAAAGAATTTCAGATTTAGACACATGAAGCTGGTGCACACACAGTTGTTTGTACCTAAGTTATTACAGCATAAATAGCAGCCCCTCCCATTACTGCTTGGCCATCTCCTTTATAGTCATTAGAAGAATCACATCTCTTCTCTCCTGCAGGGGACAATACAGCTATGCACAAAAACTGGCTATTTGTACATTGATCAGGCATACGAGGGATGCATGCTAGGGATGCCTGTCTGACCACATTTAGGTGCAAATACCCAGTTTGCCCATGTAGCTATGGTATTTGCATCTATAATGTAGGCAGGATTTGCATGTCTGAAAATCTGACCCTTAGTAAAGAAATCCTGCATCTCTGCATTGACCGGAACCCACATGAATATTCTACCAAGCACTTTTGTTTCTCAGAAGACAGACAGGGTAACATTTGTAGAAGCGTCTAAGAGATTTGGAAAGTCAATGAGGCTTAGGCTGCTAAGTGCCTAAGTTGCTTTTGAAAATGGTTCTTAGGTACTTTCAAAAAGTGTATCCTTAGGAATAGTTGTTGTTTTTATTATTGCTTTATACAGAGACATACTAGGGATGCATTCACACTTAAGAGACAGAAATGGAAGTTCATTGCCCTGAAGAGTATACATTCTAAGTTCCCAATTCAGAAAAAAAAAATCCTTTTCAGGATAGCACATAAGCTGCTGTTTAATTTTAAGCACTGGCTTAAATGCTGTCCTAAATAGGAACGGATTTAAGTACATTCTTAAGTGTTTTCCTGAATCTGGTTTTAAGATTCCTATTCCACCAGATGATGAGCATAAATCGTAGTGCTACAGTCTACTTCTGTAGAAGAAAATAGCAATCTTCTTGAAGGATCAGAACCCTAGATTAAACAAGGGACAGCAGGGGAAGAGATAGCTCAGTGGTTAGAGCATTGGCCTGCTAAACCCAGGGTTGGGAGTTCAATCCTTGAGGGGGCTATTTAGGGATCTAGGGCAAAAATCTGTCTAGAGATTGGTCCTGCTTTGAGCAGGGGGTTGGTACTAGATAACCTCCTAAGATTCCTTCCAACCCTGATATTCCATGAATTTCCAAGGAATGTCACACAAAGGGTGGGGAGTAGGGGATGTCCTGTAGAATCTTGCTATGCAAATTAAGAAAACTCTTTGTGCTACACAAGGCATACAGACATTGTCACAAAAACATGTAGGTTTTTTTGGTATTTTTAAATATTTCATGTACTTTCAGTGCTTTATATATATAGGCTCCCCTATCTGTCTAATTCTGGAATTATATAGCACTCTCAGACTGTTAGCAAACCTTTAGTTCCCACTGCGTAAGGCATTGTTCACACTGCTCTGAATGTCAGAAAGGAGTGATGCCCTTATGAATATAAGTATATTTCTACTGAGCAGTGCCAGGGCCACCCAGAGGATTCCGGGGGCCCGGGGTCTTTGGTGGCGGGGGGCCCCGCTTCAGCGGTAAGTCGGTGGCGGGGGGTCCTTCCGTTCCGGGACCTGCCGCCAAAGTGCCCCAAAGACCCACAGCGGGGATCCCCCGCCGCCGAATTACCGCTGAAGCGGGACCCACCGCCGAAGTGCAGCCCCCATCACGGGTCTTCGGGGCACTTCGGCGGCAGGTCCCGGAATGGAAGGACCCCCCCCCGGCCGCCGAATTACCGCCGAAGACCCAGCGGTGGGTCCCGCTTCGGCGGTAATTCGGTGGGAGGGGGTCCTTCTGTCCCGGAGCGGAAGGACCCCCAGCCAGTGAAGACCGGAAGCGAAGAAGCTCCGGGGGCCCGGGCCCCAAGAGAGTTTTCTGGGGCCCAAGTGAAGGACCCTGCTCCAGGGGCCCCGAAAAACTCTCGTGGGGGCCCCTGCTGGGCCCGGGGCCTAGGGCAAATTGCCCCACTTGCCCCCCGCTCTGGGCGGCCCTGAGCAGTGCACTGTTGTGAGTGGTTTTACAGTCAAAAGCCATCATACATTGCATCAGACTATCCGAATTTGAATCTTTCCCATTTTATTAGATGTTGTTTAGGATACCATCAAAGTGTTGCCATCTCTGTATATCCTGGGCCACTCTTTGCATGTCCTATGTGTTTAGTCCCATAAGTTTTCCATCTCTGAGTACTGTTCGACGGAAGGATTCTTTCAGTTGGCCTGTTTTGCGTGTTCCTCCACCTGCCCAATGGCCCATCTGCCATGGCATATGCTCTGGCTTCATTCTTAACCCATGTTTCAAATATTTTCATCTTTTCTGGATAACTTTAAAGATAAGGGGGTTGTTGAACATTCTGACAAAAATCAGCATTTTATAAATTCCTTCCATTTAATGCCTAGTATTTTTCTAAGGCATTTGATTTTGAAGGCATTTAGATGTCTGTCGGTACTTTTAGAGGATTTTCAGCTTTCACACATGTAAGTTAAGATGGAAATAACATTTGAGTTGAAGATGCATAGTTTGGTCTTTAAGTTATAGACAGTTAATGACCAAATCTTATTTTAACTGGTAAATGCAACTGCCGCCTTGTCAAGTTGTGACATTTTTTCTAGTAATTCAGAATGGCTTGCACTTTATACTCCTTTCAGAGATAGGTAAAGTCTTCTGCAGTATTACCTTAAGCAGAATAAAGGAAGCAGTTGAGGAGAAGCTAAGGGAAGACTGGGCAATATTTCAACCCTAAGAATTATCATTGAAGAGAGCACAGAATGGCAAAAAACCACAAACTTTGTGGATTTCAAGCAATCCTTTGACAGCCTCCATCACGATTTAGTCTAGAACATTTTGAAGTTTTGTTGTATGCCAGCAAAAATAGACAACATCATCAAGGCTTTATATCAAGGTGCACATTGAGTGAATGGTTCAACATAGACACAGTTGTCAAACAAGGATGCATTCTCTCACTTCTATTGTTTGGCATAGGCATTGACTTTATTATGAGAAAATGTGTAGAGCGATGTAACACATGCGTACACTAGAAGAGAGCGATTTTGCTGAAGAACGTTGCTTTTCTAAGTGACAGTTCAACCCACGTGCAAGTAAAAATCTGTCCAGCATTGCAAAAACCACAGGTTTAATAATCAGTTATGAAGAAACAACTCTAATGAGAAACCCAGCAACTCCCAACTCAAACATTGCATCAGACTATGAGTAAAACAAAATCTTATCAAAATATAGGGGTAGATTTTCAGCTAGTAGAAACTGACATAGCTCCATTGAAATCAATGGAGCGATATCAATTTACACCAGCTGAGTATTTGGCCCTGTTTATATACTATGTACAGCCAACATTATGCCTGTCAAAGTATTTATAAGCATCTTATTCTCTTCAGCCTAAGTATCTCCTGTGATGCGTAGAGTGCCCTCAACTCCCATTAACTTCACTGGAAATTGAAGGCACTCGGCACCTCTAAGATTAGGCCTATGTAAATGAAAGAGCGAAGTACAGAACCAAGGAGTCTCTTCTCCCAGGTCCCTAAACAGTACACACTGTTCAGTGGAAAATAGCAAACTTTTCCATAGCTACAGTTGTTCTGTTTTTCCCATAGCCTTGCTTATTGCAAAATACTTATAACATAATCAAGAAGCACGAACAAGACAGAGGAGGAGAACAATGTGTATTTACAGTTATATAAACAGACTAATGGGGAAGTTTAACAAGCTTAACTAGCTTTTTTTCCCCTTTGTTTTATTAATTTAGGTTGAAATAAAATGCGTTTTCATTATGAGTCAGAAGAATAATCACTTCTGACAAATTAACAGCTAAATTGATTTGGTGCAGTGCCTCCATGATTATAATGTGGAATATTAGTCATTGTTCAACTTGCACAAGAAGTATGACAAATGTCTTGTCAATCATTCTGCTGACAACTCTAGCATTATGAAAAACAATCTCGACTTGGTTATGTCAGTGCAGCCTTAGTGGCTGGTCAGGTTTTGGTTTTTTTAATCCTTTTGATTGCATATTGATTATATTGGCTATATTGATTACTTAAGAATCCCCAATGAACAAATTAGACTTCTGAAGTTTGATAGGTTCTGGTCCCAGAATCAGGCACCGAAGTATTAGAATGACTGGTTGGTTGGGAACCCTGATATGCACGGCTGCAACACTCACACTTAAGGAAAATATTTTGAATTTTCAATAATTGTATTAACATTTGCAGTAAAAACACAGCTGTTCTGATCCAAATAAGAATGTAGCCATAGAGCAATATTAATTTGACATCCAGCATCATATCGTATGCATACTCCCACAATTCTTGTGGAGACCTAGAGGCGGGTTGTGGTCCACGAAATTCTGTCCTGTCTCTGACATGCCAATGAGTCCAGTAGTCAAAGTCTCATGAGCCTTGATCATGGTTCGGCCTAGTATTGGGTCTGATGGCTACTATGAATATTTGTAAGTGTTCTTCCTTCTTTGCTTATAACTAACTTCCTCACCGTAACATTGTTGGGGTGTCCTTATCCGATGGGCTAATATATTAATTATCTTAAACTTATCAGCATACACATCAATTGGTTACTATGACAATCTTGCGGTAATACATCTGATGATGTTCCTATCCCATAATATCCAAAGCTGGTATCAACTGACTTCTTGCAGTTCCTTGTCAGCATTTTATGCAAGATCTCAGCAGAACTATATATTGCAGAATAAGTAAAATAATATTATGTCATCTTGTGACATAGGGTCACTATTGGTCAACTTACTTATGCTAAGGCTTATAGGGTTAACTTCCTTATGCTAACTGTTTCAGCAAATTTCTTACAGGTTTGAGCCTGTAGGCTTCTTGCATTACTGATATATACTAGATCTTATCTCCGTATTTAAGATGACTTACAATACCTGGCCCCACAAAGACCCCCAGTGCAGCAATGGCCTGAAACCACTACAGTTTACAAGTGTTTGTTCTCAGTGTAGAATATAGTATTTTTTCCTAAGACATATGACAATGTCTTAGGATATTTTTTTTTCTAATATTCAACCTAATGTGCCATACTGAGACAAAATGTTTTTATTTCCTCAACACTACAGCACAGTTCTCATGTAGAGCCACCAACCAGTTAATAATGTATCCGATGAGGGTATGCAAATGAATTCTGATTGGATTCATGCTGTCTATATCTGGTATGTCCCATCATATTAGCATTGTGCTGACTTACAATGTGATGTGATGAGACACCTCTTAATACTGCATGATGTGACACAATGTAATATGACCAAAATGTAAAGGAATACACTGCTTTTCACCCTTCATTTCCGATAGGCCTTAGACAATCTAATATAAACAAAGCTGATGAGATGAAAACAAAGAGTAAGGAATCATAATACCTATGAAAGAGTGCACTCTACCAACTTCCCAATGTATTTGCAGGCATGTCAGGCTTAGAAATGCCTATGTACATGAGAATTTTACATTATGCAAAGTTTTGCATTATTACTCCTTGTAAACTAAAGCACCATGATGTCAATCAGCTAGACTTTCAGCTGAGAGGGACTTAAAGTGGTTATTAACTCATTTAGGGAGAAATATTTCTTGCCTGATGGAGCTGCTGGGATCCTTCTTCAAGTCTACAGACCACAGCAGTATGTAGGCGCATGGATATAGGTTCTAGGACAAATTGCCTTTTCAGAGTGCCTCCAGCACATTAGCCATTATCACTGCTACATGTATAGCAATGTCACCACATGGGAAGATACGACCCACAGCTCCTGCCCTACACCTGTGACAATACTCATTTCTTCCACTTAAAAACTGGAAAGGGATGGCATAAAAGAAGCTGTGGATTCCCTTAGTGTGTCAGATTAAACCTTTTGCATATTCTAACATTCTTGTCCTATCTTGTGAACATAAAGCTTTGATCTCTCTCTCTCTGATAAATGTGATAAACATTCTTAGCACTTATTTGGTGTTTTAGACACTAATTAATCCTCACGGTTACCCTGGGCGGAAGGTAAGAAAGTGTTATCACTCCATTTTATAGATTGGGGAAATGAAGTACACTGAGGTTATAGGGATTTTCCGAAGATCACAAGAATTAGTGTCTGACCCAAGATTAGAATGCGTGAGTTCCTGGCCATTACAGGCAGTGTCCAATATATCACACCATCCTTCAAGTAAATATACTGAACAAAATGTTAAAAATCAGTTTCTGAAAAATAGTGAAGCTCTCTGTCCATTTTAAAAATAATAATAGTATTCATGTCACACTCAGAACACTGTATTAGTTTAGAATGAAAACATGCACACACACATAGTCCATGGAGCCTTTCAAAAAACTCAAACTCTTCTGATGACAAAGAAATGTACAAACGTGCCATCTTTTAATCTTTTGGGACCAGATCTTAAACTGATATAAATCAGCATTGGGGCTTCAGTGGCATTATGCCAGCTGAGGATCTGTCCCTTAATTTTTACCTAGGTCTTTTTCAGATGAATTGTTTTTTTCTTAAGAGGTTACTTGAGTTTTTGTAGTCATTCATAAAGCTCACCGAAGTCTTTTGAAATTGACCACAAGCACTATCATAGCATCACTGTTATCTGCTGACACTGTTTGTTCTCAGACCTAATGATTTTCATCAATTGAATAGTTTTTCACTGTTTGCCAGCACTTGATCATGACATCAAAAAATCCAGTAAGATATCTGAAGAAGGAACATTAAAAAAGAAAGTGAAAACCTCTTTTCACTTCTGAACTTGAACATCTTTTTCTCCCTGACATTGCTGCTTCACATCTGTCATGTACCACTTGATACAAGTGCATTCATCAAATGCTGCCTGTTAGATCAATTGCCAGGCAGTTCACATTGTCCCAATTCATCAAGAACCTAAATATGTCACTTCATGGTGGGGGCTGGTTAACAAACCCAGCAAAACTCAGCAAAATCTTTGACACAACTGTTGGCTTGAAATTCAGGAGCCAGAGTGGAAATCAGAGGGAGGAAAGTTGGCCAAACCGCTTAATGAAAGGGGCAGTCATGATACCCGCTGCTGATCCCGGATGCTTTCTTCTGCCCTTTACCATCACCTCTCTTTTTTGGTGGATGAATTTAAAATAGCCAGCTTTAACCAAGGTGGATTGATTCTAACCAAAGCAATTTTTATCACCCATTTAAATCATGATTTAAAACCTTGATTTAAATCCATTTTTAATCGTGTTTTGTGCTGGTACTTTTTATATATTTTCCCGAAGACAGCTTGACTTTCATTAGTTGGGAACCATTAACAAATGTTGTTCGCAGCCAAACATAAACATCTGGTGCTTCGTTTTGCTAACCAGGTGCACTATATCTAGGGCCCTACCAAATTCACAGCCATGAAAAATGGGTCACGAATCGTGAAATCTCGTCTTGTGTGTGCTGTGAAATACAGATTTCACAGGCGAGACCACCATTTCTCAAATTGCGGGTCCTGACCCAAAAGGGAGTTACAGGGGGGTTGCAGCATTGTCAACCTTACTTCTGTGCTGACTTCAGCGCTGGGTGGCCAGAGAGTGGCGGCTGTTGGCCAGGCGCCCAGCTCTGAAGGCAGCGCCCCGCCAGCAGCAGCACAGAAGTAAGGGTGGCAATACCATACCATGTCACCCTTACTTCTGCGCTGCTGCCTGCAGAGCTGGGGAGCTGGATAGTGGCAGCTGCTGACTGAGGGTCCAGCTCTGCGAGTTGCAGCACAGACGTAAGGGTGGCAATACCATACCATACCATCCTTAAATCTGCGCTGCTGCCGGCAGCTGCTCTGCCTTCAGAGCTGGGCTCCCAGCCTGCAGCCACCGCTCTCCAGCGGCCCTTCCCTGAAGACAGCGCTGCTGCCAGCAGCAGCGCAAAAGTAAGAGTAGCAGTTCCACAACTCCCCCTACAATAACCTTGTGTCCCGCCTCCCCAAGCACCTTTTTGGATCAGGACCTCTACAACTACAACACTGTGAAATTTCAGATTTAAATAGCTGAAGTCATGAAATTTATGATTTTTAAAATCCTATGACTGTGAAATTGACCAAAATGGGCAGTGAATTTGGTAGGGGCCTAACTATATCTAGAGACATTTATTTAAGCAGTTTTATAGCTTAATTTACCTTTGTACAGATTCTTAATTTTTACCTTTTTTATTATGTTAGAAAATAGTGAATTATGCATTTCTTGTTTTCTAGATGATTGATGTTTTTACTTTTGATTTGTGCCAGTGTCTATTTGGATATAAATTTAAATTCAATTAAAATGCACAATAACCATCATTTTTGTCATGTTTCTATTTTATTAAATAAGACTATGTTAAAAGTGCAGGATATATTCAAAAAGGGTTTATCAACGTTTATCAAAATATGTTTTGCATTTAAAACTAACTAATTTGTTAAACAAAGGAAGTTTGAGCTGTAATTAATTAATTGAACTGATTGTTTCTAATCACCATGTCCTACAAGATTTTGTAATTAATAGATATCATCCTCTCACATTCAGTTTTTCTTCATAGATTAGAAGAGGTAAACAAATTTACCTGTTTTTTTTTAACTCCCAGTCGTTTCTTAACTTTGAATGAACTAATCATTGAACTTAACTAGTTAAATAAACTGAAATACAGAAAATATTCTTTTTGCATCTGCAGATGAGGCTACTGCTGTCAAAAACTGGTTTAGCACCTCATCAAACTCTGGTTCCAGGTGCCTAGCCAGTGACTTCCATCAATTTGCTGATTTGATTTTCTTTAAAATTTGCCAGCAAACATATACTGCTTAATATTATTTTAATATTTATTGTAAATGATTTTAATAAATTACAATAAGTTTAGCCCTTAACATAGGTTGCCTTTGTTTCAAATTTAATTTTAAATCAGTTTATTTTTAAAAAAAACCTATATTTAACTTACATTTTGAAAAATCTTTTTTTTAAATCATAGATTTTAATCCACCCTTGTATTAACCCAGGATCCTTATTCAATTACCCAACTCTTAGCGAAAACCCAAACTTTCCCCATTTTTTGTCATAGTTATGCATATGTGAGCTGCCATAAAGTCCCTTTATTACACTGTCAGAATCTCTAATACAGATGCTCCCCGGGTTCCGCAAACCCGACTTACGCAAATTCCGCACTTACGGGAAAAGTTCTGTAAATTCCGTAAGCTAGAAAGTATCAGAGGGGTAGCCGTGTTAGTCTGGATCTGTAAAAGCAGCAAAAAGTCCTATGGCATCTTATAGACTAACAGACGTATTGGAACATGAGCTTTCGTGGGTGAATACCCACTTCGTTGGATGCAGCATCCAACGAAGTGGGTATTCACCCACGAAAGCTCATGCTCCCAAATGTCTGTTAGTCTATAAAGTGCCACAGGACGCTTTGCTGCTTTTGTAAGATAGAAAGTTTTTTTTTTTAAAATTTTATTCTAGTTTTGCGTAATGGTCGGGTATATATTCCCGACTTACGCAAAATTAGAGTTACGCAAGGCATTCCAGAATGGAACACTTACATAAGTCGGGGAGGGTCCGTACTACTCTGTAATATATATATATATTAAAATACAACTGAATGTGGTGGGTTTCCTGTGTGTTTGTGGCAATAAATACTGCCTCATATCCATTACACGCACAAGGGCCTTTGTACTTTCCTTTGCCCTTTGGTTTCAGCATTCATTAGTGAGACAATAGCATGTGTGCTTTAGGGGCTGTGAGTATGGCTTCCTCAGAAATCCAAATTAATTCCAAAATAGCGGTGTTTGGGTACATGTGTTGTAAATGTAAAAAGAGACCCAGATCGCAGTCCAAATGCTGAAGTCTGGAAAAGCCACAGTGCTCCAGAGTTGCTGAAGACAGGTCAGAATATTGTTGTACTGTGTCTGAATAGGCTCCTCCAGACCATTTGGTCTGGTAACAGAGGTATTATGCTGTTGTCTATCCTAAGAAAAGTCTTTGCTTCCATATGAATGTCTTGAATCAATGATGCACTTCGTGGCAAAAGCTGGAATGCTCATTGAAGCTTCACACCTAGTCATTCTACTGTTGAACAGATTTTCACCTCAGGACAGTTTTGGGAGAAGATGGCTCAATTTAATGAGCTGGGCATGGCACTTTTTATAGACTTCTGTCAGATCTTTGATTCACTGTAGGGAGCAAGCTTATGGGATCTGATGAGGTGACTGTACATCCCTGCAAAGATTGTGTTATTGAAGGAGGAGCTCTATAATGGAACAGAAAGCTGGGCTTGAGTCAATGGCAGATACATGGCATGGTTTCTTATCTCCACAGGAGATAAGGCTGTGTTCTCATGAGCAGTGTTCACTATGTAGCCCGATTGGTTGATGGATAAGCTTGAGGAGGCAGTGGTCGGTGGTGTTGGGCTGAACATCATTCTGCTTCAAATACACCAATGACATTGTTTTGTTGGCTCAATTTGGTGAATTCCTGCAGCTGATGGATGATTTGATTGGGCAAGAAGCAGCATGCACTGGTCTGGTGCAGCTAAAACTAAGTCCCTGGCCTTTGTCACCAAGCAACCTCCAACTCCAGATTACAACCAGATGGGACATACAGTAGGTGGCAGCTGTCAACTATTTGGACAGCATCATAGATGGTGCTGGAAGATGCTTGGAAGTTGCGGATGTGCATATAGCAGCAGCTGATGCTAAGTTTTGGGTCCTTCAGTGATCTCTGTGGAGATACTGCACCCTCAAGCTTGCTACAAGCTATAGAAGCACAGAAACATGGCTGTTGAGGATGGCTGAAGAACACTGGAATGACATTTTAGATTTTGTTAAAGACAGTGGAGCAAAGACTGGTTAAAGAACAGAAATATGTATCTGGAAACTTGAAGATAAAGTCTTCATTCTAGGGTAATTGTCAAGGTAATTCAGTGTCTTGTAACAACCCTAACCATGTCTTTCAATGAGGACCGTCGCCTACTGGATCATGTAATTGTAACCCAAATTCTGGCAAGGCATGCAACTGCTGACTTCTCAGGGTATTTATTTTTTTGTGGGAGGGTGACATAAGGTCAGGGGCGGCTCCAGGCCCCAGCACGCTAAGCGTGTGCTTGGGGCGGCAAGCCGTGGGGGGCGCTCTGCCGGCACTGCGAGGGCGGCAGGCAGGCTGCCCTTGGCGGCTTGCCTGCGGAGGGTCCGCTGGTCCCGCGGCTTCGGAGGACCTCCCACAGTCCGCCGAAGCTGCGGGACCAGCGGACCCTCCGCAGGCAAACCGCTGGATGCAGCCTGCCTGCCGTGCTTAGGGCGGCAAAATCTCTAGAGCCGCCCCTGCATAAGGAGGGAGGAAGAGCAGCCAGGCCTCCACTGGACCAGTGCACTGTGCTGGACCAATGGCCATCCTTAAGAAGGGTGTTTTTTTGTTTTGGTTTTTCTGGCACGAAAAAGCTTTAGTGTCATAGAATCCAACTGATGTTCTACATGGAGAGACTAAATTTTAAGGGGAAAGCTTTAGCTGTTTCCCACAGCATCAAAGCAGATTGTCTGTTGTGGAGTTCTTAAAAACCTTGAGATTACATAGAACCACTGTGCTTAGGGCCTTCAGGGGAAGAATATAAAGCAAGTTAGATCACTATGAAAAATGAGCACTAGGGACTCCAATACATAATAAGGTATATAAATAAGTGTCACACACAATTGCTATACAAAAATAAGAAACAAGGCTTGCAACATTCTTCCACAGAATGGCTTTATAGAAACATGTGCACCATACATAGAGCTGGAGTATAATATGAACCCCTGCAGACTCTGAAATTTTGCAAGCTGTAGGATGCAGGAACCCACAGAGAAGCAAAAGCAAAGGTTTAATGGCATTTTAAATGTTCTGACTATACAGAAGGCAAAATCTGCAATACAATCCCTTACAGAATTCTTTATGTGCTGTAAGACAGGCAGGAGTTCTACATCCATACTTTAAATCTGACTGTGACCAACCAAAGGACAAGTGCTGACAGTTTGGGAAATGACAGCAGTTAAGAGAAATGGGTTGCAAAGTGAGGGCCTAGAGTATAACTGAGGTTTAAGTCTCTTTCATTCTCAGCTCTCCCATTATAAATGTGAACGGCTGACATACCTACACATTCCACTTTCTGAGAGAATCCAGTTGCAATGAATATTTCTTTCTTCCAAAGTGATAATACCAAAGAACCATATTCTGCCACCTTTACTTGCATTAAATAGAATTTTACTCCTTAAGTAGTGTCGCAGGTTGGCTGCCCTTTAAGGATAAATTGGGCTCAGCCACACCTGTGCTGGATTAGCTACGCTCCCCTTCCCCTAGCTGGTCCTGATCATCCCGGCGCTTTCTTTAAAAGTTCTAAGAAGATTCCATTTGAGAGATGAACCCCAGGGAATAAGTTGGGCTCCTGTGAAAGGCCCTGAAGTAGGGTCTGGAAGGACTCCAGTGAAACAGCTTTGGAGCGAGCACTGCATCCCTGAGCATAGAAGAGGAAAAGGTCACCAGAGGAGCTGAAACTGTGAGGGGACCCCAGGGAAGAAGCCTGGGCATCAGTGCTTTGTCTCAGAGCAGGGAAATATAAAGGAAGGCCAGAAGGAGCTGGGAACTGAGCCCAGAAGGCAGGCTAAGGAGTCAAGTGGGGCAGGATGATTTCTTGTTGGTTGTGTCTTTTGTCACCCTAAAAGGGGACTGAACGTTGAGGGTGACCCAGCTGAAAAGGTGAGCCACGTGAACCCTGGGCTGGAGGAAATTAAGGCACGGAGTGCCTGCAGCACCACGCTCAGCCAACAGGGGTGCTACAGGGCAGGTATGCCATGTGACAGTAGTCATTGAAATCACTGTCCTGCTTGTAGGCCCAGATTTTTAAAGGTATTTAGGCTTTGCTATACTCAGCATTGCAATGCCTAACTGAGCTCAGAGCCTAAATCTCATTTGAGATCCCCCAAATCACTTTAATACACTATGCTATTGATGAGGAATGTGTGAAATCTAGTTTGGATAAAATAAGAAAAGATTAACTGAAAGGTTCTGTTCTACTCTGAAAAGTGGCTTTGGAAAAATGTCACCAACTTAATCAATAATATCTTCTCCCTGCTTGGGATCTGAGTCAAGTCTGTTGATTTTAATTGCAAAAACAATGTGTTACTGCTCGTATTTTATCAGTCCTACAGAGTCAACAAAACTATGAGGTGGGTGATTGGGGGGTTGTTTGTTTTCTCATTCATCTTCAATACAGTTATTAACTCAAGCTCCAATACTGCTTGTATAATTGAAGGCCAAATATAGCTTACTGTGATAAGTGAACCAAAAAGCCTTCAAAACTGAAGTTGAGTTTACAAGGCTGCAAGTTAAAACAACAAAATAAAACCTCCTTCTACTTGAAAACAAGGCCAAATTTTATCTGAAATTCCTGGTACACAGTAAATATAGAACCCAACTTATACCGTTTTAAACAGTGCTTTCAGATAGAGCTGCTCTTTAACACAAAAACTGAACTGAACTTTTATGGCAATGTTAACAGGTGTTTGTTTTTATAAGGGAGTTGAACTTTATTATTAATTTTTCACTTTCATATCACTGCTGGTAACTCCAGGTCTTGTCCAGGATCTGAAACACAAATGCTGAAATATCATGAGGCAGAGTTGGGCTCCATGGTGTGCCTAGGCTGATGTCTTCAGAGACCCAAGAGGCTGAAATAAACAGCCAAACTTTTGATTGCTTATCCGGATTGAATCTCCAGATCTTTTGAGGGTCACTCATCATTGCAACACATGACAATTCACCATAGGGGATGTATTACTGTGCAGAGACACACAATGCAAGGAAATAAATATGTCTCTGCTTATCTTGGAGCTTGAAGTTGTAGAAATTCTTACCATACACTTTTTTGAGGTGAACATCAAAATTTGCCAACTCAAATGGTAAATAGCCATGTCTGAGTGACAGCAAATTTCTGTTTTTTATTAAAACACTGTATCCTGTATTGTTGCATGCTTTCTTAATGTCTTCATCAGACATTAGAAACTTCTCTGTTCTGGTCATGAATTTGTTGCTTGTAGCAGTTTCTCTTTTAAACTAATGTAAAAGGACAGAAAATGTGTTAGCAATTGAGGCACAGTAGAAATGGAGATTTATAGCTGGATACAGTTATTTAAGTCCACAAAAATGTATTATTCATCTTCGAGCCAGTAACAATCTATATATTTATGTATTCCACTGTACCTGATTGGCTCATTTTTTTAATTCACAGGCAGCAAATCAGAATGCAGGCATTTGCTTAAATGAATTGGCTAGTCAACATTGTTCCAGGCCTCAGTATTGTTGTTATTGTTTTTGTTTTTATTATTACTGTGGAAACTTATTTGACTCATTACATTACAGTTGTCACCCAGTCTAGTTTATCCCCTGGTCTGTAATAATAGAAAACAGTTGAGACGGTGTCAGATTTAAAAAAAAATAATCAAAGATTTCAAAATATTAAAAAAATTGCTCCAATTTTCTAGATGCTGCTTCAACTTGAAATCAGATAAAGTTAATTTAAGAAAAATACTTATGTGAAAGATATTTTGTCCTGTCCTATCCTGCCAGACAGACTGACTGCTATTTGTCACATTGGCCAGATAAACCATACAAGTTGTCAAGTATCAGAGAGGTAGCTGTGTTAGTCTGGTTCTGTAAAAGCAGCAAAGAATCCTGTGGCACCTTATAGACTAACAGACGTTTTGGAGCATGAGCTTTCGTGGGTGAATGCCCACTTCGTCGGATGCAAGAGTGGAAATTTCCAGGGGCAGGTAAATATAAGCAAGCAAGAAGCAAGCTAGAGATAACGAGGTTAGATCAATCAGGGAGGATGAGGCCCTGTTCTAGCAGTTGAGGTGTGAAAACCCAGGGAGGAGAAACTGGTTCTGTAGTTGGCAAGCCATTCACAGTCTTTGTTTAATCCTAAACTGATGGTGTCAAATTTGCAAATGAACTGAAGCTCAGCAGTTTCTCTTAGAAGTCTGGTCCTAAAGTTTTTTTGCTGGAGGATGGCCACCTTAAGATCTGCTATTGTGTGGCCAGGGAGGTTGAAGTGTTCTCCTACAGGTTTTTGTATATTGCCATTCCTAATATCTGATTTGTGTCCATTTATCCTTTTCCTTAGAGACTGTCCAGTTTGGCCGATGTACATAGCAGAAGGGCATTGCTGGCATATGATGGCATATATTACATTGGTGGAGTGCAGGTGAATGAACCGGTGATGGTGTGGCTGATCTGGTTAGGTCCTGTGATGGTGTTGCAGGTGTAGATATGTGGGCAGAGTTGGCATCGAGGTTTGTTGCATGGATTGGTTCCTGAGCTAGAGTTACTATGGTGCGGTGTGCAGTTACTGGTGAGAATATGCTTCAGGTTGGCAGGTTGTCTGTGGGCGAGGACTGGCCTGCCACCCAAGGCCTGTGAAAGTGTGGGATCATTGTCCAGGATGGGTTGTAGATCCCTGATGATGCGTTGGAGGGGCTTTAGCTGGGGACTGTATGTGATGGCCAGTGGAGTCCTGTTGGTTTCTTTCTTGGGTTTGTCTTGCAGTAGGAGGCTTCTGGGTACACGTCTGCCTCTGTTGATCTGTTTCCTTATTTCCTCGTGCGGGTACTGTAGTTTTGAGAATGCTTGGTGGAGATTTTCTAGGTGTTGGTCTCTGCGGGGTTAGAGCAGAGGTCGGGGTTAGTGGTCAGTAGGTTTTCGGTATAGGGTGGTGTTAATGTGACCATCACTTATTAGCACCGTGGTGTCTAGGAAGTGGACCTCCCGTGTAGATTGGTCCAGGCTGAGGTTGATGGAGGGGTGGAAGCTGTTGAAATCGTGGTGGAATTTTTCCAGAGTCTCCTTCCCATGGGTCCAGATGATGAGGATGTCATCAATGTAGCATAGGTAGAGAAGGAGTGTGAGTGGACGGGAGCTGAGGAAGCGTTGTTCCAGGTCGGCCATAAAAATATTGGCATATTGTGGGGCCATGCGCGGTGCCACTGATCTGGAGATATATATTGTCATCAAATTTGAAATAGTTGTGTGTGAGGATAAAGGCACAGAGCTCAGCAACCAGTTGTGCTGTGGCATCATCAGGGATACTGTTCCTGACAGCTTGTATTCCATCAGTGTGTGGGATGATTAACACCACCCTATACCGAAAACCTACCGACCGCTATGCCTACCTTCATGCCTCCAGCTTCCATCCCGGACACACCACAAGATCCATTGTCTACAGCCAAGCACTGAGGTACAACCGTATCTGCTCTAACCCTGCAGACAGAGACCAACACCTAGAAAATCTCCACCAAGCATCTCAAAACTACAGTACCTGCACGAGGAAATAAGGAAACAGATCAACAGAGCCAGACGTGTACCCAGAAGCCTCCTACTGCAAGACAAACCCAAGAAAGAAACCAACAGGACTCCACTGGCCATCACATACAGTCCCCAGCTAAAGCCCCTCCAACGCATCATCAGGGATCTACAACCCATCCTGGACAATGATCCCACACTTTCACAGGCCTTGGGTGGCAGGCCAGTCCTCGCCCACAGACAACCTGCCAACCTGAAGCATATTCTCACCAGTAACTGCACACCGCACCATAGTAACTCTAGCTCAGGAACCAATCCATGCAACAAACCTCGATGCCAACTCTGCCCACATATCTACACCAGCAACACCATCACAGGACCTAACCAGATCAGCCACACCATCACCGGTTCATTCACCTGCACGTCCACCAATGTAATATATGCCATCATATGCCAGCAATGCCCTTCTGCTATGTACATCGGCCAAACTGGACAGTCTCTAAGGAAAAGGATAAATGGACACAAATCAGATATTAGGAATGGCAATATACAAAACCTGTAGGAGAACACTTCAACCTCCCTGGCCACACAATAGCAGATCTTAAGGTGGCCATCCTCCAGCAAAAAAACTTTAGGACCAGACTTCTAAGAGAAACTGCTGAGCTTCAGTTCATTTGCAAAATTGACACCATCAGTTTAGGATTAAACAAAGACTGTGAATGGCTTGCCAACTACAGAACCAGTTTCTCCTCCCTTGGTTTTCACACCTCAACTGCTAGAACAGGGCCTCATCCTCCCTGATTGATCTAACCTCGTTATCTCTAGCTTGCTTCTTGCTTGCTTATATTTACCTGCCCCTGGAAATTTCCACTCTTGCATCCGACGAAGTGGGCATTCACCCACGAAAGCTCATGCTCCAAAACGTCTGTTAGTCTATAAGGTGCCACAGGATTCTTTGCTGCTCATACAAGTTGTGATATTTTCATTGAAATGTAAGCTTTCCTTTGAAATCAGGTGAGTAGGAAGTTACTTGCATCATCAAATAAGCAGTGAAGTAAAACTCCATCCAGTGTGATAGCACTTCCTCTTGAACGTATCATTATCAATTTACAGTTAACATTTGAGAAGCTTGAGAATATTGTGCTTTTAATCTCTTCAGCCTCAATATTCTTCCACATCTAACAGTTTTTGCAATTTTTTTGTAAACACAAAAATCTTAAGCTTCCTGGAATTGCTGCCTGAGCTCAGCAGCATGTTGTAAAGGGTGGGATTGGGGGGAGAAATTCTGAAGAAACCCAGCTGTTGAGCACGTAGGAGAAACAAAACAAACAAAAAGAGAAACCCCCCAAAAATGTCTCTTTGAAAAGACATTTATTGCATTGTCCTCAAACAAATCTTTGTCTGCTGCAAGTCCTGTTATTAGCCAGCTGTTTAGTTAACTGAAGTATTGATCGAGCCTGTCACACGTTCTTTGTCTGTCAGGAACAAGGGAAGGTGCTGACCCTTTTCAGGAAACTGTAGTGACAGGTCTGTAATTTGATAATCGCTTGTTCAGGAAAGATTTCACTTTGTTCCCTGATGTAAACTGCAGCTACTGTGATTTCCTTTGATTTTTTGATAATGCCAAGTTTAACATCCTAAAAGCTTCAGCATCTGATAAAGAAATGTAATACACCTGCTATTGTAGCAGGGAGGGTTCACTTTCCAGCTGTATTTCCATTGGATTGTGTGCTATTGTTGCAGAGAGGTTTTGTTTTTTAATTTCCATTTTGATTCTAGCATGAGAAGAAATTTAAAAAAAATTGTCACATTTTTTATTTTTCATTTTGAAATACTACTTTGCAGCAGTTTCGTGCAGCTCTTGTTATTGTCCGATGATCTAAAAGGACTTTGGCCCCAAAATACCTCTGCTGTTTGTTGCTGTTTATTTCTGTTGTGGTAGCAATTGATGCTAAATAACAATTAAACTCCAATTGTACTAATCACATGACCTTGAGCATCCTTTCTGGATAGAATGCTCTCCTGAGTGAGGGCCTCAGATAGAGAGAAATGCTCAGATGCCAAGACAGATGTTGTATGCATATCTACATAGGTCAGATAAGCATCGAAATGGAATTGGATCTCCCCAAAGTATCTGAATGGAACTGAATCACTAAACTTTTTCAGCTTCATCAGCAGAGCTTGTAAATCCATTGAACTACAGCAATCCAACCTGCAGTGCTTTTTCATAGAGTCATAGAAGGACAGAAGGAACCATTGTGATCGTCTAGTCTGACCTCCTATATAGCACAGGCCATGAAACTTTCCCAAAATAATTCCTAGAGTAGATAGTTTAGAAAAACATCCAATTTTGATTTAAAAATTGTCAGTGCTGGAGAATCCACCATGACCCTTGGTAAAATTATTCCAATGGTTAATTAGTCTCACGGTTAAAAATGTGCGCCTTATTTCCAGTCTGAATTTGTCTAGCTTCAACTTCCAGCTTGTAAGATTCTCTTTTAAAATTAGCCTTAGTCAAATTGCAATGATAGACGACACCCCCCTACCAATTAACTTGTTCCCCCAAAAGCTCCTACCCACTAAAAATTAATGGTAGTCATTAACAATAGGAGTGTCTGTCCTCTCTTTCTCTGTCCCTGAAATAATCTTGCTTATGCCACATATTGGTGCAGTTGACCCTGAAATACAGGTTGTAAAGCTTTCTTTGATGAACAAGACTGCCACCGCTTCATGATTTTTCTGCACTTGTCGTTGGATCAAAAATAGTCATCAACTTTCTCTCGCCACTCCAGTCTGCAGGAACTATGCTTAGAGGTTATCCACTCCAGACACGGAAATACTATACAAATCAAACACACGATAATGCACCCACCACTGTGGAGGGTTGTAGCCAGTTCTTCCTCTTTTCCTCCCTTCCCTCTTGAGGTGAATTGCTTAATTATCTTGATGTGGCTTGGGTCAGACCCACTCTGACCCTTCTTTTCTTTTCTCTGAAATACACCTCTACCCCGATATAATGCTGTCCTCAGGAGCCAAAAAATCTTACCGCATTATAGGTGAAACTGTGTTATATCGAACTTGCTTTGATCTGCTGGAACGTGCAGCCCCGCCATCCCAGAGCGCTGCTTTACCGCATTATATCTGAATTCGTGTTATATCGGGTCGCATTATATCGGGGTAGAGGTGTACATAGTTTGGTTGTGAGGGTTCCCTCAGTGAATAATTTAAGTAGCAGAATGTGACGTTATGTAACACACCACAGTCTGCATTTTGCAATGAGAGTTTGATATTTCTACTAGCACTTGAATCTACATAGGTGAGCAGCACTATCTAAACTGTTGCTCTGCTGACAAAGCATGGTTGTCTCAGAGAGGAGATACATTTATAACAAGACAGACAGTGATGGATTGGTAATGGGTACATTGAGCTCTGGTATCAAAACAATGGCATGTTTATAGTATAGACCCCCCCCCAATTCATTCTCTTGCTAATAATCTCCCTCTCTGCTGGTTGATAGCTGATCTTAATTTTGATGATTGCTTTGCTAGGTTGGAATTTTCCAACTCCTATTCAATTTCCATGGGATTTGGGTTCCTAACTCCCAATGGTCCTTAATTAGTAAATAGTCCAACTTTCCATTTCTGTGGCAGCTTTCAGTACAAGGATTAAACCTCCCCCCCCCCCAATCAATGTAAACATTTTACTGATAGGTCAAATGAGATGCAAGGAAGTTAACTGTCTTACCGTTTGCAGACATTCCACTCCATTTCTGAATAGCATTTTTCACAGGTGGGCAGCACCGCTGATTCCATAGCAACTAGAACTGGTCAGAACTTTTTGGCGGAGCATATGCCGTTTGGTGGAGACATATAATTTCATTTTGTAGTTTTTGGTGGGAAAGGTTTTTTGTTTTGTTTTTGTTTTGTTTTGGATCCATGGCTCTCTGGTCACTTCAGATAAGTGAGATCCCAAATTGCAGAGCTCAGGTTTTCAATCTGAAAATGGACATTTCAACACAAACTCATTTTGCAGAAATGTTCAAAAGGTTTTATTTTTATTCCAGTGTGGAACAAAACCAAATTGCTAAACCTCAAAAGTTGCTGTGAAATGGAATTGTCGTCCTCCAGACAGCTCTAATAGCAACCCCCTCTGATTTAATCTGTGGATTTATATCATATCGATTTGCCTGCCTATCTATCTGATATAACTCTTGTCACAGAAGTTGGTGAATTCCTCTGTAGTGTGAATCTTTATGGGCAGTGTAGACCTGATTGCACACCCATTCAAATCAGGTGGCAGTTGTTTCACCCATATACAACTCAGGGTTTGAGTGAGATCAGAATCAGAGCTTATAGTTCCAGCAGAATCACTTATGTGACTCTGGCATATATGTATGCTTTATTGTAAGTCTTGTCCGTATATAGAAGATCCACTTTAAAAGGCATATTTACTGAGAGAACATGGCATAGAGAAAGGGGTAAGATGTCTAGGCCCATTGTCCTAATTTTTAAGTAACTTTTATAACATCTTTCTTCTGGGGTCCTCAAAGTATTTACAGACCTAAACAGAGACTCACAACATGGAGAGGTAGGTAAGTATCATTAGCCGCACTTTACAGATGGGGGAAACTGAGGCACACAGGTCCAGTGGCATGCTAAAGTTCCCAAAGAGCGTCAGTCGTAAAACTGGAAGGTGAACCTAAGTCTTGACTCCTAATGCCCTGTTATTAGATTAGATATTAGATTGCACACTGTTAATTTTTTGTATGACAGTGAAAATGAGATTTTTTTCCCCCAAGCTCTTTTCTTTATATATATATTAAAAAAAAAAAGCACCCTGGATTTTATTGTATTTTTAACCACAATTGCACCCAGCTTTCCGGAATGTATCTTCAGTGAGTAAGTACTTTGAGTAACTCAAGTAATAGATATGACTCGCTCTCCCCTCTTACTTAGCCATCCTTAATATGTTTTAAAATAATGGGTCATTTTATTCTGAGCACAACCCAGGAGCTCTAGTGCTATAAATATAAGGAGCCGTGACAACTATAGATGGCACTGTGCTGTAATTCTTCAATTATTTTAAAAAAACGATATTGTTAAAGAGAGCATAGAGACCATTAGTAAAGAAGTCAGTGAATGTAATTTTCAGACCAAAAAAACCAAAACAACAAAAAACAGATTGGCTTAAAACAGGCTCAGTGGGTGATCAACAGCACCTCCGAGTTCTAAATTTCTTTAATCCTATATATAGAGAGAGAGAGTTGCGTTTTTACACTTCTGCTGATTTCATTCCCACAGCTCTGCTGTCAGCACTGCCAGCACTGGCTGTCCCTTTCACTCTGATAATTACTGAGTAGCCTGTCTGTGGGTATATCACAGCTTGTTACCGTCCCTTCCTTTGCTCATGTTCAGAAAAGCATCAGCATACCAGGCTGTTCACATTTACGAGTGTCTGTTTTCTTTTTGGTGGTCTCAGCTAATTCTCCCTCCAATATACATGAGATCTTTGGTCTGGCAGAGTGTGGGATCTGTCCAGTTCACTAGACTTCAGCAATGTGCAAACATCAAACATTTGGGCTTGGATTAGAGATGAGCTCTTAGATAGATTAGAGATGGATTAGAGACAATCTCTTAGATGATGGGCTGTGTAAGTAGGAGCATTGCCAGCAGATCGAGGGACGTGATCATTCTCCTCTACTCAGCACTGGTGAGGCCTCATCTGGAGTACTGTGTCCAGTTTTGGGCCCCACACTACAAGAAGGATGTGGAAAAATTGGAAAGAGTCCAGCGGAGGGCAACAAAAATGATTAGGGGCCTGGAGCACATGACTTATGAGGAGAGGCTGAGGGAACTGGGATTGTTTAGTCTGCAGAAGAGAAGAATGAAGGGGGATTTGATAGCTGCTTTCAACTACCTGAAAGGGGGTTCCAAAGAGGATGGAGCTAGACTGTTCTCAGTGGTAGCAGATGACAAAACAAGGAGTAATGGTCTCATGTTGCAGTGGAGGAGGTTTAGGTTGGATATTAGGAAAAACTTTTTCACTAGGAGGGTGGTGAAGCACTGGAATGGGTTACCTAGGGAGGTGGTGGAATCTCCTTAGAGATTTTAAAGTCAGGCTTGACAAAGCCCTGGCTGAGATGATTTAGTTGGGGATTGGTCCTTCTTTGAGCAGGGGATTGGACTAGTTGACCTTCTGAGGTCCCTTCCAACCCTGATATTCTATGATTCTGTGATTCAAGCCACGAAGTTTAGGCACTGATCAAGATTCTGGTCGGAATTTCTCAAGAGTTAGGTGTTTGATCATGGGATATCTAGTTTGGCTAAGCATCCAAAAGTTCAGGTGCTTATTTGAGTTCTGAGCGAAGATTCTGGTCAGTTCTCATTCACTGGTTCTTCCATCCTTAGACAAGAAGAGTCTTGGGAAATAAGGTCAACCTTTTATGCAATGTGAAACATATGTAAAGTGAAGTAACATCCATTTCACTTTTCCCATCCATGGGAAGGTTCACACCATTTCCACATCCATGCAACACACATGCACACTGGTTGATTCTTGTATTTCTGTTTGGTGCCATCCATTACCTGCTTATATGTTATTCAATCCATTTTTTGACTCGTACTAAGCCCTTGGCATCAATAATATTTTGTTGCAGCGAGTGCTGTAGGCTAATCATGTATTAGTTTTTAACATCATGCCTTTGAAGTTCGTTATACATTTCCTTGCTTAGTATTATCAAAAAGAGATTGGCAGCACCTTAAATAAGTGAAACTCGGAGTCAATATCATACTCTATATTGCTGGCTTTCAGAAAAATGCTAAGCTTTGAAAAAATGCATTTTGTTAATATAGGAATTCTCAACTTGCCTCTATTTTTGCTTCGTGTTTGGCTAAAAATTTGTTTTTCTTCATCTGACTTTATGTAAAGAAAAGTTCCAATAAAACAGTTTAATGAAAGCCTTGGTAAAAGGACTATAGTAAACACCAACCAGCCCCTTGAGAAGCCTCTGATATTAATAAATGTCAGTTTTCAAAACCCATACAAATTAGGGCTGCATTAATGTTCCTTTTTCCTCCTCCTGCTCATGAACTCAATTGTACTGAATTGGGAGGCAGAAATAGACTCGTAGATTTTAAAGTCACAAGGGACGATTGTGATAATCTAGTCTGACCTCCTGCACATTGCAGGCCACAGATACTCACTTACACTCATCCTACACCATCTATCCATGTGGATTTTATTGTGGTGCCCATCACCACAGTATCTGAGTGCCTCCCAGGAATCAAATGACAAAATGTGGTAGACTTCATGGAATCTTTGGCTCTTCTCCATTCTCAGGCTAAAGAAGTTCTGCTTCAGGTAGGATTTTTATAGGTATGGTGGTGGTTGTAACTTTCATTCTAATTATGGTGAAAAAGTTTAATCAGCGAGGCAGGTCTTGCAGCATGGCCTTGAGATGTTCAGAATCTGGATTCATCTAACATCTTCTAGAGGTGCATGCAACTGCCCATCCCATCCAGTGAAACTGCGTTGTCTCTCTCTCTCATGTTGTTCATCTGTTGGTCTCCTTCTCCCACGTGCAGTTTTTTGCTTTATTTCTTGCTGTCCTCTACTACTGGCCCAGCCACCCTCTTCCTCTGTGCTAAGGGTCTTCAGTCTGTGCCTTCCAATCCCTTCACAAAGCCATTTGTCTAGAGTATTTTCCATCACTTACCTTCATGGTATACACCAAGGAGTCTGGTGGGCGGGGCGGCTCTAGCTTTTTTGCCGCCCCAAGCACGGCAGGCAGGCTGCTTTCAGCGGCTTGCCTGAGGGAGGTCCTCGGTCCCGCGGATTCGGCGGCTTGCCTGCAGGAGGTCCGCCGGTCCTGCAGCTTCGGCGTATCCTGGCAGGGCGCCCCCCGCAGCTTGCCACCCCAGGCACGCGCTTGGAGCCCTGGTGCCTGGAGCCGCCGCTGCCGGTGGCACCTTAAAGACTAACAGATTTATTTGGGAAAGTTTATGCCCAAATAAATCTGTTAGTCTTTAAGGTGCCACCGGACTCCTTGTTTTTGTGGATACAGACTAACAGGGCTACCCCCTGATACTTGACTTCATGGTATCTATCCCTCCCGTTCTACCCATTTCTATTCCCAGTGTAATTTACCAAATCTATATATGCAGCCTAATTACCTTCACTTGTTGTAACCATTGTCTCTCCCTCCCACTTTCTTTCTTTTCTTGTCGTAATTTCTTGTTTCTGTACTTTGGGCCAAAGATCATCTCCTTTTGCTCTTCCTCTGTAAAGTTTGGCAAACATATTGTGCTGTACAAAGAGTGAATAAAAACTGATGATATCTGGGACAATGTCAAGTCCAAAGCATGCTATGACCAACTGGGCTTTCTCAATTGCTTTGCCTTAGAAGGCTGTATCCTTTACAGGTCATTCTTTAGTGACAGACGGCTGGGCATATGTCTATCTTCTTCAGACTATCAGGTTCCAGATTCTGCTTTTTGTTTTATTTACTGCCTTACTTAAAAGGATATATCATAACTGAATTATCTGCACAGACATTTATTTACTGGCAGAAAATCACAGCAGCTCCAGGAACTACTTTTTCCCATTTAGATGATAAATATTTACACGTGGTTTAACAAACAAAATCGCTGTACTATAAAAAATAGTCCTAAAAGCTATCCATCCATATCTGATCAGCCAGAATACTGGGAATAACTCAGGAAAGAAGAATAGCCTCTTTAAAGCACCTGAAAACGCAATCTACATGAAAGAAAGTATACTTATAGGTTGTTACATCACCGGGGTTTGTTTAATATAGGCTTTTAAAACATAACAAATAGGATTCCTCTTTGGTGTTTATGTTTGTTTGGCAGGGATAGACTAGATAACATAATACTGCATTTCCGTCTGAAATTTTCAGTGAATCTCTGAATGTTGACTATTTTGGAAGGGATTTAATTTACCCATATGGGTTGGTTTTATTTTAATACTGTTTTAGATAGCAGTCTGAGTGGTTTCTCTATTAACTTTAGTATGCTTTCTCCCTCAGCCATAATGCTAGTTCTTTTTAGTTTGGGGTTATTCTTCTTTTTTCCATGTTGTATGGGAAAAGCTGCAAAAGAGCCATTGCTCTGGTTATGTCAGGTTATGAAAATCCTTATTATTAAGAAAAATACCAGAAACATTTCTAGTGTCCTTAGTCTAAGCATCTAACACTATACTACACCTGTTTTACAGAAGAGCAAACTGAGCTGCAGAGAAATTAAGCAACTTGCTACAAATTACATAGGCCTTGTTCAGGCCTATTTAGCAAAACATATAAGGACATGCTTAGGTTTGTTTCAGTGGTATTTAACCATGTGTGTAAGTGTGCTGCTGAATAGGGATGGACTTAAGTACATACTTAAATGCTTTGCTGAACTGAGGTCGTAGTGATCTATTGGCAGAGCAAGGAATAGAATTTAAAAATTCTCACTTATAGTTACATATATGGAGATATACCTATCTCATAGAACTGGAAGGGACCCCAAAAGGTCACTGAATCCAGCCCCCTGCCTTCACTAGCAGAACCAAGTACTGATTTTTGCCCCAGATCCGTAAGTGGTCCCCTCAAGGATTGAGCTCATTACCCTGGATTTAGCAGACTAATGCTTAAACCACTAAGCTAGTTCCCTGCTTTTATCCACTAATTCTGCCCCATGTTGTATTATATTACTGTGATATTAAGTACAGTTCCCATGGTAATCAGAAAGGGTGAATCAAAGCTAAACATCGCCATATCTACGAAGACATACCCGCCCAAACTCGTCTTCCTCTCCTGCCCCAACAAACTTTTGCAGCTCATCTCCCCTACCTAGACTCTTCTCATCTTCCCACTATAGTACTCTGGGAAAGAGTAGCCAAAATATTTAGTCATGCTCTGGCATCTGAGCATGATATTGTTTAACATAATTCTGAATATAGACTTCCTCTTAGTTTGACCATATTAAGGCTAGCACTAGTCATCATCTGAATCAGGGATCTTACTTGGTGATAGTCAACAGCAAAGAAGTAGCTTGTATAAGTGTTTAGTATCTGGAAACTCTAGGATCAGCACCAGACATGCCAAACCCACAAAAAAAAAACTCACAGAAATTGGGCTTGTTTTTGGCTTAATTGGCTTGTGAGTTGCTTGTTGGCTAGTTTTTGGCTTGTTGTAGCTTGTTGCATCTTTTTTTTTTATCAGCTCCCAGCAGGCAGGGGCAAAGGGCAAGAAGTGGGAAGGGGGGAAGAGAGTCAGGGGTGCACAGCAGGCCCACCACAGTCCCAGACTGCACGTTGGGGTATCTAGTCACATAGAGTGTTGGGGTTCTTAGGGACTGGCTTGTTTTGGCCTTGTTTTGAAATGGGATTAGCTTGATTTTTGGTTTATTGTGAAAGTCGGGGTGCTTCTTTACCGTGTGAAAGTTGGCAACTGTGGTCAGCAGGACCGGCTCTACGCACCAGCAAAGCAAGCACATGCTTGGGGTGGCACAATTCCAGGGGCGGCCCTCCAACCACCTTTTTTGTTTGTTTGTTTGTTTTTTGTTTTGCTTAGTGTGGAAAAAAACCTAGAGCCGGTCCTGGTGGTCAGCACTGGAGAAATATCTCAGCATGGTCTTCTTGGTCTCCCTGACGTTGACAATGCATCTGCATTCACAGCACACATGGACCACTTGCTGAATGTTCAATTGGGGGCACACTCCAGCGCAGTGTTTCTCAACCAGCAGGTCTTGACTCTCAGGAGGGGTCACAAAAGGCAATCTGGGGGTTGTGAGATGTTGAACATTTTATTGTCATCTACAGCAAAAAAATGTCCTCCCCCACTCCCTGCACAGGCTTACTGTTCAAGATCAAGTACTCTTTGTCAAACTTTTGAAACACACACATGCACACAAATACTGATTATGTGGCCTTATCATTGTTATCATTGATGCATTTGTTTATTCTTTATAGTAAATAAAAGGTCGCCAGAAAAGCCTTGGCTGTTCTTCAGCCCTTCGTAACATGTCATAACACATGCCAAAACCCTCGTGACCAGTGCCGCAGCAGGATTCCCATCACTCCACGGCTATGGCATTGCCACGGACTCAGGGCGAATGGAGGCAGCACTTGAATCCCCTGAAGCTCACTAGAGTCTCTTTAGGCCAGCCTTTGTCACAAGTACAGTTAATAACCATGGCTGATCACGTGTCACTACAGCATCTCATGCTAAAGGGAACATGGAAACACACAAGGTTACTAAACCAGCAAGTAGAGAAGCATGAAGGACGCCGGTCTGGTGACAGGGCAGTACCAAGTACCATTACGAAACGTAACAATTGAATATCCTTTTTAAAGAGGAGCTTCCATGTAGTGTTACTCGCAATTCTGTTTCTAATAATGTCAGCAACGTTATTTAAAATCCTTTTAGATAAGAACTGCCACCCCCGCACCCATCTCTTTCTCTCTCACTGTCAACTGACACCTGTCAAGGAAGCATTGTGAAGGGGCGGACTGCTCTTTACAAGGGATTTAGATAATGTTGAGACATTGCTTAACTATATGCTCTAGACATTGTCTTCTAGTAGCTCCCTTCTGTGACTCACGTACTTGGCTGGTAATCATTTGCTTTCATGTATGGCAAAGTGGAAGAGCACAAGTGGTTTGATAATATTAAATTATTTAACTTAGCTTAGGAGAGATGTAAGTGTTGATATATCATATATATTAAGTCTTATAATGCTATATATCCTATTTGTGAATGGTAACATTGATCTCTTAATGTATCGAATGCAGAGGATGTTTGTAATAGGCTATTGTCAGAGAAGAGTATTGGCTGATGGCTTAGTTAATAACTTCATTCATGGTCTGGAAGGGGAGATAGATTCACAGATATTTTGGGGGCAGCTGTGAATACCACTCAACACAGAGAGGGGGAAAAGACACAAAGAGACCAGGAGGGTAGAAACAGAGGCAGAAAGTAGCAAAATGAGATTCATCCTGGGGAAAAGACAGAAGATGAGATAATTCATATGGGGAAAATAGGCCCTTAAAATGAGCTAGAAGGAAGATACCCAGAGTGCTAGGGAATAGCAAACTATACATGAGTTTGCAATGTGGTGTGGCTACTGCACAGGTCAATGCAATTTTGAACAGCATATGCAGAAGCATTGCTCTTCTGCAGAGAGGCAGGGCTCCCTGTCTATATAGCCCCCATATGTCTGCACTTGGAATATTGTAGTGGTTTCTGGATAGCACATAACCTGACAAACAGTGACTGAAAACATACCCTTCCACCTCCATCTTATCACAGAGATCCATACAAATTGGAGTGAGTTCAGAGAAGAGCAACTAAAGCAATCAGGGGACTGGCACAAAGGGCATATTGGGAAAGTTTAAAGGAGTTAAATATACCCGGCTTGGCTAAGGAACAGCAAAAATCTACCTGACAGAGTCTGGAATGATGCATTAGTGCTGCATTGGCCAATATGAAGCACTGATTGGTGATGGGGGCAGGGAAGGAGCCTCCCCCAGAGGGATTTAAGACACCACTGGGTAGCTGGGGGACTTGGTGAGAGAGAAGATTCAGGATGGATGGCAGCATATGTCTCTCTTTCCCCTCTCTGAAGTCTGGGACCTTTTAAGACCAGATGTGTTTGCATCTGTCACCAATGGCCTTCTTATTGTCCAGTAGTATTGATGACAACACATGATGGCTGCTGACTGACAGGCATGAGAGCAAATTCAGAATGGCAGCCAGAGAAAGCAACAGCTCGGAGAGGCAGTGTGTCCCATCCTCACTGGAGTCCTGATAGTGTTCTTTTCGTGATCCTTTTCTGTTTTGCAGCATTACATAGAGCTGCGTGGCTGTATCCACAAAGAGGTTACTTCACTTAATCTGCCACTGAAATGCAGCCACCTGCAGATTAGAATAAAACACCCATTAAAATTTCACAGAGGATGTAATGAAGAAGAATACCGTAAGCAATTGTACCTGCTGAATTCTGTGTATTTTCTCCTCATTCCTTCTCCCTTTCCAGCTCTTCAACCCACTAGCTAACACAAGGGAAAGAATGATATTTATATCAGGTTTCATTCTTGTTACTGAAAGAGAGGACGGGAATATTGTCTGACAGCTAGCATAGCGGTCTAGAAGCCAAGAAGGTTTTGGTTTTACGCCGGTTCTACCCCAGACTCACAAAGTTACCTAAAGCCCAACAGTTGACCTCTCTGTGCTTTATTTTACCCCTGTGTGAAATGGAGAAGATCAATAAAGTACTTTGCAGGGTGGGTTGAGAGAATTAATGTGTGATTTAAAGTGCATCGAGATCCTCAGATGAGAGGTACTATGTAAGCAAAAGCATTATATTTTATTACCGTGGTGCTCACAGAATGAATTACTCCATTTTACACCATTTCCGTTTCTCTTTACTTTGAGTATTACCCAAACTTGCAGACCAGCGGAAACATGCAGGCAGATGCTGTGTAAGCTTCCAGGCACCACTCTGGCACGCTGTCTTAGCTGGGTAAGTCACAATACACCTGCATCGTGATCTGCATGTTTGGGAACAGCTCTGCCAGATTCAGTTCCTGGCTCCCTCCAGAGCAGAGGTTGCCAATAGTGTAAAAGGGTGCCAGACAGTCCAGTTTTGTGATGTAGAAAAGAATGGGTTACATTGGTACCATTTTCCTTCCTCATTACACTCTCTGATGACACTGAATTTATGCTGGGTCATTTCCTGTTCTATTAATCTTTGTCATAAGAATGAGGTATTAAAATAGTAATGGCTCATACAGTCTGGGAAAGATAACAGCAACCTGCACTGCTTCGACTGTATCAGTGTTCTGTAATTCGGTTTGCTGCACATTTCCATTCTCTTTGTTTTCAGTCTCTGTGCTCTGCAAGAACCATAGGCCATGATTTTCAAACGTGAGTGCCTAACGTTATTTTGGAACCTGATTTTTAGAAATTATGAGCACCCATAAACAATTATTATTTATGTTACTGTAATGCTTATGGTCTCTAACCAAAATTAAGGCCCCCAATGTGCAAGGCACAGTACAAACACATAGTAAGACTCAGTCCGACTCAATTGACAAGACAGACAAAGCATGAGAGAATTGTATTATCAGCCCATTTTGTCTTTTGCGGGACTGAGGTACAGACAGACTAAGTGACTTGCCCAAGGTCACACAAGAAGTCTGTAGCAGAGCTGGGAATTGAACCCCTAAATCACAGATCAGTTCCTTATGCACAAGACTATCCTTCTTCATTGAAGTATTAGGTAGCTAGCACAGGGCACTTTTATTGAGGAGCCTAACTTTAATCACCGCTGTTTAGAAATACTGGCCATTGACATAGCCATGCTAGAAATGAAGAGCAATCCGGGGCTTAAATTCAGCAGTAAATATTTTCAAACCCGTGGGAGCCCCACTGCCTCCTGCGGGGCTGAAAGCACAAGCCCCAGCATGCCCTGTGGCATGGAAGCCCCAAGCCCCAGCATGCCTTGCAGGGCTAAAGCACCAAGCCCCGCGAGTCCTGTGGGGTTAACGCCCCAAACGCCAGTGTCCCCCACCCCATTCCATCTGTGTAGATAAAGCCCTGATCCCCAGAGCATCCTACGGAGCTGAAGCCCCAGCCCCTCCTCCCACTGCAGGGCTAAAGCCCCAAGACCCCCCACCTCGCATCTGAAAACTGGAATGCCAACATGGGGGCATGTGGAATAACTCCGGGAAATAATCTCTGAGAACTTAAGCCCTGCAGCAATCCGTCTAGTCTGGTATGCCACCTTCTGTTGGTCCAATAAAAGATATTACATCACCCACCTTGTCTCTCTAATATCATGGTACCAACATGGCTACAACACTGAAAACAACATTCTGTCATGTACATGGTCTCTAAGACGACGGTGAAAGCCTTTCATAATGGGCCTGCCTAGGTGTGCATTGATGTGTATATGAGAAGGGTAAAGATGAGTTTTCAGAGCTGTTCCTGTATTTCTGCTTTGGTGTACCTCCAAAGAACCAGATTTGATTAAAATTTGAGGTGGCAGGAAGATAGTGTGACTTTATCCATCCCTGGGTATCAATCTATCCCTTGCTGCAACAGTAGGTAACAAAATAAACCAGTGAGAAAAAAGGATAAAGAAGGGTAAAGGGGAAAAAAACAATTAGATCAGTTATTTCTAGGCACTAGTATTTAAGATGTGTTAAGAGGAGACCAAATCCTGCAATCTTTACTCCATAGAAAAACATACACTGATTCCAGTGGAATTTGGGCTGCGTAGGTCTATGCCATATTTGCTTATGAAAGCCAGAAAGCCTCATGTCTGCTTGGGACTAAGAAAACTCATAAGTGATATGAAGGGCCCATCTCATAACAGCAGGGGGGAAAAACATGTTAAACAATATACGAATATACGATCTGCATGGTAAGAATAATTTAACTGGCTCTGTATCACTTCTGTTAAACATATAAAATCTATATCACCCTCATTAATGGATCCCAAACCCAAGAAGAAGTGTTGGAAACCAGTGGAGTTGGGCAACCTTTTTATTGTGGAATCTATTAAGATTATGCTGCACTTTTTAAAATGCACCACTTCATTGTAAGGAGCTTAAGGTGTGAATAACAAGGCCATAAAATGTTAATAACTATAATAACTGTAGCTTCTATGGTACTTTTAACTATGTGGAACTGTATGTAATGTGAAAAGTAACAATAAAAAGCACTTGCTAAAATGACTTAGATTAGGAAGGGTTGAGTGCTTTTTATGGAGGAAGCCATGATCTTTCACCTCTCTGACCTTGGCTAGAAAATCTCAAGTCATAAAATCATAGATGTTTAGGGTTGGAAGAGACCTCAGGAGGTCATCTAGTCCAGCCCCCTGCTCAAAGCAGAACTAACCGCAATTAAATCATCCCAGCCATGGCTTTGTCAAGCCGGGCCTTAATAACCTCTAAGGATGGAGATTCTACCACCTCCATAGGTAACCCATTCCAGTGCTTCACCACCCTCCTAGTGAAATAGCTTTTCCTAATATCCAACCTAGACCTCCCCCACTGCAACTTGAGACCATTACTCCTTGTTCTGTCATCTGCCACCACTGAGAACAGCCAAGCTCCACCCTCTTTGGAACTCCCCTTCAGGTAGTTGAAGGCTGCTATCAAATCCCCCCTCACTCTTCTCTTCTGAGAACTAAATACACCCAGTTCCCTCGGCCTCTCCTCGTAAGTCATGTGCCCCAGCCCCCTAATATTTTTGTTGCCCTCCGCTGGACTCTCTCCAATTTGTCCACATCCTTTCTGTAATGGGGGCCCCAAAACTGGATGCAGTACTCCAGATGTGGCCTCACCAGTGCTGAATAGAGGGGAATAATCACTTCCCTCAATCTGCTGGCAATGCTCCTATTATTGCAGCTGAATATGCCGTTAGCCTTCTTGGCAACAAGATCACACTGTTGATTCATATCCAGCTTCTTGTCCACTGTAATCCCCAGGTTTTTTTCTGCAGAACTGCTGCTTAGCTATTCGGTCCCTAGCCTGTAGTGGTGCATGGGATTCTTCCGTCCTAAGTGCAGGACTCTGCACTTGTCCTTGTTGAACCTCATCAGATTTGTTTTGGTCCAATCCTCCAATTTGTCTAGGTCACTCTGGACCCTATCCCTACCCTCCAACGTATCTACCTCTCTCCCCAGATTAGTCTCATCCACGAACTTGCTTGCCCATGTTATAAGAATGGCCTACATTTATATTTATATTTAGATATATTAAAACACATATTGTTTGTTTGTGCCCAGTTTACTAGCTATCTAGATCGCTCTGTATCACTGATCTGTCCTCTTCATTATTTACCACTTTCCCAATTTTGTGTCATCTGCAAACTTTATCAGTGATGATTTTATGGGTTTTTTTTTCCAGGTCACCGATAAAGTTGTTAACTAGCACAGGGCCAGGAATGAGTCCTTTCAGGACCCCACTGGACACACACCCTCTCAATGACAATTCCTTCTTTACCGTTATGTTTACAGATGACAATTCCTTATTTACAGTTACATTTTGAGACCTAGCCAGTTTGATGTGTGTCATGTTGATTTTATATTATTCTAGTTTTTTAATCAAAATGTTGTGAGGGACCAAGCCAAACACCTTGCAGAAGTCTAAGTAGAGTACATCAACACTATCACCTTTATCAACCAAATTTGTAATCTCATCGAAAAAAGATATCAGGTTAGTCTGACAGGATCTAGTGTCCATAAATACATGTTGATTTGTATTAATTACATTACCTTCCTTTAATTCTTTATTAACTGACTCCTGTATCAACTGCTTCGTTATCTTGCCTGGGATCTGTGTCAGGCTGACAGGCCTATAATTGCCCGGGTCATCCTGTTTGCCCTTTTCAAAAATTGGCACAACATTAGATTTCTTTTAGTCTTCTGGAACTTCCCCAGACCTTGAAGACTTATTGAAAATCAGCATTAATGGCCCAGTGAGCTCCTCAGTCAGCTCTTTTAAAACTCTTGGATGCAAGTTACCTGGACCTATTGATTTTAAAATATCTAACTTTAGGAGCTTCTGTTTAACATCTCCACTGTTATTAATTGTTATCATCACCATCTGATGAAACTATATCATCTGTTTTTTCCAAATACAGACCAAATTATTTATTGAAAACTACTGCCTTTTTGCTTTATTATTGATAATTCTACCATTTCCATCTAGTAACAGACCAATACTATTGTTGGGATTCTTTTTGTTCCTAATATATTTTAAAAACTCTTTCTTAGTGTCCTTATCTCTGCTGGTCATAGATTTCTCCTTGTGTCCCTGGCTTCTCTTATCAGTTTTCCACAATTCCAAAATTCGGATTTACATTCATTAATATTGACTTCCCCTTTCTTCCATTTGTTACATACTATTTCTTTTATTTTTAGAGCTGTTTTATAGCTCAAGCTTTTTAATAGGTGACTTGCTCTAAAGATCAGTGCCAGAGCTAAGAATAAAATCCTGGTTCCCCATTGTGTGCTCTGTCCGTTAGACCCGGCTTCACTTTAATTTGCTTATTGAATTTCCACATGCATATGCCCAAGGACTATTTAGGCAAATGTAAGTAAAATAACAACAGATTATATATGCCTCTCTAATAACCAATTAAGCTGTGAGGACTATCAATACCCAGAGGATTCTAATATATTGGAAGATGTCCTAGTTTTGGTGGTAGAGGTCAAATGTTGCTCATTTCTATTACTGTCCAGAGCTATGGCACCACTGTGAAAACCCTGTCTTCTTTCTTTCTGTTCCGGTGCCTTCTGCTGATGTGTGCATGACTCTGCAGAAGCAGAACTGGAAGTCTGGGGAGGAATCACAGGGGAGAAGTCACTCTTGCTAGCAGTGAGGAAAGTGTAGAACCAATTAATGATTTTTAAAGTTTGGGGTTTCTTTACTAGTTTCGTGTGAGAAGCTCTGAGAAGTGGGGAGGGGACGGTGATTCTTGCTGGGTGCTCTCAGAAGCCGTAAGACAGCCTCTGCCTACAGCAACAAGAACAAATGGTGGCGCAGAAGGCAATTTACAAATGCAATCATCCTCTGCTTAGAGAGCACAAGATGAGCAGTTAAAATATTGCTTGCATCATTCTTAAATAAATGCTGAGTCCTGTTAACAGCTTGCAAAGCATCGCATGCTAAACAAACAGAGAGAGGGGTGTGCTGTGCTGTGCTGCCACATACTGAGACTCTTGCTTGGAGCAAAGGGAGTAAAAGAACTATATGTTCAAATCCAAAAGTTGTTTCCTCTGCCAGTGAATAAGGTAAAGCCACAATGTCTAGTCCCACCACCATCTTCCTCTTTTTTCTGTTTTTCCTTTTTTTTATTTTTTGACAAATGGTAACTTTATGAACAAGCAACAGATCGTGAGCTTTCAAGTGCCTATATTTATTTAAATTACCTTTACCAACATCTGGGCTTGTCTATGAATTTGTCATGCGAGACAAATTTTAAATGCCAGCAATACATTCAAAGATCATCTTTTACCATAGGGACAATGCAGGTATTAAATACAGAAATGTCTGAAACTCGTGGGCCAGGGCGGGGAAAGGGAGGCAGGAAAGAGATTTCAACAGCAAGATTAACCTGCGATGGCTTTCCTCACCCAATCTTGGTGATAACTGCCAGACCTCATCTCACCCAGTGCAGGTCAGACCCTCTTTTCCTCTTCCTTCCCAATCACAGTTTAAATCCTCATTGTTACTAAGGTCACAACCCTTCATTCAAACCTATCACTAAATGTTGTCACTTGCTACACTACAGTATTGCTTAAATCTCATCTTCCTACTGCTCAAACTCTAGTGCTGTACATGCCTGCATGAGTGCATCCTCTCTTAGCTCAGCTGTAGCAATTTCCACATTTCTGACCTCGTGCTTCAGAAATCTCCTTTTTCCTCTAATCTCTTCAGTGGCATTCTGTCTGTATCACACGAAGTTCAGCCTCCTTGTGTTCCCCTTCAAAGCACCATATAACTGCATCCTGCCTGGATCTCAGCTGTCATTTTCTCCTCTGCATTCATTCCAGTCCTCATTCTTTAGTTTTCCCACCCAGCCTCAACTCTCTGTGGCTTTTATTTTTAGCGTTTTATGTACCACATTGAGGAATATGTTCTAGATAGACAGATTTGTGCTGCACCCAAATATGAAATGTTCTCCATCTGTCTCTGCTCTGAGAAATTACCCACTTTTCCATTAATTCCTTCCATAAGCCTTCCAGCCCTGATCTCTCCTCCACACCTAAGCCTTATTTCTCTGTAGATAGAGAGACTGAGCCATGAAAGACAACCTTGTATAATCTTAATAGTAGAGATGGTCAGAAAAAACAGGGGGTCTATCTGTGGAAAAAATAGACTTTTTTGTCAAAAACCTTCAAACTGAATTTTGTTCAATAAAAAACAAAAACAAAAAGTTCAGTTTTCAGCAGAACCTTTTCAGTTCTCAGCAATTTGGGGGCAAAAATTGAAAATGTTGCAGTTTACAGATGAAAATGTTTTACTTTTTCACTGTGCAGCCCGATGGTTTTGTGAAAAACAGAAACGTTCTGTGAATATTTTTCTTCGTTTGAAAACCCAATTTTCCATTTAAAAGAAAGTTTTAGTGGAAAATGTTTGGACCCTCTTGCTTAATAGCCAGGAGGGAAAAGGATGGGCAATGAAGCTTTACCTTGTGCTGCTCATCTAACAACACTAATAATCCGGGGGTCAACTGATGGCGATTCCTGGGACCACTTGGGGTGGATTTAGAATGTAAAGTATTCCAGAATCCAGGCAAAGACCTGGCCTTTTGTCTCTGTAAAGTGCTTCCAGTGTCTGTGAGTTGGCATGTCAGTACTAATAAATCCCCCCACTCCCGCAGAGATGGCAATCAGTGGGCCAAAATTTGAATTCTGCTTCTAAGGAGTGAATGGACAGTCCTAGGGAACCCTTCATCACCCACCCCTTTCAGGCAAGGACTCGCTCTCACTAAGTCTTATAAGGCACCATTCACATCAGTGCCACTATATGAGTTATAAATGATAATAGGTGGCACAATTCAGGTCCTTCAGTTCAGGCGGGATGAAGAGAACATGTGTCACCTCTTATGTTATAAGTGCCCTCTCCTAAGGCCATATTCTCAGTCGGCCTCCAAAAATGATCCATTCACGCTGGTCAGTTAATAATGCTTGGACCTTATGCAGTCCTTTTCATCTGTAGTTTTTAAAAATGCTTTACAAAGGGAAGTGTCATTGTTCCCATTCTGTTCGGGAAACTGAGGCACAAACAAATAAAATGAGTTGCCTACGGTCACACAGCAGGTCATCAGGCTCCAGGTTTTCATGCCTCCAATCCAATGTCCTGTCCACTGGGCAATGTTGCTTTCAAGAAGTTAGGAACTCATTGATTTAAACCCATGATTTTAATTCTGCACCTTTGGAGGGTAGGTTGAAAATTTGGCACAAACATTTTAAAAATTCCACAAGACAAATCCTGCTTTCATCTGAAGACACTGGGACCTACGCCCCTATCACTGAGATCAGAAGGCAAATAAAAATGGGGGGGTAGGACTTAAAATCAGTGTGAGACAAACTGATGAGAGAAGGGAAACTGGATGTGGCTCATCATGCTGGGTCTAATTACTAGTTTGGTCTCTGACCACTATGGGATTTTACAGAGAGTATTTGCTGAAACGCCAACATGACGAGACATGCTAAATATCCAATGCCAGTATTTAACTTTGAGTCTCCTGATTTTTACTGCTTTGTGTGTCTGGGCTTTAACATTATTCTACTGTGCTTTTTGTGTCCCTTACAGACCACAGCTGGAGGGTGTTCATTTATGTAATACACCTCATTAAGCTTCAAGGATAGTAACTCCTTATTTAAAAGTAATTAAGTGAGTTCATACTGCAGAGATATTAAAGTTAAACATTTTGGTATTTCTGTAATGGGAACAGGAATAGGAACGGGGGAACGTTTCCTAGTTCTAACCATTCCTCATATAGGGGACCGGCAAGAGGACACTAGAGCATCAGTTCAAACTTTACTTAGATGAGAAGCGACATGCCATTAACTAGTTACCGTATATACTTGTTCATTATCCCGTTTGTTTGTAAGCCGACCCCCCAAGATGGTTAGGTAAAAATAGCAAAAACTGTGTGACCCTTTCATAAGCCAACCCTATATTTCAGGGGTTGGCAAACTTTGGCTCCTGGCCGTCAGGGTAAGCCGCTGGCGGGTCAGGACGTTTTGTTTACTTGGAGCATCTGCAGGCATGGAGCCCCTTAGCTCCCTGTGGCTGTGGTTTGCCGTTCCCAGCCAAAACGGCAATGTATGAGATATTCAATTCAATGATTCCATAGACTTTTAAATCATCAAATTTTGATGTAGACCCGTTTATGAGCTGACCTTTGATGCATCACTTTACCAAAAATATTCAGCTTATGAACGAGTATATACGGTACTTTGATGATTGGTGGTCTCCCTTCAGTTCTATCCAAAAATATATGTTCAACACACTCTATCTATCTATCTATCTATCTATCTATCTATCTATCTATCTATCTATCTATCTATCCCCAGCCACCCCCTCTATCTATCTATCTATCTATCTATCTCCATTTTACTACTGACGAACTACAAAAGGGTATGGTTGTTCCTGGCTGCACATGTGGAAAGTGCATGTGTGTGGGTGTGGGTGTATATATGTGTTTGTGTGTACACACACACATATGTATATATATGCCCTTTCCACATGTGCAGCCAGGAATAAACATACCCTTTTGTAGTTCATCAGTAGTAAAAGGACTAAATTCCAGCTAAGGAATCCATTGATATTTTTAGATAGATTTTCTATAAACGTCAAGACTTCGGTAGTGCAGAGGTACTGTCAAATATTCAGTATTCTCCTTCTTCAAATTCTCATACAGTTATTAGCTTTCTATAAGGTCACTATTGAAAATATAAGATTAAAGCGCCAAAAAACAACAACAACAAAACCCCTCAGTATCCCCTGATATCAGTCAAAACTAAGTAGAAGAGTGAGGTGGAGAAAGAGAGGAAGAGGGAGAGAGAGAAGAAAATAACTAAGGCCCTGGTTCTGTAAGTTGTGCCGTGTGAGTAGAGCCCCAATGAAGTCAATGAGAGTCTGCCTCTGCAGTGCAGCTCTCAGGGTCAGAGCTCAAGGATATAAAGAGAATCATAGTCTCAGATTGGCTTGTTACAGTGGTGGTTTATCAGTAGCAGGTAGAGGCCAGAGCCTCATTGTGTAGGGCATATAGAACAAAGAGATGATCCCTGCCACAAAGGGTTTCAATTCTAAATGGGAGAGTAGAGACCAAATAGATGCACGGGTTTGGGGAAGGAGGACAGAAGCAAGAAATTTAAAGCTGGAGCGAAGGCCTAAGAGACCACCAGGCAGGTCAGCAAATATAGGAAGTATCCCAGAGGGGGGAGAGCGAAGCAAGAAAATTTGATTTAGCTCCTTTCCCAGCATGCACTGCTGCCTACCTGGCAATTCCCATCAGTTCCATTCTCAAACTACCCGAGAGGGAGACTACCGACCAGCAGGGAACTGGGGCAGGCGTGCAACTTGAAAGCAAGAGGTATGGGACCTTTGCTGCTACACAGGTTACCACGTCATGCTCAGGCACACAGCCTTACCTCTAACTTCAGACAGTCTCATGTAAGAATAACATATTCCATGGCACATGCATGAGTATAGGGAAATCGTCATCACCTAGCTGATGTCAGAGTTCCGGTTGAGTGTGAATTGTTGTATATGTTAGACTAGAAAGAGAGGAGCATGCTGAGTAGTTGCATCCGAGTGTGTGTTTTGTTATTATGATATCTGGGTAGTAAAACTTGTGAGTGGTTTTATTCAGCGATTGCATTGATCGGAAATGAGCTTAATTAACTTTAATTCTATCATCCATGTTTTTTCGAGGGAGTAGAAATACTACTTTGCCTTTTCATAGCATCTTCCATTTGAATGAGCCTTGTAATACACCTGTAAAGTAGACATGGTATTACGCCCAATTTATAGGCGGATCAACTAAGCTCACATTTTGATTCAGTGGCAAATCCAAAAAGAGGAACCCAAGACTCCTGGGTCTCAGTTCCCAGCTACAAATACTATATCTTACCTCTCAGAGTAGGCTTAGCTCATCATAGTTAGGCACTCGATTTTTTTTTAAGTTAAACTGCGCTGCTGGGATGTCCAGCTTGTTGTTGTTTTATGGGATAAACCATGGAAGGTTTATAGTTCCCAAGGGGTCAGCTATCCAATGAGCATCTACTAGCCTGCCTATGTAGGCAATTTATGGATTATCTGCAAAGGTGGGATTGCACAGTGTTGGCAAGGTGAAAGCTGGCCTGCTTCCCATAGTTCTGCAGCAGTGGAGGGTTCAGATCAGTCCATGTGCCACAGATGTGGGCCAGGGCTCAAGCCCCTGTGATAGCTGTCATTATAGCCAACTGCAGACTTCCAGAGCTAAATGCGTAAGTCTCTCTTGCTACAACTTCAGCTGCGGTCTCATAGCTTAGAGCTGTACATCTCACATTCTTCATACTGCACACAAAGACACACACACGCATTCTCCAGCCTCAGCAGAGCCCAGAAAAAATGGGTTGCTTGCTCCAATGAGGATCAGCTGATTAGCTGCTCCCCTACCAGGATAAAAATGAATCAAGCTCTGCACCAGAAGATGAGATTTCTCTCTGACCTGGTTAATTTTATTTGTGTTTATTTAATTGCTAATATACTTTTATAAAGATTATTCAACTAGGAAATTCATTAAACACAACAACCAGCACCACACAAATTAACAGCTCATTGTTGTCCTTGCTAAGCAGAGATTTGCTGTTCAGGCTGTGCATGCTTCTTACCAATTACTGGGCAAACTATTCAGTAACCACCAATTATAACAAACTTTTAATTTTCCATTTAATCAATCTTCTTAGATTTGCTCTTTAATATCCATGAACCCATTCTGCCCTTCTGCTTTATTCCCTGCTGTGTCTCAGGAAGATGTGTGCCGGAGAGGCCTGAGAATTAATGATGCATTCCCAAAGGACATTTAAAGGATGGGGGGAAGGAAGGGTGGTCACAATGTGTTCTTTCAACTGAAGGGAGAGAGGGGGAAAAAACCTCACCTGAAATGCCGGAAGGCAAAAATGAGTAACTGCACCTTCTGTATAGAAAAATGCTCCTTCTTCTCAGCATGTCTGATAGTACAGCAGCCTGTGACTCAGGAGACTCGGGGTCTTTTTCCTGCTTTGCCACTGACCCGTTGAATGACCTTGAGCAAATCCTTTCACTTGTCTATTTCTTTGTTTCACCATCTGTAAAATGGGGATAATGATTCTTGTTTCCTTTGTAAAGGACTGGATGATCTACAGATGAAAAGTGTATGTAAACTTGGTATTATCATTATTACTGAATATTTCTAAAATAAAGTATTTGGGCTGATTATTTCCAAATATGGTATTTAAAAATAAGTTTGTCCTTGGCAATATCAAATATCCTAGTAACTATGTTAGCTTTAAGCTACTCCTCACATTGACGGTAATGGGAGTTTGACAATTAACCAGAGACAGCATAGCATTTGGGGGCAGGCCTGACTACTCTCCCTTCAGAGTAGTAGGGGAACAGGCACCTTACTTTTGAGTACCATAATCACATCACTAAGAACAGGGCAGCGCTGAGAATAATGATGAGACTTAAAGGATTGTTAGGGACATCTCCCCTAAATTTAACAGGTTAATTTTATATGGAGAATGTGTATGCAGGATGGTGTATTGCTGATAATCTTTAGATGCTATTGAAAAGAGGACCATGTGCATGTGAAAATTGGTTCCTGTTCTGGTTCTTGTACCACCCTCAGTACTTAAGCATCCAAGCACCTTCCTGCAATGCATTAAGCAACGACTAACAGCTGTCACATGTGACTCGTTTTCTCTCTCCTCCTGTCCTTGCGGGCAGGAGAAGAGTATTGTGTGTGCAATGTAGTGTTTCGATTGGGTTATTGTTTAATAAATGTACATGCTGCTATGTGATTATATTAGAGAAGGGAAGTTTGAAGAACTGTGCCTTGCTCTTGGAGCGGAAGGTGGTGAGGTTTGTGATGGTCATTAGTTCCTGTGGGAGCTCGTTCCTCAGTCTCAGACTCAATCTCAAGAAAGCACTGTCTCCTGCAGCAGACGATCTTTACCCCTATGGTAAAAAGTTCCATTGTGCCAAAGGAGCAGGGCTGTCCATCACAATCGCTTCCCAGAGCTTCCGGTGATCCTCTTAGGTGTGCTGGTCCCGGGCCATATTGTGCCTTGCAGCTAAGGACCGAGACCTTGACCTTGACTCTGTATTTTATAGAAACCAATGTAGAGAGTGGAGGACAGGTCTGATGTGCTTGCAATAGCTCATATTGCAGCATTCTCTACTAGTTGGAGTTTTCGCAGGGCTGATGGCTTCATACCAAAGTAGATTGCATTGCTGTTGCGCAGCAAGGAAATGACAAAGGCACATATAATTGAGGCCAGGTCATCATCCACCAGGATTGGACAGAGTCTTCTGTCCAACTGGAGATGACAGAAAGTGGTACGGGTAGATGCAGTTATGTGAGAGTTTACCATCAGTGAGGAATCCGAGAGCATTCCTAAACTACAGACTCAATTGACCAGTTATGACAGTTGCACTGTGGTTGTAAATTGTTGGCAAAAGTATTCCTAGTTTGAGCATAAACGTGGAAATATCCGAGGTTGTTTTTTGTTTTGTTTTTCCTTATTTTGTTGTTGTTTGTCTTTACAAATCTGGCCCATTCTGCATATTGCCAACAAAAATGCAGCAATCTCTCATTTTGTTGTGAATATTTTGTCCACTCCTAGTTTTGCTCCCATGCACTATGTGATGTAGAACATAATGTGAAGCACTGCAGTGTGAAATCCTTGAAAGCCTTGTCTAGTCTTGTGTGATTGATATCTCTGAACATAGTTGCAGTTTACATTTATATAGCACTTTTCACCTTGAAGGATCCTAAAGCTCTTTTAAAAATAAAATCTTTAAACCTTCTTACAGAGAAAGGAAGAATAATTCCCTCCACTGCAGGAATCGCTGGGTGAAATTCTGTGGCCTCTGTTATACAGGAGGTCAGACTAGCCGATCAAAATGGTCCTTTCTGGCTTTAGAATGTGTACATGTAAAGTATACAAGAATCCCTTCACAGACATGATCCCACCTCCAGGGAGGGCTGCAACGGCTGTTTTATCAGCACAAATCAACTCTACATGACAGTTTAGGGCAGGAACTGTAAAAGAATATTGTATCCAATTGAAACTGATAGGGTGAACTTTATACAGGGAAAAACATAGTTACACAAATTGGAATTTCTGTGGCATCAGCTAGAACTTGAGTAAAGGGGATTGGGAAATGGCCAAATTCAAAACCTCAGTGCAGAAGAGCTTTCTCCTGAAGCTAGAGACCATAAAGCACTTCACTTTTGCACATCACTTCCCACTACTTCTCCTCCCAGTCTCCCCAACACTGGCCTGCCTGTTATCTGTCACCTCTCAGCCTCCCCCACAGCCCAGCCATTCCTGCTCCTTCTCTCTCCCAAGTTGTCAGGCCTGTCTGGGAACAATGAGAAAATTTATAGTGTTGTTTATTGTATTTACATTATAGCCCATCCTGTACGATTACTACTTATATTGAAATGAGACTGAATAATTAGTTGGGGGTAACGAAATTTTACGCGGGAGGGGGTGCATCAAGTGAGCCCCAGATGTCCTTGAATCAACCTAGGGTGGTTGCCATAGAGAAAGTTACTAAGCTCCCATTGCAGAGTAGAAGTATAAACCTACTCCTGTAAGAGTCAGGAGGAGGTCGTACCAAGCCATTTTTTTAAACTGTCTTTAAGTGTCTGCTCAATGTCAAGTCTCACCTGCTCACCTAAAACCTTTTTGCATTTCTACTGTAAGTGTATCGGCTTATCATTCCATGCAATAAATCAGCAAGATGGTTCTGTCTTCCCACCACAAGCAATAAAAGTTTTATTTGGATGGAACTTTGCTACGCCCAAGCAGACCTTCAGTCCTGAAGGATTTTATTTTTTTGAGATGAACCATACCATTTTAATGTTCAGCTTTTTCTCTTTTTAATATGAACCACTGGCTACTGAGCTAAGTCAGTTTCAGCAAGCTCTTTATCCAAAGAAAACACAAGTATACAATGGAGGAATGTTTTCTTTTTGTTGTTGTGTTAGCTTTCTCAGGGAAAAGGGATTATTGCATCTTTTGGAAATGACTTTCACAAGCAGCGCTTGTAGGAAAATAAAGCAGTGCCTTAGAAGAAAGGAGGTGCTAAATGGGTTTTAACTTTTTTTTGCCCTCTCTCTTTCTGGCTGGGCTTAAATCTAGTAAATGAATAGAAACATCAAATCCAGAAACTGCACACAGCATTTGAGTAGATTAAGAAGCTGACTTTTTTAGGGGGAAAGCATTTGGTGTATTGGATAAATTTTAAATAATCGGATTTTGGGTTAATTTTTCATCGCAATGCACAGGAATTGAGGTGAACTTTCACTGGAGTCACGCATCTACATCCCATACACCATGTTCAAAATGTAACCCCTATTGTATAAGCATACCAGGCAGTATTCAACCTCAGATACCTCTCCCTGAACCTTAGCCTCTCAGCTGTGGCGCAGTTTATTACTGCAAGGAATACCTCTAATTTACGCCATTGCTATCAGTATCAGAGGGGTAGCCGTGTTAGTCTGGATCTGTAAAAAGCGACAGAGTCCTGTGGATGCAAGCATCTGACGAAGTGGGTATTCACCCACGAAAGCTTATGCTCCAATATGTCTGTTAGTCTATAAGGTGCCACAGGACTCTTTGTTGCTCATTGCTATCAGGTCTCTCAAAAGTTACAGGTCTCAGTCAAAAGTTACAGGGCTCTTTTCAGTATTCTGCCTCACCTCACCCAGGGAGCACATCAGAGGCACATTTAGATAGAAGGGAGCTGTATGAGATCATCCCAATCCCCTGATCTCATTCCCAAGGGTCCAATTTGTGTCTGACATGACAGGATGTGAAGGAATCCCATACAATCCTCTCACACAAATAGAGTGGCCATCCCACAGCCAGTAATGTCGATATGTCTCCCTTGGATAATGGAATACCCTGAACAGATGCAGAAGCCAGGAATGTCTGTGTGTTTTTTGTGGGTCAGAAACTGTGGAGGCTGTTTTCTACTAAATCAGCGCATGACAAATATTGAGGCACAAGATATATTTTTTAAAAGCGCACATACTTCTAACCATCTAGATGTGTAGAGCCAACTCGTGAAGGAACTGCAGCAGGAGTTTTGCACATTGTTGTTCAAGTAGATTGCTCAGCTATGTCAGTTTGGGCAGCTGATAACTGGTGTATGTCTCTATCTTGGGGAAGATTGAACAATGATTGACTGGGAACACCTCTTCTGTCCCTGGTCTCATATTAAGATTATTTGAAATTTCCTGCATATTTTCTACCTAAACACTCTCCTGCCCTCACTTTCAGGGTTTGACCCAAAGCCCATTAAGGTCAGTGGGAATGTTTTCATGGACGGGCTTTTGATCAGGCCTGTAATGCTCCAGCAAACTTTGAACGATCAGCGATAACCATTAATACTAAGGGAACCAGAGAGACCATTTTTGGTACCATCTGGTGTCAAATCATTTTTCCTCACCACAACAAGGAAACCTCCATCTGAAGCAACTCTAATTATAGTAATTAGGAATCAGACACCAAGTCCATCTGCTTCATGTTTTGGTGCTTTGGTTTGACCATCTGGCACAGCAGGTAGTGCATGCATTAAAAATGTGATCTTTAGAATAGGCACTGATCCTCTTTGGGATAAATTCCCGTCCCTGGCAATACCCAAGTTCACGTTATATTTATCATTCTCATAGTAACAGCATTCACCTTTCATGCCATGAAGGCTGTTAGCGCTTCCCCTCACCCTCCCTTGGTTCTTGTCACACCGACAGAAAGCGGGCCAGAGTCCAAAGTGCAACCAATGCAATGTTTCTTGCTGTTACCAAGCAAGCATAATCCTCAGCTCTGTACACCAGTAGACATTTTTCCTTCTCCCCCTCCTCTTTCTCAGTAGGCATCTCGTGTCTTGGCTCTGGGGAGGCAGTACACTGACCTGTTGTCCATCTGTCCCTTACAGAATGTTCTTTTGATTCTTCTGAGTATTGAATCTTGAGCAAGAATTGTTTGTCTTCCCTGGACAGTTGGAGAACTCTCTGAGGTCAAGCTTGATTTTCTTACAGGTTGGGTCAAGCTGCCATCCACATGTGTGTTCTGTACATAGTTTCATAGATTCTAAGGCCAGAAGGGATCATTGTGATCAACTAGTCTGACCTCTTGTATAGCACAGGCCAGAGAACTTTCCCAAAATAACTCCTAGAGCAGATCTTCTAGAAAAATATCCAACCTTGTTATAAAAATTGTCAGTGATGGAGAATCCACCACAATCCTTTGTAAATTGTTCCAGTGGTTAATTATTCTTAATTATATCTCTCCATTTCCTTGCACCTGCTGGATCTTCAGAAGCATCCTCCATAGTTTCCATGTTGAGGACCTGGTATTGATTTAAAACATCTAGGTGTGTTGAATTCCTCCAGCTTCTCTTTTCAGCCTGTCCATCCTGCCCTGTCTCCAGCTGTGTAAAATGCAGCCGTGACCTCTTGCCTCTGGTGCTTACAAACTGCAAGGCCACCTTTCTGACTTCCTCTCTCTCTGACTCCTTGGTGGCCAGCTCCATTCTGCCTTGAACCTTGTGTTATGTGGCTGCAAGCAGTTCTTCGCCCATGTTCAGTGGCTGTATCTTTAGAACTAGATAACCCACTCTTTTATATATTTTTTTCTTTTCTATACAAAGCAAAACAAAATGTAACAAATGCACACTGAATCCTCAACGAAGGATTTGATCCTGCTCCCATTGAAACTATAGCAAAAATCCCACTGATCTCAATGGGAGAGAGAATGCGAACCTCAAAAAATCCAGGAACTTCAAAACTAATGGGAATGCCGTGTTTCTGTGAGACTGATTCTGGTCTCATTTACACCAATGTCACCTCTTTTAGTCAGCAGAATAAGCCCATGCTTATAGTCCTGTTTCTGCAAGCATGGTCCTTGCTTAATTTTATACACAGGTTGTCCAATTGAAGTCCCCTAAAGTTGCTAGAATTATAGGGCTTGATTCTGATGTCACTTAGGCTCTAATCCATCAAACAATCCTTGATTTAGTTGGGTTTGGTCCTGCTCTGAGCAGGGGGTTGGACTAGATGACCTCCTGAGGTCCCTTCCAACCCTGAGATTCTATGATTCTATGATTCTATGAACAATTAAGCACTTGAATCTAGCATGACTACATATGTGTGTGAAGTTAAACGTGCATTAGTATTTGCAGGATTGGGTCCTAAATGAGATCAGGCTCAAGCCCTATTCCTTAAAAGATGGTAAGAACAGACAGAAAGGACAATACAGTGAGCTAACGGTGGCATGTTTTCTTTAGCTATGGATTTCTTAGCTTTGGTGAATGTATATTATTCAACCTTATCCTTGTTAAAATATTTTTATCCAAAAAATGAATTGGTAATGCAGTCTTGGGAAAAGAAAATCACCACATCACTAAAAACAAAGCTCTAACTCTGTCTTGTGAAATGGCATCTTCTAGCATTTCTGACAATTCTCTTTTTAAATAGAAAATGTAAATGCATATCTCTGTGAATATATTGTGTTCTATAGCTTTGTAATACTTAGATTTTTGTCATGCCTGCCTGGAAAATAAAGTCCATCAAATAATGAGGGAGTGCATAAGGTAATGATACATGTTAGCTTTTTAAAATGGGTTTTAATGAAATTATCATAATCTGATTATGCAGATTCAAAGTACCTTTTTAAGGCTCCGTTTATTATTTTTGCATCTGCAACTGTCTATGCCAAGAAAAGGTACCACGCTTGGGTTTATCATCAAGCTAGGAGCAGCATAAAGAGCAACTTTCTCCTCCTCCTCCTGCAAAACTATTCACAAATTACCCAAGCCGAGAGGCGCTAGGGGAAAAGTAGCTCCTAGACTTTTGATGCAACAGGATTTTAATCAAACACAAAGTAAGGCGTGACAAGTTCTGGTGTTCTGTTATTGGAAACTTAAACACAGGTATTTTAGTTACAGATGGAGTGAGCTACATAAAGCATCTGTTAATAGTATGAATTCCAAGAAAATATCAGCAGAAGAGATTGAGTTCAGAGAACTGTGGTCGAGTTTAGGTCAGTCTCAGCTGGCTTGTGTCCTAGTCTAGAGAGAGCCCCTGTGGCAGATGTTGGGGGAAGTGCAAGGAGCCTTCAGTCAAATGACCTCAAGCAGTGGTGTTAGACTTGGTAAGATAATCAAGGTGGACCTGTTCATTGTTTGGAACAGAAGCTCAGGAATAACAGTGCTACTGGGAGTGGTATTTATGAATCTGTGGATGGCACCAGGGAGTTCCACATATTGAAAGCTTGCAAGATGTCAGTGGAATTACTCCTGGCTTATGTGGTCTACATGAGTGGAGAATCTGGCACCTGATTTTACAGTGGGAAGGATACAAGAAATAGCCCCAATTACAAACTCCCACAATCATTTCTTAAAATAATAATAATTCTGTAAAATATGTGGTGTGTGTGTGTAGCATATCCGGTTTTACATTTAAAAATTGTTTAAATTTCACTTTATGATGAAAATTTTAAAAGGGTGAAAATTGGTGCAAAAAATAAATTTCACAATTTTCTGGATAAATATTGGGGACAAAGAAAAAAAGCAACAGATAGAGAAACGTAAGAGTATTGTAAGTGAAAGCAGCTTAATGCTGTGGTTTCTGTCCTGAAGGGCGCCATAACAGTACCATGCATGATCTTCCACTACATTGCCTCCCTTTAAGAGACAGCCTCATATTTACACGTAGACTGACTTATTAACAAACATCCACCTAAGGTAATGGATTCGATTTTCTTAACATAATCAGTATTTTCATGTACTTGTGTGGTCCAAAATTTACATGAAAATCAGTAAAAAAACAAAACCAAATAGCTTTTGTAAAATCCAGGAATTTGGGGGTTAAAAAACAAAAACAAAGGGCCTTACATACATGATGGGACTGTGTTTGGTCAAAGTTTCATTAGTTCTAGTTGGTGATGAGCTTCAGAATTCCCTTGTGGCTTTACTATTTCTTAGTATGTAGCTGTCCCCAAATCCTGTCACTATAAACTTTATCCTGTACTGCACCACACCGTCATGTATTCCCTTTAGCCATCTAGATATGGTGGACCAGATCCTCGGCTAGTGTAAATCCATGTAGGTTCACTGAAATGAAGTTATGTTGATTTACACCATCTGAGAAATTGCCCTGAAATATGCATACTATATCTAAATAAACAAACACAATCCAGTAATTTGCATATCATTGTGGGATCCATCCAGATGAAATGCACCATATAAATGTAAGATCATGATCATCGTCTTTCATTTTTAACTGAGTTTTCAGGGTATCTGTTCTGAAATTTCAAGAGAGACAAGCTGGGTGAGGTCATCTATTTTATTGGACCAACTACTGTTGGTGAGAGAGACAAGTTTTCACCAACTAAAGTTGGTCCAATAAAATAGATGACCTCACCCACCTCGTCTCTTGCATATCCTGGGAAGAACACAGCTACAACCCTGAAATTTAAATACCTTCTCATGGCAGCAATGCAAAGTGGAAAAAGTTCTAAACACAAAACTAAAAGTTTAAAAAGCTGTAACCTCCCTTTCCTCCTCCACAAAATATAGAACTAAAACACTTGCCATTTAACTGTAATTTTCAAAATGAGCAAGATTTTTGTTCTTAAAAAAACACCCTTCTTAATACTCCTAATAATCCTATTCATATTCTTGGATGAAATAATAAAAGCGGCTTTTTTCACAATGTTCATTTTGTAATCAAAATTCTGCACTGGAGAATTATCATACAGACGCTGCCATGTTTGTGAAATGTAGGCCTCATTGTATTAAGATAAAGGAGGTTCCTATTCATGCCACAGATTGCTTGTCTTTTTGAAATATATTTTGTAGTCCATTTAGTCCATTTTCATAGCATGAAAAGAACAGCAAATTGTAATTAAGTGCAGTAGCGTATACAACACTATAATCATAATTGCCGGAATTATATTCACAATTTTCCTCACATATTTTGCAGATGCTTTCTCTTTTATCCACACGCTGTGTAGTTCACGTTCCCATTTTGTAGACGTTGCCATCAATTTGTTGCCACATGTTTTGTGTCACCGTGTTTTTCTCCTCCTTTGTGGAAGAGAACAAGGGTCTGATTGACGAAAAATGTCCTGCGGGTTGCATTCTTTCCACCGTTCTCTAAGCCCCTGGGGGCACCTTTCATTCTGTGTCTGGTTTGTCATTTGCTCAGCCGCGTACTGGATTATCCACTTAAAAAGAAACTGCACCAATTGTGTGTTCGGCCTATCGGTCTGAAAGTTCAGAATGTAACAAGCATTTCTCCCCGAAAATGAGGAACTGTGAAATATCTTTGACATTGACGTTTTTATTAATTAGAGCTGGCATTTGCAAGCAGGAGGCTGCCATATTGCCTGTAAGTGACATCATTTGTGCCCCAGGCAGCAGGGGATGCTGAATTGGAAGGTGAAGGAAAAGGTCTCCATTCTGCTTTAATATGATAGTTTCTGGAGAGGACTTTGGGCTTCCAAACCAAAAAGATTTAACGTGTTCAGTATTAAGGTTTTCCGTCTGGATTGCTAACCCAGGATTAAAGCAAGGTGTAGGTGATTTCACACACTGACACTGGGACACAGGCTCTGTTGCTGCTAGTGTTTTTTTACCAGCCAGCTGGTCGATTGACACCACAGTGGACTTCAGAAACTAACAGATTCCACTGTAAAGTGGTTCTGTGTGCTGCAAGACACTGTCTATTCCTCAAACCAAGATTAGGGACAGATTGATTCTCAAGCAGCTCCGAGAGGCAAATCAGGAGAGATGCTAAATTCAGTTTATCTTCCTCCATCCCCGGTGTGTGGGATTAAACCCCAGAATCTTCTGCACTAAAAGTATGAACTGCTACCGTTTGAAGTAAAGGAGTACATCCATGTGCTAGTAGCAGTAGTAGTTTATTTTCCTCTTGTATGGACTGGTGACTGACTAGAGGAGGACACATAAAACACATCAAATCGATGGATTACGTTAAACAGCTGTTAAGCACCAGCATCTTCCAGTGATTACACTCTTGGACTAGTGAGAGTTGTATGATCTTTTATCTCATAACTCTACAGAGCTAGAAATGGGTGGCTAGATATACATGGGGAAAAAAGAGAGTTCCAGCTTCCCAGTGGGGCACACAGCAGTCGACTTCAGTCATAATTGTGGGCACTTGGCAGATGTGCAGAACAACTCAGCTTTTGGCCAAGCAATTGACAGCAGTTCAGATAGGCATCCAGGAGTTAGATCCTTCTGTGGCATTTATCCCAAATTCTCGAGAGTGCAGAAATGAGCTAGCACTCTCAGGACATGAGATATTTTGCAGGGATTTTTGGCACTTGTGCCTATCCCAGCTAGAAGTAATGCACAGTGCTCTGTGTGTTGGTATTTTTGCACTTCCAATCCCAGATGGAGTTCAAGAGTGAAAAACAACTTTCCACTGCAGTCAGTATTCAAGTCAATGAGAGCTATGAGCCGTTAGAAAGTCAGTCCACTTCTGTTTGGATGCCTACATAAGGGTTTAGGTGCCTGCGTTTAAGTACCCAAGCTCAACATTTTGGACTTAAACATTGTCGTTTGAATAAACACACATTTGAAAGATTAGAAATGGAAATTCCACGCTTAGGATAATACAATACAAACATGATGGTGCGTCATATGATATCTCTCGTGCCCGCTCTGCTCCAAAATGCTTCAGAGAATTAATTAGTCCAAGACCATGGACCATATGTGGTATAGATCCTCAGATATTATATGGTATACTGAAGTATTCAGTGAGAGCCTAACACATGGTACAGAGAAATATTAATCCAAACTCCTCACAATCAATAATGAATTGTATCCTTGCCACAGCCCTAGGAGGTAGGGAAGAACTATCTTCATTTGATGAATGGGGAACTTAGGCACAAAGTTGCTTAAGCAAGTTGCACAAGGTCACACAAAAAGTCTGTGGCAGAGCTGGTCCTCCCTGTACACTAGACCATCCTTCCTAACATTATAGTTACAAAAGATTTTTTTTTCTGGTCTAATTTCAAAATAGATGTACAGTGAGTGAAATGAGGCATTACCAGAAGGCTGCTCGAAATATTAGACCCTCTTGCAATTCCCCAGCTTTCACAATGGAATCAGATCCTATTTTGCTATCTGCTTACATACATGCACCATGGGATAACATATAACAGCCTACTTAGTTACACAAAGTCCAGCCCCTTTTCTCTTCATATTAACTACGTGTAAACTGCTACACAAACATTTAATTATTTTCGAACCATTATTTAATGACTGGGAGCACAGAACTTAGGTGTTCCAACACTGAGCATCACCATGCGTTTTAAATGCCTAGAAAATCTCAAGAACCCCACTGAGATCCACAAAACCTGAGTTAGTTCCCTAGGTTCACTATACAATGAAAGGGAAGAGATAGGCACCTTGGAATAGGATTCACAAAAGCCAGCACGCAAGGCGGGGAGCACCTAAGCTAGCCAATGGGAGATGCCAATGAGAGGGGTGCTTGCCAAGCCCCGCCCCTCTCTCAGATAAGTGCCTAAGTCAGGGCTGCAAGGAGGCACCTATCTCTGCTTAGTGCTCCATGAACGGGAACCAGCTGCCGGACTTAAGGCAGTTTAGGCATCTAACACACTTCTTGCAGAAATGAGTCAGGTGCCCGCCTCCCTCCACACCTAGTGGCTGGAAGAGGAGGAGGAGGTAGTGGTGCCGCTCACCTTATAATGTTTAGCCCAGTGGTTAGAGCATGTTGCTGAGAAGTGGGAGACTCCTGTTCAACTCTTCCCCTCCCCCGCCTCTGACAGAGAGGGGAATTGAACCCAGGTGTCCCAGATGAATGTGCAAGTCACTGGGCTAAAAATTAAACAGCAGGCACCACCCCCTCCTCCTCCTGTGGAAGAGGCCACATTTTGAATGGGACCCAATCCAGTAGGCGGCCTCTAAGCACAACTACCCGACTGGGCCCTGCGCACAAAATAGGCATTGGCTTGCCTATCTTTCCCCCATCTTGTGGATTGCTCTGGGGCTTAGGTGAGAGCTGGACATTCAGATACCTACTAGGAGGCAGCAGAAACATAGACACCTAGGGAATTTTACCCTGAAAACGTAGGTGCTGAGTGAGTTTATGCACCTACAGAGTTCAGTGGGGGTGTTGTGGATTGCTGCGTGCCTACAATTGGGATATAGGTGCCTAAACCCAAGACTTAGGCAAAGTACCTTTGTGGATCCCACCCTGGATAATCACAGATCCTGGTTTCAGCACAGCTGTAGGAAAAGAAGTATATTTCCAGCCCTCAGCCTAAAAATGTGTGTGCGTTTCTGTGTTTTCAGGAAAAAAAATTTGCTGGCAATATATTTCTGATCACTTTCAGTACTTAACATCTCTCCTACAGCTACAGCTGAGCAAAATGTCCAAGACATGAGCAATATACAACTTTTTAAATGATCTGCTTTTTGGGGGGTAAAATGGATTTTTCTCTCTGAATGGCAAAATATTTAATGGGGGAAGGTGTCTCTTGGGAGCCTATAGGGACAGGCCTTAATACAAACATAATTGAATCTCTTTGTTGATTATGTAAAAGAGGAAGCAAATGCCATGTTAATGAAAGTCACAGGTGGTACTAAATTGGGAGGAATTGCAAACATAAATGAAGACAAACAATAAAAAGAGACCTAGAGGGATTAGAAACATTAATAAAATAACATTTAGCTTGGAAAACTAATTTGAAAAACATATCCCAGTTGGAGTGTGTCACACTTTTGGGGTGCAGTTCAGACCAGTAAGGGGTTATGTCTAGGGCTGCCAACTTTCCAGTCGGGCAAAACCAAACACCCCAGCCCCACCCCTTCCCCAAGGCTCCTGTCCCTGCTCACTACAGTCCCCCTCCCTCGGTGCTTTGCTTTCCCCCACCCTCACTCACTTTCCCTGGGCTGGGGCAGGGGGTTGGGGTGCAGGAGGGGGTGAGGGCTCTTATTGGAGGTGTGGGCTCCAGGGTGGGGCCAGAAATGAGGGGTTCAGGGTGCGGGAGGGGGCTCTGGGCTGGAGCAGGGAGGGGGCGAGGGCTCCGGCTGGGAGTGCGGACTCTGGGGTGGGGCTGGGGAATGAGGGGTTTGGGGTTGAGGAGGGGGCTCCAGTCTGGAGGGTGGAGCCAAGGGATTCGGAGTGCAGAAGCCTGGGAGTAGGGGGGGGCTGGTGCAGGGCCCCAGGGTCATTGTACTATGTAAGTGCTGTGTATCATTATTGCACTCCTGTGCTGTGCATTATTCCCCCCATTCATCAGTCTTTCACTAACTAGCCTTGGAGATTTCAAACTCTGTACCTCAGTACAGTTGCTTTTCAAGGGTATGATTCTAAAAAGTTCTGAGCAGCTGCAGCTCCCACTGGATCTGGCATAACGAGTGCAGTCTGACCAATATTAAGGACATTTCAGATTTCTGTGATCAATCAACAATAGCCTTATTTTCTCTTTTCCCCTTCCTGTGTTCTGTTCAACTTTACGCAGCTAATAAATTCAGACATTACATTTCTGACATGCATTTAAAAAGAACACAGCCTTGTGCACATTGGTTATATTAATCCTGTATTAGTGACTCTGATTATTCTAATTGTAACTAGCATTGAGGCTCCTGGTGAAATGTGCTGTGTTTCAATTATTATTACCACTAAATAAATCCAGTGTCTGTTCCTGGATGTTCTTTTCCCCACCCCAAATAGCCCTTTCATCTCCCTGTCCCTGAAGGATTCTATTTCAGTGTTAGCACTGAATGGCATACAAATAAGATAAATAAGGAATATCAGTATGGAAATATGAATTCATTCCTTAAGGATAAAATAACATGACAAAAGCAAAAATTGGCTTTGATTTTGACAAAATATTTTCTGGGAGAACAAAAGGTGGACCTGAGGAAAGTTCTGCCATTCCAAGATTTGAATGAGGAACAGTGCAAAAACATGCAAATCTTTAAAGATGGTTTTGCTTGTTATAGTACAAAGAGAAGTGCAGCTGATTGTCTAGGCAAGTGGAACCAGCTTCAGTTTCTTCCCACTAAAAGATACTCAAATCATCGTTGACTTCTTTCTGACCTAAGTAAGGACGAAAGAAGCAAAAGGTTAAGGGAATGTATCCACCTCAGCCTTTTGACTGCCTGTAACTGGATGTCCTTTTCCATAGCCTCTTTGATTTCCATCACCTTTGCTGTTGAAACTAGGAGATAGTGCACTGTCCTGATCTCCTTCCCCCAACTCACTGGTGCTGGGTACACACGCCTTGCTCAGGGTGCCAGCTAACACCAGTAGTTGTTCTAGACAATATTTGATCTCTACCTGCCATTGCTGCAGGCACAACATGTGCTGCAGTGTCTTGGGAGCACTAAGAAGAGACTTTGCTGTGATTGTCTCTAGGGGTTTGTGGTCTGATTGTACTGGGTGACCACAATTGTACTGATGGAATCACTCCACTACAACTACCACAGCCAGAAGCCCTTTTTCTATCCGGGCGTACCCCTGTTCAGTCTCTGAAAGGGCTCTGCTGGTATAACCAACTGGCTGCTCCTCCAAAAGAGCTACACCCAATCCTCTCTCTGATGCGTCACACTGGAGTGTCAGTGGCTCTCCTAGCTGGTAGTATTTCAGGACAGAGGCATTCTTTGCCATTTGTTTCAGATGCTTGTTGTTGGAGACCTGCCCAGTCTCACTCAACATCCTGCCTTGGGAGCTGATGTATGGGTTCCGCTACTGCAGCCAGGTGCAGACAGAACTTGGACAGAACATTTATCTTTCCTAAGAAGTGCTGTACCCCTTTAACATCCACTGGAGCTGGCATGTCTCTGACTGTCTTGATCTTGTTGGGCTCTGCTTTCAGTCCCTCTGCTCTGAGCAGCTGTCTAATGTATATCACTCATGCTGTTTGAGTCATATTTTTTTCTGGGTTTAGTTTTATGATCTTGTCTCTGCATCGCTGTAGAAAAGCTTGTCATTTTCTCGTTCAGCTCCTGTATCATTGCTCCCTTCACCTATAATGAGGATATCATCTGCAGTTATTTTCACCCCAGGCAGTCCTTTCAGCGCTTGTGAGAGCCTTCTGTATGTAATGCCGACAGACCCCGGTTGTTGGCGGGCGGGATCAAACCTGGGACCTCTGTAGCTAAATACACGAGTCTCCACTGCATGAGCTAAAAGCCATATGGCTCTTAGCTAAGGCTGTAAAGCAGACTCATTAATCTCTAAGCGGTGTCAGTGCCACTAGAGGGACAGAACACCACACCCAGGGAGCTGTGTTGGTTACATACTTCCCTTGGCTGAGGAAGTGCATCCTGAGCTTCAGAGACTTCCCAGTTGAAATCCCTGTACGGCCACCAATTGTAACACCAACAGACCCCAGTCGGCTGTGGATGGGATCAAACCTGGGATCTTTAGAGCTAAATACATGAGCCTCTACTACATGAGCTAAAAGCCACATGGTTCTTAGCTAATCTCTAAGTGCTCTTAGTGCACTAGAGGGGACAGAACACCACACCGAGGAGGTGTGTGGGTTACATGTGGAACACCTCTAGTGTTGGGCTTATGCCCATCAGCATACACAGCCATCTCTAGTGACCAAATAGTGCTGCAAAGGTTGTCAGCATGCGGGACTCTACTCAGACTTACGTCCCCAAACCTGTTCCTCACATCACAGACCATAAAGATTCTGGGTCTGGGAAGTTTTGACAAGATGTCATTAATTATGGGCAGTGGATAGTGGCATTTTTTCAATGACCCACTGAGTGGGTTTGGGTCTATGCAGATGCATAATTTGCCTGATGGCTTCTTTACCACCATCATGCTACTTACCCAGGTTGCATGGGGCTCTGCGGGTGCTACAGTACCCTGTTCTGCAGACTTTCAAGTGCCTTGTGTACTGGATTATGCAGTGCCACTGGAGTTTTCCTTTGTGGTGAGCATATGTGTTCCATTGTGGGGTCTACTTCCAGTCGCAGCTTCCCGTGAGGCATCCGTTGCCTTTGAAAAGATTCCCCATGTGCTTTTAAACTTGTCTCTGCTGTCCTTGGAACATCCTCTTTTGCTTCTTGCACTGCAGCTGTAAAATTCTGATGCTGCAACCTGATCAGATCTATGGCTTGTATGGCTCTGTTCCACAAGAGAGGTCTCTGGTACATACCACACACTTCAGTTGGTACCATCTATTATTTTACAGGTTAGACAACTTAAGGTCACTATTTTGCGTTGGCCCCCCTTAAGGTGCCGCCTGATGTACTGAGATACTACTGAGCCCATCTGTTCTGCCAGCCTGGGCCCCCTTTAATCTGTCTTGCTGAGCCAGGCTCTTAAGCCTCCTCTAGCACACACACAGGGAGGGCCACAGCCAGCTGCAGAAAGACACAGACACTGAGATTAGCTCTGGGAAGATGCTGTTTAAGAGACTTGCCCTAGCACTCAGGGGCCTATCTCCCTTGGAGTGAAGACCCAAAGGTATATTGTCTTGCACTGTATAGAAAAATCTGCACAGTGCAAGCTCAAAAAAATTCCCCCTCTCCCTCAATGTGGAGAGAGATATGCACAACTTCTCCCCCGTCCCCATTAGAAATTGCATGAACTGGGTTTAATAATAAACAAAACAAATTTATTAACTATAAAAGGCACATTTTAAGTGATTATAAGAGCTATCAAACAGAACAAAGCACATTACTGAGCAAATAAAACAAAACACACAGACTAAACTTAATACACTAAAGAAATTGGCTACAAATAGTAATTTCTCACCCTAAATGTTGTTTCAGGCGGATTGCAAAGTTTCTTGAAAACCAGCTGCACTGGCCTGCAGCTTGAAACTTCAGGTATTACTCCTCACAGGCTAGACATGCTTCCAGCTTGGGCTCAGCTCTTCTTCAGTTCAGTTCTTGTTTCCAGGTGTTTCCCAGTGTTTCTTTGGGTGGGGAGGAGAGGAGAACCATGATAATGTCACTCCCCTGCCTTATATAGCTTTTGTGTATGGCAGGAATCCTTTGTCTTATAGTGGAAAAACACTGGCATTGCAAGGTGGAGTCCAGTAGCGGGTGACTCAGTCACATGTCTCTGCAGGTCATAGCAGCCATTACTTGCAGGCTATCTGGAGCATCCACAGGAAAACTAAGCTCTTTCACAGTCCATTGTCTTTGCTGATGGGTCATCAGCCCTGCCTGGCTTTTTCATTGTTATACCTGAAGGGCTGGTTGTGGGTGTCACCCAAAGTAGCACATTTGAACTATAGATACATGGTCAATATTCCCCTGCTTCAGGTACAAAAATGATACATGCATACAAATTGGATCAACACATTCAGTAGATCAGAACCTTTTCAGTGATACTTCCCATGACCCCTCTTGCATAAAACATATCTTAGTTATGCCATATTCATATCATAAGAGTATTTCTATGAAGAATATGGGGTGTAATGTCACAGTCACAGTTTCCTACATGCTGCATTGTGCTCTCATTGTATTATTAAAATGTGCCTGTAATGGTTGTGATTGAGTCCATAAGCCACCGTGAGTTATTTGAAGTTACTAGGGTACAAGTCACTGACTGCATACTTCATAAGGAGATACGCAAGTGGCAAGAAGAATACACACCTCTAGACAGAGAGGTAAAAAGAGTGATAGAAGAGATAACAGGGCATATATTGACAGAAAATGTCAAGAGGCTGAAGATGCTAGTCAAAGGGGTAACCTTTCAACCTTGTATAAGACTATCAAACAGCTAACAGGAAACTTTAACAGTACTGGAGGCCCTATCAAAGATGTAATTGGAAAGATTCTGTGCACAGAAGAACAACAAAGGAAAAGATGGGAAGAACATTTTCATGCTCTTTTAAATTGACCAAAGCTCAAGCAAATGACTACAAATATGTGATGAAGACCTACCACTAGAGCTTGATATTCCTTTAGGAGACATTGCAATGGAAGAAGTTAGAAAAGCTATCAGTAAATTCAAAAACAGGAAAACACCTGGAGAGGATAACATTACCAGAGAGATGCTTAAAGCAGGTGATGAAACAGCCCTCCAGACTTTCCTTGTGTGTTTGAGTAGAATATTGAGTGAAGAAAAGAACCCAACCTACTGGAAGGGGTAAAATTGCCAAAGAAGGGGGACTCCTTACCAACTGCAATAGCTAGAGAGAAATTGCATTACTCTCAGTGCTTGGGAAAATCATATACAACATCAAGAAACAAATAGATCTCCAACTTACAGGGGAACAAGCAGGTTTTAAACCACTGAGATCATATGTAAACCATACTGTCATTCTCAGACATATTATAGAATAAAGAACAGAGTGGCAAACACCTCTTGTGATAAATTTTATAGATTTCCAGAAGGCTTTTGCCAGCATACATAGAGACAGTTTTTGGAAAATGGTGGCCTACCCTAGAATACCAGCAAAAATGATTAGACTAATCAAAGATCTAATCAAAGATGGTAATGCCAAATGTGCAGTTAGTGACGGTGATAACATCAGCCAATGGTTTTCAGTAGCAAATGGAGTAAGGCAAAGATGTATTATGTCAGTGTACTATAGTTTGCACTGTTCATTGATTCTGTCAAAGTAACCACAGAAAGCAATCAAAGAATTATATGGACAAATGGTAAAGCACAATCAGATAATCTCATTTTTGCTGACGTCATTGTTCTGCTCAGTTCAACACATTACTTAATGGAAGAAAAGACCCAACTTTTGGCAGACACAGCAAAACAAGTTGGGTTGTTCATCAACAAAGGGAAGACAAAATATATGGCTATCAATATTCCAGAAGCAACCACCAGAGTAGATGGAGAAACACTATGTAACTTTATTTTACTTAGCTGGGGTGTGAGTTTTGCAATGATGGTGACACCATGGCAGACATCAAGCAACGAATATCGAAAACAGCAAACGATTTTCATAAACTTTACATTTGGAAAAGTACCACAATCATTATGATACAAAAGGATGTATTTGTAACACCGGCATCCTATCAAGTCTGTTCTCCTCTGTGGAGCAGAGTCTAGGAAATCCATCACACCAGTTTATAAGGTCAACTCATATCAAAGTAAATGCCTGTAGAAGATTTTCAAACTCTATTGGAAAGAGTTTATTACAACATCAGAAATTCAAAGTAAAGCACACCAACTTAAAGTATCAAAGTGGCAAGACAACAATGATAGTCATATTTAGGACACACTTTAAGGATGCCATCAACATGACTTTCACATCAAGTTATAATATGAACACCAGCTGGAAAGAGAAAAAGAGGGTGATCTAGAGAACCATTATGTAGAGCAAAAGAGAAAGAAGCTTATTCCATCAACATGCCACTGAGAAGCCTGAACAGACCAACACAAGACTAAAATAAATGGTAGAACCTGGTGGACGCTCTATGCACTTGAGGATGCGAGATGATGAAGAAGGAAGTGCTGCTTCCTACAGAGGGGAGCTAGATGAGTCTGAATCTTGATTGGGGAAGAGAGGGAACAGTCTCTGAAGCATGTCATCCATCTTCCCTTGGACCCCACTAAACTGTTCCATTAGGAATTCACAGGATTCCATGCGAGTTCAAAGGTTGGGATAGGGTGGACTCAAGGAGCAGGCCCTCTTCACAGTGTGCTACACTCCAGAGGAGGATGGTATTTGTACCTAGGTGATTGTTATTTTAGCATTAACTTAGACTCATCACCGGCACCCCATAGGCCAGTGCCAGTCATGTTGTAAAGAGGGGAAGTGCTGGTGTCAAATGTCCTGTCCCTCGTATGACAGGAGATTCCCTATTGCTACAGGAGTTGTCTATAGTTGCTAGATAAGGTGCCAGTAGATGGCCCTCAAGAACATGTAGCTTAGTTCTTGGGTTATATAGGATCAATAAAACTTGTTTTTGTGCCCTACAAAGGGCTCCCTCAGAGTGCTTGTTATATGAGCCTGTAAAACATGTGGGTCTTTGGTACATGGAGGCAGAAGCAACACCTCATTACCTCCCATGTCACCCCAAGGCACCTCGCCTAATATCTGTTACAAACTTGAGAAGATGAACTTTTTGTAGATCATTTCTTCAGGTATTTCTTCAGAAGGAACAGTATGGCCCCTGGAAAGTAAGAGAGGAAAGCTGCATTTCTTAGCTCAGAAGTCACTGAACTTTCAGAGCCAGGGAACTGATTTTATGTGTTTAACAGAGACTGGTGCACTTCCCTCTGCTTCAGATGTAAAAATAAATACAGTTTCCTTCTTTTAAAAATGTGTTTCTAGTGTATTTTGAATGTTGACAGTTCGCTGTGTAGCTGCTGATCAGTTAGTGAATGTTTGTAAACCACTTCGGAGATGTTCAGCGCTATATAAGTACTAAGCACTACTATTATTATGAGTACACTTCAAGATCCTTAGACACCTGCTGGGAGTGCAGCAGACACGATCTTAATCTATTAATAGCCCTCTATAAGTGCAGTTGCTCAGAGACTGCCAAAACATTGCTATTGTAGAATAATTCCTTCTTTTCCAAATAGCATGGGTGTCATGAATGTTAATAACACAGAGGAAGAATTGCTCCTCTCATCTTCTTCCCATTTTTGTACGTACAGCATGTGAGAGAGTCTGTCTCCTTAAAATGACAGGAGAAAATCTCATCCCACTAAGACTCCAATCATCTGCATAAAGTCATTAATTTGGGATTTGAGTGCCAGATAATTAGTAGCTGAGGTGGAATCACAGTGCTTCGTGAGTCCCTTGGCCAAATTAATAAATGAGATTGTAAAAGGTTACTAGAATTGGCCTTTAAGCTTATCTTTTCCTTTATAGCATGCTGTAGATAGTTATATTGTCCTATTTGAGGAAGAGGGTGGAGGAGAAGGTCAAGAGACTAAAATTTGTGAACATAGTGCCGAATCCTCAGCTGGTGTAATCTGGCATAACTCTGTTGACTTCAGTGGAGCTATGTGAATTTACACCAGGGTAGAGGATCGGGGTCATACTCTCTCGTATCAGCAGTGCCTGAAAATTGGAGTAAAGCAGTTTGTAAGAGTAGGTGAAAAATCTGCCCAGTGAGCAAGATAGCATCTGTAAAAGAAAAATCCCAAAACACAACTGCAACAAGCTTTGCAGACAGAGTAAGCCAATGGAAGTTGAGTTAAGGTCAGTGGAGAATGTAAAAAGGGAGGAAACAGCAATTAGGGCCGTGAGAAATACATTTTTAACTCAAGTGCACGCGTGCACACAAACGCAACTCATTAGTGTAAGCTGGTGACATCTGAAAGTAGGCTGGGGATATTGCCATGGCATGTATTGGAGACGTATATTCAGAGCAATTTAGAGTCAGAGTGAAAGGTCAGAATGTATCTGACTTGAAGCATAGTAGGCTCAGTCTGTCCTGAGAAGACCCCACTGCTTGAAACGGGCCCAGCACAAGCCAGAGGGGCTTGATGCCAATCAGCGCTAATGTGAGGGACAATGACTCTGCAAAGGGTAAAGAATCAACAGAATCAACAGTGACGGAACACTGTGGGTCAGGAGAGGGGTGAGCACAGTCAGTCTAACAGCAGGACATATGGTAGCATTTCTAGATGTATATGTGGGGGCTGGGCAGAGATGATCTGGGTATCAGGAAATCTGGGTTCTAGTCCCATCTCTGACACTGGTTTGCTGGGTGAACTCGGGCAAGTCAGTTCCCCTCAGTGACTCCATCTGTACAATGAGGACTGTAATGCTTCCTGCTTTTGTAATGTGCTTTAGAGATACTGCTTCTGACACACAAATCAGTAGTTATACAAGATGTTCTTCTGTTTGTAGGATTGCCAGACATATCCCTGCCCACCTGCCCATGCCTCTGAGCATTACAGAAGCCCATTGTTATTCTTCAGCCTATCTAATCTATTTTTGCCTCTATCACTGTGGTATCTAAGTGGTTTTCCCCCCAACAATCACTAAGCTTGTTATCAAAATAAATTGACCTATCTCATTTCATAAATTAATAGATTTCATGTCCGGAAGGGACCATTATGATCATTTATTCTGACCCCCTTCATAATATAGGATTCAGAATTTCACCCAGTAATTCCTGCATCGAGCCCTTATGTTGGGGTTGAACTATTTCAAATATATACATAGGTTCATATGCCAAAAAACTACAGTCAGGATCAGCACCCCATCGTGACAGGCACTGTATAAAGACTAGATAAGAGACAGACCTTTCCCTGAAGAACCTACAATCTAACTAGACCACACAAACGGTGGTAAAGAAGAAATATTATACATCTTTTACAGATGGGGAACTGAGGCATAGAGATTAAGTGACTAGCTTCAGTTTACACAGGCAGTTTGCAGCAGCACTGGGAAATGAACCTTCTGAGCGCAGTCTAGTGCCTCAACCACACGATCATTCCTCCTGTCCTGACATAAGAATTTTTTTTAAAGGGGATTTTTTTCATTTGCATCAGAAGAGCAATGTGTGAAAATTGTTCCTGGATTCCTGACATATTAGTCAGTCTCCATCTCCAATCATAATAGTCAAGGGTCTTGAAAACGGCTGAAGTGATGCCATAACATTCCTGTTCATGCTTTGGTAGGATCTCTTTTGATATATAGCACTGCACTCATCACTGCCATTGTCAGATAAGCAGCAGCATGAAGATGGAAAGTCTCCCATGTTAATTTTCAAGGGGCATGCTCTCAAGCTGATACACAGGGCATTAGCCCCCCTGTGTTGAGTCAAGACTCAAGCCCATAAAGGATGTCAGCTGTTGTACACTTGCAGTAATCAGATTTGCTGGTCACTTAGTACCAGCATTCCCAGCTGCACTTAAAAATGTGTTCAGAATAGAAAATGGTAAAAGGGAGGACAGCTTAAATACTTGACAGCCGTTTTTCAGGCCAAGCAAGATGTGCTTTTTATTGCAGAAGCCAGTGTGCAAGGAGAATCTTCCCAGAATGCTAATGTGGAGTTGGTATTTGAGTAGGCTTGTACCACAGCAGATGTTGATACTGTCACAGCAATTAAACTTTCCAGCTGGGCTTTCCTGTGCGTGAGGAGCTACTATTATGATTATTATTATTTGTATTGCCCCCAGGCTACAGTCAGGATCGGGCCCACATTGTGCCGAGTGCGGTAGCTACACAAATGAAGAGGCAGCCCCGGCTCTGTAGAGATTACAATCTAAAAATGAAGGCCATTACTTTTCAGCTCTGAGTCACAGTGCAAGGAGAAGCGCCTGGATGGGGTGGAAATCAATGCAGAAAGAGGCTGGTTAATAACAGCTGGTCCGTCTCTCTTCACCCTGGTCTTCTCTGTTGTCAAACTGTGGTGGCTGCAAAGGCATCTGACCAGCAATGTCCTTCATTGGCTTCACCTTACATCTGAAAATCAGGCCCACTCTTTATTTTGGTGCCTAGAGCTTCTGTATTTGGAAATGTTGCTCTAAAGGTATGTGTAGGGCTACGTGCCTGTTTCCTCAGCCCAGGAAGGACTTAGAGGACCCCAAAGTCTCTTTTAGGCCCTTCTCTCAGGGCACGGTTTGCAAAGTAACACACAATAAGGCTATTCCCCTGACCAGCGCAGGCTGCAAGGTTTCCAGCAGCATTTCACTCTGTGCTTCAGCTCTCTGCTCCAGGGACAGTCACAGGAGCCAGCTTCTCTCCGTCCAGCTGAGCTCCCTCAGCCTGTATAGGCATCACTTGACCTCTTCCCAGCTGGGGGAACAGGGCTGGCTGGCCTCAGTCCCCTGGCCTCTAAGGGAGCCAGACCACCCCGTTACACCATCTTTGGCTGAATGGACATGTTAGAAATGGTGGCCAGCTGTGGAATTCACATCAGGATCCGTATCAGATTCCCAACTCCACCCCTAAAATGAAGTTGGAGGAGAAATTAAGTCTGGGGGTTAAGTTCAGGCTCCTCCGTGGATGTAAATCAACCCAATTTACTGGGCTGACTTATGTGTTATATTTAGAGCATCCACCTAAAAGCATCTCTTTAGATTATTCCAGTCTGGCAGTAAGAGTTGATTGTCTGTGTCTGATCAAGGGCTGAACATACAGTACATGTTATAATCAGCGGTGTGAGAAATGTGGTGGTTTCAGTCACATCAAACTCTTGTGGCAGCTTCATTTGTTATCCGTGTATTAGCCATTAGATTTCATTTAGAATTTTACCTTGTCCAAGCCCACATAGAATCATAGAACCTAGGACTGGAAGGGACCTCAAGAGGTCATCTAGTCCAGTCCCCTGCACTCATAGCAGGACTAAGTGTTATCTGGTATTATTATATGGCAAAGCTGAAATTCAGCCTAAACTATACACCTTTCAATCGGGTCTATTTTTATTGAGTATGGGATTGTGACATTTGTCCAGCTTCTAAACAAATTTTCTGTGCTGCACTGGTGAGGCAATAAACTAAGGTGCAGCAGGAAGACTCCTTCGAATTGTTCTGTCCACTTGTGGACGGGCGTCTGCTTGAAGCGCTAGCACTCTGTGGATTGCAAGTTGGGGGCATTCTGCACGTTGCCCACTAGGGAGTTGGGAACCTACAGTTCTGGAGCTGTAAAACTTTCCCTGTCCTGCTGGAAGACAGTGTCTTTTTCACAGGGACTCAGTGGTCAAAACATTGAAAGGAGCATCCTCTGGTGGTTAGGATGCTGCCCTTGGACTTGGGAGAGACCCATGTTTGATTCCCTGCTCTGTGACACACTTTCTGTTAGGGCTTGCATAAGTCATTTTGTCAGTGTGCCTCAGTTCCCCATCTTTAAAATGGGGATAATAATAATTCTGTCCTGCATGGGGGTATTGTGATGAGATTATGAGGTGCTCAGGTACTACAGTAATGGGGGGCATATAAGTACCCTAGATACAATCAGAGGAATGGAAAGGACCTCTAGAGGTCATCTAGTCCAGTCTTCTTCACTCAAAGCAGGACTAAGTGTAATCTAGACCCACCTCTGACAGGTCTCTGTCTATCCTGCTCTTAAAAATCTCCAATGAGGGAGATTCCACAACCTACCTAGGAAATTTAATCCAGTGCTTAACCACCCTGACAGTTAGGAATTTTTTACTAATGTTCAGCTTAAACCTCTCTTGCTGCAATTTAAGCCCATTGCTTCTTGTCCTATCCTCAGAGGTTAAGAAGAACAATTTTTCTCCCTCCTCCTTCTAAAAACATTTTGTGTAGTTGAAAATTGTTATCATGTCCCCTCTCAGTCTTCTCTTTTCCAGACTAAACAAACCCAATTTTTTCAATCTTCCCTCATAGGTCATGTTTTCTAGACCTTTAATCATTTTTATTGCTCTTCTCTGGACTCTCTCCAATTTGTCCACATCTTTCCTGAAATGTGGCGCCCAGAACTGGATGCAATACTTCAGCTGAGACTTAATCAGCATGGAGTAGAGAAGACAAATTACTTCTTGTGTCCTGCTTACAACGCTCCTGCCAATACACCCCAGGCAGGGCCGGTTCCAGGCACCAGCGAAGGAAGCAGGTGCTTGGGGCGGCCAATACAAATGGGTGGCACTCTGTCCGGTATCGGCACCTCCGGGTCGTCAGTGGGAATTTGGCAGCGAGTCCCTCAGTCCCTTTCTTCCTCTTTGAGCTGCCACTGAAGTGCTGCAGAAGAGGAAGAGAGGGAGTGAAGGACCCGCCGCCAAATTACTGCGGAAGAAAGAAGCAGCGTGATTGAGCTGCTGCTGAAGTGCCACCGGTCAGATTTTTTTTGTTTTTTTTTGCCGCTTGGGGCAGCAGAAAAGCTGGAGCCGGCCCTGATCCCAGGATGATGTTTGCTTTTTTTTGCAGCAGTCTTACACTGTTGACTCATATTCAGCTTGTGAGCCACTATGACCTCAGATCCCTTTCCACAGTACTCCTTTCTATGCAGTCATTTCACATTTTGTACATGTGCAACTGATTGTTCCTTCTTAAGTGGAGTACTTTGCATTTGTCCTTATTGAATTTCATCCTGTTTACTTCAGACCATTTCTCTAGTTTGTCCAGATCATTTTGAATTGTAATCCTATCCTTGCATACATTTGAGGATGATACCAAGCACTTGCAACCCCTTTCAGCTTGGTATCATCCTCAAATTTTATAAGTGTACTCTCTATATGGTTATCTAAATCACTGATGAAGATGTTGAACGGAACCAGACCCAGAACTGATCCCTGTGCGATGCCACTCAATATGCCCTTCCATCTAGGTTGTGTTTCCCTAATTTATTGATGAGAAGGTCATGCAAGACAGCATTAAAATCTTACTAAAGTCAAGATATACCACATCTACCACTTCCCCTCTATTCACAGGGCTTGTTACCCTGTCAAAGAAAGCTATTAGATTGGTTTCACACAATTTTTTCTTGACAAATACATGCTGACTGTTACTTATCACCTTATTATCTTCTACATGTTTGCAAACTTATTGCTTAATTATTTGCCCCATTATCTTTCTGGGTAATGAAGTTAAACTGACTGGTCTGTAATTCCCCCAATTGTCCTTTTGTATAGACCTGGACCATATTTGTCCTTTTCCAGTTCCCTGGAATCTCTCCCATCTTCCATGACTTTTCAAAGATAATCGCTCATGTCTCAGATATATCATCAGTCAGCTCCTTGAATATTCTAGGATATATTTCATCAGGCGCTGGTGGCTTGAAAACATCTAACTCGTCTAAGTAATTTTTAACTTGTTCTTTCACTAGTTTAGCCTCTGATCCTATCTCATTTTCACTGGCGTTCACTATGTTCGCTGTCCAATCACTACTAACCTTTTTGGTGAAAACTGAAACAAAAAAGTAATTTAGAACTTCTGCCATTTTCACATTTTCTATTATTCTCCCCCCCCCACACACACACACACACCCTTGAGTAACGGACCTACCCTGCAGAGCATTAACTCTGCTGCCGGTTAGGTGGAATTTTAAAGCCACAGCACTATAGGTACAAGAAAGTTAAAATCCTTGGCGGCGTGTGCCACAGATATTCTTACTAGATAGAACTGGAAAATGCAGGACTCACCTGAAAGGGGTAGTGTTTCTATTTCCTTTGCACAGTTGTTTACCAGATCTCAGGCCTCCTGCAGTTTTTCCTTGATGAGGAAAGGGCTGTTCGTGGTCAGAAATGAAAGTTGTTGCTCTTTAAATCACTTGCTTTTTTCTGTTGCAAAATGAAACACGATTTTCACATATTTTCCCACTTCCACTGACAATGGGGGGAGAGAACAGCAAAAAAACCCTCCTAAAATGTGTGGTTTTAACATCCTTTGTGACAGTTTTCTCCTAGATTAGCATCAGAGACCCAGGAGATTAAATATAAACTCTACCACATAAAAACCCAAACATGGAAAGGGGATTTAAGAAATTCCTTTTGGGAGCTCAAATAATACTCTCCTCCTCCTTCTCTTCCCTCTCCTTCACCATAGCCAGCCTTCTAAATCCCTGCCTGACTCTTTAATGGGCTTTTGTGTTGCACAAGCCAGCAAAATGGGGGAAACGGGCAAGTGTGAAGGTCTAAAGCACAGATTGCTCTTCTGATGGTCGGTGCATGCGCTTCTCTCCCTCCACCTCCGGTATGTCTCAGGTGTTCATAGGGAAATAGAGATGACTCTAAATTGCTCTCTCAAGGCTCAGCCCATGCTCTCTCATTTCTTCTGAGTGTCGCTAACACTCCAGATAAACAAAGCACTTACAGTTGTTTTGTTGCGGTTGAGAATTTTTGGCCCTCAATACTTCCTGGGACCTTTTCTGCCGCCTCTTTCAGTCCCAGAGGCTCCGGCCTTAGCTCACACGTGCACTTATGTGCATGTTCCCAATAAGATCCTAAATAGCTTCCAGAGTTACCTTGTGGTTGCAGAAACTCTGCTGATGCTTGCAACAGGCGACCTTGGAATGTTCTCGGCAACTCTGTGGGACTGCTGCTGGGGTCTGCGCCAATGACTTTGTACCACTCAGGTGGTGCAAAGTAGCCAGAAAGCTTGATTAGTTGGCTCCCACAGATTCACCTTTTATAAGGGGGGAGCTTTGATAGTGTAGAGCTGAATTAGCACCTCTTATGCTACGCCCTTCCCAGCCCCTGCTGCAAAGGACATGGAGTATTTCGACACCAGGGTAATCTCCAGCTGCTGGAATAGTCCCTTGGAACTGGGGGCAGCTAGGCATAAACCTGAGCAGTCCTGGGGCTTCTCTGAATTATGCTGTGGACTGGACCCCCAGGAGCAGGGAATCACAAAGGTAGCTTCTAGAGTCTTTTCTCTCCCAACTACTATGAGCATATTTTAGCTGCAGTTGAGGGCACAGCCTTGTATTACAGGTTTCCTCAGGCCCATTCTTTGACACAGGTGCAAGTAAGTGAATGGCAGAAGTGAACTCATTAGGTAAAAAGCACACAAGCATGTAGGAGCCTATTTACCTGTTTGGTTCTTCAGCAAACAGCTACTTGCTGTTTATCTTTTGCTGCTAGCTTGACAAGATTAAGTCTTATAAATGTTAGTTGAAATTCAGGTCTATTTTCTAGGTTAGGAATATGTTGCATATCAGTAGTGAAGGGGAATGTTGCTTCACTCGCTAACAACTACAGTCCATTAGCTTACTATTGTGATCCAGACATGCTCAGCAAGGCAGAGGACCCCTAAGGCTGTACAGGAATAGTCATAAATATCAGCCATGGACAAGAACAGAAGAGAAATTCTAGACAAATAAACTGACTATGATCAGCCAGGCCATTTTACAGTAATGCATGAGACAGTTTCTGAGAGTCTTTGAGTACAGAATTACAGCGATTTTGCTGATAGCAACTTTGCCTTTTTCCTCTCCCCACCATCACATCTTCAACTTGGACCTCCCTGTAGGTCTTCATATACAGGCTATGTCTAAGGCTTTGTCTACACTAAAGGGGAAAGTCGATCTAAGCTACGCAATTTGAGTTATTTGAATAGCGTAACTCAAATCAACATAACTTAGGTCTACTTACCACGGGATCCACACTTTGCTGTGTCAATGGGAGACGCTATCCTGTTGACTCCCCTTCCTCTTCTCGATCTGGTGGAGTACCGGAGTTGACATCTGAACGATCGGTGATCGATTTAGCAGGTCTTCACTAGACCCGCTAAATCAACCCCCGGTGGATTAGTCGCCACAGTGTTGATCTCAGCTGTGTAGTGTAGACAAGCCCTTAGTCTTGCAGACTTAGTACAGCCTTTCCTATCCCTCCATGCAGCCCTCTCATCTAGACTCTCCTCCTGCTGCATCTCAATTACTGCAACATCCTTTTCTCTGGCCTTGAGAAATTCCATCTTGCCCCACTCATATCAATTCAGAATGCTGCTGCACAGATCCTTTTTCTAGCTCATCCCTTTGACCATGTCACCTCTCTTGGCATCCCTCCACTGGCTCCCCCTTCTCTACTATATCAAACATAAGCTACTTGTCTTCAGTTTCAAGTCCCTTCACAACCAATCCCTGCCTTTCCTATCATCTCTCATTGAGGTGGTGAGCTAAACTCCCTTCTGTGACTGGCCCATGATGCCAGTCTACATCGCCCGATTGTTAACATTTTTAACAGGCATCTTTGGGCTTTCTCCCATGCTGCCCCTCGTGCTTGGGAGGAACTCCCCATAAACATCTGTAAAACTAACTCATTATCCATTTTCTGCCCACTTCCCACCCACTTGTTCTAAAGGTGCATACACATCCCTACACACCTGAACCCAAGGTCTGGGAAGCCGGTGTAAGATGGCGGAGTCTTACTGCCTTGCGCTGATGTGTAGCCAGACTCAGATTTCAGCCCTTAGTGATTACAGTTTTGCTAGTAGAAATAATGTTAAAATACAAATATGTTCCCCATCCCGTATTTGTAAGCCAGGGACATTGTAACATCTTAACGTGTAGAGAAGCAGCAGATGACAACCAATCTGGATAATTTTCCAAGTATTTAGTATTGTGTTTGCTCAGTTAAGGTGAAATTCCCCATGTGTAGATGGCCTTCACATTGCCAATGTTTAGAGAGCTTAAATGATACAGAGCTTGACTGGAACCTCACTGGTGGCCGTGCTGTCTTTCTGCATCCGTATAGTGTCACCCATGGATACAGTGTCACTGTTTTTCCTTTCTCCTTACTGGACTGCAACCTCAATTTAATATCAGATAGCATGTGTTGTGTGCACATGTTTAGTGTTAGTCATGCATACTGTGCTGTCATTTTTCACAATCCATTTTAGTATTAAGCATCACCTTGCTTGTGTATTCTGTAGCATTCAATATAAGGAAGCCATTGGGAAAGGATTATCACCCAAAGTTCTCTGCATCTAGATACTATAGTGATTGGAGTAATACAAAACTAGAGATTCATACCGAAGTCCAATACAACTATGCAAGCAAACCTGTTCCTGACTGTTTTGATGTAGTGTCTCATGAATATACCATCATTTTTCATACAGCCCTCTGGATAATGCTACAACAAAGAAAACTCCGGTTATATTCAATTAACAGAAAAGTATTCAAGAATTTAAATGGTCTCCTTTAAATGATCTCCTTTAGGAAAGTTATCTTTGTGGATATGTAATAAGGTGGGTAGGGGATATCTTTGAGGAAGCAGTGTTTGCCGGTGGGGGAAGTACTTACAAAGGCTTAACAATCTAAAAATTCCTCTCTGAAATGTCTCTCTTGTTGGGCAATTGAACCTGCAGTAATTAAGCAGTGTTTTGTTCTGGTACAGGTTTGTTTACATTCGAGAAAATGCAATGGCAAAGTTAAAATTTAATAATATGGTAAATAAGATCTGAATAATTTACTCAGAGCTAATAAAATGAACATTGACAATTGCATTTCTAAGACTGGAAGAAAAGCCTTACTCCCAAAATCATATGACAGTGTTCTCTTTTTATCGCTGGAACAAATGAATTACATAGAAATCATCACAAAAGAAAACATATATTTCTATTCAGAGACCCTAGAAAAGGTAAAGCATGAACTCAGTTTTAAAGATAAATTTTAATACTACATAACTTATGAATTGGTGAATAATGATTTTTAAATCCTATGTACCAACTTTTCCCTAAAAGTCATTTCATATTTATGCATTTCTTTGTCATTCTTGCACAAAAAATAATACAGGGCCTAGATCTTTGCCATTGAAATCCAGTGGGAGTTACACTTTGTCATAGTTCATGACAAGGCCATTTTTATTATCTATTTATTTGTTACGATAGCACCTAGAGGCCACCAATCAAGGATCAGGGTCCCATTGCACGAGGCAATGTACACACACAATTGAAAAAAAAATCTCTGCCCCAAAGAATTTGCAGTCTGAGAACACAATTCATTAGTAGTGAATGATTTTTCCCTACAGTATGTTTTTGAGTTCTTTCTCTGAAACAGTTTTAAACAACTCAGGTTCTGGGCCCCTCGCCCCATTTATTGGGGAAGATATTTTATATTAATTTCATAATATTGTAGTTATGCTGCAAATAAAGGGAGGCTCATTAAATACATTTTGCAAAAGAATAATTTAATTTCCTTTTCTTAAAAGAAAAAGGCTTGTCTGATTTGCAGCAAGAAATAAACTACCGGGGACATTGGCTTGACTACAAACCATGAACTTCAGTAATTCATGAGCCAAAAATAAACAGAAAAAGTCTGTTTGCTCCCCTTCAGCGTAAAAGAATGAAAGCCGAATTCTATGCTGCAAACCAACATTCTATGTAGGACACCGGAACATCCCATCAGAACTGCCCCTAACCCAGTTTTCCATAGAGAACAGTGGCATAACTCTAAATTCGTAGCACAGCCATCCACACAAGGTTGGAGAGGAAGTCTAATCCAGTATAGTAGAACTACACTGCCATAACTCCCGAGTGTGACAGGCACAACTGCTCATCTCATATACGTACAGCTTGAAAGGAGTATGCTCACTAAGTGGCAATGAACATTTCCTGCAACCTATGGAGAGTGTGGTGTAGCATGCAATAATGTCCTATACCATGACAATACTGTATTGAAAAGCACCCCTCAGACTGCATAGAGGTTCCGCAAGAAATGGAAGCTATTGTTGGATATTGAAGAAGACAATCTGCATTCCACATACCCCGAACTTTATGCACTTGCACAGATACATTCACTATCTGTAATATATGCACCTTTAATGGTGAAGTAGAAGTGATGGGGCCAGAATGAGTGTTAATTCTAGGCATCAATATAAAAATGGTGAGATTCTTGACATTTTATCTACTGAAATTTCTGAGTTATTTTCTTTCATTGCAAAATGGTATGGCATAGACTAGCGATAATCCAGCACAACTAACAATGTGCAGTAATAGTTATTCTTATAAATAATGAAAGAAAAAAATGATCGAGCCAGTGGGAGTAGTGCAAGATGATTAAAAGGAATAATCAAGATGAATCCATAGAATCAAGATACAAAGCAACAGAGTTAAAGAGGAAGAAAGAAAGGCGGCTGTTCACATATCTGTTTGCCTCTCGTGGCTTGACTGAGTAATTCTAATAGTTTGCTACTTATTTGCCGCTAAAGGAGATTAGATTAGAGGTTATAAGAGACTGTGTGGGGCAATGCTCCTTCAGTTCCCCTTATTGCCACATGGTCAGAGTCAGACTCCTCATTCCTCCATGCCAGTAGTCTGACTACGAGAATGCTCTCGTCCGTTGTCTATAGTTAGCTAGGTCTCTGTTTTCATTTTGTATAGATTATTGATAGTTAGTCTTGCCCCACTCGGTGCCTACACTGACCCCATTGGGGGACCAGACCCTGCATTCTGGGGTTCAAAAATGGCACCTTATGCCCTCACTCATTCTCAGTGAGTGACAGGCAGTGTCACTGCCTTTACTGCTTTGAGGAGAAGCATCTTGCAGCACTCTGAGAGATCTGCAAATCCTTTCTCCTGCAAACTGTCAACTCTTATGCCTCTGGAAGTTCCTCATGGAGGAGGTTCTCCAGCAGTGAGCAGAGTCTGTTCTGGGACTGGTGGAACTGACGGTGCACCACCGTTCACCAGCGGTGAGCGCCTCACCAAACATCTCCCACACGGATCTGACGGTACCACCGATGCAGGACAGGCCCACATGCACGAGTTGCAAGCGCTGTCATGGGCACTGCAGAAAGTCCCCATCGCAGACTGCCACCAAGCACAGTATTCCCTCCTTGAGCCGTGCCAGACTGGGCAAGACGGCTCATGCAGCCTCTGCCATGTCGCCTCCTAAGCTTCCCCATTGCAAGGGTAAAACTAAGAGGAAGAAGGACACGCTGGTACTGCTGCCTGCTGCACCGGACACACACCAAGACAGCCCTCCACAGCATGTGCTTCTATCACAGCCAGAGTCTCCACACTCTGCGCCATGCATGCCTCCACACTCCAGCAGTCAGAGAGACATCCCCTGGACTCCTGGGTGCATCACACCTCTCCTGCCAATGCTGCACCTGGACTTACTGTATTCACCTTCTCTGCTGCTCATGGTACCACAACCCCCTACTCTAGCAGATGCACTGCTGCTCCTGAGACAGAGACCACACCTAGCGGTTGCACAAGGATGACCCAAACAGACAGCTCCCCTACTACTGGAGGGCTCTTCAGACTCTGACATCTATTCCAAAGGGGATCCGTCCTTCTCTCCTGTTTCTTGGCACAGCTCAGATGCCTGTGCATGACCAGTGCACCCAGCAGGGTATGCCCCTGCACCACCACTGCGGTAGATACACTTGGGGCCCTCCGTACCCCAGGACCTGACCACATGGACCCATTGGCTGCACTGGGACCTGTACTACCAGCCATACCCACCTTTCCAGGCCTCACATCCTTCCGTCTAGGCTCCTCCACCGGAACCATCAAGCTCCGAGCTGGAAGGAGAGCCAGAGTGAGAGCCGGTACCCCCGGTCCCAATGGCTGCCTCCTCCTCTCCTGATGGAGCCCTGATCTCCCCACACTTCCTGATGACCATAGGGAATACAGGAACTGCCGCAGTGGGTAGCTAGTGACTTGGGTATACCCTTAGAGGAGGTCCAGGACCAACACCACCAACTGTTGGACATCCTCAGCTCAGGGGACAATCTCCCATTGCACTGCCCATTAAGAACAGTATCTTCCAGCCTGCATGGGCAGTTTGGCATACGATGGCCTCGTGTACCTCCACACCCAAAAGGGCAGAATGCCAGTACTTTGTCCCATCCAAGGGGACTGACCTTCTCTTTTCTCATCCCTCCCCACCCCGCTTCTCTGGTTGTGCACACAGTGAGCAAATAGGCAAGGCAACATTCATGTGCCTCTAGACCCCCGAGATAGAGCAGCAAAATGCTTGATCTCCCGGGCTGTAAGGTGCACTCCTCCACGGCGCTGCAGTTCTGAATTTCCAATTACCAGGCTGTGAAATATGCTAGTAAAATATGACTTCAATAACTATCCCAAGCTAGCAGAGTTCCTGGAGGAATTGCCACACGACAAACAGCAATGCTTCCAGGACCTTGTGGAGGAAGGTCACATGACAGCCAAGCTGAGTCTCCAAGCTGCAGTAGATACAGCAGATACATCCTCCCGCTCTATTGCCACAGGCATTGTCATGTAACGGGAGTCCTGGCTGAAGTCCTCTGTCTTCCTGAAGGAAGTCCAAACTACCATCCAGAACCTCCCCTTCGACAAGGACAAGCTGTTCTCTGCAAAGACACATGAGTTCCCCCATTCCCAGAAAGACTCAAGAGTGACACTTTGGTTTCTCTGAATATACACCCAGCACCCCGTCAGAAACAGCAGCAACCACTCTTCTGACCGCACTCCTATGCACCATACCAGGCCACCATACCAAGCATCATACCTGGCACCAGGAACCTGCGCGACGGCACCTTCGGTCACAGCATCCACAACCATCAGCCACCACCATCTCCTCTGCCTTACCACAGCATCAACCCAAAGCCTAGTTTTGATGTGTGTGTCAAGAACTTCAAGGACCCCCTGTCATCACCTTCAGGCCTCGCTATTACCTTTGGGGGTCATCTTATCCTGTTTCCCCACAATATCATCACGGATTGTTGGATACTAGAGATTGTACAGAATGGTTACTCTATCAAATTCCTTGTCTTTCCTTCACACCTGGCCCCTCCCCAGATACCTGCCAGGAGTCTCTCTCACCGCAACCTCCTACAACACGAGGCAGACAGCCTCCTCGCAAAGGGTGCAATTGAACCAGTGTCTGACCCTGTTACCGGAAAGGGCTTCTACTCGCTGTACCTTCTTATCCCCAAAAAGGGAGGACGATTCTTCCCTATGCTCAATCTCCACCTACTCAACACTTTCATCAGGAAAAGCAAGTTCCATATGGTAGTGCTCACATCGATCATCCACTCCCTCCACCAGGGAGCATGTTTTGCAGCTCTCGACATGAGGGACTTATACTTACATATTGACATCCATCCAGCTCACTGCAGGTTTCTTCGCTTTCATGTGAGCAACAACCACTACCAGTTCAGAGTTCTCCCCTTTGGTATCGCGATGGCCCCAAAGATCTTCACAAAAGTTTTTAAGGTCATGACAGCTCAGCTGAGATGACCAGGGTACTGTGTTCCCTTACCTAGATGGCTGGCTTCTGTTAGAGCAATCTCTTGCTGAGGCTACATAAGCCATCCATGCTCTCCGCTCTATCCTTGCTGCTCTCGGCATCTGTATCAACAAGAATAAATCTCTGCTTGTCCTGACACTGACAATCCACTTCATTGGCGCACACCTGGATTCTGTGGCAACTCAAGCCTTTCTCCTGGCAGATCATTTCACCACCCTGGCGGCTCTCATGGCAGCCCTATGCCACAACCCATGTACCACAGTTTGCCGCTGTCTCCTCAGTCACATGGTGGCTTGTACCCATGTGATGCCACATACCCACTTTCCCATGTACCGTTTACAGCTGTGGCTCCTATCAGTCTGCAGATCCCACATCGATCACCTGGATGCCACACTGAATTGGTCTGGGCTCCCTCACCTGGTAGACCGACCCCTCCAAAGTGCTGATAGTCAATTGGGTTTCCATTAGCAATCCTACGAACTGTAGCATTCTTTCCCTGCGACATAAGTGATATACAACCATTGGTTCATCTTTCTCCTGTGCATTTTGAAAATACAATGAAATTATTCACATATGGCCAAAATTTTGAAACTTGAGTGCCTAAAATTAGGGACCTAACTTATTAATTAGGCACCTAAATAAGTGGCTGAATTTGCAGTGTCACTAAGAACCTACAGTTCCCTTCCCACTGATTTCAGCTGGAGGAGCTGTTGTTCAGCACATCTAAAATCAGCCCAATTAGGTATCTAATGTGAAGCTGAATGATTAATTTTAGACATCCAAGTTGGAACACATTGGCCATAGAACCATAACCCTCCTGGCAATTGAAACCCTTTAGTTAATGGACAATCATAACTGTAAACTGCATAAAACAAATACCCAGCAATACCTAAAACCTAGGGGGCAAACCACTCACACTAATGAAAAGTTGTATTTGTAAAATAAAATGGCATCAATAATATTTTTTTTTAAAACTAAAATCCCACAACCCGGCTATAAGCAGTTATCAAGAAAACCAGCTCTCACTGTCAGTTTTTCTCATCTTCTGGTTCTTGTATTTTATTCTACAAAACATTCCCTTTTTTTAGCTCTGTCCTGTCTGAGAGCAAAACGCTTACTACAGATGAGGTGATTTTTTTTCCCTCCTCCTGCCAAGGCATTTCCTTTGCTGTGCTCTGGAAATTTGCCAAAAAAGGAGAAAACACTTCAGAATACGTGAGGTGGACTGCATAGCTAAATCCAAAGGAAAGATACAATGCAGCAGCCAACTAATGATGCAGAGACGTAGTGAAGGGGTTGGTTTTTTCGTTTGTTTGTTTGTTTGTTTGTTTATACAAACTGAATTTGAAATTGTCTCATTTAGTTTGTGGGACCGTTCAAATTACTTACAAAGGAAATTATAGGTTCTTTGCAGAGAGAATGTGATTTGTCCTTTATTTTGTCTACTTTAATGAGGTTGAAACCTGGCCAATATATAGTACCTCACTGACTACAGAAGGAGGCCGTGTAGAATGTTATTAGCCAGTGCCCATTCTAATTATTGATAGTTATTGATAGCTCTGTTTAAATTGCATGGTCAGATGACAGGAAATTGATAGATGCTATCCGAGGCCCTGATCCCACAAGCCTGGCGTCCCACTGACTTCAGTGGATCTGGAAGCAGGAGCAGGGTTTCATCTGTTCAGGGCACTTTTCAGGACAAGAACCTGTGAGGCTTTCTGGGAGTGCCCAGCACCGCACAGGGCCACCCAGAGGGTTCAGGGGGCCTAGGGCATGGCCAGGTCTTTGGTGGCAATTCAGTGGCGGGTCCCTCTCGGAGGGAAGGACCCGCCGCCGAATTGCCACCAAAGAATGAAGCGGCGGCGGTAGAGCAGCCTAAGTGCCGCTGATCGCAGCTTTTTTTTTTCCGCCGCTTGCGGTGCTTGTACTCACCGGGTGGCACTCCGAGGCTTGGGCAGCACTTCAGTGGTGGGTTCTTCACTTGCTCCGACTCTTCGGCTGCACTGAAGGACCTGCTGCCGAAGACTCTGAGCGAGTGAAGGGCCGCCAAAGTGCCACCGAAAACCCGGAGCGGCTCGCGGGGCCCCTGTGGGGTCCGGGACCTGGGGCAAATTGCCCCACTTGCCCCCCAACCCCGGGCGGCCCTGGCACCACAAACCACTATGTTACCTCTCTGCCTCAACAAGGGAGAGCTTTGCTGGGGCTTAAACTGTATGTCTGCTCCCTGCCACACCCATTGTACCAGCCTCAGCAGCAAACTCCCTGAGACTCTGCCAGTTTTAGCCTTGCAGGTAACATTCAGTGAACCCAATTCTCCAGAGACATCTCTTTGCAGTGTCCAGGTCTCTAGCCCTTCTGGCAGGAGGATCCAGTGTCCCCCAAGTGATGGATAACTAAGGGGTTCCCAACTCTTCTTTTAATAGTCCAGTATATTTATATGTGCTTTTCTGAAGGGTATCCCCATAAAGTTCTTCTCCCTTGCTATTTGTCTCTACTTGTTGACTTTCCACCCCCCGACTCTCATATATATAGAGAGAGAGAGAGAGAGAGAGCTTCCATTATCTCTGGCATCACTTTTCTCAGTTTACACTGGAGACAGCATTCCTTTGTCCAGGACAAACTTGTTTATCCAATCTGCCCCTAAAACAAACATATTTACGGCACACATACAGAACTCTTTACAAACCACCCAGCCATCACACAATAATATTAATGACCAGCATGTCACCAGTTTTTACATGATACCTTACAAGTACTGTTTGGCTAAGTATTCTGGCAGCAGTGTGCCTTTTCCCAGTTAGCATAAAGGGGGCTGTTAGGGGCACAGGAGCCTAGGAGGACACAAACATAAACCACTTATGTAACATGGGAAGAATGGTAAAGAAGTTGAACATTTTAACCCATCCAGTATCTTGTTTCAAAGGTACTGGATTCACCATTGCAAACCAAGTAGAATGGATGCATGCACGCATCAGTACTGAGCAGGAAATTCCTAGTTAATTATGATGCATCTGCCTTAAAACTAAATGCAGGTGTTGGTTTGACAAAGTAGACTGTATTAGGCTGTGGTCACTAAGGCTCCGATCCAGCATCATTAAAGTCAATGGGAACTTTGCCATGGACTTCAGGGAGCGTACAATTGAGCTCTAATATAGGCCCTGATCCAAATCCCAATGAAGTCAATGGACAGACTCCCATTATCGTAAATGCACTGTGGATCAGGCCCATAGTGCAGAATTAGAGTACTCTCCTCCACAAAGGTAGGGGGGAAGCTCTAGAAATAGTTAAGGATGTTTGTCACAGGGCCCTCCACCACTACCCAGTTGTGACATTACCCACCCTGGACAGATGGACAGCTGTCCTGCCTCAGTTCTCCAATGTGGGGTGACTCTTACACTGCTACGCTGTGAGAGGAACCACTCCTGGTCTGCTCACACACAGCCTCCAGCATGTAAATCACTCCCAGCTATATTGTATGAGTGCTATAGCCAGCCACTCATGAATTACATTGCAGGGCAACACCTGCAAACTCGTAGTCCCAGACCTTACCCCAGAAATGTGTGTTTTGTACTGCCCAGCACCATCCTGGACAACACAAGCTCATATAAAGTCCATCATTTCATTAATAGAAAATGATGTGCACAGATCTTGTTATCTCAAATGGAGTTTCCCAAACGCTTCAGTCTAAACACACTGGTTTGGATCAAATGAATTTATTAACTACAGAACGCTAGATTTAAGTGGTTACAAGTAATGAGGCATAAAAGACAGAATTGGTTACAAGAAAATAAAAGGTAAAATGTAATTAATATCCAACTTAAGAAGCAAAATGAATTCAAAGCAAAGGCTTCTCTCACCATATGCTAAGCAGTCTGACTGGTTGGATTCTTTTCAATCAGGACCCCTCCCCCAGTTTCCTTGTCCTTCAGGTGTCATTGATGGCATGAGCAGAGAGAAAGGGAGGAATATTTGGGGCCTCCTTTCCCATTTCTAATCGTTCCCTTTTTCTTTGAAAATCATCTCCAGCTGAGATTCAGGAGACAGAGAATTTGTGGGGACAAGAACCTCCTGCTGCTATTTTTCTATTTTGCCAAAAATACAGATTTCTTGCTCACACCCTTTTTCCTTCCAAAGAATAGCCACTTAACCAGCTGATAGTCCATTAGATTTTGTTGATACCTGGCTGAGGCGTCAGTTTGTCTTTGAGGAACTGGTTTGTGCCTATTTTTCTAAACTTGGAACATGTATCACTAATATTATACAGCATAAACTTATAACTTTATATATAGTGTTGCCACACATGTTTTACTGGGACAATGATGATCAGCAAATTATGAGTTCTCAAATGATACCTCACAAGACATACTTTCTGCAAAATCCATCATAGTCTTGTTAAAAGAATGAACATAAGGATAGTCTAAGGTGCCACAAATACTCCTCGTTCTTTTTGCTGATACGGACTAACATGGCTACCACTCTGAAACCAAATACCTTGTTAACCCAATGATTGTCACCCAGGTGCTCACAGTCTCAGAAAGTTTGTAACTCCCTCAGCTGGACCTGCAACCTTCTCCAGGCTGCAGCCATGCCGGTGATCAGGGTGCTGCTGATAGCAGCTTGTCACAATGTTCTTTTTTGTTTGTTTGTTTCTGAGGGCTGCTTTGGACAGTGTGTTAAACAAGTGGATAAAAGCAGCCTCTTGTGTATTACAATTGTTGTATGTTTCCTTTTCAGTTAAGAGTTGGCTCTCTGCCATAAATAGTACAAAGGTTTTAACTTTTTTTAATGTTATTCATTAAATTACTTGCAGACTGGTAAGCTTAAACACTGTCTTTCTCCTCTAGGGAGAAGTCTAATACAGTCATGTCCAAGGTGGTGTATCCCACTCAGATATTTTTCCTTGTCTACATTATGCTTAACTCAAGATTTGCATGTTCCTTAGCTTAGGAGAGCTGCTGAGTCACTTAAACTCTCATTGGCTCTAATCTAATTGTAGGTGTGGGCACTTAGCATTTTACAAGATCATGCCCTTATTTTATTGTCCCATTTCCTAGCAAATAATCAATGGCATGACCTGTTGTTTTCAGACTGTTTTGTCCCTCCAAGACATTTTATATGTGTCGAGTCTCTAGCCTTGTTCTTATCTCATGACCATTACCAAGCCTTCAGTTTTGCTTGCAACCCAGCAAGAGGTAAATGTTCCCTTTAGAAAGTATCAGAATATACCTTTACACAAAGCAAATCAACCGTAGCAGTCACTTCTGGTTTCCTTAGGCAAATTTTAACAGGAAGTAGATTACAATAGATGTAATGCATAAAAAATATAAGAGGTGTTAAACATTCAGCATCCTGATTAGAGGTCTGGCGAAACTTTTATTATCCTAGGTACAAAAGGGAAACAATATATGATTTAAGGCAATCAGATACCTTAAATAATGTAACAAGTGACAAAGAGTCCTATGGCACCTTATAGGCTAACAGACGTATTGGAACATAAGCTTTCATGGGGGAATACCCACGCATCTGACGAAGTGGGTATTCACCCACGAAAGCTCATGCTCCAATACGTCTGTTAGTCTATAAGGTGCCATAGGACTCTGTCACTTTTTATAGATCCAGACTAACACGGCTACCCCTCTGATACTTAAATAATGTATTACACCTAAGGAAACCATGGTTCTGTGTGAGAGTGTAGAGTGAGTCTGTCTCTCTGCCACTCCAGTAAGTGTCCTCCTGGCCTCTAGAACGCAGTTGGTTATTAGTTAGTTGTGTTACAGAAGTGTGTAAAGGCTCCAACCAGGATCGGGGCCCCAATTTGCTAGCCAGGTTTGAAACACATTGTAAAGCATAGTCGCTGCCACAAAGAGCTTGCAACCTAATGACAAGGCAGACTACTGGGGCTGTCTTCATTATGTACCCTGTCTTTTCCACTATTTTTTTTAACTGCTAATACACAGTCGTGGGTCTCTAGTTACTAAAATCCAACCTACTTATCAGCTGCTGGAAAAGGTAGTCTGCAAAGTGCATTCCTGCATTCCTTTTTGTATTTTAATATTTAAAGGGACATCTGTGAGTAAGATTTTTTTTTAACACTGTATTTACAGAACAGTAAGCCCCCCGTTCTGATACCCTGCTCACCTAGCTCTGGGATGGATGGTCACATCCCTTACTCAGATGTGCTAGGGACTAAGCCACCTCCCTTCACCCCCAACACTAGCACACTTCCTTAGTTTAGCTCAGACCGTGACTGGCTGTGAGGGGAACTATTTGCATGATACGTCCTGCTGCAGTCGAGTGTGCGGGGAGGTGAGGTACATTGGAAGAGCCCTAGGACCGCCCACACTTTTTGACCAGAGTGGTTAGGCTGGAACACAAGGGGGAGTTAGTTGCTCCATTAAAAGGGCTGTAATAACTTTCTGCTCCCTCAGAGTGGGCGGGGGAGGAATTGTAACTGAGACACTTTTCACAGTGTGGCCACATTCGGCCGCTTCCTCAGACACAATTCTAACGTTCCAGTCTAGGCCCCTGTGAGTGCTCTTATTGTGATCAGTTAGAACAGGCTGGCCTTCATATATTTGCTGGACCTTCTATGCAACAATTGCAAATCCCCTTCCACTCCCCCGATGCTTTTCAGTGGTGGGTGGCATGAATCTGTAAAGATGTTTGGGTTGCTTTAGGGAGAAAGGTGTTCTACAAGAAGTATCCCCCTGGTGCAGCTATCCAGTGCAACACCTTCTGCACCACTTCAGTTCCACGATAGTGGTGGTCCAGGCAAATCAGCTGGACTGGGAAGTCTTTTCCCCCACCATGTACGTTGCAGAGGGAATTTCCATACCAGCCTCAAATAATCTGATGCACCAATGGGTTTGGTAATACTCTGGATCCAGTGCGTTTCAGGGCCCCTGTATAATGGCTGTGGACAAATAGCTGCACTGCAACCCCATAGCATACACCAGGTGGGAGGGGGTCATTTCCATCCCCTCTCAACCACACAGAGATACCTCCACAAAATCTAATGGTTCGGGTTGTGTTTTGGGGAGAAGGGGAGTGTTTTACTTAGATTCAGAGGGGTAGCCATGTTAGTCTGGATCTGTAAAAGCAACAAAGAGTCCTGTGGCACCTTATAGACTAACAGACGTATTGGAGCATGAGCTTTTGTGGGTGAATACCCACTTTGTCGGATGCATGCAGACGAAGTGGGTATTCACCCACGAAAGCTCATGCTCCAATACGTCTGTTAGTCTAAAAGGTGCCACAGGACTCTTTGCTGCTTTTACTTAGATTGTAAGCTTTTGTGGGCTGGGGTGGTTATATTTCTGGAACCAGCAGAGGAGATAGACAGATGGAGAGGGAACTGATGGACACACAGCTTCTCTGCTGAGGTAGCTTTATTGTTCTGACTGCAAAATTAAAGCTAACACAAAAGTGAGGGGGAGAGTACAGAGCCTCCTGAGCATTTAAAGGGACAGGACATCACAGGGGTCATCTATGTCTTCTAGTTTGGAAGAGTGCCTCGCACAATGGGGTCCTGGTCCAGAACTGTCTCTCCTAGGTGCTACCACAACACAGATAACAATCAGAGTTATTTATAATAGTAAAGTATATTTATTTTAAGGTGTCAGCACTTAAATAATAATTTTCTAGAGAAAAGGGTGGGTGAGGTGATATCTTATATTGGACCAACTTTCTTGGTGAAAGAGACAAGCTTGCAAGCTCACACTGAGTTCTGGGTCAGACCTGTCCAATAATAAATAAATAAATAAAAAAGCAAAAAGTCCAGCAAAAGATATTACCTCGCCCACCTTGTCTCTCTAATATCCTGGGATCAGCATGGCTACAACAATATTGCAAGTAATAACTGTCTGCCCTATACTATTGTGTAGTATCCCTATGAGTTGCTGAACAGCTGCTGGTTTGTGTTTTAGAGGTTAAGAGTTCACTCAGGGTGTGGTTATAATAGCCAAGTTAGCTTCTTGCAGAAGCGCTTTGCTTTGCTCCCCAGAATCTGACTCCTCCACCCCCACATTTTGCACAGCAGAACTGTACTGGTTTGGGTGCCAAGGTAGCCTCCAGGTCAAGATCTGCCCAGTTTATCAATCGCTATGAGATCCTTCTTGTCAAGGTTCCTCCCCCACTCTGAACTTTAGGGTACAGATGTAGGGACCTGCATGGACACTTCTAAGCTTAATTACTAGCTTAGATCTGGTAACACTGCCACCATCCAGAAATTTCAGTGTCTGGATCACTTTCTGTCCTCCCAAAACCTTCCCCTCCCTGGGCAGCCTTGAGAGGCTTTTTCACCAAGTTCCTGGTGAACACCGATCCAACCCCTTGGATCTTAACACAAGGAGAATTTAACCATTCCCTCTCCCTTCCCCCACCAATTCCTGGTGAGTCCAGATCCAATCCCCTTGGATCTTAACACAAGGGGAAAAAATCAATCAGGTTCTTAAAAAGAAAGCTTTTAATTAAAGAAAGAAAGGTAAAAATTATCTCTGTAAAATCAGGATGGAAAATACTTTACAGGGTAATCAGATTCATATAGCCCAGAGGAACCCCCTCTAGCATTAGGTTCAAAGTTACAGCAAACAGAGGTAAAATCCTCTCAGCAAAAAGGAACATTTACAAGTTGAGAAAACAAAAATAAGACTAATACACCTTGCCTGGCTATTACTTACAAGTTTGAAACATGAGAGACTGATTCAGAAAGATTTGGAGAGCCTGGATTGATGTCTAGTCCCTCTTAGTCCCAAGAGCGAACAACCCCCAAACAAAGAGCACAAACAAAAGACTTCCCTCCACCAAGATTTGAAAATATCTTGTCCCCTTATTGGTCCTCTGGTCAGGTGTCAGCCAGGTTTACTGAGCTTCTTAACCCTTTACAGGTAAAAGAGACATTAACCCTTAACTATCTGTTTATGACACTTATGGACTAAACTGTGAATGTAAAAGTTCATTATGTAATTACTTCAAAAACATCTGCTGCTGCCTCTGCCTTTCTGGGGTTGAAATCAGCCTGTCACTATATGCACTAGCCCAGAAGAACAGTCTGTCCTATCTCGGGGACTCTCTTTCTGCCCTGCCACCCCCACCAACATGATACAGTTCTGCGGCGATCTGGAAGCCTACTTTCGCCGTCTCCGACTCAAAGAATACTTCCAGGACAACACTGAACAGCGCACTGATACACAGTTACCCTCCCACCAACAGCACAAGAAGAAGAACTCCACATGGACTCCTCCTGAGGGTCGAAATGACAGTTTGGACCTATACATTGAATGCTTCCGCCGACGTGCACAGGCAGAAATTGTGGAAAAACAACATCGCTTGCCTCACAACCTAAGTCGTGCAGAACGCAATGCCATCCACAGCCTCAGAAACCATCCTGACATTATAATCAAAGAGGCTGATAAAGGAGGTGCTGTTGTCATCATGAACAGGTCTGACTACCAAAAGGAGGCCATCAGACAACTCTCCAATACCAAATTTTACAAGCTACTTCCCTCAGATCCCACTGAGGAATACACTAAGAAACTGCACCATCTACTCAGGACACTCCCTACACTAACACCGGAACAAATCAACATACCCTTAGAACCTCGACCAGGGTTATTCTATCTACTACCTAAGATCCACAAACCTGGTAATCCTGGACGCCCCATCATCTCTGGCATTGGAACTCTCACTGAAGGACTGTCTGGATATGTGGACTCCCTACTCAGACCCTATGTTACCAGCACTCCCAGCTATCTCCGTGACACCACTGATTTCCTGAGGAAACTACAATGCATTGGTGACCTTCCAGAGAACACCATCCTAGCCACCATGGATGTAGAGGCTCTCTACACAAACATCCCACACACTGATGGAATACAAGCTGTCAGGAACAGTATCCTTGATGATGCCACAGCACAACTGGTTGCTGAGCTCTGTGCCTTTATCCTCACACACAACTATTTCAAATTTAATGACAATATATATCTCCAGATCAGTGGCACCGCTTATGGGCACCCGCATGGCCCCACAATATGCCAATATTTTTATGGCTGACCTGGAACAACGCTTCCTCAGCTCCTGTCCACTCACGCCCCTTCTCTACCTACGCTACATTGATGACATCTTCATCATCTGGACCCATGGGAAGGAGACTCTAGAAAAATTCCACCATGATTTCAACAGCTTCCACCCCTCCATCAACCTCAGCCTGGACCTATCTACACGGGAGGTCCACTTCCTAGACACCACGGTGCAAATAAGTGGTGGTCACATCAACACCACCCTATACCGAAAACCTACAGACCGCTATGCCTACCTTCATGCCTCCAGCTTCCATCCCGGGCACACCACAAGATCCATTGTCTACAGCCAAGCACTGAGGTACAACCGTATCTGCTCTAACCCCGCAGACAAAGACCAACACTTAGAAAATCTCCACCAAGCATTCTCAAGACTACAGTACCCACATGAGGAAATAAGGAAACAGATCAACAGAGCCAGATGTGTACCCAGAAGCCTCCTACTGCAAGACAAGCCCAAGAAAGAAACCAACAGGACTCCACTGGCCATCACATACAGTCCCCAGCTCAAACCCCTCCACCGCATCATCAGGGATCTACAACCCATCCTGGACAATGATCCCACACTTTCACAGGCCTTGGGTGGCAGGCCAGTCCTCGCCCACAGACAACCTGCCAACCTGAAGCATATTCTCACCAGCAACTGCACACCGCACCATAGTAACTCTAGCTCAGGAACCAACCCATGCAACAAACCTCGATGCCAACTCTGCCCACATATCTACACCAGCAACACCATCACAGGACCTAACCAGATCAGCCACACCATCACCGGTTCATTCACCTGCACGTCCACCAATGTAATATATGCCATCATATGCCAGCAATGCCCCTCTGCTATGTACATCGGCCAAACTGGACAGTCTCTAAGGAAAAGGATAAATGGACACAAATCAGACATTAGGAATGGCAATATACAAAAACCTGTAGGAGAACACTTCAACCTCCCTGGCCACACAATAGCAGATTTTAAGGTGGCCATCCTCCAGCAAAAAAACTTTAGGACCAGACTCCAGAGAGAAACTGCTGAGCTCCAATTCATTTGCAAATTTAACACCATCAGTTTAGGACTAAACAAAGACTGTGAATGGCTTGCCAATTACAGAACCAGTTTCTCCTCCCTTGGTTTTCACACCTCAGCTGCTGGAACAGGGCCCCATCCTCCCTGATTGATCTAACCTCGTTATCTCTAGCCTGCTTCTTGCTGGCTTATATATACACACCTGCCCCTGGAAATTTCCACTGCTTGCATCCGAAGAAGTGGGTATTCACCCACGAAAGCTCATGCTGCAAAACATCTGTTAGTCTATAAGGTGCCACAGGATTCTTTGCTGCTTCTACAGAACCAGACTAACACGGCTACCCCTCTGATATATGCACTAGAAACTTTTGAGATTATCACCAGTTCAGTTTTCTAAATTAGAACAGAAGGGGTACAACATGGATTCTTGTCAAAGTACACTATCGCCCCGGAAACTGTAGATAGGATTCAATTCCCTTTTCTGATTGGGGGAAGGCAGGAGTTGCTTAGTTATAATTCTTGGTTTCTTTAGCATCTTCATAAATAACTAGCAGATTTTAATTCTATTTCTAAAATCAACCAACATCTTGAGATTGATTCAAGTTTATTAACTAAAAGGAAGAACTGAATCATGTGTATAAAAAAAAATTATATTTAGACTTCTAGTACAAATGAAAGCCTCTTTGTTAATTTGAAATAGAAAATCTTGATACCTTTTAGGGCCCAATCCTCTTTCCATTGGAATCAAAGATAATATTCCCAGGGAATACAATTGGAGCAAGATTTGGTATGTAATGTGCTTGATGGAATTTAAATACTTTGGGGTTTGTTTTTTGTTTGTTTCCTTTTACTTCAAATAACTCTGAGGAAAAGATTTGTCAGTAGGGCATCAGAGTGGGTGGTCAATTGCCATTCAGCAGGCGTAGCAAGAGAAATGTAATTACAGGAATGAAACGATGTTTACATTTCCCCAGGTGACCCAGTCAGCTAGCTCTAGGGTGTATTTGGTCTCATGTTGTGAAGCTACGGCATTTTGTCACACAGCAGACCGTGTACAACTTTCTCGACTCACCAGGGTTTCTCCCACTTAATAAAAACAATCAAATTCCTTTATTGAAAACTTTACTTCACTTAAGACAAGCATATTTATTTTGCCATTGGAATAATAAAATAGGCATTTCATTTATGAGACTGTCCTAGAGATGTTCACCGTTGGTCAGCCTGGTCTTGCATAGAGCCGGGAGAAATATAACAAAATTAGCTGATCCTTGCTCTAGTAGAAATAAGGCACTGGAATTGTTGTTTGGGGGGAGGGATAGCTCAGTGGTTTGAGCATTGGCCTGCTAAACCAAGGATTGTGAGTTCAATCCTTGAGGGGGCCACTTAGGGATCAGGGCAAAAAATTGGTCCTGCTAGTGAAGGCAAGGGACTCAACTCAATGACCTTTCAAGGTCCCTTCCAGTTCTAGGAGATTGGTATATCTCCAATTACTATTATTATTTGAAGTAGTGTGCATGTACTTAATGGGACAGAGTCAAATTCAGAATTGTAGGATGGTACATGCCAGTAAGTAATGGTAAATGGGTTTGAGGAAGTCTAAACTGATGTAACTAAATCCTGGCATACACTATAGTTATAACAGCTCTTGGATATCCTGGCAAAACAATAGATAGATATAGATAACTGAGGCAGGAAAGCTGAAGAGTGGCCCCCTGACCTGGTTACCAAATGGTTAAAAGGTGTATTGTACGCAGGACTGAGATGTGTCTCACCTTCTTTCCTTCTTACAAGCTTCCCCCTGCATCTGTAACTCCCCTGCTGACCTCATCTGCCATGGGTCATTATTCTCCTCCTTTAAAAGTCTCTTGTCATCTAGTCAGACCTTGACAAAATACTGTCCATGTCTATTTATGCTACCTTGTAAGGCTGACACAATTTAGAATATAAAGTAAGACTTTGTTGTCTTTGATGCGGAACACGTAGGCTGCCTGCAGTTTTCAAGCTAAGATTCTAAACATGCTGTTGCATTGCTGGAACATGCTCAATTCCATGGTGATGGGCACAGTATAAGAAACACAGAAATCAAAGCAGGAAAAGACATGTTACTAGATCATCTAGTACATTCTTCCTTACCACTGTGGGTTTGTTCTCCATAGTATATTTTCCAGTACTTTGTACATTGCAGTTTGAAATGTCTCCGTGAAAGGTCACGGTTTTACAGATTTCTCAGCATGGGACGTTTTCCCTGAATGTTACTTTAAAAAAAAATCACATCACTCAGTTATTCCCCATTGTGCAACCCTAAACACTCTCTCCCAGTCTTAAGGCCCAGTAATGGGAGGTACTAAATGCTGCTAACTCCCACTGAAGTCAACGGGCTGTTAAGCACGTTCAGCACTTTGCCAGAACTGGCCCATGGTATTTACGCTCTTTATATAGCTGTAGAGAGATTCTACATCTCTTATTAGTTGTCTCTTAGCCGTGTTATGACTCTTTTGTTCTTTTGATTTTCCATGTAACTCAGACCCACCAGCCGTGCATATATATAGAATCCCCAGGTGGAGTAGGTATACAGTATAAATCTCCACAATGGTTTTATTGTAATCTCTTTATGCCCTCATATCTTCTAAGCATTGTCATCTTAAAAGTGTCATGTCCGCCCCTGAAGTTATTTTCCATGTTCAAAACTGTAAACTAGAAATAGGAGACTGGGGAGGGGGGGTATGAGAAGAATTAGTTTTATCTTTGTATTAATTATGAAAGTCTATCTTCCTGGTGTAGTTAACTCAAGGATCATCATTTTAGTCCTAGCATACCATCCGTGTAATCCATCTGTTGAAATGGGATGCAAAATCTTAATTCATCACACAGAGGCTTTCTAGATATGGCCGAAAAGGTATTTGCATAAGTTCCCTTAGCTCCGTGTTAATTAAAAAACATGCTTTGCAGGAAGTGGCCTGGGAGCTTCAGGAATTTCTCCAAGATGGGCTATGTTAGTACCAGCATCATCTAAATGAGATACCAGGTGCAAACTTGGTCAGGTCTTCAAGGTGCAGGATTGGGTGTCACAAGATCACAATTCCTTACTTGGCTCTGCTACAGGCTCCGTGTGTGACTTCTTTGTGCTTCAGGTTCCACTTGTATGTTAATACGTACCTGTCTCTTAGGAACATTGGACAGACAAGATGGGCGAGGTAATATCTTTTATTGGACCAACTTCTGTTGGTGAGAGAGAGAAGTTTTTGAGCTTATACAAAGCTCTTCTTCAGGTCTGGGAAACTTATTCAGAGTGTCACAGCTAGATACAAGATGGTGCAGATTGTTTAGCATATGGAGTTCACACATATTTCAAGGGACCATTCAAGGTGAAGTGGCCTATTAACAGCCCTCCAACCATAAGGAGAAAAGGAAGGGGGAAAGCAGCTGTGGGTGGTTGTTAGTGGGTTATAGATTGTTGCAGTAAACCATCAATCCAATGCCTCTGTTCAATCCATGATTTTTAGTGTCTAGCAAAGTTATGAATTTAAGCTCCCAGGCTTGTCTTTTGAAAGTGTTGTGCAGGTTTCCTTTGACGATGAGGACTGATAGGTCAGATATAGAGCAATCGCTTTGTGAAAAATGTTCACCCACAGGTGATGCAGTGTTTTTCTCTTTTATCATTTGAGAACATAGTGATCGTCTGGTTTTGTCCACATAGTTGCTATTGGGGCATTTAATGCACTGGATGGAGTACACAACATGTTGTCATGGGCATGTGTAGGATCTTGAAAGTTGTGTTGTGGAGGGCGTTGATCATTGTAGTAGTGAAGATATGGCTGCAAGTTTTGCATCTGTTGTTCTGGGAGAGTCTGGTGCTGCTTTGAGTTGGTGTATCCAGGGCTGCGGGGAGTTTGCTTCTGATGGTGAGCTTGGAGATATTGGAGATTGTTTGAAGGCCAGAAGAGGGGCTTCAGGAAAGATGTCAGGATCAGGTACCCATTAAGTGAGGGGTTTTAGTTGTTTGATGATACCCTGTATGGGTTCCAGTGCGGCATGGTAGATGTGTGCAGTTAGAGGAGGTTTTATTTCTCTACTGAAGCAAGTTCTCTTGGGATATGAGGGTGATCCGTTCCATGATGCGATCTACTTCTCTGGTGGAGTGTCCTTGGTGGTGGTTTTGAGTGTATTAAGGTGATTAATGAAGATTTGTAAGCACCTTGAAATCCTCAGATGGAAGACATATGTAAACGATTATTATATTAGTGTCAAAATTACATTCTCAGAAAAATAAAATGTGGCTATATATAAACCATATAGAGATGTTCCTCACCTGGTGTAAATTGACTTCAGTGGAACTACAGATTACCCCAGCTGGGAACCCAGCCTTGAAACATGGATCTGGAAATCTTTCAGGAAAGGGGCATTTTCCTGAGATTTCTATAACTTCTGCTGTTTATTACTGGAACCCAGAAGTAACAAAAACTTATCAGAAAATTCCAGAATTGATTTCACTTTGAGAGTTAACAGGATGATTTTAAACAGAAATTTCTGCAGGGCAGGTACCAACTGGCTGGCACAGTTTTCCTCTTTTATAGTGCCATGTATATACAGAGTGCTCTATAAACAGTAACTTCTAGGCTTTAGTAATAATAATATAAAATTTGTCACCAGTCTACAAGCCTTGAAACTCTCAGTGCTTCTAAGTCCTATTATGGGTAGCCATAGTATAAAAGTAAATGGCTTTCTAAAAGGTATAGTGCCTCAAAGCTTGATTAGAAAAAGAGTCAACATGGTTTTTGTAAAGGGAAATCATGCCTCACCAATCTATTAGAATTATTTGAAGGGGTAAACAAGCATAGGACAAAGAGGATCCAGTGCATATAGTGTACTAAGATTTTCAGAAAGCCTTTGAGAAGGTCCCTCACCAAAGTAAGCTGTCATGGGATAAGAGGGAAGGTCCTCTCATGGATTGGTAACTGGTTAAAAGATAGGAAACAAAGGGTAGGAATAAATGGTCAGTTTTCAGAATGGAGAGAGCTAAATTATGATATCCCCCAGGGGTCTGTACTGGGACCAGTCCTATTCAACATATTCAGAAATGATCTGGAAAAAGGGGTAAACAGTGAGGTGGCAACATTTGCAGATGATACAAAACTACTCAAGATAGTTAAGTCAAAAGCAGACTGTAAAGAGCTACAAAAGAATCTCTCAAAACTGGGTGACTGGGCAACAAAATGGCAGATGAAATTCAGTGTTGATAAATACTAAGTAATGCACATTGGAAAACATAATCCCAACTATACATATAAAATGATGGAGTCTAAATTAGCTGTTACCACTCAAGAAAAAGGTCTTGGAATCATTGTGGATAGTTCTCTGAAAACATCCACTCAATGTGCATCAGCAGTCAAAAAAGCGAACAGAATGTTGGGAATCATTAGGAAAGGGATAGATAATAAGACAGAAAATATCATCTTGCCTCTATATAAATCCATGGCATGCCCACATCTTGAATACTGCATGCAGATGTGATCGCCCTATCTCAAAAAAGATATATTGGAATTGGAAAAGGTTCAAAAAAGGGCAACAAAAATTATTGGGGGTATGGAACGGCTTCCGTGTGAGGAGAGATTAATAAGACTGGGACTTTTCAGCTTGGAAAAGTGATGACTAAGGGGGGATATGATTGAGGTCTATAAAATCATGACTGATGTGAAGAAAGTAAATAAGGAAGTGTTATTTACTCGTTCTCATAACACAAGAACTAGGGGTCACCAAATGAAATTAATAGGCAGCAGGCTTAAAACAAATAAGAGGAAGTATTTCTTCATACAACACACAGTCAACCTGTGGAACTCTTTGCCAGAGGATGTTATGAAGGCCAAGACTCTAACAGGGTTCAAAAAAGTACTAGATAAATTCATGAAGGATAAGTCCATCAATGGCTGTTAGCCAGGATGGGCAGAGATGATGTCCCTAACCTCTGTTTGCCAGAAGCTGGGAATGAGCAACAGGGGATGGATCACTTGATGATTACCTGTTCTGTTCATTCCCTCTGGGGCACCTGGCATTGGCCACTGTTGGAAGACAGGATACTGGGCTAGATGGACCTTTGGTCTGACCCAGTATGGCCGTTCTTATGTAGTATCCTACCTTATTAAAAATGCACACCGTTAATTATTCTGTACAGTATTTGACATTACAGACGAGAAGTACCATAGCAACTTAGGCCATGTTAGAATAAAAGAGCAGCACCAAACTTCCTGGCTTGATGGGTTTTACTCATGACAAGAACAACTGTATTTAGGACTTTTTTCCTGCGTGCATAATTGAACAGTTCTGTCACCTTAGCATCACATGGAGAAATTATTTGAAGCTGGACATGAAGAAATGTGAGAAAAAGTTTATTTTCTCCTTTGCACTGTTTTTTTAATTGTTGCTGAAGAATTAAAATAGCAAATTAAATCAGATATTGCCAGAGATGTTGGTGGCACAAACCGGTGAATGCTTTGTTTGAAACACTTGTGGCTTTTCAAAACTGAGTTTCTGATATTTCTCAATATGTTCTGTGAGCTCAGATACTTTTTATATATAGACACTTTGTCCCCTTTACGTTTCTTAGCCAATTTAACACTTGCAATACTTACATTCTCATTCCCATAGTGTGTAAGCAGAATGCCTATCCCAAGAGATAAATTGTCTGCCTTAGGTTTAGGAAGTTGTGAGTTGAAACCTTACTGGGTTTTCTTTATTAAATGTTCTGTGTGTCTGTTTAACTCTCATTGTAATATGGATGACTAAATTCTCACCATGTAATTATTTTTATTGGCTATAAACTGGCTGCATCTGACTAGAATATTTCAGCTTTTTTTTAAAGAAGAACCACCAAAACCTATAGTAAATTAACTCCAATTTCCTGAAGTTTTGTGTACATTTAAAGCTTTGTATGTTTTTTGTTTGAACTTTGTTATCCTTGACTAAAATGCTTAATTAACATCTTTTGGCAGCATCTATACTATGTTTCCATTAAATTAATGAGGCTGTATGGGCACCAACTGCTGGCTAATTTACAAGAAAACGTTTGTTTCTGCTTTTCCAAGTGCACGGTGTAACCTAGCAGATAATCCTGTTGGCTTTGTGGTTTCTAGTCCTCTTGTGGTGTGCTCACATTTAAAACAAACCTCTCTATTATCATCATCTGTTTTCCTTTCAATATGCTAAGCATGAAAAAATTCCCATCTCCTTAACTGTTTTTCTGAGATGCACTGGGTAATAGTGTGCAGCTAGCCCCATTGTTATCATATTGCAGGCCTCTTATCTCTTTCCTTGTTGGGCCCATTTATAGCCACCCACATTGGCTTTCAATGTCTAGCACAGAGGTTCTCAACCTTTTTCTTTCTGAGGCCCCCCCAACATGCTATAAAAACTCCACTACCCACCTGTGCCACAACTGGTTTTCTGCATATAAAAGCCACGGCCAGCATTAGGGGGTAGCAAGCAAGGCAATGACCTGGGTTCCCATGCCACCGTGGGCCCCACAAAGCTAAGCTTCTCAGGCTTCAGCTTCAGCCTCGGGTGGCAGGGCTTGGGGCTCCAGGCTTCAGCACCGTGCGGCACAGCTTTGGCCTTCTGCCCTAGGCCCCAGCAAGTCTAATGCTGGCCCTGCTTGTCGGACCCTCTGAAACCTGCTTTTGGCACCCCATAGGGCCCCGTACGGTTGCCAAGATTCTAATTGCACAAAAACGAGCACTCCTGCCCCGCCCCCTGCCCTGCCCCTTCTCTGAGGCCTCGCTCCATCTCCCATCCTTCCATTGCTCGCTCTCCCCCACCCTCACTCACTTTCACTGGGCTGGAGCAGGGAGTTGAGGTGTGGAAGGGGATGTGGGCTCAGGTGAGGCTGTGGATGAGGGGCTTTGGGTGTTGCGGAGGACTCTGGCCTGGGGGTGCGGGCTCCAGGTGGGGCCAGAAATGAGGAGTTCAGGGTGCAGGAGGGGACTCCGGGCTGGGGCAGTGGGAGGGGTGCAGTGGGGTGAGGGTTCCGACTAAGGGTACGGGCTCTGGGGTGCAGCCGGGTATGAGGGGTTTGGGGTACAGGAGGGGTCTCTGGGCTGCTGCTGAGGGGTTCGGAGTGCAGGAGGGGGTCTAGGCTCCAGCTGGGGGTAAGGGCTCTGGAGTGGGGCTGGGGATGAGGCGTTTGGGGTACAGGAGGGGTCTCTGGGCTGGGACAGGGTTGGGTTGTGGGGAGGATCAGGGCTCTGGCTCAGGGTGCAGGCTCTGGGTTGGGGCCGCAGATGAGGAGTTTGGGGTGCAGGAGGGAGCTCAGGGCTGGGGTAAGGTGTTGGGATGTTGGGGGGGTGCGGGCTCAGGGAGGAAGTTCGGTTGTCGGAAGGGACTCTGGACTGGAACAGGGGGTTGGGGTTCTGGGTGCGGGGTCCCAGCAGTGCTTACCGCATCTCCTGGAAGTGGATGCCAGGTCCCTCCAGCCCCTAGGTGCATGGGCAGCCAGTGAGGCTCCACGGGCTGCCCTTGTGTCTGCAGGCACCTTCCCCGCAGCTCCCACTGGTTGTGGTTCCCGGACAATGGGAGCTGCCAAGCCGGCACTCAGGGCGCAGGCAGCGCGCAGCGCCTCCCTGGCTGCCCCAGCACCTACGGGCCGCAGGGACCCAGTAACTGCTTCCGGGAGCTGCACAGAGCTAGGGCAAGCAGGGAGCCTGTCTTAGCCCCGGGCCCCCACAGTGCCACCAGCCAGACTTCTAACAGTCCGGTCAGCAGTGCCGACCTGAGCTGCCAAGGTCCCTTTTTGACTGGGCATTCCAATCGAAAACCAGACGCCTGTCAACCCTACGGCCCCAGACACCTGGTTCAGAACCACTGAAGACACAGATTCTTGGAGAAGCTTCCCTGAGTGCTGCATTCTCAACAACCTCCCTGAGCCCTCCTTAGCGGGTAACATGGAGGGGGAATCTCAGCTCTTTTCCACATCGTGCCAGGGGGATAAAGAAAAGAACATGTATTCCCCGCAAAAGGGGCCATGGAGAAGGTGCCCCATCCCCTTTCCACCTTTGGTTTGTGCATAGAGAGAGAAAAGATCCATCAAAGGAACATCTGTAGATGTGTATGTGTGAGGGGAAAGAACGACTGTAGGGTATAAGGAGTGGGGGTGAGGAGCAGGGGTGGCTGCAGGCACCAGCACAGCGAGCCGTGGGGGGCAGCGTGCTGGTCGCCATGAGGGTGGCAGTCAGGCGGCCTTCGGCGGCATGCCTGAGGGAGGTCCGCCAGTCCCATGGCTTCGGCAGCAATTCGGCGGTGGGAACTCCGAAGGTGCGGAACCGGCAGATCACCCGCAGAAACGCCGCCGAATCTACATGATCAGTGGACCGCCTGCAGGCGTGCTGCCGAAGGCCACCGGACTGCCGTGCTTGGGGCGGCAAAAAACATAGAGCCGGCAAAAAACATAGCTGAATGGTGGTACCAGTGACACAGTGCAAGGGCACCTTCTGGTTCCCAGGAAATTGACAGCTTGTTCCAGATTTGTACCCTTGTGGAGGGAGAGTTTTAAATGATTGGAGGTGAAGATCAGGCTCTGTGTTAGGGGCACAGGACTGGGCTAACTCCTAAACTGAGCTAGCCAACTTTTTTCTTCTTTTACTCCCTATTGTAGGTAGTTATATAACCTCCATAGCATAGCAGGGGACAAGGTGCCTTAAAATCTTCAATGTATTAATCCTCACAACAGGTAGGGAGTGGCTATTACCCTATTTTATAGATGGGGAACTGAGACAGAGAGACAAAGTGAATTGGTTAGTGGCAGAGCAGTGAACTGAACCAGGGTCTCCTGAGTCTTAGAATAGCACCTTAAAGACTGGAGCATCCTTCCTTTTTAGGGTGTCTCTTGCTTAAAGGAAAACACCCTGCTGACTGTGAACGTGTGTGTATTTTTGCTGAGTCATTCCTCCTGCTTTCACTACCTTACTAAGCTGCCTTTTAAAACTTGCTCTTATTTCTCATTATGGGAGTCCACTGTTTGGCCCGGTGTTGCTATGCTCCTGTCAATTGCAGCTTATGACAATGACTGTCTCTGAGCCTCGCTGTTACTTCTATGGAACATGCCATACATACGATGGCTTTGCAAGCTGATCTTTCTCATCTGGTGTTTCATTTTCCCTTTCATGTGCTTTCCTCGCCTCCGCTTGTGTTTACAAGTCTCAGCTTTGAGGCTCCCACAACAAAATTGTTTCATCTTGATGGTGATTTTTTTTTCCATTGTCTAGTTTCCATAGAAAGTTGTTTTGGCAGTTTTTTGAAAGTGCAATTTATCGTTATTGCCCAAATAAGCATAACAGACATTCTAGTGAATTCCAGATTTGGACTGCATGACTCAAACCACACACATGTTTCTCCACTGTCCTTTTTCTCTGAAAATAACTACAGCCACATAAACGTACTTTGTGAACCCATGTTTTGTTGTTTGGAAGGCATAATTTCTCATTATTTGTTGTGTTGCATGAAAGCTTTTACCTCACTAATTCGGTTTGAGATTGTAAAGGCTTGCTGTAAATAATAGTATTCATTAACTGCCTGGCTTGGATGGATGAGAAAGCTAATATAGTAAACACAGACCCTGGCTAGTATACAAGTTTGGAGTGGTACAATGGGGACTGTATACATGAAATAACAAATAGCTAGGGACAGTAGATTGGGAATTTCAACACACCCTCTCTCATAATACAAAAATAAAAGAGTTTTCAATGAGACCAGATTTAAATCTGATAAAAGGAAATGCTTTTTCACACAATGCAAAATTAGCCTGTGGAATGCATTGCCACAAGATGTCATTGAGAACATAAACTTAGGATCATTCAGAAAACAATTAGACATTTTTATAGATAGTGAGAATATTCAAAACTAACAGTAAATAGTGTAAAGAAAATGCACATGAGTTTTAGAAGGGATATGCACCCTCATGCTTCTGGGAATTAGGCAAAAATAAGTTTTGGGTCTCTGGAGGAAGGTTATTCTTTAACTGCCTATTGCAGGGTTTCTTCCATCTCCCTCTGAAGCAGCAGGTTACTCACTACTACCAGAGAGCCAGCATGGAAATTCCTATATTTCTATATGCTGGAATAAATGTGTGTGATTTTAGTATATTCTCTTTTCCTTGCAAGCAGACACTTCCTTTGTGTTGGTCTGACCAGGAATAATCCTGAAACAGGTAGCCTTCCTGTCTGGTGATGGGATTACATTTATGTTGCAAAGCCCCACCACAGACGTAGATGTTCTCCAATCATGTGCCAGCTGAGTTTGAACTTGTAAGAGTTTGGTGAAGCTGGGTAGGTGAAGATGGTTTGGGTAAGTTCAACACTTCTCCAATCTCTGATTACATTGTCTACTACGTAACCTATCTTTCCATTGCCATAGAAAGTGGAGGGTATCTTAATGGTCTAAGTGCCAAGTTTGGCATTGTTAGACTCCTCAGGTTCAGATCAACTCTTTTTCCTTAAGATATAGATAAAGTGAATACCTCATGGTTTATTATTATGGCTTATTTGGAAGAGACATGAAAAACAAAAGACTTGCTGTATGAACCTTAAAAATGCCTGGCACCTTACAAGAGTGTAGATTCCAGTGTCCTTTGCCAAAATTTCCTCTCCCTATCCTGCTGTGCAGCTTTTGTGAGCCACTCAGTTGCTACCCTCTGTGATGTCTTGGGGTCTGCTCAGACCAGTAAGGGGTTCTGTCACCACTTGCCCTGTAACTTTGGGGTGCCAGAGTACCATGTGGTTATAGTGCAGATCCCTGACATCAGTAGCCAGCCTGTAAACATAAGGTCTCACCCTGGCTTCCACCAGCCTGGTTACTCCTTGCAGGGTGATACAAACAGCCCTTGCAGTCCCAAGTCTCCCCAAATCTGTCCTCCCCGAGTTCTTAAGCACCAAACACTCAGACTATTCCCCACTGGTTCATCACCCCTGAAGGCGTGAAACCAGCCTCTCAGTTATCAGTTCACTTTGGGATACATGCTCCACACAGTTTGCACAATAGAAACCTACTCAGAGTAAAAACAAACAAAAAGTTTATTTTCTAGAAAGATTCAAAGATGAACGAGTAAAGGAAAGCAAACACATAAAAATTACTTGAAAAATCAGCATAAAGATGAAACATCAGGCATTATACTTCCACTTGAGAGAAAATCCCTTTTCTAATACAAGTTACTGGTAGCCTTTGAACAATTTCCAGCCCCCTAGCTATGGGGAGGGGGGCAGGATTCAGCATTCATGGATAGCTTCCCACCTAAAGCTGTCCCTCGGTATTTACACAGGTATCTCTTCAAACCCCTTCCACTTTAAAAGAGTTTGCAGCATAGGTAATGTGAAGGGGCGGAGCATAAGAGGTCAAGTGCCATCCCCTGATTTCTGCTTGGCCTCCTGGGGGCGGAGGTGGGAGAGGGGATCTGTCCTTTTTCTGCTGCACCCGCCTCCCGGCACATTCGGCCCCTGTCCCTGGCAGCTGGGCCTGGGCAGGGAGAGGAAGGGGTGAGACATCTCACACTGGTCTCTCCAGTTGGCTGCTCTGTGCAGCCCAACAGCTGCCTGCAAGAGCCAGGCTGGGGAGGTGGCAGCTTCCACTCCCCGCCTTGGCCTGGCTGCCAGGGACAGGGCCAAGCGAGCTGGATTCCCCTCTCTGCCCCAGCAGGTTTCTAGCTCACTCAGCACCTGTCCCCAGTAGCCAGGCCCGGGCGGGGAGCGCAAGCCGCTGCCTCTCAAGCTAGGTTCTTCCAGGCAGCTGCCGCGTTGCATAGAGCAGCGACTCTGAGCAGCCATAGGGTGACCATGCGTCCCATTTTAGCCAGAACAGTCATAAGAACATAAGAACATAAGAAAGGCCGTACCAAAGGTCCATCTAGCCCAGTATCTGTCTACCAACAGTGGCCAATGCCAGGTGCCCCAGAGAGAGTGAACCTAACAGGCAATGATCAAGTGATCTCTCTCCTGCCATCCATCTCCATCCTCTGATGAACAGAGGCTAGGGACACCATTCTTACCCATCCTGGCTAATAGCCATTTATGGACTTAGCCACCATGAATTTATCCAGTCCCCTTTTAAACATTGTTATAGTCCTAGCCTTCACAACCTCCTCAGGTAAGGAGTTCCACAAGTTGACTGTGCGCTGTGTGAAGAAGAACTTCCTTTTATTTGTTTTAAACCTGCTGCCTATTATTTTCATTTGGTGACCCCTAGTTCTTGTATTATGGGAATAAGTAAATAACTTTTCCTTATCCACTTTCTCAACATCACTCATGATTTTATATACCTCTATCATGTCCCCCCATAGTCTTCTCTTTTCCAAGCTGAAGAGTCCTAGCCTCTTTAATCTTTCCTCGTATGGGACCCTCTCTAAACCCTTAATCATTTTAGTTGCCCTTTTCTGAACCTTTTCTAGTGCTAGAATATCTTTTTTGAGGTGAGGAGACCACATCTGTACACAGTATTCGAGATGATGGATTTATATAAGGGCAATAATATATTCTCAGTCCTATTCTCTATCCCCTTTAATGATTCCTAACATCCTGTTTGCTTTTACATCTTCAGAGAACTATCAAGATCTTTTTGTATGTATAGTTGGGGTTATTTTTTCCAATGTGCATTACTTTACATTTATCCACATTAAATTTCATTTGCCATTTTGTTGCCCAATCACTTAGTTTTGTGAGATCTTTTTTAACTTCTTCACAATCTGCTTTGGTCTTAACTATCTTGAGTAGTTTAGTGTCATCTGCAAACTTTGCCACCTCACTGTTTACCCCTTTCTCCAGATCATTTATGAATAAATTGAATAGGATTGGTCCGAGGACTGACCCTTGGGGAACACCACTAGTTACCCCTCTCCATTCTGAGAATTTACCATTAATTCCTACCCTTTGTTCCCTGTCCTTTAACCAGTTCTCAATCCATGAAAGGACCTTCCCTTTTATCCCATGACAGCTTAATTTACATAAGAGCCTTTGGTGAGGGACCTTGTCAAAGGCTTTCTGGAAATCTAAGTACACTATGTCCACCGGATCCCCCTTGTCCACATGTTTGTTGACCCCTTCAAAGAACTCTAATAGATTAGTAAGACACAATTTCCCTTTACAGAAACCATGTAAGCCGTGTCTTGGCCGTCCCAACCTTTGTGGCAGAAGTGGGCATTTGTCCCATTTGTTCTTGATGACTTGATCAGGTGGCAAGAGCAAATGGGACAAATGCCCACTTTTGTCAAAAAAAGTGAGGTGCGTTGCTGAGGAACGTGCGGGGCGAGGGGCGAGCGGCTCGGGCCAGCCATGCGGGGTTGGGGGGCAGAGTTCAGGCCAGTCCCACGCAGGGCAGGGGAGGGCTCAGGCCAGTCCCACACAGTGTCACGTTTGCCCTTTGGGAAATACGGTCACCCTAGGCAGCCACCTTCAGCTGTTTGAGAAGCAGCTCCGTCCCACTCCCGTACGGGCCTGGCTGCCAGGGACAGGGGCTGAATGTGCCGGGGGAAGGGAGGCAGAGTGGGAGAAGGACAGAGCCCCCCCTCCCCACAGATAATATTGGTGGGGCAGAAAAAGCATAGCAGTCCCTGGGCTGGGCGCAGGGTAATGGGGGGTCTCTGGGGAAGGTGCTGGGAGCAGGTTCCCTGGCCTCTGCTCAGCCGGCACCAGGGCTGGCCGCAGGCAGGCCCAGAGGCACATGCTTCCCACTTAGGGTGACCATATGTCCCAATTTTATAGGGATAGTCATGATTTTGGGGTCTTTTTCTTATATATGCTCGTATTACCCCCCCCACACACACACACACACTGTCCCAATTTTTCACACTTGCTGCCTGGTCACCCTATTCCTGCTCCTGTGCCCCCAGCCTTCCCCAGGAGCCAGCGGGATTGGCCGCCCTGGCCCAGGGAGGTGGGGCTGGAAGTTCCTCCCAGAGGCGACACATGGGGCAGTCACGTACCCTCCCCTTTATATTGCGTTCCCCCTCCCACCCCAGTAACAGGAGGCATGAGTCATCTATGGTTTGCTAGGGGTTTTTTAGATAGATATTCAAAGTGAGAAAATCCCCAGTTGTCTCGGTGTCTTTCCATTAATTCTTACTAGCCCATGGTTGTCTTTTCCTGGGTTTCCAATGCAACATTACTTGAGCCCAGTTTTGTGTAAATACATGGCTTGAGAAGTACCCCTCCCTGCTATGAGGGTAGCTACAGTTCCACCACACATTATAAGCAGTTTTCTATATATATAAATACATAGATTCATAACCACATACTTTATACATATATCTCATAATGACCATCAGGTTCAAAAGCTTTCATAAAAGACGTTCTCAACATATTTATATAGTATAACACAATATGCAATCAGTTGGTTTAATTGCACATTCTGTGGCTTTAAACTTTCTGTTCTCCCTTCAGGGTGTCTGGACTTTGTCTGTCACCCTCTAGGCTGGATGTGCCTGTACTTTGTTTCAGTCATGCTTTAGTCAGTTAAATGATTTTGAATCCTTTGAGATGGGATGTGTTATGTAAATATACAGTGTAGTATTAATGCTACTCCACTGTTGAATTCTGATCATTAAAAGATTAATTCCTATGGGTTTCCCGCCAGGTTAATTCACTTTTTCTGAGTCGATCTAGCCCAGTATCCTGCCTTCCAACAGTGGCCAATGCCAGGTGCCCCAGAGGAAATGAATAGAACAGTGATCCAACCCCTGCTGCCCATTCCCAGCTTCCGGCAAACAGAGGCTAGGGACACCATCCCTGCCCATCCTGGCTGGTAGCCATTGATAGACCCATCCTCCATGAACTTAGCTAATTCTTTTTTGAACCCTGTTATAGTCTTTGCCTTCACAACATCCTCTGGCAAGAAGTTCCACAGGCTGACCGTGTGTTGTATGAAAAGTTGCATTATATCAGAGCACCCAAAGTATGCGTGTGTGACAGGGAAAGAGTTGTGGTTGGGGGTGACTAATTTAACATAAATTTTGGTCCAGAAGCAAGAGCGCTGGAAAATAATGGACAGCTAATTGAGCTATGTGAAGAATCATAATGAGGTTGGTGATCATGATATTTTGAAAACTTGAAAGAAAACTACAGTGCTTAGTTAGAATACCTTGTGTAACTGAAATGGTTATTTGATAAATAAGAACGTCTTCAAACTGATTTTAAAAGGACTGCCACCATTTTAGTGAATTGTATAAATGGCTTCACAGTGAAAGGTAGCATTTTAATGTTAATTTTCCCTGAAGCAGCAGTCTGATGCTGGTTAAGACTATGATATTGGATATCTAAATTTAGTATCCAGTTAAATATTGAATTTATTTGCCCAAAGCCATTATTTATTTTTAGCACTATAGGTGTGCATGGCCCTTTAAAGACAAATAGAAGCGGCCAAGTTCTGTGCCTTGTGAAGCTTGTAGTGTGTCTGATCCTGCAAACTTTAGGGAACTACCTGCAGTATTAAGACTTTAGTGGAATTACTCATGGAAGTAAGCACTACTCTTAATTGTAAGTGTTCACAAGATCAGGCCCTGAATTAGACAATGTACCAAGAAAGTTATTGTGTGCTTATTACAAACACAAAACCCATATAGTTTCAGTTTATAACACTAGAAAATCTCATTCTAAATTAAAGTTAATCCATGAGTTCAATGCTGAGGTTGAGTTTGGGAGGGGGGGGAGAGGAAAAACAAAGGCCTTCTGTGTTCTTGGGCACAAAACTGCAGCGATGTTCAGAATAAACATTCCAAGCAGTGGTAACTGCACGTTCACTGTCCATGCTAAGTTGTGGGAGCTGCCAGGTAAGCATGTGCAGATTTAGCTAAGCACGGAAAATGCACATTGGCATGCAGATGGCTCAGCGTCTGAGAAGAGATTTTTTTTTTCATATAAAAGTTAAACTCTTCATATCGATATCAGTAGATTTGGGTAATAAATCAGCTGAGTTTAGTAGAATGAGTTCTTAATATATGTTATTGTTCAGTTTTAACCAAGGTGCCTTACCAACTTGTGTTATCATTATGTATCTCAGAGAGAGCCAGCTCCTCTGACGCACCCCATTTCCTTGTCCTGCTGTATACCCAGTAGGGCCTGGGCCATAAAGCTCTAGGACAGTGATGGGCAAGCTGCAGCCCGCAGGCCTGATGTGGCCCATTGGTGTAATCTAATTGCGGGCCGCAAGACATTTTGCTGACGTTGACAGTCCACAGGCAAGGCCCCCCGCAGCTCCCAGGGGCCGCAGTTCGCCGTTCCCAGCCATCTGCTGCTTCCTGCAGTTCCCATAGGGCAGGAACCACAGGTTGCCCACCATTGTCCTAGAGCTTCATGGCCCAGGTCCCACTGGGTACAGAGTAGAACAAGGAAATGGGGGGCGTCAGAGGAGCTAGCTGTCTCTGAGATACATATACATATAATAGAAGATAGCAGATTGTTTTAAATTATGCCAGTTTGGAATAGCCAGCGGCCAGTAGCATTCTGGTCAAGTCCCAGCATTCCTTTTACTCTAGAGCCAGCCAGGATTGATGGTATATTAGCAGGCTTCATTGGCTATAGCTAACTGAGGACTTCCCCATGCAAGGGGAATTTTCAGCTGGTGAAATCTGGCCAGTTTCCTTCCTCCATATGCTGTCAGAGATGCGCAGAAGCAGGATACAACCAGACAATCCAGTTCTATAAGTGCAAGGTGCCATTTAACCATTTCATTAAGAGAGAGAGAGAGAGAGAGAGAGAGAGAGGCAAAAAGAATGACTGGAAAATTCAGTAACAATGAGTGCTGTCTTGCTATGGCAGAACGCTTTCTGCCTAAATTGGACTAGGTAGTGAAGACCTGCCAAGAATGGCATTGGGAGAAAAATATTGTCAGGTGAGGAGATAAAAACTTTTCAGCATGGTTCCTCTGTTGGGGACTTCCTGGCACTTGGCAAAGTATAGTGGACAATTAATGAGAAACAATGATAAGTGCCAGCCATCTGGACTTAAGCCTACACTGCTAGCGATGTTGTGGAACAAAACAGACGCTCAAGCTAGGAAGTCTCTTACCCTTCCAAGAGAGTTTAGAAAGACTCAAAAATAAGGGAGGGAGCATCTGAAAATGGTCTTTGGGGAAATATAAGATTTCAGCCACCAGACTTACCATTATCTGTGTTTCATTATCTGTACTTCCATTCTAGCTAAACAATAGAGTTGATAACCTTATAGTAATTTATTGTGAAATAATGCATGTGCTTTAGTTTTAAACTAAGGGACAGATGGAGGATGAAGGGATAAAACTGTGTATGAGGAATACATAAAACTGCTGGGCCAAGTTGTGAAATTAACAGGACTGTTTGTGTGAGTAAAGGTTGCAAGATTGAGGTGTTAGCCCTGGCAGAGCTGTCCTGACTGGGTTGCATCTTAATTTACCGCTTCCCTAAATCTCCCTGCCATTCTCATTGGGTCCTGTAGTTTTCTTCCATTTCTTTCCAGTTCAGCAGACTATTTAGTGTAATTACTGGGGCTTTTTCCCTCCAGTGTAATACAGTTTGTATTTATTATTATCTATCAGTATTACATTACGGTGATTTTTTAAACAAATAGCCTTCACAACATACAAGATACAAGGGAATAGCGACTGTCTAAAACAGGGGTAGGCAACGCAGCACAAAAGCTGATTTTCAGTGGCACTCAGGCTGCCCGGGTCCTGGCCACCGCTCTGGGGGGGCTCTGCATTTTAATTTAATTTAAAATGAAGCTTCTTAAGCATTTTAAAAACCTTATTTACTTTACATACAATAATAGTTTAGTTATATATTATAGATTTATAGAAAGAGACCTTCTAAAAACATTAAAATGTATTACTGGCACACAAAACCTTAAATTAAAGTGAATAAATGAAGACTCGGCACACCACTTCTGAAAGGTTGCCGACCCCTGGTCTAAAATTTATCCCCATGAGTCACCAATAAATCCTGACCACAGATCTATTCTGTAAGTTAGGGTTGTTAGGAATTTTGTTAAACCTTCCGCAGAACTCCTGTATTTGTTCTTGACTTTCTTTTACGTTCTCTAAAGTTCTCTCAAACTTAAGAGCGTAGTTGTCACAGAGACCCCGAGCGATGCTCTGGAACTGCTCCCCACAAAGCCAGTCAGGACTTCGGGGAGCCTCCTCTCCCATGGAGCAGACTGTCTTCAAGACAAGAATCTCACACGGCTTCACCTCCTGGGTTTGACCTTGGAGCATTCAGCATATGCCCCTCCGTGCGCTTCCCATAGCGAGTCTGCCCAGGCGGGGTCCTGGGGAAGCCAGAGGGTCCTGCACGCACCCCCAGCTTCGCAATCAGACGTGACTCTCAGCCAGCCAGTAAAACAGAGGTTTATTAGATGACAGGAACACGGTCTAAAACAGAGCTTGTAGGTACAGAGACCAGGATTCCTCAGCCAGGTCCATTCTGGGGCCCAGCGAGCCAGACAACCCTGTCTGCCCTCACTTCCTGTCCCAGCCAGCTCCAAACTGAAACCCCCTCCAACCCCTCCTTTCTGGCTTTTGTCTCTTTCCCGGGCCAGGAGGTCACCTGATCTTTGTTCACCTTTAGCCATCCCCTTGAGGGGGGAAGGGCCCCAGCCATTTGTTGCTAGGAGACAGATTGTCAGCCATTTATGCACACTGGAGACTTAGAATGCATAGGGGAATCTGAGGCACCCACACAGTATTCAGAGGAAACGTTAAGAACAGTCCCACTTCATCATAGTTGTCTTCTGGCGGTCAGTGATCACATTGTCTTGCACTGTTCATGCTTTGAGCTCCTTATTCCTTCCCTTAAGGATCATGCCAGGTGATCCAATAAATCACAGGGATCATTTTTGTCCTAGTTTTACATAATTAGAATAATAGAATCATAGAATATTAGGGTTGGAAGAGACCTCAGGAGGTCATCTAGTCCAAACCCCTTCTCAAAGCAGGACCAACACCAACTAAATCATCCCAGCCAGGGCTTTGTGAAGCCGGGCCTTAAAAACCTCTAAGGATGGAGATTCCACCACCTCCCTAGATAACCCATTCCAGTGCTTCACCACCCTCTTAGTGAAATAATTGATCAACTTTGTGGCAGAGTCCATCATACTTTGCTCATTCCTTTTCTTGTTTCTTAGTTATGTTTGTTTGATGATATGGCAATATCAATTAATATGGTCTATTTTTCTTTTTTCCTATAACTACTATGTCCTGTTTGCCTACACCATTTTGCCTGTAATAATTGTCAGATTCCATAAAATATTAGCTTCTTCATTCTCTAGAGTCCTTTCAATTCGGTGACTGTCATACCACATGGTGTGTTTAAATCTGTACTGGTCACAGAGACTCCAATGCAGACTTGGCAACCGCATTGAGTCTATTCATATGTTCTCTCCCAGTCAGGACCCTGCAGACACACAACACATGTTCTACCATCTTTTCCTTTTCTGAACATATTCTGTAGTTCGGGGAGAAGTTCTGTCGGTCAACTTTGAACATAGAACTTAAGGACTGCTCTTGTGCACTCATAACGAGTCTGTCTTTTGAGATATCCTACTACAAGCCATGAGTTTGTTAATCTTCAGTCAGTAATGAGTCTGATCTCTCTACACCAGTGTCTATGCACTGATCTCTATTTAAATCTTTGAAGTCTTCCTTGGATGATTTCCTTTCCTTTATGCTTTGGTTGGTTGGGATGCACACTCAGCCATCACTTGTTACCTTGATCAGATGATTTTTCATGCTGGCTGACTCCTAATATATTTTGATGTTATACTCTTCATTGTCAGTTGCTTCGTGCATGGATAGAAGACCTTTTCCTGCATAGCATCTTTGGATGTACATTCTGTCCACACTTTGATATTCATTACTCTATGTATCTCCAGGAAGTTTGGATGACAGCTTATTTCTTCTCTTCCTGATTCCACTTGAGGACTTTGGCAGTGTACTGTACTACTGGTATCACCCACATATTAATGGCTCAGATCACATTTTTCAAGTTGAGTTTTGTGCTTAAAATGATTCCTTAATGTTCTTTCCTCACTTCTTCTTTGACTTCCTTATGTTGTAACTCTGACAGTTCCCTAACTCCAAGGTATTTGTAGGGACCATGCTGATAGAGATCTTGGATAATACTTTTGTTAACTTGTATTCCATCTGTTTGTACCAGTTTTCTCCTCTTTACAGACACTGACACACATGTAGCTAAGACAACCCATAGCTTTATATCTTCACCAAACTTTTCTACACATATCAACTCTATATCTCTTGTTACCAACCATATAGTTTCAGGTCATCCATGTATAACCAATGGTTAACTGGTTGCTGCTCTTTGCTGATATGATAACCATAGTTTATCTCACAGAGCATTGTCTCAGTGGCAGCATTGCTACCATAAACATGACTGTTGGTAAGGAAACCCCTTGAAAGATTCCTCTTTCAATTTGGACCTCATCAATGAGTCCCTTCCAGCAATAGTCAAGTGTTCCAGTTAAAGATAGATTGCTGCAGACAAAAAATGGTCTTTGGATGAACCTTGTGCATTTTCAGTGTCTCTCTGATCCACAAAATATGAGATGCTGTCATATGCTTTTCAGCAATGTATCCACACCATATCTAAATTTTTGTTGTTTGGTTTGCATCTTCTGTGATCCTCCTGCTGAGACTGAGATGGCCTTTTATCCTTATCATGACTTCTGTGCAGCCTTTTTGCTCAGGAGGCAGCAACCCATTGAGAACTGTCACTTTCTAGATCATCTTTGCCAGAATTACCATTAGAAGTTTCCACATAGTTTGTAAACACGTCATCAGTCTATAATTCATAGGATTACTGTGTCCCTTCTTTTTTATGAGGATTATTCTTCTTGTCGCCATACACCTTGAACATCCATTTTTCAGACATTTATTAAGTTGTTCAAGTAAGCAATCATGGAGAGATATTAGGTGTTTCAGACAGAATTCATGCATCCCACCTGGTCTGAGTGCTTTCCAATTTTTCATTCCTCTCAGTACCTCATCTGTTTCTTTATTGATGATACTGCATATTCCTCTATTGTATGGTTTTTAAATTTTTCTCTCAAGTTTTAATCCAGTCCACTGTCTTGTTATGTTGTATATCATCAGACCAGAGTTCCTTCCAGTAGAGCAAAAACTCTTCTACATTATGTCTCACAGTGAATGCCAGTGAAAATGAGGTAGGATCAGAGGCTAAAGTAGGGATTTAAAAATTACCTAGATTAGTTAGATATCTTCAAGTCACCTGGGCCTGATGAAATATATCATAGAATACTCAAGGAGCTGACTGAGGAGATATCTGAGCCATTGCCGATTATCTTTTAAAAGTCTAGAGTCTCTCCTGTCTTCTATGAGGACTGGAAAAGGGCAAATATAGTGCCAATCTATAAAAAGGGAAATAAGGACAACCTGGGAAATTATACATCCGTCATCTTAACTTCAATACCCAGAAAGATAATGGAGCAAATAATTAAGCAATCAGTTTGAAAACACCTAGAAGATAATAAGGTGATAAGTAACAGATAGCACAGATTTGTCAAGATCAAATTGTGTCAAACCAACCTAATAGCTTTCTTTCACAGGGCAACAAGCCCTATGGATGGGGGGGAAGTGGTAGATGTGGTATATCTTGACTTTAGTAAGGCTTTTGATACTGTCTTGCATGACCTTCTCATAAACAAACAAGGGAAATACAACCTAGATGGAGTTACTATTAGGTGGGTGCATAACTTTGTTGGCAAATCGTTCACAGAGAGTAGTTATCAGAGGTTCACAGTCAAGCTGGATGGGCATAATGATTGGGGTCCCTCAGGGATCAGTTCTGGGTCCGGTTCTGTTCAATATCTTCATCAATTATTTAGATAATAGCATAAAGAGTACATTTATAAAGTTTGCAGATAATACCAAGCTGGGAGGAGTTGCAGTGCTTTGGAAGATAGGATTAAAAATCAAAATGATCTGGATAAACTGAAGAAATGGTCTGAAGTAAACAGGATGAAATTCAATATGGACAAATGCAAAGTACTCCACTTAAGAAGGAACAAGCAGTTGCACACATACAAAATGGGAAATAACTGCCTAGAAAGGAGGACTCTGGAAAGGGATCTTGTGGTCATAGTGAATCACATGCTAAATATGAGTCAACAGTGTAACACTGCTGCAAAGAAACCAAGCATAATTCTGGGATGTATTAGCAGAAGTGTTGTAAGCAAGACATGGGAAGTAATTCTTCTGCTGTACTCTGCACTGATTAGGCCTCAACTGGATTATTGTGTCCAGTTCTGGGTGCCCCATTTCAGGAAAGATGTGGACAAATTGGAGAAAGTCCAAGAAAAGCAACAAAAATGATTAAAGGTCTAGAAAACATGACCTATGAGGGAAGATTGAAAAAATTGGGTTTGTTTAATCTGGAGAAGAAAAGACTGAGAGGGGACATGATAACAGTTTTAAAGTACATAAAACATGGTTACAAGAAGGGGGAAGGGGAAATTGTTGCCCTCAACCTCTCAGGATAGCACAAGGAGCAATGGGCTTAAATTGCAACAAGGGCAGTTTAGGTAGCACATTAGAAAAAACTTCCTAATTGTCAGCACTGCATAAATTGCCTAGGGAGGTTGTGGAATCTCCATCACTGGAGATTTTTAAGAGCAGGTTCGACAAAGATCTGTCAGGGATGGCCTAGATAATACTTAGACCTGCCATGGATTAGATGACCTCTTGAGGTCCCTTCCAGTCCTATGATTCTATAATTAAAATATTTATTGGCTCTGTGTTTTTTCCTATTCTTCTTTTAATGTTGATCTGATCAAAGAATCTCTTAAGGTCTCTTTTAATTCTGACAGCTCATTATTATTATTTTTTAATTCAGAATGACTGTCCCCTGCTTAAATTCTATGGGCAAATTGCTGATGCTCTGACTCTTTCTGGCAACACAAGCTACTGAACACAGTGTAAACACTTTAAAAAATTATAGCATGAAAATGAAAGGTCTTGAATCACAATGGCTGGTTGCATCATTTAAAGGGCTTCTTCAAGGAGTAGGTTTTTAGATCTGCGCTAATTAATATTGGAAAGTGGCATTAGATGTAAAGCATTCTGTTTAATTATGGATGAGAGTGCTCCTTTTAAGTGCACCTTCTGATGAAATGAAGAGATCATTATTACCATTATTGTTATTATTTTATACACTCTCCATTAATGCACCTATCCCCTCCTCTCCCCAAACATCAGGTCACATTTCAACAAGATGTCCGTTGCTTTCCCACATTCTCTTTTAATTATCACTTTCTCTCTTCACCAATCCGGGGGTTTTCACTGGGGCCTAGCTCAGTCTCACAGGAGTTGGAAGTATTGTGCAGCCGCTATTTTACTGAATCATTTCTAGAAGCTTGGTGCAAATTGAAACCCATGGCTCCAGGGAGAAAGATCGCTGAGAGGCTGTTTTGCTTCTTGGGCAACATATGAAGCCAGGATCTCGGCTTTCCTTTTCTCACTCCATTATTCTCACAGTTTTGGGTTGATTTTGGAGCTACCTGCTGTATCATTTCACTTTATTCTAAATTTGTTGTTTTGCATTAAAATGGGACTGATTTCTATGGCAGCTGATCAGTGTTCATCTTGGGCTTGATGATTGTCACTGTGCTGCACACCATGGCTAATTGAAACTTTACAGCAGCAGCAGGAATAGAACTAATAGAGTCAAAGATTTTTAAGACCAGAAGGGAATCATTAAATCATCGAGTCTAACCTCCTGTATAACACAGTCCATAGAATTTTCCCCGCTATCTTTGTATTGAGCCCAATAACTTGTTTTTCATTACAATATTTCTTTCAGAAAGACATCCAGTCATGATTCAAAGACTCTAAGAGATGGAAAATTCACCACTTCCCTTGGTAGTTTGTTCCAGTGGTTAATCACACCCTCACTGTTAAAAATGTGTGCTTTCGAACTTGAATTCATTTGGTTTTAATTTCCAGCAATCGGTTATTGTTATGCATTTCTCTGCTACATTAAACTCACATCCTCTTTTTCCAAAAGTACAAGATCCTTCCACTTGAACTGAAGGAGAGTCTCAGTTCTCTTAGCAGTATAAAACCTATGCCACACAGTTGAGCAGATCTAATTGCATCCAGTAAGTGGACCTTTACCAAAATTTGAAGTGCAGGGTGTGTTCAGATCCTGAGTTTTGGCTCAGCTAGTTATGGCACCAACTGTGAAGTTAGATGTAGTCTCGAAATCAGACTCCTCTCCAACCCCCCTTATGCATACTTTCTGGGGTTCCCTTTTCACCCCTCTGGTTGGAAAGAGCCTGTACTGGAGCCCTAGTGTAAGCACCTGTCAGAAGGAGTCACTTACTAGTGGTCACCAGGCCTCAGTGGGTCACAGCTGAGGATGCCAAATTCAAGGCAGACCGCTGAGAAATAGGACACACTCACCCCAAACTGGTGGTTATTTTGTCATTATATCAGTGGTTCTCAGCCAGGGGTCATGTAACCCCTGGGGTACACAGAGGTCTTGCAGGGGGTATATCAACTCATCTAGATGTTTGCCTAGTTTTACCACAGACGACCCCCCAAAAAAAAAAAAAAAAGCACTAGCGAATTCAGTACAAACTGAAATTTCATACAGACAGTGACTTGCTTATACTGCTCTATATACACAATACACTGAGATGTAAGTACAATATTTATATTCCAATTGATTTATTGGATAGTAAAAATGAGAAAGTAAGCAATTTTTCAGTAATAGTGTGCTGTGACACTTTTGTATTTTTATGTCTGATTTTGTAAGCAAGTAGTTTAAGCGAGGTGAAACTTGGGGGTAAATAAGACAAATCAGACTCCTGAAAGGGGTACAGTAGTCTGAAAGGTTGAGAGCCGCCATATTAGATTATACCACGCCAGTAACAAAAGTAACTTCTGTCTCACCACACTGGATAACAAGAAGTCAAAAATAGTCTCCTTAGACATTCCACCCTTGGCTCACCATCCAGACACAAAACTTTATGGTGAGTGGTTATTGAAAACCAATTTAATCAAATAGAGGATCCTTCTAATCCCAAGGACTCAGCTACTTAGCCAGGTTTATATAGAACTCAGATTTTACCCTGTAATCACACTGATGCCAATCATTTAGACACTAAAACTAAAAGTTTAATAATACAAAGAAGAGAACAGAGACGCATGGATGGGATGACATGCGTCTGATGAAGTGGGTATTCACCCACGAAAGCTTATGCTCCAATACATCTGTTAGTCTACAAGGTGCCACAGGACTCTTTGTTGCTTTTTACAGATCCAGACTAACACAGCTACCTCTGTGATACAAAGAAAAGAGTTATAAATTAATAGATCATATACATACAAGTGATTTTTCAGTGTTCATACATCAGGATCATAGCAGTGATGGAATAAACTGCTGGCTTGCAAAAGTCTCTCTGTTAACTTCCAAAAGATTGGAAGGTCCTCCGTTCAGAGTTCAAAATTCTCCTTTTAGTTGTAAATCCACAGTCCAGAGAATTAGGGAAGGAAAGAGGCAACAATGGAGATCTCAGTGGTCTTTTATATCATCTGCTGTGTGCCTGGAAATTTACTGTCCTTAATGGGCCATCAACACATAGCTGTCGAGCCTGGATGTCAATCTTATCCTGTGGATGTTAGCCAGGAATACAATATATGTATTAAGATAGAAGGCTAGGGCCAATATTCATAACTTAAGATACAAAGATGATCCATGGATTTAATGAGGATAATCATATTGATAGAGTGTATCTTTTCCATTGACATCTTACATGACGTTGTACAACAGTGATAATAGCAATGATATAAATGGTCATATTCAATCACACAGCATCACAGTAGTTGTCAAGGAAGTCTCTCTTCTCAGAACATAAAAGCACTGCCCTGTAATCCTCTTGGTCTTGTAGCAAGGAACTGAGATGGGAAGTTGAGCTCAGATCCTTTGCATGTCAATGATTTCGCTGCTATTAGACCTGTGTGCTGAGGCCAGAATACTACTTTGAACGTTTTTAAAAAAAAAAAAAAAAGGAAGAAGTCACAAGTATCTCATCAGGACTAATATAACATCAGAGACTGCCGTGTGCCATGATAGATGTTCATGATGAAGAGGAAGAGCAACTTAGGGGAGGGGAAGTATGGTCCACTGATTAGGGCACCAACCTGGGTTCAAGTCTCTCTAATGCTGGAAAAGACTCCCCTGCTGCTTTTCACTCAGGCCCATAACCTGTCTGTCATCTTCAACTCGAACCTATCTTGATCATCACATCCAGGCCATGTCTAAATCTTGCTGATTCTCTTTGCATAATGTCTCTAAAATGCAGTCTCCATCCCAGCAGCTAAAATTCTCATCTAGGCTTTCTTCATCTCACATTGCAATAATTGCAACATCCTTCTCTCGGGCCTTGACAAATGCAACCTCTGTGCCTCAGTTCATCAGTTCTACAAAATGGTGATAATTGTTCAGATTACCCTAAAACATCAGTTTGACTCCAGTCTCACCACTCAAGTTACTTTATTGAGCATACAGCAAAGCTATGCTGAGTTGATCAGACTAAAATGTAAGGGGTGGGTATAGGGCATACCACACATCCAAAGTTACACAGAAAGCCCCTCCCTATATAGATATTTACACTTTACATTCACTGTACATTGCATCACATGTTTTGGGACTGGTGTGGTTCCTTTGTAGGAACCAATTCCTGTACAGCAAGCTCTGTCTATGCTTTCAGGACTTACTCATCTTTACAGTCCTGACTTATCTTATCCACTGTTATCTTGTCCATTGTAAATGGTTCCCTGGGTGTTCCCCCTTATCTTAGCTACTGCAGACATTTTGTTTCCAGCCTGCTGATCCATTTACCATCATAATCCTGTCTCCCAAGAAATGATGTCTCATCAGTCATTTCCCTACACCCCCCTGAATTTCCCCAACCCCCCCCCCAGTTTTGTGAACTAGTTACATGCCAAACCTGCTGGCTGAACTTTGCGACTTTGTCCTCACCCACAACTATTTTGCATTTGGGGACAATATATACCTTCAAGTCAGTGGCACTGCTATGGGTACCTGCATGGCCCCATAGTATGCCAACATTTTATGGCTTACTTAGAACAATGCTTCCTTAGCCCTCATCCCCTAACGCCCCTACTCTACTTGCGCTACATTGATGACATCTTCATCATCTGGACCCATGGAAAAGAAGCCCTTGAGGAATTCCACCATGATTTCAACAATTTCCATTCCACCATCAACCTCAGCCTAGACCAATCCACACAAGTGGTCCATTTCCTTGACACTACTGTGCTAATAAGCGATGGTCACATAACCACCACCCTATACCGGAAACCTACGGACCACTATACTTATCTACATGCCTCCAGCTTCCATCCAGGACATACCACATGATCCATTGTCTAGAGCCAACGTCTAAGATATAACCGCATTTGCTCCAGTCCCTCAGATAGAGACAAACACCTACGAGATCTCTATCAGGCATTCTTAAAACTACAATACCCACCTGCTGAAGTGAAAAAACAGATTGATAGAGCCAGAAGAGTACCCAGAAGTCACCTACTACAAGACAGGCCCAATGTAGAAAATAACAGAACGCCACTAGCCATTACCTTCAGCCCCCAACTAAAACCTCTCCAGCGCATCATCAAAGATCTACAACCTATCCTGAAAGATGATCCCTCACTCTCCCAGATCTTGGGAGACAGGCCAGTCCTTGCTTACAGACAGCCCCCCAACCTGAAGCAAATACTCACCAGCAACCACACACCACAGAACAAAAACACTAACCCAGGAACCTACCTTGCAACAAAGCCCGATGCCAACTCTGTCCACATATCTATTCAAGTGGCACCATAATAGGACCCAATTACATCAGCTGTGCCATCCGGGGCTCGTTCACCCGCACATCTATCAATGTGATATATGCCATCATGTGCCAGCAATGCCCCTCTGCCATGTACATTGGCCAAACTGGACAGTCTCTATGCAAAAGAATAAATGGACACAAATCTGACATCAGGAATCATAACATTCAAAAACCAGTAGGAGAACACTTCAACCTGTCTGGCCATTCAGTAACAGATTTAAAGGTGGCAATTTTGCTACAGAAAATCTTCAAAAACAGACTCCAACTAGAAACTGCTGAACTTAAATTAATATGCAAACTAGATACAATCAACTTAGGCTTAAATAGAGACTGGGAATGGCTGAGCCATTACACACATTGAATCTATTTCCCCATGTTAAGTATCCTCACACCTTCTTGACAAACTGTCTTAGTCTTTAAGGTGCCACAAGTACTCCTGTTTTTTTTTTCTTAAATGGGCCATCTTGATTATCGCTACAAAAGTTTTTTTCTCCTGCTGACAATAGCACATCTTAATTAATTAGCCTCTTAGAGTTGGTTGGGCAACTCCCACCTTTTCATGTTTTCTGTATGTATATATATTTCCTCACTATAAGTTCCATTCTATGCTTCTGATGAAGTGGGCCCATGAAAGCTTATGCCCAGGTACATTTGTTAGTCTCTGAAACCTTTGCTTTTTTAATAAAGGAATAGATAATAAGACAGAAAATATCATATTGCCTCTATATAAATCCATGGTATGTGTACACCTTGAATACTGTGTGCAGATCTGGTCACCCCATCCAAAAAAGATATATTAGAAATGGAAAAGGTACAGAGATGAGCAACTAAAATGATTAGGAGTATGAAACAGGAGGAGAAATTAATATGACTGGAAATTTTCAGCTTAGAAAAGAGACGACTAAGGTGGGATATGATAGAGGTCTATAAAATTTTGACTGGTGTGGAGAAAGTGAATAAGGAAATGTTATTTAATCCTTCACATAACACAAGAACTAGCAGTCACCCAATGAAATGAATAGGCAGCAGGGTTGTTGTTTTTTTAAAAAAGGAAGTACTTTTTCACACAACATAAAGTCAACCTGTGGAACTCTTTGCCAGGGGATGCTGTGAAGACCAAAACTATAACAGGATTGAAAAAAGAACTAGATAAATTCCTGGAGAATAGGTCCATCAGTGGCTATTAGCCAGGATGGGGAGGGATGCAACGCCATGCTCTGAGTGTCCCTAGCCTGTTTGCCAGAAGCTAGGCATGGGCAACAGGGGATGGATCACTTGATGATTACCTGTTCTGTTCATTCCCTCTGAAGCACCTGGCCCTTGATCACTGTCAGAAGACTGGATACTGGGCTATATGGACCATTGGTCTGACCCAGTATGACCATTCTTATGTAAAAATTAATTATAATAATAAAAATATTTAGTACAGAAATTCCCCAACATAATGACCTCTCAAGATAGCAACAATGTGAGATAACAACCTTGGCAAATATTGCATTTTAAAAATCTTGGTCTACTAGGAAACATATTTATATGTTTCCATTCCCAGTCACAAATCTAGCATTCTGGAGCAAAGTCACTCAAATATAGTCCAACAAATGAATGTTTCTTTAACGTGCCCCTCACTTTTCCCTCCACCGCAACCCACTCACCGGTGTTGTCCTTGGTCAGTGGAGACTCAGAGTTCGGAGGTGCTTTCATGTGAGTACACCTCCCAGGTGGGGGGCAAGAAGGCACCTTGCTCGTTCCTCCAGCTGCTCACAGTTCGCTCTGGCCACAGCTGTTCATTGTGCCACCGTTCACTCCACCACTCTGTTTCCAATGGCCCTGCGCCATCACCTTCTGCTGCCACCTGCCACTGTGACCTCTGCGAGTTGGTCTCTTGAGGATCCACCAGGTCTCAGTGATTTCAGCTGAGCTCTCAGCGGGGGAACTTTGCTGTTAGTGCAGTCTGGGCTATCTCTTCCACAGAAACACTGTCCCCACAGAAGGACTAAGCACTTAGACCTGATTATCAGTGATTTCAGCTGCAGTGGTCACTTAACAGAACAAAAGACTATCTATGGAGCCTAATCAGCTCTGTCTTTAAACTGTGGAGAGGGACAGGTCCCCACCCTCTCTCTTGATGCCCTCAATCAGCACAGGCTAAGTACAGTTCAACTGCCCTTTATTCATACAATAAGAACAACAACATTTCATTCCCCTCCCTCCCTCCCCCTGCATTCAAGTGATTTGTAACCCAACCCCAGCCAAAATCTACCTCTTGGGCAACACAGCTCTGTTTGCTGGATACATAGGTAGATTAGGGGTGAATGTAAATACAGTCTGGTCCTGAAGCCTTTCCCCTCATCTCATCATTAACTATCAGAGAGAGCTCATTTAGACTTTGCTTACAAATTATCATTTGAAATTATTAGGTTGGCCAACATCACCAAAATGAATGCACTGACATTGTCTAAAAAACAACAGCTGTGTAAGGAAGCTAGTCAATGTTCATACTTTTCAAGTCTATTATACTTTCAGATACACGTATTTTATCATACACTGTATATGCTTTTAAAGTGTGTATTAATGTTTCAATTTAAATTCAAATTTCCAAACAGTCACTAAATTGGCATGTTTCAGAGTAGCAGCCGTGTTAGTCTGTATCCGCAAAAAGAACAGGAGTACTTGTGGCACTTTAAAGACTAACAAATTTATTTGAGCTAAGCTTTTGTGGGCTACATCCGATGAAGTGGGCTGTAGCCCACAAAAGCTTATGCTCAAATAAATTTGTTAGTCTCTAAGGTGCCACAAGTACTCCTGTTCTTTTTAAAAAAGCAAACAGAATGTTGGGAATCATTGACTGCCGCTGCACATTGAGTGGATGTTTACAGAGAACTATCCACAATGACTCCAAGATCTCTTTCTTGAGTGTTAACAGCTAATTCAGACTCCTTCATTTTGTGTGGATAGTTGAGATTGTTTTCCAATGTGCATTACTTTGCACTGAATTTCATCTGCCATTTTTGTTGCCCAGTCACCCAGTTTTGTGAGATCCCTTTGTAACTCTTCACAGTCTGCCTGGGACTTAACTATCTTGAATAGCATCCGACGAAGTATGTATTCACCCACGAAAGCTCATGCTCCAAAACTTCTGTTAGTCTATAAGGTGCCACAGGACTCTTTGCTGCTTGAATAGTTTTGTATAATCTGCAAATTTTGCCACCTCACTGTTTACCCATTTTTCCAGATCATTTATGAGTATGTTGAACAGTAATGGTCCCAGTACCGACCCCTCAGGGATACCACTATTTATCTCTCTCCATTCTGAAAACTGATAATTTATTCCTACCCTTTGTTTCCCATCTTTTAACCAGTTACTGATCCATGAGAGGACTTCCCTCTTATCCCATGATGGCTTACTTTTCAAAAGTCAATTTAAATTAAATACATTTTTTTATTTATATATTTTTTAGAAATCTAGACCTGTTATGTGTTTTGGTGTAACTTGCATTATCCTTATGTTAAATTTGCATTATCCTAACAAAACATTTACTTTATTCATATCTCTTTTATATATCTCATCGGTCCTGACACACACACCCCTGTAAATTCAAACCTCCCCTCCGTAATTTCAATTCCTGGGAAACTACTGTGCCTCACCCATGTCCAATTACTCATGTCAAGCCAGGCCTACACTAATGATACTTTCTTAGCTCATGAGCCTGTTGTGAGGATAAATACATTAAAGATTGTGAGGTGGTCAGATACTGTTGCTATAGGGCCCATACATGTACCTAATCTAGATAGCAACTTGGAAATGTTCACTTTTTTTATCAAGGCCGAAATGGGAATATTCCTTTCTTCTTTAGAGAGAGAGAGAGAGAAAAACATGAGCCCCTGGTAACATCTCCTGTAGCTTTAGCAGAGATGTGAAAAGTTGTACCATTTTCAGGTAACCTGAGCCCAAGATCAATACAAAGCATTCCAGGCAGAAAATGTTAGTGTTTTTATTATAGATATCTGCAAACAAGTCAAATGGAGCTTGCTTAATATTACATTTCCCATTCCATGGTCTTATAGTCTGTGTAGAAATATCCTTTGACAGAAGGGTATTTTATGCAGTACAGTTGCTATGCAGTGATTATGGACTCTTCCTGACATTGCTAGGCTGCGTCTCCATGGCACTGTCTGGACTGTAGAAGAGAAAAAGCAGTAATAATAGCATGTCACAACACACACTGAACTGTGTTCCTCACAGAGAGTTTAAGTGACTCTATTCCATTTCCTACCTAAAATGCCTTTTCTTTCATTCAGAGGGCCATATTCTCCATCATGGTATAGCCTCTTTATTCCATTCTGGTGACCTAAAAGGGCTAGTCAACAATTGGAAATGGCCTTCATGGAATACCTGAATGTTTGACAGCAGACAGCTACCAGAATAGATCTTATGTCTCAAGTGGGTGTTCTGGGAGCAAGACAGGGGAGGGAGTGGGCATTTCCAGGATAGTCGATAGTCAATACTCCAGCTATTCTCACTAGCAAAACAGCTCCTGGGGCTGTTGCAGACAAGGATAAGTTAAAGCAAATTCAAGGCTACTTGGTTGAAAGGGAGAATCAGGCTCATTGTATTTTAGTGAAAGGCCTAATAAAAATACTGTGATTTTTTTAAAGTTACTTTCACCTAGGGTGACCAGATGTCCCAATTTTATAGGGACAGTCCCGATATTCAGGGCTTTTTTCTTATATAGGCACCAACTACCCTCCACCCTCTGTCCCGACTTTCACACTTTCTATCTGGTCACCGTACTTTCACCAAAAGTTCTCAAAATGCTTTACAAACCGTAACTGAGCTGCCTAAGACCCCTGTAACATATTTAAATATTGGAGCTGGGAGAAAAAATTGTCCTATGGGAAATTCCAATATTTCAACATTTGTTTTCATCACAAATCCTGAACTGAAACAGCAACATTTTTCACAGAACAAAAAGTTGCCAAAAATTGTGATTTGGAAATGTTCAAAAATGTTACAACAAAATGTTTAATCAAAATGAATGACTTCAACTTTCCCAAATTGAAATGTTTCATTTCAGTTTTTTTAAACTGACCTGGAATGTTTCTCTGAGTTAGTCCAACATTAATCTGCATTTTCACATGGTGGTGCATTGCCTTGTGGGAATGGCAGTGTGGGTTGCCTAATAACCCTGCTCTCCATAGCTGGAATACATCTCCCATCATCCATCTGTAGTCATAACTCACATGGTGCACCATTCTGCTTCATCAGAAAGAAGACTGTTGCATCATGGGAAATATAGTCCAGTCAAGGAGCCTAGCCCACAGGAAAATGGAGGTCCAAACTGCAACTGCCATGAAGCAATTTGAAGTTAAGTATTTTAGGTCAGTTCAACAATCCAAAATATTTCAATCTGAGTCAAACCCACCTGAAACAAAAATATTTCATTTTGATTTTCAGTGGGGGGGAGATCTAAAAAGTTCTGCAAAATTGAAATTTTCCCACCAAAATTTTGATTTTGCAGAAAATGCATTTGCTGTCTGGAAAACAGTCCAACAGAAAATTCCTTACCAGTTCTAAAATGTTATTGTATCTGCTTTATGGATGGCTGAACCATGACTGTGGGTCAGATACTGATTTCACTTACACTGGTGTAAAGCAGAAGTAACACCACTAGAGTTAAGTGAGTTACATCAGTGTAGAACTGGTATAAATTATATTGGAATTAGGCCCAAACAGAAGCTAAACAATTTGGCTAAGGTTCCATTGGAAGCCATTGCCTCCAGTGTAAAGAACACAGCCTCTTTTCAATCCCACCATTCTAATGCCTCTTTTCTTTTCCCCTGGGTAGGTTTCTAATTGGTGTAGGGAGATGCATCATAAACCAGCACCAACACCAGAAGAGCAAACATTCCAACTCATCATTAGGGATGGCAGAAGTGTAGTGGCAACATATTGCCTACTAAGCAAACAAAAGGTGACATTATACTGTAAAGTTTGGAGAACCTAAAAACAAACAGTATAAAGCATATGAAAGTGGCCATAATTGTCAATTAACCAGCAGTGACCGAAGAGTGAAATTTATCATCATGAATAAAGGATGGTATGTTTTCCCTTGCAGTGATATTTAAGGGCTTAAAAGCATCACAGAGAAGAACGCAGGATTTAAAAAAAGTAGATTTTAATTGTTTGTTTTAAAACTGCATTAGATTAAGTGTTTTACATTACAAATATCCCAGCAATGCCAATTGTAATTAAAAGGCAGCTTTCATTTGGGGGGTTTGGTTTTGTTTTGCTTTTGTTTGTGTGTTTAAGATTCTTCACCAAACTAATATAAAGATGCAGACTTTTTTTCCTTTAGGAGTTTGAATTGGAATGCATATCTGCTAGCTCAGAGCCAATACAGAGGTGGATACATCAAACTTACTTCTATGTGTGATCCATACTAGTCTGATAAGCATTGTCTACATGTCACAGTTCAGGGCAACTGCACCTGTATCACCCTGTATGACTCAATGAGGGCGCCTGCTCCAGGGTCTTTAGCTGTTACCTTTCTTGGGTAAAGACCCGTGACTCCCTCCCTCCTGACTGGGTTTTTTTCCAGGCTGTTGTGAATTCCCCAGCAAGTCAGACTGCTATAAACAGTGTAATTGTCCATAGTTATCAGTTATCACACAGCCCCTTTCTAAGCAAGCAAATTTATTCTTAAGGTGAAAGCATTAGAGAAAACGTATTAAAACAATAAAATAACCTACATGCATGCTAATAAGCTTAACAGAGATCACCCCAGCTCCAAAAAGGGTCCTGGCAGGTAAACAGTCCGTCAAACCTTAAACGGGATGTTCTGTCATCACAAATTCATAACAGCTGATAGCTCAGAAGAAGCACCCCCAGGAATCTGTGAGTCACTCCTTTATACAGTTTGGGTATGAAATACTGTCTGATGCTGCAGAGCCCATACAGATCATGCCCTTTGCTCCCCTCCCAGATAAATTACATCCAATCTCACTATAAATACATAGATTTTGCTTTTTTAATACAACAAACTCCTAAGAAACTTAATTCAGTAAGGTTTAACTTAATGCAGAAAGGTTTGTCCAGGATGTTGCAGGACAAGGCACATACACTAGGAAAAGTATTGGCTGTTAAAAATGTGTGTCAGCAGTGGGTGGAGCAGAACCAATGAAGAACACGGTTTAACTGCACAAGTAGCCAAGGACAACCCATGTTTAGCACCATTCCAGAACATGCAGATCTACCCTGTTCTGAACTGAACAGTTTGTCCTTGTAAACTCTTGTGGTTAAACGGTGTGTTCAGCACCTGTCCAGCTTCTCCCTTTGTCCTCATTTATGTAAGGCATATGCACAGTTAGATTCCAAATCACAGAAGCTGCCATCCTGAAAGGTAGATGTGGAAAAGTTCCTTCGCAACTTTAAAAAGCAACAAAGAGTCCTGTGGCAACTTAAAGACTAACAGATGTATTGGAGCCCACGAAAGCTTATGCTCCAATACATCTGTTAGTCTTTAAGGTGCCACAGGCCTCTTTGTTGCTTTTTACAGATCCAGACTAACACAGCTACCCCTCTGATACTTCACAACTTTGTTTTTGCCCAAGTAGATCATTATCTTTAGGATTGTAAAATTTTCCAGCTTCTGCGAGCATGCTCTTTTGGATATAAAAAAAAATATCTTTATCACCATCTCAAACAATAATGTTTTTAGCATTTTCTCAATCCCCGCTAGTAATCAAATCGGTGGCAATTTTTGCCCTTTTAGCATTGTGCTGAATATGAGAGTGTTTATTATGTTCTGATTGACATTTTAATGTGTTATATGGATGTTGGTGTTTTAGATTGTGTAAGTTTTGTTTTGGTAAGTGCAAAAGACATGTCATATGCGATCTCGTAAAATGTATTTGATTGATTGGTCCAGCTGCTCCCTTTGTCAGCAAAAGATGCTTTTCCTAATGTAGACAAGGCCATTCACTTCAGTGGCACTACATGAGTAAGGAGTAGGAGCAGATTATTAAATTGCAACATTTTCTTCTGCAATTAGGACTTGACCCCAAACCTTTTGAAGCCAGCAGGAGTGTACCCTTTGGCTGCAATCACTTTAGGTGAGGCCTTCAGTCTAACTAGAAATAATCAGATGTGAATTCATTGGGAAGAAAAAGGAGTTAACATATGTGTTTCCTTGGGCATTCAATTTTACCTTTAAAAAAACTGTTGTAATATTCACATAAAAGAAAATATAATTTATAGCTTTGAGGTCTGCAAAAGAGTTACATTCCACACTGGAGCCTTTTATTTTTTCATCTCAGTTTACTTCAAGGTTCATATGCAGTTAAAGCAACCCTTGTCCTTTTTAAGCAACCTCTTTTTACCAGTTATACATTCTGCTACTTTGACCTTATTTGCTGATGGCATAATCTGTCTTATAACCCTACATAAATACACTACATCAATAACTTTTTCTCAAGGCTATTTTCCCCTGAACCATACAAGAGTAAATTGGTTATTTCTCTTTTCAGTGGTGCAGCAGAAGCCATTATAACCTTCCTTGTATGATTCTAATGCAAAACGGACTTGTAGTCATTTGCTTTCTTTAAGACAGAGGCAAGGTGGTAAACTGAAGCTGAGATTTTTATTTTTTTAAACCTACATTTGAACATAACCTTTTCTACCCTCCTTCCATTTCCACAGAGGAATCATTTCCAAACTAATGTTGGAAAGAACAATTAAAGTTAAATGTTAATTTTCAAAATAATGCCTCCTTTGTTTCACGTCAGATTTCCAGATTACTCCGGGATATAGTTAGTCTCAGCCTCATGGGGAAAGACATGGGAAACAAGCCTCTGCAGGGGGAAGCAAGTTTAAGAAGCCCTTATTAAATCACATGACATCTGTTCTACAGTAATATTCTAAACCACTGCTGCTTTCACTTTGTATCTTGTACATTTTGGGTGCTTAAACTGGACGAGATTCTAAACCACTAACTCATAGTGGCTCAAATCATGACCCATGGCATGCACCCTCCAGGGGAGGGAGGGTGTGTAATGTACCCCCTTTCTCTCCTGCCTGAGCTATCTTTATCACAGGTCAGTGAAGGATGGGAAGAGGGCCAGTCCTAGCTGTTTTGCCAGCCAGGGCAGAAAACGTTTGCATTACCCCCTCAGCATAGCCAAGCAGCAGAAGAAAAAAGCCTGGCTAAGCAAGGCTGGCCCTGGGTGGGACAGCAGCCTCTATAGGGCAGCGATTTCTGCTTCCACACAGGAGTATGGGTGGCCAAAGGTTGACTTCAACTCCTCAGTCACCCCAACATGATGTCAGACACAGCTGAGCCAGAGGGTAGGGAGAAAGTATAATCTGTGCAGGGTAAAGGCCTAGTGCATCTAAGGCTATGTCTACACTACAGCCTACATTGGCAAAACGTAGGTCGCTCAGAGGTGTGACTATTCCACTCCCCGAGCGACATAAGTTACACTGACATAAGCACTCGTGTGCACAGCACTATGTCAGCAGGAGAGCTTTTCCCACTGGCATAGTTTCCGCTGCTTGCAGAGATGGTTTTATTAGCAGGTGAACTCTCTCCCATCAGCGTAGTGCGTTTTCACCAGATGCATCGGTACAGCTGTGCCACTGCAGCACTGTACATATAGACACATTGCCTCTTGCTCTAAGGGTATCAGGGACCAAATGGTTTGTTTGAGTTACAGCACTGTTCCCAGTCTGCTCTGGGGGCACTGTAACTATGCACTGCCCCTTTCTTAGTGCACATAGTAACTCCAGAGTCTTCATGGAATAAGCTACTATTCAGTGTGAGTCGGGCATCAGGATCTGGCAGTGATTAAATCTCTGACCCTCTTGAAGCAGTTCTATGGGGAAAAAAATAGATGATTGCATACTAAACTAGGGACTGTCATAGTGCACACAAACGTGGGGGTAGAACCAAGGTGCTACAATTAACCTTAATTCTGGCATTTCCTAACTTTGGAGCAATTCACTTTTACTTAACATGTGTAACAAGTTTGTCGTCTGATACGTATGAAAACACAATATCTGTTACAAGCACTCAGAAATTAGAAAATGCCCTAATTATAGTTTCCCATTTAATCGTAAAGCTGCCCCTTGGGTATCCAATTTGTGAACCAAATGAGACGGGTCTTGTGTAAAAAACAAACAAACAAAAAACCTAGCATGTGATCCTGTAACTAAAAGCTGTATCGTAATGCATGCATACGCAAGGGGGCACAATCAAGGTTGCTTGAGCAGTTGTAAATCTGGCAACAAGAAAAATATATTATTGCAAACTACTGTTATGTATCATCATCAGGGTTTGAACCCTGAAAAACAGACTTTTACCATTTGAGCTACAGGATTTAGTACAACAGTTTGGAGCAGGAGAAGATTGTTCTCCAGGGAATGGGTCACTAGGGAAAGTGCCAATGTAATGCTGACAGACCCTGGTTTTTGGCGGGCAGGATCTCTGAAGCTTAGTGCATGAGCCTCTACTGCATGAGCTAAAAGTCAACTGGCTTCGAGCAGACCCATTTTATCTCTCTCTAAGTGATCTTGGTGTCACTAGATGGGACAGAACACCACACCCAGGAGGTGTGTGGGTCACACTAGGTCCAAAGCAGAGTTGTGAGGGGAAAACCTGTTCCCATTCGCCTCCTCCCCCCAGAAGGTGAAGGGAGCTCTTTTCTTATATGGGGCCCCAAAGAGGGCAATGTGCCACTGGGCTTGGGGTGGAGTCACAAGGCGCACAGTCCAGTTCTCTACCCACCTCTGCTGAAGAAGCTATCAGCTCTTGGGACTCCCAGTGCAGTGTGTGCTACTGCTGCTTTAGCAGCGGTGTGGGCCCAACCCTTTAGAATATTACTGTTCAGTTCTCTATTTGGCATGCTACCAAATCTTTCCCCAGGAACACAAGCAAGAAAAGGGAAATGGTGATTTTTTCAAAACTTTCTCTGCCATACCTGAGCAGAATATACCTATAATTATAGTGTGTGTCTGTAAAAATCATGTAGTAAATCTGTACAGTTCAGATTTACATCTTCTTTGTTACAAGGCATGAGATTATAAAAAGGTCTGTTACATTTCAAACTATCTCTTGTTTATCTCCTGCTTGACAGCTAAGATTTAGAGTTGATTGTATAAAAATGTTAGTTTTTGAATAAATATTGAAATGATCCCTACAGACAGAAAGATGTATTAATGTTCCCTGTAAGCCTCTTCTTGTTCATTGTTTTGTTTAAAAAAATTAGTTGTATAAAATACGTTTGAAAATAATGTATGGAATTAATATCAAAGCATGGAAAAAATACTCAACAAAAAGCAGACTTTACAAGTTATGTAGTTTAATATAAGATCTCAAATTTCACGTTTAAGAGAAAAAGGTTTCAGTAACATGTCTTTATAAGAGAACATTAATTAAGGCGAAATTACTTTCACAATCCCAAGGACTTTCATATTACATCCATATTCCTACCACAACAGCTGACCATAATTAATGTTAACGTTGAAGGAATACCAGAGATACCAAGTGATTTAGTAATGACTTGGCCAAGTTCTTACACAGTTGCCTTTTGCTCCTTTGCAGTTTCAGTTCAAAGTAATACTTCTTAGTTCTAGTATTTCCTTGACACCTTGTGTCATCATGAGTTCCCTGGAAGAACATTCAATTAGCCTGGTACCAAGCAAACTGCAAGGTTTAGAAACTGGGAGTTGGGTCATTTGTATAAGAAGCAAGGCTTGTCTTTAATCTGAACACATCTTGATTCTCGGTTACAATAAATGCTTTCAGTGTTTCTGGTGTTTTTTCTCCATTGAGAATTGCTAACATAGTTCCTATTTTTAAGAAAGGAAAAAAAAGTGATCCGAGTAACTATAGGCCTGTTAGTTTGACATCTGTAGTATGTAAGGTCTTGGAAAAAATTTTGAAGGAGAGGGTAGTTAAGGACATTGAGGTCAATAGTAATTGGGACAAAATACAACATGGTTTCACAAAAGGTAGATCGTGCCAAACCAACCTGATCTCCTTCTTTGAGAAAGTAACAGATTTTTTAGACAAAGGAAATGCAGTGGATCTAATTTACCTCGATTTCAGTAAAGCATTTGACATGGTTCCACATGGGGAATTATTAGTTAAATTGGAAAAGATGGGGATCAATCTGAAAATTGAAAGGTGGATAAGGAACTGGTTAAAGGGGAGACTACAACGGGCCATACTGAAAGGTGAACTGTCAGGCTGGAAGGAGGTTACTAGTGGAGTTCCTCAGGGATCAGTTTTGGGACCAATTTTATTTAACCTTTTTATTACTGACCTTGGCACAAAAAGCGGGAATGTGCTAATAAAGTTTGCAGATGACACAAAGCTGGGAGGTATTGCTAACACAGAGAAGGACCGGGATATCATACAGGAAGATCTGGATGACCTTGTAAACTGGAGTAATAGTAATAGAATGAAATTTAATAGTGAAAAGTGCAAGGTCATGCATTTAGGGATTAATAACAAGAATTTTAGTTATAAATTGGGGACGCATCAGTTGGAAGTAACAGAGGAGGAGAAGGACCTCGGAGTATTGGTTGATCACAGGATGACTATGAGCTGCCAATGTGATATGGCAGTTAAAAAAGCTAATGCGGTTTTAGGATGCATCAGGCGAGGTATTTCCAGCAAAGATAAGGAGGTGTTAGTACCGTTATATAAGGCACTGGTGAGACCTCATCTGGAATACTGTGTGCAGTTCTGGTCTCCCATGTTTAAGAAGGATGAATTCAAACTGGAACAGGTTCAGAGACGGGCTACTAGGATGATCCGAGGAATGGAAAACCTGTCTTATGAAAGGAGACTGAAAGAGCTTGGCTTGTTTAGCCTAACCAAAAGAAGGTTGAGGGGGGATATGATTGCTCTTTATAAATATATCAGAGGGATTAATATTAGGGAGGGAGAGGAATTATTTAAGCTTAGTAACAATGTGGACACAAGAACAAATGGATATAAACTGGACACTAGGAAGTTTAGACTTGAAATTAGACGAAGATTTCTAACCATTAGAGGAGTGAAGTTCTGGAACAGCCTTCCAAGGGGAGTAGTGGGGGCAAAAGATATATCTGGCTTTAAGACTAAGCTTGATAAATTTATGGAGGGGATGGTATGATGGGATAGCCTAATTTTGGCAATTAATTTGGCAATTGATCTTTGATTATCAGCAGGTAAGTATGCCCAGTGGTCTGTGATGGGATGTTAGATGGGTTGGAATCTGAGTTACTACAGAGAATTCTTTCCTGGGTGCTGGCTGGTGAGTCTTGCCCACATGCTCAGGGTTTAACTGATCGCCATATTTGGGGTGGGGAAGGAATTTTCCTCCAGGGCAGATTGGCAGAGGCCCTGGAGGTTTTTCGCCTTCCTCTGCAGCATGGGGCACGGGTCACCTGCTGGAAGATTCTCTGCAGCTTGAGGTCTTCAAACCGCAATTTGGGGACTTCAATAACTCAGACATAAGCTAGGTGTTTGTTCTAGCATTGGATGGGTGAGATTCTGTAGCCTGCGTTGTGCAGGAGGTCAGACTAGATGATCATAATGGTCCCTTCTGACCTTAAGTCTATGAGTCTATGAGATTCCTCTTTAAAGAGTCCAGTTTTGCCCCCCTCCCCCCAACTACAGAAAGGATGTGAACAAATTGGAGAGAGTCCAATGCAAGGCAATGAAAGTGATTAGGGGGCTGAGGCACATGGTTTAGGAGGAGAGGCTGAGGAAACTGTGCTTCTTTAGTCTGCAGAAGAGAAGAGTGAGGAGGGATTTGATAGCAGCCTTCAACCCCCCTGAAGGGGGGTTCCAAAGAGGATGGAGCTAGGCTGTTCTCAGTGGTAGCAGATGACAGAACAAAGAGTAATGGTCTCAAGTTGCAGTGGGGGAGATCTAGGTTGGATGTTAAGAAAAACTATTTCACTAGGAGGGTGGTGAAGCACCGGAATGGGTTACCTAGGAAGAAAATGGAATCTCCATCCTTGGAGGTTTTTTAGGCCTGGCTTGACAAAGCCCTGGCTGGGATGATTTAGTTGGGGTTGGTCCTGCTTTGAGAAGGGGTTTGGACTAGATGACCTCCTGAGGTTTTGGCCTTGTTTTGAAATGAGATTAGCTTGATTTTTGGGTTATGGTGAAAGTTGGCAACTGTGTGACCTGAGGTCTCTTCCAACCCTAATCGTCTACGATTCAGTACAGGAAGAGTCCAACAACATGCTACATAGAATTGCTAACATGTATATGTGCAACCAATTACAATGTGTGAGTGACCAGGACATGGGTAGTCCTTCCCAATGGTTAGAGCAGGAGTCAGAAATTGGAGCCAAGGATCACAACCAGAGCCCAGGGTCAGAGCCAAAGTCAGGAATCTGAGCCAGAGGCCACGTGCCAGAGCCAAGGGTCAGAAATCAGGAATCGGAGACGAGGATCAGGACCAGGTTACCTGGAGTGAGGCAAGGCTGAGTCCAAGGCAGGTGCAGGAGGTAGCACAGCTGTGGGCAGATGCTTTGAGCAGCCACTGAACTGCTGCTGACTATTATTTTTTATGGTGAAGCAGACTCATCTATGGAGTCTATAAACACCACTTACTGTATTCCTTGTACATTCCACTACACTCTTACCCTGCTCTGCATTCTTAAGACAACATAGTAGAGCCTTTTTCATGTTATCCCCTTTCCCTGATACTCTCCCTAAACTCCTCATCTCATTGTACAGTCTGTCTCCTTAAAGCATCTAAGCTCTTCATAAAGAGTCTGTCTTTCCTGGGAACGCTCCCGTAGCAGGTGATCAACTTTTTCTTTAACCTCTCATGTTTTGCACAACCTATCTCTGTGTCTACTCAATAAATATATGTTGTTATACTCAATGGCCAGTTAACATTCTAAATATAAGCACTTCATTGATGCTCACAGAACCTTGGAGTATCACATTATCCTCTATTTTGGGGCGTGCATCCTTGAATCCACTTTCTCTTTTTTCCTTGGTTCACATTTCTTGCCATTCCTTTTTTAATCCTTTTTTAAACTAAACTTTTTAATTCCTGCCCAATCAAAGGAATTTTTGTATCAATTTCTTCATTTTTAAAGCATTTTTCACATTTTTATCTGCTATTTCATTAACAAGTATCCCAACGTGTGCTAGAATCCATGCTAATATTATGTTCACACCTGAGCACACTAACTCTTTTGTCAAAAAAAATGTCATTTCTTAGATTGCTTCCGCCAGGGGCTGCTCTAGGCACCAGCAAAGCAAGCAGCTGCTTGGGGCAGCCCATTTGCAGGGGCGGCAGCTGGCAGGGATCCAGCCTGGGAGCGGCAGGGGAGTGTGAGTCGGGCGGAGCCCAGGGCTGGGGTGGGGGCAACCACTTTTTTTTTTGCTTGGGGCCGCAAAAAACCTAGAGCTGGCCCTGCCTTCCGTTTTCTGATTGCCAATAATCCTGATAGCTAATCCAAAAAGATAACAGCTGCAGTAGGCCGTACATCCTTTATCAAGTTTAGTACTAACATTATTCCCACCAATTCAGCTGTCCTGGTGGCTACAAAATTAGATATTTTAGATTTCTTAACTCCCATCGCAGGGATGCAAAAGGCTGTCCCTACACTACCTGATTTTTCTTTTTTAGAACTGTCAGTATGTAGTTGGCAGTGGTGACTCCATTTACCACATATTAACTCAAACTTTATCCATCATATAGGATGACTTTCTTTCCATTTGTTTTATTATAAAATTCTAAATCCATAGCCAGAGAGATGATTATCCAGGTGTAATTTACTGTCCCATAACTGGAGATTTTAATCTCTTCCAGTCCTCCTTTTTTACTTAACCCTTTTACCCACATTTTAACCCTAATAGCATGAGGGAGTTTATTGTGTCAGGCTACATTTAGTTCATTTAATTCCCAACATTCCTCATATATTTGTGTATTACTTTTATCTGCACTATTTCCCTCAAATTTAGCCCAAAATGTCAGGTCTAACATTTTCATTCTTAAATTGGTAGGCAGTTCTCCAATAGCTAGCTGCATTCCACACAGAGGTGTTGTAAGAAATGCACCACCTGTAATTTTTAGTGCTTGAGCTTGAATTGAATCTAATTTTTTGAGATCCAAACCAGATGCAGAACAAATGGCTTGCCGCCCGTAATCTATAACTGAATTTATTAATGCTCTATATAGCATCATCAGCAGTTTCTTAACTACTCCCCTAGTTGATCCCAGCAATATTTTTAAGCAGATCAATCCTACCTTTATGTTTTAATACTTTATATAGGGCCCTTACCAAGTTAATTAACAAACAATTCACCCAAAAACATCAAGCTGGTAACTACATGTGCCTGTTCTCCAACCATTACACTGTTCTGTAAACTTTTCTAGTGAAGATCATTCCCTTTGTTTTAGTAATTGAACATTTAAATTCCCAAGCATTCCTACTGAACTGCTTCTGCTGGTCTTAAGAGCCTGTCTGCTGCATCTTCCAATGACTCAGGCAGCGTAGCCAATCAGGTAGCCTACGCCAGGCCAGCTGTGCTCCTTAGTTTGCCCAGAGACTGGCTCTCCTGAAGGCCCGGATTCCTTACATGATGCTACATTTCTGGAGCCTATTGTGCATCTCCTGCTGGAGACTTCTTTCCCTGGGGAATGAATTCCATTGAATTCTACTGAGTTCCTGAATAAAATGATAAAACAAATGCTTCCCATAGGCCAATGGGAATCTGTACAGTAGATTTGCATCAGTATTACAAATAGACTAAACAAACAGAAAAAGGGGCTGATATCTATTCTTATTCATTTATGTTTTCAGAGCTATACAAAGGAGTCCTGTGTAAATGAGAATCAGGCCCATAGGTGTGCAACAACATATTTTACAGTGGGAGGCTAGAGAAGCTCAGTCTATTTCATTTATCTAAGAGAAGATTATTAAGAGGAGACTTAATCATGGTCTGTGTCTGGGGCGATTTCTGATAGTAGAGCACTCTTCAATCTAGCAGGCAAAGGCATAACACGATCCAGTGGTTGGATGCTGAAGGTAGATAAATTCAGATTAGAAATAAAGTGCAAATTTAAAACATTTGAGAATAATTAGTTACTGGAACAACTTATCTAGTGACATGATAGATTCTCCATTGCTTGAAGTCTTTAAATGAAAATTGGATGTCTTTCAAAAAGATGCTGTGATGGGGTGGGACTCACCACTCTCGTGCCTCCTGATGACTATCATAGGAATTAGTTCTACTCGCCAGGGTGCCTTCCTCTGGTGGTACTTCACCACCATCACTTTCATTCCAGGACCCACTCCCAGTATTGCAGGGTCCTCTTCAGTAACACTGCCAACGGACTGCCCATTCTGGGGGACCTGCAATCTCCACCCAGCCACTACCTCAGTGGCAATTACAGTCCTTTGTCCCAGGGCCACTAACCATGTGGCTCTAGCACCCTTTTCTGCCCTTATGTCAGGGCCGCAGCTACAGGCCCTAGCAGCCCCCAGGAGCTCTCTCTAGCATCCCCTGTCCCTGTTTGCAGCACTGAATTTTCCCAGGTGCTGGGGTTCCTTCCTCCTGCTAGGAGCCTGGTCTTCTCCCTTCAACCTCCAGTCAGCTACTGAACTCTGCTCTGCCCTGTTGCCCTTCTTATGTGAGCCTGCTTGTCCATGATTGACTGTTCCTCTCAGCACCTTTCTAATTGGCTGCCTCTGGCACAGCTTCCGAAGGGCTGCTTTTAACCCCTTTTCTGCCAGTGAGGGGCAGCTTCCCCATCACAGATGCTCTATCTTAACCAGAAGTTATGGATTTGGTGAAGGAATTACTAGATGAAATCTATGGCCTGCATGATGCAGGAGGTTACACTGTGTGATCATAATGGTCCCTTCTGGTCTTAAAATCTCTGGTGAAATCATAACCCTACTGAAGTCCATGGCAAAACTCCATTGACTTCACTAGTACAAGAACTCCACCGTTTGAATCTACTATGCTCTTCAGTTTCCAATTTCTGAGCCTTTTATTCAGATGTTCTTTCACACTACAGTTAGGCTATGTGCACAGCATATAGACAGTCATATATATACACAGCTTGTTATATTTGGTCTTGTTCAGTAGACACAAAAAAATTTGAACAGATTGCATAAGTTCTCTCTGAGCAAAGTCAAATTCATCATTCAATTTTCTGTCCAGTTACTGAATCTAATAGCCACTGAAGTGCACACTACTGGAAGAGTCTTTGAATGGTAAAATATGAACTATGATAAGACACAGCTAGAGAGAATTTTTTTAAGTCTATAGATTCTTGTGACTTTTAGAATTACTATCCACAGTATTGGAAGAGGAACAGTGAAAAAGGACACATTGCCAAACAGAGTAGCATATGTTTATTTCTGCCTGTCCTGCTGATTGGTATTTGTCAAGCCCACATGGAGATGGTTTGTCTATTTGCGCAAAACACAAATGTCTTATGTTATAGTAAATATCATCAGGTGTCCAAAGTGGTATTGAATAGTTACTTGTATATAAATGAATTCATAATAACCTGGGATGGATTATCTTCAGAAGAAACAGTAGAGGATGTGCTGCTGTCTTAATCTTGACTTTTTAGAAAATGGAAAAAGTTCTGTTTTTTGTTTTTTTTTAATATTTGAAATTCTGCCATGAGGGAAATAGCAGGCATTTCTGAATCAAGATGAAATAACATCCATTCGTAGTGAAAGCAGCTGGTTTATTTCTATGCAGGCATGGAAAGTGAATTTTCTATTAGCATCGTATTCATAATATAATTTGAACAGATTTCCTCTAGGTTGTACATTACTCCGTATATTGCAAGCTTCTTTAGAGAATGGAAAAAGTCAAATCTGTTCTGTTTGTCCAGTTTTCAAAGTAGGGGTTTTCTGCCCTTGAAATGTAAGCTTAACTCCTATTTTTCTTTGTTTGTGGATTACGGTTCCACATGGGAGCAGTTTAAACAAGTCCTGATTGGACTGTAACCCGGAAAGAATTAAACCATGACTCCTGTTCTGACTTGTGTGGCATAAAAAAAAAACTCAAAATAGTCAACCTGCTTCTCAGCTGACTGTATTTTAACAGATTAATTGCTTTTTTGCTGTGATGTGAGAGAAGCCATGCATAAACACTACTGAGTCTACATGCTGGGAGAACACACAGAGCGTTCCCTAGTAGGAGACAACTGATGGTAATATCAACAAAAAGGTTGTAGGAAGCTTCAGAAAATAGTGGGGGAAAAGAACTCAATGCTGAAGCCATAGTGCTTCCATATGTCAGGCCCCTTTTTGCCATATGATTACCAGGTTCAGAATGCAGCAACATGTAGACTCACCAGCAAGCCACAGCCACTCTGCGACAGACAGTGTTGGACAGGGATGCAATATTCAAACAGAGTCATGGTTGACAAATGTCGTGAGCGTTTAACGTTTTGTTTTTTAAATGTGCACTCAGATGCCACATCCCATCACTTAGGTTGAGGTAAGGGCACCTTTGCTGTGTGGGGCCAATATTTACCACTCCCATCATCCTTGCACTCCCTCTATTGTTTTATTCACTTCTATTTTTAGAAGGGGGCAGGGTGGTTCAGAGGTAATGTGGTCCAATGGAAAGGCCATTAGACCAGGAGTCAATGGAAAGGCCATTAGACCAGGAGTCAGGAGACTGCATTCTATTTCCAGCTCTGGCACTGGCCAGCTGCGTGTGACCTTTGGCCAGTCACTTCACCTCTCTGTGCCTGATTCCCGTCCCACCTTCTGTCTTGTCTATTTAGATTATGAACTCATCAGGGCAGAGAATGTCTCTTCCTGTGTGTTTGTACAGCACTTGCCACAATGGGACCTGGATTTTGGATACAGTCGCTACAGTAATATAAATAGTAATTGCTGACTTAGCTAGTGTAGTGTATATGTTACATCTATATTTTGGTAGCATTATTCTTCACATTTAGCCCAGTGGCTTCTATTGCATCAGTCTCTTTGAGTAGCATTTGAGGTGCAATTCCACTAGACCACATTTTACTTCCTCCAAAATAAACGGCCTTTGTGCAGAGGACCCAAACGGAGTCTGTGGGAAAGAATCCAGGAGCTTGGCAGGGAGCAGTCTGATGCTGATACTACAGGTCCAAGGGCTATAGTCTTCACTAGCTCTCTGGCATGCCCCTATGTAGAAGGTTTGAGCCTGTTGGATCCACTGGCCCTTCCCCTGCTCCACCAGCACTTGTTCATGCTGCTGCAGAGAGACACATTGCAAAGCAGGGAAGAATCCTTTCATTGCCCTCTCTTGCAGGGGGACAACAGTGATTCTAGTGTATGCATGGCCTACAGCAGAGATTGGGGCAGTGTTTGACCTATCATTAGTAAAAGACGTTTTGTTAAAAGCTGATAGGAATAAAAAATTCACATAAAAAATTATATTAAATTTAAAAAAAATGTTTTCATCAAAAAAATTGAAATGTTTTGGGGGTTTTCTGCATAGTGGCTTATAAAATACAAAAGATACTTTTTAATCAGTCTAGTATCAGAAGTATGCACTTGACTAGTAAAGAACAACAAGGAGAACTGAACAGTGAGAAGCTGATGAAACAACCTGCTCTTTTTTACTGAGTTTAGAGTGAGTTCTTTACCAAAACTCTTAACCAAGATCTGCCTTATTAGTGAGCTTGTTCTCAATAGTGTCAGTGAAGTCAAACTCTTACAAAAAAAGTCCTTGGTTCATTTGGAGTGTGTCTTAGCACCAGATAATTTGGCTACAATGAAACCCACCTCATAATGCAACATGGAGAGTACAATTCCATTTCAAGTGACTGTCCACTGAGAGCTTTGTTCGTATAATGAGTTCAGTTATAACCGTTTATCCAACTCCCCATCTGATCTTTTGGGAGTTCAAAATCTGATCTAAAATTTGCAGCTTTGGTATCACCTCTGCCAGAAGTAGCAGGACTCACACTCATTGCATTTGCAGTGCAATAGCCTTTTGCTGATGGGCAAAAATGTAATTTCATCCCCAGGAGGGTTTTCTTGGAATTAGTACTTGGTTTTATGCCCTGTGCAGGATGGTCCTCCTCATACATTTATCAAGCAAGCTCTAGGCGTCTTGGTCCATGACTCAGAGACAGACACTTGCTGTGTGGTGCAAGTCAGCTGTGAACAAAATATAGTCCAAGAACAAACATATCTGTTGTTGGGATTCCATCTGAGACCTCTTTCCACTTGGCTTCACAAGAGCTCAGTTTTATTCCAGACTTCATCACTTCGATATCTTATTTGGCATACAGCAGTGCTACACTGAGTTGATCAGACTCAAACAAAGGGGGTGGATGCAGGGTACATCACAGATCCAAAGTTACGCAGCATTTATATACATTTACACAGCTCATTGCATTTACTATACATTGCATCACACATTTTGGGATTGTGTTGGTTACTTTATAGGAACCAAACCCTGTACAGCATGCTTTATGCACACACTGTCCATGTTCGACCTACTTTTTACCTTATCTTTACATTCCCAACTTATCTTGTCCATTGTTGTCCTGTTCTTTGTAAATGGCTCCCTGCGTGTTCTCTCCACTTATTTTAGCCAGTTCAGACATTCTGTCTCTGAGCTCGCTGACTATTTACCTATCTGAGTTAGCACAGACATTCTGTTTTGAGCCTATTTACCTCCCTAAACCTGTCTTCCAAGAAATTAGGCCTCCCCCATGTTTAATGACTCATATCAAGCCAGGCCTGTGTTCCACTGCCTTTGTTTTTCTTTTTATATTAGCCTTCATTTCATTTGCATTCTGTCTTTCTGTGCTTTCTTTTTTAAGTGTATCCCCCAGCAACACATTCCCAAGACCACAGAAGTTGTAATCATTTGAACCACCGTTAGTATTAAGGTTCAAAGTACAAACCAAGGGCTGCAAGCTCACGTCTTCTGTATGGTCTACCAGCATGTTTCCACTGGCTGCATAGCTTTTTCCCCAGTTTCCTGATGCTCAGCTATTAGTTAGAGCAATTGTTGCCCATTGCCCTTTCCAGTATAGACACCACTTGCTTTTCACTGCTGTGTGTAGCTACACATTCCCTTCACACTGCCAACTGTGATGTGTTGTGTAGACACAGCCCAAGAGTGGTTAGCCAAGTATATCCACTATGGCAAAAAAAAAAAAAAAGCCTATTAAACAATATAGCGAGAGTGTATGTGTACAAAAGGTAGAATGGGTTAGTGGTTAGGTTACTTGCTTAGGCTTTAAGAGACCCAAGTTCAATTCCCTAGTCTGTCCCAGACTACTTGTATGACTTTGGGTAAGTTACCAGGGGTAGATTTTCAAAGGTGTGTGAGGATACAGAGAGATGTCAAGAGGGTTTTTTTTCAAAAGCATCTAAACAGGTTTAAAATCAATAGGAGTGAGGCAGCTAACCTGCTTAGGTGCTTTTTAAAATCCCAGTACACACCTATCTGTATCTTTAGGTACCTAAATGCCTTTGAAAATCTCGCCCTTAGCCTTCCTGTGCCACGGTTCCCCAGCTGTAAAATGGCCCTTAGCCTCTCTGTGACACAGTTCTTCAGCTGTAATATGGAGATAATAGTGCTGCCCTACCTCACAGGGGTGTTGTGGGGATAAGTATGTTCAAGATTGTGAGGCCCTCAGACACTATGGCATAGCAAACCATGTAAGTACCTAATACTGATGGATTGTATCTACCCTTTTCATAACTGCAAGAATAAATGTGTTGTTTTAAAAATATTTTGAGCTCCTTGGATGGAGTTTGCTCGAGATTATACATATTTATCACCCTGACCCCTGTATAGCTGTAGGTGCCTCTGTCCCAGTGTGGTCTAGGAAATGGTCCTGTTCTTTCAGTGGGGTGCAAGACTGCCTGAGCAATCACAATTGGAGGGAAAAGATGGCAGCTGTGGCTTATTAGGATACTGCCTGATGGGCAGCACCCAGTGCTGGGAAATGGAGGACAACGTTAAAAAGTGAGTTCCCTGTCAAAAGGAAAGGAGGATGCTCAGTGGCTACTTCTCAGTTTGGATACCCTGGCTGGGGAAAGTTATTGACTGCTCTTGTCCTGGGGAGCACTATGCTGGTCTCCAGAGACTGGAAACATGGTATGGTCTGTTTTTATTTGTTTACTCTGACTGGACCTTTTGCCAAAGGAAGTTGCCCTGGTTTGGTTGGTGGATGCTTAAACTAGCAGAAGAAAACTGCCCTGTGGTGTGTTTTAGTTCTGTCCTGTGGCCAAACGAAGTCATCCCATGACTGTTTCATTTGTGCTTGGACTGAGATTAAATGGGGATGTAACACCAAGGAGGGGTCATCTGGTCTCATTGCAACTAGGAAAATACCATGCTATGGTTTGGGGTTTTTGTTTTGTTTTAATGTAGCCTTAGAATGCTTTGCCTAACCAGGTCTTTGCAAACAGTCTTTGTAAAATGGATTTAACAAGCTTTATAGAGGTCCCATCCCAATCAGCAGCTCCTTATGCAGGCCACTGGTCAGTGTGTCATGTCTCCCCAGTCCGGTCCCTGACCAGGAGCTGAGAATCTGTAACAGCCCCTAGCTATGAGAGGTAGCCCGCTAGTTTGATCTCTAGAGGTCTCTAGTGCAGGCTCTGCCCTGCACAGCTGCCAGTTATGTTGGCCACCTGCTCTCGTTCCGTGTTTTATTTACTATGCTGTCTCATTTGTGACCCTGCTTCTTTCCATCCTCTGTTGCCACAAGCTTCCTCACAGGCTCTGGGGAAGCACAAGGTATGGTTGTGTTTCCAAAGTAATCCTGCCCAAATGCCCATGAAGCACTAATCTCTGGCTGTGGTGTTTAAAGGAAGTTATTCCATCACAGACTTTTAGCTGTTACTTTTTACTAGTGGGTGGCCCTTCTTTTAAAAAAAAAGGCCTTTTTTTTGTCCCAGTGCACAGTTATGGATTTTAAAGCTTAGCTGAAGCAATATTTAAAAAGTTCTAATTCTGCTTTTTTTAATAACAAGTGAAAGTTCAAAGTCAACTATGGGTGAGCACTGTTTGAAAGCTGCTGCTGCCGCCACAGACCTTAAGTTTCAGTTTTCACTACCTTCAAGGCAGAACTGGAAATTAGCACTAACGTATATAAATGACTTTGTGATACAGGAAGATTATATACTTGCAGCCCTGGAGTATATACTGTAGAGAACAATCCTGCACCAGCAAGCCAAGATGGTAGATAAATGAGCCAATAGGTGTCTCCCAGCTCAAGTTTCTATGACAGCTTTAAATCTGTCTGTCTATATAGGCATTTCTGATGTACCTATCACCTGCCCTGCAGGTGAATTCCCTTAAATACAATTGATTTCCTGTACAAAAGAAACTCCACTCCTGCAAGAGACTGAATTTTTAGGCTCCAGTACATCACAAAAGGCTAAATTCTCCCTTGTGCAGATGGTCTGTGTACTGCTTAACTCTCACTTCAGGGTGAATTTCACCCAAAGAAACCCAAACTTTATATGTTAACCTGCTTTCCCAATGAAATAAGCCTCAGTGACTGTTTTCCAGGACATTTGTTGTTTTCTAGCTTCACTGTTAGGCAAGGGCTCTCTAAAAGTTCTTGTATCCTGGTCTGAAATTATCTAGTTTCAGTTTCATCTGGATGTCTAGTGGAAGTTCTAGTGGATTTCTAGTTCAAGTTCTACAACCAAAGGCCCTCTGTTAAAAGTGCTCTGTCCACAAAACAGCCACAGGGGTCAGACACTCCGCCAGTGTAAATTAGCATGCCTACATTAAAGTAGATGGGCCCATGTCAGTTCACACCAGCTGAGGAACTGGCTTGTGGTGATCGGAAGTCAGACAAAATGTTGCGGGCCAAATTCTCCACTGGGTGTCCACATGGGGTTTCGATGCCTTTGCCTGGGAGTACCATCTCAGAATAAAACTTGGCTCTCTGTGTTTGTTGCTTGGACAGCCCCTAATTTTCTCAAAAAATGAAATTTGAGGTTGTTTTCTGAGAATTTGAAAGTCTGGACAAAAGCAAAATGACACCATTTCTGCCCAAATGGGGGAGGAAACACTTTCCACTCTGGACCCAACTAAGATTCTTCATACAAATGCACCAGGTAAAATGTGTTACGTCCACCATTTATCCTACCATTTAAGAGCAGGTTAGACAAACCCCTGTCAAGGATGGTCTAGATAATACTTAGTCCTGCCACAAGTGCAGGGGACTGGACTAGATAACCTCTCAAGGTCCCTTTCAGTCCTACGATTCTATTAAAAATGTCTTTCCTTTCTGCAGGAAACAATGAAATAATTCAAAGCAAAACTGTAGGATGTTTTACTTTGCTCAAAATGAGCTTTGTTTCTTTTGTTTGTTCAAAAGAGGGTATTTTTTCTATACCCCCTAAATGCCTGTTCATATCATGAGAAACACTGTGGACTTGATCTTAACCATCCCTACAATGATCCCCAAGCTGTAAAAGGCACAACGAGTCTTTATCTACAAATTAGGGGCAGGGCTCAGTCCTGACCTGGAGCATGGGATGGGAAGTGTTCCCTTCTAGTGCTCTCAGCAGTGCTAACTGCTTGGAAAGCGCTGGGATGAAGGGCAGTCATATGCACATGGAGTCTATAGCTCGCAGGCATGCTGGTGGGAGGGTGTACAAGGAAATGCTCCCAGTTCCACGCGCAGGGCCAGGTAGGCAGGCAGAGCTTCAGAGTCTCAATGCGTGGATGAGACGATGGTGTAGAGAGGAGGGGTTCACGTTCATTAGGAACTGGGGAAACTTCTGGGATGGGAGGAGCCTATACAGGAGAGATGGGCTCCACCTAAACCAAAGTGGAACCAGACTGCTGGCACTAAACATTAAAAAGGTTGTAGAGCAGTTTTTAAACTAGGAGATGGGGGAAAGCCGACTGCTGCAGAGGAGCATGTGGATCGGACACAGACTTCTCTTAGGGGAGAGTCTGATGATAGAGAATCTCCAGGTTATAGCCAGGAGCAGAGGACTGAAAAGTATAATGTAAGGGCCGGATCAGATGATAAACAGTCACATAAAAAAGAATCTGGCACATTAGAAAAAGGCAGGCTAATAAACAGGGACAAGTTTTTAAAGTGCTTGTACACAAATGCCAGAAGTCTAAATAATAAGATGGGTGAACTAGAGTGCCTTGTGATAAAGGAGGATATTGATATAATAGGCATCACAGAAACCTGGTGGACTGAGAGCAATCAATGGGACACAATCATTCCGGGGTACAAAATATATCAGAAGGGCAGAACAGGTCGTGCAGGGGGAGGAGTGGCACTATATGTGAAAGAAAGTGTAGATTCAAATGAAGTAAAAATCTTAAGCGAATCCACATGTTCCATAGAGTCTCTATGGATAGAAATTTCATGCTCTAGTAAAAATATAACATTAGGGATCTATTATCGACCACCTGACCAGGACAGTAATAGTGATGATGAAATGCTAAGGGAAATTAGAGAGGCTATCAAAATTAAGAACCCAATAATAGTGGGGGATTTCAATTATCCCCATATTGACTGGGAACATTTCACTTCAGGATGAAATGCAGAGATAAAATTTCTTGATACTGTAAATGACTGCTTCATGGAGCAGCTGGTTCGGGAACCCACAAGGGGAGAGGCAACTCTAGATTTAATCCTGAGTGGAGCGCAGGAGCTGGTCCAAGAGGTAACTATAGCAGGACCGCTTGGAAATAGTGACCATAATACAATAGCATTCAACATCCCTGTGGTGGGAAGAACACCTCAACTGCCCAACACTGTGGCATTTAATTTCAAAAGGGGGAACTATACAAAAATGAGGGGGTTAGTTAGACAAAAGTTAAAAGGTACAGTGACTAAAGTGAAATCCCTGCAAGTTGCATGGGCCCTTTTTAAAGACACCATAATAGAGGCCCAACTTCAATGTATACCCCAAATTAAGAAAAACAGTAAAAGAACTAAAAAAGAGCCACCGTGGCTTAACAACCATGTAAAAGAAGCAGTGAGAGATAAAAAGACTTCATTTAAGAAGTGGAAGTCAAATCCCAGTGAGGCAAATAGAAAGGAGCACAAACTGCCAACTTAAGTGCAAGAGTGTAATAAGAAAAGCCAAAGAGGAGTTTGAAGAACGGCTAGCCAAAAACTCCAAAGGTAATAACAAAATGTTTTTTAAGTATATCAGAAGCAGGAAGCCTGCTAAACAACCAGTGGGGCCCCTTGATGATCAAAATACAAAAGGAGCGCTTAAAGACGATAAAGTCATTGCGGAGAAACTAAATGGATTCTTTGCTTCAGTCTTCACGGCTGAGGATGTTAGGGAGATTCCCAAACCTGAGCTGGCTTTTGTAGGTGACAAATCTGAGGAACTGTGACAGATTGAAGTGTCACTAGAGGAGGTTTTGGAATTAATTGATAAACTCAACATTAACAAGTCACTGGGACCAGATGGCATTCACCCAAGAGTTCTGAAAGAACTCAAATGTGAAGTTGCGGAACTATTAACTAAGATTTGTAACCTGTCCTTTAAATCGGCTTCGGTACCCAATGACTGGAAGTTAGCTAATGTAACGCCAATATTTAAAAAGGGCTCTAGGGGTGATCCCGGCAATTACAGACAGGTAAGTCTAACGTCGGTACCGGGCAAATTTAGTTGAAACAATAGTTAAGAATAAAATTGTCAGACACATAGAAAAACAATAGTCAACATGGTTTCTGTAAAGGGAAATCGTGTCTTACTAATCTATTAGAGTTCTTTGAAGGGGTCAACAAACATGTGGACAAGGGGGATCCGGTGGATATAGTGTACTTAGATTTCCAGAAAGCCTTTGACAAGGTCCCTCACCAAAGGCTCTTACGTAAATTAAGCTGTCATGGGATAAAAGGGCAGGTCCTTTCATGGATTGAGAACTGGTTAAAGGACAGGGAACAAAGGGTAGGAATTAATGGTAAATTCTCAGAATGGAGAGGGGTAACTAGTGGTGTTCCCCAAGGGTCAGTCCTCGGACCAATCCTATTCAATTTATTCATAAATGATCTGGAGAAAGGAGTAAACAGTGAGGTGGCTAAGTTTGCAGATGATACTGCTCAAGATAGTTAAGACCAAAGCAGATTGTGAAGAACTTCAAAAAGATCTCACAAAACTAAGTGATTGGGCAACAAAATGGCAAATGAAATTTAATGTGGATAAATGTAAAGTAATGCACATTGGAAAAAATAACCCCAACTATACATACAACATGATGGGGGCTAATTTAGCTACAACGAGTCCGGAAAAAGATCTTGGCGTCATCGTGGATAGTTCTCTGAAGATGTCCACGCAGTGTGCAGAGGCAGTCAAAAAAGCAAACAGGATGTTAGGAATCATTAAAAAGGGGATAGAGAATAAGACTGAGAATATATTATTGCCCTTATATAAATCCATGGTACGCCCACATCTCGAATACTGTGTACAGATGTGGTCGCCTCACCTCAAAAAAGATATTCTAGCACTAGAAAAGATTCAGAAAAGGGCAACTAAAATGATTAGGGGTTTAGAGAGGGTCCCATATGAGGAAAGATTAAAGAGGCTAGGACTCTTCAGCTTGGAAAAGAGAAGACTAAGGGGGGACATGATAGAGGTATATAAAATCATGAGTGATGTTGAGAAAGTGGATAAGGAAAAGTTATTTACTTATTCCCATAATACAAGAACTAGGGGTCACCAAATGAAATTAATAGGCAGCAGGTTTAAAACAAATAAAAGGAAGTTCTTCTTCACTCAGCGCACAGTCAACTTGTGGAACTCCTTACCTGAGGAGGTTGTGAAGGCTAGGACTATAACAATGTTTAAAAGGGGACTGGATAAATTCATGGTGGCTAAGTCCATAAATGGCTATTAGCCAGGATGGGTAAGAATGGTGTCCCTAGCCTCTGTTCATCAGAGGATGGAGATGGATGGCAGGAGAGAGATCACTTGATCATTGCCTGTTAGGTGCACTCCCTGTGGGGCACCTGGCATTGGCCACTGTCGGTAGACAGATACTGGGCTAGATGGACCTTTGGTCTGACCTGGTTCGGCCTTTCTTATGTTCTTATGAACACCAGTTGAATCACAGTTCCCTATGAGCCCTATGAAGGACATTTTCCAAGTCAGAATTCCTCCAAGGGAATTCCTTCTGCATGTGCCATAGCCTCCCGATGTGCCATAGCTTAAAAGACCCAATCTGGTCCTGTGTGACTGGCATCTATATGTATGAAGAAAGATGATTTTTTTTAGTTAAGGAGCTAGACTGGCTCTGCTACAGACTTTTCTGTGTGACCATAGGGCAAGTCACTTACTTTCTGGCTAAGGTTTTCAAAAATAAAAACCTAAAATTTTGTTTCTAAATCTATATTGATGCACCTAGGGTTGAATGGTTGGTTGGTTGGTTTGTTTCCTCTCAAGTGCTGAGAACTCAACAGCTCCCATTAACCTTGATGTTACTTTTGAAAATTAGGCTATTTGTTTAGATTATTAAATATGAATGTAGGAGTTTAACTTTAGCCTCCTCTTTTCGGAGCTCTGTTTCTTATTTTGAAAAATAGAAACAATAATACTCGGTGTCAGAAAGATATAATGAGAATAAATTCATAATTGTTTGGGAAGTTCTGTTGCCAGAATAACAGAAGCATGTGAGCACCTAGGTACAGTAGCTCCTCACTTAACATTGTAGTTATGTTCCTGAAAAATGCGACTTTAAGCGAAGTGATGTTAAGCGAATCCAATTTCCCCATAAGAATTGATATAAATAGGAGGGGTTAGGTTCCAGGGAAAAAATTTTTTCCCCTAGACAGTATATACACACAGTATAATTTTTAAACAGATAATTGAATACTGTACACAGCAATGACAATTGTGAAGCTTGGCTGAGGTGGTGAAGTCAGCGGGTGGAAGAGGGTGAGATATTTCCCAGGGAATGCCTTAGTGCTAAATGATGAACTAGCACTTGGCTGAGCACTCAAGGGTTAACACATTGTTGTTAATGTAGCCTCACACTCTGCAAGGTAGCACAAATGGAGGGAGGGGAGACAGCATGGCTGACAGAAACAGAGACACACACCATGTGTGAGAGAGATGCGCATTGCCCCTTTAAGGAGGCTGACCCCACTCTAAGTAATTGCCTTTTTAAGTAGATCAGCAAGTTGAGACAGCCCCTGCTGCCAGCACACTCCTTCCGTCCTGAGCCCTGTCATTTGTGTGTGTCCGTACCCCCCCCACCCGCGCTATAGAGATGGAGTAAGTGGGGGGGAGGAGTGGGGGGAGGGGGACACACAACAGGACTCGGTCCTTGGCTGCCTTCTCCCTCTACACTAGAGCTGGGTGATTGGTTTGGGTGGGGGGGTGAATATTTCATTCACTGAAGAATCCCTCAACTCTCTCCCCTTCTCCATTGCATAAGCTACTTGTCTTCACTTGGCCCCTCAGGACTTATCTACAACCTGTCTATTATCTCTCATTCACTATTAAGATGTTGACACCTGCTTTTGATCAGCCAGTGATGCCAGCTTCTGTCACCCACTTGTTAAATTTACAAACAAATGCCTCTTTATGCTTTCTTTCATGCTGCCTCTCATGCATGCGAGGCTCTCACCATAAATATCAGCAAAGCTACCCCATTACCTCTTTCAAAACGCTCCTTAAAACAGAAAAAGGCTTAAAAAAAACCTGAAAGCATACCAATAAATCCAACAGTAATTTCATTTCGTGTCAACCCGAATGGATTTTTTTCCCGATTTTTCTGTTTGGCTGCTGAACCAAAAAATTCATTCTTCATTTGGCTCTATTTGGCACTTTACATACTGGGCCTTGGTTAATTACTGCTGGGAAGCATAGTACTTGTAAGCAGAAGCTGTATGCTCCATAACACAACTTGTGCTTGTTACAATGCACTCTAAACTTTTGCAAGTGCATACATCTCTGTCCTATGCAGCCTGAGGAGTGCAGATTCTTCCATCCATTGAGGTCAAATGGCTCAAAGAATATTAATGTATTTACTCTATGCATCACATTGGGTGCAGTTCAAGTGTTATTTATTTATGATCTAAGGGTGAAATCCCAGCCCTCTTCATGTCTATGGGAGCTTCACCGCAGACGTCAACGAGGCTGGTTTTCACTCTCGATCCCTAAAAAGTCTGGGGTTCTGTTACTAGAGAAATCACTGCTCTGCATTCTATCACAATGGTCATGTTCTACTAGACATGGCTACCATAAGTTCTAACTTTACTGGACTGAACAGAGGATGTTCTTGGTGGAGGAACCTCCTCTCTGAATTAGCATTTTGGCAGGAGCTTAAAAGCTTCAGCTGCTACAGGGGTCTGTCACCCTAACTCAGGGGAGCACTGCTTAAGTGAGTGCTTAATTTTAGCTCCATTGAACCACTCATATGTTTACAGTTAAATTTCTGTGCTTAGCTGAATTTGGGCCTATGAGTCTGATCCTGTGGCACTGAAGTCAATGGGAGCTTTGCCATTGACTTGAATAGGTATAGGTTCAGACCCTAAATGAAATGAAGAGTTGTCCTCATGGGAGTTGCTCTGCACCTTGACTAAACACAAGTTGTATCCTGGGGTAGTTAGAGAGCTCCCTCTTTGTAGGTATGTAGTTGTACTGGTATGAAGGTGCATGCACCAGCATAGTTTATTCCCATAAACTTTGGGGATAAAGCAGCATAATATCAGTATAACTGTGTCCTGGCTGGGGGCTGTACTGATATAACTATTTTTGTAGACAATTACATTCCCTAACTGAAATAGTTACACACATTTTCTGTACCAGTATAGACTAGGATTTCTTAAACTTTGGGGCTCAGCTCAAGATCTTTCAGTCTGATTAACCAAACCAAAGTCTAACTCAACTGATTAACTTTACAAATGAAACTGGAACTTATTTATTTCTTGTAACTTTGTAGGGGTTTGATTGATGTGAAGCTCCCCTGTGACAAAACAATGGGTTCTTGTATGAATTACACACTCTTAGAAGATACTATTGGTACCAAACTGCCATGTGCTGCAGGAGGGATTTTAGGCCAAAGCGGTTATACTCCTTTGTGGGAACAGAATAACACCTGCTTTTCACCTATGAATAGAAAGGTGAATGTATATTTACAGTTTAAGGGCCAAAATTCTTTTTTAGGTGCACTCTGGCCATTCTCATTGAATGTGAATCCTGCATACGTAGGTTAAGGCAGAATTTAGTCTAGAGTACTTGATTCACATTCATAGAATCATAGAATCATAGAATTCAAGATCAGAAGGGACCATTATGATCATCTAGTCTGACCTCCTGCAAGATGCAGGCCACATAAGCCGATCCACCCATTCCTTAAGCAAGCGACCCCTGCCCCATGCTTCGGAGGAAGGCGAAAAACCTCCAGGGCCACTGCCAATCTACCCTGGAGGAAAATTCCTTCCCGACCCCAAATATGGCGGTCAGCTGAACCCCGAGCATGCGGGCAAGACTCTCCAGCCAGACCCTCTGGAAAAAGGCTATTCCTTTTATTACTGAGTGAATAATCAACAGAGATGTTACACTTTTCTGCATTTTGGCACTTGTGAGTAGTAGAAATTTGAAATCTGAATTGACCTTGGTTCATTGGGTAGTAAAAGTACCTTCCAGTCAAAGGAATAAGACATTCTTAATGTCTTCTATTTGCTCACTGTACCCTATAGAAAATGATGCCCTGGTATGTAACAGTCATGTGCCACATCACAGTCACTGCAGAGCAACTGAATTTAGGAAACTAAAAAGAAAACATAATGCAATGGGATTGTTCATGGTTGCAGACTCCAACTGTGCAGAGACTGATTTTGGAATTATTGATCATTTTGTGCCTGGCTGTTCCTTGTCCATGAGACAATTCTCAGTGGGGAACAGGACAGAAAGAGCCCTTATCTTGTACTCCGTCTGTCAGGACTGAGCGCACTTTGTGCTTCCATTCTACAGGCTTGATCCGAAACCCAAGGGCATAACAGCATATCAGGTCTAGTGTCCCTATTGGAATTAGCCTCTCCAAAGGGGAGAAGAAAAATGTGAGGCCATAACCCAACTTTCATCCACACAGACCAGCTCTAATGGCTGGATAGAGAAGACGGTAGATACTGTTCACCCTTAAAGGGTCACACAACTGCCACGCTCTTCTTGCATGCCCTGGAGCTCCAACAGACATTGTACCCAAAACAAGCCAGAGGCCTCCTGAATGGGGACTGCTGTACCTCCATGCCACCCAAACCAGAACTGTGGCTATGTAGGCAGCAGTCATGGCCACACAATTATTTACACGAGAACAAAGAAAACAGAGAATTATCATATTTGCAAATATAAAAAATATAGAGGGCAAAAAAAATAGGATCAATGCAAATGAATTGAATTAAAAAATAAAGACATTAAATAGGGGTGGGCCGGTAAGCAGCAAATGCAGTTTAATGTAGTTTGCCCTCACTCCATGCCATGGACATTTCATGATATTGATGAGATCAAGGGAAAGATAAGGTTCTTGGTCAGGGAGGAGAAAACAAACTTGAAACTGAACTGTGATAAAATAGCATCTTCCATTAGACTGAAAGACAGTTCATCCTTGAAAGCTAACCAGCGAGAGCCAGGTTCTGCAATCCTATCACATGCTCATAGACTTTAAGGCCAGAAGGAACTATCAGGATAATTTAGTTTGACCTCCTGCACATTGCAAGCCACAGAACCTCACCCACCCACTCCTGTAATAGACCCCTAACCTTTGGCTGATTTACTGAAGTCCTCAAATCTTGATTTTAAGTCTTCAAGTTACAGAGAATCCACCATTTACCCTAGTAGTTCAAACCAGTAAGTGGCTTGTGCCCCGTGCTTCAAAGGAAGGTGAAAAAATCCCAGAGTCTCTTCTAATCTGAATTGGGGAGGAAACTCCTTCCTGACCCCAGCTATGGTGATCAGTTAGATCCTGAGCATGTGGGCAAAACCCACCAGCCAAACACTGGGAAAGAATTCTCTATTGTAACTCAGACCCCTCCTGCTCTAGTGTCCCATCTCCAGCCATTGGAGATATTTGCTAATAGCAGTTGCAGATGGGCCATCTGCCATTGTAGGCAATTTCCTCATACCATACCATCCATAAACTTATCAAGCACAGTCTTAAAATAAGTTAGTTTTTTTGCCCTTCACTATTCCCTCCAGAAGGCTGTTCTAGAACTTCAATCCTTTGAGCAGTAGAAACCTTTTGTCTAATTTCAAGCCTAAACTTATTGATGGCCAGTTTATATACATTCTTGAGCTAACACTGGTCCTTAACTTAAATAATTCCTCTCCCTCTCTGGTGTTGCTCTCTGTCAATACATCAGAGAGAGAAATCATATCTCCCCTGAGCCTTGTTTTGTTAGGCTAACCAAGCCAAATTCCTTAAGTCTCCTCTCCAAAGAGAGGTTCTCCATTTTTCTGCTTATCCTACTAGACCTTCTTGGTTCCAGTTTGAATTAACCTTTGTTAAACATGGGCGATCAGACTGGCAGACAGTATTCCAGACAAGGTCTCACAAGTGCCTTGTATAATAGAAATAACACTTTCCAATCTCTCTACTGGAAGTACCTCACCGGATACATAGTAGGATCCCATTAGCCTTTTTCACAGTCACATCAGTTTGGCAGCTGATAGTCATCCTGTGATCCACCAATACACCTAGGTCTTCCTCCTTCTCTGTTGCTTCCAAGTGACATGTTCCCAGTTTATAGTAACAATTCTTGTTAGTCCTTTAGGTGCATGACTTTGCACTATAAATTTAATCCCATTTCTATTACTCCAGTTTTTGAAGTCATCCTTCTACCTCTGTAATCGCTTCTCATGCTGAGCATAATTAACTCATGGTTAGTGAATGTGCACACTACTCAAAACATGAATGAGTGGCATAATCTGACTCTGAGCTAATAAGAATGTTTCCATAGAAAGGTGGCTCTGTGTGTCTTCAAGGCAATATGAACCTTGAGATAGAAGTCATTCTTTTTTTATTGTGTACTATCCTTAATATAACTTCCTGCTGATTAGAAATCTAGACTAAAAAAAAGCTTTATTTATTCATTACAATACTTCTGCTCAATGCTGCCAGAAGGCAAAAGATGTAACGATGTATAAGGAATGGATGGAGAATAATATGGAAAATGTTATAATGCCATTGTGTAAATGAATGGTACACTTGAACCTAGAGTACTGGTCACCCCATCTCAAAAAGCATGCTGCAGAATTAGAAGAGGATCATAGATGAGCAATGAGAATGACCAGGGGCATGGAAAAACTCACAAAAGAAACTGGAAAAGAGTGGGATTTCTTTACCTTAGCAAGAAGAATAAGAGATAACAAGTGTATAATATAATGAATGGCAGAGAAACTAGATCATCAGTTTCTGTTCTTTGGGTCACAACGTAAGAACAAGGAGACTTTCAATTAAACTGAAAGGGGGTGAATTCCAAATGGATAAAAGGAGATACTTTTTCACTCAATGCATAATTAGACTGTGCATTCATAGGATGTCACTGAGGCTAAGAATTTAGGATTAACAAAGGAATAGGATATTTATATGGATAACAAGAATATCAGTTGCTATATCTAATGCGAACAAGGAATGGTGGAAAGGATTAAAACCTCATGCTTCAACTAATGGGGTGAGGGAGCACATAATCCAACATCTGTCTCCTGTGGTGTTCTTGCACATTCCTCTGAATCATTTTCTGCTGGCCACTGACCGAGAGGGGATACTAGGCAAGATGGACTGTAGGTCCAATCCAATATGGCAATTCTTATGTTTCTACAATCCTCTGTGCCTATATGGGAGTTAGATAGTTCAGTGGGATTGTTCAGTAGACTTTTATCTCTGGAGACGTGGGTTGCAAAGCATGAGTCACATACAGAATTAATTTTTTAAAAACTACATATCCTTCCTGTGGGGAAATTCTGGTATTTTGGCATTTTGTTTTTGTCCCAGATCAGAATATTTTTGATGGGAAAATGTCAAAATGTTTTGTGGTTGGTTTTTTTTTTTTGGTTGGTTTTTTTGACATTTTTGGTCAAAATGTTTTGTTCTTGTTTGTTGAAAATCTGTTTCCGAGAGAATGCAGATGAAACTCCATTTTCCAATACAAAAATTTTAATTTAAAAAATTTGTACCATTCCTAATCCCAAATGAATTATTTTAATTTGGTGTCCTTCTCCCATCTGTTAGCAAACCATCACACAGTTTGGTTGAAGAGAGCCACTTGGATACCAAGTAGGAGTATTGCAAGCCTAAAGCGGGATGTGCTAACTGAAGACGTTTGTACAGTATACATTAGCACTTCATATTACTTTCTCTCTTGTCAGCCCTGCACTCATCAACAGCTTCTAAAATAAAAGGAAAAGTGACGTTAAACATATTATTCTGAACATGTGCGTTTTTCACATTACGGTACAATGGGGAAAATAATTTTCCTAGAGAAAGTCGATGAAATTTAGATGGGTTCACAAAACTAAGATGGAAAAGGCCTATTATGTGATCCAGTCCCTCTTCTTGACAGTGCATTGCAGAATGTTATGTGAACACTTCACTTCTCTCTCATGGGGGCAAAAACACTTCCTCTGCTAGTCACTTTCTTCCTACTGATTTATTCATGTATTTCTACAGACTTACATATGGTTTTCCTGCAGTATAGCAAACCATGTATTTGAAGTGAACTCAAAAATTAGTTCAGTGTCTTTGGTATGAATCATTTTTAATTCCATAAAATCTAAAGTTCAATTTTATTTGTGGCTATTGTTTTTAATACACTCATGGGAGTAGAGTAAGTCAATGTACCAATCCATTGCTGAAAAAATGAATAAGGGAGATTTTAAATGTGAAAATGGTCTTTGTGAGATGCACGCCCAATGGGAGCTTTAGAACTTAGAAACGGAGAGTAGTAGCTGAAGCTGTTTGAAGAGAAGTTGTGAGAAAGAATCCAGAAAGAAAGAGGGGAGAAAATGGATTGTATAAAGTTAAATGCGAGGGCATGGGCAGCAATTTGAGCTGCTGTTCCATGTGAAATATCATGTCTCTGTGGATAACTGTTATGTAGCTAATAACCTAATCAACAAACCTAAAGGAGGATTGCATAAGTGCTTGCATAAGATGAATACGTTGAATATTTGGATATCGATAAACAAATGTAATTTAATCCCACTTAGCCTGAGAGGAGAGGTGATCTTTGACTTTATAATAAAATATTTCAAACTTCCATTAGGGCTGTCACTTACGGATAGGAATAACTTGTGTATCATGATTCTGTTACCGCATGGTTGCAACACAACCTGAGACCATTGCATTTAAAACACATCATCTGACTACATGCACACTCAGAGTGGAACCCAAGAGAACTAACACAAAATTAGAAATTCTGATCTAATCAGCTACTGCTTTTCTGTTTAATGGTCCAAACTGGAACCCCAAATTCAAACACCTCCAAATTCGGAGAGTTTTATCATAACTTCGGCATCACAGTTTAGACCCATATCAAAATTACATCATGTTCCAGTGAAATGTCATCTAGAAATTAGCTTTTGGTTTGGGTGTTTTATTTTCCCTTTTAACATACAGTTCTCAATCAGGTTCAGCAAGGCAAGAATCTCAAAGCATACAGGTCAGCTATTAGTTTTGTCTGTTATCTCCTCAGAATGCCCAGAAGAAATCTTATGTTGTTGGAGAGCACAAGCTGGAGAAGTACATGTTCCTCTCTTTATTTTAATTGGGGAGTGTGTTCAGTTGCCCATACACGATGATGTGTCTTTAATCCCATCTTTTCATGTCCTGCAGAGGAGACTAGCTCACTTCATAGTCATCTGAATTAGAAGCTGCTGAATAAATAGTAACAATCAGCATGGCAAATTGACCTTTGTCCATTTCCAGGATGAAATGATGAACGAAAAATGTGACACTGGTCTCCCTTTCATTCCCAGACAGATGGATAGGCTTGAAAGAAAGCAGTGAAATCCTTTTGGAGTGCTCTGACTACAATGTTGTTGATAAACTCCCCTAGAAAGGGAACAATTTTGACTAAACACTTAGCTTCCACTTATTCTAGCTGGCTTCTATTCTTATAGTGGGATTATAGAGAACCCAGTTCTCTCTGCTGACTCTTATCAGCAGTGATTGGCAATGGTCTGGCTTTCTCTTTCTGATGTTTATTTGATCATCACCAATGGTCACCAAACCAATAAGAGCAGCAGAGAGTCCTGTGGCACCTTATAGACTAACAGACGTATTGGAGCATGAGCTTTCGTGGGTGAATACCCACTTCGTCGGATGCATGTATTGGGTCATCCTACTAGTCCTTCTCTGCGCCTGTTCCAATTTGAATTCATCTTTCTTAGACATTGGAAACCAGAATTGCACCCACTATCCAAAGTGGGTATTCACCCACGAAAGCTCATGCTCCAATACATCTGTTAGTCTATAAGGTGCCACAGGATTCTGCTGCTTTTACAGATCCAGACTAACACGGCTGCCCCTCTGATACTTGAAACCAATAAGAGGGGATGTCATTTTAGATTTAGTATTGGTAAGTACTGCAACTTTGACTTAAAGTATCTGAAGCCTGCATCCCAACCAAGGGGAAAAAAATCTGTACGGAAGGGTTGCAGGCCAAACTGAATGAACAAGCATCTCAAACAAGTTATTAAGAAAAAACAGAAAGCTGACAGAGAATGGAAGATGGAAAGGATCAGCAAGGAAAATCACCTCTTGAAGATGGGAAAGTGAGAACTGCCAAAAGCCAAGCAGAGTTGGACTCTGCAAAATAAATTAAAAGCACTAGTAATTTAAAAGTACTAGGCATATAAATAAAAAGAAAACTAGGAAAGAAGAAGTGGGACCACTGAGGATGGGGCAGACATTAAAGATTATCTAGGCATGGCCCAACACCTAAATGAATACTTTGCCTGAGTTTTTCATAAGGGCAATGAGGATCTTTGAGGTAGTGGCAGGGTGGCTAAGGAAACGAGGATATGGAAGTAGAAATTACCAAATGCAAACAGCTTAATGGGACCAAATCGAGGGGCTGTATAATCTCCATCCAAGAATATTAAAGGAACTGGCACATGAATTTGCAAGTCCAATAGAAATGAACCCATAAACTCAGGGGTTGTACCCTATGATTGGAGAATTACTAATATAGTACTTTCTTTTAAGAAAGGAGAAAAAAGTGATCCAGAAAACTACAAGCCTGTTAGTTTGACCTCAGTTTTATGCTAGCTCTTGGAACAAATTTTGAAAGAGAAAATAGTTAAGGACATTGTGGTAAACAGTAATTTGGATAAAATACAACATAGTTTTATAAAAGGTAGATCGTGCCAGACCAACCTGATCTCTTTCTTTTGAGAAAATAACCGGGTTTGTTTTAGACAAAGGAAATGAAGTTGATCTAATGTACCTGGATTTCAGTAAGGCATTTGATATAGTTCCACATGGGAAATTATTAGTTAAATTAGAGAAGATGGGGATTAATATGCCAGAGGATGTTGTGAAGGGTAAGACTATAACAGGGTTCAAAAAAGAACTAGATAAATTCACGGAGGATAGGACTATCGATGGCTATTAACCAGAATAGGAAGGGATGGTGTCTCTAGCCTCTGTTTGCCAGAAGCTGGGAATGGGCGACAAGGGATAGATCACGTGATGATTATCTGTTCTGTTCATTCCCTCTGGAGCACCTGGCATTGGCCACTGTTGGAAGACAAGATACTGGGCTAGATGAACCTTTGGTCTGACCCAGTATGGCCAGTCTTATGTTCTTAACTGAAAGGTAGATAAGGAACTGGTTAAAGGGCAGGCTACAACGGTTCATACTGAGAGGTGAACTGTCAGACTGGAGGGAGGTTACTAGTGGAGTTCCTCATCTGAAATACAGTGTGCAATTCTGGTTTCCAATGTCTAAGAAAGATGAATTCAAACTGGAACAGGTGCAGATAAGGGCTAGTAGGATGACCCAAGGAATGGAAAATCTACCTTATGAGTGGAGACAGAAGGAGCTTTGCTAGTTTAGTGTAACCAAAAGAAGGCCAATGGGAGATATGATTGCCCTCTATAAATACATCAAAGAGATAAATACCAGGGAGGGAGAGGAGTTATTTAAGTTAAGCACCAATATTGACACAGGAACAAATGGATTTGAACTGGCTATTAACAACTTTAGGCTTGAAATTAGATGAAGGTTTCTAACTATCAGAGGAGTGAAGTTCTGGAGCAGCTTTCCAAGAGGAGCGGGGGGGTGGAGAGAGAAAGAGAGGGGGAGATTCTACCTGGCTTCAAGACTGAGCTTGATAAGTTTATGGAGCAGATGGTATGATGAGACTGCCTACAATGGTGTGTGGCCCATCTGCAACTGCTAGTAGCAAAAATCCCTAATAGCCAAAGATAGGACACTAGACTGGGAGGGTTCTGAGTTACTACAGAGAACTCTTTCCCAGGCATCTGGCTGGTTGGTCTTGCCAACATGCTCAGGGTTTCACTGATGTCCATATTTGTGGGGTCAGGAAGGAATTTTCCCCCAGGTCAGATTGTCAGAGACCTTGCAGGGGGGATGGAGGTTGCCTTACTCTGCATCATGGGTCACAGGTAACTTGATGGCTCAAACCAGAGTAAATGGTAGATTTTCTGTAACTTGCAGTCTTTAAATAATGATTTGAGGACTTCCATAACTCAGCCAGAGGTTATGGGTCTATTACGGGAGAGAGTGGATGAGGTTCTGTGGCCTGCGATGTGCAGGAGGTCAGATTAGAATAGATAATCATGATGTCCCTTCTGGCTTTAAAGTCTATTGGAGACAGGATGGGTGAGGTAATCTCTTTTACTGGACCAACGTCTGTGGTGAAAGAGACATGCTTCAAGAAGTTCTGTGTAGCTCAAAAGCTTGTCTCTTTCACAAACAGATATTTCCTCACTTTGACACCCTGTACCTCCTGTTCCTCACTTTTGTAAGGTTGATATATTTTGTACAAATTATGCCTTGAAGTATCCTTTGAAAACTCATAATCTTCTGAATATTATCATCCTGTTGTCACAGGATGTCTCCATCACTGCATCTCCAGTTCAGGTGGTTCCACAATCACGAAGACACTCTAGTCTGTTTATTCTTCAGCAAGGTGTGTATTTATTTCCCTCTTATATCACAATAGCAGACAGCACGGGCTTCCCTGCAGCCCTCACTCCCCAGCCTGGGCTCACTCTCTGAGCTTCCTTCTGAACTCTTCTTGAGCTTCCTGCTGAACTATTTTTGCTTCCTGTTTCCTGTCCTTATATTCTCCCCCAATTATCTTGTTAACCCAGTGATTGTCACCCAGGTGCTCGAAAAACCCCCACTGAATGTGTGTAATTGCCCTCAGCTGGGCAGCCTTCTCCAGGCTGCAGCAATGTCAGTGATCAGGGTGTTACTGATAGCACCCTATCACACTTGTTGAAATGTGTGTGACAACACTGCATGTAAAATTTTGCTATATGATTGTTACTGAAACATGGTGTAGTTCTGGGTAATGCCCACAAACCAATGTCTCAGAGACAGACACCCTAGCATGTCAGAAAAGTGCTAAAAAGCCATTGCTGGCTTAATCAGACATTATCCTGTGGGGGAGGCGGTTGTAAACAAGAAATTTGTTGAGTGTATAAGAAGGGGGGGAAATATCCCTAGCCACCCATCCTCCTTCCATCTCTCTGCTCCTGACAATGACTCTCAAATAACGGAACAGAGTGGGGGAGTGGTCCCAGGCTGGAAAGGGACACACCCTGTGAAATATCTTGCAGCTCATGGTGAGACAAACCTTTTCCTTTTAAGCCTATTAGCCTTGGTAAAGTTTAGGAATTAGCTTCCTTTTTTATCCTTTTATTTCTTTTGTAACCAGCCCTGACTCATGTGCATCTATATTTGTATTCATTTAAATCTATCTTTCTTTAGTTAATAAACTTTTTTTATTGTTTTATCTAAACCAGTGTGTTTTGGTTGAAGTGCTTATGAATCTCTACTTCGGTCAACACGTCTGGTGCATATTCGTTACCCATTGTTGGAATGACAGAGTCTCTGTGAGCTTATACTGTCCAGAAAGGTCCTGAACAGTATAAGACACAGATTTCTGAGGAGCAAGGCTGGGGCTGAGGGATATGCAGGTGTCACCCTGTATATAATTCATGGATGGCTGGGCGTAGCATTCCTGTGTTCCACTGGCAGTAACTTTGCTTGCTGGTGGCTCTGAGTGAGCAGAGCCTGGAGGGGCTGCTGTTCTTCAGAAAAGCAGGGGAGCTGATGGGACACAGAATTCCATCAGTTCAGATTGCACCCTGGGGAATGTCACTCTCACCCACCTTGTTTTTCTAATATCTTGGGACCAACACAACTACAACAACACTGCAAACAACAATATGGAAGAGGAGATCATTCTCTAAGAAGGTTGCATAGAAGTGCTTAGAATTTAATATTATTTTATAAAACTCTATTGACATTATCCCTACTAAGTTCTCTAGGATTCTTCCATAGGGGAAAACCACAACTGCCAGACCAAATCTTTTTCTGGTGTAAATTGGTATAGCTCCATTGGGATCAATGGATTTTCAGTACTACCCACCAGGAGAGAATGTGTTCCACAAACTCCTGCACACAGGGCACTGAACAGCCTAATAGTACTTCCCAGTCACTAATGGGCTTGCCTGGATTTGAACCAACAAGAGCTATGTTAGGTAATCCAATAACTATCATGCTGTGCCCTATTATCTCCCCAAAATTAGGATTTTCTAGCCAAATACTTTCTGTCTTCAACCAGGTCAACAATACCAGGGGAATTTCTATCTTCTCTCCCTGCCAAAAATCAGAAAACTCAGAGGCCTAAGAACTCTAAATGTTTTTCAAAATAGCTTACTGAATTTCTGGAACCTTAAAGGTTTGATTCCAATACAACTTTTGAAGAAAATGTTAAGACCATTTCTGTCCAGCTCTTCAGTGTACCTAAAACAGACCCAATCTTGTTGTTCTTATATGCGTTTAGATGTAAAATTGCCTTTTAAAAAGAGTCCCCTCTGTGTGTATTATATCAGGAAAATATGTCTAAGGCAAACAGGAGGTCATGTCTTTAAGGGTATGAAAATCGCTTGACGGAGAATAGGCATTCATATTTACTAAAAAAGGGAAGAGGAAAAACAAAGAAGCGTCCTCTGCATGAAGTCATAAATATGTAAGGTGGTCACTGAGGAGTAAACATTAGGAATCTTGACATATATCTCGTATTTCATGGTAGATGGTTTTCTGGTCCATTACATGAGCTTTCCAAATAACTGTGGAAGATCAAGTCCCTAAATGTCTGTTCATCAGTGCTGTTAGTAAATGTGACAAGAGAAATGAATTTCATTTATTTAGCTGAATATCATAATTAAGCAGTCAGCTGTGTTGATCTCAACTTCCTTGCTTTCATTAGGAGTGTTTCACGTCCAGATACAGATACACATCCAGACCATGAGATGGTCAAGTTCAAGATCCTGACAAAAGGAAGAAAGGCGAGCAGCAGAATACGGACCCTGGACTTCAGAAAAGCAGACTTTGAGTCCCTCAAGGAACTGATGGGCAGGATCCCCTGGGAGGCTAATATGAGGGGGAAAGGAGTCCAGGAGAGCGGGCTGTATTTTAAAGAAGCCTTATTGAGGGTGCAGGAACAAACCATCCCAAAGTGCAGAAAGAATAGCAAATATGGCAGGCAACCGGCTTGGCTTAACAGAGAAATCTTTGGTGAGCTTAAATACAAAAAGGAAGTTTACAAGAAGTAGAAACTTGGACAGATGACTAGGGAGGAGTATAAAAATATTGCTCGAGCATGCAGGGGTGTAGATACGCTGGAGGACAGGGATAGGGTCGAGAGTGACCTAGCCAAATTGGAGGATTGGGCCAAAAGAAATCTGATGAGATTCAACAAGGACAAGTGCAGAGTCCTTCACTTAGGACAGAAGAATCCCATGCACCACTACGGTCTGGGGACCAACTGGCTAAGCGGCAGTTCTGCAGAAAAGGAGCTGGGGATTACAGTGGACAAGAAACTGGATAGGAGTCAACAGTGTGCCCTTGTTGCAAAAAGAAGGCTAATGGCATATTGGGCTGCATTAGTAGGAGCAGATCAAGGGAAGTGATTATAACCCTCTATTCAGCACTGGTGAGGCCAAATCTGGAGACTTGCATTCAGTCTTGTCCCCCCCCCCCCACCCCCCGCTATAGAAAGGTTGTGGACAAATTCAAGAGAGTTCAGCGGAGCACAACAAAAATGATTAGGGGGCTGGAGCACATGATTTATGAGGAGAGGCTTAGGGAACTGGCCTTATTTAATCTGCAGAAGAGAAGAGTGAGGGGGGATTTGATAGCAGCCTTCAACTATTTGAATGGGGGTTCCAAAGAGGATGGAGCTAGGCTGTTCTCAGTGGTGGCAGATGACAGAACAAGAAGCAATGGTCTCAAGTTGCAGTGGGGGAGGTCTAGGTTGGATATTAGGAAACACTATTTCACAAGGAGGGTGGTGAAGCACTGGAATGGGTTACCTAGGGAGGTAGTGGAATCTCCTTCCTTAGAGGTTTTTAAGGTCAGGCTTGACAAAGCCCTGGCTGGGATGATTTAGTTGGGTTTGGTCCTTCTTTGAGTAGGGGGTTGGACTAGATGACCTCCTGAGGTCCCTTCCAATCCTAAGCTTCTATGATTCTATGATACTGTCAAGAATGCATTCTGACAGAGGTTGGTGTCAGTGAAACACCACTGTATATCCAGCACTAATAAATGTAGTCCATATTCAGACATCCCCTGCATCTATTCTGGGTGGATTTGAGGTAACTTATTACATAACTGTAAACTCTTTACTAGTTACGTCTATCAATAATGTGCCTTCTCCACATTGGAAACTTTCTATCATTATTTACATCTTCACGTGTTTAGTATTAGCATCATTATGAACACTTCCAGTTATCAGGGAGTTTATAAATACTGGTGGGAGAACCTCAAAGTTTGGAGGTGAGGTTCACATTGGATGAGCACCTTGACAGGTTGGGTGTCTTGTATCTAATCAGCAAAATGGGATTGGAAATCTCATTGTAATATGCTTTTTAATGCAGGACTTCTTATGCTTCTCGCTTCCAGTCTGGCTTGAAATAGCATGTGCCTAATAGTGGATTTTACATTATGGTTCACTTTGGAGGGAGAGGAGCTGCCCTTCAACAGAAGCCAAATAAGGAAATCTTGCTGATTCAACCTGGGTTCTTCTTGGGGTTTTGGGTAGTGCTGGTCAGGAATTGTTTGACAAAACAGTATTTCATTGGAAAATGTCTATTTGTTGAAACTGAAATTTTTCATCAGAACATACTAGTTTAGACCAAATTTTAAACAGGAATTTTTTTTCATGGTCTAGGATGGAATTTCTGGTCAAAATGTGAGCATAACAGACACCCCAGGGCAGCCTAGTGGTTGGGGCATTCATCTGGGATGTGGGAAACCCAGGTCTGCTATTCTCCCACATCCCAAGTGAGTGCCATAACCATCATGCTATTGATCAGGCGAGAAGACTTCTAGAGATGTATTATGCCTGCATGGAATCATAGTCCTCCTTAAGAAGGAGGTCTTTATTAAATTAAAGAAAACATCTACAACAACAGACAGTTTCCACAGGCTTTGTTTCTTGTTTACCAGGGAATTGCGTGCAGTACACAGACATCTAGTTGCTAAATAACTGCAAGTAAGCATTTTATGAGAGCATAGCTCAGTCTTCATGGCCATTTATTCCTTGGCTGCTCCTGAGAGCTTGTCTTCACTGCAGTGTTAAATCAAGGTATAACCTGAGTGTTGCCCCTAACCTGACTCCTGTTCTCAAACACAGCTCTCTAACTCAGGTTAAATGGTGCTCTTTAACACTGAGCTAGCTCATCTGTCGGGGGCAGAGTTGATGTTTGAGTACTGCTACTGCTGATGCTAGTAATGCAGTGGGGACTCAGCTACTTAGTGCTGTTGATCCGTCTTAGTCCCATAGCTAGGACATCAACATAGGGGGAGGGGCAGACTGACTGCAAGAGAAGAGGGGCAGTTTTGCCAGCCTTCAGAAGCTCATGTACTTAGTGAAACATACAGTCTCCACCAGAAGACTTTTTTATTTACTTTTTATGAAATAAGACGATTGTTCAGTATAAGAAATATTCAATCATTCAACAAATTCAGATTCAGAAACATTAAAGTATCGATCTTAACATGAAAGTGCAGTGTAACGTAAAGCCAATTCATGAAACTAGAGCTCAAGTCTTCTTGGATAATGGCACCAGAATTTCTCCATAAAGATATCCGGGTTCAGTTCTGAAGTCAAATCACTTTTATATAATGGGAGAATTAGGTTTCACTTTATTTTATGGATCATGCTAATCCTCTGGTGTAATAAAATTATTTTCAAATAAGAAAAGGAATTCTCACAAGCTCCCATTGATGCTCCAAACAACAAGACCACTATAGGCATTTCAAAAATACATGGGAAAGCTGCCGTTCATTCCTTGGCAGTACCTAGAATGTCTTCAAATTCTTTGCAATTTCTCTTATCTATCAGTGGTTTAAATACAACCATTTCAGCTCTATAGCAGGATTCTTTGTTGCTTTTACAGATCCAGACTAACACGGCTACCCCTCTGATACTTGAAACCATTTCAGCTTTCATCTTCTGAATATCTAATCCAAACAAGTCAAAGTTCACACTGATTCCAGTTTCAAGAAGTCTGGATTGCTGGTGGAATAAATTGCTGACAAGCTTTTATATAACTTGGAGTTCTTCTCAGCAAATCTGCTTTGCAATTCACCACTGGTTTCATTAATCAATTCATGATAAGTCTTGGACCACAGATGCTCACTTACACTTTGGAATCCTGGTAAGTGCTCAGTGACTATTGAATCTTGACATTTTGGGGGCAATACCTTGGCACTTTTGATGGCACATCTTAATGTTGATACTTCATTGCATGCATCTTTCAAAACAGGGTACTTGGATGAAGTCTCTGCAAGAAAAAATCTTCAAACATCTTTCTTTGCTGAAGTTCTTCAGAGGCAGCAGTAATCAATTCAACTCTTTTTAGCAAGATGCATTAGTTCTGTTTGAAGGTAATTGTTCACAGGAGCAAAACCTTTCAAAGTCATTCTCATAACCTCAGCTAAGAAGATGATTTTGGATGATTCTGTAACTTCCAACAGCCCTTTCTTCAATTGATTGCCATATCCATTCACAAAGTTTGACAGAATACTCTGAATCTCTTCCAAATTGAGGATGATTTCCCAGGTTTTCAGGTAACCAGTCCATCTTGTCACTGCTGACTTTGCAGGTGCTGGCTTTTGTACAGCACACTCACTTCATGCCTGCAAAAACATTTGTATAGACTTAAAATTTGAGAACATTACATTACAATCTGCTGCCACTTCTGAGTTCTTCTCACACACGAGTACCCACGAGATTTAACTGGTGATTCACATGGTGTGTGTAAGGCATTTGCTTGTTTAATTTCTGTTGTAAATGCATTTATACACCTTCTTTGCACCCTGACATAACTTTGGCAACATCACAGCAAGAACATAAGGTATTCTGAAGGTCAAGACCCAGTTCGTGGAGGTCTTTCAAAATTTGTTGTGTAATATCTTCAGAAGTGAGGTCATTCAGTTGGACTACATCACTAAGTCCCTCAATGGCTTTGCTGTCAACAACGTAGTGTAAAACAGTAGACAAACTTTGTACATTCCTAGCATCCCTTGTCAAGTTCTTTTGCCTGAAATATGACATTACATTACCATTTTTTTTAGTATCTTCAATAATATCTTTCAAAATCATCTTCATAATATCAATTTATTTCATTCTGAATTTCAGCAGAAGTGTACTTTGCATTTTTCAGAATGGTTTTCAGAGTGTCCTTGAATTTTGGATCTTGTTCTGCAGTAAACTTAAGTAGGTTGATGAAAATTCCTAATGGACTGTCCAGAGTATGATCTATGTCCTTGGAGTTTATGGTATCTTGATCTCTTCCTCTCAGAGCAAACTGGATAATTTTTGCCATGGTTTTTAAACAGTACCTGTTTCTTTCATTTGTGAGAATGACACCAAAGCAGCAATTGTGGTGCCTGAAAAATGAAATTATGATAAAACATCATAATCAAATTTGTAATTCAGTAATGTTATTGAGCAAAGTAATAAACTGAAATAATATTTGTAATTTTTTTTCTATGCTGGATCTAACACATGACGTTTTGGAGCTTTTTCTCACAAGGGATTCTTACAGGTGCTGAAGAGCCTGTTTTTAAAGGGTTTCTTTTTCTCTCTCTCTCTTTCTCTCTCTCTCTCTCTCTCTTGGCATGTTGACTCATAGTTATTCACGGTGGGAAAATTCCTTCCTTTTTAGTTTTCCACAGCTACACTTTCTTTTCAGTTTCAAGTTCAGTGTTTTCCCCATTAATGTTAATGGTCTGCCATTGTCTTTTCCGGGTTGTACAGTGCGGAGTACTTGAAACTCATCTCCTCTGGCTGGGGAGGTGACCCCTCCCTGTATGATTTTTCACCTCCCTTTAGGTTTCATAATCACAGTTTCTGTACATTTCCCATAATAGCCATGGGGTTGAGAACATTACAGGCTTTCATAAGAGACCTTATTGATTCAATTGAATATTCTTTGGGATTCAGCCCCTGGGTCTCCCTTTAGGGTGTCTGGACCCTGATTGTCCCAGAAATTTAGAAAAAGGAAAATAAATTGCCCGTAACTAATCTGTTCCTTGCTGCAGTCCAATCAGCCATTGCATTCAAGTGGACTAAGCAGTTTTCACATTTGATTAAACCTTTGGCTTGAGAGAGTACGTTTTTCCAATTGCAAAATCCAGATTGGATAGAAACCATATCAGTTCCCAATCTGCAGGGAGGCTTATAAAGTATATGTCAAGGCTGAATCCCCACTCTGTCACTCCGAGTGCAGAAAATAGGGGCCTGCAAGGATTCTAAAAATTAATACTTGCCACTCCAGGCTTGCATTACACTCCTAAGGTTACAGCTTTTCTTTGATCTTGGTTTGGTAAATGCTGCCACCACCCAAATGCAAAAACAACAACAACAATACCTTTGAACCCAGGAAGGAGCATTTGGGAATTCCTCCCTGTGGGGTACCCTCAAGTCCTACCCATCTCCCCCCGGAAGAGCTGAGAAAGAAAACAAAGGAAATTAGCTGTGGCTATCAACTAATCAAACAACATGCACACACCTCTTAGGACACCAAAAATCCTGTTATTAAAAAAGGTAAATTTTATTAAAAACAATAAGGAAAAAAATATATCTGGAACTTGGGCTTTTTGCTAGATCTTAAAAGAAACAATTACAAAAATTAAGCACCCAAAATAGCTTTCTTGGGGGGTTCAGCTTAAAGGTTACAAGCAAACAAAAGCATGACTAGAACTTGAATGCCCTTCTAGAACCCAGAAGAAGCCTTAGATGGAATGACTAGGGGACTGTGACACTAATGGGGAACTCCTCAATTGACCGACTGCTAACAGGGTTGTGAGTACCATTTCTGTTAAAGCTGATAAGGCATTTTGTTTTCCTTGTCGGTTGTATGCACACCCTAGCAATGCTGCTTGGAATGTGATTCCTTCTGAGGACATGCTCAGTTGAGATGTAATATTGACTTGGTGTCCAACAGAATGTATTAAGAAGAACATGGAGTGGATTTTATTAACACTATTGAGCTGCTTGTGAATGATTTTGTGACTCTACTTGCCTGTATATATGTGTGTGTGTGTGTGTAATATATAAATTCTCTTGAAATTTTGTTTAGTGACTTTTTTTTTACTCCTTTTGAGTGCTTAAACAGCTACATCTCACGACTTTTCAGGGTTTGTCTGGTGACTTCCTGCTATGTGAAGTTGGCAACAGTGCTGCAGAGGCCCTCTCTGCAGATATTTTCTTACCAGGGTTACACAATTTTTATTATAGCATCAACAAACATGCTTAGTTCAAAGACGGACACGAATACCCCCTTCTCTCCAGGCTACTAGAATTGGGACTCCTACTCTGTGGCCTTAAGACTACAATCGCTAATCTGAGGAAACTCCAACTAAAAAACTGGAACACTCCCCATTTCTACAGAGGAGGCAAAAAAATTTCTGGTGGGGCAATGTCCCCTCATATCCTCCTCACCCAGCTATGGGCTATCGCTCTGTGTTACTCAAGTGTTGTTCTGCATTATGACAGCCTAGCTCAAGTGAGAGTTAACTTGAACTAATAGTGCAGTGAAGACCACTCCTGACTTTGACAGCAAAGAGGTAGTTATCCTGATGATGGGTGGGCAGTAGGTGTTTGTTCACTAGGAACTAGACAGAGGCCACCAACTCATCATCAAATGTCTCAGTGTGAGAGATCATCGATCTGTGCATAACAGTCACTGTAGAGGATCTTTAGACAGCGGCTGATCCTACACCATGATTGTTGTAATGCCTAGAAGCAATGGGTCTCTGCTGATGTAAAAAAGTGAAACTCCTTTGAACCCAAAGGGGCTACACCCATTTACACCAGCAGAAAATCTGACCACTTTGAGGAGTCAGTTAGGCCTGATTCTCTGTCCCAGTATAACTCAGGAGTAATTTGAATAGATGAGACTGTTGCAGAACGGAGATGAGAAGAAAATCAGGGCCAGATTTTCATCCTTGACTCTCATGCTACCTGCTTTTATTCTAAGTCTGAAGTGTTAGGATTGAATGTACCTCTTTTTCTTTTCCCCTTCTGTGTCTGATTTAATAACAAAATGGATAGGAGAAGTTAGGTGCGTAAGCGAGAAGGCACCGGAGAGCGATCTATATATATACACCTTGATTTGCCATGTAATTATTTCCACAGCCTTTCAGTTTCATTAGGGATTCTGGTGCGAGTCAGGATGTCACTTATTTTTATTTAAAGGTTACGGGAAGGAAAATGAGTACTGACATCTTCTCCAAGCAGACCTGATTTATCAGCTATCTGCCGTAACTCCATCGTTGTTCTCTTGTACACTAGCTTGACTTTCTATATATGAAAGGGATATTTTCAGCTTGTTACGGGACACTGGCCTCTCAGTTTGTATTGTTCAACTGTTGGGTTTTTATACTTTTTTTATTTTAACTGTAATGCTCTAATTAGCTGCCACGACAATTTGCGACCAAGTAGTAGGTACTGAAGCTCTTCATGGAAATGTTGACTTTCTCCGGCAGATACAGCTTGTTAACCCTATCCTAGCTATAAAGTAGCATGTTCCAGCAGATAACCTGCTGGTTTGGGAATCAAGACTCCTGGTTTCTTTTCTGGCTCTGCCACTGACCTACGCTAAGCAAGTCACATCCCAACTCTGTGCCCCAGTTTCCCCTCCCACCCTTTGTCTTGTTTTTATTTAGTCTATCAGTTCTCTCAGGCAGGGACTTTCCTCAAACTGTGTATGTACAATACTTAGTACAATGGGGCCCTGATCTCGGCTGAGGTCTCTAGGCACCACCATAATACAAATAATAAGGTAGGTGTGAGTGGCTCTTAGCACAGGTAGAACTAGAGTCTAGGGACGAGAGGTCCTGGAGGAAATTCCTAGGAATAGCACACCTTGGAGAAAACTTAAGCTAAGCTATATTTTGAATTGTTGTTTCAACAGCCAATCTAAAAAAAACACCCCGGGCAGAGGGGTGTGCTGTGTGGTCAGGATTTTGAGGACATCTGCCATAAATTATCTTGGGAAGAGACAAAGGAAAGTTGTGAGGAATAGAATGGGGACCACTCCAAACAATGATGGCACAAAGCTGGATGCACTTTTGATTCAGCAAAACATTCATAGAGTTGCCCCGTATACTGGACTAACTCCAGGTAGGTCAAGTCCAGTTCCTAGTCGACCTACTGGTCACAAAACGACCACTGTAATTGGCACTTCATTGGTAGTCTCAAGTGAAGACCATAGGAGGTAGGAGTTTTCCTTCCCTCGGCTCCAGCACCTCAGGGTTGAGAAACAATCTTATGGCAGTATCCATGCTGTGGATAGAGGACTTCAATCCAGCACCTTTCACAATCACTGAGAATTCACTACAAAAGAAATAATCTCCTATTTTCCTCCATATCAAGCTCCACAATTTGTAATGGCTCTGATGCTTCTGCTATGGAAGACCATGACAAAATTCCCATTCACTTTTATTGGGTTAAGTCTTGGTCTCGCCAGGGCCGGCTCCAGACACCAGCATTCCAAGCTGGTGCTTGGAGCGGCAATCTGCAAGGGGCGGCAGTCCCTGTTGTTTTGCCCCCAAGCAGCGCGCCGAATTGCTGCCGCAGAGGGCGGGGGCAGTCCGTGTGCCCTTAGGGCGGCAGGCATGTTTCCGCGGTGAGGGCAATTTGGCGGCAGCTTCTATGTTTAGCTGTCCAGGGCGGCTTCGGCTAAACATAGAAGCTGCCGCCGAATTGCTGCCGCCGCGGAAACGCGCCTGCCGCCCTAAGGGCACACGGACTGCCCCCGCCGCCTGCGGCGGCAATTCGGCGCGCTGCTTGGGGTGGCGAAAACTGTAGAGCCAGCCCTGGATCTTGCTAAAAGGAAGAAGCTGCTGGTGTAGGGTTTTCTCCCTGAAGGCACAATTTGCTTCCTTCCCTTGGTCTGAAATGCCTGGATTTCATTTGACCTTCAAGGCATGCTGGAAATTACCTCTTCTTTGCTGGAGTGCGGGGGGAAAAAGGGGAAATCTGTGATGCAGTATTTAGGGAAGGTGAGGTCGTTTTCCTTTTCTGGTTATTGCTGTAAATGGAAGCAGCAAAGAGTCCTGTGGCACCTTATAGACTAACAGAAGTTTTGGAGCATGAGCTTTCGTGGGTGAATACCCACTTCATCGGATGTAAATGGAAGGTTGCTGCTGATTTTGTCCTTAGTGGGTTGTATCTTTACGTACAGTAGAACCTCAGAGATACAAACTGACCACTCAACCACTTGCCTTTGGAACTGGAAATACACTCAGGCAGAAGCAGAGACCTCTCCCCCCCCCCCCCACACACAAAGCAAATACAGTACAGCCCCCATTCCTTAGGTGTTTCTACGTCTGAGGTTCTACTGTAACTATCAAGGATGCCTAGCACTTGAGGTCATAGTGTCTGTTTTACAAAAGTACCAACAGAGATTGAAAGCCTTTAGGGGCTAAGGGGAGTTGCTTTGGTGTGTGTGCGGGGGTGGGGGGGGGCTCTGAATCCCATTCAGGGCTTGTAGGTGCCACTGCAATACATTCAGTACTATATTTTCATGCATCTTCAGTTCCTGGTTCTAGCTGAGCCCAGAAAGGTGGAAGTAGTTTGAGAACAGAGCTATTTCTGGCTAAACTGAAAGTCAGGAGTGCTTCAAATCTTATAAAAGAAGCTGATTTTTTGAGATACGCAACTCAGATTTGAAAATCCAAGTCATTCTAAAGGCTTGGATAAATATTTCAGCTTTTTTATGCTTGCTTATCAAAATCAAAGATCCAAATAGTTTGTTGCCAAAATGCATGCACCTATGCAAGGTCTGTGAAGGACAAAAAGTAATTCATGCAACAGTAAACTGTTTTGAATAGCGCCATTAGACCGACTAGAAAAGCGCAATCTAAAAAGACAGGAAACCCTCTAGCAACAGTGGAAACATTAACAGGAACACTTTATCCAAAATAAAAAACATTCAGGATGACATATCAAAGCACAATCGCCTCTAGTGTTCCATGCAATGTGTTACACGATTTTACAAGTCAGGTTAAAAACAAGTGGCATTTCACAATGTTCACAGCATGTGTGTGCTTAATTTTTAACCAACAATAATTTTTTTTCAAAATATATCAATCAGTTTTGTTAAATGCCTGTATTTGTAGAAATTTGAAGGAAAACAGTTTAAATTAGATTCAGAAATATAGTATCTTCACTGCAAAGGGGAAAAAAAACCCAACCCTGCTGCATTAGAAGACATCGTTAGGAAAGCTAACGTGTTAACAGAAAAGTCACATACATCTGTGTCCTGCAATTTGCCTTCCGTGTACAAGGGAGAAGAGAGGAAAACCTTGCAGACACATTTGAATGCCTGTGTGAAGATATGCCATGACTTAGTTCATTCTGCTATTCCACACCCCAGACAAGGGGACTCCTTAGACTTTGTAGTTGTTATTCTGAGCCTGGATGTTGAAGCTGTTTCATCCCATAACAAAGGTTGCGGGTATTTAGATCTGGCATTTAGGTTTTAGTCCTACATATAGGCCTTTTAGTTCCTAGTCCAACTAGGAAAATTTGGACCGTGTCTGTTCAGATTTTAAACTACCTCCCTCTTCTCCCCTTCAAATGTGGAAGCATTCCAATCCTGGCTTTTGATTTAGGTCCTTTTTTCAGATTTCTACTTCCTGTGACTAGTCTGTGAAAACCTTTAGCCTAATTGACCCCTGATGACAATACCAGTTACCTTAATGAATAGGTTAAAGCTAATCTCTAGTATCCAGCTTTTCTTCATTCAGCAAGCATGTATCATTTGCCTATGGCTTACAATGCAGAGAAGGAAAATCCATTCCTTAGCTGGGAGTTGTCAAGCTATTTGGGAATTGGGACATTGAGGTGCTCAAATATCATGGCAATGGGCATGTTGTAAGAAACCAATTAGAATAAAATGTCTGAGCTCACTGCCTCCCATGCACCACTGCTCCCAGTATTTTGCTCCCTCCTTTCTTGTACTGTTGGGACTGGGCAATTCTAGGAACATGTGGCAGTCTTCAGGCTGCAATAACTCCTATGCACTGTTCAGGCAAAAGGTGGTGGGTACATATTCCTATCCCCAACCATGGAACTAGGTCTGCCGTTAGTGACAGTATGCATGTTGTTATAGCCATATGAATCCCAAGATATTAGAAAAACAAGGTCAGTGAGGTAATATCTTTTGTAACCTTCTACTTTATCAGCGTAGCACTCTATCCCCCTCTAGTGGTGGCCAAGGCTGTATCAGGCTCATCATTCTGGAGCCACCACTAGAGGAGGACAGAGCATCACTTCGAACAAGCATGCAGGGGGTTACACTTTTATTGGACCAACTTCTGATGGTAAGAGAGAGACGTTTTTGAGCTTACACAGCTCTTCTAAAGAAGAGCTCTGTGTGTCTTGAAAGCTTGTCTCTCTCACCACCAGAAGTTGGTCCAGTAACAGATATTACCTCACTCACCTTGTCTCTCCATTAGTGATGGTGCCATGCAGTCTCTTGAGGGTCAGGGCTGTTTATTTTGGCCATCTGCTTTCCCTAAGCATAATAGTGCTCATCACTAGTGTGTGCCCGTAGGCAGAAAAAAATCTTAAACAGCTCTTAGGCTGAAGATTGTTCTATGGCCATTGAAAACGGATTGAAACTGGGATGTTCTTCAGCAGATAGATTGGGCTGTATCTGAGCAAGCGTCCTGTATCTTGTGAGATTACCAAGCTACATAACATGGCTAATTGTGCCATGATTATTCTCTGGCTTTATCCTACTTCTATAGATATGTTATCTTTTTGTGCTGCATGTTTCTGATATCTTGTATCTCTGGTTGCACCCAATATATATATTTACAGCCAATAATATACCTTTCACAATAAAAATCCAACTCACAAGAACAATTATGGGTAACTAGCAAACATTAGAGAATGTTTTGTAAATTGACATGATTAGCTACAATCAAAAAAGTTCCTTTCACAAAATTGCATTGTTATTCATGTCAGAGTATTTAAGGAGCTTTAAATGTTGTTAAAGATCATAGAATATAAGGGTTGGAAGAGACTTCAGGAGGTCCTCTAGTCCAACCCCATGCCCAAAGCAGGACCAATTCCCAACTAAATCATCCCAGGCAGAGCTTTGTCAAGCCTGATCTTAAAAACCTCTAAGGAAGGAGATTCCACCACCTCCCTAGGTAACCCAGTCCAGTGCTTTGCCACCCTCGTAGTGGTTTTTCCTAATATCCAACCTAAACCTCCCCCTCTGCAACTTGAGACCATTACTCCTTGTTCTGTCATCTTCTACCACTGAGAACAGTCTAGATCCATCCTCTTTGGAACCCCCTTTCAGGTAGTTGAAAGCAGCTATCAAATCCTCCCTCATTCTTCTCTTCTGCAGGCTAAACAATCTCAGTTCCCTCAGCCTCTCCTCATAAGTCATGTGCTCCAGCCCCCTAATCATTTTTGTTGCCCTCCGCTGGACTCTCTCCAATTTATCCACATCCTTCTTGTAGTGTGGGGCCCAAAACTGGACCCAATACTCCAAATGAGGCCTCACCAGTGCTGAATAGAGGGGAATGATCACATCCCTCGATCTGCTGGCAGTGCCCCTACTTATACAACCCAAAATGCCATTAGCCTTCTTGGCAACAAGGGCACACTGTTGACTCATATCCAGCTTCTCGTCCACTGTAACCCCTACGTCCTTTTCTGCAGAACTGCTGCCTAGCTATTCGGTCCCTAGTCTGTAGCAGTGCATGGGATTCTTCCATCCTAAGTGCAGGACTCTGCACTTGTCCTTGTTAAACCTCATCAGATTTCTTTTGGCCCAATCCTCTAATTTGCTAGGTCCCTCTGTATCCTATCCCTACCCTCCAACATATCTACCACTCCTCCCAGTTTAGTGTCATCTGCAAACTTGCTGAGGGTGCAGTCCACGCCATCCTCCAGATCATTAATGAAGATATTGAACAAAACCGACCCTTGGGGCACTCGGCTTTATACCGGCTGCCAACTAGCTTTCTATCCACCTTATAGTTCATTCATCCAGCCCATACTACTTTAACTTGCTGGCAAGAATACTGTGGGAGACCATATCAAAAGCTTTGCCAGAGTCAAAGAATAACATGTCCACTGCTTTCCCCTCATCCACGGAGCCAGTTATCTCATCATAGAAGGCAATTAGGTTAGTCAGGCATGACTTGCCCTTGGTGAATCCATGCTGACTGTTTCTGATCCCTTTCCTCTTCTCTAAGTGCATCAGAATTGATTCCTTGAGGACCTGCTCCATGTTTTTTCCAGGGACTGAGGTGAGGCTGACTGGCTTGTAGTTCCCCGGATCCCCCTTCTTCCTTTTTTTAAAGATGGGCACTACATTAGCCTTTTTCCAATCATCTGGAACCTCCCCCGATCGCCATGAGTTTTCAAAGATAATGGCCAATGGCTCCGCCATCACATCCGCTAACTCCTTTAGCACCCTCGGATGCAGCGCATCTGGCCCCATGGACTTGTGCTCGTCCAGCTTTTCTAAATAGTTCTGAACCACTTCTTTCTCCACAGAGGGCTGGTCCCCTCCTCCCCATGCTGTGCTGCCCAGTGCAGTAGTCTGGGAGCTAAATGTCTAGCTAAAGGTCTAGCTAAATGTAACCAAAATTCATGTTTACATTTTACCTTTCATCACTTACATATTTGTGCTTTCTGCAGTTCACTCGGACAGTGAAACTAGACTTCTTGTTTCAAATCTGTTATGCTTGGTGCCCAGTGGATTTGTGCTAAGGTTTTCCAGCACCGCTGCTGATGTTTTCTAGTGTTTGTGGAGAGGAGGGGGCGGATGGAGGGACACTTCTGTTTTTGCAGGATTTCTTGTCTTTCTGAAGCTATTATCCAGAGTCCCTTTTAACTGTGCAGTTTTATGCTTTTTTTTTAACTTTCTCAGTTCTGACTCCAGTGATTTGTGCCAATTTGTGCCAATTATTTTCTGCAGTTATAAAGAGAGTAGAAAACAATAGCTGCTCAATTTTCCTTGTAGATCCAATTTTTGGGTATTCTTATGCCTTTAAAATATTTTAAATATGTAATTTTATACTAATATTGGAGTTGTGGCCCTTGTTCATAAATGCTGCTTTGGGACCTTATGAGTTGTTTTTTCTCTCTTTCTATATAGGACTCTTCTGGGTGACAGCATATGGAATCACTAGGAGTTAGTGGTCTGCAAATATTGAATGGAAAATCTACTCAGCAAACAACTGAACTGGTAAGCAGGTTGCTTTATTCTTTTTGTTTTTCAGTTTTTAATCTTGATCTGTGTGAAGGGGTTTGCAATCAGATTCTGGTCAATTAAATGTTTCTTAAAATCAAAGGCTATTCTGAATTTCTCGCATCCTCTGTTTGTCTGAAGAACTTCAATGTCAGCAAATTACATTTATTCCATCTCTTGAAAGATAATGTTTTCACTTTGCAAGTAAGCCATTTTATTTCACGGTGCATCATGGGGTTATATAGACAGTGTTTTATCTACTGTTGGTCTCTTATTCAGAATCCATGGCATTGAGTTTCACATTATTTGTGCATAAGTAAGAAATCTTTGTTTTGTTTTTTGGAGTTTACCTGGTGCACTGAGTTTATTGTAAGTATTATATTGGCTGTTAGTTGTTGATGCTAAGAAAGTTTCTAGGTCTATAAATGCCAATGCAGCTTTTATTTCTATCTGAGCAATGCTATTCAGAGATCTTAATGTATTTAAAGGGACACTGTCAAGAAGTATCGAAATCTAAAGGAATGGTTGGTTATAGGGTTACGGTAACTGGCTTAAAATGTGTCCTTGAACAAGTCATGTTGCTTCTCTTCTTCAGTTTCTCCATCAGTGAAGTGAGGAGGGAAGGGAATTGTGTTTCTGCAAACGAATTCAACACATGTGCAAACTGGGATCCTCCTCTTCCTTCACGTAACCAGTGAGCTCATCAGTCAGCTAATAAAAATCTACGAAAAACTCATTAAATGTGCCAAGAAAGCAGCTCTTGCAAGAAACCTACAGAAAGTGAAATAATTTGAAATGTAACAGTTCACTTGCTGAGTCACTGCCTAAGCTTGTGTCACCCTGCCGTTCCTCTGCAATGCCCCCATTGTTTTGTGCACATGCTGTGTATAAAATCTAGATCACGAGCTCCTCAAATCAGGGATTTTGCCTGTCTGACCCATGAGGCACAGAGCTGTTTATTGCAAATGAAAGAGGACTGTGATGGAGTGTCCATCCCACACAAGACCTGAGGGGGCTAAGGTGCCTAGGTAGGCCAATTAACTGCTCAGGCTGCACCTGGAGGAGGAACCAGGGAACAGGGATTGATTAGAGATGTGACTCAGCTGGACAGGAACAGGAGAGGCCTGTATAAAGCCCAAAAGCTGAGAGCAGCAAGGGGCTGCAGGGAAATAGTCTGCAGTTGCTCCCTGGGAGAAGGGAGGTATGTGGCTAGTAAGCTCAGAGAGGGGGGAGAGCCAGGAAGGTAGGAAAGGCTCAGTGGAGAAGCAGCAAGGCATAGGATAGTGCAGGCCTTGCCTACCAGAGAAGCAGCTGTTCTGGAGCTATGGCTTGGGTTAAACCTCATTGAAACTGGTGGGCATGATAGCCACCCTGGATTTGGGATAAATGTAAGAAACAGTTAAGCTCCTTTATGGAACCAGAAGAGGGGAAGCAGCTTTCACTCAAAGCACAGGCACGTGTGGGTGGAGATGTCTTGCTGGCTATTGTTTTGTATGTCTGTGCAAAGGGACATAGAAAGGCAGAGAAGCCGAGAGAAAGAAGCACCAGATACAAAGTGAACAAGCACTGTGAAAAAGCAGAGAGCGCAAGCGAGCACCCTTGAGCCAAGTGCTGGCTATGAAGCGGTTTGGAGATGGGAGCAAAGAACTGTCTCCTGCTGCCGTCAGGGAAACAGGAATTTTTACAGTCGTTGTAAATAAACAGGATTGCATCCACGATACCTGTCTCCACCATCAGTTTCTCCTCCAACTGTAACAACCTGCAGGAGCCTGAATTTTGGCTAATTGCTGAGATCAAAAAGGGATAACAATAGCTAGGCCTTGCGTGTTTTGTGTGTGTAGGACAGAGAGTCATTTGAATCCCACCTTACCATGGTTGTTCTTCCTTTGTATTACATATCCTGGGTATGAAGCAAAAGACATCACACTCCCCTGCTTTCCTGAGGGGCCTTGGGACTGAGATTGAGGAGTTAGGTGCTTAAGGACCTAACCTAAGGTCGCGACACTGCTGGCTAAAATATTCTTGCATACAACATTTTGATTCTTATAGATTTCTTTCAACTTCCAATCACAAAGATCACTCAAAAAGGCACCTCTGCAGATGAAAGTTTTCTTAAGCAAATGATGGAGCTGTCAGATTTAATTATTATTATATTATGGTGTCTAGTCAGTAGGGCCCCCAGCTGAGATTACGGCCTCTTCTTGCTGTATGTATACATAGTGATAGAGCCTGCCCAGGACAGCTTACAGCCTAAACAAAGACAGAAGGTGGGAAGAAAAACAGCCATGGATGTGAAGTGACCTGCCCTAAGTGACACAGTGCTATTTCCAGCTCAGTCTATGACTTGCTAAAGTCTCCTGAGTCCCATGCCAGTGCTTGCCTTTTCAGTCATGGTGCCTCTTGGTTACAGTGAGGAGCAATCCAGCTTCCAGTTATTTGAATTTATTATCCCCTTCCCTACAGCAGAAAATAATGCTTGCCTACCTCACTAGTATGGTATTTCTAATGATTAATATTTATGCCATGCTCTGCACATTTGAATTATTATTTATATAACAGCCCTTACTTGCACAACTAGTAAAACGTTGTCACACTTAGATTGATAATGTACCGAAATTTTGAAACAAAACTTCTTGATAGTGTCCCATTACCTCTGCTTTTCTGTGGAATCATTAGAAACGATCTCGGAATACCGTCCATACAGAAAAGAATTGATAGTATTTACTAATGCAGTGGCACTGCTTTGTAATGCCATATGCAAGATGGGGCTAAACATTTATAGTTTTGGTGTTTTGACTGATAACTGGAAATGTATGTTGGGGTGGTTGGTGGGGATGAGAATAAAAATGCAAACTTCCCTGCACAAAACATTTTCTTAAGAGATACAAATGATTAGAGAGAGTGGAGTTAAAAGTACAGAGGGACTCTGCAGAAGCCATGGTGAGCCGCACCAGATGGCCTTTCACGATTAAAACCATTGATCAAAGTACTTTTGCACATTCCCATTTTAATGCAGGTCAAACAATAATAAATGTTGGTCAAAGAAATTCAGACTGCATCTGGAGCATTTTAAATAAATAAAAGAGTTAAACACAAACTAGGGCAGAGGCTGAAGGCTCCTGCCAACTCTTGTTTGAGTACTACAAACTAGGTCCTATTTTGTAGCAGACCCCAGGTCAAGGGGAAAGTGATTAATCTTGCTTTTGCTGGAAAAAAAGACATAGTCCTCCGCCGCGAATGTTTAAAAATGCAGTTTTACTCCAGAAAAGTTACATTAATCATCATCCACTGTTTTTCTGAAATGGTTTTGTAGAACTGTGCTACCTGCTGATTAATGGTCTCCTTCAATTGTTCAGAGCCACCTGTGGAAATGCTGAGCTTGTACACTTGAATTGTTTAGAATTTTACTTTCCACAATTCCCTTGCATACAAGTGCATTTGGTTATATCAGGCTTAATAGTTCATGCTGACTTTGTCATTGTGCATCCTTGAGATTGCTAACCAGTAGAGTGGTCTCCTCCTTCCCGTGGATTTACATTAAATGCAAGGTGATAAAGTGCTGTTTAGTTAGAGGGGGGATGGGGAGGAAAGAGGGCTGTGTAGTGACATGCACCAGTTAAAAGTGACAAGGAATGTGCCTGCTGAATCTTTCAGCATGACAGTGCGTCTGAATTGAGTAAGTGCCTGGCTTGAGGCAGATAAAGACAGCAAGTGGTATTGCCACAAGATTCAGAACTGAGCAGCAACATGGGTTTAGCCTCTTTTTCAAGTGAATGTTTTTGAGGCTTCTGCCTTTACCGGTTTCACATTTAAAGAAATAAATCCATCACATCAAAGAGCCTTAATGCAACAAGGAGAAAATTGAAATTTTGTCTATTTCAATCTAAAATCTATGCAGCATGGCTAAGTGTGTATTGGGCTGCATTACACATACAGAAATACTGTTCAGTCTGAAATTATGACTGAATAAATGGTCTATTGTCGTCGTCCGTTTCAATATAAATGTGTATTCAGATCTACATTTTGGACATTGTCACAGGAAAACAGGCCCTTGAAGGGAAGTATGGCCTAGCCCCTGATCAGCTGAAGCTGTGAGTCCAAGGATCACATGACAGCTTGAAGATCACCTGGTCCTCAGATATTAGAGAAGCAAGTAGGACAGTTGAGATGAAGAATCACAAGGAGTAGGAAGACTCCTTCAGGAGTCTATGGGCCAGGGAAAAGGAGCCAATTTATGTGTGACTCTTAGGCAGAAGGCCTGTGAGTGTCAAGGCGAGCCTCTTTGCTCCTAGGTAGCTGGCCCGAGGAGTGTAATTCTGTAGGGTGTCAACTGGCTCCTGCAGAAGTCAGGGGGAAAGGAGAAGCTTGATATATTGGACTGGCTCTGGAGAACTGAAACTGAAGCCCTGAAGAAAGTGGGGACTGGGATCTTGTGGCTGGAGAGCGTTCTTCAGTGCACGGCCTGGTGAGTTAGTCCATTGTCTTATGGACGCTAACATGAATTGCAAATGTCTATTTTTCAGATGATAAAAGAATATGTTGAGCTAATCTGAGACAATCAGTATCTGAATCAATAGCAACTGATTAATCCAAATGGTACTTTAAAAAAAAATGATGTAGTATTGTGAACCTGTGGCATTAAATAACGGACACTATTGCATTACCTAATAAAACCCATTTCATGCATTTCATGTGCAATGGCGCTTCACAAATGTAGGACTAAACCAAAGCTCACAGGGCTGAAATCATGTGTTTTGCTGACTTGCATATCCTATTAGTCAAACAATAGGACACAGATTATTATGAATGGGATTGTTCTCTTTGTATCTCTTTTTTTGCTTCCAAACTTGGTTGCAGAAGGTATCTGTGCCACTTCACATGCATCTGTAAAAATCTCCATGTAAAAATGACTATTGAAATTTAGTGATATAATGCAATACCGTCTATAGATAACTTCATTCCCATTTTTATATGACACCAGCTCAGCCCCTTATCTAGTAAATGGGCATATCACTCCTTGTGCTCTAGCTCCCAACCGACGTTCACTGTCAGCTCAAAGCCTTGTTCTTGGTCTTCCCATGGATGGATCCTTTAGGACCATGCTGTTCAAAAAGCCCTGGATGAAGTACCGTATATATTTTATCATAAGCCGGATCGTTTATAAGCCGACCCCCCCCAAGATGGATAAGTAAAAATGGAAAAAATTTATGACCCATTCATAAGCCGACCTTGTAATTCAGGGGTCGGCAAACTTTGGCTCCCAGGCCATCAGGATAAGCTGCTGGTGGGCCAAGACGGTTTGTTTACCTCAAGCATCCACAGGCATAGAGGTAAACCTAAGTAAACAAAGTGTCCCGGCGCGCCAGCTGCTTACCCTGACGGGCCAGGACAGCAACTGGTGGGAAAGTTTGCATGGGGAGAAGCAGGGGGCAGGCCAGGGGAGGGTGTCTCTGGCCTGGCCGGAGCTGCTCCAGCAGGCTGGGCGGCCCGGCTGCAGTGTGCTCTGGCGGGCAGGGCCGGGTGGTGCGGCTGCAGCCTGCCAGCCCCGGAGCTGCAGCTGCTTCGGGGGCTGGGGGGAGAGCAGTGTGGCCAGAAGTGGAGAGACTCTGGCCCCGTCTTGTGCCTTCTGGCTCTGCTGGCTGTGCTGCCTCTCCTTGCTCCCTCTGTTGGGGGGAGGGGCTGTGTCCTACCTCTCCCCTCTCTATACCCATTCATAAGCCGACCCCCTTCTCTGGTGCTTCCTTTTTTTTTACTAAAAAAATTTGGCTTATGAATGAGTATATACAGTATGTGAGAGGTGGAGATAGTGTTTTTGGGCAAAGAGGTTCAGTTGTGGAACAAACTTCCAGAAGGGAATCGTATTAGTTAAAAGTCCAGACACTTTCAGGGTATGCTGCAAAAACTGCATCTTTGACCAAGCTTTCTCACTAGAACCAAAATCCAGCATGACCTCTTACAAGCAGATACTCTAACAAAGTGAGGAAGAAGAGCAGAAAACTTCATTCAGTCTACTAGACATAATTTATCTGGGAAATGTACATATCATTTAAATAGAGTGGTTCTGAAACAACCTGAAAGCAAAGAGTGTATATGTGCTGAGGGTAGGTAGGTGGGTTAGCAGTAGAGTGGCTTCATGGCATATCACTTCAGAACTCTGAAACTCTGAGCTTGGATCCTGAGTTAGTTCATAAATAAATATTGCTCCTCACTGGCCACTTGTTTCTCAATTTTAAAAGCCAAAAACTGCAAAATTCAGCAGCATTAGCAGTCTTTGTTTAATAGAGATTCAAGCAGCTACAGGACTTAAAATTTACCAGGGCACATGAAGCAATCAATAATAGTTCAAAGTTTTATAGCACCTTTCATCCGAGGACCTTGCAATGCTTTACAAACATTAATTAAGCCTCAAACCACCCAACACCCCCATAGACGAGAAAAATGCTACTTTTTCCCACATGGGGAAATTTGAGATGTATACAGGTTAAGTGACTTGATGGCTGTCACATAACAAGTTTATGGGGGAGATGGCAATAAAACCCAAACCTCCTGACACCCAGGCCTATGAGCTAACCATTAGACAGTTACCTTCCTCAATGTTAAACTCAAGGTTTCTTTTCTCAGCTGTTCTGAAGCAAATAAGCATTTGATTGTAGAATTATAAAAAAGGACATTTTGATAGATCTTTATCCTTTCCAGGAGACAAAAAATAATTTAAATGTCTTTTATTGGTTTAATCAATTGTCTTGGATCCAGTTACGGCCTGCTTTCTGCTCTCAGATGGGTGTACAGTTACTATTGATTGCAGTGGGAGCTGTGCATGGGTGTTACAGAATTTGGGTGCAGGCATGATGAATGTTTAGGGACTATTAACAAGAGCATTCTATTTTTGCACACCAGAAAACCTCCGTTTGTACCAGAAAACACAAAGAATGACATCCATGGCATGCACACTAATGCAACTTCCCAATCTAGTTTAAGGCTGTCGTGGAGATACCATATTGGCAAATGATGGTTAGTTTCTATGCGTCACTGTTATGGGTCTGAATCAAAATGCCAAGGCCAAGCAACTTCAGGTTTTGGGAAAGTTTGGAACCACATCTGGACATCATACACAGCTTGTCATTTGGTCCATAGGGGGCTGAACCAAGTGACCCCAGAAATCTGAAGTTCAGAAAGGGTCTGATTCTACCCCATTGAAGTCCATGGTTGTTATGCCATTAATTATAATGGCCACAGGATTGGACTCACTCAAACTTTGAGTGTTGCATCCTCCACTCTTCTGCAGAGCTGTTACACAGGCAGGTAACAGGAAAGAAGGGAGAGAGCATTCCATTGGTATCACATTTAAGAGTGGTCTGATTTGATGATTACTTACTCTATTTTTGCAGTTAAAGATCTTTTTGAAGAGAGAGGCTAATTCCGGTGACCTATTTTTCCAGGGGGAAAAAGCCGTCTTGCCCCTCTTGTGGCATAGCCCGGGTGTGTAGAACAGCCAAATTTCAAAGGACCTTGGGTATTTAATATTTCTAGAATTGGTTATCATCATCTGGGATGACTCTCTGGTAGTTAATTTGTATTGAGAGGAGATAACCCACCACAGGCCTCACATGGAGAAAATAATCGGATATACATAAGCTTACTTCATAAAATCTAGTAGGCCGAGGTGGAAGGTTAACCTATTGTTTAGAACACGTATTTGGAAGCCAGAATTCACTCTTTTTAGGGTCCTGTAAGTGATCCACAGCATGGCCTCAGACAAGTCACCATCTGTACCTCGATTTCTTCTTCTGTAAAATGAGGATAATACAACATGCCTGTGAGTAGCTGTAAGGAAGGATTAAAACTAGTTTGCACAAGTGTAATCAGTACTAATTGGTGTGAATAGCTTGTAAACTATTTCTCCTCACTGTAACCCTGTGAAGTAGTTAAATTTAATTATACCCAGGTACCGCCCATTCTTCTCTAAGTCCAAACTGATGCAAACCAGTTAGTAAGAAGTCTTGTTTTATAGCCTGCTCACTCTGCCTCTGATGTGCCCACTCTACAAAAGGAGAATGGTACTCTTCTACATCACCCATTCTGCACCTTCCAGCAACTCCCATATCTTCAATTTGTCACCGCACATCTCCTTGACAGGGTTGGTTCCCTGAAGAGGGAAGACTCCAATGTCCCCTACCTTGAACACTAACGCTGGGTAAATACCTCCAGAACACTTCCTGCAAATACTGGCTTGAGGAAAGGGGGTAGGAGGAATCAGGTTTTTTTGCTCCCGTCAATTCTGTGTTTGACTTCCATGAATGCCCTAGTCACCATGATTAGTGGAAGGGATGTTTATGGAAATGATAGATTTAAAGCACATATTGGAGAATATTTGCAGGAACTGAATTTTGAACCTATAACACAAATATTTACAAAGGCAACCTGACTATGAATTAGAATAATAGAATATCAGGGTTGGAAGGGACCTCAGGAGGTCATCCAATCATGGAACGACAATGATAGCATGTGATCAATGTCCTGCCTAATTTTGATTTGACACACAGCTCTCATTTCAGACCCTGACAATAAATAGATCACACACGACTGAGACAGAGTTATTTGCCAAGTAATTTTGAGGAATAACTTTAAATAACAAATACAATTGAGATGATCATTAGCCTCTTTTTCTGTGGATGGATGGTCAGAAAGCAGCTTAATTGCTGAAATAAATTATTCACTATAAACAATTCACTTAGTTCTTCTGAATACAGAATTGGATTTTAAATTATATAGGCCCCTTGTTTTCCTATGTCCTGGATGCCAAAAGTTGGCTCCAGTCATTATAAATGGTTTTGCCTGGTGATCTGGAAGGCCTACATTAGAGCTGTCAATTATCAGAGTGCAGGGGAAAGGGGTTTATATATAACAGCTTGCTGCATAGCTCCTCCCACCTCACGATCCCTTAGTACAACGGTTTGCATTCTGGATGAGAGGACTGCGGCCGATCTCCTGACAGTCTCTCCCCACCTGGTGTGTTTCCTATTTTTCCCGGAAAGGGGCTTACCGAACTACTCTGGGAGCCCACTAGTGTGCAGTAATCTGGATTCATGAATCCAGGGAAATCTTCCCTAGGAGAAGTATTACATGTGGGTTGTTTTGGTATTACTGCTGTACCCACTCCAAATCAATCTTCCCCTTCCCTGTATATGCTTCCTCTATATTTCCGCTTGCAAATAAAGTGTACCTTGATTATTGGTTCATCCATTACAAAGGTGTCAGAAGAGTGTATGTACGAGGTATCAAGCTAGTCACAGGGAGAAATACCACATCGTGGATAGTTGAAACCACATAGGGAGGTAAAGTAGGGTTGCTGACTACCTTGAACAGTTTTGCAGAGGCACAACCAGTTAGTAGTTTTAACCGAGGTCGTTGACACACACTGTGGCGAAAGCAGAGGGACACAGGTGAGGAGTTCCTGTGGATAAGCTGCTCTTAGGGGTACGGTGATCCCTAAAATCTCCTTACATAAATAAGAGCTGCCTAATTTACCATCTTTACATCATTAATTGTTTTCAATATCTGTGTCCTCTCTTATTCATCTACTTTCCAAAGTCATGCAGGCCCCGTTGTTTCGGTGTTTCTTCCCATCTGATCTTTTCCATTGCTATTCTCTGAACCCCTTCTATTGGCACTGCATTCTCATTGATACCAAAATTAAATGGAGTAGTCACCAGGCCAAAGTGTGCTGTACCATTCTACTATAATTTCGTTCAAAGATGGATTCTAAGCAGTGGATCTCTTTGTGAGCATGACATCAGAATTTAATGATGGCTGGGATACAGATGGAGTTTAAGGTGTCAAATTCTGGTAATTTGGGACCTGCCTGCTTGAGAGATGATTTCCCTACTTGTGAGACACTGACACAACTGAGATAAGTGGAGGAACTCAAACTTGAGATTTAGGGCATGTCTACAGACAAAAGGTAGTCCGGAATCAAGTATACTGTGAATTTAAAGCAGTTTAACTCTTTCTGATTAGTTTAATCCACTTTAGAAGTGGATAGGTGGAAAGAAAGTCACACAAACACATTGACACAAATTAAAAATCAAGAGAGAAAACAAATCAATTATTTTTTCTCAGGGGTAACAACTACATACATTCTGGTAATGAGAGGTCTCTAAAGCAAAGAGATCTGCAACAGGATAATAAACTCTGCAAAGTATGACTGACAGTTATCAGATTATTTTAATCATGCTTTTATTTCTGTTAAGACAGCTTTACACATTCAGAATGTTTCAACTATGCATTAATGCTCAGTGAGCTACTGCAGCATCAAAGGAATGTAGACACAGAGACCCTGTAGTGGGCTTTAGTGGTCTACTAAGTTTAATCAACACCACCAAAAAAAGGCTTGCTTTAGTGTCCTCTAGTTTAAATTCCCAGATAAACCGCGAGTTAAACTGAAGATAAGGTTGAGCATCTATGGGTTAAAAAAAATCACCCGGATGCTGTAATTATCCCCCTAACCCTGAGAGTGTTGTAGTACATCAGTCCCCTAGAAGTTCCATATACTGCATGCTAGATGTAACACAAGTTTGGAGGCAAGTGTTCTAGGTGCTCTTAAGCTCTGGTCCTCAGTGGGTTCCCCAGGACACCTGCACACTTCAAGTAACAGAAGATTCCATTGCTAAGGTTGCTAGAAATACAAGGGACAGACTCCCTAGGCAAAGCAAACCCCAAACCGCTAGTTCCCAAACCAGTCTAGGAGTATCAAAGTAGCAGAGTTGTAATGTAAACCCAATTGTCTTTGTGCGTGCAGTCTAGAGCACCATGGCTTTCTGCTGCAGCTACAAGTGGCTTTCTGACAGCAACCTGGGATGGTTCCATCCAGCTCTCAGGACCTCCAGATTTATATCTTAGCCTGCCTATTATCCACCCTTCCCTCCACAGCCAGCTCCTAGGCTACAGCTGCTCATGAGCACATGCAGCCTCTAGACCGGAGGTTCTCAAACTGGGGGTCGGGACCCCTCAGGGGGTCACGAGGTTACTACATGGAAGGTGGCAAGCTGTCAGCCTCCACCCCAAACCCCGCTTTTCCTCCAGCATTTATAATGGTGTTAAATATATAAAAATGTGTTTTTACTTTATAAGGGGGGTCGCACTCAGAGGCTTGCTATGTGAAAGGGGTCATCAGTACAAAAGTTTGAGAACCACGGCTCTAGATCCCTCCAGAGCCTGTCTCTCCCTCTTCCCTCCCTGACCTCAGCCTGGAGGAATTATGGAGCCCTCTAGTGGCTGGAAGTTGAACTCTGGGTTAACAGAGCTCTTATCAGCAGGTTCATTACACAACTGTTACTGGCCCCTGAAATTCAGAGTTAAAGTTAAAATGAGAAGAAATCCAAATATACTCAGGAATGGAAATGCACAGTAAAGGCACCCAAACAACTTTAATTCCACCCAGGAGTGAGGCCATGCAGTAATCACCCAATTATTATTAGTGTATCAAAATTGTAGTCTCAGATTAGATTACATTGATTCTTAAAGATTTTTTACCCTCCTCTTGGTTTAACTAGAGGACAGAGATAAGGATGTTTGGGTGTCCTTGACAGCGCAGAGCACCACCATCATCCCGAAATCCAACTTAGTTTGGCAGTGGCCGTTATTACCATTATTATCTGTGGCCAAAGTCCCATTGAGAACAAGAGGAGGTGACAACCATTTTGAAAGGAAGGCAGTTCTCCATTGATTTCTCTTTAAATGAACATCATTTGTCAGTCTGTTCTGAAGGGTGTAGAATAATAGAAAAAAAGCTATTATTCCTAATACAATTTTTTAAATGTAGCCACTGCACAAAAAATGATTATGTTTTAATGATACGGAGAGTTTGATTATAAGAATGGAATAATGCCAGCTCTTCTTTAGGGATGACAGAAAAAAAGTCTGACGCAAGGTGCTAAATTTCTTAAGAGAGTCATTTTAAAAATTTTTTTATATCCTTTACTAATTAATGGATTTACTTGTAAATTTTCAGAAAATTCATTGTGTACTCAGAGTAAGCATGGTAATTTTGGGGAGATACACTGTTTTCTGTATAAATAACTGTGGTTAAATCAGCTGTAAGCGTCAAACTCAACTTAAACATATTTATGGAATTGTGACCAATTCTTCCAGCATATACGACTTCACTAATAACTGGCATTTATTATACAAGATTTTGCAATTTTGGGAGAACAACTTCCTTAACGTGCTCAGAAAGGCAGCAAAAAGTGAGTAACTGCTAACCTTTCAATGAAAAGGCTGGTCTTAATTTCTTCTAGGAAGAGCACACGTTTCCATTCTCACAAGGACTTTCCATTTCATGAAACAGTAACCGATTCCAGATTGCCTTTTGTCTGTAGACAAGCCCTAAATCTCAAGTTTGAGTTCCTCCACTTATCTCAGTTGTGACAGTGTCTCACAAGCAGAAAAATGATCTCTCAAGCAGGCAGGTCCCAAATCACCAGAATTTCACACCTTAAACCACATCTATAACCCAGCCATCATCAGAATCTTCCATGGGTTGAGATGATTTTGTAGTCGTAGTGAGCATATAAGAAAAAAAAGCAGTGACTTTTGTGATGACAACATTTTTTATGATACATTATGAAACTTTCTATGATAAACCATAGTACAAGTTCAGTACGCCGACGGATCACTATTCCTACTTCATGATGCCAGCACTGGCTCTAAAGGATATGCAGTTTGTGACAATGATGACAATATCTTGGACAAACCTTATGGACTTAAGAGAACCATTATTGAATTAAGTTCAATGCTTTTGTAGTCTGTTACATTAAAAATGCAGTTGTTTGTGTATTGTTGTGAGATTGTATGTAATTTCGGGGATGCTCATGTAATTCCTTTGGTTGTCCTTGGAGATGTTTGCATATACTAATCAAACTGGATTATCCAGGGACCAACAGACAGAGGTTTGCTGAAGAAATAGCCTGGTTCTAAACTGGCTCAGGGCCTTCTTCCTGATCCAGCAAATGAACGGGGTCCACACAGGCCCCGGATCCTTAAGGAAGGATTGGAGTGACTCGGCCTACTGAGACCCCATAAGACTATGTGCTTGTTTTGAGCTGAAGCTGTGATGAATTTGAAACCACAAGGAAACCTCTTCATTCGGGGTTTTGAAGGACTGCTCCTGCCAGAGCCCAAAGTAGTGTTGGGGTGATCTCTGGTAAGCTTATTAGCATGTGTGTCATTTTTTTATTATTATTGTTGTTTTAATATGTTTTCTCTGAAGTGCTTTTACCTTAAGAATAGCATAGGCTTGCATATGAAGAGCTATGTGGTACATTAAAACAGTAGACAATTACTCTGTTATTAGGCTCTGAAGAGAAAGTAAGCAGGCGTGCTTGGGCAATGTCTCTTGCTGAGGTATCACAGTATAGTCAGGGACTGTTCAGCCTGGAAGTACCCCCATCAGAAGGGTGTGCAACACGTGCCCCCACTCAAGAAAGATGACAGCCAGGCAGTGCCACGGCTTGCCAGGGCTAAGCCCCCGCACCTCTAGGCTTGGCAGTTCATAGCTCTGGGACCTCTTGGCTTGCTGTATCAGTTATGAATGTAAAGAAATTGCTTGAGCCGCACCATCTCTTTCATTACTGCAGCCACGGGAGCCTGAAGCTAGAGTCTGTGCCCTTGCTGGACCATAGAAGCAGAATACAGGTGCAGTTCCCCTGAACTGTGACAGTTCACTTTGGGTCACAATCTGATTTCCTTTCTAATGTTGCCTAGCACTTTACTTCATGAATAGCCCCACAGAAGGCACTGATACCACTCTGGGAGTGAAGTGCTACAAATCACGAGTAAGGGTGTCAGAATCTGTCCATTCATCAGAGACTTCAGAAACGTTGAGAGTAGATGGCTTGTTCTTTCAAGTGGAGTCCTTCTATAGAAAGACCATCTAGAAAGAACAGAATCATGTTGGTATTCTATGATCTTATGTATTTCTGCTGAAGTTGCAGGCCCAATCTTAATGCTCATTAAGTCAATGGGAGTTCTGCCATCAACCTCAAGGCAGGCCCTGTATATTTACACCTGGGAAAGAACATAAAATCCTCACTGATAAAGTTTGTAGATGACACAAAAACTGGAAGAGTGGCAAATAATGAAGAGGACAGAGCAATCTGGATCTATTAGTGAGATAGGCACAAGCAAACAGTGCATTTTAACACAGTTAAATGTAAACATATCTAGGAACAAAGAATGTGTCCATATTTACAGGATGGGGGATTCTATCTTGAAGAGTAGTGACTCTGGAAAAGAGATGGGGATCATGGAGGATAATCAGCTGAACATGAGCTCCCAATTTAATGCTATGGCCATAAGGGCTAATGCAATCCTGGGATGCATAAATGGGAAAATCTCGAGTTGAAGTAGAGAGGTTATTTTATTTTACATCTATATTTGGCACGGGTGCAACTGCTGCTGGAATACTGAATCCACTTCTGGGATCCACAATTCAAGAAGGATGTTGATAAATTGGACAGGATTCAGGGAAGAGCCATGGGAATGATTTAAAGGATTAGAAAACGTGCCATATAGTGATAGACTCAAGGACCTCAATCTATTTAGCTTTACAAAGAGAAGATTAAGGGGTAACTTGATCACTGTCTGTAAGTGCCTATGTAGCCAACAGATAGTTGATAATGGGCTCTTCAATCTAGCCGGTGAAGGAATAACAAGATCTGAGGGCCAGAAGTTGAAGCTAGACAAATTCAGACTGGAAATAAGGTGAAAACTAACAGTGAGGGTAATTAACCATTGAAACAATGTTTAAATCTAGGGAGGGGTGGTTGTTGTTTTTTGTTTTTAAGATATGCTCTAGTTCAAAGAAGGAATTATTTTGGGGAAGTTCTCTGTCTTGTGGTACACAGGAGGTCACACTAGATGAACACAGTAATCCCTTCTGGCCTTGGAATCTATGAATCTTTAAATAAAATATAGATATATATGTAACTCTTCTAAAGCAAGCAAAATTACCCAAGGGATTACATTAACCCAGTGTTTGTACATCATTTTGAATGTGTACGGCACTGTATATGGGCTAAGTATTGTTACTACAACTAAAAATAATCGTTAGTACTCTTCATTTACAGATTGGACTCACATGGCTATCACTCTGTGAGCTTAAATCAGGTGCCTGTGGAACATAGCTATACTTTCAGAGGCAAAACATAGTAGACGCTTAGAAACAGAAATGGGAGAACTGGATTATTTGGTGTGGGACGGTGTGGGTTCAATGTAACATGTCTGAAACATGGTGGGATGAAAAATCAAGGGAGTTGATGGAAAGAATAGGTTAGGTCATGGGAGAGAGAGTTGCACTATAATGTAAAGGAGACCATAGGTGTATTACAGAAGGAAGATGACTCCTTGCAGGGTGAAAATGATCATGGCATGAATTCAGTTTGGTTTAAAAAATAATTGAATAACAGAGAATGCAACAGGCCCCCGAATCAGAATAAGATATGTCGTATGTTGAGAGATTGGATGTAAGATTGTATCTTTTCCGTACATGTCTGTGCAGAGTAGTAAAGAAGTAAATTATCTCTTACTTGACCTGTACGTGCTACCAACATGGCTGGTCTGAGCAAGATTGGGAGAGCAGGTTCTGCAAGATTGCGACTATTCCCTGTGCAGGTTGATGGGAAGATTGGTTGGAGCCTGGACTCTGCCCACCCCAGTGTACCAGCCAGTGTAACATAACTGGGAAGAAAGAGGGGGAGCAATATGCTACTAGGGTGGGTCTATGATCTGTTACCAGCATGCATTCATCTACTGTACTTCCCCTGGGACAAAGGAGGAACTTGGTTTGTTCCTGGGATGGCTGCAGCCACACAATCCCACTAAGGGGCATAGTTTAGTAAAGGGACATTTTAGTACCATCAATGACTGCTTGTTGAAGTAGTTGTTTTTGGTCGCAATATGGAGGAGAAGGTTTGCTGTAAACATGTCGTTTGTAATTTGCTTAGCAGCCACAGTGTGTTTGAGCTGTACAAAGAACAATGACAGAGGAGCTTAAATTTTAAACAGTTGAGATCTAGCTAACTACATTCTTGTGTAGAAATAATTAATGCTAGTAGAAAATGCTTGGAGTTCAGTCAATGGGGATTACTCCCATATTTATGGGGAAGCAGGTGCTTGCGTGGTTTGTTGGATCACTGCCCCGTCACAGGGAAATCCAAAAGTGGGGCTAACTTAGTGTTGATTGTTTTGTCAATTAACTTGCTTGTGGACCTCGTGGAAAGTGGGTTTGTGAAGCATTTTTTTAACGAAGCAATACACAGGAGTTAATAGGTGAGTGTAACAGCTCCATTGGCTAGGAATGATCCCTGATCAAATTTGATATAGTAGTATTGAAATCCCCTTGACAATAATTTTTAAAGGGCAGACTTTTTAAAACTATGAAGAAAATGGTTAATGGCAGCCAGGAAGGGCAGAATAAAAACAAATAAAAACATCAAACCGGGCTGGCAGTGATTTAAGGAAACTGGGCCTGATTCTGATCTCATTTACCCCATTGGTGTCCAAATCAGGAGTCCTATTGTCTGCTGTTTGTAAAGCAGCGTCACTGCACTGAAATCAGGGGAGATCTGCCACTTTTTGCCAGCGGAGAATTTGCCTCTGGGAATAACTCCCCTGAAGTCAGTGTTACATTGGTGAGAGATTGGAACATAAGAACATAAGAACGGCCATACTGGGTCAGACCAAAGGTCCATCCAGCCCAGTATCCTGTCTACTGACAGTGGCCAATGCCAGGTGCCCCAGAGGGAGTGAACCTAACAGGTAATGATCAAGTGATCTCTCTCCTGCCATCCATCTCCACCCTCTGACAAACAGATGGTTTGCCGTGCCTCCGAGGAAGAAAATGGAGACAGGATACTCTGGCTGGCTAACTAGAAAAGAGCGTAGGTTTATAAGGGCTGAACAAGCTTGCTTTTAAAGAATTTGAAATCCTACCCAAATGCCATAAATATATTGGTATATAAACTACCTCAGTTAAGGTGCAAATTGGAAATAAAAAGGACAAGGCGATGATATGGGCCTAATTAAGAAGAGGATAGTGCAGTACTTTGAGAATAGGGTCAAACCATCTTGCAGTCTCTTGGGGAAAATTGTGCCTTTCTAACCTGTTAGAGTTCTTTGAAAAAGTTAATAATACAGTAGATAAAGGTGACCCAGTGGACATAATTTACTTGGGTTTTTAAAATGCTTTTGATAGAGTCCCTCATAAAAGACTGTTAAGGAAAATAAATCTCCACAGGGTAAGGAGCAGACTCTTGCTGTGGATTTAAAAATTAAGTGAAATAAAGACTAGTGAATGACTCAGAGTGGAGAGAGGCTAGTGTTGGGTCAGAGTAAAGGATCATAGTTATATTTATTGATGGTCAGAAGGATACAATGAACCGTGAATTGGCAACATTTGCAGATGGCACAGTCTTCTTGATGCATAAAAACCGCAGAGGCTTATGAGATAATTCTGATAAATGTAAATGTATTTATCGTTTATGTTGTGGTAGCACCTATAGGCCTTAACCACAGTTACCCTATTGTGCTAGACACTGTACAATATACAATAAATGGCAGTCCTATGCCAAAGGTTCTACAATCCAAAAGGGAATGGGCATCATGATGGCAGCTGAAACTCAGCTTGGTAGCCAACACAGTCTAAATTTCTCAGGAATGCTGGTGGGCTTTGAGCTTTTGGGGTCCTCTAAGGAAAAGGTACACAGTGCTCCATTGCTTTGCACCTTGGGCAGTCACTTCCACCAATGCAAAGTGGGTTTCAAGTGCTGATTCATTCTGATTTCTCAGCATTTTACACCTATTTTATATTGATGAAAATGTGCAAGGTACAGAGCAAAAATTACTGAACCATAAGCTTAATTAACCAGCCCACCAAAGTGGTGTTGAAAGTCATATTGAACAGATTGAAATCACAAGCGGAGAATATCATCGCTGAAGAACAGGCTGGCTTTCGTGCTGGAAGAAGTACCACAGAACAGATTTTAAGCCTTCTTGTTGTTTATGAGAAATACTTACAACACCAACAGGACATCTACCATGTCTTTATTGACTTCAAAAAGGCGTTTGACAGAGTATGGCACAAAGCTCTCTGGGCAACCATGAAGAAGTACAATGTTGGTTGTAAGCTTATTTTTACCACTAAACAACTGTATGCCAAGGCCAGCAGTGCAGTTCTTGTCAATGGCACAATAGGAGAGTGGTTTCACACCACTGTTGGAATCCGGCAAGGCTGCCTTCTTTCGCCCACACTGATCAACATCTACTTGGAGCGCATATTGACTGTTGCCCTAGAAGATCACATATGCACAGTCAACACCGGAGGGTGAACAATCTCAAATCTTCGGTTCGCTGATGACATTGACGGCCTGGCAGGCAGCAAAGATGAACTTGCCAATGTTGTGAAACGATTGGATGAAACCTCAGCAAAATACGGTATGGAAATCAGTGCAGAGAAAACCAAGCTGATGACAAACAAACGTGATGGGATCAGTGAAACAGTTCAAGTATTTGGGGGCAATCACCACTGATGAAGGATCAAAGGCAGAAATTCTGGCAAGAACTGCACAAACAGCAGCAGTGGCAAAGCTAAAGCCAATTTGGAGGAATAAGAACATCTCCCTGGAATCCAAACTGAACCTGCTGCTGCATTGGTCATCTCCATTTTTCTGTATGCATGCGAGACATGGACCCTTACATCAGAACTTGAATGGAAAATATAGGTAATTGAGATGAGATACTTCTGTAAAATCCTGGGCATCTCCTGCTTCAACCACGTCACTAATGAAGAGGTCCGAAACATCATCACCCAATGTGATGGGTCATATGAAGACCTCCTGACAACCGTGAAGAAGCGCAAGCTGAAGTGGTACAGCCATGTAACAAGATCATCTGGCCTATCCAAGATCATCCTCCAAGGGACAGTGCAGGGGAAGAGAAGAAGAGGTAGACAGAAGAGATGGATTGACAATATAAAAGAGTGGACAGGAATGGACTTCATGGAGACTCAAGCACTGACACATAATCGTCAGGGGTGGAGACAATTGGTTGATTGCTCATCAGTGATGGTTCTCCAACGACCAATGCGGTTATGGGAGTGGTGGTGATGATGATGACAGAGCAATGGAGAAGCAGATCGAGAGACTCAAGAGTTACCATGGATTGCTCAAAGATGTTGGCCCAGTGTGCTTTGGTGGTAATTGAAAAATTATTTTTCTGTGGTATAGGGACAAGTCCTGAGAATTGCTGAGCATCCTCATCTCTCATTGTGTCACAATGGGAGTTGAGAGTGTTCGGCACCTATCAGATCTGGCCCTTGAGACTGTAAACTTTTGTTTGTTTTTCTTCTGTGCCATGAATAGTTATAGGGTTCTATAAGTAAAAATAAATATAGGAGCTGATCCAATGGCCTTTAAAGTTGTCAATGGAAGGCTTCTCGTTGACTCTAATAGGAGCTGGATGAGGCCCATTATGCTGGAGAGAGAGAGAAAACATACCATATGTTTGTGTGCTAGAAAGGTTTTATTAACATGAGTTTGGATTTGCCACATCACCCACAGATTATGTATTATATTAATAATTACTTATATTACAGTTGTACCCCAAATGTGCTAGATATGCTTAGGCTGCTCATCCAAGCAAGTGCAACTGAAACTCTTATTTGGCGAATCCTATTTATGAAATTGTTAACAATAATGAATAGAGGAAGAAGGAAACTCAAGGATGTTTCCACTCAGCAATCTTGCCATGTATATTTATCATCCAGGTAGAAGTAAAAGGAAAACACTGGGTCTCATCAGAGAGAGCTCTCAATTAAAAAAAAATGCCTGATTGGAGATAGTAGCTCTTGGAAGATCTAGTTTAGAGGATGCACATTCACACTGTGGACAATGGCCACTGGGCAAGGAACAGGGCTGTCAGCAGACTCAGAAGAAATGATACTCAACTATAATTTATGGGCTGTGGACTTGGGCTGACAAATATGCTGTCCATGAAATATGCTGTTAAATGCTCACATTCTTCAATGTAACTAGACTCAAACTGATGGAAAATTGCTGTCTGGGGTGACAAGATAGATGGTACAGAAAAGTCTAACCTAAGATGTCTAGGAAAATGCAGGGCACAGAATTTGCTTTTTTAGATATTTTTATATATTTGCCAAGTGTCTTAAGATTTAACAAATCGTATTGGATCAAGGACCAGGTACAATAAAATACTTAAAGGCTTTAAAAATAGATCAGAAAAACGTGCTATGAAGTATCTGGTTAATAAGTGGTCTTTACTAGAGTGGGAAGGTGTTGCTAATAAAATTGACTTGTATATTGACATCTGCTGCCTCTGTCTCTTTTCACTTTTCACCCCTCATACTCCTCATTCCTTCCCTGTTCTGCTTCCATCTTTTGGGGCACTCTCTCACAAAGTTTTGAGCATTCTAGTGCTTCTGCAGCAAAGCACTCAAGCACATGCTAAACTTTTAACCGTATGAGTTCTCATTGACTTATGCTTTAGTGCTTTGCTGGATCAAGGCAAGGGTGCTCAGCAGCTTTGAAGATCGAGCCCGTATTCCCTCTGATATTCTGCTTCATGCTCCCTGTTGCCCCAGCTACACAGCCTAACAACTATGGTTAAGCTCAGTTTGAACACATCTGTAGATGAACAGTAACATGTCTTATGGACCGGGCCAAATCATGTTAGAAGATCCATGTTCTAGCCCAGATCTCTCTCTGCGTGAGTACAGCTCCCAGCCAAGCTGTGTTAGAACCAAATTCAGCTCCAGCTGAGCTGAAACCACCATGTTCCTGACTGATTGTTTATATGGATTGCGAGACTTGTGCTCCTCTATCCATGCCTCTCCTCTCTCTGCTCTCTCTTCATCATGCTAAGGTCCATGGATCTGTTACAATGGGTACTTCAGCCCGCTTACAGCTTGGGTTCAGAACCAGACCTATCAGTCACTGGCAGCAAGGGAACGCTTAAGGTTTTTTCTGCCTCTGCAGGGGCTGACAGATTTTTCTGAAGGAAATCCAAAACTGTATTTCAAGTCTTTAACAATTTAGCTGAATGTGTCTGTCTAGTTCTCAGCTGTGTGCTGGCACTGCATTTGCCTTCTGGGGTGATTGTCCCATCAGGTCCACTTCCCCTGGTGCCCTTGCTGGCTTCAGAGAGGAAGCTAGGCCCATAAAAAGCCCAAAGCAAAAGGAAAGGTCTGTACCTTCTGCTTTACCTTCTTATTGAGTGTCTCATTGGGAATCTCAGCCAGCAACGTGGGCAGAGCATAGAATGTATTCTACAGCCTAGTGTAAAGTCCGTAATTTAACTAGCATCTTAAACAAGTGAAAAATAGCCTTGAGTTTCTCCAGGAGGGATTGATTGTGGGCAGGGCCGGATTAACTCTCCTGTGGGCCTAGAGCTATTCAATTTTGTGGGGGCCCTGTATACAAGCCTTTTTCCTAATTCAAAACAAAATTATCACAATTATGGCATTGAGGCTATTAACACTTGCCTTCTAATTAACATAAATCCGTTCTGTGGTTACCTTTCAGTCTTAAAACACGTAGAATATAGTTAAGTTAACTCAGAAGAGCCTACTTCTTACCTTAGACCAGCTGTTATATTAGTTTATTTCTGGGAGGGAGTTTGGGTGCAGGAGGGGGCTCCAGGCGGGGGCAGAGTGTTGGGGTGCAGGAGAGGGTGAGGGGTGCGGGCTCTGGGAGGGAGTTTGGTGCAGGAGGGGATTCTGACCTGGGGTAGGGGGGTTGTGGTTCAGGAGGGGTTGCAAGGTGCAGGCTCCAGCCAGGAGGCACTTCCTACAAGGAGCTCCTGGCCGGCGGCGCAGCAGGGCTCAGGCAGGCTGCCTGCCTGCATGCTGTGGCCCCACACTGCTCCTGGAAGCAGCCAGCTGCTGGCACGTCTCTGCGTGCCCCTGGGGGAAAGGGGACAGTGAGTCTCTGTGAGCTGCCCGTGTCTGCAAGCTCCGCCTCTTCAGTTCCCATTGGCTGGTTCCCCTGCCTGAGCCCGACTGCTCCACTGGACTTTTAGTGGCCTGGAGATCGCGATCAACTGGCAGAGGTTCCAGGATCAACCAGTTGATCATGGTCAACGGGTTGGTTACCACTGAATTGTATATAATTATGGATTTATTTTTGCGGGGCCCCCCTTAGGCCGAGGCCCTCGGCTGCAGCCCCTAAACCCCCTGTGTTAATCTGGCCCTGATTGTGGGTGTATATGTCCTATTTAGAAGTTCATGTCTCTGTAGTATAATGTTTTCATCATGTGTTTAAAAAAAATGGAGGTTTTTTACAAATCGGAAGATTGAATTTTTCTCAAGGAGAAAGCCCTTATTCCAGTCCATTCTACCCCCCCACACCTCTACCCTGCTCCCAAAGATCATAGAGCATGATCTTGGAACCTCATTCAGCTCCTTAGAGCAATACCCAGATTGTATCCCTACAGGAGTGTCATACTTCCTGTCCATTAGAGTAGGCCTCCCAATGGCTACTGTCTCCAATCAGATGAGGTTTTTGAAGCTGGAATCTTTCTCTGAGATCCAGTATTGTATTTTTAATTCAGACAAGTAGCCCTCATAACTCTTTCATCATTCATTACCTAAATAAATTCAAGAAATAGTCTTCCTTCATTTAACCATCAAAATCTTGTCCTCCTAGGCAGCCATCATTACACAAGTTCACCAAATTCTAAAGATTGATTTTCCATTCTTTAGCCAATGCCATTTTTTGGTAGAAGTCTCTTCCATGCCATAGTGTCTGGGAGGAGATGAAGGAGATATAATATATGTAGTTTTGGATGCCCATCTTTAAAGGATAACCCTGCTTCTTACCCTAGAGGTACATGATGTGACAGATCTGTGGACCCCTTAGCATGATAAAGAATAAAAAAATCTATTTGTGTTTACCTGAAAATGTCCTTTCTTCCAGTAATAAGTTCCAAAGATCCATCCCACCTTACAGACGTATGGATCATCCAAAATAGAGGTGGAAACTGACATCCAAAGACTTGGGTTTCTGTTCACTAGGTGGAATCTCCCATGCTCCACAGTAGGAGAAATTGTTGTGCCTTTAAATACATTTAACACAATCTATAATTCAGGAAAGCAAAGCTGATTTATCCCAGCTCTGCCAGTAGCCTCAATTGGAGGAGGTGTGGCATTCCTCTTCTGGCAGTGACTGATAGGTCTGGTTCTGCATCTAAGCAAGCAAGCCGAAGTACCCATGTAACGGATCTGTTGACCTTAATACTCAAAGGAAACTTCCAAGTAAGCACAGATAGATTTTTCCTATTCTCCTCTGGATACAGTTGTCTGTATTTTTAAAAGCCAGGTTTAAATATGGTGTATGACTCTAAGGAACTATAATAGAACCTGTCATCAGCATAAGAAACAAGCAATGGGCCAAATTCATCCTTGGAGTGACACCAGTAGATCACAGAATCATAAAAATGTAGGACTGGAAGGGACCTCAAGAGGTCATCTAGTTCAGTCCTCTGTGCTGAGGCAGGACCAGTGAAGTCGCATAAGGGATGAATTTGAACTGCTCTTACTTTTTCCCTTTCCACATTTCTGATAAGAATGGCAAACATCAATACAAATGATAATTTACATGATGGTTGCAATTTGGACTAAGTAAGCTCAGCTGACACTGTAAATATTTTTTTTATTTTTTTCTTAATTAGACTGTTCATACAGAGACTTATCCTTTTGTGCTGGTGTAAAAAAAATTCAGTCTGTCAGAGAGATATTTGTAATGTAAGTCAGGAAGAGGTGAATCTGGCAAGCACTGTAAATTAACTGTGGGATGTAGCTGTTAATCTTACTATATATTCTCCTTTTTTTTGTAGATTATAATACACAGGAAACACAAAAGACCTATATCTTAGCTGGGCAACATCCAGGTTAATTTGAAGTCCTGAGAGTCTAGCCCCTTTGCATGAATAATCTCTCAAACACTTCTAATATATGATCATTTCATATGTTAGGTGTCGTATAGTTGCAACAAATTAGCCAGCCTACAGGCTGAAAATTCCAGAGCAGGAGAATCAGTTACAGACCCTAGTTACAGTGTTTAGAGGCTCATGCTTCTAATTCTACAGGTCCTCAATTTAATCCCCAGACACAACCAAGCCTGAAGTCTTCACAAAATCCACTAGAGGATGACCTACAGGACTAAGTCCTATAGCTGGGAGCTGTCAACAGACTGTATTGTTCTTCTTAGTAAGGCACAAAGAGTTTGTATTCGACAACTAAACTGTTTTTATCTAAATGTGGTAGAACAGTGTAACCAGAGCCTGCTGTCTTCAGTTCCTTGGTCTCCCAGAACTCCCGAACTCTGACTTTCAAGATGGAGAATGACATTTGGTCTCTGTAGGCACACCATCCTTATATAATGATAGCAACTGCTCTACACACTATTCTCTATGGATTGTTCACAGTGAAGAGTGTATAACACAAACTGAACCATGGGTTGCATTTGCACAGCCCACTGCTGGAGATGAATAGTAGCACTGACTAGATTAGTGTTTCCCAAACTTGAGACACCGCTTGTATAGGGAAAGCCCCTGGTGGGCCGGGACGGTTTGTTTACCGGCCCTGTCTGCAGGTTTGGCCAATCGCGGCTCCCACTGGCTGCAGTTCGCTGCTCCAGGCCAATGGGAGCTGCTGGAAGCGGCACGGGCCAAGGGATGTGCTGGCCGCTGCACATTGGCCTGGAGCAGTGAATCGTGGCCAGTGGGAGCCCCGATCAGCCGAACCTGCGGACAGGGCAGGTAAACAAACCGGCCCAGCCCGCCAGGGGCTTTCCCTATACAAGCGGCGTCCCAAGTTTGGGAAACACTGGATTACATCATTATGGACCAAATAACTATGACAGTCATGATTTAAACAATTGGTGGATAAATCAGTTTTAACAGATTATACAGGCTGATCTTGGCTCAGGTGCAGAAGCAGCTAAAGTACTAACAGAGAGAGAGATTGACAGACAACAGAATTTAGTGTCACACACTAATATTCCGCTACTCCTCCCAGCATGCTTCACTCCACTTACCTCATCTAACAAAAAGGTATGCAGTTACAAAACCTAGCCACCAGGTGGCAGACAGTACCAGACATTGTGCAGTTTAATTGATAGATTCTGGTTTCAATTTCTGCTGATTTTTGCTATTTATTTTGTGCTCATTCTGTGCCTTTATAACTTAAAAATAGTTTTTTGGGTTCTTGCATATGTCCATTACACTGTAGGTGTGTGCACATCTTGTGACATTGCACTCCATATGATTTTATGAAAATATGCTAATGAGTGTGAATATAATGTAACTGAAATATGCTTCATGCAAAAAGTCTCTTGTAAGGGATCATTACAAAGCTTATAACCTGAGTGTGGTCATCCAATTTGTATAAATGTACCATTCTTGTATCTGAAAATAGAAATATGAAATATAACTCTGAGGTCCTATTGTAATTATGCAAAGTATGAGCCATCAATGGTGGTTTGGAATCTTGATGACTCCCATCAATTAGGAAGACTGGTTGAATAGCTCTGTTTACTTGCAAGCTTTCCTGTGAGTCAGGCCAGGAAGAATGAAGGCTTGGGGTCTCTCAGGATATATGACCATGTCACCTGGTATTGGAATCCATCTTAAACCTGGTGCTTTTCCATTTAGAAGGAGGGGTGGGGACCCAGAGAGACAAAAGATTCTCGCCTTGTGCCAAAGTAGAAGGAGGTGGAACAGAACAAAGAGGGTCCAGTCATGAGAAATCCCCTAACTACCACCTGAGCTGGAACAAGGACTGTACCAGGGGAAAGGATTGGGCCCAGACTAGAAAGGAGTCTAGTCTGTGAAAGAAGCTTATTGGAACATCTCTGAGGGTGAGATTTATCTGTAATCAGTTTCTTAATGTATCAGGCTTAGACTTGAGTGTTTTTGTTTTATTTTGCTTGGCAACTTACTTTGTTCTGTCTGTTATTACTTGGAACAACTTAAATCCTACTTGTTATACTTAATAAAATCACTTTTGCTTATTAATTGACCCAGAGTAAGTAATTACTGGGGGAGCAAACAGCTGTGCATATCTCTCTATCAGTGTTATGTGGGGCGGACAATTTATGAGTTTACCCTGTATAAGCTTTATACAGAGTAAAATGGATTCCTCTAGGGTTTGGACCCCGTTGGGAACTGCGTATCTGGGTGCTGGAGACGGGAGTACTGCTACGTGGCTTTCAGTTAAAGCCTGCAGCTTTGGGGGACATGGTTCAGACCTGTGTTTGCAGCAGGCTAGCGTGTCTGGCTCAACAAGACAGGGTTCTGAAGTCCCAGGCTGGCAGGGAAAACAGGCTCAGAGGTAGTCTCAGCACATCAGGTGGCAGTCCCAAGGGGGTTTCTGTGACCACACCCATCACAGGTCTCATGCCAGAGAGTTTTCTCTAGTGGTACCCAAAGGGAAGTCCCCACCACATCCCACCTCCACATGCTCAGAAGGGTGAGTATAAAGGGTGAAGCCACCCCATCCCTTCCTTCAGTTCCTTCTTGATGCCCGTAATTGGAGGCCAGAATGTTCTGTGTTCCTTGTGAACAAACCAGTTGTGATTTACCTGTATTGGCCTAGTGGTTCTGTTTTCTTTTCATCCAGGAAGATTTTGGAGAGTGTTGGAGAAAACTTCCTGATGCCAGTGCTGGAGGAACCTACGAGGGGCTGTGCTTCTCTTCACCTGCTTCTCACAAACAGGGAAGAATTGGTAGGGGAAGTAGAAGCGGGTGGCAACCCGGGCAGCAGTGACCACGAGATGGTCAAGTTCAGGATCCTGACAAAAGGACGAAAGGAGAGCAGCAGAATATGGAACCTGGACTTCAGGAAAGCAGCAAACAGGCTGAAAATTTGACTCCCTCAGGGAACTGATGGGCAGGATCCCCAGGGAGGCTAATATGAGGGGGAAAGGAGTCCAGAGAGCTGGCTGTATTTTAAAAAAACCTTATTGAGGGTGCAGCAACAAACCACCCTGATGTGCAGAAAGAATAGCAAATATGGCAGATGACCAGCTTGGCTTAACAGAGAAATCTTCGGTGAGTTTAAACACAAAAAGGAAGCTTACAAGAAGTAGAAACTTGGACAGATGACTAGGGAGGAGTATAAAAATAGAATAAATTACTGAACCATAAGCTTAATTAGCCAGATTGTCCCCACCTTTCTGGGATAGGTGGGGACAGTGGATAGGTGGATATGAGATTGTGAAGGTAAGATAGACAGTAGTTATGAATTGGATGAGTGGAAATGGAAGCAGTGGAGATACTGCATCCTGTGAAATTCATGTAGTAGAAATTCAGATAAAGAGGCAATTGCAACTGAAGTGTAGAATTAAGGTTTTGGCAGCAGCACAGCAAAGGCAAGCTTTGGCAATGTTTCAGGGATTGTGATATGCAGAGAAACAAGAGGAGGAAATATGGTAGGGAAAAAAGTAACCTCAGGGTCGAGAGCTATTCAGATTTCCAGCCTTGAGAGCAAAGCTAAGAATAACAGTTGCAGAGGTAGGGAGACTGGACAGGCATAACTCTCTACCCCACATAGATGCCTTCAGTAGTACTAAGTTATGGTGTAGTCAGGAGCTGACAGAGCAGAGACAGACAGATAAATAGGGGGTAGAGAGATGAGAGAGTGAGTCAAGGAAGATATAGAAATGGATGTCATCTGAGGAGAAGTGATGGCCAGAAGGCTAGAAGACACCCTCGTAAACTTTTCAGGATATATGATCAGGAGGCTTTTCAATAGTTCAATCAGATACCAAACCTGGATCTTAGTATTTCACAGTTTTATGAAGGCCCGAATATAACAAAAGCCTCAAAATCATTACATGTAACCGTCAGCAGAATTTACAGCAGCACATATTTTACAGTCTATCAGAAAGATGACGTAGAGGCAAAGTTCTTTCTTAAGGTAACTCTACTGAAGTCAGTGGAGCTACAGGCGGGACGGAACTGGCCCTATGTGTCTAATGCAAGGCACTGCTACTTACAACAGAGCAGAACGATGATACTTAGCCCTTACATGGGCTTTTCATCTTCAAAGTGCTTTATTGAAAGAAAATAATCCTAACAAAATCCCTGTAAGGGGGTTTGTCATGTTTGAAAAGAGGGAGACTGAGGCAGAAGGTGACTGGGACTTGTCCAAGATCAGAGAAGGAATCTGTGTCTGAGCCAGGATTAGAACTCGGGAATTCCTGATGCCTTGCTCTCAGATCACCAGAACATGCCTTTCTTAAACATGATCCTCTGACATGTGGTATGAAAATCCTTATTGATAGTGGACTAGTCCCGCGTGTGTCTGCAAAGAAGATGGGTTCAAGTCGACTTCTTGCACCCCTGCATGGGGCCTAGTCATAATCAATCTGAATTCCCAACTGTGGCTAACCTCACATCTCTACCCCCTCTCTCTATACCACCCTACCCACAGCAATAGCCTGAAGACCTGAACCAGCAGAGGAAGAGAGCCCATGCTGGCCCTTTGTAATAGGCCAGAGCAATCCCCTACATAGCCAATGCTTCCCTGCTCCTCGGAGGCACTGTGCACAATTCCTCTGGGAGCTGCCATCAGGCCATGTAATTCCATGCACACTTACTGTAGGGCTATGGCCTTAGAGCCAAGTTGTAGCCCAATGTTTGTCTAGTCCTAATCACCAGTTTCAGTTCAAGTCACACCCCTGGCCCAGTCATTCATCTTCTTGACTTTGCCTTCAAAAGCTTCTTCACCTCATCCCCATCCGCATGGTGATGTCAGTGGAAAGTCTGAGTAGGCTGCCAAGCAGGATTTTCTGATCCTCCGAAGGCAAGGGGAGCATCCATTTTATCTTTTATTTTTCTCCTGTTATGGTTTGCTGAACCTTGTTTTCTTGCTGTTTAACAGGAATCATGTTCATGATACCGGAGGATACTCAAAATAAATGTTTTTCATGGTTATCAAGTGACTCTGCTTCACTTCATCACATAATCACCCACAGGAGCCAATTATTGTCTTGTAAATTCCTCCACCATGAAGATTGCCTCTTAAAAAATAAGAGAAGCCCCACATGTAACTATTTTTTTAAATGCTCCCTGGACCTGCCACAGGCTCCTTCATAGACTTTCTCTCACTTAGTTTTGCTGCTCTCTCTAGCTGGGGCCTTATCTTTGTCCCTTTGTCTTGTCACTGTTGGTGGGAATGGCTAGATCTCTGGAGGTCCTGTCTCCTGAAGCAGCCTTTCTGTATTCCTCTGCCTCATATACTTGACATTTCACTTCAGATCCATTCTGAAAATGTAATTCACCCCACACCCCTTAGGCCTCATTTTGGTGCTCTAATTATTGTTTATGATTTAAGATGATTTAAGGATGCAGTTGTATTATTTACCCTAACTGTGTAAGGCACTTGGGGGAAACTCGGAAGAAAGAGCATCTGAAACAGATACATGCGCTTTAAGCACCTCTCAAATTCCCTGTGTGACATGGAAATGGGTATAGGTATGTAGTGCACCTCATCTTGCTTCTTCCAGGGTATGCCCACACCTTGAATATTGTGTGTCACGTTGCCCCATGTCAAAAAAAGATTATATTAGAAATAGAAAAGGTACAGAGAAAGGCAACAAAAATGATTAAGGGTTTGGAACAGCTTCCGTATGAGGAGAGATTAAAAAGACTGTGACTATTCAGCGTGGAAAAGAGATGACTAAGGGGAAATACGATAAAGGTCTATAAAATCATGAATGGTGTAAAGAAAGTGAATAAGGAAGTGTTATTTACCCCTTTGCATAGCACAAGCACCAGGGGTCACCCAATGAAATTAATAAGCAGCAGGTTTAAAACACACAATGCATAGTTAGCCTGTGGAACTCATTTCCAGGGGATGTTGTGAAGGCCAAAACTATAACTGGATTCCAAAAAGTATTAGATGAGTTCATGGAGGATAGATCCATCAAGGGGTATTAGCTAAGATGATTAGGGATGCTACCCCAAGCTCTGGATGTCCCTAAGCCTCTGTAAGATGCTGGGACTGGACAACATGGAATGGATCACTTGATTCCCTTATTCATTCCCTCTGGGGCACCTGGCATTGGCCACTGTCAGAAGACAGGATACTGGGCTAGATGGACCTTTGGTCTGACCCAGTATGGCCGTTCTTATGTTTAAGGCTAAGATTTTGTTAGTTATTTTTAATAAAAGTCAGGGACACGTCATGGGCAGTAACCAAAAATTCATGGAAGCCCATGATCTGTCCCTGACTTTTACTAAAATTAACTATGACAAAATGGGAAGGGAGGAGGGATCAGCACTCCCGGCTGCTGGGGCTCCAGAGTCCCTCCGACCCGCTGTCTGCAGCAGCTCGGAGCTGCAGAGGAGGCCCCTAGCTGCCTGCGACAGCTCGGAGGTGCTGGGGAGCCCCCTAGCCGCCTGTGGCAGCTGAGAGCTGCTGGGCCCCTGCCAGCTGACACCTCTAGCTACGCTGTCCCGGGGCTGAAGTGGAAAATATCACAGAGGTCTCTGGTAGTCACAGAATCCATAACCTCCGTGACAAAATCTTAGCCTTACTTATGTTCCCTTATCCTTGGAATCTGAAATACAAACAAGACACGAGTGCTCTGAGCTCAGGACTGGAGGCCAAGAACCCCCACCCTCACCTCAAGTTGTTGCCCTGGCTCCAGCACTGGTTAATCCTGCGGCACTGGGCAAGTTATTTAAACTCTCTGCCTCAGTTTCACCAGCTATCAAAAACTGATAATACTTCCCTCCCTCACAGGATCACTGCAGGTATTAATTAACTGGACTAGTAGCATTACCTGTTTGCTAAGGGGTGGGATTAGCAACAAAAACCATTCTGAAATTCTAATAAAGTGAGATTTCTGCTAAAGGGAGCTACAGGGGGACCCACGATAATAGTATCAGTATTCCCAGCCCCAAGTGTTCCAAATTCATGAGTCCAGCCCCCAAAATTATGAGACTGTCTTAAAAATCATGAGGTTTAAAAAAGTACCACATTTGTAAGGCTGTCAGAAAACTGTGGACCATGATTTTGTTGTGGAAACTGTCAGACACGTTGGGGCCTGTGCCTCCCACGGCATCACTGGGACAGGGAAGCCCCAGTGGTGCCGGCCCCCCAAAGGGCACCCAGGGGTCTCTGAGCTGAATCCAACTATTGGGTGCAGGGGCTCAAGCCCTCCCACCCCACCTTAGTGTTTGGAGGAATGGGAGTGGGTATCCAGCCCCCATTAGAGGGTAAAGGACCCTGCTGTCAACTCGACATCTAGTCAGTTACAAAACAAGAGTTTAGGTCCTGCACCTTCCATACCACTAGCCCTGTGGTGCCTCAACATCTCTGTCCTGAAGCTTCCTCCTACTCTGCATCCCCAACACACTTCTGCCTTGAGGGCATCTCTCCACACAGTTGCACCTGTCTGTCCTGATGGAGGAAGGGGGCCAGGTTTTAATCTCTTTTTCTTTTTTCAATTTTGTGTGGTACTTGAACTGACTGTGACGAAACAACTTTAACAAACGGTGGTCCCAACTTTTAAACCAAAAAAAAATCACCACATTCTTACAGCCTTAAGGTTTTGTTTGCTTATTTGTAGCCTTTGTAGTTTACATTTTCAAGCTCTTCTCTGCTATCTCAAGGGTTAGAAACTTTCTTTTAAATGAAAGCTGAGATTCTTGCCTAATCACCTGACTCCAGGAGCTGGGGCTTTAAGAAAAAACACGAAATATGGTGAGACTTGAGATGTTAACACTGAACTGAAGCTCTTTAGACTAAAGAGGGACAATAGTATGTTAGTGAACCTATTGCAAAAATAGTAATGGGGAAGGATAAAGATTGCCCATTTGGGCTTAAAATAAAGCTTGGGTGACATTTTTAAAGGAACTGAATATCAGGAGTGAGCTATCCATTGGGAAACACTGGGGAACAGAACTTTTGCAGAGGAGGGAAATCAGAATAAACCTTCCCTTTAATAACTGGGAAAGGAAGAAACTTGGAACTCACGGTTAGTAGAGTGTGATGTTTACAAAACAATGATTCTCTGTCTAAAGCCATAGAGCCAGAACTAAAGCCATAAAACTGTAAGTCCTACTCTGCAAACAGGCTCTCTCTGGATAATATAGTCCAGTCAAATCTATATCCATTTTAGATAGCCCATCATATCTATTACTATTCCATGGGTGAGAGAGGGACAGCGCAAGCTGTTTAAATTGTGACATTGGCTGAAGGGAAATACAAGGAGTGGGTGGCTGGAAATGTATCACTGAACAGTTTAATGAGGCAGATGTACTATCTCTTTGTACATATTATTTTGTTAATCTTCTGAGGTGGCTCTCTGTAGAATGTCAGCATGTTGGAACAGGAGCACAGGAAGCAGAGACTTATTTTTAAGAATCCAATAGTCCTGGCAATGGACTCCTCTTCCTTCCCACCCTGCTGTTGCTCATTGCAAATAATAATCCTCTTCACCTCCTCTCCTGCAAAACACGGCCAATGTGTTGCAGAAGAGAAGCAGAAAGACTTGCCAAACAATTTTTGTGCGGGTTTTTTTGGTTGTTGAAATGGTGAGCAGAATCTGATTCTGTTGTTTTCCTAAAAGGTATCTGGAGTGGCTAAGCCTTTACCACCATAAACATTAATTCTATTGCAAAATACCGCCCATTTTGTTGTTATTCGCAGGCATAATGTTAGTTTAGATTACTAGTGGGACCACATGATATGTACTGTTGCAATAACTATATATCATTTTCTAAATAAAGATTCTACTCCTACAACGAAGAGTAGCAGTTCCTTTATATTGGGGTGAATTTCAACAGAATCATATTATTCTATTCTTCCAAATGCAGCTGTTTCCTATAAAGGAACCATGTCTCATGGAATTTGTTGGGCTCTAATATATGTGCCATCTTCACTAATTTTGAATAATTAAATCTTGTTTCCAATTTATTATACTTGGTTTTACATTTGAAATCCAAATATTCAATATTTGCTACTTAGCTATTAATGAAAATGTAATAATAATATCTAAATCCAGTCTTCATTGCAAACCTCATCTGTATTATGCTCAGGAAACATAATAAAGGGGTAATTTTTAATAAAAGGCCAAGATTTCCAACAGTGTCAAGGAATTTTGGGTGCCTCCTGTTCTTGATACACAACTTCTTTAAAAGGGCCTGATTTTCAGAAAGCACTGAGCTCCCACCCTCTGAAAATCAAGCTGCATTAAGGTATCTCAAGTTGGGCAGCCCTATTCAATAGTCACTTTTGTAAATCTTGACCATAGAATTTCTGCATAAAATTTGTGGATTTTGGGCAAACCTCCCTCCCCCCAAAAATGATAAAATGTTATCTTATGAATAAATCATTTAGGGCTGCTGGATGGTAACATGAGCTATATTTTATTGACAATTGTGGAAAGATAATGTTATCTGCATCTAATGAAATATTGCATCAGTATTGTGCATGTTGCAAACCCATGCACAGTTTTACAGTAAAGGCTCTTGTCCAGTAATCTTTTGGGATCACATTATATCCAAATCTTTGTTTCTGCTTCTGAAGTCATTGTCTATTATCACGTGACCTTTGAAGGATCAAGTAAAATTATGTTTTTGGTAGAGGGAATGATAGTTCATTCATACTTTGATTGTTTTTCTCAATCATAAGGGAAAATTGATACTCAGCAGTGCTTTAAGTAAGTCTCTAATTTATAGATTCACAAATACTTGTTTTTTTCCTCTATCATGTTTTTCCTTGGATTAGTATATATTAGGGCTGTCAAGCGATTAAAAAAATTAATCACGATTAATTGCGCTGTTAAACTAAAATAGAATACCATTTATTTTAAATATTTTTGGATGTTTACTACATTTTAAAATATATTAATTTCAATTACAACACAGAATACAAAGTGTACAATGCTCGCTTTATATTTATTTTTCATTACAAATATTTATACTGTACAAAACAAAATTATTTTTCAGTTCGCCTCATACAAGTACTGTAGAGCAATCTCTATCATGAAAGTTGAACTTACAAATGTAGAATTATGTAAAAAAAACTGCATTCAAAAATAAAACAATGTAAAATTTTAGAGCCTACAAGTCCACTCAGTTCTACTTCTTGGTCAGCCAATCACTCAGACAAACAAGGTTGGTTACAATTTGCAGGAGATAATGCTGCCTGCTTCTTGTTTACAGTATCACCTGAAAGTGAGAACAGGCATTCACATGGCACTGTTGTAGCTGGCGTTGCAAGATATTTATGTGCCAGATACGCTAAAAAGTCATACGTCCCTTCATGCTTCAACCACCATTCCAGAGGACATGCATCCATGCTGATGATGGGTTCTGCTTAATAACGATCCAAAGCAGTGCGGACTGATGAATGTTTATTTTCATCATCTGAGTCCGATGCCACCAAGAGAAGGTTCATTTTCTTTTTCGGTGTTTCGGGTTCTGTAGTTTCTGCATCAGAGTGTTGCTCTTTTACAACTTCTAAAAGCATGCTCTCGTCCCTCTCAGATTTTGGATGGCACTTCAGATTCTTAAACCTTGAGTCGAGTGCTGTAGCTATTTTTAGAAATCTCATAAAACCTTCTTTGTGTTTTGTCAAATCTGCTGTGAAAGTGTTCTTAAAACGAATGTGCTGGGTCATCATCCGAGACTGCTATAACATGAAACATATACAGAATGTGGGTAAAACAGAGCAGGAGATATACAATTCTCCCCCCAAGGAGTACAGTCACAAATTTAATTAATGTATTATTTTTTAAATCAGCATCATCAGCATAGAAGCATGTCCTCTGGAATGGTGGCTGAAGCATGGAAGGGGTATATGAATGTTTAGCATATCTGGCATGTAAATACCTTGCATACCAGCTACAAAAGTGCCATATGAACACCTGTTCTCACTTTCAGGTGACATTGTAAATAAGAAGCAGGCAGCAGTATCTGCTATAAATGTAAACACCTTTGTTTTGTCTTAGTGACTGGCAGAATAAGATGTAGGACTGAGTGGACTTGTAGGCTCTAAAGTTTTACACTGTTTTGTTTTTGAGTGCAGCTATGTAACCAAAAAAAAAATCTGCATTTGTAAGTTAGACTTTCACGATAAAGAGATTGCACTTCAGTACTTGTATGAAGTGAATTGAAATATACTATTTCTTTTTACAGTGCATATATTTGTAATACAAAATAATAATATAAAGTGAGCACTGTGCACTTTGTAGTCTGTGTTGTAATTGAAATCAATATTGAAAATGTAGAAAAACATCCAAAAATATTTAATACATTTCAATTGGTATTCTATTATTATAAGTGTGATTAATCGCAATTAATTTTTTGGAGTTAATCGTGTGAGTTTACTGCGATTAATTGACAGCCCTAGTATATATAATATAAATTCATTATCTGAGGAATAGGCTGTGATGGTTCTAATTCTTTAAGGACACATTATTTAAAGAAACAGTCTACAGCAGCTGGTGGGGGAGCCAAAGAAACTTTATAAAATGTTCTTAGTATTTCATCGGTGCCCAAATAGGCTCAGCGCTATGCAGGCACATAACAAGGCCCCAGGCCCTAACCTGAGGAGATTTGTAGGACCAGGTTCCTGCCTTTTGGACAGTAGAGGATCTGCACAGAGAGCCCCTTATGTCTACATGGAATCCTACTGACTTGAGCGGTTTGCCTGTGTAGATATAATTGCAGAAATGGGACCTAAAATGTCAAAAATTAAGACTGGGCGATTAGGGTATAACATACGAGCACAGTTGTCCATAGATAAGGCTGCATGTCTGTCGCAGAGGTCATGGATTCTGTGACTGTCCGTGACTGTCTGCAGCAGCCAGTGCTGGCTCAGGGGCTGCCCAAGCCCACCAGCCCCTGGGCCAACAGCAGCAGTTTGGGTATGAAGGAGGGGGCTCAGGGCTGGGGGCAAGAGGGCACTTACCTCAGGGTGGGGGGTTCCCTGGCTCCCACTGGCATAGGTGGAGGAGCGACCAGGGGGCTCGGCGTGCTGCCCACGCCCACAGGCCTCGCACCCACAGCTCCCATTGGCTGCAGTGCCCGGCCAATAGGAGCTGCACCTGCAGAGCCAGTGCTTGTGGCGGGAACAGCGATTGGAGTCCCTTTGGCTCGATTTGCAGGGACACACGGAGCCCAGTAGGGAGCCTGCAATCCCTCCCAATACCCCACCCAGCACCAGCAACATGCCCCTGCCCCCCAGACCAGTGGAGGTCTAGGCCGCGTGCTGTGGTCTGGCCCCGACACCCTTTCAGAACCAGTGGGGGTCCAGGGCCACCCCCCCAGCACTTACAGCACCCCTGGACTGCCCCCCAGCACCCACGTTTCCTCCTCCCCCTCCTCCCCAAGTTTTAGTCGGGGGTATACAGTAAAAGTCATGGACAGGTTATGGGCCGTGAATTTTTGTTTACTGCCCATGACCTGTGCATGACTTTTACTAAAAATACCCATGACTAAAACATAGCCTTATCCATAGAAGACTGTACCTTCTTAATATTACATAAATATACTTTATACTATAATTGTTACTTTTTCCAACTCCTCATTTATATCAATATTTTATACTTCTATAGCACATTTTTGCTGATGAGCTCGATGCTCCTTACAAACCTGAACTAATTAAGCTTCACAACACCCATATCAAACAGGTGCATAATATTAACGTCATTTTAGATGGTGAAACTCAGGTTCTAGGAGGTGAAGTTACTTGACCAAGGTCAAATAATGAGTTAGAGCTATTAGCCCTGCTTCATCAAAGCACGTGCTTATATCCCATTGGTGGCAAGATACAAAACTGGTTGTAATCAAGAAGCAAAGTCCCCAGTGACTGGTGTGAGCCAGTGTTAAGCACATGAAAGTGCTCTACTGAATGGAGATGCATTTAAGCATGTCTTTTAATTCTGTTTTGAACCTGTGCCATATTCAGGAATCTGTCCCCTACACCACCCACCAGACAATATTCCCTTTCTTCTACACTAGCCCTCCATAGATCTTTCCATGTAGCAGGATCAAGATGAAATCATGTCATGCTTCAGTGCTATGTTATTCTGCATAAATATATCAATAAAATAAACCCTGGCTGTGACAGACATTCCGGTAGTGACTGACAAACACAAAGCACATTAAAAAATTAGATCAAACGGCACATCATCAAACATCAGGGGTTAGACTAAAGGACCTTTGCAGTCCCTACTAACCCTATAATTCTATGATCAGCCTGCACCTCAAATGCTTCAGAAGATATGTAAATTGCAGACAAACTATAATCAGAGCCACTGAAAAATCGCAAGTGCATGAAAGGGTTAGGTTGGTAATCTAGTCGTCATGCAGTGATTTTCTTTCTTCTGCATTGTCTGTTATTAATTATAAATCTATCTAGTGTCATGCTTGAAAAAACCCACCTTCTTAGCACTGAACTGATATTTTAAGAGGACAGGTCTCACTACACCTTGCAGTGGAAGAGCAGAGAACTAGTCATGAGTGTTTCCAGGCTGGAGTGTATGCCTTTACTGAGCACCAGTATTGTACCTGGAGAGGGAGGATGCCCATATGTTTAACAGACACAAGTGAACCTAGGTTGAAATCATGGCTCTGCCACAGTTTTCTGTGTTGTTTTTCTGGGGAGGGATAGCTCAGTGGTCTGAGCATTGGCCTGCTAAACCCAGGGTTCTGAGTTAAATCCTTGAGGGGACCATTTAGGAATTTGGGGATTTAGTTGGGGATTGGTCCTGCTTTGAGCAGGGGTTTGGACTAGATGACCTCCTGAGGTCCCTTCCAACCCTGATATTCTATGATTCTATGAAGTCACTTAATCTCTCTGGATGAACTCCTCATTTCATTGAAGTCCTTGACAAAAGTCCCACTGAGTTTGTTCTCTCTCACACACAAGACTTGACCATTGTTAGTCACATCGTTTAATGCTTTACTGGAACATGCTCAGATGCTATGGTGATAAGGTAGAATCATAGAATCGTAGGATTGGAAGGGACCTCGAGAGGTCATCTGGTCTAGTCCCCTGCACTCTTGGCAGGACTAAGTATTATCTAGACCATCCCCGACAGGTGCTTGTCTAACCTGCTCTGAAAAATCTCCAATGATAGAGATTCCACAACCTTCCTAAGCAATTTATTCCAATGCTTGACCACCCTAACAGTTAAGAAGTTTTTCCTAATGAACAACCTAAACCTCCCCTGCTGCATTTTAAGCCCATTGCTTCTTGTCCTATCCTCAGAGGTTAAGGAGAATAATATTTCCTCTCTCCTCCTTGTAACAACCTTTTATGTACTTGAAAACTGTTATCATGTCCCCTCTCAATCTTCTCTTCTCCAGACTAAACAGAACGTGTTTTTTCAGTCTTCCCTCATAGGTCATGTTTTCTAGAGCTTTAATCATTTTTGTTGCTCTTCTCTGGACTTTCTCTAATTTGTCCACATCTTTCCTGAGATGTGGTGTCCAGAACTGGACACAATACTCCAGTTGAAGCCTAATCAGTGCAGAGTAGAGCAGAAGACTTACTTCTCGTGTCTTGCTAACAACACTCCCAGAATGGCGTTTGCTTTTTTTTGCAACAGTATTACACTGTTGACTCATATTTAGCGTGTGATCCGCTATGACCCCCAGATCCCTTTCCAGAGTCCTCCTTCCTATTTTGTGTGCAACTGATCTTTTCTAAGTGGAGTACTTTGCATTTATCCTTATTGAATTTCATCCTATTTACTTCAAACCATTTCTCCAGTTAGCCAGATCATTTTGAATTTTAATCCTATCCTCTCTATCATTTCATCATCACTTTCACCCAAGCTGCCTTCCACTTCAAATTCTCATCCAATTCCTCCCTATTTCTCCAAATCAAATCTAAAACAGCCTCTCCCCTAGTATCTTTCTCCACCTTTGGGGTCGGGGGGGATTGTCTCCAATACATTCCATGAACTTGGAAAGCGGGGAGGGATAGCTCAGTGGTTTGAGCATTGACCTGCTAAACCCAGGGTTGTGAGTTCAATCCTTGAGGAGGCCACTTAGGGATCTGGGGCAAAAATTGGTCCTGCTAGTGAAGGCAGGGGGCTGGACTTGATGACCTTTCAAGGTCCCTTCCAGTTCTAGGAGATTGGTATATCTCCAATTATTAAATTAAATTATTATTATTAAAATTAACTTGTTGGATAATTTGTGCCCTACTGTGTTATTTTCCCAGCAAATGTCTGTGTAGTTGAAGTCCCCCATCACCACCAAGTCCTGTACTTTGGATGATTTTGTTAGTTGTTTATAAAAAGCCTCCTCCACCTCTTCTCCCTGGTTAGGTGGTCTATAGGCGACCTCTGCCATGACATCACCCATACCCCTTTTATCCTTACCCAGAGACTTTCAACAAGTCTGTCTCCTATTTCCATCTCAACCACAGTCCAAATGTATACATTTTTTATATATAAGGCAACACCTCCTCCCTTTTTTACCTTGCCTGTCCTTCCTGAGCAAGCTGTACCTTTCTCTACCAATATTACAGTCGTGTATTATCCCACCAAGTCTCTGTGATGCCACCTATGTCATAGTTGTGTTTATTAACTAGCATTTCAAGTTCTTCCTGCTTATTCCCCATACTTCTCGCATTAGTATACAGACATCTAAGATCCTGATTTGATTTCCCTTCTATGTTCTCTCTTGTCTCTCCCTTATCCCTGCTGTAATAGCCCATGCTCCCCCCAGATTCCAACCCTTCTTCCAGGTCTCCATGTTTTTGACTTATCTTTGGGCTTTTGTTTCCTGCCCCCATATGAACCTATATACACTGGTGTTATGGTCACAGCCTAAAGAGAAAACATATAATATTCTTTTTGGAAAGTTGCAATGTAATATTACTTTATTTCTTAAAATTCAGAATCTTAATATGCAAGAACCAAAAACATAGAGGGAAAGCAGGCTGCTCCACAAGGCAAAGAGACACAACTCGCCCTACCTTGCTCTCTGCTGGCTCTTTGAGACTGACTGACTGCTGACAGACCCTGATTGCAAGCTTCCCTACAGAGCCCCTTAGCTTGCAAGCAGGACCAGGAAGTCCCCTCAGAATTTAAAGTGACAGCCGACAGTCCCAACTCAGTTTTCAACCAAAACTAGAACTATGATGCAGCCAAGATTTCACACACAGTGTGTTGGTTCCCAATCTGAACCAACTAGCTAATACATCAATTTATTTTAAGAATAAACTGATTAGAAATCTGTGACATGGTCAGATAATATGGTCATGAGGCCACATGAACACACAGACAGATTAACACATCCAAAGTTCCACCACAGAAACTGGTGCTTTTTACTCCTGGGTGAATCTCCTATATATGGTATACAGCTCTTTAAAGTGCTTTGGGATTTCTGGAAGTGAAATTGCTATGAATCACCATTCTCATTATGCCTTATTAAAATTGTGATGTGCCTACATTCCAAGTCTGGAATAAGTGGATACATTCACTCGTCCAGATTTGTGCAAGATCATTTGATAAATGGAGCAGATTCAGAGAAGAGTCACAAGACTTACTGAAGGATTAGAAAACCTGCCATATAGTGATAGAACTCAAGGAGCACAACATTATTTATCTTTAACAAAGAGAAAGCTAAGGGGTGACTGGATTACAGTCTATAAGTACTTGCATGGGGAACAAACATTTAATAATGGGCTCTTCGATCTAGCAGAGAAAGGTATTGTGACATTGCACTCCATATGATTTTATGAAAATATGCTAATGAGTGTGAATATAATGTAACTGGAATATGCTTCATGCAAAAGGTCTCTTGTAAGGTATCATTACAAAGTTTATAATCTACTGACTGTGGTCATCCAATTTGTATAAATGTATCATTCTTGTATCTGAAACTAGAAATATGAAATATAACTCTGAGGGCCTATTGTAATTATGCAAAGTGTGGCCATTAATGGTGGTTTGGAATCTTGATGGCTCCCATCAACTAGGAAGATTGGTTGTAAATGGCTCTGTTTACTTGCAAGACTTCCTGTGAGTCAGGCAGGGAAGAATGAAGGCTTGGGGTCTCTCAGGATATATGACCATGTTACCTGGTATTGGAATCCATCTTAAACCTGGTGCTTTTCCATTTACAAGGAGGGGTGAGGACCCAGAGAGACAAAAGATTCCTGCCTTTTGCCAAAGCTATATAAGGGGGTGGAACAGAAAGGATTGGGCCCAGACTAGGAAGGAGTCCAGTCTTGAAAGAAGCTTATTGGAATATCTCTAAAGGTGATATTTACCTGTACACAGTTTAGTAATGTACTAGGCTTAGACTTGCGTGTTTGTTTTATTTTGCTTAGTAACTTACTTTGTTCTTTCTGTTATTACTTGGAACCACTTATTACTTATTACTTTTTATACTTAATAAAATCACTTTTGCTTATTAATTAACCCAGAGTAAGTAATTAACACCTGGGGGAGCAAACAGCTGTGCATATCTCTCTATCAATGTTATAGAGGGCAGACAATTTGAGATTACCCTGTATAAGCTTTATACAGAGTAAAACAGATTCATTTGGGGTTTGGATCCCATTGGGGTCTGGGTGCTGGAGACAGGAGCACTTCTTAAGTTGTTTTCAGTTAAGTCTGCAGCTTTGGGGCATGTGATTCAGACCCTGGGTCTGTGTTGGAGCAGACTGGCATGTCTGGCTTAACAAGGCAGGGTTCTGGAGGCCCAAATTGGCAGAGAAAACAGGCTCAGAGGTAGTCTCGGCACATCAGATGACAGCCCCAAGGAGGTTTCTGTGATCGAACCTGTCACAGGTATGACACAATCCAGTAGCTGGAAGTTGAAGCTAGACAAATTCAGACTGAAAATAAGGTGTACATTTTTAATGGTGAGAGTAATTAACTGTTGGAACAATTTACCAAGGGTTATGGTGGATTCCCCTTCCCTGACAATTTTTAAATCAAGGTTGGATGTTTTTCTAAAAGATCTGCTCTCGGAGTTATTTTGGGGAAGTTCTATGACCGTGTTTTACAGGAGGTCACACTAGTGATCACAATGGTCCCATCTGACCTTAGAATTTATTAATTTCTTAGGGTTTTTTATTGGTGTCATTTCCACTGGTTAGTAGCTTGACAGTAGGGAAGAAGCAGCTACTTTGAAAAGACAAATTAAATTAAACAAGTCCTTTTGTATTTTACATCCATCACCCCAGCATTGCTTGAGTGTCTTCAAATTCAGCGGACATTGGCTGCAGTAAATATCCTTTCAGGATGTGCACTGGGTTCCTATAGGCTCATGAAGAAAATGAGTCGAGCATATTCAAGGGGGACAGGAAATAGCGGCTCCAAGTAACTGGAAAGGTTACTGCAGCAAGTGTACTGGTTAGAGGATTCTACTAATTACATGTCTAATTACTGTCTGCAATAAAGTAATTTGTTTTATGGCTAACATTCAGGAAAGGAAAAATTTGCTATATGCACTGTACTTCCTGAGCGCTCTGAGTGAACCTTATGTTAAAAAGAAGAAAGGAAATACCTTAAGAGCTCTATATAGATTACCCAGCATTAGTAAATTTGCATTGAAGGGATTTATTGCCCTTGTCTTTGTTTTAGCAGCATAATCTAGGAAGGGCTTAAAGCCCTCACAGGTTGGTTTTGTGTGTGCTGTGGTTGTCTTTTTCTGTAGTTTTAAATCATTTTTTATTGACCGAGCTGCATTGGTTGGGTTTTGCTGATCTGCTGATATTATGAACAATATCCCCCAATTTCTGTATAATGCCATCACAATTTTGTGTGGGTGAGAGAGAGAGTGAGAGACAGCACTGAAATGACAGCTGCAGACTCATACACACAAAACACACCATCCTAAGATGTCCTCCTGTTATTAACATCTCTGTGTGAAGACTATAAGAGCATTGTTATCTTGTTTTATACTTAAACAACACGTTTCATTCCAGAATTTCATGGCACTTTACCCCCAGACATTAATTAAGCCCTACAACACCCAGGAGGTATGTAAGCATTATCTTACCTATTGTAACATAAAGGATAAACAAAGGTTAAGGGACTTGCTCAGGGTAACACAGCGATTCAGTGGCAGAAGCTGGGACTAGAATATATGTGTCTCCTGCCCTAGCCATGAACAGTATGGAATAAATTCTATCCCCTTTTGAATTAGGGCAGGTGCATCTAAGACCCTTTATTTTCAGAGGTTGAAGCCAGTGGAGCTAGGTGGACAATGAAGTAGATGTAAAAATGACATACAAAGCATGCCCTCTTTTTGCAATGTTCTGTAATTGCACGTGACACAAGTTTACTTTAAAGCATGATTCAGTACCCTTTGATGTCAAAGGTAGCCTTTTCATTAACTTCAGTGGGTGTGGGATCAGACCCTTGAATATCAAAGAAAATCTGCAAGTAATGGCCACTTCACACATGTGCAGGTTGGAACTGAGTTTCCACAGCCTCAAACGTTTGGTCTCTTTGGAAGCCAGTTCTTGTATTCACTGCTGCTTTCAGTGTAGAACAGAAAGAATATGAATTCCTTTTGTTCTGAAGTTTTCTCCTTGAATCTCATAGGCTGTGTGCACCGTTTGAAGGAAGGACAGCTGAAACCTCCTGAAAGAAACCAACCTACCTTGAATTAGCACAATCGGGGGTGCTGGAACAATTTTTATAGTGGGGGTGCTAAGAGCCATTGAACCTAACTGTAAACCCTGTATATGGTGGAAATCAAATCAAGCCAGGGGATGCTACTGCACCCCCAGCACCCCTAGTTCCTCCACCTATGAGTACAATTCAAACTCATCAGGTCATCAGACTTTTTTTTGTCTATCTGATGGAGAGCAGTTTTTGTTCATTTTCTCTAAGCAATTTTTCAGGAAATAGTCTTTGGTGCAGGTCTCGAGAGAAACAATACTTTGTTTATACAATACCTTTCATCTAGAAAATCATGTCCAAAATGTGACTTTTTCTATGGGCTTATCTTCACTAGCAAACTTAACAGCTGAACAGGCTGATTGTGACTAATTGGAACAAGTTGTGTTCAGCATTGTCAGCTAGCCACTGGTGAGCCCTCATCTCTGTAGGGGTGACACAACACACAAAACTGGATGACATGATGCCAAACATGGCTTGTCTTTGTCTCACTGGTCAATCAGCATCCTGCCAGCCTGATGGTTAAAAATTGAGTGTAAAGAAAAGTAAATTTCCTGGTGAAGAGGAACCCATATTATCTCCCTAAAAATACAGTCTTACCAACTATTTGAGAGTGGGTTGGGGGGAGGTGTAAAATTTGTGAGCAGATTTGAATAGAATCAGATATGAATAGAAAAGAAGGATTCATGGCTATTTGTGCATGGCCAGAAAACGAACACTAGCAGAGTTTCTTCTAATCATAACTATTTGGACAGCAGCCTTACTCCAGAAGCTTCCTTTCCCTCTGGGTTAACCTGGACTTTCATCAGCGAATGAAGTACTGAATGGTTTTGTTCTTTTTATATGTAAATTTGTACTTGGAAAATCATCAGCTACTTTTAGTCTGTTTGGGTTGACATGGTCTGCTTGCCAAAAGTTATATTTGCATACTAATTTGGCTTTTCTATGTCTACTGAAAAAATGCTGCAAATATATCAACAGTCTGATAACTAGATGGGAGAATGTTGCTGTGTCACAGAATTCACACATGATGTAGTCTGAAATGGGGATTTCACTAACAGCTCTCTGATCTAATCACATCAGCATTAAAACACCTGGTTGTCTATATCTGGGCCTGACTTCAGGAAGACTCCTTAATGTCCATGTTGTCACCTATCCCATTAAACTGGACTCCTTACTAAATATAGCCAACTCATACCTCAAAATGTGAAAATCCTGAGTACTGTCACTGGTAGAGATGGTCCTGGATCTAAATATACCTTCATAAACCCAACCCCTAAACACTGGAAAAGTTTGGGTCAACATTCAGACTTTGCAGCCAGCCCCTCTGTTTGTGCCAGCATAGGACAGACTGAAACTCCTTTAATCCATCTGTAGCATCTATGGAAAATCACTTCTTTTATCATTTATTTATCTGGAGATTTTCAAAAAGCATTTGAGGGATTTAGGAGCACAAGTTCCCATTAATTTTCAGTGGGATTTGAGGTCCTGAATCCTTTAGATGCTCTTGATGAAAATCTCCCTCTTAAATGCTAACAATATGTTTGGCACTGTACAATACACAAAACAAACCATCCTTGACCCAAAGCTCTAAGCAAGCACAGATACAGGAGAGTGTGACTAAGATATTTAATCATAATTCCTGTTGATTTCTTTTTGTGTCACAGACATGAGCCTTTCTAAGCAATAGAGCAGACCAGTAGCAGGGCCAGTGCAAGGATATTTTGCGCCCTAGGCAAAACTTCCACCTTGCGCCCTCCATCCCAAAATAAATCACATACATTATACATGTATACATTTAAATCAACCAGGGGCTCTCAGCTGCAGAGGTGGCTGGGAGCCCCCGGGGCTCACAGGCAAATTAAAAGGCCCAGGGCAGCGGCCGCCATGGAGCTCTGAGCCCTTTAAATCCCCACTGCAGCTCTAGCTGGGATTTAAAGGGCTCGGGGGCCGGGATTTAAAGGACTCAGAGCTCCCTGCCGCTGTGGGGAGCCCAGAGCCCTTTTAATCCCGGCTGCGGAAGCCGGTGCGGTCTGGCACGGCGTACTGGCTCTTGCCGGTATGCCGTGCCGGACCTTACCGCCTTACTTTCACCTCTGGTGGAGGCTGAGCTGAAACCCTGCTGTCGCGCCCATTGCTGGGCTTGTGCCACGTGAGCGCTAAGCAGAGCTCTGCCCAGTCGCTGGCACCCCGGCCGGCAATTACAATAATTGCATGGAACGGCCCTGCGCTGGGAGAGGGAGTCTGAGCCGCACGTGTCAGTGCGCCGCCGGCAGCCCAGCCCAGGAACGCTGTAAAAAAACATTGGGGGCACCGCTTTTTGGCGCCCCCAAATCTTGGTGCCCTAGGCAACCGCCTAGTTTGCCTTCATGGTAGCACTGGCCCTGACCGGTAGAGAAGGCAGGATTTACATAAATAGCGGCAATTGTGCCTTGTGAGAGAAATGGACAAACAGAATATTGGGGGAAAGGTTTGACCAGAGATGAGGTGTTGCATTGGATTTTTTATTTTGATTTGTTGCCTTTTTTTTTGTTTTTAATCTCTAACTGTTGCTTACAATATTCTTGGGCAAAATATACATGAAACGGGATCTGTAGCAGAGCAAAATGTCCACAGTGCAACCTAAGACTGTGTGCAATTCTCCAAGTTTCATGTTTAATTACAAACTGAAAATGTGGCTCAAGTTCATGAAAAAGTTCACTAAGGTTCACAAACCTTTTACATTTCATGGAAACATGGGCCAATTTCGGAGCTAGCATCAAAATTCTGCTTCACTCACAGTTTTGCATGGGTTTGACACAGAGCCAGGTGAAATTCCGTGGTTTTGACAAGTTTTACTATGTTCCTTTTCAAAACTCAAAGCAAAACAGAGGGGAGGGGTGTGAACCCACATGGATCAAAACCAAAGAAAATGTTCACACAAACCCTTGCAAAGTAAATATCTAAATTTGACACAGGGTAAAAATAATGCCCTAGATAATTTGAGATGAACCTCTGTAGAGTTCTTGCAACAAAACACTTAGATTCATCTGCCAGGGAGGCGGTGATGTTCATCACTGAAAATATCAAGCTTCTCTATACCCCCATGCCAAAACCTCACCTTTGTCATCTGTAAGATGAAAGCTAATTTCCTATCACCATAATATACTCATTTTGATATCATATACTTATAGTATGAGAAGCATAACTCTAGATACATTAAGCAAATCATTTAGTTTGTTTTAGCTCTATCTTCAGTGTTTTAATCTTGTTTTAATTAAGATCACTCTTGTGTGGGTATCTTTGTACAGACTTCCCCTGAGAGAGAAGAACCCCATAACATCTAATGAAAGATGCTGAAAGATAAACTATTTCTGGAACCTAGGCCCCTCTCACAGATTAAGTCAAGGGACATGGGCAAAAATGATCTCTGCCAGTGAGTTGTGTTGCCACAAGGCTGCAGTGGTTGAAACCAGGGGGAGACACTGAAAGATAAAGTAGGACATGAGGGATGACAGGGGAATTGGTCACAAAGAGGAATTACTTTGAAATTTTAGAATTACATTTTTTTTAAAAGTGGCCTACATCTGAGATGTTATGAGGACGTATGTAAGATTATCTGGGTTTAAACTTGTTTCCGGGACCCAAGAAACTGAGGTTGTTTATGCAAAATTAGAAAAAGGGAAGGTGTAACAATGTTTCCTCTGAAAATATTAGAAATACGCTTTGGAAAAAATCTGTTGCCCCCTGACTTCATGTGCCAAATCTGAAGGCTAAAAACACTCACTCAAGTATAAAATAGGGATTTTAGTCTTGGGCTACGTCTAACTATGGAGTCACTCCAGAATACTGTTGCTTTAGCAAAATCAATCAAATATGCGCATACAATTTCCACTGAAATCAATTTGAGTTGTGCATGAGTGTCTGAAGGTAGAATATGTTCCTGTAAAATTTCTCTTCGCTGTATACACGTAGGTACTTTCCCAGAATAATAATTTTATTTATATCTCTTGGATCCTAACATAGTCATATTTGATTTAATCTTTTTCCAGGATGCTGTTATATTGGAAACCTTTTCAGTAGCATCTATGGGCTCAATAATATCTGCATCCTGTAAAGACCTTACCTTAAACTACAAATGAAAATAATATATACTGTTGTCTTATATGAATATATTGCCTTTCATTCACAAGGTTCCAAGGCACTTTTAAACTTAAACACATTCATACAAGAAGAATCACTTCATCCATCACTGAAACAGATTCTTCTAGGGTGGAACGCAGCAGCTTTCCAACAGCACACAGCAACATTACAGACTAGTTTAGAGCAGGAAGTGAAGAAGGAATCTAAGGACAGAACTAGGGGGAAAATGGCTCAGTGGTTTGAGTATTGGCTTGCTAAACCCAGGGTTGTGAGTTCAATCCTTAAGGAGGCCATTTGGGGCAAAAATCCATCTGGGGATTAGTCCTTCTTTGAGTAGGGGGTTGGACTAGATGACCTCCTGAGGTCCCTTCCAACCCTGATATTTTATATCTAGAGGATACCAGTGCTTAACCCCCACAGAGAGAGCTCTGGAATCTTTAATTACCATAACTAATCAGGACTTTTGTTATAATTTTGCTCTGTAATACATCAATGTCCATGATATATAGCCCCAGAGCACCATGCTGGGACATTGGTTCAGGTCTGACTTTGAGAGGAGAATCCTGCTTGTTAATGCAACATCATATTTGCAACATCTGAAGTGTTGCTTGTAAGTGTCCCCTATCACAGTACTGACTAATTCTGTCCCTTCTTAGCTGATGATTTATGATAGGCTCATAATTCAACATTATGGGTGCAGATACAGAAATAGAGGAACATAAAAATTGCCATATAGGGCGAGATTGTCGGTCAGATCATTAGTCTGCATATTCCAGGATCCTCTCTCTAACAATGGCCAGTTCCAGATGCTTCAGTCGCTAGTAATAGATGCAAAAATACAACACAAAAGCCAAAAAATTATGGAATAACCTGGCCATAGGGAAAATTTCTTCCTAACTCCCATCAGTTAGTGGTTTACTTATGCCCTACAGCACGTCGTTTAACTAATCACTGTAAATTCTCTCTTCTAATTTGAATTGCATTGTGCTCTTGGCCTCAGTGATACCTGGTGGCATTATGTTCCACAGGCTAGCTATGTTGCACAGAACAAAAAATCCTTTTACAGCTTTAAATTTTGCCTTTCAGTTACATCGAGCATGCCTTGTTCTTGAATTATGATGTAAGGTGAATGAGCTCCTGATTTACCTTTTCAATACCATTTGTAATTTTTAAATTCTCAATTAAGTCCCGCTCTTACTTGTTTTCTCTCTAAACTAAACATTCCCAATACGGATGAACACCATAATGAATGCACTGTAGGTAGCACATCTTATCAGTATCTGGGCTTATCCTCCTGCTCTTTCATACAGGACCTCCAAACATCTATGGCTAATGAGCATGTTCCCTAGCATTTTCTAATATTGGTGATTCTGGTGATATGTACATAATAGACTAATTGGTAGAAATAGTCAGGTATTTGCAGAAATATTTTTTGTATGAAAATGCTAGTTTATTGAAATTGAAACTTTTCTTGGAAACAGTTTTGATAAAAATGTCTAGGGAGGCAGAGGGCAAGTGGGTGGAGGGGAAAGAGAGTCATCCACCCTAGAATAGACACTTGACCAAATTGGGCAGAGTGTGGACTTCTGTGCATCCCACATCTGAGGGGAGAGTCCTAATCACTGGGCTATTTTTTGTTCTGGAGTAGTATGGTCTCTCTTGTTTGTGTTTTCTTTTTGTTTCATCTTGAGGCAGGAGAGTCCTTGATAAAGCCTAAAACAGAACTTTGGCTGGTGGCTGGTTGCACGGCTGTGACTAAAAGTTCAAATGGAAATATGATCAGAAAAGTCTGACTGTACGTTCAGTCATCAATTATTGAAACCAGGTTTGCAGCACTGAGAGATGGAGTTAGTCTCACCCCACCTGTGGTGCGCTGGCAGGAAAGTGCATCTCTTCCATCGTAAAACTTCCAGTAACAGAATGCCTCCTCTGAATGGCCAGTTAAGGACAAACTTTCAAAGATATGAAGCACACAGAATTATTTGGTAATACGGGCTCTTACAATGGACAAGAATGGAAACAGGAGCATTAAACTGGGGTTGGAGGAAATTAATTATGTAAATAGAATAAATGACAACTAAAGTGGGTGGGGAAAAGGGCCAAAATGATTGTCTACAAGAATTTAAAAGTGTAAACACTCAGGAGGGAGAGGAAGGATTTAGGGTCATCCAAGGGGGGTATAACAATAAGTAAAAGCTTAACAAAAGGAAAATAATAGGCTGAATCTATGGAAAAGTATTCACAAAGGTGATTTTAGATAACACGCCCATGCTACAAGACAACTTCCTGAGGGATCTGTGGGAAGCCTAGTCATAGAATATCAGGGTTGGAAGGGACCTCAGGAGGTCATCTAAGTCCAACCCCCTGCTCAAAGCAGGACCAATCCCCAGACAGTTCTTTACCCCAGTTCCCTAAATGGCCTCCTCAAGGATTGAACTCACAACCCTGGATTTAGCACGCCAGTGCTCAAACCACTAAGCTTATCCCTCCCCCCTACATTTAAAACTGCACTAGACAATGGACTTGAGAATAATTTTTGTGTAAATTTGGGTCATTCAGTCAGAGACCATCAGTTTAAGGTCCTGATCCAAGAGAGCTCTTACGCACTTGCTTAAATGAGCAGTTCCATGGACTAGTCCACGTCAGCCAGCTATGTCTGCAGCCACCATTCACTGCAGTGGGACTAGCCACATCTGAGTACATGTAAAAGCAGCAAAGAGTCTTGTGGCACCTTATAGACTAACAGACATTTGGGAGCATGAGCTTTCGTGGGTGAATACCCACTTCATTGGATGCATGTCTGATATCTGAGTACATGTTCATGCTGGGTCATGGTCTTCAGTCGATTTGCCTTGGATCTTCCAGTCAGATAAATTTGAACCTACCTGCCATAGTTATTTGTTAGTATTGCAGTAATGCCTAGAGGTACCAGCCCTATTATGTTAAGGCATTGTACATCTGATGGCTGTCAGATTGCCCAGCACCTGGGATTGAACCAAGAGACCTCCAAAGCTAGCTGTATGAGTCTCTACTGCAGTGGTTCTCAACCTATTGACCTTTGTGGGCCACATATGCAGCTCCCTGTGTGTTATGTGGGTCACATCCACACACTATATATACTAGTTGCATGGCCCTGAGGATGTCACATGGGCCACAGCTGTGTGCTGATTGGGCCGCAAGCAGGCCGCTGGAGAACCACTGCTCTACAGCTTGAACTTAAGTGTTAGGTTCTGCAGTTGGAGGCAGTTCACACTCATATCCTCTACGGATTACACAGAGAGGAGATGTGTAACACATCCTGATTAAAGGAAACAGAGGGCCACTGCCCTCCTCTTTTCATGGAGGGGTGGTTTGCAAAGGCTGTATTCCCCAGCATATCAGGGTCCATTTTCATCCCAGCAGCCTGGCCTTTGGCCACTCAGGCTGCACTTTGTCCATCCCTGTTCTAACCGATTTAGTTCAGCCATCGTAACCTGATGAAATTTGTATTTCAGGCCCAGTGGAAAACTAAGCTCATTCAACCACCACATTTATCTTAGAAGTAAACTAACCATCCACCCGCTGTGAGAACTTGTGTGACAAAGAAGAAATAGTATCCATACCTGTAATATATAGAAAATTCTCTATACCTCAGTCCTCTAGGCAGTAAATCAAACCCACAAGCCACTAGGAATCTGATGCATTTCCTAGCTCTGAAGCAGTAAGATAGTTGAGGATTGATGCTTCCATATTATCCAAGGAGTGACTGCTTTCCTGGGACATTGCTGAAAAGGTTGCAAAAGTAGCAGGAAAACAGTAAGCTGCATTTCTCAATTTTGTTACATATAATCCTTCAAACATTCCTACTGGGACATTTTTCTCATCCATTACAAAAGCCCTCCCCACTCATGTGGGGGAGGGAAAGGTCACGTATATAACATGGGAAATGACCCTTTTCCACTGGCACAAACATAGATCTTAACCATTGCAGCAAAATCAATTCTTTCCCGTTTGCACATGCAGAACAGCAAACCTGCCAACTGGAAAAGCAATCAACCTGGTTCACACTGGATCAGAATCTGGAGGTCCCTGAACTAATGAAAGGGTTAACCCTTATATAACCAGAATGGACACTCAGTTCCTGCTTGATCTCATTTCTGTAACCCTTTTCCTTCCATACCCAAGTCTACCTGTATGTTGTTAACCCAACTCCTCATGTCATGTCTGAAACTAGACTGTAAGTTTTAGTAAAACCAGGTCTTTGTATTTTTATAGCAAAATGCCCAGTGCATTTTTGCAAATTACATCACAGGTGGAATATGCACTTTAATCTGTCAGTGCATATAGATAAGAATAAAGCCCAAGTTCGGTATAGTTCACATGGCATCAAATTAGTTAATATAGAACAGCTTTCAAACATGACAAGAAATTCTGGGTTCCTTAACTTTTTGGTTTCAGAGGGGTAGCCGTGTTAGTCTGTATCAACAAAAACAACTAAGAGTCCTTGTGGCACCTTAGAGACTAACAAATTTATTTGGGCATAAGCTTTCGTGGGCTATAAGCCACTTCATCAGGTGTGTGGAGTGGAAAATACAGTAGGCAGGTATAAATATACAGCACATGAAAAGATGGGAGCCGCCTTACCAAGTGGGGGGTAAATGCTAACGAGGCCAATTCAATTTGGGTGGATGTGGCCCATTGACAAGAAGGGCTGAATATCAACAGAGGAAAAATTATTTTTTGTAGTGACCCAGCCACTCCCAGTCTTTATTCAGGCCTAATTTGATGGCATCAAGTTTGCAAATTAATTCCAGTTCTGCGGTTTCTCATTTAAGTTTGTTTTTGAAGTTTTTTTCTTGAAGAATGGCCGCTTTTAAGTCTGTTATTGAGTGTCCAGGGAGATTGAAGTGCTCTCCTACTGGTTTTTGAATGTTACAATTCTTGATGTCTGATTTTTTGTCCATTTATTCTTTTGCATAGAGACTGTCCAGTTTGGCCAATGTATATGGCAGAGGGCCCTGTACATTTGTAGATGTGCAGGTGAACGAGCCCCTAATGGTGTGGCTGATGTGGTTAGGTCCTATGATGGTGTCCCTTGAATAGATAACTTTTTGGGTGGATCAGTTTTTCATGCTGTGTAATATCAATAATATTCCCTAGATATTTGTTGTCCTATTTAGAGGACATTTGGGTAATGAATATATATTAATAAAAATAGAGAGACACCATGTGGAACCCCACCACCTCCAGGCTCTGGTGGTTCAGATTAAAATGGAACTTGGATCCAAACTGATCCCTGGTTTTGGTTTTGCAAAACCCCAAACCCAGCCTCTCCATCCCATCTCTATAGCTCACACCCGTGTATCCTGAGAGATCTTTCAAGCCCTTTACAAACAGAGATGGCGTCACCCCTCATGATATTGATGCATTCAGTGTGATGAAACACAGTATCTGTTTTAGCATCCTGTAACTCTGACTCCTGCTAAAAGGGTTTCAGAACAGGTTTCTGATGATCAAAGACAGAGAGCATCTCAATCAGAGGTGACTGCAGCGCTATGGACATCCCAAGATAGTTTTGATATGTCCAGCTCAAGCAATAGTGTGGCGCAGTGAAGACGCAGCAGCAACATACAAAGGGTCCTGACGAGGCTTGTATAGCCCATGCTGCTGCAGTTTCACAGCGATTGTTATTGGCACTAGCTAGATCAAAGCTCTCTCTGGTATGTGGATGCATGCTGCAGTCATATCTCTGATTGCAGTGTAGGCATCCCAGAGACAGAGCAAGAGCACAGGAAGTAAGAGCTAGGACAGCTTTATGAAGCCAACCCATTCTGTGAAGGGCACTTGTCACAGGCGAAGCCAGTGAAATCTGAATATCATTAAATCAGCTATATTGGAAGCAGTCTTCTAAAAACGTATATGTGTACACACGTGCTGGCTGCAACCTGTCTGTTCTTCTTGTTCACTACCTGCCCTTTGGGTAGCATCAGTGTAATGTCAGAGAAGAGGAGAAAGAGAACTGAAATAAGACTTCACAACTCTATGATGCCAATAAGAAAGGACAAACCCTGCTGAAAGTGAAGATAGCAGTTAGCTGTCCAATGTTACGGGAGCCAGGACTATAGGAATGATGGAAAAATCTATGAGGAATGCCTGCGGGGAAGGGTGGAAGGAGTTCAAACACCCCAAGAGAATTTAAAACACTGGGACCTTGTTACCATTTTAAGAATTGTAGGAGGAATGTTGCAATCAGACCTGGAAGGATGCAAATGTGAATTAATTTAAGCTAACATTTATTGATGTTGTCCTTTCTTTTTCCTTTAATCAACTAAGCGCAAAAATGCTCAAACGTGTGTGTCTAAAGTTAGATATCTAACCCATATTTAAGGACCTAAATACAGGGCCATATTTTCAGAAGTGCTGAGCAACTCCACTGATTACTGTTCACCTTCTGTTGACTTAACCTCTAGCCACTTCTTGTGGGGTAGAATCTTCAACAGAGCCCAAGTAAACCAAGAGCACAAGTTCCATTGGTTTTCAATGGCAGCTGTGCTCCCTGTTAGATCCAGAAACTGTGTCTACATCACCTCCACATAAAAGAAAGTGAGACTAAACTCCTAAAACCAAACTGAAAAATACAAACTAATAATCATTTGAAAATGTAATTTGTAAGAGCATGCATGAATGTACACGCAGGCATCACTACCTTCAAAACATTGTTATGGCAGACTTTCAGAACAAAGATGCTTTGTTCTGAAAACCTCACTTGCACAGTACGTTACTGTGTTACTGAATGCTTGAATAAGGACACTTGCCTGCTAACTTCAGTTTCCTTGAATAATTTAACAATAAGCATACAGAAATATAAACTATTCAATCAATAGTACAAGTTCCCGTTAAACACAAAGAAAGAAATGAACTTTTGAAATTATAGGCAGTGCAAGAGCAACACCTATTAAGATTTCCCAACACTTTTTCCATTCTATACCGCTGATTTCGGTTGTCTGAAACTTTGTCAGAACTGAACTATGTAGCCTGAAGTTTTCTATGTTTGGCATTTGCCTTGGGTTGATTTTTTTAAAGTATAGTAATAACATAAATAGGCTTGGAAAGATTTGATTTTTTTAAAATAAATTTCGGTAAATGTCAATTTCTCCACACATACAAATGGCTGAAAAAATATTTCTGTCTATAAATAATTAAAATTTACGATAAATTTAAAAAAATGTGTCTTGAGAATTTACTAGAGTTTAACTTAAGGATATTTACTTTGTATAATTTGATGTGATTTTGACAATTTGAGTTTTAACAGTTATAAAGTTGTAACTTTTTGAATCTCAACATCTACTGTCATTAAATAGTTGTCTGATCCCTACCCTCATAATTTCCCACAACTGTGAAAATTTAAATAGAAAAAATATTTAACAATAAGCATTGATATTATCTGCTGAAATTTTAAAAAAATTCTGCCAACCCTATACCTAAAGCATGATACAATCTATGTTCAGTATATTCTACTCTGCTACACACTGGAGCTGAACCAAAACCCTGAATTTGAACACAAATAGATTTTGGTGTATCTAGCTCTGCATTTAAATTTTGCTTCATGGGCCTATCTTTAATATCATCTAAACAACATTGTAAACAGCCTTTTATTGGGCACAAGTTCTTTGATATACTTGAAGAACTAAAAGAGAGAGGCAAAAATAAAAGTGAATACATGGAAGGGATGTATACCAAACAAACTCAATGTTAGCCAGCTTGTCGACCTCCAGAAAGAGGGATATTTGTTATATTATCAAAGAATGAATACATGGTAAAGGCTGTATTTTATATATATAACCCTGGTCTCTATTAAAAAGCACCCGGTATCAATTGTAACCATGCCATAATATCTGGGAAAATGCAATTATTTCCAGTTGTAAGTAAAAGGAAATGCTTTGTTATCCTAGATGTTGCTCTGTTGGCCAGTATTGACCATGGTGAATGTTGTTTGTGTGTAGCATTTATAAGAAGCCTGCTACCTCTTGAGTACTTAGATTCATTCAGCCCAGACTTGGTTTCCTTAAAGCTCTTATAAAAACCTGGAAATAAGCTTTATAGAAGAAATGCTGACGGGCCCATAAGCTTTATAGAAGAAATACTGACGGGCCCTTTAACTAGAGCAGTGCTCTTGAATACCAATATAATTAGCTAGGCAAATCATGCAAAGTATGTGGCCTGTCAGTCCTTTCTGGCACTACTCATGTCATCAGGCCTTACTAACTTTACACCTGTCCCTTCTGTCTTTTCAATATTGTAAATATTTTCACTTAAAAAGCTAAGTGTGACTGCCATGGAAGGAGTCCATATGGAAAAAAAATGCCATTGTCACCCTAACCATTGCTTAAGCTTGTCTTGCTTAATACTTGTTCTTACAATCAGACTTCTGAGGCTCCATTGAACTATTTTTGTTATGAATTAAGGTTCACACAGTTAGGGATGATTGATGTCCCTTTTCTTCTTGCTGCTGCTTTTCCTTAATGGTTGGGTGTAATTTTACAAGAAAGCAATACATCTAATACAACTGGCCAAATGCCCTTCCATTTCAGGGAAACTCTAGAAGGTGGCATTTAATGAGTGTCAGCATTGAGTTATCCAACTGGTTCGAAATGAATTAGTCTGAGAAAGTTGAAAATGACATAATCTAAGATGCAAAAGTAAAATGTCTAATTTGATAACTAGGGAAATACGGATTTTACGTGGGCCTTAGAAACAGTTTCCTGCAATATTTTGGTTTTCTAATTCAGTGAACTGTCTACTATGAATAGGATTAGATGTGGATGAGGGAGTGTAGACAATGCGCCAAGACTGTTTTTGCTAGTTTGAAAAGCGATTTGGAAGGTTCCCTCCTCAAATCACACGTACCCCTAAAATGGGCTAATAAATGTTTTCAGAAATTAAAAAAGGAAAATAGATTTAGATCGCTGAAGCAATATTTATCCTGTTTAACCTGTAACCTTCCTCTGCTGGTTTCCTCCCCAGTCATATCTCTGCACTTTCTTATGTCTCAGCTTATGTCCTGCATAGTGTGATTCTCAAGGTTTTAATTATAAGAGTTTCAGGGTAAGGCACCTGATTATTAAGGGGTTTTATGTTCTGTAAAGTACTGAATACATTTATGGCAATGCGTATTTATTGTAAAACAGAGAGAAAATATAATTTATATATCTATATCGATATCGATATATAGATATGATTATAATCTATTCCACATGTAACCATTTTGTGAAGCCAAACAACTCCATTTTGAGATTAGTCTAAGAATTATGTTCCATTAATCCGCCTGAAAAAATCATACAGAACGTAATAGAGAATTATAACCTTTCTATAAAATGTTAATCAGCCTTATAGAATTCAATTCTAAGGGATATAATTCTTTATTAAATTCCTTGGTCTGGTTTAAAATTTCCTATTAATTTCCACGAGTGTTTTTAGAGTAAGTTCTATGTACCCCTATCAAATTTTATGGGACTTTTTTCCATAAGGGAATGAACTCCATAGACAGCTGACTGCTTGTTGTGCAAATGTTCTTCTATTGAGCTGTTGCTCAGTAGGATACCACTTTCCAGATTCTATTTCTTTCTTTAATTTCACAATGTTCCCCAAACAGCTCCACATTAATAAGGTTCACCAAGCACTTTCCATTCCTCTCCTCTGTGCATGGCTGGTCACATCTGAAATTGCAACACTAGGGAGATACATTTCTCTTCCCTCACCCTACCCAGGAATATGGCAGAGAACAGTCAGATTAATGAATCCTTATTAACTCCTTCTTCATAACAGTTTTTGAAAGTTCTAGTACTGTACTGCAGCTGTTTTTGATTTCCACATATGGCTAGCTATAATTGGGCAAGTCTGAAAACCAGGGTTATATTATCTTTTGATAAACATTTGTAGATGATAACTTCTGGATGGGACATTGCAGATAGCAATGATTATACCCATTACCCTTCTACAAAGATACCCCCCCCCAGAATAATAAAAGTGTACATTGCACGCTCCTAAATATCCAAGCCTCTTACACTTCTGGATTTTTTGATCACAAAGGCTGTAGGGTTAACCATTTTTGACTGCATATGCTCTGTACTGGTTAGTCATTACTCCTCTCCAGCAAAACACTACTTGAATCGAGGGAAGTGGTTATCAAATAAACAGACCATTTAGTACAAGGGGAGAGAGGCTCACAGAACAATCTAGCATAACAGATGGCTATTCCCTGGTTGAAACTGAAGATCTGTTGACACTCTACCTCTGAATTTAAACTAGACAATGCCTGTAATTCAGGGAAGATTTTAGCTGCCTCTGTAACTCTCCGAATCAAGTAGAGATTTGCTTTGAGTGCTTAGTAAATGAGTGGTGCACCGATTGAATTAGGCTCCCTTAATGTTCATGCTGTTTTTCTTATTCATTTTCATGGTGATTTGTCATTTAGAGAGAAAGCTGGATATTGACAAATACAATCTTACTTTATACAGGGTCTTCTGCCCACAGAAAATGTGGGTCTGATCTGAAAAAATGACTATATAAGTACCATTTTAGTGTTTCGGGGACATGCATATTAAATTAGCTTTGGGCTTGTCTGCGTTAGAAAATTTGAATTGGCTTAACTAAATCAATTTGAAATTGAGCTAGTTAAACCAGTTTGAACCCCTAATGTAGATGCACTTAAACCATCTTAACCCTTGCTTGAACTGGTTTGCCTTGCATTGGCAAAGTACTGAACTAAATAAAACTAATTAAAGGGGCTGCTAATCCAGTTCAAGTGCATCTAGTTCAACTAGTTTGACTTTAAATTCATTTAGTTACACAATAAAAGAACATCAAACAAAAAGAAAAAAAATGTGGATCTATGAAACACTGGCAACCCATCATTCTGTTCACTCTGCTTGTATATTATATCCATTCTCCCCACCATTTGCCTTGCTTGTTTAGATTGATGTGTCACTTGTAAGCCCAGAAGATCATAGTAATAACTGGAGATATACCAATCTCCTAGAACTGGAAGGGACCTTGAAAGGTCATTGAGTCCAGCCCCCTGCCTTCACTAGCAGGACCAATTTTTGCCCCAGATACCTAAGTGGCCTCCTCAAGGATTGAACTCACAACTCTGGGTTTAGCAGGCCAATGCTCAAACCACTGAGCTATCCCTCTCCCCTTGTCACATCACTTCCCCCTTGTCACATCACTTCATGTAGTCTGACCTCCTGCATAGAATCATAGAAATGCAGAGCTGGAAGGGACCTTGAGATAGGGTGACCAGACAGCAAATGTGAAAAATCGGGACAGGGGGTGGGGGGGTAATAGGAACCTATATAAGAAAAATACCCAAAAATCGGGACTGTCCCTATAAAATTGGGACATCTGGTCACCCTCCCTTGAGAAGTCATCAAGTCCAGCCCCCTGGGCTGAGGCAGGACCTAGTAAACTAGACAAGCCAGAGAATTTCACCCAGTTACTCCTGTGCTGAGTCCATTGTACGCTCTTTAAGGCAGGGACCATCTTTTACTCTGGACAATGCCTAGCTCAGAGCAGCCATGGTGCCTATAGGTGTTACTGCCCTACAAATAATTAATAGCAAAATAAACCAGTACAACCTTTTTAATGTAGACCAGACCTTGACCTACAAGTAAAAAGAAGTGTGTGCTGTCCAGCTGCCCACCCTATGAAGGGCAGCCAAAAGACAAGATGGGTTATTTCTCTTTCTTGCATCACCACCAGTAATGAAAATTGGGCTTTCCAGATTTTGCCCCCATTGAAGCATAATGGGCTTGCAGCAGAGGTATGTGACTGAGAGCGTGATTTGAAAGCACTGAGGTTACACAGTTGTAGCTGAAAAGAGGTTTTGAGCTGCCAAGCTTTATTACAGGTGATACCCCAAAAAGGAAAGAACTGGGAAGATCAAAAGATGTTAACTATTTTCCGTGAAAATGAAGAAAAGGGAAGGGGGCAAAAATACAATTTTACTAAAAAAAAATCATACGTTTCTGGGAAATATGGGGCAGAGGGGAAGAATTTGTCCTTCCTTTAAAAAAAGAAAAAAATCTTTCACAGAAAATAATTCCTATTTTTCCCTAGTTCTCCCTTCCTCTTTTTTATTAAACACGGTTGTTGATTGTTTGAAAATACATTTTCATTTAAAAAAACCCACATACCACAGAAACTCCATTTGACAAGTTCTAGGGAAGAAACCCACATGGCTCTCGGAGCCCAAGGTGAGTTTACAGGGCTGGCAATCAGGAAAAAAAAACCTCCTTATATAGTAATTTGCTTAGTTTACATATTATTGATGATTATTATTGATAATTTGTTATCATAGTGCACAGGCGCCCCAGATATGGATCACTTCCAGTTGAGCTTGGCGCTGAACAAACACAGAGTCAGAAGATGGTCCCTTCCCCAAGGTGCTTACAATCTATGCGTAAGACCAGAGGCTTCCTGTATGTCCATGAGACACAGACATGAGACCTCAGAGTGCCATTTCTCACAACAGAACTGCACTTTATATATAAAGCCTTGGGAAGAATGCTGCAGCTAGCCAGGAAGAGTCCATCCACCCGTTAAGATGATGGGCTACAATGACTCTTTCAGGAAAGCAGAATCGGGAGTGCGGGGCTGACTGACCATTGCTTTGTGTACACAGTTGCAAAGTGGATGTAAAACACTGCCAAGGCAGACTCATTGCACCGACTCCTCCCTCCCCCGCCTCCCCAGCAATGTCTAATTTTGCATTCAGCAAGAGATACTGGAAACTTCCCTCAGTAAAGCAACCAGCTTCAGTAACTACAGAGCACTGGCTGGATTGGGTCCTTAAAGCACTGGCATGTTCTATAGAACTATAGTTCCCAGGGGATACATTTCTCAGGCACTTGAATATCTATCTCCCTGTTTATTCACGTGTGACTTTTGCAGGATCAACATGTTGGAATCTTTAGATATATCCCATCTTCTATCCTAAATTACAGGGAATCCTTATTTAGCAAGTTTAATATTTAATTAAGGGAAAAAGCTTGCCTTACAAACATTTCCTATTGTTCAGCAACCTCTACAATGGGCTTGTCAGAGGATCAGGGAGCACTACTCTGGGAAACAAAAGTTAACCGCACCTCTGCTTACCCTTCCCTCTGCACCAAAGTTCAGGGCAAGGGCTATAGATATGGGTGTTGGCAAGGGAGAGAAGGGCTTTGAGAAGATAAGACTCCACACCTAGGAGCACACAACTGAGTGGAAACTTACGCTAGGGAGCATTTCTGTTAAATTTCAGTTTACGTTAACTTGATTTTCTCATTGGAAACGTGGCCACTTAAGGGAAAGCCTTTGCTGACCGCAACTGCTTTTCCACCAAGTAATTTAGTCCGCATTTGATGGAGGAAAAAACAAAAATATTAAAGGGTCCAGATCCTGCAAATTCTTATTCCTGCAAGCCGTCCCACTGCCCTCTACACACTATGTGAATAAGGGTTTGCAAGGCCAGACTGGATTCTAGCAGTAGCACAAAGCGTTGTTGCTTAATGTACAAGTGTAGGCATAGTGTCTGTTTAAGATCTCAAAGCAAGGAAAATGCAACTTGAATGTATCACCTGTATTTGCCTTTCAAATGTGCCAAGTGGTTTATCTGTACATTCAGCGGGGAAGGCAAGGAAATGATCTCTTCTAACTTGTGATTTTCAAATATTGCCACTTAAAATGTATTCAGGCGTCTTTTCAAATTCCGGGGAAGAATCCACCAGACATGGATAGAATGAATAAACCACTACACTTTGGATTGCTTCGAGTTTTTCATGTCACAGCTGCTTCCAGTCCTCTGGTAGTGATTTCTAGATTGATTCAGAGAGGTCCATTTGTAATAAATTGTTTCATTCCTTATTCACTACAGGGGGCCAGCTGCTACTGGTTTTCACAGCACGAAGGGCACAACTGTGTATTTAGAATGTGATGGTGGCAGATGTGAGGTTTCCAGGGGGTGGATGGGTGGGTTGGTTGGTTTAGTAAGGGAGGAGTTCTTTGAGATTTGCTGCCAATTTGAGTCTTTGCTTCTATTAGATCTATTTTTCCTTTATGTTCATCTTCTGAGTTTTGATTACGGAAGAGCCCACCAACTGTATGGAGCAAATGGCTCTGAACTTTCTGCAAACTTGATCTGGTTATGGAGACCCTCTGAGTCTGCAGCATACTACGTCTGTGTTCCCTGCTGTCCTTTTAATTACTCTGCAGCTCAAAGCCTCTATTCCTCCATGACGGTAGTGGCAAACTGTACAGGCAGCATAGAAGTGGGCTTGAGAAGGGGTCCTCTTAGAAACTGTCATAGGTCTCACCCCCACTTAGAGCTGTTGGGTTCCAAAATGGGGACCTGCATTGACTCCCCTAAACTAAAATCCTAGTTTAGATAAGGTAAAAGCTGCCACCACCCAATAATGTACGTGTATTGGGACACAGTCCTTCCCCAAAAATCCATAGTGATCCCAAGAGCCCCAAATCCATGGAGTTCTTACACCTAGGAGAAATAAACCATTCCCCCCTGCTTCCTCCCCCTTCCCTTTTCCTAGGAGAGATACCGGGATCCAACTACAGAGGGATGCCTCCCTCCTCCCCTTTCCCTGAGAATCCACCCAAGGAAAGATCAACCAAGTCCTTTACAGAAAAGATTTATTAAAGAATAAAAAGAAAGTAACTGTCTCTGTAACCAAGATGGAACAATACACAGGGTCTAAACTTATCAATCTCTGGAGAGAATTCCCCCTCCTTTCTTTCTCAGTAAAAGCAATAACAGTACAGAATTAAAGAAATTCTATAGCAAAACACAGAATTGCAAATACAGAAATAAAAGTATAAGAATACTAGTTCCTTGCTAATACTTACTAGCTTGAATAGAAGAGTTTATTGCAGAAACCTGGGAGGACTTGATTAAGATGTCTGGACTCCCTCAACTCCCAAGAGAGGCTCTCAAAAAAACAAAGAACAGGAAAAAAAACTTCCCTCCACAGGGATTTGAAAATATCTTGTCCCTCATTGGTCCTCTGGTCAGGTGTCCACAGGTACTGCTTGTTAACCCTTTACAGGTAGAAAAAAACCTTAACCCTTAACTAACTGTTTATGACAGAAACACTAACATAATAACGTGGAATTTAGAGATGTGTTCAAGGCACAACATTTGGATCCAAGTTGCCCCAGCGTTCTTGTGTGTTCGGATTTAGTGGAGGATGAAGGAGTTTGGCCCTGTAAGTTAACAGAATGACTCAGCAAAAACTCAGCAAGGACTTTCCTTCAAATGTTAATGTTTTTAATAAGAAAATCAAGTTAATGTAACTTGAAAGGGAACAGAGGAGCTCTGTACTGGAAGTTTCCACCTAGTCCTGTGCTCAGTCTGATCTTTTCAAAGCCCTTCTCAGCTTCCATTTTTACAGCCCTTCCCCTGAATGTCCATGCAGAGGCAGGGATAAGCTGCACTGAAATTAACTCTGGTGTCTCAAGGCTTTTTTTTTTTAGTCGAGATATACCTATCTCATAGAACTGGAAGGGACCTTGAAAGGTCATAGAGTCCAGTCCCCTGCCTTCAGTAGCAGGACCAAGTACCAATTTTGCCCCAGATCCTTAAATGGCCCCCTTAAGGATTGAGCTCACAGTCTTGGGTTTAACAGGCCAATGCTCAAACCACTGAGCTATAGTGCCCCCAGACCTGCTGAGAAACCCTCTGTGGAGATGAGTTCAGTGTAGCATTTGAATAGGGTTCCAGATTTCCAAATTTGGGGATTGTTTAGATCCAGGAATTTGGTTGAGATGTCTTTGTGTAACCCTTCTGCCGGGCCGAAACGATAGCAGCAAGGGCCAGGTTCAATACATAGGGGTCCCTTCCCCACAACATAATGCAAAACCAGCTCGAGCCCCCACCCAGTGACCTGGGAAAATCTTACACTCACCCCTGGGCACCTCGAGGAGGCAATACTTCCCCTCTCGCAAGAACAGAGTCTTGGTGTAGCAGAAAAGGTTTAATTACATGACAAACAACAAGCATTAAATTGGGAAAATACCTCAGCTAGAGTTCATAGGTCAAACCGTGAGCAAAGACCCACTCCAGCAAATTGGGCCATGTCCTTCTCTCAGGGCCCTTGAGTCCAGCAACCCCCAAATCACCCACAGTCCCAAAAGTCCCACAATCCAAAAGTCTCTGTCCCGGGTCAGTGCAGCCCCAGAGCTCAAGAGTCTCTCTGCAGAGGTCCCCCTCCCCAGCCTGGGTAGAAAGGGGCACCTTACGTGGTTTCGGGCCCAACTGCCCTGCCTCTTCGTGGGGTTCTGCTTCCACTAGTCATCTCCGCAAACAGCTCAGCTCCGCTTGCTCTGTGGGCTGCTCCGCTCTGCCAGCTGCTTTGGTCCACCAGCTGTCCTGTGAGCCACTCCAGCCGTCCTCGCGAGCTGCTTGGCTCCACTCATGCAGTGGCTGCACAAACTGCTCCACTCTGCTCTGCCAGCTGCTCTGCTCCACAGTATGGCTTCAGGCTCCCCCACTCATTAGCACAGTACTCAGTGCTCTCAGCTCAGCAAGTCCAGCTCTTCAGTGATTTCAGCTCTTAGTAGGGGAGCCCCAGTACCAGTGAATTCAGCTCAGTAACCTGCATTTAGATTCTTAAGGGAATCAAAAATTAACTCTGACATTCCACAGGGGAGAGAGGCATAGGTGGAACTGGTGCTTCTGACTCACACAAGGAGCCTGCACCACCAAGTACAGATCTCTGTCCCTAGCCTCTCTCTCTTGATTGGCTTTTGGAGCCCATGTCCCTTGTCTAGCAAGTGCTATTTAGTTGACAATGAAACCCTCTATCATAAGACAGTTTTGTAGTTCCTCATGTACTTAATCGGGATGACAACATTTTATTGCTCCTGCCCCAATAACAACAAAATTGGAGCTCCCATAGCTGTGAAAATAACCATCCCAGGCTGCTTTGCGGTATGCTAAGTGGGGTGGGAGTGCCCATGCAAATAACTGAAATGCTAATGCGAATATTTGAAACTTCTTTCCGCACTCCCCATAATCTACCTCCAGATGTCAGGGTAGAGCTCATCCCGACTCTGCTTACATTTGTGTAAATTAACAAAGTTAACAATGACCAGGGGTGGCTCCAGGCACCAGCGCAGCAAGCACGTGCCTATGGCAGCAATCCGCGGGGGGCAGCCTGCCGGTTGCTGTGAGGGCGGCAGTCAGACAGCCTTTGGCAGCATGCCTGCAGGAGGTCCGCCGGTCCTGCGGCTTTGGCAGCAATTCAGCATCAGGTACGCCGAAGGCACGGGACTGGCAGATCACCCACAGAAATGCCGCCGAATCCGCGTGACCAGCAGACCACCCTCAGGTGTGCCTCCGAAGGGCACCTGACTGCCGTGCTTGGGGCGGCAAAAAACAGTCGCCCCTGACAATGGCCATCAGATGCCTGAAGTAGCAGATTGAAAACCTGAGGCCACTTCAGCTGGCTTTCAGGATCAGGGAGAAGGTGGAAAAGCAGAAACCTGTTGTTCTCAAGTGGTGGCTCACTCTGCCTGAAGTCAATGAGGGGGAAACACATGAATAGCTGTGGTATTTTGTATAGCTCATTACATACACACAGCTTCCTTTCCAAGCCCCTCCAGTGCCCTGCAAGTAAAAACCCCTATTTTTAATTTATGAGCATTTGCAATATCAGAGTGTGGATGTCGTGCAATCCTGTGCATTTCAGGGTGTGAAGAGGCCATTTCCAAAAGCAAACTAACGGTTAAAGTGTGGTCTTCAGAGCCACAGCTGAAGCAAAGAGGCGAGGAGGTACCGTGCTGGAGGTCATGGGACTGGGGAGGGCAAGCATGGTTTCAGCAGCACTGATGTTAGTCCTCTGAGCAGTGACGCGAACACCTTTTTTGGTGTGTCAGCACCTGTGCACCGAGCGACCCTGGCTCCATGTATGCAGACGTCACATCACGGTATCAGTGGGGATTGAAATTGGGACCTTCACCACCAAAGACACTGAGGTCCAGATTTCTACAGATTAGGCAATGCCTAACTAAATTTAAGAGCCTAGATCTAATTTTCAAAAGGGATTTAGGCACTTAGGAGCCTAAATCCCATTAGGTTTTGCAACACTGAGCACAGCAAAGCCTAAATACCAGTCTGCGGAATCTTGGAGTCTCACATGGATCCCAGCCACCATCACAGACGCTGCAAGGGCCTGGTCCTGCTACACAGTGCCTCCCACAAGGTGATTTTTAACTGGAGCAGAAATGACTCTGAGCCTTGCAGGGAGCCATCAGCAACTTGGCAAGAATCAGAGCCTGGATTCAGCCATTGTCAACATCTTCATTAAACAGCTCTGTGGCCTACCTTGGTAAGGGAGCTGTTAGATACAAAATCAGATGTATTTCAAAGCAGCAAATATCTAAAAAAATTTCTAACCAAAATAAGACTTATTAAAAAAAAATCTTTGGTAAAGATCAGAGCAGGGAGTGGTACCTTGTGGTTCTGCCATATATTTAGCAATTTCCCTCTCCTCCTAATCGAGGAACAAGCCTGTGCAAGTGTTGAGAGGAAAGAAGGATTTTCGTGTTCTTCATTACTCACTTGTAGCTTCCCCTCCTGTGAGTTATGACTCATTTTCTCACTCCTGGGACATCTCTCATATAAACCGATCATACAATAATTCACCAGAGGGGTGAAAAATTAACTTGTCTTCTTAATACAGAAGTTAGGAAAATAGGCTAATAATTCATTCCCCTAGAAGAAACTGATATAATGGGAGCAGTCAGGTCACAGAATGGTGTGTAGCCCAAGCCAAAAGAAAAAAGAAAAAAAAGTGCCTCAGCTAGTCTAGGGAGTTGGAAATAGAAAGCCTGGCTTAACTTGATGGATGTGCATGCATTGCCTCAACACTTATTGTCTGTCTCTGGCTTTTCTGTCTTATGTTTTAGGTTTTTTTGGGGTGGAGAGAGAGGGTGCTTTTCAACGGTGCTAGATTGACAACACCATAAAGGGAGTTCTCTTTCTATGCATAGAATGTGTATAACTTATTCGGCGACATTGCAAAGTTCCCCACAAGAGGCACCATCTCTGCATTGGAGAGGGTCATTGTGTTTCCATCCTCTTTCCTTGGCCTTTCTGCTGAGACTGTTGAAAAGGGTGTGGTCTACGCTACTAACATGTCAGTATAACCACGTGACTCAGGGGTGTGGAAAATCCTTGGTGTCCTAGAGGTGGAGTACATGCGCTGATAAGAGAACCTCTCCTGTGGCAGTAAGTGCTCCTGTGTTGGAAGTGTAGACAAGCCTTTAGTGCCACTCTCTTTGCAGTGTGGACATTTGCCTGCCCAGGAGCTGCACTGATATGACCAATTCATTTCACATCTGTCTCCAAAAAGTCATTGGAAGGTCATAAACACAGAGGAAGAGACAGTCCCTGTGCAGAAGATCAAACATGCAAACAATTCACAATTCAATTTATCATTCTGGGGCTTATCAAGTGGCTGTCAAGAAAACATAGGTGGTATAGATATATTTCTGGGGAGGAGCATAGCAGCTGTTTAAGAGTGCAAAGCAATACTGTACAGCAGTTTAGGACAGGAAATGAAGAAAAATATATCCAATTCAAACTGCAGGGAGAATTTAGGTCAGCAGAATATCATTACTCAAATTGGAATTTATCTAGGACACCAAGGCTAATAACGCTATTCTCGGGACAAGTGCTATGGAAACTTTAATGACCACCAGTTGTCATGACATTGCTTTTGCATCTGATCTGAAAGACTGAGCCACTTGTAACTCTTAAAGCCCCAATTTCATGGTAGGCTGAACTGGCTGGTTCAGTTCTGATTCTGAAAGGGAAGTGATAACTACTGAATCAGCAGCTCCACTTTTCTGCAGCACTCTGGGTGGGTTTTGCGTAGCACCCCCTTCCTATCTCCAAGTATTGTCAAGACCTGACCCTTCTTAGCTTGGGTTTTCTGACTGGACCACAGCTCCACTTGATATGACCTACATATTTTGCTTGTTCTTTAGCATTTAATTGTGAAAAGTAGAAACTAATTTTCTTTTGTGCTGAAAGAACATGTTGGTTTCATTGTGAAGGAATGGGATTGCGTGAACATGCTGTTGAAGGATATTTTTAGGTGTATGTAAGATCAAAGCTCTGATATCTCTTGGTGCATTAATTCATGTATCAATACTTAACAGCCAAAAAATCTCTTTTCTGTGTCTCCATTCATAGCATTTTCATTACAATTAAAGCTGCATTTTTTGACATTTTTGTGCTATGTACAGCCCTTTAATGCAGCACTTGCTGATTTGAATTATGCCAACCCTACAGAAGTACAGAAATGTGCAGATTTAAATAAAAAAGGTTTTATCCAAGAGACAGGCAAACTTTAAGGTTTTCAGAGGCTGAGTTTGGATAAACCTTATCGAAACTCCGTTGCTGTTGAAACTGGATATGAGATCTTGCAAAAACAGACTTTCGCATGCAACTGTTGGTAGCGCCTGGTGTTCAGAATTCTTCACGAATGTTTTCCATGTACTAATTTGTTATGTCTATTTCCAATTCTCATTTAAAATCAATATAAATAAATGGGTCTGAGCTGCCAAGTTTGGATCTGGAGGTGGTTTGGATCCAGAATTTTGGCTCAGGCTGTTATTGACAGTATGTCTACATGGAGATGCAGGAGGTTAAGCTGAATTAATTGAAGGAGTGAACTTTGAAGCACATTAAACACCTGTGTGGATGTTCAGTTGTTGTCAGTAACAGGGAACCGTCCTGGAATGATCAAGCAGCCTTCACCTATTCTTAAGGATAAGTGTAAAGGTATTATCATATGCATCTCTTTCCCATCAGGATTCCCACGTGTAACCTGAAACCGGGTGGTGATGTTGCAAAATTCTACAGCTCCAAAATCTGGATCCAAACTACCTAAACCTCTGGGAATTTTGGATAAGGGACTTTTGCCCTAGCCCATCTATGTTAGTTAGTATCTGTATTACCAAGACTGCATGGTAAGAGATCAATAATACAGCCTGTGTGACATTAACAATACTCAAAAAGAACTTGTGGCACCTTAGAGACTAACAAATTTATTTCAGCATAAGCTTCCGTGGGCTACAGCTCACTTCTTCGGATGCATAGAGTGGAACACACAGACAGAAGATATTTATACATAAAGAGAACATGAAAAGGTTTAAACTTAGGTATAAACAGAGACTGGGAATGGTTGGGTCATTACACTAATTGAATCTATTTCCCCATGTTAAGTTCTCCTCACACCTTCTATGGGTCATCTCGATTATCACTTCAAAGGTTTTTTTCTCCTGCTGATGATAACTCATCTCAATTGATTGGCCTCTTACCGTTGGCATGGCTACTTCCACCTTTTCATGGTCTCTGTATCTATAAATATCTTCTGTCTGTGTGTTCCACTCTATGCATCCAAAGAAGTGAGCTGTAGCCCACGAAAGCTCATGCTGAAATAAATGTGTTAGTCTCTAAGATGCCACAAGTACTCCTGTTCTTTTTGCGGATACAGACTAACACGGCAGCTACTCTGAAACCTGTCATTAACAATACTATTCTTCTTTACATAAGTTGACTAATTCAGTGTATGAGGTCAGCAATTCTGCCATTTCCTGATGATTTTTAACAATTATCCTTACACTTTATCCACTGTGTAAATCATTTTCTTCCAAGAACTGAAATTAAGCAGTAATTAAAGTTTCCCTTGCAGTTGTTTAGATGTTTGCTGGAGATTTTATTCCTACAAATGCACACAGCAATCACTTAAAATTGATTCCATTGCTTATTTCATGTCTTGAGAAGTTTCACAGAAAGCAAGGCATAAAATGCTAGTACAGGTCTCGTCTGTGTCACCGTCCATTTTAAGAATAACTTGATTTGCTATTTTAGCTTTTCTATTATAGACTAAGTGCTGCCCTTGGACATATGTATGGCTCCCATTGATATCTATGAAAGCTGTGTATGCATTCAAGGACAAAATTTACCCCTAAGCTTTTCCTTCTATCCCCCTTCCACAATCACTGAATGTACTGTTACAAAATTACTTCAATTACCATTTTAGCACAAACTTACTGTTAATTCGACAGATGCCAGAAATAACTCACTGAAGCAATTGTCAGTGTATAAAAATTGGAAATACCCTTAGCATTCACACATCACGTCTGACCTCACAGTGCTTTACAAATAGTAGCATATTAATCCTCTCAGTACTCTTTTGAATTCATTTAGGTAGATGAATATTATTAGCCCCATTTTATAGATATGATTACAGAGGCATCCACTGAAGACTGGTCTGTGGCTAGAGCCTCATAAGAAGTCTGAGAAATCTCCAAAATGGCAAAATATATATATTTACATTATCCACAACTTTTCCCTGATTGAATGAACCCCCCTGTCTCTCTTGCTCTCGCTCTGTTTTTACAGTTCTGTGCCTTTGTGTCCCCATTCTGACTTGGAGTCATTTACTTTCATAGACACTGCTTGCAATTAAGTACATAAGACCTGGCTGCTTTAATTGAGTTCAGTCCAATTTGTCACGTCAGACTTTGAAAATTATGTGTAAGGAAAGATTTATGTCCCTTTTCGATTCAGCTAAAGTTGACAGAGGAAAACTTTTGATCACTCAGCCATTAAGCACATTTCAGAATGGTGCCAGGCTAATTGCTGTGGGTTTATTTTTGTTTAACGCAATCGGAGCGGTTAGTGTACAGTGTTGTTTAAGACAGTGTGTTTTTGTGTTTCCTTAGAGTTTCTGAGCCCAATTCTGATCTCTCACACTGGTGTAAATCAGGAGCAACTGTCTTGCCTTCAAGGATACATGCTGGGAATGTGTGAATCCCAAACAAGTTCATAGTTTAGGGAAACTCTCTGCCTGATTTGCTGATTATTTTGTGGTATTTGCTATACATGCTCAGAAATTGTCCCTAAATTGCTGATGACTGGACGGGTGGCTTTATGGGGGCTGGGTCAGCACTGATGCCCCCTGGTCTCCTAGAGGAATGCTGGCTTCTTTGGCCTAGCATTGCAGTAACTGCTGAATTGAACCGGCAGTGTTAAAGGTGGGTTCTAGAAAAACTCCTACAGGGTAGTGCTGGGTTTCTACCTTTCATTCAGCCTTAAAATTAGAGCCGAGCCATGTGGGACTGGTGACCCCAAAGATTAATGTTGGGCTACAGAGCCTTTGCCTCTAAATCACTCGTTCAAATCCATCCCTGATTAGTAGTGACTTCACAGTGTTACCATCCAAAAGCTGTGTGTAGGGCAGTGTGAAACAAGCTGGTGTCATCCGTGCAATTCCTCGTGGACAAGTGCCTGCAACATCAAAACCACCACTGTTGGCCCCCTCTTATAGCTCTCTCAGCAGAGAGGCCAAGGATTGTATGAGCCTTGGAGACCAAACTGCTTCTCTGCTCGAGCTGGTCCCTGAAGGCTGAGCTTGAGACACAGTGGCAGGAGAACTTGAGGCTGCTCTGATCTGTCAGATAGACTTTGGGCTGGGGTTTCCAAAGGAGCATAATGGAATTAAGCCCTCCACTCCCACTGAATTGCCTTTCGGTAATTCCCTTGGGCTATCTGAAAATCCCTGTAGGCAGGACGCTAGCCTGGGACCTAGAAAGAACTGAAGGCAATTTTCTGTTCTGCTCCGGGACTTCTTGAGGGGCTTTGGGTAAATCACTTAGTCTCTTTTTGCCTCAGTTCCCCATTGGTAAAATGGGGATACCAGCACTGCCCTATCTGTGAGGATAAACACATAACTCATGTGAGGGGCTCAGATTCAATGGCAGCCAGGTGAGTACTTAAGAAAGACAGGACTGGTAATGTGGGAGCACCTTCCGCCTCTGATTCAATTCATATGCCAAACAGAAAAACAAATCAGCAGCTCAAATGAGGACTCAGTTTAAGATGTGGAGCTGCTGCTGCATCTGTAGACTGACCTACTATGCTGACAGTACGCAGTCCAGCAAAAGACATGCTGCTTTATTGGTAGCCTTCGTGCCACGCTGGGCCTCCGTTGACATGGAAGGGCACTGATACAGGCTCCACGGACATCAGATCTTTGGGATTCAGCCAGCTGCTGGTAGCCTCTATTTCTTCAGCTTGAGGAAATCATGTACAGGGAAGGATGACTCTTGCTAATGAAGTTTCTATTTCTTCCCCCAGCCCCCCTCCCCCCCTCGAAAAAAAAACACAAACAAACACAAGAAGTCAGAGAGAAGCTTCACAGGAATTTTAATTAGCCTCCTATTGGCATGAATATCATCTATAATATCACACACCGTTCAGAGGCCACTGCAGGAGAATAAGCTAGTGAAAGTGGCACAGAGTGGATGCCTTAACTTGGCATGCCCTACATTTTGTCAGGAACGTTCCATTAAGTAGGGCTCTTAGGTTCTGTCCACAGGGGTTTTGTGCACACACTTTTTTTAGTTTCAATTTTTGAGGGGCAGCTGTGCAAGAAGGACAACACCCAGCCTACTGTTTCAGGCTCAGACTTATGCTCTTTTCACATTGAAGTTTTCTTTACAACTATAAGGGCTATACGCGTTTTTCAGTCAAAGCTTTGATTCTGAAGCACAACTGTGCATCAAATTCTTTGGGCACAAACCCATAGATTACACCTGGCCCTGTGTATACCAGTTAGAAGAAGTTACGTTCCTAGTGTGAAACTATTGTACTGCAAATTGTATAAGGAACGAAGTAGATTACAATGCCTGAATCCACAAGCCAAAGGGATTGTTGTCTTTTGGAGGTTGCCTTTCGAAGCCAAGGAAGAATTGCAAAGTGCCCACTAAGATCTTAACAAGTTTGCATTTTAATAAACCAAGCAAAAGTTTACAAGGCAAAAGAGAAGTAAAACCAGAGCCTGGCTCCTGCCCAACCCAGCACTCAGAACAAATGCTTACAGATAAAATAAAAACGCTCTGGTCTGGAAATTTTGTAAAAACAGCCTCTCGTTATTTCAACAAACATATCCCTGAATATTTTAGAATTCCCAGTATTCAGCCTGTATTTTCCTTTTTTTATTTGTATTTCTTTCCCCCCCAATTCAGTCCCACTGCCGCATCCTTGATGGTTCTCTCCATCCTGATTACCACACCAGCAGTCTATACTAGCAGTGTTTTCCTTCAGTCTTCAGAGCAAGTCTAGATGATCCGGTGGCTAAACTGCTGATCTTGTCTCCATATCTCTCCCCACTGTTATAACCACCAATAGAGCTACACCTATGAAGATAAGTGGGGAATTTGTAGGAAAATGCTGGTGTAGACAAGACATTCAGCATTGACCAATAAAGCCCTAAATGGTTGGGTACCTGATTACCTGCGACATCACTTCCCACTCCATGCTTCACTGCCACAGCTGAGATCAGCTGAGGCATTTGAATTGGAGTCGCCTTGCTGTAAACAGGAGAGAGCTGCTGGTGGGACATGAGATGGACTCGAGTTAACCTTCCAGACCCTCTGCAAAGTGCATATTTCTCCTCACACCTTCTATGGGTCATTTCCCCCCAGGAGGTATGAGGATTTATATATTATTTTATTTTATTTCCTGATGGATATTTAGTTGTGTGATTAGGATGGGAGGAAAAGTCCTTTATATTATTCTTTTACATGTTCTTAATTTTTGTAATGGGTGTTCATAGCAAGATTCCTTTTTATCCCTACCAAGCAGGGCCTGACAAGTTGTCCAAAAGAGAAAGAACGACAGGGAGAGCCAGCCATGATGTAAAAAAAGTGAGCTAATTCTTTACTGAAAGTGGAGGTTAGTATGTGTATGATAGGAAGGTGGAGGCGTTTGGCTAAGTACAAGGTACCCTAGAATATGGAATAATAGAATTAGATAGGGCTGAGTCCAGCCCCTTGTGCTGAGGCAGGACCAAGTAAACTTAGGCCTTGTCTACACTACAGACTATTAATTTGTGTATCCACAACAGTGTGGGACCGCATAGTGCTGCAGGTCTGGGATGACACACTGTCATTCAAGTAGCCACACAATCGTTGAGCAAACTGCTCTCAGGTAGTGACTCTCGAAATGTCCAGGTCATCATAGATGGTGGGACTCACATCCTATCCTGGCACCAGCCCACCAGGCCAGCGAGTACATTAACGTGTGTTCAGGAACTCTGGTCTGTTCGCCTGGCTGCTGTTTACGATCAGCCAGACCCTGTGACTGTCCACTTGATTTTAGAGAGCCCTGATCATGGGCCTGTGTCTGTATGTGTCGAGTTAGATCTGAGCTCACAAACCAAAACTAATGAAATGTAACAGTAATTAATAATAAATCTTCCGCTGTCCCAAACAGGGATGACAGCCTCCTGCTCCTACATAGGTCTGTGGGGTGCGAGTGACAGTTTCATTGACCAAGCAGTGTTTGAGTCGCCTGCTGGTCTTCCTGCCGTATTTCCTTGAACACATACATGTTTGCCAAGTGAACACAGTCTAGTCAGTTTTCAGAACAAGAGACCATACAGGGCACCAGTCTCAGGAGATCTCAGAACTAGTCCGAGATTTCAGAATACACAGACAGCTGCATCCCTCTTTGCACAAAGTCCTGTAAGCCTTTACAGTACATACTGCTTATCAGTTAGTGGATAGCTGTGCTCCTGCTAAAAGGCAATGTGCAAGCAGAAAGGATGATCGATCAATGGATGCTTCTTCTCTCTGTGGCCTCTAGGGTGTGGCTGTTAGGCGAGGTCATTAATAACAAAATTTTTTTTAAAATATTAAATAAGTAACACTACACTAATTTGCCCTACTTAGATGCATTTGCAGAAGAATGAGATCCTGGCGCGGGGTCACTCGTGCCAGAAGAACAGGAGGTTACGGGACGCACAGCACAGACCAGACCATATGCAGCATGCTAGTAGAGGCGATGATTCCTCTGTATATTCGGATGTCCTGGCGTGGAAGAGTCTGAAGGCCTTAGAGCATCCCTGACAGGTGTTTGTTCAGACTGTTTTTAAAAACCTCCAATGATGGAAATTCTACAACCTCCCTTGGAAGCCTATTCCAGAATTTTAATACTCTTTATAAAGCTTTTTCCCAATATCTAACCTAAGTTTCCCTTGCTGCAGATTAAGCCCATTACTTCTGATCCTACCTTCAGTGGATATGGAGAATAATTGATCACTATCCTCTTTATAACAGCCCTTAACATATTTGAAGACTTTTATCGCCCCCCCCACCCCCATCTTCTTTTCTCAGGAAGAAACATGCCCAGATTTTTTAACCTTTCCTCATAGGTCAGGTTTTCTAAAAGTTTTAACATTTTTGTTGGTCTTTTTGAACTGTCTCCACTTTGTCCACTTCTTTCCTAAAGTGTTGTGCCCAAAATGAGACACAGTACTCCAGGGGTCCTGGAACTATTTGTATAGTAGGGCTGCTGACAGCTATTAAACCAAACTGTAAACCCTGTGTATATATAATGGAAACCCCTTCAAGCCAATTCCAGCACCTATGCAGTACTCCAGCTGAGGCCTCACCAATGCTGAGCAGCGTGGGACTTGCATATGAGACTCCTGTTAATACACCCCAGAGTATTAGTCTTTTTCACAGCTGCATCACATTGTTGACTTGTATTCAATTTGTGATCCACTATAATCCCCAGATCCTTTTCAGCAGTGCTACCATCTAGCCAGTTATTCCCTATTTTATAGCTATGCATTTGATTTTTCCTTCCTAAGTGAAGTACTTTGCACTTGGCTTTATTGAATTTCATCTTGATGATTTCAGACCCATTCTCCAATTTCTCTAAATCTTCTTGAATTCTAATCTTGGCCTGCAAAGTACTTGCACCTCTCCCAGATTGGTGTCATCTACAAATTTTATATACATACTCTCTGCTCTATTATCCAAGTAATTAATGAAAATATTGAAAAATAGTGGAAGTAGGACTGACCCCTGCAGGACCCCACTAGATACGCACCCAATTTCACAGCGAACCATTGATTACTACTTTTTGAGTATGGTCTTTCATCCACTTGTGCACTTGCCTTATAGTAATTTCATAGACCACATTTCCCTAGTTTGCTTATGAGAATGTCATGTAGGACTGTGTCAAAAGACGTACTAAAATCATGATATATCATAACTATTTCTTCCCACTATCTACTAGGCCAGTAACCCTGTCATGGAAGGAAATTGGGTAGGTTTTGCATGATCTGTTCTTGAAAAATTCTTGTTAGCTATTCCTTATAAGCCCATTATCCTCTAAGTGCTTACAAACTGATTGCTTCATAATTTGTTCTAGTATCTTTTCAGGTATTAAAGTTAAGCTTACTGGTCTATAATTCCCTGGCTCCTCTTTGTTCCCCCTTTAAAAGATCCTCCAATACTCTGGACCTCATCCATCTTCCAGGAGTTCTTGAAGATAATTGCTAATGGTTCCCAGGTTGCTTCAGCTAGTTCCTTAAATACCCTATGTCTTACCGACTTGAATACATCCAACTTATCTAAATATTCTTTAACCTATGTTTCCCTATTTTGGTTTGTGTTCCTTCCCCTTTGTTTTTAATTTTAATTGTGCTGAGTATCTGGTCATCATTAACCATTTTAGTGATGACTCCAGCAAAACATGCATTACACACTTCAGCCTTCTTGATGTCACCAGTTATTAGCTCTTCTTCCCCACTAAGTAGAGGACCTGCACATTCCTTCATCTTTCTGTTGCTCCTAATGTATTTAAAGAACCTAATAGATTCATAGATTCTAGGACTGGAAGGGACCTCGAGAGATCATCGAGTCCAGTTCCCTGCCCTCATGGCAGGACCAAATACTGTCTAGACCATCCCTGATAGACATTTATCTAACCTACTCTTAAATATCTCCAGAGATGGAGATTCCACAACCTCCCTAGGCAATTTATTCCAGTGTTTAACCACCCTGACAGTTAGGAACTTTTTCCTAATGTCCAACCTAAACCTCCCTTGCTGCAGTTTAAGCCCATTGCTTCTTGTTCTATCCTTAGAGGCTAAGATGAACAAGTTTTCTCCCTCTTCCTTATGACACCCTTTTAGATACCTGAAAACTGCTATCATGTCCCCTCTCAGTCTTCTCTTTTCCAAACTGAACAAACCCAATTCTTTCAGCCTTCCTTAATAGGTCATGTTCTCCAGATCTTTAATCATTCTTGTTGCTCTTCTCTGGACCCTCTCCAATTTCTCCACATCTTTCTTGAAATGTGGTGCCCAGAACTGGATGTGGATACTCCGGCTGAGGCCTGACCAGCGCAGAGTAGAGCGGAAGAATGACTTCTCGTCTCTTGCTCACAACACACCTGTTAATGCATCCCAGAATCACGTTTGCTTTCTTTGCAACAGCATCACACTGTTGACTCATTTTTAGCTTGTGGTCCACTATAACCCCTAGATCCCTTTCTGCCGTACTCCTTCCTAGACAGTCTCCAGGGGCGGCTCTAGCCATTTCGCTGCCCCAAGCACGGCGGCACGCTGCAGGGGGTGCTCTGCCGATCACCAGTCCCGCGGCTCCTGTGGACCTCCCGCAGACGTGCCTGCGGATGCTCCACCGAAGCCGCGGGACCAGCGGACCCTCCGCAGGGATGCCTGCAGGAGGTCCACCGAAGCCACCTGCCGCCCTCCCGGCGACCAGCAGAGCGCTCCCCGCGGCATGCCACTCCAAGTACATGCTTGGCGTGCTGGGGCCTGGAGCCGCCCCTGACAGTCTCTTCCCATTCTGTATGTGTGAAACTGATTGTTCCTTCCTAAGTGGAGCACTTTGCATTTGTCTTTATTAAACTGCATCATATTTACCTCAGACCATTTCTCCAATTTGTCCAGATCATTTTGAATTTTGACCCTATCCTCCAAAGCAGTTGCAATTCCTCCCAGTTTGGTATCATCTACAGACTTAATAACCGTACTTTCTATGCCAATATCTAAGTCGTTGATGAAGATATTGAACAAAGCCGGTCCCAAAACAGACCCCTGTGGAACCACACTCGTTATACCTTTCCAGCAGGATTGGGAACCATTAATAACTACTCTCTGAGTACGGTTATCCAGCCAGTTTTGCACCCACCTTATAGTAGCCCCATTTAAGTTGTATTTGCCTAGTTTATCGATAAGAATATCATGCGAGACCGTATCAAATGCCTTACTAAAGTCTAGGTATACCACATCCGCCGCTTCTCCCTTATCCACAAGACTCGTTATCCTATCAAAGAAAGCTATCAGATTGGTTTGACATGATTTGTTCTTTACAAATCCATGCTGGCTATTCCCGATCACCTTACCACCTTCCAAGTGTTTGCAGATGATTTTCTTAATTACTTGCTCCATTATCTTCACTGGCACAGAAGTTAAACTAACAGGTCTGTAGTTTCCTGGGTTGTTTTTATTTCCCTTTTTGTAGATGGGCACTATATTTGCCCTTTTCCAGTCTTCTGGAATCTCTCCTGTCTCCCATGATTTTCCAAAGATAATAGCTAGAGGCTCAGATACCTCCTCTGTTAGCTCCTTGAGTATTCTAGGATGCATTTCATCAGGCCCTGGTGACTTGCAGGCATCTAACTTTTCTAAGAGATTTTTAACTTGTTCTTTTTTTATTTTCTCTTCTAAACCTACCCCCTTCCCATTAGCATTCATTATGTTAGGCATTCCTTCAGACTTCTCAGTGAAGACCGAAACAAAGAAGTCATTAAGCATCTCTGCCATTTCCAAGTTTCCTGTTACTGTTTCTCCCTCCTCACTGAGCAGTGGGCCTACCCTGTCCTTGGTCTTCCTCTTGCTTCTAATATATTGATAAAAAGTCTTCTTGTTTCCCTTTATTCCCATAGCTAGTTTGAGCTCATTTTGTGCCTTTGCCTTTCTAATCTTGCCCCTGCATTCCTGTGCTGTTTGCCTATATTCATCTTTTGTAATTTGTCCTAGTTTCCATTTTTATATGACTCCTTTTTATTTTTTAGATCATGAAAGATCTCATGGTTAAGGCAAGCTGGTCTTTTACCACATTTTCTCTTTTTCCTACCCAGCGGAATAGCTTGCTTTTGGGCCCTTAATAGTGTCCCTTTGAAAAACTGCCAACTCTCCTCAGTGATTTTTCCCTTCAGTCTTGATTCCCATGTGACCTTACCTATCAGCTCTCTGAGCTTGCCAAAATCCGCCTTCCTGAAATCCATTGTCTCTATTTTGATGTACTCCCTTCTACCTTCCTTAGAATTGCGAACTCTATGATTTCATGATCACTTTCACCCAAGCTACCTTCCACTTTCAAATTCTCAGTGAGTTCCTCCCTATTTATTAAAATCAAATCTAGAACAGCTTCCCCCGAGTAGCTTTTTCAACCTTCTGAAATAAAAAGTCTGCAAAGAACTTATTGGATAGTCTGTGCCCCACTGTGTTATTTTCCCAACATATATCTGGATAGTTGAAGTCCCCCATCACCACCAGATCTTGGGCTTTGGATGATTTTCTTAGTTGTTTAAAAAAAGCCTCATCCAACTCTTCCACCTGGTCAGGTGGCCTGTAGTAGACCCCTAGCGTGACATCACCCTTGTTTTTTACCCCTTTTAGCCTAACCCAGAGACTCTCAACACTTCTGTCTCCTATGTCCATCTCTACCTCTGTCCAAGTGTGTACATTTTTAATATACAAGGCAACACCTCCTCCCTTTTTCCCCTGTCTATCCTTCCTGAGCAAGCTGTACCCATTCACACCAATGTTCCAATCAGGTGTATTATCCCACCAAGTTTCAGTGATGCCAACAATGTCATAGTTGTACTTATCTATTAGCACTTCCAGTTCTTCCAGCTTATAACCCATACTTCTCGCATTTGCATATAGGCATCTAAGATCCTGACTTGATCTTGCCTCCCAGTTTTGCCCTGACCCTCCTTTCTCTCTGCCATTATAGCCCACGCTCTCTCCTATTTCCAACCCATCTCCCAGGACTCCATGTTCTCCACTTACCTGTGGGCTTTGCTCACCTGTCCCCGTCGAACCTAGTTTAAAGCCCTCTTCACTAGGTTAGCCAGTCTGTGTCTGAATAGGGTCTTTCCCCTCCTCAAAAGGTGAACGCCATCTCTGCCTAGCAGTCCTTCCTGTGATAGCATCCCGTGGTCGAGGAAGCCAAAGCCCTCCTGGCGACACCATCTTCGCAGCCAGACATTCACCTCCATGATGCACCTGTCTCTGCCCGGGCCCCTACCATTAACAGTTCAGATGTTGTTACAGTTCTTATTTAATCTTTAAAAAATAAATTTCAGTTCATTCTAGCCACTCTGCTGCCTCTACTGGCTGCCTAAACAGCAATCAATGGATGTGTTGACTTAATATTACCCATTTCTGAAAGTAGCTGCTAAAGAAGTGGAAACTTGTCTCCTTTCCAGAAATATTTATTGTGATTCTGTGACCATAGTGGTCACTATAATTAAGGTAGCATGTTGTGGATGGACCATAGGGAATGAAGCCAGGCTTCACAGCACCCTCCTTTTATCCAGGATTCATAGATAGTGTGCAGTGAATAAGCAAATGCCACTGTGAAGCCTGTGCTTCATCTAGGGCTCAGTCCTGCATCAGATGAAGTCAGTGAGTGCATTCTTATTTACTATTGGGTGGAGGATCAGCCCCTCCTTACAGATTTTGTACAGTGACAGTGAAAACGTTCTTCCTGCAGGCTTCATGCAGTGGGCTGGATAAGCTGTTATGGGGGTGTCGTAGAGAACATAGAGGAACACATTTTCCATTGCCTTTTGCTGGTGAAAGACAACAAAACAACAGCCCTGGAGACTCAAGTCTGCTGTTTTTCCCAAGAAAAGGTAGAGTATGGGAAGTGGAAGTCCCAGATTACTGACATGGCTTCACTACCGTGACTAAATCCCTGATCTGGAGGGCCCACCTCAGTGGGTGAGAGGGCAGTTCATTCTTCATAGCCCATGAGCCCTTGACCTTTTTGCTATGAGCACCACTAACATTACTAGTTAGTGCCAGCAGTGGTGATTTTTTTGCATATGGGCATTTGGAAATGAGCTACAAATGGTAAACTCAGCTCATACTGGCTACTGAAAAGCCACTATATGATAAAAGCTTTCGGTTATTGTCAACCTGACTCGAGTTTGGTCTGTTAATCTAGAGGTGAAAGTGTCTCTTGTCACTTCGGGCCCCCTCTCTGTCTGCTTTAGCATTTAAAAAAAGAAAAAGAAGTATCCTTAATGATAAATACCAGAGTGGCACCTCTGCTACACTTCGTTCAGAGGGATTTTCCAGGGTGAAGGATCTGAATTGCAGCTCCTCAGTATTGTTCGCAGTCAGTGGCCAGCCAGGCATATAAAACAACTCTGCCTTTCATCCACATTCAGTGTCGCTATTACTAATGCCTTCAACAGTTATGACACCCTCTGTAGTCCTTGACTACCAAGGGCAAACCTGATTAAGTAGTACAGGGTATGATAAGGAACCATATCTTCAGGTTTTCTGAAGTCCCATTCATTTGAAACAACACCACTTCTGTGGTGAGGTCAAAAGGAAACACTTGACTACTAAGCAGTGTCCTTGGGTCTCCTGTGTTTGTGCTCAGAGTCCACCAGATTTATCATAGCTATTTCTAAAACACCTATCACTGTGATATCTAATAGCAGAGTAAGCCAGGTCAGGGCATAGCCAATATAAAATTATGATACTTCTCAATAGCACAACAAATTGGACAGTTGAAACTATCAGTTCTAGCTCTCATCATCCAGGAGAGAGGTGTTGCATTCAATGAAAAGACACATTTGCTTTTTTGCAGCTGTTCATTGTGTGGCAAGATGACTATTATTTTATGCATCCCAAAAGCGCTTGACTAAAGACATGATCTCTTGCCCCAAAGAGCTTACAGACTAAATTTTAGCCATGAATGGGTGAAGGTGATGAGCAGTATGAAGGGAATAAGTCTAGGAAGGTGAGGATTCAGTTATACGAGAGGTTCTCAAACTGTGGTCCGTGGACCACCAGTGGTCCGCGAGCTCCATTCAGGTGGTCCGCGGATAGTTCCCTGTAAGGTGTGCACCTGAGCCACCGCACACGAGAGGATGAAGGGCCACCCACCTAATGAGTGGAGCTTCGCAGGTGGGGCTCCACTAATTAGATGCCTGGATCCTGGAGAAGGAGCATCTATAAAGTGAGGTGGTGGCCTTGGGGGGAATAAGAGGTAGCTGGGAGGGGGCAGTGGGGTGAGAATAGGGAGTGGGGAGAAATTTGGGGCGTGCAGGGCTGTGGTGGTCAGAGAAAGAGGAGACTTTCCCAGCTTGGGGGCTGCTGCAGTGGGGGAGGACCCCCCCTCCTTCCCAGCCCCAGCGGGGGAGAGAGGGCACATCCATTGCATTAGAAAAGTAAGACTACTGATATTAAAATATGAGTTGTGTGCTTTTATCTGTAGAACAAAAAAACATATATTACTAAGGTGTTTTTTTTTATATAGCGCTTTTGTCCAAAGGGCTTTACAATAGTTAGTTAACAGTACAAACAACATTTTGAAAGATCATTAAGTGGTCTGCCAAGATCCTCAGAAATGTTCAAGTGGTCCGCGAAAAAAAAAGTTTGAGAACCACTGAGTTATACCATGACCACTCAGCCTGGGCACATTTTGATGGTTCTGGTAGTTACATATATATAAAAGGAAAATAAAGACATGAGAGTGATCAGTACTGCCTTATTCTTCACAGACATGGCGGAAGAGACGTTTCCAGGATGTTTTTGATGATCAGTTGACAATAACAGGAATATACAGGGCATTATCCAATGTGTGCCATTCCAGAGGTTCAATGTTACAGCCAAGCTGAAAATACAAGTATTCACCCATGCAGTGAATTCAGATATTAAGTTTTCCAAAAGCAGGAGTATCTGCAAACAGCCACATTTAGGTTTCGGCACTTATTTTTTCTCATAGGCGGGGGATAGGTGGATGGCACATGTCTGCTTCCCAAATTATTCATTCTTTTAAGAAAGGTATGGACAGTCTATGAGTATAATTTCAGTTGAGTAACTGGAGTGATGGATGCTATAAAGTACCTCCAAACAAATTAAACCTTTGAAAAAAAGAATAGAGACTTCATTAATTTCATAGATTTCTCCTGACATGACTATAGCAAAGGCAGTAGCATTGGTGAAAGCAAGAGGAGAAGATGTTGCTGTGATACAGAGCTTCAGGATAGTTGTGGGGGGGAGGGCACATTTCACAGAGCTTTTTGAAACAGAATTGGTCACTTTCATCCTTTTGATATAAAGAGTGGAGCCCCATTTATCTAGTTCTTGGGGTAATGACAGCAGTGACAAATAAACACGAGGAAGGGAAATGGGAAGTGAATGCAGGAAGAGAAGAGAAAATGAAAGCTGGGGGAAGAGAAGAGAAATACTATTTAAGGACCCTCATAGACATGGGGTGAAATCCTGGTCCCTCTGAAGTCAATGGAAGCTTTGCCATTTACTTCAAGTGGGGCCAGAATTTCACCAGTGGTCCCTGTTGCAAAGAGCTGGAAATCTGAGGGCTAGATCACCAGTTTGGATGAGCTAATGAGGGAGATTGTGACTGCCTCCTGATCTCCCTGATGCTCTGGGGAGGGAGTAAATTGGGACAGGTCTTGCCTGATGCAGCCACACACTCCCCACTCCATAGTAGCTCTGCAGAGTCTGCTTCCCCTGCTTGCAACATGTTACACCAGTGAATAGGAGTCGAGGGGTGTCTTGTACCCATGCCATGATCTGGCCCTAGAAAGACAGGCAGAACTTTCCACAGAAAGTGGGAGGGAAAGGGATAACATCAAAATATATACAATTTTACGTAGATTTAATAATAAATCAGCTATAGCCAACTTGCTGTTTCCATTATGATGGATTCATTTAAACCTTATATTACGAGTAGAGTTAAAACCTCACTGAAACTGATGAGCATGATGTACCCTTCATTTAGGAGCCAATTAAAGAGCCCCAGTTAAAGCAAGGCATGATGAAATCTGCCCAGAAATTAGCACCAGCATGGCCAGAAAGCCACTGGGAATTGTTTGAGAAAGGATATTCATGAGCCAGAGAAAGAAACCAGGCACCATCCTGGAAGCCCACTGTGAACCTGGGAGAAGCCTAGAGAGAGCAGCTGGGTCTGGTGCTCATCAAAGAGGCTTGGGGCTGTATGCTAAGAAATTGCTCCTTTTGTTCTGGATTTCTCCTGTGCTTGGGGAAACAGAACTTAGTACGTTCCTTGTAAATAAACAAAGTTGCATCAAAGAAAATACCAGACTCCATGTCCATTTTCACTCCCCACTGGAACATCTTTAGGGCCCTGAACTTCAACTAGCAATTTGTTTCAAAAAGGGGTCACACTATTAAGTGGAAAGTAAATTGATTGCGTATTGTGATTTAATAAAGTACCAAATAAATGATACACAAATCTTCTATTCCTCTAACTTTCAGGGAGCATGACAGTACCATATATTTCCTAATTTATTTGGCACGTTGGCTTCAGTCAATGCAAAGAAGTGATCAGGTGCCTTCAAACTCTTCTCTTCTCATAGTCATTTTCCTGGTCATCGCTAGTTTCCTCCCTCTTCCTCCCTCCCTCTGTGTACTTGGTGTGATTTAAAGAGTACAGTTCTGTTTCCTTGGCTCTGAGCTGTGGGGTTGCACTTTCCCAGCTGGAAGGTGCACAGTATGGGAGCGCACTCTGCCGATCTTTTCCTTTTGAATGGGTTTTGAAAGCTGAGTATGTGATATAACAGAGTTTTGCTTGAAGACCTTTTAAACACAGGCTTCCAACAAACTTTACATTTGGGTGGTTTGAAAACAAATATTGTTACCCAGGTGACATTATCCTAGAAAAATGTTGATTTAAGAAAAACATGTTAGTAATTATTTTTAAGTTTGCTTTCTCTCCTGTGGCTAATTCACCTAATTATGAGCTGGCTGTTTGCTTGGTTCAGGAAGTGAGACAGTGTGAGATTTTTCTCATGCACGAAGAGAAGAAAATGGATGTACTTACAGTCTAATTTGCTCTTCATTCAGATTAAGGAAAACATGAGAGAGGATTATAGCCCCAGTCCTGCAGTTGGATCTGCATGGAGAGACCTCTGAAGGATCAGGATCAGAAAGACAGTCTCTACCTTCCAAATAACTTATTTAGAGTGCACACGCTTCAGGGACCCTCTCTTTGTTCTGTTTTAGCACAATAGGGCCCTGATCCATGAGTGGGGTCCATTGGCACTACTGCACTACAAATAATAAATCAGGCTTGAATGTCTCCATGTGAGACAGAGCATGGTGATTCACTGAATAACATCCTGTATCGGAACCTGGAACACAAAGTGGCAGCTGCTTCTTTGGCAAGCGGGGAGATGCCTTTCCAGATAAAGCTAGACAGGAAATAGAATTATAATTACAGGTATCGTGTTTATGCTGTGTACGTCATAAGTGGAATTTGAGTTAAATATTGTGCGCTTTTCGTTGACCTTGGTGTCAGTATGAACCCGGAACTTGTCCTTGACACTATGAGGTTCACCCAAGGACAAATTCCACATGACAGAGGCACTGGCGGTTAGGAATACAATAGTGTTTCATAGTTATTTGGCTTCATTTGAACCTAAAAACTCAAACCATAACTAACGAGTGCAAACCTATGTGAATGAAAACCCAAAGTAGGTTTGTCAAGACCCTGGTTCCTGGTGGACCCCTCTCATCGGGGGCTGACAAAAAGCTTAGTCTGTTTTCAAGTGGAGGATCATGAAAGAAATCAGTAGTTACAGCCAACAGGAAGCTGGGAGGAGGGCAACAGTATGGGGGAAGAGGGTGCAGGACAGGGGCTCCCCTTGAGCACCCATCCCCCATTCCCTCTGTTCTCCCTTGAAGCTCCTCTCATACTGTGGGGACTTACAGGTTCCTCTCCAGTTTCAGTTTGTGTCAATCCTTCCACATCAGTATGAGCCATGCAAGTTCCTCCATCTCATTGAAACATGCCAAGTTGAAGGCAACTATAATGGTATATACTTCACATTTTTAGTGTTTCATATATAGTTGATATCCATTAATACCAGAATCTATTAATTTGCCAGAAGTTGGGAATGGGTGACAGGAGATGGATCACTTAATAATTACCTGTTCTGTTTATTCCCTCTGAAGCACCTGGCATTGGCCACTGTTGGAAGACAGGATACTGGAGTAGATAGACCTTTGGTCTGACCCAGTATGGCCATTCTTATGGTCTTAGAATACCAACCTCAGGGTAGATTGTTAAGAAGCAGGGCACAAACCCCAAACTGAAACTGGAGAGGGACCTGTGAGTCCCCACTGTATGACAGGGGTTTCAAGAGAGAACAGAGGTAATGGATGGATGGGTGCTCAATTGGTGTTCAACCCCTTTCCCCAACCAAGTAACAATTGTAAACTCCTCAGGCACTATACAGCTTTAACATGGAGTCACAGACAGTCCCCTTGGGCATTCCAGTCTATCTTGCCACCCTGGCAGGCTTGACTCTGTGATAAATGGTCACTTTACACCAAAGATCACAAAATATTCAGGTTACTCCCAAATCCAAAGGACCTGTCACTTACCCTGGGTCAATTTGCACGTCAGATTTCACACCAAAAGACAATACTTGTAGCCAACACTGTAACTAATGAATTTAAGTTCAAAAGATAATAGAAGCTTCTATAATAAGCAAACTTGTATGTCCATGGGACTAACTCAAGCAAAGCATCTTGGGAATCTCTTGTTTATGTTCACATAACCATAGAGGCATAGGACTGGAAGGGACTCAGTAGGTCATCTAGTCCAGTCTTCTGCACTCCAGACAGGACTATGTAATAATTAGACTGTTCCTGATAGGTGTTTGTCCAACTTGTTCTTAAAACCTCCCGTGATGGAAATTCCAAAACCTCGTAGGCCATTTGTTCCAGTGCTTAACTACCCTAACAGGAAGTTTTTCCTAATGTCCAATCTAAACTTCTCTTGATGCAATTTAATCCTTTTGCTTCTTGTCCTATCCTGAGAGGTTAACAAGAACAATTTTTCACATTCCTCCTTGTAACAGCCTTTTATGTACTTGAAAACTGTTGTCATGCCCAACCCATCAGTTTTCTGTTCTCCAGACTAAAGCAACCCATTTTTTCAGTCTTTCCTCATAGGTCATGTTTTCTAGACCTTTAATCATGTTTGTTGCTCTTTTTCCTATTTGTCCACATATTTCCTGAAATGTGGTGCCCAGGAATTTTGGCCCCTTAGAGTCCAAACACCATAAAAATACACATTTTTAGAGTCCAAGATGATGGGATGAGTGTAATCTCCATGTAATCTCTTCATGGGTGGGTTAGGGGAGTGACCTTGTTGAGTGATCAACAAGGTCTTTGTTCCACAATGGCCCATTTGGATTCAGTAGTCCTTCCTGATGGGCAGGAGATAACACCTTCTGTGGGAACCCAGCATTTTGCATTAGGTGATTTTTTTTCCAGTTTGGTGACTAACAGGTTCAAAACAAACATTTTACAGTTATAGCACAAACACTGAAGTATTACCTTATAGCACACAGATATTATAAGTAGGATTAATACATGCAGCATCATACAAGCATCATACAAGTATTCCATAAAGTTTAATAACACTCTTATAACACTAATATCTATTTTAACTAAGCTAATTCACAGATAAGCCAGGTTGATTTCCAGCTATGATATTGTTTAATGAGGCCCAGGGCCTTGGCATGAGCTGACAACCGGTCTGCCAGTGTCTCAGTTGTCTCTAGTGCCTGGAGGTGAGATCTGAACTTTTGATAATAGTGGACCATGATGTTAAGAAGGATCCTCAATGGCTGAAGAAACTATTGTTTCTAAGAGTCTAGGACTTCCACAGCTGAAAATCCCAGCTCCCAGTAGAGGACAAGGGGAGGGTTCTTAGGAGTATGCATGAGTCAGGCTCACAGCTAGTAGGGAAGGAAGAGGGAACCATATCTTCTTGTTGCCAAGATGATGGTTGGGTAGTCTGAGCATCTAAATGTAGATATCTTGACGATATCATTTAGATATGTGTATCCATCACATACAGCCTTAAGCATAGGCACTGACTCACGGAAAAAAATGTGTGGGTGTTTAGTGCCCCCCAGCAGTCAGCTCCCCTCCCACCACACCTCCCATCTGCCAGCGGCCCTGCCAATCAACTCCTCTCCCTCCCTCCCAGCGCTTCCTGCCCGCTGTGATCAGCTGTTATACAGCATGCAAGAGGCTCTGGGCGGGAGGAGGAGGAGCAGGGACGGGGCGCACTCGGGGGAAGGATGAAATTGGGTGGGAAGACACAGGGCAGGGCAGAGCAGGGGCAGAAAGAGGCAGGGTGGGGTGGGGGCATAGGGAAAGGGGTTGGATAGGAACAGAGTCTGGAGTGGAGCAGGGGGTTGAGTGCACCTGTGGCCTTAAGTATCAAGTAGCCATTAACTGGTTAAAAGGAACATTGAAACTACTGTACCAAAGTAAACAATCGGCAGAGCCCTTAAGGCAGTTTGGTTGGGTCTGCCATTATTTCACTAACACCGGTGAATGCCAGTGCCCTGTCTTTTTTGGACTCCTCTCGTGACTACTGCTCGTGAAGGTGCTATTCAGACAACAGGAAACTTCCCTCTGAGACTAGCACCTGGCCGACATAATACGACTTCACTTATAACTGATCCTTCTCAAGGTCTTTTAAGTGTAAACAAGATGGATAAACATTTAATTTGACATTTATGACCTTTAAATATTCATAAGCTATTGAATACTAAGGAAACACCTACTGCAGCGTTCAAGCTTGAATAAACCCCTCAATATGTGACGTGTATGTGAATTCCTTTCTGTGCTCTGTGGGAAGTATGGAGGTTCAAGTCTTGAGAATTACATTATTACTAAAATAACAAACTCCTTTCAACTGAGTCCTTGGCAGACTAGGCAGCCTTATGAGTAGCGTGCCCAGTGCCACCTCCCAGTGGGAAGGTCTTTCAGTCCAGTCCCTGTTCTTACCAGAGGGGGAGTGAATTGGGTTTCAGGCTTATGTCTGCCCCATCCCCCACAGCGTGGGCAGTTTGTAGAGAGGATGGGCCCTCCCACTCCACCGGGCTCCATCCCAGGCCCTTTGAGGGTCAACAGTGTCTAGCACCCTAGCGTGCCCGCTGAGTGACCCTCAGTTTCTGCCATCTGCTTCTCTCCCCCAGCTCCAAGTCCAATATAAGGGGAAAAGATAATGAAGCTTTCAGCCCCAGCAGACACAGCATACAGTCTTATTCCTCTCACAACGCTTCTCCAGTGTTCTTGTCTAGGAGACTCTGGGTAGGTCTCTCTTCCTCCCCAGCCTTCTACCTTCTGAGCTGAGTTGATCTTTTTCAACTTCTCCAGTTGGAGCATGCTCTGCAGGTCTGGAGGGGCGGGCTACCTGGGCCTGGTATTGTCCTTTATCCCCTTCCAGCCCAGTGTGCGGTTTGTACACCCAATCACACTCCCCCTCTTCTGGAAAGGCCGGCTGGAGTTTTAATATTTGTCAAGTACCGACATTGCCCCCAGTGCAGGACCAGGCTGAGAAGATGACACCGCTCAGTGTCCTCCCCCAGGTGTCCCTCCCTGCAATACTGGGTCCCCCATTCTCTACCCATTCCAGGGGCTCGTTAGTGGCATTGAGGGATGATTTACTCCTGTCAATGGATAGACAGACACCCATTCTCATCCCCTGGGACATCTCTGCAGCATTCAGTGCTGTTGACTGTGACCAATACTGTCTCATCTGAGAGAGATGGAAGGATCCAGGGTAATGGTTAGAGTCCTTTCTGGAGGGACACAGGCAATGAAATTTCACCTTCACCATAGAACCCTCACTTGTGGAGTTCCACAGGACTCAGTTCTCTCTCATCCTTTTCAACCATCTGCATAAGCCACTAGGTGAACTGGTCAGACAACATGGACTCAAATGCCAGCAATATTCAGATGACACACAGCTCTACCTACTCTTCCTTATATACAACCATACCATTACCACCAAGATGGCCCAGGACTTGGAAAAGATCAGCTCAAGGATGAAGAACAGCCAAGCTGACTGACGCTGAGCCCAAGCAAAACAGAGGTGGTGCTTGTGGACAGAGAAAAGCATTTTAAAGAGTTTACAGACAAGATGCATTCTTGTTTGGTTGAAGGCACACTCCCACAATTGGTCAATTCTACCTGTAGTTTAGGAATACTCTTGAATTCCTCGCTGATGCTAAGTTCTCACAGAGCAAGTAATGTTTTCTACCATCTCTGGTTGGCTATGAGACTCCATTCCATCCTAGAGGACAATGACTCTTCCTCAGAAATTCATGCCTTTGCCACCTCTCAGCTAGACTACAGCAATATGGTAGATCTGGGCATGAAGCCTTCACCACTTAGGATACTCCAGCTAATACAGAACACTGCAGCATATGTCCTGAGCAATACCGGTTATTGCAAGCACATCACACTTCTCCGCCATTCTCTGTAGAGGCGTCCCATAGAATTTTGAATCAAGTTCAAAGTCTAGGTCTTTATCTTAAAGGCACTCAATGGCCCAGGCCCAGGATATCTAAAAGGGCACCTAAAGCTCTGGGATGAAGTCCATAGTCGACAACTGACCTCCTTTGGCACTGTGGACCTCTCTGTAATAAGGGTAAAGCTTGTCTGTGCAGTAGCCAGAACTTTCTTGGGGGCCAGTCTGAGACTGTGAAATGAAGTATTCCAAGAACTAAGGACTATCACAAACCTTCCCACCTTCCACTCCAAGTGAAGGGTATATTTCTGTGACCTGCCTTCTGCAACATAAACACACAGCAAGAGGTTAAAAAACAAAAGCAAACCCTACCAAAACAAGACATTCAACTGCACATGCTTCTCTCCCTGGAGAGAGGATGAGGGCAAAAACAACAGGGATATGAAATCCTGTGCTTAATGCGTTGCTGGAAGGTGGTCATGAGCATAGCATAACAACCTACAGAATAGGTCAGTGTGGCCCACCATTCCCCTCTACCCCACAACATGCTAGGGACCCCTATTGTCCCCCTCAAGCCTGGGTCTCTGTGTGCCCCCCTCCATTCTCCTCTTCCTCCCCATGCCCCTCCTTTCTTCCTCACCATTCTTATTTCTGTTCTTTCTGTCCGGGAGACAAGTCACTCCGGCTGTCAACCTGTTTTGGAAGGAAGGTAGAGCCAAAATAAGGGTTATTGTTATGGAACATGTTAATGCAGTGTTGTTATAGCCATGTTGGCCCCAGGATATTAGAGAGATGATGTGGGTGAGATAATATTTTTATTGGACCAACTTCTCTTAGTGAGAGAGACTTACACAGGCTTACACAGCACTCTTCTTCAGATCTAGGAAATGGCAGCCATCAGCTGGTTCTTGTGTCTGTAGGGAATTACAGAGCTGGTCGAAGCTGCTGGCTCTGCTAACCAGATGCCAGGGGAGTTGTGGGTCCCTTGTTGGGGTTGTGGGTCCCTTTTGGTTTTCCAGTTTTCACCAAAATCAGTAGGCCCATTGATACCTAAAACATTCCCTGATATTTTGGATGTTTTTGGATATTATGGTGCTCATAAATTATCATGTTACAAGCAGGCAAATAGGCAAACATCATCAAGTTGAACGTAAGACCTCTGCCTGGTCTACACTACAAGTTTATTTCAAATTTAGCGGCGTTAAACCAAATTAACCCTGCACCCGTCCAAACAACGAAGCCCTTTATTTCGATATAAAGGGCTCTTAATATCAATATCTGTACTCCACCCCGACGAGGGGAGTAGCGCTGAAATCGGTATTGCTATTTTGAAGTAGGGTTAGTGTGGCCGCAATTCGACAGTATTGGCCTCCAGGAGCTATCCCACAGTGCACCATTGTGACCGCTCTGGACAGCAATCTGGAGTTGGATGCACTGGCCAGGTAGACAGGAAAAGCCCCGCGAACTTTTGAATTTCATTGCCTGTTTGCCCAGTGTGGAGCGCTGATCAGCACAGGTGACCATGCAGTTCCAGAATCAAAAAAGAACTCCAGCATGGACCGTATGAGAGATACTGAATCTGATCTCTGTATGGGGAGATGAATCTGTTCTATCAGAACTCCGTTCCAATAGACAAAATGCCAAAACATTTGAAAAAATCTCCAAGGCTATGATGGACAGAGGCCACAACAGGGACTCAACACAGTGCTGCATGAAACTTAAGGAGCTGAGACAAGCATACCAGAAAGCCAAATAATGAAATGGATGCTCACAGAGGGAGGGGCGACTCACGACTGTAGTGTCCCACAGTTCCTGCACTCTCCGAAAACCATTTGAATTCTTGGCTGAGCTCCCAAAGCCTGAAGGGTCAAAAACATTGTCGCGGGTGGTTCAGGGTATATGTCGTCGTCCCCGCTCCCCCGCCAGTGAAAGCAAGGGGAAAAAAATCCTTTCTCGCCTTTTTTCAATGTCACCATATGTCTACTGGATGCTGCTGGCAGACATGGTGCTGCAGCGCTACACAGCAGCATCCCCTTCCCTTCCCTTGCCTTGCAGATGGCAGATGTTACAGTAGGACTGATAGCCGTCCTCGTCGTCCCGTGAGTGCTCCTGGCTGGCCTCAGTGAGGTCAGCCGGGGGCGCCTGGGCAAAAATGGGAATGACTCCTAAAATATAGCAGCTGGAGGCTACCCTCCCCTCCCCGATTTGATCTCTGCTTGCAGAGGCAATAAAGTCAGTGTTTCTTATTCCTGCATTCTTTATTACTTCATCACACAAATGGGGGGATAACTGTCATGGTAGCCCAGAGGGGTGGGGGAGGAGTGAAGCAATGGGTGGGGGTGTTGCAGGGGCACCCCCTAGAATGGCATGCAGCTCATCATTTCTGCGGGATGTCTGGGGCTCTGACCTGGGAGCGGCCGTTTGCCTCTCTGGTTCTTTAGTAGACTTGCCTGATATTCTAGGCAGGACTGACTCTCCCTTTAGACAAAACTTAAAGAAGGGAATGACATGGGGAGTCATTCCCATTTTTGTTCATGCGCCCCCGACCAACCTCACCGAGGCCGGCCAGGAGCACCCATGACAGCAGCAGACGGTACAGTGTGACTGGTAACTGTTATTGTCAACTTGCAAGGCAGCAGACGGTACAGTAGGGCTGGTAACTATCTCTGCTAACTTGCAAAGGCAAGGGGATGCTGCTGTGTAGTGCTGCAGTACCGCGTCTGTTAGCAACATCCAGTAGACATACGGTGACAGTGAAAAAAGGCTGAACGGGCTCCATGGTTGCCGTGCTATGGCGTCTGCCTGGACAATCCAGGGAAAAGGGCGTGAAATGATTGTCTGCCATTGCTTTCACGGAGGGAGGATTGACTGATGACATTTACCCATAACCACTCGCGACAAATTTTTGGCCCCATCAGGCATTGGGATCTCAACCCAGAATTCCAATGGGCGGGGGAGACTGCAGGAACTATGGTATAGCTATGGGATAGCTACCCACAGTTCAGTGCTCCGGAAGTTGACGCTAGCCTCGGTACATAGACGCACACTGCCGAATTAATGTGCTTAGTGTGGCCGTGTGCACTCAACTTTATACAATCTGTTTCCAAATATCAGTTTCTGTAAAGTCGAAATAATCCCGTAGTGTAGACATACCCCTCACTTCAGTCAGTCAATTATTATAGTGGCACCTATGGTCCCACTCCTGGCTCAATTGCACTAAGTGCTGTAGAGACACAAAATACAAAAAAAAAAGTCTTTGCTGACTGGTAGTGGATTCCCCAAGCACTGGGGCATCTACAAGGTGCATAGAGGACCTGAGTCAAAGGAGAAATGTATGGAGCAACCCTAGGCCTTGGCAATCCAGCCCTGAGGCTGTTCTAATTTATGCTGGCAACTAAACCCATTCCTGGGCTGTAAAGGTGGCATAAATCCCGGTTTGCCTTTAACCCAGCCCCCACACGAGCAGTGCCAAATGCAGCTCAGAATCAGCCCAGGATTGGGGCCTATCTATTTAAAATAGCTGTCTGACTTTCATACATCACTTTGATAGCATTTCTGTACTGGCTTCTCTCGTTATCTGTCTGTCTCGTACTGCTCTCCTGTTAGCTGTCCATTTAATAAAATGGTTCATCTTGTTCATAAAATCAATGTTTACAAGCCTAAGAGGTTTTTAACCAGAAAAACAAAAATAAACAGTAAATTGTTGGCTTTCTTGCACCTTACATAATTGGAAACATGAGAAGTAAGATGAAATAAATGAATTATCATTTTTGTAGGTAGGAGAAAGGGTGGTCAACTGGTCGGGGGCTAACTTGGAATCGTTTCTCTGCTCCGAAGAACAGCTTGAATCAGTACCAGCATGTATGATATATGCGTTGAAAATTACTAGCACATTGAAAGTTAGCAAAAACCAAAATCATTTTACCTTTAGTGGCCACAATCAGAGTTCAGGATTCCACGTTTCTTCGATTTGGTGGGTGTTTGTAATCTTTGAAGCAGTGCAGGGAAACATTGCAAGTGAAGCATTATAGAACCCAATGAAGGAGGAATGGATAGGCAACTATTTTGTTTTAACGTGTAATTATATGTCATTTGTCAGTCTAAATATTCTTTTACTTCTTTGGGATCTTAGCATGTTGTAGTTGTTTTGTCTTATTTTAAAAGCTTTTCCATTCACCTTTTAAATAAGCCAGAAAATGTTATGTCTGTGTTTCTCTTTTAAATGTATTTTTTTATGATGACTTGATTCCCATGGTTTAAAACACCTCAAATTACAAAGCATGTGCATGCTTCATAACACCCACACCCACACACAGAGTATATCAGATGAAATTGCTTTAAAATAATCCTATAATTTTTCCTTGAGCAATGACAGATTTTTTTTTAAAGCCTATTCCCAGGAGACATTTTGATAAGAGCTTTAAGTTGATTACTTTTTATATCCTGTGTGCTGTTTGGCTGATAAGCTCCCAATCTCCATCACTTCACATTGTTTTTATCTTCCTGTGCTGAACCCATCTACTCAGTGTCATCTTTTCAGTTGTTGGCGTGAAGGTGGCGATGGAAGTGAACAGAAAGAGGAGTGGCACAGCCCAGAGCCATGGTAGAGATTAAGGGTCAGCCTACCCAGACAAATAGCTCTTCTACAGTCAGAAATTAAACCGATAATCTCTGGTTTGCTGTTCATCTTCCTTTAATCATACAAGCTGTGACAGGGTCTCTGATCTAAATGTCGCAGCCAAAAACCTCTTGCTTCTTTTCGCTCGGATCTGTAAAATCTGAGGGTTTTCCTTCCTTTTAAACCTCTTTTGATCACTTGATGATTACCTGTTCTGTTCATTCCCTCTGGGGTACCTGCCACTGACCACTGTCGGAAGACAGGATACTGAGATACATGGATCTTTGGTCTGACCCACTATGGGCGTCTTATGTTTTCATGTTTCTTACACTTCTTCTGAAAAGTTTACAGGGTGGAAGGAAGGTTTAGTGTTTAAGGCACAGGATTGGGGATCAGGGCTCTATTTTTGAGCAATCTTTGGAAAGCCACTTAACCATTCCTTGCATCATTTTACTCATCAGCATAATGGCGGAGATGAATTAGCTAGTGTGTGTATGTGCACCAGTATCCTCTACTGGAAGAAATCAGAACTGCTCAATTTTGTACAGTAGGCTCTACACTGTTTTTAGCTTTGGCGTTTGTCCTTCAGCTCAAATGGCTCTGCTCTTGGAGTAGGAGCATAGGAGTTCTGTCCCCCACTGATGCCAAGTTCCCAGAGACCATAGTGTACACCACAGTGGTAAATGTAAAGTGTTCTATTTGGATAATGATTTGTTACAATTCTTCAAAGTGACTATGCGAGTTTAAGTCTTTAATGAGTTTAAAGATGATTATGATTTTTGGATGGAGGATGCTGTAGAAGCTTCTTAGTAGTAGTAGTAGTATTTATTTTATTACTTCAGTCAAGTTTATGCTTTTTTCCTTTGTAATTAAAACAAGAAGCTGATACCTAGAGAGAAAATACAATATTTGGCCTATAAGATTTTCCAGAACAGAACAGTAGTCTATCTGATCTCATTTCCTGATTCTCTGGGCCAGCGTTAGGCTGCTTTAGTGGTCTGTCGTTCAAATGTGAACTATAAGTCTCTATGAATTATGAGTTCAGATCTCAGCACCATTGACCCAGCCTTTTGGCCATCTGAGAGCCTGTAATTTTCAGTGCGCTAAGGCCACTTTGGGCCAAGACCTGTCAGCACTACATGGACATAAAAAAAAAGGCAGATCCATATAAAGTGTAAATAAGGTTGGAGGGGGGCTGCCTCTCTCCAACGCACACAAGATGGGCCAGCAGTTGGACAGAAAGCTGAAGCCAATAGCTTTGAAAGGGGGGTCGGAGCAAGGAAAGACTCTTGTGATCTACGCCCATAAAGTGAAAGAGAGACCTAATGCCAGTACCTGATCTGGAGGATGGCGTGGACTGCACCCACAGCAAGTTTGCAGACGACACTAAACTGGGAGGAGAGGTAGATATGCTGGAGGGTAGGGATAGGATACAGCGGGACCTAGACAAATTAGAGGATTGGGCCAAAAGAAATCTGATGAGGTTCAACAAGGACAAGTGCAGAGTCCTGCACTTAGGACGGAATAATCCCATGCACTGCTACAGACTAGGGACTGAATGGCTGGGCAGCAGTTCTGCAGAAAAGGACAGAGGGGTTATAGTGGATGATGGATTGCTCAGTGGTTTGAACATTGGCCTGCTAAACCCAGGGTTGTGAGTTCAATTCTTAAGGGGGCCATTTAAGAAACTGGGGTAAAAATCTGTCTGGGGATTGGTCCTCCTTTGAGCAGAGGGGTGGAACTAGATGACCTCCTGAGGTCCCTTCCAACCCTAATATTCTAAGATGGATATGAGTCAGCAGTGTGCCCTTGTTGCCAAGAAGGCTAATGGTATTTTGGGCTGTATAAGTAGCGGCATTTCCAGCAGATCGAGGGAGGTGATCATTCCCCTCTATTCAACACTGGTGAGGCCTCATATGGAGTACTGTGTCCAGTTTTGGGCCCCACACTACAAGAAGGATGTGGAAAAATTGAAGAGTCCAGCAGAGGGCAACAAAAATGATTAGGGGGCTGGAGCACATGACTTATGAGGAGAGGCTGAGGGAACTGGGATTGTTTAGTCTGCAGAAGAGAAGAATGCGGGGGAATTTGATAGCTGCTTTCAACTACCTGAAAGGGGGTTCCAAAGAGGATGGAGCTAGACTGTTCTCAGTGGTAGCAGATGACAGAACAAGGAGTAATGGTCGCAAGTTGCAGTGGGGAGGTTTAGGTTGGATATTAGGAAAAACTTTTTCACTAGGAGGGTGGTGAAGCACTGGAATGGGTTATCTAGGGAGGTGGTGGAATCTCCTTCCTTAGAGGTTTTTAAGGTCAGGCTTGACAAAGCCCTGGCTGGGATGATTTAGTTGGGGATTGGTCCTTTGAGCAGGGGGTTGGACTAGATGACCTCCTGAGGTCCCTTCCAACCCTGATATTCTATGATTCAGAAAAACCTCTTCATCACCCCTTGCCAATTGTGTTTTGTGCTGAGGGAGGATTTGCTTCTGGATCCTCAGAATGGGGATCACCTCTAGATGGATGGAGAAACTGCCTCATCATGAGGACAGGAGATTTCCCCCTGCAGTGAGACACAAGCCGAACCCAAATCACATGACTCATAGTGTTGCACTTTAGCTATCTGCTGTGTCTTTTACTTTTTAAACAGCATAAATAATATGAAGGAACCACTTGGGCAGAGTGAGGTCCAAATAACCATTTTCCCTAATGATATACAACAATGGGGACTGCGGGAAGCAACGTGGGCCCAGGGATGCTTTGGCCCACTTCCCACATCCCACGTTGGCCTGGAACGGCAAACTGCAGCCAGTGGGAGCTGCGATTGACCAAATCTGCAGACACTGCAGGTAAACAAACCAGCCCGGCCCATCAGCAGATTTCCCTGATGGTCCAGGTGCCAAAGGTTGCCAATCCCTGCGCTACACTATCTATGGTACATATATGGCCCCATCATCACACTGAGTTTATTCTCCACAACCACCCTCTGTGAGCTGGGAGATTCATTCATCCTTATTTTACATATGGGTAACTGACGGATAGAGAATGTAAGTGATTTGCCCAAAGTCATACAGGAAGTCTGTGACAGAGCAAAGAATCTGTCCCCCAGATTCTAGGCTGGTGCCCTGACCAATGGCTCATCGTCCCTCCAACCAGAACATCCCTCTCCCCTTAGTGATTTATAGATCTGAGTGCTTATTCTGCTAACAAAATAGAATTGTGATATTTTTGTTAATACACCATTTAACTAATTTGGGGACGATAATATAATTATCTGCAGTTTTTAACAACAATTTTCCTTTGACTACATACAATGGTCTAAATAAAGATTTATAAGCATGGGCTGTAGTTAGACCATCAACCCATTACAAATATAGGGTCGGTTTCTCCTGATTTATAAAAAGACAGTAGATGTTCCTTTTTGTACCATAAATTAAGGCTAATTAATTGGGTATTAAAGGGATGTAAAATGTATTTTGTTTATGCATTTCAATCCAGTGAAACCAAAGTCTAATTGAAGAGCAGATATAATAGATTCTGCTGGTACAAATGCAAAATACAGTCTTCTCCGAAGATGGTAAAAAGTCAGTAGTACTTTAGAACCACCAATGCACCTGGCAAATGTCAAAATGTCATATCTCATCAAAACATCATTTAGATGTTATGCTGTGTCCTTGTAGTTCACTGTAAAATGACAGAGGAGGGTGGAAAAAGTATGATCTAGTAGTTTGCGAGGGGGCCTGGGAGTCAGCATTCTCAGGTTCTGCTCCTGGCTATGCCCTTAATCTTATTGAGTGACTTTTGACCACCTCAGCAAACTTCTCCGTCACACAGTTTTCCAGCTCTAAAATGTGAAGGATGTGTACAACTGCAGCACACAACTATTGTGAAGACCGTGTTTGCTAGGTGTTTGTTAAAGATGCATGAGAGTCAAATAAGCCTGGCAGAATGCTTTGTTTTGTTGCAGTTTGCCTGGATATAAGAGAGAGAACAGGAGATGAAGAACAGAGGCGTTAAACATCCTGCCTGAGGGCTGGATCCAGCCTGCTTCATGTGTTTATGTGGCCCCTGTGGCATTTTCCGATTTGGCAGAATCTAAGCTGTTTTATTTTTAAAGTATGTTGCCTAGTTTTGAAGAAAAGCTTCCAAATGTAGCGTGAGTGTAACTGCTGCAGTGTTGGGGGAAAGCCTGAAAGAATGCCTCTGGGATATGGGCATTCTCCTGCCCCATCCCACGCCTCATGAAATGGAGAGTGTTGACTCTAAAGGCCAATGACCCTCTTTTTCATGTGATCATTGACTATTTCTTTGCTGATCATTTTGTCAGATGAGATGAGCAACAGGGTGAAAGTGCAAAGCCCACAGCAGGGAATTGGGAGGAGCTGGAGTGAAGGAAATGGAGAAGGGGGTGGGGGAAAGAAGGGAAAGAGAAGAGAATCAGAGAAAGGAGAACGAGAAAGGGAAAAAATAGATGGCTGTGAAGGTGAGAGTATTTTGTGATATTCTGCAACTTAACTAATACTAACAGTTTAGATACTACACACAGCCCATGTTCCACCCTTCATCATCTCCCATTGACATTGGTAGGAGATTACCCCTCAATCCACAGTGTACTGAGTCCTAAATGTATAACCCCTAACTATTTTCATAATAATTCCCCTCTCTGTAAATCCATGGTGTTTCAAATGTATGAAATTCAGCCCTCTCCAAATACGAGTTTGACATCCCTGATGAAGAATAATAAGTTCCAAGCACAGATGAAATTTATTCAACACCAGATCTGTTTTGACGTTTGAAGGATGGAGTCAAGTGTACATGATTAAAATAGTATTTTAAATGTTGTGATGGGGCGGGGGAAACTCCACTGTGAACATTTTGGAATGATGACACAGCCACCAACCCAGGTTTAGCTCAGAAGTATCCACACACCTTGGAAATGCGTTTGAATGTATTAATCTATTCCTTCTATTTACAGAGCCTTGTTAATCTTTTCTTCATATTTACATATACAAGGAAAGGACAAAACCAAATCCATCATATTGGCTAGAATATGACATGTTTTATTATTGATTTTGTTAAAAACAAAACTCATTTTTCCCCCTCAAGTGTTCCTAGTTTGCCCTGCTTCCTTCCTTTCCTCCTGTTCATAGATTCATAGATTCAAAGGCCAGCAGGGACCATTGTGATCATCTGGTCTGACCTCCTGCATAGCACAGGCCATAGAACTTCCCCAAAATAATTCCAAGAGCAGACCTTCGGAAAAAAACACCCAATCTTGATTTGAAAATTCCAAGTGTTGGAGAATCCACCACAACCCTTGGTAAATTGTTTCAATGGTTAATTACTCTCACTGTTAAACATTTATGCCTTATTTCCAGTCTGAATTTGTTTAGCTTCAACTCCAGCCATTGGATCATGTTATAGCTTTCTCTGCTAATTGAAGAGCCCATTATTAAATATTTGTTCCCTTTGTAGATACTTACAGACTGTAATCAAGTCACCCTTTAACCTTCTCTTTGTTAAGCTAAATAGATGGAGTTCCTTGAATCTATCACTATAAGTCGTGTTTTCTAATCCTTTAATCATTCTGGTGGCTCTGCTCTGAACCCTCTTCAGTTTATCAACATCCTTCCTGAAGGTACCAGAAGTGGACACACTATTCAAGCACTGGTTGCACCAGTGCCAAACATAGAGGTAAAATAACCTCTCTACTCCTAATTAAGTTTCCCTTGTGGTAATCATCACTTTAGCTTCAGCTGCAGAGAATGGGTGTAGTCTATTGGTCTGAGCACAGGACTGGCAGCCAGGAACACCTAAATCCAAATAGTGCCTCTAACACTGACTTCTTGTGTGGCCTTGGTAATTTCACTGAACCTCTTTGCATCAGCTTCACCATGTGATAATATGATGAATGATCAGAGATCATACCTGCCTCACTGTGCTCTTGGGAGTACGTAGGGCTTGCAAAAATCCCAGTGGAAAAGAAGTGCTAAAAGCTAGCATAGTTATCAATGCTAACTCTAGTTAGTATACTGGTAATATAAGTGGTATTTGGATTTTAGTAGAATGACAGAGTGGGAATTTTCTGTGATATTTTGCATGAATATTTTGTGTGCCTGAGGTTCCCCTATATGCTGCATTGGTAACTAAGTGGAGGGAAAAGGTTGTTTACTCTCTGCAGAGACCCAGAGATACAGGTGTGACTGATGCCTAGTGTCTGGGCCCTGGGCCCCACGTGCATGGAGAATCTGAGAAGACAACGGCCACTCCAATTCCCAGGACATTTGGTACCTAGCAACCAATGACAATGGATGCCCCCCCACCCTCCACAGGAAGCCAGACAATGGATGCCCCCCCACCCTCCACAGGAAGCCAGACATGTTTGCCCAGGAACCAAGAATAAAGGAGTGAGGAGGTACCAGGTGGGGGTATGGGGCTAAGTGTAGGCTGTTGGAAGCTTGAGATTTTCCTGAACTGGGAAAAAGAGAGCTCAGCGGGCTCTGGGCTCCCCAAGATGGACCATGCTGTAACTTTCTTTTCTCTATGCTAACCAAGGACTTTCTACACTGTGTTCCAGACATCTGATAAACCTTACTGATTTTACAACCCTGGCTGAGAGTCACTGCACATACTGAAGGTGGGGTGCATTGCTCCCTTTGGGCGTACAAGTCTCTCCCAGGTGTACAACTCAGGTGGACTTGCTGAAGGGAGCTCACAGCATGAAGCAGGGGTGGGTCAGAGAGGAGGAATAGCTCAGTGGTTTGAGCATTGGCCTGCTAAACCCAGACTTGTGAGTTCAATCCTTGAGGGGACTATTTAGGGATCTGGGGCAAAAAATCTATCTGGGGATTGGTCCTGCTTTGAGCAGGGGGTTGGACTAGATGACCTCCTGAGGTCCCTTCCAACCCTGATATTCTATGAAGGCTCTGAGGTTAAGGAGACAGAGAAGCCAAGTGGCTTACCCCAGTGAAAGACTGAGGCCCTACAGGGGTCCTTCCAGGAGCTGTTACAGTGCACCTGACCCATAGATCCCTTACTCACATTGAATAGCACCATCCTGGATGAATGGTCCCACTGAAGGCTATAGTAGATCACTAGGAAATCAGGGAGACTAGTATTCTATTAAATGAAGCTGATGGAACACAGGTGGAATAAGACAGTATTCACTGTGAAAGAGGGTATCAGAATCCAGTCCTTACATACATTGGAAAGACTATAGATTTATAGAAAGAGGGAATTATTATTAGAAGGAAAATGAGTCATTTCCATTGAGGCTTATGTCTACATAGCCACTGAACTGTGGCTAAACATGGTTACATTGAAAACTCTGCCAGCTGTATCTTCCCAGTTTATTGTTTGAAGAATTAACGCATTTAAAAAAATACCCACATACTCCACAGGTCATCTTAGAAAAATCTAGCATTTAAGAAAATGATTATCAACAACGTAATACTGGCATTATGTTGCTCTTGAAAGCTGGATCAAAAAGAGAGAGAGGAGATGTATTCCTCATGTATTAAAAGGAATTACTACTGTGATTTATAGTACATCACTAAGGTATCAGGCAGTGTAGCGCTATAATACAAACAGAGAACACATGGATGCTTAAATTGAAATGCTATCAGTCTTGCTATTACCTCTTTAAGTAAAGAACTGTTCTTTTAGCACCCTTTGTTTTTTGGGAGGACAAAGAGGATAAAAAGGCTGGGAAGATTTGCTCTGAGCTGAAAGCTAGTCGTAGCCCATACTATACAACGCTAATCTTTTGTGGTATAACAGATTGGTTACTTATGTTCAGAAATCAGCTCCACCAGATGAATGTATTAGGTCTGAACCTGATGTCTTTTATACCAGTTAAATGCGGGAGGAGATATGTTAAAGTCAGTGGAGTTACATCACTGCATGTCAGAATCAGTCCCAATGACTTTGTTCTGTAGTGTATTTCAGCACAAAATAGAACCTTTTTGTGTGATTTCTGGGGGCTTTATGTTTACAAGGTAATGACCATATCCAGGGCTAAATGAACTCAGAGGCTAAAAGCTAAGGACCAGATTCTCTCCTGCACAAAAATCTACCTGGCAGTAGGGAGGAAGGGGCTGTCAGGAAAGTGGGATTGCAGAGGTGAATCTCAAGTTGCAGCAGCTTCAGCCTGTACATAAGCCTAAGGACTGCACTGACTTACAACAGCTGGCTAGGGTGACCAGGTGGCCGGTTTTGGACAGGAACACCTGGTCAAAAAGGGATCCTGGCAGCTCCAGTCAGCACTGCTGACTGGGCCATTGACTGGTTGGCGGTACCAGATGCCACGCTGCATGGCTCCCGGTTCAGGAAGCAGCCAACATGTCTGGCTCCTAGCGTTAGGGGTGGCCATGGCAGGGGGGTCCACGTGCTACCCCACTCCCCGCCTGCAGGCGCAGCTCCCGTTGACTGGGCAGGACATGGGAGGAACTAGCATGACTGCAACTCGTGCTCAGCGCGTGTGGCGCACGCCTCTCCTGCTGCTGCCGGCCTCTTCTCCTTGCTCTCCTCATGTGGCTGGGCTCCAGCTGCAGCGCATGCCCTGTGGCCAACCACGGTCTGTCACCTCACTGCTGGCACTCAGGAGTTTGAGGTATGTGTATCCCCATCTCCGAGTGCTGGGAATGGGGCTGCACCCCCATCCCCCTCACTGCATCCTTCCCCATCCCAGCCCCCCACACCCACATCCCCCGTCATTGCATCCTTCCCTGTCCCAACCCCTTGCACCCCATCCCCCTCACTGCATCCCTCCCCATCTCAACCCCCTGCACCCACATCCCCCGTCATTACATCCCTCCCTGTCCCAACCCCCCACACCCCATCCCCCTCACTGCATCCCTCCCCATCCCCCCCTCGCACCCACATCCCCCGTCATTACATCCTTCCCTGTCCCAACCCCCCGATGTCCCCATTCCTTGTCACTGCATCCTCCCCGTCCCAACCCCCTTGCACTCCATCCCCCTCACTGCATCCCTCCCCATCCCAATCAGGAATTAGAAAGTTGGCAACCCTACAACTGGGTGTAGCCCGTAAGGAACCAACACTAGCTGGGCTTCTGTAAAGCGGAGCTGTGTTCTGCTCAACTTCTGTTCCCTCATCACCCCCCTGAGGTTGTGCAGTGTGGTTGGCATAGGAGTCAGCTCTGTTAATTTTATGACAACTGGCTCTCTGTCCTCTGTCTCCATGATGAGAGTTTTCACCCTGGCTGTTAAAGCTCCATTCAGATTATACAGAAGGTCCAGAACTCGGGGAGAGAATCTGGCTTTACATTGTTAATTAGCCCAGGATTAAAACATGTTGGCAGAGCTAGAACTCAGTATTCAGTTTCCAATGAGAGCAGGGCCAGCTCTAGGCACCAGCGCTCCAAGTACATGCTTGGGGCGGCACTTTCCAAGGGGCGGCACTCTGGCTCCTTTTTGCTTGGGGAGTTGGCCCTGAGCGGAGGTGAGCTGCAGCGGTGGGGGGCACGGGGAAGGCCGCAGGAAGTAACCCTGGGGGAGCAGAGGAACCGCTCCCCCTCCCAGCTCACCTCCCCCTCCTCCCCCAGCGCACCACCGCTCCACTTCCCCCCTCCCTCCCAGGCTTGCCTGGGAGGGAGGGGTAGGAGGAGAAATGTGGTGCGCTCGTGGGAGGAGGTGGGGCCAGGGATTTGGGGACGGGGTTGGAATGGGGCGGAGTTGGGGCGGGGCCGTGGGGGGCAGGAAAATGTTTTTGCTTGAGGCGGCAAAAAACTTGGAGGCGGCCTTGAATGAGAGGTCATGGCAACCATGTTTGTTCTGGGCATATGGATGCAAGTGCTATGCCTATTGGACCCTACGTTTTCAAAAGTGACTAGTGATTTTGTGTGCCAACCTGAAACACTTTAAAGGAGTCCTGATTTTTCAGAGGATGGGTTGTGAAAATCTGTCCCTTTGATGATGGCTCAAGCTGCATTCCTGAAAATTGAGGTATCGAAAATCACTAGCCTGTTTTTGAAAATACAAGCCTAAAATAATATGAGATAATAGTTCTATACTATAAAACCAGTATCGTACATGAAATTTCTCCTTTGAAAAAGATCTGAGGGGCACTGCAGACATTAATGGTGAGCTTGAGCCTTTTGGTACTCCTCAGATCATCATGGGATAGAATTAAATAAACTTTACCCATTTGGAAGCACTAGAGTGCTGTGTTCACACAAACTTTAAAACACTTTGGGCCTGATTCTTCTCTCACATTGGTGTAAATATGGAGTATCTCCACTAAAGCGAATAGAAATACACTGGAGTAAAGGTGACATAAGTTACTGGATAAGCAGACCTATACTATTTTGCTCATAGACTGCAACATCTGCTCTACTTTTCAACATACAGATGCTAAGTTATATAAATTTTAAACTGTCTTGTTTTCTAGATCGATAAAGCTGTTATCCCTAGTGTAAATACTTCATTGTGTGGTTTTAAAATTCATGTAATTTACTCAATAGATTGTAATAGCTCCTCATATTGTCATTGTAGTGTGTGTATATTAGAGTACATAGATACAGTACCGTAGTATGTGGGCCGAGACCTGACTTGACTTGCATGCCGTGCAGAGTTTTACGGGTATGGTACAGTATGTCTCGTTGTAAAATGCTTATTATTTACTCCGGCACTCTTTTTCACAGTGTGAAATGTTTGACCCCTTTGGGTCTATCAAAGACCTTTCACGTGATATTTCAGAAGACGTCATATTCATCTTGGTGATAAATGGAGAAAACTAGGTCCTGTACCAAGATTCTGTTATGTAGTCCAGTGGGTTTAGCATGGGCTGGGGAAACAGGAACTACTGGGCCATAATGCTGTCTGTGTCTGCACGAGGATTTATTTGCTGTAGTTTCCTAGTGGGGCCAAAAGCAGGAGCACTAGTGTAGAAAGGATGCCACGTGGCTGCCATTGTTAAACACTGTTATGGTCTAAGCCTCCTCACAGCAGGTTTGCCTGACATGGTGGCCTCAGGAACTGCCTCTATAGCTATAGCAGCACTTTGGCTATCACCAGTATAGTGATAGTGGCAAACTTTAGGAACGCTCCTAGGTGTAGCTAAGTCCTCGTTGTGGCCTAGAGGAAATCATTTAACCTCTCTGGAGGAAATGTTGGCCCCAGTGAAATCAGTAACAGACCTCCCATTGACTCCAGCAGGACCAGGGTTTTACACTCTGTGTCTACTTCCCCATCTATCAATTGGTGGTGATATCAACACCAAGTCACAGAGATATTGTGAGTATTAATTCATGTTTGTATAGTGCTCTGGAGATGCAATGGGCTGTCTAAAGGCCAAGTTGCAAAGTTGGGGCCTTAATCCATCTCCAAGCCTCAGGAAGGGCAGCCATTAACAGCCTTCTCTTGTCTGCAGACTCAGCACACTCCTCCTCAGGGTCACAAAGAGGATTTTAGAAGCACTTCCGTCCTGCCAAATGTATTCCCCTCTGGCAGCCCTTAATGAAAATCCCCCTGCCATCCCTGCTCCCCCACTCAATTTTTAATCTGTTTGATTTTTATATTGTGATGGTGTGAGGAATGAGATTAAAGAAAAAATTACATGGAAAAGTCCGATCATGTCAAAACCAGGCAAAAGTATGTTGTTATTAATAGTAAAACAACAAGAAATGTCCCCAGCTGAATTGCAACCTCGTATGTCAGGCTTCAGCATGAAGCAAACTTCTGAAGCCAGTTTCTTTTAAAATCCTAAAAAAAAGAAAAACAGCCACATGATGCAAATCTATGCTAAGCCCTTTAACTGGAGCAACACTAGTGGGAGCTGCTAGGTGTTTCCATGTCCTCTGGTGCCTGCATTTCTTTTGATGTAAAGTAGCATCTCCTGAGCTGCTCAGAGTCAGAGGGAATGGAAAGGGGATGACACAGTAATACTAAAAAGTGAGTCAAGCTCTGGGGAGAGTATACATTTATTATAAAGCCCTGGAACTCTTAATAATTAATTTTCCAGCATGAAGCCTCTTTTTTTCCTTATGGGAAGAACAACAAAATGTTTTAGCAGCCCCTCCCCCTGCTCTATCATTTAGAATAGAGCAGGAAGCAAATAGTTCAGTTAAACTCTTAGTGCTCCTGTCCGCATCCTATTATCTGGTGCGCTCTCTCTCTCTCGCTCTCTGTAATTATTTCAAACTCCTCACATGCTGCCTGCTACCTCCTGACCCCATGACGTGAGACCTATCCTCCTCGCTGTACTCTAAGCAGGCTTTAATGATGGTGCCGACTACTGTTTTCTCCTTGGCTACTCTCATGGTTAAACTATGTTCAGCTGCATCCACTTGCAGCGGTGAATAAATTTCATAGATCCATTGACTTGTAAGGCTAGAAGGGTCATTTAGTCTGACCTCCTGCATAACAAAGAGGATGGAAGTTCACCCAGTAATACCCACATCGTGTATTTCAGTGTAGAGAAAGCTGGATTGTCTAATTCTACCTCCTTATTTTGTGCATGGTCCTTTTAGTCTAGTTGAACCGTGTGGTGATTACATCTTGTGGTTCAGGTTCTTGCCATCCACAGCCAGTAATTCAGTGTAGTCATGGGGATCCTGATCTACTGCCTCTTGAAGAAGTTTTTCCATTGACATCAATGGGCTTTGGATCAAGCCCAGAATGATTTTCCCGAAGGGGAAAGAGTCTTAGAATTCTACCTGCCCATCAGGACAGGAGCATCTTTCTTGCAGAGGAATTCATTCAGCAAAGCAGGGAAACTTTCTCAAGATGTGAAATTTTAAAACTCCAGGACTGAAAGTCAAATGGCTACCATACCCCTTCATAACATGCACTATACAGGGTACAGCTTTTAGCGTGTATTCACCTCCCAGCCAGAAAATGGGGGAAATGACTGACGGAGGAGGAAAGATTGCTAAAATTTAAAACATGGGAGGCCTAAGTTAGGCATCTAAATCCATGTTTAGGCACAAAAATGAGTGGTAGATTTTCAAAGGTGCTGATCATATGTAGGTCCTCTTTGCAGTCTGTCTGAATGCTCAGCACCTTGGGAAATGAGACCACTTAGTTTCATAACACCCCAATCCTGCAAGTCTGTGTTTGATTTTATGCATGTGCTGTAGCTCCCTTGACTTAAAAAAAATGACGGTTATGGTGGATAATCAGCTGAACATCAGCTCCCATCCTAATGCTGTGGCCAAAAGAGCTGATGTGATGCCTGGATGTCTAAACAGGGAAATATTGAGTAGGAGTACGAGGTTATATTACCTCTGTATTTGGCACTGGTGTGACCACTGCTGAAATGCTGTGTCCAGTTCTGGGGTCCACAGTTCAAAAAGGACGTTGATAAATTGGAGAGGTTCAGAGATGAGCCACAGGTAGGGTGACCAGATGTCCCGATTTTATAGGGAAAGTCCCGATTTTGGGGTATTTTTCTTATATAGTCTCCTATTACCCCCCACCCCCTGTCCCAATTTTTCACATTTGCTGTCTGATCACCCTAGCCACAGGAATGATTAAAGGATTGGAAAACGTGTTTTATAGTGGTGGAGTCAAGGAGCTAAATCTAGTTAGCTTAACAAAAAGAAGGTTCTGGGATGACTTGATCACAGTGTGTAAGTGCCTACATAGTGCCTATATGTGGGGGGAGGGATAGCTCAGTGGTTTGTGCATTGGCCTACTAAACCCAGGGTTGTGAGTTCAATCCTTGAGGGGGCCACTTAGGGATCTGGGGCAAAAATTGGTCCTGCTAGCAAAGGCAGGGGGCTGGAGTTGATGGCCTTTCAAGGTCCCTTCCAGTTCTAGGAGATTGGTATATCTCCAATTTTTCATCTTTATTTTTATTTATAACAAAAATTTGATAATGGGCTTTTCAATCTAGTAGACTTAGGTATTACGAGGTACACCTTGCTGAAGCTACAAAAATGCATACTGAAGTAAGGTGCAAATATTTAACAGTAAAGGTGATTAACAATTGAAACAATTTACCATGGGTTCTCATGGATTCTCCATCATTAACAATTTTTAAAGCAAGATTGCATGTTTATTTTCTAAAAGATATGCTCCAGTTTAAACTGGAATTAATTCAGGGAATTTTATGGCTTGTGTTATACAGGAAGTCAGAATTAGGGGGACCGCACATCCCGTTTTGGCTGGGACAGTCCTTTTTTGAAGCCCTGTCTCGGCTGTCCTGACTTTTTTTTTTGCAAAAGTGGGCATTTGTCCTGTTTGCTTTTGCCGACTTGATCAGTTGGTGAGCGGCTGTTTTCCTTTTGAGAAATATGGTCACCCTAGTCAGAATAGATGAACACTGTGGGTCCCTTCTGGCTTTATAATCTGTGAAATGAGAATACTCACTTAAAGTTTTTACAGGATCAGGACCTACATTTGAATTTAGAAGCCTAATTTAAGCACCAAATTTTGATAAAAATTTGGCCTAGTCTATATAATCAGTTATTTTGTATCTGAGCAGGGTGTATTTCTTTAGATTGTGAACATTTTGAGTTAGGAATTATGGCCTTTTCACACTTGGGTTGTGATTGTCAATAAATAACAATAGGCAAGATTCTTATTAGAGAATGCACTGCAACAATAGCTGTTTTACCATGATTTATAAACAACTTGCAACTAAAGAAATGAGGAATTACTTTCAGTTGTTTAGACACTTAAATGGCGATAACTTTCCATTCCAAAAGTATCTCAAAATAATGGGGAAAATACAGAAGCAAGATTTAACCCTTTGGAAAACCGGGCAAGAAGGAAGGAACACCAGGGACAGTTTGAAAGCAGTGTCTTGATGAATGGAAGAGTTGTTAGTTAGCACCTATAAGGCCTGGTCTACACTACGCGTTTATACCGAATTTAGCTGCGTTAACCCAAATTAACCCTGCACCTGTCCACACAATGAAGCCCTTTATTTCGATATAAAGGGCTCTTAATATCGATATCTGTACTCCTCCCCGACGAGGGGAGTAGTGCTCAAATTGGTATTGCCATTTTGAATTAGGGTTAGTGTGGCCGCAATTCGATGGTATTGGCCTCCGGGAGCTATCCCACAGTGCACCATGCTCTGGACAGCCATCTGAACTCGGATGCACTGGCCAGGTAGACAGGAAAAGCCCCGCGAACTTTTGAATTTCATTTCCTGTTTGCCCAGTGTGGAGCACTGATCAGCACGGGTGGCCATGCAGTCCCAAATCCAAAAAGAGCTCCAGCATGGACCGTACGGGAGATATGGATCTGATCACTGTATGGGGAGACAAATCTGTTCTATCAGAGCTCCGTTCCAGAAGACAAAATGCCAAAGCATTTGAAAAAATCTCCAGGCTATGATAGACAGAGGCCACAGCAGGGACTCAACACAGTGCTGCATGACAAGCGTAACGGAAAGCCAAAGAATCAAATGGACGCTCATGGAGGGAGGGAGGGGGGACTGAGGATTCGAGCTATCCCACAGTTCCTGCAGTCTCCGAAAAGCATTTGCACTCTTGGCTGAGCTCCCAGTGCCTGAAGGGTCAAAAACATTGTCGCCAGTGTTTAAGGTTATATGTTGTCAATTTACCCCCCTCCCCCCCTCAAAGGAAAGGGAAAAAAATCATTTCTCGCCTCTTTTCAATGTCACCGTATGTCTACTGGATGTTGCTGGTAGAAGGGGTGCGGCAGTGCTAAACAGCAGCATCCCCTCCCCTCCCCGGCGGCAGATGGTACGGTACAATATGACTGATAGCCGTCCTCATCATCATCCCGTGAGTGCTCCTGGCTGGCCTTGGTGAGGTCGGCCGGGGGCGCCTGGGCAAAAATGGGAATGACTGCCGGTCATTCCCTTCTTTAAGCTTTGTCTCTTGGAGATTCAGTCCTGGCAGACGGTGCAATAGGGCTGGTAACTGTCCTCATCATAGCAGCTGGAGGCTGAGCTCCTCTTTCCCCCCACCCTTTAATGAGTAATGGAGATATCCTGCCTGGAATATCATAGCAGCTGGAGGCTGCCTCTCTCTCATTTTATCTCACTAAAAAGTCAGTGTTTCTATTCCTGCACTCTTTATTACTTCATCACACAAATGGAGGGATAACTGCCACGGTAGCCCAGAAGGGGTGTGGGAGGAGGGAAGCAACGGGTGGGGTTGTTGCAGGGGCACCCCCTAGAATAGCATGCAGATCATCATTTCTGCGGGATATCTGGGGCTCTGACCCGCAGCGGCTGTGCTCTCTGGTTGTCTAGTAGATTTGCCCCATATTCTAGGCAGGACTGACTCTATTTTTAGACAAAACATAAAGAAGGGAATGACCTGGGGAGTCATTCCCATTTTTGTACATGCGCCCCCGGCCGACCTCAGCGAGGCCAGCCAGGAGCACCCATGACAGCAGCAGACAGTGCAATAGGGCTGGTAAACCTCTCTGCTACCTTTGCAAAGGCAAATGAATGCTGCTGTGTAGCACTGCAGTACCACCTCTGTCAGCAGCATCCAGCATACATACGGTGACAGTGAAAAAAGGCTAAACGGGCTGCATGGTTGCCATGCTATGGTGTCTGCCAGGGCAATCCAGGGAAAAAGGCCGCAAAATGATTGTCTGCCATTGCTTTCACGGACGAAGGATTGAGTGATGACATTTACCCAGAATCACCTGCGACACTGTTTTTGCGCCATCATGCATTGGGATCTCAACCCAGAATTCCAGTTGTCAGGGGAGACTGCAGGAACTATGGGATAGCTACCCACAGTGCAACGCTCCGGAAATCGACGCTAGCCTCGGTACATGGACGCACACCGCCAAATTAATGTGCTTAGTGTGGCTGCGTGCACTCGACTTTATACAATCTGTTTTAAAAAACCGGTTTCTGTAAAATCGGAATAATCCCGTAGTGTAGACATACCCTAAGTCAGTGCTTACCACTTGGGGAAATAGAGGCTGGAAGCTTGGACTATGTTCTGTGCTATCATGATTTGTCTCTTATGGTGCTACAGGACAAAAGCCACTTCCTAAGAACTGTGTAGGTGCCCCCTAGGTTTTCTCACATGCAGTTTTCCAAGTAATATGTTTTGAGGGTAGCTTTAATAAATTAACAGAACCATTGATGGTTAAAATAGAAGCACAGAAACTTAGCATTCTCTAGAGGAACTTTCCTTTGGGACTGAGTTTCTCTCAATTATATTTAAGCTTTTTTATTATTTATTTGCATTACCATAGTGCCTAGAGGTCCCCCTGTGTTAGGTGCTGTACAAGCATAGAGGATGGTTTCTGTTCTAAAAAGAGCTTTACAATCTAAATAGATAAGACAGACAATGTATTTTACCTTAAGGCCAGTCAACAGTAAAGACAATTTTCTTTCAATTAACAGTTAACACTGAGGTAGTTTAATCACTACATTAAGCGCTAGATCGCGAAACCAGAAGAGAAGAGAACCTAGTCATAGATAATTATATAATTATAGTGTTTACAATTACATATAATAATTGTGTGGCCAGTAATTTTTTTTTCTGAAAGCTGGTAATTCTGTCATAGTCTTTAAATTAGAGGGAAATCAGAGAATAAGAAATGATTGAGGCTGTAAAGATTGTCTTATGAGAGAATAATTGACAACTAAGTATTTTGTGTTAAAGTATTTTAAAGCACGCATGTGGATAACAAAATTGTTACCTTTGATTAAATAAATAAATAATTTATTTGTTCAGCATTGAGAACATGGCCAGCTATGTACAACGCATAAAAATAAAGACAATCTTTTCCCCCAGAGAGTTTACATTTTAAATGTATATTATTGCAACTAATGTTATAACTTGCACCTGGGTTCAATTAATTATTCAGATATGAGATAGAAGAGCAGGGAATTGTTACAAGCCAGAACATGCCTTGTGGCAACACAATTCTTTTTTTGGAAAGTAAACCCTTTGTGGGTTAGGGACTGTATTTATTATTGTGTCTTGCAGAGCTGAGTACGCCTCAGAGCTGAACAAATCATACCATAATAATACTAAGTGTCCAAAACACACAGAAGGCAGGAAACAGTGTAAAATCCAGAGAAAGGAGTATGTTGTTGTTGTTGTTAAATCATAGTTGTTATAACCTTGTGTCTGTTAGGACCTTTTACGTTTTTATGCAAGCTAAAGTGTAGTTTGCAAGCTAATAATAATGCAAGCTAAAGTGTAGTTTGGGCCCCAGGGAATAATTTCCCTAGACTACTATCTTCAGCTGAATGAATGTTTACCAGGAAATCAATAATTTGTGTCAAATTATTTTGAGACCTAATAAGAGAGAGAGAGAGAGAGATGGCCAACATTCACAAGAGAGATTGCTAGTGAAGTGGAATGAGAAATGTAATGGGAAAAGAGAATGTTCTGTTCTGTTCAGGTTCTTATTCTGCCCTTATCACCGTCGTACCGCATTAAACAATGCGACTAAGAGCTGTCCTGTATGATCTGTTCTCTCTGGCAGTCTCGCTGCAGTGGAGTGGATCGTTTTGGTAGGGTTTGGGGGTTTTGCTTGTAATGTACGTGCTTCTCTGTGTTCGTGTCAGTGAAGACAGGTCAAAGAAGTGTGGTTTGCACTTGGAGCAGAAGGTGGGGAGATTTGTGATGGTCCTTACTACCTGGGGGAGTTTGTTCTACAGTCTCCAATCAGCTCCTGAGAAAACTCTGTTTCCTGCAGTGATGGGGTGTCCACCCCCTACAGGACTGGAAAGGGTTAAAGTGGCCAGATAGGCCTTTTAACGCTACAAACTGCACCTGGAAAGAGAGCCAGGGAGCAGGGAATTGATTGAAAGCAGGTTCAGCTGGTGGCACACTGACCCAGGGGAATCCCTGTGCTGGCTGCCGCCAGCGGCGTGCTGACCCAGGGGAACCTCTGGGCTGCCTGCTGGCGGCTCAGACTCCTTCTCCCTCCCAGCGCAGCAGCCGCTGAAAGGCTTTAAAAAAATTGGGGGCACCGCTTTTTGGTGCCCCCAAATGTTGGCGCCCTAGGCAACCGCCTAGTTGGCCTAAATGGTAGCACCGGCCCTGATTATGGCTCCTCCTGGAGCCCGTCTGTCCATAAGCTCAGAAGCTCCAACCTGAGGTGAAGGAGGACCGAACTGAGGTAAGGATGGGGCATATACATACTTCATTGATGTGTAGGTCGAGGGGAGTAAGGGGCATGCAATTATTTAGAATTGGAGTTTTGAGGTTTGAGGGAGAGCTGCCGTATGAGACAGCATTTCATACACACCTGGGTCATTCAATGTCTGCTGGATCTGCTATGAGAGTTCCTCAGCGGGGGTGGGGAGGGGGAATTTGAGTGAGCTAGTAACAAAGGAATTGTCATATTCACTTGGGGATGGGCAGGAGTTTAAAAATCAAGATAGATCCCCCCTCCCCCCACAACCCCACAATATAATCTTTTAAAATAATTAAATCATGATTTGGGGGCCAATTTCATTATTTTTTCTGGGGGAGGTGACTCATGATTTTTGAACTTCGGGGGTTGGCAAAAGAGCCATCCTCTAAAGACATAAGCGCATGCTTAATATCATGCAATGTGAGTCGTTCCATGTATGTCAATGCCAATACTCAGTGCATCAAGTTAGTGAAGCACATGTGTACGGCTTAGCAGGAGCGAAACCGTCTTTGAAGGGAAGTGGTGAAAGCTCTTATCACACGGCTCATTTACCTTGCACTGGACAAAGCACTAGAAAATATATGGGAAGGAATGACCCTTCATGACCTGGGCTTTAGACTAGGATATTTAACACTATAGGTCTTTTCTCTCTCTCTGATTTCTATAATCTCTGCACCATCTCTCAGAGGGGTAGCCGGGTTAGTCTGGTTCTGTAGAAGCAGCAAAGAATCCTGTGGCACCTTATAGACTAACAGATGTTTTGCAGCATGAGCTTTCGTGGGTGAATACCCACTTCTTCGGATGCAAGCAGTGGAAATTTCCAGGGGCAGGCACCATCTCTGTCAATCTGCTAGGGATTCAGGTGAAGAATGCTGCAAGTAGCTTGAATAGGTCTTCTCCTGCGTAGCCCCCACTTCAAAGGACAGGGGTTCTGGCATGGTGTTTTCAATGAGGGGACCTTGACTGTGCAATTTGTCTCCTCTTGCTTGGTCCAGCAGACCCCTAATTTGTTGACCTCCTAGGCTAACCTATTTCCTCAAGGGTTTGGTAGGGGTAAATGAGTCTTAGGGCCTGAGCCCCTCCTGTGAATTGCAGAGCATCTTCACGAGCTTCAGTGGAAGCTGTGGGTTCTCAGCAGGTTTTTGGCACATCTCAACATTCGGCCATTGTACTGTGCAAATTGTGGAGGGGAACTGTGGACTTGGATCCTGTTGTTCATTGTTTATATATTTTGTAAGTGCACCTAGACTCACAGACACATTAAAAATATATAAATAAATAGCCTTTGTTACCGAAAGAAAGGTAGAAGTAAAGTAGGTAATATGTGATATATAATTGGAATTACCTTTTAAGCACAAGGGGATTTTTTTTAAATCTTCCTATTAGGAGCCAGTGGGTTTTTGCATAAGCATGGTCTGTAGTTTAAGTGTTGTTTATTGAAACAAAAAAAAACTTAAATGAGCTTCACAACTGATGCACTGGACACATAATTGTTAACACAATTGATAATACTCAACCATGTTTTTAATGAATTCATACTTGACTTATATTAACCATCCTATAAAGATCCAAGACAAATGCAAAAATTGAGTCTTTATAAGGACATTGTCAACATAATTAGGCCAAATATTTACCATACTATAGGTTCCATTTTCCAGGTCTCACCTTCTGGCCTCCCTAGCTTAGGTACCTACTTTTTTCTAACTGATCCTGGCGTAAGAAAATTTAACTCCAATTGGCTACCAGATTCTTTTGGGTAACCTCTAAACCAAAGGGTGCCCCTCTAATTTCCTTCCTCTTTAGCACCATTGCGAAAACCTTCTCCATGGCATAATCTTCTCCCAGTCTGACTACTGTAACCTCTGCCTCTCTGAGTGCTCCCCTCAAGTCTGTCCAACATGCTTCAGCTAAAATCATCTTCCTTGCTTGCCATTACGGTGTCCTTCCCTCTCACTCATGAATTTCTACACTGGCTTCCAGCCTCTTTGCATCAAATTCAAGTACTTTGTTCTAACCTTCAAGGCTCTGCATAGCCCTCCTGCAGCCTGCATCTCATCTCTTGCCTCCTGTTACTTTGCCATGCCTTGGACCAAGATTCACTTGTGCTATTGTGAGTCTCACAAGTAGCTCCATGCTAGGCAGCCTCAGTGTCTTTTCTTCAAATCTTTCCTTTACAGCTTGCTGCTTCTGGCAAGTGATCTCCCTCCCTCTTACCAGTCATCCCTCTGTCAATACTGCTGTCCTAATAATTTACTAAGTATAAAAGCCAAATACCTAAACACTAAAAGAAACTAAAATTGTGCACAATTAAAGCCAAACTCGTGACCTTTTCTTTTCCTCACTCTTGTCCTTCCCATCCCTTCTTCCCCACATTTATTGCCCTTTTTGCTACTTTAACTCTTCATCTCATCCTGGACACAGATCATACGAGGGCTTTTATTCCCTCATGGAGATCCATTGCAGTCTGAGACTCTGTATGGGAGTGTGTGCAGGTGTCCACATGTGCGTCTGCTTGTAGCATAAAGACCTTAGGTTTCAATCTTGCAAACTGCTCTGAGCGCTCCTGTGCAGCACCCCATCACCTTCACTGGTGGCACAGGCAGGGATTAGCCTCCATGAAGCAATTTGCAGGATTGGGGCCTCAGCCTGTAAATTCTTTGAGGCAGGGACCTTTTGTTTTTAGAGGAGCAGGGTGGAAGAGTTGAGCACCTCTCAAGTGCCATGCACAACTGTGGTGCAGTAGAGATAAGAAATAGTAATAATAGCGAGCGCTTTGAATAGAAGAGGACACCAGTGCATTATGAATAAGAGCCAGTGAATGTCCATTTGTTTGCTTTTTTTGTTTAAACAGAAAGACTGACAGAAAGCTGCATACCACGGTTTTGTTGAATTATTCCTGTTTAGCATGGATTGGTTGCAAAACAACTCGGTGCCCGGTTGGGGAGGATAGGAGCTGAGACTTGCCAGATGGAACAGCTGTCAAGGTCAGACAGATTTTTGTGTGCACGTATGTGGCCACAATAACCCTGATGGTGTCATTTTTATTGAAACAGTTAATTTCTTTTGATATAGTCTATTGAAAATCTTGTAACTAAAAGAACCAAAATATGTTCTATAAATACCAGCTCGTTGGCATCTTTTAAACAAGTCATCATAGTTTATTTTTCTGAAAGTGAAAACCACATATAACATGGCAAATTATGTAAACTGGAATATCCATGTATGAGATTAAGAGAACAAGCTAAGGGTGGAATTGTCAAGAGAGCAGGCTAATAGAAAGGACCCCAATGTTCATTATTTACAATCCCATCAATCTCTGTCCACGGGCAATGACAGCTGTCCCAAGACAACAGCGAAAGCTACTCAGAAATGCTGAGATGTCAGCACTCTCTGAATGGCTAACCCGCTCAGAGGACCTCTTCCTAATGACTTCTCTCTATCAGGACAATGCTTCCTTTATGTAACAGTGAAACTTTCCATTCGGATGTTCTGAGTCCTGTTCCCTAGCCGAAGAGGAGTATGTAGATTTCAACTCACGACTGTTAACCGCAATAACACGGTCTTGACATTAGTGTAAGTCCTCAAAGTTCTTTTGACATTGCAGTTTCCTTTCATGACTATCAATTATTGTAATACTTTAGATATTTACTAAATGTGTGTGTGCGTGTATGTACACAACATTTACAAAGATATATATTTTGTTATTAAAACAAATAAGTCATTGTTGGTATTTTTAAAAGGCAGAGGTAGAAAAACAGGACACTGATTACATTCTGAGACAACATTAAAAAAAGTAAAACTCATTCAATTTGTATAATTGAGCACAAAGCTATTGGATCGTCATATTTTTGAAGTGCAGATGCAGGCAAAAGTTATGGAGATAAAGATTGCATAATCTTAATCTCTGATACACAGTCCAGTTAAGGCTGACCTGGGATTCCCAGGCTGATATCTGTCCTCTGGAATGTCATACGTCTGTTTTTTTGAAAAAATATGGCATTTTTAATGTGATGGTTTAGTTATAGAACTAGAATTATTAAAAGGATTTGTGGTTCATTAAAGTTATCATAACTGATTCAGTCTGAAGCCTGGTTATAACAGCAATTATATTCTCCATCCCCTTCTTTCATGGGCCATGGGAAGAACAGAATTGACTGCATTACCCTCAACATACATGTTTACTTGCAGCTCTCCATAAAGACAATGACTGTAATGAAATCTGATGCTTCAGGGCCTGAGCTGGCCCCCTGCAGGGGTCAGGAAGGAATTGTTTTCCCTGATACACAACTGCCCAGATGGATTCTGGGTTTTTTAGCTTTCCTCTGAAGCGTCACATATTGGCCAGAGCTGAAGATAGGAGATGGGTTGAATGGACTGGTTTTCTGAGGTGGTACAGAGAATCCTCTTAGATGCCTGGCTGATGGCCTGCTCTCATGCGCAAGATCCAACTCCTCACACGGTTTGGAGTTGGAAAGCAATTTTTCCCCAGGTCAGATTGGCAAGGTGTGACCCACAGAACACATTAATGACAACTGGCAAAAGGTTCACTGTTCTGTGTCAGCAATTCTTGAGAATCCTGAAAAACTCACTACACCCAACACATGCTTTCATGTTATTTATCCAAAGAGGGTCTAATAAAAGCTTATATCAAATTGATCTTTATAATCTTAGCAAGATGTATGTACAAATGGTATTTAAGGCATTGTGTGTATTGTGATAGACCCAGACCAGTTGGGAACAGCAGAGTAGTAGAAGGGAGATATACTGGCCACTGGATAAGCAGTTTTCTGTTCCCTGAGTGACCAGAACGGGGGCTGCTCCAGGCTAATGAGAACACCTGACTCCAATTAACCTGCTAAGAGTCAGGTGAGGCTGTTAAGCACCTGACTCTAATTAAGGCCCCTTTGATGCTATAAAAGGCTCACTCCAGTCAGGCCAAAGGGAGCCAGAGGAGAGGAAGTGTGTGTGAGGGACTGGGAGCAAGAGACGCAAGAAGCTGAGAGTGAGTAGGCATACTGCTGGAGGACTGAGAAGTACAAGTGTTATCAGACATCAGGAGGAAGGTCTGGTGGCAGAGGTGAAAGTAAGCCAGTGCGGTCCGGTACGGCATACCGGCAAGAGCCAGTATGCCGTGCTGGACCGCATCGACTTCCACGGCGGGGATTGAAAGGGCTCAGAGCTCCCCGCAGCCGCAGGCAGCCCAGAGCTCTTTGAATCCCAGCCACGGCTCTGGTGGCCGGGCTGGGGCCAGGATTTAAAGGGCTCCGGGCTTCCCTCAGCGGCAAGAGCTCTGGGCCCTTTAAATCCCTGCCCCAGCCTTGCAAAGCTCAGGGTTCCCCCTGGCGGCCAGAGTCCCAGGCCCTTTAATTTGCCCCTGAGCCCCGGGGGGCTCCCAGCCACCTCTGCAGCTGGGAGCCGCTGGTTGATTTAAAGGCTCTGGGTCTCCCAGCCACAGCTGGTTCCCCAGGGCCTTTAAATCTTGAGAGGCCACGCCTCTTCCGGATGAGGCCACACCTCTTCTGGATGAGGCCACGCCCCCCCAGGACTCCGGCAGTACCGGTAAATCCTGTAAGTTACTTTCACCCATCTGGTGGTGAGGACAAAGAAGGTGTTGGGAGGAGGCCATGGGGAAGTAGCCCAGCGAGTTGTAGCTGTCATGCAGCTGTTACAGGAGGCACTATAGACAGCTGCAATCCACAGGGCCCTGGGCTGGAACCAGAGTAGAGGGCAGGCCCAGGTTCCCCCCAAACCTCCCAACTCCTGATCAGACACAGGAGGAATTGACCTGGACTGTGGCTTCTACCAGAGGGGAAGGTGTCTGGGCTGTTTCCTGACCCACAGGGTAAATCTGTGAGGCGAGCAAATCCGCCAATAAGCGCAGGACCCACCAAGGTAGAGGAGGAACTTTGTCACAGTATGTATTGAAAATTTGTTTCAAGACTGTGTCCCAGGCAGAGCTAACAAACAGGTTTCTTCCAGACGGGAGATAAAATGTGTATCTCTGTCAGATGTAAATTAAGCATTGTAAGGCAATGCAGTGGGCACCAAATCTGCACATGGAACCAACAGGAGGATGTGAAATGAACAGGGATGAGCACACCAGAGAACAAACAGGAGGGCATTTCAAAGGGTCACTGGACTATAACTGGGGGACAAGAAAGACATTTTGTCATGCATTCAAAGAGGGAACCCCTTAAAGGGCGTGGAATGTTCATGAAAACTTGGATCCTGGTTTTGACTGAGAACTAGTGGTTCAGTCAAAGGCTGAGTCCTTGGGAGAAAATCTCCTTTATTAAATAGGAAAAATAACTATTGATAAGTGTAGACCTCGGATTGCGTTTTTTTGTTTGTTTGTTTGTTTTATATGTGTAACCATTTCAGTTTTCACTTATTAGCCTTACTTCCTGTCTCTTAAAACTTGACCTTTGATGATAAGCTTATTACTGTTTCGCCAATCAGGCTGTTTGCACTCTGTCTCTTTGGGAACAGCAGACTTGTTAATTTCCATGAGTTTCCAATGACAGGAGCTGGACACCACAAGGAACACTTGGAGGATTCAGAGGTTGCTGTGTGCCTATCACTAGAATGCAGAGAGAGGGCCAGGTCTGGGGAGACCGGAAGTCAGTGCTTATGTGGCCAGAGGCTGTTGGTTTCAGGGAGCAGAGCTACAGGAGGCACAGATAAGACTGTTTCAGGCTAAGGGCAGGTGGTGGTAAAGTACCTCACAACCCTGGGTACTCTTAGGTAGCATCACTCAAGGACTTTGGGTTTTGTTTTTTTTCTTCCTCTTCGGAATGGGGCATGATTCACCTGCTAGGATCATCTGAGCATATCTCCTTCCTTCCTAATCAGTGTCCTTCCTACAGCTAATCAATACTATTGTAGGAGCCTCAGGCATATGTGGCACCTTGGTCTCTCCTCTTCTCTGCCTGCTACACATCACAGTTTAGTTTCCTGAGGACTGAAATGCTTTGGACTAACTAGATCCATTGGGCTCAACATAGGGGTATCTGGGTGAAATTTATTGGCCTGTGATATACAGAGGCTCAAACTAGATGATTTAGTGGTGTCTTCTGGCATGAAACTATGAATTGCAAACTACAAATATATATATATATATATTTATGAAGGAAACCCATATTATTAGTTCTGTATTTATATTAAAACTGGCCACTCTGTTTTATTCTAATTTTTATACCACACCAGTCATTATGGAATCTACAACTTTTAACAAAGCAAAACAATAAAACTCAAATTAAAAACTTTATTTGGATTTTATTTAATGGGCATTCACCTATTTTGCCTTTATCTGTCCAAAGGGCTCATACATGCATCTAGTCACATAATAGATAACAACCACACCCAGAGACTCAGACATTAGATGTTTTCTGAAATATACTCAAAGCTACCAAGTTTTATAGGGTTAGCCATCTGGGAGTTCTCCTCTGCCACATCAGAAAAGGCGGCCCACCTTGCTTAATGGTCAATAAATTTCACTTTCAGACAGTGGATGCATTTGTCCATTGTTATAAGCTCTTTATTATGAAAAAAAGAGTAAATTACAGGGTAGAGACAAGTCTGTACACTTCCACTTTTTGACAAGAACCATTTTAGATGAGATAATTAGTCAAGAATGTTGCTATTCATATATATTTCTCTATATATATGGATCTAGAGCTATCTCTATATCTGTGATTTTAAAAAAAAATTGTTGAACAGAGATCTAAAAAATTTGGTTGTGGGGACAAAACCAACTCTGATAATACTGAATGATCCACCTCAGCGACCATCCGAAAGATTCAGGTCTAGATATAGTTTCAAAAGAGCTTTTCAGATATACCTAGAAATTCAGTGTTTTAGTGTCTCCACATCCTTGAGTAGCGCTGATGTGTCTGACTTTTTCCTAATTTTATCCCAGAGTCAACATTGAGAATGTGGTTTGACATGAGTCTAGGAAAATGAGCTGTGGTCAGCCATTATATTAGTTAATGTGTTAATTAAGATGTCTGTAAGCACCACTTAGCATCTAGTGTAGAAAAAAACAGTAGTGTTTAAAAATGTTAGCCTTCTATGGTTGACCAAGATATTAAATCCCGTCTAGACTAAATGGTATTTTAAATTTTGTTATTCAACGTGTGTTACCTAACATTTTCTGAACAGATCTCATTTTCCTATCCTACAGATAATCAGTCTGATTATGTGTTTATCTACCCTGTGCTGTAATGCAGGCTACAGGGGTGTGAATTGCAGAGTATACCAAAAAGTCTCACACTAATTCCTCCGTGTGGACACTGGTGGCGCAAATGAGATACCTTTTAGTTGGTACTTGCAGCATCCATGTAAAGGAGTTAGAGTGGGACTCTTTGGTGTGCTCTACGATTCACATCCCCATAGTGTGCAGCACTGCACAGTGCAGACATAGCAGCTGAGTCCCACAGAAAGGAAAGACTGTCATATTCAGAGATTGTAAGGCCATAAGCAGCGGCGGCTCCAGGCACCAGCACTTCAAGCACGTGCCTGGGGCGGCAAACCGCGGGGGGGGCACCCTGCCGATCCCTGCGAGGGCGGCACTCAGGCAGCCTTCGGTGGCTTGCCTGCGGGAGTTCCGCCGGTCCCGCAGATTTGGCGGCAATTCGGCGGCAGGTACGCCGAAGCCACAGGACTGGCAGACCTCCTGCAGGCAAGTTGCTGAATCTGCGGGACTGGGGACCTCCCACAGGTGCGCCGCCGAAGGCAGCCTGCCTGCCATGTTTGGGGCAGCAAAAAAGCTAGAGCTGCCCCTGGCCAAAAGGGCCCATTTTAATCATCTAGTCTGATCTCTTGCATAATGTGGGCTAAAGAAGCTCAACCAGTAATTTTCACATCAAGCCCGTAACTTCTGTTTCACCCAGAGCATAATTTTTTTAAAAAGATATCCAGTCTTGATTTTAAAACTTCCAGTGACGGAGAATCTACCACATCCCTTGGTAAGTTGCTCCAATGGTTAACTACCTTCAGTGTTAAACATTTGCATCTTATTTCTAGCCAGGATTTGTCTTGTTTCGTCTTCCAACCACTGAATCTTGTTATGCCTTTTTCTGAGAGTAGACGACACTTTAATCCAACAGAAATCTTTTCTCCATGTAGGTACTTGTAGAGAGTGATCAAGTCACCTCTTAAACGTCTCTTGAAAAAATTAAATAGATTGACAGTCTGTAACCTCTTACTATCAGGCATGTTTTCCAGACCTCAGATCATTCTTGTATTTTTCTGAACCCTTTCCAATTAGTAAATAACCATTTTGAAGTGTGGATGCTAGAACTGCACACAGTAATATCTCACTATATATCATATACAAAGGTAGTACCACCTCCTTACTCCTGCTTATACATCCAAGGATTGCCTTAGCTGTCTTGGCTACAGCATTGCACTGGGAGCTCATGTTCAGTTAGTTACCTGCCACAAACCCTAAGTCATTGCCAGTATCATAGTATTCCTGGACACTATCTGCCATCTTATAAGTGTGGCCTACATTTTTTATATCTAGAAGTATGACCTTGGCCTTTGGTGGTGTGAAAATGCTTGTACAAATGAGCCCACCTTATCAAAACAACAAGGAGTCCGGTAGCTCCTTAAAGACTAAGAGATTTTTCGTGGGTAAAAAATCCACTTCTTCAGATGCAGGTTTTTTACCCGCGAAAGCTTATGCCCAAATAAATCTCTTAGTCTTTAAGGTGCCACCGGACTCCTTGTTGTTTTTGTGGATACAGACTAACACGGCTACCTCCTGATACTTGACACCTTATCAAGCAATCCAGGTTGATCTGTATAAAGAACCTATCCCCATCATTACTTACCACACCACCAATTTTTTCATCTTCAAACTTGACCAGATCTGATTTTATATTTACTTCCAGATCATTGATAAAGATATTGAATAGGGTCAAGAACAAATCCATGTAGAACCCCCCCCTAGAATCACCACCATTGGATAACTTGAAATTCAATGGAAGGTGACTTGTGTTTTGAGAAACAATTTAAGTTATTTTAACTGTGCTTAAAATCAGTGCCAAACTTCATTTCCTGTATTTCAAATGATGTAATCAGACTAATCAAAACTACAGCTTCTAGCTTTGATTGATAGTTCCTGATTATTGTTAATACGAATAGTTTCATATCCTCCAGAGCCGCAGCCAGTCTGCATAAAAAGTCATGTTTCACGGCTGTGATGTCAGAAGAGTGACTGGACTGACCCTCTCACTCTTAGTTGAGTAAATAAAACAAAACACAAAGTTGTAGCTGGTGAAAGGTTTTAAACACATCTCCCTCCGGCAATTTTCAAATTTTACTTTGGTTTTTTAGAAACTTAAATGTGACCTATGGAAACTCCCTGTCAAGCTTATTTTAAAACATATTGCTTTACTAGTTGGTTTTAAATAAAAAAAAATCAGCTAGTGTAGCTGGATTTTCCAAAGTAAATTAAACTATATCAAATTAAGGCCACTTTAATTCTGAAAGAGAGCATCTACACAGTGGTTTAATGCAGTCTAACTAATCCACTTTATATTCACAGTGTTAGTTAATTTGGATTCATTTTCCAAAGTGTCCCCATATAGACTAGCTCAAATTTATAAAGTGATATTGTTAACGTGGATTTTACGATCTAAGGTCTCACCAAGGGACCTACCTTCCTCCCCCCCACCCCGATTTTATTCTTTTCTCTTTGCTTGTTCAGCACACTTTAATTTGTTCCTTGTGATTCCTCTTCAATCCATTTCCTATGTTATTGGTGTTATGGGTGATTTCCCATTTCAGGTAGTATAAAGCTTGGCAGAGGCCATGTGTTCAACACTTTCCTGCTCTGTAAGGTGATTGTCCACGCTGGTGATTGAGAGCAGTGGAATGTGTCAAGGCTTTTTCTTTTTTTTATAAATCAGTGCATCTATTTTTCCTCAATTAGTGTTTTAAGGGTCCAGTCCCATTCCCCCACCCGACCCCTGCCCTCTCACAGACATAGTGGGACCTGACCACAGGTTTAGCTGTGGCACAATGGATGTTGATGCTGGGCCCCTGCTTAAAGGTTCTGCACTTCTCACGTAGCGTGGAGCTGGGCTTCACGGGAACTCCCTGCACTCAGTTCAGCACTGGCTGTTGAGAGAATGAGGATGGGACAAAGCAGAGAAGGCAAGTTGGAGGTATGGGGGAGTTTTGAGAAACAATTTAAGTTATTTTAACTGGTATGGGGGGTTGGACAACCAGGCAGGGATTAGATTGGGCCAGGTGAAGGTCTGGGGTCAGGCTGGTGCATCCTTGACATGAGTACATCAACCATTCTCTATAACGTAGGGTTGGAATGAAGTAGCCATGGGATCTACAGCAGTTCTGAGGATGCAGAACAGCTCTGCTGCCTGGAGGTGCAAGAGAAGATTATTTCCCCATCTGGCTCCTGCAGTACTATCACATTACTCGGTCAGTGAGCTGAGCTTAGGGTCTTGCTCCGGAGGGGACTGAATGGGCAGTTTTTAATATATTTGCATGGAGCATGGAAGAGACTTGATTTGTTTCCCCAAAAGATATTAAATATGTTATTAAACAAGCCCACACCTTTCTGGTTTCCTTCCCTATTTGCATTTCTTTCCTTCTCCCTCTAACTCCTTATATTCCCTCTTTCTATCTTTGGAAAGATTCTCTTTAACATGTAAAAAGAACAGGAGGACTTGTGGCACCTTAGAGACTAACAAATTTATTTGAGCATAAGCTTTCGTGGGCTACAGCCCACTTCATCGGATGCATGCAGTGGAAAATACAGTACATTGTTCCATGTTCTCTGTGTATATATATCTTCCTACTGTATTTTCCACTGCATACATCGGATGAAGTGGGCTGTAGCCCATGAAAGCTTATGCTCAAATAAATGTGTTAGTCTCTAAGATGCCACAAGTACTCCTGTTCTTTTTGTGGATACAGACTAACACGGCTGCTACTCTGAAACCTTCTTTAACATGTAACAATCTACTTGAATTCTTTGAGGGGAGTCAACAGTCACGTGGACAACGAGGATCCAGTGGATATAGTGTACTTAGATTTTCAGAAAGCCTTTGACAAGGTCCCTCACCAAAGGCTCTTAAGCAAAGTAAGCTGTCATGGGAGAAGAGGGAAGGTCCTCTCATGGATTGGTAACTGGTTAAAAGATAGGAAGCAAAGGGTAGGAATCAATGGTCAGTTTTCAGAATGGAGAGAGGAAAATAGTGGTGTCCCCCAGGGGTCTGTACTATTCAACATATTCATAAATGATCTGTGAAAAGGGGTAAACAGTGAGGTGGCAAAATTTCCAGATGATACAAAACTACTGAAGATAGTTAAGTCCCAAGCAAACTGCGAAGAGCTACAAAAGGATCTCTCAGAACTGGGTGACTGGGCAATAAAATTTCAGATGAAGTTCAGTGTTGATAAATGCAAAGTAATGCACATTGGAAAACATCATCCCAACTATACAGATATAATGATGGGGGCTACATTAATTGTTACCACTCAAGATAGTGATGTTGGCGTCACTGTGGATAGTTCTCTGAAAACATCCACTCAATGTGCAGTGGCAATCAAAAAAGCAAACAGAATGTTGTGAGTCATTAAGAAAGGGATTGATAAAAAGGCAGAAAATATCATATTTCCGCTATATAAATCCATGGTACGCCCACATCTTGAATACTGTGTGCAGATGTGGTCGCCCCATCTCAAAAAAGATATATTGGAATTAGAAAAGGTTCACAAAAAGGCAACAGAAATGATTAGGGGTATGGTAAAGCCTCCATATGAGGAGAGATTAATAAGATTGGGACTTTTTAGCTTGGAAAAGAGATTACTAAAGGAGGTATGATAGAGGTCTATAAAATCATGACGGGTGTGGAGAAAGTCAATAAGGAAGTGTTATTTACTCCTTCTCATAACACAAGAACTAGGGGGTCACCAAATGAAATTAATAGGCAGCAGGTTTAAAATAAACAAAAGGAAGTATTTCTTCACACAATGCACAGTCAACCTGTGGAACTCCTAGCCAGAGGATGTTGTGAAGGCCAAGACTATAACAGGGTTCAAAAAAGAACTAGATAAATTCATGGAGGATGGGTCTGTCAATGGCTATTAACCAGGATGGCCAGGGATGGTGTCCCTAGCCTCTGTTTGCCAGAAGCTGGGAATGGGTGACAGGGGATGGATCACTTGATGATTAACTGTTCTGTTCATTCTCTCTGGCAGTGCTGCCCAGATGGGCGGGGGGGCAAGTGGGGCAATTTGCCCCAGGCCCTGGGCCCTGAAGGGGTCCCCATGAGAGTTTTCGGCTGGTCTTTGGCGGCAAGTCCTTCAGTGCTGCCGAACACACCTGGATCGAGTGAAGGACCCGCTGTCGAAGACCCGGAGCGTCTTCCGCTCCGGGTCTTCGGTGGCAATTCAGCGGTGAGGGCTCCTTCCACTCCAGGTCTTCAGTGGCAATTTGGCAGCGGGAGCTCCTTCTGCTCTGGGTCTTCGGTGACAGTTCGGCAGCGGATCCTTCACTCGCTCCGGGACCCACCACCAAAGTGCCCCGAACACCTGGAGCGGAAGGACCCCGCCACCGAAGACCCCAGGGCCCCTGAATCCTCTGGGTGGCCCTGCTCTTTGGGGCACCTGGCACTAGCCGCTGTCAGAAGACAGGATATTGGGCTATATGGACCTTTGGTCTGACCCAGTATGGCCGTTCTTATGTTCTTATATTCTAAATCATTAGCCAGCATCTTCGCAGAGAACAAAATGAAGGCCAAGAAGTAGGAAAGGGAGAACAGAAAGAGCTCAGCAGTGTTTCCGGTTATTAAAGAATTCCTATATCCAGCCCTGAATTTCTGTGTCATTTGAAGGAGCTGCAGACTCAGAAGGAAACCTCAGACTTCTTGCTCATGGGCTACTAGGGAAAAGGCAGCTTCTCAAGGCCACAAGTGTCTTATCACCTTCACCATGGTCACTTCTATGCACTCGGTATTTTTGAATTGTATAAATGGGGGGAATTCCTGCCAGGTGCAGAGCACCTTCAACATTCATTCACTTTGATGGAAGTTAAAGGCCCATAGTGCCTTGCATGACCTGGTTTGTTATCTAATCATTAAGCATATATGAATTGCACCCTTTATAGAGTTGTTTGTTTTTCTTTCAGCACTCATGCCCCCTCCCCCCAAAAAAGAGGAAAATTGGGATCATTAATCTCAATTAAGGGAAATATCAGACATTGGTTTCCTTCCTGTGGCTCCTCATTATTCATACATACATATTTTGGAGGGGCGTGCACAGTGGCGTTGGAACAGTTGTCATAGTGGGGGTGCTGAAAGCCATTGAACGAAACTGTAAACCCTGTATATGGTGAAAACCACTTCAAGTCAGGGGGTGCTGCTGCCCCCCTGAATTCCCTAGTTCAGCACTCCCTGGGAGTGCATAAACAATCAGTCACGAGGCAGAGGATGAGAACCGGCATGATACTTTTTCATTGAGCAGGTCAAAAGTTCAAGTCCTATACATTGTTTTCCCCACAAATCTTTTTGTTGCTCGTTGTTTTAGCAAATGCCAAATTCATCTTCCTACATTGAAAGCAGATTTTCCTATATTGTGCAATTAGCAACAGTCCTTCAACCCGATCCCCATGTGCGTGTGCACGCATGCCTCTTTACCTATTTATGGATTTTCCTGTTAATTAGTGGTTCCCCTTTTTTTGCTGAATAGTGCACTGGCAGCTGTCCCTTTGAATAAAATATAGCTCCTTAGTTGCATGGTTTTGATGTGAAACCAGGTGACATCATGCAGTTCAACTTTCAATATTTGCTCTGAGGTTTTGCTAGAGATGGACTTGACACACAGCATCTGGGTGTCAAAGACCTCCATGTTCAAATGTGTTCACATCAGGGACTTTGGTTTGGCCCATTGCAGAGGCTGCAATGTTTGAATCCAGATTTGCATTCTCATTTTGAGCTCCAAAACGTTTCTGGGGATCTGCCAATCTCCCACTTTTAGGAAATGCAAATGTGTAAGATATGTGGTATTAGCCCCTCACAATATTTTCCGTAAGTGAGATTAGTTTAAAAATGCCCCATAGAATCATCCTAGGGCAGGATTGTTCCATTCGGTGTATTCATGGTGATTTCTAAACCTTTTAGAATTTTTGTTGCTGTCCTCTGGACTCTTCAGTTTATCCACATCTTTATTAAAGCATGGCACCCAGAACTGGACACAGTACTCCAGCTGAGGCCTCACCAGTGCTGAGTAGAACATGATAATTACCTCAGGTGTCTGACATACAACGCTCCTTTAATACACTATAACAGGGCGCAGACTCACCCGGTGATGCCTCCTGCTGGTCATCTCAGGGAATTAGCTCATTTCCAGCCTCGGAGCACCCTCTGCAGGCCGGTGTCCCGCTGCCACTGGCCTGTGTCCCTCCAGGACCCCAGTGCCCTTTTATCTGGGTGCTGCCCCCAGCAATACCCCCACACTCTGCCTCTGGGTCGCCCCTCTCTGGGGAACCCCCAACCCTCTAATCCACACCTTGTCTCAGTCTGGGCTACTGCCAGTCATCACCAAGCCCTCGCTCCCTGGGGCAGACTGCAGTGTAAAAGCCACTCATCATAGGCAAGGGGGTTTGGAACTACTGCCTTCCTCTTCCTCCCAGTACCTCTATGGGCCTGCAGCCTGGGGAGTTGTCAGCCTGGAGCTCCCCTGCTCCTCTGGCTCTCCCCAGCCCTGCTTTGCTCCCAGTGCCCTTTCTGCAGGCAGCCAGGCCCTGTTCTCTCCCAGCCTAGGGTACGTCTACACTACGGGATCATTCTGATTTTACAGAAACTGTTTTTTTAAAACAAATTGTATAAAGTCGAGTGCACGCGGCCACACTAAGCACATTAATTTGGTGGTGTGCGTCCATGTACCGAGGCTAGCGTCGATTTCCGGAGCGTTGCACTGTGGGTAGCTATCCCATAGCTATCCCATAGTTCCCGCAGTCTCCCCTGCCAACTGGAATTCCGGGTTGAGATCCCAATGCCTGATGGCGCAAAAACAGTGTCGCGGGTGATTCTGAGTAAATGTCATCACTCAATCCTTCCTCCGTGAAAGCAACGGCAGACAATCATTTCGCGGCCTTTTTCCCTGGATTGCCCTGGCAGACACCATAGCATGGCAACCACGGAGCCCGTTTAGCCTTTTTTTACTGTCACCGTATGTGTACTGGATGCTGCTGACAGACGCGGTACTGCAGTGCTACACAGCAGCATTCATTCGCCTTTGCAAGGTAGCAGAGACGGTTACCAGCCCTATATCACCGTCTGCAATTGGAAATTGGCGATGATGGTTATCAATCCTTTTGTACCATCTGCAATTGGAAATTGGCAATGACGGTTATCAATCCTTTTGTACCGTCTGCAATTGGAAATTGGCGATGACGGTTATCAATCCTTTTGTACCGTCTGCAATTGGAAATTGGCGATGACGGTTATCAATCCTTTTGTACTGTCTGCTGCTGTCATGGGTGCTCCTGGCTGGCCTTGCTGAGGTCGGCCGGGGGCGCATGGACAAAAGTGGGAATGACTCCCCAGGTCATTCCCTTCTTTATGTTTTGTCTAAAAATAGAGTCAGTCCTGCCTAGAATATGAGGCAAGTCTACTAGAGAACCAGAGATCACAGCCGCTCCGGGTCAGAACCCCAGATATCCCACAGAAATGATGAGCTGCATGCTATTCTAGGGGGTGCCCCTGCAACAACCCCACCCATTGCTTCCCTCCTCCCACACCCCTTCTGGGCTACCATGGCAGTTATCCCTCCATTTTGTGTGATGAAGTAATAAAGAATGCAGGAATAAGACTGACTTTTTAGTGAGATAAAATGAGGGGGAGGCAGTCTCCCGCTGCTATGATAGTCCAGGCAGTACAGAATCTTGTTTAGACATGAAAGGTGGGGGCTGATGGAGCTCAGCCCCCAGTTGCTATGATGAGGACAGTTTTCAATCCTTTTGTACTGTCTGCCGGGAATGACGGGGAGTCATTCCCATTTTTGCCCAGGCGCCCCCGGCCAACCTCACCGAGGCCAGCCAGGAGCACTCACGGGATGATGAGGACGGTTTCCAAGCCTTTTGTACCGTCTGCCATCAGGAAAGGAAGGGGAGAGGATGCTGCTGTTCAGCGCTGCAGCACCGCATCTACCAGCAGCATGCAGTAGACATACGGTGACATTGAAAAAAGGCAAGAAACGATTTTTTTTCCCTTTTCTTTCACAGGGGGTAGGGGGGTAAATTGACGACATATACCCTGAACCACCCGGGACAATGTTTTTGACCCTTCAGGCATTGGGACTGTGGGATAGCTGGAGTCCTCAGTCCCCCCTCCCTTCCTCCCTCCATGAGCGTCCATTTGATTCTTTGGCTTTCCGTTATGCTTGTCACGCAGCACTGTGTTGAGTCTCTGCTGTGGCCTCTGTGTGGAGATTTTTTCAAATGCTTTGGCATTTCGTCTTCTGGAACGGAGTTCTGATAGAACAGATTTGTCTCCCCATACAGAGATCAGATCCAGTATCTCCCGTACGGTCCATGCTGGAGCTCTTTTTGGATTTGGGACTGCATGGCCACCCGTGCTGATCAGCACTCCACGCTGGGCAAACAGGAAATGAAATTCAAAAGTTTGCGGGGCTTTTCCTGTCTACCTGGCCAGTGCATCCAACTCCAGATTGCTGTCCAGAGCGGTCACAATGGTGCACTGTGGGATAGCTCCTGGAGGCCAATACCGTCGAATTGCAGGCACACTAACCCTAATCCGAAATGGCAATACCGATTTGAGCGCTACTCCCCTTGTCGGGGAGGAGTACAGATATCGATATTAAGAGCCCTTTATATCGAAATAAAGGGCTTCGTTGTGTGGACGGGTGCAGGGTTAAGTCGGTTTAATGCAGCTAAATTCGGTATAAACGCGTAGTGTAGACCAGGCCCTAGAGAGAGACTCCTCTTGGGCCTCTGGCTCACAGCCTTCTTATAAGGGCCAGCTGGGCCCTCATTAAGCCAGCCACAGCTGTGGCTGCTTTCCAATCAGCCCAGCCTTTCCCCTGCCACAGCCCTCTGCCAGGGCTGTTTTAAGCCCTTCAGGGCAGGAGCAGGGTAACCACCCCAACTACATACATCTTGGAATATTAGCTCTCCTCGCCCCTACTACATCACATTGTAGACTCATATTCAATTTATGATCCACCAAACCCCCAAATGCTTTTCAGCAGGACTACCGCCTAACCAGTTATTCCCCATATCATGGATATTCAAATAAGTACTTAATAGATTTTTTTAAGGCCCAAAGGGATCAGATTATGATCACTAGTCTGATCTTCTACATAGCATAGCCCATAGAATTTCACCATGGGACCGTTTCTGGTTGAGTTAGAGCACATTTTGCAGAAAAATATTCAGTCTTTATTCAAACACTCACAAGTGATAAACAACCTACCACATCCCTAGATAAAGTGTTCCAGTGGTTAATTGCCTTCACTGTTCTTTTGTTTTTGTTTTTGTTTTTTTAAAAGAACCTTATGGGTGGTCTGAATTTGTCTAGCTGCAACTCCCAGTCATTAGGTCTTGTTACACCGTTGTCTGCTAGATTAATATCCGAAATCTTCCCCATATAGGTCCCTCTACTTGTGAAGAGGTGCTCATGAGCAATCCATAGGCTTAAATGTGTTTACACAGAATGTTTGTGGAACAGTTTTAAAGGGAAAATAAATTGGATAAAACTTAATGGCAAACTGTTGATCTATCTGTGGACAATTCACCTCTTCTTCCTTGCTCTCTCCCCCCCAAAAAGTATTAAATGGCAATCAGCCCATATTTAAATTGGCTTTTCTGCTTTCCAGCTTTCAGCCTCCTGTTAAATAACTCCCCCCCACCCCCCCCGGATGGAGTTTATGTTGGATTATGATTTCCATGTTAAATCATGTTTTGTTATCAAATGAAAATGCAGAACAGAAGCAGAAATCAAATGATGATTTTTGCTCACATAAACTAACAGCATCGATGAGGCAATAAATTTGAATGAAACATAATTCATAAATACAGCCGGGGTCTGGTTTTCTCTCACTGGGGAAAGTAATTAAAATGGAGCTCTCATAGATATAAATTTGGAGTAGTCAAAATTTTCCTACTGTCACTGCATCTATCTTTTTGTTTTTATGGATGGTCCTAAAGCAAAGGGGGCTTGTGTATTTAAACAAATCTCCTTCTTGACTAAAGCATGCCACCCATGATAATAGTCTCCCTAACAAGCCCAAGTCACAGGAATATTACCATTTACCATGAAGTATATGACCAGGGCAATTTGCACCTATAGCTGCAGTAGTAAATGGTATGAACACATGCTAAGCCTTCCTCAGGGTAAATAACTTAACAGCAGATGTTTATAATTAACACTGGCCCCATGTACATTGGCATCCTATTGGTTCAGATAGGAGTCAGCCTTGGTTCACCCCAAACTCAATGCCTGATTCCTTTGCACAGACTGCTAAAAGGCATTTGATAGTTTGAAGACCAACAAAAATGATCATGGTGCTGGGGGTCTGATCCAGCTTCAGGACTCCCCTTGGTTAGAAAGGGGAGTTGGATTGGGCTCTTATTTAGGAGGAAAGCTTTTTACAATCAAGATTTTGAAAAACCAGACCAGAAACTTTGGCTCCTAAAAAAACGAGGAGTCCGGTGGCACCTTAAAGACTAACAGATTTATTTGGGCATAAGCTTTCATGGGTAAAAAACCCACTTCTTCAGATGCATGGAGTGAAAATTACAGATTTCTCGTTGTTTTGGTGGATACAGACTAACATGGCTACCCCTCTGATACTTGGGCTCCTAAGTCCATATTTAAGTTCTTAAATAAGTGGTCTAATTTTGAGAAGTGCTAAGCACCAAACATCTGTCATTGTAAAATGGGACTTCAATACAGGTAAAGGTGGATTCCCTTCCCTGAAGAATTTACAGTCTAAATAAGACAAGAACAGTCAGGAGAAGACAAAAAACATGGAGGGGGTAAGTACAGGGGTAAGAGAGAGGGCAATATGATTATGGGATTGCTTGGGAGGCTAGTGCATGTGTCTTGAAGGTGTCTCATTTCTCCACAATATCTTGCTGTTGTGATGCTGTCATCCCTTGACCTCCCATTGATTCCTTTCAGTGGAGTGAGTGGATTTACTTGTTGCACTGAGCTGTAAAGCAGAGGTGTATTTTGCCTGTATGTACTGTGACAAAGTTCCTCCTCTACCTTGGTGGGTCCTGCGCTTATTGGCAGATTTGCTCACCTCAGTGATCTTCCCCACAGTCTGGATCAGCTCCTCCTGTGACTGATCAGGCGTTGGGAGGTTTGGGGGGAACCCAGGCCCACCCTCTACTCCGGGTTCCAGCCCTGTGGATTGCAGCTGTCTATAGTGCCTCTTGTAACAGCTGCATGACAGCTACAACTCCCTGGGCTACTTCCCCATGGCCTCCTCCAAACACCTTCTTTATCCTCACCACAGGACCTTCCTCCTGGTGTCTGATAACCAGGGGCGGCTCTAGAAAGTAGGCTGCCCCAAGCAGCGCGAGCGCGCGGTCCGCCTTTCTTCCCGCCCGTCTTGCTCGGCTCCTGCTCCCCCCGGCCCGCCCCGCGGCGCGCGGCGTCGGAGCCCGGCCCGGGACGACGCGGCCGCGCGCGCCCGCGCGCGCGGGAAGCAACCGAGAAGGCGGACCGGGACCCGCGCCGGTCATGCGCGGCGCAGGTCCCGGTCTGGCCCGTGGAGCGCGCAGCCGCAGGCAGCGGGCGAGAGCTCCACCGAGCCAAATGCCGCCCCGGGCGCCCCAGCGCCGCCTGCTGCGCGCTGGTGTCTAGAGCCGCCCCTGCTGATAACGCTTGTACTCCTTAGTCCTCCAGCAGCACACCCTCTCTCTCAGCTCCTTGTGCCTCTTGCTCCCAGCTCCTCACACACTTCCTCTCCTCTGGCTCCCCCCTGCCTGACTGAAGTGAGCTCCTTTTTAAACCCAGGTTCCCTGATTAGCCTGCCTTGATTGGCTACAGGTGATCTAATCAGCCTGTCTGCCTTAATTGGTTCTAGCAGGTTCCTGATTATTCTAGTGCAGCCCCTGCTCTGGTCACTCAGGGAACAGAAAACTCCTCAGCCAGTGACCAGTATATTTGCCCTCTACCAGACTCCTGTACCCCACTGGCCTGGGTCTGTCACAGTACCTGAAATGGCCAGTAGCAATCAACATGAGCAGATTTTGCACTCTCTCTCTCTCACATGCGTACACACATGACCCCCGCTTTCTTCCCATTTACCACCTTTCCCTAGACCATACACAGCAATATGCTGCAAACTCTATTTGAATAGGGAAAATAATTGGAATAAGGCTTTCAGGGTTTGTCATGAACATTCTTAAAGGACAAGATATTAAACCCTTGGATTATGAGCCTTTATTAACAGCTCACCTGTAAATCATGATGATTTTCTTTTGTATGGAATTCTGGTCTCAGCTGGGCTGGCACCTCCTCCTGGTCACTCTGGGGATTAGCTCTCAAGGCCAATGCCCCCTTCCTCGGTTTGCACACCGCTGTTCTGACTCTTTCTCTGTATCTCATCTGCATCCCCTCTCTTGCGCAGGAAGTGCAGTGTCTTCTTCTTGACTTAGCTGTCTGGCTAGGTCACTCAGATGGGATACATTCGTTCAAATTCCTTGTCACTCCCACAGTGATTCAGGCAATCTTCCAATTCACTGCCCTGACGGTCTATGCCATGCCTTCAGTGGCTGGTAGGGAAACCCGAGCCCATCCTCTACTCTGGATTCCAGTTGAGGGACCCTACACCCAGCAGTTCTAGGCTTTCCTCTCCCAGCCCTCACTGCTATTTTTCTGGTTTCCCCTCTCTCTGGGTGTACCAGCTCCAAACCCTCCTCCCTGTTCCTAGGGCATGAGTGCCCTTTCCCAGCCACAGCCCTCATCTGTTGCCAGCTTCATGGCTTTGTAGGTCCTGCCAGTTCCTGTACAGTTTAGTCTGCTTTCAATCAGCTCCCTGCTCCTTGGTTCATCCTCTAAGCCTACCTACCTGGCCATCTTAATACCCGCCACATCAGTCCTACATGGGGTGGACACCCCATCACAGATTCTTTTATAATATTTGCTCACTCTCACTATACATTTTATAAAAGTAGCTTATAACTGTGGTTAAAATGCTGCATTAAAGCAGTTAAACAGCCTCCTTATTAGCATTAGTGCTGTAGCCACAACACATTATACTTGGCTAATAAATTTATTTTTTTGTGTAATGAAATTGTCATCAAAGCATAGTTAATCTGAACTGAATTAGATTATAATTGGAGCTCTTCTGCTCAAGGAATTAAAATTATTCTTCATTGTTGTAGACTGACAATGCAATGTTTGTTTATATATATTCTTCTATGTGGCATCTGTAGCATTAGGGTGAGCTGATCAGCTTCATGTTTCTGAGCATCCTGCGGTGTAATGTTACTATGTTTTGGAACATGGTGCTTAATAGTTCTGCTGATAATTCATCACATTTTCAGCTGTTCATTAAGATGTGCAAGTACTTGGGGAAACAGTCTTGTACATGAGAGTACTCATTTTTTTCTGCATTGCTGGTCACATGTGCTAGAGTGGGTGATCTCATCTTGGACTCCTGGGATTGGGGGGAAAGCTTTGAAATCCTCTGTTGCAGTGTTAGAGGCTGAGGGGTAAACCAACAGCCCAGCACTCACCCAAAGTCACCAGGCAAGGGAGAGAATCCTCTTTGGTTGCATCACTCAGGTAACTGAAATAACTCCCACAAGCCCTTATACATCCTGCTCATCCTCTCCACTGTGGTGTGGAGGACAAGGGGATGCACCCAGGAAATGATCCTCTGGTCTTTCCCCTCCCAGTGCCATCCTCTCTTCTCCTGCATGCTTTTGTGCTCTTTGCATACTCTAAACCAAAACGTAAGTGCACAGCATGCTATGTTAACGCTATTCCAATATCCATCAATTTAAAAAATGCCATGGAGAGAGAGAGAGTAGGGAAAATCCTCAGCTGGTTTATAATAGCATAGTTGTATTAAAACTGGAGGAGCTGCAGCAACGTGCACCCACTAAAGACACAGCCCACTATATCTTCTGTCCACATTTACTCTGATACTTCTGTGGCCTTATAATCCATGAGAATTTGCAGCGCGACAAGCCAATAAGGTGATTTCCCCTGAAGATGGTATACCAGGACAGGCCCAATCCTGCAGGGAGAGCTGAACACTCTTCATTCTTCTTGCCTTCAGAGGGAGCTGAGAGCATTTGGTGCCTCACAGGACCAGGCCCACTAGGAATTACCTAACCAGTTGAAATATATTACTGACAACATAGGACCCGCTCCTATTTCTCTTCAGGTTCTTATCCAGCCCTCATCATCACGGCATGTGGGCACCTTCCGGAAGAGCATTGAGCTGAGACTAGCACTTGGCACATCTCTCTCTTCCTTTCCCCAGGGGTAAAACCCAGATGGGAACTTATTTTACCATGAAATATATGTAGTACATACAAAAAGCTGTACTAAAAGAACGTTATTAAGGTTGCAAAGTCAAGCACTCAAAAGTTTGGAAATGCCAAAATTCAGCTTGTCCGTGCAACCCTGGTGCCTATGCAGTATGATACAGTCTTTAATCACTGATCACATACTATTTTTATTTCCACAGGACTCCTAGCTCATTCAGTGCACAGGATGGACCTTTATCCTTTAGGCATCCTGGGCCATGCCCATTTAGTGCCTGGAAGATAAGGACCAAGACCTTGAATGTGACACAGTATTTTATCAGAAGCCAGTGTGGTGAGCAGAGGATAGTTGAACTGATGCTGAACACTTTTTGAGTGCTAAGCTCCAATGGGAGCTTTGCCATTGATTTGAATGGGTGCTGTATCAAGCCCTGAGTATTTCCAATTCCCACCGACATCCATGAGAACTGATCATGCTCAGCATCTTGTAGCAAGTGCCCAGCACTTCTCAGGATCTGGCCATAATGAGCCAGCCAGATAAAATTGTATGTCATTTTCTGGAAAATATTTTACAATATGATTAAGCACAGCTATTACATTATTTTCTTCTAAAGAAAATAGTGCTCATTCAGGGGCAGGATTGATTGATATACCAGGGTTTGTGGGTTTTTTAATAGCTCAGTCTATGGTGGAAAACACAAGGTGATGCGGGGGGGGGGGAAAGAACCTACCAAAATGAAGGCTCAATCCTTTTTGCACTGAAGCCAGTGGCAAATGTCCCATCGACTTCAGTAGGAGTAGGAGTGAGCCTTGAAAATATACTGCACAAATTCCTACCTACAAGCTCACCATCTCCACAGGTTTCTGAGCTACAGTCTGCCCGGGGCTGGAAAGCTCATGAAAATAAGATCCTTGCCTCCCACTCTCCAAAGCTACCAGTTCTTCCCCATCTCTACCCCTTGCTATGGGACTGTGCTGTCCACAGCAGTAACTTCAGTGACTACAAAAATAGTTGCCTTGTATATAAAATATTTAACAAACTTTCTTTAAAACCTTTTGCAAAAACTCAGGCAAAAGCTAGAACAAGAGAGTCTCTAGCAAACCCCATGTGACACGCTGTGCTAAAGAAAGTACGGGGGTAAGGAATAGGCAGAAGTTGCACTAGATATCACATTGTTTCACACTGCTTGCAAGTCAACGTGCTCAACGTTTTGACTGTCCCTCTCTTCAGACCCAAATTTATCTTTGCCCAACTTTCTGCTCACCAGGAACACCAGGCCTCACATTGGAGAATTAGAAATTGCTACTGAAGGAAATTATTCCTGTGTTGTTTTCCCTTTCTTCCTCCTCTGATTTTACAACCCCGATTTGTCCACATCACCTCCATCAGATTTGGTTTGGACCTGGGAGGCAGTACACTCTTTACGTTGTTCTGGGTAGGGAATCTCTCTGTCCCACTGTTTGTTCATAAAGTGCCTAGCAAATTGGGGCCATGATCTCAGTTGGCAGCTCGAGGTGAAATATAAATCTATTTAAATACAGCCAAAGGCAAGGTCCTGCAATGAGGAACAATGAATACTAAAGGATGCGTGGGAATCAATTATTCTGAAAAGGGCCTAGGGATCATGGAGAATAACATACTGAACAGGAGATCCCAGTGTCACTAAGAGGGCTCATGGGCTTAAATAAACAGAGAAATATTGAGTAGGAGGAAGAAGTTATTAACTCTTCATACAGTATTGGTGAGACCACTGCTGGAAAATTGTATCCCATTCTTGTGTCTCCCCTTTTGAAAGGTTGTTGTGAAATTGGAAAGCATTCAGGAAAGAGCTACAGGGATGATTCGAGGTCTGGAAAATCTGACTTACATGGAGAGATAAAGAACCTCATTCTGTTAACTTATTGAGCAGATGGCTAAGAGGAGACTTTCTCTGTAAGAAGATTTCCAACAATGGAGGGCTCTTTAATCCAGTTGTAGAGGTATAACAAGATCCAGGCCGGCTTTAGGCCAATTCCCCCAATTCCCCGGAATCAGGCCCCGCTCCTAAGAGGACCCCACGCCTTAGGCGCCTTTTTAATTAAAAAAAAAAATTTTACCTACCCGGCAGCAGTCCAGGTCTTCAGTGGCACTTTGGCAGTGGGAGGTCCTTCTCTCGCTCTGGGTCTTCGGCGGCATTTCAGCAGCGGGGGGTCCAGAGCGAGTGAAGGACTCCCCACCACCGAAGTGCCGCCGAAGACCTTGACCGCCGCCGGGTATTCAAATCGGGCCCCGCAGTTCCTAAAGCCAACCCCGACAAGATCCAATGACAGAAAGCTGAATCTAGGGAGGTTCTGGAGATAAAGCAGAAATTTTAAAAGAGTGATGAACCCCTGAAACAATATACCAGGGGTGTGGTAGATTCTCCATCCCTAAAGTCTCTAAATAAAGATCTGTCTTTCTAAAATATATGCCTTAGCTCAACCAGAAGTTATTGGGTGTGATACAAGAATTACCGGGTGTTATGCAGCAGGTCAGACTAGATGTTCATAAAGGTTCCTTCTGGTCTTAAAGTCTATTAACCTACGTTTTAGCTTGGTGCCATGCTACATTGTGTTCCAGCATAACCACTTGCATACACTACAACATCTATTCCCAGTGGTGATGATGCTGACACACCTGAGTAAAGTGCTTTGACAGCTGAGTGAAAAGTTCTACATAAGAACTAAAGGTGGTTATTATTCTCATGTAATTAGATAGGGAGATTTTCCCCCATTCTCCACTCCTAGCCTAAGCCTCAGTTACTGATCTTATTATTAACATGTGCTCCCCCAAAGAATTCTAGTTCAAAGACCAGCCCAGAGCCTGCCTCTCTTCGGCAACCCATAGTACTCATGGAATTGCTTCAGTAGTTGGGCTGCTATAATTCCCATGGACTGGACTATATATCCTTGGTGGAGCGTGTGAAGGCCCACAGTTCAGAGTGTTGGAGTGAGTGGAGCACAGGAGGTGAGGAGCACACTTTAACTCTTACTTTGTGCAGCTCAAGGGAAAAATAAATCACAGGAAGTTGTTCTAGTTTGGTTAATGAGGATGAACCAGGAGGCTTCTGCAATAGTAAGACTTCTCCCTGCATATGCTGGCCTGCTGAAGAACCAATATCTGCAGCATACTTATGGTGCCCCGGTGATTACAGACAGATCCTAAATGACAGTGAGAGACAGAGTAACATAGTGTTTGTTGTAATGTTCCAGTGGCTGTTACTGTGCACATTGCTAAGCGCTAGAGCAGTCAGAGTCCCTTTGTCTGTCATACGGTGGATTACACTCTGTTTTGCTAGGCATGTGGGATAGCTGTAAGTCATAGGCACCAGAGGTGTATGCAAGTCTGAGGAAGCTATAGCCAGCCACAGAAAGAGAAGAGAGATTTCAGGTGCTAGTAGACCTTAACATTCACTTGGGATTTTCTTAAAGGATAAATTTGAGGAAAATGGAACAAATATCTGCTGCATGTGCTAACATAATGTTTTCAGAAATTATAGAAGTGGGTTTTAGAAGCCACTTTATTCCAGTATTTAACAAATCTTGTATACTTACTCCGGCATTGCATGGTGCAGGTGACATTTCTGTAGGAATAGCGATTATTTAGGGAGTACAAGCTAAAGTGCCATAAATTGGGTTCATTGGAAAGTATAGACTGAATACTAGGAAAGGCTCCCTGATAACAAGATCAACTAAATCATGGTATAGTATCCCAGAGAGTATGGTGGGAACTGCATTGCTTGTAACAGAGAAAGGAAGCTCTTGTGGTTAAGGTAATGGCCTGGGGGTCTAGAGTCCTGCATTCAATTCCTTTCTGCTGCAGACTTCCTATGGGATCTTGGGCAACTTATTTAAGCTGTCTATGCCTCATTTCCCTATCTGTAAAATGGGAACAACATTTCCTTTCTCCTACTCTGTGTCTAGTCTATAATAATAAATTATTATCACACCAGTAGAAAATATACTCTGGGAGATAGGCTTGCAGTGGCCAGGGGGATGGACTAGATAGTAAAAATAGCCCTTTAACATTTATCATCCATGGCTCTCAAGGCACTTTACAAAGGTGGTAAGTGTCATTATCCCCATTTTACAGATGGGGAAACAAAGGGCCTTGCCCAAGTCTACCTAGTGACTCAGCAGCAGCTATGTGACCAGCATCCAGGACTCTCGATTCCTGGCCCTGTTGCTTGGGCTACACTGCTTCCGAAAGGAGACCTGACCTAATTCCAGTGATAATGATAAACAGTCTCCTTACAGTGGGCCTAAGCAAGCTGCATAAAATCAATGAATAAGCCTATTTTCCCTGATGCTCACCATTCCTGTGCAATAATTGCTCTGTGCAGATATTTTTTTCTGAGCTTGATAAGTATTTTATTTACATAGAAACGTCTTGGCTAACGCCCACAGTAAACATGAGGTGGTAGTCAAAACGCTACCACATCTATTATCGCAGGGAGTGGGCTGAGGAATTTCTGCTTCTGCTATGAACAGGCCTTATTTTATTATCTTTGTCATATACTCATTGTATTTGGTGAGATGAACAATCCGGTTTGAGATGATTGTTACCATGAATTAAGGGTGCCCAAGTCCCAGGGCTTTGTATTTATTTTACTATGTATTTTAGTACATTTAATATATTTTAAAATTAAATTTACCATTAAAAATGCTCAAATCACACTTATTGCTAAGGAACGGTGTGTAGCCGGTAAATCCTGAGTCTGGGACACAGCACAAGTTGTGTTGTGTGTTAGAGCTCTAACAAATAAATAGGAGTGTGGCAGGCAGCAGTGCTGTGACCTGGGGCTGCAGTGCCACTCAGGTTTGGCTCAGCCAGAAGTGGCTGGGTGGTGGCCTGTGTACGGGGAGACTTTGGCAAACCAGTAAAGTGCCTGAAACCACTATGGCTTATTGGTAAAGACCAGGGGCGGCTCTAGACATTTCGCCGCCCCAAGCAGGGTGGCATGCCGCGGGACGCGCTCTGCCGGTCGCCGGTCCCGCGGCTCCGGTGGACCTCCCACAGGCGTGCCTGCGGATGCTCCACTGAAACCGCGCAGGACCAGCGGACCCTCTGCAGGCACGCCTGCGGGAGGTCCACCGGAGCCGCCTGCCGCCCTCCCGGCAACCGGCAGAGCGCCCCCCGCGGCATGTCGCCCCAAGCACGCGCTTGGCGTGCTGGGGCCTGGAGCCGCCCCTGTTAGACAGCCTAGTCAGCAAGCTGTTAAAAGCAAGTCTCAGCTTGACCAAGGCAGGAGGGAAGGGGGGCTTAGGGTGCCACCGAAAGGGCAGCTTGACCCCGCGTCCTTCCTGATAAGAATTGTGCTGAAGTTGCTGATACATGCATTTTCAAAGAGTAGGATATGCCCCAGGAATGTCTATTGAGGTCTCAAGGCTGCAAGTTCTGGAAAAACCCCACACCTGGTTAATCAATAATCAGAAGGAACCTCTTGCTTGAAACTGCTTACTTAACAAGCTTTCTTTAAGGGACATGTCATTCTATTACTAATGTATAAATAAGGGGGAAAAGCTTGAGCTAGGTGGGACTCATTTGGGGGACTCTTCGGGACTGGCCTCTCCCTCTGGATGCATCGTGTTCCCCGCCGGCAGACGGGCTGCCACTGTATCACTCGAAAGCCACACTCAGCTTTGGTAATTACCAAGGGTTGGGAGGTGTTTTACTAACTTGTTGCGGACATGTGTAAGTGCTTGAGACTAGTAAAGTTTAGCTTTAAGTGAAAGCACTCTTGTGTTGTCCTGTTTGTACCAGCCATCTATCGGTTGTACGGCAGTGTCTCCCCCGATTTATTTCCTGACACCTCCTCGCACAGAGTAAAGTTACCAAGAGCTTTGGGTTGAAAGAACCCCGGGTAACAGCCTGAATGGACCTCCCCAGCTCTGTAACCTGTGGTGCTGTATGTCTGTCACGAAGCAGTTCTATGGTAACAGTGCAATCTAACAGAACTGTGGGCAGGGAGCCAAGAGTTCTAGTTCTGTTTCTGCCACCAGCTTTCTGTGAGACCTTAGTCCCAAAAGACTTGTTTCAAGTGACTTTGTCTTTTGGGGGGCTTCAGTTTTTGCATGTCTGACTTAAAATTCCTAGTATTTAAACCAAAAAAGCGAGTAATGATAATAATAAATAATAATTGGAGATATACCAATCTCCTAGAACTGGAAGGGACCTTGAAAGGTCATAGAGTCCAGCCCCCTGCCTTTACTAGCAGGACCAATTTTTGCCCCAGATCCCTAAGGGGCCCTCTCAAGGATTGAATTCATAACCTTGGGTTTAGCAGGCCAATGCTCAAACCACTGAGCTATCCCTCTCCACTAATAGCTTTATCCCTCCCCCCAATATCCTTATCATCATAGCGCCTCAAGCTGGGCACTCAGAAATTGAGGATCGTTAAGACTTTATCTCGGTGCCTCAGTTTCTCCGTGTTTAAAATGGGGAAAATCACACTATCCCCAGTTTTGTAGAATCCTGCGGCAGAAGGGGACTGGAGCCTACATTACAGTGCATTAGCTCTACCCCAGTGGTATCGCACAGGCAGCTTCATATTACCAGTCTTCACGGTAGGGAGGGGGGGGTTTAGTGTACTAGGAAGCACAGTGCAGGTGCATGGGCCAGTGGATGGTAACCATTGTTTTAAGCGATCTCCAAAGACTAATAGGAAATTTAAATTGAGACGTTTGAAAGCATAACCGTTTCCTAAATTTGAGAACACCTGCAGGAGGAAGCAGGACTGCTTAGAAAGCTGCTGGCAAACTACCGCTTCATGATGTATGGAATGCGCCAGAGAAGTGCTAAGTATTATTATCATTTATTATTACAGCTGCACAATATCTCAGCCATTCTTTAGTTTACCAAGTCATCTTCTCTCCTCTCACTGCAGCTGTCATCAGGCTGCAGTTAATGTGCGGGGTGTTTGTTTTTTCTTTGTGTTATACTGCTAAAAAACAATGGGAATCAATTATATTACATGTTACAGGCTGGGAAAGGGGGAATGTGCCAGCAAACCGAAGTTCTTTAACATACAACCCAGTAAGATAATTTGTAAACAAAAGAGAACAAAAACCTATTCTAGAATAAAATAATGCAGGGTATGCATGGCAGGCAGGGGTTAAAAGTTGGTGTTCTAATGAGATATGGAAAAGATCCATACTAATGAGAAATGACCTTCATAACTCATTCCCAGATCCACTGAGTTTCATTTGTGGAATTTATTTTTTCATATCTCATACTGATCCATCTTTGTTATCATGGTTACAGAGTTATTAATACATCAGACGGTCTTGCTGCAATTTTTTTTTTACTTCTTCAGAAAATTGCTTTCCTTACAAAAATCAGTGTTTAAAAATTGTCTTTATTTTTAATTTCCTAGTATTTTATTGCTATAATTATATCTTAATGCTGCTTTCCACCACTGCAGCACTTTGCTTGCCAGGATCTCAAAAGTGCCTTACAAGTTTGTGTACAGGCTCACACCACCACTGTGAAATTGAGAGGAGTGGTAATACTTAGCTCTTATAAAGTGCTTTTCATCCCATAGCTCTGAAAGCCTCTTTACAAAGGAGGTATCCCTAGCCCAGGTTGGGAAGCCAAGGCACAGAGAGAAGTGTCCTGCCCAACCTCGCTTAGTGAATTAGTGATAGACAACTGAAACCCAGATCTTCACTCCCAGTGCCCTGCGTTAGCCACCATACCAGTTAGGATGAGGTACATCTCAATGTTTGGAGGTTTTATTCAGTTCAGGGTCCCTGAGGGCAATGTTTATGTAAAACACCCTGGGTCTGAAAAACTGTGCAGGGAATCTTACAAGATTCCCACTGCATGCTGCTTTCAATTAAAAAACTCATATAATATGCAAACCATCTTTCTTCAAGAATTTTGGCAGTTCCCCTCCCACCCCTGGCTGGAATCCAGAAGAGTGGGGATGCACATAAGTGAAGAAAAAAAGAAATAAAAATCCAAGAAAAGTTCATTTGATTTCATATAAAGAATTTGGTCAGTTCTCATCTGGTCGCTTCCAATTTCCCCATCTTTCTCTGTTGCAGGGGAAGAAGTATGGGTAGCTTCCACCCTGCACAGCAGGATGCCAGAATGAGCACAGAGCGCTCATGAGTGAGATACGAAGCAGGGGACCATCTACCGTGCTGGCTCAGTGAATTATGATGACCTCTAGCCTTCCGACCACATAGTATACGTGCAGCTGTCTGCAGCGTACACCAGCCAGGGGTGCACCCTGCTGCCTTTCAAGAGAGCCTTCCTGAGCCAGCCTGACCTGTGTCAGAATAGCAGAGCACTTCACAAACTGCATCATTGAAATGTAGCCACTGCTGGTTCCCACTTCAGCCACAGCTCAAAGTGAACCTTTCTTCCGAGCTTTAAGCTGAAGTTAACTTTCCCTCCCATTATGTATTTGTTTTTGCACCTCTCTTCATTCCATGGTTTGAGGCAGGGCTATGAGAGGAAGGCTCAAAAGAATCTGTTCCCTATGCCATTTGCAATCCAGGTCTGACTGTGATCCACAACAGAACCATTCTCATGGAAATTTCCAGCCTCATTTTGCAGGCATGAGGCAACTAAGCACCCAGGTGTGATTCTGATCTCATTTGCACAAGAGTGCAAGTAGGCAGGAGTTACTCCCTCAAGGTATGTCTACACAGCCGACATTAAAGCGCTGCCAATGTGGCTGCGTAGTTGTGGCTTCAGCTCCAGGAGAGAGCTCTCCCAGCGCTGTAATGAAACCACATCCGCGAGGGGAGTAGCTCCCAGCACTGTAGCATTATCTACACTGCCACTTTGCAGCACTGAAACTTGCATCACTTGCATCATTCTTCACACCCCTGAGTGAAGAAATTTTCAGCACTGTAAGTGGCAGTGTAGACAAGGCATAAGCTTCAGTGGAGTTGCTCCTGGTTTAAGTTACTGTGAGAGAACTAGGCCCAGTGTTTTCAGTACTTGCGATAACAAGAACATCTTTCATTTACAATCCTCATCACTACTTTCTAGAAAGCTGCCCTTAGTATCAGGAAAGGAAAATTGGGTGATCAACTTGTCCCTGGAAACTTTTGCCACCTACATATATCCCAGGTGTGTGTCCCTGGAAACTTTTGCCACCTACCTATATCCAGGTGTGTGAATCTGAGGTCCTATAAATATTATCAGCATTAGACTCTATCTTGACTGTTCAAACTCTTCTTTAATTCCTTCACCCATCTCTATTCCCTCCTTTATGATTGCCATAAATCCTTGCTCTCCAAACTTCAGTATGCCTGAAAAGTAGCAGTGCATGTCTCTTCACCTGTATCTAGGAACAGAGACCTATAGCTCACATTCTCTGACTGTAAACCCTCTGGGACAGGACCTTTCTCTTCCTATGTGTCTGTACAGTACCTGTCACACTGGGACCCTGCTCTCAGCTGGGGCTTCGTGGCACTTATTAGAATATAAATAATATCTTTAAGGCCTACATTGGCAACCTACTTGTGTCCACAGGATGCTCCTCTTGTCACTGCCTGGAGCTTTTCAGGTTAAGTGTCAAACATTCCTGCAGCTGCCCCAGGTTGTCAGCCTTCATGGCACACAGGAGGGATTTTGGCTGATCTTTTTTTTAAATTTGGCTTTTCATTAATTTACTTAGTAAAGTTCTGTTTATGCTTTACAGATGCAGTATTGTGTGTGTTGGCACGATGGGTGCTTTAGAAATACCTAAAGTGGATTAGATTTGATTGACAGACAGACATCTGGTTCCAAGTCAGTTATCCTGGTGAGATAAATCCTGTTTATTGTGGAGGGAAAGTACTTTCTCGTTAATTGAGAAAAGTAGTTAGGAGAAGGGAGATTATCACATCTCATAAATGGCTCGAATCCTCAAGTGGCAAGATGGTCGTCTGGAAATACATTTAAGTTTATTTTTAGTACCTTGTTACAGTGCTACAGTAATAAAATGCAAAGTACAGGAAGGCAGCAGCTTCAAATGGAGCTTTTAGAGAGAAGAGCTGAAGACCGCTCTTGCAATGTTTCCAAATTCTACCTGCCTGTCCAAACAATACTAGATTAATGTGGAAAACCAGCTTTTTGCTATGAAAAATGACTGTTGTATCCAAAAAGCTTTTATCCTACACAAATGATTGTTTTAGTCAGCATGGTGAATGGAGAGGGGCTTTGGAAGTTGATTACAAATTAATATGATTATTTACTTGTTTGTATTACAGTATCACCTAGAGACGCCCATTGAGATCAGGACCACACTGTGGTAGGCAATGTACCTGCACTTAGTGAGAGACAATGCTTGCCCCAAGGAGATTACAATCTGTATAGACATGACAGACAAACAGTGGGGGAAAGTCATTGCTGTCATCTCCGTTTTATAGGTGGGGAACTGACTTGGCCAAGGTCACCCAGGAAGTCTGCAGCAGAAATTGAGCCTAGGGTTTCCTGGGTCCTAGACCTGTGCTTTAACCACAAGACCAGCCTTCTTCTCTGATTCATAGATGAGAAACAACAAGGTAGGACACAAAAGGGAAGGTGAAATAACGGGGTGTTTCAGGGATCACTTCTTTGGGGAAAACGCTGCTTCTCTTGTGCATTCCTGTTGAAGTCAAAGGACGTTTTGTGGGTAAACAAATGCAGGCTCGGACCCCTGGTTGCTTGGAGGAGTGTACAAAAGGCTATCTTTGCTGTTGACATGATAATAGGGAATATTCAGCAACAACTCCATATGATTTAAATTTAATTAGGCTTGTGGGTGTAGAAATGACTCATGCAGTGAAATGTAGCAAAGTGTAAGCTTTGTGATGTTAGAGACCAAACAATTGGTGGGGCAAATCATGAAGGCCTTACATAGTTTTTACTGAGCTCTATTCAGGCAAACTCCCAGTGACTTCAATGGGTGATTGCTTTTGTAAGAACAAAGTTAAAACTGAAGGAGATAACCCACAGATCTGTGTCAGTGAACCTCCCACTAGAGGAGTTTGGAAAAAAAACCAGCTCAGAAGACAGGTATAGAATAGGAGTCAGGATTTTATCCCAGTAAGTAATGGTAATGATAGCATTGTGAACATTGTATGCGACAGAGCTGGGAGGAAACGGAAGGGAGACAATTCAACTTGTCGAGAAATGTAGTTACTGGCAAATAAGAGATGCAATCGGAACAGGAGACAAGGAGCAAAATACTACCCTTATTGAAGTCAATAGGAGTTTTGCCACTGATTCTCAATGGACCCAGGATTCAGAAGTGTTGAATTTTATTCCCAGCTCTGTCACACTTTGTGTCCTTGGGGTATTTTGAAATCCTTGGGTGAAGTGCACGTGCATGTGGTCTGCTGTGAGCAGAGACAGAGTTGTGGACAAGGTATCACTGAAAGGTTCTGAACTCCAGAATAGCTGGCACAGAGGGAGCTGCTTTAGCAAATCTAGTGCTTTAAGAAAGTCAGATGTGGCCAGGATCAGTGCAGAAGCAGCTGTTTTAACACCACAAGGAAAGAGGGAGAGAGAACAAATTTAAATGACTGGCCTGTGATATGTTCTGATGATGGATCAGCAGTAGGATACAATACAGGCAGGAGGAAGAAAAGGGCTGCAAGAAATAGTCAAACTGAACTCAAAACAAATATTTTGTCTGCAAATGGTATCTGTTTAATCTCTCTGTATCTCTCTTCATCCATGGATTGCAAGAGATTGGGCCTGATATACCCAAGAAAAAGCTAACTGCTATGAGGACCAGATCCTCAGCTGGGACTAAATGGGTGAAATGACATTAAAGTCACCGCAGTTGCATGCATTTACATCAGCTGAAGACTGGCCCATATAATTGTGCTACTAAATGTTTTTGGTTGAGTGACCCTGGATCTTTTGCATCAGAATCAATGGCAGTTCCTGGGAAACCTCCTCATTTGAAGCCAGTGAAAGGTTCATGTGAACTACCCTGGAACCAACAATCTCAGCAGCCTTAATGTTATGGCTTAAATCAGCAATTCTGGTGCAAGCCTCGAGTAGTCCAATTTTTCAATTATTATCAGAACATCTGATTGCTATTTTGAATCGTTGCATTTGAGATAGTTTATAGAATTACACAGAAACATGAAACTCAATATCTTCTGGCACCCAAGATTTATTCCTGGAAACACTCATTAACCATTTAAACCTTGCAAAGCCGTTATTGTAACATACATTAAACTTCATCTTCAGCCTGAGAGAGATGCAGTAAAATGTGCCATGTCCTTGGTACTGATGTGTAACAGAGTATTTTGAAACCATCTCGCAGAATAAATTTAAAAAGCACAATAGATGCTAGCAGGGCCGTCCCTTCCCATACGCAAAGTATGCAGCTGCATAGGGCACCAGGAAATTTGGGGCAGCAAATTTCCTGGTGCCTTGCGCAGCTGCATGCTGCTCCAACCCCTGCCCCGCCTCTTCCCCATGGCCCCCGCCCCTGCTCTGCCCCACCCCTGCCCCCATTCCACCCCTTCCCCAAAGCCTCCACCCCTGCCCTGCCTCCTCTCCCCTGAGGACTAAAGCAGGGCTGGGCCTGCACTCACCGGTGGCAGGAAGTGCAGCAAACTGACCCCAGCCTCACCGCCAGTGAGTGCTGGGGGGTGATTCCCCCTGTCCTCCAAGCCAGCCCCCCCCCGACGGAGGCCTGGGGCCCCACCCCACCCCCATGTGGGGGGCTGTGCAGAGCCCCAGAATAGCTAGGGACGGCCCTGGATGCTAGCGTAGTTTTGAGGAGCGGTGCAAACATAGCTAGCCATGTGGTATAGAGTAACGCTACCGCTTTGACAAGGGACGATTTATTTTAGGCTGTCAGACATTGTGCGCTTTGCTGGGAATGTCACATAGTCAAGCGATGTTCAAGCTGCAAGAAGAGGTAATTGCCAACACCTCTGGAATGCTGGACCCCCTCTGTGTGCTGCCCAAAGGACCAGCACTGATGTCGCCTTCAAACACATTAACCATTTGCAACAAAGGAGCTGAGAAGCAACCAGTCTGAAAGCAGATGGGCAAAAGAGGGAGACAATCATTGAAAGTGGTGGGATAGGATGATTTAATTTTTTACATGCAAGTCTTGGCTAGTGTATGTTTTATTTCTGAGATCAGGATTGGGAGGTGTTTTTGTGTAGTCTACTTAAACTTCTTATAATTCTTTTATTACAAGTGTTTATAGCGGGCTTATCGCTGTGCTTTCTGATATTCTTGGGCTGAAGTACAGCTGGGTCCGAATATCCCTGGGCTATTGGAAATTTGGGTTCTGGATCCAGTTTTCTGATCAAAGACTTGGGTTCAAACACCATCTGATCTTCAGAGAAGTCTGGATCTCAGCTACTTTCTCGGACTCATCTCTACTCTAAAACCTGCAGGCCAAGAATAAGGCTGATTGCTTTATGTTGAGTATGTCCCTGCGGAAATCAATATGAGAATGAGAGTAACACAAATGTGCCTCTCTTTCTGTCATGCCATCCTTGATGATGTGAGGGACTACTCCCCAAAAGATACTGTCCATACTCATTCCACCAATGACTGGAATTGCTACAGTGTGTAAAAGTTTTTCAGTGATATAGACCCACTCACTGCAACAGGGACTGATCTCTGGCCAAGAAACATTTCAGTTATTGATTTTTTTTAATTAAAAAAAGACCTCTACAGCATACATGGACGGAAGGCTGTAGATACAAATCTATTTGCATTGTGAAACAACCCGTGGAAAATTGTAGCCCTATAGATACCTATAATATGCTCGTTTCCTGCACAACAAGGCTTCAGATCCATGATGTTTCCATACAAAGAGGCCAAGTAATAGTAGCAAAGTGGAAGAGAAATGACGACTCCTTTGATTAAGAATGGGAAGAGGGATGGTTTCGTGTTGAAAGCTGGAGAGCAACAGTTAGAAGATTTTTGTTTCTCTGCTGCTCTGGGACACAGCCCTCCTTTGACGGTCTGCGCAATCCCTAATCCCTCTGGTGCAGTGGAAGTGAGGGGGGACTTCCACTCATCCTCTCTGGGAAGCTCCAGCTTTGGTCCCAAAACAGGAAGTTGTAGGGCCAAGTTTGTGTCCCATGTTTTCTGTGCTTCCTTTGTCCAAGGCCTTCTTCACACCAGGCTACATCTGGCTCCTCGCCTCCCAAGCCCCTTCTGAGCCTTCTCCCTGGAATCCTTTCCAGGCTTTTTCCATCAGGGAGGCCCGTCACAGGTCTTGCCTCTCTCCCAGGAACTGGGCAAGCTTTAGACAGCTTCTCTTCCCTTTCTGTTAGGCCTACAGTTCTTACGCACTGTGTGAACCACAACACCTAGGGTGCCATTGATCTTGGAGAAAACCAGGTACAGGCACTTGTAGTCTACCTTTAAAGGGACAGTACACCCTGAGAGCGCTCTGCCCCCAGAGACCTGGCTGAGCCCAATTCTTGTAGTGCTAAGAGCAGGATGCATATATTTTCCATTCACCTCTGAAGCACAGACCCACTTAGAAAGCTGTCCGCTCATTTGGTGGCAAGATTCAACAGCGGTGCAAAGGCGAGAACTACCCTCTCATGTCTAGAAGGGGCTCCACATGAAATCAGGATGAGTCACTTTTCTGGGGCAGTTCAGGGATGTTTGCACTGCCAGTATCTGTGCATCATTACTTCTGTGACCAGACAGTCTCCAGGGCTGTCAGTCTGGTATGTTTCATTACATTGATTCTCAAAATAAACAAGAAAAATGTATAAACCGACAACTGAAAAATAACGTAAGCAGCTAAGATGAAAAGTAAGGTACAGTAGGACACGGCTCGCTTGGGAATTTTTAGTGTTGTGTCAATATTGCTTAAATCTAAATCGCATTAAATTCCTGCTGCACAGATATATTCTATTGCTTCTACAGTGTTTATGCTTTATTTGCTGTCAGTTTTCCCCTCCCCCTCCTTATATGAAAGTGTTCCTTGGGTTCATGAATCGGTGGAGTCATCAGAAGTCTCTAGATATGAATTTAAGCCAAACCCTAAGGGAGACGAGTATGGCATTTGCACACCCTATTGACATTTAAAACAAAAGTCAAGCCCTGAAAACATCATGAAATTATGGGTTAGATTCCCTTTCGGTGCCTGCATAAATTAGCAGTACTGCCATCCTTGTCATTTAATGCTACTCCTGCATCCGTGTGGAAATTCATATGAACGGCACTGGCCCACCAATGTCACTTGCTGTCAAGAATGAGGAATAATTTCACATGGGCTGACGCTATGTAGTAGGAGCCTCTTCAGGGCTGAGCTTCAGGAGCAACTGTTGCAGATGACATTGCAGACTTTTAAACCAAAGGACAAAAAACAATCTTGCCATTGTAAGTGTTTTATAGTGTAGGTGCCATTGGTTCATCTAACCTTTCCTGATCACTTGTCAAAACCCATTCCAAAGCTCAAGAATCGGATCTATTATATACCTTATGTTAGATTTTGGGCCCAATCCTGGACTTCAAGGGCAGCAGGGCAAGATCCTCAGTACAGGATGGATCCCCAAAACTTCCTTACGTTGAGTAGAACCTGACTTTGTGAGAAGCCCATTGAAATCAGTGCAGGTGGCTTGCACAGCACTATTCAGTGTCGGTATCAGAATCTGCCCCTATGTAAATAGCTATCAAAAAACCTGTTTGTGTTGACCTCTAGAGAGAGTGTGGAAACTGTTTAAACATGGTTTACTTCAGGTTGACTAGCATGGATAGTGATATTAGTTTGGGGTTTTCTTTAATGTTGCAGCCTAGATAAGGACCTCAGGATTTTAAGGGAATGTTCTGTTTTGTTTTGTTTTTAAATGGTTCTAAGACAGTTTGGCTCCATCTACGTTAGTTGGCCAACTCACCTAGATAGCAGTCTTCAGCCATAAATCTCACAGCAGTTTTGCAAAGCACCAGTCTCCCCGTTTTCCAGGTGAAGAAACCGTGGGCAGATCTACAGTGGAAGCACTACAGTGGCGCAGCTGTGCCAATGCAGCTGTGCCGCTGGGGTGTGTCTGGTGAAGACGCTCTATGCCAGTGGGAGAGCACTCTCCTGTCGGCATAATTACTCCACTTCCACGAGAGGTGAAAGCACATAGCATAGGTGTGGACAGCGCTTAGGCTGCTGAAACTTGCATCACTCGGGGCATGTCTTTTTCACACCCATGAACGACGTAAGTTAGATCAACTTAAGTGGTAGTGTAGACCTGCCCTGTGTCACAAAGAGATTCAAGTGGCTTGGCCACCAGGTTCTCAGTGGCAGAGCTATTAACAGGATGCAGGCCTCCAAACACTAGGCCTGGAGGGTTATCCACTGGACGGCAATACTCTGGCGCTGTTAGAAACCTGGTGATCTGAAACAGATTTGAACAGAACTACCTGACTTGGCATGAGCCCCATTGTGGCTGGGTCCAAAGACAGAATATGACTTTGCACCCCTAGAGCAGAAGGTCAGAAAAGGCACCTTCTTAAAAGGTGACTGACATATGTTATATTCTTTCAGTTTAATTCATGAACCTGTCTGAGTGAGGGTACTAAAAATTCCCACCTGATTCTGTCTCTGCATTGATTTCTTACAAACCATCACAAATGTGGTTACAGGACAGAGCACAAAGAAACACATCTGCAAGGGCCTGATCCTCAGAGGTGCTGCACTCTCAGGAATTGAGGGCACTCCGTGTCTTGCCAAATCAAGCCCAAGATCACATGAGCTGTGAAAAAGCCTGTTTAGCTGGTAGAAATGTGCTGTGGTAACAGTATTGTACACTAATATATCTGCTTCTCTGAGGTTATCAAAACACTTTGCAAAGGGGGAAAGAGGGGAAGAAGGGGTTATAAAACTTATTCTCCTTTTACAGATGAGGGAAAAGGAGGCACAGGAGTTAAGTGACTTGGCCAAGGTCTTGCAGAGTCAGTTTGCTGTTATCAGCTCTAGACAATGCTGCGTCCCTGGTCCTGGGGAGAGACAGGTCACACAGGTTACTGTAGAGCCCAGGCAGGATGTCTGCCAGGCCTTAATGGACACAAACAGAAATGGCACACCCTTGCTGCTAAGCATATGCCATATTATTTTGGGCTGTAATTCTATAAAGCATATCCAATTTTTTCAAATCAGCTTACAGAAGGAATAGCACCTTTGGAAACAAGATTAAGGTCACTGCTTCATCCCCAATCAACCTCACAGTCTCCTTTATTCCTTGGAGGCATGAAGGACTTGCGATAGTGCTGCCAAACATGGCAGTCCCCAAAAAGTTGCATGGTTGTTTCCTCTCACTGTCTCTGATGTCCCCTCCCAGGCAGGGCTGTCATTTCAGAAAAGTTCTTTTGGGGGGATGTTCTCTAAACATCCCCACTTCCACCTCCCTGCTGAGGCCGCAGCTGCTCATGGCGAGGCTAGGAGATGGGCCCACCCTGAAGAGGGTGGGGAGGTGGCAGGCCGATCCTATCCCAGGGAGTGGAGGGATGGTAGGCCATTGTGTATGGAGGGTGTCTGACCAATGGCTAGCCTGGGGCAGGGATCAGGGTTCAGCTCGCTCTGTGCTCAGCGCAGGCTGCCACTGCTGCTTCCTGTCCAGATGGTGGGGGTAAGAGGAACTGATAACATGGCAATTAGGAGCCCCAGCCTGGCCTGGGCTCCTTCCACCTACAGGGTATGTCTGCACAGCAGCTGGGAATGAACCTCCCAGCTCAGGTAGACTAGCTTGGCTCACAGTAGTATGCTAAAAATAGCAGTGTGGATGTAGCGGCTTGGGCTAGACACCTGAGTATGGACTCAGGGGGGAGGATGGGTCTGAAACTGAGTGGCTAGCCCAACCTGCTGACAGTGCCACACTGTCCACACTGCTAATTTTAGTGTGCTAGCTTGAGCCAAGCTTGCACAAGTCTGTCTACGTGGGCCAGGAGGCACACTCCTAGCTTCAGTGTAGACGTACCCACAGGCAACCCCTGCAGGCCCCAGGGAGACACCATAGTGATGGCTGGCAAGGAGCGATGCAAAGTCTTGGGGGAGGAAACCAAGGGCTGCGTGGGCAACTGCTCCCCCACCCCATAACATCCCTGGTCTCAGGCCCCTGCTTATTGTAAACAATAAGGCGAATTTCCCTAACACTGAAAACAAAGTGCTTTTCTTTGCATTCCCGTTGCGAGGAAAATCAACATCCAACGTAGTTTGCCTTTGGATTTTACGTACAGGTGCATGATCAGTGTAGTCCTGGTAAAGCAGGAGTGACAAACTCACTGGGACGCACAAAGGCAGCAGTTTTACAGGTCACATTTGCAGCATTACTGCCTGACGGCAGGGATGTGTAATCCTTATTGCCAGATGAATGAATTCAGTGGGAAATAATCAGGGATTTCAGATGTATACCAAATGCCATTGCAAATAAAGCATCTGTCCTGTGGTCAGTTTGCTCTAAGTCCTCTGCTTGTTTTTCCTTGCTTGAACTTAAGGGAATTCTGGTTTTCAGTCAGGCAGCAAGAGAAAAATCTGTTCTTTTCTGCTCCGTCAGAGACCAGTGTACAAAGCTCTTTACAGCAAAAAGAGCACTGCCATTAGGAGCCATCATGGATTTTACACAATCCATGCTTACTTGGCAATTTTTCTATTACATGTCTCTCTTTCTTCCATGCCACTGACATACAAGTTGTAATGGGCCAAATTCAGGCCTGGTGTAACAGCTGATTTCAGTAGGGTTACGCCAGGCTTGAATTTGGCTCATTATTGTCAAAAGATGACCCAGTGAGCCACATTTTTCTAAAGCATGGGCTTCTCTTTTGCTGGTGCAATTTGTACCTATAGCTGAAATGCAAGTGCAAATCAGATAGCTAGAAGTGGCAGTACCTGGATTTGCCAATGCAATTAATTTTGCAGGTGCTAATTTAATGAGTGCAAATTTTGCCGACAAGAAGGAAGAAGAAATGCCACAAAGAGGACAAGAAAATAGGTAGATCATTCTATTCCCTCCTCCACCCCTCCTTTTCATGATAACACATGTCTCTGCGGTGTTTCGCCAATGGTGGGTTTAAAAGTAAAGCTTTCATGCTAAGGGTAGGGCAGGCCTTGTTCTGCAGTGATCTTTCTGGCTGGGTAAACGTGATATGGGAAACAACATGGAAATCTATTCTCTGGGCTAGCACAGGCATGTAGTAGAGACAACATAGTTCAGTCTTCAGCCGATGATGGCACGAACAGTCATCCTGCACAAAACCAGGTGGTTTGGGGGAACAAGGTAGATATATAAAAGAACTGGGATTGGAACAATCTGTTTTTTGTCATCCAGTGACTAAAATCTTTGAAAACCCCACAGCTCTTGTCTTCTAGCTCTGCAGTGAACTAGAAAACCTGCATGCACTTGTCAGTGAACACTCTTCTGACTCCTGAGGTGTTTTTTATAAAGACTAGTGTATTTGTGAGACAGCAGTACTAAGTGAGGGCCTGGGAGCCCCTTCCTGCAGGAAAACTCATCAGAGGTGGATTGTAACAGGGTTGCACTCACCTCTTGCGAGCGCCCCCTGGCCGAGTGCACGTGCCTGCACTCACCTCTCTGTGGTGTGTCTTGGGTAACTCATCCCTCTGGCCAAGTCACGCACAGTCTGTCTGTGTGATGAAAGAAAAGCAAAACCCCTTCCAGGATACAAGTCCAACAGGGGTCTCTCTCAGTTCCCCCTGTAATGTCTCGCACAAGTTGTCTCTGCTCTGGGATAAGGCAGTGCCCCAGGACTCCCTCCCTGGCAACAAAGTCTTCACCTTCTTAGGGCCTTTCTGGCCACAACTCTCCAGCTGGGCACTGCAGTTCATTTCCCCCTTCTGGGGGTGCCTGAATGTCCAGGCCACTTCCCCCAGTGGCTAATGGGGGTTGGGGTGGACTCAGGCCCACCCACTACTCCGTGTCCCAGCCCAGGGACCCTTGTAGATAACAGCCATCTGCTGTGTCCCTTTAACTACATCACACAGCTTCTCTAATTCCTTGGCCACTTCCCTGCACTGTCTTCACCCTTATCCTTATGGAGTCCCAGCAGTCAGCCCAGAGCATCATCCACTCTCCTCCAACTCTAGCAAGGACCTGCTCTCAGTCTGGCCCTCCAAGTCTTCTTATACTAGCCTGCTGGGCCCTGATTGGTTGCTTCCCACACAGCCATCCTAGGCAGCTTGGAGGACCTCTCTACTGCCATTTTCTGGGGCAGGGTGTGGCAGAGCTACAAGGTCTCCAGCAGGGGCCTCAGCAGGGGCAACTCCAAGCACCAGCGCAGCAAACGCATGCCTGAGGCGGCAAGCCACGTGGGGCAGCCTGACAGTCGTTGTGAGGATGGCAGGCAGGCAGCTTTTGGCAGCACGCCTGCAGGATATCCACCTGTCCCATGGCTTCGGTGGCAATTCAGCGGTGGGGATGCCAATGGCGTGGCACTGGTGGGCCTCCCGCAGGCATGCCACCAAATCCGCGTGACCAGTGGACCTACCGCAGGCGTGCTGCTGAAAGCCGCCTGACTGCCGTGCTTGGGGCGACAAAAAACATAGAGCTGCCCCTGGGCCTTGGGGCTTAGTCCACCTCATCACACGGTTGAAGAAGAGGAAATTGTGAGGAGTCTTGGGGCAGGATTTGCTAGGGATCAATGGGAGGCCTGGGTCAGTCACATGGAGGTGCTGTCTCCCTCTGCCAGCTCTGGGTTACCAGTGCTTCCCCACTTCCTGGCATTATAGGTCCAATGTAGCTGGACTGACAGGGCTTCTGGTGGCAGCCCATGGAACCTTTCTATATGTGGATATGAGCCACGGGAAAGCAGCACAGGCCCAGATTTCCTTCCTGAGCTCTGCAAGGTTGGTGGGTGGGTGGTGAGCATCTCCTCAGTACAACCACTCACTTCTCTCCTGGCCTGCCCCCTCCCTACTCTGCAGTCTCTGGAGCCTGCAGGGAATACTACCATGAAGGATGATGAGGTCCCTTTTCCTCAAAGGAGACAGAAAGCCTCATGTATGGAGATATACCTATCTCATAGAGCTGGAAGGGACCCTAAAAGGTCATCAAGTCCAGCCCCCTGCCTTCACTAGCAGGACCAAGTACTGATTTTTGCCCCAGATCCCTAAGTGGCCCCCTCAAGGATTGAACTCACAACGCTGGGTTTAGTAGGCCAATGCTCAAACCATTAAGCTATCCATCCACCCCATGTGAAGGGTCCACCTTGGGCAGTGATCTTGTGCGCCATTCAGCACTGAGATTTTAAATATATTCAGGACTAAGCAGCAACTCAGATTTCTTGTGGGGTGCTGCAACAGAATGGAGAGGAAGTATGGCCCAGTAGTTAGGGGCTGTTGTGACTACAAATTTACCCGAGTTGTGAGCTCAACTGTGAAAAAGTATGTGAAAGTAAATAAACTGTCACAATAACCTATAAGAACAAATATTGATGGGAAAAGGTACGAGAGGCAGACAGAGAGATTAGATTACTTCAGACAAAAAGGCCACATTGAGATAATTCAAGGACTATGTTGAGATCATGCTTGGAAAACAAGATGTTGAATCAGAAATTAATGAACCAAAATTGGTGTGTCAGATATTAGACCTAATTGGTGGACAAAATAATTAGAGCATGGCCTATTCCAGCTACCATTCCCTGGGTGAGTCCTTAAAGAAAGGCATTGAGGGGGAAAAGTAAAAGTCCAGGTGGAGGCAACTGGAGAGAGCTTCGCTATCATGGCTGCCACCCTCGCCACCTCCTGGGACGCCAGAACTTCAACCTAATTTTGAGATATCCTGACTAGACTGGACCAGTGAAAGGGACCCAGATGACATCACCACAGAGTCAAAAACCAGGGATGAATTCCCAGCTCCCCACCTTGAGGAAGTCTGTGCCTCAGTTCCCCATTTATAAAACGGGAATAATAATAATCCTCCCCGGGGTATTGTGAAGATAAATACAACAAAAGATTGTGAAGTGCTCAGATGCTATGGTAATGGGGTCCTCATCAGTTCCTTAGATAGAAAATAATCAGTTTACATCTGGACTGTATCATTTTAGTATCTTTGGTTGGATGAGACAAATTAAATGAGGGGTCAGGTGGAGAAAGAACGGCAGTGCCTCAACCCTTATGATAATCTAACTCTATATGTCAGTAATTCTATTGAATCGCTGAATGATGGCTCTCTAATTCCATGTAGGATAATTGGTGGGGGAAGGAAAGAGTGCTTCAGAGCAGAGTCTTCTGCTCTCCGTTCCTTCCTTCTTTCCACCACTTAACCCATTGCCTTAGGCCTTCTCTGATCTTCCAAGCTGTGGAGGGCTGAACCTGATCTGTTCACGGTTGGTGGGTTTGTGAAAGACAAACCAAGATGCTGCAGAGAGTGTTAATGGTGATTTAACAAAGGACACTTGTTCTCTTTTGTGTCTGGATTGAGTCTATGGCACAGCATAGCATAGGGGGTACTTTGCTTCTGGAGCATGCACCCTTTGAGATGAGATGTAAAACTATGCTCATTAAAGATATCATTGCCCTTCTTGTAAATATTACCAACCTGAGCCCTGGTGCGTCAATAAATTTGAAATTTTCCAGCCTAAATTCTCCGTGCTGTATCAATTGGATACTGTATTCTTCCCCACTTTCCGCTGTACATTATTTGCTCATTTTTCGGTGCACTATTAAACAGCTGCTGTGTTCTGCCCCTCTGGCCAGCTGTATTTCAGTGGGGAGGGGCCGATTTTTGTATGTCTGGTTTGTGGTTGAAGTTTTCTACATAAGTGCAAGATAGTCATAACCCATGGCCATGTCACGGCCATGATTTTTGCTACATTGTACCGCACAGCCACTTGGGATTTCAGTCACAGCAGGGATAGAATCTCCTACCACTTGAACAAAAGGACAGCCTCCATTAACTAAAACAACGAGGGGTCCTTCTGGCACCTAAGGCCACGAGGATTCCTTGGTTGTTTTTGCCAATACAGACTAACGTGGCTACCACTCAGCCTCCATTAACTGTTAACCTTAACACAAAGGTGAGCAGTTCTGATTCCCTCCAGTAGAGGGCCGTGGCATGCATGCACAGTAGTTTATGAAGTAAATACTGTATTATGTCAGTATTTACTATTAGCACAAAGTGCAGTAGGGAGAGAAGAGAACTTGGGAGTATTTTCAGGACTGAACTACATCATCAGCTCTTGTTGTATTTTGCAGAGTTGAAATTTCTTCAGCCGGCATGGGGGCCGTTTATTTCTTCACAAAAAGCCTGCAACAATAGTAACCTCTAACAGCCTGGGGCCAAGAAATGAGCATCTCAAAGCTGACCCCTGAAAGAGGGCCTTCTGCAAAGCTAGAGGATTGTCATTTCTGCATTAAGCCCTGCAAAACACTTGTGCCATTTGCAGTTTTAAATGTAGTGTCTTAACCCTATATCCTAGACCCAACTTTTAAACTAGTCTTCCCTTGACACTCAGAGGGGCGGATTTGAGAGGGAAACACAGTAAACATCTTGGCATGGGAGTTTGGTTTTAGAAACAGGCCTGAGCAATAATAGGAATTCCCACAGCAAAAGAAAACTGTATGGATGCACTCACACACATTCAAACTTACAGATGTGCACCTCCCCAAAGACCTCCCTGTTATACGATGATTGTCTTTCACACACACCCCCTCCCTGCCAAAGTCAGTCAGTCTCTCTCTCTCACATACATTTCTCCCCATCACAAGATCTGTCTCTGTCCAACGTGTACCCACCCACACAGATGAAAAAAAGTGTGTCCATATCCCGTTCAGAGAATCCCCTGTTAATTTCAACGCTTTAACATTTTAAAGCGTTATTTCCCTTTCCCCTTAACCGCTGGCCCTCTGCCCATAGAAAGGCTGGAATTCCATTGGAGATTAACCTCTAGGGAAGATCATGTCCCTATCTCATACTTCCTCAAGCTACCTTCCTACCTGTTTGCAAAACCACCAGATGACTATGTATCTCCCTCCCCCACCCTTACCCCTCACATCTGCCATCACAGGAAGGCAACTTTTTGCCTCAAGCTTCCAGTGTTTTGATTAATGGATTTTCCACATTGAGCTACAGTCTGTGGGTGACAAGAAGATCTTATTAAAATGAAATCAGGTAGCAAAAGGACTGTCAGATCAGTAAAACTAGAATCATATACAGTCCCTGTCCTTTCCCAGCATTTCTTCTTGCCCTCTAAAAGAATGGGGAAAAAACAAAACAAACAAACCAAAGATCAATACCAGCACTAGCAATGTAGAGACTTTTATATATAGGAAATTAATCGTTACCACTAAAGACACAGTCTCCTTTTAATGAACAGGCTGCTGCAATATCATTGCAACAACTAGCAACCCACATGTTCTATTACAACAGGTTGAGCCAGTGCATGTTCCCCTGTGCCATAGTTAAAAAAAAAATAAATCAAATGCCTAAACCTGAGGCTCCTTCATTTCACATGCAGAGATCTACCTTAGCACAGGCTTTTTGCTTTAGCTTTCCTTGCAGAGGAGAGCTAGTGATGGCTTATTTACCTCCCTACCTGTCTTTGAACTATGTGGCTTTTATTTGAATAAATTAAATCAGCTGTTTCAAGTGATGCCTTTACCCTCCTGAGTCTGGATCTAATTCTCAAATTAATTTTTGCTTAAAACCCATATTTTAAGTTTTCAGCCAAATATCTACAGTCTGCAGGATGAATTTCTATTAAAGGACCTTGAAGAAAACGGAGCCTGTGGGTAAGCAGAAACATCATAATGTCTGGATAGCACTCCTATTTTGTAGCTTTTATAAGTTATCGGTAATAGAATGAGAGGAAAATGATAGGTTGCTTGAATTGAGAAATTTGGTTTGGTCTGTAAATATTGGGTCAGATCCTGAGCTGTATTGGTGCAGCTCCATTGATATTAATTATGTTTATTTTTTTTGTCTCTCCTATGATGGCCTTAACACAGAAAATATTTATGTTGCTTTTCATAAACTTAAAGGGACAGATTCTGATTTCAGTGACACTGGCATACGTTACGGAGTGACTTTAATGGAGCTATGCTGGATATACACCAGCGCCACGGGTTTCAGAATTTGGCCTTCACACTTATTTCAAAAGGAATCTAGTAAGTGTCAGTCACAACCGGTTTGTTCAACAACTACAGCAAAAACTAAAAATGTTTTTTGCACAAAGGTGGCTGAGTGCCTTCCAGGCAGGTGGTCAGCAGCAGCAAAACTTCAGTCTTCAGCCAGTGTAAATTGACGTACCTCTGTTGAGGTTGATGGTGCTATGCGAAATTTTATACCTGCTGAGAATTTGGCCCCTGGCATGGAAGTTACAGAGCAGATTTTTTTTTTATTGTATCCTTTTGGGAACAACACTGTCAGGAGATAAAAGAGAATGTTTTGCTTTTAAAAATTATGTGAAAAATCATTGCCGTTCCTAAGAATTTATCTGGGTTAATGTCTTTCTTTTCTTCTGTAAAGTCTAGAAAACTTTAAAGAAGATCTCTGTACCAACCCTTTGGAACTTAACATGTTGTAAATGTGGCATACTTTTAGATCAAGCCTATGTGCTTCTATGTATCTTAGCTTTTTTTCTGCACCGCCCATTCCCATAGAATCCAAGCACATATTGTTTCAGAACCTTTGCACATTGAGAAATATAAGGAGTGCTGATTGTAAGAAACATGGCCCAGGGTCTAGGGTTGCCAGGTATCTGGTTTTTGACTGGAACGCCCAGTCATAAAGAGACCCTGGCAGCTCCAGTCAGCGGTGCTAACTGGGCCATTAAAAGTCCGGTTGGCACAGGGCTGGCAGCCCATCTCATTTGCCACAGTTTTGTTATTTAATAATTGGCAGAAGTACTTACTTGTTTGAATCCCATCTGTGTGCTCAGCAGCGTTCAAGACACAGAAACAGACGTGATCCCTAGCTGAGGAGCCATAAGGGCCCCATTCTGTAAATGCAGTGCAACATTTGCTATTGTCAGTAGCTAACTAGGCTCCTCATGGTGGCAAGTACTATGCTCCGTAGTGTTTAAAGAGCTGGGCCCAAAATTAAGATCCAAGTGCCTCACTGCAATCTCTGTTATTCTGATGTAAATCTGAGATAACTGTTAAAGTCAAGGGACTTGCCCCAGATTTTTACCCATGTAAATGAGAACAGAATTTGGGCCTAAATAGGACAGATATTATTAATTATTATCATTTATTATTTATTTTATTTGTTGTTATTATTTCTGTGTAAACAAAACACCATAGACTATGACGAAACTGTCATTTTTATCTCACTTTGTAATGCCTCAAATCCCATAATCTAATTGTTACACAACCTTGCTCAGGAGAATGGCTCAAATATTAGCTTAAGGTTGTAATAACAATTAGCACTGCAGAAGCTTAAGCTATCTGGGTAAATCACAGGGTTTGCTTACCCAAAGGGGGCACCTTTTAATTTTATGTTGGAAAATTCTGAATTGTATTGATTTCCTCTACTGGAGATATCTTTTGCATATTCATATATTGTGTGCTTTTATGCTTTATTTGTATTTTAAGATGTGGACAAGGGCATATTAAATACAATGTTGGGCCCTGTATTAGTAGCAGTAATTTATAGGGCAGCGAGGGCCTTTCGGACCTGACACAATAGAATCAATAATATATATATACATATATTACAGGAGAGACCCTGATCCTGCAAATGATAGTGCTGGGGCAGGCTTCTCTGCCCTCTTACAATTGCAGCATCAGGGCCTAACATGCAGCATGGGCCAGTTAGAGCTAGAGCCAAAAGGAAAAGAGACCGAACAGTATCAGCAATGGGTATGGACTTTTTATGTTCTATAAAAGGCTCTTAAAAACCCTTCTACATAGGACTAGTCCTAATATGAGAAGCCCCATGGACCTGAATGATACGTCCACACTGCAACTGAAGGTGTGATTGTAGCATGGGTAAGTATATCTGTGCTAGCTTAATCCAGCTAGCAAGCGTAGTGTGGCAGAACAGGCTAGCAGCCAGAGTATAAACCCACTAGGGCACCTGGGTACGTACTCTGGTTACTAGTCCATGACAGCCATGCCTACACTACTATTCTTACCTGTATGAGCTACATAAAAGCGTGCATGCATATGCCTACCCATTCTACAATTACACCTTCACTTACCCAGTAGGACTATTCATGTGATTGAGAGTCTGCAAGATCAGCGGCTCATTTTGTTTGGCATCTTTCACACCAACCGTATAAAAATCTGTCATTGATTTCAGTGTGGAGATTGGGCTACATAGTCTATTGCAGGATCAAGTCACTGAAATACAAACATTTCTCCAGGTAGTTTTGCAATTACTCTGATTTCAGTGGGTGTGTAACCTTATAATAAGTAAGTAGCCAGTGTCAGATAGTAAAGTCACATTTTAGTCTGCAATGAGAATTCACAGGTTGGCTGTCCCTTTAAAGAGAGTTGGGCATAGCCCCACCTATGGCTAATAAGCTGCCTGAGAGTTGATACTGTGAGGCCAGGGATCTGCTGATAGCTTGAGGATCACCTTTGTGCATAGGCCAGTGTGTTAGCCCACTGGCTTACAGAGGAACTGGCTGATCTCACATCAATTGACTTTACTCCTGATACAAATCAGTGTAAATGAGATCAGGCCCTATACATCACTAAAAAGAAAACTAACAAACCTCAGTCAACCTGAATTCCTGATTTAATGGTTTGAAGAGCAATAGACGAAATAGTGAGTTTAAAATCCCGTTTGATGTTCTGTTTACTTGTTCTCTTAATGCTTGTTTATGAATGTTGTCTGCAGTGCTAGACTCAGCCTTAAAAGGGAGAGAATAAAAGACTCCACAGTGTAATGTTGCTCATTGCATTTTGAAACAGATGGCATTGGTTGCATTATTATTTGGATTGGTAGGCTATCTACAAACACCTATCCCATGCGATACGTGCCTTTATAAAATAAGGAACACACCTTATATTATTCAGCACAGTACAAAACATGCAGAGATGTTACTGTTGCATTCAGGATAACGTTCACTCTATATTTCCCAGTAACCTGATGCTTCCTCAACATCCGGAGCATAGTGACCAGTCTTTTCTTCCTTCTCTTTAGATATCGCCAATTGGCAATGTTGCTCTTGCAAAGCAGAGGGTTCAGTCTTCCACCCCTATTGACATAAGTGTAGCCACTGACTTCTAAAGAGTACTCATGAATATAAGTATTTGTATGATCAGATTCTTCTATTTTTGACTTTCAAGAGATTTCAGGAAACTTACTTATGTGGGACAGCATTCAAACTAACCTTATTTTACCTAAAAGTATATTACAGTCCTTTCAAAACTCCACTGGGTTACAGTTCTAGAGGAAGAATGTGTCTGCTCATGAAATCTCAGATATTAATGCACTTTAGAGCTGATCCTGCAAATGCCTAGTTAGGTGACTAATTTCAATTAGATGTTCACATGTATATGGACAGATGTGAGTAAAATTGGGCAGGATTGGACTCTATTCTTTCTGTGATGATATAGGACCTTCTTCAACTTCAGGCACCTCTATTGACTTCCCTGTTTGTTTCAAATTACGAGTGACCTTACACATTGGAAAATGTTATTCTTCCTCATTTAGACTGAGCTCGCCAGCCCAGACAACGTGTATGCTGGTGTACAACTGGAATAAAACCACTGACTTTAGCAGGCCTACTGCAGCATAACTGAGAGCTGAATTTAGTCTGTTATCTATAAATTTCAGTCAATCATAAGTCAAGGAGGAGTATGTCTGCAAGCAGTGTTTTTAACTCCATAGGATGGTTTGAATTTCCTTCAGCCCTGGTTTAAGGTTTATATACACAGGGATATGTATCCAATGTCCTTGAGTTTGTGTCAGGTCTTTTATAGCTATCTGTTTTAGGTTCTTATGGACCTTATTACTATAGCATGTAGACCCCTCACAATCTTTTACACTAAGGAAGTGCTACTATCCCTCTTGTACAGGCAGGGAACTGAGGCACAGGGAGACTCAGTGGGTTGGCCAAGGTCACACAGGAAATTTGTGGCAGAGCTGAGAACAAAATCTGAATCTCCAGAGTCCTAGACTAGCACCCTAAAGACTGGACCATCCAGACTCGGACCAGTGTAACTTAGGAGCAGAAGTTAGCCTGGTGTCTGTCTCCTGTGTAAAATGGAGATGATAATATCTACCTCAAATGGGGTATTCTGAAGATACATTGGTTAATATTAATAATAAGTGCATTGGAAATGTCAAGCGTTATATAAATGCTACATTTTTATGGGTAGTAGTATTTATTAATGACACATGAGGTATATATTTCAGCTTATTCTTCCTTATCAGTATTGGATTTCTCAGGAAACTAAGATAATCTATCTGGAGAACACACAGGAAACATATATCATAGAAATACAGAGCTGGAAGGGACCTGGAGAGGCCATTTAGTACAGCCCCCTGGGCTGAAGCAGGACCAATGCATATATTAGAACAGGGGTTCTCAGCCTTTTTCTTTCTGAGGCCCCCCAAACATGCTATAGAAACTCCACGGTCCAGCTGTGCCACAGCAACTGTTTTTCTGCATATAAAAGCCAGAGCAGGCATTGGGGGTAACAAGCAGGGCAATTGCCTGGGGCCCCATTCCACAGGGGGCATCGAGAAGCTAAGTTGCTCAGGCTTCGGCTTTAGCCCCAGGTGGTGGGGCTTCAGGCCCTGGGCTGCTGTCTTGCACAGCAGGGCTTTGGCTTTCTGTCCTGGGCCCTAGCAAGTCTAACACCAGCCATGCTTCATGGACCCCCTGAAACCTGCTCACGCCCCCCCCCCGGGGGCCCTGGACCCTTAGTTGAGAACCACTGTACTGTATTAAAAGATGCTATTTGAGGGGAGGAGTCAAGGCTCTGCCTATTACCTTCTTCCCTGTGCAGGATGGGGAGTAGCCACTCAGTGGCACGACTCCTCCTCCTTCCCCTGCAGGGACTGGTGATGTAGGTAGCCCTTGCAGCGGGAGTTCCTGATGCCCTTTACTCCCTGGAGTGAGCATTCAGCCAGGCTCAGGAATGAGCCCAGACAGATTAGCAAGTGATGCAAGAAGTATGTGTCAGTGTCAGTAATTGAATCCAGATCTTCTCAGGCCTATCCCAGTGCCTTAACCACAAGCCCATCTTTCCTCTCTTCAATCAGATAACAATGTGCTTGCTTTGTCACCTCAGAGGTCGTTAGTAAGTTCATGTTTGTTAAAGCACTGTGAGATGCTTGGCTGAAAGGTGTTTGTTATAGAAGTGCAAAGTATGATTCGTAATTCTCTCTCTCAGATGCTATCCTTTAAAGGAAGGAATGTCCCCAATTCAGATCTATTCTTCTGATAATACTGAGACTGTTCTGAGGAGAAATCGTTGTTTCCTCCCCATGGCATGTGAATTGAAGTATTTTATACAATGTTAACTGAGCCAGATTCTGTTTTATGCAAGCATAATTCTGGAGTAACTCATTTAAAATTAGCAGAGCTAGGCATCGTTATCTAAGAACTAGGTGATATTACACCAGTGTATAAGACGCCAGACTTTGTCTCAGTGAGCTAAAATCTCCTTTGCAATGAGGGTGTGCTCTAAATGGGAGGGAAAATTGGCCTTGCGTTTTATTTGACTCCAAATATTGTCTGATAGGCTACATATTCCATTATAATTTAACAGTGATTCCAACTCTCATGGCTTTTCTAAATAGATTCTTATACTGCACCTGTTAGCATGGTAGCCAAGTGCCTTTATTAAAAAGACTCTGTATCAAACTATCTTTATTTGTGATTCTGAGCCTGAAATCATTATTAAAAATAAAAACATGTGGATGATCTATTCTGTCCATTTTGTACAGTGAGGTGAGTAAAGTCAATTGGATGTCATGTATTGGTACAATAAGAGTAATTATAGTTTGGGGACTGTTTCAATGTGCTTATGGCTAGTTACCCAGGGGAGATCCTCTAAATTAGATTTGTTCAAGGCTGTTCTGTCATATCCCATGGATTTCTTTAAAAAAAAAAAAGGTATTCTAATTTTCAGAGTGGAAAATACATAAGTAGAGAAGAGAAATTTGATCCTCTGGGCAATTTATACTCCTTTTGACATGATTCTCATCTTCCTTATGCAAATCTTTCTGCTCTTAGGGTTTCTGGAGACAAAAGACCCCTAGTTCCACGTAAATTAGAATGAGAGAATCACTCTCTCATTTTAAGTTGGCCCCATATGGTCTGTGAAACATGTTTATACAATACCCAACCACTTTACTGGTAGAGTGAGCTCCTTTCATGCAAACTGCATTGCAAAATGCTTTCTGTAGTTTAAAACAATACATTTACAGAGTTAAATTATAAATAATTCAGAGGGAAAGAGAAAATAATAGGCCCAGGCGAGGGAGAATAGAGACCTATACACTTACAGGACCTGACATCTAATTGCCTATAAATAATTATCTTGTACATATTACCAGTAAGAGTGCATGGTCCCTGACAGAATTATAGAACTGGATATCAGCTGTAGGGCTCAGCTACTGTTTGTAAATGGTTTTAACCGTGCTCTTGATTTTACTGTGCTTACCGTATACAGTTTTGTTTTATTGGCACTGTGCTGTAAGCATATTCTGTGATACACGAATGAAAAGGTTTGCATGCATGTGGGGCCGAATCCTGTGATCCTTACCAAGGCAAAACTCCAGCTGACTTCAGTAGGAGCTTTGCCTAGGTAAAGATTAAGGGCCTGCTCCTAGCTTCAGCTCCATCTCATGTGCATTGATTTCAGAGGCCATTGGATTGGGCTTTCTGGCAGGACTGCAGAAATTGACGCTTTGTAACCCAGGAAAGAGAGGCACAGGGCATGGTGTTGTAGCTCAAGCTATTGTGACAGACCTGCTATATTGGGGACCAATGCTGATGTCCTTGGTCAGTCCTGTCCACCCCATGTCTTGGATCCAGTGGAGAACTGTGAATGTCCCAGGCAATGAGGGAAGTGCATCATTCCCCATCCTCTAGCCTCTGGCAGGAAATCAGCTGATAAAATCCCAGAAATAACAACCCCCTCCCCTTTCCACTCAGTGGAACCCTCATCACAAAGCCACCGGTGGAGGAACACCTAGCAATTTGAGCAGAACTAGGGAGAGATGAGTTGAGCTAGGGAGAGATGCCAGGAGCCTTAGAATCAGGATGGAGGCACTAGAGCACAGAGCCGTTTGCTTCTTCACATAGCAATGGGGAAATCCCACTCGTCCTAATGGAAGGGTTTGAGGGAGCTCTCCCTATGATCCCCCTTTCTGTGTGGTTTTGTGTAAAAACTCAATCTGGACAGGAGTCAAAAGTGCAGGATTTGGGCATAAAATATCACTGTGTTCTTCATCCTAATGTAACTGGTTCTATTTGTTGGGAGTCCTCCTTGCTGGAGGATTCTCTGCAGCTTGAGGTCTTCAAACCACAATTTGAGGACTTCAATAACTCAGATATAGGTTAGGGGTTTGTTATAGAAGTGGATGGGTGAGATTCTGTGGCCTGCATTGTGCAGGAGTTCAGACTAGATGATTGTAATGGTCCCTTCTGACCTTAAAGGCTGTGAGTCAGACACTGAGTGGGCTTTGAATCTTGATTACATCAGATCCAAAGACTTCGATACCAATTCAGGGCCTGATCTTCATTCACGTGGATGGAGGGAGCTGCCCAGGCATGCTGTGGGATTAGGATCTCTGCCCTTCAAATACACATGCACATCTTTAATGTTTTGCTCAGTGAATAGTCCCATCGGGTCCTCGGAGCCTGATCCTATGTGCCTTATTCACATGGGTCACCCCATTAACTTTTAACAGGATGACTCACCCAAGTAGGAACTTCAGGATGAAACCTTTACTATCCAATCCTGTAAATCCTTATGTTGAATAGTCCAATTGCCTTTAATTATTCACATAAGATTACTCTCATAAGACCAAGTGATTGCAAAATCTGTTTAGTTAGGAACATTGTTTGCTCCTGTGGTGGAAAGGGAGAAGAATGGTGTATTTCTAAAGTTGGATTGCACAGACCGCACAAGCTTTAAGGACTGAAGGAGAGGACTGTATGAATAAAACAATTCAGAATATGAAGGATATAAATTCTTCTTTAAAAATATAAAGAAAAAATGGGGGCAGTTTTAATATCAATAATGGGTATGGAATTTTTATGTTCTATAAAAGGTGAGGGTTTGGATAGGGTCTGTGCAGTGTTACTCTACCACTGATTTAAAATACATGCATCTATGCCTTTTGATTACCCTCCTTCAAAATACATGCTTTAGCAATGGCTGTCAGCTGGTGTGGCACCTATTGGTAAGGGCATACTTAATCAGCTAAAGACACCTCTGCTGCTGAACTTCTCCAGCAAGACATCTTTGACCACAGCAGATGTTGCTATTTTTGCTTGATGAATGAGAACTTTTTGATCTGTGTTTTCATTGTTTTCTGGGAGCAAATGTCAGCATGGAAACACAACCTGACATCAGGACCATTAAGTAATAATCTGAACAGCAGCTCCAGGACTTGATCTCCTTGTCCCCTGGAGCAGAAGGTCTAATAGGCTAATGCATTAGTCTTTTTAATCACCTTCTTGTACCCCAGATGCAGCCTTTTTACAAATTCTGCAAAAACACTGTGTTTCCATACCCTGTATCTTGCATAGAGCATTGCAGTGCAGCATGTTTACCACATTACAGAACATGTGCATGATATGACCGTCTGTGCTGGTGAACAGAGGCATTTTTAAATGAAGAGCCTCATAAAAACATTCTGGAAATCTGCATGCAGCACACTTCTTCAAACACAGTAATTTGTTCTGATTTGAAGCAGGGGATTTTCCTAAGTAAAGTAGATTTCCCATTAAATTTACTATTGTTCAATTTTCCAAAAGCATCATTGTCTAGTTCAGTTAACAAGCAAAGGCCAATCATGTAAAGAATGCTGATCTGTTAAATTTGAATTTATCAGCCAGAGTCTAAACACTAAATGCGCTATGGTGCACTCGGGCACACTAGTTTCTATTAATATATTTTTTTAATTTATTCAAAAATAAAATAGCTGCGGTAAACGTTTTGATGAAATGGAAGAACTTCAAAACTCTGGGAAAGTATTACAAACCAGTAAGAGCACTAAAAGAACAAGGAAAAGCAAAAGTTGTATGCAATTGCAAGTGGAGATGTTCCATTTCCTTTCTAAAATCAAATGCAAGCTGCTCATGTGACTGATTTAGTATTGAACAAGAAGGGGGAAATTGCCTCTTGGCATTTAAATGGAAATGTTTCTTGTTCAGAAATTTTGGAAGCTTGCATACTGTACGATTTTTTGAAAGGCTTACACAATTACCATTGAATTTGGATGAGGCATATTCTGGTAGATACATACATTTTCCTATTAAAATTTACCCTTCTAAGGACCCAAATTACCTTTCCCTTAATCTGGGTTCCTGGTTTGCATGTATTCCAGAATCGATAACGTCAATGAAAATATAGTTCATTTTTAATATAGACAATTTTAAAAAGCATTAATAACAGCAGCTCTTGTGCATAAAAGATCTTTGCTCCCTATAGCAGTGAGAGTCCTGCTGGTTTATGATGATACTGATTTGCAGTGTGTCCTTTTGCTTTGTTTTCTGGGTTTGGATTAACATACAGAACCGTTTTGCTCTTCCTGAGGACTGGAAATGTTAGGATGAGAACTGGAGAGAAAGGAAAGCAGGATGCAGCAGTCTTGCCTCTACATAGTTTAAAGGTATCATGTGAAAAGCCAGTTTCAGTGTACACTGAATTGTTGCATTATGTATTGCAGTCTTAGTAATAGTCTTCAGACAGTACAGTTTTAGGGCTTAATCCTGCAATCATTCTGCACGTGGGACTTCGATAGAATCTATCCGTTATTTTGCACCACATCTTTTGTGCAAACAGTACTGAGTACTGTAAATGAGTTCAGCATGATGTGAAGATATAGGAAGATGCAGTCCCTGCCCGAGGATCTTCCATGTAATATGCACACAGATGAAACATTTTAGACTTATGTAGCACAGTGCATGAGGCTTCCAGTCTGCGATGTTGCAGAAACCATTCACTGTTAATTACTGAAAGGTTTTGAATTTTGAGGCGAGACTTGTCCGAGGAGAGGACAGTTGTTTCATGAATGAGAAAATAACAAGTCCAAGTGTAGGAGGCAACATGGAATGATTAAACTTTGGCAATTAAATTTCACAATTACATTTATATCCTCTTGTCGCATAGTAAACTACTACTAATATATATTAATTGTGTTAAAGTAGCATCTAGATACCCCAACCAAGATTGGAGCCGCATTGCATTAAGCCCTGTGCAAATACTTAGTATAGATAGCCCTTGCCTCAAGGCACTTGGATTCTAAATAGACAAAGGGTAGGGGAAAAGGAAGCAGTATTGTACCCACTTTACAAGCAGTGATTCAAGGCTTAGAGAGATTATAAGTAAGGCCCTTCCAAGGCCATGAAAAACACCTCAGGGACTGTGAAATCTGGTCTTCCCCTGTGAAATCTGATCTCTGATGTGCTTTTACCCTATACTATGCAAATTTCATGGGGAGACCAGCATTTCTCAAATTGGGGGTCCTGACCCAAAAGGATGCAGCAATGCGGAAGTAAGTGTGGTAATACCATATTATGCCATCCTTACTTCTGTGCTGCTACAGGCAGTGGCTCTGCCTTCAGAGCTGGGATCCCGGCCAGCACCCGCCGCTCTCCAACTGCCCAGCTCTGAAGGCAGAGCCGCCACCAGCATCAGCACAGAGATAAGGGTACCAGTACTGCAACCTCCCCTACAATAACCTTGCGAACCCTCCTCCCCCCCACCACAATTCTTTTTCGGGTCAGGATCCCTACAATTATAACACTGTGCAATTTCAGATTTAAATAGCTGAAATCATGACATTTATAATTTTTAAAATCCTATGACCATGACATTGACCAAAATGGACTGTGAATTTGGTAGAGCCCTAGTTATAAGTGACTTGCCCAAGGTCACGCAGGATGTCAGTGGCAGGGCCAAAAATGAAACCCAGATCTGAGATCCCATCTAGTACCTTAATCACATAATGCTCCTTCCTCTCTTAAGAGAATATTACGTGGCAAAGTGTTCACTTTGATTTTCTGCCACTAACGTGAAGTTTTTTAAAATATTCCTGATTGAGGATGTTTTAAAAAAAATGCAACACCTGATCCTGTTATTTTTTCTCATCCTTAAGAAATAATCTTTTTTGAGTTATGCAACTAAATGTTTGCAATCCACCCCTCCCCGTCACATTTGTAAAAGAGAGAAAGAGCAATGTAATTATAGATGCCTGAATAAAAAAAAAATTATCGCTTGACGGTGTTTCTATTTGTGATCTCTGAGCAAATAACACAAAAGGCGAGACATGAGACAAGTAGCAGAAACTGGGAAGACGGAATCATGGTGTTCGTTGGTTAATTACATTGCTCGACGCTGCAAGGAGACACCCCCCGAAATATTGCCAGGGAGGAATCAACCCCAAATCGGAGTGGGAGTGGAAACAGGGACGCTGTGGCGGTGCCACTCCGAGATGGCAATTGGCAGCATCACCTGAGCGGCGCCTGCCTCCCCCGCCTTTTTCGCCTGAGTGGTGCAGACCAGCTTTGAATGCATGTGTGCTTGTCATTCCCAGGCATTGTAGGATTGGTTCCTGCCTCCCATTCATGTAACCTGTGTGTGGCTCTCTTCCTCTGTGTGTGTGTGGAAGGGAGCGAGCGAGGCAGGGGGAGGCGGCGCTTTAAATAAAAGCCTTTGGATTGCAGCTGCTTCTTTGGGGCAGTGCTGCCTAGCAGGGGGACTCCTGCCTGGGAAGACGCTGGACCAGCCTGGGCGGCGGTGAGCGGTAGCGTGGCGCTGCCGGAGGATGAGCTCCGGTGCCTGGCTGTAGTTGCCCCGTGTGGGATCGCGCGGAGGAGCCGTACCTAGCAGTGGCACCGCAGCCTGCAGAAATGGTAAGCTGGCGTGTTGCTGGGAAAAGTGCATGTGTCTCTCTCCCTTTTCCCTCCCCCCACCCGCCACACACGTACTCGGGGTTTGGGGAACACCCAGAGCTCTCTGAATCTGTCGCGATTCCCCCCCCCCCCCCGCAAGAAAACCCTTTTCGTGCAGCAAGACACTTTCAACACCCCCCTTCCCCGCGGTCACTTTCCAGGCGTTGTGAAAAGAGCCCCTCTGGCTGGCTGGCTGCTCCCAGCCTGTGCATGGCTCTGTTTCCCTCTAGCCTTTCGCAGACACATCGAGCTGCTCCAGCTCCCCGTTCCTTGTGCCCTGTTTGCAGCCGTAGTTCAGCCAGACAGAGCTCATGGCTCAGCAGAGGGAGATGCTGGGCTGGATCCCTGCTGTGTAGCCGGGACCCGGAGCCTGTAAGACTTAGGTTGGTTCTTGGGTGTGTTTGGGAGGGTTACCTCTCCCCCCCACCGTTCACTCCAACGCGTCTGGGTCGGGGAGTGCGTCAGGTCCTCCCAGAAAGGCTGCCAGCGACTTGCCCAGGTTGCAAGATCTATTATTTATGTTGTTTATTTATTTAGTAATCAGTAATATCAGCAAAAAGAGGGTGCCATTATATATCGCCACAAACCCCCCTTTTTTAACCCCTACGCCCCTCTCCCCATCTCTGTGTGTGTGTGTGTGTTTACATTTGGATCTGTGTTAGAGTTGTGGTTGTGTTCCACATTTTCCAAAGGGTGGATTTCCCAGATTTTTTTTTTTTTTTAATCTGCCAGACTACAACTTGGGAGACAAATCCCTTTCTTGGCAATTATATTTAAATCCCTGCCCCTCTCCCCACTCTCATGCCCCTCCAACATCCCCACAAATAGTTTGGGATTTTTAAAGAGATTTGGAGTGGGGATCTGATTTTTTTTTAAGGTTTCTGTTTTAAATTCTAAACAACTTGGCTTTCGAAAAAATGAAATGTGATTACATAACAACACACTGGCTCCTTAACCACATTTCTTAGTGCTATTTATGTATTTTGTTAAAAATCTATTAATGGTATAAAATTGCTGCAATGTTTAAATTTGAAAGTGGGAACTGTTAACATATGTGCAGTGCTTCTAAAAGAAATGTCGTAAAGGTTACATGCGAAGCTATTTATTTAGAGGATAACACTGGACTATCTTGGGTTGAAAACCATTACGGTGTCAATCACATAAGAAATGGTACATATTTTGAAAATAATTAAAAATATGTATTTGTTACTGTTTTTTCCAGTTTATTGGCTGGATTATGAGCACATTTAAAAATATTTTATTCATACGTTCAAAATAGATCTGCCGAAATAGTTGATGCGAAAACTTTCCAGTCTTTGGGTTGCAGATTGCTCAGCTCCTGTGCTTTCAGGAAAGTTTTATTCATTATGGTTTAACACCTTCCTCACACCTGCCTCCCTGTCTTTTTCAAATGAGTTTTTAGCAGTCAACCTTTAAAATATAGTTAAGGTTGTGACACAAAATGACAAAAGCAAAAGACAAGTTGAAGTTGGCTTTGTCCTTTACACACTCGTGCTGTGGTGGTGCAGCTCATTGCATGTTATGGTGCTTTGGATCATGGGTTGAAGAAATTGTGGAGGACAAATTAACATGCTCCTGCTAACCCAAATCTCATATTTTTCTGCGTATCTGGCCCCAATAAAATAGTTTGCTTTTGGAATAGCCCCTCCCCCCGGCATGGAAAGTGTTCTGTTTCCAACGTGTACACCATCTGTGTCTGCAGTACCCGGGATCTACCATATACACCTGTAAAATACCAGTCACGTGTGCCAGCAGCACTCGGGCACATTGTGCCCACGTTGGACCAAGGAACGAGAAGTCGAGGGCAGGATATGAGCCACAGTAAACACAGATTCTTTTTTTGGGATGGGGGTGGGGGGGAATTTGTGGGAGGATGGTCCTAAGTCAGTAGTTTGTATTGAATTTATTTCATTGGCCATTTCAGAGTCAGACGCCTCCCCCTTCGTGTCAGCCTGTAACACTTTATAGGCTCTGATGAAGAAACCAGAGTAGCATATGTGTTTGTGTGTATGATAGAGGGGAAAAAATCCCTCTGACTCATACAGTTTTGTTTGTTTTTTTCCCCTCAGAAAGCAAGGATTGAGAAGAGTGGGGCTGGGCTCACTATTGTGATGCTGCTTGTGATAAGGACTTCTTGGTGTTGGCTATTTTGTGTCAGTCGCAAGTCCCTCAGTTAGATTCTTCGATCCCAGCCTCTTATGTGCTGCTGGATAAATCCTCCTAGCTCAGGCTGTTCAGGGCCATTAGGATTTCCTGCTCCCATGATCCTTAACGATGTGATTGAGAAGCAAATGCATGTGCAAAGAAATGACTGGTGTTTGCTTCCAGCAGATTTGGGGTTTGAGTGGCTAGCGGGGAGGGCATGTGTGGAGGGGGCATTTGCTGTAAGCGTTTTGTCATTACCTGTGTTTTTGCTCACCTCAGGAGTTGGGTCCACTGCTTTGCCGTGGATCTTCCTGGAAACGAGGCAGGAGGTCTGTGTAGAGCTGAGGTGAGGGGTGTTTGCAAACAACCAGTTTCCTCTTTGCCCCTCAGCCTGATTCCCTCCAAAAGCCACTGCAATGGAGAGCTCCGACTACAGCACTAACATGTGCTCTGATCATACAGGGGATCCTGCAGAGATCTCCTTCTGTAGCTCACCCGTACTTTCCGTGTGTGTGTGTGTTCTGTAGGAAGGAGATCATCTTCTGGGGGGAGAGGGTGTTTCTCAGATACAGTTTTTGGAGGGCTAGCGGTGGGAGGGAAGAACTGTCTTTAATAATCCATGGCAGGAGAAAAGGGGGAAGTTGTCTTCACGGATTTCTTTTTAATTTAAAGGGGGCGAGAAGCTGAGAGGGGAGGAGAAATTAACTTTCACTAATTTTAGAGGGTATAGCAGAAAGGAAGGCTACTGTAAAAAGAAAAGGGTGGATGAAAGGAAAATTGCTTGTCGGTTTTTTTTTTTTGGGGTGGGGGAGAGTGGGAAGGGATGTGCCATTCTCTGACAATTTTACTAAGGTGATGGGAGAGGGCAAATGCCATCTCTCTTCTTGGTGGGTTGCAGGAGAAGGGAGCTTGGGAGAGACAAAGTTGCATTCTTTGTTTTCTGCAGTACCTCTAAATTACGGTAATTTACTAGAATACTTAAAATGCAGTCACTTTATTTTTGTGTGCAGATAGCATGATGATTGAAATACTGATTCTCATTGTGTTTAAGGGGTGTACTTGTGATGTGAGGTTCTTTCTTTTTTTCTCCCTAGGGTGCGTTATAACTGAAATGTCATTTCTCTCCTTCTCCAGTGTGTGCAGTGCTTCAATTAAAATAGTCTGCCCATATTTTTTTCAACCTGGCATTATACCATTTTTCTATCCAAGAAAACAAAACACTGACTGTAGTTCCACTTAAAAATAGCTGAGGTACTTAAACAAAACTATCCTCCTCCTTCCCAGGAAAGTCATTTCCAGTTTTGTTAGAATTTCTGCTTCAGTGGTTCATTTTCTGACAGAATCACATCCTTGCGAGGGAGCAGAACCACGATCTTATATAACTTGATGTTTCCAGATCAAAAGTTACAAATATTGCGGTAATAGAATGATGAGAGTGATTTGGCAAGATTAATGTTGTGTGACATGAATGATTTCTTATTAGTATTTAAAATCAATGCCATTTTTAACACTTACTGCAAAAATAATAGTTGAATAAACAACAAACCTGTTCCTTGTCTTTCTTTATTATCACTACTTTGTCTGTTTATCTTTTGGCACTGGATGCTTAAACACTCAAACAGACCCCTATTTGTGTGTGTGTGTGTTTTTAAATATATAATATATAAAACTGAAACAACAGAATTTGAAATTGCCTCTCCCTGGTTTGATTCAAAGAGATGAAACTCTGTAATTCAGTCAGTTAAGATTTAAAGACTGCTAGTTACCTGCCCTGTTACAAGTTCTATACATCTAGCTTATTATAACTAAAAGCTAAAATATTCTGTTTCTGCTTTGAACCGACAGATTGGCATTTCTGGGCGCTTTGACAGAATAACATGCGCCACTTGCCAGTGAATTGGGTATTCATGGATCCTTCTTGACCAATATGTTTTCAGAGGAAAAGCTTCTAAAAATAGTTTTAAAAAAGATATTTTGACTTTGATATAGATTTAAAAAAAATTCGGAGTGAAATTTTTTTCTTTACCTAATCTCCCTAGTTCAAAAGGAGTGGTGGCATTGGAGACTGTTATGATGGAGTTTTATACAAGCAAAAAAAGTCGGATCTGCATTCCTCTGTGCCATTCCACTGTCACTATGCTGATAGTCAAATTATTTTCCTATAAATATTTTTCTTTGCCAGCTCTCTTGAATAATTGTTTCAAATAAAAAATTTTAAGCCAGCAGTATAGTTGAAATATGAATATTAGGGCAAGTTGATTTGGCTATATTGAGTGACAAATACTTCTTGCAGAAAGTTTACATTCCTTGAGAAGTTTGATCCTCATGCCCATAAAACCTTATGCCTAGCATGTAACCTTGCTGTGAATGAAGCTGCTTGTTCTGAAGGTGGATTCCCGCTTCGTCTCATACCATTAACAGAAAACATTGGCAGAACTATTTTTTTATGATAAGATCATCTAAAAAAGAGTTCTGGTTATCGAAATGTTTGTTCTTGATGTGTGATTGCGGAGCTGAGTCATAGGTTGGATGAATATATTGGCAATCAGCAGAAGGAAAAAAATGAATAAAGTTGACAGTTCAGATTTCTGATTCCAAGATAAGATTTGCTTTCTAGGTTTTGACACATCCTACTTTTAAACGAGATTAGAAAAAACAGCAGGAGAAGTTGCTGATGGCCTATTTAGGTGGACAGGCCTGCTGAGCCACACTTACCAATTCACATTTATCCATCTATTTAAATTGAGAGAATTCAATTAGATTTCATTATCACCTCAAGCTTTTGTACAGTGGTATTTTCTACAGTATAGGAAAACTGTCATGGTTCAAGATTCTGCTTCGTTGCTACAATTAAGACTGGAGTATTGGCAGCATATGTACTAGTACAGCAATATAAAACATGGACTTGGTGGCTGTTTGACTGTCCATTGATTTTAGGGTTGGGTTTATTATTGAATACTACGATGTCTTTTTTTTTTCCAGTGAGTCAATGCTAAACAAAACAATACATACAACTCGCTCTCTCAAAAAAAAACACAACCTGTGTTAAAAGGACATTATTGAACATGCAAAGACAAGCACTCACACAATGAGAAATGCCAGAATTAAGGTTGCTTGTACGCCCTTAACTTGGCCCCCTTGTGCATATGCGTTACGATAGTCTTTAATTATATGGTCACATATGTATCCTGGATCTTCATCTGATCTGCCTCTCCTCCCCGTGCCATCATTCCCTACCACTGCCTCCTAGTCTCCTTGCTCAGCCTGTCCCAGTCTCCCTACCCCACCCAGCTCCTCATCTGATTCAAGTCTCATGCTGTTTCCTTTCCCGTCCTTGCCCAGCCAGTCCAAGTTTCTGCTCTCTGGCTCCCAGTCTCAGTTTCTCTCTTAACTCTCCCCACCCTCAGCTCCTTGTCCCAATCTACTCCCCTTCCAGGTCTGGCTCTTCAACCCCCTGTTCCTGCATTTGACTCAGACAGCTGCCTCCAACGGGAGGGGGCATAGAGAGCACAGGCAAGAGGTCTCCCTGCACTCAGTTCCGGGACCTAGCACGAGACTCGGCAGCCCAGAGCCACTACTGCAGGGACAGTCATGCTCAGCTCTGTGCTGGAGCACACCCAACATGGAGGGGATCTTTGAAGATTTTAGCTGTTAAGCTCTAGCAAGTCTCTAGTGAGCAATGTGTGAACTGTGATTTTTTTTTTCCCAAAGGCTTATAATGTAACCACATTTGTGTGGGTTTTTATGGGGAGATCAAAAAGCGTGCCCCTGACACAAAGGCCATTCCTATGGCAAATTTCAAGTCCCAACTCCAAAACATCAGGTGCTAGAGCATTTCAAACGATGAGGCCACCAGAATATTTTAGCGTGGCCAACACAGTATAGTTTTTCCCCTAGCCTCCTTGTTGGAAACAGCTGAACTGTTCTGCTGGATGGTTTAAAAAACAAACAAACAAACAATTAGCCTCAGGCAGATGCCCAGCATGGAAAGTTTCAGCCTGAACAGGTAGTTTGACCAAGTTATAAGCAACTGAAAATAGGGTTTTATAATGGGAAGTGTCGGGCAACCTTAATAGGCAACCTTAATAGGCAACATTACCTATTAATAATATATATAAAATAAAATTTGACATTTGGTTTATCTATCTATACACACACTCGTGTGTGTGTGTATATGTGTGTGTATATATATATATATATATAAATAAAAAAGCAGGTAATAAAAACTCAAGCTTCCTGGTGAAGAAGGGAATACAATTAATGAGAATCAGACAAAGCGGCATCAAAGGGATCCCGCATTGCAGGATTTGTAGAATGGGATTAAAAGGAAAGAAATCCCAAGAGATGCAGCATTGACAGAGCAATCACGCAAATTGCCCGGCCTCACACCTCTGTGTTCATACGCCTTCTGTCAGAAGAATCCTCATTCAGATGACAGTGTCCTACTCTAACAATAACTTTGATGATTAGAAATCATAGACAAACGACAAAAATGTGTGAAAGTATATCATTAGGTTTTTTTTTTCTTTTAATCTTCAACTTCCTGTTAAGGGTGGATTACTAAATCTTGTGGTTGGGCTTGTAAATTCTCATGGCAGTTTTGCAAGCCTCACTTAGATTAAGCCTGATTCTTATTTACATGGAAGTTCCCTTTACATGGCGCTGGCAGTGTAAAGGTGCCTTAAAATGAGCCGCAGTTATGTTTACACTTACTTTAGGGCCCCTATATGCTGCCAGAGTGGCATAGTAGGACCTTAGGGTGGCTTAGAAGCAAGGCCTCAGTGTCCTCTTTGTATCTTCCCACCCCATCCAAAAAGGTGGCTATCCTTGTGAAGTACTGAGGAAAACTTGCTAACATTTTCTTCTGTCTTATGCCATTCATGGTTGAGGTCTTTTTGTCACTCCCATAATAGCCATCCATTGTGTCTCCTTAACTAGCCAATCGGCTCACTGTGGATCACTCGTACTGAATAGGAGAATGGACTATCTTGACCGAGAGGTTGAACCTTGTGAGTAGAAGCTTGTGGAGAGGATCAGCTGGCTGGGCAATGAAAAAGCAGACTCAATTAGGCTTTTATTCTTGCTTTTCTGTGTGCTGTCTGAACAGAAACATTATCAACAAAGCAAAATTTGATGAAAGTGAAAAGAAAGTGCTCCCCTTCTCCCGCAGCCCGGGGTACAGCTCAGCTTGTAACCGCTGGATGTAGTGTTCTGCCATCTCAAAAGTTTTTTTGTTTTTTCACCTTTCCTCTAATGAGTAGCTGGGTTTTTCCTTGGGCTTTTTGTTGCTGTTGTTAAGAGTTTCCGATATTCCCTCTGAGCGGTGCATTGTGGCTCCAGCCTTACCTCATTACTCGACCCTGAACACCTGTGTGAGACCTGAATGGGGAGAGAACTTCTATAGTTACTGGTAATGAGCTAAAGCAGGGGTCTCAAACACGTGGCCCGCAGGCCGCATTTGCTGCAGCCCACCAAGCTCCCCGCGGCCCCTCCCCCCTGTTATTTCCTATGGCCGCCAAGCTCCCCTCACCCGCCAGCTGTTTGGCGGCGCTTAGCACTTTCCAGGAGGGAGGGGAAGGAGCAGGGAACCGCGCGCTCAGGGGAGGAGGTGGAGAAGAGGCGGGGCAGGGATGGGGATTTGGGGAAGGGGTTGGAATAGGAGCAGGGAGGGGGCGGAGTTGGAGTGGGGACTTTGAGGAAGGGGTTGGAATGGGGGCAGGGAAGGGGTGGGAAGAGGCAGGGCCGGGGACAGCAGGGGTGTGTGTCAGTGATGCGATAGTCCTCATGTGGCCCTTGTGGTCATTTTGAGTTAGAGATCCCTGAGCTAAAGCCAGTTCACCCCATCACAACAACTATTTCCAGCTATGATTCACGCCCTCTTGTCCCAGGATTTCTGTGTGCTGTTATAGCATTACTACTGTGGACTACCTCTTAAATACATTCAGACGTTGGGGTTTTTCCAAGACGTATGGTTCCTCCGCTGTGTATCGCACGCTGGGTACCAGGACAGGTGTGTGACGATCACAAACTGAAATACTGAGAGAATCTCGTCTCTAAAACTAGGGGTCACGTTTTAAACACATGTGGAAAATATGTATAAACAGGTACAGGAAGGAAATTGCTAATGCATGGAACTGTGCCGAAACAACACTGTTCCTTTGTAAACCCTATTAATGTGATTCCGCCATTCAAAGAATTTTGTCATCATTATTTATATGCTTAGAAAAACAAAGCTAAATATCATCTCTGGGTGACAAAGAAGAGGGAAGATAGCCTTTGTATGAAAGCCTGGAAATGGGAATTGGGAGATCTGGCTTGTATTCACATCTCTGCAATACACTAGCTGCATGACCTTGGACAAATCACTTAGGACTATGTTCCCAAAAAGGGCCCCGAATTTTGGAAGCCTCCGTCTTTTACGGAAGTGTTTTACTGTGGGTGTTTGGCACCTGTAAAGCAATAGGTCCAACGTGTCTCATGCTGAGGACCCAAAATTACTGGCCACTTATGAAAAGTATTGGGACATAAAACCCTGGAATGCAGGAGATTCAGCAGTAGATGCATATTTGACTAAATTATCTAATATAAAAGTGGTGCAAATTTTTAAAAGGAGCCTACAGATTTGAGGTGCCTCCATTTTTGGGTCTACAAGCCGAGACACCCTACGTAGGTACCTAGCTTTGACAATTTTGGCCTGAAAATTTATAAGCACTGTGTTTTGATTGATTTAAAAAAAACAACAACCACCTTTTGAACATATCGACCCATTAAAATTAATTCTGCTAAACATATTAATCTGGCTACTAGATTCAAGGTCAGCGAAGTTTGGAAGTTACTGATACTCTCCAACATTTGTTTAGGATCTTATCCTCCAGTGAGTTCTGATCAGGCAGACGCTTGCCCTCACGTGGAACCGCAGTGCCCACATTGGAGCTGAATCTGGGGGCAGGGGTCTGTCTCCATGGGGCTCATTCATTGTAGGACGGGAGACTTAGTGGTTTACTGGTGGTGCTGGTGATAGTATCATTTGGGTTTGGAGAGAAGAAGAAATGGCTCATCTAGGAGTGGCCCCCATCTGCCTCTCTTCTCTAGTGCATACCCCACATAAGCCTTTAAATGTCAGCTGTTTGCACATGTCTGCGCTAGAAGCTGCCGATCACAGGCTCCAGGGAATTGCGTTATTATGCACCTGCATCATTTGTTTTTGCATGATTTTATGTCTTCTGCATAATTAATGTTTTGTTGAAAAATTTTTGCTTTTTATGTCTTCTTCTGAGATAGTCAGGCAGCAAGTGTCTAGCTGGAAGAAAGGAACAAAAAACAAATTAAGGGATATCAGAGGCTGACTTTGGGGGGGGAAAGGGAGAAAGGAGCTTATCAACTTCTGTCAAGCTGGGATGCTAGTTCTATTGAGATTGCCTGGTTTTCCATTTCCCCCCAAGAATGTTGAGCTATAAAATAATGTAACATCTATGCTGTGCATGAAACAAAAAGGCCTGGATTAATTTTTTTTCCTGCATATTACTTACTTCCTCCCCCCAACTTCAGAAACGCATGCTGGGGATAAAAATGAATCTGCACCCTCTTCATTTAACTGATGCTCAGATTTGTTTCTCTGCCCCTCCCCTCTATGCAAACAAAAATACCTTGAGTAACCTTTGCAGAATTGGTACAGGTTACATGGTCGCTTACATCATATTCCCTGGAATATTTCACAAAGGCCCATCTTTCAGACTGTATATGGGAGTGTGACACTGAGGATTTTTATTATTTATTTATTTATGGTGGGGCGGGGAAGGGGGGAGGCATGGGGAGTTGGTTGTAGTAATCCCATCACTCTGCAATGCAGATGGTGCAGAGGTTTGGTATTAGGCACTTTGCCTAAACAGGGCCAGATCAAAAGCCCATTTAATTCAAAGACTTCTGTGGACTCTAATGGACTTTGGATCAGGCTCTTATCTTGTGAAAAGGAGCAGGGCTCTTTTCCTCAATTCAGCAACATCAAATCGTTAAGAAAATCTGAAGGCTGGTGTGGAAATAGATGGGATTGTGAATGCCTGATTAATGAAAGGTGCTAGAATGGACTAGTGGTAGGATTAGGGTGAGCAGATAGCAAGTGTGAAAAATCGGGACGTGGGTGGTGTGTAATTGGCGCCTATATAAGACAACACCACAAATATCAGGACTGTCCCTATAAAATCGGGACATCTGGTCACCCTAGGTAGGGTAGGAGTTCTTATGTCTTCAAGTAAGCCCAAGTTCCTGTAACGAAAACATGTATATCATGGTGTTTTGTAACTATTTTTATACCTACATCAGACTTGATGTTAGTGGCTTTGAATTATTTAACATTTTTTTTTCCTCAGCTGTCCTCTCTGGTGAGTTTCCATTGCAGGCGGCAGGAGTTTTTGTTGTGTAAGAAACAATGCAGTCAGACTGGTATTGTTTACAAGTTTTTTTTTTTGTTTTGGTTTATTTCTTTAAAGCTATTTCATCTTTTTTGTTGCTGGTGAGGGGATTATGGCCCAAAGTATTAAATCATGCTGACCGATGTCGGCTGCAAATGAAAAGTGTGCCAGTTAAAGACACGAATGGGTGTTTTCTGCTTAAACCACTGAACGTTCATGTCTGTCACTGGAGAAGCCAAGTATTTAGCATTCAGTCCATTCAAAAAACATTATTAGGTCCCAAAGGTAATTTAAAACCACATCTGTTAGAACCATATGCAGGGTAAGTACACTTTTTTTTTTAAGTTCCAAGTTATCCTCTTTACAGGGTTATCTTCACTGTGGGCCTCTTTTAAAGTTAAACTGACAGCCGTGAAGTGCCTGGAACAAAATAACAAAATGAATTGAACTCTTATCTTTTCCCATTCGTAATTAATGTTGTAGGCTTTTAATGGATATTTGGAGGTAGACAGCCAGCTCTGACAGGGAACCTTCTGTAAATCGGAATCATGCCTCGTGCCCTGTAGTCTATAACCCAATATTTGTTTTTATTTCTGCTATACTGGAAATTTCACATTGTTCTTCTTGTCATTCTTTTGGCTTGTGTGAAATTTAAAATGGCTCTTTCAGTTGGTAAGAACTCCTTATTTTGACATCACATAGAATCACGGTTGGAGTATTCTGTGAAAGCTCTTATGCACAGCTCTTAAAACAAGCGGGGACACCTTTCTTTTAAAAGCGCCCCATCATTATTACTTCACTAACATTAATGGCACAGTCTTGAGGTCCTTACTCAAGGCTCGATTGTGCTAATAGCCCAGGGCCCATAGTCAGGGCCTAGAGATCAAGAGTGTCTTCTGGAGCTCTGCATTTGCACTGGGGAGGAAATAGTTTGTGCCACTCCTTTATGGAATACAAGATACTTTCCCCTGCTGCGTGGCGGGCCAGCTGTGCAAGCTGGTGTGTGAGGTGAGTGGAACTGTGTCTCCACATGTACTTACTGCCTTCTTTCTAGCAAATTGCTCCAAGGGGCAGTAACTTTCTAGTGGCACCATGCTTGCCGGAGCCCAAGGGCTGCAATTCTGGACCCATTATGCAGCCTGCAGAAGGGAGAGAGAAGCTCCTTCTTCGCCCACGTCTCCACCCTCTCCAACTGCACACCGATAGAAGGGGAGGCCACAGTTTTGTCTTTAGTTTCTGCTCAGTCCTTACTAAGTCGAATTCCCAAATTGTTGGCGAATGCTGACTTTATCAGGGTGACTTCTGCACATCAATGTTAGGGGAAGTTCTACGATATATGGGCCTCATTCTCAAAAAATCCCCTCTTGGGCATTGATGTCAATGGGAGTTGTGTTTGAGATATGACTGCCAAAATGCAGCATTGAACATTGGTGTTCTGGGTGGGAATCAACTGAATTCAACCTTTGCGCTTTGAAATTAATAGTGTAACTGTTAGCTGATTAACTTAGCTAACACTTGAGCTAATCACAGTACCCTCACTGCATCACTAAAGTTACCTCTCTTAACCACACTTCCTTAGTTAACAATGGGTACCTTAACTACCTTTTCCTGCCAACAGATCTGAATTTGTGAACCCTTACTCCTGGGTGGAGTCCTGTTGAAGTCTGGGAATCGCCTTCAACTAATGGAACGCCCGATAGGCATGTGGACATCTATCTGCCGTTTTAGGCCTTTTACTATCACTCATATCTGTCTTCCATACCTACTTTAACTACATTGTTTTGAGGAGTATCTGAAAGCAAAATGATCTGAAGTAGATATAGATGGAAGAAGTTTCATTTGGGGAACCACCATCACAAGCTACTTTCCTTTGCATTTGTACAGTAAATTTTACCTCTCTCTCAAGCTCTAATATTTTGCACTAACCTATAGCTTTCTTAACTAAACAAAATTTTAGTGGTGAGGGTATGGAGCACCTGGGAATCAGTGAGTGGAATACACATATGCAGTTATAAATAGAAGATCTCCTTCCATGGAATGTATTGAGTTATAATTGTAGCTCTAATTAAAGTTTGGTTGGTGAATATGTTGTGAGCTTGAAATATCTGTCTTTGAGGAACATGTGTAAATCTCTGAAAATTAGCTTGGTTTTTGTTATTTGAGTGGTTTGGCATAACTGCCATTGCGTATGCATTTTGAGTAGCTATATACTAACAATGGTTTTGCATATCAATGGAGCAGCATTGTTTCAGTCTATTTCAGGTTAAACAGTGTCCAAGTTTAAATTGAGAAAAATTAATGCACTCACATTAAACAGAAACTTCATTAAATCCTGGGTGACTGTTCCGAGTGTGATATTGGAATGGATTTATAAGGTTGAGCATTTCCAGACAAGGAGTGGAAAAGTACCTAAGATGGAGGAATCCTTTTGTTTGAATAGTATGGGTGGTCGGTGTTGGAGGGACTGGAGAAATCTTCAAGAGAAGCTGAACGCTTTTTATGTTGTTTTCTTTGTTCAAGAATACCATTTGGAATGTAAGTCTTAGGGTTCCGGCCTTGTGTGATCCTCTGACACTTGATGGGTGAATAAGATAATTGTTGATCATCTCATGAATCGCTGCCAGTTGCACTTACCAAATACAATTAACTCTCTAATTTTAAGTTTTTAAACATACATTTCTCACCAGATATCATAGTCAGCCACTTTCCCATTCTGGTCAACGGGTAGTAGTAGGGGTATTTTGGGGTCCATTTTCTTTACTCACTGAGTGGTTTATGTGGTATGCTTACAAAGCAAATCTCCATTTCTTGTAGCTCTGCTCACCTTTGAGGTGTTGCTGGAGTCTTTCTGGAACTTCAGCAGATTCTCCACAAACGATGCACTGATTGTTAGATTTCTGAGCACGATGGAATTAGACTAGCTCCAGATAATTCTTATCCCACTAGGTAACTTACCTGAAGGCTTCTGCAGCTGCAACAGTGTGTAAGGGAAGTTTAGTGTAGTTCATCTCCAGTATTAATCCTATACCTCTGCAATTGAGTTCAGACTAATTTCTTAGAAGACTTCTAGAAAATTTGCTCTAAAGCAGATGAATCCCATACAGAGTTCTCATTGCTCTATTCATAATACATAGAGCAACATCTCCGACCCTAATCTCCTTTCACATTGGTATAATCCCATTGAAAGTAAGAGCAGTATTTGGCTGTACATCTGTTTCCTATCATAAGCAAGAAGCTATCATTTTGGAATGATGATAAGGGCACCCTGACAAGGAGGGACCCCCTCTAAACAAAGAAGACTGATGGATTGATACTGGAAAATAAATCCTGATGAGCCTAGATTCTGTCTTGTACATCCTAAACTGTAGGGATCCTACCAGTCTGGGCAGGATTCCACAGGAACACATAGTAAAACGCACTGTGCTCCCTATGTGGATATGAGTACATGCTCCATTAGTTTGCACTTCCTGTGCTAGACAGTTGCGGGGGCTGGGGGGTGGAAACCCCCAACCAGCACACAATCTCCCATTGGGGAATTTAACTGGCCTACTTTCTTAGCTCTCTTGAGTGTTATTGTGGAGAGATCTCCGCCCTTCTGCTTGTGTGTGAGGAACTGGCTCACTACGTCCCTTTTCCCCCGCTTCCTTATGTGCTAGCACTGTGGCTCTTGAACCACATATGCAGACCTGCTTCTGACTGCTCTGTCTTAGCCCACCTCTAGTTTTAATTACACTAACAAGTCAATAGGGAGGCAGAGCGACCTTAATTTAGGCTAAAGGACTGGAAAGTCAGGACTTCTGTCTCCAGCTCTCAACTGGCCATGTGATCTGGGGCAAGTCACTTTCTATGTCTCAATTTACTCCTTGGTTCAGAGAATGTTAGAATTACTTTAATCAGCACAACTGCTGGTTTCCAAATCTTGTTGATATCCTGTCGTCTGTGTGTCTATCTTCGCCCCCAGGTATTTATACCATAGCAATATCTGACTGCCACTCATTCTCAGATTAAATATATTATAGAAATTCAGAACATCATTCTTTGTCTGAAATTATTGAAATAAGGAGTCATATTTGCAACTCTGATGATTAGTAAAAATCTAGTCACTCTGCCTTTGGGAGTATTTAATTTTATTATATTTCTACCTCTGATTGCATGGATCCCTTCCATGCTATTTTAGAAAAGGGTTCCAGGTCTGATTGTAAAATGTGAATTTCCTTTAAACATCAGCATGGAGTCCTTTCTAAATTGTTCTTAGATTTAGTAAATTACAAACATATTGTTCTGCATTAGACAGAGTGTTACTTCCATTTTGGAAAGATTAGTTATGTAACTGTCATAGTGGCCCTGAAGATCCTGGATTGTTAGTTCCTATAATACACTGTGTTCGGTAGAGCTGTATTCCCAAGTATGAATATTTTAGCAGCATTGTATGTCACTTTTAAAAATGAATTGAATTCTCTCTTTGATCTGCCAGAATAGTTGAATCTTGGGCATTCCCACAGTTTATGCATTTGTATCCTTTCTTTGGACCAGGATTTGTCGGAGATTAATAGCATGCATTTGAACCACTGCCCGGTATATTCTGGACAGGACATTTTTTAGCTAGAGGTGATCCCTCCTCCCAGGAGGAAAAAGCAATGCAGGAATGGGTACAAAATCACCCTGGAGCTAAATGTAGACCCTTTTCCTGCTTCTACCACCCCTTCCCACCTGACTACCGTATGACCAGAAGTAATGGTTTGGAACACACCTCAAACACAGCAGACACGCAGCATCAGTAAGAGGAGTGTGGGTATCTAACCACCACCATTCACCTGGCCATATTTTCTGTGTACCAAGGATTCAGCCAGCCTTTACACTCAGCAGACTTCACTCAGATAACCTGTCCCCGGCTTCAACGATAATTCCCTAGGACCTTCTGTGCTAGAGCCTGGTGCCTGAGAAGCCTTCTCAGGGTTCCTTTCATTCACTAGAGATCCAATGGCTGAGAATGGCTGACTCCCTAGGATCTCAGCTCATGGATCAGAGCCCTTGTTCTGGAACCCCCACTATGGCCCTTAAATCAACAGACTTTAAAGTTGAGGGAGGTGCACAAGCAGCCAAACCAACATGGAGAACTCTGAGCCCAAAATGGGAACGGATTCATCCCCCAGGACATCCTTGGGTGGGTCCTTATGCTCCAGAGCAGGTCATATCGCTCACATCCAGACTTCTGTATTTTCCTTTCTGAATCTGAGCCAGGACTGAGCTGGGAGAAACACGTCCAACATGCTTGTGCCTTGTACCTCACCCAAAGGGGTGAAGAAAGAGCCGCATCCTTGTTGTCCTCATGAACCTTATGTTCCTTGGACGAAGCGAGGTGGAAGGCCCACAGTAAGGCAGAAGCAGGAGGAGTCAAATTCACCCTTATGGGTAGAAGATCAGGTCTCCAGAGCCTGAGTTACAAGATAAAGGGATCTCAAAATACGCTGATAAAATTCCTTAATATTGTGAGTAGGGCTGCCGATTTAGTTGCAGTTAAATCACACGATTAACTGAAAAAAATTAATCGTGATTAAAAAAATTAATCTCAATCACACTGTTAGACAATAGAACACCAATTGAAATCTATTAAATATTTTGGATGTTTTTCTACATTTTCAAATATATCAATTCCCATTGCAACACAGAATACGACATGTACAGTACTCACTTTATATTATTTTTTATTACAAATATTTGCACTGTAAAAATGATAAACAAAATAAATATTTTTCAATTCACCTCATACAAGTACTGTAGTGTAATCTCTTTATCATGGAAGTGCAATTTACAAATGTAGTTTATTTTGTTACATAACTTCACTCAAAAACAAAACAATGTAAAACGTTAGAGCCTACAAGTCCACTCAGTCCTACTTCTTGTTCAGCCAGTCGCTAAGAGAAACAAGTTTGTTTACATTTATGGGAGATAATGCTGCCCACAACTTAATTACAATGTCACCTGAAAGTGAGAGCAGGCGTTCACATGGCACTGTTGTAGCTGATGTAGCAAGATAGATATGCTAAAGATTCATATGTCCCTTCATGCTTCGGCCATCGTTCCAGATGACATGCTTCCATGATGATGACGCTCGTTAAAAAAAAATGTGTTAATTAAATTTGTAACAGAAGTCCTTGGGGGAGAATTGTATTTCTCTTGTTCTGTTTTACCTGCATTCTACCATAACACTTTCACTGCAAATTTGACAAAGTGCAAAGATAACAATGTGAAATTTCTAAAGATAGCTATAGCACTCGTCACAAGATTTAAGAATCTGAAGTGCCTTCCAAAATCTGAGAGGGACGAGGTGCGGAGCATGCTTTCAGAAGTCTTAAAAGAGCAACACTCTGATGAGGAAACTACAGAACCCAAACCACCAAAAAAGAAAATGAACCTTCTGCTGGTCACATCTGACTCAGATGATGAAAATGAACATGTGTCGGTCTGCACTGCTTTGGATAGATATTGAGCAAAACCCTTCGTCAGCATGGACGCATGTCCTCTGGAATGGTGGTTGAAGGATCAAAGGACATATGAATCTTTAGTGCATCTGGCATGTAAATATCTTCTGACACTGGCTACAACAGTGCCATGCAAACACCTGTTCTCACTTTCAGGTGACATTGTAAACAAGAAGCAGGCAGCATTATCTTCTGCAAATGTAAACAAAATTGTTTGTCTGAGCGATTGGCTGAACAAGAACTAGGGCTGATCAGACTTTTAGGTGCTAAAATTTTACATTGTTTTGTTTTTGAATGCAGGGTTTTTTGTACATAATTCCACATTTGTAAGTTCAACTTTCATGATAAAGAGATTGCACTCCAGAACTTGTATTAGGTGAATTGAAAAATACTATTTATTTTGTTTTTTACAGTGCAAATATTTGTAATCAAAACTAAATAGAAAGTGAGCACTATACACTTTGTATTCTGTGTTGTAATTGAAATCAGTATATTTGAAAATGTAGAAAACATCCAGAAATATTTAAATAAATGGTATTCTATTATTGTTTAACAGCACGATTAATCGCAATTAATTTTTTTAATCACTTGACAGCCCTAATTTTGAGATCTTGCGCTGGAGAGTTATTGTGGGCTTAGATCTTCCTTCTGATGAACCTCCCCAAAAGAAAAGAAGGAGAATAGGAAACTCCTAAAAATATTTTCTGTGCAGGTCAAAATTAGACACCATGCATCCATCTCCTCACATGTGCTGTACTGGGAGATGTTGTAAGGACTGGGACTGGGAAAAATCTGCATAGGCCAAGTCCTTAGGCAGACAAGTTCTGAAATTTTACAGAGTTCATCCAGGTAAAGCAGACTTCATGAGCCTATAGTATTGACTGAGGGGGATTTCTTCGCCAAGGACACCACAGAGCTCAGCAAGGACACCCTAGGAGAAATCTAGAAACAGCCTTTGCAGCCCTAAGGGCATCGTCTCCCTTTTCCCCTTCCCTTGTCCCTGTCAGAATTCATCAATCTAAAAATCCTGTAGGTTATGTTCATCTCTTCATGGGGGTTTTCTTGGAAGGGGTGTTTGCACTGGGTGCATCCCTAGAAATTCTAGCTAATAAATATTTACATATGAGGAAATGTTCATGCTTCCTGGTAGCCATACTAGTTAGGTTTTCTTCAGCAATTCAGGTCAGTTTGTGTTCTTGATATCGATGTAGAGCAGGCAGGTGGGACTGTATGATGTAATTGTTTCTAATGTGTGGAATAAGCTGGATTCTTAGATTGTGGGCAAACACCACATCAAATTATTGAAAAGAGGCATGGGGTCAAAATTGAAATAATGATAGTTACCTCTAACTTTCCCACATTGGCTTTGTATCTTGGTGACATGAATTAAAAAAACTTTGACTAATAAGAAGACCGATAACTGGGTTGGATGATATCAGAACAATCCGTGCTTCCTTGGCATATATTCTTCACACCCCACTTAGTTTTGGAAAAAAGTGCCATGGGATCACTAATAACTACAAGGCATATTATTTCCCCTGGATAAACATTGACTCAAAGATGGATGTAAAGACAGAGGTACTTCTGGATAATCATTTTGAAGAACAATTTCACGTATTTCAATTTTAACCCTCCCCTCCCCTCCCCAAAAAACCCACCACAGAATTTTATGATAATGAAAGTAAGTTCCAGAAGTTCTTGCAGTATCTGACATGCGCAGCAACTTATGTTGACAGCATAATTGCTTTAGTAAGCATACTGTAAATAAGAAGAAAATTGGGAGGTTTAAGACATCTTTGTGAGAGGAGCAAGGGTATACTCGTTTTCAGTTTCCCTTGTCATATCTTTAGTCCTCTGTAGATGTCAGTTGAATCCTAATAACCTCACTGCATTAATTTGAAATGTATTTTCTTCGTTATAAAGGATATAGGACATAGTGGCATAAGTAGGTCAGAGTTAGATGTACTAATCCCCATACAAGGGGGGCATTTCTAAGGCAAGTGTTATTGCCTTAGATGGTTGTTTCCAGTGCAGTGTTTTAAATCTCGAACCCTTTTTTTTTTTTTAAATTGCTGAGCACTGTCCCTTCTTAGATATCTTTCTTTAACTTTTTTCAAGATTATGAGGGATCAGTTCTTGGCCTTGGGGCTATTTAACATTTTTGTCAGTGACCTGCAAGGAAACATAAAATCATTATTGATAAAGTTTGCAGGTGAGATAAAGATTAGGGGAGTGGTAAATAGTGAAGAGGACAGGTCGCTGATACAGAGCAATCTGGATCACTTGTTAAGCTGTGAATGCAAACAAACAAACAATGTGTTTCAGTACAGCCAAATGCCGGCTGTACTTAGAGGGGGGAGGGAGAGGGCTCTGTCCTGGGAAGCGGTGACTCTGAAAAAGATTGGGGATTCATGATGTGGATAATAAGCAGAACATGGGCTCCTTGTGGCTAATGCAGTCCTTGGATGTGTAAATGGAAATACTGAGTAAGAACAAGGAGAGGCTATATCACCTCTGTATTTGGCACTGGTGTGACTACTATGGATAAGGCCCTGAGAAAACTGATTTCACAGACTGCACGGAAATTATTAAATTAACCCAACTCTGTGATTTCCCACCCCACCACCCCAAAGTGGGGAGGCAGAGGCGGGCATCTGCACAAGCCGGCCTTGTGGTTGGTATGTTGGAGCAGCAATTCAGGGAGGATGTAATGGATGGTGTTTTTATGCAAGGCACAATAGCTAGCACCACTACCACTTGGAACATGAGTATCTGCGGCCTCAGCAGGGAGGTGGAAGTGGATATTCATGCTTACAGGTCTTATCCAGCATGTGGCTTGTAGCACATGTTCCAAGTGGCGGCAGCACTGGCTACGTTCTGTGCGTGTTCTTTGACATTTGCTACTTTACCTGTGACACTACTGTGAATTTTCTTTAAAAACAACAACAACAACAAAAACAAAAACCTCACTATTTTCTCAGGTCCCTAATTATGGAACACTGTGTCCAGTTCTAGTGTCCACAATTCAAGAAGGATGTTGATAAATTGGAAAAAGTTCAGATAAGAGACATGAGAATGATTAAAAGATTGGAAAACATGCTTTCTAATGATACACTTAAGGAGCTCAGTCTGTTTAGCTTAACAAAGAGAAGGTTAAGGGTGACTTGATCAGTCTATAAGTACCTACGTGGGAAATATAAACTTGATAATAGAATGCTCTTCAATCTAGCATACAAAGGTATAACAAGATCCAGTGGTTGGAAGTGGAGGCTAGGAGGCTAGACAAATTCAGATTAGAACTAAGGTGCAGTTTTTTAACAATGGAACTAATTAGCCATTGGGACAATTTATCAAGGGTTATGGTGGATTCTCTTTTATTGGAGATTTTTGAACCATGATTGGATGTTTTTCTAAGAGAAAAGCTCTAGTTCAAACAGGAATTAATTCAGGGAAGTCTGATGGCATATGTTATACAGGAGATCAGACTAGATGGTCATAATGGTCCCTTCTGGCTTTAATCTTTGAATCTATGACTACTATAATGTATGGGCTTTGCTCAGAAGAATGCATGTTACCCCTTTATAACCTCTTGTGTGGTTAGCACTTAGGGTTTTTCCCTACCCTGTCAATATGATTCTGGATCAGTGATGAGTGATGTTTCAGAGCTTGGGTTTGATTTGCAAAACCATCTGGAAGATTGCATTCTTTTCAAGAGTTGATCTGAATTACCCACAACTCCTGTATCCGCGGGGGAAGGGGCCGAAAATGTCTTGTGTTGTCATTCACATCTGTGCAAAATGAATGTAAATCTCTTGTGATTTAATAACAACTTATACCCACTCTGCCTTCATTTTGCACAGGTCTGGGTGGCAACACAGAGTAGGGCAACAGAATCAGGTCTGAAACTTCCGGCACTTCTGGCCGCAGACAGAATTTCAATGTGTAAATAGATGCAAAAAATGAAATTATTTCTGAACCTTGAAAAATCGTCAATTTGGGTCTAAAAATGGGCAACATTTTATTAGGTTATTTTTGGTGAGGGGAGGGTTGTGGTTTTTATTTTATCTGTAATTGGTTTGTTTATCCCTAATCCAGAAAAATGAAGGTAGTAACAGAGGTTGCTCATTATGGGCCCGTTTCTGTTCTCAAATGTGTGTCTAGGTCCCATGTTAACTTGCTGTCCTCTGGCCCAATGTACAGTGCCTCCTTGACTATTCTAGTACTGAGTTCTGCCTGGGTCCAAAACCTGAGTGGCCTGGCACACTCATCTCTCTCTTTGCCAAGTAAAGAGAGAGAGAGAGTAGTCAGGGGAAACACTGTGTTCTTTCCTTTCCTTCCAATTCATTTTGTTGGAACAAAGACTGAGTAGCAGACTTCATGCCTCATGTAACTCAATTGTAACATCTCTGTAGCTCTTAGGACTTTTCTACACTTGGGGTTGTTTCTGATGGTCTGTATGTGTAAACTCTTGATAATGTCAATGGAGTTGAGACAAGGATCAGTCTGACTCAAGAGACTCGTATCTCACATTACCCATGAGTTGTGCGAGTCTGTCTTTGGAGCAACCTTGGAAAGAGGGAAACATTTCTGATGATTGTGCTGTATTCAAATTCGATAAAGTCTGCAAAATTTCCATGCACTGCTACATAACGTGTGAAATAGAATTGAGTTGATATAGTAGAATTAATGACTGGGTGTGATGACAATAGAGTGTCAAGGAGCCTTCTGTGTTACCCAGGAATTCCTCAGGGGTGGAGTGGAAGTGTGGGCGTCATGGTGTTGTCAATAGTAGACACAATGTGGACAAAAGAGGAATGGATGAAGCTTTACTTATGAGTGTGAATGTAAGTTCTTTGAACACCTGTTTGGGCCCATGGCCTAATCTACGCACAGATTTGCACAGGTTTAACAATAAGTGTGTTTTTAAACCAGTTCAGTTAAATTGGTGTGGCCTTGTGTTTAAACTTGTCTTATATTGATTTAGCTTGAACCCATAAATTACAGTGCAGGCTAAGGCCCAGTCTACACTAGGCAGTTAGGTCAGTATAACTGTCAGAGCTTAGCAGTGTATTTACCCTCCTTTGTACAATGGAGAATCAGGCTGTTTGTGTGTATGTTATGTGGTTTAATGGTCTTATTCAGTGTATGACAAACGAGGGAACAGTATGTCCCAAATTTATCCCTGGTACAAGTGGATGACTTCAATGGAATTGCACTTGTTTGAATTTGTTCCCCTGACTTTAATGCTTTAGGGTCAAACACAGGGAATGACAGGCTTTTAATAGGCTGCAACACATAAAGAACGAGGAGAAGAGAATTCAGCCTGGCTTTTATTTGTATCCCCATCTTAGTCTAGCTCAATCTTCCCAATTAGGGAAGTGATTATCAAAGATTTGCCTTGTCAGAGGGTTAGAGCCAGAAGAGCAGTGCTCCTGGATAGATGTGAACAACTTGGCTACTTTTGGAACTGGAGAGGCAGAGCTGAAGTGGCTATTCAGTGCTGTGGAACAACGGAACCACATTATTTCTCTTCAGGAAAACTCTCAGGCCTTGGGAGCCTTAGCAGATCTTTATTTCAAATAGTTACAGGCAGTGGTGATTCATGAGTGCAAAGTTATATGAGGTTTTGTTGTTGTTTGTTCTCAAACTGTTTAGTTTGGCAAGCCGTCGTATTCATTGTAGGCCAAACCCCTGACAACTGAGTATTGAACCAATAATTGGCATTGTAAAATCCCTACTCCTAGCACAAAAAGGTGGAGACAGGCAGCTTCTCACATCCCAGTCTAACCCACTTTGTTGACATCCACCAACTTTATGTACTTTGAACTAATTTTTTTGTTAATTTTTCTTCTTCCTTTTCTTCCTCTCTCAGATCACTCCCAAAACACTTACGGAATTGAAAGGAAACTTTTCCCCCTGATTAATGAAGAGTAATACCTATGTTTTCTTCCTTTTCTAAGGGGTTTTATTACCAACTGGGACCCGAAATATCTAATGAGGTTAATAATGCACAATTGTTTTAATGACTGAGGGCCATTAGCAATTTAAAAAGCGGATGACTCCTAATGAAACTGTGAAGTAATTATTGTTTGTTTTCTGTGCTACTCTTAACCAGCTTTGTCGTTGGCTTTGGCTTTTTCCTCTTCTCCTTGTCTCAGGCGCAGAAGCCTCTCATCCTAAGGTAAAGGTTCCCATGCATAAAATAATGGTAAAGGCTATTTATTACCCAACATATTCTACAAGGCTGAGCTAGTTATCCTATCTAGAACCATAGAAGATTAGGGTTGGAAGAGATCTCAGGAGGTCATCTAGTCCAATCCCCTGCTCAAAGCAGGACCAACCCCAACTAAATCATCCCAGCCAGGGATTTGTCAAGCCAGGCCTTAAAAACCTATTTTATTTAATGTCTTATCCATTTTAATCTTTTTTTAACCTATGGAATTATACTCAGTTGAGGCCTATGGGACTGTTAAATGGTGTAAGAGTGTGGAAAATCAGGCCCTATGTATCTGGGTACTTAATTTTGATGCATGCTAACATAGTGTGAATCTGTCCCTCTGTAATGGCTAAACTGTTTATGGCAGACCATGAGTCTGTAACTGTCTCTGAGCTAATGGGCCTGATCCTTTTGTTCAAGAGATATAGGCTCATGCTTCAGATCCACAGGACCCTTATTCAGTCCCCACAGATGATCTGATGAGGCATTCATTACCTGTCTTGATGGAATTGCTTTGGACTCTGTTATCCTTCAGTAGCTCTGGTCAGTCTTTGGGGGCAGTACTCAGTTTTTGCCAACCTCAAGAAATGAAAAATCATTAGTTTTACCTCAAAAAAACATGAGGTTGGCCCAAAATATCAAAGTTTTTTTTTTTTTTAAAAAGAGTATATTGTGTTTCCTGGTCTGTCTCTTGATTTTTGAACTCTCCATCTCCAGGGTGTGTGTGTGTGTGTGTGTGTGTGTGTGTGACAATTTGTGTTGCCAGTGTTCCCCAATATACTGGGTAAGGTGATTTTTCGCCTGTGTTGAAGGAACTTGCACCCTAACACCTGGCTGTTTTCTGCTCAGCAATTGGTGCTTCCCCACCCAGTTCAGCCCTCCCACCCCCCGCCCATCAGTTTACCCCCTCACCCTCCTCTTCCAGGCCTGGAGGACTGCAATCATAGAATCATAGACTTTAAGGTCAGAAGGGACCATTATGATCGTCTAGTCTGACCTCCTGCACATCGCAGGCCACAGAATCTCACCCACCCACTCCTGTATCAAACCCCAAACCTACGTCTGAGCTATTGAAGTCCTCAAATCGTGGTTTAAAGACTTCAAGGTGCAGAGAATCCTCCAGCAAGTGACCTGTGCCCCACGCTGCAGAGGAAGGTGAAAAAACTCCTAGGGCCTCTGCCAGTCTGCCCTGGAGGAAAATTCCTTCCCGACCCCAAATATGGCTATCCGCTAAACCCTGAGCAAGTGGGCAAGACTCACCAGCCAGACACCCGGGAAAGAATTCTCTATAGTAACTCAGATCCTATCCCATCTAACATCCTATCACAGGCCATTGGGCATATTTACCACTAATAGTCAAAGATCAATTAATTGCCAAATTAGGCTATCCCATTATACCACCCCCTCCATAAACTTATCAAGCTTAGTCTTGAAGCCAGATATGTCTTTTGCCCCCACTGCTCCCCTTGAAAGGCTGTTGCAGAACCTCACTCCTCTGACGGTTAGAAACCTTCATCTAATTTCAAGTCTAAACTTCCTAGTGTCCAGTTTATATCCATTTGTTCTTGTGTCCACGTTGGTACTGATCTTAAATAATTTCTCTCCCTCCCTGGTATTTATCCCTCTGATATTTTTATAGAGAGCAATCATATCTCCCCTCAACCTTCTTATAGTTAGGCTAAACAAGCCAAGCTCTTTGAGTCTCCTTTCATAAGATAGGTTTTCCATTCCTCGGATCATCCTAGTAGCCCTTCTCTGAACCTGTTCCAGTTTGAATTCATCCTTCTTAAACATGGGAGACCAGAACTGCACACAGGATTCCAGATGAGGTCTCACCAGTGCCTTGTGTAATGGTACTAACATCTCCTTATCTCTACTGAAAATACCTCGCCTGATGCATCCCAAAACTGCATTAGCTTTTTTCACAGCCATATCACATTGGAGGCTCATAGTCATCCTGTGATCAACCAATACTCCAAGCTCCTTCTCCTCCTCTGTTACTTCCAGCTGATGCCTCCCCAGCTTATAACAATAGTTCTTGTTATTAATCCCTAAATGCATGACCTTGCACTTTTCACTATTACATTTCATCCTATTACTGTTACTCCAGTTTACAAGGTCATCCAGATCTTCCTGTATGATATCCCGGTCCTTCTCTGTATTGGCAATACCTCCCAGCTTCGTGTCATCCGCAAACTTTATTAGCACATTCCCACTTTTTGTGCCAAAGTCAGTAATAAAAAGATTAAATAAGATTGGTCCCAAAAACAATCCCTGAGGAACTCCACTAGTAACCTCCCTCCAGCCTGACAGTTCACCTTTCAGTATGGCCCATTGTAGTCTCCCCTTTAACCAGTTTCTTATCCACCTTTCAATTTTCATATTGATCCACATCATTTCCAATTTAGCTAATTATTCCCCATGTGGAACCGTATCAAATGCCTTACTGAAATCAAGGTAAATTAGATCCACCGTGTTTCCTTTGTCTAAGAAATCTGTTACCTTCTCAAAGGAGGAGATCAGGTTGGTTTGGCACGATCTACCTTTTGTGAAACCAAGCAATGGGGTCCCCTTTCTACTTTCTCCTTTACAGGATGTGGGGAGCAGCTCCAGGGACTCTTTACTCTGCTCTGCCCCTTCCCAGGCTGGGTGCTTGGGGGGAGGGGAAGAGGGAGTGGAGGTGCCCCGAGCTGCTGGGATCGTTAGCTCTGTCCTCCCCTTTTGTGGGGGTGAGGGAGGAGGAGAGCTCTGCCTGCAGCAGGAGGCAGGCAAACAGAGCAGGCTGCCAGTCTGCCAGAAAATAATAAGGCTCAGATTTGCTAGAGGGCTGGAGCTTCTTGCATCATTGCGAGACTGGCTTCAGTCCCAACCAAAATCCCATTACTTGGGGAAAAAAAAATGTGCAAGAGTTGGCACCATTGATACTGAACTGTGCCAGGGTGACCTCAGAGAGGAATTCTACCTCAGGTGGTGCCTCTGGCTGGTGGGTGGTGGTGGAGATTGGGGCATGAGCCTACCACCTGTTAAGGTGTCATATGCCTTAAGGGAGCACAGGGACTGCAATAACGAACAAGGTGGGGTGGGGTGGCTCCTTGTGACATCTACTTCCTGACAGCTTGTGAAGCACATGGCTGTACACTGCAGCTCTGTACTTTCCTTTCTCCCTCACAACCTGCCGAGCGTGGTCTGGCCACTAGAAGGAGACAGAGAGCCACACTGTTAGCATGGATTAAACATGCGTGTCTTGAAACTGAGCACCCAGATATATAAACCCTGGAGTTATCCTAGGGGGTGGGTTGGAGGGAGCTTTTGACTGGGATAGGTTAGTGGTTGCAGGCATCAGGAAAGAAGAAGCGAGTCTGTAAGAGGAATGTGAATGAAGGACTGTTGACCACCTGGCATGTCAACGTCCGAGAGGCTGGGCACGTGTGTCCAAGAAGCCACAAAGCAGCAATCATTACACCAGTGTACATTCTCTTACAAATCTCCAGTGCCTTTCATCTGGAAGGTGCTTTAGGCCTCGTTCGGCAAGTTACTTAAGCACATGCTTACCCTGAACAACCTGAGTAATCCGAGGCTACGGCTACCCTAGAGAGCTTGAAGCGGTGTAGCTGCACCAGTGCTGTAAGCTCTCCAGTGTAGCAGCTCTAAGCCCACAGGAGAGAGCTCTCCTGTCGACTTAATCCACCCCCATCGAGCAGCGGTAGCTATGCTCCCACGACATAGCGTTGTCCACGCCGGCACTTAGGTTGATGTAACTCATGTCACTCAGGGGGTGGCTTATTCACACCCCTGAGCGATGCAAGTTATACTGACATAAGCGGTAGTGTAGAAATAGCCCTATTGACTTCAGTGGGTTTGGAAATTTATGACATAACCGTTTGCTGCAGGCGAGGTAGGAATGGGATGAATGCGTAGTTGGGGAGATCAGGATAGCACTGAGTGAGCCAGTTCTGCAGGGCGTTTGGACTAATCAGGTGGAAGGCTGGATTCTCAGGTGATGTAAATCTGCGTCGCTCTATAGACTTCAAAGGAGCTATTCTGATTTATGTCATCTGAGGATCTGGCCCAGGGATGGAAACATTGACCTAGACCTGAAAAGACGCTGTAGCAGAGACCTGTTCAAATTCTGGTAGTGTGGCCCCAGTTTAGAAAGGCCCCAAAGAATGTGCTTAATTTCAAGCATGCGAATAATCCCATTTACTTCAGTGGCACCACTCAAGTGCTGAGAGCTAGGTACCTGCTTTAGTACCTTGCCGAACTGAAGCCTTAGACAAGGTGATCTGAATTCTGCTCTGATGCCATCTTAATAATCAGAATAACTCCACTGCAGACAAAACGTTACCCGATGTTTATAGTGGCGTGAGAACAGAGTTTGGCCCAATACATATGGTACAGATAGATCACTTTACCCAGCTGCTGGATACAACATGGAAGCAGAGGAGGGTCAAAATGTTTGGTATCCTCACTACAAGCCATTCCATATCGCAGCCCTGCAGGCAACAGCCATTGATCTGGCAGCTTGTGCATAAGTGTACGTTTGTGTCCCATCAACAGTGGAAGGTCACTTTAATGTTTTCCCTGAAGAGCACCCTCTGAGCTGACGCACAGAGATAAAGTTACTGCTCATTACCATGGTCGTGGTTTTTCAACCCAAATGGGTTGTGCAGGAGGGTGGGGTTGGATCAGACTTAGTCCCAGGAGGGTAGTGCAGGCTATAAGCTGGCCCCCTTGGCTTGCTGCTCCTGCAAAGCAGCTCTCGTGTTCTCTCTCATTTCAGGTAAGAGTTGTAAATAATAATACAAAGAAATAAAAGTCTGATTATCTTACAAGACATTTTAAGTGCTGGATATCATCACTGCATTAAAAACTCCAAACTGAATATCTAATTCCTTGGTTTTGAGGCATCCAGTGCTGGAAATGGATGGCTTGTTGGGAGGACTTGGGCGAGGAGGAATTTGTATGTGGATTAAGGGTGTAACATACAAAGCAAGTAATTTTCAGGATGGCCCAAACTATGGTTTGGGGTTTTGTTTTTTTAAATCAAGATTCCATGCTAGGGACTGAGACTCAGCTGGCGTACATCGGGACAGCTCCTTTGAAGCTGATGGAATTATGCATGTTTGCACCAATTGAAGATCTGGCACTTGGTCTTCAAAGCACCCCTTGTGATTAGCCCAAACTACTTGAGCCATTGGCCTTCTTCCAAACTGTACTCTGGCCTCACCTGCATGCTTGGCAGCAAATGATGACCTAATAGAATTCAAAACCCAGCACCCCTCAGCAAAAGAAGAACCTCCAAAGGAGATGCTGTGTTTTTTGGAAATGGAGTGGGAGTGCAAGGGAACAGTAAGTGCGGCGCAACAGAAAAGGGTGGGGGTTGGGGCAGTACTCCAGGAAGGATGCATGTGAGAGACTTGTGGCCAGAGGCGAAGAAGAGATATAGGAGATGGCTGAGATGAGAAGACTTAGTGGGGAAGGACTGGTGGGGGAAGGACTGGTGTTGAGATGGTAAGCAAAGCATGCTGAGAGAGGGAGGAGAAAATATTAGCTCCAGGAACTGGCGAGAGAAATAGAAGTGCTCAGCACTCAGCGATGGGACCATGAACACATAAGAGAAGGGAATAGCCCCTTGGAAACCCAAGAGAATGACAGTAGTGAGTGGGAGCTAACACTGGATAGAAGGGCTGCAGATTCTACCTGGCAAGGCTAAGTCAGCTAAAAGTTCCCATTCTTCAGTGCATAAGCATTAGGACGTGGCAGTGTGTTTCTGGGCTGCTACTGAAAGCCTTATGTGGTGCCTAACAAGGTACGAGGACAGACAATGAAGGCCAAGTGACTGAACACTCCAAGTGCAATAATTGCACTGAAATAAGCTGCCTGGGGAATCCCATTGCCACTGTGGAATGGAATTCAGACACTTGGAAAAAAAAACACACAAAGAACTGTTAGATCCATAGAGGTATGAGGCATTGCTACTTAGGTACATGACGATGTAGAAACTATCCAGCAATCACAGAGCCTGCCTTGTGTCTCAGTGTTTCTTTTGTTTTTCTTGAACGAGGGGTGGCGTGGGGGGTGAGGGGAACCAAGCTAGAGTATTCAGAGCTCTTCCTTCCTTAGCATGTTCCCTGAGCTGGTTTGGACAATCTTTCAGATGCTTTTGAATTCTTGAGACTTGGCAACTCCATTCTAATGGAGAATGGAGCAAGTTCTTGGGATGCAAAGATAACTTGTGAAAACAGAAGGTCTTATACATGATTTTCCCCCCACCTAGAAATTAAAGCTGAGATTTTCAAAGGGAATTGTGGGGGTGTAACTGACATTGCTGCATTCAGGAGGTGGCTGCAGAGAGTTTCATTTTGAAAGGCGAGGCTCTGGAATGCAGGGAGCTGCAGGGTGCACTTGTTTGTTAGATAAGTAGTGTTTAAATACATAATAATGTAAGTATTTAGCACCAGCTCTCCATGCATTAATGATATTAGGCCAGAAACTGGGCCTCCCAATCCCTTTGGCTGCTTTGAAATCTCTAGTGTTTTCTCTTGCTTCATTGACTGGAAGAGACTGTTTATTCCACTATGCCTCATGCTACTTGAATCAAAGCAATTGAGACCCGTCTTAAAGGTTCATCATCATTTTTGTTGATCATGTCAGCACCTGCCCACAGTGCTGTCACAGAATATACTGGGCTCGTGTAATATGCAGAATGGATAGGATGGAGGGTGGGCCCTCCTGTAGTTTGTTCCAAAGTCCCCATCAGTTAATCTACTGGAGACCTTCCCAGCTCATTACATTCTGCTTTAAAGAGTTGTTGCCAATTTATTAAAAATGAAGGGAAAAAATTCTGTTTAGAGGCAATTAACCTTTACAGAGGCAGTGTAGTCTAATGGTTAGAGCACATGTGATTGATAGTCAGGAGTGTGGGTGCTTCTCCTTTGTCTGCCCTGGGCTGGTGTATGATTTAATCCCAGGTCTTCAGTTTCATCTTCTGTAAAAAGCTTCTAACACCTGGCTCTTTCAAGTTAAATAAGCAGAAAGTATTATTTTTATCTCATATTCTCTTTTTTCCTTCCTTGTTGATCTTATCAAGGGAGATTTGAATTAGGATGGGTAAGTGGAGAGTAAATTCTGCTGCTATAAATTGGGAATACAGTGTATAAAATTGAGTGCAGTTATTTCAGATTAACAGCAGTGTCAGAGCAGCATTTAGCATAGCATCTTTTTTGCTTTGTGTGTCATCTTCTCTCTGTTGCTTTTCCCTCATTTACAGCAAAAATTAAAAAAATAAAGCCTCTGTGTCCAATTTGTGCATGCAAATAACAAACCGGAGGTATTTAATTTTCCGTTCTTCATTGCACAGTGGGTACAGATAGGGTTGTGCATGTACATTTTCTCATGGACACATGGAAGGGATTGTGTTTAATTCACACAAGGAAAAGCACTGAGAGAGAGGAAGGCTAAATGAAAGCATCTTCATGTTGGTTCTGTCGATGTAAGTTTGTGAATTTCTTGGAGGAAAGAGATGCTTATCTGCAAGATAGTTCAGAGTATTGCTTAGCATGGAAAAAAGATGACACAGAGTAAAACCATCTAATCCTTTGTTGATGTGTTGGTACAGCTTCTATTTTTCCTAGTTGGAGCAAATATTTTTTTTAATCCATCCTACAGAATAGCAGTCGAAAGGTATTGTTTTGGGTTTTATAAAATTCTAATAGTAATGCCTCTCCAGTGAATATAAAAAGACCAAGTTCAGCAAGTCTAAATAGGAGGGACCATACCCTTTTTCAATGTGATTAGCGTCCTGCTGTTACTTACATGTTGTCCATATTGCATGAATGGGCAAAGGTAGTCAACCTTGAAATCAGTATGCAAACTTAACCTTAATTAGAAGTTTCTAAAGTCCAGTTTACGACTCCAGACATTTTTTTTTTCTGATTTGAAATTTTAAATAAAGTCAGTGGGGAATACTACCAGTTATCATGTATTTGGATGCTTAGCAGTAGTATCCTATAAGAGCTATGTGGTGTTGCAACAGAAAACAAAAATGGGAACACAAAAGAAAAGATGGATGTATCAGTTAGCTTATTCATTAACAGCTATAGTGTCTCACTTATGTGGAACAAAGGAATTAGGATAATCCTTTTTGTGCATGTGGCCACAGAATATTTGAAATCCCTGTTTTGTTCTTCGTTAGCCCTTCTCATGGAATTCCCACGAGGCATAATGCTGAAATCCTAAAAGGTGGGGAAGAGGGCTGAACAGAGAAGTAGCACTAGTGTAGTTGAAAAGAAAATATATCAGATGTATATCCATTGTCAGGGACAGATGGGATTTCACTGTGATTCTGGTGTGTATATGTGTTTACCATAAATCCTATTGCTTTCATTTGGGGCTCACGTTTTGGTGCAAAAGGACTACTGTGCTTTATTTTAAATCCTTATCTATTTTTATGGGTATCACTATAGTTCTCCTTCTCTCTCTCACATGCCCACAAGGACCTTTCTCTCTATCTCACAGAAAATCAGCAGGTACAGAATACTATTAACACATTCTCTGCTGCCTCTCTTTAACAGGAAAAAAAAAAGTAACCCCGACCCCAAGACACAGCTCAAATCGAATCATATATTTTTGCGCTTACATTCATTTATATATAACTGTTCTGTCTAGTATCTTCTGATCTCTTATCTATATGAATAGGTGACGCCAGCCTATAATACCTAGGATACTTTAAAAACAATTTGTATAGTGGGGAAAAATAGTCCTGTGTTCTCTCAGTTCACTAGTATACCTTCCAGTCCATTTTTCTTCTGTGACTAATTAAATTCAAACAAAAAATCTATCCATTCCGTGGCCGGTGATGGTTGTAAAAGATTCTGTAGTTTTTAACGCTTTGTTTGTGTGTTTGTGTCACACGCACATGCTGTCTTTGTGGAAAGTCACAAAGGCCTATAACTGAGGAGGGACTGTTTAGTGATTTACATTGGAACCTCAGGGTCAGGTCCTTTGTGCCTCACTTAACCCATTTGTAAAATGGGGTTAATAATGCTTATCTTTAGGGTTGCCAACTTTCTAATTGCACAAAACTGAACACCCTTGCCCCGAGACCCTGCCCCTCCCCTTCCCTGAGGCCCTGCCCCTGCCCACTCCATCTCCCCTCCCTCTGTTGCTTGCTCTCTCCCACCCTCACTCACTTTCACCAGGTTGGGGCAGAGGGTTAAGGTGAGGGAGGGGGAGAGGGCTCTGTCTGGGGGTGAGGGCTCCTGCATCGGGCCAGAAATGAGGGGTTCAGGGTGTGGGAGGGGGCTCCAAGCTGAAGTTGAAGATGTAGTTGAAGATGCAGACTACTGTGGTTGATTTGAGCCTGATGAGTTGTGTACTGTTGTAACAGGTGCTGTTTTTAAAGAGCTCTGTGTTTGCCATACATCTGCCCATGCTTAACGTAATGCCATTATAAAAGTTCCCAAGTATCTTTTATTTTTTTTAAATAGTCACTGAAAAATTGGCTCTGGTATTATTAATTTATTCCTAATCAAATGTACTTCAGGGAGAAGCTTGAGAGGGGACTGAAACATGATAGGAAAGGTGCTAATTTGATTATGGTGAATAAGCTGCATGGTGGTTTATGTGCATTTTTCGTATGTAATTCTTTCTGATCCCCTAGCCTTCCTTAGGCCACACTGGGCAGCTGGTTAAATTCCAGTTGTCCACTTCCGACTGTAGTGAGATTTTTCTTTCGGACTCTTCCAAAAGTTTGACCTCAGTTCTTTTCTGTCCTGCTGCAACTGTCTCCAGATTTAACAAAGGCCTAGATTTTTAGAATAGCTGGTGAGACGTTGTGTACAGTTCTGCACGCAGTTATAAACCCTGGGCCACGGAGCTTTCGGATTTCCTTGCTGCAATTCAGATAGACACTACATATCCCAGCATACAATGCTCCCTCTTCATTCAAGAAGACAAGTTAAAGATGAAGCTGACTGTAAGGTGGGTACTGATGTCTGTCGGCTCCATGGATCAGATCCTCATATTGAAGAGGAGGAACTGCTGTATCCTGCTCCATTTTATTTATATTAGGCACTACCCTCATGCTTCTGGCAAATTGACAATGTGGCTCATCTTTGGGTGGCGTTCGGTTGCTCCGGCGTAACTAAAAAATATAATTGGCTGTGGCAAAGAGCACACCTGGGCCAATCCTAACCAAATGTTATGTCCTCCCTGTTTAAGCCCATGTGTTCCCCTTCCACTTGAAATCATATTGAAGTGCATCTATTACTGGCAAAACTCAGCTCTCGCTGCTGCTGCAAATCTGCCACAGGTTTCCCTGGACATGACAGGACTAGTGGTATTGTGGAAAAGGCAGCAGATGTGTCCTCCAAATTCTACATGGTGCAGTGAACCTGAGGAGGAAAGACACTGGAAACATCTATACCCGGCTGTGGTGAACTCCACTGAAGCTCTCCCTTCCCAAATAGTAACACCACAACTACACTGCTAGCATTGGTTGCTGCTGTCACAGCTGCAGTCTCTGATCCTTCTGATTGGGGCAGAGTGTGAGTTAATGTGGCATTAAAGAGCGTTTGCTTTGGTTCTCCTTGGCAGTAGTTCTCAGATTTGGATGGGGAGCATATCACTGAGATTGGTTGTTCCAGAACTCTGCCTCATCCTCTGACCTTGCCAGTTTTTCCTTTGTAGGACGCGTGCTGTGCGCAAGATTTTTGCAGGCAGTTATGCAGTGGGGGAAGACAGTCCAGCAGACCCGTCTGCATAAACCTCGGGCAGCTGAACTTGTGGATGTTTACCCAGACCAGCCAATGGGGCTCCTGGAGCTTCATGCCCAGCAGTAAACACTCTTTCTAATTTATTCATTGCAGAAAATTGATGGGAAGTGAAAGATGGGCTGAGATAAAGCAGTCTGCACTGTGTGGTCTACATTATGGAGATGTGGGAACAAAGAGTGGGAAGTGTTGTCTTTTGCTCCTGATTGCACATTTCAGCTGTAAAACAGAGTGAATAGTAGGGAAAGGCCTCACAAAATAGCCTTGTCACACAATTAAAACATGAGGCCTCTGCTTCTGGTCTTGAGCACTGGGACAACAGCTCTGGAAGATTAGGCAGCCATGTGTATACAAAAATCATTATTAAAAATCAGTGTGTTTTGTCAGCAGTTATTGCACAGTGGTATCTGCAAGATATCATATTTCGTCCCTTTGTGCCAGAATCTGATGCTTTATACTGGGTGAAATCCTGGCCTCATTGAAGTCAGTGGTAAAACTCCTCTTGATTTCAGTGGGGCCAGGATTTCACCCATTAAGAATCTCACTCCACAAGCAGCCCCACTGAAGTGAATGAGACTTGATGTGGAGTAAAGTGCTAACATGGATAAGGCGATCAGAATCTGGCCCTAGATTTAAAATAGGCAACAGTTGTTGTCTATCTGCAGGCAAATGTTGACAGTTTAATGGCAACCACTCTAGCAATATCAATGTGCTCTTAAGTGCTACATGAGGAGGAGCCTTTTGTCCGAGCTTTGCGTACAGTGATTCTGTTAATTACAATTTAATATGCTTGCTCAGCTTGTGGCTTCTCTTGTTTCATATTTTTGTACAAGTGGCCTGTTAGCTATGAATACACAACATACCACTGAGTATCGGTTTACTATGCATCCTCTTGAATTTAAAAAGACAAAGTATTATACAACACAAGGGTAATGCTGTGAAAATCAGTCTGTACCAGAGTGGATTGACTTAAATTGGGGTGATTTAAATCAGCGATTCAGATCATAATTTAAATGACCAAGTGAAAATCTTCAATTTAAATATTCAGTTTTAACCATCTTTTCCATTTATACTTCAGTTATTTTCTAAAGAAAGGTGCATTCTTATTGGTAGATCTAACCATTAAAATGTGTTGCGTTATAACTAAATAGAGCCTTTACACTAAATTTGGTGCATCTTTTTGCTACCTAGGAGGGTACACTATAATTATATATATTTAAGCAATTATATAGCTTAATATTTTCAGATTCTTATTGTACATTTTAGTATGTTAGCAAATGGTGAATGACATATTGCTTACTTACTACATAATTAACTTTTTGCTCCTGGTTTGCGTCAGGCTGCATTAGGATTGTAACTGAAATTTAAACAGACACAAAAAACAGCATATACAATTTATTTTTATTAAACAAAACAACCTCAGATGTTTTGATTACATAAAGGTCTCTCATAAAAACATGTTTCACATTTACAACTAAATAATTTATTTAACAGATACTGTATAAAGTGAAAGAAACTGGTTATTTCAGGTCAGCTTGGAAAGTTTTTCAGATATGCCTAAGTGAGTGACTGGAGTTTAAATTCCTACTTGTCTAAGTCTCCTGACAATGAGACTGTCTCCTAAGTTACTTAGGCTGACCTATTGTGTCATATTTATAAAGCTTGTTCTCAAAAGTTAGATGTTTTCCCCTGGATTCATTCTTTGAGTTAAAGGCTGCTTTTCTATATAAAGTTTTTGATAGCGGCTCATGGGTTCAGCATATTTATTTTTATTTAAATGTTTAAATAAAGTTTAGGCCTTAACATGTTTTGTATTAAATTCAGATTTAATTTGAACACGTTTACTTTTTAGAAGAAAAACTTATTATAATTTAAGTAACAAAATCAAAAATATGTTTGTTTTTTTTAAATCATTGATTTGTATCCACCCTTATCTGTACCATATGCCAACCTTTTCTAACCCCTGTATTGGCCTGTGATGTTTTATTCATGTGGGGAGAAGTGGATGAAGGAAGGAGAAAGTGCTGTGGAGTGAATACCGAACATCTTATTGCTGCTTGAGTGATCGAAGGTGGAGGGTGGTGGTGGTGAAATGCAGGTATGAGATTGTTGGCTTTTCAGTTAATGATGATGTTATATTGAGTATTCAATCCGCCATCCATCCCATTTACAGCTTTCCATCCCTTTGGTCTCCCTGCATCTCATGTCTCCTTTCATCACTCTATGGCTATGGCTACACTAGAGAGCTTACAGTGGCACAGCTACACCAATGCAACACATCCTTTTGGGGCACTGCGTATGTTTGGAGATGCCTCCCACTTCTTCCTAAGCATCATCCTTCTGTGTCTTCTTTCTAAGGCTCCTTGAAAACTCACTTCTTTCCCACCGCCTTCCTAAATCAACCTTCATTGCTTAACCCAAAGGCAAGACTTCTGGGGCATTTAAAACCTGGGCCATTAGTTCTGTTGCTGAAAGGGAAAAGTGCATCCTATGAAGCCATCACCATTGCTTCCTCCAGAAACCACTCTCACCCACTGTGACTTCTTGGAATTTCCCCATTCAAATACTGACTCAGTCTTGTATTGTTTAGCTTGTGAGATGATGTAAAGTCTATGAGTGTAGACAGTTCAGGAATAGCTTCTGGTAGTAAATTGTGCCTATTCATGGGCACTATCATACTGGATCAGACCAGTGGTCCATCTAGTCGAATAGTCTGCCTTTGACAGTGGCCATTACTAGCTGGGTCAGTTGAAGGAACCCTACACTAGACAGTGATAGGATCACCTTCTTCCCATCCTCAGTAGTTCTAGGTTACTTGTATACTGAATCAAGAGAGCTCCCACACCGTGCAACGCTCTCGTTTTTTTTTTTTTTTTGAGAGTTTACCCTTATAACTCCGGGTGCTTTCATTATCTATATCAATATTGGATCCTTCTGCCAATCCTGCTAAGGTCTTGATCTCTCGTGGCCAAGTGGAGAACACACGTTTTTTGAGGAAAACAAGAGGCTGTCCATATGAAAAGAGCTAGTCCCAGTTTTCTACCAAGCAGAAGGTCTGGTGTTTACGGGTCTCAACCTGACCTGGGGCTTTGAAGTCCTTTGATTTCTCTCCCCCAAAGAACAGCAGAGGCATGCGGGAAAGTAATTAGGCCTAGCATGCTTTCATTACATTTTCTATGTTTTAATTTTTCTGAACTTCAGGGGCTCTGGCATCCAGCGTAATAAAAACAGTATATTCTGAAATCTTATTTCAGAGCTTCCCACATGATAATGAGATGAGGAGATAGTCATATATGTAGTGAAACAAGTCTCATTCATCTTTATACGTTGCGAAATTAAATACATAATAATGCATTTTGCTCAGTAAGTCTGGAAGATACTTGTGTTATCGTTATGTACTCTGCTTATATGCACATTGATGCACATGTATGTTCGGTTAAAGTGACTTGCACATACGGGTTTGGCTGGTAGAATCTTGAGCTCTGTGCGTTGTCTGGGCAGGGGAGAGAGCTGTGATTCTGCCCTGTCTTTCCAAGCGGTGCATTCAACCTTCAGAAGCACAGTACAGCAAGTACCCAATGGGAACTTGGTGTGCAGCAAGTTGGCAGATTCATTGTTGCTATGGCTGAATTTTATTTTAATTTTTTTAAATGATCAACATGGTCTCTTATTGACTCCCCGCAAGTGAGGTGAGGTTGAAAACCCTTCCCACTGCTGTCTCCTGGCATTCCAGTAGATACTTTTACACTGGCTAGGGGTCAGCAACGTGTCCGTACATGGACACAAGTGTCTGTGGTAAAAAATGTTGAGGTCTGTGGTAATTTTTCAAGAACGGTTGAATGACATAACCCCCCAATGTCCGTCACTAAGTACGGTAATTCTGTCAAGTGTTTGTCGCACAACATGGTGGTGCCGACCCCTGACACTGGTTTTTGCCTAGGCTGACAGGAATTCAGGGTGAATCCATTGTTGTTATTTGTCTTCATCGAGTGGAGGATAGACTCTCGAGTTCTATTCCCATTCTTCCACTGTGACCCTGTGCAGCTTCGGCTTCCTCGTGTGTGAAATGATGACAAGAGTGCTTGCCCAGCTATGCAAAGTCCTTTGAGATCTGCAAATAAAAAACACCATAAGTATTAAATAGTGGTTTGGTTTTCCTTGCCTTAATTTGTTGAGAAGAGTGTGCCCTGGTTAGATAGGCAATACGGTTATATACATTTTGATCATGCCTGTTCTTTAAAAGACTCCCAATCACTTGTGGTTAAAGCCTCTGCCATTTTGTTGAACCAGCTTAGCTGCCGCCATTTTGGTTCACTAGTGTCAGGGGTGTGAAAGAGGACATTAAAGGAGAAGGTGGCCCAAGAAAACAATGAGAGATTAAGTGAGAGTTGAGCAGAAGTACCTGAATGTTTTTGTTTTCCTCCTCCTTCTTCTCCAAGATAGGACATTTGTTGAACTACTAAAACCGGCAGGGAGCGAGTTAAAAAGAATGCATCCCTTCTTCAGTATCCGTCCTTTTAGCATTCCACTTAAAGCTTGAGTGGCTGCTGTATTGAAGCACTCACCTCTGTTCCTCTCCATTTCTTTGTACCCTATTTGTCAGTTGTCAGGCAAGGAGGAGAAAAAAAAAAGAATGAAAGGACTGAAAGCAAATGGTAATCTCGGTGAGATGAAACTTTCCCTCCTGAACTCCTGAGAGCAGATGTTATACATGCAGATTTCATTCTCCTCTTCACTTGGGAGTAACAACCCGTACACATTGAGATCCATTCAGTTTCAGTGCCTACAAACCCTTCACTGAAGTTTTCAGCCTTTGCTAGCCTGCAGACTGTTTCTTGTCTTTGGCTCCCTTTGTTCTGATGCCTTTGGTTCTAGCCACTGCACCTCCCGCCAACATGGCGGCATCTTGGTTTTCAAAGAAGATGTATGGTCCTACAGCATTTTATTTTGCCTTTTGGGAGTTCGCTTGTTGTGCAGTTAAAAGAAGAGCTTGGGGTGGGGGGTGGGGGGGAAAATGTGTTTTTAAAAAAAGCAAACCTGCCGAAGATGTGGGATGTGCATATGCTGGTAACTCAGGGATCCTCCTACCAAAGTTTGTTTTAAAAGCCTTGTAATGAACTCGGCGGCAATACATGCTTTGAGGCTTGACATGTTTGAGACGAGGGGCCACGTGTCCATTTCTTTCCAGGCCTCCCCACACACATGCAGACGTCCCCCCTGCTGCAGGAAGAGAAGAGATGGCTGAATTTCCACTGTCTGAGCACTGCACTTGCCTTGCGCGGCTGCGTGCGGAACGCTTTAGTTGCTTCACTCATATCCAGTTACAGAAAGTGACTCGATCATTGCTGCTGTTAATCCTGCTCAACAGAGGCTGGTAATTTGTGCAATCTAGAAATGCAGGACCCCTCCCCCAAAAAGACAGATAATAGCGGCCCAAATTATTGCCATTACCAGGCATCAGGGAAGGATGTGAATTTTCATTGCCAGCAAACTGTGTGCACTTCGCTCTTGTTTTGTTTTTCTATCATCTCCCAAGCCTTTGGATCAAAAAGACTAGACAATAGCTTAGTTTTTTCCCCCCAGAATGTCTCAGTAGGCTGTTGACACAAAGTAATAACATGAGTGCATTGTTACTAAAAACCCCAATACACAAACCCAAAGAAAATGATGAACACATAACTAATTACATCTTCTTTTGTTTGTTTGTTCCCCAATCGGTCATTGACCAAATGAAGGTAATTCCCACGTCGTGTCTCATCAATAAACAGATGAGTTTTGGGGAGGGTGTGACATGTACTGTCTTAATCTCCAGCAGGGAGGAGAGAAAGTGTTGGGGAGGAGGGGAGCAATTTCCTCTATAATTTGAATACTTAGTCGTGCCACATGTGGGAAAAAATAGTCTAGCACTACATGGTGTAAATATCCTCCCTTTATCAGGCTCATGTTGGGATGCAGGTCCTGAGGCAGGGATGCTGTCTGCTGAAGGCCCTGACTATCTAATGACAGAGCTGTGAAAATATAGGGCCTGATTCTCCTCTTTACATCAGTGACGTTTCTTTGACTTGGTGGAGCTACTCCAGATTTACACTCGTGTAACTGAGAGGAGAATGGGGTCCGTAATCTCTTACTAGATCATCTCCACAAAGCAGAAACTCAAATGACGTGTCTCAAATAGTAAAACTCAGCATATATAGAGGTACGGTGGGGTAGAGAATGATAGGGAAATAAGCATGGGCTATATCTTTATGCCTGGTTTTCAGCTATTCAGTGTTTAATTCGATCTGTAAAATATACAGAGAGCAACTTCCATCTGAGGCCAGTTTGGCTTAGTCAAAGAGTGCCTCTTGACTCCCCTGGTTGGTCCTCTTGTTGCCCCAAAGCTCTTGGTTTGAGACTTGTCTGTGGTAATGTGCTTCCCCTACACACATGAGCCCCAGTCCAGCAGAGCATTTGAGCACATGTTTAACTGAACCTGAGTAGTCACACTGATGTTAATAGGATTATTCAGGTGCTTACATGCTTGATCCAGGACTTGGTAAATCCGGCCATCATATCATGGGGGAACTTTGTTAAAGCAGTCTTCAAAGAGGTGTGTGGGATTTTGTATAACTAATCTAGTGCGAGGATCTGAGGAATGAGAGGTTAGAGTCATCTCCACCATTTAGCAGACCTGCTGTGCCTCTTCTCACAGCGGTCTCCCCTTAATATAGCTCCATTGACTTCACTGAAGTTAACTCTTGATTTACACCTGGTTGTATGAAAGCAGGATCAGTCCCATTGACTCTGGGCCCCATACATTTCCATAACCAAGTCTTGAACCAGGAACACATAGGTAGCAGCCAGGAAATCAATGAGGAGTGCTCCCAAAGGCTGAGTCAGCTGAGGAAGTAGGTTAATCTCATCCTAGCTGATAGTTGCACATGGCAGAGATAGTACTTGTTCTTGCATCCAAAGATAGCACAGCACTTTGCAAACATCACTCCAGGCTCAAAGCATCTTTGTAACATTAGTATTATTTCCATTTGACAGATGGGTAAACTGAGGCATATAAAATGAGTGATTTTTTTCTAACAGTCAGGGCAGAGACAGGAATAGAACCCAGGTGTTCTGCCTTGTTGTCCCTTGCTCTTACTACTAGGCTGTATGTTGTAGATAAACCAGTCTATATAAAATTAAAAGTCCTACAGTACTCTGCAGTTATGGTCCAAAATGCTACAGTAACTCTATTGTAGGGGTTGCTTGATCAAAAAAACTATCTACACCAACTCTAAATTTAAATATTCAAAATAAATCATGAGTTTCTGTCATGTGGAAACAAAACTAATGATACAGTAAAAGACTACATTTCCATAACTTTGACTCTCATCTGCATGTTCAGCATTTGAAAGTCAATGGGAGCCGTGTAGCTAAGTGAAAATAGACAGCCTGCCTCCCCCTTGGCAGCCACAACACTATCCTGGAGCAGAGGAGTCACCTGTGTGATTTGCATTTGATTTCCTCACTAACCAATAAGCAGCCTGAAACCAAACATAGGAGATGCATTAAAAAGAGTTGGATACTGTAACAGTGTAGAAACGAACAATATTCCTGACAAGTATGATGTGCACTTTCCCACTGAAAACCACCGGCTCTGTAAGTTGAGAGGGAAAAGGATGGTTGTGTGGTTAAAACATATACCTGAGGGCTGAGATCGAGGTCTTATTCCTCACTCTGCCAATGACTTCTTCTGGAACATTGGGCAAAGTTCTTAAAGGGACAATGTCAACTTAATTTATTTTAATTGACTCACTTAAAAAGTAAATCCATTTTCTGATGGCACACACTTTACAAAGCATGCTCTGGTTCTTCAGTAGCTTTTGGAAAGCATTTGTAAAGGTTTCTCAGCTCCTTATGGTGGTTAGAAAGGTCTTTTCCGCAAGGGAGAAATAGCCTAAGGCCCTGATCCTGCAGCGAGGTCAATGTGGAGTCCCGTTGCTATCCGGAGGGCTCCCTGTGGGTATGAGGGTTACTGCGCAGGTCTCGTTGTTGGATTGGTGTCTAGCTGACTCTGCTGAGGAAAGTAGCAAAATCAGGTTTACCAAAAGGTTTGACAAATGTGTAAAAATAGAGATAAATATATTTTTCTGCTAACTTAAACCTCATTTGCAGTTGCAGGCCCCAATCCTGCCCTAAGATGTGCCTGGGTGTGGAGTTCCCCACATGTGGATCCTGCAGTGGCAGGATTGAGGCCATACCAGGTGCAACCTTTTCAATGTGATAACAGTGGCCCAATTTTTTAATCTGTGAAATGCAAATGCTTATCTGCCTCACAAGGTGTTGAGCTGTGCTGCATTAATTTTTGTTTAAGTGCTTTGAGATCTCAGCAGCTATCCAAGTGCAAAGTCGTATCGTTATAATTCCATGTTCATGAGTTAGAAAACAATCCCTTCCTGTCTGCATCTTTAAAGCTTTGAAATCGGATGCATTTACCCGGTAGACTGAATGACAATCTGAAGTGTTCACTGTCAGGTCACCAGTTAGGAATTATTAGCAATGTGGATTGAGGCCAGTAAAACTTTTTGTGATTATTTGTGTTGTTTTCTCCCAAATGCTGCTGTTTAGGAAATTGAACCAATATAAACATACGGCGTTAAGGGTCTATGTGATACACACCAAAACTAGGGAAATCCAGAGTTAAGGCTGTAAATCTACACAGTGGCTTCATCTGTTACTCATTTTGTCACGTCTAGTCATCTGAGTACTATAATACTGTGTATAGGACAAGGCCATCTTCGTAGACCCTCACAACTCCCAACAGAGCAAAAAGAAAGTTGGGGAAGGGAACTTTACAGAACAAAACATACAGCTTCCAGTAGCTTGGACCATTACATAAGAATACTCTGGTATGTATTTATTTTAAATAAAGGAGGCCAGCATAGTAGCCTAGATTTCCAACCTGGTATCTGTATTTCCTTGCCACTTTGGGCTCAAAGTAATTATTATTTACTGTTTGTATTATCATAATGACTAGGAGGTCTAGCATCACTGAGTGGCTGGCCCCTTGAAGGGGAGCCTACCTGTGACAGGCTTCTTTAAGGAGAATGAACCCATCTTGGCCCACGTTTAAGTAATTAACTGCCTAGATATCTGGTTGGTCGCTATTTGACTAACGAGCACGTGGACCTGAGAAATGGCTACCAGTGCTCATTTGAAGGGGGTACTCTTAGAGAGAGAAGGCTCCTAAGGAGAGGCACTTCCAGGGAGAGTGACTTAGGGAGGGAACTCAAGGTAGTTGCAGAGGGACCAGACTGAGTAGCTGTGTGGTGCTTGGGGAAGAGCCGCAGCCAGCAGGTAGGACCTGGCTTCTGGGAAGGAACGAAGGTTGAGAGCGCCTTCCGGGTAGAGGTCCTAGACATGGGAATGATAGACTCAGACAGAATCTGCCTTCCCTGCTGAGAAGCCTGGGTGAAGGTCCTTCTTGTGTTTGTGTTGCACTTTCCATTCATAAATCAGACCCTCATAAGGGGGCAATGTTGGATACCTAGAAGACTTATTGACCTTATTGACGGCACAGTCGGAAACCATGACATACCTGCTGTGCCACACCTGGCCACAAGGGCAAGTGGGGGCGGGAACGCACCTTTTACACGTAGTTCCCTGGTGCATTAGGGAGACAGAGCAAAAAGATGGCCCATGCTCCAAAGCACGTACCATCAAAGTCTAAAGGACTGTGACTGTTACTCCAGTATGCTACTTGTGTATATTTGTGGCTGATGAGGATTGTAGTTAATTCTTTCAGATAGGATTTTCCCTGATGTGGAGGGCCTTCCACTGGAAGTCAGCGCTAGTCAGATCCCACACTGGGGCTGTAAGAGAGCTGCATTGGGGAAGAGGTGATCTGTGCATCTCCCTTCTAAGATGGAGAAGGAGTCTCCTTGCCAGTCGGGCAGAGAATAGTGTTAATTGCTGCCAGGGGATCTGCTCCTGTATTGATCCAGTGGCCTTCACAGCATGCATATGGGAGCTATAGTCTCTGTCAACCCACAGTCAGTCAGGAGTATTGTGTGTGGAGGTGCTGTCCTGCAACCTGATCCTGGAGTGGCGTGGTGGATTGCCTGGCCTCGGTGGAAAGGCCTGAGAGCCCTGGCTGTCTTGTATGCAGTTCGGTGGAAAGATCACTTTCCTTTTCAGTGCAAACCACTGTACCAGATGATGCGGTGGGAGGAAAGTGACAGATATGAGGGTAATTAGCGCTATATGGCTACCTCCTATGACTGCTACAAGTGGTGTTGGCACATTTCACCTTTCACTGAACCGGCAGTGCAAAGGTGGGAAGAGGCAAATTGTGTAACCCAAAGTATCTATTTTAAACTAACTTTATTTCTTAACAAAATAAAAATGTGAAGTTGAATTGAAACCTCAGACTTGAGAACAAAATAGTGATTTTTTGGAAAGCTACAGCAATGCCACAATAGCTCTGTCATCCTGCAGTCCTTATGTACATATGGCTTTCATTGAAAGGAAAGGGCATTTGGTGCGTGGAAGAATTGCAAGGTTGGCTCCAACGTTTGTCCAGCTGAGAGCCGCATTTGTAATTTATCAGAAGCTCACGGATCACATGTAACTACTGTGACATTACCCAGGTACAATCTGGACCACTGAACAGCTGTATCCCCTGAATTCGCTAGCCTGGGGTGCCTTTTACACTGAGTTGCTGTCAAAATATCCACCCCTGGTCTGCTCACTGCCTTCAGCATGCAGAGTCACTCCCTGCTGAATACATGAGCACTCTGACAGATCGCTCATGAATTACATACAGGGCAACACCTGCAAATTCCTAGTCTTAGCCTTGTCCCCCAGAAATGTGCATCTTGTACTGCTCAGTACCCCCCTGAACAATACAAGGTCATAGAAAGGAAAATGATAATGCACCAGCCTTGATATCCCAAATGGTGTTTCCCTCACACTTTAAGCCAAACACACTGGTTAAGATAAAACAATAAGATAAATGTAACAACTTCAGAAAGATAGATTGTAAGTGATTACAAGTGATGATACATAAAAGTCAGGATTGGTTATAAAAAAAACTAGTCCATTAGGTATTCAATGAAGTCATGAGCAGAGAGGTGGGAGGAGAAAAAGTGAGTTGGAGGCCACTGTCTCTCATTTTTATACCCCTCTCCCTTCTTTGAGAATTACCCCCAGCTTGGGGTGCAGGTGACAAGCAGTCTTTCTTATGGACTTGAGGTTTGAACCATCCCTTTGATGAAATGGAAATATCTTGTTTACTTCTTCCCCCCCCCCGGATAGAGAATGGCCTCTTAAACAGCTGATAGCTCTTTAACACCTGGCTGGTGTGTCTTTGTCTCTGAAAAACTTGTTTTGTGTGTGTTACCCAGAATTACTACATAGTTCAGTTACATTCATATAGTAGAATTTTATAATCTCACATACAGTGTTGCTACACGTCTTTCAACAGGATAATGATATTCAGCAGATTATGGCTTTTTCAAATGATACCTCAGACGGTGTACTTTGTACAAAATTTATCATAGTCTTGTAAAAGTGGTGAACATAACATAACAGTATAAAGTGTCACAACTACGCTACAGTGCAACACGGAGATGACACTTTCATATTTACTACAAAGGGACAACCTGTGGAGGAGACAGGTCCCAGCTATTAAAGTTCTGTATTAGAACAAGGTGTAAAAATGCATTCTGGGGCATGTAATTGAAGGCCTCCCCTGCATAGGAAAGACTAGATTGGACTGTAAGGCCCTAATTCACAAGGGCATAATACCTCATAATTAACTTTAAACATGTGCTTGAATCCCATTGAAGTACATAAGGCCTTGATTAACACTAACTTCAAGTGCTATTTTTTTGAAATCAGTGGGACTACTCAAATGCAAAAATACCTCCCTGATTTTGGGACCTAAGTGCTTTGCTGAATCTGAGCCTAAAATTCTAAGGTCAAGTTTGGCTATTGTTACTTAAATATTAAGTCTTTAAGAATATTTATTATCTGTCATGTTTAAAGGAAAACATTTACTAAATGGACTAAATAAATATGAAATGTGCGGTAAATTGGTTCATGGATTTTTCCATGAGTTGGTTCCTTCGTTCGCTGTTCAGTTTCTATCAGAACCGAGGCACACCTTAAAAAGTTCATTGTAGGTATTTATACCACGCTCATCACCATGGTATCTGAGCTCCCAAGCACAGGCATTATAATGATAATGACTCTTCTTTTTCTTGTATATATGTATAACACAAAGTGTTAGAAAATATAATTAACATTCCATCTTTAATTCACTTAATGTGCGGTGGTGATAGGGCTGATTCGTTTAGATATTCAAGGAACAGAAAAGTCCTAACATATTCAGAATGCAGCATTTACCTGTAAATAAATGTCTTACTTGGATCCATTAGTTTACAGCACATGAATGGAAGGGGACAGTATTCCACCAGATATTTTTCCCAACCCCAAGAAAGAGAGAAACATTGATGCAAAAAAACCATTCTTCCAGTTGCTTCAAGGATGCAGCCAATTAAAATATATATGTGCATGCTGTAAACAGATATTTCTTTGCCTCCTTTCTTTCCGTATTAAAAAAATATAAGTGGTTATTAGTAATTCTAAAAAAAAATTCTAGTTGACTTGTCACTGTTTATGATCTTTAGTTATTTTTTGTTTCATTCAGCTTGGCCAATGAAAATCAATAAAAACAATTTCACTTCTGTTTATAGTCATTTTAACTCTTCAGATTCTTAGTGCTGCAGAGTTTGGGTTTGCTGAACTACAAGGGACTATTTATTTAATAACCGTTTTGTTTTTTCCCAACAGTAACCTTTCTCTTGGTCTTAGATTTCCTACCTTCTTTTTTTGAAAAATAAATTTGGGGCCAGATTGGGTTCCAGTTTAGCAAAATACCTGAAGCACATGCTTAAGAGCATTGTTGAATAGGGGTGGACTTTACCTACATGCTCAAAATCGAACAATACATGAAGTGCTTTGCTGTATCAGGGACTTAGTATAATTAAAGGAACACTTTATTTATTTATACTGCAGTGGCTTCTAGTCAGAATCAGTGTCTCATTATACTGGCCACTGAAACACAAAGTAAGAGACAGTCCCTACTGCTAGGGGCTTACAATCCAATATAACTTAAACTAGGATGTAGAAAAGAAATGACTATATATTAAAGATAACTTTATTATACAGATTTACTGTGGCACTGACTCCTCTCTGGTCTTACGCCTTTTCTCGCACAGCAGAAGATTGGAATGAAACTTTGTTATTTACAGACGTTCTCCAAGAGCAAATGTGTACATCAGGGATCGGCAGCCTTTCAGAAGTGGTGTGCTGAGTCGTCATTTATTCACTCTCATTTAAGGGTTCGCGTGCCAGTAATACATTTTAACGTTTTTAGAAGGTCTCTTTCTATAAGTCTATAATATCTAACTAAACTATTGTATGTAAATTAAATAAGGTTTTTAAAATATTTAAGAAGCTTCATTTAAAATTAAATTAAAATGCAGAGCCCTCTGGACCGGTGGCCAGGACCTGAGCAGTGTGAGTGCCACTGAAAATCAGCTCGCGTGCCGCCTTCGGCACGCGTGCCATAGGTTGCCTACCCCTGGTGTACATGATAGAGAAAGGGTAATTGGGTAGTGGGTCTATGCATAATCTTCAGAGGGGCTGGGGAAGAAAGGCAGAAAACTTCCTAGCTCCTCTATGGTTGGGGGGGGGAGGGGGCGGGAGCCCCACTCAAAGTTAAAGTTAAATTCATTTTTAATCTGTAAAGACATCCTGAACAGCATTGTAAAGTACAGACGGAAATGCTGCAGACCAGAGCTACACTGGGCTTGTCTTCGTAAAACTCCAGCATGAGTATAATTCCTTTGGAGGCGTGGGAGACAAGGGAAAAGCCATTCAACAGCAGTGTCTGTAGTTTAAGAAGCTTTTTACAGCCCTGGCTACTCTGACCTCTGCAGTTGTCTAGCTGTTACTCAGGATAGTACAGGTTTATTTTTTTCCTTTTGAACAGTTGTTCATGCAACATTCTCTCTTCCTTTATTCTGGAATTCCTTTATTCCTGTGCCCCACAGATGCCAAGGAGCTGTAAAAGGAAAAAAAAAAAAAAGAACCTCACCACAATCAAGGCTAGCCACTTTCTCAAGTATCTTGTAAATGCATGCTCGGATATATGCACAAACTCCTGCATGGGAGTGGAAGACTAAATTATTGTTGTTTATAATCGGTATTATGATGATTCCGAGATGATTCAACCAAGATCAGGGCTGTATTCTATAGACACACAGCAAAATACTGTATCTTCCCCAAAGAGCTAATAGTTGAAGTCAGTCAAGAAGAGTGGGAGAGGAAAGAAAGGCAGAGAGATCAGGTGACTGATCCAACATCACATAGCAGGTCAGTTGCAAAACCAGAATTAAAACTCAGGTCTCGGGTCCCAGTCCAGTGCCTTAGCTACTGGATTATACTCCCTCTTTGGGTATGTCCAGACTACCCGCCGGATTGGTGGATAGCGATCGATCTCTGAACGTGCTCCCGTCGACTCCGGAACTCCACCAGGGCGAGAGGCGGAAGCGGAGTCGACGGGGGAGCCGCGGCCGTCCATCCCACACCGTGAGGATGGGAGGTAAGTCGAAATAAGATATGTTGACTTCAGCTACGCTATTCTCGTAGCTGAAGTTGCGTATCTTATATCGACACTCCCCCCCCGCTCCTCCCAGTGTAGACCAGGCCTTTGTAGTGCAGGTACTATGGTACCACCGTGCAGGAGTGGCGGGAGTTCAGGTCATAGATTTCAAGGCCAGAAGAGACCACTGTGATCTTATCAGGTGACCTTTGTAGCACAGGCCAAAGAACTTCTCCAAAATAATTCCTAGAGCAGAGGTTTTAGAAAAGAATCCCCTATGACCCTTGGTAAATTGTTCCAATGGTTACTTACTTCTCTTGAAAGCAGTGTGGGGTGGGCCTGGCCCCTTACTGCTGCAAACCCTGGTCCTGGCCTAAATCCTCACCTGCCTTTCAAGATATTAGATTACAAGATCTTTGTGACAGGGAAGTTGTTTTTTGGCTTGTACTGTGAAGTGCCTTGCATATTTTGGGGCACCGTGGTTGAAATTTTGAAAGATGCCTAAAGGCAGTTAGGTGTCCGGATCTCACTGAAAAACAATGCCTAAGTCCCTTAAATGCCATTGAAAAATCCCAGCTGGCCCTAAATAAAAAGTAATACCCCTGCCGAGCACTCCTAAGCTCTTTCTTAGCCTCTTGTAGTGAGCAGAACAAAATGCCACGTACAGCAAGGCTCTTCTATGCCTTCAGAGATACACTAGAGCAGGGCTCGGCAACCTTTCAGAAGTGGTGTGCCGAGTCTTCATTTATTCACTCTAATTTAAGGTTTCATGTGCCGGTAATACATTTTAATGTTTTTTTAGAAGGTCTCTCTCTATAAGTCTATATATTATATAACTAAACGAGTGTTGTATGTAAAATAAACAAGGTTTTCAAAATGTTTAAGAAGCTTCATTTAAAATGAAATTAAAATGTTGATCTTACGCTGGTGGCCCGCTCAGCCCACTGCTGGCCTGGGGTTCTGTTCACATAGGCCGGCAGTGGGCTGAGCGAGGCCTGTGGCCGGGACCCCAGCTGGCAAGGGTCTGTCAGCCAGAACCCAAGACCAGCAGCAGGCTGTGCGGGGCCGGGACCCAGAGGGCTTGGGGCAGAGGGCTGGAGTCAGGGCTGGGGACTGGGTATGTGGGGGAGTGTAGGTGTCAGGGCAGAGCGGGGCCTGGGTATGGGTGGGGGTGCCGGTGTCAGGGTTGCGGGGGGGATGAAGGAGTCAAGCAGAGGGCTCGGTGTGTATGAGGGAGGTACAGGGCTCAGGGCAGGGGCCTGGGGGGTGTGCAGGGCTCAGGGCAGAGGGCTGGTGTATGTGTGGGGCTCAGGGGAGAGGGCTGGGTGACTGCCCCCCTAAGAACTCCCAACCCCACTGCTCCTTGTCCCCTGACTACCCCGTCCTGGGACCCCTGCCCCCAGGACCTCACCCCCTATCTAAGCCTCCCTGTTCCTTTTCCTTGGACTGGACCCTATCCCCTACCTGTCCCCTGACTGCCCTGACCCTTATCCACACCCCAGTCCCCAGCCAGACCCCCGGGATTCCCATGCCTATCCAACCACTCCCCACCCCTGACAGGACCCCCAGAACTCCCGACCCATCCAACTCCCCTGACTCCCTGCCTGCCCCAACCCCTCTCCATACTCCTGCCTCCTGACAGGACCCCCAGAACTCCCACCTCATACAACCCCCCCAGCTCCTTGTCCCCTGACCACCCCCTCCAGAGACCCCCCCACCCTAACTGCCCCCCCCAGGACCCTCCTTGCTCCCGGTCCCCTGACTGCCCTGACCCCCATTCACCCCCTGCCCCCTCCCAAACCCCAGGACTCCCATGCCCCATCCAACCCCCCCTGCTCCCTGACTGCTCCCTCCAGAGACCCCCGCCCCTGACCCCACCTCCCCATCCACCCCTGCTCCCTTTCCCCTGAATGCCCCCACTCCTTATCCAACCCCCCCAGCCCTGGGCCCTTTACCTTGAGGCTCCATGCAGAGCCAGACACGCGGCCCCACCGGAGAGCACAGCCCCGGCCTTCAGAGTGCTGTGCGTGTCGGCGGCAGCAGAGCTCCAGTTGAGCAGGAAGCGTGTCTGCCTCCCCACGGAGCCAAACGCTGCCCCGCGGGAGTGCGCAGCCCCGACCCCCAGAGCACTGCACGCGGTGGCAGGGCTCCAGCGGAGAGGCCGTCAGCTTGCTGCGCTCGGCTGGCGCTCCGGCCCCGGAGCGCGGACCCCGCAGCTTGCCGTGCCGGGAGAGTGGGGCCATTTGCCCACCCCATGCGCACGGCTATGCTTCTGCTCCCTGCTCCCGCAGGGGGAGCAGAGGAGAGTGGGCGAGGCTGGGCAGGATTTTTAATGGCATGCTGGAGTCCGGACAGGCTCCAGCGTGCCATTAAAAATTGGCTCACGTGCCGTCTTTGGCACGCGTGCCATAGGTTGCTGACCCCTGCACTAGAGTTATAAACCCAAAGGCTGGTGCCATCCCTACCTATTTAGCAGACTATGGTCAACGTTTTCAAGCATGGGTGAGTAAAGTTAGGCGCCTAAATTCACATTGGGGCACCCAATTAGTCGCCTTTTTTCTCACAGCTCCCCTTAACTTGGATGATAACACAGAACATGGAATTTTTTTTTAAAGGAGAAAATGTAAAGCCTGGCTTGGTATTTAACATCTTTACCCCTGAAGAGACAGGGCTGAATGTAAGTGAAGAACAGAATTGAAGCGAATCCTCCTTTCTTTGGCAGACCTGCATGTGTGCTCAAGATGGAAAACTGAGCTCCCATTTACATTACCCATTATTTTGTTCCTGAAAAGAACAAAGGCATGAAAAGTAACCAAAACAAAAGAAGTAACGTGTTCCCCCTTTGCAGTGTTCTCTAGAATGGTGTCACGCTGCTGTTTCTACCCCACTAACCAGGTGAGCTGGGTTGAAGAGAGAGTAGCATAAATCGAATTTTTTTTTTCTTGGAGTGTATGTCCCACAGCAGTGGAGCAGTGCGTCAGTGCTCCATAAACACCTTGCTTTTGTCTTGCACTGCTACTACCTCGGGTTGCATCATACTCATGACAGCAACATTCTGCCAGAGTTGTGCAGCTCTTGTCCAAGGGAAGACGTGAGCTTTAATCACACTTATCTGACAATAATTTGTTAAACTAGGAGAGACATCAGAAGAGAGGGAGACCAAATGAGGCTGCTTCTTCCGGAACAAGGGAAATGTCTCTTCTGCTAAGCAGAAGAGAAGTCGGGGCTTGGTGTGGTTTTTTTTTGTTTTTTTTTTTTTTAACAAAAGCTTAAGTTTGTGACTCCGCTTGCTAATGCAATCTCTGTAATTAAAATTTCCATCAAGCTCATCGGCCCAAATATTTGCACATGCAAATTTGTTCAGCTGAGGCCCCTTGATCTGTCATATTCCTGCAAATCATGTTTTATGTTGGCTCACTCTTTGGGACAGATTGCCTACTTTTGGATTTGTTATTAAAAGATAATATTGACTTAGTTTCCTCTGCACTGAGCAGCAGCCTCATCTCCTCAGGGCTGGCTGGGGTATATTTTTTATCGCAAGCTGTTTTGCGAGGAATTCTATCCTGCTGCTGTTAATGACAACAATAATTAATGACACTTTCCCAGAGCTGCAAAGAGTCACGCATCTCACAGCCCTGTCATGCCTGCCAGTGGCTCAGCCTGATCCTCAGCATTAAGCTGAACTCTGGGCCAGCAGCAGGCATTTGCCTCCTCCGCTTGCTTCTCCTAAGGGTCCCGCTGGAGCCAGCCTCTCTGCTCCCCCTGCTGGATATCAGCACAAGGGACCCAATACTGGTCCCAAGATCCTTTGTCCCTAACTCCCCCTGTGAGCTGCACAGGCTCCCCCATCACACCTGCCCACCCTCTTTAGCCCTAACCTGCCAGCACCTACCTCCAGCAGTCCTAGGTGCTCTCGTTCCTGCTGTATCCTCAGCACCTGCCCATATCCGGTAGCCTTAGGTCCCACAGCCCAATCTGGCACTACACCCATCACCCCAAGGCCCCTTCTGCTTAGCATCTCCAGCTACCCTGTTCCCATTTCCCATCCAGCTAAGCACCCCACCTAGCTAGCCCCTCTCTTTGGTGGCCTCTCACCCTCGCTGCAAATAGGGCTCTGGGTGGGTGCAGGGGTTCCTGGAGTGCATCCTTTAGGCTGCTGGGTGGGAGGACAGTGGGGGGTCTCTGGGTAGCTGCTTGCATCTAGGGAGCCAGTCTGCCTGTTTTCTGCTCATCTCAATGCTCCCTGCCCTGCAGGGCGAGTGCAAGGATGTTTCGCGCCCTAGGGGAAACTTCCACTTACACCTCCCACCCCCCAGAGCCCTGCGGCAGCTCCCCCGGCCCGGGGAGCCATGTAGCAGCTCCCCACCCCAGCTCACCTCTGCTCCGCCTCCTCCCCCAGCATGCCGTCGCTGCTCCACTTCTCCTGCCTCCCAGGCTTGCGGCGCCAATCAGCTGTTTGGCGCCGCAAGCCTGGGAGAGAGAGAGAAGCAAAGCGGGGCGGCGTGCTCAGGGGAGGAGGCGGAGCAGAGGTGAGCTGGGGCAGGGAGCAGTTCCCCTGCCCGCCACGCCCCCCCTTACTTGCTGCAGGCGGCCCTCCCCGCATCCCCCTGCCCCAGCTTCCTCCCCCTAAATACCGACGACGACCGGGCCAGCTGAAGATCCGGCCGCCGCGGTCGCCGCCGAAGGACCCGAAATGCTAGCACCCTAGGCGACCGCCTAGGTCACCTAATGGGTTGCACCGGCCCTGCTGCCCTGCCTCCCTGCTGGCTGGTAGGCCAGAGAGACCAGCCTGTGGTGGGAAAGGAGGGGTGACTGCTGTGGTGTCTGTCTGTCTCACTGCAGGCAGGCTGCAGGAGAGGAAAGTTGGAGGGGGGCATTTCCCTGCACACCCACGCCCTACCGAAACTCACCCTGGGAGAAATATGTCTCAAGGAGCAGTTCAGAATTTGGCAGATCTGCTTTACTCTTCTGTAGCTTCTTCCACATGCGGGCTGCTCTGCAGACAGCAATGTGTTAAACCCTGTGAGCCTTGTTTTACAGACAGGAAAGCTGAGGCTAATTGACTTTCCAGGGGCAAGCCAGAGCTGGGAACAGAACCCAAGGTTCCCGATTCCCTGAGGCACAAGATCATCCTTCCCCTTGAGATTGACCAGGTAAATGAAGGAAGCAAATGGCCCATGGCCCTGAGTAAGGGCAGAGCTGCACTGCCCCCGGGGAGGCGCCAGCAGGGAAGTGTAATCCCTGCCCCAGCTCTGTGCTGCACACGCATGCTGTGCCATCCCTTTGGAGGAGCCAGTTCCACTCCAGCTACCCCCTTCCCCATCTTCCACCTGTCTGGGGTCCTAGCTCTCCCTCGCTTGCTACTGGAGCCTGCTGTCTGCCTCACAGGGCGGAAGCAGCTGGGGCAAGTGGCTTGGAGGAAGCCTGCTAGGGTACCTGGCTATCATGGTGGAGAGAGATGGGGAGCAGAGAGCATGAGTGCCTGCTGATTATGAAGGGGTTGGGTCTCTCTTAACAGGAGGGGAACTAATGTTACTGCCGGGTGAAAGAGGGGGAGAGGCTAGGGTGAGCAGATGTCCCAATTTTATAGGGACAGTCCCGATTTTGGGGGCTCTTTCTTATATAGGCTCCTATTACCCCACATCCCCTGTCCCGATTTTTTACACTTGCTGTCTGGTCACCCTAGGAGAGGCGAGGTTGTTGCATAAGGGATGGAGAGATGAATTAACTCAGCTCTTGTCCCTTAACACAGAGCCGTAAAGTTGAGTAGTAAAGATTAAAGGCTAATGATTTTCTGCTCCATTTTAAGGGCACACTCATGCAGTCACATCAGCTATAGCAGGTCCCCCTCCACACACGCCCCCCTAGTTTGCTCTGCAGAACATTGGAGAGGGGCATGGAGGTTAACCCCTTCCCTTCTCAGAAAAGGGATGGTCAACTGTGTGCCAGCTAAACGGCCACCACATGCACACACACAACATATGTCCCAAAGGCAAAGGGAATTAACTTTGTGGCACAAACTGCCCACATAACCGGAAATGCTGAAACTCCTTCCTTAATTCTCGGCCGTATCCTTTTGTGTCACCCTGTTGTGCCCAGCTATTGCACAGATGGCCTATGACATCCAGCACTGAGGTACCTTAGCCACATGATGTGAGTGCAGGATGGAAAAGCAGAGAGTTAGAGGAACTGTAACAAGGTAACTGGCCCATTAAACGAAATTGGGCCCAGCGCTCCTGTTCCAGTCCAGGTGCTCCCTCGTTTGGTGTAATGAGGAGGGTAGGTCTGCCCCTGGGAGTTATAAATAAGAGCCCAGAGCAGCAGCGTTTCAGACCCAGAGTTTAGAAAGGGAGGCAGATCAGAGTCCTGAGAGTAAAGAGAGCTCAGAGGAAGAGCAGAGCGGTGAGAGCTCCCTGGTTGAGCAGTGGAGCCACATCAGGCCATTGGACTCAGAAGACAGAAAGGCAGTCGGGGATCACATACAGACTTCCCCAAGCCGGAGAGGGCTGAAGGCTGACAGCAGCAGAGGGAGATGCCTGCTGGCTCTCTGAGCTAGAGAGCTGAAGCTGGAGGGCCAGAGAGGGCTAGGGAAGGATGGCGGGGTGAGCCTGCTGATGTCTCTGAGTGAGAGCTGGAACCATTTTGGGGAAGGAAACGGTGGTAAAACAACCCAGCTAGAGGAGCAGGGTTGAGGTGTAGTGAGAGACACCAGAGCCATACCTGAGCGCTGGGGCTTGGTAAGAGATGCTTGGGCCATACTTGGTGGTGGGACTTTCTGGTAATAACTCCACAGAAGGGATATTTATATACTCAGAAGACTGTACTGAGTTTATATGAGGAATCAAGAAGAAAACTGAGATGAGGGGTCACTTGCAGGGCCGCCCTGAGGCCACAGGGGACATTGTTACGATAATTTTCAAACATCTTTAAAAAATACAATAATTTCTTTCCTTGGTTAGCAGAGACTTTAGGCTATTAAAATGGAACTGGATTTTGATTATCTACTTAGAATCATAGAATATCAGTGTTGGAAGGGATCTCGAAGATCATCTCATCCAACTCCCTGCTAAAGCAGGACCAATCCCCAACTAAATCATCCCAGCCAGGGCTTTGTCAAGCCTGACCTTAAAAACCCTTAAGGAAGGAGATTCCACCACCTCCCTAGGTAACCCACTCCAGTGCTTCACCGCCCTCCTAGTGAAAAAAGTTTTTCCTAATATCCAACCTAAACCTCCCCCACTGCACCTTGAGACCATTACTCCTTGTTCTGTCCTCTGGTACCACTGAGAACAGTCTAGATCCATGCTCTTTGGAACCCCATCCTCTTTGGAGCCCCATATATATAGCCTTTCATTCAGCTCAGACAGTGCAATTTAGCAGAGTCAATTTCACTTTGGTTTTTTAATTAACACCTAGTTAGTTTCAGAAATGGAATGAAATGCTGCTCAAGCTGAGAGCAGTGGGGCCTGTCCCAGAAACAGGATGGTCTGGCAGTTGAAAGGTAGCCCTGAGAGTCAGGAGCTCTTCCTCCTCTTTCAGGTTCTGCTACAGACTTGCTCTGTGACACTGAGCAAGTCACTTAGCATTGTTTGGAACAGTGTTCCCATCGTTCAAATAAGTGACGTATAGTTAGCACCAGGGCCTGATCTGCTACCACCAAAATCAATAAGGAATCACCCATTGACTTCAAGGCATAGGTGCTGGAACTAGGGTGGCTTGAAGTGGTTTCCATCATATACAGGGTTTACAGTTTGGTTCAGTGGCTCCCAGCACCCCCACTATTCAAATTGTTCCAGCACCTTTGCTTCAAGGAGATCAGGACTGGGATGAAGGAGTCTGAAGACAATTACACAACTTTTATCTGGAGATTTCTCTCCCTTCCCAGCTAAAACAGACTTTCTGAAATTGCTTTGCCCTGAGAAATGGGGGCATGGAGGACATTAAACAAGACAGAATAGAGTCCCATAATAGCAATATAAACAATTTTCTGTGCCTAAAAACTATCTACTCATATGTACACACTCACTGAGCCAATTATTGCCCCTAGCTTTGCAGATTGCCTTGGTGATATATTTCTAGGTTTGTAGCAATGGCTCATGTTCTTCCTTTCTTCCCCTTTCCACAACTGCAGTGGAAAACTGGGCCAGAGAAGAGGAGTCCGGCTTGCTTTGCTTCACTGAGAGCAGAAAATAAATAATTGTTATCTTCAGCATCCATTACTTATCCTTGCTGTGTGTTTTTAACCTACCTCCTCTGAAAGAAGAAGCTAATTTATAATCTTGTTGTATATTGAGAGTGTTTGTTCACATCCGTCTGTCGGCAAGTTTTATAAATCAGTTAGCCCCAGACAGACACACTGTGCAGCTTTCTGGGTTGCCAAAGATGTCACTTACTCATCAGCTAGAAAAAGCACAAGCCTTAACTGTCTTTTAATTTGGGTGCATGTGAAAAACAATTAAGTATAGTGTCTCTTATACGTGTGTATCGACAGTGTTCTAGTTACTTGGCAACCTGTGGAAAACATGTTGGAGGGCCGAACACCTGTATAAAATAGAATACCGTACATATTTCATACCAAGAGTTTAATTGTGAGGGTATTAAAGGAGTGGGAGAGTCGGTTTATATTCAGGCCAGTGTAGCTGATCAGTTGCAGTAACCGAGTTATCCTGCCAGGAGCTGAATATAAGATTGGAAGCAATAGAACTGGGGAAGTGGTGTATGAGGGCATGTCTACACTTATCGGGGATCGACGCTGCGGCGGTTGATGCACCTGCGATAAATTTAGCCAATCTAGTGAAGACCCGCTAAATTGACCGTAGATCGCTCTCCTGTCTACTCCAATACTCCACTGGAACAAGAAGCATAAGGTAAGTCGACGGGAGACCCAGTGCAGTGTAGACACGGCAGTAAGTTGACCTAAGCTACGTTGACTCCAGCTACGTTATTCATGTAGCTGGAGTTGTGTAACTTAGGGCGACTTACCCCCATAGTGTAGACAAGGCCTGAAACTGGGAAAGTGGTATATGAAACAGGGAGAGGCTTTGAAAGTCTTCAATGGTGTAAGTCAGTGTGGAGATGAGAGGGATTATTGAAAAATATCAAGATAGCAGGGAAAGTTTACAAGCACAGTGCGTACAACAACTGCTCTTGGGTTCAGCGGGAAAACTGTTGCCATATTTCTGTACTAACTTTACCAGTTTGCTTAGGGCATCACGGTAATATCTTATTGTATTGTTACAGTCAAAGACATGGTCACCACCCTGAGCTTTCTGTTATGAACCAGGGGCTATAACAGTCCAGGTGAGGCTCTGTCTCCAGGCACTGATATGGAATAATTGAGTGTGTAAGTTAATGGTTTATGGATAAAGAATAAACGTGATCCGCTCTATTTAGAGTCAGGGGACCGGGTGTCAGGGCTGCCTCACTGTGTCATAACTTTTCTCTGAGACCTTGGACTAGCCAGTTAACGTCCGTGCCTCAGTTTACACCCCTTCTCCAATGGGGAAAATATTGGCATGCCGATTACTTTTTCAGAGCATTTGAATATAGATACAGTATGTGATTGGGAAGAGCAGCATAGAGAAAGTGAAGTGGGGGCGAGTGATGAAGAGGAAGTGAGAATGAAGGTGAGGTATGGAATGCACATAGAGGGAGTGAATTAAGATGTAGGTAGACTGGGAGGGGAACAGAGTAAGAGAAGGAGGGGGTGAGAAGGGAAGAAGCTGGTCTCTCACAGGTTTTAAATGAGAGCTTGGGCAGCCATTTGTTCCACAGATGACTATATATATATATATATATTATGTTGTTATAATAATGAGATCAACGATTGGCATGAAGTAGGTTGAGCCACAGGAGTATTTTTCAGGATTACTTTGACACCAGACAATGAACTTTGCGAATTCCACCATGTATGATGGAATTAAATAGATCCAACAGTCCTTTCCTTTCTAGGTACTTTCCTCACTGGTTCTTTAAACCTTAAATTTTAATGTTTTCACCTTTGTGATACTGTTTTATTTCCATAGACCAGTAAATGGGTTAATCTTTAATACCTTGCAGTAATAAAACACTTTTAATTAGCGTCAGCTTGGAATGACAAGACTACAAGTAATTAAGTTACACTGGGATCTAGTTGGAATTAAATTGATACAAGGGGATAGCATAAACATAAATCAGCGTTTAAATAAAGTGAGATCAGATTGCTGTAATTAAAAGGAAAATCCATTGGTATTAAGATGTAAAAACAACTGATGCAGATATAATAAACACAGTAAGATAAACAGTCTAGAAAAATGCAAATCATCCCAAAAAAGGAAGGGGAAAAAACACAGTTTGACTAGAGTTAAGAAAATACAATTACATAATGTGGGAATGAAGAAGTTAGCAGAATGAATAAATGTTATGAGCGTCAGCTTGGAATGCCATTAAGGTTAACCTGATGCATTGCAAGTGAGTTCTAGTTATAAAAGTAATTACAAGAAACAGAATCTATTTTGAATCCACAAACAAATGAGAGAGAAGGATGAGTGTAGAAAAAAGTAATTACCTCTTGGAAGTTATGAAAGTCACATGCAATAGAAAGGTAGTAGGAAACTTCTAGCATGACTTTAATTGGCTTATGGAAGAAGCAGCCCAGAATGCATCTATCAACCACATTCCGTTCTTTAGATTGCTTACTGTCACTGGACTTGGCACTTTTAGATGATAAAAATGTAACTGGTTCATTAGCTTTTTGGATTAAAGGAACCATTGTATCTTCAAGTGTTTGTTACAGTAATTATGGGGCACTCAAACTATTATACCTTTTTTACAAGGCAGTAATCTCCTTCTGCAGAAGAACTACTGATACAGTGAAGGGTTTGGAGGAATTGATGTAGGAGAGCAGATGAATAGAATTTTGAAAGAAGAGATTCAGAATTAGCTGTAACCTCTAGGGAATGAGAATCCTGGCCCCAGTTGTGGCTAGCTCAGTGAAGATGTCCTCTCAGTACACGTCGGTGATCAAAATAGTTAGACTGTGTGAGGAAAGAAGAGAATACTACATAAAGTACTACCATGCCATTCTATCCATTAGCGATAGGTCCTGTCTTTGAATGTGGTATCATTTTGGTCACATCTGCTAAAACAGGAAAAGAAAATAGAACAGGTCCAGAGATCGCTAGAAATTCTTTGAGAAACAGGGTGGTGTGTGGTGGAGGTTTTTCTATGTGGAGAGGTTAAAAAGCCTAGGACTGTTCAATCTGGAAAGGAAAAGAGAATGCCAATATATAGTTGTGACGTTCCTCTGATGTTATCTGCACAAATTATCTGGTCGATCACTCCAATCCTCTACTCTGGGAACCAGCCTTATCCTGCTACGCTGTGAGAACCCCCACTCCCAGGCTATTCATGCACAGCCTCTGACATGTAAGCTGCTCCCAGCTACGTGAGTGAGCACTTTTGGCCAGCCGCTGATTGAACTGTGCAACCGAATGACACTAGCCCATATCTCCGGTCCCAGACACCACCCTAGGAACCTCCATCTTGCAGTGTCCAGTTATGGTGGAAACGTATGTTTTGCCAAGGCCTTAGTTTCATTCTGCTTCACATGCTGCTAGTATGGAGACCAGGAATGTGGGATAATGATGCGTCTGGTGGGCATAAAGGAGTCGTTATGTTTTGTGGACACTTATGACTAAAACTTGCATTATACAAAAGGGAGACTCTAAGGATATGTCTTCACTACCGCGGATCGGTGAGCAGCGATCGATCCAGCAGGGATCGATTTATCGCGTCTAGTCTAGACATGATAAATCGATCCCCCTGTCGACTCCTGTAGCTCGGCGAGTAGCTGAAGTTATTTAACTTCACGTAGCTGAATTTGCGTAACTTAGATTGATTCTCCACCCCACCCCACCCCCAGTGTAGAGAGGAGGAATAAACAGTTGCAATGGTCAGCAATATGTGACAACACAGGCTAATCTTCCTCTTGCTTTATACCAGCGTAAATCAGACAGCAATGCTGCTGAACACAGTGGAGTGACACCAAGGTAAATGAGAGCTGAAACAGGGTCTCAGAGTAAAATCTTGGCTCCACTGAAGTCAGTGGGAGTTTTGGCATTGGCGTCAGAGGGTCTGAGATTTCACTCTGGGTCTTTAATCAGTGGAAATACCATTTGATTATGGAATAATAGGAGAGCAATTCTGTACTGCAGCTCAGAGCCTTCACTTAAATACATCAAAGATGCTCCTTCTGTGTTGATCATGTTCGTCAGCACAAGATAATTCGCTTTAATAATGGCGTTGCCATTTGCAAGGAAAGAGGTTAGGGATCAAACAGGAAAATTGACAATATAAAGTTCTGACATAAATGAAACCGGCATTGTTCAGGCTGACTTGACCACACAGTCAGCTCCTCAAACTGAGTGAGTGCTTATAAGACAGTGTGGCTAATTAATATTGGAGGATCAAGTCTTAATTGCTCTCTGCAGATCACTGGATTTTTCTAGACATATTTGTGTGCCTGGAGGGAATGGAGCAGCAGTATAATTTGAGGTGAGCCCTCGCTGTTTCTTTTTTAGAGGCCTCTGGCAACTTGTTGAGCCATCAGCTGGGAAACACCAAGCTGCAGACAAGACTGAATGATTCTTGCCTGGTTATGATGGCTGTGACCTGGCATTTGCATAGTCCCTTTCATCCATCTGGAACCCATAGTGCTTTCCAGATTTTATCGACTGTGACTGTAAAATGTGCCTAGCTCTGTCGTGCAGCTACCTTTGGGCTGAAACAGCAACAGATGGACAGCTCACTGCAGCATCACGCAGCAAATTTGGAGAGGATGTGAGAAATACTATTACCTATTGACAATACAGGGGATTTATAGTAAATCAAGGTGAAATTGGGCCAGGACAATAAAGTTAACATCCCCTGTCATATGCAGAAAGAGGAATAACGAACCATCTCCTTAGAATCTCTGTCTCTCTCTCTGTTTCATTTCAACTGTAGCTTGTTTCACAGTATGAAATCCTTTCTGTCACAGGCTCTTTAATGACAAGAGGGTACAACTTCAGTTCTGTGTGTCATCTGAAAGGTGGTGCTGCCAGCAGCACAGTCTCTCCTTTCCCCTGCACCGTGCTGTCCATCCAAATCCTCGTGTAGTCTGACCACCCTTTTCTTAGGAGATATGTTACGAAATCACAGCTTGAAGTGATATGGCTGCATAATGCATGGATTTGCCGTTCTCAGTCTTTCCAAGTGGGCAAAGGCAGATGAATGTGCTGTGCAATGTTATCCATCCCCACCCTCGCATAGGTGTGTCAGGCAATTCTTTAGTACAACATTGGTGTCTGCTTTGGAGTGCGCTTCTGGTTTTCCCTTTGCCTTTGGAGGTAGCAGCTTAAGTTATTGCTGTCAAGATGAAAGAGTTCAAGAAGATGAAGGAAGCAGAGGACAAATTTGATATCAGAAGGCATAAAACCCCTAAAAATTTGTAGCTTTCTTTCCTTTCAAATGCAGCTTTTTTAATAGTATCAAATCCTCTTTGCCAAATGTCTTATGTTGCACGTTTTAAAAAAAAGTATATCATGTGCCTACAGTAAAAAAAAAACAAAGCCACCTGCCAAAAATAAAAAAAATCAGTTACCTTGACAAAGTGTCAACAATCATAAAATAACCTTTCATCCCCAACAACATGCTAAACAGGGAATGTCTGAATAAATCGCTAGTTCCTGAAATATGCCCCATTGGTTAGCAAGATTCTGTTGAGTGAACTAATGATTTCCAAAATCAAGGATCATCCCCCTTATGACCTATAGATCAAGGCGTTACCAACAGATCTTAAGTCAAGAGCAAGAGTACAAGGAAGGAAGCAGTCTTGGTGGTAACCAGGAGAATAGAAACCATCGGTCTAAACAAATACCTTGAATTGCACCCAGAAATGAATGAGAAACCTGTGCAGTATGTGGAATGGGGTGTATCATGGCCCATGTGTGAAACACCACTAAGGGAGCAGGTCATCAGCATGCTGCATTGGCTGAAATTTCTGGATGGGCTACAGTTGTAGACCTGAATAGAATGCATTGTATAATCTAGTTTGGAGGTGACAAAGGTATATATTCCTTTTGGATGCAGACCATATCACAGTCTGCTAGCCAAACAGATGGAGAAACTACCACTTTCTAGAACTGGAAGCAGCTAGGGACCATACAGGACTCCTGTATTGCACACCTTTGCCACAAAGGGTAGGCATATCTGTGTTGGATAAAACAATGCACGCACACACATCCTATGCACACAGGCTCATTTATCTCCCTTCCACTTCTGGTCACTTCCCTCGCTCCGCTGACACCACCTTTCTTATTTGAGTTGGGCTTCTTCAGCCAGCTAGATCTCACCCTAGTCCCAATCTCAGTCAGCCCCCGAGGAAAGCCAAGTGACTGCATTCTCTGGATCAAATGAAATAGACAATGCAGGAGGGTGAGTGCCGCTGTCAGGCTGATTGCATGCTGCCCAAGTCATCTCTCTAGCTCCCCCAACAGCGTTACATGGACATTGAGAACATGAAGGGTGACAGAATGGAACCCTGAAGAAAGAAACAAAGAGCCTTTCCACCACAACTCAGCCTGTCCCTGCTAGGCCACAGGCCTGTCCGAAATACCAAGATTATCAAAGGCATTTGATCGGTGTAAGGATCAGCGTGCACACCTGACAGCTGCTAGAAAAATGGGTCTCTCTCTTTAGAGTGGTGGTTATTGCTAGATTGATTGATTTAGTCTTCCAAAGAATCAGGAGAATATTTCGCACCTGCTTTCCTTCTGACGTAAGAAGAACAATAGAAGCCCCATCTTTTCCTAGTCACCTCTCAGCTCCCACCCTGGCAAATACAGCATGTAGAGGAGTTTAGCTTCTGCCAGTGTTTCTTCCTCTTTTTAACATGGGGGGCAGCGTATGGGACTTCCAGCTTGCAATAAGCTTTGCAATTGCAGGGAAGCTGTCCGGCCTCATGGAGCAAGCACCGCACTGGGTTTCAGGACACCTGGTTTCTATCCCTGTCTCAGCTGCTGGGTGTCTTTGGACAAGTCATTTCACTTCTCCATGTCTCAGTTCCCCCTTTGTCAAATGGGGATAAAGACACTAACCTGCTTTGTTAAGCTCTTTGAGATCTGTGGTTGAAACGTGCTCTATAAGAACTAGATTTAGTTTTATTATTATTATGCATATGAGGTTGTGTAGAGCAAGAGGTAGCATAGCGTGCAAGAACCCTTAATTCCCACTGGCTACTAGTCCATGTTAAAGCTATAAGCAGCTGTCCTCTACTGCATTTTGTCCAACGTAGGGGAAGTGCTCTGAGCCCTAGCAAGTTATTGGGAAAAAGGTTGGACGCCCCCACTGTTGGTTGTGGTTTCTTTTTCTTTTTTTTTCCGTAGTGATGACTGCAGCTTGTGGAAGTGTCTATGGCAGTAAGGTAGCCTGCTTTCTCCTGTCGGCTGCCTTGTCCAGTGCATCAGTTTATGACCAGGGCTCAGTGTTTGTTCCTGGCACAGTATATAACTGATTTGTGTGGAGTCAGTGACTCATTGGAAAACAGCTGAGCAGGCATCAACAGCCTGCACTTAGTAAAATAGGTTCAGCGGCACTGCCGTACAAAGAGCGCATGCAAGAGAGAATCAGTCCCTGTTGGGAAATCAAATTAAGGCTGCATTGAAATGTACAAGCTGCTCATTGAAACAAAGTCTAACTTGGGGGTGAGAGAAATGTGTGGGGGGGGGAAGGGTTGTGTGAGGAAGTGACATGTCAGCAAAGCCTTTTTAGTTAAACCACAAATGTCCTTTGCCAGCATGACAAAATATAAAACCTGGCCTTGCTCTGCTCTTGTAAATCTCTGGAATACAGAGGCCATGACAGCGTAGGAAGCATTCTAGGAAGCAAGCTCAGAATGGAATCAATGTCTTTGTATGGGCTTTTATGTCCTAGTATGAGGAATTGAAGTATTATTTCTGTCAGCATTCAGTCTCCTGGCTGCTTCTCTGAGTTATTTAAAAAAACAACAACAAAAAAGCCCCAAAGTCTCTCAGTCAGGTAATGCTGGCTCTGCTCCTGACCCTTGGTTAGTAAATCTTCTCAGCCAGGCCTGCCGACTAGCTCTTGATTTCCTTTCTGCATCTGGTTGTTTGCGTGTTGATCCATGCCTTAGTATAGAAGGCAATCAAATGGAGAAAAATGAAAATATGGCATGACGCCAGGCGGTTTTGCTGCTGTCTTGCTGATCGTGAAGAATGATTGTGAATCTGGGCAAACAGACAGAAATGTATAACACAGTGTGTCCTTGATGCAACCCTCACTCAGAGCCCTGGCCAGGACACTGTTGTGTGTCTTATCCTCCTGCACTCTTCTGAAAATGGTGAGGAGATGAGAGTTCCTATGTGCATTTCTTGCTGGCTATGAAACTGAGGTGCTGAAAGATCCTATGGCCCTTTTCACAAGAAGATCCTGTGATACTTGGCACAAGAGCCAGGATGTTAGCCCTAATGTCCTGGCCAAATTCCATTTTGGATCACTGTTTTCAGTCCACATAAATTTCTCCTGCCGTTTCAATTGCATTCATGTTTTCCTTTAGACTTTCTGACCTAATTTATTGTGTAGCGTGTCTGTGCACTGTTAAGGAGTTGCTCTGTTTCATCAGATGGCTGCTTGTCAGTGGTGGATGAAGTCATTTCTATGTATGAAAGTAGGTTTTGCATAGTCTTGGAAATGCATTATAGAAAATCACCTGTAATGATGATTATTTGTTTGTATTACATAGGAATAACATTTTCAATAGAGGCGAATTGACTTTCAGAAGTCACTTTTGAAAATGGGATTTAGGCTCTTCCCTTGCTTAGCTACTTATGAAAATGGTACCTGAGGTTACCAAGTTGGGGGTCTCGTTGTGCTAGACCATACACATACATGCAGAAACAATCCCTGACTCAACCAGCTTACAGTCTGAAGGTATGTCTCAGTTTACAGGTGATTTTTCAAATGAAACCTCAAAGTTACTAAGTATCCATTAAAGTATCCATGTTTACAGTGTCTCCTGCCTGAAGGTCTGCTTGGTACTCTCAAAAGAGGGACAGTATTGTCCAGTGTTTGAGAAAATGGCTGGGAGTTGGGGCTGCTCTCTCTCTTGCTCTGACACAGATTCTTGCATGATTTTGGGCCAGTAACTCAAGATTTCCTGTCTGCAAAGTGGTGCTGATGATAATAGTTCCTTAGGTCATAGGGATATAATAATCGTGTTTGTAAAACACCTTTGGGGTCACTGGATGAAGGGAACAAAGTGTTTCCTGGCAACAGCCCTGTCCAGATCTTGTGATCCTTTGCATTTCCCCATATCTCATGATTTAAGGCTACGTTTTAATCACAGGTATTTTTAGTAAAAGTCATGGACAGGTCATGGGCAGTAAGCAAGAATTCACGGCCCGTGACCTGTCCATGACTTTTACTATATACCCCAAATAAAACGTGGGGCGCGAGACTCTGGGGGTGCCCTGGGTACTGGGGGGGGGAGTGCAGCCCAAGGGGATGCTGTGATTACTGGGGGGGGTGGGAGTGCAGCCCAAGGGGACGCTGTGAGTACTGGGCGGGGCGGGGGAGGAGTGGCGGGGCTGGGCAGGTTCCCTACCTGGCTCCTGGAAAGCGACAACCATCATCTCCTAGCTCCGCATGCTGCCTCCGCCCCAAGCTCCAGTTCTGCAGCTCCCATTGGCTGGGAAGCACGGCCAATGGGAGCTGCGGGGGTGGTGTCTGTAGGCAGAGGCAGCACGTGGAGCTAGGAGCTGAGGGAGAAGAGTTCCTGTCACCTTCTGGGGAGCCCCCCCAGGCCTCCCACACCCAACCTCCTGCTGCTCGGGGGCTCCTGGGCCAGCCACATGGGCTGCTGCAGAAGTCACAGAGGTCATGGAGAGTCACGGAATACATGACTTCTATGACAAACACGGAGCCTTACTCATGATACTTCCACTTCTGGTACCAGCTGAAAACAGGAAGCGAGAGCCAAAAATAAAAGGCAACTGAACATTAAAACACATCTCACTATTTTGCAGATGACTAAAAATGTTTAATTTCAGGCAGCGATTCAGGGTAATTCTTGCCCAGACTTATGGTCAGAGTGATTTATTCCTCCAGCCTCACATGTATACCTGAATCCAGTCCCACTGAAGTCAGTGATAGTTTCATGCTGTGTGGCCTTGTGGCTAGAGCAATGGACGGGGACTCAGGAAAGCAAGGTTCTATTCCCAGCTCTGTCACTGGTCTGCCGGGTGACCTTAGGCAAGTCACGTCCTCTCCCTGTGCCTCAGTTTCTCCATCTATAAAATGGGGATAATGCTACCTACCTCCTTTGTAAATGCTTTGAGATCTACTGATTAAAAAGACTTTATAAGAGCTAGGCTGTATGGATTATTATATGTTAGCATTGATTTTCAGCGGGAGCAGGACAGGGCAGTGGGTGAATGTCTAGAGATCATTCGATTCATTCCAAACATATGCAGCATTTTGCAGCTGCAAATGCCACAGTAAAGTTCATTTTGTTTGAACTTTTTGTTCTTTTTAATTTTTCTAAAAATAAATTAAATAAAAATAAAAGTCAGCCATAGCTGTGCTAGTAAGCTGAGCGTGGTGGGAGGGAAACAACCCAGCAACACAAAATACAGCAGCTGCGACATAAGAAGTGTAGATGCCATAGAGGAGAAGGAGGAAGGAACAGGTGTATTTGTGCTGCTGTCAGAGGTATACCGTGGTATAGCATTATAGTGTGTAATTGTATTTTCATGCTGCCTAGGATGTCAAGTGCTTTGCAGAGACTTCTGAGTGCGTTTGCTTCTCAGCCTTGATCGAGGCAGCAGTTGCTGTGTGCCGTGACCAAAATCAAAGGCACAGGATTTTTTGCCCCAGGAAATCTGGAGGGGTTGTGGTGGGGAATAACATTAAGGTGGGGAGGGAGATAAAACCTTTGTTGCTTCTGCAGTGAAACCTCTCTTAGAGATTAGGGTTTATCCAGATGCTTCTGGGAATTTGATCATGTGGGTGAAGGTGTTTTCTTTTGGTTTTGCCACCAAAACATAACACCCCCTTACCCACACACACACCCCATGTATGATCAATCTTTTTTAAAAATACAATGTAAAAGCTCCAACTTGGCTTCTAAGCCTAATGTCAGTTGTTGTCACAGCCTGTGTTTAGCATAACCCACCACCTGCCTGTCAACATTCAATAGTACTATTGGGTGCATTTACTGCTGATGAAAGATAGCGGATTCACAGCCCTTGAGACTGAAATCCTTTGTATGCAGTACATGGACATACAGTGTAAAGTCACTCATATGGCCCCATCAGTGTACTTAAACCCTGACCTGGAGAGGGACCACCAGGGAAGAGGGATTAGGAGAGGAGAAGAGAAGATCGGGTTCAGTGCCTGGCTGTGCCATATATCAGTATCTACATTGGGAACAAATATTTAATAACTGCTCTTCAGCGTAGCAGAGAAAAGGTGTGTAACACCAGCCAGTGGCTGGAAGTTGAAGCTACACCAAATAAGACATATATTTTTAACCGTGCGAGTAATTAACCACTGAAACAACTTACAAAGGATGGTGCTGGATTCTTCATCACTGACTATTTTAAAATCAAGCTTGGATGTCTGAAAGACCTGCTCTAGGGATTATTTTGAAGACGTTCTATGGCCTGTGTTATACAGGAGGTCAGACACATCACCGTGACCCCTGCTGGCCTTGGAATCTATGAAAAAGAGACTCCCTGTGAACATGGGTAAATCATTTAATCTCTCTGTGCCTCAAGTCTCCCAACTATAATAATACTCCCTTTTCCCCCACCCTGCGTCTGGCTTGCCTGTTTAGACTATGAGTTCTTTGGGGCAGGGGCAGTCTGGTACTGTGTGTATGTGCAGCATCCAGCACAGTGCAGCCCTGGTCTGGGGTGAACATCTGCTTGCTGCATGCAAATCATAAAAACAGTCTGCTCCCAGCCACACTGTGTAATTTAAAAGTGAACATTTCTGCTCTGCATATCATGATGACATAGGTTTAATAATTCTGCCTTGCTTTCCGGTTTATGCTCTTCCATTCTGATGGGTGGGAGGCATCATGATTTATATTCCACCAACAGGTTTCAGAGTAGCAGCCGTGTGAGTCTGTATCTGCAAAAAGAACAGGAGTACTTGTGGCACCTTAGGCCTGGTCTACACTGGGGGGGGGGGGGGGAATTGACCTAAGATACGCAACTTCAGCTACGAGAATAGCGTAGCTGAAGTTGACGTATCTTTGTTCAACTTACCTCGCATCCTCACAGTGTGGGGTTGATTGCCATGGCTCCCCCGTCGACTTTGCTTTCGCCCCTCGCTGAGCTGGAGTTCAGCAGTTGACGGGAGAGCCATCGGGGATCAATTTATTACATCTACACTATACGCAATAAATCGATCCCCGATAGCTCGATCGCTACCCGCCGATCCGGCGGGTAGTGTAGATGTACCCTTAGAGACTATCAAATTTATTTGAGCAAATAAATAAATAAATAAAATGTGTTAGTTTCTGAGGTGCCACAAGTGCTCTGTTCTCATTCCACCAACAGTTGGTTTGGTACTTCTTTGGTGGTGGTTGCTATTACTCTGCCTAAGAATCTCAATTAAGGGGCACCAGTGTCCTAGGTGGAGTACAAACAAGTTACAAAGAACACCGCTCCTGTCCCAGAGAGCTCCAGGTCCACATGATGGACAGGTCACAAGTGGTGGAAGAAACAGAGGACAAAATGAGCAGCAATACAGCAAACAGATTTCTGCATAAAAACAAAATCTCACTTCACCAGTTGCCTAACCAGAGCCATATTCCATTGGGATTTTCAGCCTCACCATAACCAGGCAACCTTTGAAGATCTCACAAGAATTCTTGTGGGATTACCAGTCTACTTCTATTTAGTAGTATTTTTATTTCTTGTATATATTGCTCTCTTGACTGGTGTGTGTGTGTGTGTGTGTGTGTGTGTCCATGCACATAATAAATACACACAGCATCTATCCAAAGTCCTAAATGGCTGGGCGCAATTTACAAAACTGGAATTAGTCAGCTCACAGACACCCATTCTGTCTAATCACTTGAAATTAATGAGAGTTAAGGGCACTCAGCCCTTTCAAAACTGTGCCCATCCTGAGCCCATGAATGGTATCGAGGACCATGTAACAACTTTAATTTGTCCTGTGTTATGTTGGAGATCAGCCTAGATGATCTGGTGGTCCTTTCTGGTCTTAGAATCTATGAATTTATGCACCAGGCTAGTTCAGAAATATCCAACCCTGCTCCAACCATCGTTCACATGGGGTTTTTTTAATTTTAAAATAATATTTTGAAGCTGATCCTTCCATACTAAGATCAAAAAGTGTTTAAGAACATTGAATTAGTTAAGCTTCACAGCATTCTTGTGAGGTAGGGAAGTATTATTACTGCCATTTTAGAGGTTGGGAAACTGAGGCACGGAGCCATTCAAGCAGTTTCCTAGAGATCACATAGGAAGCTGGTGGTAGAGCTAGGAATAGAGCCGGGGACAGCCCTCTGCCTTCATCCAAAGACAGCCTTTCCTCTCCTTACAAGGCATAAGGCCCTGATCCAGCAAAGCACATTTGTAAGTGCCTGAGTCGTGATTTCAATGAGACTACTCTCATGTTCAAAGTAGCACACTTTTTTAAGTATTTTGCTGGGTAAGGGCCTGACAATAATATGCCCCCTTCCTCCTCCTCGACCCTTCACCCAAAACTCCAACTGAATCAAAATATTTACTGAGATTCAAAAAAACGTTGAGTTAATTTTGCCCTTTTTCCAGATTTTTTTTTTTAAAACTTCGCTCACGTCTGAACTCCTGGGTTCGAGCGTGGGCTAGGAGCAGAAATGCTGACTAGGAGTCTTAATATGGAAAGCCCATGTTCCAAAGCACAGGTGTGGGGTGGAAAAAACCAAGCAAACCTGGGCTTGGATTCGCCAGTCTGCTGTGCGTGTCTGAGTGGGGTGAAGTGGCTAGGAAATAGCCAGTAGAGAATTCTCAGTACACAGGCACACTCTTTGCTGGCATTAATCAAACACAGCTGCCTCGTGCACCAGTTGCCCTCCCCACCCCTAGTGTGCTAGGCATATTGAGGGAGCAGGGAAGGGGCATGCTAGGGCACAGTTGCCCTATGCTGCTCCTCCACTGGCGTAATTTTGAGTAGCCCTTCAGCAGCATTAACTTGTGCCAGAACCAGGTGTCACAGGATTAGGGATTTGCAGTCATCAGACAGCGATCCTCCCACCTCAACTGCATGGGGTTTGGATACTACGGAGAGCTGAGGCCGTAGCTAGCTACCAATGTATTCCGTCAATCCTGGCTGGAACAGAGCGCATGTCCAGCACCAGCTCAGTTTCACTAACTCTGAGGGAGAAAATACCAGCCTGGTTGACTCAATAAACTGAGCTAACAGGGGTCAAAACACCAAATTCAGTTTTCCAGTGATGGGTCTGTCTGTGTTGGAGTAAACAAATTCTCCATTGTGTGCAGCACAAACGGCCTTTTCTTCCCTAGCGAGCTGCAAGACCTCTTTGTTCCAACTATTTTTTTCCTCTATAGAACAAACATTTATTGTCAACAGTGCAAGAGAACCCGGCTTCCCTTATGTCTGAGTTCCCATGTGTCTCTCTTACACTATCCCAGGGCATTGATAGTGTACAGGCTCTTGTTCCAGACCCTTATCTGGCTTTTATTTCATTAGTGCCCTTGGAGTCTACTCCTATTCAACAACTTACTAGTGTATCTCTGTGACCTTCTGCACCAGCAGCTCACTCCATCCGTTAAGCAGCAAAATAGAGTTCCCTCCTTTCATCCGCTTGGCATATGAAGCTCCAGACGTTGCCCCTACTTCCATGGCCGTGGAGTTTATACTGACACAGTGGCCTCAGCAGTGATATTATCAAGGCCGCTAGCCTGAGTAAGCTGTATCACTGTAGTCCTGTATTATGACACCGGCCCGTTACTTTGCACTACACCTTGCAGAAGGCAGCTTCCCTGTAGCTGAGTAATAACTCCAGTTGTTGGTTCTGGACTTGCCTCCTGTGACATGTAAAGGCAGTTATCGCCTTGTGGTACGTATGTTAAGCCAGCTCCTCCGCTGGCATAAAAGCCGTCAGTGGCGCTATGCTGATTTATATCACCAGAGGAACTGGCCCAGTAACTTGATGGCACAGTGGCTAGCTGCAAACATTATCATAGTAACGCTACAGTTGGAGGATTTCAGTATTTGAAGTGGCTTGTTGCAAGGCAACCGAACTATCATGGCCAAGCCATGCACTTGTCCAGGTTCATTCCTGGTGTGACTCCATTGAAATCAGCGGAGTCACACCGGATCTGAATTTGGCCCATTGTGCTCATCGCTGCTGAGATGAAGGAAGACCATCTCTGTGAACTAGCAGTTATAGGTAAATAAGGAAGCTGGCCTTATGGCTTAAGGCACTGGCCCGAGACTGGTGGTTTGGGCTCAATTCCTGCTTCCTCCATGGGTTTCCTGTGTGACCATGAGGAAGTCACATAGGCCTAGATTTTCAAAAGTGACTAGGGATTTGGGGCACTCTTGAGTCCAGGGTACCCATCCTGAGATGCCTTAAAGGGGTTGATTTTCAGAAAGTGCTGAGCATCAACATTCTAAAAATTAAGACTTTAAGATGTCCCAAAAGAGCCAAAATTTGGGACACCCCCCCCCCCCGAGCCACTTTGAAAACACAAGCCTGGGTCTCTCTCTGCCTCTGCTCCCCATGTGTAAAAAGTAGCTAATCCTTCCTTCTCCCCATCCTTTGTCTGTCTTTATGGAGAGTGTAAGGCTTTTATTGTGTCTGTACAGATCCTACCCCAATGGGGGTCACAATACAGAGCACAGCAAAGCATTTGTTGGATGATGTGAAGATGACTCTATTGTCATTCCAGACCACCGGAATGATCTGCAGTGAAAATCTTTTACAGATACCCCTTCTCACCCCCAAGGACACAGGCCTTCATGTTATGCTGTGAATGGCTTTGGGTAAATAAGGCCTGATCTGAAAAGTCATTCTGGCATTTGCTGTCTCCATATGTGGGTTGGAGCTGTGAATGGAGGTTTTCTGTTTAAGCGAATGGTACTCACCATTAGATGATGAAGAGCTGGAGAGCTGTTTTATCATCAAATGATGTTGTGGAGAGCTGCAAAATTTTTGCAGGGCCATGTAACATTTCAATCCGCCATTCTCCTGTATTGATCAATGCCATGATGCAAAGATTACAGCTTAGTGTCAAGTTCTCACCTATGATTATTTTGTGTCTCCATGCCACTCCATGTGGTACAATATCTCTCCTCTTTTCTCCTGGCCTCTGGGAGGGATAGGTCAGGGCCCTGGAGACTTCAGCCCACTTTTTACTGTGCCTCCTGGCAGTTTAGTCTTGTGGTCAGTATTCTTCTTGCCCTGCCTCAGGGCGCAAACCTTTTGTGGTCTTTGAAATATTTGCATGTAGTTCTAGAGCCGGTGGCTTTGTATCCCGAGGCAATTCAAAGGATCCTGACAAATGCCACAAGGCCTCTGGCTATTGAGGAAGTTAATTGGCTTTTATCAAGTAGTTTAAGGGCCAGTGTATGAAATAAATTGAAACTCCCATAATTTGGGGAATATCATCTGACTTGTAGGTAGCTCTTGAAAAACAAAGGGGCCTATTCCCGGCTGCAGCCAGTTTCTGGCTCTAATCCAGGCACAGGTCAGAGCAGGCAAGGGGCTGGTTTAATATGTATCAGCTGGCAATGATCCTCATAGGACCTCTGCCAGCTGGGGGTGGCCAGAGCATAACACTCTCCAGTCACTCCTCCTCCCAGCCCCTAACATGTCCCCTGAGCTGGCATCTGGTAGGAAATGGGTGTAGGCACCAGCTCTGCTGGTTCTGTGCCTCCAGGGGACTCCCAGGCTAAGTAATCTGCAGATAAGGTTTGTGGCCAACTCTGTTCCCTATGTGCCATCTGAGCAGCACAAAGGAAGCAGAGTATACCAGAGAATCTGCCCCAAATACACCACGAAGGGGGAAAACCCAGTTGGCATTGTTCACGTGATACCGACATGAAAACGATTTTGGTTTAACAGAAGGTAATTAACAGCAGATATTCCCCAAAAGATACCTGACAGTAGTGATATGCAAGCAAGTAAACATGAGCATTCATTTTGAGCATTAAGCTGTCAGACTTAAGTTGTCAGAAACATGGAAGGGGAGAAAATGAATTGCCACCGGTAAAGGACAATGGAAAGTAATTTGGAAAAGTGTCCACAAATGGAGCTGTTGTAATGTTTCTTTAAGATCTTTTGGTTATATTTTAAACACAATGAAATCTCGCTCTAATGTTCAAACCTCCAAGAGGCAATCTCTTCTCTAATATGACCATTTTAAACCGTCCCCAAGGTTTCTGGTACAATTATGTTTGACCATTAAAGATCAACGCTACGAGGCAGCTGATTTTTGCCAGTCCCCACGGGGGTTCCTTAAGACAGGTTTTACTGTCTATTGAATACGGCAGCAGTCCAGATGTTTTTGTCAGGCAGATGTTGCCTTACTTACCACCAGGCAGCATATTTCTTGAGCTGCTATTTTGTGTGTGCAAAGCAGCTGCAGCTGTGATTCAGAATGATTTTTCCCCACGTCATTTACATTTCCTATGCAATTTGTGTAACCCCAAATGGTTTAATATTTAAGAAGCACATCTCTTAAGCGGTGACATTTGTTTAAAAAAATACTGGAAGATTGTTGCTGTAGACAATGGATGCACCATGGTTTTTTTAACAATTTTTAAAGGAAACCATTTCTCATTGCACAGAGCTTTCAATCTCCTGCATATAGACAATTGATTGGATTGGATCCAGGGTAGTCTTTCTGGAGCCAATTCAGCAGTGTCAAAACAAGAGGGAACAAGGCCATGTGATGCGTCTCTGTGAGCTGCTGGCTGAATCCTTCCCATTTCCTCATTTCAAGTGTTAATTTTTGACTCAGCCAATTAAATCACAGAAATAACTTTCAAAGCCCCTATGATATGTTCTCTGAGCACTATGAAAGACAGCCCTTTTCAATTTTATCATCAAAACTATGAGCTCTGAAAAGGTGGGAGTAGATTTGAAGAACAGTCAAGATGGTGGACCCAAGCAGTCTGCAAGACCTGCGATCTAGTCCGTAAGATCCTCCAAACAGTGGACCACATTAATAGATAATATGTTTTCAGAAATCCACATGATTCTGCAGTCTTCTTTAGCTTCGCTTCTTGAGTGAAACAAACAGCAGTGTTTTGAATATACCAATCTGCCACTCCATGATAACAAAATTAGTTACTTGGAGGATAAAACTAAAGAGACTGAAAATACTAATTACAGGTGTAATGGTCAGGGCATTAATGGGATGACATATTTCTGGACACAGCAGGTTTTATTTCCATATTCAACAAACAAATTGATATGATACAGTTCTCAAATTCTTCAGCTTTATTTCTTCGGAAGCAACAGTGAGAAGAGTTGTTATTGAAGAGACTATAATGTTTTTTCCCAGATAAATTATTTTGCTTTGGATTTTGATCACGTGCCCGTGTATAATGGTCATTCCACCATTATTTGCATAAAATACTTCCCAAACAACATGTGAGGACTGTCACTCATTTCAAAACGTTGTTGTATATATTCTTAGGTAAACCAAATACATTCTGTTTTATATTAGAGTCAGCTCTCCATCTGGGTTTCTGGTCTTTGCCAAGATGTGTTTCAAGCAAGGTGAGTGCTTGATCTGAGATAAGTATTGCACCTATCTTCAAAGCTAAATATTTTGAGGCTGCTTCAGCCATATAAAAATCAAACCTATTCTTGATGAGGAACCACAAACTCTGGAAAGGGAAACTAAAATCTTTATCAAACTGAGCTTTGCACCCTTTAGATATTAACAAAGTCTTGTTCACAGAGGCAAAACTGAAGGATTTACATTTTCTTGTTTATCTGGAAATTGGGGGAGTTTTATTTCCTCAAAGAAAGAATTCAGAACTTATAAGAAGGAAGGAACTGCTGAATAAATCTGACAGAAAAGTGAGAGAGAGACACACGACCAAGACCATCGAAGGCAAGGTCGTTATTAAATCAGAACTGAAATGGTTCCTTATTAATTAGATTATCACTGAATCCAAAGATGTGCATATAATTAATAAAAAACTAAATTATTTAAATTTGTCATTTAACAATATTGCCATTTTAATTATATAGCTGCATTGATTTAACACACACACAAAGTTTTCTTCAAGACTTTTTTGAGTTAAGTTTTTCTGCTTCTGAGTCCCCACTGCAATTAGTAAGTTCTATGTCCTTCATGGCAGCTTTGAACAAGAGTAGGTAGCCATAAATTATCTAGTCTGATACCTACAAGTCACGGGAGAAGACCATTTCATGCAGTGCAATTCATGCACCATCTATTTGTAGGTCTAGAAGTTTTGTGATCCATTCAACAAAAAAAAGCTTCTTGAATCAAAACTTTCTGCCCCTTCAGAGAGACCCAAGAGTCATGTACTGAGTTGACAAGGTAGAGATGATGGCTTCTACCAGTATGAAGAAGATACCAACTGAGGAAGTCCAAAAGTGATAATGGACTTTCCAACTAGCAAGCCTGCAGGGCCTGACAGGTTTAGCAATGAGTTCTACAGATCTTTTCAGGAGCTTCTAGTGCCTCACATATTTCAAATATTCCTACACTCCACCGAGCAGGGAACATTGCCCAATTCCCATTTTCAAACAAGATATTACCATGCTCTTGACCATTATCATTAATTAATCTAGATAATAAAACACTGGCAAAAGTTTTAGCAGACCAGCTATCTGTAGACCTGTGACTACTAATTTATGGCTGACCAATCTGGCTTTAGCCCCAGGTTGAGAGACCAATCATTATATTCAGTAAACGCTAAACATCATTCATCGCACTAAGTCAATACAAGTAGCCTACTATCATTAGATGCAGAGATGGTGGGTTCTTTGGGATAATAGTTTTCTAGCATTGGGGAAATTTAAAAATTTGGACATAATTGATTACCTCCATCAAACTCTTCTACAGTTCTCCATGTGCTTTCCTTTGATCAGGAGCTGTTCCAAGACTTTCTCCTGAAAGAATGGCACAAGGCAGATGTGGGTTTTGTCACCCCTTCCATTTGCTCTTTGCTTGCAGTGCTGGAGACTCAGGACATCATAATCCATGGCAAAGAACATACATTTGTTCTCTAAGCATGTGACATCCTGCGTTCTGTCAGAGAAGCACTTGTCTCCATCCAGTGCCGTAAAGTCTTAGAGACTTACAGCACTGTATCTGTGGTGGCCTTTTGGTTTCTGCTGCTGTTGTTTTGTCAGAGGCGATGTCATTAGGCATCAATAAAGAGACAGACTCTGTAATTGATTTTCCATGCAGATAGTCCCCGAAGTCTTAAAATAACTGGGGGTGCAAGTCTTGCCTAATATAACTAACCTAATAATGCTAATTCTGCATCTCTTTTGTATACCAAACATAGCCGCTTTCAAAAATTAAACAACTTTCAATTACCTGTGTTTGGCCAAGTCTTAGTAAAAATGGACCTCCTGCCCTAAGGGTTGTACTTCTTACTGTTCTCCAGTAGTTTGGTAAGAAAAAAAGAACTTGCAGCTATTTAAAATGCCATGAAACTGAGTGTCAGCTGGTTGAGTCTCCAAGGACACAAAGCCAAAAGAAGATATGAATCCTTTATTGGGAGAGATCAGTACAGCTTCCCTTAAATTGTCAGGGTGTTTATTGGAGAGAAATGTTAATTGAAGCTTCTGGCAAGCAGCAAATTGCAGTCAAACCTAGCTCAAGAAACACTTCTAGAAACTGATGTCCCTGTCAGCCATTGCCCAGTCTCTAACTTCCCCTTACTGAGAAGAGTCTTTGAGAAGGCAGTGGCAGGCCAGCTCTCAATTCCCAATAGCATTTGATATACTCAGATTCCTTGGACACCAATCAGCCATGTTTCAGTCCTAGTCATGACACTGAAATTACATTAGTCCCAACATGTTCTGGTTCCCTGAATATGTGATATCCTGTTCTTCACATCCCAACGCTTACTGAAGGGGGCAGCATTGCTTTAGTGCTGCTTTGCACACCTCACAGGCTTTACTGATAACCAAAGAACTCTTCTTCATCTTGGATTCAGACTTGCTTTTCTGTTTGTATTTTGTCGTGTTAAGAGTGACAGCCAAAGCTCAAAACCTTGGCTTGAGAACAGCCTCTAATCTTTGGGATGTTTAATATGAACTTTTGAGACCGGGTAATTTTGTTTGGAAATCAGAGCAAACTTCCTCCCTGCTACAGCAACACAAACTACCTTTTTATGAAATTGCCTGCATGCGATTCAAATCTCTCATTCTGATCTCAGTTAAGCAGCCCAATCATTGCTCAAGATCCAGTGGCTGAAAGCTGATGTCAGCAAAGTTCAAACTGTAAATAAGCCTCAGATTTTTAACAGTGAGGTCAGTTCACCATAGGGGCAGATCACCAAGGGATGTGGTTAAATTCTTTGTCTCTTGGAAATGTTGAATCGAAATTGGAAGTCTTTTTAAGTGACATGCCATAGCGAAACCAAAAGTTATCGGGCATGATGTAGGGCTCCCTGGGTCAGATTTTGTGGCCTTTATCAGCCAGGAGGCCAGACTGGATGATCTAATTGTCCCTGCCGGCTATAAAATCTATGCAGGTTTTCGACTGGTATGGTTCTGTTGATGCTAACAGTTACTCTGGATTTACACCAGTGTAGCTTGGATCAGAATGTCCCATCATTGTGTTTCTGTCAGTCAGTATATTGCCCGTGTATATTTAAATCACAGTTAGACTCTCAACTTGCACAGAACTCCAAGTAATAAACCAGTGGGGTCTGATTGCTCAGTTATGGCATCTAACGGTCAAATTTTTGGCCTTGTTTGTGAATCGTTTGCCAAAACCTGTTTCTCATTCTTGTAGGAATGTTGCATCACTTTGCAAACAGTTAGTTGTAGCACATTAAAACATTTGTCATAAAAGGCCAGACCACAGGGGTGGCTCTAGGCATTTTGCCGTCCCTAGCACGGCAGGCAGGCTGCCTGGTCACAGGCAATCTGTGATGGAGCAGGGATTTGAACTTGGGTTTCCTTAATCCCAAGATGGCACCATGATCAGTGGACCCCTTCCTCCCTTGGTTGTGATTAAATGACAAGTCATGATTTATTAAGGACACCATTCCAGCCACGGGGTTGTTGATTCTCCTGAGATATACCTAAAGGGTTAGGGGATGAAGTCAAGACTCTTTCACCCAAATATTTTATTCAGTGCATTTCTGCCTTTTCTGTTTGTGGATTGTTCACTGCCAGCCTTTTGATTTTTGTCATTTTGTTTCTTGTTCCTGATTGCTTGGTTAGGACCTGTTTCTGATTTGTAGTTGTGTGGATGGCAGATATCTTGCACAGTTGAAGGCAGTGGTCATCTTGCCATTAACTGCAATGAGAGCAGGATCTGACTCAGACTCTTGGGTCAAAGGCCAGATACTTAGTTGGCATAGATCCATCAATTTCAGTGGAAGTGTGCTGATATACACCTGCTGAAGATCTTGCCCAAACACTGACAATTAGAGCTTGGTTACACATCAGAGAAATGCAATGAAGTTTATAAGGGATTGGCTTGGGGGTAACATCTGTGTTTCTTCTAGCTCTGACTAATGCTTTTCCATGGAGGGGCAGGGAAAGTAAAAGTTAGACATCACCGTTCTCCAATATGATGGTCTTTAACTTTATTCTCTCATTGTTTTCCGATATTCCGTTTCTCCAGCATTTGAGTCCAGCACCTCTCCTGACATTTCTTGTTTCATCCATAGAGGAAAATCTAAACATTTGTTGAATAATCTTGCAGCAGGCCCTCTTCCTTTCGAGTTACATAGGTAAAGCATTGTGCCTGCAACCTGCTGTATAGTCTTCTATTCTGCCGGTGATTAAAGGGTGTTAATGTGAAGTGTGTGCATTTCCTCTTTCTATCTGTCACAATTTGTGAATTTATCACTATTACCTGAGACTAAGGAGAGTCATCAAAGACAAACAAATTACAAGTTGTTTTCAGCACTGGACAGATTTCAAGTTTCCTAGGGCTATCACTGTTTGTTTATTTCCCAGAAAGAATTAGGTAGTTAACTCCCCAGCATTTCTTGCTGGTCTTTTACATCAGCTTCTTTGATAAATCTTTGGGGACGTCACATAATCAAGTGTTGCCATAAAACCTTTATACAGATCTATAAACTAGATTACATTGTGTGGGAAATCATTAAGCTGTTCTACTTGAAGTGGGCTGTTTATATTAAAATGAAAAGCAAGGGGCTGCACAGATGTGCCGGGGGTCAGGACAGGTTCTCCAGCAGCAGCTTTCACATTTAGCTCCCGGCTCAAGAGTTAAATCCATTCCTCGGTACCATGAGACATCAAGTTCCCTGATCCCCCTGGGGTTCCAAGTTCCCCGATCCCCCTGTTTTCTTTGCCTCTAGGTTCTCCGCCGGGCTGCTACCATTAGTCCACGGCAATCGCAGTCATTGCCGAATGATTTTAAAATGTTGCATCATTTGTTGGCAATCATTTTATTGTAGTATTTCCATGCTATCCTGCCCTGGCATAATCACGAGGGATATTCAGTAATACACGTCATGCACTGTGTGTTAAAGTGACTGCCATCTATGTGGACATCGGTTATGTGGAAAAGCCTGTGTGAACATGGTCTTCAATGCAAATTTTGTATCAGCTGTGATGTGAGAAATTGCATCCCTTCGCCTCTTTTGGTGCAAGCAAGCAAAGAGCCGCCCATGGAGATGTCAGTCCAGTCTCGCGTCACCACAGTTCAGCATGCTGCTGAGTATTTCAGTAGGATCTGATTCACTACTTTTACTCCTGTTTACACCATTGATTCCAATGGAATGATATCACTCTATTACTCTATGTTGGGGTTTTATACTGTCAGCTATCACTGTATTATCTGAGTGCCTTCACATCAAATCAATAAAAATATCAAAGTCCCTACTGGTTTAAAACTGGCAAACCCCAACCTCAAATAGATAAAATTAAAACTTGTGACACAAACAAATAAATCAACCAAAAAATCTCAAACAAACAGACCAGTACCCCAAGCAGACATTTTGCCCCCAAAAGGGTGAAGTGCCAGAGACTCCATGAAGTCCACTAAGGACTTTGCTATGGCTGTTGATTTGTGTGTGTGTGTGTGTGTGTGTGTGTGTGTGTGTGTGTGTGGCTATTCAGATATCACAGTGATGGGGCAGCAGTGCAAAGACCGTCAGAAAGACAGAGTATTGCTGTTGTGAATTGGGCCATTGGTATTTGTTATTTGCAAATAATAATTTATTTTAAAATGTAGAGGGGAAAAGGAAGCAGAGAGGCTGTGACTTGCTCATAGTTACATAGTTAGAATTCAGGAGGGTCTACCTCCCAGTCTGGTACTCAGACCATTGGTATTTTATGTTCTTAATAGGTAATATAATATCAGCACAGCGTAGCTTCCTTTTCGGTGGCGGATCTGCATAAAGATATTGGTTCGTACAAAGTGAAACATTATATTGTTTATATAATAAAGTATTTCACAAGTATTGCATTTCAGTAAGCGCAGAGCTGGGCTGGAAATTTATATCCGCATGTGGCATAAAAAACTAGGATTGTACCGTCATGATGGCAAACAAGTGCCTCTTGAATTGTATTTCTGAGCGGATCGGTTGCTTATCTCACCCCAGTGTATGTTATAGTAAGGAACAAATATTTCTTAATCCTGTTGATTCTCCACCAATCCTCATGCGGAAAGCAGCATAACGAACGATCTTAAACTAACTATTGACATTTAATACAGTATTTTCTTTAATAAGCAGAGAAGGTTTGCATTTTAAAATAAAAATGTCAGTTTCTTATTTTCTTACTATTTTTATTTATGATGTTTGAAAAGGGAGCGTAAAAAGTCAAGTGTCTCTCCTTTCCCTAATTCTCAGCTTTGTGTTGATATATTTGCATTTAAGCAGTCTTCTTTCTAGTTTCATGGATCCGTACTGCTTTTGCTGTCATGGGGAATGATTAATCTGAATGCTCAGTTTATTTTTACTTTACTGTACTGTTGTCCTGCCTATCCTTAACTATCCCAAAGTGATGGTGCTTTCACCACATCCCTTGATTTATAAAATCATTTCAAGAATTATTCTAATACTATGGAACTCTTTTAGCTGTACCATCTACTATGAAATAGATTGCACGGGTGATAAAGTGTGTAGGGCCAAGTTTTACTAACTACAGGCATTAGTTGGTGATAGCATTTAAATCCTTTTTTTATTAGAGTCCCACAAAACTGTTGGCTATTCTGTTCTTCTCAGGTTCTTATCCAGCCCTCACCAGCATAGTATCTGATCATCTTCCAGTAGTGCATTAAGTGGTGTGACTAGCATCTGTCGAAAGATTTTTTTCCTTTTCTGTTTCTCTCCGGGGGTTGGGATATATTTTGAGGCAATTTTTTAATTTAAAATATATACCATGTGTTGTACATTTATATTAGCAAAGGGCAGGACAAAGAAGTGTGTCTTTGTGGTGGACCTTGGCTCCGGCCCCCTGTCACAGATGAGCTTCGGCACACACCTCTGTTGCCCGTGGTCCTGGTCCCAGACCTATAGATGCAGCATCCTTTTTTACTCATAAGTCCTTGCCATTTTGTCTGTGCCTGGAAGAAATAAACAGAAAATGTCCCAGGCTTCATTCCCTCCAGCCTTCCAGCATTGTTGATGTTCTCCTGCACAATGATGGACCCCTGTCGTTTTGAGTGATTGCTCTGGTTTTGCTGAATGGTGGACAGGCAACAGGCAGGCTGATACTCCCCTTCCATCAAAGGGCTGTGGTGGTTTTACATGCGGCCTGGGTTAGGATCTAGCCGCTGAGGTTGTAGTAAAATTTTCAACAGTGGCAGGATGAACCAGCTGCACAAATTAAAAAAAAAAAAATCTCTGCAATTTGTGCTGGCTTGGACTTGCTTTGCGATTGTTTGCCTACTCTTAAATCCAAACAGGGAAGACCTATTATTTGATCAGATCTGACTCTCAAACAGATCTCATTATAGCTGCTTTCAGCAGCACAGCCACATTTTCAGATTTTCAGATGCGCAACAGCTCCTCGTTATTACGAAGGTGAGGAAAGGATTTGTGTTTTGTTTCCGTAATGGCTGCTGAGGGAGAGCATCCCATAGCTCTCTGCAAGATCAGTGGGGGTTCAGGGCCCTTAACAGGGGGCTCATTCATCCCCAAACTGAGTCTCTTCAACTCTCATCAGAATCCCCATCAGACAGAGGATCCCCAGCCCCTTGTGCAAATGAGGTCACTGATGCTCAGCACCTCTCTCACAGACTCATAGGCTTTCAGGTCAGAAGGGACCATCATGATCATCTAGTCCAGGGGTTCTCACACTGGGGGTTGGGACCCCTCAGGGGGTTGTGTGGTTATTACATGGGGGGTCGCGAGCTGTCAGCCTCCACCCCAAATCCCGCTTTGACTTCTGTATTTATAATGGTGTTAAATATATAAAAAAGTATTTTTAATATATAAGGTGGGGGTTGCACTCAGAGGCTTGTTGTGTGAAAGGGGTCACCAGTACAAAAGTTTGAGAACCACTGGCTAGTCTGACCTCCTGCACATCGCAGGCCACAGAACCTCACCCACCCTCTCCTGTAATAGACCCCTAACCTATGCCTGAGTTACTGAAGTTACCTCAAATCATGGTTTTAAGACTTCAAGTTACAGAGAATTCACCATTTACACTAATTTAAACCTGCAAGTGACCCATGCCCCATGCTGCAGAGGAAGACCAAACTCCCCCAGGGTCTCGGCCAATCTGACCTGGGGAAAAATTTCTTCCCAACCCCAAATACGTTGATCAATTAGACCCTGAGCATGTGCGCAATACCCATCAGATAGATACCTGGGAAAGAATTCTCTGTAGTAACTCAAAGCTCTCTCCATTTAGTGTCTCATCTCCAACAGTTGGGGATTTTTGCATAATCGGGTCCAAAGTGTTCCCTGCTGGGTACCTTGGTTTAGCACTTGTCTACACTTGAAAGTTAATTTGGATTAAGGTGTAGTGTGAATTTAAAGTGCAATAGCTATTCCTGATTAACCTCATTGGTAGGGAAGCCCTTAGTGATCAACTATAAAACTGAAGAGCCAAAATCTCTTCTCTCCCCCTCCCCCCAATTTCTTTCCTCCTCTCTCTTTCCTCAATTCATAATTCCCCTTTGCAAATAAAATCTGGATTTGGGGGATTAAAATCTCACTTGAATTCGGAAATCCATTTTAAAGTGTAACTCAATAAATCTAACAAGACAACATCTGATCCATCTGATCTTCAATCTATGTAATAGGTGCAGGGAGTAGGTGGCTGGGATTTAGACTTCTCCTTATTTCCACAGAGGCCTTCTGGGTATTTTACAAAGCTGAGAAAGTTCACGTTCTAGGATAAGGTAAAATGTCTTTGAGGCATTGACTAGCACACATTTAATGAAGATAGAAAGCCAATCACTTAACATCAGATGAGGAACAGCAATTTCCTTCAGTCTGGCACTTTGTGTATTGAACAAAATTGCATGAGAGCTTTGAGCGCTAGGAGAGCTGTCAAGTGACCGTTTGTCTAGGGGCTGGAGCAGTCCCCTTGGAAACAGCTTAAGGCTTTTAAATGAAAGCATTACAAAATGTACATCTGTGTGTAATATATTGCTGGTAGGCTCAACTGTCAGGGGCTAAGCTACAAAATGTTTAATTTTTTGTTCCTGATAGTAATTTTTATGCTTTCACACATGAACAGAATTCTCCATAGGACTACTAGATTACTCAAGAATCAAGTGTTGTACATAATGTTTGCCCTTAAAAACTTTTCAATTTGCTTAGCTAACTAAATAACACTTGCCTCAGTCTTTGCCGTATTCCCTAGGTGTGTCTCATATAAAGAACTCTGCAAATAGTGAAGTTAGATAGGGCAAAATCAGAGTGTTTTAAGGTCACCCACTGTTTACTGAGGAGAGACTTGCTGATTTTAAGGATCTGTTAATGGATTTCCCTGATGGACAATATACTGATTTGTGTCTACCATTACCTATGTCTATGGACCAAATCCAGGGATCTTTCCTATAGTTATGTGTGTTAGTAGATAATTAGGCCCTGATTTTCATAAGCACTGAGCATCCTCAACTCCAATGGAAGTCACTGGGAGACGAGATGCAGATGTTTTGCACCTCTGAAAATCAGATGCTTAGTGTGCATGCTTTTGGTGCACCTGAGAAATACATCCATGGCATATGAATGCAAACTCTGCTTAGATTTCTTACTGTCAAAGTAGGGCTCCTTAATTTTACATGTTGTTTTTTAATTTTTTAAAGCTTTTAAAACTGTATTTTTGTGGGAGTTTATGCACCATATCCTTCCACTATGAAAATAGTTCCTAGAAAAAGGCCAGAGAAAACAGGAGGGAAAAGAATACAAGGATAGAAGGACCAAAATACTTTTCCCTACTATTTTGAATATATTTATTCAGCCTCATTCTCCTCTCGTGCCAGGGTAAATTGGGGGTAGCACTAGTAAAATCATTGAAGTTACACCAGTGTAAAACAGCTGTAGCTAAGAGGAGTGTTCGGACTGGTTTTTTTTTTTTTCATAATCCTTTCTCTCCCCCTCTCTTGTTCCTTTCCCCCTCCTCCTGTTCCCTCAAAGCAGAACTGCCTTTTCATACATTCTGTAATGAACATGTTATTTAATGAAAGGAAATGCTGGACACTGAATAGTTCTCACTTCAGCTTTGATACCAGAGAGTGGATTTAAAGCAGTGGTCCCCAACCTTTTTCATCTGGCGGGCACCAGATGAAGGACCGTGGCGGCGGTCGAGCATCCGCTGAAATTCGGCGGCATTTCAGTGGTGATGCCTCTGGATGACGTCGCTTGTCAGCAGCAAGCGGCGTCATCTAAAGGCGTCGCCGCTGAAATGCCGGATGCTCAACCTCTGGCCAGGGTGCGGCACCCGCGGGCACCGCATTGGGGGCCCCTGATTTAAAGTGTCTGCCTGGGCCTCAAACTGCTGCTGATTGGCGGAGATGACCCATGCCTGCTGATGGTGGGGCAGGGCAGAGTGAGGGCAGTCGGCTTCAGCAATGTTACTGAGCATGCTCAGTCCATGTCGGTATGCTCAGTAGAAGTCAAACAGCAAATCTGGGGGATCATGTGACCCCTCATGACCACTCCTCTCCCACGCATCACCTCTGTTGATTGGGCCGTGTGGCACTTTTAGAGGATGTCACTTCCCCCCCCTTCTTTAACCTTTCATTTCCCCCCTATTTTTTAGTCCCACATCTTCACAGACTGCCATATTTGCCTTTTCTCCCCCTCTGCTGCTACCCTCCCTCCCAACAATGGGCTTAAGGATATTCTGGCTGTATGGAAGTGATAAGATCCTAGCTGTGCACTGTTAGGTGTTGGTGCACCATCAAAAAGACCCGGTTGGGCAAAGACAATGTGACTTTGTGCAATCAGTGACCCCTGACAAATACTAATTACCATAGCTGTATTCAGCCGCTAGTCAGAAGTCCCTGAGATATAAGTAGGTTTTCCACAGGGTTTTTTTCCCTCCAGTTTTGGCCCACCAATAATAACTTTTATAGCACTGTCACAGGATGCTCCCTCAGCCACCTGGTGTGCCGTGCTGTCTTGTACACCCCATGTACACACAGTCTATTTCTTTTCCCCACCTATACTATTAATCTTTAGGTTCCAAGTAAGCATTGCAGAATATAGCACAGGCATGTGTCAAGAAACAACTTCCACCCAGCATGCTGTCTGAGCTCTATCCTTTACTTTCTGGTCCTGCCAATTACATATCTTCCCCTCATTACCTCATTAGCCCAGCTGTTGCCCACATGTATCAACAATCCCCACCATAACAGGTTAATTGATTCCAATTAAGTTGGTAATCTTCTCAGTTACACCTTACATCAGTGACCTGGGTGCTACAGTGAGCACTTTCACAAGCACCTTTTGTCTGAAGATCTCAAAGCACTAAACTAGCAATAATATATTTAGTATAAATGGAGAAAACCGCCATCCCTTTGAAGGACATAGGAATTGCCAGACTGTATTGACTTGAGATCCATCTAGTTCAGTATCCTGTTTCTGACAGTGGCCAGGGCCACATGCTTCAGAGGATGGTTTTTGAACCTCACTGTAGGTAGATGTGGGGATAATCTGCCCCCCGCGTAAATCTCATCCTGATCTCTAATAGTTAGAGATTGGCTCGAACCCTGAAGCACAAGGTTTAACAGCCCTTCTAATAGTTTTATAATTACTTATAACAACTCTGGATATCCTGGATGTCTGTACAGATGTCCAATCCTTTTTTGAATTGTGCAGTTTTTGGCCCTAATATCTTCCTGTGACAATGAGTTCTCCAGTCTAATGGACCGATGTATGAAAAAGTATTTCCTTGGATCAGTTTTAATTTAATTGGTTGTCCCCTTGTCCTTGTAAATGTATGTATGAGGAAATAGAGGCACAGAGAAGTTAAGAGACTTGTCCAAGAACACAAAGTGAGTCAGTGGCACAGCTGGAAATAGGACCCAACTGTAACAGGTTGGTCAGCCCCTTTAGGGACCGGGGGGCTGGAGCTAGCCAGAGCTCTTCAGTTCTCAGACCCAACTAGGAGGTGTCAGATGATCCTTATGAATAGGGCCCTACCAAATTCACAGCCATAAAAAATGCGTCATGGACTGTGAAATCTGCCTATACCATACAGATTTCATGGGGGAGACCAGCATTTCTCAAATTGGGGGTCCTGACACAAAAGAGAGTTGCAGGGGGGTTGCAAGATTATTTTAGGAGTGGTCATGGTATTGCCACCCTTATTTCTGTCTTCAGAGCTGAGCAGCTGGAGAGCAGTAGATGTTGGCTGAGCATCCAGCTCTGAAGGCAGCACCCAGCCAGCAGCAGTGCAGAAGTAAGGGTGGCAATACCATACCATGTCACCCTTACTTCTGCGCTGCTGCTGATGGCAGTGGTTCTGCCTTCAGAGCTGGGCTCCCGGCCAGCAGCCGCTGCTTTCCAGCTGCCCAGCTCTGAAGGCAGTGCCGCTGCCAGCAGCAGCGCAGAAGTAAGGATAGCAGTTCCGCAACACCCCCTGCAATAACCTTGTGACCCCCCCCACCTCCTTTTTTGGTCAGGACCCCTACAGTTAGAACACCATGAAATTTGAAATGTCAATAGCTGAAATAATGCAATTTACGATTTTAAAATTCCTATAACCGTGAAATTGACCAAAATGTACCATGAATTTGGTAGGTCCCTACCTATAAAGGACTGGGAGAACTCACTGGAGAGGAGCTGTAGGAGGGAGAGGGATTCCTTTAGTAGGCCCTGAAACAAGGGGATTGGAGGGACGAATGTGTCTTTTCAACGCTGAGAGAGGCAACGGGGAAAAAATCTGGGAGCTGTAGCTCAGGGTGGGCAGAGAAAGTACTTTTGTCTGGGAGGGGGAACTGAGGCAGTGTCTAGTGGCAGTGGCTAGTCAGGATGAGATGGGGCATCTGCCCCCTGTTATAACCACGAAGAGACAATTCATCTCTCGATAAACACAGAATTTGCAGCAGTTAAAAGAATGGTAAGATTGTTTAAAAACATCCTAAAAAAATAGTGCTCTAATGGACACAGTTGACCATTCTGTTTCTGTGACCCTAACTGTGTTGCTTTGCATGTTTGCTGACTCTGTACTCCTCTTGTCTCCCTTTCGCCAGGCAGACGTTCTGTTGTTTTCCCAACAAGCAGCATTGAAACGGGGTGAAAATGTAACGAGACTTGGTCCAATAATTCAGAGAAGAACAGAGGAGCTTCTCTGCTCTTTTCTGCAAGTTTCCTTGATGATAGATGGGAATGCATTTGTTGTTTTGAAGAGATTATTCATGCCAGGGCAGAGACCCATTGGGATCAAAATAAATCTACAGCGGTAAAATAAACAAGCATAGGAGAAGTAATTATTTGAAACAAGCTGGGGAGAAACGAATGGCTATAAAATGATAGCAGGGCAGGTGTCAGGAGTTAGAAATTGGCAAAGATACCAACCCGTTGTTTATAAGAGGACCACAACATAAGGCAGGATAGTGGAGCTGCCTTGAGATCGAGTGCAGGTATAGTATTATGAATAATTCAGCAGCATTCCCCTCTTGGGAAAGTGTTGTGGGCTGAATTCTCACTGAGAGTTATTTAAGGCCAAGGGGAGATGTGCTGGAGTCTGGGTGGGAAGGGGCGGAATACTTTGTCCAGACCCACAAGGCTACACATTGTACTTACTCCAGCAGCCTTTGGTCTGCCTTTGCCCTTGTGCCTGCTGGAGCACCCTGGGCAGAGAGGGGTTCTGGCCAATGGATCCAAATAGTCATGGATTTACAGCAGTGAATGGTCTCCCTGTGAGACATCCCCACGTGCTGCCCCACCCAATGAACTGTCTTCACTGTGTTCAGGCCCACTGTGCTCTCAGGCTGAGTTGTCGCATTCAGGGCCGCCTTCTCCCACAGATGGGAAGGGCCACGGTTTCCCCCAGAGGCACTTTCGGGTGCGATCCCAGTGGAGGCCTCTGACAAAATGGAGAAGCCATATGGCATGCATTGTGGTTGGTGAGGGGTGGAAGCCTTCAGAAACGGTGGATTGCTGCCATGGAGAGGGAATAGGCATTTCGTCCCACAGCTGGCCACCCTGAGGCTGAGGGAAGCAAGGGAAAGAGGTGTCAGTGGGAGGAAAGAGAGAACATTCACCCTCAGATTGTAAGCTCCTTGGGACATGCAACCTTTGTTGTTTGTGTGTACTGCACAGCAGAGTGGGGCCTATTTTTTCTCTAGCTTTCCCAGAATCACTGAAAGGGGGTAACAGTGCAATGAGAATGGGTCCAGTAGTCTGGGGGCTCATAGATGCCACTGCACTGAAAAGAAGAAATCATAATAAATAATAACCTTTCCTTTCCATGCTTAAAAAAAGAAGTCAAAGGAAGTAGCAAGCAGGAGCCTCCATGTTATCGTATTACATTCAAACATATCGTTACGTCATTAGAACTTTTGTTCACTTCGATTTTTCTAGCTTCTCCTCCCTTTTTTTTTTCTTTAGAACTTTTTTATAGTTTGGTAATGAGTGAAGATAAGAACCCTGCCGATATCAGTCATACCTGTGAAAGAGAGGCAGTTGCAAAGAGAATAAAGTTACGAATGTAATCTAGTTCAGGTGGATGCCCAATAAATGGTATCCTGTGTAATAATAGCTCTTACATAGTGCTTTTCAAGAGTACATATCAAAAGTGATTTACAAAGGAGCTCAGCATAATTATCCCCATTTTACAGATGGGGAAACTGAGGCACAGGGCAGTGACTCTCACCCAGGAGGTCAGTGACCAAGTTGGGAACAGAACCCAGATCTCAGGAGACAGTTTAGTGCTCTGTCCACTGGGAAATACTGCTTCTCACATGGGTACAAATTACTTCCAGTGCTATTTAGGCTTGTGTTCTGCAGAGTGAGGGTAATTAAGCCTTATTATAAAGAGAAGTATTTTGTGGATCACAGAAGTTACTTGTACATTGTGTCATAGTGCGGGTGGTTTTTACAGTGTAGATATGACATAACAAGGCCCTAAAGTAAAGAAGTTTGGGAGAGGGCAAAGGAAGGTTACACAAAGTAACATAGTGAGGTGGTTTATTTTCAACAAGGTGACATAGGTCACTGCTAGAATGATACAGATTATTATTTGCATTGCAGTAGCGCTTAAATGCCCACACTAAAATTGAGGCCTGTTGTGTTAGACGCTGTATGGACTCACAGGGAGAAACCTCTGCCCCCAATAGCTCACAGTCTACGTAGATGAAGATGGGAGAGGAAACAGAAGAAGTGACTTGTCCAAGGACACAGAATAGGCCTGTTGTGGAGCTAGGAATGGAAACCAGGTCTCCTGACTCCCAGAGCAGTGCTCTATACACTAGACAGTGCTGCCTTGCAGATATTAAAGTTATATAAAAGGCCATCCAGTCCATCCCCCTGCCAGTGAAGGACTGTTCCCTGTTGCACAATTATTACTGTATCATCCAGTTTACTTCTGAAAGTCTTGCATGAGGTGGATTCTATCTCTTCCCTTGGGAAGCTGTCCGCATCCTGTAAGACGTTACTGTCGTGCAGTGCCGCCTGTGTTTTCTCTTTCTTAATTTCCTCCCATTACATCTTGTTCTCTATCCTTGAGCCACCCTAAATAATTCCTCCCTGAACCACTGTTCAGTGATATAGTAAGACAGCAAAGCATGTCTTGACATCCTAACCAGGATAGTAAATGTTTAATATAATGCAGACCATGCAGTGCGAAGTAAAATTAAATGAAAAGTCAAATAAAGGGTACTTAAATGTAATAAATACCAGTTATTTTTCAGCACCAAGCAATAGTCTGACTATTTGTTCCCTCTTATGTAGCAGTTTTGGCAGCGTGCATCTCCGTGGTTTTCAAATGGCAATAGACACCCATTTGTAAGTCTGCTTCACCGTGCCAAGCTTGTTAAAATATAACTTACATTATTAGCTTTATTGGCTAGCCTCCCAATTTTTCATTAATAGATGTGCAAGATGTCATTGTGCTGCTGGAGGTCCTCCCTTTCAGGTGGGATGTAAACCTGTGGTTCTGTTCACTTTTGGTTGTTCAAAACCTGGTGGTACTTTTTTTTGACAAATAGGATTTTAAACTAGAAATGACTGAGCAGTTTTTGTAAACATTTTTCCTACAAAAATTGGCTTTTCAGTTAAACAGAAAACATCATGAGACTGTCTGTTTTTGCCAAATGTTTTGGGTTTTTGTAAAATAACCAAAACATTTTCAGTTTTTTGGTTTGACAAGCACACACAAAATTCTATGAATAATGTCAATGAAACCGAAAAACTCATTTTCCTCAAAAATGTACTTGGAAAATAAAATATATATTTCAATCAGCTTTAAGTTTTAATCTTTGTCTTGCTGATTTCAGGTAATTTAATTCTGGCTATTTAAATTCCCCTTGCAATTTCAGACGAACATAGTATTCCTCACAGCAGTTTGGGGTCGTAAGTATACCGCTAGCCAGATGCTGTCTGCCATCCAGAGGAAGTTGTGTTTCAGCAACCAGTGAACTGATCCCTATGTACACCTGGGGTTTTGTAATACAAGATGCTATAGAAGTGCAAACCAGTACTCTATCCGTTCACTGATTTAAAGCAGTGAAATGAAGATGGAGGGCACAGTATGAGTGAAAAGTATTATCACTGTTATAGTATAACTATTATATTATACTGATATACTTTATTGTGGTAAACAGCCTCTTTCCATGTACGTGAGAAAACATGCTATTATTAAACAAATTAAGAACGTTATGCATGGCAAAATGTTGGCTTACAAATTTGTTTAGAAGAGGTTTTCTAGGTAGCCTGGTTTCCATTTGAAAATCCAAGATAAATAGTAGCTCGATTTTGTAATTCTGAGAGAAAAATATTGTCCACAACTTAATTGCATGTCCAGCTGTCTAGCTAAAAGAGCCCAAGTACCTTAGTCTGTTTAATTATTCTAATTTTAAAAACATTGAAACATTGAAACAACCCTGCCTTCCATACTTAACTTAGTGCTTTAGCAGTGAATACTACAGGCTTCTCATCTCAGCAGTTTTAATCAAAGCACATTTTTCCACAGGAAAATAGACCATCCCATGTTTCACCCTGATTGTATGGGATGGTAAATCGCATTTAGACTATAAGCTCTTTAGGACAGAGACTGTCTTTCTTTTACACAATGGGCCTGAGATTTCTAGATACTTCTGCAATATAAATAATAATAAGAAAAGTCCTGGCCCTGCCTCAGCCTTCCCTTGTGACATGGGTCAACTCACTTTACCTCTCTCTGCTTGCTGATTGTACAATACTTGACTACTTCGCAGGCTCAGTTCATTTACAATATTAATGGCAGAGGCAGGGCACCACAGGGGTGAAAAGTATTACTATTATAATACTATAATCATGTTATAGAGTTATAATACTAGTCTGTTAGAAAGTTTGTTTGTTTCTGCGGATTTTGGGTGTTGATCCAGATGAACACAAAAGTTTGTGCTTAACTTTAAGCGTGCGAATAACCCCACTGATATAACCACACATTTGAAAGACTCATACACTTTCCTGGCTCAGGGCTATAAAGAGTAGAAATTTTGACATGCTAACAGAATATTTGGATTTCAGTTGCAGTACTCACACGTTTCACTTTAAGCACATGTTTTACTATTTTGCTGGGTTGGAGCCAATGTGCAGCAGTTCTGTCTGTTCATTCTGTCAACCAAGCCAGTGGAAGAAGTGAATTATCACTTACAAGAATAAACCTTATCAGATCTTCTCAACAAATTCACCAGTCTCTGCCCTGCCTTGCTGATACATATTTACATTAAACCAAGCTCTCCGTTTATTTTGATTGGAAGAAACCTGAGACAATAGAGAAAATGGGGGCTGATGTGACTTGTGGAGTTTGACTCCGCAGATGCCCTTAGCAGGGTCACTTCACCCAGTCTTCAGAGAGAGCTTCGTTTGCTCCAAAAGGAAGGCCATTAAGACTACGAATCCAACAGGCTTACAGTTTCCTGGCCACAAATACAACGATCAGTAAAGATTTATATCACCATCTGTGGCTTCTGAATCTTGACTCTGTTGTTCAGAGGCAACTACTTGCCTGGACTCAGTCACGGAGCTGGTTGGGAATTTTCTGACAGAACAAATTGTCAGAAAATGCTGATTCATCTAAACTGAAATGTTGACATGAAAGGATCAGTTTCCATGAAGTTATTTTACTTGAAAAAAATTGGGAAAAATAGTTTAGAAATTGTCAAAGTTTAGTTTTGACATTTTCTGAATGAAGAAAACTATTTTGGGGTCAAAATGACTTTTATGTTTAGAAATTTAAGCTAAGTATAGTAAAAAAAAAAATTTAAAAGTCAATCGATACAAAACATTTTGATTGACCCTAACTCTATTTTTGTAGATTTTTGGTTCACGAACATTTTTGAGATTTCAACTTTTTGTCCCAGTTTTGCTTTACTTAATCAGTGAAAGAGGAAACTGGATCTTAAGCTCTCTCCTCTCCTCTCCTCTTGCATGAGCTGAATTTAGCAATCCCTTCACTGGAGAGTGGCCCCCTGTATAAGTTACTTGACAGATTGCACTCCAGGTTATGGTGCTCCAGGAGGTCAACTTCAGTCAGCTCAATGCTTCTTTATTTATATCTTGTTGAGTCTTACGATTAGCTGATTTATTAGGCCCATCTGCATTCTTGACCCTTTGGATATAGACCTGTGCTAAACTGTCATTGAGGTGGGCTGGAAAGTAACAAGTCTCATGATTCCATCTCAAAAGGGGCTGAAAGACTGTAATTCCTAAAGGAAATGCTAATGGCTGGATGATTGGATGTGTGAATTTCACTAAACCTAAGGCAAGTGCTATTTTTGGCAATAGTAATTACAGGAGTGGGTGTGTCCTGAGAAGGAGGGGCTCTAAGGTCTGGTCTACACTTGGGGGACAGGGAATCAATCTAAATTATGCAACTTCAGCTATGTAATAATACGCTGAAGTCGACGTACGTAGATCGACTTACCGTGGTGTCTTCACCATGGTGAGTTGACTCCTGCCGCTCCCCCGTCAACTCTGTCTGTGCCTCTTGCGACAGTGGAGTACAGGAGTAGACGGGAGAGTGCTCGGGGATCGATTTATCGCATCTAGACTAGATGCGATAAATTGACCCCCGCTGGATCGGTTGCTGCCTGCTGACGGGTAGTGTAGACATACCCTAAGAGTCCCTTGGCAATTAAATGCAAGAACTCTGTGAAAGTACTGTTTCCAATGGCCCAGGGGCATGATGACTCTCCTGCACCATACTGTGATGCTCATGTAAAGCAACAGAGCAAACAATGCCAGGCTCAGGAAAACTTCTCATCCTTAAAACGAGGCCCTAGTCTGAAAAGAGACTGTGAAAAAGGTATAATGTTAATTTTGTCTCTGTGTTTTCTGGATTAAATGCTCTCAGTTGTTTCCTCAATGATTGTTATAGACCTGGCTGAGTCTCCCTGTGAACAAAAAACAACTAGGAGTCCTTGTGGCACCTTAGAGACTAACAAATTTATTTGGGCATAAGCTTTCTTGGACTATAACCCACTTCATCACAGTCAGTGATAATGAGAGCCACCCTTTGGCTTCCGCATGATTCTAAGCCAGCTGGGTCTGTAAAGCGTCCCACTGTTACTAACTCGGCTTCTAAGTTACACTCCTGGGGGGCAGACTTCCTCTCTGGCAGCCTTCCTTGGGGTGTGGGACTCCACAGTCCCAATTGTCCTGGAGGCCCTGACACCAATGCTGTCCTCTTCCAAACCTCCTCCCCTGGCTTACAGACACGCCAACTCACACGAATTAATCACGAGAGATGCGATTGCTAAGTAAAATTATTAAGCCTAATTCATGATCTTGCAATAGAGCGGACAAAAAAAAATGCTGACGTTTGAGAGTTCTATCCCAAGATCATTAGTCAGGTTTAATAATCTTACTTAGAAATCACTGTCAGCCCCAGGCTGCAGGGGCTCCCACTGTGAACCAGCCCTGGGGCTGACAGCGGAAGCTGTAGCTGCCCTGGGATGACAGTGGGAGTCCATCCTCATGGGGTCCCCATGAAGACAGGCTCCCCACAACGCCAGCCCCAGGGTGGCCGGGCCTCCCTGCTGTCAGCCCCAGGGCAGCCAAGGCTCCCAGGTGTCAGACCCAGGCGGCCGGGGTTCCCCTGTCAGCCTAGGAAGTGGGAGAGGGGACCCCACTGCAGCCTCCACAGGCCTGGGAGGAGGGTAAAGAACCCTAAGAGGAGCAGAGGTGAGGTTGGAAGGTCTGAACTACGGCCTGGGGGCTGAAGTGAGAAGGGTGGGGGATGATGTGGTGGGAGGGCTGTATTGATGGTGGATTCTGAGCAGATGAGATAAGTGCTGGCAGGGTGAACTGAGGGCATTGGGCGCCAGTGGGGTAGGGGATCTGAACTGATGGGGTGCTGATGATGGCGGCCGTGAGACTGAACTGAGGGGGAGCTGAATTGGGGGGGTTGGGTGGGGACAGGATTAATTGCTGGGCAGCAGATGGGCAGATATCAGGGTGAGAGCTCCAGCAGCAGGGGCCAAAATCACCTTATCTGATACATGTGGGAGAGTGGGGAACATGCACACACCCTGGGGGTGGACAGGAGGAGTTCAAAAATCAAGAGAGTGACCTAAAAACACAGTATTTTTTTTTAATCTCATGATTTTGGGGGATCTGACTCTTGATTTCTGATCTCCAGAAGTTGGCAATACTGGACGTATGCATGCTCCCCCCAGAGTTCCACCTCTGGGGATTCTCATGTTTATAGTTTAACCCTTTTGGGGCCAGGTAAAGTAAGAAACTCCGGCTTTGCACAGAAGATTCTAAAACCATAGTCACTTTTGCTTTCAAAGCGTACAGGAGTTACGGATCTTTCGGCAAAACAACAAAAGCTGACTTCCTCTCTCCCCTGAGCATGCCCATCCGTTCTTGTGAGTCCATAGGTCTAGTCCATGTCAGCTGGATATGCCCCTCCAGCCCTCTGACCCAGTGAGAAAGACACTCCTTCGTTGTCTAGTGATGTTTACCCCATGAGAAAGGTTTACCTCTTAAATGAGGTTTTTGTCCATTCTGTCAGTGAGTAATCGAGCATCTTCAGAGCTCCAGTCAGGTGGTTCACGCCCCTCCTCCCCCAAGAGTTCAAACTGGGAAAGCCAGTTTCTGTCAACCTGGCTATTCCCTGTAGCAGAACCATTGTTAAGACAATCACCATGTGTGTTAGTCGCTTCAGGGAGGTCTCGGGCTTTATAAACTGCCTTAGTCCAGCGTTTCTCAAATGCGGCCATTGTGGCTGCATGTAGCAACCAGCAGATTTTTTTTTTTTTGCGGCCACAATAGCCTCCAAAGCATGGGCAGAGATGGGGGGATGGGGCAAAGCAGCAGGGATTGGCACTCTGCACTGCGCAGCCTCCTTGGAGGTTTTGGGCAGCACCTCTAGACACGTGGGACTGGTGTGCATGGTGCCGGAGGCACCTGGGACTCTGCAGGCAGCCAGCGAGTTCCTGACCCACCTTCCCCAGGGCCCTAAGGCTTGGACTTTGGGATGCTGGGGCTCGGGCTTTGTTTTTTTAGGAAAAATTGTCAGATCAGCCACCAGCAAGACTTCTTGTGAGGCCACCAAAAAATTTGTTGTGAGAACCCTTGCCTTAGTCTGTCCTTGACATCTCTAGGTAGCTACAGACTACAAATATAAACCACAGTTTTCAAAATGGTGGTTACAAGGTCAAGTGAAGGTCAAAATTTGATAGAGGTGTACGGACATACCAGTCAGTCACAGTGATTTCATTTTCTAACTGGCTGCAAATACAGTGTGGGCTCTGAGCATGAAGCTGGGTTCTTATGGTCTCATAGAGGTAATAGATATTTGGGATTGAAAGGGATCTCGATAGGTTGTCCAGTTCAGTCCCCGCACTGAGGCAGGAGTAAGTATTATCTAGACCATACCTGACAGGTGTTTGGAGGTTTTTAAGAACAAGTTAGACAATGATGGAGATTCCTCAACCTCCCTAGGTAATTTGTTCCAGTGCTTAAGTACCCTTACGATTAGGAAGTTTTTCCTAATGTCTAACCTGTCTTGTCCTGTCCTCAGTGGTGTGGGAGAACAATTCATCACCCTTCTCTTTATAACAACCTGTTATGTACTTGAAGACTGTTAATGTGTCCCTCCTCAGTCTTCTCTTTTCCAGATTAAACAAACCCTTTTTTTTTTTCCCCAATCTTTCCTCTCAGGTCATGTTTTCTAGACCTTTACTCACTTTTGTTGTTCTCCTCTGGACTTTTTCAAATTTGTCCACATCTTTCCTGAAGTGTGGTGCCCAGGACTGGACACAGTACTTAAGTTGAGGCCTTATCAGTGCTGAGAAGCATGGAAGAATTACTTACAACACACCACCTAATACATCTCAAATGATGTTTGCTATTTTTGCAACAGTATCACATACTGACCCATATTTAGTTTGAGATCCACTATAACCCCCAGATCCTTTTCTGCAGTACTTCTTACTAGGAAGTCATTTCCCATTTTGTATTTGTGCAATTGATTATTCCTTCCTCAGTGTAGTACTTTGCATTTGTCTTTCTTGAATTTCATCCTATTTCATTCAGACCGTTTCTCCAGTTTCTCATAATATTTTGAATACTAATCCTGCCTCCAAAGCACTTGCAATTTCCCCCTCCCCCACCCTTGGTATTGTCCATAAGCTTTATAAGTGCATTCTCTATGCCATTATACTGCTCATTTATGATGACATTGAACAGAGGCAGAACCAGAACACCCCTAGGTCCTGGGGGACCCCATCTGATATACCCTTCCAGCTCCGTTGTGAACCATTGATAACTATTCTCTTAGTACTGTTTTCTAGCCAATTGTGCACCCACCTTACATTTGTTCATCTAGGCTATATTTCTCTAGTCTGTTTGAGATGGTCTCGTAGACTCATAGACATGCAGGTCAGAATGGACCATCGTGATCATCTAGTCTGATCTCCTGCACATTGCAGGCCACAGAACCTCACCCACCCACTCCTGTAATAGACCCCTAACCTCTGGCTGAGTTACTGTCATGTAAGACAGTATCAAAAGCTTTATTAAAGTTGAGATATATAATATCTACTGCTCCCCTGCCCCCACCTCCTCTAGGCTTGTTACCCTGTCAAAGAAGGATAGTAGGTTGGTTTGACATGATTTATTGGTGACAAATCCTTGTTGACTATTACTTATTTCTTCTAGGTACTTACAAATTGATTGTTTATTTGCTCCATTATCTTTCTGGGTACCGAAGTTAAGCTGACAGGTCTGTAATTCCCTGGGTTGTCATTCCCCTTTTCATAGGTAGGTACTATATTTGTCTTTTTCCAGGCATCTGGTGTCTCGTCCGTCCTGCAGGAGTTCTCAAAGATAATCACTAATGGCTCCGAGATCTCTTCATCCAGTATCTTAAGTATTTCATCAGACCCTGTTGACTTGAAGACATCTAACATGACTTTCAAGTTAAAAAAGAAAAAAGTCTAAAGGCCATATTATGCCCCCTGTACCTGTGCAACCCCGTAGTCTGGAGAGTGTGTTCTCAGTAATACATGTGCTAGCCCCAGCTCCATCAGTGGGTGTGCACAGGTGTAACTGATTCTGTTGAGGATGCATGAATAGGAATAGAATCCAGCTCACTCTCTTAGCTGCCTTAGTTCTGCAGGGGTCACAAGAAAATCCATGTGTAAACGTTGTTCCCGACAGTCCTCTGAATACATAGAGGAAGCAGATCTTCTGAGTCAGGGAGCATTTTATATAGTCATTGTTGATATCAGAACCACACTTAGAATCCTAGAAATGTAGGGCTGGAAGGAACCTTGCGAGGTCATCTAGTCCAGCCCCCTGCACTGAGGCAGGACCAAGTAACCCTAGACCAGGTCACGAGGTTATTACATGGAGGGTCGCGAGCTGTCAGCCTTCACTCCAAACCCCGCTTTGCCTCCAGCATTTATATGGTGTTAAATACATAAAAAAGTGTTTTTAACTTATAGGGGGGTCACACTCAGAGGCTTGCTATATGGAAGGGGTCACCAGTACAAAAGTTTGAGAACCACTGCCCTATTCCATCCCTTGCAGGCATTTGTCTATCCTGTTCTTAAAATCCTCTAGTGAAGGGGATTCCACAACCTGCCTTAAAAGCCTGTTTCAACACTTGAACATCTACAAAATCAGGCTATGAGGTAGCAAAAACTATGCAGCTTATTTTGCAAATATCAACAAGTGAAAGCAGTGTGAAGAATGGGATCCAGTGGGCGTTACAGAGCTGCACAACAGATTACGTTTGATGTGCTCCTAACTGGGAGAGGAGGGGGGAAGAGTGTAACAGATAATAGAGAAAGCAGCAAAGAGTCCTGTGGCACCTTATAGACAAACAGACGTTTTGGAGCATGAGCTTTCGTGGGTGAATACCCACTTCGTCGGATGCATGACGAAGTGGGTATTCAGCCACGAAAGCTCATGCTCCAAAACGTCTGTTAGTCTATAAGGTGCCACAGGACTCTTTGCTGCTTTTACAGATCCAGACTAATATATATACCCTATGATATATATATATATATATATATATATATATATATATATATATATATATATAAATTTTCTACTGTATATCCGAGGGATTAGGAGCAACCATATCTCTGATCTTTATGGAAGGTTCCATGTTGTTAAACAAACAGTAAAACTGATAGTTATCTCTGTAACGAATCATAAAGAGACTTCTCTCAATGAAATAAACTTAATGTACAGTGTCATACGGTAGGCAAGTACCTGCAAATGTGACAGGTTTAATAAGGGTTCAGAGACTGACATATTGGTTTGCAGCAGGCTAGTTAGTTAATCTGAATTTCACCTTCAACCTCCTAAATAGAGGGTAGATTTATGAAGTTGAAAATTCCAGGAACTGCTGACTGTTGCAGTTACAATCGTGCTAATCTGCCTGACCTGCTCTTAATGCTATAATTGTAACAGTAGGAGACTGTCGAATTAAAGAACTGTTTCTCATAGGCTTTAGAATGGAAGGTGCACTTCTCTATGTAAACTTGTTAAGGCAGTAAATGCGACGGGATGGATTTTTTTGTATCGCTGCCATTTTTCTCATTACTTCTATTCACTAGAGTCGTCTAGTTTTTCTGAATAGCTCTAAGTATTTACAATGCCAGCGAGATACAATTTGATAATGAAGAGCATGGTGGTGAAATACTTTGGATTAAGTTACAAAGAATTTAAAACAACAGTGGACATATGCCTCAAGCCATGAAGTGGAGGAAAAAATAAATTCCTTGGACCTGTTATTGAGGAGTTGGATACAAGATACAATATTCATGGCGTAGTTTAGCTGCCTAGACAGCTATTGAATGACAAACACAGTTAAACATGGATTGTCAAGGACATTCCTACATTACATGCAGGAAAAACTTTATGATGTGTAAAGCAGAGAATATAACCTAAAGGAGCCATTCTGGGTTTTCTTCTGAGCAATAGAAAGGAATTGAAAATGTGAAAGTAATAGGGAGGCTTCAAACTAGTGAGCAAAAACTATTTGAATTCCAAATGAATATGTTCATAAAATGCACCAGGACATGATTATGGGATTTCAGGAAAGAAATTCGGTCAGAATTCAGAAACCTACTGACTATGGTGCAGTGAAAGGCAATATTTCAAGTTCAAATTTCCTTGGATGTGAACTTGTTATAGAGACAGAACTCCAGCCAAGGGGCTGTAACTGAATGATTAAAAAGCAATGTATGCTGTTGCAGGGAAGCGGCCATTGTAGTGCTAAGGGTATCTGCTTTGGGCACAGCCGCATTTAGTACTTTCATTTATGATCTTAAAGAGCGTGCTAATTACATTTGGCGATAATATTAAGAGCAAGATTCTGCCCTTGGCAAACTCAGGCTACTGGGTGGAGGGGATGCAGTTGAATCATCTAAATATTCTTTTGGTAGATGGTAGGGTGCACGTAATGGGGTGATACCACTGCTCTGCCACCTTTTGAAGGGGTACAGCCAGCTTTGGATCCAGGGACTAATATGTGGGGAAGAGAGAGGTCCTTGGCCTTGCCCCCTCCTCGCCTCCTCCTGAGAACAAAGAGAAGGTGCTAGCCATGAGCTGGGACGACAGTCCTCACCGGGATTCGGGATTCGGGCTAGCCCCAGCAGAAGATGCAAGGGGATTGAATTCCTTGTGCCATTTGCCACCCCCACCTGCAAAGGGGCCAGCCGACATCCGCCTCAAAATGAGAAGAGATGGCGAACCTCCAGGAAAGATATTAAAACAATGCAAAGGGAATGGAAGATGTCAGAAGTGTGAGCTACAAATAACAAAAGGAGATTTGACCGGGAAAAAATGCAGGCTAATGTATCTGGGTGGACGAGGGGGAGTATAATCTGAAATACGGATATTCAGTGAGACAAAGCCACCTGGAAAGCAGAAACATCAAGAGACGTTGCAGGTTTCAGCGGACAGCAAACAATATATAAGCCTGAATTGTCATAGCATGACAAAAAGGGGCAGTGTTATTTGGGACGACATATGCAGAGGCATCATTTCTTTGTCCGAAGGGAGATCTTATTTCTCTCTAGATGGCACTGATGAAATTGCACCTAGAATACTGTTGATACATGTTGACAAATTGTTGGGAATTCTGAGAACAGCAGCAAAAATCATTAAGGAGCTAGAAGATTGGACTTGGAGGAAAAAGAAAATAGTGTGCTAGAAATGGAAGGGTGGAAAGGTGAGGAACTGTTTGTTATCCCAAGGTGACAAAGACAGGAGTGAAAGGATTGTGTTAAGCATAGGAAATTGGGCTGTATGTCAAGAAATATTTGCCAAATGGTGAGATGTTTTAGTTGGCCTTCCAAGAGAAGCAGTGGAAGCTGCTTGAGTTACTATTTCTCATCTGCAAATTTGTACCTGTTTGTTACAGATAACACTCACATACAACTGAAAGAGATTCGATGAATAAAAACTTCTTTGTCTTCAGTTTGTTCATTTAATGCATTTGACAGCATGTTGTGTCTAGTAGGTTTGCTGGCTTATTGCTGTTTGGACTGCCTGTCTTGTGGCCTAGCATGAAGTCGTACTATGCTGGGAGGAAACAAGCATGTGTAACCCATGCTTACTCATTCTGGCTCTCTGTCCCTGGAAAACATAGAGGTTTAAGAATTAGCTACTGGCTCTTCACTACCAGAGTGTAGTCTTTTTGGATATGGCTACGCTGCAAAGAAAAATGCATGGTGCTGACTCTCAGAGTCCAGGTCGATTGACTTGAGCTTGGGCTGTGGGGCTAAAAATAGTGATGTGGCTATTCCTGCTTGGGCTCTGAAACCTAGGGAGGGGAGAGGGTCTTGCAGCCAAAGCCCCACAAATCTGAGTCAGTTGACTTGTGCCACATGTGTGTTTGTTTTTTGCAATGTAGACATGCCCTTAGGCAGATGAGGCTCATGCTTTTAGATCCAGAGGTCCTGCGTTCACTACCCAAGTACCAAGCTGTAAACAAAAAGGGTTTGTTTACAGCTTGCAGACTGGTGGAGTCCCCCTGTCCTCCCAGCAGAAAATACAGCGTAGCCACCTCACTGGGTGACATGTTGTAAGGATGAATTAATGTCTGTACAGCGCTTTGAACACATAAAGCACCCACTAAGCCCTTACTTAACACACCACCAGCAGCAGCAGCAAAGTTGAAACTGAAGAGGCAGCAGTCAGGTGTGTGCACAGAAAGGAAAGGGCACGTTTGGTGGCTGTGCGAAGCCACAAGATTTCTAGTCATCGACAGGGGAGCAGAGAGGCTGTTACATTTTTTAAGTGTGTGTGTGTCATATATATTTTCCATTCACACTATTTAAAGGACTTTTTGTCAGAGAATCTATTTATTAAATGATTCCGTCAATTAAAATTTTCTAATTCACAGAGTCCCTTTTAACCCTTGACTGACTAGGGCAATTCCCGAGAGACTCTAGCATACAGAACAAGGTGCGCTCACCAGGGGATGTATTAATAGGTCTTTTCTAGCCCTAATTTTTATGATTCTGTAATGAGATTTATCCACTGTTTTATGGTGGGGTCTCTTCACAGCTAGAGTACATGGGCCAATAATGTGGGAATCTCATTTCCTCTGCTATTTTAGCTATGAAAAATTAATGACAATTAACTTAAACTCAGTTGACAGGAAATGGAACCTTAACGCTGTTAGAACCTTAAACTATGGAAGATGCACTTGCTTTTTTTTATCTAGTAATCTGTTAATTTGCTATAATATTTATGAGTAGTGATGGCAATTTGTTTTTTTTTCTTTCTCTCCCCTCTTCCTGTTATTAACCTGATCCATTTTTTTTAAGAACAAATAACTGTCTTTTTCCCATTTCCAAAGCTTGACTTCAGAAGTTAAATTTGAAATAGTCACCACACAAACGTACACTCCAATAAATTAAACAAACTGGGACACATTCGACTTCACATTAAGGCCCTTTTATACCACTCTGCCAGTGTAAAGGAGCCTTCAAGTGGAAGTGAATTACATCAGCGTACATCGGAACGGTTTTAGGTGATTTGCCCACATTACTGAGAAACCTTGAAATTAAAAGGGTCTCTTGCGCCCATTGTTTTAAATTTTGAATTAACCGTCATTTTGCTTATTCAAGTGAAGAAAGTGGGAATCTGAGATAGATTGTGCACAATTAGTGAGCATTGACCACAGTTAGTCTGGCTCGGGTATGTTTAGTGGACCCCTTTCATTAGTTACATGGGTCCTATCCCGTTGACTTTAGTGGCATTACACCAGAGAAACTAAGAACACAGTTTGTTTCAGTAAATCTGAGCCTGATTCTCCACTGTCCTCCACCTTATGTAGTCATTTATACCAGAGCAAAACTAATGTAAAACGTTGCCATTCTCATCTGGTATCATTTTACATTCTCTTTGCCTTCCCTGTCCATGGTATAAATGACTACACAAGAAACAGTGCAACAGAGAATTAGACCCTCTAATGTATTCACTTAGAAATTACTGTATTCCATAATATGGCTAATTTCTATAGGATCTTTCTTCTGATGATCCCATATATTAAGTCACTTAGCATCGTAATATTCCACCTGATTTACAAATAGATAAAATAGTGCCTGGATATTGCCACCTATATACAAAGGTGATGGGCTCTCTAGAAACAGTTTAGGCCCAGATCCTGCAAACACTTATACCTGTGCTTTAAGCATTTCAGTACTCCCTCTGGAATCAGTAGGACTGCTGCAATTTAAGCATGTGCTCACAAGAGCTGCACTTTAGGTTACATTCACTCCGCCCACCACTGGCGCAGCATGTAGGGTATGTTTAGCTACAAACTGCAGTGAAAAGCAAGCTGCTGGAGTCTTTCTCCACTGCCTCTCATATGCTGGAGCCTTTCCCTGCTTCCTGAGCCTTTCTCTGAGGTTGGAAAAGACTCCAGCGTCGGGGAGGCAACGGGACACTATACTGCTAAAAACAGCAGTGTAGTCAGGGGGAGGCACTGCTTGAGCAAGTAGAGAGCTATGCATGGTACATACCCACAGGGTTCAGGTGTGTCTTTACTCACCTAAGCAGTGCTATTTATACTCATGCTGGGGGATGGGGGGGCATGCACTGTATATATTCTGCATGCTACCATCAGACATGTGCAGTGTAGACGTGCCAGGCATAGAGAAGTTAAGTAACTTACCTGAAATCTCTGCATGAGACCTGGGACTGCAACCCAGGACTCCTGACTCCCAGTCCTCTGCTCTAGCCACTAGACCATGCATTTGCATTCTATGTTTATTACAGATTGCATTCTATGTATTTATTACAGTGTGTTCTCTTGTAATGTAAAGTCCACTATCCAAAATTTCTTTTTACCTGTGACAAGTCGGGGCTAAATGTTAGGTTTTAAATGCAGCTATTGTAACTGAACAACTGCCATGTGGCTCTGTCTTGTTTAAGACTTAGGGCCAGGTTGGGGTTTCTGTGTTGTTGGGTTTTTGTTTTTTTTTGCGCTATATTAACCTTAAGAAGGTTTTGTTTTGTTGTTGGCCTGTTCCCTAGATTACTGTTTTGAAGGAGGGGAGAGGAAGGGAAATCTGAAAAGGAAGCACTAATTCATAGGCAAAACGACAACTATAAAACTACAGTGAAGTGCTGCAGTGTTAGAAAGATTTGCCCAGCAGACACAGTAGCAGCATTTTGTCCCTGGTAGATGTCCACTGACTTCAGCAGAGCACTCCCAGGCATGACTTTGGCCCAGCATGCGTTGTTGACCTAAATCCAAGGTACTATATCAGAGCAGTGGTCGGTTAAGCTTTAGGAAAGTTGACCCTAACCCTAACAATTAAGTGAATCAAGTCATATTAACTTATTTCTCAAGTGCTGGTGCTTTTAATATGCAGCCTGACCAATTTCATTGCCCATGGCAAGAGGCAGTGGTTTTCAGATATTAAACTTCCATGTGGGTTATTTGTTCCATGGGCCGATCTTTCAGTGCCACTTGAAGAAGGGGTGAAAATCAGAGAGCTGAGAACAACAGTTGCTTATCAGAGACCCATGACCTTAAAAAAAAAAATTGTCAGTCCCTGTGAGGCCGTTCATTCTCAGGAAAGAAAGTACTTAAGAGCATAATTCTTCCACAGTACCAAGTAACAACCTTTTAATAAGCATCATTAAGCCTTTAGATTGCAATAAGAGGCCATCCACCCTTTTATCCCATATTAGATTGCCCAAATTCTTCTCTGCCCTCTTTTCTGTGGTTAGATGAAAGCCCTGTGTATTCATATTGATCTTTAAAAGCACTTTCTCTCCCCTTGTACCAGTTCACTGAATCACTTCTAATTGCAGTTTATCTGATCTCTCTTACTTTGGCTCCAGCCCATTCAAGACTTTCAAAACTGTCGTTTCGTGCAGGTCTTGGAACCAAATGATCATGTTTCTTACATCATTCCAGCAGATAACATTAGGATCTTTGTTAGGATAGAATTCAGAAGAAAAATAACATGCTATGCTTTCTCTCCCCCACACACCTCTCTTCCATAAAAGTTATTTAGACCTAGATGCAGCAGAGTCCAGAATAACGTACGTGTGTGTGTGTGTGTGTGTGTGTGTGTGTGTGTGTGTGTGTGTGGTGTTTTTCCCCCCTCCTCCCCGTTTTAGTTGGTATTAGGTTTTCCAAATGTTAGACATTATGGAAGTGTAGCTATTTTGAAATATAAGTCTTGACGCAAGCTAAGCCCTTCAAGGCTGTTGGAATAAATGGTTCTCAGAGTTATTCTTTTTCGCTGGGAAAGACAAAAGTTGCTCTTTGACAGGGTAATGAAATGATATAGGCAACAAAGCTATCAGTCGTGGGGTTATCAAGTATGTGAATGTAAACAGGCCTTAGCTTCAGTGGCGCTGTATCCCTCTGGCGGTGTCTATAGCTTTTCTTTCTGCTTTGCAGTCGCATAGACTTACCAGCTTGAGAATCAACGTAGCTATTTCAAGTCCTTTTTCCTATACAGTCCAGCATGGAACACCTGCATTCCTGTTGGTTCTAAGAATAGGTGATAGGGGCCAGGCCCACTGGGCCAGGTAGTTTAGAAACAGGCACTTAAAGTTTGAGTGGCTTACTAATGAATTGAACTGAGGAAGCATGCATGGGCTAAGCAGGTTTGATGCTAGGAACAGGCCTTATTGGGCAACCACAGACCCTGAAAGCACTGTGTGAGCTGCAGAACAGAAAATCACGCAACACATTTGCCTTTCCTAGATGCTCTGAAACAACTACATTTTCTTATGGGGGATTTATTACCAAAATTTGGACACGGTGGTTTCCCATCTAGTGAACATGCAGCTCTCCATGCAGCTTCTCTTTATAGTGACATTCTCAGCATCCTCTGTCCAGTATTTTGTGCGTGTGTGTGTGTGTGATAGAAACATAATTTTTGACTGTTTTCTTCCTCCTTCCCACAAGATTTAATTGACCAACTTGCTGTTTCATCATATACAGCTTAATCTTATGCAAGAATGTGAAATGGCACATGATTTTCATCCTGGAGAGATAATTGACCCCTCTGTGATTTCAACCAAATGGGATGAAGAATTTCTTTGTTTGGGGGGAGGATGGTGTTGCGGGAGGGAAGAGGAACAAAATTTCTTCTTTGAGTGATTGCTCATATTGATTCCAATTAGGTGTGTGCGCGCTGCGTACACAGTTGTCAGAAAGTTTTTCCCCTAGCAGCACCCATTGGGTTGGCTGTGGAGCCCCCTGGAGTGGCGCCTCCAAAGCGCTCTATATATGACCCTGCCGACCCGGCATCTCCTCAGTTCCTACTTACTTCCAGTGACAGTCGTTGGAACTGTGTTGTCTTGCTCAGCAAGCTCTCCACGTTTCCCTAGCTCTATTTACTTAGTGTTTGTTTTTTCCATTGTTAGTTTAGTTATTAATTAATATAGTGTTAATAGTTCACTGTCGGGAGTGGGGGGTTCCCCTTCACTCTGCTGTGCTCTCCCTGGGGACTCAGGGCATGCCTAAGTCCCAGGGGTTCAAACCCTGCAAGTCCTGCAACAAGCCTATGCCAACGGGCGACCCCCATGAAGCTTGCTTGAAGTGATTGGGGGAAACACATCAGGCGGATAAGTGCAGGATTTGCAAAGGGTTTCATCCGAGAATGAAGAAGGATCGAGACTTTAGACTGAAGCAGCAACTCGTGGAGGTGGCACTTAGACCGCAACCAGTATCGGTGCGGCAGAACCCGGCAGCGAGTGCATCGGTGTATAGTGCCCCGGCAGCTGCAGAGAAAGCACCGTGGAAGGACTCTGGATGAGATCCGTGGTCCCGCTGCTCTCCAGAGACTACTTGGTACCAGTCCCATTTCCCAGGTCAGAAGTGGCATGGGAAACAAAGGAGGAGTGGTTCCCCGACTTCGGGACCCAACCCCTCGGAACTGGCCAGTGGGTCCCAGGGAGGAACTTCAGAGCCAACACTGTTGACTTCAGGCCCGCAAGGGGGGGGCGTTGAGTCCAGTGCAATTGGACTCAATGTGTCAGGTGGTGGAGGAGGTACAACTGCCTTCCACCCCAGACACATTTGAGGCTGCGAGAGACCTCATAGACATGATGGCACCCAGCCCTTTGCGCCAAGCCCCAATGCCACACCGTGCAGCACCGTCCCATGGAAAGCCTACAATGCTCCTCCCCTCGGTGTCGTCAGGGACAAGACACCGCTTGGAGTCCCAGCGCCGCACGTAGTCTTCGTGCCAGTCACACTTGTGGCACGATTAGACTCGCGGCACTGGTCACCCTTGAGGCACTGCTCCAGGTCCCACAAGTGCTCCCATTCGCAGCATCAATCGCCATCTCGCAGCAGGTCCTGGCGCAGTCTGTCACAGCACCGTTCCAGGTCATTGTGCAGACCCCGCTCGTGGTACCGCTCCAGGTCGTGGTATCGTTCCAGGTTGTGGCACCGCTCTTCAGCCTCATGGCACCGCTCCCCGGCTCAGCAGCGCTCTGCACTGCCTCAGCCCTCGCAGTCTAGATCCACATCTTCAGGCTTAGAGATGGGGTCTAAAGTCTCGGAGTGAACCTGATGCAAGCTGGCATGGGGCATGGCACCATGGCCAGCACAGTGGCAGGGGCCAGTGCGGTGGCCATTTTGGACCCCTTGGGCGTACCACCCGCAGCCCTGCTCCCAAACTTGCCAACGTGTAGACATCTTAATGAGTGAGGTGCCCATAAATAATTGAGCTTTCTCAGCTGAAGCAGGGCGACCCTTGGCCGTACTATCATTCATCTCACTCAGTAAAGGACATTCTAGTGGTACATTCAGAATCAACAAGAGTTTTGTCAGGATGGCACTGATATTGTAGCCGATTAATGTGCCTATTCCTACTAATGATAGATGGGGCTGTTGTCAGTTCATCTGGCACAGTGCCTGCAGCATTACATAATCGTCTGTGAATATACCCGAGGGTTTCAGTATCTAACATCTCAGCTATTAGGGATCATCGTAATTCTTCGAGGAAGATGGATTTGGTAAATAGTTGCCAAAAGATGGTTTAGGTTAAAAAATAGCAAAGGTCAATTATGCAGTTGTGATTGGCTTAGTGATGAACACCAGCCAATGGGAGCTGCGGAGCCGGCACTTGGGGCGGGGGGCAGTGCGTGGAGCATCCCTGGACCCTGAGCCTAGGAGCTGAATGTGCTGGCCACTTCTGGGAGTGGCCTGGAGCCAGGGCAGGCAGGAAGCCTGTCTTAGCCCCACTGTACCACTGACCAGGAGCCGCCTGAGGTAAGTGTCGCTCGGCCAGAGCCTGCACCCTGAGCCCTCTCCCACACACCAACCCTCTGCCCCAGGTTGGAACCCCCTCCTGTACCCCAAACCCCTCATCGCCAGCCCCACCCCAGAGACTGTACCCCCAGCCGGCGCCCTCCCCCCTCTTGCATCCCAACCTCCTGCCCCAGTCTGGAGCCCTCAACCCCTCCTGTACTCATAACCCCTCATTTCTGGCCCTACCCCAGAGCCCACAACCCCAGCCGGAGCCCTCATCCCCTCCCGCACCCTAACTCCTTGTCTCAGCCTGGTGAAAGTGAGTGACTGTGGGGGAGAGCAAGGGAAGGGGAATGGAGTGAGTGAGGGCAGGGCCTTGGAGAAGGGTGGGGCAGGGGCGGGGCCTTGGGGCAGGACGCGGAGCAAGGGTCTTTAGTTTTGTGCGATTAGAAAGTTGGCATCCCTAGCTGGGGTGCTCTGATGGGCAGACTGGAAGATGTTTGGTGAAACCTTCATTGATATGATTTATAACCAAAAAATAAAGATTTTCAACAAATTAAGTATGAAAACATGGTAGGAGTGGGCCTTGAATAGTTTTAACTGTGAGTATCCTGGCCTTGGGAAGGCAGGCTATTGGAGTGAGGTGGGCGGGATGCAGGGATAAGAGAGAGTTGATTGTGACTGGGGGGTGAGGCTGTGTGATTACTCCTGCACAGAACCCCTTCTGGCTGGTCCCGCTCCATCTGGGTGACAGCCACCTTTCTCTGCATGAGATAATCCCTCTGCTGGGGAGGCAGTGGAGGCCATGGGTGGGCCTTTCTCTGTGGAAGAAGCAAATGAAACGAGCCAGGGGCTTGAGAATGGGAGGCAGAAAGGGAGAGGAAGACGAGAAGGAAGAAGAGGGTAGAGATGGGGAGCCCGGCCTACTCAGCTGTTATCGCTCACGTCAGAATTCTCAGTACTGTACACTCACCTATGGGCTCTGGGTCAAATTCTTAGCGGGTGTAAAATGGTGTCACTGAAGTCAGTAGAGCCAAGCAGATGTACATCAGCGATGGACCTGTCCCAGGGTTAATAAAACTATCACGCCATCCTGTCAATTTTACAGAATTACCATCTGTCTCATTTTGCGGGGATTGGAAGTGTGGGGTAGGTGGGAGAGATGATCATCATTTTGCTTGTGCAAGTTAAACTATCCAAAGGCCTGCAGCTGTCAGCTAGTGATCTCCCTGTGGCTTTCTAGTCTCAACCCTCCTAGGATCTATTCAGAGCTGCTCTATTGTTATGAGTCTTTTAAACACCTAAGCTAAAGATAGTGATTTTTTATATAGTATTGGCCCCTTTTCTTTGGATTTATATAGATGAAGGGTTCTAAATGGGCTAAGCTTGTTAGATTGTATCATTTTGAGTATATAGTATTGCCAACCCCAAACATTTAAAAATTGAGGCAGGCCCAAAAAATTGGGCATTGGGTACTGGCTTAAAATAATGAATTCTTGGTTTATTTTAATTTGCCTTCTAGTTGTTGGGTCTTTAGGGCCCACATGTTTTAGGTTTCTTCTGCAGCCACAAGGGCTAGAAACTTATCTTTAATTTTTAATGAAACCTGAGGATCTTACCTTATCACCTGACTCCAGTAACTGGGTCTTTACAGAAAACACCAGCATTGGGAGACTCGTGATATCTTACGACTTGTGGTCCAAGCCTTACAGTTTTATATTTTGAGCCATCCAGGTGGAAGTTATTAAGAAAATAAGAACATGAGAAAGACCATGCTGGGTCGGACCAAAGGTCCATCTAGCCCAGTATCCTGTCTTCTGACAGTGGCCAGTGCCAGGTGCCCCAGCGGGAATAAACAGAACAGGTAATTATCAAGTGATCCATCCCTTGTTGCCCATTCCAAGCTTTTGGGAAACAGAGGCTAGGGACACCATCCCTGCCCATCCTGGTTAATAGCTATTGATGGACCTGTCCTCCATGAATTTATCTAGTTCTTTTCTGAACCCTGTTATAGTCTTGGCCTTCTCAACATCTCAGCAAGGAGTTCCACAGGTTGACTGTGCATTGTGTGAAAAAATACTTCCTTTTGTTTGTTTTAAACCTGCTGCCTATTAATTTCCTTTGGTGGCCCCTAGTTCTTGTGTTACGAAAAGGAGTAAATAACAATCCCTTATTTACTTTCTCCACAACAGTCATGATTTTATAGACCTCTATCATATCCCCCCTTAGTCGTCTCTTTTCCAAGATGAAAAGTCCCAGTCTTATTAATCTCTCCTCATACCCCTGATCATTTTTGTTGCACTTTTCTGAACCTTTTCCAAGTCCAATATATCTGTTTTGAGATGGGGCGACCACATCTGCATGCAGTATTCAAGATGACAGGTTTCAGAGTAGCAGTCGTGTTAGTCTGTATCAGCAAAAAGAACAGGCCATCTTGATTATCACTTCAAAAGTTCTTCTCCCCTGCTGATAATAGCTTCTCTTAATTAGCCTCTTACAGTCTGCTCATTTGGGTTTTTTTAGTCTGATTCTTTTACTGACAAAAATAAGTTTTTACTAATTTGTATTTTTTGTTAGCTCTGTAGACCCAACACAGCTATTTGAAAGTGAGCTGGATTCTGGCTTGCATTGCATATCAACAGAACTATTAACTAAAATCCAGTTGCGGTATCTTCATTATTAATGGTGATCCACAAGCCAGAAAGAACATGACTTGGTTTTCAGACTCCAAATTGAGTTGAATCATGGAAACAGGGTAAATTTGATACGGAACTATTGAGAGAGAAGAAACATGGAACCCCTTCCAAACCTTAGTGCCATTTTTACAGATTTATTCTTCAGAGTAGAACCGCACTTTAAAAATGCCCTATAGTTCCACTAGCATGAATGTCTGTTTAGTATTTAGAGTAGCAGCCGTGTTAGTCTGTATCCACAAAAAGAACAGGAGTACTTGTGGCACCTTAGAGACTAACAAATTTATTTCAGCATGAGCTTTCGTGAGCTACAGCTCACTTCTTTGGATGCATAGAATGGAATACAGAGACAGGAGATATTTATACATACAGAGAACATGAAAAGGTGGAAGTATGCATACCAACAGGAAGAGTCTAATCAATTGAGATGAGCTATCATCAGCAGGAGAAAAAAAACTTTTGAAGTGATAATTGAGATGACCCATAGAAGGTGTGAGGAGAACTTAACATGGGGGAATAGATTCAATTAGTGTAATGACCCAACCATTCCCAGTCTCTGTTTAAACCTAAGTTAATTGTATTCTCTGTCCAAAAATATGCAGCACTATTGTTCAGGACTTTAGGTCCCAAGAAGTAGTTTTGTACATGAAAGCGTCTAAGTTGAAGGCTAGTGGGAAGCTTTTGTACATACATTTTGGCCTGGTAACTATGATCACTCCAGAACAGCTCCATATTGTTGCTCTTCTGAGAACTTATATATATGATGTTAGATGGGGTGGGATCTGAGTTACTACAGAGAATTCTTTCCTGGGTGCTGGCTGGTGAGTCTTGCCCACATGCTCAGGGTTTAACTGATCACCATATTTGGGGTCGGGAAGGAATTTTCCTCCAGGGCAGATTGGCAGAGGCCCTGGAGGTTTTTCGCCTTCCTCTGCAGCATGGGGCACTGGTCACTTGCTGGAGGATTCTCTGCACCTTGAGGTCTTTAAACCACGATTTGAGGACTTCAATAACTCAGACATAGGTTAGGGGTTTGTTACAGGAGTGGGTGGGTGAGATTCTGTGGCCTGCGTTGTGCAGGAGGTGAGAGTAGATGATCATAATGGTCCCTTCTGACCTTAAAGTCTATGAACCTTTTCATGTTCTCTGTATGTATAAATATCTTCTTACTGTATGTTCCATTCTATGCATCCGATGAAGTGGGGTGTAGCCCAGGAAAGCTTATGCTCAAATACATTTGTTAGTCTCTGAGGTGCCACAAGTACTCTTGTTCTTAGTATTCAAGATGTGGGTATATACCATGGATTTATATAGAGGCAATATAATATTTTCTGTCTTATTATCTATCCCTTTCTTAATGATTCCCAACATTCTGTTCGCTTTTTTGACTGCCACTGCACATTGAGTGGATGTTTTCAGAGAACTATCCACAGTGACTCCAAAATTTCATTCTTAAATGGTAACAGCTAATTTAGACCCCATCATTTTATATGTTTAGTTGGGATTATGTTTTCCAATGTGCATTACTTTGCATTTATCAACACTGAATTTCATCTGCCATTTTGTTGCCCAGTCACCCAGTTTTGAGAGGTCCTTTTGTAGCTCTTTGCAGTCTGCCTGGGACTTAACTATCTTGAGTAGTTTTGTATCATCTGCAGATGTTGCCACCTCACTGTTTACCCCTTTTTCCAGATGTTGAATAGGACTGGTCCCAGTGCAGACCCCTGGGGGACACCACTATTTATCTCTCTCCATTCTGAAAACTAACCATTTATTTCTACCCTTTGTTTCCTATCTTATAACCAGTTACCAATCCATGAGAGGACCTTCCCTCTTATCCCATGATTTCTTACTTTGCTTCAGAGCCTTTGGTGAGGGACCTTATCAAAGGCTTCCTGAAAATCTAAATACACTATATCCACTGGATCCCCCTTGTCCACATGCTTGTTGACCCCCCTCAAAGAATTCTAGTAGATTGGTGAGGCATGATTTCCCTTTACAAAAAACATGTTGACTATTCCCCAAAAAATTATGTTAATCTATGTGTCTGACAATTTTGTTCTTTACGATAGTTTCAACCAGTTAGCCCGGTACTGAAGTCAGGCTTACCGGCCTGTAATTGCCAGGGTCACCTCTGGAGCCCTTTGTAAAAATTGGCATCACATTAGCTATCCTCCACTCATTTGGTACAGAAGCTGATTTAAATGATAGGTTACAGACGACAGTTAGTAGTCCTGCAATTTCACATTTGAGTTCCTTCAGAACTCTTGGGTGAATACCATCTAAGTGAATAAATTCTAAGACTTATTACTGTTTAGTTTATCAGTTTGTTCCAAAACCTCCTCTAATGACACCTCAATCTGGAACAATTCCTTAGATTTGTTGCCTAAAATGAATGGCTCAAGTTTGGGAATCTCCCTCACATCCTCAACTGTGAAGACCAATGCAAAGAATTAATTTAGTTTCTCTGCAATGGCCTTATTGTCCTTGAGTGCTCCTTTAGCATCTCGATTGTCTAGTGCCACCACAGGTTGTTTAGGACGCTCCCTGCTTTTGATGTACTTGAAAAAAATTGCTATTACTTTTTGAGTCTTTAGCTAGCTGTTCTTCAGATTTTTTTTTGGCCTTCCTAATTATATTTTTACACTTCATTTGCCAGAGTTTAGGCTCCTTTCTATTTTCCTCATTAGGATTTAACTTCCACTTTTTAAAGGATACCTTTTTACCTCTCACTGCTTCTTTTACTTTGTTTAGCCACGGTTGCTCTTTTTTGGTTCTCTTACTATGTTTTTTTAATTTGGGGTATACATTTAAAATGAGCCTCTATTATGGTATCTTTAAGGAGTTTCCAGGCAGCTTGCAGGGATTTTACTTTTGGTGCTGTACCTTTTAATTTCTGTTTAACCTCCTCATTTTTGTTATATCCTTGGGGGCAGCCGGTTTAGGAAGAAATCACTTGAGGCCAGACAGCAGACAGCTAACAAAACTACCATTTTATTTACAGACACAGAGCTCACCCAACCGGCCGAAACCGGCTGGGCTATCCCCTAATAATCTAACTCAGTTGCCATAGGAACAAAAACCATGACAACCAAATACACAACAATTTTTGTGTAGTTCCCCTTTCTGAAATTAAATGCTAGTGTTGGGCTGCTGTGGTGTTTTCCCTGCCACAGGGATGTTACATTTAATTATTTTATGGTCCCTATTACCAAACGGTCCAGCTATATTCACCTCTTGGACCTGATCCTGTGCTCCACTTAGGACTAAATCAAGAATTGCCTTATTGTAGATTTTTGTATTATGGCTAGAATATATGTGTTCACTGGTGAACAGATGACTCCTTATTAACATATACGTGTGGAATTCAAAGCAGTCTATTGGGTATAAACACATTTTCCATAACTCCATTAATATAAATGAAAGATGTGTCTGTATCCACTAGGCTGCTTTGAAAATCTCCATCTGTGTATTATTTCCATATATTTCCTTCCTTGTTTAACTTCTGTTATAAACAAAACAAGGCAGTTGCTGGGAGGGTGGAAAAGGGAGGTTTAGATGTATCAGGCTAGATCAGGGGTGGCCAACTTGAGCCTGAGAAGGAACCAGAATTTACCAATGTACATTGCCAAAGAGCCACAGTAATATGTCAGCAGCCCCCCATCAGTTTCCACCCCGCTCCCAGCGCCTCCCACCCATGGCAGCTCCGCCAATCAGTGCCTCCCTCTCTCTCCCCCACCTCCCGATCAGCTTCTTTTGTGGCATGCAGGAGGCTCAGCGGGAAGTGGGAGGAAGAAGTGAGGGCACAGCAAACTTAAGGGAGGGGATGGGATGGGGTGGAGTGGAGGGCAGGGCCCGTGGCAGAGCCAGGGTTGAGCAGTGAGCACCCCCCGGCACATTGTAAAGTTGGCGCCTGTAGCTCCAGCCCTGGAGTCGGTGCCTATACAAGGAGACGTATATTAATTTCCGCATGTGGCTCCGGAGCCACAGGTTGGCCTCCCCTGGGCTAGCTCCTTAGCTGCTGAAATCAGCATTGTTCCATTTAAGTCACTGAAGCTACACTGACTTCTCCCAGCTGAGAACCTCATCCTTAAATTCTAAGAGTAACCAGTTAAAAACTGGTTCTTTATATTTCAGTTGTCTCTTCCTGTAAAGATTATAGGTGATCAGCATTTACTGTTTTCACTACTGGACTCCATTCGCATCCGCTCTCGCCAATCAAAACAGAACCATTTTTAGAAGTGCTGTTACTTTAATTTTCATGCAAAATGAGGACATTGTTTTTCTGATTTGAAAAGGAGCATAGGCCCAGATCCTACAAACAGTTGTGCATATGTTTAAATTTACACCTGCTAGTAATGCCATTACACAGGTCAGTAGTCCTATGGAACTGAGTGTTACTCACATCCATAAGCATTTATGGGGATGGGGCCATGGGCCGGACTTACCCTGGGTGTAAGTACATGAATACAATTGGCGTTACACCAGCATAAAACTCTAGGAACCCAGTGATTGAATCAGCCTGTTTTCAAACCGTGCCAATGCAGCCTTTATAGACTGTGGTGCTACATGAAATCCTAAAGCCTGTATTTCCCACATAACACATGAAACCTAATGAGAGGGGGAGAAAAATCAAACATTTCTATTATAAGATTTCTTTTTAAAGATGAAAATGGAAGAGGAAATTGGTGCTTATGAAAGTGTGGGAGTCGGAGGCAGGAATGTGCTGGCACCCTTTACATGGCTAGAGAGTCTTCCAGAATTCTGATTCACAACACTTGAATCCCTCTCTACCGAGGATTGCCAGGCCAGCCGTACTGTGCCTTGATTTTTGTGGATGGTGAACTCAAACAAGGGTTGAGAACAGACTGCCAGACTCAGTTTCATGTGTGATTTAAACAGGATGTGAGCTCTACATACATTCTGTTGCTGAAAAATTAGGATCTAAAATTTGTGAAGACGTTCATTGTTCTTAAGGGTGTTCTGCCTACAACAAGGTAAGGACAAGTATAAAATCCTCAATCTATTACCAGCATGAAATGTATAGATTTATCATTTTCTGTGGTGTTATTCAAAGTACCTCTGCACCTAAGTGGTGGTGATAAAATCAAGGTATACTTTGAATTCTTGTAAGATTATAAAGTATCATTATTTGTTTCCTAATTCCATCCTTTCTTCTGTTTGTAGAAATGAGTAGCACAGGAAACCTTTATGAAGATATATAATTCATTGTTTCAGGAGTAAAAAGTATATTTTTTTCTGTTTTGTTGGCAAGACGTGCAGCTAACTGATCTGCTTGACTGAAGAGGGAGAAAATTGCACACTGGGATATGTAGTTTTAATGGGCCACTCCTCCATGTTAATGTTTGAAATTCTGCAAAATCAGAGTATAAGCTCCACAAACAAATGTTGGTCTGCTTCCTATACTTTTAAACAACCTATATCTATATCCCAGAAACCCCCACACCACAAATGCTCATATATGTACAATATGACCGCATTATAGCAGCTGATATTCTGTCTCATATGTGCTTTGTGCACTCAACTAAACTACATTGACAACTACACTGACAACTTCTCCCACTGACAATTTTTCACCTTTAACTCACCAAATAGAGATCAAAGACCTGTCCTTTTGCCCCCTGCACATTCACACCCTAATCAACAGACAACACATAAAGTTATCTTTTTCCAGTTTATAATATTGATGTAAAAAGGGAACTGTCCCAGGTTCTAGGTGCTCTTGACAGTTCTTTTAAAAACACACATCACAACAGAGACAAATAGTTCTTGATTTGTCTTTATAAACATAACTGCATCTTAAAGATGTTTATGATCTGGCAACACGGAATTTCTTTTTTTAGCCTTTGCTGTAGTTGGTGCCATAACTGCACAGTGCCAGGCACGTCTATTTTTATTTTGGGAATCCCTGGAGATATTTCACTAACGAGTTTACAGCAAAGTGGGTGTGGGCCTATCCAATGTGTTAGAGGGGAAAATACTTTCAGGACCAGTGAAAACTGTTGTAAGGTAGTAGTGGAATGCCCTCATTTCCTGTCAGGAAAGAAATGGAATGCCTGTGGTGTGGACCTGCCAAATTATAAAATGGAGCAGCTAGCCAGCCTCTTAGACGTTAAAATACACAATGGAGGTGGTTGATACCACGAGGCTTGCAGCACCCCTGTTTTTCAAAGCCTCTGCATCATAATTCATTTAGCAGCTCTTAAAATGTCTCATTTCTGGGAAGAATAAGCCCCCTTAAGTATCAATATCAACAATGAAAGAAGTAAAACTGGATTACCACAAAATGCAGTTTTCTCTGTTAAGAAATGTATCACGCTAATTCAGACTTTTTGACAGCTATGGAAATAAGCCAAGGTCATATTAAAAATGGGCATTGTGCTGTAGTCGTCATTTGCTGCCAGATGTATTACACACATACCCTGCTGTATGTGTGTGTATTTATGTGTACAGGTATGTATATAATAGGTAGGATTCGCAAGCAAAGGACAAGAGATGTCTCTGGAAAGTGTACAGACAAGGAGCTGGGTGCATGGGGGCTAACACAGTGAAGTGCATTGAGGCTCTCAGTGCATTGTATAAGCAAAACAAAGGGAAAGGTGTAAACTAATCCAGTCTTTCAAGTAGATGGTCATGGATCTTGTATGGGTATCCACTAGGAAAGGGTGAAAGGGGGAATTCATTCTTCTTAGTTCTCAGTGATTACACTGCCAGCTAGCAAGAGTCCATCCTTTTGAGAAATAGATACCTTGAGGAACTGATCAAAATATTGATCATATTGTGTCGGGGCTGCCTACACAATCCTAGTGGGTCATGGGCACCACTATTGTTAGCTGTCTGCTGAAAGAACGTTAACAACAGTTGGGCATCCGGGTAGGCAGAACCATATACCTCCTTTTTCTCAGCACTGAGTTTTGTATTTTCGGGGAAGAAAATAACCCTGTGGTAATGTAGGGAAGTTATAAATGGGTTGGTTCAGAAAGAGGCTGGCCAATTTTGAACTCCAGCAGAAATGTTACCACATATGGATCTCATCTGAGGTGCTCAGATATTGTTGTGATGAGTGTGGAACAAACATCTAGATTGGGGTAGGCAACCTATGGCACGCATGCCGAAGGCGGCACGCGAGCTGATTTTCAGTGGCACTCACACCGCCCGGGTTCTGGCCACCGGTCCCGGGGGGTTCTGCATTTTAATTTAATTTTAAATGAAGCTTCTTAAACATTTTTAAAACCTTATTTACTTTACATACGACAATAGTTTAGTTATATATTATAGACTTATAGAAAGAGACCTTCTAAAAATGAAAAATCCTCTTTATTTGTATATTGAGCAAATTCAAACTGGAAACATTGAGATTCCATAATAAACATACACAGGAAACCCCACACAATGCCACTGTAGAACAAGCCTATTGTTTTGCTAGTACAGTGTTCTCAGAAACCTGGAGTGTGAAAGGTACTCTCTAAAGGCATATTCTATTCCAGTTACTACAAGAAACAAGTTGAACCATCAGTAATCAAGGTGGCTCACATGTGTAATACCTGGGCTCCACAAATCAGCAGGGCTCTGGACACCATCAGATTTCAATTCAGGAGGCTGAGCACGTCTAGGTAGGAATATTGTCGAAGATTCTTACAAATGAGAAATGTGAGCTTTGTCCATAGGAAATTTCTCAGCTTCCTCATTCTAGGTCAGTGGTTCTCAGCCTGTGGTCCACAGATGTCTAAGGGGTCTGCGAAAAGTTGTCAGTACCATAGAACAGTGGTTTTCGACCTGTGGATCCCTGGGAGTCCTCAGACTATGACTAAGCTTTCTAAAGGGGTCCACACCTCCACTTGAAATTTGTTACAGGTCCACAAACTAGAAAAGGTTGAAAACCACTGTTCTAAGCAATTAGCAGATATGTACTGTCTCCCTGCAACAGTATGGCCATTCCTGCTGCTTAATTAAGGGAGGTGTGGCCTAGAGGATGGAGCAGCCTACTGGCATTTAGGAGACTTGGGTTCTATTCCTGCTGATGGTTCACTGGGTGACCTTGAATAAATCCTTCCCTCTCTGTGCCTCATTTTCCCCATCTGTAAAATGGAGATAGTGATACTGACCTCCTTTGTAATGTGCTTTGAGATAAAAAGTGCTTAAGAGAGAGATTATTATTTACTATTACTTTGTTATGTTGTTTCCAGAACATGTGCTTGGTCTGAGGGTGTGCGAAACACACAGACCTTTGCCACCACTGCTATATAAATTGACTTCCACCGCCCTGTCCGTTGGCTGAAAATATTAAAGTGCAGTACCTGTTTCATTAGACATTTATCATTTCTATGGCACACAGCGGACATTGTTGAGTGATAGCTGATCAGAAGGATTTGGGGAAGATGCGGAGCTGGCAAATAAAACTGATGCAGTTTTTAAGTGTGGGAAAAGAAAAGAAACCATATTTGTTGAGATGGGCAGTAATTATTTTCCTTGGATATAAACCCGTCAGAGCTGCTAAATTCCCCAGACTGAGCTGCAGAGTTCTCCTTAAAAATGAAATATCTTTAGAAATATAATATCTATAATTGATTTGAAAGGGATCCAATGACATCTGATTGGGGACAGCTTCGTGCTTTTTCCCCCTGCCCTCGGCAAACTATTCACAACAATTTTGGGGTATACATTCTATCATAATACTTAGCAGTTATGTAGGGCCTCGTAGGTTGTCCAGCTTCAGTAGCCATTTTGTACCAGTGTCGTGTGGGTAGAAAGTGCTGCCAAGTCAAATGCTTAGAAATAGAAAGAAGATGCAGAAGACAGAGAAAATGATGACTGAGCATAGGAGGGAGAGGGGCAAAGAAGAGAGTGGGAGATGGACACTCAGTCATCCACAGACAGCCCTAGGGTACAAGCCTCAGGCCTCCTTGTGGAAACAGCACAGCTGTCGTGTCTGCTGCTTACCTAACTTAACTTCAGAGGGGAACAGAAGTTCCCGGCCCTTTATCAGCCCTGGAGGTGAATTCAGGGACGGGCAGCCAAGTCTCTGCCACCCACACTGAAGTTGGAGCTAATCACCTGAGGCTTTCTATTCTCTCAGTCACCTCCAGCTCTGTGGTCAGGAGTTACAGTTGCAGGCTCTGGAGTAGAGCCACTCCCCGGGCAAAGACCCAGGCCTGGTACTGGGTTGGGATCTCATCAAGTGCCTCTGGCCAGGAGGCCTTTCCACACTCATCTGCTAAGCAGACTCTTCCTCATGCACTCCTCCCACCATATTTCACTCGGGGTTGGCTTGCTTTTTTTCAGCAGTAGTGACTGAAATGGCTCCAGCCACCTCTGAATATCCCGGCTACAGTAGGCCTCCGTCTCTTAGCCCCTGAAAATTTAAGGGTCCGTTATCTCAGTGCCGTAGGCAGTGGCTTCTAGCTCCCTGGTAGTGGCAACACCAAGAGCTTCATTGGACTAATTTGGCACCTCTTCCCAGCTTCTCATCTTAACTCTCTGTATCCTTCTTTCACCCTCACTTCCCTCTCCGGCCTTCAACAGGGATGAGGGGAACAGATGGTTCTAGCTGTCCCCTTGCTTCTCTATCAGCTAGGGAGCCAGGGTTTGACTCACTTGGCATGTAGCCCTTTAGGAGACAACTGTCTGAAGTTTGGTTGCAGAGCTCCTTAAGGGTGTTTTCTGGGTCCATGTTCCCTTTCCTGCCTTCTCAGGTAGCTCTATACCAGGGATCTCAAACTCAAATCACCACGAGGGCCACATGAGGACTAGTACATTGGACTGAGGGCCGCATCACTGAAACCTTTTCATACGGCGATACAAAAGTATAGTCAAAAATGAAAAAGGGTAATATGGTATGCTATTAAAAGTCAATGTATTAACTTTTTTAAAACTGTAATGCGAAGAGGGGTTTTAATAAAATATAAGCACCTGTAACTATTCCTTATGTGGTCAGTAACACTGATGATGATCTACACTAACAGTCTATCAACCTAGCTGTAATGGCAGGAACCTTTTTAAAGTAACTATTCATACAAAATACGGTGCCACTTTTAACAAACATTCTTCCCAACTACTCACAGCAAAGATTCGTACATGCTGAATGTCATACTTCAGACTGCTCGTCTAGTCCATGAGGCCCGCCCCTGCCCTGCCTCTTCCCACCCCTTCCCTACCCCCATCCCAACCCCTTACCCAAATCCCCGCCCCGGCCTCGCCTCTTCACCTCCTCCCCTGAGTGCGTCATGTCCCCGCTCCTCCTCCCTCCCTTTTGGAAAGTCCTAAGCGCCACCAAACAGCTGTTTGGTGGTGGGAAGCGCTGGGAGGTAGGTGGAGGAGCAGGGACATGGTGCACTGGTGGGGGTGGGGGGGGAGGAAGGGCTGGGGGTGCAGGGATCTTGGTTGCTGGTGGAGTTGGCGCCTATGGCAGGCTGCAGGAAATAACTCCATGGCCGCATGTGGCCTGCGGCCCGCATGTTTGAGATCCCTGCTCTACACCATCCCGTTTCAGAAGTCCTGGGATCATGCTGTTCAAAGCAGAGGGTCTTCTAAATTCTCCTTTCTCCTAATCTCACTGAGATGCTAGAGGGTCTTGTGAGCCAGATGGGTGGAGTGGGCCTATGCACGAAGGGGATTTGACCCCACAAAATCCTTCTCACATCTGGACCAGGGCAATTTCTGGTGGCCCCAGCAGCAGTGACTGCGATCCGATCCTACTTGGATGGATTCTTTTTCACTCACCAAAACCTTGCTGGCTGCTCTGAATTCCCTGGTTACCCAGAGTAGTTTGGGTATAAAATCGAGATAATAATTATTCTATAGGCTTGGTGTTCTGGGTGTTTGTATGAGGGATGTGTTTGAGCCACCATCTTTGCAGTGTCAGTGATGGTTGTAATTTGGTGATGCCAGCTGCAAAGCCCTGATTTGAAGTCCCACGTCGTTAGAAATAATTAAGGAAGATCCATCTGTGAGAGCATCCGTTGCAGAACTTGCAAAAAAGGGGGATGTGGCATCTCTTTCTTGATGGTTTTTCTCCTGCATAGCCTAGATAGTGAGATTCATATTGTATCAGCAGATAAAGCAATTATGTATTTTAAGATGAATTTCAAAATTAATATACTGGCCTTGTACAAACTCCTTTATTTCATACATGTAATAAAAGGCAAGCAGAAGGCTCACGAATCCTTATCTTCCCATTGCAGATAGGGTCAGAGAAAGAGGCTGCCTGCCATGAAAAGATGAACTCTGCATTTCGTTTGTGATCTACAGGACAGAAATGGTTACATTTCTTTGGATGGATTATCTTTAGTGGAGATGGCTTTATAAACTGAAATTTAATGAAATACCAGTGGCCTTTTCTTAAAATACGCAACAAAGAACTCTTGTTTGATAGAATTTGTCAATCAGTGCTGGGCTATTGTTCCTTTTTTACTTTTTTTTTTCCATTGGCATCTGACTGGGAGGACACAAACAAGCCTGGCATTTTAACTATGGCATTGTGAAGTGGTTCTCCTTCAACATTTGAACTTCTCAGTTGGAAATTTTTTTTTGGCCGTGCCTATAATCATGGGCATTGTGAGGAGCAAGGGTGAGGAAAAGGGGTAGAAAGATGGTTTCTTTGTTTTACCTGGATGCTTGCAGGAACCTTTCTCATTTTAAAAAAAATGTGCTTTTGAGATACACCACTACCTCGATATAACGCCACACGAATTTGGATATAACGCGGTAAAGCAGCGCCGGGCGGGCGGGGCTGCGCACTCCGGTGGATCAAAGCAAGTTCAATATAACACGGTTTCACCTATAATGCAGTAAGGTTTTTTGGCTCCCAAGGACAGTGGTATATCGAGGTAGAGGTGTATATACAAGATTCTGCAAAATCCTAGAACCATTAAACCAGGGGTGGCCAACCTGTGGCTCCACATGTGGCTCTTCAGAAGTTAATATGCGGCTCTGGGGCTGGAGCTACAGGCGCCACTTTCCAGTGTGCCGGGGGGTGCTCACTGCTCAACCCCTGGCTCTGCCACAGGCACTACCCCCACTCCACCCCTTCCTGCCCCCTCCCCTGAGCCTGCAGTGCCCTCGCTCCTTCCCCCCGCCCCAAGCCTCCTGCATGCCACAAAACAGCTGATCGTGAGGGAGAGGGAGGTGCTAATATGCGTGGCTGCCGGTGGGTGGGAGGCGGGGTGGGGAACTGTTGGGGGGCTGCTGATGTATTACTGCGGCTATTTGGCAATGTACAGTCGTAAATTCTGGCTCCTTTTCAGTCTCAGTTTGGCCACCCCTACATTAAACTGGGCACATGCGCTAACAGGCAGTACTATGAGCCCAAGTCTCTTCAGTGACCAGTCATTTAACCTCTCTGCACCTCGTGTTCTGCCTCTGTATGACAGATTTTAATAATATCCACCATTTTTCACCTTGTGAAAAGCTGTTCTACAGATGCAGAATACGCTTATCAGTATTTCATTTCTTATTTAAAGGCTATAGCGTAGATCTCTCAGGCCAACTTCACACTGACTTAGTCATTCATTTTCATGTTGATTGTATTCTGGAGCATAAAAGCAATACCATTTTATTTTAGTTGTGTAGGTGGTTCCCATAAACAGTAAAACTGTTTACTGTTTAGTCATCAGCTCTTTCTTATTGTACATCAGAGCCAACAAAACCCTACATCCTTCCTTACTTGCCTGGAGCTCATGCCTAAACTCTGTGATATGCAATTTGAGCAGGAGCTCATAAAGGTTTTGTTAAAGTAAATCAAATAGTCTGAGGCGACAGTAGGTGAGAGTGTGAACATGTCCATCAGCAATCAACACAGTCCCAAAGGACTGCCAAATACTGCCTTTGGCATAATAATTTTTTACATGCCTGTGCTAGGGAACTTTTTATTATGGCATTTTTGTCAATATTGTTGTGAGTTAGAAAGATTGGCATTATATTCACTCCTTACAGCCTGCCAGATTCATAAACTACATTTGTAAAATAACAACACGCCTCTGAATACATTTTTACCCCCACAAGATTGAACCTTGCACTGATATGAAACAGGAGTCTATCTCTGGGGTAGGGGTGATGTTCTGATATGTGCTGCAGTATTGGAATACATGAGTTTACGTCGAATTTCATGAGGTTTTAGCTTCAAAATAGCAAGATTTCAATGCAGAATCATAAATAGTCTCCAAGGTTCAGGAAGCTCAGAGAACCCCCCGTGACAAACTTGGTATAAGTCAGACTTTTTAACAAAACTTGAAACCTTGTGAGTTTAGCATGGATATGGGCTTCGGTGTGAACATTTGCACCTTTTGTCATGACTCAGTTACTTGGATGTTGTAATTTTGCTTGCCAGTAGGAGAGTGGGGGATGGAATTGAGGCAGTACACCAGAACTTTCTTGGGGCCCTTGCCAGTTTTTCTGTTGAGCTGAAGATTTCTTTTAAATGAAACAATTCTAGCCCCTTATGGTTGAGAAGGAAACTTTCCAAATGTGACTCAGTGCAGTGCTGTCTGATTGAAGGCTTGGCTACATATCAGCCTTATACTGCTGAAGTTAGACCAGTATAGTTAAAATGGTACAACCCTTCCCTAATGTGGGTGTAGTTATGTCGGTATAAAGGTACTTTGTACCAGTATCTCTATTTGCATGCGATAAGGGGAATAAGCTCTACCGGTGTAATAGCATCCACACGAGGGGTTGTAGCCATAGCCATAGTCATTCTGCTACAAAAGCTGTATAGACTAGATCTGAGTCTACACACAGCCTGAAATTGTGGCTCAGTGTGGTGTGTCATAGCAAGAAGAGCGAACTTCATTCATCTTAGTAGGGTTTGTTCAGTTTGGCTTAATAACACCAATTTACATGATAGTGTTAACTATGTTAGCGGAAACATTCCAGCTCTTCTGGGATTGTGGGTGGATATGTCGATTGTAGGCGGAGCTTGAGAACTGCACCGTCCCCTCAGGCTGCTTTCCAGTGTGGCAAGAATGGGGCTCAGAAACAGTAGCTATCAGAATACACTAGCTGTGGTGCATGGAAACCATCGGTAGCCATAGTACCAAAATGATTTTTGTTTTTAAATACAAAACACCCCATAAATATGGCTAAAGGACAACGTTGCCTTGGGATTTGATTGGCCATGAAAGCATCACAAATCTGAGTTAGTACTTAATTGTATCAAGCAACTGCCTGGTATGGCATAACAGCAGGGCTATTGGGTTGTTTGTTTTTATTTCATCAGGATGCATAAGTTAATACCACTGACAGGTGGGGGAGCAAAGTGATAAATACCAGAATTCCTGTCTTTCCAGCACTGCCAGCCACATGAGATCTAGAGAAAGCTGAGAAAACAAGAGGGCGGCGGCGGGGAGGAATGGGAAGATAAAAACACAGAACTGGAGAAGAGGCAAAGGGCAGACATCAGGAGAGAAGCACAGAACAGAAGGGTATTGGTGGTAAAAGTTGGGAAACTGAGTCACAAATCCACCCAAATTTAGGCTTACTCAGTTTTCACCTTTATACACTTTCAGGCAGAATTATTGTCACTTATAGTGTCTGAACATACAAATAATAACAGACAACACAGAATTGGCACATGGGCCCAAGTTACCACATTCTGGGGTAGTGAGAAGTTTTTCCACCTTCCATGATAGTTGTCATTTCCACTGATCCCTGGCTCTGGTCCTTCAGTACCATTCTCCTAATGATATCCCAACAAAGGTAAGAGAGGAGAAAAGTCTGAACAGCCAGACGAGAGGGAGGGAAACAGAATGTGGAGGAAGAAAGGAGAGAAACAACAGGATGGAGTGATGGTGGGAGGAGAACATGGAGAGACTCCTAGTTACTGCAGTGGTAATCTATATTAAACAAGCCTTAGACAAGCTGATAGGTATGGGGAGGGGGAAGAAAGAGGGCAGTTAACTTGCTCCTTACATGCTGCAGCCATTTTAAAATTCATCGATCCATAGAGTCAAGCCAGAAGGCGGCATTAGATTATCTAGTCTGTCCTGTAGAATTTCATTCAGTTGCTCCTGTATTGAGCCTAGTAACTTATGTTATCAACCCCCTGTTTCTCACAGCAATTCACCAACCACCATTACTCTTAACTCCCACTCCTATTGGCCAGCATCATGCTGGCTTTGCTGTCTACTGCACCTCCTTTAGGAACATGCCTAACTAATACAATAACAGAATTGGGTGTGACCAATGGAGAATTACTAATGTGGGGGAGGTAATTAAACGTAATGGTCCGTTTGTCAGGCCTCCCAGATGCTCAGTCCCTGCATGAGGGCACAATTTCCGACTACCAATTTTCCCCTTCCTATTTTAGGTGCATAATGACCACTGTTGAGATATGCAACATGCCAGCATTAGCCCTGTGAGAGTATTAACAAGTCAAGCTCTGCTTGGCCAGTGAGCAGAACCAAGCAGGCTGTTTACTTGGCCTCATTATTAAGATCATGCCTTCATTTTGTGCTGACAAATCAATTAGCACACAGTTAAGCAGACAGGTTTTTAAAAATATACTCTCAGTCCTAGCTAAGTGTGATCAATTACTCACCTACTCTTGCACTTCCTTTCTTTGCTTTTCCAAATCTCCTTCCTCTGCCCAAGTAATCTTTTCAGAAGAGAAAGAGAACAAGGATGGAGGTCTCTGAAGCGGGTGATCTTTAGAACTTTGCCAAATTGAAGTTTCACTTCTCAGGGATTCTTCAATTTCAGTTCACTTAGGGGTCAAATCCCTTGATTTGCATGGATTTTCAGGTTCAGCACAAGTGTCATCTGTTTTTACATTGAAACCATATGAGGCTGCAATTTTTGCACGACTTCAGTCCAAGGTGAGCTGCCCTGGAAAATCCTGAAACTTGAGGAAGTTTGAATCAGTGTCCAGTCTCAACTTAATAGATGGTTGATAGGATGAATTAAAACTCTGGATCTAAACCCATAAATTCTGGGAGAGTTCAGCTTTTGAACTTCATGGATTTGAGTCTATTACTAATTTCAGTGAAAAACCATATGTAGGATATGCTTGAAAGTTTTAAGAAGCTTTCACTGAACACAATCTTATGGCAAGTCTGTAGAAATACCTATAGAGTTTCATGGGGGTTTCTTGAGTTTTGTTGCAAACCTTTTATTGTGAAATCTTGTGTCCTAGAATTCTGTACCTCTAAATTATCCTTGTTGGTCTACATGACATATCTCTGCAATGCCATTCTCTTCCTACATGTGACAAAACTGGCAACAAGAGATTTGCTGGGTGGATTGCAGCCGCAGAGGATGGATTTAGCCTTAAAAATGCATAGTGGAATTAGACTCTCAACTCTGGGAAGAGTGCCAATCTTTAGTATTAATAATAATTCATTTGTTTTAAATTCATGTATAATTGCATAAATGTTACTATGTTCTTTATTAAAGTTAATTAACGCTATTTAATTTATTTAATATAATACGGTAATGCTGCTAATTACAAAAAAAACCCAAGAAGAGATGCATTGTAGAGATGGCAATAAGGGAAACATGGAAATAATGCAGATTTCCAAGGTTTTTACCACACTGAGGGCAGAAAGTAACTGTATGCCAAACAGTGCTACCCTCCCCCCCCCCCCCATTGGTAGTTACCATTTTAAATGGAGCAATCCAAGAAAAAAAAATTGCATGCCACTCAGAAGAGCTCACTGACTCTGCCCAGTACTTGCAATCTAGGCTGCATCGTTCTATTGAAAGGGACCCTTTTACATTTAAAATGATATTTCTGCCTGAAACCTTTGCCTCCTGTTATCACAAGTTAAATCTAGAGTTACTATCACGGAAAGATAGTTTTCTGTTTCTTGAATGTTTCTTGTGTATTTTAACAGCACTGTGGTCCTGAAGCAACGCTGATCAGTCAGTTGGACTCATACCATTTACTTGAATGAGCTTTGGAACAGTTTGGTCCCCTGCCGCCCCCCCCCCCCCCATGTAATCACCTATTTAGTCAATCACCCATATGGAGAATGTTAGGGGTGTGTGTTATGTGTGTGTTATTTTAGGTATGAAGTATGTGGCATATGTGGGTGGAAGTGAGAAAGTTTTGACATCTAAGGATTCTGTAAGGGCCTATTGGATGGTTAGGAGTCACACCTGAATGTTAGCAATGGGAGAAGGACCATTGGAGAAGGGCGTGTGGAGATTGGCCAGCTGGAGGTGGTTTGGCCCAGGCTTGCTGAAGTTGCCAAAGAAGGTCTCTAGAGCAGTATTTCCCAAACTTGGGACGCTGCTTGTGTAGAGAGAGCCCCTGGCAGGCCAGACCGGGTTGTTTACCTGCCACGTCCGCAGGTCCGGCCGATCACGGCTCCCACTGGCTGCGGTACACTGCTCCAGGCCAATGGGAGCTGCTGGAAGTGGTGACCAGTGCGGGCTGAGGGACGTACTGGCCACTGCTTCCAGCAGCCCCCATTGGCCTGGAGCAGCGAACCGCGGCCAGTGGAAGCCGCGATAGGCCAAACCTGTGAACGCGGCAGGTAAACAAACTGGCCCGGCCCGCCAGGGGATTTCCCTACACAAGCGGTGTCCCCAGTTTGGGAAGCGCTGCTCTAGAGACTGGTCTATCAGGGATCATAGATCCAGGCTGCCAAGAGAGTGGCAGTGAAACCAGATTGGGGAAACATCAGACTCCGTGGTTTCTGAAAAACAAAGCATGGACTGGGGGTATGAAATAAGACTTTCTGGGCCTTAAGAAGAACAGTGGGCACTGCCCAATGATCAGTACTGCAGTTCATTCATCACTTTTAATTGTAAATAATAAAGTGCAAATTCATTAATTCAGGCTGGAGTGGAGTTGTGGTGAATGGGTATGTCTGCAGGAACCTTTGAAGAACACCTACCCTGTCTATCACTGGACCTCTGCCTAGAACAGGGTTCTTATAGTAGAGAACCAGGGTGCCCTGAGGTAAAATTTTCAAGTGAGAAGCTTGGTGATGTATCCAGGACTGGGTCCTAGAAACCCAGGGTCATGATGCCCATGTTCCCTGAGTCTTACACACAGGTCTGGGTCAGAGAAAAGAATTTTTTAAAAAAGTACTGTAAAGAGACAGATATTCATGTGTGAAACTATTTTAAACTTCTTAATGTATTAGATTTCAAGTTGACAGTGACCATTTAAAGTGTGTGTGTATAATTAAACAGCCTATGTTATTAATAATCACAAACAGGCTAAAACTGGAACAGTGTTAGCATTCTCACTGAATAGTTTCATAAATTTTAAGGCCATAAAATTTCATCCAGTTACTCCTGTATTGAGCCCAATAACTTTTGGTTAACTTATTTCTTGTTTCTTATATATAATTTGAATTTTCCTAGCTTTAACTTCCAGCCATTGGTTATTATGCCTTCTTCCACTAGGTTAAAGAGCCCTTTAGGATCCAGTATTTTCTCCCTGTAAGGCTGCTTTACACACCCAGGTCAAGTCACATCTTGATCTTCTTTTTGAATGTTGTTAGTTTGCGTTTTTGCATTTTGCTCATCTGGGATAGTGAAAGTACGCCACTCTGTTATACTTTAATGTACAGTCTGGTTTTCACATGCTAATACAGCAATGTCCAGACTCTGGGGGTGTGAGGGGTTGTTGTTTTTTTTAATTTAAACTTCACAAATCCATTTCAGTCCCTCTTCATTACTCCCTTTTTTAATTAGTCTATATTCTAGTTAAAACTATGCCTTCAGCAAGACATGGACACAAACAGAAGCCTGTAATTTTTCTCATTAGTTCCAATACTTTGTTGATAACAAGCAGACGTTAAGAAGTTTGAATTAACCAGGTTTACGTTCTTGCCAACTGTTTTGTATTATTGTCTAGCTACTGATCCTATATTAAAATAATTATTTGCTTGTATGTCAGTGCTAGAACTGCAAGAGCCAGAATTTCATGTAGGTGCTTATTATATGTTACATGTTAGAGATTTCTTTTCAAAGGTTTCAAAGTCGCACCCTAACGGTCTTATTTTTGAAGATACATTCTTAATAATGGTCCCTTGGTGAACTTAAGAAATGAGGGAGGAAAGTATAGCTTCAAAGTGTTGGAAAAATACAATGAACTATCCATATATACACAGTAAGCTGTTTTCACTTCCAGTAATAGTAATTCAATAGTGAAATCTGGTATTTTCCTCACAACATGTTCAAAGACAGCTCCAAACATTTCTAATTTAAATCAGTATGTTTTAGAGATGTACCACAATGTGTCACCATATAAGAGCAACATGTCCATTATTGAGCCATAATTCCAGATAAGCTATAACAATTGCATTGCATCTGATTCTTCTCTGTTACACTGATGTGAATGATCATTTACACCAATGGAATTAAACAGGGTTACATTGGTATGAATCAGAGGAGAAGCAGGACCAATGTGTTCTTCCAGGTTTAATGCATACGGTAGTTCTTTTATGATCCATGTGACCTGGAAACATAATGTCGGAGAAAAACTCAGTTCTCGCTTTTTGTTTGGGTGCAGCAAAATCAAATACTTTATTATTTCTCCAGTAATTACAATGGAGGGAGAGAGTGCCATAGGACACAGGGTCGCCCCAGTCCTGGACAGGTCTCTCAACTGGTAAACAATTACAACAAGCCTTTATACTTTTGTTACAGACAATAACTAGCAATAATACAGACAATAGAGAGCAACAACTACATTTTGTTTATACATAAGCCATTCTGCTATCTTGTTTGTCTCACTCCTAAGAAAAGCAAGCCTGCATATTTGGTTATCAGTTACAAGGTCGTAATAACTTTGTACACAGTTCTTGTCCTCTCGCCTCACACTATCCTTGCTTCTACAAGTCTCACGTCATTAGGGTTACAGTATGGCCTGACTCTTGCTAACTGACTGACATGCATTAAAATCCCCTTCAAATCCTTGTTAATTATTTCCCTGCTTCCACAATAATAAAAAGTAATAATGTATTAGTATTTAATTAGTAAATAATACATTATGAATAACATAAATGGCATTATTAAGGATCTTCCAATACATCCCCTAACCCTCTCTGTGTGTGGCTCACATGGTCCATGTGAATCATATGATAACCTTAATTATCAAACACTTTTGACCACATCACTTGCATTCTGCAGACTAATCCCCTTCCTCTAGGGCTGAGTTTAATGTTGTCCTGATCCTTCAAAGACGTAAGCAGATGCTTAATTTTATGCACTGAGTCAATGGATCTATGATAGTGCATAAAGTTAAGAACCTGAGTGATTATTTGCAGGATTGGGGCCTAAAAGTGTAAGATTTGTATAGATGGAAAATATATTTTACGTAGTCTATCTGGACATGTTGCAGAGTTTTAGTTTACTTTTTCCTCTCAGCCATGTGCAGCTGAATGTACAATAGATAACATTTTCTGGACTTCCAGGTGAAGGAATACAAAAAATATTCCATTAGTAAAAAGTTGTAAATGTCCTAAAATACCTTTTTTGCTGTCACTGTGAAGTATATTTCATGCAGAACAGATGATGAGCTGTTGTATAAAAGTCTCACTGGCACTTATTTGGGAAGATGCCTTTTGGCTGGTAAACCCTTTTGTGTTAGAGCCAATTTCCAGCCTTCTCCAGTAGCAACACCTGATCCTGTGCTTAGTTGTCCAATGACATGGACATGTCTATAGGCTTTGTGATGCCCTGATGGGGAATGACAGCAGATTCTTTCCAGGTTCTATATTTACCTCTCCTACCTGTCTGCCTTCCCACCCTGTCCCTCACAAGGAAGTTCAGTGGAGTGACTTTGACTAAAGCGGAGCAGGAACCTGCAAAGGATCACTATGGGGTCATATGGCAGAAGCAGGTATTGCATTGTACAGAGGGAGTGTGGCCCTCGGTGGTATTATCCTAGGAATTATCTCAGAGTGATTGACCTACAAATAATAATCAAGCCCTCAGGGTTATTCTAACAGTAATTATCTGCTACGTTTTCACTAGCTTTGTCCTGTCACGTCAAAAGGCAAACAGGAGGACTGACATTAGTGCTTCATGGCAAATTATCCTTCAGTTGCAGTGACTTTAGAACCCCGGTGAATACAAATTGAGTCATCCTTCCCATACTGTTTTTTTTTGTTTGTTTTTTAATAATCACAAAGAATTAAAAATGCAAAATATAAATAATTTGGTTGGCAATGTTCTGCAGCATCCAGGTCTGCAAGGAAGTGCATGGTGGAATTCCCATTTGGGCAGTTTAGACCAGCGAGGCCTTCACTGTAGAGTTAACTCAAGTTATCTACCCTCGGGTTAACGTCTAGCTTGAGTGAGAACAGCTGTGCTATGAAATAACACTGGAGCAGCGCAGAGTGATTGTATTAGTAGCTGATGAGTTGTGTGTGCTCACTCGAGCTGTAGCCTGTACCCCTCCAAAGGCAGCCAGCTCAGGCGGAAAGCACTAGCACAGTTGAGTCAGTGTTTTTTCTGTGTGGACAGAACAACACCAGGTTTATAACTCAAGTGAACGCTGCAGTGAAGACAAAGCCCATAGTCTGAATGCAAGGAGCACTGTGGTATCTGCCTTTCATGCCCGTCTCTGAGACGGAATATTTTATTTTACTGTTAAGTACTAGCAACTCTAAGAGCCTGTGCGATATCTAGTTACATCTGATTTATAGCTATAGGGGTCAGATAAGTCTCTCTTTCCCCCTCTGAAAACCTATTAAAATGCTGGCTTTAAAGGGACATACCCACTTAAAATCATAGGTTGTAAACAAGTTTATTAACCCGGGTTACTCTCATAGCACCTGAGAACAAAGGAAAGGAAATCATTTAAAAAAAGCACTTTACTTGTCACTGGGTATTGATGCTCTTGGCTTGCTTTTTGCATGTGCCTCAGCTTGGATGGTGAAAAATCAATCAAGCCAGTTTCCCTTTTGTTTATAATCATTTGACTCCTGAGTTCTCCAGGCTGTGGTGGTTGGGTTTCAGACACTGAAGGGAGAATGTTTGTTTAAGCACAGGTGTTTTCCATGGGAATTACTTTGATTTTGATTTGAGATTTTAGAAAAGCTTGTGTGTATTTTGTTTGTTTGTTTTAAACAAAACCCAAGTTTTACCCCAAAGTGAAGGAACAGGCTATTGGAAGGAATAGTCTGTGTTTAGTAAGCTCAAGTTTGCAGCTGGCTGAACTTTTTTTGTTAGACTAAAACTGTATTAAATTGTCAGTTAGCACAGGGACACATTAGCAAGCACGGTGTGGTTGTGAGGACGCTAGCTTGGGGCTTCGGAGGTGGGAGTTCAGGTTTTACTTTGCCAGTTGCCTGCTCGGTGGCCCTGGGCAAGTCTCAGCCTCTCTGCGCCCTGGTATCTCCCCTGTACAATGGGGATAAAACACTGTCCTACCACACAGGGCTGGTGGTAGGAAAAATACATTAAAGATTCTGAGGTGCAGATACTGTGGTAACAGGGGTTATATAAGTATCTTAGATGATTATAAAGTACACTACAAAGGTAAATTCAAATGATAGCATTAGAGTTACATGAGTAAGGAAGCGACAGAGTCCTGTGGCACCAGACTGACAGACGTATTGGAGCATAAGCTTTTGTGGGTGAATACCCACGAAAGCTCATGCTGCAATACGTCTGTTAGTCTATAAGGTGCCACAGGATTCTTTGTTGCTTTTTACAGATCCAGACTAACACGGCTACCCCTCTGACACATGAGTAAGGAAGGTATTTGAATTCGCTTTTAAGGCCCCTGTTCAGCAAAGCACCTAAGTACATGCTTAATTTCAGGCATGTGCTTAAATCCATCCCTATGCAGCAAAGCACATGCTCAAGATGTATTGAGGTGCCTTGCTGAATCAGGACCTAAGTATCGGAATGTTGCTGGAAAACCTAACGCAAGTCAAAAGAGAGAATGCGGACAAAGAGAAAAGAAAGGACAGAGTGATGCAGAGATCGAATGATGCAAGATTCAGATGTGGAGAAAATGTAGATATTGCCATTTATTTTAACACTGAGCTCTTTGGGCTAGGGACTGCATTTTAATATGTGTGTGCAGGAAATGCCTAGTGCTTAATAATCGAAATAGGAGTGTTAAGAATAATCCCAACTGGGGCTTCAGGGTGCTACCAGAATGTAAATAAATAAACCCACCTGATGCACATCGTGGTCAGAGAGATGACGTAATCATTGTCCGATTGGACTGATCATTGATAGGACTTGTGAGTCAGCACTTACTATTATGATCTAATGGAATATCAAAAATACTTTCCTTCTCACGGGGAAGGAAGGGGAGAATAGGTTAGTCCCCAGTTAACCTGACTGTTTCCCTTAGTGTCAGTATCTTCATTTGTAAGTGAAATCAATCCTGAGTATTCTGAGAAAGAGAAAAGTAAGCAAAAGGTTAAATTGTACAAAGCAAGACAAGAAAACTAAGAAAGAAAAGCTGCAGTAGGTCAGAAGTTAAGGAAAAGGCCTTTTGTAAGCTTCACTGGTTGAAAAAAATGATTTTTTTATAATTTCCTGGCTATGTTACCAGACAAGCTTTATGGTAATCCTCCCGGAAGGTAGGTGATCTATAGGTATTTAATGTCTTCATGAAGGCTAAAGATTCAGCTGTGCAGGGTTGTGGCAGAATTCAGAGTCTGGAGTAGGGATACGACCCCACGTGAATATCCCTGAGCCAGGGTCACTGTTGACTCAGAAATTCAGCTTGCGAAAATCTGTGCAAGCCAAGGCCATGTCTTCACTAAGCAACTGAGCTGTGTTTATCAACAGGTGTCAGAAATGGGTCTCTCAACAGTAACTACCTTAGACTGTGTTCAACATGGCCGACTTTCTCACCTGGGTAAGAGTAAACAGCTCTGATGTCCAGCATTGCAGAGCACACCAGACCCCTCATTCTACCAGATGTCTGGTAGTCATATAAAGGGAATTGGACTCCACCACAGCAGAGACAGCCCTTTTCAACAGCCTGTGGAAGGGGAGATGATTTTGACAGTCAGTCATTGTCAAAACCCGCTCATTTGCCTAGTGTAGACAGGGATTAAGGCGTGTGTAGAATATGGGTGTGATGTCCATTCCTTCGTCACCATTTGCAGATCTGTTGCCTAGTGGACTCTGTTGTTCATCAGAGTGCTGGGACTTTCCTGTATGTAGTCCCTTCCCCTCAAATTCACTCCATTACACCTGCCCCTCTTACCCTTGTCTCCCCTGCCCTGTTGGTGCTCTTCCCCTCCCTTTTCTCTCCACTTGGCTTGCCCCCCGCACTGAAACCCACCCAAAAAACCAGCAAAACAAAACCCAAAAATGATCGCACTAACACACTTTCTGCCATCACTCTGCTTGTATGTGATGTCCCTTCTCCAACCCTCTCCCTCTTGTCTATTGAGATTTCAAGCAGGGACTGTCTGCTCCTTCCTGTACAGTGCCTTGCCCAGTGGGGCCCCACTCTTGGTTGGCCCTGAGGCGCTGCCATAATTAATGTGTTCAGTAATGAGAATACTAAATAGCATAGTCCAGTGGACAGGGTACTGGACTGGGAGTCAGAAGACTTAGGAATTGCTGAGTGGATCAGACTCGAGGTCCATCTGGTCCAGTGTCCTTTCTGACAGTGGCCAGGACCAGATGCTTCACTCAGATGAAAGTTTAAAAACCCCATAGTAGGCGGATATAGAATAATCTGCCCCCCCCCAAACACACACACACACACACACTAGGTCATCCTGATCTCGAATAGCTAGAAATTGGCTAACATCTGAAGCACCCTCATTACCAGGGCCGGCTCCAGCTTTTTTGCCGCCCCAAGCAGTGAAGCGGGGGGGGGGGGGGGAAGATAAAGCCACAATCGGCGGCACTTCGGCGGCAGCTCCACCACGCCGCTTCATTCTTCGGCGGCAGGACCTTCACTCGGAGAGGCACTGAGGGACCCACCACCAAATTGCCGCCAAAGACCCAGACGTACCGCCCCTTTCCATTGGCCGCCCCAAGTACGTGCTTCCTTAGCTGGTGCCTGGAGCTGGCCCTGCTAATTACAATGAGAAACTGTGGGATGTATTGGCCAGAAAAAGTTTATCTAAATAGTTGTCTACTGAGGACCAGATCCTCAGCTAGGGTAAATGAGTGTGGCTCTACAGACTTCACTGAAACAGTGCTGATATAAACCAGCTGAAGACCTGGCCTCAGAGTTTATTTAACCATAAACTATCAAGTTGAAAATATTGATTGGTGCTGTCTGGGCTTCTGCGACCTGTCTTTGGCCTGTGGCTTCCTCTTGTGTAAACACGCACTCTTCGGTTAGTGAGAGACATAATACTGATCTGAAATCAGGTTTATTTAAAAAGCCTCGCTGAGGCCATTTCACCCGCTGAACGTCAATGATGATGATCCTTCGCAACCAGAATGACGTTGTGACACAACCAGCCACATGGCAGAACTGACCCAAAAGTAGTAAAACCACCAACCACCAAAACCATAAAGTTAAAGGCCTTGCATTTAGTCTGCAAATAGATTTCAAAGTGGTGCTTGGAATGAATTGTAAGTCCCTTCATGTACCTTATACCTACGCTGCCAGGAGAGTGCTTAGAGGAGTGGGGGTGTTGGTTGTTAAGATTCAGGACTGGAAGTCAGGTGAGATGGACCTCACCTGGCTCTGATGATCTTGGGCAGATCGCTTCTCCTCACTGTGTTATTCCTCATCTGTAAAATGAGGGTGATCGGGGCTTGAAAAACCCACTGACCTCCTCAGCCAGGAGCTTTGGCTGGCTACAGCCTAGGGAGCTACTAACTCCGCCTCTCTAATGGGAGTGAGGAAGGAAACAGATAGCTCCAGGCCCTGCTAATTGTTTTTTAAGGATGGAGTAGAGCAGAGTGTCTGGAGCTGCTACATTTTGCACAAGCCTCAGGGATGGGGTCTGGGCAGGGGAGCAGAGCAGCCATTGTGCTATTAGTGTTGTTCTTCACAGGCTGGGGAAGGTGCAGGAGCAAGTAAGGACTAGAGCAGCCACTGAGCTGCTGCTCCTTTACAGGTAGGGAAGGAAGAGAGAGGAGCAGAGGGGATTCTGGTGGAAGTTAGGGGCCTTAGGGGCTTTTGAAAATCCCAGTAGGCACGTAAGTGCCTTTGAAAATCTGGCCGAAAGTGCCTCAGTGGAGGAGGAAAGTCTGGGCCTTCAGTGCCCCAGTGAGTGGTACAGCAACTCTGCAAAGAGGTAGGGTGCAGCAGTCATGGGTTTATTGGCTGGGGGAAGCAACAGGTGACTGATCAGGGAACAGTGCTAATTCATGTCCTGGAGGGGAGGGCAGCATTCATTGATTTGGGGGCTACGGAACTGATTGTTATTTTGGGCAGAGCAGAACTGATTGAGGGCAGAATTGAGGTCCCCATGTCCCCAGCTGGCTCATCGGTGGACAAGGAAGAGAGTGAGACATTTTCTTCATCAGAAGCGGAATCTCATCTGACCTGGCACCTGGGATTTCATCTGTGCTGAGCTTGGCCTTTTGCAAATAACTCCTGCAAAACACTGAGCACGTTGGATTCCAGGTGACTTCAGTGGAAGTAGCAGGTGCTCAGCTGTGCTCTGGATCAGGCCCTGGTTGATGTAATCAAAACAATGACCCCAGGCCCTGCTTCCAAAGTAAGGCAAGGGGTGTGTACGTGTCTAAGCATTACAGCCATGCAACCACGTGATCTGATTATTGTACTGTGGGTAAGTCTCATGGCGCAATCCCACAGTGTACCTACATTAGGGCTTTGACCTCTGATGCAGCAAATGCTTACTACTGGGTGTACGATGAGTAGTACCATTTATTTCAATAGCACTAAGCACATTAGTGTTTATTGAATTGGGCTGGAAGGTTGTACGTTCTCTGGGGCCTTATTCTCCTGTCCCGTGCACCTTGTGTAGTTGTTTATGCCTGTGCAAAAGGAGTGTTAAAATGTGCCATGCCGGCTTGGCAGCATTTGACCCTCATTTTTCATAGGTGCAAGCGGCTGCAGATGGAGTGAAGAATCAGGCCCCATGTCTTTTTATTAACAAAGTGTCTAGCACACATTACCTCATAGCAAAACATGTAATATTTGTGGAGGTGTTTTAAAGATACCCTTGCTGGGGTTTCACTCTAGAACCCCTACCCATTTCTCAAATTGACACCTTGGCTACAAAATATGTGTGAGCGACACTAGAAGCCCCTGAAAATAGGAGGCATTTAATGGAAATGGTAACTGAGTTGAATTCTGGTATGTTCAGGGTGCAGCCAGATAAACACTGAAATTCTGTGACTTTACATGGAAGTGCAGGTGGTTGTAGGGTGACCAGATGTCCCGATTTTATAGGGACAGTCCCGATTTTTGGGTCTTTTTCTTATATAGGCTCCTATTACCCCCCACCCTCTGTGCTGATTTTTCACACTTGCAGTCTGGTCACCCTAGGTGGTTGTGAGAAGTGAATTAGAACGAGAAGAGTGAAAAGCAGAGTTAACATCCTCGGCGTGTGCTGCAAAGATACCGATATCCTTGTCACTTATTAAAGTTTTATTTTGTTCCCCCACGAACAAGGCAATTAATTATTTAGAATACCAATCAATCAGGGATTAGATGTACTAATCAAACACATTCCAGCTGCTAAGTATTGCTCACTTAAGACATTGATCAGCTGTAGGATGCTCTGTAGACCGTTGAGATGAGTATTTTACAGACAGTGTGCTTTAAACCCCCCTGAGGTCAGATCCTTGACACCATCTGCTGGCCCATGTAGAAGGTTGAATGCCAGCCCGTCTGACAGACTGTAATTATTTTCCATTTTGATGCCCTTTACGCAGTCATTAGGGGATCAAATTTCTGAGTGAGTCAGGAAAGTTCCTTGAACAGCAAGCAGCTAATGGGTTGAAAATGAGCCTCTTTTTGTTACGTTGATTATTTTTCTGCTTGATGTTGTTGGAACCCCAGAATCAATTATTTAGGTCTGGCTTTAAGATCTGACCACTGGTAATGTCTCTTTTGGTTCTTTTTGGACAATCCGTACTTGGTAGAGTTAAAGCATGAAATAACTGGAGACCTTCCCTGTTGGTTTTTAACTTTAAGGGGCACTATATTTATATTCCTTGCAGTTCTATGCAGGTCCTTTCTGAGGAATAGTGAGAACAACTTAAGAATAGATTCCTGGTAAATAATTGAATAGGAAGGCACATTGTTTGCAGTCACAATGTGATTGCAGATTTAGGCTACTGCAAAGCAAGTTGCTATATGATTTCCCCCTATGTTGACCCCTGTGGTAATTGGAATTTCAATTATTCATTTTCAATTACAAGCTGGCATGATGATCACAAATGTCATTAAGTATTAAATTATATCTAATGATGGATGGATACTTTTTTTGGATCATTTCTTTTTTTAATGCTATGCTTTTAGGGCAGAGCTTTTAAAATATTAAGAATTTGGTAACATGCAATTTATGTCCAGTAGCTGAGATCTCCTGTCATGGCCACCACCCAAGAGCAGCCTAAGTTTTCATCTTTGGCGGTATTAATAAAAATGGTGCCAAACATGCGTGTCAGATTCAGATACTTTCAAGTGTAAATAGCATAGAGATTTATGGCCCAATCTTTGAGTAGCTTCACTGCCGTGGAAATTGGTGGGAGTTGAAGGCACTAGGGAACTTGCCATATTGGGCTCTCATTGACTACGTCAGATCTACTGTGCTCGCTACATTTGATTTTTTACTCTCTTTGCATTCTGTGTATCCTAGGCACCCGTCATCAGAGTGTCTAAGCACTGTTATGAGTAAATCTACTCCCTCTCAGCCCCTTTCCCTCAGTAATGAATATCTGAATAACCAAGCTTGATGTCTAAGCAAGGTTTGGCTAGTCTGTTGAGCATGAGCATGGGAGATGGAAATTCCTGTGTCTAATCCCAGCAGCTACGGATTCACTGTGGGCAAATCATTACTGCCTCTCTGTGCCTCAGTTTCCCCACCAGCAACATGGGAATAATGAGATTTACCAGCTTCACAGTGGTATGTGAGGATTAATTAGTCAGTGCCTATAAAACACTTTCAAGCTGATGCCGTACAGATATTAATAAATAAAGTCTCCAATCATCACTGTGAAGCAGGTACTATTGTCCCTGTTCTGTGCAACAGAGAACTGAAGCGCAGAGAAATGAAGTGACTTGCCTAAGGTCGCACAGAGAGTCAGTGGCAGAGCTGGGAATAGGACCTGGATGTTACACCTCTCCGGCAGGTCAATCCTTTCCCACTTTCCCTTAATTTCATGTTTGTCTGATGGGAAAGAAGGGATCGCTTTCCACTACTCTGTTAAATCAGGAGCTCCAGAATTTGGGGATGATTGTTTTATTATACAGGATTTTTATCCCCTGTGTTTTGATTCTCTTAGTAGCAAGCATCTCTTTCACATACACCATCCATTCCACAGCCCTGGTCTTTGATTTCTGCCTTCTCTTCTTTTTCTTTCATTCCTCTTTCTACCTGCATTTCCCCCTCCCCCCCGCTCCTCCCACTTTATCTCAGGATCTCTCCATGTCGCAACTTGAGCTCCTCACTGCTCTTGTTGCTATCCCTTTGATATCTCTACCTCCTCCCTCCCCAACTTGGTTTGTTTATTAATTGGCTCCTTTCCTGGACCTTGGTTCCTGTCTTTCTTAAACCTGTTTCTCAGTGCCTGTAGCAGCAGCGGGGAATCATCCATCACTCTGATCGCACCTTTGCTCCTGCATGGCACTGCTTTTCACAGCATTGCCAGCAGCATGATGAAACTGATTAGAATTGTACAATCCTAGTTAGTTTCGTGTTGCTGCCAGCACTTCCAGGAAATTGCTACTGTGCAGATTGCACAGATACAATCTCACCTTAGCTGATGTATGATTCTGCAGGATTTTTTTTCTCATTCAGGTGAGGGGCAAAAACACAGGATGAAAAGGGGATTCCCTTAATGCCCAGGCAGGGCCGGCTTTAGGAAGTGCGGAGCCCAATTCGAACAGTTTCGATGGGGCCCGAGCAAGGATGACTTTAAAAAAAAAACACGTAAAAAAACACGTGGGGCTTGTACTCACCGGGCGGTGCTCCGAATCTTTGGTGTCACTTTGGCGGTGGGTCCTTCACTCACTCTGGGTGTTTGGCGGCACTGAAGGACCCGCCGTCGAAGTGCTGCCAAAGACCCAGAGCAAGCGAAGGACCGGCCGCCGAAGTGCCGCCGAACACCCGGAGCGCCGCTGAGTGAGTAAAAATTAAAAAGGCGCCTCTAGCCAGGGAAGGGATTCTCACTGGGTGCGGGGCCCGATTCGGGGGAATTGGTGGAATAGGCCTAAAGCCGGCCCTGTGCCCAAGATCTTAAATAACCCTCTCCCCACCTCATCCCACTCTGGTGTGCAACTCAGAGATGCAGCTTCTCCCCACCCTGCTGCCCCAGGGACCTGTGCTTTTAGCTGTCGCACAGTGAAACCTCAGAAATCTTAGAGGTAGGGTAATAAAAACAAGTGAGAGAAAGCTGGTCGCACTCTGTCCTTGGCGTGAGGCTCAAACTTTTGTAGGATCTGCAGGTGGGCCTGAATTATTAACTAAAGCTGATTGCTGGTTCTAAATGACCTGCAGTCAGTTAGTAAAAACACTTGGGTGTAATTGCAGATAGCTCAGTGAAAACTTTTACCCAGTATTCAGCAGTGGCAGTCAGAAAAGCAATCCAATTATGAGAATGTATTACGGGGGGGGGGGGGGGGGAAATAATACAGAAAATGTTTTAGTGCCCCTATAGAAATGATTGGTACTGCATTCAGATCCTGCCTCAACAGACATGGCAGAAATAGAAGAGATCCAGAGAGAGATGATGGAAATGGCTGGATTTGAGGAAAAGAGATGGGCACTGTTTAATTTAGAGAAAATTGAATAAGAGGGGAATTTGCTAGAGATGTACAAAATAATGAATGGTATAGAGAAGGTAAAGCTGGCTCTCCATTGTAAATTTGCTCTTAAAATAAGAACAAGAAGGTATTCAATGAAACTGAATGGGAACAAATTTAGAACTGAGAAATTGACTGACTTTCTCACATAGTGTGTAATTTGACCCATGGAACTCATTGCCACAAGATATTGATCCATTACACAGTAGAATTAGAGCCCAGCTGTAGAGACTGTCTTCAGATCTGAATGTATCCCTGGTTTGGGATACAAAACAGGTTCAGGTACTTCTCTAGTCTCCTTCACCCTGGCATCTGAGCAACTCACAAACATTAATGAACATTCCTGTGAGGTAGCAGAATATTATTATCCCCATTTTACAGGTGAGGAGCAGAGATACAGAAGGTGAAATTCATCCCCGTGTAGTGGGATGGTACAACACTTATGTACTACTTAAATCCCCAAAACAGAATTTAGGTGGGACTTAACTGGTGCTGGCTTTTTCTCCAGGAGTGAATTTCACTCAGAGAGATTAGCCTGGAGTCTCCCAGGAAGCCTGTGGCAGAACCGTGTATTGAATACAGATTTAATGAATGTTATCCCAACACCTTAACTGTGAAGCTCTCCTCCCATGGTGTTCTCCTTTTGGAATAATGAGAAGTGAAAAGGCACAGTAGGTTGGAGAGAGCAAGAGTGTGTTGGTTTTAATGTAAGTGCAGTGCATTCATCCCTCTATCTGTCTGTTTTATGTGGTTGTGATCCCTGTAGTGTTTGAGTGCCTCTGGAAATTCAGGCTGCATCTAGGAATTTGGCCTCTAGTGTGAGTTTGTTTGACTTTTTTTATATAGTAAATATAGGGTAATAATCTGCTGTGAAATATGTTAATTACTGTCCTCCTGCCACGCTGTGTGTCTACAATTCCTACTAGCAACAAGTGGTGCTTGGTGCTTAGATGCTTGAGGTTCTTTGGAAGATCTCCAGTTTGGCCTTTGAGAAGCCTCTTTGAAGTTTGGCTGTGCCAAAACCAGGCCTTGGGTTTTGCCTTCTCAATATTTTGTGATGTCCTATTCAGTTATTTCCAGGGCTTTAAAGGGAATCTGTCATTGATTGTTGCCAATGAAATGTCTTTACAATATAACCTGGAAACTGTGCTCCTGACAACTCGGTGTTGTTAATAACATGCACTACAGGTAGGGCGTACCGGTAGTTCAGGAGTCAGTGTGCAGCATGGCAGTTCAGTCTGGTGCTTTGATGAGATTTGTCTGCAAAACTGTACAGAATATAAAAGACTCTGCTGGTATGACACTGATTGCAGCTTGTTAAGGGGTTCCTGGAGTGCTTTAACTACCGTATATACTCGTTCATAAGCAGAATATTTTTGGTAAAAAAGTGATGCATCAAAGAGCGGGGCTCAGCTTATAAATGGGTCTACACCAAAATTTGATGATTTTAAACTCTGTGGACTCATTGAATTGAATATCTAATGCATTGTTGTTTTGTTTACCTGGAGCATCTGTAGGCATGGAGCCCCTCAGCCCCTTGTGGCCGTGGTTCGCCGTTCCCAGCCAATGGGAGCTTCGGGAAGTGGCGCACCTTCCCGCAGCTCCCATTGGCTGGGAACTGCAAACCGCAGCCACTGGGAGCTGAGGGGCTCCGTGCCTGTGAACGCTCTAGGTAAACAAAACGTCCCAACCCGCCAGTGGCTTACCCTGACGGGCCGGAAGCCAAAGTTTCCCAACCCCTGAAATATAGGGTCGGCGTATGAAAGGGTCATACAGTTTTTGCTATTTTTACCTATCCGTTTTGGGGGGTTGGCTTATAAACGAACGGGCTAATGAACAAGTATATATGGTATTTGAAAGCACACATATTTTGTAGATTATAAAGCCATTGTGATCATCTTAATAACAACAGTATACTTAGTTCCTACATAGCACTTTAAATCTTCACAGTAATTTGCAAACTTTAACTAATTAGTTATAACAGCTCCAGTGAGATTGGTAAGTATCATTATTATTGTGGTTGACCATTATACATACACACAGTATTGATGGAGCTCATCTTACAGATGCATAAACCTTAAGGCCAGAAAGGGACCTATATGATCATGTAGTCTGACCTCCTGTATAATACAGGCCATAGATTTTCACCCAGTAATCCCTGCATTGAACCAGTATCTTGTGGTTCAGCTAGAACATCTCAGTTACTGTAGTGTAAATCCAGAGTAATTCCACTGCATTCAATGCATCTGGATCAGAATCTGCTCTGTATTCACTGCAGTGCTGTTGTTGGGTTATTTTTATTATTTGTATTGAGGTGGCACCAAGGGTCCCAGTCCCATTGTGTTAAATGCTAAACATATAGCAAAAGGAAAATCCCCACCCCAAAGATTGTACCTGGCAACATCCAAGTGACCATACAAAACATGGCCGCCTGTGACTGGCATTTGGATGGATAGCAGGGTGCCATTTCCAGCATGTTAGTGGAAAGCTGACAGTGAGTCTGATTGGATCATTTGTATGAAACTGGCACCTTTCCTGTTGATTACCTTTTATATGCTTCAGAATCTAAGATGTCATTTAAACAAAAAGCTCTAGCCTTTTTAATTACAAAGATAACATCCAAAATGTGAATTGGGTCTGTGCTGTGACATGTCTCTGCCTGAGTCTGCAGACAGCCTGAAACAATAGCTCTGAATTATTTCTATTTCTTCTCAGTGGATGCTAATTCTGACATTCAATTTAGCTGAGACTTCCAAGAAACTTAAGTGTGTAAGGTGCCCAACTCCCATAGACTTTGAATGGGAGTTGTGTACCTAACACCCTTTGGACATCCCGGCCTTGAATGTCAGCATTCTTAACTATTTCACTGCTGGTCACAGCATACTAGAAAGAAGGAAGATCATGCTATGAAGAGCTGTACAATCTTCTGCGAATAGCACCTTGAAATTGTTGTATAATGTCACAAGATGCCTGAGACTGCTAGGTGCTATCACAAAACAGTCCTGCGGGCAGTGTTGGATTGCGAGCAGAGCTTGGAAGAGCAACAACACTGTTCTGTCGACCCAGGGCTGAAAAGTTGTAGAGAAAGGAATGTCCTTGAAATACATTGAGTTGTACAATTTAATTGGAGACATTCCAGAGAAGTGAAGAGCAATTTGGACACCCTTGTCTGAAGGAATTTTATGCTAGACGGGAGCATTTTCACGCCTTGCATTAGATACAGTGTTTTTGAAAGTTTGCAGTGTGTCAAAATAAAGGCACAAGGGAGCAAATGAATAAACGAGTGGACGAGCTCTCCTTTATCGTCTGTTTTCTGAATGAATGCAGCTACTGTACTTATATTCCAGCTGGGAAGCGAAATTAAATTGTTTGGGTACTTGATGGCCCACTGGTTTTAGAAAGCTATTAAGATGCGCTGCTATCTAGTAGCCGACAGCCTCCTTGACCCTCTTTAGCTGACTCATCTCGTGGCCCCCTGCTGGCTTCATCCGTGTGCACAAGGCAGCACACTAGAGGTGACCATATTTAGCATTGTCTTCCACTAAGTGACTATTTAGTGAGCAGCTGAGAGGAAACATGTTAGGCCAATTCCTCCATTCTCTCCCTGCCCCCCTCACCTCCCCCGGGAATATTTTGATGGTTGCCTTGTCTCTCAGGAGTGCAGTGGTATAAGATGAAGTCCTACACAAGCAAGATCACCACTCTCTTGATATCCTCAAAGTGTGGGGAAAAAAGCAGTAGCTGCAATTTTAACATAAAACCAGGTCAAACTTCTGGAGCCAGATTGACCCAAGGGTAAATTACACCTCTCTGCACCTGCTGTTCCCACTGATTCACCCCAGCAGAGGGGTGGGAGTGTTGGAAGTGCTGCTCTTCTTCAGGGTAATCCCTCAGCAGGGAAGGGGAGCTTTATGCAATGGGTGAGCCCCCAAAAGAGTCTTGCTGGTGGAGGCTGCTGAATCAGATCATGCTGCCTTCTTGGCCATGTCCCCTTCCCAGCTAGTACCTATGGCTTTTTGCACCCTGCTAGATCTGGGTGGCTCTTCGGAGGAGAATCTGTGGCCATTTTTGCACAGCTGCAACCTGCCCTGGATCTCTGGGTTGACCTTCCTGCACCGGGCTCTATAGGAGGCAGACAGAGCACTTGGACAGACCCTAGCCCTCTGTGTTCTTTTCTGTAATTCAGGCATATTTCCTAATAGGAATCAATTTTAACGGTGACGGACAGAGTTCACCATTACTTGTTGAATATATCACCCCCTTCCTTCACCATCATGGTATCAATCCTAATTGAGATATTGGTGATGCAGCACAGAAGTGCATTAGCATCCAGGCTGTAGCACAAACCAACAGAAGCACCAAATTATAAGTACAGAAATGGAACCCTGAGAGTGCCACTGTGGGCTTCCATGCGCATCCCCTCAATTACTCCAGATCAAACATACAAGTGAGACAAAAATGTCAGCACTAATAATTCCAACTGGGATCTAAAAATCAAGCTGCTTGCCCTGACCTCATCATCACATATAGAGGTTCTGCAATGGACATATAGAACCCGGATCATTGTTCTTAGCTGTATTGGCTTTGGAGTGCTGACAGCCGTCGAAATTTGTTTTTGCTACTGAAGTTAGTGGATCAGGCACATAGGGGCAAATCCTGAGGCCCTCCCTCATTTCCTGCTTAGGGAAAATTGCTATCGAAGTCAGTGCTTTTGCCTGAGGAAGGACTTCAGGTTGTGAGCTGAGGAGCAAATACGTTGAGTAAGAACATGCCATTTTTAGTTATTGTCAAAGAAGTCACAGCACTTCAGGCTGGCATCACCTCCTCCTAATTGCACTCAAATTTCAGAGAATGCTCTGAATCCATGTGAGCCATTACAATCCACGTGCATTGTTGTGTGGAACTGTGAACGGGCAAACAGATGTCATATCACTTTGAGGGGTCAGTAACTAGAGTTCTCAAGTGTACTGAAATACATTTGCTTACTCGGCAAGCTGAAGTGTGGAGACACCTCAGAACATGAATGAATCCCTACGCCAATGCTACAGTTGGCATGGCATTTCAATTAGTGTGCTGGACTAGAATAGGTTAAATGTAACGCATCAGGAATATTTTAGTGCACAGTCTTGTGATCCCCAGATGACTGATTGCTGAATCAGACTCAGGTTTTGTTGTCTTGAAGAGCCCAATACTTCCTGCCAGGGGTGGTTGCCTCTTGTTTCTTTATTTTTGTCTTCAGTCAATGCCACTGAAAGGGCATAAAGGTTCACCTTAAGGGGAATGGGGACAGATACCAGTCAGCCATTAAAAAGCATCCTTTCTGGAAGAGGAGGAGAGAAGAAAAGGCAAATGGCAACAAGTCCCTCTAGGCAAATTGCTGCTTAAATATTTTCAGGGGGCCAAGTTCAGACACTTGTGCTTGGAGCAAGCAGCCCTTTTCAAACTCCATTTTTTCAATTTAGTTGTTTGCACTGAATCCGCACAACAGCCCAGATCTTGTGATCTCCTGAGCAGCTGAATGAATGGCTTCTTCATCTGGCTCGGAACCCTGTGAACAGAATTTCTGAACCATTATTTGCAAAGAGCAAAGCTGCCCCTTAGCACAATGTCATCTAATGAACCAAAAGGAAAATGGGCTTCACTCTGGAGTGAGCCCATTGTTGTGGCATATTGGAATGCTGCAAGATGTGCTTAAGATGCTCCTTTATTTATTCTACCACAGATTGTTCTTTTAAAGAAACTAACCTTGATTCAAATCTCTTTAAAAATTAGTCTCATGATTCAGGAAGAGGCTATGGAAGTTGCTTGTCTATTGTGTTTGTATAAATTCTCTTATCTTGCCTAGTTAGTCATCCATGCAAATGCATAGGCATTTTATATCATCCTCTGAGCCAGATCCTCAGTTTCAGTAGAGCTACACTGATTTACACCTGCTGAGGATCAGGCCCTTGGGCATGGTAGCATATTACTAATATACCAACTTGTAGGAAATAAAAGCATATAGATAATGATAGGGTTTTACTCCAAGTTAATATATATGTTGTATATTTTATTAGAGCTTCAGCTGTATTGATGCACAGCACAATCTCACCTTTTTTCCCCTCTTTTTCTAAAAGGTAATAGGGATTCAATTTCACAGAGATAATAAAAACAAAATAAAGAAGAAGAAAATGGTCCCCCCTATAATTTTATACAAATGCTGCTTTTAGAGTAGAAGTTTTCTCTGAAAACCCACATCACCAGCTTGCAATGACATAAGTTGCTTGAGTTATTGAAATGTTTTCTAAAGCTATGTATAAAATAAAATAAATGCCAGCTTGTTGGAATAGTGTATCCTCGTTGTGGCATATAGGACAAAAATCTAACCATTTCCTTTTAATTAAACAGAAATAAACGGAAGTTACTGTAATATCCCAGTTCTGGAGATCATTTCCTTTTGGCTCCAATGGGACTTCTGTGCAAGGAATGGCCGTATAAGTCAGGCTTCGAAAGGGCAGAGAAGTAAGCTAGCTGCAGAGAAGTAAGCAAGCTAAGTAGCTAACTACATAGCGATAGCCCTAACAAGAGGAGAGGAAGAATCAAAAGGAACTTGTAAAGTATGAATCCAGTCCTGCATGCTGTTTGCGCTCAGATCTCTCGTGGACTTTCTCTGGTGTGTGCACAGATGGGCAGGGAGGATGGGGCACTACATCCTGTAGGCTGTGGTGTGGATTAGCATCAAAGGACTGATGTGGCTTTACACCAGCTGAAAATCTGGTGGAGAATTTTGTGATGGAGGTCAGTCCAGGCAGGGGTCTCTCTTCTGCCTGAGTTTGCCCTTTTATCAATTTCCCTTTGTGCGAGCCAGGTGCCTGTTTCAGGGTTCAGGATTACCTACCGAGAGCCCTTCTCTTAGAGGAATTGTCTTGTTGGCTGACTGGTGAAACATGTAAAAGCAGCAAAGAATCCTGTGGCACCTTATAGACTAACAGACGTTTTGCAGCATGAGCTTTCGTGGGTTTAGTTAAGACCAAAGCAGATTGTGAAGAACTTCAAAAAGATCTCACAAAACTAAGTGATTGGGCAACAAAATGGCAAATGAAATTTAATGTGGATAAATGTAAAGTAATGCACATTGGAAAAAATAACCCCAACTATACATACAACATGATGGGGGCTAATTTAGCTACAACGAGTCAGGAAAAAGATCTTGGAGTTATCGTGGATAGTTCTCTGAAGATGTCCACGCAGTGTGCAGAGGCGGTCAAAAAAGCAAACAGGATGTTAGGAATCATTAAAATGGGGATAGAGAATAAGACTGAGAATATATTATTGCCCTTATATAAATCCATGGTACGCCCACATCTCGAATACTGTGTACAGATGTGGCGGTCTCACCTCAAAAAAGATATTCTAGCACTAGAAAAGGTTCAGAAAAGAGCAACTAAAATGATTAGGGGTTTAGAGAGGGTCCCATATGAGGAAAGATTAAAGAGGCTTGGAAAAGTCTTCAGTTTGGAAAAGAGGAGACTAAGGGGGGACATGATAGAGGTATATAAAATCATGAGTGATGTTGAGAAAGTGGATAAGGAAAAGTTATTTACTTATTCCCATAATACAAGAACTAGGGGTCACCAAATGAAATTAATAGGCAGCAGGTTTAAAACAAATAAAAGGAAGTTCTTCTTCACGCAGTGCACAGTCAACTTGTGGAATTCCTTACCTGAGGAGGTTGTGAAGGCTAGGACTATAACAATGTTTAAAAGGGGACTGGATAAATTCATGGTGGCTAAGTCCATAAATGGCTATTAGCCAGGATGGGTAAGAATGGTGTCCCTAGCCTCTGTTCGTCAGAGGATGGAGATGGATGGCAGGAGAGAGATCACTTGATCATTGCCTGTTAGGTTCACTACCTCAGGGGCACCTGGCATTGGCCACTGTCGGTAGACAGATACTGGGCTAGATGGACCTTTGGTCTGACCCGGTACGGCCTTTCTTATGTTCTTATGGGTGAATACCCACGTCTTCGGATGCAAGAAGTGGGTATTGCATCCGAAGAAGTGGGTATTCACCCACGAAAGCTCATGCTGCAAAACGTCTGTTAGTCTATAAGGTGCCACAGGATTCTTTGCTGCGTTTACAGATCCAGACTAACACGGCTACCCCTCTGATGGTGAAACAGGATGACCTGCCTCGGAATCCTAGGTTGGCTGGGAAGGCCGGCATGCTTTTTACTCTTCTGCCTGGTCTTGGGATTCTCACTAGGAAAAGTCCAATGGAAATAAAACATCCAAGGCAACGAGGAAGGAAGTTAGGGAAAGCAGATCTTTCTGTTCCGTACAAGAAACACACACACACACACACACACACACACACACACACACACACACACACACACACACACACACACACACACACACACACACACACACACAATATGCAGGTGAATTGACCGTATTCAGCTGAAGACTCACTAGTTTCCATGGCAGTTAGTGATGTAAAGTGCTCTTCATAATTAAGAAAGTCTCAAGTTCAGCAAAAGAAGCAGCAGAAAAGTAAGGAAAATATTATTACAGCGCTTGCTGAGAAGTTCTTGGAAAAAGTCTTTCTGCAGCTCCTTTCATGGGCACTTGTAATGAAAATGCTGCTAAAAGGCCAGTAGGGATAAAACTGATAGCCATCTGTCTGTCTGTCCAGTCTATCTAGTGTATCTATCTGCTGTACTGTGCTCTTGTGTAGCATCTTTTGTCTGAAGGTTTCCAAACACTTTACACACATATAATTAATTAAGCCTCACAAAATCACTCTTGGGTAACAAAATAATGTGTTAATTAAACAGCTGCATCTATCTTAATCTTTACTACTTGAATAGCTTTTCATCTTAAAAGATCTTCAAATGTTTTTCAGGCTGTGGGCCCAATTTTGAAAATAGGCATTTTTAATCAGGTGCCCAAATCCTGCGTTTGGCTGCTCCAATGAACACTGACTCACTCCAGCAACTTTTCATTAATAATAAAATTTTAATCATCATGTTGCACTTACCATACCTGGAGCACCTTTCATGGATGGATCTCAGAGCTTCGCAGAAATATGGAAGTAGTATTAGCTCCAGCTTCAGAGAGACGAGTCTGATTGCTATCCCCAAGAATTATTATTCCCTATTAGCCAGGGAAAATTTGACTACAAAAGTTTAAGTGAAGTGCCCAAAGTCACACACAGTTGTCATCACCACGATAGAGAATATAATCTATGGATGAACTCCTGGTTCCACTGAAGCCAATGAGCGATTTGCCATTGACTTCACTTAAACTAGGATTTTACCCTAGGTCTTCGGACTCAGTCCTCTGCTCTAACCACTAGACCAGGGGTTCTCAACCTTTTTCTTTCTGAGGCCCCTCCAAACATGCTATAAAAACTCCACGGCCCACCTCTGTCACAATAACTGGTTTTCTGCATATAAAGGCCAGGGCCGGTGTTAAGAGGTAGCAAGCAGGGCAATTGCCCAGGGCCCCACGCCACAGGGGGCCCAATGAAGGTAAGTGGCTCAGGCTTCTGCTTAAGCCCCAGGTGGCAAGCTCAGGGCCCCAGACTTCAGCAGTGGGACTTTGGCTTTCTGCCCTGGGCCCCAGCAAGTCTAACACTGGTCCTGATTGGTGGACCCCCTGAAACCTGCTCGTGTCCCCTCAGGGGGCTCCAGACCCCTGGTTGAAAACCTCTGCTCTAGACCATACTGGCTGCCACATTTGGAGCCTGATCCAAGATCCACTGGCACCAGAGTGATTGTTTGAGTTTCCCAGAAGGCACCATCCTCCTCCCTCCGCACACATCCCTCCTGTTTCATCAGTTCACTTCTTGAGATGATGTTACTGGGGAGGCCTAGCTGCCTGTAAAGACCCATCCTGACCCTTTTGTTTTAAAAAAAAAAAAAGGTGATGGATGACAAGTCTGTTCCCAATCTCTCTCTGACCGCATTAAGTCCCCCCCTCCACTTTCTGTCTTTTTCCTCCTAATAATGGCCTCCATAATGTCCCCTCACAAGTCCTTGTGCCAGAATTCTTTCTCTCTTCCCTACTTTGAGACCCCTAGTAATTTGTTTAGGGGAATTATTTTCTGCGTGACTAACACTTCCTGCTTGCAGCTGGCACTAGAAGTGCCAATTTTCCTCAAAACAACTATTCCTGTGGTCTGTTGAGCCAGGATTGAGGCAGGAAGTAACAGGAACTTCATGGGAAGAGTGGCTTCTTTCAACAGGAGTCCTGCCTAATGCTGTGGACTCAAAAGGCTTGGCTGATTGGGATAAGCTTCTGAACCTACTGGCTCGTAAACAACTCAACACTTAGGAGATTTGCCCAGCACAAGGTGACCAGGATGGGGGAAGATGTTGTTTGTAGCTTGCTTTATTTTGCTCCTCACCTCACATTTATCCCAGTGAAGCTCTATTGACTTCAGTAGAGTCAATCTCCAACTTTATACTGGTATGAGAGGAGAAGCAGGCTGTCATTTGTAACAGTCCCATTTAGGATCCTCTGTTCTTTGGCTGTCAGTCCCAAGAGCAGAGAATCAAGGTCATTCTTGGGTTTGTGTTTCTAATAGGAGTCCTTTTGCTGCACAGTGGAAGTCAGGAGGAAGGAACGCAGGAAGGGAGTATAGTCCAGTGTGTAGGTGTGACGGTTGACAGGGTACCCAGGACTGTGAGTCACCTTCTTTCTCCCTGCCCCTAGCGAGAGGTAGCCTTGCCTGCAGTGACTGGGAGTTAGCTCCTGAACACCATCAGCCTGTTAGCCACTCAAGCACTCTCCTCTGGGCTCTGCCAGCCCCGTCTTCACCTTGCGGGTTAACATTAGCTACCCCTGAGTCCCTTTGAAGCATTCCCCTGTGATATCCAGCCCCTGACACTGGCAGCTCAGAGAAATCCCCGATCCTCTGCCCCCAAAGGAAAATGTACCTCAGTGTATCAGTTTCACCTTGAAGCACCACTCCTGTAATCCACACAGCGCTCGTGAGTACCTATACTGAAACAAAAGTAGCTTATTTAAGAATGAACAGAGATTCAACTGCAAACAAGAGAGAATGGTGGAAGGAAATGGTTTCAATACAAAACGCAATGATAGAATGTGAAGTAGAGCCTACACTCATTAATAGTTACGTTTCCTGTGTAATAAAGTAGATTCTCCCCTATCCCCCGCAAAGTTCAATCTGGTGCAGAGCTGGCTGGCTTCCCAAGAACGAGGATCTGAAGAAACTTCCATAAAAATACCCCATCTGCACAAGATGTCTCCTCAGTGAATGGATCCAGAGTGCCTCTCCCTGCTCTGTATTATGCTGAAACAGTCTTTTGTCTTTATTCATAGACAGCGCGATCCCCTGTCTGGTGTAATGTTCCTTTTTTTTATCGCCAAGTGGTTTTGATGGTTTGCAGTTGTTTGTGATTGTTTTTCATTGATAGTCTTGGGATGGAGTAAGGCTAGACAATTGAGTCTTGCATTACATCACCAACTAACTGGATAGAATGGGCCATCTCTGAGAAATATTATCCTCTGGTGACTAACTTTTACTTCAAGACCATAAAGAATATGTTCAGTATAGTTACATTATTCCTTAAATAGTATGTGTGCGTTAATCTCACAATGACTGAATCTTGATAAGTTACAAGCTTTCTGTAGATTCCAGCCCTTATGGATAAATACTGTGCGAGACGTGTTTGGTGTAGTGAGTTTGTCAGGCCTGAGATGAGAGTTGTTTGCGAAGAACCCTTTGCAGAGAGGCCTCTGTCACATAGGGCACTTGCCTGGGATGTGGAGAATCTGGATTTGCTTCCTTGCTCTGCCATACGCTTCCTTTGCGACATTGGATAAGTCACTTTATCATTCAGTGCCTCAGTTTCCTATGTGCAGGATGGCAGTAATAACACTTTCCTTCCTCACAGGGGTGGTGGTGTTATATTATGAAGCTTGCAGATAATATAATGGGGCCATACAAAAAGCTAAGATCAATAGAAACAAATCACAGTTCCCTGACAATATTTCATGAGACACTTTGATTTTTGTTTTTTGCCCAGTAATTGAATCCAGTTTGGTTTAGATTTTTCTCCCCTCCCGCATAGCAAAGAACAGCGAACCCTTGAAATAAGAACACCACCCTTTTTTAAAATGCCACAGGGAGAGGGACAATGGAAACAAATGCTAGATTTCTAGTCATTGGCTTTGTATTTCAGATTCCTCAAACCTTTTTTGAAGGCTTCTGTGCAGTGTCTTTCAGCAGATATTTCTGCTGTGCGGTTCTAAATAATTTTACGAGCTGTTTCTGCTTACACACACTCCATTCTACCAAGCGAGCGGTAACACTGAAATCAAGAGCCAGGCTTCTCAACCTCAGAACAATGGGACTGCTACTTCTCTGCAGTACCACAATTTGACCTGGGAGTCCTCTGGAGCAGAGGCTACAAAAGATTAACATTTCAGTCTGCTTAGCCCACCAATGCGCTCTTGCCTTATCTTATAAGCTCTGCCGGAGGAATGAATTACCCTAGTTCATTAAGACTGGTTTTGAACTGTGGTGAGAGGTCACCCCCATAAGTCTCCTCCAGTCTATTTTGCGAAGAGTGGGTATTGCAATAAAAGCCTGCTGGGAGGTTGAAGCTCAAGGATTTTGTTTTCTTTATTCTTCAAGGTGGGCAGAATAGAGGGTGGGGAAACCCTGATCAGGACATTTCCTAACACTGAATAGTAGACTATAGAAAATTCCTTTTTGTTCTTTTTTTAACCCATGAATGAGTGACCTCTTGATCTTCCTGACCCCTTTATTTTTGCCATGAAAGAAGCAAAACTAGCTGTGCTCATGCAAAATCTTCTTTCTTTTCAGGTTTCTCATGATTAAATTCCCCGCTGTGGTTTTTGTTGAAGTGCTCTGAATCTGCCTCTTGGAATTGGGCAGATGTTTGACTCTTTGAAGCAGCATTTTCTTTATCATTATTATTATTTAGCACTGGGGCTGCAATCAAGGGATGTTCATCCACATCAAGAATAGAAAAGTAAAAGTGTTTGTATAGCACCATTCATGTCTAACCACCTAAAAGTGCTTTGCAAGGGGTACATTTGGATACAGTAATTAAGAATGTACATCAAAACATCGTCCGATGCACATAATGCTGCGCATAATAAAACAAAGGCTGTATCAGTGTTGAGTAGATTATGGAAATATGCTAATTACAGCTTTAAACCTCTCCATACATCACCAAGTCAAAATAAGGCAATGGAGGATGAGGCTGAAGGCAGATGGCATATGGTGATCTGTTTTAGTGGCTTATTTAAAAGTGAGTGGAAAGCAGGCACAGAGAGGAACACATGGAAATAAAGTTGAAGAAAATAGATGTACTTTAAAGATTAAAGGTCAGATGCTCAGCTGGTGTAAATTGCCATAGTTCTATTCACTTCATGGGAGCTATTTGAATTTACACCAGCTGAAGACCTGGTCCTTAAAGAAAGGAACAAAAACTTGGATGATGCTTGGTACATGTTCTGGAGCTATATGGCTAATATGAATGAGCCAAATCCTTGCTCAGAATTTACACACACGGCTATTAGAATTATTTATACTGCAGTAGCGTCGTTCAGGATCAAGGAAGCATTTAGATATGTGCCATGCAAATATTGAGAGGTTTGTTTTGGAGGAATAGACAGACTTCAGAATTTCACCACATGTCAGTAATGTAAGCACAAATGTAGTATAGTTTGTACGCACTGTAGTTTCCGCATGTTTTCAGGCAGAGGGTTGACTGAGTGATCTACACTCCTGGTTTGAAATACTGTAGCTAGTTTCTCTCTAACCATATGTTCAAATCCCATCAAAGTTAAGGTAGCATTTCCATATTTCTCAGATATGTAAACTGAGTCCCGTATGGAATCTCCTGTGTACTCCACCCAAGACATGGGTGTATTTCAGTGGAGCTATATATAAACAGTAGTGGAGATAAGGCATTATGTTTGCTGTGTTGTTGTAGCCATGCTGGTCCCAGGATATTAGAGAGGCAAGGTGGGTGAGGTAATATTTTGTATTGGCAAACCAGAGGTTAAAAGATATTACCTCACCCACCTTGTCTCTCTAATAAGTTGTTACCCAATTTACTTTTTATTACATAAACGCAAATGTATGCTAAATAAATTAGGAAGAAATAATATACAGCGTATTGTATACATATATGCACTGACATATTAACCTTGCACTAAAGACCACCACCACCTTCAGTGCGAGACCTTCTGTTTTAATCAACCACTTTAAAATGTCTCCAAGGTTTCCAGCACAATTTTGTTCGACCTTTAGTTAAAAACCAATTTCCACCAAGTCACTTTTTTTTTCTGATCCTTAAGGAAGGGTGCTTGCAGCCGCTTTCATACAGTGTGTGTAGTCCAAATTTTTAAACAGGAGAAGGAAGTATATCTAATGTTGATATACTCTGGCCCCAGACCTCCAATGACTTGAGCTTAACTTTATGCACTGTGGGATCTTGCTGGAGAACAGAAGGTCAACTCCTGCTCACCTTAGACATGCAAATATTGCCATTAAACCCAGTAAGACTGTTGGTATGGGTGAGTGGAGCAGGATTTGCCCTGCAGCCTTGCTCCTCTCTATGCTTTTGAATAAGGATGCTCTCGTTTTCCTTTATCAGACTCTGATCTGGAGGGAGAGGGAGATGGTTAGAATGCACCAGCCTTTTCTGGGAGTGACTGCATTGAAGTAAATTATTGCCCTAACAGTGAATTATCATTTTTGCAATATCTTAAAAACCAACAGCTGTGAAATTGACTTCTAACCAATTCTAATTGAGATGAGCCAAAACTTAAAATATCAGAAATAAAAATGTTGGATACCCATTCCTCCAGTTGATATATGATATATATGAACTTCTTGTGGCATTTACTGTATGTCTGTTTCTTTCAGATACTATACACACAGAGCATGTTATGAGGTGTTGCTTCATACAGAATCCCAGGATTTATGCTGAAGTTTAGAAACCAATTGACCAACTTTGAAAGAAATAATGTCAATGTGTCCAGCTCCCCTATAATTCTGTATGTTTATCAGTAACCTGGAAGAAAACTAAAACCATCACTGTAAAGTTTGTATATGACACCAAAATTGGGGAGTGGTAAATAATAAAGATGACAGGTTGCTGATTCAGAGCAGTCGAGATCATTTGGTAAACCGTGTGCAAACAAACAAGATAAGTATTAAATGTAAATGTATACTGTTAGGAATAAGGAATGTAGGCCATATTTATTGGATGGGGGATTCTATCCTGGGAAGCAGTGATTCTGAAAAACTTTTGGGGGTTGTGGTGAATAATCAGCTGATTATGAGCTCCCAATGTAGTGTTGTGGGATGCATAAACAGGGAAATCTCAAGAAGGAGTAGAGAGGTGATTTTACTTCTGCACTTGGTACTGGTGCTACTGCTGCTGGAATATGGTGTCCTGTTCTGGTGCCCACAATTCAAGCAGGATGTTGGTAAATTGGAGAGGGTTGAGCGAAATGCCACGAGAATAATTAAAGGATTAGTAAACAGACTCAGAGAGCTCAATCTATTTAGCTTAATGAACAGAAGGTTAAGGAGTGACTTGATTACAGGCTATAAGTATCTACGTGAGAAACAAATATTTAATAATGGTCTCTCCAATCTAGCAGAGAAAGGTAAAACATGATTCAGTGGCTGGAAATAGAAGCCAGGCAAATTCAGACTGGGAATAGGCATAAATTTTTAACAGTGAGTATAATAACCATTGGAACAATTTACCAAGGGTTGTGGTGGATTCTCCATCACTGACAATTTTTAAATTAAGATCGGATTTTTTTTCTACAAGATCTGCTTTAGGAATTGTTTTGGGAAAGCTCTATGACCTGTTATACAGGAGGTCAGACTAGATAATCAGTGGTCTCTTCTAGCTTTGGTATCGATGAATTTGTTTATTTGGATTTGACATAAGCATAAAAAAGCAACCTCTCAAGCGGTAGGAACCTTTTCTATAAGATAAGATCAGCATCTTCTTCTGATCCCCAAATGGGAAAGTAACCAACCAGAAGCAAAATTAGTCCCTGCAAAATATCCCACCTCCCGTCCTGATCATACCCCTTCCTTCCAAACAGGATGGTTAATATTTGGGACTTGCAGATTTAGGACCCTGAAAATCTACAAATTTGGAATATATCAGACTCAGATGGCAAGTAAATTCTAAAGCCGAGGACCCCTCACAGAGGGTCACCCTGCTGGTAGCTTTCACTAAATCCTGGTTGCTCCATTGAGAGCATCTCTGCAGCTTTGGGGAGAAACCAAGACCTTAAACACCACTAGAAAACCAACAGGCAACCAATGCAGATCATAGGGCATTAGAGTCACATGCTTCCAGAAGAATACCTTGCTGAATAAACGATTTGCCCCATTCTGAACCAGCTTTCATTTTTAGGTTATTTTAAGGTCGAGCCTCTTATTGCCTCAGGTCTTTCCAGTCATACATCCTGTCTCTAACAAAAAGCCAGTACCACATTCTTCATAGGAACATGTAGAACATCTACCATGGACAATTATGGAGTTACCTACATAGAGGTGAAGTTCTTTTCAACCCCGGGCAATTAGTGGCTGGCTTATGTTCAAAGTGCTTGAGAGCAAATATCTCATAAATGTTTATTCTGGTTAACAATTCTCAATACAAATGTCTAATCCTCTTTTGAATCCTGCTAATCTTGTTACATTGTAAGTTTTTTTTTTGAGGGGGGTAGGTACCACATCTTAGCATAGGTGCTGGAACAGGGATGCTGGGGTGCTCCTGCACCCCCTGGCTTGAAGTAGTAATAACAACCCAAGTACATGGTTTCTGCCTTCAGAACCCCCACTATAAAAACTGTTCCATCACCATTGCATCTTAGTACAGTGCCTTTGCCAATTTGGGCCTTCGGGTGCTACCATATTATAAATATTAAATAGTGATTATAACTAAGTTTTTGGCTCCAGGAATATCTTGTGGCAATGAGTTCTTCTCGTTAATTATATGTGGTGTAATTTTTTTAAATGGATTTTATTATATTCGTTTTAAATTTGTTGTCTCTGAAAATTAGGCTGGATATTCCTTGATGAGGCTTTCTTTAAAAGTTTCGCTTTCTTTTTTTTTTTTTTTTAGAATACAAAAATACCTTTTATCATGGCATTTCAGCACTTCCACCAGAAATTGCAGAGAGATGGCTCTGGATTATGGAGTGGAGCATATGCTTATAAAATCTGCAGATGACACTAAACTGGGAGGGGTTGCAAGCACTTTAGAGGATTAGAATTAAAAATGACCATGACAAATTGGAGAAATGATTTGAAATCAACAAGAGGAAATTCAATAAAGATCAGTGCAAAGTACTTCATTTAGGAAGCAAATAATCAAATGCATATCTACAAAATGGGGAATAACTGGCTAGGTGGTAGTACTATTGAAAAGGCTCTGAGTGTTTGAGTGGATCACAAATTGAATATGAGTCAATAATGTGATGCAGTTGTGAAAAGGTTAATATCCTTCTGGCGTGTATTAACAGGAGTGTTGTATGTAAAACACGGGAGTTAAGTGTCACTCTTCTCAGCACTGCTGAGGCCTCAAGCGGTGTACTGCATCCAAGTATGGGTGCTACATTTGAGGAAAGCTGTGGACAAACTGGAGAGAGTCGAGCAGAGAGCAACAAAAAAGGATAAAAATCTTAGAAAACCTAACCTATGAAGAAAGGTTAAGAAATCTGGACATGTTTAGTCTTGAGAAAAGAAGACTAAGCGGAGGGGGGACCTGATAAGTCTTCACATCTGTTAAGGGCTGTTAGAAAGAGGATGGGGTCAATTGTTCTCCAAGTCCACTGAAGGTAGGGCAAGAAGTAATTCGCTTAATCTGCAGCAAGGGAGATTTAGGTTAGATATTAAGAAAAAAACATTCTAACTATAAGGGTAGTTAAGCTCTGGAATAGGCTTCCAAGGGAGGTTGTGGAATCCCCATCATTGGAGGTTTTTAAGAAAAGGTTTGACAAGCACCTGTCAGGGTTGGTCTAGGCGTACTTGGTTCTGCCTCAGTGCAGGGGGCTGGACTTGATGACCTCTCTAGGTCCCCTCCAGCCCTACATTTCTATGACTCTATGCCTAGATTAAATGGGTCAGGAAATAAACTGAACTGAACTTTTGGGGAATGTTCCCCAGAGATGTCAGTTTTGGGATAGATGTCAGGGTCTGTCCTTCTCTTATCTAAATCCATTGGCTCATCCTTGGGATTAAAGCAACCCCCACAGGGCATCCAGATAGCTGCAGCTACTATCTATGAGACATTCTCTGTTTTGGTTTCATTACCAGGAGAATGAGTGGACTGTAATAGGACACAGATGGCAATTCACAAATTACTGGCAATGTATTAATCTGTGGGGGCTAATATCATAACATAATTACTACAACTCTTTTCCTGGCTTAATTGAAAACTCTCTGTATAAAAGGAAGTTAATGTTTTGGTAATCTAAAGAGACAAAATTGTGGCACCTCTTGGGGATAGTAGAGAGGTAGGTGTTGGATTTGACTGTCTTATGAAATGTGGAAAATTACCTCGATCTAGACTTTCTCTCAAAGGGCCCGTTTCTATACAGCATAGAGATCTTTATCCACTTGGATTTTTTTCCTGTTCCCATTGAAGTCCCTGACAAAGTTCCCATGCTCCTCAAGCCAATATAACTAGTTGCTTGAGGAAAGTTATGTGCATATGTTAATCTTTACGAGATCAGGGTCTAAGTGGTAGGGTTTTTTTAATTGATAATATTAGACTAAATTCTTCCCCTCTCACATCCATGTAACCTTGCTGATGCCGTTGCACGAATGTGTGAGCTGAATGTGCTCCAGAGGGCCAAATTCAACCCTGGTCTAAAATCATTGAAGGGGTGTATTGTTATTAAATATTTAAGTGTCTGGGAAGAAGTAAATCTCTTACATTACAACCCTCTGTGCAGTTAAGGAGGATAGAGGCTTGAGGAAGGAGAACATGGAGCTGGAACTGAGGTCCCATAGTTGGGACCCTCCTTCCAAGTGATGTCATGGTATCCTCTCACATTGAGGGTGCCCCTCTTGGGGAGGGAATGCCAATTACTAGGAAGAGCCAGGTAATAGTGATGGGGGATTTGAGTATTAGAAGTGTAGATAGTTGGGTTTGTGATGACTGAGGGAACTGTATGGTAAATTGCCTGCCGGGTGCGAAGGTATTGGATCTCACAAGACATCTCGACAGATGTATGTACCGGGGGGGGAGGAGCTGGTGGTTGTGGTATATGTAGCTACCAATTCTTGGGGTTTTGCCAAGACATAATATAGATAGATAGATAATTTATACTATTAATATTTATGGTTGTGTCTTTTAAAGTTATTTTATTACTGAAAAAGATTTTTTTATTTTGGTTTTTGGTAGGGTTTTAGTTTTATCTATATTATTTAGTTTTATTTATATTTAAGGTTTAATTTAGAAAAAATGCCAAACTTTGTAAGAGCATTGAGACACCTGAGGGGTTAACTAACAAAGTGAAGACGGCCAGGAAACACTGGCTGATGACTAAGGAATGTCTGTGCTAGCTTTGCAACTTCGGATGAAAAATGAGGATGGAATTTTAGTGGAATTTTTTAAAAGCTAATTTGACACATACATACATTTTACATTAAAAAAATTTTTTTATAATTTTATAATTTTTTATAAATGTTCAGGTTTTTTTGTTATGTTGTAAACAATTCATGGAGGATAAATTATAAATTCATGGAGGATAAATGGCTGTTAGCCAAGGTGGCCAGGAATGCAAGCCTAAAGCTCTTACTACCAGAAGCTGGAACTGGATGATGGGATGAATCACTTGAAATTTTCCCATTCTGGTCATTCCTGCTGAATCATCTGGTACTGGCCATTGTCAGAAACAGAATACTGAGTGAGTGATCTGAGCTAGGATGGAAATTCTTATTTCTAAAAAACAAATTCTGTTGTGGAAGGCAGTTTAGTCAAGTGATTGGAATTCTTGAGTTATTTCCTAGCTCCGTCACTGACTTGCTGGGCACCAACCATTGTCTCTCAACCTATCAGTCTATAAGATGGAGATAGTAAGACCTACCTACCTCAGAAGGGAGGACTTTGTTAGGATTCTTTACTTAGTCAGGAGATTTCAAAAGAGTGAAAGGGATTTAGGAATTCAGATCCCATTGAGATACAAGGAGAGCCGGGACTCTAACTCCCATATTGGTTTGTGTAGTCTCTTGGTTCGATGATGTCGTTTTCAGTCTCTCTCTTCTTGTGGGTTCTAGAATGACTCTGCAGTCTAAAGTGTGACACGCATGCTTGTGAGCAGATCGGGCAAAAAAAGTCATTAGTGAGTATCTTGGCAGCTATACCAGGGGTATGATGCTTTTCCCTGAAGCTAACAGTCGATTATTTCTGCCCTCTTCAAAGGCTTGGAAAGCTCTGAGTATTGTGAGTCACCATGCAGATGTATTTAACGCAGCCTTCTCGAGATCATCCGGTTTTATTGCACCGAAGTGTGTGCTGTTCTTGATGCTGTCCTTGTAGTGCTTTCTGGAGCGGCTTTGATTCCAACGTCCTTGTGCCAATTCTCCATAGAAAATCTTTCTGGGGAGTCGATGTTCAGGCATCCTAATGATGTGTCCAGCCCAGCATAGTTGGGTTTTTATCAGCATGGCCTTGATGCTTGTGGCACTTGACTTTTAGAGAACCTCAAGGTTGGTAATTTTGTCTTGCCAGCGGATCCCCACAATGGCGCGCAGAGACCACATATGAAAGGCCTCTACCTGTTTGATAAGCCATTTGTATCCCATATATCCCTTTGAAAATGCCAGACTTGAGTTTATAAAGCACAACCGACACGTTGGGATCATCATGTGATTTCAGATGGCTGTTGTTGGTCCTGTTTGTTGTTGTTCTTACTGTCCCATAGGTATAATCTCTGTTTTTGAATCCTTGTAATTACTAATAAAAGGCCACTGGCCTTGAGATTTTACACAAGTAAAGAATTTCACTGAGCACAATACTCGATAGCTAACAATATTCAAGGACAGCACATGCTTTTATGAAGGCAAAAAAAAATTCCATTCATTTCCCTTTGTTATACTGTTTTAGTGTAGATCATACTGTCAGTTATGGACATCACATCCTTTTACCTGAGTCTTTGTCTGATTCGAGGTGAGGAAAGATCAAGAGCTAGGAGTGGGTTTGTTTGGTTGTTTCGTGGTGGTGTTTTGTTTCTTTGTTTTTAATGGAGCTCTCTCTGGAAAAAACAGCACAGAATAGCCTTTGATATAGAAAAGGGTGCATTTAGACTGCTTCATCCTGAATTTTATTGATTGTTCTGGGTATTTGATGCAGATTTCTGAGAGGCACTTGTATTTCCATACTCTGCTCCTTGAATTTCATTGGGCTTGGTTACTGATTAATGTCTATCTATCTAATCTATTTTAATGCATAACTTATATATGCATATAAAATAATAAGTGGGAAGAATTTCATCAACATATGGTAAGTTGGAAGGTGACCATGAAGGAGAAAAGGCTTCATAGGTGGATAGAGGATATAGCAGTGGAAAAATCATTTGTATATTTCAATATAGAAAAATTACCTGTATTTTGATTGTAGTGCATCAGGCCAATAGATGTTGTTGAACTTACCTGTAGTATCATTCTTGGCATCTGCATACCACTATGAATGGTGAATTAGCTATAAATATATTCTATTAATGTACTATAGTGTGTGTACGCGCACACACACACACACACACACACACACACACACACACACACACACACACACACACACACACACACACACACACACCAACAATCTGGGGATTAGCATACCAGAGAAGACAAATGAACATCTCACCTACTTTCCTGTCTCTGATAGTGACCAAGCCTAGATGCTTCAGAGGAAAATATTGTGTGCATACTATGTACCATTGCGCAGAATTTCATCCTGACCACATCTGGTGATCACCTTATGATCCATGACCCTTATCCTTCGTAGAATTACTTGGTTTAGCAACAGGTGCTGTTCATAAATGTCTGTCCCTTTAATTAGAAAAAGTTCTAAGCTGCTTTCCACAATATCTCCCCTGGCATTTATTATTAAATGCAGAATAGAAGGTTTTACTCTACAAATAACTGCATTCCCAGTGGATTTTATTTCCTGCCTATCTTCCTTTTGGGCTATGCACTTTTGCATGTTCTGCAATAATTACCAGGGACAGCTGCTTGTTGTAGGTGCCAATATTTGAATGTTTTTTTGAAGGGACAGTTTATCAGTCCAGCCAGGGAGAACTGGGGGCTGCTCGGTTCTCATCTCCCTAACTTATCTGAAAACTGCCCTTCCTTTCTTACCCCCAGCTCTCCCATCTTAACAAACTGCAAAATGACCTCTTTTACTTCGTGCTCCAATTTAGAACACCTGAGATGCAGCTGGTGGGGAAAGGTGTTTGAGTGGCAGGTCAGAGGTTGCCAGTAGGGTGCAGGAGGAGTAGCTGATCATGGCGTCCCAGGTACCCCAATATTGTTGTTCTGCATGGCACTTTCCCTACAGCCCTGCCCATTTTGTTGATTTCACTGGGTTCTTTGGTGTTTTGGTTTTTTTTAATGCTCTATGATTTTTAACATGATCACAATAGCAGGGAGGGAAAGATTCTAAACCACACTTAACAGTTGTGTCTTGCATCAGCCGTTTTCCTTGTCTGCTTTTATGCACCGCCAGCAGCCAGCACCTTGCTGTCTATAGTTCCCAGAATCATAGATATTTAGGACAGGAAGGGACCTCAGTAGGTCATCTAGTCCAGTCCCCTTCTCTTAGACAGGACTAAGTGTTCTCTAGACCAGTGGTTCTCAACCTTTTTGAGCTCAGGACCCATTTGTAAATGTTTATGGCCTGCCATAATGCAGTAAATACTCGGGATGGAGGCCCTGGGGTGGTTCCCGTTGGATCCTGCACCCTGAGGGGATAGGGGAGGTTGGTTTCTGCCCAGCACTCACCCCACACAGGTGGCTCCTGCAGCTCTAGTGCTGTGGGGATGGCTCTTCGCTCTTCGCGTCGCAACCTGTGCCCCAGAGTTTGAAAATCGCCACCTCCTGCCAGGAGGTGGCGGATTAGGAGCTGGTAGGAGCCATCTGGCCCTCTCAGGCCCCTGGGTCTCTGTGCTGTGGGAGCCTGGGCACTGGCTGGCTGCCCGGCAGCCCTCCCTGCCCTGCTCCCCAAGCTGAGCCATCTCTGCACAGCTGGCCGCTCCCCAGGCAGGGCTGGCGGCACAGCTCTGAGTCTGTGTCACTGACATGCTCTTGCCTCTCCCCCGAAGGAGCCCAGCGCCTAGTTACAGACTAGCTAAAAACATATGCATTGACAGGTGATCAATATAGCAAGTCCAAGAACAGTAAAACCCTTCACAAGAGCCTCACTGGACTCTAACCCCATCCCATTACAATACAACATGATGACACCACAATACATCATCTTGAGGCAACGACTTTGTGTCACCCGAAAACTATCATTAGGTTAGTTCAGTATCATAAGAACATAACATAAGAACATAAGAACAGCCATGCTGGGTCAGACCAAAGGTCCGTCTAGCCCAGTATCTGCCAGGTGCCCCAGAGGGAGTGAACCTAGCAGGCAATGATCAAGTGATCTCTCTCCTGGGAGAGAGGGGATATCACTATCAAGTGATATCCCTGTGAACCCTGCTGCAGCACTTCCTGCTAGTGAAATGGGAATGATCCAGCAACATTAATGATTTTTGCCAGCCCTACCGTGGCTATACTAGCTCAGGGGAACCTCTTGTGAATTAAGGATAACAGACTTAAGAAAATAATGTGAAAATTTTTGATGACCCCCATGAGTCAATAGTGTAACACCGTTGCAAAAAAAGTGAACATCATTCTGGGATGTATTAGCAGGAATGTTGTAAGCAAGACACAAGAAGTAATTCTTCCACTCTACTCCGCTCTGATTAGGCCTCAAATGGAGTATTGTGTTCAGTTCTGGGCACCACATTTCAGGAAAGATGTGGACAAATTGGAGAGAGTCCAGAGAAGAGCAACAACAATGATGAAAGGTCTAGAAAACGTGACCTATGAGGGAAGATTGAAAAAAATGGGTTTTTTTTAGTCTGGAAAAGAGAAGACTGATAGGGGACATGATAACAGTTTTCAAGTACATAAAAGGTTGTTAGAACGAGGAGGGAGAAAAATTGTTCTTCTTAACCTCTGAGGATAGGACAAGAAGCAAAGGGCTTAAACTGCAGCAAGGGAGGTTTAAGTTGGACAATAGGAAAAACTTCCTAACTGTCAGAGTGGTTAAGCATGGAATAAATTGCCTAGGGAGGTTGTGGAATCTCCATCATTGGAGATTTTTAAGAGCAGGTTGGACAAACACCTGTCAGGGATGGTCTAGATAATACTTAGTCCTGCCATAAGTGTAGGGGACTGGACTCAATGAACTCTCAAGGTCCTTTCCAGTCCTATGATTCTAAGAAGTGAATGAAAGGTGCGGTGGTGTGTCTATTCTCATTAATTTATGCCCTCACTGCCCTAAGAAAAAAATGGTTAGCTCATCTCATCTCTGTTTTGGGGAGTGTGTTTTATTTTGTTTTTCATTTTTGTTTTAAATGTAAGATTTTAAACCCACTGAGAGGAAATAAACAGGGTGAGGCATCCACGCAAACACAAAACTTGTTGTCAATAGCTATTGATTTTCACCTAGCTGATCATTAAGGGGGCTGTAGGGAAAGTGTGAGATCAGGTTTGGGAAGCTGCTAGGAGATATGTATTTTAAATAGTAGTCTCACGGTAGGAAGAGGTTTGAGGATCGCTTGTACTATATGTTGGGGTCTCTCCAAGTAGGCATGTATTTATGGGCATACTCCCTGCACTTCACTGTATGCTCCAGTAAACAATATGCAGTAGCCGGGGTCATCAGTATATTAATCTTGTTCACTTTAAAAAGCCAAGGAAATGCACATAATAAGAGCGAGGTGATGTGGATTGTAGTCTATTGTGTCAGGTGCCATCAGGGTGTTGTGTAGTTTGCATCAGAATCTGGGTTATGTTCATGCACTGCTTAATGTGGTGGGGCCTGTTAGCACCAAATGAGCTCTCATTACCTCAAATGGATTCTTAGTCATCAAGAACCTTCCCCTTTTAAGGAACCATAACATATAGAAGTTAACCAAACGCTCACAGCTGATGCACTCTTGGCTGTGAATACTGGTGTATAAAGCTTTTAGCTGTAACCTGATTCGAGTCTGCTCTGAGCACTTACAGTGATGAAAAGTGACAGGGTTGAGTACTGTCACTGACCCAGATTCTGTTTTTGTTGGGGTTTTTTTTTTGTTAAGTAAATGGCACTGAATCATCCTAATTATTGATAACAACCTATAATTTTCAGACTCTTTACATCATTACCCAGGCCATTTTCTCTGTGTCTTTTTACATAAAATATTGGCTAGCAAGGCTGTGCACCAGTGAGTCTGACTTGTATTCAGCAGCACTAAGAGTGATTAGGAGTGTGTGAAGCAGCTGAGATAAAATCACACTTGTTCCTCCCCCGACTCCCTACAAAATGAAACCTTTGCTCCAAACTTGAATTGAACTAGTATAGAATTTTTTTTTGTGCGTGAGGTTGGAATAGTTCAGCTAACTTTAAAATACATATATTGAAAATCTGGTCCACAATGTGGTCTTGTGAGAAGAAAATGCTTTCTCTGCATGCGCCTCTCTCGTTGACTTCATCTGGGTGCTAATCACTACTGAAAAACAGGTCCTATGCCTTTTAGGCTCTTTCCTGCATGTGGGGACTGAGCACAGCTGCGCCATCCTAGAGGGAATACAGGATGATGGTGTGTGCCATGCAGGACAGTGCCTCCTGTGGCTCTGTGAGGGGGTTTGCAAACCCCACACTTAGGCCATGTCTACACTAGCACTTACATTGGCAAAACTTTTGTTGCTCCTGGGTGTGAAAAAAATACCCCCCTGAGCAATGTAAGTTTTGCTGGCATAAGCGTTCGTGTGCTCAGCTCTGTGTCGGTGGGAGGCGATCTCTCGCTGACATAGCTACCGCCACTCGTTGAGCTGGTTTTATTTTGTCGACGGGAGAGCTCGACATAACGTAGCTTCACGAGCACTCTTACCATGGCACAGCTGTATTGGTACAAGTGTGCCGCTGTAAGCTTGTAAGTGTAGACATGGCCTAAGGCTAAGGCAAGAGGAGGGCTGGAGCAGTACTGGGTCCGGAAGGCCCCACCCCTCAGGCACTGCCAACCATGCTCCGGGGGAGAAGACGAGCAGCCTCAGGCAAGGTAGGGAAGAATCACTGTTTCTTGAAGGAGCACTGCTCTGCAGGAGAAGAAGAGTCGACTGAGGGGACGTGGTTGTGAGCCTTCCCCTCTGTCCCCAGACATCTTCAGGAGGGAGGGAGAGCCATGGGCCAGGGGTGCAATAGGGCTTCAGGCATCAGCCCTATCCATGGTGGTTTTGAAGTAAAATCTACATCAACTATGACCACGCACCAAGCTTATATGCAGGGTGTGGCAGGAAGTTGCCCAGGGGAAGGTGAGCAAGGGGCTGTGTGACAGGTCGCTCTACTCACTGCTGGATGGCACTGCCTCCTGGCAGTTCTGAGGATTAGCTCGGCCAGGCCGACACCCCTTCCGGCAGTTCCACCCTGTCAGTTTCTCCTCTGCGTGTCCTCTCTCATTCTCGGTAGTCGGAGCCGTCCTCTTTCTGACTCAGCCCTACGGCCAGGTCGCTCTTGTGGTTTCCCCTTCCGGGAGCGGGGTGGGGAAAGAGGGAAGAGTATCAAGGGTCCTGCTCTACAGCAGTCTCAGGTAGTCTTTCACTTCACTGCCTCAGGGTGCCACTCCTGCAGTGGCTGGCCGGAGAAATCGGGCCCACCCTCTTCCGAGGGTTCTGGCTCAGGGACCCTCTACACAGCAGCCCAGGTCCATGCCCTGCACCTTTCTGCTTTTCCCTGAGCTGCTTCCATACCTCCCAGCCCTCTCCACTTCTCTGGGTTTGCCAGTCTCTTCACTTCTTCCTCCCAGGGAGCTACTTTAGTCAACTCATCTCTGCAGCCCTCCCCCAGAAGTGATGGCAGATTTTCCCAGCAGCCTCGTCTGCTGCCAATTTCACACCTTTTGTAGAAGCCCCACCTGTTCCTCACAGGTGAACTCTCTAATTCCCTGCCTCCAGCCTAAAGCGCCTCTGTTTGCAGCCTAATTAGCTGAGTGGACCCATCTGGACTAATTTCGCTCCTGCAGGGTCAGTGTGGAGAGCACACAGCAAAGATGCCCGTCTCGCTGGAATCTCATCCAGAGGGTTGGGATGCCCTGAAATGATGGAAATGCAAGAGTCAGAAGTCCAGACCACTAGGCCCACTGACCAAGCAAACCACCCTGCTGCAGGCTCCCTTGTGCGTAGGAGGGATGTGTCCATGTTGCCACCCCTTAGGAGAGTGTAGGACGTCTTTCTTGCCATGGCCCCGCCTCCTTCCAGCTCCCTTTGGAATGGCTATTGTTCCAGGAGGTGCCAGCAGGGAGGAGACCCTGTATTCAGGACAACAGAGGACTTCATTTGTGGCTAGTGGTATCTGAGTGGGGAGTACAGTGGTTCTACCTCAACCCAATACTGCAGCAAAGACAATCGCTGTGGTCTTCAGGAGCATATGCTGTGGATCAGAGCAGAGTCTAAAGAGAGACAATGAAACTTTGTCAAATGTAACGTTATATTCTTTGGAAAAGTGGCATGCTTATCACAGAAAATCTTTGGAGTATTTCTGTTTTACTCATTTGGATGTCAAGGATGAGTGAGTCCCAGCCATAGCTTGAACCAATTACCCACTGATCCAGAAGATAAAGTTGTGTAATCAGTAAACCATAATACACTTACCCTGTGAAATGGTTACACTTTAATCTTACAATGGGAATATTTCTGGCGTAATCCCAACATGATGATAATTGTTATAAAAATGTGACCTTGATCCTAATATTAGGCCTTTGCAAATAATCCAAGTTTTGTATTTTATTTTTTTAAATGGCTTTAGTTAGAATCTGTGGGCAAAGTTTTCCTTCCTGATCTGCACAGCACACTCCTTATCTGTACAGCGAGAGTCTCAGATCTCGATAGCACACTCTGCACTTATCCCCTCCTCACATGGCCATCAATGGAAAATCCACGTGTGGAGCAAGAACATTTGCAATAGAAATACACAGTGCAGATGAGAGGAGAATCTGAGGAGGAAGGATTTTAGTGCAAGCTTTGGTTATAATGAAAATATATTTGTATTAAATTATATGACATCAAAACTCTATATCCCTGTACATTTAATTATTAGCGTGGCTCAGTTGTAATACAGTCAAACCTCAAAAATACGAACACCAGAGTTACAGACTTACCGGTCAACCCGACACCCTGTGGAACTGGAAGTCCTTAATCAGGCAGCAGCAAAAAAGCAAATACTGTACAGCCTTGGGGCTCAGGGCTTCAGCTATAGGGGGTTGGGGCTGCAGCTGCAGGGCAGGGAGGGGGATCAGGGCTCCGAGCAGGGTGTGTGTCTCAGGGTTTCTGACCCTCGGGAGCACCAGGGCTTAGGGCTGTAGACGAGGGAGGAGCGCTGGGGCTCAGGACTTCAGCCCCATGGCTCTGTTCCTGGCTTCAGCCCCGCGGCAGGGGGGAGGTGGGGGCACTGGGCTTGGGGCTTTAGCTATGAGGGGAGAGCCCTGGTTGCCCTCTCTAAAGCCAGGAGCAGAGCCGTAGGAAGCCCTGAGCCCCAGCGCCCCCTGCAAGGCTGAAACAGGGAGTGGAGCCAAAGCCCCGAGCCCCAGCATTCCCCCCCCAGATATAAAGCACTGAGCCCCAGTGCTCCCATGGGGCAGAAGCCCAGAGCCCTGGCACCCCGAGGGTTAGATGCCCCGACTCCCCCCCCCTCCTGCAGCCCTGACCCCACCCTGCGGCTGAAGTCCATAACCTCCCCTTCAGAGCTGCGGAATATTTCAGTACAACCTCCATTCCCGAGATGTCCATAACTCTGCGGTTCTACGGTACATATTTTGCATTGACAGCACCTTTTGAATAGGGTGTAAAAAAAAAAAGTGCTTTGGATGTGGCTAGGTAATATCCCGATTTTACAGGTGGGGAGACTGAGGAACAAAGTGAATTGCATAGTAGGTCAGTGGTAGAGATAACACAGCAGAGCTGGAAAAAGAAACACGACCTCTTGTCTCCCAATATAGGGAAAACCGTTTGAAATCATATACCTCATCTATGGGCTAGAAGACAAAAGAAAATTTTACAACTCTGCACTGCACAGAGGAAATCTGTATTATCTCAGATACCACTCTGCGGTAACTGTTGGCGAAAGACAGACTGTGACAGTGGTGCATACTGCATCGTGGCTATGTTAGGCTTCAGATTGTCTTCTTTTCTTTTAGCGACACTACCAAGAAGGGATGAAAAGGCTTCCTTTAACCCCTAAAGGCAGTACAGAATCTTTCAGGCTCGGGTGACCAGATAGCAAGTATAAAAAATTGGGATGGAGGTAGGGGATAATAGGTGCCTATATAAGAAAAAGCCCCCAAAATCGTGACTGTCCCTATAAAATCAGTACACCTGGTCACCATATTTCAGACTTCTTTCTTTCTTTCTTTCTTTCTTTCTTTCTTTCTTTCTTTCTTTCAACATGTTTCATTTAAAAAAAAAAAAGCCACAAAAATCTGAATTTCATTTTGGTTTATCCATAAGACCTTAAAGTGATTGATAGGAGATACAGAAATATTACCAACTGTGTAAGTAAGGCGGGGGAAAGAAAATATTTTTGTTTGTGTCTGCATTGGCTTTGGATCAAATATACTGGAGCATTATCCATTTCTCTGATTGCACATCACTGTTGAATGCTTCCAAGCCCTGCAGGATTTCAGCATGTGTCTTAATTGCTTCCCTCTGTTGCATGTCATCGTCTAAAATTGTGACACCCACTGGTTGATTTAGGTCCATGATCACTGGGAGAATGTGGGACTAAATTCCATTTCGCTGTAAATGAAAAGTAACTTCAGAGTGACTCGATTTCAGTGGAGAGTCTCAGATTTACACAAGTATAACAGTCGGATTTGGTTCTTGGACACCAAACTGACCTCATCTCCAATGTCATTTATTGGGGAGGTTAGAGGCAGTTTTTTGGTCTTTGTAGGATGCTCTCCATCCCTGAGTCAAGTCAGTGGGAGATGTTCTTGACTGCAGGTGGAGTTACATCAGGTCATATGTTCATATGCCCTGGCAATTTAAATCAGTCTGCTTTTGTGTTTTGGTTTGGTTTTTGCTTCTGGAGATGAGATAACCCCTGAGTAAATCTTGAACTTTGATTCTGATTCAACATGATACTAAAAGCAAATTGGAGCACACAAAGAAGTGTGCAGGATATCCTAGGTGAGCATATTTCTGGGCCTTGTCAGTGGAATTATGGAATGTTTTGATGGAAAACTAAAATGGATGGCTTCTCACACTGCACTCTTCTCACAGACATTCACAATCTAGGACACCAACCAAAAGTCGATAGATCAGAATTAAGGCATCATGAAACAATGCACATGGGACGGGGAGTGGGGGAGATAGTATCACGTGTGTGTGTGTTAGTACCAGGAGTCTGTGTGGAAGTCGTATGGGTTGAGGAGGGATTTCAGTGTTGCGAACTCATGAGGTATCACAAGTCTGAGGATATTTGGTGCTCAGGGCCGGCTCCAGGCACCAGCATTCTAAGCTGGTGCTTGGGGTGGCATTCTGCAAGGGGTGGCAGTCCCTGTGGTTTTGCCCCCAAGCAGCGCGCTGAATTGCCGACGCGGAGGACTGAGGCAGTCCGTGTGCCGTTAGGGCGGCAGGCGCGTTTCCGCGGTGGCGGCAATTAGGCGGCAGCTTCTATGTTTAGCTGTCAGTGGCGGCTTCAGTTAAACATAGAAGCTGCCGTCGAATTGCCGTCGCCGCGAAAACGCGCCTGCCACCCTAAGGGCGCAGGGACTGCCCCCGTGGCGGCAATTTGGCGCGCTGCTTGGGGCGGCGAAAACTGTAGAGCCGGCCCTGTTGGTGCTTCTCTTAAGGCCTCAGTTCCTGGAGAGGGACTGTCAACTTTCAGTGGAAGTGGGTGGGGAAAGGGAGGAGTTAGTTTTAGCCTTTCTGGTTGAGGAGAAAAGCTTGAAATGTGTGTGAAAACAGGGGACCCAAAATATGTCATTTAAAAAAATAAATAAGCCAATATCATGATTTTTGGGGGAAGAGGGGTATGATCCATAATGCTTGAATGCTGGAGGTTGGCAATGTTGACATGTGAAAGAGGAGACTGAAAGTGTTCGTTTTGTTATTCCTCAGTAACTGCAAACTCTGTTTGACCGTTCCCATTAGAAATCCACATCCATGTGACTACAAGAAGAAAAGTGGCCTCCGCAGCTCCTCATCCTCTCTTTCCACATCTCTGCTTGCAACTACCTGTAGTCCCGCTGCTTGGGTAAATAAGAATCCATAAGTAATTAGTGAAACTGAAAGGCAGTGTTGCCTAGTGGCTAGAACACTGGCCTGGGATTCAGGGGACCTGGCTTCTAGTCTTGACTCTGTGGCTGGCTGACCTTGAGCAAGTCATTTTACTTATCCATGCCTCAGTTTCCCCATATGTGAAATGATGATCCTAATCTCCTTTGTAAGTGCTTCGAGATCTGCTAATGAAAAGTGTTATATTGGGGAAGGTTGAACCTGGCCTTTGTAAAGGGAAATCATGCCTAACTAATCTGTTATCATCCAAGTATTTTTAGTGGGACCAGTGCTATTCAACATATTCATAAATGATCTGGAAGAAGGGCTGAACAGTGAGGTGGTAAAGATTGCAGACGATACAAAATTACTTAGTAGAGCCCAGAGCTGATTGCCAAGAGTTACAAAGGGATCTCACAAAACTGGATGACTGGGCAAGAAAAATGGCAGGTGAAATTCAGTGTTGATAAGTGCAAAGTAATGCACATAATCCCAACTGTACATCCAAAATGATGTGGTCTAAATTAGCTATTATCACTCAAGAAAGAGTTCTTGGAGAGTTCTCTGAAAACATGTGCCCAATGTGTTGATGTAGTAAAAAAAAGCTAAGAACATTAGGAACCATTACAAAAGTGATAGGTAATAAAGAAAATACCATAATGCCACTATATAAATCCATGGTACTCCCACACCTTGAGTACTGCATGCTGTTCTAGTTGCCCTGTCTGTGAAAAGGTTTATTAGTATTGGCAAAAGTACAGAGAAGAACAACAAAAACGGTTAGGGGTATAGAACAGCTTCTATATTCGGAGATTAAAAAGACTCATCTTAGAAAAGAGATGACTAAGGGGAGATATGATAGAGCTCTATAAAATCAGGAACGGTGTGTAGAAAGTGAGTAAGGAAGTGTTATTTACCCCTTCACAAAACAAAAGAACCAGGGGTCCCCCAGTGAAAATAATAGGCAGCACGTTTAAAACCAACATAAGGAAATACTTTTTCATACAATGCGCAGTCAGCGTTTGTGACTAATTGCCAGGGAATGTTGTGAAGGGCAAAATTATAACTGCATTCAAAAAAGAACTAGATACGTTCATGGAGGATAGGTCCATCAGTGACTATTAGCCAAGATGGTCAGGAATGCAACCCCATGCTCTGGGTGTCCCAGAGCTTCTGACTGCCAGACAGGGGACTGGATGACACAGGATGTTACTCAATAAATTGCCCTGGCACTGTTGGAAGACATGATACAGGTCGAGATGGACTATTGGTCTGACCCAGTAGGCCCATTCTTATGTTCTGATGTAAGAGAGAGGTTTTAATATTTATTTTAAAATCTGGTTTCCCAGATTTTCAATGAGAGTAGCACTGTTGTGGCAGAGAAGGGTGGGAAACCAGCTCCAACTGCACCACACGGTACCGTCATAAGAACTTTGGTTAAGGAGGATACTAATTTGTGGAGAAGAAAGATGAGGGAGGCTGGGATCTCTTAAAATAAATAGAGCATTCAAAAAATTAATTACCTGAGTGAGTGGGGAGGGAAGGGGAATATGGATGTCTGATCCTTCCTAATCTGCAATGTAGGCTGAGAGATGTATGGCTGACTGAGAGGGAGGGAAGTAGATAAAAATAAGAGAATAACTTAGGCTATGTCTACACTACCACACCTACGCTACACAACTCCAGCTTTGTGAATAATGTAGCTGGAGTCGACATACCTTAGGTCGAGTTACCGTGGGGTCTACACCGTGGAGGGTTGATGGGATAAAATCTCCCCTCAATTTACCTTACTCTTCTCATCAGGGGTAGAGTACAGGGGTCGACTGGAGAGCGATCTGCAGTTGATTTGGCGGGTCTTTACTAGACCCACTAAATCGACCGCCAGTGGATCGATCTCAGAATGTCGATCCCCTCTGTAGTGTAGACCTGCCCTTAGTAAAATACCACTTTGAGGGTGATAACGCTGTAAAAATTGTATTCTGTGCTGATCAACTCAGAGGCCACAGTGTATATCAGCCCAGAATATGGATTTTGGGAACTACCATTCATTTAAGAGCTAATTAATGCCCTGCAAGGGGAGAAGAGAGGGAAGCAGCCCTGCCTCCTCCCATCGTTAGCGAAGTACATCCTGGGGTGACTGAATAGCAGCACAGTGAATATGCATGTCCAGAGGAGATCACTTCATCCTCCATGGCATCTCTCTTTCAGCCACCGGATCACAATATTTTCAATGTGTTAAACAAAAAACAAGCCCCATTTGCAGAAGCCTTTTACTGCAGAGCAATCTCACCTGCAATCACTGCGGCACTAAAGTACTGCGTACTTCATGCTAGCGGGCTCTAACCACAGAGGACCAGTAAAAAAGCTCTTTCTGTCCGACATGAATTAGGACGCTCAGTTAAAAATTCATAGGAAGATTACATAAAACCATATGCTGCCTTTATTTTTCCCCTTTTGCATTAAAAATGTACAGCTGCTCTGCATTAGACATTCCATTAGCCCGTGAGTCTCACAATCTAGAGTTTATAGTTAACGACGGGGAGAAAAAAAAAAGTAAAGTGTTTTAAGCACAATATTGGGGGCTTCCTTAAAAAGACAGCGTCATTTGGTGGATGGAGAATTTTACTATGGAAGGAGGAGGTCTGCTGATGAGAAGCTGTATGTATCAGAGGAGACCTGGGTTCGGCATTATCAGTTTGGCCTCTGTGCCCCCAAGCAGCATCAGCAATAATTAAAATGATATAACCTGTTTCCTGTGGTCATTTGGGAAGAAAATAAAAAATCTATATTCCAAATGGACTCAGGAAATGTTTAGACTCCTCTAACAGCGTTAAGTTGCACACAGTTTTATGGCCACTCCATTTCTTCTGCAGAAGACCCTTTAGTTGAGTTGGAACACTTGAAGAGTCCAGCTTTAATATTAGATAATTGACTGTGTTGGGCAGGTAATTGCCTTGGATTGAATATATGGGCACTTAATGTACTGACAAAGTGAATTATTTCACCATAATCTTTCAATACATGGTAATGACAAGCCTTCCAAAGAGTCCTCTTGTGATGCTGGTGTGTCAGTAAGTTGCTTAAAGAGTTCTAGACATACACTCTGTTGCGTATAGGTGCTGTAGGCTGTGAGGATGTGGAAAATGAACCAAACACAGCTATGAGGTAAGCAGATTCAGTAGCAACAAAGTCAACCGAGTTGAATCATTTTTTAACAAAGTTGAATTTGGTTCTGTATTTGTCCCCAAGGTAAAAGCAGATACTCAGGGACATAGTGTGTGACCACTTTCTAGTGGACCAACCAAGGGATACAGGTCTTCTCACCATTCTCTGCAGTATATTCTCCATTTGTGCCAGGTGATACATAGAACAAGGAGTAGAGAATTCACCCCACTGATCAGAGATCCCAAGTGGCAAATGGGAAGGAGCAATTTGCCCATTATTTATTAAAAGGAAAAGGATGGTTTTGATTCAACGCTTGGTGTATTTGAAGATTTAAAAAAAAATCACATTAAGTACACAAACAAGACATTGCTCTAAATCCGCCTTTCTAGTCCATACGCAGGTTCTCAAGGTAGATATTCTGCTTTGTTATGGGTTCAGTGCCTGTAGGGGTAGTAGAGTAGCCTTGAATGAATCATCTGTGTAGACAGAGAGAAGAGTCAGCTGTTCAAAAATGCAGATGATGTATCCTGACAGCTTGACTATAATTCTGTACAATCATGAGAGATGAGGAGAAAGAATAGAAATGTCCTTAAAGTCACATAAATAAAAGCTCAACATGAGACATCTCAGAATGTATGGTGATAGTCACCATTGTTTGGCTCTGTATTTAATTAACTGCTGTCTTCAGTACATTTCTAATCAAATGTAAATTGCTATCTAAAACAATGAAGCTGGAAGTACTAGGCAACAGGAACATAGGAGCATATTAAAATGTCTTATTTAAATTAGAGGCAGTATGGCCCAATTCCATTGTGTACGGGAGATACTCTCTTAGCTCTGTATGCCCATAGCTCTGATACCTTCTTCCAGCTAATGATGATGTAAAGGTGTTTTTGATACATGATTTATTCACTAGAAAACACATTGCATTACACATCATGTGTTGGCCTAGTAAAATACAACACAATGTCAATGTTGTCCAGGTGAGCTGTGTGATAAGCAGACCAAAGGAAAGAAATTCACAGCTAATCATGCAACTGCATCCTCACTTCACAGACCCTAAGGCCAGAGGGGCCCACTGTGATAATCTACTTTGACCTCGGACATAACACAGCTATCCTCCTTTGAAATATGTGGCACTTCATGCACCAAACTGAGATCTCTGCGCTGTGACCCAAATCCAGCAAAAGACTTAAGCACATATGTAACTTTAAGCATCTCAGTATGATGCCAGTGACTTTAATGGGACTTCTCAAATGCTTAACGTTGTGCATGTATGTAAGTGCTTTCCTGAGCATGGTTTATATTTGTAATTTAGTGGATGCATAGTAAAGCCTGCTATACATTGGCCACAGTTAAACAATTTTCTTGTAGCCTGCTGACAAAAAGTAAGATGTTAGCAAGTGTTTTGGGCAAATATCATGTGGCAGCTTAAAACTGATTATGGATGAAATTGACATTAATAAAACTGATTTTTACAAAAGAAATTGGCAGCGCGGCTGATGTCTGTGTTGCAGCCCGGAGCAAGTGTTATAGCCAAGCTGTAAGCCCTTGTTTCCTAGGGAATACAGGTGAAGTGCTGGAAATACTTAAACGACAGAGACAAGCTGTAAATAATGGCCCTGTTGTGTAGATTTTAAACAAGTGTCTTGAACTTCCTGTCTCAAGAATACATTTCATTGTGATTGTGGGTTGGTCTTTATAGAGTACTCCCATTGATATCAGTAGGAGTGTTACATGTGAACAGCAAGTACAGCACGGTCCCCTGGCAATTATGTTTATTCTGAGAACCTTGACAGTGGCTAATGGAGATGTACCTGCTTACATCAGGTATGAACTTGGTACAGGATACAGTTTTCACCAAAGCCCTCTGCCTGTAGCTGCACTTTAGTAGGGAATTGGCCTGTGAGGATGATGCGGGGGGAGGGGGGAAACAAACATTGGTACTGCCATCCTTCACCAGGGAAAGGCAGCTTTCAGCTCTGCTAAGGGTTTCATAGGAGCCCCTGCTAGCAGAACGTGTCTGGAGGAAATGCTGAATCGCCACATACTCTGGGTACCTTGGCCTTGGTTTCTCTCCCGCCAGCCTCCACCATTCTGTAGCCTATGCTGTCCAGCCCTGATCTCCTCCTGGCAGAGTAGAGGTTGCCAGTTGCATGCACCACTGAACTGCTGCTCCAGGCAGACTTTTTAGGCTCTGGGCAGTAAATTTGGCCTATTATTTCTGACATGCTTAGGGATGCAAATTGCTAAGTGTTATAATGGGGACTGCCCTTAGGAAGACGGTAGCTTCATTCACTGAATGGAGGTGCCAAAATGGACACAGCGTTTATAAAAACTCTATTGAAAATTCCTTCCTTAATAAATCTTACAGAAAAGCTAATGTTGTGCCAAAATTTAAAAATGGTAAATGAGATTACACAAATAATTATAGACCTGTCAGTCTGCCATTGATTCTGGGCAAAATAATGGAATAGCTGATATAGGGTTTGATTAATCAAGAATTAAAGGAAGGTAATATAGTTAATGCTAGTCAACATGGATTTATGGGAAATAGATCTTGTCAAAGTAACATAATATCTTTTACTGATGAGGTTGCAAGTTTGGTTGATAAAGTTATGAATGTTTATTTATGTACTTAGACTTCTATAAGGCATTTGACTTGGTGTTACATGACATTTTGATTAAGAAACTAGTACAATACAAAATCAGCACGGCAAACCTTAAGTGGATTAAAAACTGGCTAACTGATAGGTCTCAGAATGTCATGGTAAATGGAATCCTCACTTAGAAGGGTGTGTTTCCAATGCGGTCCTGTGGGGATTAGGTCTTGGCCCTGTGATATTTGCTGTTTTTATCAATGACCTGGAAGAAAACAGAAATAATCACCAATAAAGTTTGCAGGTAACAAAGATTGAGGGAGTGGTAAACAATGAAGAGGGCAGGTTGTTGATGCAGAATGATCTGGATATCTTGGTATGCAGGGCGCAAGCAAGCAATATGTGTTTAATACAGCCAAAAGTAAAGTCATGCATCTCGGAATAAAGTATGTAGGCCATACTCAGGGCTTCCAATTTTCAGTTTTAATTTATAAAACACCCTTGATGCAATGAATAAATAAAAATAAAATAATGAATTTGGTGTTATCCAGAAAAATACCATAAATGGTTACTTTTATCTAAGAGCTTGTCTACATGGAGCAGGAATGCTGACTATGAGGGTGTAATCTCTAAAGCACGCTAATGTGTTGAACATTAATTGGTCCTTGTAAACCCTGCTTGTGTGCCCTAAAGGTTCTCTAGTGTGCTTTAACATAGAGCTGTTTGAAACAGTACTATATTGAAGTGCACTAGGGAATATTACAAAGAGATTGCTCATTATAGTATATACTATTTTAATGTGTATAATATATACATTACATTATTCATTCCAGTATATACAAAGAGCCCCAAACGCCTCGATTTTATGTCAGCTGTGTAAAACTAAAATATTGCTAAAAATACTCCCCCAAATGAAATTAATAATCCCCAAAAATGCAGAAACCCCAGCCATACTTACAGGTTGGGAGGCTATCCTGGGAAGCAGTGACTCTGAAACAGAAACTCGGAAAAAGATTTGGGGGTCATGGTGGTTAATCAGCTGAATGTGAGCTCCCAGTGCAACACTGTGACCAAAATGGCTAATATAATCCTTGAGTGTATAAATGGGAGTATTGAGTGGGAGTAGGGAAGTTATATAAACTTAGTATTTGGCACTGCTGTGACTGCTACTGAAATAATTTGTGCAGTTCTGATGTCCACAATTGTTGATAAATTGCAGAAGATTTGGAAAAAAGCCACAAGAATGATTAAAAGATTGAAAAACATGCCTGATAGTGAGAGACTCAAGGAGCTCAGTACGTTTAGCTTAACTGAGATGATTAACGGGTGACTTGATCACAATCCGTAAGTATCTAGATGGGGAATAGAAATTTGATAATAGAGGGTTCTTCATTCCAGCAGACAAGGTATAACAAGACCCAATGGCTGGAAGTTGAAGTTAGACACATTCAGACTAGAAATAAGGTGCACATTTTTAAGTGAGGTTAATTAGCCATTGGATCAGCTTATCTAGGTTGTAATGGATGCTCCATCACTGGAAATTTTAAAATCAAGATTGGATTTTTTTTGTAAAACACATGCTCTAGTTCAAACAGGAACTAATTCAGGGAAGTCCTATGGCCTGTGTTATATAGAAGTTCAGACTATATTATCATAATAATACTCCCTTCTGGCCATATAATCTCTGAATTTCTGAATATCATAATTTCTGAATATCTGAATTTAGAGTCTTGCTTGTACTGCCACGGAGTTAATGTCAAAACTCTCTTTGACTTCACTGAGAGGAGGATCAGGCTGTCCTATCTACGTCACTACAGTCGCCTGTCTTTATAGTATCTGATCACACATATCACATCGCTGCCTCTTATTTAGCTACCTATGATTTTACAAATTGTCACTGGAGTTCCCTCTCCAATACAGGGGAGGGTGGCTTGTTCAAGTGGATGGAGCCTGGAAATAGTGTCTTTGTCAGGAAGGTTGGGAGAGGTAAAGCATGTTGCAGAGATGGTGCTAGGCTGCAGATGTGAGCTGCTGCTTCCTGCTCTGGTGCCAGAATATTCCCTTTGACAGCTGGAGCTGGAGCTCCTGGCTAGTCTTTAGTTAGCTGCCTCGGATGCAAGGTTCCTCCCTCCTTTATGGCCTTGTGGCATTCCATATGGAGTGAATTCCTGGTCCTCCAATATATACTCTAGAGAAGCTAGAGAATAAGAAATACACGATCTGACCAGAATGCCCTATTACAGATCTCTGTCGTCTGCGTTTCCTCTCAGCTCTGTGTTGAAAGCATCGCTCTGGAGAGTGGACAGACCCTCGTTTTCCCAAAATGGTTTTGGCAGCTAATTAATTAGTTAATTATGTATGTGTTTCAGCTCATTAGGGAAGGTGTGTTGGAGAAGATTGATGCCTTTCCCATAACTCTAAAACCATACACCTTTCTGTGCTTTGCCAGAAAGGGTTGCAGCCCTGCCCAGAGAGTAAAAAGGTCAGAGGACATTGAGGAGAGATCTTCAGAGCCTGAGGGCATTGTTCATTCTTTGGAGTCCGCTCCCAGGGAGTCAGATTGGATACCTTTCTAGAAAATCACCATCATTCATTTCCCATCCTGGTTGCATGGAAATCCCTTTGCTTCTCTAACTGGGAATCTGTGCACTCGGGGTGTGAATCCATGTTCAGTAATAACATTTAGCACTTACCGTACTGAGTGTAGCACTTTCCATCTCCAAAGCACTTTGCGAGTGTTAATGAATTAATCCTCAGCTCATCACGGAATGGCAGGTATTTTCAATATTATTTTCCTCACTTCACAAAAGCAGAGAGGTCATGGTTTGCAAGGCTGCAGCAGGAGTCAGTGTCAGAGCTAGGATTAAAATGCAGTAATTCCTTGCTCCCTGTCCTGCGCTCAGCCCAATATGTCCCTTGAGAGACAGGCTTTTGAACAGGGGCGGCTCCAGGCACCAGCACGCCAAGAGTGTGCCTGGGGCGGCAAGCCACGGTGGGTGCTCTGCCGGTCGCCGCAAGGGTGGCAGGCAGGCTGCCTCTTCGTTGGCATGCCTGCTGAGGGTCCGCTGGTCCCGCGGCTTCGGCAGACCTCCTGCAGGCTGCCGCCGAATTCGCGGGACCGGGGACCTCCCGCAGGCAAGCCGCCGAAGGCAGCCTGCCTGCCGTGCTTGGGGTGGCAAAATACCTAGAGCCGCCCCTGCTTTTGAAGAGAGAGTAAAGGAACTAAGTAGTCATTCCTCAGTTAGATGATGTAGAGGCGGGAAAGGGGAACACAATAAGTCTCTGCAGATATTAGGAAGGCTTCATCTGATGCCCACAGAAGTCAATGGAAGGACTCTCACTGATTTCCATAGGTGTTGAGAGGAGCGTGACTTTTGTGCTCCTTACATCTACTTCCCCTTTGGAGCTAATGATGTGCATGTCTGACCACTTGAACCTCTGCTGAGACCACCAGTTCATTTCACATAGGGCACCAAACAGCCAGCAGCTAGTAATGGCTTTTGGTAAGCACTAGCCTGACTTGGATTTGAACTGGTGACCTCTGTCTCCCCATTCTGACCCCTCAAGCCACCCAGAATCTCCATCCTGTGAGTACTCCAAGGAGCTGAAAGTGCGTTTTTTGTATATAATTATTTGAAGGGTTAATATACTGTAAGTGAGCACTGTATAACATCTTCTTGCTTGTGAATAAAGCAGTAAGTGGATCAAGGTGAAAAGTTCTGCATTCCGTATGCCAATGTCTTGCGCTTACAAAATTTAAAAAGGAACAGGATTTCAGTGCAGTGATTCCTGGGTGAGTTCTACAACTGTATTCTTCAGTCTTTGAATTCTAGCAGTCAGTCACCTTCAGCTCAGCTCAGCTCTTCTAGCATAATGCAGTGCTTCCTACTTTATTTTTATTTTTTTGTCGGAGCCTTCTTGTAGTGGAATGGCAGATGGGCACCCTTCCTTGTGTCTCCTCCTGCTGCAGTCTGTCTGTCTTTCTTGGTGGGTGGGTGCTCCGTGGTTTTGTGGTGTCACAGCACGTGTGTTCTCATGGCTGAGCTGAGCAGCATGGGAACACCTAGCGTGGGTCCGTGATATCCTTGCTTGAACTTGTACATATAAGCTACTTCCCTGGACATCAGTATTAAGGGCCTTATACAAAAGCCCACTGAAATCAATGGAAAGACTCCCAATGATTTGGGCTGGCGCTATGGGACAGCTGACACATGAGCAGGGATAGAAAGAAGCAGTTTTCAAGCAGCCATCCACCTAAGCAATGACTGCTCTCCGTGGCTAGCATGTAAATCCATATGCATTGCAGGGCCTTACAGCCATAGTGAGTGACACATGGCTGCTGTCTGTACTGTCACCCAGTGTTTCAACTTGACCTATGGTGACCTGTTGTATTACAGCATCAAAAGCAAAAGGCAGAATGACAGAATGAAGAACAACAATCACCCCAGACACAGACACAGCCAGACACAGCTCAGCTGCCCTGAACTGGCTTACCAAAGTGGTCAACTCTGTTTCCACACCGCAGTTGGATAGTGTTCTTTAGTAACTGATGCAGTATGGCCCATGTGCCACGATGCATCAGCGAACAGTATATATGAGTGAAAATGAGGGCCTCCAGATGTTGAAATCTGGGTTTTATATGGTCTAGAAACTGTTGTCATAAATAGCATTACTTCTGTTGTTATTGTTAGTAAACCACTCTAATGTAATCACTATTTACCTGTCCTTTGGCCTTCCAGCAGCATCTCTATTTAGACATATATGTGCAGGGCCGGCTCCAGGCACCAGCCCAGCAAGCAGGTGCTTGGGGCGGCCAACGGTGAGGGGCGGCATATTGGGCTCTTCGGCGGCAATTCGGCGGTGGGTCCCTCACTCCCTCTCGGAGCGAAGGACCTGCCGCCGAATTGCCGCCGAAGACTGTAGCCGCGGCAGCAGTAGAGCTGATCGTGATTGCAGCATCCCCCCACCCCCCCCGCTTGGGGCAGCAAAAACCCTGGAAGCCAGCCCTGTATATGTGCAGTTAGAGTTAACACAAAACCACTTAAAATCTGAATGCCTAGTTTATTTCCAAATGGGAAGGTCAGCATCATTATCCTTGGTGGATTCAATTACCAAATCCTGCATAATCGTAGCGCTTGCTTCCTGTCTGTTAATCATGTCTAGCTGTGCATATATTATGTGCAAATATAAGCAAAACAAGAGATGGAATTTCCATATGTGGCATGCCTGACATAAGTTCTTACAGGTTGAAATTTGACTTTCCTAATATGATATAGATTTTTATTGTTTATTTTTTTTTTAATAAAAGGAAAACCCTGTGGCAAAGAAAAGTGGGCAGGCATCTGTTTGCAGTTCATCCTTCAGCTTCATTTAGACCCCACAGGATCTGTGAATGTAAGTCGTAACAGTAGAACAAAGTTTTTTAAACCCCAGCAGTGGAAAAGCCTCTCAAAAAGAACAGCAATTATCGTTAGTGGCCCCCCAAAAGTGTTCTTGTTTTTGTTTCGTTTTTAGGGAGAGAACTCTATTAAAGTGATGTCAAACATTCTTATTTCCTTATTTATTGTAGTGCTATTTGCAACCATAACCCTAAAATGGAGAGAGTCAATAAAGGCTAAGTCTCCCATTTAAATGTAGACAGACACTGTCAAGAAATGGCCAAATAAATTTGTTAGTCTCTAAGGTGCCACAAGGACTCCTAGTTGTTTTTACTGTCCAGAAAGAAACCATATTTCTGGTAGTTAGGGCCTGATCCAAAGTCTGTTGGAAACAACAGGTGTCTTTCCATTGACTTCAGCTCATGTCTTTAAATGATTTTCTTACCTGTGTTACTGCTCTAGATTATTACAAATAATGGCAATAATGCCTATTTCTGACATAGTTTTTCATTAGTAGATTTCAAAGGGCTTCATAATGTTTATTTATTATCATAACTCCTCTGTGAAGGAGGGAAGTACTACTATCCCCATGTTACTGATGGGAATTGAAGCATAGAGAGGCTAAGTGACTGGACCAAGGTCACATGGGAAGTCTGGGTCAGACCAAAGGTCCAGGTAGCCCAGTACCCTGTCTTCCAATAGTGGCCAGTGCCGGGTGCCCCAGAGGGAATGAACAGAACAGTTAATCATCAAGTGATCCATCCCCTGTCACCCATTCCCAGCTTCTGGCAAACAGAGGATAGGAACACCATCTCTGCCCATCTTTGCTAATTGCCATTGATAGACCTATCCTCCATGAATGTATCTAGTTCTTTTTTGAACCCTGTTATAGTCTTGGCCTTCACAACATTCACTGGCAAGGAGTTCCACAGGTTGACCCTGCATCATGTGAAAAAATACTTCCTTTTGCTTGTTTGAACCTGCTGCCTATTAATTTCATTTCCTGGCCCCAGTTCTTGTGTTATGAGAAGGAATAAATAACACTTCCTTATTTACTTTCTCCACACCAGTCATGATTTTGTAGACTTCTTTCATATCCCGCCTTAGTTGTCTCTTTTCCAAGCTGAAAAGTCCCAGTCTTATTAATCTCTCCTCATACGGCAGCCGTTCCATACCACTAATCTTTTTTGTTTTCCTTTTCTGAACCTTTTCCAAGGCCAATATATCTTTTTTGAGATGGGGCGACCACATCTGCATGTGGTATTCAAGATGTGGGTGTAGCATGGATTTATATAGACGCCGAGTGCTTTTCTGGCTGCATTTGTTCTGGATGGAGACCACAGTTGTATGCAGATCTGCATGCAACGTTACCAGTTTTTGCTTAATGATTTTTCACACATATCAGAACTTCACAGTTGGGTTGTAGCAAAATGTCACTATTTCCATCAATGAACATAGTCTCTGGAGAGGAAAAGAGTGGGAAAAAAATAGAAGTAGCATTACAGTAACCGCTAAAGCCCCAACAGACATTGGGTTCCCGTTGTGTCAGATCCTGTCCAGACGCATACTAAGAGACAGTTTACAACTGAAACAGAGAAGACAAAGGGTAGCAGAAACAAGTATTATCTCCATTTTATAGACGGGAGGAACTTAGGCACAGAGAAATGAGAGCAAGATTTTAAAACATGGGTGACAAACATTAGGCCGCTGAGTTCATATCTGGTCACTATATAATTGACTCCCATGGGAGCTCATGGGTGCTCAGCCCTGTCAAAAATGAAGCCATAAGTAATCATCCCAAGATCACACATGGAGTCTGTGGCAGAGGAGGGAATTAAACCGAGGTCTCTGGAGTCCCCAGCTACAGCCTTAACTATAACCCATCTAGTCTGGTTTTCACCAGGGCTGAAATTGAGTTTTGCATAAATTATCTCCCATGGAAGTGTTGCCATTTTCGTAAACAAAGATGGACGTTTTTTGCAGCAATAATAGCATTTCATGTCTTCCAACCCGAGCTACCTTTCTGGAAAAGAAGCAAAGATTTGAGTCTGAGCAACAACTTGTTCTGCTTTTGGTTAGTAGGGTCTAGTGTTTGAAGCACTGTACTAGATAGGAGTCATCAGAACCCCTCGGTTCTCTGCCAAACTCTGATGCTGATTTGTGCATGGCTATAAGTCCCTTAAAATCTGTGCTGCGGAATGGGTATAAAACCTACCCCTTGCGACAATTTGCCCCAGGCCCCCACGAGAATATAGTATTCTATAGTATTGCAACTTTTTTTTATGGAAGGGGCCCCCGAAATTGCTTTGCTCCAGGTTCCCTCAATCCTCTGGGCAGCCCCGTCCCTGATGAATGAATGCAGATTTGAGATCCTCTGATGAATAGTGCTGTAGAGAAATGTAATGTATGGTTACCATATAACCCAGCCAAACTTTGGCCTTTTGCCAAATGCCAGCTATCATTTCTTCTAGGAAATTCCTAGTCAGTCTCTGTCAAAGCTGAAGGTAGGCAGCCTTTCTTGGGAGTCTTTGTCCTAAGCCATCCCCTGCTTTGTCAGAGCTGAGTTGCTTTGTTGAGGAACAATTTTCATGCCCCCAGGCCTCCCGCCACCTTGCAGTGGCAGCTGCTGCTCGAGAGCTTGACTCCTGCCTGGTTCCGTCTCTTTGTCATGACGGGTGAGCTGCTATATTAATATCAGTGACAAACAGATGTCAGTGCAGCAGCCTGAGATCCAAAAAGCCCTGGAGTTACTTTGTGGGACAGTCAACACTGTGGTGTCCTCCTTTTTTTTTTTTTTTTGTGGTCCCGCTGTCCTCTTCCTTCCCCCTTCAGGGTCTGAGCTTCATGTGTCTATTGTGCTACCTATTCATCCAGCCGGATTCTGATCTCACACTAGTGTAATCCCAAGTGCACTTCTTTTTTATGGGGGTGTAAAAGAAGTCAGGATCAGGCCTGTTATCTCTTCTCATGTTATCTGAGCCTGTTACACTCGATTGCCAGTAAACAAAAATATAGAAAGGAAGGGGGCATTGCGGTAATGCAGGTCACACAAGGTCTCTTGCTGGCAAAAATCCAGCTACTTGCTGAGCAGCAAACATTAGGACTTCAGTAAACCTGTGGATTTTAATTACCTTTGCATTTAGTACTTTATCCTGCATAACGCACTGATCGATGTGTGTTGCACCCTCTGCTGTGCTTTTATACACAGTGTATGTGAATCTGCTGCAGCGGGTAGCTGGAGGACTCATTCCTGTAGCTCAGGCTGGCCAGGCTAATACTTTCAGCTTTGGAGTTTTTCTCCCTGTTCTATCCCTATTTGTGGTCAAGATGATGACAGTCACAGCTGTGCTACTAGAATCAATGGGACATCTTTAATTGGGACTTTAGTGGAGAATCTTGCCTCTATGTAGCACCTTTCATAAAGAAGGATCTCAATGGGTTACAAACAAAGAGCCTGATTCTGAGAAGTTAGGAGTATCTGCAACTTGCATGGTAATCGGCATTTGGCTGGATCTGGACTGAAGCTCCCGGGGGAAAGGATTTGTGTCCTAATCCTGCACTCGCTTCTCCCAGTTTTCCACCTGTGTGACTCCACAGGGTTCAGTGGACGTGGACTTAACTCCAGATTTATGTTGGTGTAAGAGGAGAATTAGGCCTCCCTATCATGTAGAGGATTGATCCTTCAAACACTTCCTGCCTTGTATAGTGCTTGCTATTGTGAGTAATTCCATTGTCTTCATGTTTTTGCAGGCTAGGGCCCTATATTTGTAAAGCACCGTGTGCATTTCCGGTGCTATTTAACTGATCATCCTTAGACAACTGTGCATGGTACAGAGGAGTCACTCCATGCACTACTGAAATGCATCGACTTTTGAGGCCCGAAAAGCCGTTATGCCAATAGCGCACAGCAACACTCTCCCGCAGTTAAGGACAGAAAGTGAAGGCAAAGTACCATCTTCATCTGAAACTGCAGGGAACATTTTTAGGTATACGGAGTAAGAAGACCCAAAGTGGAATTTTAGCCATGACAGAGATCAACATTCTCTACTTACACAAGAAGCAAGACAGGCTCATTAAGGGCAGAGTTGTCTCTTGCCTCACACACTTGCACAGGGAGCGAGGTGGCATCAGGACTACCCTTGTGGCTGCATGGGCTTCCACTAGTCCAGCAGTTCACAAACTGTGGGTCAGGGCCCCAAAGTGGGTCATGACCCCATTTTACTGGGGTTGCCAGGGCTGGCTTAGACTTGCTGGGGCTCGGGGCCGAAGCCAAAGCCCGAGGGATTCAGCCCTGCACGGCAGGGCTCAGGTTACAGGCCCCCTGGCTGGGGTTGAAGCCCTTGGGCTTCAGTTTTGCCCCCTTCTCCACCTGAGGTGATGGGGCTTAGGCTTTGGCTTTGCCCAGGGTGGTGGGACTCGGGCGGGCTCAGGCTTCAGTCCCCCCTCCTGGGGTCGTGTAGTAATTTTCGTTGTCAGAAGGGGGTCGCAGTGCAATGAAGTTTGAGAGCCCCTGTGCTAGTTTAAGCATGATGGGGAAGCAGTCGGGGAGGGGAAGGTACCTGCAGCTGGGCAGGGGAGTGGGCGGAGCCTTATCGCTGACTTCCCCAAACCTGTGCATTAGCCAGCATGGAAGTGACGTGATCTGTTAGTGGTAAAAGTCAGCAGAATAGTTCTTCCTGGAGCAAGGCAGTAACTAGGGAAGGAATGGGAGTTGTGACTTTCCTTCCCTGTTCCTAGCGTGGTGAAACCACACTGGTGCCTCTTACTTCTGGTGTTGGGCAAAGTCACAGTCCTGCTCTACATGATCATATGGGTCCAGGAGTAAATTGGGCTGCAGCCCCCTGGTCTCACCCCTGGACAACTTTTGGAGTGTTTTCTGTTTCCTTCCCATGATGAGAGAGCATGGAGTGAAAGTTCACTCTCTGATGTGCTTTTCTGGGACAGCAGGGGACACAGAAGGGGGCATGGTTTAGCTTTGCATTGTAATGTCTTTGGTTGGTATAAAATGATCAAAAGTTTCCCCTGTTTTTACTGCTCTCACAACACTTCAGTGAAGCTTTTAAATTCCCTTAACGTTAGTTTGCTCATGCAAAAAAGATTTCCTGTGCCTCATGCAAACTGTTTTGCCTTTCTGGGGTGCACCAATTGAAGGCATTTCCAAAAGGCTCCTGTCTCCGTCTCTGAAAAGTGCCTCCCGATACATTTCCCTGATTAAGAAATTCAGACCACCAAATTACAGAGTTTGCTCAGCTGGAGTTGGCTGTTTGGTTGGGATTAATAAACTGTGTTCCTTTTTCTCATACATCTTCCTGTTTAGCATAAAAGAAAACAATTACTTTCGGGTTTTCCTGTTCATTTATTCTTACGCAAAGTCTATTCTGGGTACTCGTACAGTACATCTAACTCCTAGAAATAGAACACTGACAACATGACTAAGGCTTTTGGCCTGTCTCAGCCGGCCATCATCACTTAACAAGAGCTGAGCCTGGGCAGTGTGAAATATGCCTCGTTAAGCACTGAATGCTGAGTGAGACAGAAATAACTGACTGATCTGGGTTACACAAACTCGTGTTGGGATTTATTGGTAGATTTTTGGTTTTAAAAAAGGAAAGGGGGGGCGTGGATTTAGTGCTTGGATTGATAGCCCTGGAAGCTGATAATACTTTATGCACAGGACAGGTTCTATACAGGCTATAACAGAGCAAGTGTTCTCCCTGCTGCTCCTTCTGTGTGCCTTGTTCTTTTTGGGGGGTTGGAATATTTCTGGCAGTTAGTAATTCAGGCTCCAGGGAGGGTGGCAAGTGTAATAGTAGCTCTTGAGCTGTAGATACACATCCATCTGAAGTGGAGAGACCACCAACTTCTCAGGCCTCAGAACGGGCATCCAGTGGCAATGGCTTTTGGCCACTAATAACTTGGACTGGGGTTTTCAAAGGGACCTAAGGACGTTAGGAGCCCAAAACTCATTGACACTCAATATGATTTGGATGCCTAACTCCCTTAATCTCCTTTGACAATCCCAGCATCAGGTTGGATTTGAACCCATGAAAGATGCTGCGTTCTGTAATTGCTGAGCTACCCAGTCCCATTGACTGTGATGCCTTAAATGGCCCTCCCACTTTGTTTCCTTCATGCCGGGTGGTGATAGTAGGTGTGCCCCTGAGCAGAAGAGTTCGACCACCCTAGAAAGCTTGGGAAGGCATTGAGCTTCAAAAATACAGTTTAGAGGCACAATTTCTAGCTGCTTTCCCCACTGGTTTATACCGTCAGCAAATTACTAATCCCCTCTGCACTGGCACAGGTATCCTAGCTAGTGAGCAGGGCCCATGGACCCAAAGCTCCTCCCATTCTCCACCCACCTGCTCTAGCAAGGGAGTCAGCAGGTGAGGAACCCTGGCTAATCCCCTCCAGATGTCTAAGTAGCTCATGTGTGGATGAAAAGGAGTTCTCTGGTACCTAGTCCAAGCCACAATCTTGGGTTTTTTAAAATGATTACATGACAACTTGACAATAAAATCTCTTTTCTTTCTGATTTTGTCAGTAATTTATTTTAGATTTATTACTGTGGCCAGCCTCAGGCACTGATCATTTGAGTACAGGTGACGTGTTTTTCAATAGCATTGACACATATGTATTTTGCATTGGTCTGGAAGAGCCCAGTTACAATTAGATGTACAAATCAATTTTCATTGTAGTTCCCAGTTTTCTCCTGCTGAAAACTTTCCGAAAAAACCCATCACATGGGCTGAAATAGTTATGGAAGAGCAAGGAAAGGAATGAAGTGTTCCCATTGTCTAAATAATTTAGCTCTGCTTTGTTTAAACAAACTACAGGAATGTAGTTAAATGCTTGGCTCAGGTGGGGCTGCGGATGAAAACTGAGTACTGAGAACGCACAGGAGAAAGTTTAGGTAAATTGTAAGTAGAGGTGGACCTGAATGAAAATGCCATATTAAAATATCTCTGAACTTCGGGAGGAGTTCAGATTGGGATCCATAGTTTTCAGAAGGGTCCCATCACTAGTTGCAAGGTCCACACTTAGAGTGAGATTCTTCCTTGTGCAAAGGGTCACTAATGCATAGGCCTTATACTGGACCTCAGCAGAGGGGTGAATTTCATGCCAGTGAATGTGTCTTGGGATGTGCACAGCTTTCAAAACCAATTTAAGAGGCATCAGTTAGGGGAACAGTTTGTCAGACAAATGATTTAAGAATGTGTCAATTAACGGCAGTGTTGGGAAGTATTTATTGCACTTTCTGAACCTGTATCTGACAGATAGATATACAAGAGAATGCCATTATAGAGAAATCTCTTGTGCCACATTATACACTAACTAGAAGAAATGGGAAGGATCCCTGTTATTAAAAGTTAGAGGAGAGTTCCTAGACATCTCAATTTCCAATTCCCATTGTAAATTCCCAAGTTTAACCAGCTATTTTGGTGCATTCATATTCTTTACTGAACAGCCTTCCAGAGATGCCACATTTCATTCTTTTTGACCTGACAATCACTTGTTTTGTTGTGCCTTGTTATTGAAGGTGTTGTAACATGGGTGTTTTCTCATATCAGCTGTGTTCAGGAATCTGTGTTGTACAAACCAAAGGATAATTTTCCCTTAAGAATTATACTGCTCTTTTGAAAGGCTATAATAATTCCTATTTCATCTGTCTGTAGCCTGTGGCATTCTAGGGGAAACAAAAAACAAATGGCTAGGTAAACTCTGATTTATGAGCAGTTTTGCTGACAGCGTGAGGTAGGAAGTTTCACGCCACAGTCCGTATGCAGAGCTGAATGGCACAGCCCTGTAAATGCAGTTGTGAATGTGCAGTAACTTTCTTTTTAAGAATATTTCAAAGTGGGTCAGAAATGAATAATATGAACTTTTCAAATAAATACCATGATGGGCCCTAAACTTATCCGTTGCTTTTGATAAGTATGTGCACTTAAGCTTAGCGTTTAGTGTTCGAGATATTTCCTATAGCAAGATTAAAGAAGTATAAGGGAATAGGGCAGATACCGAAGTAACCTTTTCTATTTATCTTAGGTCAACTTGGCATGGATTTAAGGATCACCGCTGCATATTGTTATTCCAGGGCAAAGATTAAGTTGTGTGGGTCAAACTAAGAACGCTTTTGAAGTTTGCATAGGTTGTTTTTTTTTTTTTAATGTGATTTTTGGATGCTTGAGTGTTTGGGTGGCTAACATGAGAGATGTTTAAAAGGCCTGATTATCAGAGGGCGGCGCTCAGCACTTTCTGAAAGTCAGGCCTCCTCTAAGAAGCCTCAAGTTGGGCATCCAAGGTCATTTGAAAATCTTGGCCTCTGGTAATATGTATATCACCGTGTGTCCCTCTCCCTGTCAGCCTTGTCTTACCCCTCATTGTTTTCTCCTTATTTAAACTGCTTTTTGAGGTAGAAACTGTCATTTATTTTATGTTTGTATGGCAGCTGGCAAATAGAGGAAGGCACCATATACAGCGCTCTTCTTAGTTTTGAATCGGCAGGGTGCACTGATTCCACTTGCAGTGGAAAATGATGCAGTTGTGTTACCAGTTTCACAAAGATAAATTGTCTGTATTTCATCAAAAGCAAATGCATAAATGATCTCTAGCTCTGAAACCCATTCTCCTCAATGGCATGTTTGGCTCTGAAGTTATCAGCAAAGCCGGAGCTGGCAGCACTTCCAGTTTAAGAGAAACATCCTTAAAACGGAGAGTTTAATGAGGCAGTGGAAGAATTTGCAATTTTCCCCCTCTTTCATTCTCAATCAGCTATACGTTTTGTCTCCTTTTTCGTTCTTGGAGTGTGCTGCTTCTCTCTAGCTTAGGGACCAGCATTTGAAACTTTCCTGGAGCCAGAAGCAGCTGCATGAATTGGCTGTTGTGTGGCAAACTGTAAATATCATAATTCTAGACATTGTCTTTGAGCAGATTCACAGTGTAATGTGTGTGCTTCACCCTGGAATGTGGCATTGGTGGCTTATATATCTTGAGCCTGACAACTGGTCATGTGCCACTGGGTTGGCAGCTGGGTGATATGGGGATGTTTGGGAAGCTAAGGTTGGCATGGGTTTGGGGGGTTAACTAGGTGATATGGAAGGGCATTGATAATCCTGTGAGTAATTCACAGCTGTTAGTTTAACACCTTCCAGATAAAGCCTCATGGAGCGGCTACTCCAGTGTCCCAAACTGGGCAGGGCATTATTATCCAGTAAGAATGTTTGGTACATTGTGACATGTGTAAGAAGATAACTTTCATCCTACATGATTCCAAGCTGCTCTGTACTGAAATGCACTGAAATGCCCTCAGGCACACAGGACATTGGACATTTGAGCCACGGACATGGCTTTTCCCTTCGGGAAGTATTCATGAGATCTTTGGGATCTCGGGCTCTTGAAGGGAGAGGGAAGTTGGCCAGGTCAGGGTTAAGTAAGGCAGTGTTGAACATAATGGCATCTCACATGTCACGTTCTCTCTCCTTTTCTTCTCTCCATACTTTGGCTCTACCTTAGAGGTTGCAATCCTGCAGCAATCCTGATGAGCTAGATCAGTTGCTCTCAACCTTTCCAGACGACTGTGCCCCTTTCAAGAATCTGATTTGTCTTGCGTAACCCAAGTTTCACCTCACTTAAAACCTACTTGCTTACAAAATCAGACATAAAAATACAAATGTCACAGCGCACTATTACTGAAAAAAGGCTGACTTTTTTCATTTTTACCGTATCATTATCAAATAAATTGATTGGAATATAAATATTGTACTTACATTTCAGTGTATAGTATAGAGCGGTATAAATCAGTCATTGTCTGTATAAAATTTTAGTTTCTACTGGCTTCACTAGTAACTAGGCAAATATCTAGAGGATGAGTTGATGTACCCACTGGAAGATCCCTGCGTACCCCCAGGGGTACTTGTAGCCCGGTTGAGAACCACTGAGCTAGATCGTCATAGCCCTTGTTTGACCCCTGCTCAGAGTGTGACCCTTGCCACAGGGGGACAGCAAGTGCTGCTCACCCAATACTCCCTACTGCAAGTAAGCTGGCAGGGAGGGGCAAGGAGATGGGGAGCGCTGGTTCCACGCCCTGCCCCCACACTCGCTGGCCACAGTAGGTAACCGTCACACAGAAGGGGCAGGGGTGGCGAGTTATATGGGCCCATGGTGCCCAGGCTGCAGCAATATTCAGGGCCTGGGGGCCCAGCTCCACCAATGTCCGGGGCTGGATCTCTCCCCCGGCCCCGCCTGCTGCCCCACGGGTCTCCCCTAGGCCCGCCTGCCGCCCCCGCACGCCTCCCTCGGAGCGTCCCTGCCTGCACCCTGCCGCTCCGCACTGCGCTCCCTCGCCTGCCGCTGCTGGCTTCAAAAGGGAGTGGCGTCGGCGACAGGCTGAGGAACCACCGCATGTGGAAGGAGGAGGGGAGGAGGCACACATGTAATGGCAGCCCCCCCCCCGGACACCCACCACAGGGGAGGTGAGGGAGCTTCCTGGACCTGAGAGGGTCCCTAGGAGCATGTGCAGCAGTGACGGTGTGGGGTGAGTGTGCTGCTGAGACGGGGGGAGAGGGGTACCCCCTCCCCCAGAGCTCACTGCTGCCAGTGGAGAGAGTGTGGGGGAGTTCTCCTTTCTGGTCCCAGCCCTGGGGCAGCCTGCCTGCAGCCCAAACTCCTCATCCCCGGCCCCACACCAGAGCCCACACCCCCAGCCAGAACCCTCACCCCCCCGCATTCCAACCTTCTGCCCCAGCCCTGAGCACCCCCTGCACCCTGAACCCCTCATCCCTGGCTCCACCCCACAGCCCTCACCAAGAACCCTCTGCCCTAGCCCAGAGCCCCTCCTGCACCCCTGATTTGTCACACATCCCCTCCATACTGGTGCACATAACAAGATTCTTTCCGCACATGAGTGGGAAAAATTAGAGGGAACACTGCCGTATACTGTATGAGTGCCTGAGGGAAAAAACACGCAACTTCAATTCGGTGGTCACTTTGGGGTATGATCGTGTTTAGCACAATACTTGAATATTTTATACTCTTTAAAGTATATAATTGGTTGTATAAGTGTACAACAAAATGTAACGTATTGAAGCAGGTGAGTGCAGCTTCTCACTTTCCACTTTTAATTGGCCCTTGTAATCTTGTGGCGCCAGCCCGCTGTAGCTTCCTTTTATCCCAGCAACAAATTCTTGATTCATAGGACCTATAATAATAATAATAATAATAAACAATGGATAAATTCTTAATAAAGTTACCCAGAGAAAAGGAAGAAAAGGGTAAGTGATGGCCTGAATTCGACACCCAGTTTGCAAACTGAAGTTATACAAAAGAAAAATGTGGCAAATCTACAAGATAAGAAAAGGAGTTTTCAGCAGTCTTGGCTATCAAGATTTACATGGTTGGAGTACAATAGCGAATTAGACAGAGCTTTTTGCTCGGTCTGCCAAAACTGTTCTGAAAAGAAGATCTTAATATTTTCTACGAAGGCCGAACCAATGTTTATTTTGTCCGGATTTCAAGATTGGAGACACGCATTGCGTGGTTTTACATCACACGAAAAATCCTCCTGTCACAAGGAAGCGTAATAAAGTATGCTGCTCTGCAATCACAGGTAAATGTTTCTGCACTAATATTGGCCAGTTACAGAAAAGAATCGCAATCATCTAGGAATGCACTGCACAAAATTTTTGCCAGCTTTTAGTACTTAGCTCAACAAGGAATAGCATCACATGGACATAATGAGAGTGATTCAGATTTGATGCAGCTCTTGTCACTGTACAGATTCAGAGGAGCTGAGACAGTGGCTTAGTTGCACAAAATACAAGTGACTATCACATGAGGTTATTAACAAGATAATCGAAATGATGGCAATGATGGTGCTAACACAAATTGTGCAAAAGATAAAGGCTTCTAAGTTTTACGCCATTGTAATGGATGAGACTACCGATTTTTCAAGTAAAAAACAAGCAAGTTTTTCTTTAAGGTTCTTTTCTAGTGAAGACTGGGAGATTTGAGGAATTTATTGGGTTTTACCAAAGTGATGCAATGGATGCTGCTTCTCTTTTCAAAATTGTGGACGATAAACTTCTCAAAATTGTGGACAATATGCTTCTCAAAATTGTGATTTGCCCTTTTCGGACTATGAGGCCATGATGAACTGCCTGGATGAATTTAGTCGCTCTTCAGATGAATTTGGCTCAAAACGTATTCTCGAAGCAACATCAGTCTTTTTCAACGTACATTACACTGACAGTTCTGGTGAAATCCATGAGTTCTGTAGAAGAAGCTAATGCAAAAATTCAAAGCCCAAACGTGTCATTGGCAAGCGTTATGAAGAAAGTTGGCTTGTTGCAAGAGGAGTTGAGTGGGATGTGCACCGACTGATCATACAATCACTTCTGGGAAACAACAGTAGAGAAGGCAAGAAATCTTTATTTAGATGATCCTACACTCCCAAGAAAACACAAGCCACCAAGATGGCTCGACCATGGAAGCCTTCCTCACACTTTCAGTGACCCCAAAGAGTATTTTCATCAAATGTATCTTGGGATCATTGATGCTTGCAAAGTTGTCATTGAACAGAGGTCTTCAACAGAAAGCCATTCGCAGTAAAATTAGAGAAGCAAATGATGCAGCAAATGGCTCGAAACAGGACATTGTCCCAATCAGTGAAGCTTTCCATTAACACGGAGAGGCTATCTCTTCTTTTAGAAATATTGAGTGATATTTGAAAATTGAGAAATTGCCAGCTTAATTTGGTGAGCGAAGTGAAGCATTTTCTGAAACAAAATGAAGGCTTGAGTGACATGTTGTCAGAAGTTACAGTTCTCCTGAAATTATTCTACACAATTCCGACTACAACTTGCACCGCTGAGCGATCATTCAGTTGCCTGCGCAGACTGAAAAATTATTTGCAAATGACAATTGGCCAAGAACGTCTAAATTACTTGACATTTCTGCACATTCATAAAAACTCTACCTCTGAATTGGACATTGCAAGTCTCCTGGAGGACTTCATTTCAAGAACCGAACAATGACGAAAAGTGTTTGCTGCCTCCTGAGGAACATTGCAAAAGAAGGGGCTACATTTTGTTTTAATTTTAGAAAGTATTTGCTTTTGAAGGTTATTGATCCAAGAGTGCTTGGTTGTTTCCGTATTAAAAAGGTATTGATAAATTTGATATTCTTAGTTAAATAATTTTTCCTACGATAGTGATATTGTGTAATACAGGGAAACTGTTAAATGCTTACTGTTTCTAGTCCATTTTTGCATTATTTTAAAAAATGTATATTGACTTACAAGGCAGGGGGGCGGGGGCGGAGGAGGGGGACTTGGACCCGTTCTGGGCACCACCAAAAATTATACCAACCTTCTGCCCCTGGGAAGGAGGCAGTAAGCTGTATGAAAAAAAGTTTCAGGAGATTGCTCACTCCCTAAGGCAAATGGGAACAGGAGAGGAGTTATAACTCCGAGTCACAATTCATTGTCTGGTCTACTCCTGGGGAGGTGCAGCTATTCACTTTTCTTTAATCAGGGCAGAGTGTACAGTTCTGGTCTGGTCCCAAGTAACTTTCCCTGTGTCTGGTCCAGTTCAGCTGATCCAGAGAGCTAATGCAAACTCAGCTCCTTTGGTTAATAGCCCAGTTTAATTTTGTCCATCTAGGCTATACCCCTGGGCACATCATATCCATACAATTACTTCTCAGTGTCACAGTGCTTCTCCAACATTTGCATCTCCCAGCCCATTGCCTCCTAGACTTTCCCTCTCCGCTCCCCCCTTTGCACAAATGTCTTCTTTCTAGCTTCCTTGTCTTTATTTTCTGATGCAACATATCTTAGAAGTATTACTTCTCTCGTTAGGCAAGCATAAGAACTGGAGCAATATTTCAAATTTTTTTATTGTTGCAGCTTTTATCAAATCTTCAGAAAACTGGAGTGTGTCTTACCCTTTCTGTGTAGGCAGCTGTCTCCGACTTTTTGACATGACATGCCTTTCACTGAAGATGATTAGTATTAAAATTAGAGCAGAGAATGTGTTTGTGTGTCTGCCAAGATGGAGTGCAGTGCAGTATATGTGGAAAGGTTACACTAATTTGTATCTGTGTGTTGGCAAAAAATGGTCATTTGTGATCTAGGTCAGAGGTAATTAAACCATGGTCCATGAACTCTTGTGCTCTGTGGGAGCTGGCCGGTAACCTGCTCCCTGTTCACCTTATTTTCAGCTGCTAAGTAGCATTAAAAGACAGCTCATAATACATGAAGTATCACTCTTCCAAGAAAAGAATTGATGGGAGTTGGTACGGAATGAGTTGACCAGGGCCAGTGTGATCGTTAATGAGAGAAGAGGTAATCCAGGAGACGGTCTCTCTATTAAGTTGTAGCCTGCTCTATGGAAACGTTTGAGAACCCATGGTCTCTGTCAAATGAGTTTGGTGGTCAGTTCCTAGTAAACTAGAGTCTACATCACAAAAAATACAAACACACTTGACACATGCCTTTGCCATTAGTCTCAGCAGAGAGGCCAAGAACTACTCTTCCCTTGGGTTTGAGCCAGTTCCCATTGACAACAGTGGGAGCCTTTCCATTGACTTCAGCGGGCACTGGATTGGCCCCTTAGGACTTGATTTTGAAGCGTTCAGCATGGCGGATCCAGATTTTCAGAATAAATAGCTCAGCTCCCATTTAGATACTTAAAGCGGGGCCATATGGTCCGTAATGCTCCATACTCAGCAACTCTTGCTGTGATGCTGACCCCCAGATTTTCCAAAGAGCTGAGCAGCCGGTGTGAGCCCCCAGTGAGCCTGTTTGGGGGCCAAGATGTGAGCTGTGCCTGTTTGAAAACCAGGCCCCAGTTGTGCATGCTGAAAACTTTTGAAAATTCAGGGCTGAGGGTAAAGTTTTCCTGAGGGGACTCCGGAACCTAGATCTCAAAGGGATTCAGGTTCCTAAGTCAATGAGGCATTTCTGAAAATGTTACCTTTAGTCTCTCAAGGTTGGGATTGAAACTCACTGGTGGGGCAGCCAGGGGAAACTTGCACGGCCATTGCCTGCGCACTATAACTGTTCTGTAGATAAACAGAGGCCTTCCTTCCACAGGCCTTTCACAAGACTCTCCATTCATTTTTACACGGTAAACTGCTTGGGGCTAAGGCTGTCATTCCCTATCAGTGTAGGCAACACCCAGCACAGTAGGGCCAGGCTGGGGCCTCTGCACACTGCCACAACCTAAATGATAAATTATAAATTTATATTAAAAAGGGCTGCGAGGGGGGGAGGGAGGAATGGGGAGGAAAGTGTGGGGAGCAGATCTCTGCTAGTTACGAGAGATATGTTAATTTAATGTGGCAGTCAAGGAAGATCTGTGAGCCCTGATCATTTCTTTTTAAATTAATGCCAGAGTATGTATGTATTTATTTTACATCAAGAGACTGAGGCATTGCCTTTCCTGAGATCTGAACCAAAACAAATCCTGACCTTAACTGACAGGATCTGCTCCTGTTTTGATTGTATTGATGGATAAGACAACAGCAGGGTGTGGGTGTGTGGAGCCCCCCGAAAGGAATATTGAGAAGGCACATTAGTATGGGAACATAAGCTAAAACAGCTATTGACAAGCATGAAGTTCAGAAGCTGCAGTTTTGCCTGAAACCTGGATTCCCCGCCCACCCCTTGGAAACCTTTTGTCAAGACCAGGTGCATTGCCCCGAGCCGCATCACTGACACGCGCCCTGCCGCCCCCTCCCCCCACCCTGCACCTCCCCCTCCCCACCCCCCCCTCCGCTCCCGCCCCCTCCTCCCTAAAGCCCCTCCGCCACCAACCCTCCCTTGGTCAGCTTGCTAGGTGGCTTGGGGTGGGGCACGGGAAGCGGCAGCTCCTGGGAACAGAAGGGGCTGCGGCCCGGCGTCGAGCTGCCCAAGCCCGGCGGCAGGTCCCCGGCCCCCACCGCCGCGGTCCGCCTCCCCTCCCCCCCGCCCCGGCCGCCCCCCCTCCTCCCCCCCCCCGGCCCCCGGCGGGTCTCCCTCCCCCCCCCCCCCCCCCCCTCCCCCGGCGCGGCCTGGCCCCCCCCCCCCCCCCCCCGGCCCCTCCGCCGCGCTCTCCCCCCCCCCCCGGCCCGCCCCCCCCCCGCCCCTCGCCTCCCCCGGCCCGGCCCACGCCCGCCCCCCCCCTCCCCCCCGCCCCCGGCCCCCGGCCCAGCCGGCCCCCCCGCGGCCCCCCCCCCCCCCCACCCTCCCCCCCCGCACCCGGCCCCGCCCCCCCCGCCCCCCCCCCCCCCCCACCCCCGCCCCACCCCCCCTCCCCCCCCCCCGGCCCCCCCCCACCCGCCCGGCGGCCCCCGGCCCGAGCCCGGCCCGGCCGCGCTGAGTGGCGCCGCCGGCCGAGGGGGTGTGAGGGGTGCTGAGGCGCGCGCAGGCGCCAGCGCAGCAGCCCTCCCCCCCCCCCCCCTCCCCCCGCGCCGCGGGGGCGGGGGGGGGCGCAGGCGAGCGCTTCGGCTCATGCACACCAGAGCCAGGAGAGCAGGCGGAGAGGAGAGAGCCGCTCTTCTGGCTGGGGGGCCGGGGCAAGGGGGCCCCTTGCCCCCCTCCCTCCCCTGCCCCCTGGGGAGCTCCGCGCGGCCCGCGGGCCGCATGTTTGAGACCCCTGGTCAAGACTGATCATTACCAGATAAGGGGGCAGTAACAAGGTGCCATTTCCATGAAATTAATCCACAGATAAAGGAAAGGATGGAAAAGGGGACAGACCTGTTTTGGGAGTCTCCGTACTAATGGATCAAGAATTTCGATGATGGGGAGAAATTGGCTTTCATGTACATTGCCCTTCTTTATAGGAGAGCTTAAGAATCACTCTTTGGGGTTTGTTGGGAATTCATCACTTATGGGAAAATCTGTAGGATTTAGTAGAAAATGATGTTTTCCATAGTTATTTTTTATAAACCCTCCTGTAGAACGTAATACAGAGATTTATATCCCTGATGTAGAATTTGCTAGGATGGTTCATAAACCCTATAATGAGGATTTCTTTTTTTACTGAAAAATATATAGGGTTTTAGCATATTTTCTGTAAACTCCTAATTAAATTTCTGTAGACTTTTTCAGTAAGGGAATGGTAGAATTTTAATCACAGCAAAGGCAATACTGTTCCCTATTTTTTTGGAATCCTCTATCAGATATCCCGTAAAGAGTTATGCACCAGACATAAGCCTTATCTAGTGGTTAAAGCACAGAAAAGAGAGTCAGGTGATTTTAGTTCTGCCGGTGAGGGTCCTTCCTTACTTGCTGTGTGACCTTGAGACAAGTCGCTTAACCTTTCTGTGCCTCAGTTTTCCCATATGTAAAATGGAGATAGTTAACACCATCTCACAGGTGAGCTATGAACCTTACTGAATGACTTCTTGGATTGAAGGTGCATGAGCAACCCAAAATATTATCATTTAGCCAAACCCCTGCTTTACTTACTGTTAAAGTGAATTCCTGCAGGTATGGAAACTATTTCTACACTGTTTTGCACATTACAGTAGAATCTCACTAATTTTTTGCTCTAATGAGCAGGGGACCAATTCTGCAAGTTAGCAAATGATAAAACATGATGGAAAAAATATCAGTTCTACTGCACTGCAAGATGTAATATTTGGATTTATTTTGGCAAGCATAAGTTAGTTGTAATTATTTATGTTAATACCACATAGACTGTTTGTAAGTATGCTACATTGCCTTTTTTTTTTTAGGAAGGCTGGATTGGCTTGTGGTTTAAAGGCAGAGGACTGGGAGCTGGCTGACTTGAGTTCTATTCCCCTCTTTACTACAGAGAGTGGCAAAACAGCATGTACACAGAATTCCCCTATGACCTTGGAGAAAGTCACTTAATCATTGCCCGCCTCAGTTTCTTCCTTTGTGCAATGAGTGTAATAATACTTAACTATATCTTGACTTTAAAGGTTTGGAAAGCTCTTTGAGATCCTCTCATGGAAGGCACTGTAAAAGAACAAACACATAGCAATATCAGAGTCTGTACAATAAAGTGGGGTGAGGCCACTGGGGCTCTGTGAATATTGTTAGGTGTGTAGATTAGCAAATGAGAATTAGCTAAAGAACTTCATATGGGACCATCATTTACTATATATTTATGCAGCACCCAGCATAATGTGGAGCCAAATTTGGTTGTGGCCTTAAGGCGTTACTGCAATAGACATGAAAAGAAGCCCGTGACTTTCCACATACAATTGAACACAATGTTCTGACCTCTAAAACTTCAGATCCCAAATGGTCTCGTCAGCAAACATTTACATAACAAGTGTCATAATAAAAAAAAAAGAGTCTAACTAGGAGTGTTAATAAATTCAACATTTTCACATGAATAGCATGAAAAATAACTAATACAAAACTTCCATGTAGCTGATAAACTCAGGTACTTTTTTTTACCTCATCCTGCCATCCTGTGTTTTATCCACCTGTCACATCCTGTCTGACCCATAGACTATAAAGTCTTTGCAGCAGGGAATGTTTTCTTTCCTATTCATCTGTACAGTGCCTAGCACAATGTGGCCCTGATCCTTGATTGGGCGTCCTAGGTGCGATCATAATAGAAGATGTGACCATAATTACACTATAATAATAGTTTATGTCTTCGATAGTACAATAATCTACAAGTATATGAATCAGTTTTCAAATCTCAGACTTCAGGACCATATTTGCTATCAGGATCTGAGAGAAATGAAAAGGTTAGACTTACTGCTCCAAAAAAGCTTATACTCATCTCCCACCGAGAAAACAACAACAACAACAAAAAAGACAAAACGAGATATTTTGAAAGGGCCATAACTCATAAACTACTTGACAGATTCTCTTGTGAATTCTCAGAAAATTTGTTTTGTACTCTGAGGAGAGATCTTACCATTTGTATAACAGAGAGATTTAATCCTTTGCTTTAAGTACAGATATCAGGGATGCCTTAGCTAAGAACCACCTGTGGCACCCTGGTACCAGATTATTGCAGGAATCACTCCATGTGCCACAGAAATGCAGTATTGAATGAGGCAGGCATTTAAGCAGTGCATACACGGAGGTTGTACAATAGTTCTAGTCATCCTCTGGAGGATGACAGACTATCTTCCAATCCACCTATTCATAAATCATAAAATATCAGAGTTGAAAAGGACCTCAGGAGGTCATCTAGTCCAACCCCCTGCTCAAAGCAGGACCAAACCCAACTAAATCATCCCAGCCAGGGCTTGGTCAAGCCTGACCTTAAAAACCTCTAAGGAAGGAGATTCCACCACCTCCCTAGGGAACCCATTCCAGTGCTTCACCACTCTCTGAGTGAAAACATTTTTCCTAATATCCAACCTAAACCTCCCTCACTGCAACTTGAGACCATTGCTCCTTGTTCTGTCATCAGGTACCACTGAGAACAGTCTAGATCCATCCTCTTTGGAATCCCCTTTCAGGTAGTTGAAAGCAGCTATTAAATCCCCCCCATTCTTCTCTTCTGCAGACTAAACAATCCCAGTTCCCTCAGCCTCTCCTCATAAGTCATGTGCTCCAGCCCCCTAATCATTTTTGTTGCCCTCTGCTGGGCTCTTTCCAATTTTTCCACATCCTTCTTGTAGTGTGGGGCCCAAAACTGGACACAGGACTCCAGATGAGGCCTCACCAATGTCGAATAGAGGAGAATGATCACGTCCCTCGATCTGCTGGCAATGCCCCTACTTATACAGCCAAAAATGCCGTTAGCCTTCCTGGCAACAAGGGCCCACTGTTGACTCATATCCAGCTTCTCATCCACTGTAACCCCTAGGTCCTTTTCTGCAGAACTGCTTCCTAACCATTCAGTCCCTAGTCTGTAACAGTGAATGGGATTCTTCCGTCCTAAGTGCAGGACTCTGCACTTGTCCTTGTTGAACCTCAACAGGTTTCTTTTGGCCCAGTCCTCTAATTTGTCTAGGTCCCTCTGAATCCTATCCCTACCCTCCAGCGTATCTACCAATCCTCCAAGTTTAGTGTCAAATATTCTGTGTATTGCTCTTAAATTCTCTCTAACTACTCATCAGGTCTGGTTTTGTTCCATATTCCTGGGCAACCTCTGGATTAAGGACTTGAGCCAGCACCCACTGGAGTCCATGGAAAGATTCCCATGGACTTCAGTGGACACAGGATCAGGCACAAGTGAGGTAGGATTAAAAAGGGTTTGTCAGAGACTAGTATTAGGTTAGAGCTAATTCAGGACACATTGATAACGAATTTGAATTTAGATAAACAAGAATTTGGGAGGGTGCTATTGAAAACATGGGTACCTTGCTGTGCTGACTGCGGAAGACAGTCATATTTGATCCTATTTGTTGAGTCCGGTCAGAAATATAGGACTGTTGGGAGCTACTGTACGTGTTGAGAAAAGAGACAAGAAAAAGTGGTGTATTTGCATTATGATAGTGCCTAGAGACCCCAACTGAGTTCACAGCCCCATTGTGTTGGCACTGTACCAACATCTAGTGAAAGACATCACCCTGCCCTGAAGAGTTTACTATCTAAATAGATAAGAGAATGGGTAGGAGCGAAAAGAGAGTCATGGAGAAGTAAAATGACTTTCTTAAAGCCCCATACTAGGTCAGCGTGAGCAGAAAGTTCTGCTCCCCACCTTACTCTTGAATTTGTTTTCCCTATTTTGTGTATTGTTGTTGTTTATCATTTCTATTGTGGTGGGTTAATTGTAGAGGGAGTGTGTGATATGAAAGGTTCTAAGGCCAGAAGGAATTGCTGTGATCATGTAGTCTGACCTTAGCCGTAACACAGGGCACAAACATTCCCTGAATCAATTCCTCTTTGAACTATAGCATTGCTTTTGCAAAACCATCCAGTCATGATTTTAAAAATTGCCAGGGATGGAATCTATCACAACCATTGGTAGTTTGTTCCAAGAGTTAATTACCTTCACAGTTAAAAAACCATGCCTTATTTTCAGTCAGAATGTGTCTAGCTTCAACTTCCAGCCATTGGGTCTTGTTATACCTGTGTCTGCAAGATTGGAGGACCCTCTGCTATTACATTTCTGTCTTTTAGACTGTACCTCATAGAGTTGGTGGTGATGTGTGTAAGCCCAGTGTTGAGGAGCAAACCTTTGAAATTGGCTTGTAAGCCAGGAACTAGTTGCCAAGAGTCTTTCTGGGTTGCAGCTTTCCTGTTGGAAGGAATTTGACTATTGAAGGGAAACTGAAAAACATGGACCTGGAATATGCTGCCCTTTGGCCTGCCAGATACAGGGTTTCCTCAGTAGTCCAGAATGTATGAAAGCCACTGCTTCCCTCAAAGTGTCAGCAAGAGCTTAATGTCCTCAAGGTCTGAACAGTCAAGTTTTCTGCTGATGTAACACTCCAAGTTTGACATTTGGATCATTGGGGCTTGAAGTTTCTGTGGCTCTAGACAGAACTCAAATCCTCTCTTACCCCCTCAGACTAGCTCCTGCCATTCCAGCTGAGCTCAGCTGAGCTAATCGCTTACTCTCATAAAGTCAATTTGTTTTTTTTAACTTGCCTCTGGAGTCTTAGATATAAATATGCCAAACACAGTTAGTTCCGTCTCTCCTCTTCCCATTTGATAGTGGTTCTGTATATGGTGAAGGCTGGTGGAGTTTGCCCAAACAGGGAAATAAGTAGAAAGATTTAGTTCCCTTGGACACCTAGAAGACGTTGCCTTTCCTAGTGGTGATTTTAATTTGCATTTGTTTGTCTCCTCAGAGCTATGGAACATGCTCCACAGACTACACATTCGAACGCCTAAGTACTGTGTTTAGTTCTCTTAATCCTGTCCACTCTGGGAGTCTATGAATTCCTTACTAGAGGGTATGTGTGTAAGTTTTTGTGTTCTGTCACTATAATGCAAGATGACAAGTACTTGGGGAGATGATAAATCTGGATTTAAGGTCTTTTTTCATGGTAGGTGAAGAATGGGGTAGAAAATGTTCATTGATGGATTAAGCCCAGGGGGATATTCTCAATGCTTTATGCAGTTTAGTCATGTGACTCATCAAAACCAGTGTGAGATACATGGCTGAACATCCCTATGTAGCAGGTCTTTGAAAATATACCTATATCTTTGTGCTTTTGAGGTCAGGGTTGAGTTAATGGGTGGGATTTAGGGCCATGTCTGTAACTGGTTTGGGGTTTCTGGAGGAGGAGCGTACATGCTAGAAAACTGTTCACCAGCAGCTTCCCACACCTGGGGTTATGGATACCCCACAGTGGCCTCTCTGGAGTCCCAGCAAACAGAAATTGCCAAAGTTTCATTCCAGTAATGCTCTTGTGCATTTGATATTGATAAGGAGATTGCTGCGGGGCCTCATTATCTCCTGTCTTGATTACAGCAACCTCATCTCTAGTGTAGCCAACTCCCGCCTTGCTCTCTCCAGCACACTCAAAAAACACGGTGCCTATCAGATAATGGCCAGGCAGAGGGCATGTGGGGATTGCTGGTATTTCAAAAATACTGTCAAGCTGTGCAGAGAGGCGGCCTAGTTAAAGAGAATGCTTTCTTTACTCTGGTACCCCACTCCAAGCCCTTCTCTCAGATTGTTTGTTATTACGATCACTTGTTGCATGTTGCTGGATAGTGTCTTCCAGCAACTGGCACAAGACCCAGATCCTGATTATACATATGAAAGAGTCATTGGTTTGCATGGGATCTTTAATGCCCAGGCACAGCACGTAGGATTGTGAGGGCTGAGATTCAGAGATGCCAAACACCCACAGGTCCGATTGGGATGCCGTACACCTCTGGAAATCACATTACTGGTTTCTAAGATCCCTGCATTGGGCGTCCTAAAATCCATCTCATAAACTGAGCTCCATGGTACTCAGTTCATCTATCTCAGAAGAATCCTGCCAGGATTTGGACTTGTGGTTCTCAGGACTCAGTGTGTTTCAAAACCTGAGCTTTAGACTTTATAAGCCGTTCCTTCCAGCCACGATAGCACATGGGCCTCAGCTTCAGTTATATGTGTTATCAGTCTCAAAAGCCAACGATTTTTCTTAATACAATTTCACCATAGACATTGTCCCTTAGACAATTGTGCCTTCATAGCCACACTTGCTGCAAGCCTCTATTGACGATTGCGCCTTCATTCCCTCTGTAGAGCTTTCATTGATCTTGATGGGAGTTGTGTGTGAGGTTGGAGTGCAGGATATGCAGGCGGTGAGATAAGAATTCTTTTGATAAGAGTTTGCACTTAAGATAAAAGTTCTGTAGTGCGATGGGAGAGCTGCATTTTCACCTTAATTATCAGTCACCTTCCTCTGTGTTTCAGTGGAGGGTGCCCCGTTTAAAGAAAGAAATAAAACAACAACAATCCAGGCACCAAGGAACTGCCTGGAATCCCATAGAAACTGCCATCGATAAAATCTTTAAAAATGCATCATGCTGCTGCTGTGAATCTTAAACAAAGCACTGTGCATCCTGAGCAGCGCCCAGGAAGGTGTGTTGAAAAACCCAATCATCAAGGCCAGTCGTCAGTGATAATCTGCAGCAAGACAATTCATTCCCAACAAAATAAGGAGACTCTTTGGGAAAGGTTTTTTTCTTTGAGAATGTGCCTTTAAAATGCAGTCCAGTCCTTCAGTTTGTACGACAGAAATGCCATGCTTTAGAAAGGCAGAGATGATAACAATAGACTTATTAATACTAAAAACCTAGCTCTATAATTATAATAAAACTATTGAATCTCATCTCTTTTACATAGATGGCAGTATGCAAATAGGGAGGCATCTGCCTTGATAACTGCGGCGGCTATGAAAATCTTTATTTGAAGAATTTAAATCAGGTTTTCCTGCTGCATTCAGTACTCAAAGTTAGAAAAGGAGCTCTCTCCCCACCCCAGCCCTTTCTTTCTGAACATAACAATGCATTTTAAACTGCTCTGAAATTGCAAAGCTATTTCACAGTTTCATAGAGAAGAAATGGCTTGAGGGAACCATTTGCCTTTTATGCCCAGAACATCAAAATAAAATACCAAATGGGAAAATGAATTCTGTTGTTCGAAGGGTGGGAGCGATGCAGAACGGATTTTTGTTCCAGAGGGTTCGTCGTCTGCGGGGTCAGAGCAGAGTTGCATGAAAGTGTAAAGTCATCCTCATTCGCGATACTGTGACAGGGTGAGTAAACCTGCTTTAAAAGTGTGGGGGAGGAGGGCGTTCACCCCTATTTCGTTAGAACCACATCCTATAAGATGTTGATCACAGAAGGAGTGCAGGCAGCATGATCTAGTGGAGAGGGCAGATTCTAATGTAGATCTCACCTGAGTGGTCAGGTCCCTTTTGTACAGCGGAGGCCATCCCTCTGTGAACCTTCGTGCAACAAGCAGTAATTAACATGTGTAATCAGAAAGATCAGGAATGACAAGGCACATGTGATACTTAGGCCTGGTCTACACTACGCGTTTAAACCGATTTTAGCAGTGTTAAACCGATTTAACGCCACACCCGTCCACACTGGATTTGGCTCAGTGCTTTTTGGTACTTGCACCTTTCCAGCACTGTATATAGAGTAACATTCATACCTTCTTGCAGCAGCATTACTCTTGGTAAGCATCTCTGCAATATTTAATTAGCACTCCTCAAGCCCCTCTTCCATGAAGAATATGCTGCTAATTAATCTCCCACAAGTAGTTGTCTGCTGGGACTGTTCTTGAAGGAGACCAAAAAAAAAACCAAACCAAACCCCATCATCTCGGCAGGTGCATGCTTCCCACCCTTCTTCCTTTGTTGGAGTCTGCCAATGGATTTGGTATTAGAAGAAGGAACTAAAGGGGGCCAAATTTTATCCTCACCCTATATGTACATCCAAACATTCAGATCTGCAAGAGGAAGCCTTCTCTCTCTAGAGTTTCTGTAGCACAAGAGAAATGCATCCCCCAAGTGGGGATCTGCAGAAGCAATATTTCAGAGCAGTGGTTCTCAATCTTTCTACATCCCTGGAGGCCTCTGTACCACTCTCCTTCCATCTTGACTGGATGTGCCTCCAGTTTACCAGTATTCATATATTAATAGATTCATAATATGGAAAAAGTAGGTCACTTTTCATAACCCCCAGATTTAGCTGTTGTTTCAGGCTTTACGCATATTCAAGCAGGTGCCACTGCATTTATTTATACTAGGTCTACATTTTTAAAGTTATTTCTGCAACCATAAGGACTAGATAAGTATACACACACACACACACACACACACATATGTATGTATGTATAAATTAAAGGGTAAGACAGGGAGGGAAATGGAGGATATTGATGTCTTCCTTGGGGGAGTCATAACTCTGTAATCAAGAAATCTGTGTTTAATAAAATGGGCCACTAGGAAGGTAAAGCTTTTTTTCACTATGCAGTTGGGAGTGTCATCCCAACCTTCTCCTCATGGTTTTACTTGCCTCTGTTCAGAGCACAGGATATGATTGTCTTTGAAAGCACCAGACAGTACTTTGTCCCAGAATAATATAATATAGCAGTTTTGGTTGCCTTAAACAAATCAGGCTTTCCATAGCAAGTAGACTGCAGAAGTTAAAAGACATGGAAATATATAAGATGTTAAATGTTTAACGGAACATTCAACATAATATAAGAATGACCATAATGGGTCAGACCAATAGTCCCAGTAGCCCAGGATCCTGTCTTCTGACAGCGGCCAATGCCAGATGCTTCAAAGGGCAGACCAGGGCAATCATCAAGTGATCCCTGTCGTCCAGTCCCAGCTTCTGGCATTCAGAGGCATAGGGACACCCAGAGCATGGGATTGCATCCATGACCATCTGGCTAATAGGTCCACCAATGGCTATCCTCCATGAACTTATCTAATTCTCTTTTGAATCCAGTTATAGTTTTGGCCTTCACAACATCCCCTGGCAACAAGTTCCACAGGTTAATTGTGCGTTGTGTGAAAAAATGCTTCCATGTTTGTTTTAAACCTGCTGCCTATTAATTTAATTGGGTAACTCATGGTTCTTGTGTTATGTGAAGGGGTAAATAACACTTCCTTATTCGTTTTCTCCAGACCATTCATGATTTTATAGACCTCTGTCATGTCCCCCCTTAGTCTCTCTTCATAGCCGAATAGTCCCAGTCTTTTTACTCTCTCCCTGTATGGAAGCTGTTCCATACCCTTAATAATTTTTGTTGCCCTTCTTTGTACCTTTTCTATTTTAATATATCTTTTTTTCAGATGGGGCACCCAGAACTATATGCAGTATTCCAGGTGTAGGCATACCATGGATTTATATAATGACATTATATTTTATGTCTTATTATCTATCTCTTTCCTAATGGTTCCTAACATTCCGTTAGCTTTTTTGACTGCCACTGTCACTTGAACAGAAGTTTTCAGAGAACTATCCACAATGACTCCAAGATCTCTTTCTGGAGTGGTAACAGCTAATTTAGACCCCATCATTTTGTATGTATAGTTCAGACTATGTTTTCCAATCCTGTCTAGAGGTGTGGGAAGGTAATCCATTATCATCAATGAATATAATCTTACTTACAAAAAATAAAAATAATTTTGAAAAAAAATATTGAGATATTCCAAGGTTTTTACCATGGAGTAGTGTATGCAGGTGTGCCTTGTGGTTCTCTCTTTGTCTTGAACCACATGTGGTCAGACTCTGGTTGAAATTTTGTGAAATTTCTAGGAAAAAAACCCAAAAAAGAATTGTTTTATGAAACATTTTTTAGCTGTTTTTCAACTAGCTCTAAGTCTCATAATGGGGTGTCTGTCTCTAGGCTTCTGGGGAGGAAGGTCCTTCTTGATACCAGGATCCAGTTTGTAAAAGGAAATCTTCTTTTGACCTTGCCCATTGGGCAGGGGAGGGATGAAACTCCTAAAACATGGGTTGTTGTGGCAGAGGTGTTACTACTGTAAGGGTCAAGCTTTGGAGGAGGGGTCTTCCAGCCGGAACGCTCAGGGGCATGGGTAGGGGAATGGAACAGAGTGTTCTAAAGCAGGTAGTGACCAAAAACAAACAATGTGCTCTAACGTGGGCAGGCTAGTAGTATCTGGTGTGAGGTGTCTGAAAAATGGAATTGCCTGGGTGCACTTTGTGACAACCCCTGTTCCAGATAAACAGTACTTATGTAGATTTTGTAAATAGAGAAGTTACACTAGAAAATACATCCTGACCCCATGCCACTGTATTCTCGATTGATGGGAGAACGACTGGCTGAAAAGTCTCAAAATCTGTTGCCCATTAGCAAAGGGGATCGATACCGATTTTGCATTCAAACTGACTATGTCCTTTTTAGTTTGATGTCATAAATTGAAGCAAATCCTGTCACAAGCATTTAGAAGCAGATCATGATACCTGTACTCTGGGTTAATAGCACCGTGCTCCATGAATAGCCCAAAACAACTTTGTTGGGACCATGTGTGGAGGAAGATACTTTTTATTTAACATTTGTGTGGGTATCAGAAAAATGTTTATAATACATATTAAGTCTCCCTGACTTAAAAATCTTTGTTGACTTAGAGTTAAGGTTGGTCAAATGCATATCTAATTAATGTGATCAGTAAAGATGGAAGAAAACCCCTATTAAAGGCTACATTAACTGCTCACACATCATAACATTCACTTACACAGACTCTTCAACTTTGCAACTAATTTCCTTTTACTACACCCACATCCAATTCCTCTAAGTCATACTTAAAAGCACAACCTTAATTATGACCAAAGGAGATGAAGATATTTTGCAGACAGACATATTTCACTGAAGTACAGCATGTGTTACTGCGAAATAAAAAATCCAAGATTCTAGTCTGGGCATTTCATTGTAAATTTCCAGATGCATAAGTAACTGAAGACACTTGTCACGTCCATCAGCTTTCTTTGGCTAAACTCAATTCAGTTATGGAAAATTACTGCAATAACTTTACAGCTTTAGTATTTTGAGCTCCTCCACATAGCCTGTATCTGAGATTGTAAAGATGAGTTACTGGATGAAATTTGATGGTTGTATAACATTTATGTTTAAAGTTAGAGAAAAACCAAAGAAGCAAGAGGAAAAATAGGTCTAGATTTCCAAGAGGGAGCATATTAAAATGTTTTCTGTATAAGGTTCATTAGTCTGTTTGTGAAGCACATTGAAGATGTGAGAGAGGCATCTTCTGGAGAGGAGAGGCAGTGTAGTCCAGTAGTTAGAGCACTGGACTTTGGGCTCAGAAGACCTGGAATCTGTTCCAAGCTCTGCCACTGTTGAGTAGAGTGGCCAACTTTCTAATGTCTGAAAACCCAACCCCCTCTTCCTCCCAAGGCCCATTGCTCTTCTCCACCTCTTCCCTCCAGTGCCCCACCCCTACACCACCTTCCCCCCCCCCCCCCAGGCTCTCCCATGCTCTGCCTCTTTCCCCAGGCCCCAAATCCACCTTTTCCCTTGAGATTCTATCTTCCGCTTGCTTCTCTCCCACCTCAACTACAGCGTGAGCAGCCCCAAGGGACTTGCAAACCCCAGCTCCAGCAGCCCGCCTGGGGGTGCAAGTCAGAAGAGGGCTGTGGGCTGTGGCTGCGTTGGCAAGCTAGGACATGGCCCTCTTGCATGGCAGCCTCCCTCCTCCCTCTGTACTGCCTATCCAGCAGCCCCCTTCCCTGCCTGCTCGAGCCCTCCCCGCCTGGGAGCTGCCTAAGAGCATGGCTGGGGGAAGTGCCGGCTGGCGGGGCAGCTCGCATTCCTTCTCTCCCCGGGAACGTTCCATGCCCGCTGGGAACCCTTTCTCCTGCTCTCCATGGGCCCCTGCACTCTGTTCTCAGCCACAGCCCTGCAAACTGTGCTCCGCAAAGGCGCCGCCCACAGCTTGAGCCAGTGCATGTGTGCTGCTGCGGGTGCAGCCGCTTCAGGGCCAGGTGACAGACTGCCACTCCCCGCCCCCTACCCCTGCCTGCGGTAACTGGACTTGTAATGTCTGGTGACTACATCTGACTGGACACTGCCATGTTCTCTTTTCGACCCAACTTTCGATTAAAAAACCGGACACCTGGCAACCCTACTGTTGAACTGTATGTCCTGGGGCAAATCTCTTTGTGTCTGTCCCCTCCCACCCTTTGTCTTGTCTGTCTAGATTGTAAACTCTTCAGGGCAGAGACTGTATCTTACGAAGCATTTGCAAAGTGCCCAGAGTATTGAGGCGCTAACCTCACTTGAGGCCTCTGGGTGTCAACTGTAATATAAATTAATGGCAATCGATAAAAAAGTGTTTGTTTTCCTGACACTGACAGACGGAATTCGGTCGACAGTTTTATCTTTTCTGCTGTTTCAAAACAAGATAGTGGCTGCTATTTCCATCATACGGGGAGCTCAATTCTCTCTTATCCATCTCACTGGGCCCAGCACACAGTTCTGGCAGGGCCCACTGGGCAGGTTGAAAGTGTTTCGAATGGTCAGTACATAACAAGAAGGTCAATTATCAGCAAAACAGATCGCAGCGTTACCTTGTAGGCCACAGAATTACAGCTTGCCACTTGCCTTCTGCAGGTCACCTTTTACAGTGTTGCAAACCCACATTAAAATGCTTTGTGACTAATGACAGAGCAGGTTTTAGTGTCTTTTTTATCACTCTGCAATGAGGGAAGGTCTCTTCTTTAATATTGCAGAAGAAATTTTACAATTGAGAGCTGGCTGGTTGGGATTTCTACGGCTAAAAGAAGAAAAAAAAACACGTGGTTTATGTTTTTACATAATTCATCTCCCTAGTTTGTATTATTCATGTATATGAAGAAGTCTATTTTTATTTTATTTTTTATTTTAGCTTTTGGTTCATTTCCTGCTCATGCAAACCCTTGCAATGTTCATTTTGTAACGCACCGTTTAAGGAATCAGAGGAACATATGATGCATTTTAAGAAGTAGGTCAATGATGCGGCTTTTTAGAATGTGTGTTAAATAAATAAAAAAATCATACACTTGCGATAAAGGAACACATCAAGGAGATAAATCCTGTAGGACTTTTCCCTGCTCACGCAAATCTCCTCTCAAAGAAAATGGCTTGTATCATGATGGCTTGACACTGTCCAGTGCAAAACTTGCATTCTTTTTTAAAAGGTTAGGGCTAGATTATTGGGCAGTTTCTGAGCTGGTGTGAATTGGCGAAGCTCCATTGACTTCATACACTTCATAATACAGTTTTATTGACTCAGTGGAGCTCTATGGGTTTCCACCAGCTGAGAATCTTCCTCTCTGACTTTATGCACAAGCCGGAACAAGAGATGGTGCATAAGCTGTACCACCCCGGGAGTAGCCCAGGAGTCATCGTGATTCCCAGAGAGTCCTCTGAGTCACAGGGCTGGTCTGTACTATACAGTTAGGTTGACCTAGCTACATCACTTGACTTTGGGGTGTTGAAAATTCACTCCCTTTAGAGATAAGCTGACCTAAGCCCTGGTGTAGACACCACTAGGTCACCAGAAGAATTCTTCTGTCAACCTAGCTACTGCCTTTCGAGGAGGTGGATTTACTATAGTGACAGAAGAATTTACTGTAGGGAGTGCCTACACTGCAGTGCTACCGCGGAGTTGCTGTAGCATTTTTGGTGTAGACATACCCACAGTTCCTCCCACTGCCTGATTTTGAAGGGCAGGAGGGATGAGTATTTTACTGCCAGCCTAAAGCAGCAAATTAAAACACCCCCTGTGCCAGCTCACCTGCACTGCCCAGCAAATGTTGGGGGGGTAGCGGGGTCAAGTCAAGGGTCTGTGCATCCCCTGCCCCTCCCACGATCTCCAGGAAGGCAGTAAACAGGCATGTAGCCTCACTTACTCCTGCACTGTGTCCAAGCTTCGAGTAGCCTTCGAGTAGGGAGTAAAGAGTTCCCTAGTGCCTTCATTGCTGTGTGCATGTTGTCCAAGTAAGACTCTGGCCATAGTACTAACGCACCATCAACCTGTGGAACTCATTGCCAGGGGATGTCGTAAAGGCCAAAACTATAACAGGGTTCCAAAAAGAACTAGATAAGTTCCTGGAGGGTAGGGCCATCAATGACTATTAGCCTGGATAGTCAGGGATGCAACTCCATGCTCTGAGTGTCCCTAAACTTCTGACTGCCAGAAGCTGGGAGGGACGACAGGGGATGGATCACTCGATGATTGCTTGTTCTGCTCATTCTCTCTGAAGCACCTGGTCACTGTTGGAAGACAGGATACTCAGCTAGATGAACCATTGGTCTGACCCAGTATGGTCATTCGTATGTTCTTATGCTACATTCTTATGTTCTAACAGAGAATTCTGAGGGATATCATCAAGATTATAGTGAGACTTGATTAGGAACATTATTATCAGGACCATTCCAATAATAGGGGCTTTGTTTTGTATATGCAACTATACCTAGAGCGGATATCTGCTCCACGGACGTGGTTGTATTGTTTACCATCTTTGCGGATCGGATGCAGATCCCAATTTTTGTATCCATGCAGGGCTCTAATAGTGAGATAGGTGCTGGTGCGGATACATATAAAAGGTGGAGTGCAGATCACGGGTCGGATACAAGATAATGATCACGGATGTGGATCCAAATTTTTGTATCTGTGCAGAGCTCTAACTATTTCTCCTCTTCCCTCCCCCCAAAAAAAACCCCAAAAGTTTACTGATTTTTCACATTTGCTATCTGGTGACCTTAGACTTGATCAAATAATCAGTGTTCGGTTCTTTTTATATGCTTTCTCTTTTGTGGTTCACAATTTCAAGATTTTCTCTACAGTTGTGACAGCTAAAGACTTTTGCTTTATCTTTTAAATGAAAGCTGTGGTTCTCATGTAATCCCAGGCCTCCAGCAGCTGGGATGCTAAGAAAAACACCAAATATTTCAAGAATTGGCAACACTGAGTAGTTAAGAAAAATTCCTTGCCTTGGTTATTAACAACACTGGGTAGAATTTTTTTAAACATATACTGTTTGTTTGCTCTTTGCATTTCACTCCCCTTGGATAATGAAACAAAATATGTTGGTTTTACTTTCTATGACTAGTCAGTTTCACTTCCTGCTTCTCATCTGCTGCTGGGATGTTTTAATTTAAAAGAAGAAAAATGTTTAAAAACCCTGACTATGTTTCTAGTCATGTTATGTTTCTCACACATACCCCCAAAAGTTTTATTTGTTATAGAATTCTTCTCTTAAGTTACTGTGTAGTGTTGCTGCGTGCTTGTATGCAGTTGCCATGTTTCACCCCAAAGGTGTGTTGTAGCTGTGGATGTAGTGATTCTTGTGTGCAATTTCTGTGCCTATTTAAATCTGTAAAGTTCTTCAGGATACTCTGAAAGGAAAGGCACTATAAAAATGTAAGCTGCTATTACCATTATTTTTACAAATCTGAAACTGTAATCCTAACACTGTCAAAGAGTCCTGTGGCACCTTATAGACTAACAGAAGTATTGGAGCATAAGCTTTCATGGGTGTTGCGTCTGACGAAGTGGGTATTCACCCACGAAAGCTCATGCTCCAATACGTCTGTTAGTCTATAAGGTGCCACAGGACTCTTTGTCGCTTTTTACAGATCCAGACTAACACGGCTACCCCTCTGATACTTGAATCCTAACACTGTTTGCCAGTGTCCTTGTAATACCTGAGAGATATGTGTTCTGTTTGGATTTCAACCTGTGAGTTTCATAGATTCAAGTGGAATTAGAATGATTTCCTCATCTCTAAATCTCTGAAGTGCAGTTATTGTTTTATATCATTTGGAGACAATGGAAAATACTCCAGCATAATGCCAATCAATTTCATAGTATTGCATTTAGAGCTTGGTCTTAATCCAAATCGCTATTGGCAATAGGTTAGTTGGGAAGCCCTTTCTGGACTAGCTTGCCTGTGGAATTAAATATTAAAATCTTATCAATGGCTAAAGTCACGAAGGAAGTGTAACCACAGTAGAATTGAATGCATGCCTTTCCTTGCCTGCAATCTGTGCTGTATTTATTTGTCTGACTTTTCTTTAATAGTTGGCTTTTGGGTCCCTATATGCGCTTTATAGTGCAATCTTTGGGATCCCTACCCTGTTCTTTAGAGTTGCTGACACACTTCAAGAGTTGTCACTCTCCACCCCACTGGCGGCTGAACTTTGTTGGTGGGAGAAGAGCTCCCTACATATCCCTCGATGCAGTACTGTTAGATTCTATTAGCTAATCGTTTTAAAGTGCTTTGAGATCCTCAGATGAAAGGTGCTCACAAAGCTTGAAGTAAAAAAAAAAAGTGTCATCATCATCCTCAATTAAAGGCATCACAGATACAGAATGGGCTGTTAAAGGGTGAAATCACAGTGAAAGAGTTGTTTTTTCATTAATGCCGTTACCTAGATTAACCATTGAGTTTGTATAAATAATAGCGTGCAGGGGACCTAGTGGATATACGCTGACTAGTAGAAGGTGAGTTGCTGTCTTTTAGAGCGGGGGTGGCCAACCTGAGCCTGAGAAGGGAGCCAGAGTTTACCAATGTACTTTGCCAAAGAGCCACAGTAATACGTCAGCAGCCCCCCATCTGCTCCCTCGTCCCCGCTCTCAGAGCCTCCCGCCCACCGGCAGCCCCACCGATTAGCGCCTCCTCCTCTCTCCCCGCACCTCCCGATCAGCTGTTATGTGGGGTGCAGGAGGCTCTGGGGAGGAGGGGGGAGGAATGAGGGCACGGCAGGGTCAGGATCAGCGGTGGGAAGGGGTGGAGTGGGGGCAGGGCCTGTGGCAGAGCCAGGGGTTGAGCAGTGAGCAGCCCCTGGCACATTGGAAAGTTGGTGCCTGTAGCTCCAGCCCCGGAGTCAGTGCCTATACAAGGAGCCGCATATTAACTTCTGAAGAGCCGCTTGTGGCTCCGGAGCCACAGATTGGCCACCCCTGTTTTAGAGCTAGGCGAAGCATTCACATCGAGCTCTGAACCCCGCTGAATGAACCACGCCTGGCTGATTCAGAATATCTTATGACCTGAATGGCGAGGCTTTTTGCACATCAAGTGAATTAGAAAAGCCTGCTGGAATGTTCTCCCACAGCCAATGGGCCATCTGCTCTCTTTCCTCATCCAACCTATTACCAACATGTCAAAAGCCTTCCTGCTTACAGCTGATGTCTTCTGGGAAGTCTTCCTTCCCAATTATCTCAGCCTCATGGGCCTGATGGCCACCTCCCTGGACTTTTTAGGAAGGCACATGGCTGCTTTCCGATCCTTCTTAGAGTGGCACCAGGTAAGTCACTCACTCATCAGTCCCAAGGGGAGCAGTGGTGGATTGAACCTGGACTTCCCTCTCAGTAGGTCAGCAGGAAAAATAAATATTCTATCTCCCACTGTGGCAGGTATGGAGAGAACATGGGGAAGACAGAAAGCAGAGACAATAGATACTGTCAGGGCCGGACCAGGTTTTTTGCCGCCCCAAGCAAAAAAAAAAGAAATAAAAAAAGATGGTGGACACTGGTTCCTAGAGCTGGACCTGGATACTGTATTTTCACCTCCTTCTGTGCAGGCAGATGAGATTGTGGTCAGTTAGTCCTGAGGAAAGAAGATGTAGATCAGGTTGTGGTTGATTCCTTGGCTCGTCTCCTATCTGCTTTCTGAAGGTGCCATTCCCATGTCTGTAGCAGCGCACTTGTCTCTCCAGGTGCCACATCATCTGTTCTGTTGCACTGGGTGAGTTCACTATTAAAGGAAAATGATGTAGAACATGGCTGCAGGATAGCCCACCATGGTAACACATTGAAGGCTTACAACCACTTGTTGGATAATAGCCATCATCCTCTCTGTGTCATATCTACAAGATAAATGAAGAACGCCTAGGGTTATTGTTTTGCTGCCTTTTCCCTGGGCAGACAGTAGTCTTTGCTGTCCACAGAAAGGCAATCACAATCAGTTTACACACACACACACACACACGGAATGTTTCAAATGTATTGAGATTTGTGTTATGAAATGGCAAAGGGGTGAAATGACTTGCAATCATTTAAGCACTTAATTAACTCCTTGGCTGCGTTTAAGTGGGTCAGCTAACATTGCTAGTGAGGATTTTGACGCTGAGTGAGGTTGGTGTTGTCACCCTACACATGCCCGCAAGCTGTTGGGAACCAGAAGAACATTACCTAAAAAATCTAAATAAAATAAACTGATGGAAATTGTTGGCTCTCAGTGGAGGCAGATGCTGGTGGGGCTTTTCCGGAAATCAAGTATGTTTTGCTTGGGGGAATCTGACCCTGATTTCATAATCTGCTTGGAGCAAATAACATGGATGTGTTGGAAAAGTGAATGACTCAGGCCCATCATCGAAAAGGGCATGAAATCGGCTGGGTTCCTGTAATTCCCATGGAGTGAAAAATCAGCAGGTTCAAGGCTGGAAGTGAGACTGCAACCATTCCAGAGACATTTAAGGCCAGATTTATATTTCAGTTACTCTCGTGTAAATCTGAAGTAACCCCATGGACTTTGTTGGAGTTACTCTGGATTTAAATGATTGGAATAGAGATCAGAATCTGTCTCCTAAGTCTGCAGCATGACAGTGCACAAAATGCCAGTGTCTGATCAGCTAAAATAAAATCATGGTATTAAAATATAAATCAGTATCTGTTGATGTTAACATGCTGTTTACTATGCCTCTCAAAATGTTTTAGCAAGGGAATGTGTGATCCATTTTTGTATAAATTATGTGGTGTCCATCAGAAGAAGAGGCAGTAAAGAGCTTTTTACCTTTTTAACTGCAAGTAGAATGACAGAGATCAGTTGACATTTCTTGAAGAAACAAAAGGACCATAAATTGAATTAAAAGAGGAGAGCAAATTAATAAATCAGCTATTTATTAATAATAAGACTTAGCACTTTCATAGCTCTTTTAATCTACAAAGGACTTTGCAAACTATAGCCAGCTAATTCTCCTGTCCACCTTGAGAGGCAAGTATGTAAGTAGTATCCCCATTTTATAGAGAGGAAACTGAGACAGAGAGGTTAGGTGACTTGCCCTAGGCCAGAGAAGTAGGCATCAGAGTCAGTGCCAGAGCCAGGATTAAAATTTAGGACGCTCTGTCTCTCAGTATTCTGCTCAGATCACCAGAGAAAACATCCCCCATCTTATATTTACAATGAGTTCTTTTTATTGTGATTTCTGTGAACTAGATTTTTTTTCTTAAATGACCTGATTTTATCGTTACTTAACGTGAAAGGACAAGCACAGCAGCACATCTTTGCCATGTGCATGCAGAGTCATAGAGGAGCACTGCAAATGTGGGACAGCTGTGCCTGCAACCCTGTCCCATCCATGACGCCTCATGCCACAATGCACTCAGATATCTCTTGCTTGCAAATCCTGTGCAGGGCATCTATAGAATCACTGACCACATGACAAGAGAAAAGGAAAATCAATACAAAGAAGCCCAAAGTGATCATATGTAATACGCATGCTGTTTTTTTAGAAACTTTAGTGTGTTGTAATGAGTCAGAGGCTGTTGCTTGATTAACCCCAAAGCTCCTGGAAGAAATTGTTTTTATCTATATGATGTCTGTTTGCAGAAATGTTCTACATCTTGCATCTTTACTTTCTTATCTATAGCTTCTTCCTTTTAATTTCCCTCCTTATCTCCCTTCACTAGATGATTTGATTCCTGGGGAAGGCTTTCATGATCAGAATTCTTTCTTTGTTGGAAGTTTTCAGATGACCCTTTAGGCTGCTCTAACTGACACTAGGGGGTCTAGCCTGGAAAACACCACCCAAGATCAGGGGAGCAAAGAGGATACTTTCACTCCCTCTGTGTGGTGTGCGTCTCAGTGACCGACAAGAATCGGGCCTAGCTCTTCTATAGTGGGAAAGTTAGATCTTCTCTCCTTACTACTTCATGGAGCCTCTTAGGTCTGCGCAAATGAGGATTCTGCCATTTAATAGAGAGACACAAAGTGGGTGAGGCAATATCTTTTATGGGGCCAGCTTGTGTTGGTGAAAGAGACAAACATTTGAGCTTTCACAGAGTTCATCTTAGGGTCTTTTAATTTGTCATAGTAGGTTCCATAGAGGAAGCATGTTCTGTTCTGTGGTAATAATTAGAGATATCCTAATCTCCTAGAGCTGGAAGGGACCTTGAAAGGTCATTGAGTCCAGCCCCCTGCCTTCACTAGCAGGACCAATTTTTGCCCCAGATCCCTAAGTGGCCCCCTCAAGGATTGAACTCACAACCCTGGGTTTAGTAGGCCAATGCTCAAACCACTGAGCTATCCCTCTCCCCCTAGTCTACCTTATGTTCTTTCTTGACACACACAGTCCCTCCCACTCCTTCTCCTTGTAGGTGGAAATGCAGAGTCTTCTCCACTCATTGCAATGGAGAAGATTTCCTCCCCACCCCTCACCCTGCCCCACAGTGCCCCTGCCTCAGTCGGAGACCCAGGGCAGGCATAGGGGCCTGGAACTAGCCCTCTCTCTTCCTTGCTACCTTTTCAGCATCAGGCTGGAGAGAGAACAGAAGGGCTGGCTGCTATTGTGAACAGTGCAAAGCGAGCATGCTTCATGCACCCACTTCTGCCCCTATCTGGTCACAGTATTGCCCTAGGGAGAAATCCTGTCTTATTGAAGTAAAGGGGAGTTTTACCACTGACCTCAGTGAGGCCAGGATTTCACCCCAGATATAAACCTGATTTCCATTAGGCTCCAGAACCAGACTTCAATCAGGGTGAGTCTTGTTTTTGTTTTTTTTTCCTGACAGACATGTGAGTTAGGATTCATTTCTTCATTGTCATTAGTCACCATGATAAAGGGCAGGGGTGGATGTGCGGGGCGGTGCCTGCACTGATAATAGTTTTGCAAGGCTGACTTAAATCCTGTTTAACTAAAGTTTAGTTAGCGTCTGTTGGGCTTTTCAGAGCTGGCTGGCTAGCAACCCATTGATCTGAAGGCTCCTGGACAACTGAGAGCTTTGATAAGCAAAGTCTCCTGTACTGCTCTCCTGAGTCTCTGGGGGAATACTGAAATGTGGATTGTTTACGGTATGCCTCCCCCGCTTTAACGGGATGGAAGTTTCTGCTGGGGATCTGGACTCCTATTTCACTAGACAAGAAGGAACATGGTTTTCATGTGACCTGTTTAAGCCACGAAGCACCGGTGTTTTGCTGTTGGACATGACTTTGTTGGTGGTAGGGATATTTTTCCCCTGTTGCTAACTAGGCCTGTTTCTCAGTTGCTTGTGGTTAATTATGGGTCTCATTTGCTTTCCGGTGTGTCTTATCCTGCTTTGTTATTAGATCCAGAGAGGAAACGCGATTGAGGAAACTAGGCACATGACCAAGGAGCAAAGGATTTACTCCCCCTACCCCCCAGGGAAGCTTGAATTACTAGCTATGGCATTTGCAAGGCTAACAGAGAGATGGAAAAGTTAACAAAGAGACTGTCAAATGCAAGTTGCAGGGAAAGACGGTCTGGGTAATTTCTCTTGTCTGCCCAAGCTATTACACTGTACAAAATTTGAGTCTTGTTATTTTTGTTACTAATTTTTTGCATTATGATAACACCCATGGGACTAGCTGAGATTGTAGCCCTGTTGTGGGTGCTATACAAACACAGAGGCCTGGTCTACACCTGCAAGTTTTACTGGTATACCTATGTCAGTTAAGGATGTGACTTTTTACTGTTATAGGTATACCCGTACAAGCCTAGTGTGAACCATTATACCCGAATAGCTGATTCGTCTTCCCATACAGGTGTAAGTGCTTTTATACTAATACAACTGTGTCCACAATGGGGGGCGAGGGGGTAGATTGTACCACTTTAACTATAACTCTGTAGTTAAAGCAGTGGAAATTTTATGTGTAGATAAACCCATAGTCAGAGACTGTCCCTGCCCCAGAGTTTACAAGCTAAACAGGTAAGACAGCATCACACATCGTGTGAGTGGCAGTGGCAGGAATAGAACACTGGTCTCCTGGGTCCCAGTGCAGGCCATAGAACCTTTTTTGAGAGGTGGCGTTTTATTTGAAAGGCAGTGGGATACACTGGGCCTAATTCTGATTTCCATCAATGTAAACTGGGAGGGAACTCCCATGCAGTCAATGCAAAACTGGTGTAAGAGAGATCTGAATCACAGAGTTCCTCCCGATTTAAACTGATGTGAGATCAGAAGTAGGCTCAGTGTCTGTTCTGCAACCCCCCAATGCATGTTTAGCCTGAGCCATTGCAAAGCATCTAAGCGTATGTCTACACTGCAATAAAACACCCACGGCTGGCCAGTGTCAGAGGATTCAGACTCAAGGGGCCCAGGCTATGGGGTTATAAAATTGCAGTGGGGTCCTCATGGGGTCCCAGAGCCCAGGCTCCAGCCCAACCCAGAATGTCTACACTGCAGTTTTATAGCTCCACGGCCCAAGCCCCACAAGCCCGAGTCAGCTGACATGGGCCAGGCACGAGTGTTTTATTACACTGTAAACATACCCTCAGGGATCTAGTCCACGTAGAATAAATAAAATGAAAATAAGAGGTATCTTAATTATTGTTAGTGTTTGAATTAGTCTCTGTCATGTTCTGGCCACAGGCAGAAGGACTCCAGACATAGGCAGGAAGTGGCTGTGAAAGCTTTGTGATAAGAGATGGGGCCATATGGCTAACCCCTACCCTGGGTGGATGAATTCCCTTATCTTGGTGCCTGGATTCTTAACTTTGAAACTCAGGTTAAAAAGTACATGCATGAGTCCCTATTAATGTTTATCGTTTTTAAATGTTTTAGTTGAAGGCAGGGTTTGTGAAAGTGCATGGCTGACAGCCCTGGACACTGATGTCCTCAACTTTTCCACATACTGGATACTGTACAGCATGGGGACTGCAACAAAAGCTTGATCTTTGTGCCTCAATCTTGATTTGTTAGAGGCAGGGGTAATTCAGCTTCCATGGTCCCTTCAGTCCCTAATAATATTTATAGCACTTTTCATCCGTAAATCTCAAAGCACGTTAAAAAGGAGGTCAATTATCACGATCTCCATTTTACAGATGAACAAACTGAGACACAGAGAGGTGAAAATACTTGCCCTGGGTCATCCAGCAACCCAGTAGCAGAACTGAGAATGGTGCCCACGCCTTCTGAGTCCCAGTCCAGTGCTCTATCCACTAGGCACCACTGCCTCCCTCCTTGTCTTCTAGACTGAATCTGTCAACAAAGCTGACAGTTTACAATGTCAGGGCAGGGTGGATTGATTTAAATCACCAACTTTAATCAAATTTAAATAAGCAAGCAGGAAACCTTGATTCAAATCACTGGTTTTAATCATGTTTTGCATTTGTACTTTATAGTTATTTTCCTAAAGAAAGGTTGATTCTCACTTCTTGGTAGCCATTTAAAATATGTTGATTCGCAAATAAATATAGCCTTTGGACTAAATTTAGTGCTTTTTTTTGTTTTACTAACTAGAAAGATAGTATATATCTATATACATTTATTTAAGCAATTATGTAGCTTAATTTACATTTATTTGGATTCTTAATTCATCCATTTTTGATTATGTTAGAAAATGGTGAATGATGCATTTATTTACCAAGATGATTAATTTTTTATTTGTGATTTGTGTCAAGCTCTGTTTGAATTTCCATACAAATAAAAATGCCCCAAACCAGCATTTTAAAAAATGAAATAAAACTATTTTAAAGGTGATGGATACATTTTTTTCTTATCAAAACGTGTTTTGTATTTAAAACTAAATGATTTATTAAACAAAGGAAATACTATCTTTAATTAGTGAATTGAGCTGATTATTGCTGGTCACCATGTGCTTCAAGATTTTAGAAGTAAGAGAACTCGTTCTCTCAAAACTAGTTTTTATTCATAGATTGGAAAAAGAAAACAAGATTTCCTGTTTTTCCAACTCCCAGTTGGTTTCTTAAGTTTGAATGCAGTAGTCATTAAACAAACTAGTGGAATAAATTGAAATGAAGAAAATATTCTTTTTACATGTGCTACTGCTGTCAAAAGCTGGTTTAGCACTTCAGCAAACCCTGGGTTCATGTGCTTAGCCAGTTACTTCTACCAGTTCAGTGATTTGACTTTTTTTAATAAGGACATCAAATATGTACTGTGTAATATTTTTGTATTTAATTTAAATAAACAGATGATAATAAGTTTAGACCTTAATTTAACGTGTTAATTTCAAATTTAATTTTAAATAGGTTTATTTTTTAAAATAACAAGATCTGAGTTAAATTATAAAAATCATGTTTTGTTTTATTCTTTTATAAAAATCATTGATTTTTATCCAACCCAGTGCGATGATGTCTACTGAATGTGGTCATCTGCCTATTAGGACTGGCCTGAGACCACTATTCACTTTTCATTAGACTGCTCTGTTATGACTTGAGAACGAATGGGCTTGGTGCAGGAGTCACTAGATGAAGTTCTATGGCCTGTGCTGTGCAGATGTCAGACTACATGATCATAATGGTCCCTTCTGTCCTCAAAGTCTGACAGTCTGCACATCTACAATAACCACTGCCGGAAACATTGTAGGAGTATATTTTCCAGTTTCAGTAGAAACTCATTAGTAGCAACATAACGGTGCCCTTTTGCTGTGTTTCTCCTAAGTGGCTGTCGCTGTTATGGGGAGTTTTGACAATTTACTCCCCCAGAATTGGTAGGGGAAGTAGAAGTGGGTGGCAACCTGGGCAGCAAAATGACCATGAGAGGTCGAATTCAGGATCCTGACAAAAGGAAGAAAGGAGAGCAGCAGAATACGGACCCTGGACTTCAGAAAAGCAGACTTTGACTCCCTCAGGGAACCAATGGGCAGGAACCCCTGGGAAGCTAATATGAGGGGAAAGGAGTCCAGGAGATCTGGTTGTATTTTAAAGAAGCCTTATTGAGGGTGCAGGAACAAACCATACCGATGTGCAGAAAGAATAGCAAATATGGCAGGCGACCAGCTTGGCTTAACAATGAAATCTTTGGTGAGCTTAAACACAAAAAGGAAGCTTACAAGAAGTGAAACTTGGACAGATGACTAGGGAGGAGTATAAAAATATTGCTTGAGCATGCTAGGATGTAATCAGGAAGGCCAATGCATAACTGGAGTTGCAACTAGCAAAGGATGTGAAAGATAGCAAGAAGGGATTCTACAGGTATGTTAGCAACAAGAAGAAAGTCAGGGAAAGTGTGGAACCCTTACTGAATGGGGGAGGCAACCTAGTGACAGATGATGTGGAAAAAGTTGAAGTACTCAAGGCTTTTTTTGCCTCGGTCTTCACAGACAAGGTCAGCTCCCAGACTGCTGCACTGGGCAGCACAGTATGGGGAGGAGGTGAGCAGCCCTCAGTGGTGATTGGTGATTGGAAAAGGGCAAATATAGTGCCCATCTTTAAAAAAGGGAAGAAGGAGAACCCGGGGAACTACAGACCGGCCAGCCTCACCTCAGTCCCCAGAAAAATCATGCAGCAGGTCCTCAAAGAATCCATTTTGAAGCACCTGGAGGAGAGGAATGTGATCAGGAACAGTCAATATGGATTCACTAGGGGCAAGTCATGCCTGACCACCCTGATTGCCTTCTGTGATGAAATAACTTGCTCTGTAGATATGGGGAAAGTGGTGGACGTGATATATCTTGCCTTTAGCAAAGCTTTTGATACGGTCTCCCTCAGTATTCTTGTCAGCAAGTAAAAAAAAAAGTATGGATTGGATGAATGGACTATAAGGTGGATAGAAAGCTGGCTAGATCATCGCATTCAGTGGGTAGTGATCAACGGCTCGATGTCTAGTTGGCAGCCGGTATCAAGCGGAGTGCCCCAGGGGTCAGTCCTGGGGCCGGTCTTGTTCAACATCTTTATTAATGATCTGGATGATGGGATGGATTGCACCCTCAGCAAGTTCGTGGATGACACTAAGATGGGGGGAGAGGTAGATATGCTGGAGGGTAGGTATAGGGTCCAGAGTGACCTATACAAATTGGCAGATTGGGCCAAAAGAAACCTGATGAGGTTCAACAAGGACAAGTGTACTTATGACGGAAGAATCCTATGCAGTGCTACAGACTGGGAACCAACTAGCTAAGCAGCAGTTCTGCAGAAAAAGACCTGGGGATTACAGTGGACGAGAAGCTGGATATGAGTCAACAGTGTGCCCTTGTTGTCAAGAAGGCTAACGGCATATTGGGGTGTATGAGTAGGAGCGTGGCCAGCAGATCGAGGGAAGTGATTATTCCCCTGTATTCAGCACTGTTGAGGCCACATCTGGAGGATTGTGCCCAGTTTTGGATGTGGATAAATTGGATAGAGTCCAGTGGAAGGCAAGAAAATGATTAGGAGGCTGGGGCACATGACTTATGAGGCAAGGCTGAGGGAACTGGGCTTACTTAGTCTGCAGGAGACAAGAGTGAAGGGGGATTTGATAGCAGCCTTCAACTACCTGAAGTGGGGTTCCAAAGAGGATGGAGATAGGCTGTTCTCAGTGGTGGCAGATGACAGAACAAGGAATAATGGTCTCAAGTTGCAGTGGGGGAGGTCTAGGTTGGATATTAGGAAAAACCCTTTCACTAGGAGGGTGGTGAAGTACTGGAATGGGTTAGCTAGGGAGGTGGTGTAATGTCCATCTTTAGAGGTTTTTAAGGCCAGGCTTGACAAAGCCCTAGCTGGGATGATTTAGTTGGTGTTGGTCCTGCTTTGAGCAGGGAGTTGGACTAGATGACCTCCCACTTCCAACCCTGATATTCTATGATTCACCTTAGGGAGTATTCCCAGGGGAAATGTTGCTCGTAAGCGGCAATTGCTCTTACAAGGTGTTGCTGTAAACAAGCGTTTACTGTATTTTATGGCATACTGAACATGGCACATGTTTTCCATTGAGCTGGATGTATTGAAGGTCTTTTAATGCTGTCAATTTTTTGTTATAGATTACATTAGTTTATTCTAGACTGTATGTTGACTGCCCATTGCTGTGTTCGATATAGGGACTAGGAAGTGTTTATTCATCTCTGGACAGAATTCCACCCCAACATGAGTCTCTTAAGTGTCTGTAGGTCAGCACCATGTTTGTTACTCACATGCAAAGTTTTGATGGTAGGATTTCCTGACAACAAAAATGTTGTGGCTCTCTGAAGGAAAGAAAAAAAATGCTGCAGACAAATTGTTCCCCTTATTGTTAATGGGGTAATAGGAAATGTTCGACTTTAGGAAGTGTTCAAACTTGCTTATTCCCCTACAGAACTCCCTGTGTTTGAAATCTTCTGAAGAACATAGAATCATAGAAATATCGGTCTGGAAAAGATCTCCAGAAGTCATCTAGTCCAGACTCTTGCACTGAGGCAGGACCAAGTAAACCTAGATCATCGCTGATGGGTGTTTGTCCAACCTGTTCTTAAAAACCTCCAGTGATGGGGATTCCACAACATCCCATGGAAACCTATTTTAGAGCTTAACTATCCTTAGAGTTAGAAAGCTTTTCCTAACAACTAATATAAATCTCTCTCGTTGCAAATTAAGCCCATTATGTCTTGTCCTAACTTTAACTGATCCTTGTCATCTTTATAACAGCTCTTAACATAATTGCAGATTGTTATGCGGTTCCCCCCTCCGTCTTCTTTCCTCAGAATTAAACTTGCCCATTATTTTTAATCTTTCCTCATAGGTCTTTTTGTTGCTCTTTTCAGGACTCCCTCCAATTTTGTCTCTCCTAAAGTGCGGTTTGTACAAAGGGCTGTCGAGGTGATGTTCTTGATATAAAAAGTGATTGTCGTGTCCTTCTTTTCCCCAGTGATTCTGTTATTAATTGGATATGGGACTTGATTTTCCTGTCACGTTGGTGTAGATCAGGAGTAAATGCATTGATGTAACTGGTGGTAAATTGATAGGAGACCAGAATCTGGTCCCTGGCATCTCATGGGGTAGATTGCTACTTAGAAAAGACATTTACTGATTTTAAACTAATTTGGGGGTGTAGCAAGGTGGACCCCTGCTCCTGCCCTGAACGGGTAAAACAGCCCAGGAGAAGGCTGTGGTTGGGGCAAGAAGCCTGGCTGATTGGGGAAAGGAGGTTCAGCTGTGGCCATGCTCCAATCAGGCCCAGCTGGCCCCTATAAGAAGCTGGGAGGCAGAAGCCCAAACAGTCTTTCTCTCTCTCTGTATGTAGAGGGAGAAGGGCCTGGCTGCTGGGAACTAGACACAAGGTACCTGAGTGAAGCAGGGCTGGGGGAAGGCAAGAGGAGCTGGGGATCTCCAGCCTGGAAAGACCCAGGCTGTGGCCTAGCATTGGGCTAATAGGTACTGGGGGTTGCAGAGGCCAGCCCAGGGGTAGGCCAAGGCAGCAGGTCCAAACCCTCCTTGCCAGTGATGAGTAGGCTGATACTGCAGTCTGCCCCAGGGTGTGGGGCTAGACAATTACTGGCAGTAGCCATATGCTGAGGTGAGGTGGAGATAGAGGATGGGGGTTCCCTGGGGAGGGGAGACCCTGAGAGCAAGGGGTTACTTCTAGGGGGCAGCACCCCAGCTAACAGGGCACCGGGTCCAGGGAGGGACATGGAGGCCAGAGGACAGGCGGATCACCGGCCTGCAGAGGGTGCTCCAGAGCTGAATTGAGCTAATTCCCAGAAGTCACCAGCAGGAGGTGCCGCAGGGGTGAGTCTGCTCCTTACAAGGGGCCATATAGTTTCCTAAAATTTCTGGCAGCTTGGAGTCTTAGGCCATGGCTACACTTGCAAATTTGCAGTGCTGCAGCAGGGTGTGAAAACACACCCTCTCCAGCGCTGCAAATTGCGGCGCTACAAAGCGCCAGTATAGTCAAAGCCCCAGCGCTGGCGCAGCCCGCAGCAGCAGCGCTGTCTTTCCTTCCCACAGGAGGGACACGGGACAGCTGGCTTACGCTTTGACTACTGCTCGCGCTAGCGCTGCAGCGCAGCGCTTTGAAGTGCAAGTGTAGCCATAGCCTCAGTATATCACAAATACACTCTACAAGCAGGAGGGAGATGGCTATTCATTCTAAAGTCTGAGATGCCCCAGGCTAGCTGCTGATATCCATTAGAAGTACTCTAAGGTTGGTTATAGAGAACATTGTACTGCTGATCTTGTCAAAGAATGTTGGTACTAAATAGCTAGGGCCAGATTCTGTTCTCATTTACATTGGTGTAAATCAAGAGTAATGAAATTATTCCAGATTACAAGAGTGACTGCCAGGAAATCCTGTCTCTGTGAAGACAAGGTGGGTGAGGTGGTATCTTTTACTGCGCCAACATCTGTTGGTGAGAGAGACAAGCCTTCGAGCTTACACAAAGCTCTTCTTCAGCTCTCATATCCTGGGGAAAACACAGCATACAAGATACAACTGATACAGTAGGCTTGATATAAGCCTGACTCACCACTGGTTTTATCCTGATGTAATCCCTTGACTTTGGTGCTGAATTCAGCCCATGGAGTGTGCAAACCGTAGGTTACAGAGCAAAGAAATACAGTTATTACTATACTACTGATTTCAGTGTGACCTCAGTGAAAAAGGGTGGCAGTATTTTGCCCTAAAACAGATTATTTCTAACCAGGCATATACTTGCTTGCTGGCGCTATTTAGACCCTTACTTGTGGAAATTAGTAGCATTTATGCAGCAGCATCAAGTCATTACAAACCACTGTGGGGAAAAACAGCCTAGTACTTCCCAGGTTAAGGTTAATCCGAGAGATAAAAGGCACACTTAAAAAGAGCATTTTGATAGAGGATTTAAAAACAGAAACTTCCTTACATGACCTTCTAACTATTTAAGCCACTCTTCCACTCCCCACCTCCAAGCCTGTTTCTGGACTCAGGAATGCCACTACTGGTAATATTGTTAGAAAACATTCCTGTCTGGAAATGATCTCTTCCTAATACACAGATGATTCTGTATGGTTTTGTGTGTCATAGGTGGGGGGAGAGAGAGCGCATACTGGATGACTGACCACAGGTGGCAATTCCTGTTAGTGCATTAGGATAAATGTGAGCACTCTACTGCATTGTGTATCCTAAGCAAACCATTTCTCTAAACGGGTGCTGTCCCATCGGTGATGCATTTTTATGGTCCAACTTGCAGCATGCACTGGTGTGTTCCATTTTATCCTCCACCCCTTTTTTTTTTTGCAGTGTAAACAAGACATTTATAGATTATTTCCTTCTGCTCTAAATTACACTAGTGTAAACTTAGAATAACTCCACTGACATCCACGAAATCATGCCAGGATGAACTCAGTGTAAATAAGATCAGAATCAGGTCCTCTGAATTTGGTGATATTAGGTTTGCTCCACTAATTCAGGATTGTTTAGAGTTGCAGATTAATTTGGGTACCAGTTCTAAATGTCATATTTGTCCAAATGGTACTGACTCTGTTTCCATCAATTATAGTGTCTTGCTTATAGGAGGTTAAAATGGACCCATTTATGAAGATTAAGAAAATGTAGTGTCAAATCTTTTTTCCTACTCAAGCCACTGTGCTCCTGTCTTGGTGCCAACCTAAAATTTTGTGCTTTTTCACTCCATGTAGCAATCGCTTCTTTGGATAAACATGTTTCATTTTTCAGTTCCTCAAGTTAGCGGTCCTAATAGCTGTGGGTTAAGTTACCTGTTGACTGATTTATGCAGTCTGTGTGGATCCTTAGGAAATGGAACAGACCATATCCTATCCACGTGTGTAATAAAACTGATCAATCTGTGATGGAAACAGTCCTCGACTAGATTTTGACTAAGTAACCTTCAATGATTCCAAAAGTGCTCTGATGAGCTGTCATGTCAATATCATGCCTTGGAATCAAATGCATATTAAAAATAGTTCCTAATTATGCTGTTTACACTTCCCTTGTGGCTGTAAGCTACTATAGCCTTTAGGGGTAATCATCAAGCTAAAAGAAAACTCCCTCACTGCTGTATATAATCTGCATTTCTGTGAAGGGACTAAGTCTCTAGTTTTGACAGCATCAAACCTTTAGTTTCAAAGTAGCATTCAGGCTTTGGCAGAAACTAGCAAACAAGCTAATTGGGCCTGATTGTGTTTCTCCTACTGGTTGTAGCACTGGTGTAACTCCATTAATTTCAGTGTAGTTAGTCCTGATTTACACCAGCGTATATGAGATCAGAATTAGGCCACAAGATTCCGCAGTTAGAATTTTGCTGATCATTTCTTTGATGAGCTGAAACACAATCCAAATCATTCCAGAGCCGTATCAAACTTTCAGTGCCTCACAGCTGGTTTTGGATAGTGAAGTCAGAAGCTATGACTAAATTGAAGTAAGAAGCTGTTGTATTTACACAGGGCCAAATTTAAACACCCTTGCTTATCTGGAATAGCCCCAACAAATAGTCTTAGAGAGAGAAACGGGACTACGTACGGAGCTATGTACTAGCCAGTATGAACAAGGGTGGCAGAATCTGACCATACCTGTAGTCAGTTGCCTAATGGGAGTCACATCTGAACTGGACATTCCCTTGCTGTAGTTTGTGTGCATCACTAACTTCGTAACCTTAGTCGGTCATTCATAGCGTGTTGATGATAAGGTAGTTTGAAAAACAAGTTTTCCCTTGTGTCTGTGCACTCACTGGGCTGGGAGAGATTAAAAAGAAAATGGGAAAGTACATGACGGAGATTGAAGATTCTGCATTACCATAAATAAGAATGAGCGCCCTTTGTGCTTCTAATCTGCTGTTTGAAGTACCATTACGTAAGCCCAGCATTTATTTATTGGAGAGGATGTGAAAAGCCATTTCAAGTAAAGATGATGCCTCTGCAATATAAAAACACAAGTTTTAGGTCAGTGCTGAGATGGTGGATGAGAAGGAGTTGCACCCAATGAAAGCTTGTTCAGCTGGTAGGATTTCAATTCCTTCTGCTGAGATAAAGAAGATCAAAGTGTTTAAACATGTTGATCCACTACTAAGGGAAATTTTAGTGCTAGCAACACAGAGCAGCTGCACCATTGCTGGCATGTCTAAACTCACAGCAGGGAGCTAATTGGTCCTTTGGATGGATTGGCTATGCAAAAACAGGTCTGAAGCAGGAGGGCTGCTTCCATGCGCACAGTGATGGGGATCTGTGCACAACCAGAGAAATGCAGATCTTCCGTATTCAGGATTATCAGGAGGGAAAGAACGGTTAGGAGAGGAGGGTAGTGTGGTGCGGGGGATGAGGGGGACAGGGAGAGTATCTCTACTTGTATTCAATTTGTATTGCACGGAAAGAGATCCTATCGGTTTACTCAAGATTAGAGCATTAGCTTTGAGCTCTCCTTGAGACACATTAAATAATGAAATGAGGGAAAATAGCTCAAAGTCAAACCATTATGTTATTTGCACAGCATTATTGTGCGTGGATAGAATGGAGAGAGGGGCTATGTTAACCAGAGAATTCCTACTTTTTAATTAAAATTGAAATGTTATTTCTCTATACATTATTAATGCGTTTTTGTTGGGGAAAAAGTCATGAGGCTTGTTATGCTGTTTAAAAAATCTAATGTAATATTCCTATTAAAACGATAACTCTAGCAGAGAGAGGATATTGGTGTAAAGGCAGTCTGTCTATTTAGAGTCTTATATGATCTCATCACCAGAGCATCAGACTACCTCACAAGCATTAACAAACTGATCCATACAACAGCGCTGTGAGGCAGTGTGATTACTTCATTTTACAGGTGTGAAACTGAGGCAGAGACAGATTCAGTGACGTTTCCAAAATCAGAGAGGAAATCTGTGGCAGAGCTCAGAATTGAACTAAGTCCTAGCCCAGTCGGACTTAACAACAAGACTATTCTTCTTCATGAGGAAGCTAAGGGTGCTGAAGAAAATGTGCAGATGGCTATTTTGTACGTTTGGGCTGTGAATTTTGAGAGACGCTTGGGGTCTTTTATACAGTGCATGCTAATATAAGCATGAAAAGCCAATGCAGTAATTCCATTGACTGAGAGTCTGGCTCAGAGTGTCCTAAATGTAAAATGGTTTCAGAGTAGCAGCCGTGTTAGTCTGTATCCGCAAAAAGAACAGGAGTACTTGTGGCACCTTAGAGACTAACAAATTTATTTCAGTATGAACTTTCGTGAGCTACAGCTCACTTCTTCGGATGCATAGAATGGAACACACAGACAGGAGATATTTATACATACAGAGAACATGAAAAGGTGGAAGTAGCCATACCAACAGGAAGAGTCTAATCAATTGAGATGAGCTATCATCAGCAGGAGGAGGGAAAAAAAAACTTTTTTGAAATGATAAGTAAGATGACCCATAGAAGGTGTGAGGAGAACTTAACATAGGGAAATAGATTCAAAAAACCCCTGTGCTTAGACAATATGGCATCTTAGGATACACCAGGAAGAGGAGACTGTGACCCAGTCACCTCACTAACTCCACGTGACAAGGAGAGATGTCTTGCATTCTCCCCTCTTGGTAGGGGTTACAGCTGCCAATGGCACAATCTTTACAATACATGCTTCCATAAAATCTGCCTTATTAACTCTGACTGTTGGGCCCTCATATTTGGTAGCTAGCATGTATGTCACTCTTTTCTTTGTCCCAAATGATCATAACAGAATAACAAACCTTTCCAGCTTTCCATGTAGCTAATATTTGAAATCTGTTTGCCAGAAGCTGGGAATGGGTGACAGGGGATGGATCACTTGATGATTACCTGTTCTGTTCATTCCCTCTGGGGCACCAGACATTGGCCACTGTCAGAAGACAGGATACTGGGCTAGATGGAGCTTTGGTCTGACCCTATATGGCCGTTCTTACATTCTTATCTTGTGCACAGGCAGTTATTCCTTGACTTTAGCAAAGCTTTTGATACGGTCTCCCACAGTATTCTTGCCAGCAAGTTAAAGAAGTATGGGCTGGATGATTGGACTATAAAGTGGATAGAAAGCTGGCTAGATCGTTGGGCTCCACGGGTAGTGATCAACAGCTCCATGTCTAGTTGGCAGCCCGTTTCAAGTGGAGTGCCCCAAGGGTCGGTATTGGGGCCGGTTTTGTTCAATATCTTCATTAATGATCTGGAGGATGGCATGGACTGCACTCTCAGCAAGTTTGCAGATGACACTAAACTTGGAGGAGTGGTAGATACACTGGAGGGTAGGGATAGGATACAGAGGGACCTAGACAAATTAGAGGACTGGGCCAAAGGAAACCTGATGAGGTTCAACAAGGACAAGTGCAGAGTCCTGCACTTAGGACGGAAGAATCCCATTCCCTGTTACAGACTAGAGACCGAATGGCTAGGAAGCAGTTCTGCAGAAAAGGACCTAGGGGTTACAGTGGACGAGAAGCTGGATATGAGTCAACAGTGTGCCCTTGTTGCCAAGAAGGCTAACGGCATTTTGGGCTGTATAAGATGGGGCATTGCCAGCAGATCGAGGGATGTGATCATTCCCCTCTATTTGACATTGGTGAGGCCTCATCTGGAGTCCTGGAGTCCAGTTTTGGGCCCCACACTACAAGAAGGATGTGGAAAAACTGGAAAGAGCCCAGCGGAGGGCAACAAAAATGATGAGGGGGCTGGAACACATGACTTATGAGGAGAGGCTGAGGGAACTGGGATTGTTTAGTCTGCAGAAGAGAAGAATGAGGGGGGATTTGATAGCTGCTTTCAACTACCTGAAAGGGGGTTCCAAAGAGGATGGATCTAGACTGTTCTCAGTGGTACCTGATGACAGAACAAGTAGTAATGGTCTCAAGTTGCAGTGGGGGAGGTTTAGGTTGAATATTAGGAAAAACTTTTTCACTCAGAGTGGTGAAGCACTGGAATGGGTTCCCTAGGGAGGTGGTGGAATCTCCTTCCTTAAAGGTTTTTAAGGTCAGGCTTGACCAAGCCCTGGCTGGGATGATTTAGTTGGGGATTGGTCCTGCTTTGAGCAGGGGGTTGGACTAGATGACCTCCTGAGGTCCCTTCCAACCCTGAGATTCTATGATTCTATATTCTATTTGAAGAAATTAGGTAGTAATTAATCTAAATTAATGATGATGATCTCTCATTGTTAAGATTATATAGGCTATGGAAAGGCTCGGGTAACTCTTAAATGGGGCCATTGTGATATCAGAGGTGACTCAACCTATCATCCCCCTTCCTTTGCAACTATTTTGCACACAACAACTTTATTGGTTGTGTTAACTCAGTGGTATGAGGGAGACTGGACACACATGTCAACAGTTCTCATTAGTAGATAAAATGGCCTGGCTATCACTTCTTTTTAGAGATTCTGTGGCTGCATAGTAGCTTGGGCATCAGTGGTTAGGCATCATGTCCGCACGGAACTGCTGTCTTAGTTACTTTATTCACTGAAACAGAATTGGAGGAACTGAGGAAGGATTAACCCTTAAAGCATAGAGACATTGTGATTCAGGAACTGGGTTCTCCCTACGCTCTCCCTTCACATAGCACTGATCTCACTAACACAGCCTTCGAAACCAATAAGTCAATTGCACATTAAGAGCCAGAGTCACACCGTACATTTTGGCTGCATTGCACCACTCTGACAGTGCAGAGTAGCTGCAAACCCAGCTTACCTGGTTAGCGTGCTCTGCCTGCTTTGTACTACTTTGGTGTACCAGTGAATTTACCCTTATCAGTTAATTTTTTTAAAAGATGATTTAAGGTTGATACTACATAGAGAATCATTAGACATATCACTTGATAGCATTTTCCATTACAGAAGAGATGTGGACAAATTGGAGAGAGTCCAGCGGAGGGCAACGAAAATGATTAAGGGGCTGAGGCACATGACTTACGAGGACAGGCTGAGGGAACTGAGGTTATTTAGTCTACAGAAGAGAAGAGTGAGGGGGGATTTGATAGCAGCCTTCAATTACCTGAAGGAGGGTTCCAAAGAGGATGGAGCTAGGCTGTTCTCAGTGGTAGAAGATGACAGAACAAGAAGCAATGGTCTCAAGTTGCAGTGGGGGAGGTCTAGGCTGGATATTAGGAAATGCTACTTCACTAGGAGGGTGGTGAAGCACTGGAATGGCTTACTTAGAGAGGTGGTGGAATGTCCATCCTTAGAGGTTTTTAAGGCCCGGTTTGACAAAGCTCTGGCTGGGATGATTTAGTTGGTGTTGGTCCTGCTTTGAGGAGGGGATTGGACTAGATGACCTCCTGAGATCTCTTCCAACCCTAAGATTCTATGATTCTTTTGTGTTTCCTGGTCAGTGTTCACGTGTGAAATTTTTAATATTAAAAAAACCTAAAGAAATTCCCAGACTAAAGGAAAAAAAAAGCAACCTAGTAAGGCGAATTAAGGTTGAGAGTATGTACCATTAATTTATTGATTAAAAACTGTACAGGGAACTTGTAATTATTATTGCAAAAACAAACATTCTAAACTCAGGAAATTCAGAGTTAAAGTTGCACTTAAAAAAAACCCAATCAAACATAGTAAAGTTAGAAATTTACACTTGAGGCACCCAAACAACGTTAATCCTGTCCTGTAGTGATGTCATGAGGCGAAAAATATGAAAAAAATCTAATGAATCTTTAAAAATAATTTTGATCTAATCTGGAGTCACAAACACTAAAATATCTGAACCCTAATCATATACTTACCATATTGCATCAGTACAGGGCAGGGTTTTTACACTGACATTTTAATATTTATTTTAAGTATAACCTTACTACTAAACTTCATGGGTTTATAATGCTTGGTTCAGTAATAATTACAACATCCTTGTAATGTTTTTTCCCCTTAAATTACTGACATGTACACTCCATCTTTTCTCCAGCTTAATTATATAACATAAGCTATCACGTGTTCAGGGTGGTGACTGAAACTGAAGAACATGTAATAAGGACAGCACCCACGCTGCTGACTCTGATTTGCCTTTACAAGCCATCCCCACTTCTGCAGCATCTTGTCACAGCCAGGTTGTGGGTCACCAGACCTAGTAGTCAGAGCAAGAGTCCAGAGTCATGTGCATGGGTGGTGGGTATCGCAGGCCAAGCCTTCCCAAACAGCCAGGTGTGGCCCCACCCATGCTCCGCCCCCAGACCGCCTCCTGTGTCCCTCTCATCCCCTGTGGCCCCAGCCCAGGCTGTTCCTCTTCCCCGAAGTGGGCAGGGGCTGGGGTTGGGGTAGGGCGGGCTGGCCATGGTCTGGAGTGGCTGGGGCCAGTGATCGGGATGCTCAGGCCACTCAGCACTCTGGGGCTGCCTGGGGCTCTGGGGCAGCCCGAGGGTGGGGCAGGCCAGCCGGAGTGGGGCCTCCCCGAATGGCAGTTCACACACCACACATGGTCATGAGACAGGAGTCAAGGGTTGGCTGGGCCAGGATACCAGAAGGTCAGAAAGAGAAGATAAACTGGGGTGACCATGAGTCAGATGCTAGGAGTCACACTCGTCAGGATGCCAGGAAATCAAGCCACAGGAGCCGGGGGGAGTCCAGTCATTCAGATAGCTTCCTGTCATGTTGCTGGCTTAAGTAGGGACAGCAGGCCAATCAGCCGCTCTGGGACTCCTGTCAATTGGACTCAGCAGTTGAGCTTCACACTGGGGCTGGGCTTTATGGGTCCCAGGTAAGCAATTGTCAGCAGGCTACCAGTTGGAGGGCTGGCGCGTGGCCACTCCCATGAACCCTGCAGACCCATGCTCGAGACCTGTGTGTCATGACACATCTGTTGAATGCACCCACTCCAGTATCTCCAAAATGTATTCAAGACGATAAACTTAATTGTGACAGAAGAGAAATAAAAATGTGCATGGTTGATCTATAATTCTGAACAGTTTATTCCATACATTGGGACATGAAACACAGTGATTAGAAGAGGTAGGTTGGAGTCAAGAAGCCTAGCATGAAATCCTGACCCCAATGAAGCAAATGGCAAAATTCCCATTGACTTCACTGGGGTGAGGATTTCAATCCTAGGCTCTATTCCTGACTCTGCCACTCACTTGCTGTCCTCCTGTAAGCTCCTCTGTGTTTCGGTTTCCCTAACTGCAAAAAACTGGGGATGGCGATTATCCTTCTTTAGAAAGCATTTTAAGACCTTTGAATAAAATATCAGCATTGGATAAATGCAAATTATTATTACCTCCGTTTAATGCCCTTAGCTAAAGAAAACGCCTTTAGCTAAAGAAAACTTATGCTTTATTGTTGGGGGAGCGTGTGTAAAAGACCTGAAACATTACAGGAAAAAAAAATCAAAATAACAATTATAACAACATCTGTTCCACAGTAGAGTGCATGTTCCTTCCATATCATGGAGAATTTCTAGGCACCGCAACAAGTTAGATTTTCTTAACAAGATATTTTTGGTGTAAAGTATTAATGAAAAGAAAATATTTTTCAGTTAGGAGATGAACCTTTTAGTAAAGTGGTTCCCCCCCCCCCCCCCCACACACACAAAGCAATAGCTGGTTATTGATCCAGGAGCCAAAAAGAGATTTTTTTTTTCAAAATAGGCCAGGAAAATATTTATTTTGGAGACACACACTGCAGAAAAGACATATTTGAATGCTTGAACTTGGTGATATGGATTATGAGAGCTTCAAAGCAAATTTTGCAGTAAGCCCTAAAGAGAGGTTTTATATGTGCTGCAAAGCAGGCTTTCTAAACTGCTTAGCAAGCCTTGATCAGATTGGTATGTTAATTTTAAAGTATGCAAGAATATGACCAACTACAATTAAAGAGAGAAACCATTGAAAAGGATACATTTTTGGTTGAATCACTTCGGGAACCTGATTTCAAGATCTAGACTCAGGGAGCAGCCATAGCAACTCCATTGATTTGATTGCACTTGTGCCCACTTAGGCCAGTGGCAACCTAGTGTAGTCTCTAAGTTTAGTTGGCAGGGGCTGGTCATGCTATAGAAGGTACTCTCTGAATTCTGAGTTCAGAGACAAGTTTTCTCATGTCTCTGAACAGCATCACTTACTAGCCAGTCCTGAATGGTGTCATTAATGGAGCACTGCTTAGCCTGAGGATTGTCATGGTGACAGTAGGAACCTAGCTAGCAGGAGAAAGTGTGGCTATGTTTTAGAATATAGGGCCTGAATGAGGTCCCTTTGTACTGCTCTGGCTGTGTATGCAAATATAACTTAGCCTAACAAAGTGGTGTCAAGGGGACCGTATGTAAATGAGAATCCGACCCATTATGTATAAATATGGATCTTTGCATCCAAACGTTTTGCATAATGTATCCATTTGTCTTGCAGTTATTTGTGATGTGTGGGGAGGATGATGTGTACCTGTCCCTTAGAACTCCTGGGGCAGAAGGGGAACAATGCTCTGAAGGACATCAAACTGTGATGTAGTAACCACTAGCAGAAGCATGTTACACAGCTGGTGCCTTTTGGGAGGCAGGGGATGGTCAGCAGGATTCCCTGCATCCAGTTTCCAGAAGTTCAGTTTTTCATATGAGGTTATTGTACGGTGAGAAAAATGATTTAATTCTTAATGGGTACATTCATGTAAGCAGGTGTCTTTCCCAGCCTGCTCTACAAACACACTGTTTAAAGTCCAAACTCAACTCTTACCCCTTTCATGTGATAAAAACAAACAGCCAAAAATACAACTAAGATAAGATACCGTAAAGAAAAGTTCTGCAGGGTTGTCTGCTTCTAGGGTTCCTCCCTCAGAACTGCTCAGCTCACAGACTAGATCCCCTCTCTTTCATGAACCATTCTACTCTCCCTTCTGTCCAGCTGTGATAAAGAGCCCTCAGGTAGGGGAGCAAGTCCACAAAACCCCACCCTGCACAACCTTTCCCAGCACAATCAGCATCTATCAGTGGGGTTTTTCAGGCAATCCCTGTCAGCCTGTTACAGCTGGGTTGCAAAGGACCTCCTGATAGTTATCAAAGCACTATCCTATCCTCCTTAGCTATTTCAAGAAGCATTGATTGTGCGGATCATGATGGTGGTGGTGGTGGTGGTGATGATGATACATTTGTTTTGCTGATGGCAAAGTGACTGTCAGTTTGTGGCAGAAAAAGGTTAGGCTAAAGCCAGTAAGTATTTCTCTGTAGTGTGTTGGATGGATTTAAAAGGCAGAATGTGCATAGCTGAAGTGGCCTGTGACAGTGAACAGAATCCATTCATTGCAAAGGAATATGCTGACTTAAGGAAAGAGGTTCTTTGACTTTACGGTACCTTGAGAGAATCTCCTCAGCTCTAACTTGCTCCTACTTGGAGCGTAGCTGTGATCTCTGAATTTATCAGCCATGTCTTTCCCTTCTTCCACAGGGGGACAATATAATGAGTGTTTTTACTGGGAGAAGCCCTAAATCTAGGGAATGCTTTGCAGCCTGGGCCTGTACATGTTGTCACTACTCCTTGCCGTGCTCAGTTTAGCAGTCACATTACACAGCTGATCTATGGGAATTTGTAGTGGGGTGGTCACCCGCTCTGGCCCTGCAGGGCTTAAAACAGCTCTTGGCAAATGCTAGAGTAGGGGAAATCTGGGCTGATTGGGGAAGTAGCTACAGCTGGGACCACGCCCTAATCAGGCCTCAGCTGGCCCTATATAAGAGGCTGGGAGCCAGGAGCTCAGCAGTCTCTCTTTAGCTGTAGAGGGAAGTAAGTCTGGCTGCAGGGAGCTAGGGACAGGGCACCTGAGTGGAGCAGGGCTGTGGAAAGGTAGAGGAGCCTGGGAGCTCTAGCCTGCAAAGCCCCAGGCTGCATCCTAGCAGAAGACCAAGGTGTACTGGGGGTTGCAGAGGGCAGCCCAGGGGTAGGCCAAGGCAGCAGGTCCAAACCCACCCTTGCTGGTAATGAGTAAGCTGATACAGCAGTCTGCCCCAGGGCGTGGGGGCTAGACAATGACTGGCAGTAGCCTTATACTGAGGCAAGGTGGAGATAGTGGGTGGGGTTCCCAGGGGAGGGGAGACCCTGAGAGTGAGGGGTTACTGCCTGTGGGTAGTACCCAAGATAATGGGGCACTGGGTCTGGGAGGGTCACAGGGGGCCAAGCAGCAGAGGGATACTGGCCTGCAGAGGGTGTCCCAAGGCTGGTAGAGAGAATTCCTGGAAGAGACCTGCAGGGGTGAGCCCACACACTTACAGAATCACTTACAGCACAGAAATAACCTAAAACAGGGGTAGGCAACCTATGGCATATGTGCTGAATGTGGCACCCGAGCTGATTTTCAGTGGCATTCACAATGCCAAGGTCCTGGCTGCTGGTCCAGAGGGCTCTGCATTTTAATTTATTTTTAAATGAAGTTTCTTAAACATGTTGAAAACCTTATTTATTTTACGTACAACAATAGTTTAATTATACATTATAGACTTATAGAAAGAGACCTTCTAAAATGTTAAAATGTATTACCGGCACGCGACAACTTAAATTGAAATGAATAAATGAAGACTTGGCACAGCACTTCTGAAAGGTTGCCAACCCCTCACCTAAAACAACAGCAATTATTTATTATTATAAAAAAAATAATTCAGCTATGTGAACAAGCCCCCCCAGTTCATCAGTCCATATCTATCCAGCAAAGCACTTTAAATACATAGTTAATTTAAGGCATGTGCTTGTGTGTCATTGACTTCAATAGGACTTTAGCACATGCTTTAAGGTAAGGAGGGGCCTAATGATTTTGCTGGGGTGGGGGGGAGTTAACCATGTGCTGAAATGCTTTGCTGAACAGCATGAACTTTAGTGCTGGCTCAACAGGCCTAAGGACTGAGCCCAAAATATTCATACTTGGGGGGGCCTAAAGTTTGTTTCCTAAATCCATATTTAGGCCCTGTGTAGAAGTGGCCTGATTCTCAAAAGTGCTGAGGACCAGCAGCTGTCACAGAAGTCAGCAAGATCGGTTGGCTGCTCAGCAGTTGTGAAAATCAGGCCACTTCTACTTTAGGTGCCTACGCCTGAAACATTTGTCCTGAAATCCTCTTCTTATGCACAAGATGGGTGTGGTCTGGCAAGCAGTAGGAGTGTAGCCCCCTATCTCCAGTGTGTCTCAGCCTTTGCTTATGGTGAGGAGACCTCTTGTAGACATGTGAAAATGGATCCGTCTCCAAATCCTTGGCCTCTCTAGCTGCTGAGGAGTGCTGATTCCTGCCAATTGTGGTGATTGTTTTTGTGAAGTGGACACCTTTCCATTAGGAACTAGACCAGGGGTGGACAAACTACGGCCCGTGGGCTGGATCCGGCCCATCAGGGCTTTGGATCCGGCCTGCAGGATTGCCAGCCCTGTTGTGCTGAGGGCCCCGCCCACTCCCGGAAGTGGCTGGTACCACCTCCCTGTGGCTCTGGGGAGAGGGCGGGGGGCATAGGGCTCCACGCGCTGCCCTCGTCTGTAGGTACCTCCCCCCGCAGCTCCCAATGGTCATGAACGGGGAGCCTGCCCTGGCCCCGGTGCATGCCGCTGCCACCCCGGAGCCACTCCAGGTAAGTGATGCTGGGCCGGAGCTTGCACCCTAACCTCTTGCCACACCCTTCCTGCACCCCAACCCCCTGCATTGAGCCCCCTCCTGCACTCCTCCTTGCACCCCTGCCCTGAGCCCCCTCTTGCACCCTGCACTCCCTCCTGCACCCCAACCCCCTGCCCCAGCCTTACATTCATGGCCCTGCATGCAATTTCCCCACCCAGATATGGCCCTTGGGTCAAAAAGTTTGCCCACCCCTGAACTAGACATTCCTGTAAACTTAGGGCATCCAACTGGATGATACCCACTTTGTGTTAATAGAAACATGGAAGTCTAGCAGTGACTTGCTCTGTACTATCTAGCGACCCTCAGTCACAGCTTGAATAGATGGTGCTTTTGGAAATATTTTGTTAAACCCAGTCTGGATTAAAGAGCAGAGCTGGCAAGGAATTATCCTCCCTTTGGTGTGATCCCTGACGCAGGACACGCTGTTTTCAAAACACTGATAATGAAACCATTTATATTTTTGGATGCTCTGCAGGGTACAATGCAGTAAGTCAAAATAAATCATGGCATAATACATCTGTTACAAACGACAGCCAATGTGCCAAATGTCAAGGTTGCTTGTTTTGATTAATCAATGACAATTACCAGCCTTGCTAAGAATATTTGTAAAACAAATGGTGATTAGAGAAATGCTGATTGATTTTTAGTCATTTCACGCCACCTGCCCAATATTGGGGTGTAGGCCAGGTGTGCTCCTTAGGTTGCCCAGAGACTGACTCTGCTGCAGGCCCTGATTCCTGACGCAACCACAGGGCCGGCCAGAGGATTCAGGGGACCTGGGGCAAAGCGGGGGAGCTGCGGCGCTTGTACTCACCTGGTGGCGGTCTGGGTCTTCGGCGGTGGGGGGCCCTTCAGTCGCTCAGCGTCTTCGGCAGCACTGAAGGGTACCCTGCCACCGAAGACCCGGAGCGACTGAAGGGGCCCCCTGCCACCGAAGACCTGGACCACCCCTGGGCCTGGGACAAATTGCCCCACTTGTCGTCCCCGCCCCCGGGCGGCCCTGCATAACCAGTGAATATGTGCAATGGATTAGATGTTTTGAAGTTGAGGAACAGTAAGGACTATTTAGGGATAGCTCTATCTTGCTCAGTAAGGTGTGTGTGTGTGTGTGTGTGTGTGTGTGTGTGTAAAGGTGATAGGATGTGTCCCTTTAGTGAAGAAATATTAAATCAAGTTTCCCCCTATTTTTAAATTTCCAGTTAATTTGGTACACCTGATTAATTGGAAATACATGTGTTTGAAGTCCCATGGCAACAGCGTGTAGCACTCCATAGTGAGAGGTTCACTCTGCAAACACCCCTTTCCAATATGCTTCACTTGTGACCTGATGGAAACCATCTCTGTGGTGAGATGACCCACTGAGGCATAAAGATGTTAAGTGACATGCCCAGAGTAACAGAGGAAGTCTGAGGCAGAGCATTGCATTGAAACCAGATTGCCTGAGGGCTGGTCCACACTAAGAAGCGGGGTCGAACTAGGGTACCCAAATTCAGCTACGTGAATAACGTAGCTGAATTCGAAGTACCCTAGTTCGAACTACTCACCCGTCCAGACGCCACAGAATCGAAGTCCGCGGCTCCAAGGTCGACTCCGCCACCGCCTTTTGCAGTGGTGGAGTACCGGAGTCGACCGCGGCGCTTCCGGAGTTCGAACTATCACGTCCAGATTAGACGCGATAGTTCGAACTCCGAGAAGTCGAACTCACCGCGTCGACCCGGCTGGTAAGTGTAGACTAGCCCTGAGTCCCAGTCCACTTCCTTAACCACAGGCCATTCTTCCTGCTCTACAATCGGACATAACTGGGTACCTGTTGCAAAATAAGTCTTCAATGCAGGATCACTCTGTTAAATTCATCCATCCTTGTAAAAGCTTTCTTCACTGCATAGAATGTGTTAATCAGGTTCAAAGTATTATTACCGTCTTGTCAACAGCCACTAGTTAGAAAGCCTCATGAAAATGAGGTAGAAATTCATAGGGGAACAACTTCAAAAGTCATGCAAAATTAGTTTTCGATAAGGTTTTGGGGAGCTTATCGTATGCTGTATAATGATTTATGACAATTTGAATCTCACTGTTTCTGTAATTAATATTGCTGGATGCTGCCTATTCAGAGGGATGTTAATCATAATAATGCAAATGGAAGTATTATTGCAGCTATGCATCAGCCTTCATGTTTCAAATTGAGCCAAAGGTTCAATATTCAACAGCCTTGTCTATCGAGCATTCACATTGTATGGGTAGATGAATGTGCACCAAAGGTAAAATAACTGAATTAATATGAGCCAGAAGAATGTGTCTGGCTCATAGCTTCCCATTTTCCCATTTTGCTGTAAGGTCCTGATTGTTCAGGCTTTTTAAACCCCAAATAAATTATTGCAATACGTTTGCTAATTATGTTATACCGAAGTTCTATGCAGTATTAAATTGCAGCAGTGATGGATTTAGATGAAGTTTCTTATGCTTATTTTTAGTGATTCAAAGAGTTCAGCTCTAGCTAGGCCTCATTTGCAAGTCTAGAGGAAAGACATGCATAATCATTTCCCCATTTGGATGGTGATATTGTTCGTAAGCGTGGTGTCCTATATGTCTTTCAGTGCTTAGTGTGTTATTGAAGAGGGCAGAAGCTACTACAATTCAGATTAATTGTGGTGTGTGTTTAAAAAAAATCATTTGTGAAATTGGGTTCTGCAAACACCCTCTAATAGTATTCAGGCACTGCTCTTTTTAATTCTCTCCATGCTCTGTTGTTCTCTCTCTTAACCCATGATTTCTTTTTCTGTCATAGTTGATGCTGCTTGAAATGGCTGGTTCTTTTTTTGGCTTGCATGGTTTGTTTTTTTTCCCTGCTGGTTCTTATTAAGCTGCATGTGATCTTGGAGTTTCTAAGAATATTTCAGAGCTGATTAAGAAGCTTCAGTTAACATTTCTGCAAGAAAACAACCCAAACATAAAAAGATTGCTCTAGAAATTTAATGCTCAGCCCTTTGCCCATTACCTGAAATGACCTTTTTCTGTAGTCACTGTTAGGGGCCACACTCACTCCATGATTTCTAGGGTTATCCTGCATATGGACAGGATGATCCATACCTTTGGGGGGACTCAAATACTTCTTCTCTCATAGTATCAGCACAACATGATGCTGTCACCATGGACAGGAAGTGTTCCTGATTGGTGTAAGTGTGAACTTTTACACACTGCTGGCTGATGGAGAGAGGTAGCACGGCCCAGTGGTTAGAACACTATCTTAGGACTTACAAGACCCAGGTTCAAGTCTACGTGCTGCCACAAATGTCCTGTGTGATGTTGGGCAAGTTCCTCAAGGCTAGATTCATGAAAGCATTTAAGCACCACTTACACGCTTCATAGGACCCTTCACTTGCTGCATGTATCTAAATCCCCATAGGTGCCCACTCCTCTGGGATTTGGGAGACCTGAATCCCCATTGTGCTTGATTTGGAACAGGGTTTGGGAACCCAGCTCTCCCAAGTCAGTGCCGAGACCAGAGTCAATCTTTCACTTTTTCTCTCTGCAGCCCAGTGAATATTTAATTTATACAGAGTAGAACAGCTCCAACAGGAGAGGCTGCGAAAGACCCACTCCAGAATAGCCAATAGCCCTGTAGTTACAGCACACTCCTATAAAGTGGGAGTCCTGGGTTCAAATCCCTGCTCTAAATCAGGCAAAGTGAGGATTTAAAAATGAGTCTCCTACCTCCCAGCTGAGCATCCTGACCACTGAGCTATTTGCTATCCTGGGTTGGGGGATGTTGCTCTGGTTTTCCAGAGGAAGGGCTAACCAGGCATAGGTGCCTAAATCCAGGAGAGGGCTCATGACTGAGAATTGCAAGCAGAGATAGGTGCCTCCCTAGTCCATATCAATGAGAGTTAGGACCTAGATCCACGGGTGTCCAAATCTTGCCTCTGACCTTAGCATTTCCTACTGGCTAGCTTAGGCAGCTCCCCTCTCTACTTGCTGGCTTCTGAGAATCCTCTCTTAGATACAAAACTCTCTCCATACAATGCACAATGTGAAGTGTTAGCCATTATCTTCCTCATTTTCACCTGTGGCCATCATTCTGGCCCCTCCCGAGGGCTACATCTCTCTCTCTCTCTCTCCTGTCCACAGGATGGGATGCCACTTTTTTAATATGTTACACTCATGTTACCTATGTCTAATGCTTATTCAGCAGGAGTTTCTCGCCTCTTCCTTATCTGTATTTCCTCCCCTTACCAATGTTGAGGTGTCCTCCGACGGGTTAGTATATTTATGATTTCACCCCATTATCATATATGTCAGTGTTGCCATGGCACCCTTATGGTCGGATGTTCTGTCCAAAACCTTCCAGAAGCTGGTGTTAGTTTATGTTTCTGTGGTTGGCTGATGTCATTATGGACAAAATTCCCACCCACACTCTACTTCCAGTTCCCCAAAACTTATGGGTTACCTAAATTTATCTAGGCTGAAGTTCCTAGGCCTCAAGCATTATGCTAACTGATGAAGCCAGTGTCTTACAGGATGCAGGTCTGTAGGTCCCTTGCATTACTGTTAACTATAATAAAGCAGAATATAATACAAAGCAGTGAATATAATAGAGGTAAGCTGGCCCACCAGGCTACAAGCACCTCACTTCCACATCTGTACAATGGGGATAATAACATTTTCTTTTCACAGATGGGTATTGTGAGGATCAACACATTAAAAATATAGAGGCTTTCAGATGCTATGGTGATGGACCTCATATAAATACATTAGATACTCTGCTCCTGACAAAGGAGAGAGCTCAGTTTGATCGCAGCTCCTTTTATCATCAAGATTGCTCAGTGGGGCATTCCTGTGACTAATGGCCTCTTCTACTTTTGTTTTGGCTCGTTCTGAAATGAGCACCAAAGATAGAGGAGGTCTCAAGATTAATTCAGATTGCCTTAGATAGGGACCCTGCAATGATGTTGATTAAAAACCGTCTGAAGGGATGCAAACAAAGGATAATAATACATGAAAAATGTATCGGATTGTGGGAGAAGTAATGCTAAATGCACCCAACCAACAAAAGGCAGGGATAGCCTGGGCAGGAGAAATGTCGAAAGAGAACTCAGGATATGTAAACTGGAGGAGAGTGCAGGAGGGAGTAGGGGAACCATTCCGGTGTGTCCTCTGCACCTTTGACAGTTAGAGAGTCATGGACACTAAGTTTGAAATAAGTTTGCAGTGTGATACGGCAACATAAAAAGGCCAGTGCAGTTTTGGTCTGTATAATCAGCGGCATTTTGTCACAGAGAAGGGATGTGAAAGCTTGTCTGTATAATGATCTGGTGCCACATACTTGGAATATTGCACTTGGTTTGGGGCACCCTGTTACCAGCAAAGAGAGCTCCAGGGGAGACAAAATTTACAAAGATGAAATGAGTGTAACCAGTAAGGAAGGAGTGGAATTAATTAGTGGGTAAATAGAGATCTAACTCAGTGAATGGAATTGAATTAAAAAGGTTTGATTAGGCTGACTATAAGAAAAAAAAATCATTATTTACTTTTTAACAAACACATTCAATCTAGTGTAATCCCAGCAGCAACATTCATACCAAGAAGTTGTGTTAGCAAAGGAGACTGGTATTATATGACTCAGTTGGCTCATAAATAGCTATTTCTAATTCTTGGTTTGTATAGAATTAAATTTTTTTTTTGTAAATGACCAATTTCTTTTTCTGTGTACATCTTTCAACAGGTAGACTGAGCTTAGCACATGTCCAGGTTAAAATTGCATTCTTCAAGGAGTATTTGATGGATTATTCCTAGAGACTTCAAAAAGGTAAATTAAAAAGTGAGTGTTAATTCCTTTATTTCGGGGGAGGAGGGTTATTAAAGTGTGTTACTGTTTAAAATGAAATAATGCTATTTAACTGTAATGTTTCTCATTTTCTGGTGATAGGGTTAGAATTAACAAATGCCTCTGATCAGAAAAGGGGGAAATATGAGTAGTTTTGCTACTTTCTCTTGGGTCAGTCTATAAACTGACGAAAAGAGGAGCAATATTTTTATAAGGTTTGTAGTGAATGGGACAAATCCAGAAGCCTTTCTTCAGTGTCAGTCCTTATTCAGGCAAAAATAACACTGACTTGAATGGAATTTTGGCTGAGCAAATAGGAAGTCAAAATTAAAGTCTTTAGAGTTGGGCCCAATCCTGTTTCTAAACTCTCTCAAGTCCTCCATATCTCCTGATGTTCAGCATCTCACAGGAAATGCTCAGTAGGTTGCAGGATTGGGCGGTTAGGTCATCTTGTTCCTCCTTGTGCTCTGTCAGTGTGCTTCCAACTGTACAAATGCCAGGCTGTACAAATGGAGTACTTCACTCTCCATGCCTCTGCAATCCTTGGACTCTATGGGAAAAATCCTGGCCCACTGAAGGCGGGAAAATTCCAGTTGACTTCCATGGGACCAGGCATGCATGCTCGCTCTCTCTCCATTATTTACGGTTTGGAAACACTTTGAATTGGGATAGGGGCCCTATCGTGCTCGGCGCTGTACACAAGCATAATGCAAAGACAGTCCTTAACCCAAATACCTTAAAATGTAAATAATCATGAAAGGCCTCTCCCCTGAGACTGTCAGCAAAGGTGTATGGCACAATTCCAGTCAGAATTGTGCTGAAGGCACCCACCCATTTAACCAACAATGGTGGTAACCTGAGGGGACTGCTGGCCTTACCTAGATAAGACCCCATAACCAAGAGCTGTAAGGCTCTGTACCATGTTAATGCCTTGTACCATCCAGTCCCCTAGACAGCTATGAAAGTCAGATTTGTCAGTGCTAGCTAAATATAAGTGGATGAGATGGCCACACTAGAGTGTTTCATACCTCGTTTCTTTGGAAACCACACACTCAGCAATAGTAGTTTGTTTTATCTTCACAGTGTACCAGACAATACTGGGGAGGAGGAGCTCTGAAGTACTTAACATACTTTTTGTGAGTCCATCTGCTGAGAGAAGGATCCTTTGAGAAGAAGGATGGTCTTAGAGTTGAGACCCTAAAGTGGGACTCAGGAGAGCTGGGTTCAGTTCTCAACCCTGTTACAAAGTTCCTACCTGGGCAAGTTACTCTGTGCCTCAAGTGGGGATCATAATACTTCCTTTCACTGTTTCTCAGTTTTGTCTATTTAGGTGGTAAGACCTTTGCAGCAGGGACTGTCTTTCGCTATGTATATGTACAACATCTAACACAATAGGATTCGGATCTTAGTTAAGGCCTCTAGGTGCTTCTATAGTACAAATGATAAATAAACAATCACCTAAACCTGCTAAGTCTCTGTTGGACTGATAAATGGGAAGATCAAAATACCTATAAATAAAATACAAGGGTGTGGGTGGTGGTTGCAAAACTTGTCATGCAGAATACAAAGTGACGTTCAAATGAAACTAATGCAGAGTTACATTGACTTACAAGATATAATGGAAATGATGAGTGAACACCAGTGTTTTAATCACCTGCGCAGTACAGCTATTGAATATAAATAACAGGCGGCTGTCTCACAGAACTGATCACTTACACTGTCAGATTATGGCCAGGATTGTTCATTATTTATTCATTCTTTGGGGAGGCACCACTTTCTGGTATAAGGAATTCATTTGTTTCATTCTGGAATAACACTGATCACAACAAATTAATTTGACACTCAGAGGCTGTCATATATATATATTCATGTGTCTACCCCATTGAAATTAATTATAAAACATGATGGGTCATAGATTACTGGGAAGCCCATTGGCTAGGAAGAGTTGAATCCAGGTATCTCCTGCCTCCTAGAAGTGCAGTTAGGTTTCAGAAAACCAATGTCCCTGAAGGATCTAAATGGAGAGGTATCAATTATCAGAAAAACAAGGAGTTTTATTTTCTATCTATGATGCATAAAATGGAACAGCTTAACCAGGCAGCAGACTATAGCAGACTGAAAGGGTGTGGGGGAGTCTTTTAAAAACCATGCAAGCTTTAAGTTAACATTTCCTAAGTTCTTTTGGGCAGGCAACATTACATAAACTGTGTTTGCAAGATCTGTGTAAATTCAGGGCACTTCCACAGAGAGGGTTTGTACGGGTGACAAATTCTTATTTTTAAATATAATCTGAATGTTCCAAGCAGAACAGAAAGGGATGGTAGCCACCCACTAAATCTAACCACATATTTATTTACTGACCCCGTTAATGCTGGTAGCCAATTTGATTAGTAAAACTTTGGTTAAATGACCAGTGCTAGGCCCTAACTTTGCAGGTGCTGTGGTTAGTGATATAACTGCTGCTGTCTTCACTGGAAGCAGGATTGGATCCTTCACATTGTGCTGTTGTCCTCTATAAAGGGGCTCACTCACCACAGGAGCAACTCTTTGTGCCTCGATGAGGTGTAGCAACTGTCTGCCCCTAGGGTGGCCCTGCCAATGTTGCTCCATTGCTGCTCCATTGCTGGTCTCTCTTACCCCAGCTTGGCCCTCTGGCCAGGTCACACTTTGCTACCCTGGAAGAGGTGGGCTAGAGAGTCCAACTCAGCTATAGTCCAGTGGTCTTATGGCAGGTCATCTGTCTGTCTCTGGGCTCCGTGGTCCTTACTCCTGTAACTTTAGCGCCCTGCTGGCCAAGGTGGAGTCTGCTCTGCAGGCAGCTCTGGCCAAGAGAAGGCGCACGCAGGAACACAGCAGGGAAAGTCCCTTCCACCCCAGGGGCGCCTGTTTCAAACCTGCCAGTGTGAACATGCACACGGTGCATGCGCACACACACAGAAGAGTACAATGAAACAACAAGGGGAAATACGGAGGGAGCGGTAAAACAGGGTTGCATTCAACACACGGCCCCACAGGCCCAGTGGTACCACAGTCTGAAGCAATGAGTTCAGGAGTCCTGGGCAGAGTTCCAGTCCAGGGATGAGTCTTGGTGCCAGTAAACTTTCCCCAACAAATCCCTCCGGTGCCCTCTTCTGCCACTTTCTGCAAAGCCACACAGAGCGACAGCCTCCCCATTTAGCTAGCTACAACCTCCCCCCTTATTCCCATTGCAAAGTCACAAGACCCAGTAATCACAGCCCTATGCAGCTCTGGGCAGCAGTGATACTGGGTCCAGCTCCGGTCCGTTCTTCTCGGGCGATTCCTCCCTGGCACAGTGCTCCTCCTGGCTCCTGTCCTGGAGTGTCCCCGATCTACTGCTCCATCCTTCCTGCTTCAGGCAGGTTCTTGGCTGCTTTACTCTGTGAGGGCCTGCGGGCTGCAGCCTGTCTGTCTGAACTAGACACACACCCTCTTGCTCTCCCCTCTCTCTCTCTGCTCCCCCTCCCTCCCCTACAGTACGTCCTTCTGGAACAATCAGCATTCCCCCCTCAACCCGCCAGGAAAAAGATTTAAAGGGCCATGCTCTCTGAACCCCAAGGGGGTTACACATCCCTTCCCTCAGGGGTTCTCCCCCACCACCACCTTCCTTGGTGGCTGCTATGGGCCCACCCTCTACTCTGGGTTCCAGCCCAGGGACCCTATTGCTGGCAGCTAAGGTCTGCTCCCTCAGATGCCCCCTCTGCTCTCAACTTCTTAACTTTATGTTAACCCACCTGCTCCTGCCCTCCTCTCTCCAGGTATAGCCACACATTAATTGGCCTCGCAGGCCCACGTTAACTCCTTGAGGGCCCATGTGGGGTACACATCCCATCACACCCTGTAGCACACACTGATGAGTAGCAGGCAGAGTCTGATCAGTGATCTCCTGGGGGGCTGGCTGGCTCCCTGAAGTCTCCCACAAGGGAAACTGAGGACATCTCCCCACATTGTCTCCTGCTGGGGACTGGAGACAACTGCCCCTCCAGTTCTTCTGACCGGGGAGACTTGCTGCCTGGCCCTCTGCGTGCATCTTCCCAATATCACCGTCCCAAAAGGATGCCCCTCTCAACACCACCCAAAGGCAAGAGGTACTGGTGAGTCCACTCTGCTAGCCAGCAAAGAGATGGTGGGAGAAAATCTTTGTTCACTGGGTCCTTATAGTGGTCAAGACTATAGCACATAAAAACATGTAAAGATAGTGTGACAAAGTCAGTCCTGACAGAGATGTGTGGTGGAGGGCAAATATATCAGCCCTAGAATGGTGAAGGCCTTATTCCCTATGAGCTGTAAGAGAGTTGCCTCATGTTAACTAGAGATACCTGCGGCCAGTTAAAGGCTGCCTGTGACCTTTAAAAACCCCTCTTCTGGTGAGACAGGAGGAGAAAGATGAGATACAAGCAGCAGCAAAGAAAGGCTTCCCCTAGGTGGAAGGCTGTGTGCCCTCCCTATACAGAAAGAAACTAAGGTAACGGCTGCTTGGCAAAGGACTAGCAACTACGAGCAAGTGTAGTAGGGAAAAAGTATTTGTTTGCATTGTGAGTTTGGGGTTGGTTTGTTTTGCTTAAGAGAACTTCTTGGGCCTACCCTGAGGCTCACCATGTAAATAAGGAAAAATAAAACCAGAGTGAAATACCCTCTGGAGTCAGACCGATTTACTCCAGGCCCTCACCGCCCAAGGGAGAAATGCTGAGCCCAGCGAGGCGAAGGAGGTACTCTGCTGTGACAGTAAAACGAATAGAAGTTGTCTCCAGGGACAACTGTAGTAAAAATAAAAATGTCTTTGGGTAAACAGGGTTCCTTCCATTGTATGGTGACCAGATGTCCCATTTTTAAAGGGACAGTCCCGTTTTTTGGGGACTTCTTCTTATATAGGCGTCTATCTCTCCCCCCCCCTCCCCCCGTCCCTTTTTTTCACAATTGCTATCTGGTCACCCTATTCCATTGTGCATTTTGGCCAAAATGTTCACACTTGGGTGTCGAAGGTTAAGGAACTAAATGGAAGTAGCCTGCTTTTTTGAGGTGCTTCTATGGATTTCAGCGGGAGTTGTGCTACACCTCTGAAAATCAGACCACTTTTATTAAGGTTCCAAAATATGGATTTAGCTGCTTAAAGTTAGGCACTTATGTTTGAAAGTGTTGGGCATTGCTCTTAGCCTTTCCACCACATATCGTGCCACAATCTTTGGAATGGATTTCCTTCTCGAGTAATATTTTACTGTCATTGGAAGCAGCCAGTAATTATTCTGTTTATAGCTACTTGTTTTAAGAGAATTTTGCTCTCATCTCATGGCAACTAGCTTTATTTGGTTTTGTGGTACTTGAATTAGGTTTAAGTAAATTCTTTTAGCTGCATTCGCCTTTGTCTGGAAAAAAGAAATTAGAAACTGCCACTGGCTGGCTAGGAATGTTTTACACTTATCACTTTTGTTCTCCATCTTTCCCCACACACACACCCCACGCGGTTCCCACCTTTGTTTGTCTCGTCCACTTGTCATTGTCTTTTTACATTGTAAGCACTTTGGGATAAGATATGTTTGTACAACCACTAGCACATTCAGGTCCTGATCTCTCTCAGCCGTTACAGCAATATAAACAATAATAGAAAACTGTGTTCTCTTCCCAGGCACCTTGTCTTGATCCAACATTTAAAGATATATTGATTTAAAAAAAAAAAAAAGTTCTATTTAATATAGTCAGTATGTCAGCCAGTGTTAGTTAAGCATTAATTAAAAGCTGCAGAGTGTCCTGTGGCACCTTATAGGCTAACAGATGTATTGGAGCATGAGCTTTCGTGGGTGAATACCCACTTCGTCGGATGCCGACAATGTGAGTATTCACCCATGAAAGCTCATGCTCCAATACATCTGTTAGTCTATAAGGTGCCACAGGAAACACTGCTGCTTTTACAGATCCAGACTAACATGGCTACCCCTCTGATACTTGACGTTAATTAATAGTGCTTCTTTCTGTGACGCTCTTGGCCGTCATTTCTCCACAATAATTCCTGCCGTTTGGCTCAAGATAGTTAGAGAAGACTGAAATAAGCTTGTCTCCTTGACTACTAAGGTCTTTTTTTTTCTTTTTTTCTTTTTTTTTTGCTGTCAAGTAGATCAGTCTCCATATTCCTTTCCATCCCCTTAGAAGAAATTGACAAAATGATCGGAATGATGTAACTGATCATTTGATAAAACAGTATAAAAACCAGAAGGAAGAAAGGAGAGAGAAAAATCCATTTGTATGTTGTCGGTCAATCACTTCCTTACTGTTCAGGTTTTTAAGTGAATTTCAGTGCTATCTCCTGGACACATCAGATTTTGTTTTTCTTTTACCACTCTGTGGCAAGCCTCTTTTAATATAAGTTTTCATCTCTCCTATTATGACAAGGAAAGGATGTGATTTCAGACCCTGCAATAACTGACATGACAGTGAGGCTGGGGCAAAGATCCAGTGGTTACACTGTTTAGAAAAAGAGAGAATGTTATCTTAGAGTGTAGGTAATAGACTCGCTGCATATGTTACTCCATGTTAATGCACTGGCAGTATCCATGTGGAAGCTTCACTTCAGAGTAACATTTACCTTGCCTCCCGTTAGGCTTAATAATACACTGCAGTTCCATATCAGCTTCCCTCTGAGGATCTCAGAGTGTTTGGTGAACGTTAATGAGTTAAGCCTCACAAACCCTTTGGTGAAATAGGGAAACATTACTATCCCAATTTCACAAATGGCGATACTGTGGCACAGGTGCCCAAAGTCACACGTGAAACCTGTAACAGACCTGATAATATGACTCCATTTTCCATACTCCCATCCTTTGCTTTAGCCAAAAAATCTTTACTGGTAGGCTGTACCTTTAAGAGACCTGATAGTGACCTACACTAGAAAGTGAAGCTGCTGGATCCAGTGCATTGTAGTGATGGCTAGTGGTCACCAGATACCACGGTGATGAGCACCCTGTAAATAGATAGACACACAGCTGTTGTACCCCTTCCCCATTCCCCTTCATGCTCTCATATTCAGAACTGTCTAGCTGTTTTCCACGGGATACCCATGTGTAATTCCTGTTAGCATTGTAGCATGCTCACAGGGCAGAGTCAAATCTGAACTCCATTGTAACGCAGCCAAAGATAATGTTTGTTTATGTTTCCAGATGCAGACTGAGAACTGGTAGTTCTTTCTCGCTCTCTACCTCTGCCACCCCCAAAGGGTCTCTGCAAGCCCTGGCTTGTAATAGGCAGTCTTGGTGTGGATCGCTGACTTCATTATGGGTCTCAGCGGGAGCTATGTGTATGCATCCAGGGAAGATTTTGATCCCTTTTTGCTTTTGCCTGTCTGTGTCAAGGCAAACGCATTCTGGTCATGATGGAGCATTTCAAATGCACTGTCTGTCACAGGCCAGACTTGATTTAATTTAGCGCTCTAATTAGATGTTGGCTAATGGAGTGTGTGGGGGAGTATGCTTTGGGGCAGGTGGGCATCAGTGACCAATGAGAGCCTAAAATATTTCAGTACAAAGGAGATTGGGCTTTTTGATTTAATATTAATGATGGTTTTTTATATGTATGTGACCCTGTTCTAGACAAGACTGTTGGGGACATGGACTTTCTGTGTGTTTAAGAAGCATGTCCTCACTCAATATCATTTGGTAAAATACTGTAGTTGGAAATGCAAGGCAATTTTGGGACAATAATAGAGGTGTTAATCTTAAATGCAGAGGATTAATATTCAAACTTAATGAAGGTAAGATGTAGGATCTGTCGCTAGTCGGTTTTGGATGGGCCTTCTTGGGCACAGTCTAACAAAACACTTAAGCACGTGTTGAAATTGAAGCACATGAGTACTTCTGATGATTTCATTGGGATTACTCACATGCTTAGAGTTAGGCTGTGGTTTCATTTAATCCTATGCTTATCTTGCTGACCAATATTGTCTCATTGTTTCCTTATACTCCTGTATCTCTTTGTCTGTATCCAGCGCAATAGGGTCGTGGTCCATGAATGAGACTCCTAGGTGGTACGACAATACAAATAAATAATAAATCAATTAATGATTTAAAAAAAAAAAAAAGCTTTTGCTAGGCTGGAACCAGGCGGCTAACCCTAAATCAGCTAAGGTCAATTGCATGTTGAGGTCGATGGAGCCACTCACCTGCTTAAATTCTTTGCTGGGTTGGGGCCCAGAGGGATGTTATATTTAAGGATAACAGACATAGTGAGAATTGCACTTGCACCGGTATAAATGGAGAATAACACCATTGAATGCAGTGGCGTTACCTTGTTTTAAAATTGGTCAATAAAAATCATAACTGGTGTGGAGAAAGTAAATAAGGAAATGTTCTTTACTCTTTCTCATAACACAAGAACTAGGAGTCACCAAATGAAATAAGCAGCAGATTTAAAACAAGCAAAAGGAAGTATTTCTTCACACAACGCACAGTCAACCTGTGGAATTCTTTGCCAGAGGATGTTGTGAAGACCAAGACTATAACAGGATTCAAAAAAGAACTAGATAAATTCATGGAGGATAGGTCCATCAATGGCTATTAGCCAGAATGGGCAGGGATGGTGTCCCTAGCCTCTGTTTGCCAGAAGCTGGGAATTGGCGATGGGATGGATCACTTGATGATTACCTGTTCTCTTCACTCCCTCTGGGGCACCTGGCATTGGCCACCGTTGGACGATAGGATATGGGGCTAGATGAACCTTTGGTCTGATCCAGTATGGCTGTTCTCATGGGCAGCTGTGGACCTCCACCTGGCCTGGTCAGGAGCCCTGGGGGCGGGAACACAGGCCGGGGGCTGCTCTCGGGGGGGCCCCCACCCTGCTGCGGCTTCTGGCTTGGCCAGGGGCAGGGCCTCGGGGGAAAGAGGAGGGGTAGGGGTGAGGCTACTTTGGGGGCAGGGGTCCCTGGCCCCCCACTTTTGGGAAGGCTCCACCACCCCTGGTGTCAGAGAAAAACCAGATCCATTGTTTTAATATTTTTGTCCAGTTGGTAGGGATGAACAATCTGATTCAGCTACAGGAAGAACCATACTGAACTCAAATTTAACCCAAACTTCAAAACAAAACAAAACAAAAAGTTGGGTAGGTTTTAAAGAAATTAATAATAATCTCACATCTCAGCACTTCCTAGTTCCAGACAGACCCCAAACAACCAAGGAATATGAGGGAGCCCAACTAGAAGCAGGATATGCCAATCATCACTGCGAGATCAGCCCTATTCCACAGAGTCTCAAGGCTTGATAAGTACTGACCTGAACTGAAGTGAAGTTTGCCCACCACCATAAAGCAATCCTCAAACTGGGGCCCCATCACCCAGGGCTGCAGCTGAAGCCCAAGCCCCACCACCCAGGGCAGAGGGGCTCAGGCTTTGTCTCCCCCCCGCCCCGCTTGGGGTGGCGGGGCTTGGGTGGTCTCAGGTTTCAGTCCTCCCTCTCCCAGGGTCGTTCAGTAATTTTTGTTGTCAGAAGGGGGCACGGTGCAGAGAAGTTTGAGAACCACCGAGTTAGAACAATTCGTTTTCCCGAAGAATCACTAGCAATGTACTGAGTGAGTGTGAGAGTGAGGACTACAGTTGCCGTTGGCAGGACTCAAATTCTTTTGGAGTAAGTCTAGAGTTTTACATCTTCATTTTCAGTTGTCCACCAGTGCAAGGTGAAAATGCAATAAGCACCACATGAGCTTCACCTTTCACTGGTGTGATGAGAGACTTTTAGGAGATTTTTCTACTTCCTAGAAAGTTTTGTTTTTCTTTCAGTTTCACTGAGGATAGTAGAACTCTGGCAGTCTTGGAAGTAGCTTTATACTCAGAGGTGATGAATTCTGCCGATTGCCACAGCTGCTTAGTACATAAGGCTCATATTGAGCCCAGATTATGCACAGGCCCATGTTTGGGTAATGCAGAGTTGCAGTAGCCCAAGAGGAGTTCCAGGTGGGGCTTCGCCTCATCGGGTTTCTGGGTGTACAGGATGGGGCTACAATGAGGGGAAGGACTCTTTGGATCTTCCCTTACATACCAGGCCATGGGGTTAGTCAGAGACTGTCCATAGACATTTGAAAATAAAGTATCAAGACTTATTTTACCTTTTTTTCATCTTTTAAGGACTTGACATCTTCTAATGTCAAAGGCATATAGCAACTAAAGCAAAGCCTCAACAAATACCCATTCCCTATGCTTGACTCTAACATTTAAGAACATAAGAACATAAGAAAGGCCGTACCGGGTCAGACCAAAGGTCCATCTAGCCCAGTATCTGTCTACCGACAGTGCCCCTGAGGGAGTGAACCTAACAGGCAATGATCAAGTGATCTCTCTCCTGCCATCCATCTCCATCCTCTGACGAACAGAGGCTAGGGACACCATTCTTACCCATCCTGGCTAATAGCCATTTATGGACTTAGCCACCATGAATTTATCCAGTCCCCTTTTAAACATTGTTATAGTCCTAGCCTTCACAACCTCCTCAGGTAAGGAGTTCCACAAGTTGACTGTGCGCTGCGTGAAGAAGAACGTCCTTTTATTTGTTTTAAACCTGCTGCCTATTAATTTCATTTGGTGACCCCTAGTTCTTTTATTATGGGAATAAGTAAATAACTTTTCCTTATCCACTTTCTCAACATCACTCATGATTTCATATACTTCTATCATGTCCCCCCTTAGTCTCCTCTTTTCCAAACTGAAGAGTCCTAGCCTCTTTAATCTTTCCTCATATGGGACCCTCTCTAAACCCCTAATCATTTTAGTTGCTCTTTTCTGAACCTTTTCTAGTGCTAGAATATCTTTTTTGAGGTGAGGAGACCACATCTGTACACAGTATTCGAGATGTGGGCGTACCATGGATTTATATAAGGGCAATAATATATTCTCAGTCTTATTCTCTATCCCCTTTTTAATGATTCCTAACATCCTGTTTGCTTTTTTGACCGCCTCTGCACACTGCGTGGACATCTTCAGAGAACTATCCACGATAACTCCAAGATCTTTTTCCTGACTCGTAGCTAAATTAGCCCCCATCATGTTGTATGTATAGTTGGGGTTATTTTTTCCAATGTGCATTACTTTACATTTATCCACATTAAATTTCATTTGCCATTTTGTTGCCCAATCACTTAGTTTTGTGAGATCTCTCTGAAGTTCTTCACAATCTGCTTTGGTCTTACCTATCTTGAGTAGTTTAGTATCATCTGCAAACTTTGCCACCTCACTGTTTACCCCTTTCTCCAGATCATTTATGAATAAATTGAATAGGATTGGTCCTAGGACTGACCCTTGGGGAACACCTTTAGTTACCCCTCTCCATTCTGAGAATTTACCATTAATTCCTACCCTTTGTTCCCTGTCCTTTAACCAGTTCTCAATCCATGAAAGGACCTTCCCTTTTATGCCATGATAGCTTAATTTACGTAAGAGCCTTTGGTGAGGGACCTTGTCAAAGGCTTTCTGGAAATCTAAGTACACTATGTCCACCGGATCCCCCTTGTCCACATGTTTGTTGACCCCTTCAAAGAACTCTAATAGATTAGTAAGACACGATTTCCCTTTACAGAAACCATGTTGACTATTGCTCAAGAGTTTATGTTTTTCTATGTGTCTGACAATTTTATTCTTTACTATTGTTTCAACTAATTTCCCGGTACCGACGTTAGACTTACCGGTCTGTAATTGCCAGGATCACCCCTAGAGCCCTTTTTAAATATTGGCGTTACATTAGCTAACTTCCAGTCATTGGGTACCGAAGCCGATTTAAAGGACAGGTTACAAACCTTGGTTAATAGTTCCGCAACTTCACATTTGAGTTCTTTCAGAACTCTTGGGTGAATGCCATCTGGTCCCAGTGACTTGTTAATGTTGAGTTTATCAATTAATTCCAAAACCTCCTCTAGTGACACTTCAATCTGTGACAGTTCCTCAGATTTGTCACCTACAAAAGCCAGCTCATGTTTGGGAATCTCCCTAACATCCTCAGCCGTGAAGACTGAAGCAAAGAATCCATTTAGTTTCTCCGCAATGACTTTATCATCTTTAAGCGCTCCTTTTGTATTTCCATCGTCAAGGGGCCCCACTGGTTGTTTAGCAGGCTTCCTGCTTCTGATGTACTTAAAAAACATTTTGTTATTACCTTTGGAGTTTTTGGCTAGCCGTTCTTCAAACTCCTCTTTGGCTTTTCTTATTACACTCTTGCACTTAAGTTGGCAGTGTTTGTGCTCCTTTCTATTTGCCTCACTGGGATTTGACTTCCACTTTTTAAAGGAAGTACTTTTATCTCTCCCTGGTTCTTTTACATGGTTGTTAAGCCACGGTGGCTCTTTTTTTAGTTCTTTTACTGTTTTTCTTAATTTGGGGTATACATTGAAGTTGGGCCTCTATTATGGTGTCTTTAAAAAGGGCCCACGAACTTGCAGGATTTCACTTTAGTCACTGTACCTTTTAACTTTTGTCTAACTAACCCCTCATTTTTGTATAGTTCCCCTTTGAAATTAAAGGCCACAGTGTTGGGCAGTTGAGATGTTCTTCCCACCACAGGGATGTTGAATGCTATTGTATTATGGTCACTATTTCCAAGCGGTCCTGCTATAGTTACCTCTTGGACCAGCTCCTGCGCTCCACTCAGGATTAAATCTAGAGTCGCCTCTCCCCTTGTGGGTTCCCGTACCAGCTGCTCCATGAAGCAGTCATTTAAAGTATCGAGAAATTTTATCTCTGCATTTCGTCCTGAAGTGAAATGTTCCCAGTCAATATGGGGATAATTGAAATCCCCCACTATTATTGGGTTCTTAATTTTGATAGCCTCTCTAATTTCCCTTAGCATTTCATCATCACTATTAATGTCCTGGTCAGGTGGTCGATAATTTCATAGAGTGTATGGCCAGAGAGGACCATTAGATCCTCCAGTCTGACCTTCTGTTTGTTGACTTCACTGTGTATGCCAAAGTCTGTCTTCCTGTGGGTTTCAGCATTGCAACGAGGAATGGGAAATCGGCTAATTTCCCCCAGTTACTTGGCAAGCAGCTCTTGTCATTGTAACCTGTTGGCAAACGCTATAACTGTATACAGATGAAATTGTGTGTTTTCACATTTAAATAATTTAAATAATGTCCATACTCCTCCTCCCTGTTTGAACCTCCTTAATTAACCAATTTTCTGGTGTGTCATCACATTTAACCCACAGTTGGGAGCTCCCAGCATTTGAGAATAAACCAGTTGGTGGGGATGGGGGTGGGTGTGTTTTCCCCATTGACAATTATCCTGCTTATTCCCATCATCACACAGGGGCTTTTATTGTTCCAGCAGCAGCCAGCATCTGTGTTGGATTCCAGCTGGCAACTGTAGAGATGAGTCTCTTGTGCCTCTCATTCAGCGTGACCCACTGTAGTGCTGTGGCAGAAGCAGAGATTAAATGTGCAACAGTATCATTGTTCAGCCCTAACAGCAACTTTCTTCGGTTATAGTAGCCAGCCTGGCAGCAATTGGGGGGGGGGGACAAAATGGAATCCACATCAGGGATGCTGAAGAGTTAAGAGCATCTTAGAACTCGTCCACTAGCTGTTATGCATCTTGATTTAGAAACTAACTGAATTAATAAGGCCCATGCAATGAGTGTATAATTGCATATATTAAGAATTTTAACATTCAGAACTGCTGTTCAGGGCTACAGATGTGCACCTTCAATTTTCCATGGATATGGAATTTATAAGGAGACTATTCTGCAGTCTGGCTGGATGTGCTGGGTTTTCCTTCACTAAAATACAGCTCAGTTGTGCCCATAAGGATGAAGCAACGGAATATCCCAATAACAGAGGAGAGGTTTGTTTTCTCACCCATTTTTCAATGCCTGCGATTACCTCCTGGGAGAAGACAATACAGGATTTAGGTGGGACAGATATTGCTTTGTGATTACTGGACTCCTTGAAATAAGCTTCATAAGTGCTTCCTGCCACATGCAGAGTCTTGGGGCCTGCTGGTGAGCAATGATGAGTGGTAGAGCAAATGTTTGCTAACTTTGGGCTGTCTCCCTACTATCTGATGCGGAAGGTATGTAGATCTCTCTTTGAAGTCTGTATTAGCTCTCTGTGTGCATAACTGGAGACAGAGTCTGTAAGACACACAGTGAAGTTCTCTCTTATATAAATAAAAAAAAACCCAAACACTCAGCTAAATACTGTGACCTCAGACCTAATTGGAACTATCCTTGGGTGTAGAAGGTCCACTTTGACTTAGCCATAATGGGGAACCAGGACTAGGTGGTCAAGTACTAGCCCAGCAGAAACATGCCAGGACAGTGTGGGGGTTGAGAAAGGGAGGAGGTACTAGAAATAGCTGAGCAACGGGAGCTGTGAGAGCTACTCTGAGATACAGTCACATAAAAGAGCTAGAGTTAGGGTGAGTCTGGTGGTTGTCAGGCACTTGTATGATTTTTGTGACAGATTCTGGTAAGAAGATGGGAGTTTTAAGATCCTGCTCTCTCTGTGACTAGGATCAAATCCTGAAGCCCTTAGGTAGTTCTCAGGTCTTACTGCAACAAAACTCCCTAAGAGGCAGAGTAGAAAAGGGATTGTAAGCCTCTGAGTTCTGGTTGGGTTCCTAATCCCCCAGGGCTCCGGGGCAGGGGGTTAATCTACCCAAGCCTATTTGCTGGTATAGCTTGTTTCCTGACCTAGTGCAAATCTGGTGTGAGAGCCAGCAGATTTGGGGAGAAGCTGAACAAAGGTTCCATCCACCTGCAGGGGCGGAGGACAACTAGCCTGATGGCAGCTACTTTCAAAGTCTCTGGCAATGCGGGCAGTTTTCCACTTACTTTCCTGGGTCTCTTTATCCCTCTTTACTACCCTATCACAGGCACTTAGCAGGACTCACAACTGCGCCCTAAATGGCCTCATTGGGGATTTTCCCTGAGAAAGGACAGTTCAAAGATTTGGGCCGTGTTTAGACACCTTTAACATACAGGCTGATTTTCAGAAGTGCCAAACACCCACAAATCGCAGTTCTATTAATGGCAGCTGTGGCTGCTCCACCCGCAAATCCCAGTTCTATTAGTGGCAGCTGTGGCTGCTCCACCCCTTTGAAAATCAGGACATGTAGATTTCACTGCCAAATATGGATTTAAGAGGCAAACTCTGAGCACTAGGTCTTCAACATCTTGGCCTGGACCCTTAGGAAGTTTTCATGCCCTGTCACTGTAATGTCTAGGCACCGTGGGAACCTTAGGAGAATTGTCTTATCTGAGCTGCAGTTTCCTGAGGTAGACGAAACTTTTCTGGTTACAGACACGTCAGTTTTTTTCCCTCTTCATCCCTGCCTGCCTCAAGTCCTCCCGTTATTTTCCTCAGCCTGGGTTTGAGGCTCAGGTCAGTTACTCCCTAGCGAGAGGAGACATATTTGGAGTGTCGTCTGGAGAGCCAGGTCACACATTTAAAAAACAATCCACTTTAGCTCACCAAAGGCTGGGCCACTTGTGTTGCCTTCATTTTCTTTATGTGCTTTACACGAATTTTCATAAGAAAAGGTAGCGGGGCCTTCTAGACTAATAACACTTCTCCTTTCTGTCAGACAAGGCTACTAACGGCAAAAGGGAGATAATTGCGCTTTAATTGGGCTCTGCTTGTTCAATGGAGGGGAGGCGGGGGGAGCCTGCCTTTTAGTTCCCATGGCCTTCCAGATAAGTTTACAGCATAATGCCAATTAAGAGAGCAATAAAGAATATGCAAAACAGATGACAACTGCCGCTTACCAGGAATCACTCTTTTGTGACTAAAACAATGGGGGCCTTCAGTGGAGGGTGCCTTTTGCTGCGGCTGCCTCCCTGGTTCTCTGTTGGCATTTTGCATAGGATTTGCTGCTGAATGGGCTAAGTATGGAAAATGTAAGGATGAAGCAAAAGCAGAAGACTTCCACATGTGTGCACTCACCGCAGAGCAGAAAAGAGCCAAATTAACTTTTCTCGTTCCCCCTGGGTTTCTTCTCTCTATTTATTTTATTTTATTTATTTTTAAAGGGATCAAGGTTGGTTTTGTTTTTTTTTTTATTTATTCTTTGCATTTTTTTTTCTTTCTCCTTGTTTGTTGGTTTTGAGGGTAATTATTCACTGGGACTTTTTCAGCTGTCACATGTAACAAAAGGTAATCCAGCCTCTCGCCTCTCCCCCAGCACCTCCTTTCTCCAACAAATGTGGCCTTTGTTGTAGGGAGGTCATCACACAAGGAGCCCTCTTCAATCCCCTGAGATACAAACACTGCTCTGTTTGGCATCAAGGCTACCTTGAGCAAATCTCGCAGTTGGCTGGTCCACCCTGTGAAACATTTCCAAAGGACAGTTGCCAACTTGACAAATTAGGCTCGGATCGATAATCTAAATGTTTTCTTTTCTCGAGATGGGATTCCTAGACTTACTACATGAGTTGTTTATCAATGTATCTACTATAGATATGCTGGCATGAATCAATCTCCATCTAACAGGTGGTCTTTTGCCACGGACTTGGGTTCACGGCTCAGATTGATTCGGTGTGAACCTTGCAATATATTCCAAGTCAGATGTTCTTTCTCTTCATAGCCTGTGGTTTGGTGCTGTTGAAAGAGACACACAGTGGAAATGATACTGTTCAGCCCCAGCATATTTTACAGACTGGAATGTACTGATCAGCTTAAAAGGAGTGCAACCCCGTCTCCACCCTCCTGTAAACATTCGCTTGGATGCTTAATGGGTCTTGCCCTGAATCCTAGATTTGTCAGTGGGAGCTGTAGCGGAGACTCCTTGATAAGAAAACCCCCCTTTAGTAATTATACTTACTCATTCACATCCCTATGGTCAAGGCTGTGTCAGCATTTCACTGATAAACTCCTGTTTTCAATTAAACATGCGGTGTGGGAACCTGTGTTGTCATGTCTGGCTATGGTCCATGCAATTTTGAAGTTACATAGGTGTAGAAAGAGGAAAGATTTTTGAGGCAGTTTTGTAAGGTATGGAAACTGGTTGAAGAAAATAGCCCTCCGAAACTTTGGTTGAAAACTCGAACTAAATCTTTGTAGAGATCGGAAAATGTTTGGTTAGTTCCCCTCCCCCTTCTTCTTTGCTTCCAGGGACCAGAAGCAGAAGTACCACAGTGTTTCCTTATAGGTATTTCAGGTCACTACAGTAAAAGCTGTGTTATCCAGTGTGTTGGGGAATAGCGGATGCCAGGAAGTCAAAAATTCTGGTTAACTAAGAGGGAAGGAGTTTGGGTGCGGGAAGGGGCTCAGGGCTGGGGTTTGGGATGCAGGGAGGGTGCAGGCTCTGGGAGGGAGCTTGGTTGTGGGAGGGGGCTTGGAGCAGGGGGTTGGGATGTGGGAGGGGATGTGGGGTGCCGAATCCGGGGAACGCTCACCTCGGGCAGCTCCCTGCAGGCGCAGACATGTCCCTGCTCTCCGCTGCCTCTGTCTGCAGGCGCCGCCCCTGCAGCTCCCATTGGCTGTGGTTCCCGGCCAATGGGAGCTGCGGAGCCAGGGCTCAGAGAAGGATGGGGGCAGTGCACAGACTCGCCTAGCTGAGCCTCTGCCTAGGAGCAGCAGGGACATGTTGCCACTCGTGGGGAGCCCCCTGATGTGAGCACCACCCGGATCCAGCACCCCAAAACCTCTCCCACACCTCAACCCCGTGTCCCGAGCCCCCTCCTGCACCCAAACTCCCTCCCAGAGCCCATGCCCTGCACCCCCTCCCACACTCCAAACCCCTCATGGCCTTTCCTCCGCCTAGGAGCATCAGAGACATGTTGCTCCTTCCAGGGAGCCTAGCAGAGTCAGGCAGGGAGCCTGCCAACCTCACGCCAATCGGACTAGAAACCGGACTTTCAATGAAGATCAGAAATGCCAGTTTATAGAGCTTTCTGGTTGGTAAAGTGCCGGATAACTCAGCTTTGACTGTATAACTATTTAGTATTTTTATTACAGTAGCACCAGTTCAGATCAGGGCCCTATTATGCTCGGTGTTGTACATGCACATTGTGAAAGACACTCCCTGTCCCACAGATTTTATAGACTAAATAGACAAGCCATACAGAGAATGGGAAAAATTATCTCTAATTTAGAGATGGGGAAAATAGGCACAAAGAGATTAAGGCCTAGATCCTCAACGGAGCAATAGGAGAGAGGTGCCTAAATACCTTTCAGGTTCTTGGCCAAAGTGATTTGTCCAGTGTCACACAGGGATGGCAAAGCCAGGAATTAAATTCAGATCTCACAAGCCCCCTGTCTGATGCCTTAGCTGCAAGACCAACCTTGCTCTCAGCTGATTGATGTCTGATCAGACTCAATACCATAACTGCACGACAAGGACTTGTTCCCTTGACATTTTCAAATCAGTTTTTCCAGACGGGGTTAGCCTGGACAAGGTTTGGATGTGCTTCCGGACTTTGGGGCGCTTGTCTGAACTGAGAACCTTGACATCTTTTGAGGTTAACCCCATCACCATTTTTTATGTTGTTCTGGGCTAAAATTGGCTTTGTAGAGCATTTACTTTAGAAACCAAAAACATCCATCCCGATCTGTATTCTTTCATCAGACCCCAGGTGCTATACAGATTGGATGTGTAGGTGCTCATATGTATCTGTCCACACATCACTGCATCCGGCACTGAAAATGTAACCACACCTGGGGTGGAATACGGAGTATTATTACTTTGGCCACTCACACTAAATGAAGAATAACATATCCAGTTGAAAGTTTAGAAAGGGCAGAATGTACATGAATCTAATGAACTGCGTTATAAGTAAGCCCAGGGGTTAAGCCAAACATACTTATTCTTGTTAAATGTTCCCTGGGAATTTAATAACCCAGGTCTTGACCATGTGGTTTTGTGACTCATTCAAAATGCCTTCTGGCTTCACCATCCCCTTAAATTCATCCAAACCTTTCATTGCTGACAACTTTTTAAATCAATACTGGATGCTTTTCTAGAAGATACGCTGTAGGAATTATTCTGGGGGAAGTTCTCTGGCCTGTGTTATGTAGGAGGTCAGAGTAGATGATCACAATTGTCCCTTTGGGCCTTGGAATCTATGAATGTAGGAAATTCCTTCCTATTCCACAAACAAATGGAAGTGTCTCTGGCTCATTGATATTTTCTGCATCATATTCCTTTCCTAGCATCCTAATCCAGACGTTTACTGCCTGTTGCCTTTAATAGTTCTGCCTAAGTTCCCTACGGTGTTACTTTGGTATTTCTCGGAATCCCAAAGCATGTTCACATAACGAATGAATTGATCTTAACAGTACCCCTGAAAGGATGGAAAGCAGAATTCGGCCCACTTTACAGAGAGGGAAACAGAGATAAAGAAGTTTGGCTCATTTTCAGTTTGGGTGCCTACAGCTAGGCAACAGCATCGCTATTGAGAAGACTGTGACAGTGTAACGCATTGGTCAGTGTATATTACATGTGCCCAACACGCAGAGGTTGTGAGTCTGTTACCGCCCCTCTGCAGAGCTTGGCTCTTTACCTGAAGCTGTCGAGACACTCGTTCTCTCAGCTCCGCAGGTCCCCTGTTCAATCCCCTACAGAGCTTAGCTGTAGGCCCCAAGACTGAAAATTGTGCCATGAGTAAATAAATGAGTAAGTAGCAGAGTAAGGCCTAGCGCTGAAGAGCGCCTGACTCCTACCCCTCTCCATTGACCACAAGATCAGGAGGTCTCAGCCCCCACAGTTTTAACAGAGGCTGTGGGAGTACAACAGTTCTCAGGTCCCTTTCAGGTGCTGCTTGGTGCTGAAAGTGCCGGTTTGCAGGCTTGTATGCTGGGATGTTGTAGCTGTGTCAGTCCTAGGATATTAGAGAGACCAGGTGCGTGAGGTAGTATCCTTTATTGGACCAGTTTCTCTTGGTGGGAGAGACAAGGTTTTGCGCTGTGTGTGGCTTGAAAGCTGGTCTCTCTCTCTCCCCAACAGAAGTTGGTCCAATAAAAGATATTACCTCACCCACCTTGTCTCTCTAATTTTGCAGGCTTATCAGTAGTCTGTGGTGCAAACAAATGAATTTGGGAGGGAAATTGCAGCCGGTGGAAGCACTCTCTTACAGACAGTCAACAAAGTTTGTGCAAGTTGTTTTGCTGATGCTGAGAACAAATGATTATTTAGGACTTTGACTGGAAAATCAAAAAACACACACACCCCTATCCCCAATAAGTGACTCATTATTAGAGGCTCTGGAACCTGAGGGGCAGGATCTTATTCCATTTCCTTTATCAGCAACATAGATATCTGGGCCCAGTCTCTGCTCATTGGAGTCATCCATCAGGATTACTTTCCACCTCTGTCTTGCTGCTCATAAAAGCTGGATTTGTAGTTTTCATTAAAAATAAAACAAAATCTCTATTCCAGTTGCCCTGCTAAGGTGCTGAATTCAACCTGAAGACCCTGCCTAATATTAAGAGGCAACACAGAGAAGCCTCCATAGTGACTCACAATAATAATAATAAGGGAATAACTCTAGCTATGATAGGACTGGGTTTACAACTCATAGCACCGGCGTTTGTTATACCATGCGTGTACCTTACCCCACTGTTTGTCACTGAAGGATCTGTTCTCAGTGCCTCTGTAGCACCAGAGATTAGCAACTCTGCTGCACATTAGCAGGTGAGAAGCTTTATCCTCTACTGGCATTAAAACTGAATATTTGAAAAATGATTGTTTTGTTCTTAAACTAGATTATTTCCACTTGTCAGCAATTGCCTGTGTGTGAGAGAGAAAGAGAGGGAGGATGGGGGTCTGTCTCCCTTCTCGTATATGAGGTCATACTCTTTCCTAGGACAGCTGTCACTGGCAGCCAGGGGCGGCTCCAGACCCCAGCACGCAAAGCCGGGAGGGCGGCAGATGGCTCCGGTGGACCTCCCACAGGCGTGCCTGCGGAGGGTCCGGTGGAGCCGTGGGACCTGCGACCGGCAGAGTGCCCCCCGCAGCATGCCGCCCTGCTTGGGGCGGCGAAATGTCTAGAGCCGCCCCTGCTGGCAGCAAGAACAGCCCAAGAAGTAAGGCATATGCACCATCGGGACCACGATGCTCATTACCGCTAACATGACAACACTCCCCCAGTAATGTGTTGCATGCTGTGTGTATAGCATGTTTCTCTCATCCTATGATTTGTCAGCATTTTACTAATTAGCAGCACGAGGAAGATAAATACAACTGCACTCATTTTATAGATGGCTAACATGAGGCATGAAGAGGTTAAGTGACTTGCCCAAGGTTACAAAATAATGTAGTGCCATTTGTTAAGAATGTAACCCTAAAATTCGATTTCCAGTCCACAGTACTAACCATACTCTTACACTAGTACTACAGATACCATGGAGTAGCATAGCTAGTGCCTCAGGAATGTAACCCTCTGATTAATGTGATGGAAAATCATTTAAAATTAACGTGGCAGTTTCTTAATGAGTGTTACATGCTGACTGATTCAAAAGCTATATGTAAACTGTGGATAACATGGGCATTAATCATAGCAAGTTACACAATTTAAGGGCATTAGAAAGATAAAGGCCCCTTTCCCCCAAACACTGAAGTGATAAAGTCATCACTGAGATAACATTCTTAAAGAGAACCATATTGATACGTACTGAAAGATATGCAGTAGTTCAAACCCAGGGAGAACTTTGCCAGCCCTTCTTGGAAGATAATTAAAATGACACTAAACAAAAGAGGGAAAAAAAACCAGACCCATCTGCAAACTTGGGGTGTGATCCTAACCTCGGATGCTCCCAGGAAACTCAATGGGAAATCAAACCTGGGTTTTTAGACACTGGGAGCTGTGTGCATGTCCCAAGGTAAAGTGTGGTCGGGATACATGGGATTTTTGAACATATTGCAGAGTTTCAGTTTTATCGCCTTAATCAAATAGTGCCTGATGTTTCAAGATTTTGAGCAACTCTTGAGAATTTGTTGAGTGCTCTCAAGTCTCATCAAAGTCATTGGGAGCTAGAGGAATTCAGCAGATCCCAGGAGGCTCCCATTTCACATTTTCTTGAGTTACATATCTTCTAAATAAATAAATAGTTTTTAAGTCAAATGAAATTCGGGAGCTAGGTTTACAGCTTTGTTCTGCTTTGCCATGCAGGAGATACAGGGCTGAGTTACAATCCTGCTCATTCCTCAGCGGCCTGATGCTGTAAATTGCTAACCTGTCTCGCCTATTTAAGCCATTGGGTGTTGAGAGCATTCAGTGTCTTGCATTATCAGGCTCCATAAGAGCAAGGACCGGGAATTTTGTGGAGGCAGCACGCTCATCCCTTGGTGATCAATAGTTGCCACTTATCCACCACTTCTTGCTCAAAGTTTTCACAGAGCTTTACAGAGAAACTCTTTTAAACCACACATCACCCTTCTTTCACAGATGGAGAACTAAGTGGTTTGCCTAAAATAGTCCATTGAGTCAGTGACAGACCTGGAAATAGAACCACGAAATTCTAACTTCTAGTAACTAGATCCCATCCCTTTCTGATGACCATCTTACTGCAGCCAGTCCAGGGAAAGAATACAGACTCAGATGTTCAAACCTGTATGCAAGCACATTTGTACTAACCCGATTTGTGCACTTCTTGGTCCTAGTTTGCATTTCCAATGTGGGATTTGCATGCAGAAACACTGATGCTTATTGCACATGTACAGAAAGGACAGTTGCAGAAGTGAGTTTGAAAATCTGGTCTGTATTATCCCATCTGGTATTGTCTAATACATGACATTAAATTCAAGTTATCGCTTTGTTAAAAATGATTATATGCAAAGAAGAGTTTGAGTAAAATCTCTTTAAAATGCATACACTGAAAAAACCCTGTTGGCACTTAGACAGATAAGACCATTTTTACTGGCATATATTTTGCTTGGCGCTAGTTCAGCCTCTCCTAATAGCTTAATAATTTTGGCAGCCACACCAGTGAAAAATGTTACTGAACCAGACCCAATTATGTGTACAGAATGTAAACAGTTGTTGTCTCGTGGGAATAGCTACTGTATAGCCACGGCTGTAAATTGTTATGGTAGATTGCTCCAAATTTGTTTGTGACAAATGACCATATGATGAGGTTGTTTCTGGGCCTTGCTGCTGATGTGATGGCATTGTCAATGGAGTGTGATACCACCATGCTTTTCGTGAGAGCTCTTAGGCCAGCTTTACAACGTGTGGCAGCTCTGACCTAAGCTTGCGTGGCTTTTCTGCTTTTGGTAGAAAACGCCACAACTTCTCTCTAGACATAAGTCGTATGAGCCTGATTCCGGAGCAGTATATCTCCTTTTCCTCATTAGCCACAAATGGAATGGTTGCTTGGACTATTTCTTAGCCTGAAAAAATGATATGGAATTGGCTGTGCTTGCAGTTTTGCAGCAAAGCTTTTAAAGCACAACAAAGCCTTTTCTTGCTTGCCTTCATTATGTTGACCATTTTGCAAAGTTGTATGATCTTTTGTATATGATGCCGGGGCACCCATTCAGCCTCCTTAACTGAAAGCAAGTCTGAAATTGGTTAAAAAGCCTTCGGAAGAAGCTTGAGCTAAGCCCGGTCTGCAATTAAAGGACTGCAGTGGTGAAAAGGGGGAGGGGAAAAGCATTGGAAACTGGGGGAACACAAAGATTGGGAGTTTTCTTTCAGCGCTTCTCAGAACTCTGAAATGAGAAGACCCTTCCAGCCAGCACCTGGCAATACCATTGAGTATGCCTTCCTGCAGTTTAAATTAGAGTAACACTGAAACACAGCAGGCTCCTGCTAAAAGGGGGTGGGGAGGGGAAGGGAAGAGTTTTTTATTTTAAAAAAAAAAAAAAAGCCCTTTCTGATGCATTCAGGTAGAAGAGTGTAAAGTAAATAATGAAGTCTGAAGCCGAAGGGCAGCACACAAGAGCATGACTTTGCATTCCATTCAAGTCTGCTGCCAAGTCGCTGAAGGAGAGCTTAGAAAATGAACTGTTAAGCGAGGCACAGCTCTGTGCTCTAGCTGAGCTTGCAAATGCAAACCAGAGTTCCTTGGGAAAGCAAGTTAGAGTGCAAGCCACTTGGAACCTAGGCCACTACTAATCATTGTCCTTATCAGACTTTTCCAGGGAGCCAGTAAACATGCATACTTCAGGAAATGGCATGTTATAAATGTGAGTGACTAAAAGCATTGCAGTGGAAAAGGCAGCAGACTATTATTTATCATCGCAGTTGCAGAGGTACCATTCTCTTGTTGTGCTAGACTGGTTGTAGGGAGGGTGCTTCACCAAACCAGTGTGAAGCTTCGTATGAGGTAAGCCTGATTTTTAAACCATATTGTTTTGTTTTATTCCTACTACCACCTAGTTTCCCGTGAAAAGTCATCTGCTCAAGAGCTCACTTCACCCCCTAGCTCAGCAGAGCACACTGCAATGCCCCGTTTTCCCAGGCTTCCCCCAATGTGGATGGGATGAAGGGGTATTTTATTTGTGGTAGATTGGGAGATGTGTACCGGATATTGACTTTTGTCTCTGCTTAATTATAAAGATGGTAAGGCAAGTTGAAGTCACGATAAAATGAAGAATTAAAATAGATACTGAGATATGGAATCTGGCTACTTTTCTATGCCACGTGTTCAATATTTTTGATCAAAAATGGGAAGAGAAAAATAATCAAAAGCTGTAGATTTCCGAGTTGTGGATTTACACGTGATTCTAGCTCTTAGAGTATTTCCATTGTGGCATGTTAAACCCAGGATGTTCATAGTAGGATCTGATTAGTGTGTGTGTGTGGGGGGGGGGGGGGGGGAACCACACTGAAACAAAAATCAATGGACCAGAAGAAGTAATTTTTTCTGTGTGCAGTTGAACTTGGTGACAGATCTGCCTCCCTTCAGTGAAGTGCTGTACCCCAGCTTCCAATAGTCCCTGCCCAAATGACTACCCCTGAATCAGGCTAATAAAACAAACCCAATTTAAAAAGCAATATAAACTGTATAACCTTAAACTGGTTTTTATTTTTGGTCACGCCCTCCTGTTTCCTAGCATCGAGGGTGGGCCATTTATTTAGCTGAAGCACTGAAGATGCAGAAAATATAAATGAGTAGGTCAGAATTCCTAATTCTGCTTACTTCAGCTCACCAGCTTGGAACTGATGGGATCTGATTAGCCATCTTCAGTGCTCAGCCAGAGCTTGGAACCAGGGAGGGGTGGGGAAATGGAGCAGTTAGTGAAGCTAGACTACAGCTTTTATGAGCCTTCATCCAAAGACTGCACAGTATTGCCTTGAGTATTGCAGGGACGATATGCAGATTTGGCATTCAAGACAGGAATTTTGGGAGTGGGCTGAGCAGTATCTTAATAGGATTTTAGATGAGCCGAGAGAGTCCATCGCCTCTTGTGGTGTGACCAGAACTGAAATTTACATCCTGGTGGTTTATTTATGATATTTTATATTTTCAAAGAGAAGGAATTTCTTCAGGTTACATAATGAAGTGACTTCTGGGATAGCCCCTTTGTCATTGTTGTCAGTTGTTTTCAGCACAGGTCTGGAAAGGGGGTCGGTGCTTTAATTGCAGCTGCAGAGGTGCAAAATCATATGATTCCAGTTTGCCTGACATGGGAAATTGCTGAAAAATTACACAAGAGGACAGAGAATTCAAGAATGCATGTGGAGAGAATTCTTACTGACTTCAGTGGGAATTGCATCTGCTACACCTGTGCCAAATTAGGGGGTAGGGCATTGTGAGAGTGGTGGGACTCTACTATAGTGCATGTCAGTTGCCACTTTGGTTGTCAGAGATTTCTAGAGTTTATTTGGGTAACTATCAGAATTTTCAAAAGCTTGAGTAAACCAGATTTTGTCCGGCCTGTTATTCCCTCTGATCCTCCCCATCTGTCTCCCCTACCCCATCCCATTGCTTTGTAGGAGTTGGTTTCACACAAATAGTGTCTGATTTTTAAAAAAAAATATTTTGAATGACTTCTCATCGGTAGAACAATTGGTCCACTTCCTGATCGGATTTTGTCTCCTTATCTTCACCTTCAAAGCTCTGCCCAGCTAAGTCCCTGCAGGCTTCTCTGTCCTTCAGATTCCTCCTTAAAACCCACTCCTTCTGCTTTGCCTCCCCTGCTGTCTGGTGCAATTTGCTCCCGTTGCCCAACTGAAATTGTCTGTACTGAGTTTGTCAAAATGTAAAGCATACCCTCCAAGGGTCAGGGAGCTTTTCTTTATCTGTCCTTAAAAAGTGAAAAGTTGTATGATCTTTTGTATATGATGCAAACAAACAAAAAAAACAAGAAAAGCCTAGGTATTTTTAAATTGGAAGATTTGCCCTATCATATTGTACATTTCCAGGTAGCCTCCAGTCTTGGAGCTTAAAAAGTCTCAAGAGAACTCACCTTAACTGATCACTCTCGTTAGTGTGTATGGCAACACCCATTTTTTCATGTTCTCCGTGTGTGTGTGTGTGTATATGTGTATATATATGTGTGTGTGTGTGTGTATATATATATATATCTATCTATATATCTTCCTACTGTATTTTCCACTGCATGCATCCGATGAAGTGGGTTTTAGCCCATGAAAGCTTATGCTCAAATAAATTTGTTAGTCTCTAAGGTGCCACAAGTACTCCACATAAATTAGAGTTACCAATATATTTAAATTAGATGCATACCATTGAGTTTGTCTTCCATTTTTTGAAGTGCCGGGTTCTACTCACTGAGTTGTACTGGATCGTTATCTTAATATTAAAAAAAATGAATGCAGGTGTGGGTGAAATGGTCTAGTACAGGGGTCGGCAACCTTTCAGAAGTGCTGTGCCGAGTCTTCATTTATTCACTCTCATTTAAGGTTTCACGTGCCAGTCATACATTTTAACATTTTTAAAAGGTCTCTTTCTATAAGTGTATAATATAACTAAATTATTGTTGTATGTAAAGTAAATAAGGTTTTTAAAATGTTTAAGAAGCTTCATTTAAAATTAAATTAAAATGCAGAGCCCCCCGGACCGGTAGCCAGGACCCGGGCAGTGTGAGTGCCACTGAAAATCAGCTCGCATGCCACTTTCAGTTGCCTACCCCTGGACTAGTAGATTATGCAGAGTGTTGGCAGTCAGGAGGAAGTGAGTTCTGTCACTGACTCTCTGTGTGACCTAGGAATAAGTCACGTACCTTCTCTGCACCCCTATTTCCCCATTTGTGACACTGGGATAATGACACAGAGTCCGTATCCAACCTTCCTGGTTTAGGATTAAAAAATGATATGTAAAAGGATATTTTTAGGCCTAATCCTGACACCTTCTCTCAGTTTTTGTCCATTTACTCAAGCTAACTCCCAACGACTTTAGTAGAGGTCTGAGTGGAAACTGAGGGGAAGAGCCTTGGGATCTGGCCCCGTATCTTGATTATTATTGCTGATTATTAGAAAACAGTGGCCTAGTTTCATCAAATCCACATCCCCCTTAGCTGACAAATTGTTCTGCTGCCCCAGATCTCTCTTGCTGTGGTAAATTCTAACATTTATAACCAGCTAGATGAGCCTATTCAATGAGAGGCTGTAAGGAGTTCTCACAGGAATTCACAGAGGCAGGAGAAGAGACTAATTTCTCCACACTGAGGTGATAACACTGAGTAAATGCCATTAGGTTGGCCACATCCTGTTGTAAATAACATAACACCCAGCTTAAGGATTTATATGTAGTCAAAGGGAATCACGACCATAGAGCCCTATCCTGCCCCACTGGTGTTCAGTGAGAGTTTTGTCATTGACTTCATTGAGAGCCCACCTGGAGCCACAATACCTAGTATACTGTATTTATTATGCTGCTTTTAATTTCAAGGGACACCCAAGTATGAGATACAGAAACCACATCACTGCTGAAATGCAACTCCCAAAAAACAGTTGCTGCTCAGGGCACATGGGACCATAATTTGTAAGTCCACAGTTGAAACAACCACAGTCAGTAAGCTGCATGCAACTGAGCTCATTCACCTCAGAACGGGGAAGGACAGTGTAAAAGTCAACATTTGCCACTTGCGCTGTAGGACCTGAGAGACCCTGTTATCCCCCTTGGCTGAGCACATTGTGCCCTCATATTCCCCCCCCCTTTTTTTAGGCCAGATTTCCCATTGGAGCCAGTGGAAAGTTCTGCTTAGAAATAAATAGCACAATTATTATCACTGTTTGTATTTCAGTAGTGCCTACGGGCTCCATCGTGCTGTAAAAACCCAGAGTAAAATGAGACGGTCCCAGTTCTGAAGAACCTACCGACTATATAGAGAAGGGATGGGACGGGGAATAGAGGCACAGAGAGATGCTTGAGATCACACACAACGTGAGTGGCACTGTCAGGAACAGAACTCAGGTCTTTTAAGATATGGCTCCGCTGCAGCTGGGTAGCTCACACTAGCAAGGCTCCAGCTGGCACACTAAAAATAGCTTGTGTGGCGCTTGCTGCTCCGTCAGAGACTCTGGCTAGTCACCTGAATTCAAGCCTACAGGGTCAGGTGAGCTGGACCGCAGATGGCTAGCCTGCTGCAGCCACAGTGTCCATGCTGCTTTTTTTTTTTTTTTTTAGCGTGATATCTCAAGGCCGGCTAGTGCAAGTCTGTCTGGCGGAACTGGGAGGCTCGTGCTCAGCTGCAGTGTAGACATACCCATTGATCCAAGTTCAGTCCCCATCCACCAGACTGCAGTGCCTCTCTGTATGCCCTGTTGTATTGATTGGTAAATGATGACATTCATAATGGTGATCACGGTCTGCTGTCTTAACTTTTCTACCCATCCCGTTCTGCATTTTCTAAAGAGTAAGACAATACAGCATGGAGTTTCATCTCTCTAGTGTTTTGAACAATTACAGTTTTCCTCCAAGCTATATTAAATTGCATGCATTTAATATTTAGTTATCTCTAGTCTGTTTACACTAATTTTCATTTGTGCAATACATCTAGTAACAGAGGTAGAGCGGATTTCTTTTCTATTTTTGTTTCATATTAAAGCCTTGAGGGAAGCCCACTGTTTTTGATCACTCTCTACTCTGATGTAAGCCAGTGTTTGAGTTCTGCTCCAGTGGAATGTCTGAGACTTATATACATGAATGATGTCGGTTATTTCCTCTTTTCCTGGCTGCTCTATTTATAGTTAACGTTGTTTGTATCGCCCATGCGGTCATGTGAGAGTGTGTAAAAAAGAAACAATCACAACTCTTCATTTGTCTTATCCAACTACGTTCGGTTTTTAGTTTTCTTCAGTGCTACCTAGCCAGGATCATTGTTTCTTTTTGTAGGTCAGAGTGTATGGCTTTGTTCTCCTCTAAGGCTATGGGGACCCCCTTTTTTGCTGCCTTACATGTGATATTGTCATTTACACCTGTGCAAAACGCTGCCAAATCAGAATAACAGCCTTTCACACCCACAGGTGTGCGTACCCTTTGATTTTTCCAAACTCAGTCAGGATCCTTTGGGGCTGATAATGAGTTCACTTACATCAGTTTTAAACTAGGGTAGCTCTGCTGACTTTATTAGTGCCATTGAGAGATGGGAATAAGCCCTCCTTTATATAGAGAGGAGTCCAAGCCACGAAGTTAGAGTTTATAGTTAAGTTCTCAGGATACTCTGGGGCTTTGATTTGGTTTGTTGTAGAAGGAAGTCACAAAGCTCAGGTTTGGATCCGAATTCAGAGCCAGGGTTTTGTTGTACCTTAGCACAGGGCCAATATAGAGAGGCTGGTTAGCACAAAGCAGCTGCAGCCTGCCCTCCACTGGAGTGTAATAGAGGGCCAGTGCTTCCTGAAGAAGTGTGCATCCCTGGCTGCTTCAGTGCATCACCTCAGCGGTATCTGATGGCAGGGCTTTTGCTTATCACCCAAATTAAAACGGTCTTTCCTTGGCAGACAGTAGGAGTAGGGTAGGGAACTAGCTCCAATGAATCTGGCCCTCTATCCAGCAAATCTTCCCCTTGTACAGATATTTCTAAGATTCAAGAGTGTTACAAATGCTTGCACTGTCAATATGTAGGAAATTAAAAAGCTGGGCTGGGCGATGCCATGCTGGGTTATTGAATGAGATGCATCATATAGACTTTTGGAAAGAGGGATGTGAAATGACAAAGCAAACAAAATGAGCAGCATTCTCTGTCAATGGAAGCACTGGCTGTCCTTAACAAATGCTGAAAAGGACATGGTTAGGCATATCCACAACATGGCTTTTGCTCCAGGATAGGAACAATGGGAAACAGACATTGGATATAAAATCCAGATGGTTCTTGCATGGCTACATTGTCATGATCCAAAAAAACACAGCAAGCAGAGCTCTGACTAGCGCTCGGCAAATCTCCAAAGATTCTGGGATCGAAGTCAGATAAACTGAACAATGGCGTTGGTCACCCCGCAGGGTTCACTTTGCAGTGGTTGTCACAAATAGAGCAAGGCTCTGAGTGGGCCTGGCGGCCTTGTGTGAATCTGAAAGTGAACAGTTCTGTGCCTACCCGAAGGCAGACTTTTCTGAGCATACCTGAGGCTTGTGTGTGAATTTTTGTATCAAAATCATGTGAGATTGGTAGATTCCACTGAGTTTTGCTTTGGGATTCTGGGTTCCCTTGATCTCACTGCTCAAATTGAATTCTGTGACTGGGCAAGGTGGCAACCCATGTGGATCAGAACAGAAGAAAGCCACCTATTCTCTCACAGCTTTGATTATATTGGGCCAGTTGCCAAGAGTACCACTGGAGTTCCAGCTTTTCAGAAGAGGCTTGGCAGCAGCAACTATCAAGAGTTGAATTTTTTTTAAAGAAAAGGACCAGTAAATGGCTTATTGAGACCACGAACCTCCCGAGCACCTTCCATTCTAGAATCTCAATGTTCTAGCCAAAATGTAGGTTTCTTTATTCAGTGCCTGAATGTGGACTTGGTTTTCAAAACTGAAAATATTGGCTGAATTTAGTGTTTCCGAAACTTTGGAAGGTTAATCCCCCACTCCTTTAGGAAAATAAAGCCAATCGCACTGCTGTCTCAGGTGTGCTGTGTGTTGTTTAAGGCCTACCCTATCGAAGACCAGGATGTGGGTGGTCATGTCTAGTGGTCGGAGCCGTGGCAGTCCGGTCTAGTGGACAGAGTAGGAGTCAGCGGCCAGAAACAGAGCCATGAGTCGGAGCCAGAGCCAAGGGTCAGGAATCAGGAGTCAGAAACCGAGCAGGGCAGGCACAAGGCTGGCAAAGGAGCAGTCACAGCTGTGGGAATAAGTGAGGAGCAGCCAGCGACTTTCTTCTTCCGCTTGATGGTCAAACAGTCTCACCAGCTGAGTCTGTACCACCTGCTACATCCATCATACGTTCATGCCACTACGCTTTCTTACCCTGCTCCATATCCTAAAAACAAACATAGTAGAGCTTTTTTAATGTTATCCCCCTGCACTGATACTCCCCTTAAACCCCTCGTAGTACAGTCTGTCACCCTGAAGCATCTAAATTCTTCCTGAAGAGTGTGGCTTTCCTGGGAACATAGGCCGGCCAATCAGGTGATTCTGCCGCCGCCCAGCTGGGCTCATTTACTGGCCTGTGGACTGAGCCAGCTAGCCCCAGCCTCCACTGGTGGAACTCAGGCCCATAGTTCCTGTCACCCCCATCTTAATTCATAATTCCTCCTCTTCTGGGGTACACCTCACACTTTGGGAAATGCTGGCCTACTTCACTTTCACTTCTGCGAAGTGGCTGAGTAATATTATCCCCATTGTCCAGATAGGCAGATAACAGGCACAGGGATACATACTGCGCTGGCTGGGGCAAATGAAACCGGGAGTCTTTGGGAGTTACGGTCACTTATATCAGGGTTAAATTTATGCTGCAGGGAGGTCACATTTCTTGCCATTTCCTAATAGCAGTAACTGCTGGTTCCTGTTGTAAGTATGGGGACATTCCGGTAGTACGGTGCGTTAGCAGTTGGCAAATATAGGGTTTCTTAAAGGCAACCCCTGAACATGACTTGTCCAGGGTCACACAGCAAGTCAGCGGCAGTGCGTAACAGGTCACTGATCTTGGAGAGCATACACGCAGCCCATCATCCTGTTTCAAGGCTCTGTCACATGGCTGATCAGAGGCAACTCCTTTTAAGGGATAGAGAGTCAGAGGAAGGACCTGCATTTTTCTTTCTGCACCAGCTTGGCAGAGGGAGATATCTGCTGGGAGTGGAGTAAGAAGCTCTAGCGCAGAGAGATTCTAGGAAAGGCTTGGGAGTGGTCCTGGGTTTCAGGAAGCAGCTGTAGAGCCTACACATGATTTATGTTGAGCTGAGTTGACACTAAAGTGTTCTTAAATAAAGAAAACCCCGAAGAAAGGGACTGAAATTCTGCTGCTGTTGGGAGATTTTTTTTTCGAGACACTGGCTGGTGGTTGGCCCACAGACTCAGACACGAAGCCAGGTCTCCTGACTCCCACCCCTCTTTTTTATGATGATGGCAAATACTGACCAGAAAATAATGGCTCATCAGAAAACAGAAAATGAGTGTTTCATAGCCATGAGGTGCAGTGGCTCCCGCAGCAGTTGTATCACATGCAGACAACCTCTAGAATTTGTCTTGCAATCCCACTGCATCGTAAGAGTAAAATAAACTGCTGGTTTTATGCTGCAGGGAGGTCACATTTCTGCTGTTTTTTTTGCCATCGTTGGGAGAATGGGATGTCATTTTCCTTCCCTTTCTCTTCTTGGCAAAATAAAAAAGTGAAAAGAAAAAGAAGTATGAAAAAGAAAATGTGGGGCGGGATGGGCACTGGGAACAGCTTCGCTGTGTAGTTTTATGAAGTAGTTCTCTTCTCAGATTGTAACTGTTGCAGCATGAGTGTACTCAACTCGGTTCTCCTTGAGTTTCGGTTAATCTGAGTGTAACCCTTCTGCCGGGCCGAAACGATAGCAGCAAGGGCCGGGTTCAATACATAGGGGTCCCTTCCCCACAACATAATGCAAAACCAGCTCGAGCCCCCACCCAGTGACCTGGGAAAATCTTACACTCACCCCTGGGCGCCTCGAAGAGGCAATACTTCCCCTCTCGCAAGCACAGAGTCTTGGTGTAGCAGAAAAGGTTTAATTACATGACAAACAACAAGCATTAAATTGGGAAAATACCTCAGCTAGAGTTCATAGGTCAAACCGTGAGCAAAGACCCACTCCAGCAAATTGGGCCATGTCCTTCTCTCGGGGCCCTTGAGTCCAGCAACCCCCAAATCACCCACAGTCCCAAAAGTCCCACAATCCAAAAGTCTCTGTCCCAGGTCAGTGCAGCCCCAGAGCTCAAGAGTCTCTCTGCAGAGGTCCCCCTCCCCAGCCTGGGTAGAAAGGGGCACCTTACGTGGTTTTGGGGCCAACTGCCCTGCCTCTTCGTGGGGTTCTGCTTCCACTAGTCATCTCCACAAACAGCTCAGCTCCGCTTGCTCTGACATTCCACAGTGGAGAGAGACATAGGTGGAACTGGTGCTTCTGGCTCACACAAGGAGCCTGCACCACCAAGTACAGATCTCTGTCCCCAGCCTCTCTCTCTTGATTGGGTTTTGGAACCCATGTCCCTTGTCTAGCAAGTGCTATTTAGTTGACAATGAAACCCTCTATCATAAGACAGTTTTGTAGTTCCTCATTTACTTAATCGGGATGACAACATTTTATTGCTCCTGCCCCAATAACAACAAAATTGGGGCTCCCATAGCTGTGAAAATAATCATCCCAGGCTGCTTTGCGGTATGCTAAGTGGGGTGGGAGTGCCCATGCAAATAACTGAAATGCTAATGCGAATATTTGAAACTTCTTTCCGCACTCCCCATAATCTACCACCATGTCAGGGTAGAGCTCATCCTGACTCTGCTTACATGAGTTTAGACGCACTTTCATGGATATAAAAAAATTGGAAATAAGTCTAAGATAACCCTGTGGGCTGATTTTACTTCTACCTGCTTCCACTTAAAAAACCAGAACACACACACACATGACAAAGGACCAGATTCTATTTTCAGTTATACCAGTGGCATAAATCCAGAGTGACTCCACTGAAGATAACCATATTATGCCGGAATTTACAATCGTGCAAATGAGAGCAGAATTGTATCCAACATGATGTTTACTCTTCTAATTTATATTGTTTTGAATATTTTCAACATACTGTTTGATTAGGCTTGAAAATTGCGGCTCAGTAACTATCTGAAGCAGAGACTAGAACCATGCTAATACCAAATAAAGAGCTTGTTTTCATGGTCTCCATTAATCAATGGAATTGCATTAAAATAAAACCTGGGAATCAGGCCCTTTGGTGTTACACTGACATCTAACTATATTCATAAGTGGGAGATAGCTACTTCTCTAACCTACCCATTCCTCTCTGCGTTTAAAAACCTTCCCTGCAGCGTTCAGTAGTAATTGCTGCTGTTGGTAGTTCTCTGAATAGTTTTGTTGATGTGTGGTAATATTTTGTTAATGTTTTGGAGAAGGCTCACAGAGTTGGAGATTATTATATCACATTTCATAAGAGTCAACGAACATGCTTGCTTATCTTTCATTTACTTCCCATTAGTTGAACAAATTACCACTCTGTGCAATTGGATAAACTGCTGTGGATTCCACCATCAAGACAAAAATAAATGAGGGTGGATTTGTGAAATAATCAAGGAATATGTCCAAACACTCAGTTGGTGATTTATTTTTTGCAGTGTTTTTTTTTAAAATGCTGTTTCTATTAAACTTCCACTCTAAAAGTGAAAGCCACAGATGGTAAAGCTACATGATGGAAAAATATGAAGGCATGTGTATGTATATCCTGGAGTCACACTGAGCCTTATTCTCCACTGCCTTGCATCTTCTGTGATCATTTACACCTGTGCAAAGTGAATGTAAAACTCTACCAAATCAGTGTCATAGCTCTTTACCACCACTTTACACATATACCACCAGGAGTATTGTTATTAGTGCTGCAGTAGCACCTCGCATCCCCAGTCGTGAGCCACGACCCAACTAGGTACTGTACATACTCAGGAAAAAAAAGACATTTCCTGCCCCAACAGCTTCCAAATCTAAGGCCAGGTCTACACTACAAACTTATATCTACTCAAGTTACATTGGCATGCTGCAGTTAGCATATCACTTGTGTGCGTGCATACTTGGCTTCTTGCGTCAGCGGTGCATGTACTCACCGGGAGTGCTTGTATCGATGCCGAGTGTCATGCACCATGGATACATATCCCAGTATGCAGTTCGCCACCATCCAGCGCACTGTCTTTTGGGAAGTTTTGGCAATGCATGATGGGGCTGAAATGAGTGACGCAGAGGTGACTCGGAGTATTGGGTCAACTTCCCAGTTTGCAACTGTCTCCATCCCATAATGTTATAGGTATCCCATAATTTTTGTGCTTTTTTTTTTTTCTTCAAAATCCCACAAATCTGCACGGCCAGCCTCACTGACCACCATCTCTGACAAAAGCATGGAGCCTGCACATTTCTGTGCTTTTGTCTTGAGCAGTTCAACACAGGGCGTATGATCTTGCAGTTTTTGCAGAGCCACAAGAAGAACCAAATGAGTGGGGAATGGTTCCTTGGAGAACCAATTGCTGTGGGACATAGCAAGAATCAATTCAAGGTTGTTGGTGGCTTTCACAAAGCAGCTGCAGATGATGGAGGACCAAGAAACAAGCACTGACTAGTGGGATCGCATCATAATGCAAGTTTGGGATGACAAGCAGTGGCTGCAGAACTTTTGGATGGCGATTGCATTGTGGAAACTTGGAATGCCTGATTGCTACCAGTCAGTCAAGAATCAATTTGGAATTGGGAAATTCACTGCAGGAGCCATTGTGCTGCAAGTGTGCCGGGCCATTAATCATCTCCTGCTATGCAGGACTGTGACTCTTGGCAATGTGCAGGACATAGTGGATGGATTTGCAGCAATAGGGTTCCCAAACTATGGTGGTGCAATAGATGGCACACACATCCCTATTTTGGCACCAGATTATCTTGCCACTGAGTACATCAACAGAAAGGGCTCCTTTTCTATATCAAGCACTGGTGGATCTCCATGAACATTTCACTGACATCGATGTTGGCTGGTCAGGAAAGGGGCATGACTCTAATAATTTGAGATAGACCTATCTCATAGAGCTAGAAGAGACCCTGAAAGGTCATTGAGTCCAGCCCCCTGCCTTCACTAGCAGGACCAAGTACTGATTTTGCCCCAGATCCCTAAGTGGCCCCCTCAAGGATTGAACTCACAACCCTGGGTTTAGCAAGCCAATGCTCAAACCACTGAGCTATCCCTCCCCATCATCTTTCACATTGGACTCTTCAGAAAGCTACAAGCAGGGATTTTCTTACCTGAATGGTAAATTACCATTGGGAATGTTGAAATTCCAATAGTGACCCTGGTGACCCAGCCTACCTCTTCCTCCCCTGTCTCATGAAGTCGTACACTGAGCACTTCAACAACACCAAGGAATGAATCAGCTACTGGATCAGCAGGTGAAGAATGCCAGTTGAATGTGCTTTTGGTCATTTGAAGGGACACTGGCATTGCTTACTCAAAAGACTGGACCTCCATGAGAAAAATATCCCAATGGTTATAGCTGCCTGCTGTGTCCTGCATTATATCTGTGAAGCAAAGTAGGGAAAGTTTCCACCAGGGTGGAGACCTGCTGAATTTAAACAGCCAGATACAAGAGCTATTAGAAGAGCTCAGCACATAGCTATACAGCTCAAGGAGGCTCTGAAAAACCATTTTAACAGTGAGTCAGAGTAGTGTGTGTTGTTGTAGTATGGTCTACCTGGCCTTGCTCTTTTGTGGCCTGGTGGGGATGGTGTGATGGTTGCTGTACATGTAGGATTATAAGATTGTCAGTGCACCTGTTAATTTTGTTTGTGAATGGTCCTACGAATTGTGTTGCATTGTGCAGTAACAAGTGATTGGTCGCTTTCAGAACTGCAACGCACTCAGCAGCACATGTTGTTGTGAACTAACAAAGATTGTGTTCCAAATAAAAGAGCTGTATTCTGTAACAGAAGCAGTGCCCCACTCCCTCCCCCCCAAAAAACCTGTGCAATTTTACAACAAATGCGTAAAAAAAATATTCAAACTTAGTAAATTAAGAGACTAGAACTTATGAAGGGGAAAGAACATTGGTGGCCATTTCACCTACAGATACACCGACCGTGGCTTTCACAGGTCTGATTGTTGGCCTCTCTGGCCTTCTGGTTTGCCTGCCGCAGCTCCTTGGCTTTCTCACAGCACTGCTGCTGCTCCCTGTCGTATTGCTTCTCCTGCGTCCCCTGAGCAATCTGCTTGTAGGTGTCCACAGCTGGTTTGAAGCTGGGCCTGCACTGCCTCTTCTCCCCACAGGCCCAGGAGAGCCAATTCCTCCTGTCTGCTCCAGGCAGGACTGCAGCTGGAGTGTGTAGCTGGCACGCTCAGCTGGGCAGTTGCACTCAACAATGGAGAGCTGCTAGGTGTGCTCACCACGCCGAGCAATCAGGAAAAAGGATTTAAAAAATTGACAGGGCTTTAAAGGGGAGAGGATGCTTCCAGTCTCCCTGACCCCTGGGCAGTGACACAATGGTCACCAGAGCAGTCAGTGTGGGGCATTGTGGGACAGCTGCTGGAGGACAGTTAGGGTTGTCACAAGTAACTCTGTCTCTGTACTTGCACTGCTTTGACCTAAGTACATCAACTGTGGCTCTACCCCGCTTGAGGAAGTGGTGTTACTATGTCGGTGTAATGGGGGGCTTACATCGCTGGGAGACCAATGTAAGTGTAGACACATGCGCAATTACGTCAATGTCAGCTGCCTTGCATAGACCTAACTTTGTAGTGTAGACCAAGGCCTAAGCTATAAATGACCACAGAGGGTATCAGGCACTGAAGAGTCATGTTTCTTATCTTGCTTTTGTCCTATGCTGAAAGTAAGGTCATTGATTGATTACCTCTTAGCAATGGCAAAGGGGCTCATCAGCCCTCTTGTTACCTCTGCTGCCATGGACACACTCATTCATTCTCCTCCTATCTTGCTGACAACTCCTTTACTGTCCCGTGTGGACTGAGGAGTTTCAAACACATAATGAAAACAATTTGAGCATCAAGCACCCTTGAATGAGGTCCATCCACTTTTCCTTTCATTCGCTTTTACCATCTGACAAGGATTCTCCCTTGTATCATTCTTTTCTTCAGGTGCTCTCCATAGAGTATTAGTGTTAAGTTCAAGTGGCTTCCTTAATTCCTCCCACAATGTACAAAAATCTCATCCTGTGCTTGGATTGTGTTCACACAAGTGGGTTTTGTTGGTGCAAAATGGATCCACTGTCACATTAAGGACATAGTTGTAACTTGACATCTCTCTCTGTCGTGGCCGGCTCACACGGAGAACAAGAGCTCAGTATTGTTAGGTGCCTTGAGATTTACAGCTGAAAATTGCTATATAAGAGGTGGTGTTGTTGTTGTTGTTATTATTTTAATTATTTTATTATTATTGCTACCATTTAAGGGATTACTTCTTCAGCTCAAGTGGTAAGTGGTTGTTATACAGCTACGTAATCTACTTGAAAATGTGATTCTGTATTCTCTTGCAAGATATGCAGTGTGTAATATTAGTGATTTGAAAAAGTAGTTAATTATAAATTAAATAGATACCATTTATTAACAATCAGCTGCTTAATTGCAGCTAGTTCTACCTGCATATGCAGTGAAACTGACCTTCCTTACTGCCCCACGTGCCCATTGTCCTTTTGGTGAACACACTCTGTAGCAGATTTTCATGATATGATGCTGAAAACGCCTGAGCCCCATCTACACCATCACTTATACCACTATTTTTATTGTACATGCATCCCTGGGTTACATAGAGATACAGTACTGCACATACAGGGTAGGTAATAGACAAGAGAAGCTTTTATTTGCTTGAAAGTATCAATACCTCAGTGGTGTAGCAGTACTATATTGTATAGTTATCTGGGTGACTTGAATTTGGAATAGTTTCATGACTGGGAACAGATTGTCATATAGGTAGCATATTTAATCTGGGAGGCTAGAGAAAGATTGACTGCACAGGGCACTGGGTTAGAGGAAAGCCTCTTCTTGTTCTTCTACGAGATAAGGAGCAAATGTACAGTTGTGTCATGTTCTGCTCTCTTTTGCGTTGGAAATTGAGTTACTGTAGATTTGCACCTATTTTAAAGAGAGCAGAATTTGGCCCATAATAATTAATGTGGGACATAGTGAATCTTTATAGTCTTTTCTCCGGAAAACCTGAACTAACTTCAAAGAGTGTATTTTAATTAACTGTTCTACTTGTTGCCGGAGGAGGGTGTAACATGAAAAGGGGATTAAACACCCTGCTGTGTTCTTGCCAAAACTTTAGGCACAAGCATACTGCGGAGTGGATAATGTCTGCGTCAACATTTACAAATGTAAAACTTCATTGTCTCCACTAGTGCCTTGGAATGCACCTCCAGATTAGAAGCCTCTCCCTCCTAGTGCCTTTGCTATGCCTTGACTCACCAGTGACTAGTTAATTCGTGTCATTATGACCGTACATCTTCATAGCCATCAGGAATATTTGCTTCCTCCTTGTAGTGTTGCACAGGTGACATGAAGCGGGCCAGTTCCAGATCCGTGGTGAAGATGCTTCACAAAAGTAAGAGCATGACCAAGGAACATTTTAATTTGTGGAGAAGCTAGGTAATGGTTCGGATTCTCCACTGCCTTGCACCTTGCGCGGTCATTTACACTTATAGAACGTGTGTCTAACACTCAGCAAGAGCTTCCCTCTTGGGGCCACTCTGTTTCTGGCCAGATCTTTAGATAGATTAGAGTACCCTAAGCTTGGAGTCCATTAGGGCAGTTGGGGATTAGCAGTGCTTAGGGACCTGTGGCCACGCTGCCTATGTCGGCAACTGGATGTTGGAGGGGTTTTAGCCTTCAAGGCAGTTCTCTACCCCCTGAGTTTTTCCCTAAACCAGGGGTCTCAAAGTCCCGGCCCGCAGGCCATCTGTGGCCCGAGAACCTCCACACTGCGGCCTGCAGAGGAGAGATGCAAGCGGACATGCTACTGGCAATCTTTGCTGCAGGCGACGCCTCCCTGCAGCTCCCATTGGCTGGGGGAGAGAGACGGAGAAACTATCACCAGTTGCCAGGCAGAGTCGGCTATGGAGGCAGCATCATTAGTTCTTCTTCGAGTAGTTGTTCATGTCCATTCTAAGTAGGTGTGCGTGCGTCGCGTGCACGCCAGCCGGAAGATTTTCCCCTATCAGCGTCCGTAGGGTCGGCCCTAGCGCCCCCTGGAGTGGCGCCACTACAGCGCCCTATAAAGGGGCCCACCGACCCTCCACCCCCTCAGTTCCTTCTTACCGCCGGTGACGGCTAGCTGGAACTTCCCTTGCACTTAGCAAGTTAGCAGTGTCCTATCCTTGTGTATAGTCCATGTATATAGTTACTTTATAGTTAGTTTATTTAGGTCATTGTATATAGTTCTTGGTAGTATAGTTCTTGGTCCCCCCCCAAGTTTTCATTGCCCGCTGGGGCATGCCCGGGTCCCCCGAGTTTAAACTCTGCAAGGACTGCGGGAAATTCATGCTCAAGAGTGACCCGCGCTCCGCTTGTTTGAGATGCCTCGGAGAGAGCCACCAAAAGGACCGGTGCTCTATCTGCAGAGGCTTCCGCCCGAGACCTCTCAAAGACAGAGCTCAAAGACTTAGAGCCACCCTCCCTTGCAGCCACTCTCGGACCTGGAACCGGCCGAGATGGTGCCCAGCATGTCTTCCTCGGTGCGGAGCGCCCCGGCACCGGCATCAGGACTTAGGGCCCAGCCCAAGTTGTCTAAAACCCGGCACCGAACGGAGTCGGGTCATAGGAAGTCGGCCTCAGTGTGGCACCGCTCGCTGTCGCCGGTGCCCGCCAAGAAGAGAAAGCCGGTGAGGGAACGGTCTCCCCACCAGGACCCGAGGCCGATGCTGTCCGCGGGCGCAAGAGGACAGGCGGGGCTACAGCCCTCGGCTGCTCCGTTGACTCCCGCACCGCAGAGAGGGCGGTCGAGTCCGGACCGGCCTAGATCCCCAGACCTCAGTGGAGAATTGCGCCTCCCTTCGACACTGGAGGCGTTCGAGGCGGCCTCAGACTGGATGGGACTCCCGGCGCCGGCCTCCCTGCACCGTAGGGAGTTGCCTACCGCGGCCTGTCCCCCAGTACAGTCGAGGGGCAAGCCGGCCATGCTGTCGCCTCCCTCCCCCCACCACGCCGCTAAGGCAGCACCGGACCAGGTAAAAGGCTCCCCGCCGCCTCAGCACCGCTCTCCAATGGCACCGGGTGCTGCTCTCCGCAGGTCCTCATACTCAGAAACCTCAGACTCAGAGGCAGACTCCTACCGCTCCAGCCGGTCGCGGAGCAGGAGATCGGTTTCGGGGGCGAGCCACCGGCATCACCCACAGTGGCAGCAGCAATGGCAGCCGCCCTCGCAATGGCCGTTTTGGACCCCCTGGGCCTACCACCAGTCGGTAGGCCAGGCGTTTGGTCCTCGATCAAGGTCGGCCTCGGTCTCCTCGGCGTCGGTGGCCCCGGCGCACCTGCCTCCTCCACTGGTGCCGTCGCCGGGCAGGGGTGTGCCATATCCAAGTTCAGCACCCCCTAGCCGGGCAGCGGCGCTGGCAGCGGCTACAATTCAGGCTCAGCAGGCACCGCCCGATACGCCAAGCCGCTTGCTGGCGACCCTGGTACCGGTCGCGGTGCCGCATTTAGAATCGGAACTGGCCCCACAACCTCAGTACTGTGTTCCACAGGACCTCGAAGGACTGCATGCACCGGAGGAAGGACCGATCCATGTAATTTCCTCGTCTTCCTCCCCGGACGAGGCGGTCTCGGGCATGGCTGTGGCCCCGGCCCCGGAGGACACTCGAATCCTCCAACAACTGCTCCGGCAAGCAGCTCAGAGCCTCGCTATCCAAGCTGAGGAAATCGAGGTGGATGCGGACCCTGTAGTAGACATCCTGGCTTCCTCAGGGCCATCCAGTGTGGCTCTCCCGCTGATAAAGACGATAGCGGATACGTCCTGCACCTTATGGCAAACGCCAGCCTCACTGGCCCCTACTGCCAAGAGAATGGAGCGGCGCTATTTCGTCCCCTCTAAAGGGCACAAACACTTGTACACCCACCCTCCCCGGACTCCCTGGTGGTGGATGCGGCCAACCAACGGGAGCGTCAAGAGTTTCAGGGGTCAACACCAAAGAGCAGGGACGCTAAAAGACTCGATCTCTTTGGCAGAAAAGTGTACTCCACGGCAGGCCTACAACTCCGCATTGCCAACCACCAGGCAATTGTAAGCCGATATGGTCATAACACGTGTTCAGCCATGTCGAAGTTTACGGAGCTCCTTCCCCAGGACTCGAGGTCAGAGTTTTCGGCCCTGGTGGAGGAGGGGAAGCTGATCTCCCGAGCCTCCCTCCAGGCTGCCCTAGATGTGGCGGACTCAGCCTTGCGCACCCTGGCCACGGGCCTGGTCATGCGGTGGGGAGCCTGGCTCCAGGTCTCGGGCCTGCCCTCTGAGGTCCAGCAGACCATTCAAGACCTCCCCTTCGAGGGGCAAATGTTGTTTTCCAAAAAGACGGACAAGTGTCTGAATAGCCTAAAGGACTCGTGGGCCACGCTCTGCTCGCTGGGCTTGCATACCCCTATCACCCAGCGCAGGCAGTTTAGGCCGCAGACGGCCCCACGCCAGGAGCTGGGGCGCAGGCAGGGCAGAAATGGCAGGAGGTGTCACCAACGCCACCCCTCCGGCCAGGCGTCTGGTCAATCGAGACCACCATCGGGGCCTAGACCCCCTATTTGATGGTATGGTCGAGGGCGACCAACCTATCGAGACTCTGGATCCTTCTACCCCTACCTTTGGGTCACGTCTGTCCCCATTCTACTGTGCCTGGTCCCGAATCATGTCGGACAGCTGGGTGCTCCGCATGGTAGAGAGGGGATATTCTATCCAGTTCTCCCTCCCTCCCGCCTCACCAGCCCCCCTCCCCGTCCCTCTTCAGGGACCCATCTCACGAGCAACTTCTAAGTCAAGAAGTGAAGTCCCTCATGGAGGCAGGGGCGGTGGAGGAAGTCCCTCAGGAGCTCAGGGGCAAAGGCTTCTACTCCCGGTATTTCCTAGTACCGAAGGCGAAAGGGGGCCTGAGACCCATCCTAGACTTGCAGCGGCTGAACAAGTTTATACGAAAGCTCAAGTTCCACATGGTCTCCCTGTCCTCAATTATTCCCTCCCTGGATCCAGGAGATTGGTATGCCGCCCTCGACTTAAAGGTCGCTTATTTCCACATTGCCATAATTCCCCAACACCGTCGGTACCTCAGGTTTGTCGTGGCCGACGCCCATCTGCAGTTCACGGTGCTCCCGTTCGGCCTGTCAGCTGCTCCAAGGGTCTTCACGAAGTGCATGGCAGTCGTGGCGGCCTTCCTGCACAGGCGGGGCATCCAGGTATTCCCCTACCTGGACGACTGGCTCATAAAGGGCTGCTCCAAGGAGCAGGCGGAGACCCAGGTGTTGTTCATCAGGCGGACCTTCCTCGATCTCGGCCTCCTCTTGAACGAAGCCAAGTCCACCCTGTCTCCGACGCAACAAATAGAGTTCATAGGAGCAGTTCTGGACTCCACCCACGCCAGAGCGTACCTGCCGGAATCCAGGTTCCGTGCGATTTCCGAGCTCATCCTCGGACTGCACCGCGCCCCAGTTACCACGGCGCGAGACTGCCTCTGGCTGTTGGATCACATGGTGGTGTGCACCTATGTGGTAAACCATGCCAGACTCTGGCTTCGCCCGCTACAGTCCTGGTTAGCGACAGTATATCGCCCGGCCAGGGACGCCTTGGACTCAGTGGTGTCCATTCCCCACTTGGTGCTAAGCTCACTGCGGTGGTGGCTCGACCCGCAGAAAGTGTGCATGGGTGTCCCCTTCGCTGCCCCTCAACCCTCCCTTTCCCTGGTAACGGATGCCTCGGATCGGGGTTGGGGAGCACACCTGGGACACCTCAGGACGCAGGGCTTGTGGTCGCCGGAGGACCTCGAGTTGCATATCAATGTCAGGGAGCTGAGAGCGGTTCGCCTGGCTTGTTTGACCTTCCGGTCCCACCTGGCCGGCAGATGTGTTTCAGTCCTCTCGGACAACATGTCGGCAGTCTTTTATATCAACAAACGGGGGTGCACGCTCCTCTCCCCTGTGCAGGGAAGCCCTCGCGCTGTGGGATTTCTGCGTCCACAATGTTACCCACCTGACGGCGTTCTACCTTCCGGGGGAGCAGAATGGTTTGGTGGACCCTCTCAGCCGCTCGTTCTGGGGTCACGAGTGGTCCCTCCGATGGGGCGTGGTACGCTCAATTTTCCAGCTCTGGGGCTTTCCCTAGTTAGACCTGTTCGCCTCGAGGGAAAACAGAAAGTGCCGACGGTTCTGCTCCCTCCTGGGCCGCAGTCAGGGGTCTCTGTCGGACGCCTTCCTACAGTCTTGGGGGGTTGGTCTGCTCTACGCCTTTCCTCTGATCCCCCTGATACACAGGGTGATTTTGAAGATTCGCAGGGATCACGCACGGGTAATCCTGATAGCTCCGGCGTGGTCGTGCCAACATTGGTACACATCACTCCTGCACGTGTCCGTTCAGGAGCCCCTGATGCTGCCCTTGCTCCCGGACCTGATCACGCAGGACCAGGGCTCCCTCCGCCACCCGAACCTGGAGTCCCTTCACCTCACAGCATGGATGCTCCATGGCTGAACCCGGTGGAGATGCAGTGCTCCCAGCAGGTCAGACAAGTGCTGCTCGGTAGTAGGAAACCGTCAACTAGGGCCACCTACCTGGCCAAATGGAAGTGCTTCTCCATATGGTCGGGTCAGCGAGGTCACAACCCGCTGGGGGTCCCAATCCCCGTTGTCCTAGACTGTTTGCTACACCTCAGACAACTGGGCCTCTTCCTCTCCTCCATTCGTGTTCACTTGGCGGCCATCTCGGCTTTCCATCCGGGAGAGGGGGGGTACCTCGGTGTTTGCAAACCTGCTGGTCAGGCGGTTCCTCAAAGGTATGGACAGGCTATTTCCGCATGTTCGTCAGCCGGCCCCTGCTTGGGACCTGAATCTGGTCCTCTCCGCCCTCTCGGGACCTCCCTTTGAGCCTCTGGCTTCGTGTTCCCTGTTGTATTTGTCGTATAAGACCGCCTTCCTGGTGGCGATCACCTTGGCCAGGAGGGTGTCGGAGCTCAGGGTGTTAACGTCTGAGCCCCCGTACACTGTCTTCTACAAGGACAAGGTCCAACTTAGACCTCACCTGGCTTTCCTACCCAAAGTCGTCTCACAGTTCCACATGGGTCAAGATATTTTTCTCCCGGTGTTTTATCCGAAACCGCACTCTTCCAGTGAGGAGCGGAGGTTACATTCCCTGGATGTCCGCAGGGCCTTGGCTTTTTACATCGAGCGTACCAAGCCGTTCAGACGCTCGACTCAGCTCTTCATCGCAGTGGTGGACAGGATGAAGGGGCTCCCGGTCTCCTCTCTGCGTATCTCTTATTGGATCGCGACCTGCATCCGGGAATGCTACCGCATAGCTAAGACCCCTGTCCCTCCGGTCACGGCCCACTCCACTAGGGTGCAGGCCTCCTCTGCGGCGTTCCTGGCTCAGATCCCGACTCAGGAGATTTGTAGAGCGGCCATGTGGTCCTCCATCCACACGTTCTCGTCACACTACGCCATCACGCACCAGGTCAGGGATGATGCAGCCTTCGGTCGTGCAGTACTCCAGTCAGCAGTGATCTCCGACCCTGCCACCTAAGGTTAGGCTTGTGAGTTACCTACTTTGAATGGACATGAACAACCACTCGAATAAGAAAAAACAGTTACCCACCTTTTAGTAACTGTTGTTCTTCGAGATGTGTTGTTCATGTCCATTCCAATACCCACCCTCCTGCCCCTCTGTCGGAGTGCCGGCAAGAAGGAACTGAGGGGGTGGAGGGTCAGAAGGCCCCTTTATAGGGCACCATAGTGGCGCCACTCCAGGGGGCGCCAGGGCCGACCCTACGGACCCTGCTAAGGGAAAATCTTCCGGCTGGCATGCACGCGGCGCGCGCACACCTACTTTGAATGAACACGAACAACACATCTTGAAGAACAACAGTTACTAAAAGGTGGGTAACCGTTTTTTACCGGGCAGAGTCAGCCCTGGAGGCAGCATCAGTTTTTTTCCACAATGAATATACAAGTCAAATTACCGCACACAACTATCCGACGCACACCTTGCTGCAATCCTGAAGGTTTCAACTGCTCAGTCACTGAGGCCAAACATCAACAAACCTACAGAACTGAAGCATTGCCAGATGTCTGGCAAACACTAAAAACTCTCTGGCAGGTGAATAATTGTATAAACTTGTGTGGCAGTTTTATTATTTCGAAGAAATTCGAAATAAAAAATACAATATAAAAGTTTTCTTTTCTGGACACCATCTTCAGTGATGTTATTGGCCCGCTGGGAGGATTTGAGGACTGGCACTGGCCCTAAGGTAAATTGAGTTTGTGACCCGTGCCCTAAACACACGTGATCCTTGAACGACTTGGTGGGGAAAGGGTCAAAACTGAAGTCCAAGGGCTTCAGCCCCAGCTAGGGGGCCGGTAACCAGAGTCCCGCCACTCAGGGCTGAATCTCTCGGGCTTTGGCTTGGGCCCCGAGCCCCAGTAAGTCTAAGCCAGCCCTGGCAACCCCACTTTGGGGTCCCAACCCACAGTTTGAGAACCGCTGATGTAGCAGTAAGACTTCAAGAAGAGAGTTTGGTCCGGTTACTCTGTAAGTATCTCACTGAGATTAGGTTCTCATGCAAATATACCTGTGGATAAATTGGAGAGAGTCCAGCGGAGGGCAACAAAAATGATTAGGGGGCTGGAGCACATGACTTATGAGGAGAGGCTGAGGGAACTGGGATTGTTTAGTCTGCAGAAGAGAAGAATGAGGGGGGATTTAATAGCTACTTTCAACTACCTGAAAGGGGGTTCCAAAGAGGATGGATCTAGACTGTTCTCAGTGGTAGAAGTTGACAGAACAAGGAGTAATGGTCTCAAGTTGCAGAGGGGGAGGTTTAGGTTGGACATTAGGAAAAACTTTTTCACTAGTAGGGTGGTGAAGCACTGGAATGGGTTACCTAGGGAGGTGGTGGAATCTCCTTCCTTAGAGGTTTTTAAGGTCAGGCTTGACAAAGCCCTGGCTGGGATGATTTAGTTGGGTTTGGTCCTGCTTTGAGCAGGGGGTTGGACTAGATGACCTCCTGAGGTCCCTTCCAACCCTGAGATTCTATGATTTAAACTAGTCCAGCAGGAGGTTCCCATTTAGTTCCTGCATCTCCTTTTTCAGTGTTCTCCATCTCAGTAGGATATTTGTGTATGCCCAGAATATTGTACAAGGGAACGGCAATTTTGTTGTTGTGTTTATTGATGTTACATTATTGACAGTACACTGACTAAGAGAAACTCACTGATAGCATACATGGAAACAATAATAATTATATAATCTTACCTCTCAGCAATGTTCTTAAAAAAAAATCTATAGGCCAAACTTTGTTCTCAGTTATTTATCCATTTAAATCCATTTAAAAGTGATTCACCTGCAGCTGATGCCTCTAACACCTCATGAGAAGCCCAGGTAGGGACCTATTCCCAAGCAATCTGGGCACAGACCCTCCATCCCCGCCCTCCCCCAACTGTAACTGATTGCAGCCCAGGTTTGTTTTATTCAAACAGCATGGAGACATCCATAAAACCAGACTCTCTCATTAAACAGCCATTACAATTGTTCAGTTAGCTTGCAGTATTAAACAAAACCCGGCTGTTCCCTGTTTCAGCTGTTTGACACCCATTTGGAGGGCTGGGGTCACAGATTGTTGGCAGATTTGAAGGTTCAGAGGTAGGCCCTGAGTCTTCTCTTTCTCCTTGTGAATTCAAGGCCCTGTAAAGGGGCAAGTCTTGGAGAGGAGGCAGACTGAGAAGGGAGGAAGCAATGCCAAGAGAAGGAGGTGGAGGAGCTTGGTGGTGATGGGGTGGTGAAAATGGGAGGCACAAGGACTTTCTTCCCAGGAAGGAAAACTGTCCTACAAGTTGCCCTGGGAGCAGAGGTGTGATCTCACTCACTGGCTACAAGTAAGTGAGTTTATGCAAATATATGAAAACATAATGCACATTTGATCTCAGGCTTTTTGATGGCCCAGTGTCCCCAGGGCTGAATAGAGAGTTAATTATTAACCTTATTTTCAGAAGCAGTCCCTGGTATTTGTGTTGTGTCCTGTTCTCTGTATGAGCTCAATCCTGCGTCATCAGGGAGTTGGGGGGAGGTTGACATTGTCTTCAACGGGAGCAAGAACATATCCAATGTGAAAATTGCCCTTCATTTTTCACATTGGAGAGATGAAATGTGTGTGTGTCGTTTGCACACTGAGCTGTACATAAAATCACTGGGAAACTAAAAAATCAAAACAAATTTTAAAAAGCCCCACAGTCCAGCAGTTAAAGTGAGGAATTTTTTTTTTTTAAAGCCAAACTTAAAAGGAGCATTGCAGAGTCTCCATTGAAACATCTACCATCCTATTCACTGAATTCCTCTGCTTATTTGAATCCGCTTAACTAAGGGGGGTGAGGGGGGAGAGTCAAATCTTGTGGCAAGAGGAGAGGGGGATTTTAGCAGTTGGGTCAATAAGCATGACAAGAAAATGTGTTTCCTGACAGAAAACCCCCCAAACAAATAGGGAGGGTTTGGGTTTTTTTTAATCTGTTCAAATGTAAGCTTTGGTTTTCTTTCATTAAACAAAGCACAGAACTCTTTCCATACTGTACTGTGCTCTGACAGGAAGGCATAAATTATCCAGAACTCTCTCTGAAATGGAAAGTTGATTATTCACCTAGATGAAATATGAGTGGCAATACCAAGCAGAAAGGCCTGGGAGTCCCCAGCTTTGCTTAGACTGCGGGGAAGTCCCTGAATGTTTCTGTTACTTGGTCCCTCATGGTCAAAACACTTCTGTACTCACACCCTTTGTCGGGTTTGTCTATTTAGATTGTCAGTTCTTTGGGGCAGAGAATCTCTCTCATTCTGTTTGTACACTGCCCTGTGCTATGGGGTCCCATAGGGATTGGTTTGGCCCTACATTATTTAACATCTTTTTCAATGACCTGGAAGAAAACATAAAACTATCACTGATAAAAGTTTGCAGAGGACACAAAAATTGGGGAAGTGGAAAATAATGAAGAGGACAGGTCACTGATGCAGCAAAATCTAGATCCCTTGGTAAACTGGGCTCAAGCAAGCAATAAGCCTTTTAATATGGTTAAATGTAAATGTGTATATCTGGAAGCAAAGACTGTGGGCCAAACGTACAGAATGAAGGACTCTATCCCGAGAAGCAGAAACGCTGGAAAAGATTTGTGGGTTGTGGTGGATAATCAGCTGAACATGAGCTCCCAGTGTGATGCTGTGGCTAACGAGCCAATGTGATCCTGGGATGCATAAACAGTGGAATCTTGAGTAGGAGCAGAAAGGTTATTTATTTTACCTCTGCATTTGGCACTGGTGTGACCGCTGCTGGAATACAGTGTCCAGTTCTGGTGCCCACAAGTCAAGAAGGGTGTTGATAAATGGGAGAGAGTTCAGAGAAGAGCCACACGAATGATAAAGGACTGAAAAATAGGCCTTATAACGATAGACTCAAGGAGCTCAATCTATTTAGCTTCACAAAGGGAAGACTAATGGGTTACTTAAAGACAGTCTATAAGTATCTACATGGGGAACAAATATTTAGTAATGGCCTGTTTAATCTAGCAGAGAAAGATATAACATGATCCAATGGTTTGAAGTTGAAGATAGACAAATATAAACTGGCAATAAGGTCTACATTTTTAACAGTGAAAGTACTTAACCACTGAACAATTTACCAAAGGTTGTGGTGGAGTCTGCATCAATGATAATTTTAAAATAAAGATTGGGTGTTTATCTAAAAGATCTGCTCTAGGAGTTATTTTGGGGAAGTTCTCTGGCCTGTGCGTTACGGGAGGTCAGACTGGATGATCACAATGGTCCCTTCTGGCCTTAGAATCTATGACTGAGACTCTAACCTCACGGAGGTCTCTAGAGGCTGATGCTATGTTACTAATCGGACGGCAGTCTTGTCAAGTGGTTAGCACGAGACTGGAATTTGAAAGACGTGGGTTCAACTGTCAACTCATGCATTGTTTATAGTTTTTGTTTACCTTGCGGTGGTGCCCAAAGATCTCTATGCAATCTTTAAAAAATAGGAAACATAGACGGACTTAACCAGCTGTTGTTTATTGGGATGATTAAGTGGAAGTTTTACACAGAAAATGTACAGAGGATTGTTTGTCCTGAGCACAGAACATGGTGCCAAGAATACATCTGTATAACTGACTACTCTATGGCCAAGACAAGTCATTTACCCTCTCTATCTTCTCCAGTTTTCTCATCTGTAAAATTGTGATTACTCTTCAGTGCCAACTGCATGCCTGGTGCTCTATAGATATATGGGAAGTCATGGTCACAGCCCTCACAGGGAACCTTCCTCCCAAGGGTGTTATGAGTATTATTTAATCTATGTCTTAACTTTGAAGTTAAATGTGAAGGATGACTGTCATTATTGCTGTTGGGCTATCAAGCCCTGATCCAGCAAGTCGCCTGCTTGGAGTTCCCATAGAAAAATTCCCAAAGAATCTAGGTCTGACACATTTACTCTTTCTCCAATTGCTGGATTCCACCGCTACCCCTTTGTCCAGATTTCATCCACTAGAGCAGGGGTAGGCAACCTATGGCACGTGTGCCGAAGGCGGCACACGAGCTGATTTTCAGTGGCACTCACACTGCCTGGGTCCTGGCCACCGGTCCAGGGGGCTCTGCATTTTAATTTCATTTTAAATGAAGCTTCTTAAACATTTAAAAAACCTTCTTTACTTTACATACAACAATAGTTTAGTTATATATTATAGACTTATAGAAAGAGACCTTCTAAAAACGTTAAAATGTATTACTGGCACGCGAAACCTTAAATTAGAGTGAATAAATGAAGACTCGGCCCACCACTTCTGAAAGGTTGCTGATCCCTGCACTAGAGAAATATCTGGATAATTGTGACCTCAATGAGAGTTTTGCTGGGGAGAGAGCTCCCAGGATCAAGCCCCCAATTACTCAGAACAGTCTGGCCCATGCATTTCTCTCCTCAGACTCTGTGCCAGCCTGAGTGAGTTGCTACTTTTTGTTTTCACTGAGAGGTTTTTCACACTGATGTCTTGCCAGTGCTGGCAACAAGTTAAGAGGCAGGAATGAGCATGGCAGGGCTTAATTCCCCTGACTCCCGCAGAACTCAACATCTTCCTTGGCTTGTGAATCTGGACCTCAAAATCAATTGCTCATTTTTTGCTGTACCAAGGGTCTTGGGCTCCAAACCAAGAAACTTCTTGATTTGCAAAGGCACACATTTGAAAAGAGAGCGCTAGAGAGAGGGAGAGAGAGAAGACATCTGTTCTAGTGTGTAATGAAATCCTAATGCTGGGCAGACATGTGGGAGATCAAGAGATGCTTTTAAAATATTAACAAAATTGCACAACAATCCCCGTGGGAGCTTTGGGAATATTTGATTTGACGACACTGAGATTCCAATTTGTTCTTCCTCAAGAACCAGGATAGACGGCATGCAAGTCAACTAGTCCCTCAGAATGGCTTCTTTCTTAAATACTCCGTATTATGGCTCACATCATTTACTCTGATTTGGAGACTTGGTGTATTAGCCTGAAATCGGTGATTAGAGCTGGAATACAAATCTGGTCGTATTTTCCTCTGCCTACTGCACAGTTATCCCTGAGCAATGTGCCCTAAACTGTGGCTACTCCATGTACAGAAGCCTACTGAAAAATCAGTTCCAGCTAATTTATTATTTTTACTCCTTTTAATGAAGATTTTAATGCTGAGATCCATGCTGATTAGCCTTAAAAATGAATGGCAAGGGGGGGAAGGTATCCTTAGGAAATTCCTTGGGAATACCCCTCCTGCTGACCTACCATTGTAGTCACCGGTGATCCACTGGTATAGATTCCACTTCTGCTAAAAGGATATGGTCTGTTTGTTCCACTGTAATTGTGATGCTCATAAGTAGTGATAGAGCAGTGGTAGCATGGACGAAGCTAGTACAATGCCCAAGATTGTTTCTCTCATCACAATATTGATAGGATAGCTCAGTGAAAAAATCCTCTAGCACTGCTAGGACGCAGCCTGTTTACACAGCTGCCTCTGGATCCACACAGTGGTAGCCTTACCTCTGTTTTTCATTGAAACCTGACTTCTTACATCACAGATGTACTAGCATCACATTTTCACCATCAAACAGAATAGAAGATGACAGGCCAAATTCAGCCCTAGCATAAGCATGTACATCTCTGTTGAATTGGGTGGAGTTACCATAGGTTTGAAATTGGTCTTGTATCATGTTGAGATCACAGATTGCAGGATTAAAAATAAATCACTTCTTTGAAGTTACAGGAGTAGCAGAACTCACCTGGTAAATGGCCGTCATTTCCCTTCTCAGTTAGGCCAGCTGCACACCTTTGTAACTCCTTAATTTCCCTGGAGCTGCTCCTGAGTTGCACCAGGGTGAGACCAGAATCAGGTCCAATGGATTCCGATTTTTTTACCTAAAGTGTAACTTAAAAGGTAAAGCAAATCCATCTTGCTAAAAAGCTTAAATACATTTCTTCCCAAGATGACAAATTATTAAGCCCCTCTCTTAATCCTTAACATAGATTCAACCTGGATTTACATAAAACCCTGCTGGTGCAAAGTCCACCCGCAGGAAGATGCAAATGGTAGAAAATATTCACAATTCCCATTCCAGTGTGATGGTGCCAGCACAGGCCCAAAAAGGCCGGGGGTCACTGGCTAGGTAAGGGGTGCAGCTAGGCCAATGTGCTAATTTAGCACTTGGGAGCTCCTCTGGCGGAGCCTGTGGCAGAATGCTACCATGCCTCTTCTCTCTCCCAGCATATCACTGCAGCCAGCCGCTGTGAAGGAAATGCCTATAAGAGAGTCTTCGATCAGAGATTTCTGTTAAGTGGGAAACTATAAATTGTGATGGGGGGGGGGGGAATTGCCACCACCAGGAAAGAAGTGGTAAAGGAAAATCTTATTCACATGTGTGTTACCTCCTACCCAGGCATTGTTTAGCATCTGTGCATCCACTTGGACTGAGGCCAATGAATCAAACAAAATTCTCCTTGTAATTAGATGCTTAATGAAAAACAAACGGAGGTCTCGTGGCCCAGCTTTGGAGAGGATTGTTTCTTAAATAGTTGCCCCTCGGGGGCATGTAAGAGCTGAAGTTGGGCAGCATGGATGAACTGAAGTTGGACAGGCATGAGTCACAGTGAAAAAGCATGTACGCTGTATGGGTTTTGCTGTTCTCTCCAGCCTGTACCAACAGCAGTCATTGGGGCCGCTAATAAGCCTTCTCAGGGTAGGTCTATGCTCGCGGGGTGTGCGGGGTACAGACACTGCAGGCACAGCAGCACATGTATAAATAGCAGTGTAAATGGAATGGCACAGCTTACGCAAGCAGAATAGAGCAGAGTGCCCTGCACACCTGAATCCTCAGGTTTATACCTTACGTGGCTCTCTCCACAATCAAGGAGTGCCTCCCAAGTCTGCTATTTTTAGTCCGGCTGCCGGAGCTTTTCTCCACCTCCGTGAAAGGCTCGAGCAGTGGGGAAAGGCTCAGCTGATGACATAGGTGCTGATCCTGCAGACATACACAGATCATAGAATCATAGAACTTAAGATCAGAAGGGACCATTATGATCATCTAGTCTGACCTCCCGCAAGATGCAGGCCACAAAAGCTGACCCACCCACACCTGAAATAATTCTCTCCCGTGACTCAGCTGTTGAAGTCCCCAAATCCTGATTTAAAGACTTCAAGTAGCAGATAATTTCAGGTTGAAGTTGCAGGAGCTGTCAGAGGCCTGTATCCCGAGAAAAGGAAAACGGTCCTTAGGTAGCAGTTTTAGAGATGTGTAACTCTGCGCACTTGAGTAGTCCCAGCAGAGCCCAGAGGGCTACTCACAAGCAGAACGTGAGTCTTTACAGGAATGTTAGGGCTGAGATCTTTTCTTATGGTCAGTGTGCCCGTAATCATGCCGCTTCGCACTCTGACCTTCTCAGCTCTCACTAACTGGTCACCATATTTCCGTGCCAGTGCTTGGGTGGGCCACTGATGAGAAGGGAGCAAGGATATGCTGGAGGAGAGGAAGTGCAGTCAATGGAAGTAAGCATCTGGATCCAGGATTTTTGAAGCAAAGGATGGCCAGAGAGCTGATGAGAGGAAGGATGAGCCAATGGTCAGGCACCAGCTTTGGACTCAAGAGATAATTTAGGTTCAATTTCCTGCTCTGCCACAGACTCCCTGTGTGACAATGGGCACATCACTTAAGATAAAACTTTCAAAAGCACCTTAAGTCCTGTTTCCAGAAGCCAGTCTTGCTCTTAGGCCTAAATCCCATTGGCTTTCAATGAAACTTTGGCTTCTAAGTGCCTATGTCACTTTTAGAAATGGGACTTAGACTCCTAAGTCATTTAAGTGCTTTTGTACATTTTACCCTCAATCTCTGTGTGTCTCGGTTCCCTGTTTATAAAACAGGGATAACAGCACTTCCATACTTCACGGGGATGTTATGAGGACAAATACGTTAATGACTGTGAGATGCTCAGATAGTATGATGATGGGTGCCATGCAAATAGATAGTTGATGGTGAGGCAAGTGGAAATGAGTGGTCTTTACATGATATGGGGAAGAAGATAAATGGATTTGACAGATAAAGGATTATAACAGTTTGAAATAGAAAAGATCTCTTAGAGCATCAAATTCACCCCCCACACCAGGGCCTGATCTATTGACTTACCTACCATGCTTTTTATAAGGTCACCCATCGCCATGATATCTGAGCACCTTGGTATTGTCCCTGATTCAGTACTCCTGGGAGAATTCTGTGCCACTGCACCTGCACAGAATTTATGTACCCTGCAGATTTCTTTGCTTCCCTGCAGAAAAATGACTTTCTGACAGGGAAGCCACAAGAATGGTCATGTGACCCTCCCAGCAGAATGTTTCAGGTGCTCAGGGGAGCCAGCAGAGAGTTAAATCACTGTGTGGCAGAAGGTGGGGCTGGGGAATACCTGGCTGGTGGCTTCTACCCTGTGCTGGGCTCAGCTGCTGGTCCCGGATGGGCTGGGGAAGACGAGACTTCCTCTTCCCCGGCACGGCATCTGAGACCGGGCCAGACCCATCTCCAGCTTTCTCCCCCAGCTGCAGGAAGCGCTGCAAACATCCCCGCCCTCCCTCCTGCTTCCTGCACCCATCGCCCCTCAGCTTCAGGGGGAGGGATCCCTGTACAGAGAGCTGCTCCCCCATGCATCCAGATGCCATCACACTCAGACCCGCCCACCGAGCCAAGCCTCCCACACTCGGAACCCTCCACCCTGCGATGAGCCCCACTCCCCCTGCACCACCCTGATGGGCCACCCACACCCAGATCCCCACCCCACTGAGCCCCACTCCCCCAGCATCTGGACCCCCCACTGACCTCCCCACACCCAGACCCCCACGCCGAGTTCTGTCCCCCACACACCAAGACTCCACCCTGCTGAGCCCCAACCACCTTCACCTGGACTCCCCTGCGAGTCCCATTACCATTGCATCCAGAACCCCGCAATAAGCCCCTGTGCATCCAGATCCCCCCAGCACCGGATCCCTTACTGAGCCACCCGCATCCAGATTGCCCCACACAGAACCCTCTCAACCCATACCTGGATCCCCCCACGCTAAGCCTCTCCACACTTGGATCCTGCCTTGCTGAGCTTGCCTGCCCACATCTGGTGCACCTGGTACAGAGGGGCAGGGCTCTGGGGGTTGTTTCTGGGGCAGGCCCGGTCCTTGCGCTGTGTCAAGGTTGGGTGCAGCCTCAAAACTGAGTCCATGTCCCAGGGGAGGATTTCCCACCTCTGTGCAGCCAGTGGCCTGTGCTCTCCAGTGCCATGCTGGAGCTTCCACATTTATTTGACGAATAAAGTTTGCAGAATTTTAAAATACTGTGCACAGAATTTTTATTTGGTTGGTGCAGAATTTTTAATATTTTGGTGCAAAATGCCCTCAGGAGTATGGAGGGGATATTCAAACACCCTTCAGTTTGTTTCACAGTACAGCATTCTCATTGCATGTGACAGTGGGACGGTAAAGACAATGAGCCAGCTCCTGAGTGAATGGTAAAACCAAAGAATGTTCTACATCCTGTATATGTCCCTTACGTAGCAAGGCAGGTTTTAAATCAATCCCATGTACTTTTTTGTAGGGTGAGTTTGTGAAGTGCGTTTGCTATCACGTGTTTCTAAGGAAACAGCAGCACTCTGTGCCTGTGTGTCTGTCTGTGTGTGTGCTTGCGCACATGCACTTCAAGAGACCTACAGAGAAGTTTACGTAGTCAGCCCCAGAGGGGCTGAAATAATTTAGGCCGTCTTGGTGATTCAGTAATTGACATTGTCCAAGTGAGCATGGTGAGCTACGAAGTGGTTTGTTTATTTTCCTCACCTTGAGCAGCCAGCATCATTTAGGTGTTGGGTGAATTCTTTGCCTCTAGCCTGCTCAGCATACCTTCAGTGTCAGGGTTTTCTTTTAAATTTCTATTATTGCTGCTGTTTTGTTTTGCGAGGTGTTTGTTTACATTATTCTTCTCAATTCATTTCTCTCAGGGGGCCCACTTACTTGTCTGCACTAGCTCCCGTCAACAGTAGTTGACAGGGGGAGTTATGGGTTAACTGCTCTGTTTAGAGCAACGGGCAGGTGCTGGTGTTGCTCAAGTTAAATGGAAATATAAATATCTGTCTTCCTACCCAAGAAATCGGATCACATTTTGGGGAACAGGCCTAAAAGTTTGGGGACAATCTATTATAAACCTAACAATTCAACACACTATTGACTGTATTTACTGACAGCTTGCATGCTTGACTGCCCAGGACCCCAGTATGATAAAATCATGGAGCGAGATTTTCAGAAGTGAGTTAGCAGCCTAATTTTCAGAAAGTGCTGAGCGCCTACCCTCTAAAAATCAGGCCACTTTAAGGTGTTTCTGATTAAACCCTCAAAAATCAAGGCACTCAAACTCTTGTCTTTATTTATTGTTATCCACTGTTGGTTGCTGGTCGATGGAATGGCATAGTTCATACTATATTGTTAACTCTGGATGTAAAGGAATTTGAGTTTTAAAACAATTGTAGGAGATTAATCTTATAAGACCCACTCCCATGCCAGGTAAGGTCTGGGGAAAGACTTCCATGGATTTCAGTGGGTTTTGGATCTGGGCCATAGTGCACATAAAGTATTACAATGGGAATACACACTGTATTTACTCCCGTATTTACATTTGGAACTCTCATTACCACTAACTGGGACATTATACATCTAAATTCCAAGTTCATCAGCGGACATATACAAAAGTAAAAGTTTTTTTTGTAGAATATCTTATATAAGGACTGTGTCCCCAAATGATTTGCTGACTAAATAAATAAAAGAGGAAGACAGTGGGCAGCATAGAGAAGTTTCATTTCTCCTACATAATATACAAATAATTCCTATTGAAGTAGTAAATAAATAAATGAGCTGATTGCTTGACTGATTACTTTGTTTTAGAATAAATGACTGAAAACAGTGGTGTAAAGACATTGCAAAGTGAATAAATGGAAGCATTAGCCAATAATTCCAATTATAGACGAAAGAGAGAAATTAGAGTTGTAATTAAGGAAGAAAAGATTTTTTGAAAGATGAAAATGAGGTGCAGACATTGCAGCGAGTCTGTTCCTAGAAGCAAGAGCTGCAGAGAAAATTCTCCTGTTGACAGACCTTAATATCAGACCTTTAAAGCTGCAAAATACAGTATCTTCTGATCCTGGATTGATAGGAGCTAGAGATGGAAAACACCTATTGGAATATTGAGTAGAGGCAGCATAGTATAATGACTAAACTGCTGGCTGGGTACCAGGAATCTCTGAATTTGAATCCTGGCTCTGTCAGTGACATGTTGTGTGGCAAGTCACTAGAGATGACATTTTCAAACCTGGGTGCATGAAATTCGGCAGCTACATGCAGGGCTGGCGCTTCCATTAGGCAACCCTAGGCGATCGCCTAGGGCGCCAGGATTTGGGGGGCAGCATTTTGTGCGCTCCCATGGGGCGCACGGGAGCTTCCGGTTCCACTCCTGTCGCGCCGCTGAAGAAGGACCTTCTGCCGACGTGCCACGGAAAACAGCGGCAGGCACTTGAGCAACTCAATGACTGCCGCTGTCGCCTGCGGGATTTCGGCGGAGGGACCTTCTTCAGCGGCACGATGGGAGCGGAACTGGCAGCTCCCATGCGCCCCGTGGGGAGCGCACAAAATGCCGCCTCCCGAATTCTGCCTAGGGTGCCAGAAACCCTGGCGCTGCTCCTGGCTACATCCATTCTTAGGCACCTAAATAACAAACTTTGGCCTGACAGCAGAAGTTGGTTGAATAAAAGATTACCTCATCCGCCTTTTCTGTCTAATATCCTGGGACCAACACAGCTACAACAACACTGCAAACAAACCATGGCCTAATTTTCAGGGTACTGTGTAGCTGCATTTCCTAATAGGACCAATTGGGCCAGATTTGATTTAAATGCCTAAATACAGAATTAGATGCTTTGCTTCAGGAACCCATGTTTGAAAATGTTGGTCTCTGTCACAAGGTGACCGGCCCCTTTAAGAAGGATGACTCATCAGCTACCTCTTAATTGGGTTTTAAGAGAGGGCACTTGGGCCATATAAACGGGAGAGCCTCACAACAGAGTGGGCCAGTCAGGAGATTGCAGGTGAGATTCAGAGCTCAGGAGGAGATCTCCAAGGAAAGCTGTAGAGAGCAGAAGGCTGTCTGCAGGCCGTCCCTAGAAAGAGGGAGGAATTATCAGGAAGCCACGACAGGGCTAGCCTGCATACCTTCCTGAGCCAGAGAGCCGTGCCCATGGAAGGCTGGAGAGGGCTGAAGACTGAGATATGTTTGTGTGCTCTCTGAGCTGAAGAGCTGAAGTAGGAGGGCCAGAGGGCTGAAGGGTGAGGTGTGGTGAGAGACGCCAGAGCAAAGCCTGAGCATGGCGAGAGATGCTGGAGCTGTACCGGAGGACCTGAGCATGGCAAGAGATGCTGCTAGGGATGAGGTGATGGACTGCAGGGACTTGAAGACTGAGAGTGCCATTTGGACTATGCTAGGGAATTATGGATTAAGGTTGTGGGGCTTATTTTAATCTATTAACCTCACAAGGGCTTAATAGATACGTGGAAAGTCTTTGCGGACTCTTTCTAGGCACCATTGGAAGCAGGGCCGCAGGTGCCAGCTCAGCAAGCAGGTGCTTGGGGCAGCCAAGGGGAAGGGGCAGCAAGTCAGGCTCTTCGGCGGCGGGTCCCTTGATCCCTTTTGGAGGGAAGGACCTGCTGCCGAAGAAGAAAGCGGCACGGTGGAGCTGCCGTCGATCGCGATCACGGCTTTTTTTTTTTTCTCCCGCTTGGGGTGGCAAAAACCCTGGAGCCAGCCCTGACTGGAAGGTGCCTGCGGCAGGGGCTGCCTTATAATACACAGTCTCTCTTTGATCTTTCCCATCTGGACCAGAAGAAGACGACTTGCTTACTATAGAGGGTTAATGGCCAGCTAACTAACTATGTTTGTGCACAGCTTTGAAAATACAAAATGCTAACTGTGTGCTGGAACTAGCTTGTATCCTTCCAAGGTAAGGTTATTCCCTACAATACATTTTCTACTGCCTTACCCAGTTCTTCTCTATGTGGGTTTGCCTTGGTAGATAAGGAATAGTGTTCAGATATTTGTTGCACAGTGCACTTCATTTTAGGTACTACTCGTATGTCCAGGGCCTATGGCTGGAGCCTAAAGATTGTTGCAGCTGATCTGCATCTCATGATCTTGCATCGTTCCTGAAACTAGGTGATGTCACCTGATAAGCATCTTGTTAGACCCTCAGTCAAGGTCTTAAGCAATCTCACAGAACAGTACGAGTCTTATAGATTATGACTAATGTACTTTCATGGGATCTTTAAAAATATTAAGCCCCATACTATCACTGTGAAGTAGGTAAGAATGATTAGTCCTGTTTTACCTATGGAGGAAAAAGGAAGTTAAATGCCTTGTCCAGAATTGCACAATAACTTAGTGATACAACCAAAAATAGAACCAACCCAATCCTGTTTCCCAGTTTCTTGCTCTTAAGCACTAGACGTAATTCCCTATCCACCTAAGGCATATGGGCTGTAATCAAGATGTTTTACTTGATACTTAAATCCACTGTCTTCTTAACTTCAATCCACTGCCTTTCAGACTTGTGCAAGGTCAGGAATGTACACAATACCGTGCAGAGATAGTGGAGACAGGATAGCTATCTTGACTTAGCGCTACTCTCCTTTTCTACCCATGGTAGAGAGAGAAATTCATGGTTTATCTTTCTAATCCTACAACTGAAGCTAGAATATTTCATGATTTAAAGGTGCCCACTGAACAACTATATTCTTCTTCAAGTGCTGTTCCCTATGTGTATTCTCATGGGTAGGTACTCATGCACGCCATGGGCTGGAGTCTGGAAATTCTACCAAGCAGTACCCATTGGCCTGCATGTACGCAGTAGATTTCATGCTCCCAACCAAATGTATAAGAGGCAGTGCGGGCCGGTGCCTCTCCAGTTCTTTCTAATCACCATGTGGCCTGAGTTGGAATCCTGTCTTCTCAGAGTTCTCCAGCTTTTTTGATAGAACTTATAAATAGATTTTGTAAGTAGTTTTTGTACTACTTAACCTATTAGTATAGTTGGAATTTTATACTATACTTAGCATAGTTTGTTTTCCCCGGTTGGGGACTCCCTCCTCATCGTCTGGGATATGCCCAGAGTCCCAGGCTTCAAGAACTGGATCTCTTGCCCTCACTCCTTCTCCGTCAGTGACAGTCACCAGCGCTGACTCTACAGCATGAGATGTGTATCTCTGCAAAGTGCAGTATTAGTTGCTCGTTTCCACCAAAAATTCACAAAGCTCATGAGTTTTGCCTAAGGAAACACCTTATTGGAGAAGGCTATAAGGCCCATCTCTGATCTGGGCCAGTAAGATCCCTAGTACATTGGCCCAAAAAAATGAGCAGAGCCCTTCCAAGCACATGCTTAGGAGCAGAGTCTGCAGTACCTAAGCCTGAGGACTCTTCCTTCAGGGCTTCCCATGAGCTTAGACTGCACTTTCCTGGGCGAAAAGATAGATTCCCATTGAGGACTGTTCACAAGAGATGCAGTCCTTCCCTGAGCCTGTCAGGTAAGCCTTCGTGCTCAGACCATGAAGGACCGGCACCGCTGAAACCCCTCAGACTGGAGGGTGAAGTGGGCAGGAAGAAAGATCTATTGGTGAATCTGTTATCTGCCGGTTCTGTCTACAAGTGCCAGTCCAGACTTGTCGTCGATATGGACTCATTTGTCCAAGGATAGCACTACCTCCAGGGATGCACCAGTACCATTGGTCCTGACTGCTGGAACTCTCTGGACACCGGGACATATGGAGACTTGCACAACACAGGAGGATATATTCCTTCCTTATCCTCACTCTCCCTTCCTCACAAGTCTGACCCCCCCGATAGACACTACTACCCAGGAGGACGATACTACTGCAGTGTCTCAGGAGCCATCTTATCTCCAATCATCAGGCAGGAGTTCCCCGGTACCAACAAAGGGGAGCAGTTTTCAGATTCGGATGAATAGAATGTGCTGGCCACTCCTGCATCTTCCCTGAAGGAGCCAAGCTCTGACAGGCAGTTGAGAAGTTGCAGTCACTATCCCTCCAGATACAACTTCCCTAGGGACCACTTGTACCCAGTGCCGTGGAGTCCCCCACAAATGGATGACCCCTTTTTCTGGCCTTATCGGGGACCATAGGATCCCTATGACAGATGCCCCAGACCTGCCCAGGAATCTTACCACACTTCTCCTTCTCAACACCCACTGGATCCATTCTTGTATGAGGGAGAATATATTGACCCAGATCTGCAGGTACCATTGGGAGTTTCATCCTTGTATCCGGATGACACGCTCACTCCTTCCTCTCCATCTCCACCATACGAACATAGGTGATACCAGGATCTACAGCAAAGAATTGCCAACAACCTCCAGATACCACTGGAGGAGATCAAAGATCCACATCACTGGCTTCTGGATATTTTGCAACTTACAGAACCAAGTAAGGTGGTTCTTCCTGTTAATGAGGCCATCATGGAACCGGCTTGGTTGTTCTGGCAACACACCAGCATCCTGTGCCCCCACACCTAAAAAAGCTGAGAGGCCTTGGGACTGCAATTTCTTATCACTAGCTATTGGGCCCTGTTAGTGAAATACAGCTTTAACAACTATTCCACTCTGGTAGATTTTAAGGACAAGCTGCCTTCTGAGGACAGAGCTCAATTTCATTCCTTCATAGAGGAGGGCAAGTGAGTGGTGAAAATATCTCTTCAGGCTGCAGTGGATGCAGCAGATATGGCATGCGGAGGCCTGGCCACTGATATAGTCATGAGGATTAATTCTTGGTTACAATTGTCAGGTTTCCGTAGGGAGGTCCAGAACACCATTCAGGACCTTCCCTTCGATGAATCAAATCTCTTTAATGAGAAAATAGATGAGTCCCTACACTCGTTAAAGGACTCGAGATTGACCATATGTTCCTTGAGGATCTACACCGCAACCCCAAGAAGGAAACACCAGAGACAAACCTATAAACTAAGGCCACCTTCTCCTCATTCATTCTAGTACCAGTGTTCAGCCAAGCCTTCTCGGAAACCTCAGAGGGTTCAGAGGCCTTGCTTCTTGGCCTCCACTCTACCACCATGACGTCTACCCATTCCCAGCCATCTGCAAAGGGCTACTTTTAACATCTTGGTCGAGACCAGCCTACTGCCACTGATGCCACCTTTCCTTTTCCCCATCATTTTTGTGGGCCATTTTACACTCTTCACCTTCAGTTGGGAGCTGATCATGACAGACAGTTGGATCTTGAAAGCTGTACATTAAGGATACTTCACAGAGTTCCTTTCCCTCCCTCCTCACAAACGGCCTTTCTGGTCCCCCTTCAGACACTATTCTCATGAGGTTATTCTTCAACAAGAGGTGGACTCTCAAGGGGTAGTAGAGCACATCTCACCTCAGTATCAAGGGAGAGGGTTCTATTCCCCGTATTTCCTAGTCCCCAAAAATGATGGAGAGTGGAGACCCATTCTGGACCTTCAGCAGCTCAACATCTTGATCTGAAAGTGGAAATTCAGGATGGTTACGTTAGCATTGATAATCGCTTCCGTGCAGGAGGACAGGTGGTTGGTTTATGGCAATTGACATGAAGGATGCGTACTTTAATATAGACATTCATCCCTGCCACAGGAGGTTCCTGCGGTTTATGGTGGGCCAAGAACATTTCTAGTTCGAAGTCCTTCCCTTTGGGTTGGCAACAGCACCTAGAATGTTCACAAGTTTAGTCAGGAATACAAGGAGACCAGTCAACATGGATTCACCAAGGGCAAGTCATGCCTGACCAACCTGATTGCCTTCTATGATGAGATAACTGGCTCTGTGGATATGGGGAAAGCAGTGGACTTTGATATATCTTGACTTTAGCAAAGCTTTTGATACGGTCTCCCACAGTATTCTTGCCAGCAAGTTAAAGTAATATGGATTGGATGAATGGATTATAAGGCGGATAGAAAGCTGGCTAGATTGTTGGGCTCAACGGGTAGTGATCAACGGCTCGATGTTTAGTTGGCAGCCGGTATCAAGTGGAGTGGCCTAGCGGGTTTTACAGCCTGGCTTGACAAAGCCCTGGCTGGGATGATTTAGTTGGGGATTGGTCCTTCTTTGAGCAGGGGTTTGTACTAGATGACCTCCTGAGGGGTCCCTTCCAATCCTGATATTCTATGATTCTACTGCATGTGCGCAGGCCAACAGACACAGCTTGTTAGAATTTCTGACTCAGGCGCATGGCGTGCATGTGTACCCATGTGTGGAATACACAATGGGACTGCACATCTCATAGACCTTCTGGTAAGTAAAATCCTTTTTTCCCCGCAGGAGGTGCATGTTCTGCGTATGTACTATACTCACTGTATTTGTCTCAGTCTCAGATGATAGAGAAGTGATATATCTCTGTTATCTGTGTTGTATTTTTTTTTGTCTTTCACCTAGTAATAAGTTTGAACTAGATTATTTTTGTTAGATGTATTTAACACTAATTCACAATAATTAGCATCTAGCAGTTGACACTTCCTAAGCACTATACACGTTAACCAATTACCCTTTTAGTTAGTGTAAATTAATGTAATTGTGTATTGCTTTATATTCAGTTTGCATCTTTTGCTGACCAAGAACTAGTTTCGTTACTTTCTAATCTTTGGTCAAATTAGTCATTAAGAAGCTAACTGGAAAAAAATGTTTTTACCCACTATTCCTTACCCCACCTCCAGTCTTTTTTTCGTTTTCCTCCAGCAGTTTCTCTTTTTCAGTATTCCTCCAGACTAATGTCTTTTCTGGCACTAAATTCTGGAAGCAGGATAGTGCAGCTGTCCTTGGGCAGACTAATACAAGGTTTGGGCCCACTTTTTCTCCCCTAGATATATGGTGCCAAGACTTTCTTGTTAATTATAGGTGTGTTAATAAATCTTTCCTTTTTGCCATGGAAGGAAACATTGTCTAGTGGCTAGGTCAGGGATCTGCAAACCAAGACTCCATAATAATACTTTCCTATCTTCATTAGTGTCAAGGAGTCAGTGCACTCCAACAGATAGGCCACTGGGCTGTGAATATGGCACGTTTGTTGTTGTCCTGGCTTTGCTGTTGAATTGCTGTGTGATCTTGTTCAAGTCACTTCACTGGTGTATGCCTCAATTTCCCCATGTGTAAAGTGGAGATAAGGCACATCCACCTTTCTAAAAGTGCACTGGGCTCTGTGGATGGAAAGGTACAATAATACAATTGCTAACAATTATCAGTGGTGTGTGTTGACTGTACCTTGCACACAACTAACAAAGAAGTAATTGCCTGAATTTACAGCATAACCAGCGTAACACCTGACTAATATGTCAAGGGGATCAGACAAAGTAAACTTGAGTTTGCAGGACATGTGGGTTGGATGAGCAGAGAAGGATTGCCAGAATGAATTTTGCAGGGACAGGTGCCACGTACTGGGGGTGCCCGTGGCAAGTGTGGTTTGATGACGTGGCTGACAGGACAGAATGCTGTACAGCATGCTTCTCAAGGCTGTAAAACATGGAGGGAGATTGCTGGCCAATGACTCCTGTGGTTTGTGTTTCCTGTTCATTGTGATTTGACTTCATGGTGCTTTGCTCTATGAGAAAATAATAATAACTATTATCATTAATGTGTTTATGAAGTCTTTTGAGATCCTTGGATGAAAGGCACTGTGTGCAGCAGCCTTTCAAAGCTTGCAGGGAAATTAACCAGCTAGGCACAAAATCTACTTTCCAACCCTTTACCATGACGGTAATTGGAAGGGGAAAAAAGAACTAGTGATATTTTTCTATCCCTTTGTCAAGCAGGAGGGTAGAATTTTGCAAAGCTGACATAAGTGCAAAGAATTATGTTTTCAAATGAGACAGAGTATCACTCTCCACCAGTTTGTTAGATCCTCTCTAACTGCATTTTCCAGTCCTGCAGGAATGGTAAATATGATTGAGCATGTCAGAACTGTACTCTGCTGAGTTGCCCTGCAGAGATTTCAACACCATGCTGCGACCCAGCCATCAGATAGTATTGGTAAATCCACCTGTCAGAAGTTGATACATGTAGAATAACATTGATTAGAAGGAAATTTGGATGGAGAACCAGTCCTGTGAAAAGGATTCCATCTGCTTAAATTCCTTCATTGGAGGTGATGGCTTCCAAATTGGAATAACAAGGAGAGTCTTTTTTTTAATAAGGATTATTCTCTTTCTATTTAACTATTTTTATCTCTGCATTTTCCCCCCGTAGGCATTTTACCTAAGGAAAATATACTGCCTGCTGCATAAGCTTGAACTGTAATTGAAAGTTAAGCTTTGGACACAGTAGGAGTTGTGCTGATTAATCAGTCCCTAGCATCTTTCAGTGCTTTCTGATTATCACAGAGAGAAGTCCTAAAATAAGTCCATAGAAAATCAGAAATCAATTCATGGGCCTTTGCAGCCTTTTTACAGATAATTCATATTTTAATAAACTCGGTTTGAAGTTTGACTCTTTGGGGGATTTTATCAGGAGGGAAAAAAATGGGCTTATTTCTTGCACCAGTGAAGAAAGCTGGGGGCAGATTATCCATCTAACAACTTCAGGATCGGCTATATGAGCTTGGCCACTTTTGACACGATAGTAGGCAAACTAGGGAAATTTGGTCTAAATGAAATTACTATAAGGTGGGTGCACAACTAGTTGAAAGACTGTACTCAAAGAGTAGCTATCAGTGGTTCGCTGACAAACTGGGAGGGCGTATCTAGTGGGGTCCCCCAGGGGTAGGTCTGGTGTACTGTTAAATAGTTTCATTAATGACTTGGATAATGGAGTGCAGAGTATGCTGATAATATTTGAAGATGACATGAAGCTGAGAGGAGTGACAAGCAACAAAAAAGATAAAAGATTTAGAAAACCTGACCTGCGATGAGAGGTTAAAAAAATAACTGGGCATGCCTTGTCTTGAGAAAAGAAGACTGAAGGGGGACTCGATAACCGTCTTCAAATATGTGAAGGGCTGGTATAAAGAGGATGGTGATCAATGTTTTCCATGTCCACTGAAGATAGGATAAGAATGTCATAAACAGATAGTTAAGGGTTAAGGTCTCTTTTACCTGTAAAGGGTTAACATGCAGTACCTGATGACCACCTGACCAGAGAACCAATCAGAGACGAGATAATTTCAAATCTCTGTGGAGGGAAGCCTTTGTCTGTGTTCTTTGTTAGAGAGCTCTCTTTGGATCTAAGAGAGGCCAGTCATGTCTCCAAGTTCTCCTGGAGTAGTTTCTACTATTTAATAGTGAGTATTAATTAGAAAGGCGGATTAGTCTTTTGAGTTGCTTTCTATATATTTGCAATTGTGTGTTTGCTGGAGAAATTCTTTATTTCTATTGCTGATATTGCTTTTACTGAGAAAGAAAGGAGGGGGGATTCTCTCCAGAGATTGATAAGTTTAGACCCTGTATTTTTGCATTCTGGATTACAGAGACAAGTTACTTTCTTTTTATTCTTTAATAAATTATTTTCTTTTCTTTGGACTTGGTTAATTTCTTTCCTTGGGTGGATTCTCAAGGGAAGGGGAGGGGGAGGTGAGTCCCTCTTTGTGTTGAGTCAAGGATTTGAATCGGTGTGTCTCTCTCCAGAGTGGCTAGGAGAGAGGGAGGGGGGAAGTGGGCTGCTTCCCTGTGTGTAGATTCAAGGAGTTTGAATCAAGGTATCCCCAGGGGAAGCTTGGGGGACAGGCAGTGTGTCAGACACTTTAACCTGACTGGTGGCAGCGAGAACCAGATCTAAACTAGGATTTTAGTTTAGAGGGAAACCAAGGCAGGTCCCCACATTGGAACCCAACAGCTCCAAGTGGGGGTGAGACCTATGACAAGAAATAATGGGCTTAATCTGCAGCTGGGGAGATTTAGGTTAGCTATTAGGAAAACCTTTTAACTATAAGGGTTGCTAAGAATTGGAATAGGCTTTCAAGGAAAGTTGTGGAATCCCCATCCTTGGAGTTTTTTAAAAACATCGCTTACCAAGGATGATCTAGGTATACGTCCTTCTGCCTCAGTGAAGGGGGATGGACTAGAAGACCTGTCGAGGTTCCCGTCTAGTCCTACATTTCTATGATTTAGAAAGGAAAGGATGTTTTTGTGACTATGGCACCAAATTGGCCCTCAGGAGGTAGGGGTTCAGTTCCTGGACTCTGCTACAGACTGTCCTGTGTCCTGTGCCACAATTTTCCATCTGTAAAATGTGAGTGACAATGCGTGCTCTCTCTTTCTCAGCCTGTCTTGTCTATTCAAGTCTCTGCTCCATATGAGGCAGCTGCGATGTTGGAGACGAGGTTCAAATCTTTCATATGAGGCAGATCAGCAAATTCAACTTGAGTCTCACATAGCACTAACCAGCTGGCCAGTCTGGGATTGGTTTCTTTCCTGTATATTTTAGCAAAAAAATTCAAACCTCAAAATTTTTCACCAAATAGAATTAATCTTTTCCGGCCACCCTAGGGGGCAGTAGGCCCTGATCTGATGCCCAGTGATGCCTTACAAGGAAAATAAATAAAAAGCACATGGAAGTAGGAAATAGTTTGAATGCCTTCAGAGCAGTTCTCCTCCGCAGCCTTGCCCTGGTGGTGGTTTCTGTTAAGACCTTTGATATATCCAGAAGAAACTGAGATGCATTTTGTCCTCCCAATTAGGTATGTAAAGTAGCACCACAGAGTTAACTTACAATAAAGAACAAGGGGCCTACTGATCTCTCGTTATACAGGCAAAACTCCTCTTCTTTTGTGCAGGATTGGGTAGCATTTCATAGATTCATAGCTTTCAAGGCCAGCAGGGACCATTGTGATCATCTAGTCGGACCTCCTGCATAACACATGCCATAGAACTTCCCCAAAATAATTCCTAGAGCAGATCTGTTAGAAGAACATCCAGTTTGGAATACTGAATTTACATACAACCAGTCAAATGGCTGGATATAATCAACAGCCCTGACTGAAATTCCGAAGGGAGGACATCCCATACGGCTCAGAAGTGCCTGCAACAACTGGCCATTCTCTTTAGAGATCTTAATATCATAAACACAGAGACAGGTCTTGTCCATTATCTTTGGACATGAAAGACCTCATGGCACTTTTTGTAAGAGCAGGGCTTTGTGCCTGTGTTAACTTCCAAATTTACTCATTCCATCTTTGTTGTGACAGCTGATTTCTGCTCCCCCACCGTAGAGCTCCCTTGCATATCAATAATATTGCATGCGTTTGTTTGTAATGGACTTTGCAATCTTTCAGGATGAGAGGTGCTTCTATGCATGTCCACCTATCTTACAGTCTTCTATTTTCCGATCACCTCTATAGAAAATAGTAATGATAGTAGTAGAGACTGCTGTTTGAAAAGCAAGGAAGAAAAAACTGATGGCTACCAACATTTTCAAGTGTACACATGTGGCTCTATCTAGTGATGTATCTTTATCTGCTATATTAAGAGTCACACAAGGTTCACCTTAGATTTGAATTAGAGTTCAGTCATCAGAACACATCTGCTTTGTTCTGTAGCCTTGCATACAACCAGTATGCTGATGAGGTGACCTCTTCTAATTCAAAGAGAGGTAACCTCAAGTAGCAAGTAAAATTCACAGTTTCTGAATAGCTTTTATTTTCTTTTTTGCACTTGGCTCTGCCAATAATGAATAAGAGTTTATGCCTGTATTGTCCTTCACTTCTGCAGCTGAATGGCAAGAGACTTCCCAGCTGACTTCCCCCACTCACCAGGATTTTGAGTATTCTGGATTGGGGCGTGTCTCTCTCTGTCTCTTGAAATTTTTACTACACCTCTACCCCATTATAACGCCACCGATATAACACGAATTTGGATATAATGCTGTCAAGCAGCGCTCTGGGGGGGCGGGGCTGCATGCTCCAGCGGATCAAATCAAGTTTGATATAACGCGGTTTCGCCTATAACGTGGTAAGATTTTTTTGGCTCCCGAGGACAGCGTTATATCGAGGTGGAGGTGTATCTGCAACAAAGAGTCCTGTGGCACCTTATAGACTAACAGATGTATTGGAGCATAAGCTTTCGTGGGTGGCTTTTTACCGATCCAGACTAACACGGCTACCCCTCTGATGCTATCTGCAGTCATCTCTGAGACTATCATGCTGTTCATTCAGTGAACAGCAAGGGAAGGGTGACGGGGGTGGGGGCTGCATTTTATTATGAATACTGTAAGTGCCGCGTCTGAAATATGCTGTTTTCATCAGCCCAAGAGATGCGTTTCTAAACCTGAACCACGGGCACTACACATCGGTGTGATGTGACACTGCACTGTCAAGCTGACCCAGTCAATGTTTATTAATTAGAGCACTTACAGTATATCTAGTAACTTGAGGTTCTGAATAATCCACTTTTAAAGACCGATTCTGGGGTGGATGTAGTTCACTGCTGTCTCATAAAAGGCCACTTACATAAAGAATTGTGTGAGACTGCCTCGGCTGTGTGACTAAATAGTATTTAGATATTAAGTTAAAACAGCCTCCAGAATGCTAGCTTCTTTGGGAAACCTCTGGGTTTAACAAACAGTGTAGGGTTCCAAGTACTGCAACATTAAAATGCTTATGCTAGTAAAAAACTATTTAAAACCTTTCTTATTTGTGAATCTATAAATCTTCCAGCAGTGTAGACTGAGGGCTGCAGACCATGGGAGACTGAAGAAGACCTATGGGATTCCCAAACCAGATATAACTGGAGTAATTGCATTTTAGTCTCCTGCACACCACTTTTCCACCATGCTTTAAACTTTATCTATTGTTTTAGGCTTCTCTGGATTTCAAGCTCATCGCACATTAAGATTTATTTTTACGAAGACCATTTAATTTAAACCATGTCAGCTGAGTCAGAAATTTCTAGTTATCTGGCCGTCTATCACCAGTGAAGGAGTGGCTTTAATTGTCACAACTTTTGGTTTGAAACCTGTAACTTCCTTAGAGCAACAGGTTCAGCTCCCAGCAGCATTAACTTGTTTCTTCTTATATAGCTACATACAGTGTTTAATTGGAGCTGCAGTGACCAGAGTGCTGGCTCAGCTGTTGTTGCCCAATACTGTGTCACAGGGGGTTAATCCTGCAGCCCTTATTCACATGAGCGGCCTCGAATGGACTCTGAGTGAGTAAGGTGCTGTAAGATGAGGCTGTTGTTTTCTATACAAGCTGTATCCCAGACTGCCATGCAGAGTTACACTACGTTCAGAGTTGACAAATAAAGAGTAGGAGTTTCTGTTAATTGTCATGGAAGAAGGGAGAAGAGATGTTTTCAGATGAGATTTGAACAGAGATTATGTGGAGATGCATACGGTGTAAGGACCTAACAGGAACAGAACCACAAGGTCATAAAGCAAGGAGAGCTCTTCCAGAATGCACTGAGCTGCAGACAGAAGTCTCTTGTGCCCAAAGGGGAGAGTGTGTGTGGATGGATAGAAGAGAAGCCAGTGCTAGTTGCACTGCAAGAATGGGGGAGAAAGAGAGAGACACCATGTTGGTCCTGCAGGCACTTAGCAAGTCTGTGGAGGCTTTTAAAGGCATGAAGAACAATTCTGACCTGGATACTGAAATGAAGTAGCGGGAGAGTACGTAGCTGATGTTATTGTTCTTCTTTGCATTCTGTATGTGCTGGGGAGCTAGGGCCTGGGGAAGCCTGCCTGGAGACAGTGTGAGGTGAAGATGGCATTGATGAAGACTTCCACAGGGGCAAAGTAAGACACACAGCGTGACAGATAAAAAGGAATAATGTAGCAGAGAAATGCCAAGGGCCAAATTCCCTGCTGGCATTACTGAAGACTGTAGCTATATCAGCTGGGAATTTTGGCCCTAAATAGAAAAATGAAATAATAGTAATTGCACATCCAAAGAGATGTGCTGGATATTTACGTAGGTCAGATGATACAACAGTCCCTCCTTTTAAAAAAAAATAGAACCCAGTTGTGATCTTTTTTTTATTTATTGTTTTTGGGAGGAGGGGGGAACCTTGTATTTGAAAGCATCAGCTTACAAAAGCACAGGGAGAGAGAGAGAGTGAGCTGAGGAAAGTTAAATCTAGAAAGGCGGCCCGAATGCACTGGGAATCCAAGCACTGTGTTACTGAGGAATTCATGTGTGACGTTTGCAAATTTATGGGGTTATTTTGACATACTGTATGAGGAACTTAAATTTTTCAACACTTTTCTGTTAGAAAAAGCACATAAAACTCATCTGATGGGAATTCACTCCATTTCCTGGTGGTTTTTTCCCCCCTGTTTCCTATTTCATGGTTAGTGATGGTAATTACAGACCCTGTTTGTACCTTGTGGATTCTGCCTGTGCCCAAGAGCTTTCTTGGCATGTGCGAGTCTCCTTGTAGAAGGTTTTTAAATAACTGGCCCTCGATAGGCATTGTTGCAGCACTCTTGATTAAACAGAAGGAGCCTCCACTCTCATCCCGTTTTTGTACAATATAGTAACTGCGTTTCTCACACATTTGTCCCCACAAGGGACCCGTAAACCATGATTTAGATGTTCATTATAATATCTCCCAATAGCACTGCTATAGTGAAGGGGCCTGTTTTTAAGGTGTTTTAATAAAAGTCATAACAAGCTTACTCCGTTCTAGGACTTGCAGCCAACTGCTTACCCTTCGAGTCCTATAAAGAAAAGATGTAAATAAAATAATAGTCAAAACAAAGGGTAACTATTTTTATGCAAAAAGAGTGTTTTGTTTTTAAATAGGAAAACAATGAAATACAGTTTTCCTAGAACAAAAGAAGTGAGCAACAGTGAAGTCTCTGTCCCCATCCCCTGATCAGTGGAGGATTTTTCTTACAGTGTAACCTCCACTGCATTTGGCTGGTGCAGTTTTAAATGACTCAAATGATAGGGGAGTTCACCAGTTCCTTAGCAGAGCTATTCCACACATTTAGGAGATTCTTCTTGATAATCAGCCTAAATGTTCCTTAGTCGTGTAATGTAACCCCCTTAGTACAGCTACAGTATATCATCTTGCTCTTAGACAATTTCTCCTCCTCATTGGTGTTTACACCTCTCAGGCCTTGATTCAGCAAAGTACTGAAGCACGTGCTTAATTTTAAGCAGGTGAGTAATCCCATCCTTGTAGAGCAAAGCACTTAACTATGTGCTTAACTTAAGTCACTGAGTTCAGTAAGATTTAAACACATGCTTAAAGTTATGCTTGTGCTTAAGGGCTTTGCTGAATCAGGGCCTCATAAGAACAGCCCTACTGGGTCAGACCCATGGTCCATCTAGCCCAGTATCCTGTTTTCCAACACTGACCAATGCCAGGTGCTTCCAAGGGAATGAACAGAACAGGTAATCATCAAGTGATCCGCCCCCTGTCACCCATTCCTAGCTTCTGGCAAACAGAGGCTAGGGACACCATCCCTGCCCATTCTGGTTAATATCCTGGTTACCTATTCACCATGAATTTCTCTAGTTCTTTTTTGAACCCTGTTATAGTCTTGGCCTTCACAACATCCTCTGGCAAGGAGTTCCACAGGTTGACTGTGTGTTGTGTGAAGAAATACTTCCTTTTGTTTGTTTTAAAGCTGCTGCCTATTAATTTCATTTGGTGATCCCTAGTTCTTGTGTTATGAGAAGGAGTAAATAACACTTCCTTATTTACTTTCTCCACACCGGTCATGATTTTATAGAGCTCTATCATATCCCCCCCCTCAGTCATCTCTTTTTTTAAGCCTCAGGTATTTGATGACCCGTATATAAGTAAGGATAAATTATGTGATGGAAACAAAGTATTCCTTTTATATGCTGTGTATTCTACATGCTTTACACACAAATATAGGTGAAATCTTGGCTCATCTGAAGTCAGTGGGTATTTTGCCATTGATTTAATTGGGTCCAGGATTTCACCCATGGAGTCAGTGGGCCTGACACCATTTTTGGAGAAAATCAGGATTAGTGCCAATGTGAAAAGGGAAGTAGCTCTATTTAAGTCAGATATGTTATACTAGTTTACAAGAGATCAGAATTGGGCCCAGAGTTCCTCCCACTACCAACAATATTATATGATAGATTCTAGCATCTAAATGACAGGAAAACCCAGAACGTGGTTCCAACAGCGCCACAGTGGCAGACCCACAGATGAGTCCTCCCATTTCCTCCCTGGTTCTAGATGCACCTTTTCACTGCCAATCACTGGTCTGCTTCATCCAGTTGCCTCTCTCTGGCTCTAGCTCCATTCCACTGAACCGCTGATGTTGAAAGTGAGCTAACAGTAAAATGCCATCTTTGAACCACCATATTGTGCCTTGGTATTATAGGTTATCAGAACGTGTATAGGATGCAATACAGGAGCACAGATGTTAGAGCTATAAATTATGTATCCTAGTCCAGTTCCCTGTGAGTACAAGGCATAGAGCAGATATTAAACGGATACTACATACAGTCTTGGCCAAGAGGATGTAGTTGTGTTGCAGTGATTAGACACAACTGGCTGAAATAAACGTGGAGTGTCAGGCTTTACATTTATTTTTATGGATTTTTTTGTTAACCGTAGTGTTTGGAGTTTAAATAGTTGTCATCTGCCCCTAGCCAAACTTTCCCTTAGTGCTAGTGCTGAAGGTTTTCCCTTAGTGCCAGTCCTTTGATTTTTGATTGACTTTTGCCCCTTCTAAATAATAATTTAAATATTTCCATCCACTCGTTTAATCTTGCGATAAATACCAATCTGAACACGCCCTAACGATTTAATGCCTAAAATTTTCTATTACTATTGAGATTTATATTTAATTTTGAAACCGGTAACAACTCAGAGCCAGATTATTGTGGTGCTAGTGATATATCGTATATAATCGATGGTATTAGTGAGCTATCCTGATCGATCATCTGACCAGTATGCAGTCTCAGGAAAAGCAGTCAGTGCACAGGAAATATGGAATATTTCGATTTTATTTCCCTCATTTTCACAAGCGCGAGCTGCTGCGCAGCGCGGTGGCGAATAAAAAAAAAGAAAAGAACAGAAAAAGCGGAAAGAAAGCCAGCATGGAGCAAAAAACAAGGGCAGGCGATCGAGCAGAGGCAGCGCATTGAATCAAAGATGAAAATTCAGAATCCTTTCCAGAAATCTTTTTTAAAAGACTCAGCAGGGACTCAAAATCCAGACTCCAGCAACTGCAAGCCAAAAATCAAATGTGAAAGCCAAAGAATCAAAATGGGCGGGAAAGCGCTGGGAACAGAAGCTGCGAGTTCCCTGCATTCTTGTGAATGCTCCACTGCAGGACAAATGCTGTCCAAACGTCCCTGGTGGGTCGGTCAGGCTGTGGGGGCTGGCCCCACTCACCACCCCCCCCACCACACCACCCCACAGAATCCTCTGACTCTTTCTACTCCCCACCTATCTTTACTGCACCTTCAGGAAACCCTGGATGCTGCGATGCTGCAGCCCTGCCTCCCCTATCCTACATCCTGCATGTGGCTGATGGTACAAAAGCCTGTGTGGTAACCGTCCTGCTATCATGGCTGATGGCATTGGGGCAAGCATGGCTGAGTAACCATGCCATTGGCATCAGTGGGGGTTCTAATTTTAATTTTGGATGGTGGATGGTTGGGTGGTTTATGTATGGTGTGTCATCGGTGCCATAGCAGCTGGGCTGCATCCATCCCACCCCCCATGTGTCATGTATCAACACCCCCAGTTGCCAGCAGATCCCAGAGGATTGAGGGATACACACTGCTTAATGTCCTGTCTGGACTGTCCTGTCTGCTGCTAGCTTCTCTGTTCACTCATTTTCTCACTAAGTCACCATGTCTTTCTTTTCCTTCTGCATTACCATTTCTCTCACTTACAAAGTGGGGGACAATGCTACTACGGTAGGAAAGGCTGGGGAAAGAAGGAAGAAAGGGGGGGGACAGGTGCAGGCAACCCCCCTGTGACATACAGATCATAGTTGATCATAGTTTCTGCACACAGAGCAGCTGTGCTCTCTGGTTCTATCACAGATGGTTCTATCTAGTACTTACAGTGCCTATGCCTATACATCTTTCTATTTTAGATTTTATTTAGAGAAGGGGAATCATCACTAATAGGGATTTTTTGCATTTTTTTTCCCCTGGCTAAGAGCAGCCAGGCAGCATGACCAGCACAAAGCAACAAAGGAAACAAGGGCCATAATCATCCTCAATCATTCCCAATTATGGATGGGTTTGTTGATGTTTGCATGGTGCAGTGGTCCATCTCTCCTCTGTCATCTGCTGGGAAAAAAAATGATTGACATTTTTCCCCCCAGCCAGCATCATCCAATCCCACAAACAAAATGGATGGGCAGTGCGGGGGACGGAGGATAGGGACAGTCACAGTGCTGCTCTGCTGCAACCATCAAAAAAAAAGCATGCTTCTGTGTAGCTGTGCTGAATCGCTTCTGTGCTGTGGCATATCTAGTACACACACGTCGGTGAGACAAAAAAACAAAAAAAAAAGCTCCATTGTTGCCATGCTACTGCTGGGGCAATCCGGAAAAAAAAAAGAATGATGCTTGTCTGTTGTTTTTCTTCCCAGAGGAGGAGTGATGACATTATTTACCCAGAACAGAACCACCATTTTTTTTTTTTCAGGCCCAGGCACTGGGATCTCAACCCGGAGTTCCAAGGGGGCGGGAGGGGGTGGGGATGGGATATAATAGCTACTACTACCACCACAGCCCAGAACAGACGCTCGCTAGCCTCGCGGGTGGGACGACACCACCAATAAATGTTGTGTTGTGTGTGCACACACTCGATTTTATAAAATCTGTTTTACAAAACCGGTTTATGCAAATTCGGAATAGTCCCGTAGTGTAGACGTACCCTGAGTGTAAGCCACAGTATGTTTTGATTTAAGAGGTAAGTGTTTACTGCAGGGGCGGGCAAACTTTTTGGCCCGAGGGATGCATCAGGTTTCATAAATTGTATGGAGGGCAGGTTAGGGGAGGGGGTCGTGGCCCGGCCCCCACCTCTTATCTGCCCCCCCCGGGGACTCCCGCCCCATCCAACCCCCCCATTCCTTGATGGCCCCTGACTGCCCCTGGACTCCCGCTGCCCCATCCAACCCCTCCTCTCATTCCTGACAGCCCCCGTCCCAGGACCCCCACCCCATCCAACCACCCCTTCTCCCTGTCCCCTGACTGCCCCCGGAACCCCTGCCCCTGACTGCCCCTGCTCCCCCATCCAACCCCCCTCTCCTTCCTGACTGGCCCCCCCAGACCCCTGCCCCCATTCAACCCCATCTCCCTGACCACCCCACCCCTATCCACACCCCGCCCCCTGACCACCACCTCGAACTCCCTGCCCTCTATCCAACCCCCCCATCCCCCTTACCACGCTGCCTGGAGCACCAGTGGCTGGCGGCGCTACCACGCAGCACAGTGACCAGGTTAGGCCGGGCTCTGCAGCTGCGCTGCCCAGGAGCTTGCAGCCCCGCCGCCCAGAGCATTGCGCCCATGGCAGGGCAAGCAAGCTGAGGCTGCGGGAGAGGGGAGACAGCGGGGGAAGGGCTGGGGGCTAGCCTCCCAGGCCAGGAGCTTGGGGGCCGGGCAGGACGGTCCCGCGAGCCATACTTTGCCCACCTCTGGTTTACTGTTACACTCAATATGGCAAGCCTTGAAATGAGAGGTATTTATTTGTCCTTCCTTTACTCTCAAAAAATAGAGGGAAATGAGTGGTCATTATTAACTACTATTAGCCTGCTATACCGAGGTTCATCACATAATCGCGTAAGCCTGTCTTCAATATTTGGTTTCTTTTGAGCTCAATAAACCAGTCTGGAAACAGAGACACATTTTACCGCTATTGCAGCAATACACATTGATTTTTTTTTTCCTGTAAATAACATTGCAGGTAATTTTATTACAATGGAAAAACTGATCTACTTCAATAATTAAGTATTTTGACAAAATATTTTTCGTGTTTATTTCTCATAACAGTTTCTCCTGTGTGTGTGCGTGTGACTAGTAATACGGGTGCCTCCATTTTTTTAGGTGTCCCAAACGAGCCGGGGGAGTAATGATTACTTTAAAAGGGGATCACCATGAGGATGTTAAAAAGTAAAGTTTCAGTTTACAGGGCAGATCTGTTATTTACGATGAGGTCAGGATTTATAGAACAGACCTGACGGAGGACTAGGGGGAGGACTTTTACCTAGATGCCAACAAAATATACATTATTTCATTTTTATTTATGTATTAGTAAGCTGAGAGCTGGACCTGTGCCAACCTGACAGCCTGGACTCTGAACTAGAATGTCCACAGAGCAGGTACATCAGGAAGCTTCTGCTAGCAGGGCAGTGTGCCGGAAGCTTATTTTCAGAGTTTAAATGCTCAGTGCTTTCTGGAAATTAGGCTCCTGTAAGGTGTTTAGAAGTGGGTTGTACTAAAAATGAGGCACCCAAAATTGCTAGTCACTTTTGAAAATCTCAGCCACGTTCACATTTGAAACATACTAATGCTAGGAACAAATGGTTAGGTTTTTTTAAGGTATTTATTTTATTGCTGTACCTACCAGCAGTTCTTTTAGTAGTTGCAGTTATAAATGAGAGGTAAAAGACATGGTTTGGGACACAGATAATTGATACTTTCCTTGTATCGGTAGTTGTTCTAAGTTGGTTCCCGGCAGTCCGTTAGATACCCTTTCTTTTGCATACTGTAAGACTGAATAAAAAGCTTAAACTATAAAACCCAACCCTCTGCTATCTAATGGGATGAACTCAGGTCTCCTCTCTTTTATACTCTTTCAGATTATTCCAATCTGATCACCACACAAACACTGTTATTTTAATGTTGAAGACTCAGACAAAAGTGCCATGGATGTGAAAGAGAGAAAACCATACCGATCTCTGACCAGGCGCCGTGACACCGAGCGACGCTACACTAGCTCCTCGGCAGAGAGCGAAGACAGCAAAATACCCCAAAAGTCCTACAGCTCCAGCGAGACGCTGAAGGCTTACGATCAAGACTCCAGGCTGACCTACAGCAATCGGGTCAAAGACATGGTGCACCAGGAAGCTGATGAATTCTGCCGAACGGGTAAGTACATTTCATCAGGTGCTTCTGTAAGAAGTGTGTGTTAATCAACTCTATGCTGAGGTCCAGAGGTAGGTGAGGGAATAACTCAAAGGTATAAAGGGTTCTGAGGCGCTCACAGAGGAATGTCTGTAAGATATTGCACAGAGCAAAGAGAGAAAAAATTAGGGGAAGATCAATATGGCTTTGTTGGAAGGAAAGCCTCTGCCTGTGGTGTGCATAGGTAATGACATCCCTGGACAGTGTGGTGGCAGTGACTGAACCTGGGACCTCTTGAGCATGAGCATCTGTTTCCTGAACCGAAAGACCAAGGTCAGTAGCGTGGAAGCAGTAGCATAAACATCTTTACATGCCCTAGCCATTAGAGGGAGACAAAGAGCCATACTGGGTGAGTGTGGGTTGCACATAGATACTACGCAGTCAACACTGAGCCCAGACAGTCTTAGGTTGGAAGAAACAGGGTTTCCTGTCAACCCAGGAAAGTGTGAAATGGGCAGCTAAAGTGAAATGGAACATGCAGTAGTGCAAATGATGAACAGAAAGATTGACATAGGCTGTCCATGACTTCTACTATATACCCCTGACTAAAACTGGGCGCGGGAGTGGCAGATCGGGAGGGCTGCCTGGAAGGTGCTGTGGGTGCTGGGAGGGAGGTGCTGTGGGTGCTGGGAGGGGGTCACGTGCTCGGGGGGGGGGGAGTGCAGGTGCTGCAGGGCGGCTGGGGCAGGCTCCCTACCTGGCTCCTGGGAAGCGGGGACCCCAGCTCCTAGCTCCACATGCTGCCTCCACTCTGCCCCACGCCCTGGTTCTGCAGCTCCCATTGGCTGGGAACCGCGGCCAATGGGGGTTGTAGGGGCGGTGTCTGTGGGCAAAGGCAGCATGTGGAGCTGGGAGCTGTGGGAGGGGAGTTCCTGTCGCCCTTCTTGGGACGCCCCCCTCTCCAGGTAAGCACTGCCCCACACCTCAACCCCCCGCCCTGAGCTCCCACACACCCGAACTCCTGCTGCTGCAGGGTGTAGGGGCCCGAGACTTCCGCAGCAGCGGCTGGTATGCCTGGCCCAGGGGCTGCCCAAGCTGCTCAGGCGGCTCCTGGCCCAGGTGCACCACCTGCTGCAGAAGTCATGGAGGTCATGGAAAGTCATGGAATCCGTGACAAACATGGAGCCTTACTTATAGGGCCAGATTCTCAACGGTGGATGCACACAACTGCACACATCTAATTTGTGTGTGAAACTGTCACAATATTGCATGCAAATCTGATATTTATGCATGTGCCCGTAATCATGCTCTTTGTTCTTTTAGAAATTGCAAGGGGCAATAACTAACTTAATCATACTTAGCAATTATATAGTGTCCTCCAACCTAGGATCTCAAAACACTTCTCTGTCTCTAACTACCTATGAAGTTACAGGCAAAAGAAAGACCTGTTAGGTTATCAAATCTGTTCTACAGGTAGATATAGCTACACTGAGTCAAAATGATGTTAAATGACCTGCATAAGGTTACAGAGGCAGGAACAGATCCCAGGAGTTCAGACTCCTCATTGCCTTCTCTAACCATTAGAGCATACTGCACCTACAAATTTTGTCATTCTTCTTCAAGTGCTTGCTCATATTCATTCCATGTTAGGTATGCGTGCACTGCGTGCACCGTTGCTGGAGATTTTTCCCTCAGTGGTATCCATCGGGCTGGCTCTAGCGCCCTTTGGTGCCGCACACTTATGCACCAGTATAAGGGATCCTGCCGACCCTGCACCCTCCCAGTTCCTTCTTACTGCCTGTGATGGTTGCTGGAGCAACAACTCTTGCTTCGGCAAGGCGTTTTTCAGTGGTTTCTTCTCTGTATCCCAGTTTATTAGTCTTAGTTTAATTATAATACTAGTATAGATAGTTAGAACCCCTCCTTTATCATTGAAGGGCTCCCTTTGCTAGGCATGTGTCCCCCCCTCTCCACCTCCCCTCCAGCCCCCGGGCTTCAAACATTGTGCCTCCTGTGGCACTGCAGTTGTCTGAAGTGTCTGGGAGCGCTGTCAGCTTTGTCAGGACTTTAAGCCTCATACAAAGAAAGTCAGAGAGGCTAGACTGAGGGTTATCCTAATGGATGATACTCTTAGACCGTATTCAAAGCCAAGCCACTCAGATTTGGCACCGGGCACTTTGACCTCAGTGCAAAGCGCTTTTCCAACACTGTGTGTGTCCTGGCGCCTTTCTCCATCTCCGGTACCAAGAAGAAACATAAAAAGAGAGGGCTCACTGGTGCTGAAGAAAGGCAAGCAAAGGGAAAGCAGTAGAGTGCAACCCGTGTCGGCCCACTCCTCCACCCCCAGTCCCAGGTGGCACCATCAACTTCGCCCAGAATGTTAAGTCCAGTGCAGGACCCTCCGCTGATGCCAGAAAGTCATTGTGGCGCCAGTGAAATCATGGTGCCTTCAACTCTGGAAGCCTTTGCAGTGGCCAGGGACTTCTTATTGCTCCCCCGCCAACTCCGATGGGACAACTGTCGGCTCCAATGAGCACGATCAGGAGAGAGCACGGTGCTCCGAGTTCCTTCCCCGCAATGGGACATTCAATACCTTCCAGGGGTAAGCCGCCCTGTTTTCTTCTATGAGATTGTCCCCAGTCCAGCAGCACTCCCTTGACAATAATCAGCAGAAGTGAGGGGTACCGCTCCCCTGTGGTCACCTCAGGAAGATTCTTCGTCTGAGTCCAAGGTGGAGCCTTACACCCATCCAAAGAAGCACAACCGGTACCCATTTTACGTGCCACTGAGCCTTGGTACGGGTCCCCACACCAGTACCTGGTGGACAGTGACCTATGCAATGGCCATTCTGGACCCCATTCTCCCGGTACTGGGCTTATCTTCTCACTGGTCATACTTGGTTGCTTCTGAGAGGAGGGCCCCTGCACTGCTGTGCTCGGCACTGGACTTTGACTCTGGTACCGAACCTGGTACCAATACACAGGATGTGGACTCCATGGAGGTAGTTGAGGCTGAAGAAAAGGAAAAAGCCCTTTTCTCCAGTAGAGGCCTCTTCCTCTCCTGGCCTCCATTGTCCTCTCCCTGGATCCAGGGGACTGGTACACTGCCCTCTACTTGAAGGACGCTTACTTTCACATTTCCATCTTCCTTGGCCACAAAAGATTCCTCAGGTCCAGACTCATTACCAATTCACCATTCTCCCTTTAGGTCTGTCTGCAGCCACCAGGTTTTTACGAAATGCATTGGGGGTGGTAGCGACCTTTATCAGAAGGCAAGGTGTTCAAGTCTACCCATACCTCAACAACTGGCTGATCAAGAGTCGCTCAGAGGCCCAAGTAAAGAACAGCATCAGGTCCAAGCCCTGAGCCTGTTGATAAACGAACAAAAGTCAACTCTCATTCACTACAGAGAATAGAGTTTATCGGGGCAGTGCTCAACTTGACCCCGATCAGAGTCTTCCTTCCAGAGGCTCGATTCCAGACAATGTCGGATCTGATATCCAAGGTCATGGCCCACCCAATCATAACAACCTGGGTTTGCTTCAAGTTCCTGGGACACATGGTCGCATGCACTTACATGGTCCGGCATGCAAGGTTGCACCTCAGGCCTCTGCAGATGTGGTTAGCTTCAGTGTACTCACCTAAAAGGCACCACTTGGACTAAGTACTTGCTGTTCCAGCCCCAATCCTCGCCTCCCTCGACTGGTGGAAGGACCCCCAGTCGGCAGTGTCGGGCGTTCCCTTTGTCACCCCCCAGCAGTCAGTGTCCCTAGTATTGGATGCTTCACACCTAGATTGGGGAGTCCACCTTGATTGCCTCGGAACACAGGGCCTATGGTCCCAGGAAGAGCTCTCCTTGCATATAAAGATCAAGATGCTCAGAGCAATCCACTTAGCTTGCCAAGTGTTTCTTCCCCAGTTCACAGGTAAGGTAGTGGAAGTACTGATGTACAACACGGCAGCCATGTTCTACATCAACAAGCAGGGAGGAGTGTGCTCCTCTGCCCTGTGTCACGAGGCCATCTGTCTAGAGGACTTCTGCATGAAGCACTACATCCGCCTTGAGGCTTCTCATCTTCTGGGAGCCCAGAACACCCTGACAGATCACCTCAGCAGAACTTTCTTCTCTCAGCATGAGTGCTCCTTTCGCCCACAGGTCACCAGGTTAATCTTCTGAAGGTGGGGCTCTCTCCAGGTAGACCTGTTTGCGACCAAGCAGAACAGGAAATGCCATCAGTTTTGCTCACTGCTTGGGCACAAGCTGGGCTCCCATTCAGATGTCGTCCTGCTTCCATGGACAGTATTCCTTGTTAGGATATAGATATTCAGGCCTGTCTGCAAAGGCCTATACTTTAAGAATTTACGTGTATTCTTATCACTTAGCTAGTTATAGAGGTATAAAAGAAAGAATCAAAGATCACTGTCTGTGTAATGGCCTTCTCTTACTGTGACAGTCTGAGGCCTGGTTCTTCGACTAAGCAGCAAAGGCAGCCATAAGCTGGGAAGTGTATGGTCACATCCTCACATTCCAAACTAGTCACATTGAAATAAGGTGCTATTGGGCTACCTCCTGTCCTACAATCCTAAGAGGATAAGAGAAGGAGAGGAGAGAAAAAAGAAAAATTAATTAATATAAATCTCTGGCAAGAACACACATCAATAGACACAGAACTCACTTAAAAATACTTATCTGTATAAAATGTAGTTGTGAAATCCTCACTGTTGTGTTGTTTTGTATGTGTATTTGTTTGGTCTCTGTCTGGTTCTGTTCTTGTTCTGTTCTGTATATTGTTTAAATTTGCTGTATAATTAAATGAAGGGGTGGTGGAATAATGGGTAAATAAAAATAATATGGTTAAATTTAGTTAGTTAGTTAGTTAAATTTAGTTAAGTTAATTTTAGTAAAATGATTGGTTAAAAAGCTCAGGTTTACTATATAGTTATGCAGTCAATCAGGAAGGGGGGAAAGGAAGGGGGGAGGGGGAACAGGGATGGGGGATGGGAGGGCTAAAATGGAAAAAGGGGAAGGGATGGGAACAGGAACAGGAACAACAGGCAGGACAAGGTGGTGTCAGAAAGGCTGGGAAGGGAGAGGGAAGGGGAAGGAAACTGAACTGGAATCATAATCACCCCCAACCCCAGTTATTGTTGTTTTGTTTGTGCCTTTTTGGGTATTGTTGCTCTCTGTTTCAGCGAGGAGGAGAGGAGAAGGAAGTGAAGAGGAAAAAGGCCCCTAACCTCCTCTCCCATGCATTCCCTCCTCCTCTTCTACACAAGGTCCAAAAAAAAAAAAAAATGGGAACAAGGCAAGAGTTATTCTTAAGCCCCTGCAGCCATTGGCACACTCCTCATTCATCCACTTGCTCAAGTAGCAGCACCACCCGCTACCGCTTCCTGCTCTGTCTACCTCTGATTTTAACCATTTTAAACCACCCAAACCTCCACCCCTTCCACCTCCTGCCTGACTGCCTGGATGTTATGTGGCAAAGAGCAAGTCTGAAGTCTGTTTAGAGCAAGTTCAACAGGTCTTGCTGAGGAGTAAGAAGCCATCCATGAGGGCTATCTGCCTCACCAAGTGGAAAGGCAAGAAGGCCAAGAAGTCTCTGTCTCTTAGTCTTCAGTCTATTCTGGACTACTTGCTCTACCACGCTGTAACAACTCACATCTATCATCTATCATCAAGATGCATGCAGCAATCCTTCCACTTCCACCCACCATGATGATGATCCACTTTAACTTTTTAGGAGGACTTGGACTTTGGTTTTCTGATCGATTCCCGATTCCTGTTTTGAACTTATCTATCAAATCAAGCTCTCTCTTTCCTTGAGCCGCTGGCATTGTGTCTTCTTTTTCTCCTGCAAGGTTGCGTTCCTGATAGCGATTACCTCAACCAGAAAGGTCCCTGCAAGAGTACTTGCATCAGAACCATTATACATGGTGTTCTTCAAGGGCAAGATTAAACTGTGCCCCCCTTTGCCCTTCCTGCCAAAGGTGGTCTTGCACTTCCATGGCAACCAAGCTACTTTCCTGCCAGTCTTCTTCACGAAGCCACACCAGAATTCAGAAGACTGGCAACTTCACTCATTGGATGTTAGGCATGCCCTCACCTTCTACACTGAAGGAACTAAACCGTTTTGTGGATCCATATAACTTTTTGTGGCAATAGCAGAGAGGATGAAAGGCCTACTGGATAACCTCCTGTATTCATTCATGCTATGAGCAGGCGAATGTTCCACCACCTGCCATCTTGACCACTCATTCCACAAGAGCTCAAGCCTCTTCAGCAGAATTTCTGGCCCAGCTCATCAGTGCATATCTTCTCATCCCACTACGCCATTACCCAGCAGAGTCGAGATGATGCCAGGTTCGGGCGAGCAGTGTTGCAGTACACATGTCCGTGGACTGAGTCTACCTCCTTGGGTAGTGCTTGTGAATCACCTAATGTGGAATGGACATGACGAAGCCATCAAAGAAGAAAAAACAGTTATTGACCTTCCGTAACTGTTGTTCTTCGAGATGTGCTGTTCTTGTCTATGCCACGTTAGGTGTGTCTGTGCTGTGTGCCCCATTGCTGGAGATTTTCCCCTCAATGGTATCCATCGGGCTGACTCTAGTGCCCTCTGGTGCCACGCGCTTATGTGCCAGAATAAAGGGCCCTGCCGGCCCTGCACTCTCTCAGTTCCTTCTTGCAGGCTAACTCTGACAGAGGGGTAGGAGAGTGGCTCGTGGAATGGACATATCGAAGAATAACAGTTACGGAAAGTCAGTAACCATTTTTTTAAAAATAATTTTCTTTTCTTCTGCGCTTGAATTTTCCTATCTCCTTAGCTCTGCGATTGGCCTACCTAATTATAAAAATTAGCCCATAGATTTTATGGCTGGATTTTCAGTTGGTTAAATCAGTTTAACTCCACTGACTTTGGTGGGGCTTCACTGATTTACACTAGCTGAAGACCTGGCTCTATTAGCTTGTGATATTTTTGCTTGATACAAATAAGGCAAAGTGATTTTTTTCTAGAGCTGGACGAGGAGGCAGAGAGGAGGGAAACATTTCAAACTGACCAAATAAATTCAGTAAATAAACAAGTCAGCATTTGAATGGTTTTACCCAGAGTGAGTGTGCCAAGAAAGCAAACCGCGCAAGTCAGCATAGCAAAAAATAGACCAGACCCGAATAAAAAAGTTTTAGATATTTATTATCTTCCTTTTATTGACTTGAGTTCTCCCAGCTTAAAAGGCTACACTGAGCATCGAATATGAAAATCGATGTGTCTCATGCTGTTTATTGCAAATAAATTTGATTTTCGGTTAATTGTAGCAGTCATTTTTCATAATTTATGAGTTGCTGTTGGAGAGCATCAATCAAGCTGCTCATTGATGCGTTTGAGGTTGTTGAGTGTGGATTGTTACAGGAGGGAGGGGGACTTGTGATCATTGATCGGTGGACTAAAATCTGCAATGTGGGGGCAAAAACAAAAGGCTCAGCTGTCTGGTGAACCCTAGAGTGTAGGCCTAATTCTTACTGTGGGGTCTGGACCACAGACAGAACTGGTGGGGTGGAGAGGGGAGATGCAGTTATATCTGTTTTATCAATCAGTTCAAGTTCACTTGCTGCTGAGGCTGTGGAACAGGAGTACATGTTCTCCGGTATGATAGCACAGCAGTGGTATCTGGATTAATTGATCACAGGCTTGCTCTGTGCTCTCTGAGCTGGCTCACAAGGTTTGCTGGAGCATATGAGCCACGAGTATCCCTGCCTGTCAACTCTGTCAGAAAGCTTAATCTATTTTAGTTAATTACATAGGTGTGAAGTTCACAAACAGTTTATGTACTCTGAGCATTCCAGACCAGAGTGCCTCAACCAGCTGAACCACGGTTATTTTCTTCTCACGCTGAAAAGTTTTTTCTCCGCTTTTATTTGGAGCTGGTGTCAAGTTTGTTGGTCTATCACTCTATCTCCTTCTGTGCACCGTCCTCCCTTCCCTCTTTCCACTGGGAGCTCCATAGCTAACTGAATTAAGCAGGTGTTTCCCTATTAGGAGAAAAAACAAAATGCCATCTGCCTGTGGTTAGTGGATCATTCACTGTACAGAAGTTATTGCAGGAGAGAGTACCTGCTAGAAGAGGTCTTTTGCTGGGCCAGCTAAGCGGTGACCCACAAAACCCAGAGTACAGCTTAGAACAGCGCTGTTAGTTGTGTTGGCCAGTTTTGTATAACATCAACAGATGGAAACTTGAGGGAAATCACAAGCTTTGACATGGCTTTAGAGTAGGGATGGGAGCAAAACTCAGCCCTGGGTCCAAAGTCAAGGTCCAGAGTGGAACTTGGTATCTCTAATGAGCAGAACCGAATGCACCTGAACATAATGTTTCACAGTCCAGCACGAGACACAGCTGTCTCTGGGTTAATGCGTTCAAATTCAAATCATTGTAGAAAGCAGTAGGAGCTGAGAACTCGCATCTGAACAGGGATCTGCATCCTGAGTTTAGATACGGGGTTTTAGCCCCTTTTGATAATAAAAAATGAGACAGGCTTTTCTGCCACAATAAATTTTGGTAGCTGTAATAATTAGAACCATCTTAGATTTATTACAGAACTTCTGATAGTGCTTTTCTAGTTTAGTGTACAAACTATGTCCAGTGAGAGTTTGAAGTCATCAAAGGTACGTTACGCTGCGAAAAACCCAAACAAACCTGGCAACGAGTCACAAAGCCTGAGTCAACTGACTTGGGCTTGCGGGACTTGCACTACAGGGCTAAAAAGAGCAGTGTAGATGTTTCCGTATGGGCTCTGAAACCTGGTTAAGAGGGAGTGTCTCAGAAGCTGGGCTTCAGCCTGAGCAGAAATGTCTATGCTATTTTTAGCTCTGTAGCATGAGCCCCATGAGCCCAAGTCAATCTGGGCCGTGAGACTCACCGCTGCAGGGTTGTTGGGGCTTTTTTTGCAGTGTAGACGTTGTGATGCAGGCAGATCAGGTGCCAGCTCATGCCAGAGCCACAAGCCAATTCTCTTCTGTTTTAGTATAGATCAAAGTGATTGTCAAATGTACGCGAGTGTATTTGGTGTTTAAGCTTCATGAAAACTAGTGGGAAGTTACTTGCATTGCTTTCAATTGTCTGTATCCTGTTATAATGTAGTAGCAAACGTTTACATTGTGTGTACCCCTGTAACTAAATAACCCATCCAATGAGGAAAGCCTGGTGGAGTGCAAATGAAGAATTTTGACAGAAAAGTGCTAATTTCAAAGCAAGTGATGATCGGAAGTCATTAAAATGCATTCCTCACTCCATCATCAAAAGAGTGAGAGTGACACTGTCAGCTTGTTTTCTGTGAGAAGGAGTGATGTGTGGATTCAAGGAAAGGTCCTGCATCTCTGGACTGTTGGGACTCTTACAGTGAAGTGTACCAGAAGCAAAGCAGTGATCCCCAGAGACAATCTGGATACCTTGAAAAGATGTTTTGGGAAACTGGCTGTTTATTACATCTCTGCCACCATTTGGAATTACAAACAGTGACTCACCTGTGCATGGTTTTTTTTTTACCTGCTTTAACCTCTCAATAACTCACATTCTTTTTTCATAGCTAATAAACCTTTAGTTAGTGTATTATAGGATTGGTTGCCAGTTTTGTTTTTGGTGTAAGATACAGAGTACCAGTTGATCTGGGGTAAGTGGCTGGTGTCTTGGGACTGGGAGCAAATTGATGTGTTGTGATTTTTTGTTTAAGTGACCGTTATCACAGCATTCACTTTGTCTGGGTGGCAAAATAGGCTGGAGTGTCTAAGGGGACTGTCTGTGACTCCATGGTAAGACTGATATAATGATCCAAGAGTTCACATTTGTCACCGGCTTGGTGAAATCTAATTATAGAACATACCACGAGCACGGAGTATTTGCCCTGTTTTCTGACAGTCTGCCATGAGGTAGACACTCACAGTTGTGAGCTGCTCCAGAGAGCATGACACACGTGTCCCAAGAGTTCGGCTAAGCAGAGAGATCAGGATTGGTCTCTACAAGAATCGCTTTGCCTACAACTGAAATTCAGCCATCTCTAAGGTGAAACATGGTAACTGTTTAACAGTGCGTAGCAACAGGATGTGAGAACTGCCATATCCAAGTGAAAGTACAAGGGAGGTTAGTTAGGAAGAATATAATTACCCAAGTTGGAGTTTGGCCAAGACACCGGGTCTAATGCCCCCTACTGGTCCAAAACATTCCTTAAATCCATCAGATTGTGGCATGCTGTAGAGCAAAGGCAGGGGTGCATTATGTCAGGTAAATGCACAGTGCAGATAAAGTCATTCACAGGATGCCAAAGTCTTTTAAAGTCTTTGAATGCTGAAAAAAGAGAATGTAAATTAATAAAAAAATGTGGATTAGAATGGAGCCAGTAATTGCTCCACTAATTGCTCTCCCCAGTTTTTCAGCATAAGTTTCTGAACAGAGTGCTAATAACTGAATCCCCATTCACACTGCCTGGGACTGATTATGAAGCTCTGCAGGTAACTAGACATGAACTCAGAAGTCATTTTCAGGTTATATTTTTAGCCAGCAAAACAATTGCATCTATTTGCAGCCCAATAACTTCTGCTGTGATTGTGTCAGAGTGAATAAGCTAAGCTGGGCTGAGAGTGGTTAGCATTTGGAGCTGAGACCTCCGAAGAAAACCTAGGTCTCACAAGATGTGGTTTCAGTGATTCAAGAGTTGGCACACTCACCTCTGAGTCAGCTCTGAATCAGTGCTCCAGGACTATTTGACAGTGCTGGATATTAGTGGATATGGAAAATAAAATCCTAACCATTGCTGATCAGTAAATGTCCCATGTTACTTCCCCCAAGAGAGGTGTGTTCTGGTCAAAATCTGTTTGGAGTGATTATATTCTGTCTGTCTTAACCGCCCCCGTTTCTCCCCTTTACTTTTAAATTGGATAAATTTGGTCAAGGCACTATTGTCTATTACTTAAAGGAGGGGACAAAGAGGCAGGAATTTTATCACTATGTTGCCTTGGGAAAGTCATCTAACCTGTCTGCTGTTATCCATATCTGTAAAATGGGACAATAATACTCAGCTACCTCTCAATGGGTTAACTTAACTGATATTTGTAAAGTACATTGTAAGGCACTGTATAAATGCTGGGTAGGATTTTTGTGTAGTTCTGCTGTGTGCTGCTAAGCAGCTGCTGTTCTTTGTGTTTAGTTACTTTGCTCATTTGCTGGTTCGCTCACTGTGGATGAGGTTTCCTGGTGCATGAGGATGTGAACACTACTTATTTATACCTTCGCAATACTTTGCACTACTGCGGTGAACATTGTTCCCATTTTGCAGATGGGAAAACCAAGGCACAGAGAGGTTAAGTAACTTGTCTGATGTCACACTGGAAGGCTGTAATACAGCCAGGAAGCAAACCACATCTTCCAATTCCCATGCCTGTGCTTTAACCACAAGACCATTAACATTATCCAGCTCTTCGTGGGGAAAGGTGGACTAGTTGCCATTTATTTTTAAAAGTAAATGACAAAGCCAGCTATTTATGAGTGTGTTAGTAAATATTCCAAGAAACCAAAGAGGAAACAAATCTGTTACAAGAAATGCCAGAACCATGATAGTCCTCACAGGAAAGAATATGAAAAGTAGCTGGTGTGTGTGTGTTGTTATAAATATTCATAGTAAATTACAGATGAGATGGTGGAGACGTGTTTTGTTCACTGGGACTGAAAATTCACTGTTCATTATACCACGGTGTACAGAGTCCTATGTTAGGGCTAATAACAGGTGTCTCATCACTTGTTGAGTGACACTGCTCATAGTTAATAGCTTCATAGTGTTTTACATTCTCATAGTACTGTTCAAACGCCTCACCGAATCCTCACAATAGCTGAAGCGGGAGGCAAGGCATATCATCACCATTCTTCAAATGGTAACGCTGGCGCAGAAGAGTTAAGGGCCCCATTTTCCAAAGTGGCCACTTTGAGTGCCTCAATTGCTGGCTGGCTGACTTGAGACACCTAGGGCTTGGTTTTCAATGGTGCTCACCAACTCTGACAATCAAGACTTAAGAGCCTCAGCTCAGGCATCCAACATTAGAAGCAAGTTTTGAACATTGGGGCCTGAGTTGCTTGCCGAAGGCCATGCAGCAAGTCACTGTCAGGTAAGGGATTAGAACTCAGGAGTTGCTGTCTCCTGCTCTTGTGCTGAGAGCACTCGACTATAGAATCATAGAAAAGTAGGGCTGGAAGGGACCTCAGTAGCTCATCTAGTCTAGATCCCGGCGCTGAGGCAGGACTAAGTATTATCTAGACGATCCCTGACAGGTTTGTCTAACCTGTCCTTACGAACCTATACCACCTGCTTATCCACTAATCATTCATATGCTGGACAGAAGAAATATTCCAGTTTGATTAAAAACTACAATTGCATGTTCTCTCCTAGGAGCCAACTTCTCTTTGCGAGAGCTGGGCCTTGACGATGCCATGCCCACACATGGGACTTTATACAGGACTGATATAGGGCTGCCTCACTGCGGCTACTCCATCAGCGCTGGCTCAGATGCTGACACCGAGGCAGATGCCGTCATGTCGCCGGAGCACCCGGTGAGGCTCTGGGGACGCAATACTAAGTCAGGCCGCAGCTCCTGTCTCTCGAGCCGAGCCAACTCCAACCTCACGCTCACCGATACGGAACACGAAAACACTGAAACTGGTAAGTGACAACTCCAGATGGGCCTTCACAAATGCCTCTCTTCATAGTCCAATTTTAATCTGCCTTGATTTTTGATCTGATTAGGAGAAGGGAGGAAAATGCTCTTAATCGTCCCAGGGTGTGGCCTTTTGCACTGCCATGCAAAATGTTAATTAATGAACTTCTTGAGAGGCTCCTACTTATTCATTACAAACTGGAGATCAGTAAGTGGCCGTGTAATACCCCATCTGCTCTTCATAGGAGCATTTCAGACAAAAGGCATTTCAGACAAAAAGCATTTCAGACAAAAAGCTTATCTCTTGTGCAGATTTTTGGGCTGATAGTTTTCCTCCCTTCCTGTCTGGTTCCTTGACAGTAGCTGCGTGGTTTATGTAAATAGGCTCGCTGCTCTCTGATGGAAGCGACTGTGAAATATTTTTAGAGACTTTTCCTTTGTGGGAACTCAAAGCTGAAGGTCATGATTTTTTTTTTATTTTTGTAGCCTTCTCTCCCCAGCTGCAGAGACTCCTGCGGGTTTGGCTGGTGCAGGAGCTTTTTGGTCAGCAGTTCTGCAAGTCCATGTGGGAAGGAGGGAGAATTTTTATACAATTGTGGTTTGACCCTAGTGTTCAGACAGCCCTGTATCTTTGCACCTTTAATTTAATTGCTGCGTCTTAATATAGCTGCTGTCTGCTAGCCCCTCTGGAGCTTGGGCTCAGCAAAGGAGGCTGACATGAAGTGACTGCATTGTTTGTTCTCTTTATGCTTCTTGATACGAGTATTGTAGTGACAAATTAGAATGATTTTTACTTGGGAAGCCACGACAGGGTAAGGCGTACGCCACCCACATGATTTTCTGTTTAATTCCAACAAAATTACAGCTGAGGCCTATTAAGGTCTTGTTAAGTGATAATGATATATGTTAGACAAGGCTCAAAGATGATAACCCTCTGTTAATGGGATTTAGGAACGGTTTGATATGTTTTTTCATTATCTTTACAGTACTTTTTTTTACTCCTTAAGTGCTGCATCCTCAGCAGGGTCACACCCATTATGGCAGGCGAGCTGTTTCAATGGAGTAGCAAAATCAGCAGTTTTAGTTCCAGCCTTGGGCTATGTTGTCTAGTGTTTTGCTAAGTGACCTGTGGAACAGTTGGGTGACTTATGGGATCTTGATTTTGGGCACCTTGTTAGGTCTTTATTAATAAACAAAATCAAACCTTTACATCCCTATTTCATTCTCTTGTAGTCTGGTCCTTATCCTGCATCCCTCCCCATGGTATCTGAGCAGTTGTGATCCTGTCCTTCAGCTTTCTCTTTTACTCATGCCCACTAAGAAAAGCAAACCACAGAGATTTAGGCTTTTTCACAGAAAGAGGGGAGGAACTACATTAGCCTCCTAGAGTGTTTTTCAGCAATACATCTTTAAAAAATGGATCCAGGCTTCCATAATGTGGTCTCTATTGGTGCAAATGCAACTTTGCACATCAAAATCACTTGCATGTGAAATTGTTACACGTTAGCACTGGTGCCCGAAATTGATAGGATATACAGTCACATATGTCTAAATACATATCTACCAGATCACTCTCATTACCATGCTATCTGCAGGCCTAAAATGAACACAACTGAGTTATGTGCATGTACATTCTGTCGCTTGTTTGTTCAAATAAAAGTTTGTAACATTTTCACAAGCAAATGACTTGCATCTCTGATGCTACAGTTGCAGAGATGGAAGCCTGCTTGAGGCCACTTTAAAAGTTTGGTCTAGAAAATATGAAGGTTGTTGGTTTTTCTTCTTGGCAACTGGGCTTCTATATCCTAAACTATCAAGCAGGCTATTTTGAGAAACCCCAGATTTATGGGAGAAATGTTTCAGAGGACATGAGATGTGTACAGCAACATAATGCAATGACTCAGTCTACAGGATACCTTTGTTAGTCAATATTAATTGTTGACAGTATTGATAAAAGCTATAGCCTTTAGCTGAACTCAATATGGAGCTTTATGAAGCTGCCATGAATAGCAGGTTTTATGGGGTTCATTAAAACCAGTTTTTCCATTGCAGGTTAATGTCAGCAATTTTTATGTTCATTAATTATCCAAAATAAATAAGCAATATTGACATCTAATGTCTGTAAATCCCAAGCCTTCTGGGCAGGTTTATAGTTAGGCCATAATTGTGTTTTTGCAAAATGAAATATTTGGTTCTTCACATTCAGAAGCAGGTTTGCACAAGTGCCAATGGCCTTGGAGAGAAGGCTTACTTTGGGTTAGTAACTACCACCAGAATCCATCCTCTAGGCCTGGGGAAGACAGCTCCAATGGTGTTGGTTATGTGACGTGTATAATAGTCCGCATACACAAAACCACGCGCGCAGGCAGCAGGCATGGAAAACCATGAGATGCTGTGACTCAGCTGGTCCCAGTCTTTTCAGGCAGGCGAGTGCATTTGCTAGACTAAGTGCTTATCTTCGCTGCAAAGGTAACTCAAGTTATAACTTGGCTGTTGCCTCGAACTTGAGACCCATCCACACACACAACCCTTAGCTCAAGTGGTGGTTCTTTTAACTCAGATTGGCTGGCCCATCAGGGGTATAAGCTATCGCTTGAGTTAGAGCCACCTGCTAATTGCTAACATGATCGGTTTGTGCTGTTAACCCAGTCATCAGTGCAGCTCCAGTGTTATTTTATAGTGTGGCTGCTCTCACTGGAGAGGAATTAACTAGACTGTAAAGAACTTGAGTTAACTCTGCTGTGAAGACCTAGCCTAAGGCTTTACAAGACAGTAACTTCCTTATCCCTGTCTCCTGCAGTGTCTCCCTAGCTTAGTGATGTACCAGCCTCTCCACTGCTATATGCCTCAGTTCCATAGGAAGTCCTATAACTCTATTGGTTTGAATCCAGGAGTTTGGCATCCTGTCAAAGACTAAGGGTTTTGAGCAGTTCGAGCTCCCCTGCAGGTTAGAACACTCACAGTGTAGGTGTGGGAAGTGTTGATGTACCACGGGTCACCCCAGGGGATCGATCTTGAGTTCATCATTCAGGTCAGTACGAGAGCTGTAGTGGAGTCTGTGACCCTGATCCAATAAAACCCTAATACAGTTAATTGTTAATGTTAAACATGTCACTAGTCCCAATCCTGGATCAAGGCGTGTGAGATGAAGGGACATTATTTTGCTGGGTAGCAATGGAAGAAGCTTGAAGTGTCTGTACGGATTCCCTTCCCACTAGGTGGAAACTACTTCTTACTGTTTTCTGAGCAGGATTACACTACAACTGGCTGATAACATTTAAAAAGAGGTCTGTGTGAAAGGGGAGTTCCATCCTATTTTAAAAGCAACAGACATTTTTTTCAGCGTCTGGCTGTTGCAAAGAAGTAAGTAAGTTTTGTTTTGTTTTGTTTGTTTTTACTATTAGGATTTCGTTTTGGCTCTGTGTTGTTCTGTAGCAAGGTACACACGTGGTTAAACATGAGAGGGAGTGAGAGAGAGAGAGTTCTTCTTCATTAGCTGTACTAGTCAGCAGTGCTTAATGTCATACATGTGCAGAGTGGAGCTGATGTTTCTCTCTGTGATCATTTCCTCTGGGGAACAGTGTGGGAGCAGCATCAGGAGGCCAGAAGGAGCTCAGAGACAGGATGAGTAACATCAGATGACTCAGAATGGTTCAACATCACCAGATACTGTACAGAACCAACTGCTCAATTATGATATATTCTACAAAGGAATTATTATTGCTGCGGAAGAGGTACAGTGTAATTATCTTGTCCGTCTGACTTGGAGATGGGCACAAATAAAAATCTTAGATTCAGTCACCCTTGAACTTGAGAGGATTTTAGATCCAGATCCATAATTTGTGTCCTGGACCCCTGGCTATCTAATTGTGCTTTATTGCAGGTGGCACTTGAAAAATTGAGAACCCCATGCATGAAACCAGTCTGATTTTTTTTTCCTCTTTAAAAAACTGCATGTGATTTTTTTGTTCACCAAAGGGGCCAGAATAACACCACTGGAGCTCAAAGTTCTAAATGTAACCATGGAATGGATACAGTATAATCAGTGTAGTGCAGCATTCCTCTTACACCACCCCTTTAAAGTGCCAGTTCTGTTCAGGAAGGGTAGTTGAATCTCAACATCCATTTAGCTTTTGGCTCTACTAGTGAAATTGCTGATTAGTGCCAAATGTGGCGATGGTGGCTATAGTGATATGGACACTTGCTCTTTGGTGACAAGATTAAGAACACTGATTCATTCCACGCAGACATTCCAACACCTTTTAGATAGAAATTAATTTTCTTTCAGTCACTACTGGGTTGCATTTAAATGAACTTTGTGAAGCTCTCATGAAGATTGGCCAGGCAAGGAGCAATTCTGCTCTCCCAGCCTTACTAGGACGATGGTGAAAAAATGAATGGTATTTTGCTGTCCCATCAAAACAGATGGCTTACTCTGCTTGGTTAAATATGCTACGTGACCTTCTTTACCACCACCAGGTTTCCTGTATATGTTTCTGTTCTTTTATGAGATCAGAAAGTTGTCATGATGATCAAACCACACACATCAAAATCTCATCTGCTTTTTGCAAACATTTTCTCTTTAGAGCTATATTACAACAGCTAAGGCAATCTCTGTCAAATTGTGCTTATTTTTGTGGGTTTTTCTCATTCCTTGCAGTGGTCTGTTATCCATCCATCTGATGTAGTCCATAAATACCATCAGTGGCTATATCCTTGATCCACACCTTGTAAATCATTCTGAATCTCTGAGGGGGGATAATTTTTTTTCAGATTTCCTTGATTCCCAAATCATGTTGATTCAGTTCACGGCCCAAAATACAATTCAATACATTAGTATAATTAGCAGCACCAGAATTACTGTGTAATCTTAGCATTACAAATTATTCTTTAATACCCTTGTTGATTATCAGTGGTGACTTTTCTTTTTATTACCAAGTTTTGCTGACTAATTTCCTTTTAGGCTTCATACACTCTGTTGTTAATATATTACTCAGATTGCAGCAACATCATCTTTTTTCAGAATTAAATAATGCATTCTAAAGTACTTTCAGTAAATGAGTGCATGCCTCAGATATGTTTACTCTCATTTTCAAATGGCGTAGGCAAAAATGTGATACTCAGAGTAGGAAGATTTAAAAAAGATGTAAAAAAAAATCTTTCTTCAAAACAAAAATACCCGATAGTTTCTCATACTTTCCCTATACTTTTTGAGTAAATAGAGACTAGAATAAATCAGAATTATGTAGGCAGAATTAGAGGCTTGTTGGCTGTCATTCATCCCTTGGTTCACCTAGCAATGACATTATATTAACAAGATATCTCAGCTCGAAATTAAAACTGGCCAAAAGCCAGATGCAAGATAAATTGCATAGGATAGCAGGGAACGTAGGAGAATTGGAAAAACAAATGGCCTAATCCAAGACTCATTGCAATCACTGGGAGTCACTGACTTCAGTGAGATTTGGACCAAGTACAAAGGATCCTTCTCCTACATACTCTAATACTAGCCCAGACAATTAAGATTTCAAGAGCAGTAAGTAATTCTAATAGTCTATTGGGACTACCTAGATATTGCAGTCTATAATACCCCCTTTGTGGATGAAGCTGTTCTCAATCATGGAAGCCCAGATGATGACCAGGAATAGGGGAGATACCTCCATTTTCTCAATCCTCTAGGCTGCTGATACTCTCATGAAGTGCACTCTGCCTTGAAGGAGACTTTAACTACATAAGCCTCCCAAATGCTATCTAGGCACAAGATCGGAGAAGAGTAGATACCTCTTGAAAGATGGAAATGTGTGAAATTGTCTTAGTCTAATGATATGGAATAGTCTTTAACACAGCTTTATCTTGGTAGGATACTAAATTGGTTGGATCAGAGACAGCAGAGCTATAATTAGAGCTGGTCGGGAATTTTGTGGCAAATTTTTCATCAGAAAAAAGACTAGTTGTTGAAACTGAATCTTTTTGCAGGAAAGGGTTGGCTTGATAAATTTCTCAGCTAAAAAAAATTGAAAAATGTTTTGAAAAAGGATTTCAGCATTTTCAAAAGAAATGTTCTGTTTGTGAAACAATTTTTCATTTTGAAATGTAAGCAAATTATTTAAAAAATGGTCACAATTCAAACAAAAACAATTTGAAATTACCTAAATGAAACATTTTGATTGACCTAAGCTGCTTTTTTTTCCAGAAATTTGCTTCATGAAAATTTTCGTTATTTAATGCAATAATAGGATTTTGATGTTTTTGTCCCATATTCAGAATGAGTATTTTTTTTTTTTTTTGAAATCTGAAAAATGTTCATGGGACAGGAAAACCATTTCCTACTTAACTATTATCTCCCTTTACATTCAACCAAAAAGCTGTCCACTAAGTAGAAAAACAGCCTTTAAAATCAAGAAACATTTGGATCTCTCTCTCTCTCTCTCTCTCCATTGCTGAATTAAGGACTAGGAGGCCAAAGCCCATTGAGGTCAATTTCATTGGGCTTTGAATCATATCCTACATTCAGATCAGAAGAAGCCAAAGAGTCTTGCAATTGTAGTATCTGATCAACTAGTCTCCAGAAAAAAAACAACTCTGAATGTGTCCCAATGGGAAAATTGTCCCACACTAACCTGTATATTGCTTATTGCTTAATTCTCTGCCTTTAAGGAACTAAGTCAGCATGCCATAAGGATAAGCTGCATGACAGAGGATGGTTTGTTGGTTTCACATTATTTATTACTATTATTATTACTCTGAAACTAGTTTAAAAAAAAATCCTCCAAACTGAGTAATAGATCACGGATGCTGACATAGGAGGACTTGTAGAAACCAAATATAAAATAATATATTTATATAAAATAATTATTTATGAATATTGCTGGTAACCTGCCAACTATTCTATACGTAAATCTGAGTGTAATGAGTTTTGATACCATTTCCCTGTGCCTTAAATAACTTTCTTCTCTTGGTTCCAATGCACTTGAGGGAATACAGGGAGGTACCGATACAAACATGCTGAGGAATATTTTAATGTCTTGCTGGCATGTCTGACCTCTGACAGGGAAGAACCTGTCATTGTGAAAGGGTAGATCAGGGCCCATATCCATTGCCAGCTGATCCCTCCACTGGAGACTGAAGTCTTCTGTTTATCCAAAATGCAGGCAGAAAATCATAGGCTTCCCCACTCTGTCCTCACATCACGCCTCAAACCTGGGCTGAAGGATCACATCTAGTCATACGATAGCAGCTCAGTCTGCATGGCCCATTCATGGGCCCGGCGCTTCTGTTAGGATGCCATTCTTGGTGTACTGTTGTTATTTATGTGCTAGTGGCTACGCGAACATAGGACGGTGCAGCTTCTGCCGTGGGAGTTTGTGATCTAAAACCCATCACATATCCTGTTCATTAGCTGTTAGATCATAATGACACTGACTCCAATCCATAGTGCTGGTCAAAAACACAAGACTAGTAATACTGTGACACTTTCGGTGTTTGCTGTAGATATAGACATGGGTCATAATTTACAAGGCAATGCTTGGTCATTACTAGCATGGAGTAGTTTTGAAAGGGTCTATTACCAATCCCCTCTATTAAAAAAGTCATCTAGTCCTCCCAGTAGAGAGTTTCTAAAAACAGCTTCAGATGTGTCGGGAATCAGGGCCTGCAGCAGAGCCAATCTCTGGACAACCTAACAAGCACAGCTGGCCTGTAGTAGGCTGCCTAATTGTCTACACCACCTGATTGGCTGGAAGCATCAGTGGACTTGTTCTTAAGCCCAGCAGTAGCAGCAGTTCAGTGGCTGTTCCAAGCATTTGCCCATGGCTGAGATAGCTCATCCTTTGCCTCACTCCAGATAACTCAGTTCTGACTCTCACCTCCAATTCCTGACCTCTGACTGTTGGGTCTCGCTCCTGGCCTCTGACTCCAGTTCTGACCATGGGCGCTGATTCCTGGCTGTGGGAGACCTAACCACTAGGCATGACCGTCCATATCTTGGTCACTAACAGAATGTGGCTCAGGCAACATATATCTGTTTATCATTAGCACTGAGTAAGAAGGCCAGTGTAGACATTATATGTTGTTTATGTAACTGGAAGGAAGGATAGTTTTGTGGTTAAGGCACTGGACTGGGACTCAGGAGATTCGGGTTTAGTTACTGGTTCTGATACAGACGTCCTGTGTGAGCTTGGCCTGGATGCACAAAAGAAGTTAGATGCCTAAGTCCCTGTCTCAGCACCACTGCGATGCCCAAAACTCCTGCTCAACCCTGTAGATGCCTGAACTCAGTGCCTACATTTTTGCAATAAACGTTCCCTCGGCACCTATGTTTCTCCACCGAGCTTGCACACCACTGCCTCCCTCAACATGTCCGGGCTCCTGTCTTCCACCTGAGCCCCGAGCGATTCACAAACCAGGAAAGATAGGCCACCTCAGGAATGTGCAGGGCCCGACTGTGCACATCTACTGGATTGGGCCCTTGAGGTGAGGTCATACAAAACACCTGGAGGGGAGGAGGAGGAAAACAACCTCCCTCACAACTTTTAGCCGAGTGATTAGGGTACTCACCTGGGATGTGAGCAGCTTGCGTTGATCTAACTATGTCCCTGCTCTCTGCTGAGAGTCCTGTTTCCCCCTGAGGTTCCGGTTCCCCAGTCCCCGCCAGGAGCATGGCAGTCGACTGGACTCTGGGCATGGATCTCCCCGCCAGAGGCAAGAAGCCCTGGGCGGCTGCCCCCTTGCTCCTGGCAGGGAACAGAGGGTGAGAAGCCCCAGGGACAGCTGGGCTCCCGGTAGGGAGCTGCGCAGAGTGGAAAGCCCTGGCTCTCAGCCCCCCACACTGCCCCTTTTCAGTCAGTGGAAGTGCTCCTGGTGAAGATGCGCACCTCCCACAGAAGGATGTAGTGTGGATATCAGCCTGCGGTGGCTGTGAGTCAGCCAAACATAGGTCGACTTAAGATTGTAGTGTAGATGTGGCCCGAGTCTCTCTTGTTGAAGATGTTACACTGTGGATAAATAACCAGAGTCATTGGACTGGGGGGGACAGGATCCTGCATCTCCCCCATCCTGGGTAAGTGCTCCAATCACTAGGCTATAGAGTCATTCTTATGCTGGGTCTTGTCTCTCTCACCTAGCACCCTGAACCTTCCAGGGTCTATATATAAAAATCTGTACTGTAGGTAGGGTGAAGGCTTTTACACCAGGAACTTTAACCCAGGTTTCACACTGCCTTGGGTGGAGACTGACATTTCTGTCTCCAGGCCAGGGATTTTCCAGGCTGCCTACTCTGTGCTATTCCCAGCACAGCTGCCTAAACAAGCCAGTGTGTGTTTTGCTTTCTCTTCAAAGGCTATAAACAGTATAATTTTCAGCAGTTACAAGTTATCACACAGCTCTTTCTAAGCAAGCACATTTATTCTTAAGTTGAAAGCATTGCAGTGAACATTAAACAGTTATATAAGAACCTACATGCATGCTAATAAGTTTACCAGAGATCATCCCCCTCTTCAACTCTTAACAAGGTCTCTGGTAGGAGTCAGTCCTTCAAACACCACAAAGGGGTTTTTGTGTTACAAGGTCATAACATCCTTAGCTCAGAGCTAACACACCCATGAATCAGTTAGTTTTTCCTTTTATACCGCTTGGACCTTTGATCGTGAGACTCCAGGAACAGGTGATCAGCTGACAATGGTCCTTTCCTTGTGGCTTAGCTTCAGAAAACTGGGTTTTTGCATCACCGGAGATGGAGAATTTGCATTCACCTCCCCCCTTGAGAGGTTACAGACAATCCCAGCCCACAATAACACATAAACCATTCATTTAATACAATGGACCCCAATGCTACTTAGACTTAATTCAATAAGGTCTCCTCAGGATATGGCAGGAAATTGCCCTGTCACAGTCTCTATGCTGATGACTCAGAGATCTGCTTCTCTCATCCACACTTGTCCGTTTCTGTCCAAACTAAAATCTCAGCCTCTGTCTCTGAATCTTTCTGTGGCTGCCTAGATGTCAGCTGAAGCTCAGCTTGGCTAAAACAGAGCTCCTAATCGTCCTCCCTGTCAAGGACTCCCCACTCCCTCATTTCTCGATTACTGTAGACAACACCACCTCCCAGCCAGACACTTGCTCCCATCAACCAGGCATCAGCTTTGACTCGGATCTCTCTCTGCGTCCTCACATCCGGGCTTTGTGTAAATGTTGCCAATTCTTATTCTTTCTTATTCATCCTCACAGCTCAGACTCTTGTCCAAGCTCATTTTGCGGCTTGATTACTGCAATATCCTTCTCTCTGGCCTTGACAAAGGCAGTCTGGCCCTTCTTATGTCCATTCACAGTGCTGCTGCAAAGATTATTCTCCGAGCCCGTCACTGTGGCCATGTACCCCTCGCTATGAATCCCTCCACTGGCTTTGCATCAAGCCGCTCGTATTCACTTTTAGCGCCCTTCACAGTTAGTCCACCCTACCTGTCATATCTCATTTGCTATTGAGTTGTCGGCGCTCACATCGATTAGCCCATGGTGCCAGCCTCCTCTGTCCATTTGTTACATTTTCAGACACCTTCATGCTTTCTCCCTTGCTACCCAACACAGCTGGGAGGTGCTCCTCATGAATATCCACCTTTAAATCCCTCCTCTAAACTCTCCTTTGTCGTGGTGAGTACAAAAAAACTTCACGATGGTTAGGCAGCTAAATATGCAGAGACCACTGACCTATCATGCTAACCAATATTGTTTCCATGTACCCCCCGTCTGTCTCTTTCCATTTGTTGTCTCTTGTCTAATAGTTAGAATGAAAGTCTCCTGGAGCAAGAGTCACCTTTGTGTTCTGTGTTTGTACAGCACCTATCACACTGGGATCCCGGTTCTTGACTAGAGCATCTAGGCACTTTGATACTACAAACAAATAAATAATAATGGCTCGTAAAAGCACTTTGAGATCATCTGGGATGAAAGCTGTTATATAAACATAAGCCATTAGTATTATTAATGCTTGAGAAAGCAAAGTGTTTTTGTCTGTGGTTGGTTCTAATCCATCTAGCCACTTAATAAGTTAAATTCCCAGTAGGAGAGATGACAGACAGAATGCAGCATAGGTTCAGATAGTTCTACAGGATCTGTGGACTCCCTTAAGGATGAGATGTTCTTATTTCTCAGATGGTTGGTTTGATCCTATGCCAAGAGAACTACTGTGTAATGGGTAGAAGAACTATTTCCATAGATATATGTAAGAGGGAATTGGTATTGTTACTAAACAAACCTTTTAAGACACCTAAAGCGGGGACTTGATTGTTAGAGCAGTGATTCTGGCTCTGAATTTAACACCACCTCTAAACATCTTCACCCCAATGTATTGAAATCCAAGGTTAGCATTCTGGAGGGCCAAGGAATGACTGCTCCTGAATGAGTGCGCTAGGTGAAGGAGAGTTAGCAGGGAGCATCCCCAAAGACATCCCCAGTGGTACTGCTTGTTCTCCATAAGCCTTAGTAAACAAAACATCTAAGCAGGCTGGAGCTGGGGGTAGGAGGGGAGTCGTCAGTGCCAGAACTAGCATAGGACTGTTAGGCTTTTGGGACAGGTGGGATGTCCTGGTGCACCTGCATGCTCACCCCCACCCTGTGTTGTGCCTTACAGGCACAATCTATCCCCAAACGATGCTCCCTTTGACACAGCAAACACACAGGACAATTTGGAGGTGTGCTCTGATGGAGCATGTTTTTATTGCTGTAGAAAATGTCTGTTGTGTGACTTTGAAAGCTTCATCCAGTTTCCTTACACAGTTTACAATTATTAACCCTCATTGCATGTTCAAAATCCTTTTTGAAAAAAACATCAGCCCCATTTCCTACTTCCCTGCTCCACCTGTCTTCCTTCCCAAGGAACCACTCAGGTGGCAAACCATCCTTTTCCTTTATTCCTATCAGTGTCTCTGGTCAAAGTTCCACCCATGTTCTTATTTTCTTCACTATGCTATAGTCAGCCAACAGATTTGTTTCGCTAGATAGAGAACAAAAGCATCTGCAAGCCAACTCATTCCCTTTCCAAAGTTCTTAGAGGGCAGCACTGGGGCAGAGTGGGAAAGAAAACTCTTGTCGAGTGTTAGAGGGATAAAGAGAACTCTTTTTTCCTCTCATTATTATTATTGGGAAGGTTCTCTTAGCCTCCCTACCTCCTTAGGGACTAGTAACATATTGAAAAGATCTTTCATGCAGACAGAGAACAAACACACTGAAGAGCTGCATCGGAAAGGAAAAAAATACTTACCAGTAATGGTGTTTGTCACAATCTCTCTTACTTTCCCTATCCTCCAAAGGAAGTTCTCTGTCACATGGAGCCAAATCTTAATGCTCCTTATTCAGGCAAACTTCTGTAGAAGTAAAACTATTTCCCCATGTTTATTCTCTCCCCAACCCCTTCCTTACATCTCCTTGTCAATTGCTGGAAATGGGCCATTTTCATTACCACTACAAACAGTTCTTTTTCTCTCCTGCTGACAACAGCTCACCTTAACTGATCACTCTCCTTACAGTGTGTATGGTAACACCCATTGTTTCATGTTCTCTGTGTGTGTGTATATATATATATGTCTTCCTACTGTATTTTCCACTACATGCATTCGATGAAGTGGGACTGTAGCCCACGAAAGCTTATGCTCAAATAAATTTGTTAGTCTCTAAGGTGCCACAAGTACTCTTGTTCTTTTTGCGGATACAGACTAACACGGCTGCTACTCTGAATTCTGTAGAGCAGATTCACTGAGGCCTAGCTTGAGTGGTGGACGTTTTACCTCTATATGGCGTGGATGACCATATAGGCTAGCTCCATTTGGTTCCTTCAGGTAGGGACTGATCAGAAAGATCACACTCCTCAAACACTAGGTCCCTTCCACTCAACAAATTGGCACAAGCAGTTGCCTTGTCTTGTCTGACGACTGAACAGAATCATCTCAGTTGGGGCCACGCGTGAGAGGAAGAGTCAGGCTCACAGTGGCAGAGTGAATTCACTTTTCATCCTACCAAGGTAGGAAAACTGACTTGCATGATGTGATGTGTGGCTGTCTGGATCAAGATTTTGATCCCGTCTGCTGTAATATAAGGATTGGCTCTGTCCAGACTTGTTCCGCCCTTCAATGCTATGTAGTTTGCATTGTACCAGTTGACTGCCACTCTCTGCCCAAGAGATGGATACATTCAGTGCTTAGTTTGTGGCAAGGCTAAGCCTGGGCACCTCTAGGCTTGGCAGCTCGTAACCCCGGCACCTCTAGGTTTGGCAGCTCATAGCCCCAGCACTTCTCGGCTTGCAAATCAGTTATGAATGTAAAAAAAAAAATATTACTTCGGCTCCAGCACCTAATGGATTGAGCCCCAGCACCTTTTTCATTACAACTTAAGCACTAGATACATTTCAATAGCTCTTGAGATCCTGTGAGATGAATGGCCTTGATGCCTTAAAGGTGCTTTTCTGTCTCTAGTATCAATGATGACTACGCCTTACACAGTTCTTGTGAGACAGGTATGTGCAAATCAGCTGAGCGTACGTGTGAACGAACAGCTACACACACAAATGGCCATTTGTGCATGCAACTCTCCTGTTTGCAGTTGCAGTCATGGTAATTATGCTTACTGAATTTTGAAAATTGTGCCCATCAGTGGCTTGCCCAAAGTCAGGGGCAAAACCTGGGACTAGAGACATTTCAGGAGATCTGAAGTCCAGTCCTCTACTCTATCCGCAGGCTTTGAGATGCTGAGTGAGGTTCTCCCCGGGTGTGTATTGGCATAGCTCCATTGACTTCAACTGTTGGACGATTGGAACTCCACCGATTTATGCTAGCTGAGGATCTGGCCCTCGAAATTCACACAAATGAAAAGAAGGCATTTTTCTGGGGGGCGTTAAATCTGATTTATTAAAGTCCGTGAAAAGGTACCTGTATAGCAATTGCCTTTTTCTGCGTTACAAAAAGAAATTGCACTCTAAGGTAACTCTGGTAATAAAAAATAAAGCTAGCACTACTGGTGCTTGAGGCACAAGGCAAAACAACAGTCTCATACAAGATATCCACTTGGTAAAATACTTCACCTAATGTCTCATGAAACGATGATTGAAATGTCAGGGTCAGTTGGGTTTAAGATGCTGAAAGACCTTGTCAACATGGTGGGAACAAAATGCAGGTTTTAGGGAGAAATTCGCAGAACAAATCAACTGGTTGATTTAAAAAGAAATTCTCTAGCCAATTCTGGAGATTCATACTCTGGAGGATCATAGAATCCTGCCCCAAAAAGGAGGGGCAAGAAACCCAACCCACCATTGCCCACCTCCTTCAAAAAAATTCCTTCCCCGATCCCACCCTTCCTGGAGGAAAGAACGACCCGACATGGCAATATGGCGCTCTATTGAAACCCAGGCATGGCAAGCCTAATAGCTGCTCACCCCTTATTATTATATCATATCATCCCATAATCAACCTATTATCATCTAAAGTTTATCTATCCATAATCTTTAAGAGGTCTATCTCCACTAACCTCCCTTCATGGACCCAGTTGTGCTATTTTCACCCCTCCCCTCCCCTGTCTAATTCCAGTATTGAACCTGACAGTTTATAACCTTCGTCCAATTTCAAGCCTTTCCTTCCCTGACTGATAATTTATCACACCTTCTCTAAATAATTCTTCTATCCTCTGATATAATAAGATTCTATTAGTTCTAATTATTTATCTTCTATTATTAAAAAGTCTTTCTTATCTCCAAGTCTCCTTTCATAACTTCTCCTCTCATATCCTTCCTTCCATTTTCTTCCCTTCTCCATTCCTCTTCTCGGATCATTTCGAAAGGCTTCACTCTACTTTTTTCTCTTAACTCAAATAAACATACTTCCATGGAGAGCAAATCTGCACGCCAACTAACACACCTAATATCTCACTAGTAATACCTGCGCCTACTGCCCTACAAGAACTGCTAACCTTATTATACCTTTTTAAACTCACATATAATGCAGCTTTTTTAATCACTCCTCCTATAAACATACTCATCTGCGATCAGCTTCTCCTCCATCTCTTCCACTCTATAACCTCTCAGCTTATTCCTAAAGTTCCACTCCTCAAATTTATTACATGCACTCTTACTAAATTCTACATTTACAATAACATCTTACTAATTTATTTCATAATACTCTTACTCATCTAAATCTCTCTATTACTCCCTGATCCATCCACACTGACATCCAAATCTCTTCCCCCAAATCACCCAGAGGTGTCGAATAACTTCCTCACCTTGGTTCCCAGGTCCCCAATAAATAGATTGAATAAAATCATAAAAAAAACCGGGCCTTCCCTCACTCCTTGAGGAACTCCTCCAACCCCCCTCCTCCCCTTATCAACCTCCCCCTTCCCACAATACTACCTCCTTTCTTTCCCTTTCTCCCATTCCCTATTCACCTCTTTTTTTCCATTTTAACCCCATTTTTTTTAATTCAGATCAATCAGTAATTCTTTTCATATAATAATCATATATTTAGAGATATACCGATTTCTGTCTAAAAAATCGATCTACAAGAAAAACCATTCCAAGAAGGAGAAGAATCTGATCGTTACCGTCGTACGAAAGATCTCTCAATATCCCCCAGATGCCATCACTCTCTTGCCATTGCCCTTCTCACTTTTTATTTTTTTTTCATTTTTTTTTTTTACTTATCTACAGATGACTTTAGACTTACTTCTAATACTTTTCCCTTTCTTTTTTCCAATAGACTTTTAGCTTAGCTATCTCCAATTTATACTTTCATTTATTAATTATTATAATTTATAAGGCAATATAGATTATAATCCATTAATATCAAATTTCTTTAATATTATTCCCTTAATAAGATAGGATGAAGATTATCCTTAATATTCTTTTATGAAGATCTTCTGTCTCAGATACCGCTTCTTCCTCACTCTTCATTCCATTCATATCCCCATTCCCATCCCTCCCTCATCCCCTTCCTTCACTTAATTATATAGCCTCTCGTCCAGATATTGTGCCATTATTGATTTTATTAAGATTATAATCTCATTTAAAGTTTTTAGCGTTTCCCTTCTTCTTCTTTTCTTCCTTTCTTATTTTCTTTTTTTAAAAACTTCTTATTATTACTTTTTATTTCCTGCTTTTCGCCCATTTCCTCCCCTTGTCTTTCTCCACTTTCTCCCACCCCCTCTGCCCTCACCCCCTCTCTTTCCCCTTCCTCCTAGGTTCCTTTTTCCATTCTCCCTCCTGTTTTTTTTTTTTTTTTTCTTTTCTGCTTTTTCTGCTTGCTCATCCAGCTCTTTTTAAACTGCCTGCTCTCGGCTTAAAACCTCCTTCCGGGGATCTTCTCCTCTCTCCCCCCCCTGACTGCAACAAACTGACCCCTTCCCAACCGAAGCCCCCCCCATCCTAAACCTAATCCCTAAAGTCCTTTTCCTAACTAGTACCTTAATAATTCCTTAATATTAGCAAATTAATCCCTTTTTAATCCCTCTCATCTCATATATTGATGATCATCTATTTATTTATTATTTATTTATTGATTATTAGCCAGTGATCACTGGTTGTCCCTTTGTCACAGTTGTGTCAAGGGTCTCTCCACTCAAAATCAAAAATCAAAAATAAATAAATCTCATCCAAATCCATTCCTCGACCGGTTCAGCAACCACTTGAAGGCTATCATTAGCTATATTACCTAGGAATAGCTGAGCATTTTATTATGCATCATATCTTTCCCAAGTATCCTATAGGAAGGAAGTTAAAGTCCCTCAAGTTTTTCAGTTTTTAAAGTGTTTAAAAAATTAAAAACATCCTCCAGCTCTATCTCTGGGTCCTCTCTGCAGCCCACCCAATCACTATCCTGGATGACTGGATGGTTTTCTTCTTCCTTTCTTCCCCAACCCCCACCCAGCCCAAACAGACTTTGTTATTGCCATTGTAGTTATCTCTCATTACATTTCATTTCATCTCATTATTATACCCCCCACCTTTACCTTTTTCTTTACTTTCTTTCTACACACTACACTTCCACCATACCCCTTCCCATCAGTCACAGTCATGGCCACCACCATATTTGTTTGTTTCTATTATTCGGTTTCAATTCCCAGACCGAGCAGTTCCTCCATTTGTTTACCTTTACCTGCATTGGTGAACAAACACAAACAAAAACATCCTAATTTTCCTCTTTCTCTCTCTTTCACTTTCAACTCGGTAGGACACACACACAGAGTATTCCTTGTTGATCTAGAATCTGTCCCCCTGTCCCCCTTACACTTACCCCCCCCCTCTATATATATCTGTTGTTATCTTGTTCCCACTCCCAATGTGAAAAAAATGGCGTGAGGAGAGCACACCTCTCTCCCTCCCTCCCCCCAGTGTCTAGTAAGCTCTTTTTTTAAGATGAGCCAGCAGCCTCCCCTCCCTAAAGTCTACTTCCTTCCCTACTTAGGTGGAGCCCATCCCTTGAGAACAGTTGTCTATCCCCAAAAGCCTCCCAGTGCCCATACATCCCAAAGCCCTCCTTGTAACACCACTCCCTCAGCCAACTATTAATCATCACGATCCTCTCACCCCTTTGGCGCCCTTCCCTAGGGACAGGATCATAGTTCAGTTTTCAGTGTCCCACTGTTTGGATTATGTAGTAAATATCAGAGTGCAGGAACTGAAGAGAAGGGGATGGAATATGATGGAGAAATCCAAAGTAGGAAACTATCTTTTAAAAAAGTGTCTCCCATTCATAAAAGAGAGACAATATTTGTGATGATATGCACATAGATATGTTTTCTTTAGAGATGGTGGGTAGTTCATTAGCCTCTAAAAATGACACCCACCTAATCATATCTTTTATTTAAAAAATAAAATAACACCTTACACCTGTTAACCTGTAGCTCACTCTTCAGTGAAGAGAGACTCCAAGGGTATGTCTACACCGCAACTAGACAACTGCAGCTGGCCCACGCTAGCCACCTTGGGCTCGTGGGGCTTGGGCTGCAGGGCTGTTTCATGGGTGAATACCCACTTCGTCGGATGCACCCGCAAAAGCTCATGCTCCAATACGTTTGTTAGTCTATACGGTGCCACAGAATTCTTTGCTGCTTTTACAGAGTTTGTAAATTGTACATAGATTCCCCAAACTGTCACATTGGTACAAAGGCTGTGTGCGAACCAGGCCTTGATTAAGTAGTAGTGATCGAGGTACAGGGTGTACCTGGGGACTGATGACCTGCTGGGAGGAGTTGATGAAGATGCAATGGAGAGCCATTAAAGTCAGCTAGCCATTGGTTCCAGTAATACCCTGCCCCTAGATCATTATTGCTAATATAGATGGAAAATGAAAATATAATATGTTTATGGATATTTTCTGGGTGATACAGTGTGTTAGTTGTACATATTTCAATATGTAATAAACAGTGACCCGTACCTCTTTATCAGCAGACAGGTTCATAAAATATGTCATCTGAGATGGCTTTGAAAGGTGTTTCAGTACTAAGCTCTCCATGTGTTTTGATATAACAGAGGCCCATACTTTATAGAGCACATAGGATGAAAGGCAGTGTAGAATTGTAATGCAGTATTATTACTACATCAGATCTGGATCTCCCTTTTCTTATGGATGAGCAATCAAATAGAAACTGGCCGGGGTCTCAGCCTTTGAAGGAAAAGTAGAATTCTTTTTGGATAGTGTTAGCACAATAGTAATACAAGGCAATATTTGTACTGGCACCTCTGAAATTTAACAGCAGTCATCATAATTTTTAAAAAGATCAATCGCATTATCTTTCATTGCACAGCAAACAGCAAAATCACAGAACGTTAGGACAGGAAGCGGCGTAGAATATACTATACCCAAATGAATCTGCAGGGGGAAATATTGGTAGGCAGAAGCGTACAAAGCAGCGTCTTGGTGAATTTCTGGGTGTTCTGTAAAACAGTGACAGTGATGTACCAAGCAGCAGCTTGAGTGGAATCTTAAACAGAAGGAGTATGTAATAGAGCACGTTGGTGAGATGCTCTTGTGAAGAATCATTCAGACACTACATGCCACAGTTGAACTGCCACCAGGGTACCATAATGCCTTTTCATGTTAGAATCATAGAATATCAGGGTTGGAAGGGACCCCAGGAGATCATCTAATTCAACCCCCTGCTCAAAGCAGGGCCAATCCCTAGACAGATTTTTGCCCCAGATCCCTAAATGGCCCCCTCAAGGGCTGAACTCATGACCCTGGGTTGAGCAGGCCAAGGCTCAAACCACTGAGCTATCCCTCCCTCTTGGAACGCTGCACTCTGAAAAGACAGTTCGACAATATGCATGCAGCAAATTCAGCTGGGAGAGTTTGCAAAATGTCTTTGTGGTGTATACTTGTTTACGTATAGGAAGAAAAGTAGGAAACCTGCTTTGGCCACTAAAGCTAGCTTATGGAGCAGGGGAAAGTAGAAACGAATCTAAGTGACTGCCCCAAGGTTCATAGAGGTTTAGCTCAAAGGATGGAAGAGACTGAAACCTAATTTTTAAAATATATTTCTGTACAGTTATTTTCTTAGTATGCAAAAAGAACAGCAGCCTATTGATTAGCCTTACGTTGCACTGGGCTGATTTCCTGAACAAGCTCAATATCAGTAACTCAAAATCTGGGAATAAACCAGTGAACATGGAGTGTGGTTGACCTTAACAATAACCTTCACACCATGTCTGTGGTAAAAGGGAAGAGCAAGCATTGAAGATGATAATGAAGGCACTTGTTTTAGTGCATATTAATATGCACAGCCATTAAACACTCTTCCTGCTAGATTTTCATTTCACGAGCAAATTGGATGAGACTTAAAAGAGCATGGGGTGAAATACTGATTTCTAGATCCATTTCTGATGCCTGAATGTCCTTTATTGTGACCAAAAGATGTCAACAGTAAAGGTAATAAAGAACACTGTGTTGGAGACTTGAATTATTTTATGGCCTCTGCCACTGACTTGCTGTGTAACTTTGGGAAAGTCATTTCACCTCTCTGTCCCTCTGTTTCCCCTATGGGAATATTGATATATGCCCTTCTTTATAATGTGCTTTGAGATCTATCTAGGTTGCTTACTGCTGAGGTGGTGGTTTTTATTATTATTTTTTATTATACAATCTTTACATGATTAAAAGATGACAGCAGAAGCTGCTCTCCTGCTTCCATGATAGCCCTGCTGTGATGGAATTAGCACACCTCTGTATTTGGAACTGATGAAATTGCTGCTGGAATCCTGTGTCCACCTCTGGTGCTCACAGTTCAAGAAGGATGTTGATAAAATGGAAAAGGTTCAGAGAAGAGTCATGAGAATGATTAAAGGGTTGGAAAATATAGACTCTAGGAGCTCAATATATTTAGTTTAACAGTGAGAAGATTAAGGAGTGACTTGATTACAGTCTATAAGTACCTACATGGGGAACAAATATTTAATAACGGGCTCTTCGGTGCAGCAGAGAAAGGTATAACATGATCCAATGGCTGGAAGTTGAAGATAGACAAAACCAGACTGGGAATAAGGTGTATATTTTTCATGGTATTAATCACTGGAACAATTTAACAAGGATCGTGGTGGATTCTTTATCAGTGGCAATTTTATAATCAAGATTGGAAGTTTTTTCTAAAAGATCTGCTCTAGCAACTATTTGGGGAAAGTTCTCTGGCCTGTGTTACACAGGCGGTCAGACTAGATGATCACAATGGTCCCTCCTGGTCAAAGAATCTAAGATTCTGTGAGTGCACTGATGGAGATGGGTTCTATATAAATTATCATTTATAATTTGTATAGCATTGAATGTACGCTAGCTGCTGGGGGTGAGATTTTCAAACATGCATAACGGGTTTAGGAGGACAAGGCTCATTGAGAACCAAAGGGATAGGTGCTTTTGAAAATCCCACCCTTTATATTTACAAAGCTAGGCCCAGACTATGACAGACCCAAATGTGGGTGCACAGGATGGAGAGAGCATCCAAGACACGTCTTCTCGCTTGTGCACCCTCCACAAACTCCTGTCAAAATCACAATTCTTGCTCCCAGGCAACATGGGGATAGCTCCCTCACTACACCTACACATCCCCCAAACAGTGGGAGGGGCAGGGGTGAAAGTAAAATTGAAAACTTACCAGTATGAGGCTGGCTCCGGGCCCCACCCCCCAGAAGGGGCAAGGCCTCGGGCAGAGGGCGTGGGGCTGAGGGTAAGTGTCCCCCAGCCAGCCCTTCCAGGCTGCCTGGCCTGCGTCGCACAGGAGTTCAGTGGCGATTTAAAGGGCCTGGGGCTCCGGCCGCCACTGCTGCTACCGCAGCGGCAGCCGGAGCCCCGGGCCCTTTTAAGTCACTGGCCCCAGGGCAGCTGCTCCTTTTGCCCCCTGCCCCTGGCGGTAGCGCTTTAAAGTAAAGTGTTAGGGGCCAGTACTGGCAGTCACTTTTTACCGGTACACCGTACCAGCCCGTGCCGCCTTACTTTCACCCCTCGGGGGGCGCAGGGGCATGGCCTCTCCCCCCTCTCCATGGTCCATGAAGGGGTGACATGGCAGGAGCACCTCCTCCTGTGCCTTCCCAGTGTGACCTTGCCCGCAGAGCAGACTCCTGCCCCGTGGGCACATTCGAGCCCATTGTGTATAGAAACAGGTGCTGGCGAGCAGATGGATGTGGGTGCCACTTCCACAGCTATACGCACAGGTACAAATGCACTGTAAGACACTGGAGAGGTCAAGGCCAGACAAGACTCAGACTAAAAATGTGAAAAGAAAAACAAATGATTAACAACGAGAACAGTGGGCTAATCTAAATCTCTGTCCTCTTCACTCAGTACCGTGTTCCATTCCGGTTTGTCGGTCTAAGGCAGGAATTTTAACAAGACCTCCATTGCAGGGCTTCCTTGCACAGTTTTGGTCATTGTCCAAACACGGTCTCGGCCGATCAGAAGGACGTATGCTGATGGCAGGGAGTCATAAAGCAGCTGAACTCTGACAAACCCCAGCTATCACGGAAGAGTCGCACCTTCCTCTCCCAGTGGGCTTTGTCCAGGGGGTAGGACTTGATGGCAAGAAACCCCTCCCTCTTATTCCTCTTGCACGCACGCACACCCAAACACACAACCTCCTTCCAGCTCACTCTTCTGTTACGCCCCTGTTCTGTGGTCTACCTTTATGACGTTACTCTGCAGGCCAAGGCAAAACCCATCATTTTTCTTTCCCTGGCATCATAGATCTGCAGAGCGCTACACGCTAGTGAAGCTGTGTCAGACAGGTTCCCTGTCCCAAATGGCACCAGTTGTTATAATACAATACAGATCCAGTGTGTGAAGAACACATCAAAGAATAGCTGTCATTGAAGAGTTTTTTTTCCAGGTAGGAGGGCAAGGAGGGGAGAGGTTAATTTGTAGGCTGTTCCAGGTATGAAGAGAGAGAGGCATACAACACAAAAAGAAAGCAGGGGTGGCTGACCCCAAGTTCATCTTTAAAGTATTTGTATATGTGTTTATAGATTTATTATAAAATATGTATTGATTATGGTAGCATCTTGAGGCGTCCCAACCAAGATCGAGGGCCCCATTGTGCTAGGCACTGTACATACACATGGTAAAAGATAATCCCTGCTCCAAAGAATTTACATATAAAGGGATAATAAGTACAAAGGAAGGATTATTCTCCCCATTTTACAGATTAGGAACTGAGGCACAGAGACTGTAAGACCCATAGAGAGATCTAGGTGCTCAGCACCTCTGAGAATCAGGGGAATTGTGTCTGAAGTTGGGCACTAAAAAATGGAAGGACCCAAAATCAGTTTCTGTTGTCGAAAACATTAGTGGTACATCTTCTGACTCCAAGACCCATGCTCCATCCACGTGAGTGTATTTGTTCCCATGTAGCATTGGTTACTCCTCATAACCATGTAGTAGTCACTCCAGTACTTAAAGCGAGTTAAGGATTTCCATGCAGGCATAGCAGTCTGCCCATGCACTATGCAATGCAGGCTCAAGGTCTAAATGTGGACCTCTATTTTCATTTCTAATAAGGCTTTCATCCAGACCATCATTGTTTCATGTACTTCTTGTACTACTTCAATCCAGGCAGACTGTACTACTTCATCTGATTGCTTTCAACACTGATGCCTGTTGCTTATTAGTCTAATCTATTTTCTTTAGTAGCAGAGGCTTACTATTTATGCCTAACATTTGCCCTCAAAACTTTTTGATACTGGGTAGGGGATCAAAACAATTAAAACATAATATTCTGCTATATGATGATAATTCTCCCTCGTCAGTGAACATTAGGAAATGGCATTATTGTAAAGACCCAATTACCGTTTTTATGAGCACTGTATATTTGGAAAGTAATAAAACAGAGTTATAAAACCTAGATGATTAAGAATCTCAGAGATGCTCTGCATTTCAAGAGGGGGAGAATATTCTTTTAATTGTATCTGAGCTCAGACCGACCAATGATTCGTTACGTTCAAAGCAATAACATTACCTGGGAGGCAATAAAAGGAAGCACAGGAAAGTTATATGACGAATGATTCCCAGCAGACTCCAGGTACAAGAAGGGAGTGTGGTTAATGGTAAGAGTAGCAGCCTAGGAGTCAGGACTCCTGGAGTCTCTTCCCAGGTTTGTCTTGGGCAAATAGCTTCAACTTTTCTATATCTCACTTTACTCATTGTTAAATGGGGTCTAAATACCTACTACAGGGGTGTTTTGAAGCTTAATTCATTAATGTTTGCAAAGTCCTTTGAAAGGTTCGGATGAAGGAAGTTAGCTAAGCGTAAAGTGTAACAGTTGAAAGCGGGGAGGGCAAACACACACCCTATTTTTTATTGAAAGAAGAAAACTGAAAAAAAGGGACATGTGGCGATAGACCGGGAAACATTCCTGTGACTTTATAATAAGGGATTGATCAGCTTTGTTTAACCAGGGCAGGTATGACAGGTCTTCAGATAGATTTTTGTCTTGGAGCAGTTAGTCAGACATTTGACTTGGAGCCTCATCGTGCCCCCAGTGTCTTCAGCGAGGGCGGGATCAGATTCTGTATGTCCTGTAGTGATGATTGTACAGTGTTTAGCGCAACCCTAATCTGAATATCCGTAGCAGCCGTGTATTGCAGTCCTTCCTTGGCAACCACCAGAAATGTAAAACTCTTTCTTGCAGAGACAATTTACCGAGGTACAGGCACAGCTGGGGAGCAGAGGGTGAAAAGGAGGGGAGGGGGATGTGAAAGTTACTCAGTTTGAACAGACTTGCAAAACACCTGAAACCTTTGCATCTCACACTTGGAGGCCCCTACATGCACAAATTTAGGCACCATTATTTTCAATTGTGATTGCAGCAGAGAGAGCCTAGAGCTTTCTGCCTGGTGGAAGACCCGAGGCCTGAACCAGAGGCTGTGAACCAAAGTCAGGCCATGTATTAAAGCAAATGGCTATAAGTAAAGCTAAGATTTTGTCACGGTTAATTTTAGTAAAAGTCATGGACAGGTCACGGGCAATAAACAAAAATTCACTAACCATACAAGCTGCGGTGCAGGGGCACACGGCCCCAGCTGCAGCCCTGGGCGCACGGCCCGGCTCCGGCCGCAGCCACCGCCACAGCTCCAGCCCCGGCTTCAGCCCCTGAAGTCGAAGAAGTCACGGAGGTCCAGTAAAGTCACGGAACCCATGACAGCCGTGACCTCTGTAACTAAATCGTGACCTTACCTCTAAGTTCAGTGTCCAGTACATGAGCTTGGCACAGGTACTGCAAGCATTGCTAAAATACACTGAATATGGAAACACGTTCCAGCAGGCTAGCAGAAGTACACCCCAACCTAGCACAAGATAAGATGGTTTGACGGAAGTGATGAATAGTGATGTTTGGCTGAAACGTCAGGAGAAAGATACAAGCTGGGGGGTGATAACAAACATGTCATGAAACTCGTAGGCTAATACATAAGTTGTTTATCCCAGATTGTTTGTCTCGGTCTATAAATGGGGTACCTGGCCTTAGGCTTTGTCCAGCATAGGGGGCAGCCTATGGGGCAGCTGCTGACTGAGCTGAGTCCTTGCCACAGGGCACTCGTGTGTTAATGTCCCTGGGACATTGATCCAGGGAGCTAGTAGTGTGTTTTGAGGGCAGTAAACTTGGGCGAGTGCCTTCACCGCTGCGGTCTTTCTGGGTAGTATCATCGAGGCTTGCTGAGCCAGCTACCTGTGCAGAGCTGGGACGGCACACGGAGAGAGAGCACACACGCATGCCAAGCTGACAGCAATGAGTGCCCAATGTGATTTAAACTGATCCCCTGGCAACTGTTTTCAATAGGCTGGTGTCTTTTCAACCGAGTCACCTGTGCAGTTTGATGGCACAGTTCAAAATGAAGAGCCTCCCACGTCATTCCACAGTGATGCCCTTGAGTTCGCTTGACCCCTTACACCCAAGTGAGCAGGTCCAAAGCCAGCATGTAGATCTGCAGATATAGTCTGGTTACGGGAAAGTTCTCTTCTTATCCCCAAATGATGAGGGATGTAGCCTCTCTGGATCCATCCAGATCTTGAGAAGTCGTATTCCTTGAGTGTTTCAAAGGGGAAACGCCAAGAGAAATTCAGATCTGAATGACAGAATCTGAGTCTTTATTACACTGAAATTGCCCATGCAGATTTTCAAGGGGATAGTGTCAGGTAGGGTAGGCACAAAATTTGATCTTAAATTAAAAAACTCGCGTGCATCTTCCTCCTGCCATGTGCATTGAATAGTTAAAATAAGCATTAGAGATCTTTCTGCAGGACCTCAAAAAAAACAAAGCAATGTTTAGGCTCTCACTTCTTCTAAGCACTATTCCTAGAACTGTGCTGCCATCATTGGTGGTGATAGAGCATCAAAAAAGAACTCAAAATAAAGAAGTGTTAATTGAATGATCTGTATCTGCTGGATCTGGAAGTTGAGAAGAGGAGGGAACAGATCAAAGAACAGCCAAAGGGCTGAGTCTATCCTCTGTTTTAGGCTTCCAAGTTTAGGGTCTTACAGTTTTGGCCACCTAAGAAGTCTGATTTCCCTGCACAAGCAGGAAGAAAATAGACTTCTCACTGCCCTATTTGTGCACAGAGATCCCTTTTACGTGTTCAGTGTTTCTGGATCTATGAGTTACAATATGTCTGACCCTTAGCTTTGCTGGTGTATACAATGGGTGCTTCATTGTCCCCGTCAAGTCAAGCTGCTTCAGCAGAGAAGCACCCTGCTTTTCTCATCTGTGTTAGTCCAAGACCTGGAAAGAAACTCTTTAATCTCTTAGGAACTGGTTTCCCTCATTTCCTCAGTCTTAGCCAGGGTTTGGTCAGACATCAGGCGTCTTACATATTACTCTGCTGCCTAAATTGTTTCACAGAATTGGATCTTCCTTAGGACATGGACAGCACTCACGGCTTCAAATGGGCCATCATCCCAACTGAGTGCCTCGGGGACACGTGTTGTCCAGTAAACCAGTTAAATCACTTCCTTCCACCATCGCAGGCAAAAGCCCCCAAAACTCTAATGTTGTGTGCGTGTTTGGTTTTCTGGACACATGGTTTCATACATTCACAGCTGTCTGACCTTACTCATGCTACGGAGTGAAGATACCAGCTCTCTTCTTTAACTTGTGTGTGGTTGCAGTAGCTCACTCTAGAATGTCTGTCTAGCTCCCTCCAGGATTGCCTTGCAACATGTGTTGGTCAGATTTGGCATACAGGGGGTCATCATGTTCTTCGAGACTGCTGCTTGTACCATGATGCAGAGTTCTAAAGTTCCAGGCTACTGCTGTGTCATTCCAAATTGTCTGAGGCAGGTCCCTTTTAGCACCATCCTTTTTCATGGCTAAGCTACTAACTTAGTTCCCAGTTGAAGGAAGCACTTAAGCTACTGACTTCCATAGGATTTAAGCAAGCGCTTAAAGTTAAGCATGGGCTTAAAGGCTTTCCTGAATCAGGCCCCTGGAGTCCTATCCTGTGAAGAGTGTAGGGCCTCCATCTCCCACCAAAGTCGGTGAGAGTTGAGGCCACTCAACCCCTTCCAGGATTGAGGCCTTCCAAGGGTATGGAATTTAGTGTTTTCTGTTTCCAAGATTCATGCCCCATGAGCTTCAATTTGAGTTTAGGATTTGATTAAAGCCAAAACCTCAAAGCCACACTCCGCTGGAAGCACCATATCTTGCTCAGTTACATTTTGAAATGAGAGATCAGCTTAAATTTGAACCTATGTGAGCACAGTGGTTCCCATTCAATCATCATTAGGTTTGTGCTCCATTGACTGTAGGGGAGACCAGGGGGAAAGGAGGCAGGGAAAAATCAAGAGAAAATCAGCTGAAAAAGCATCATGAAAAAACCAAATATAGAGATGACGTGATCAAAGAAACAGAGTGGGAGAGAGAAAATAATGTAGGGCTTGATCCTGTGCTCATTGAATTAAAATGGCAAGTTGGTGCAGGATCAGGCCTTTAATAAGCATATGTGCGCAAGGTTAATATTGTATCTAAAGCAGCTACTTATGCCAGTCTAGCTTTCTGATGACTGTTCTATCCCTACCAACTAGCAGAGGCTAGAAAAAACACATAGCATCTGATTCTCCCTTGCTTCGCACCTTGATACTACTGGGGGAATTCTGCACCAAAAAATTAAAAATTCTGAACACAATATTTTAAAATACTGCAAAACACTACATATTTTATTTGTCAAAATGACACAGTATCATCATAGCAGTTTCAATTATTTTGGTAATTTATTTCAAAATACCTGTCAGCGACTATGTCTGTATGAAAACAGACAACAGAAAAGATTCAAGAAGTCTTTTGACAAATTGATTCCTTACTAGGCATATTAATACAGAACTGTGAGTAGTAATTCATTTAAACAACCGTACAGAAATATATTTCCATACCCTACAGAAGCAGTGCCAAGGTTTGGGGGAGTCAGGGGTAATGGAGGAGCTGAGGAAGAAAGAAATAATTGCTTAGAAGGAGGCTGGGTATGAACTTGGAGGGGAGAAGTATGGAAGGTTGTTTTTTTTTTGTCCGGGTGGGGGGCAGGAAGTGTTAGGGAGCCTTCCCCATGCAGACCCTGGCTGACCCCTAGCCTCTCTCATTCAGTCAGGCACATCTGTCCCTGGCCCCATGTGTCCATATAACCACCCGTCTCCATGTGTCCCTACACCTCCTCCCCTCTGACCCTACATGTCCCTGAACTCCCTCTCCCATTCAGCTCCCATCCCAGTCTGTCCCCCCACTAGCCCATCTGAACCCCAGTCTGTGACACCCAGCAGCCCGATGTGTCCCACACTGTCCATCCCCCCATGTCCCATGCCTCCTCTCCTGGCCCCACAGGCAAAGCGCTGTGAGGAACGTAGCCTCTTCTCTTCTCTATCCACAGCTGCAGCAGCTCCCGTCTGGGAGCAGCAGCTCTCTGTTCTGGTGCCACAGCAGCCCTGGTGGGTGAAAGGTGTAACCGCAGCACTTATTTGCAGCAGAAGAATGTATTTTCTGCTGAGAAAAAAATAATTCTGCACGGCACATGAATTCTGCAGTGCCAGGAGAGCAGAATTTCCCCCAGGAGTACCCTTGGGTAGCCATTTATACTAGTGTGAAGTGAATACAAAGTGGGCATCAAAAGGTACTAGTCTGATAAAGCAGCATTTTAATGCTACTTGCACTCACTTTGTATTAATGTAAATGACTGCACAAGGTCTAAGGCAATAGAGAATCAAGCCTATCTCTCTCTCTCTCTCTCTTTGTAATTGAATCCCTGGAAAGTGCATGTGCTATTCCAATTCATACCAGCTGAGAATCTGGCCCATGGGTTTAAATTACAGAGGAAAAAAGTGTTCATGAACTAAGACTTGTTTTGTAGATCTACAAAAAAAAATTGTTTGGCAGGTTTGCAGAACCTCAAAATCCATGAGGTTCAACCTCTAGATGAAACCAGATGAAACCACCAAACTTGGAATGCTTTGCACTCAAAGCCACAGATACTGTGAGAACAGAGTTGTTCCAGATTCAGCTCAGGTTCTCAAATCTCAGTGAAATCTTTGGCAGTCATGGTCTGAGTTTGGGGTATGTAACTAAATTTTCTCCAAACTCTACTAGTAATCCACATTATTTGCATTGTTTCGGTGAGGTTCCCTAGAAACAGAAATAAGTTTTAAAAGCTTCAGAGCCAGAGCACTGGAGCCTGTGCTTGTTCTGCAGGGAGCCCCTATCCCTTAGTTAGTTGCAAGGAGTATCTGCAACCTTGGAAATCATTCAGTTTGTTTTGATTAAGTTGATAGAGAATCTGTACCGTTATTATTTCCACGGTCTGTGATCTACAAACTGCTGGCACCCTTCTAAATCTGAGCTTTCTAGTCGGATCTCTCTGCTGGAAAAATGCTGGAGCATTATAGCACTGTTGCTTTCATCCTGTGTTACTAGGTAAAGGTAGGGGTGGCTCCATGACATATTTTAATGTGTCTGTGTAGATGGGATATAATCCTTGGAGAGTGTCTGACTCTGAAGTTATATGACCCCATTGCAGCTGTACATTGTTACATTGTTTCCTGGTTAATTTCCCACTGAAAGGTCAACTGCATATGTATTATACTTCACTTCCCATTCTAATCTATTACATAGCGGTGTTGTGTGCTATTAAACAGGGGCTGGTTTCCACTCCTAAAGTGTTGGTGGACAGTGAAGTGTTCCTTGTGTGTTCCTGATCTATCTCACCAGGGTGTTGTGAAGTATCAGATAGAGTCTGAAAAGCACTATAATATCCAAGGCCGTATAGCAGCATCTCTCTCAGCCGGCCAAGACCCAAAAGTGGGATGAAAGACTGAAAATGCGGGGCCCAAAAAATTTGTCATGAAGGAAAATTCTAATGCTGTGGGAGTCCTTCCTTTAGTGTAAACAGCTTTCTGTAACCTCACAATTATGCATTTCTGCATGGATTTCAACAATAAAATAGAAGTTAAATCTAGTATGTGGGACACATGAGAGCTATGCCCTTTAGAAGTACCAAATATTTATTAGGAATGGGATTGTGGTTTTATATACACTAGCTTTATACTTCTAGTCCTTCACTAAATGAGAATATTTCCAACATACCAGAAGTTCTTCCTGGGTCATTTAGTTGTTTTCTGGCCTCCTAATTTTTTATTTTCTCACTTATTTTGTTTAAAATGTACATTATCTCATCACCAACAGAGTATGTTGAGGGTTGTTGGGAGCAAATTCTATGAAGTTGCCTAACATCAGAAGCTTTGAAAAGTCGAAGGAATGTGGAAAACAAAATGAGAGCTACTATGGAGGGGGGTGGGAAGCAAATGCTGACCCAGAATAATTTGCACTGTTATTCTGACAATTCACATGTACTCGGGTACTGTACTCCAAATGCCCTGGCTTTTACATAAAAGTGTATGCAATATGACAGCAGTAAGAAATGCTGCTGTACAAGAATGCAGTCTGTTTGTGCATGTCTTTCACTATTGGGGGAAGTGATTTCTCTGTATCGTTGAAGGGATTTTGTTTTCATAGAATCATAGGACTCAAAGGGACCTCAGGAGGTCATCTAGTCCAGTCCCCTGCACTCAAGGCAGGACTAAGTATTATCTAGACCAGTGCTTCTCAAAGTGGTGGTCTGCGGTGAGTTTCCTCATAATTTGGCACCGGTCCCTGGCACATTGGGAAAAAAAATTGCCCGTCCCCCACATCAGATAGCTTGAGAAGCACTGATCTAGACCATCCCTGACAGGTGTTTGTCTAACCTGCTCTTAAAAATCTCCAATGATAGAGATTCCACAACCTCCCTAAGCAGGTTGACAAACGACAAAGTTGATTTCATCTAAATGCATATTGAAAATTCGTCTTATTGGCTATGCAAGCTGGTAAGTTTGCTAAGCTTTGTTCAGCCTTGCCTGGGGGAAGCTTTCTCCCAGCTTTTTGTTTCTTTGTTTGTTTTGTTATGAAGCTTAACATAAAATTGTTTTCAAGTCTCCGTGCTCTTTTCTAGAGGTGAACTGATGAGGTAGTGTTCGTATCTTAATCTAGGCTAGATTTATGGTAAGGAGATTGGTTAGAAGCTGAATCAGGGCTAGGTGTTGGGTCTGGTTCAGATTTGATGGCCCCAGAGTCTTACAAGTGGTTCTCACAAGATTATTGCCTTAAACTCTATGACTTTTGAGCAGAAGGCCAGAAGGAACCACCAGATCACTTAGTCTGACCTCCTGTATATCACAGGCCACCAACCCCACCCAGCACCCACATACTAAACTGAACAACTGAAGAGATCTCAGCCACCTCTGAACCAGAACTGGGAAATGTGCCCTTTCCAATTCTGGATCTGACTCAGACCCAAAACTATAAAGTTGGATTCAAATCTGAAGATTCATCTCCCAAAATAGAAAGTGATTTTGGCCCATCTTTAGTACTCAGATTCCGCATCCTAAAGTAAATCCAATCTTGCCATTCTTGAGATTTGGAAATTTTAAAATTCTGACCCAGTGCTAATTTCTGTTCACCTCTTGTTGACTACCAAGACTTTTTTTTCTCCCTTAGTGTTTCCTGGTTTAGACCTTGAGCTCCTCATCCAGGAACCTGCTTTGTGAAGCTATCACGTATTAGTTCCCACTCTGCCTGGATCAGGAGGGAACTTTATTTACTTGTTAAAACTTGGGACAGGGTGTCAAGAGTTCAGGGGTCTTTTCCTCACTTTGCCACTGGTTTGCAGTGTGACCGAGGCAAAGCACATTGCCCCTCTGTGTCCTGGTTTTACTGTCTGTAACATGGGGACAAAAAGACTGATCTAATTGTCTCACACGGTTGTTGGGAGATTTAATTCACGAGCTTTTGTAAAGTTCTCTGGAAGATGCAAAGGAGGGACTGCTGCATGCAGTCACAGAGCCTGCCCGCTTTCTCGCTTTGGCTATCTCTATTGCTTACTTAAAAAACAACAACACAGAGCAAGACCAGAATGCAATCCCGAGAAGAGAAAATAAACTGCTTTTCCCTGTCACCACACAAGGTGACAGGTGAGGCAGACGGTGAATGATGGGTGGGCAAGTCAGGTCACCTCTTCAGCAAAAGGTGACAAAGTGATTGTGGGGGATGACAGAGTAACTGAACATGCACTTTGTCATTTCATCTGCCGCTGACAACGAAACCCAAGGCACCAGAATTAATAGCAATTACCACGTCTTAGAGGCAAACTCCTTGCTGTCCCTGCACTTTGCTTTCCCATTTCTCCTTCTGAGAGTTCATTTAAATGTCTGTGAGGCAATCAGCATTTCTCCTCAGTCCCAAAGAGAGGAGATTGGGTTCAAATTTCAGTACTCGCTCTTCTCCTTTCAAAGCTTGTTATTGGTTTTTTTCTTCCCCCGGCTGTTTTTGTTTTGTTTCCCCACAAACCAATAGTTTAAGCTTTATGTTGATGCCATCCTGTAAGTGGGAGGAAAAGAGACTGTGACTCGAACCAAAGAACCTCGCTAACTGTAGCCCATCAGCCTGGTCGCTTTGGTGTATCACAAACAGAAGAGCGGAAGGGATCATTACCTGAAGCTGCAGTTGTGTGCCGGTCAGAGTCACGCCAGCTTCATTTCCCCTGGCAATATTTTAAAGCCATTAAGGTAATTTGGACTCTGTCCAGCCATCAGTTGGCAGTGGGAGAATGCTGATTGCTGTCGACTGACGCATTACTATAAGGTAAAAAAGCATTACAAGAATCAATGCATTTAAACTAGATTTTTTTTTTTTTACTAGAAACAAGGCTCTGATATGTGGCAAATAGAATCCTTTGCGCTAATCCATTTCTGCATGTGCAGTGCTCAGAGTGGCACTGTGGACCTTTCATTGTCTTCTATATGTTGCTTTACTGTTGCTTTCTGCCTTCTTGTATGGATCCATAACGGTCCCTTCTGGCCGCTAAAATCTATGAATCTGTGCCCCTCTTCTTCCCAGAGTCTTCCTGAACAAGAGTTTCTAGTATGACTAAGGGGGAAATGAGCGTAGTATAAATGCCTCAATTAGAGTAAATAAGCAGATGTCTGGATAAACAGATGAGGGCCTGCACTCCCTGTGTCTATTTATGGTTGTAGTCTGTTCTGATGGTCCAGGTATTTCTATAGTAGTAGTCAGGACATGACTGTACCTGGAGCTGTTTCGGTGCACAAGGTGACAGAATGCAAGGAAGCTCCATTTTCTCTTACCTGGCTTCCTGGGACCCGCCATAACACGGTACTCAAGGGAAGTGCAAATGCCATCTCTTGCCTCTCCAAATTAGGCAGGAAGTGGGCATGGGCATAATATGAGGGTGGTACGGGGGGGGGGGGTATTGCCCGCCCAAACTGCAAACCTCAGGCAGGCATGGAATTTGCCCTCCCCACATACACAGCCCCATTGGCCTGACTGGAGCTGGCCCCCGCTCCCCAAATACAGAAATCAAACGGTGCTTGCGGAAGTGGGTGGGGCCCTGTCCACACTAATCAGTCAGATGGACGGGGGTAGAGGATCATGGGTGCTGCACGCCCTTCAAAGGCAATGGAGCAGTTGTGTTCCCCTTCCTCTTATCAAAGCCCTGGAAAGATGCCTCCCAGTGCTCCCACTGTGCCGCAGTACCATTTCCAGTACAGGGCTCTTCCTTAAAGGCACAGAGGAGCAGACCATAGTCTGATTTAGGAGTTAAATAAATAGATCTCAGCATGCCCACATAAGAGAGGGCTAGCTGCTGGAAGAGTGGGAGGGATGAAGGGAACACAGAAAGAGGTGGTTTTAGCTTGTAATTGCAAGGTTTATCCGTTCTTTACTGCTTGTACAGCACCTGGCACATCGTGGCTGCCATCAGAAACAAATAATAGTTTACAGACATGTGAAATTGCTTTTTTGATAGAATTACAGCATTAGTAGGTGGGAGAGGAGCAATAGGTGCTCAAAACCTTGTAGGGTCAGTTCCTTGGGACCCAATCCTTCCCCCTTGGTAGTTTGTCAAAACACCCATTGAGGTCACTGGGAGCAGGTTCAGGATCTTAGACTCTCATCTGTTCAGAGAAATGATTATTAGGGCCCAATTTTCAAACTTTAGTGACTTAGGTTGGGCACCCAGAACCATATTTAGGTTTCTAAACTATTGCTGATTCAGGTGCCTTCATACAGATTTTGGTCTGAGTTTCAACACCGAAGTTTGAAATGTGGGGCATTCTTTGTATAGACCACTTAACCCTCTGTGCAAATCCATGTGCATTTACAGCTCTTGATACATAATGATAGAGGCCGTTGGACCATGGCAGTGCAGCATCTCTCCTGAGTCCTCTTTTTCCTACTCCAGTTTCAGTGACGACCCATGCACAACTCTACTTCCCTGTTCCAGCGGAAGAGGGTTCCTAAGTACTCTGCCAGTTTCTAAGGTCCAAGCCCTGCCCCCATCATTGAAAAGCAAACCTGGATTGCTTACTTTGGTTCCAGTTAACAGGTTTGGAGGGGGGGTGGGAATGAGTTAATTCAAACGGAAAGTAACACAGATTGCCTGTCATTTTATTTAGGCTCATTGTGTTTCGGTTGCCCTGATGCGGAAACAGAACAGAAATCTTCGAACTTCTGCTCCATTAGAGGAAAGAAAAGGCAAAGCACTTTTTTCCCCATTTAAAAAACAAACAAACAAACAAAAAACAAAAGGCATCAACTAGTTTGTGGTTGTTAATTAAGAAATGATCCCAGAGAAAGCTGCTGCTGCCACTCTAATAAATCATTCATTAACAGTCCATTTCAGTGGGATTGTTGTTTCCAAATACTGTATTCAGCTGTTTAAGAAGCCTTAATATATCTGAGGAGAAAAGCAGTTAAGAATCCAGTCATTACCTGGTGTTTAATGAGCCAGGGCTTTAGGAGCTACGAACAATATTTGTGGTGTTTGTTTCTGCAAATGTGGATTGTTCTAAGGGTGTAAGTGTGCGCAATACCGTGGTGATGAGTGCTATCTAAGAACTTAGATGGATGTGCAGGCACATAGAATCATAGGACTGGACTGTGGTACCTTGAGAAGTCATCTAGTCTAGTTCTTGGCACTTATGGCAGGACTAAGTATTATCTAGACCATCCCCAAACCTGCTCTTAAAAATCTTCAATGATGGAGATTCCACAACCTCCCTAGGCAATTTATTCCAGAGCTTAACCTCCCTGACAGGTAGGAAGTTTTTTCTAATGTTCAGCCTAAACTACCATTGCTGCAATTTAAGCCCATTGCTTCTTGTCCTATCCTCAGAGGTTAAGGAGAACAATTTTTCTCTCTCCTTCTTGTAACAACCTTTTATGTACTTGAAAACTAGTATCATGTCCCCTCTCAATCTTCGCTTCTCCAGACTAAAACAAAAACAATTTTTTCAGTCTTCCCTCATAGGTCATGTTATCTAGACCTTTAATCATTTTTGTTGCACTTCGCTGGACTTTCTCCAATTTGTCCACATCTTTCTTGTAATGTGGATCCCAGAACTGAACACAATACTCCAGCTGAAACCTAATCAGTGCATGGGTTAAGCAGAAGAATTACTTCTTGTGTCTTGCTTACAACACTCTTGCTAATACTTCCCAGAATGATGTTTGCTTTTTTGACAACAGTGTTACACTGTTCACTTATATTTAGCTTGTGGTCCACTATGACCCCCAGATCCCTTCCTGCAGTGCTCCTTCCTAGGCAGTCATGTCCCATTTGATATATGTGCAGCTGATTGTTCCTTCCTAAGTGGAATACTTTGCATTTGCTTATCATGAATGCATCCATATAGATCTCTATAGAGATATAATATACTGAGGTTGAAATATTGCTTCCATGAGGAACTATACTATTAGTTAGGGTGAAAAGTACCTCTGATGTCACTTCTGCAAAGTAACAATTCTTGCAGTGTAAAGGAATCTAACAGTTGTGTACTGTCGATTGCATTAGTAAATTAAACTACAACATCCTTAATTAACTTTCTATTTAATAGATTTTTAAAAGGGCAACATACTACATCTCTCTTGCTTTTTGTCACTCACTTTTTATTCTTTCCTTTCAGAAGTTATGGGCTTGATGCAGAAAATCCAAGGTTCTTTGGTCTGTATTATCTTGTTTAGACTAGATGATCATAGTGGTCTCTTCTGGCCTTAAAAATCTGTGGATCTACTTTCGATCATGATGTGTCTTTCTCCAGCATTATCTTTGTTGTCTGTTTGCAAGTGAGCTATAATCCCAGTTCCAAACACTGATGCATTTGTGAAGCATTTCAAATCCAAATATACATTTTGTAAATGGCACCCGCTTTTATAACGGACTGAACCATGGATATGGTGCATCCATCTCTGGAAATATGGGGTATGTGAATTGTCTAAGAATTTTGTGTCTTAGAACTATGGTGAGGAGCATATTAGAAGCACCTAAGATCTATAGCTAAATAGTCCACTTCTAGTCTTGAAATAATCCGTACATTAATAGTTGTATGTGAGTCCCCAAAATGTGTTAGGCACTTGACAATCAAATAAAAGACACATTCCTTGCCTGTTACTATAGTAACGCCTATAAGCCTTGATCAGGTATCAGGACCCTACTCCTCTAGGCATTACATATGCAATTTTAAAAAGACAGACAATGCCCCAGAGAGCTCATGATCTAGCTAGAAAAATCTAAGCTCCAAAGAGTTTAGAATTTAAAAGTAATACAAGATCTAACAGCGAGAGCAACATCAATTCAGGAACGCACTTAATCACAAGCACAACGTTTAAACATGAATGCAATCTTATCCCTGTTCATCAAACCACTTAACCATGGGCCTAAATCCACTGACTTCAGTGGGACGTTCCCCGTTGTAAGTTAAGCATGTGCTTAAGTGATTTGCCAGACTTGGTCTAAAGTGTTCAGGCCCGGATTTTTAAAGGTATTTGGACATTGCTCGGCTCAGCATTGCAACAGCTACCTGACGTAGAAGGCTGTTGCATTTTCAGAAATGTCTTAGGGACTTAGGGACTGGATTTAGGCCCATGGTTAAGTGGTTTAATGAACAGGGATAAGATTGGGGGAGGGATAGCTCAGTGGTTTGAGCATTGGCCTGCTAAACCCAGGGTGGTGAGTTCAATCCTTGAGGGGGCCACTTAGGGATCTGGGGCAAAAATTGGTCCTGCTAGTGAAGGCAGGGGGCTGGACTCAATGACCTTCAAGGACTTGGGAGCCTAAGTGCCATTGACTTGCAGTGGGACTTACCCCCCTCAATGCCTATGGGACGTAGGCTTCTAAATCAGTTAGGTGTTGCAATGCTGAAATGAGCAAAGCCTAAATACTGTACCTTTAAAAATCTGGGCCTTGAAGTCTAAATCTGCTGATACTTTAGAGGTTCCTGAGGTTCTGAATTTGATCTACCCCTTCTGCCAAGGCAAAGGAGCCCCCTTAAGAAATGTGGGGGACTCCAGTCCAAAGAGTATTCCTGGGAGTGGGGCAGGAAAGAGGGTTATGTGGATAAGGCACTGCATTCTGACACAGGAGACCGGGAGTCTGTTCCTGGCTCTGCCTCTGACTTCATGTTTGTCCTTGGTTAAGTCACTTAACCTGCCTGTGACTCGGTTTACTTTATCTATGAAATTGGGGTACATTACTGACCTAATTCACAGGCGTGTTGTGAGGATAAATCCCTTAATATTTATGAGACGATCAGATACTATGAGGATGAGCCCACCTTCTGTGCAAAACTGAAGCTTTCCAGGCTCTCCTATGACTTACCTGACACTCAGTCTGTTTAGACATTTTGTGTGTGTGTCCACGCTGTGTTTTAAAACCTGCAGCAGTGAGTCTCACAGCCTGGGTCTGCAGACTCTGGCTCCGAGACTTGCCGACAAGGGTTTTAAAACATTATCTCATTCGTAGTGGCTTTCTCCATGTCTGTGTTTATTAATCAGTTTTCCAATGCACTACCCATTTCTTGAAAGAATGCAGCTGGAATTTGCCCTCCTTTGTCTTGTACGTGATTCAACAGCTCATCTCACCTCATGCATCTTTATTCCAAGAGGCCAGATTTCTTGAGCTGTAGTCTGGGATTACTAAATAAAACATGCGTGTCTTTGCAAAACCTTTTACAATCTCTTCTAGCCTTATGAAACACACACACCAGCACTCCCTATTATTAGCACCAACGTTACTATCATCTGAAACATTCCTGTCTGCGTTTACAATAATGGCTATCATGGCATTCTCTAATCTCCTTCACCCCTTACTGCTGATGCTGCCTTTCTTTTGATTAGTGCAGGTGGTCATATGCTTTCTGTTCCTCTTAAATGCTGGACTGCACCATGATGTTTTCTTAATTCTTAAGTAGTTTGCCTCTCAAGAGACTTAAAAGCATAACACTGTTACAAAGAGAGGATCAAAGTATTATCCCAGCATCCTGGTTGGGGTAGCCATTTCAAACCGCTTGAAAACAGTGAGAATATGCTGTCTGTGATCTGATCTTACCTACTTTGGGGTCTTTTCTTTTACACATAGAATCTTTTAATAGTATTAGCCATTCACTTATGTCTTTTTTTATTAAACTATTAATTCTATATTTGTTTTTATTGTGTATTTGAATTGATGCCAAAGTTAGGCATTCATGGACAACAAGGATTTTAGGGAAAGATAGACCCTGTCCAGCTGATGATAAAAAAAAAGGCTTACAAAACTTAGAAGAATTAAGTCAGACTCTTTAGATACATTTTTATTACTTCTTTCAAGGGCAAAATGTTGGTGCCATTTGGACATCAGTGGGAGTCTAGTCATTGGCTTTAGTGGCACTTGTAGACTGATAGGTATCCTATGAAATGTGTACATTTTTAAGATGCAAATTTGATGTCTCTTCTTAATACAGAGCAGCTTTCACACTTTGATATCTGCAACTAACTTCATTGTGTGAGAAGAATAAACTTATTTTCCACACAGAAGTACAGGTCTGTCGCATCTTACGCGCATTTAACATGTGCGATTTCAGCTTTATGCAGTTGGCAACAACAACAAAAAAAAACAAAAAAAGGAGAAAAATAACAATTTTAATACTGTACCTGTAGTGCAGGCGATTCCGCCCGCCATTATTTTGACTACACGCGGTTTTCACTTTACGTGCTAACCGTGGAACGGAACCCCCGCGTAAGATGAGACAGACCTGTAATATATTTCACTTGCTAAACTAGAATCCCCAGACCAGAACTTCAAGACAAAGTTAAAGTTGAAAATATATTGCCCTTAATAAAAAATTCTCATGGTAACAGAAAAAAGCAACACTCCCCACTAAATACTTGAAATCAGGAAATTTACAACAAAGGTTCCAACACTACTTTAATTCTGTCCTGGTATCCTCACTTACCCTTCAGTTATAGGCAAGAGACTTTCTCTGGGTCTAGTCCTATCTGAATTTCCAATATTGGTCACTGATCCCACCATTTGCATATTGGACAATGAACCACCAACTGCTGTTTACTTAGTCATATAACTCAAAAATACGCTATTAGAATTGCTTGCTTCTAAATTCTACTCTGGCCTCTGATAAATTGTGAAGAATTTCGGGCTAAGAGGATGATCTGTATATTATAGGATTTTAAATGGAAGTTTTATATGAAGGTGCCAATTTAGCTTGAAATGGAAACTGTCTTTTAGCCTTGACAGTGGAAACAGTACAGTGGCTCCTTAAAATAGCAATGTGGTATCCTATCTGGAAAGCACCAGTCAGCAGGTGTGAGTAGCTCTCAATACCTGCCTACCAACCAGGAGTGCATTCAAACCCACAGTCTAGAGGTGAAAGTTTCTGTATTACATGACTAATCCTGTCTGGTCCCTGGGACCTGTTGTGTATGACAGTGTCCACTTCAATTGGAAATAAAGGAGTTTTGGACAATCTGCTTTTATAAAAGGTTGGGAAGGGGGTGAGGGGGAAGAGAAGGAACCCAACAAATAATTTAACAGAGAGAACTGGAGAAAGAGGCCTATGCCAGATCTTCAGATGATCTGTGTAACTCTGTTAATGTCAATGAAATGGTACCAATTTTGCCAGCTGAGAATCTGACCCTCAAACATATCAGATGAATTGGTCGCTTTAATCAGAAAGCCTGCCCTACTCTTTCTCAGGCAGAGTTAGGTGAGACTGAGTCGTCCATTTTTCCATCCTATAGAGCAGGCCTGACACTTTGGGGGCTGAAGCAGACCTTCGCTCTCAGAAAAGACAAACTGCTGTCTCGTTCCTTGGAAGGAAACTTCATGAAGCATTATGAAAAAATAAGTAAAAACTGTGTCCATAAGCCCAACAGCAGGATAAAATACACATCTCAGCCTTCACCGTACAGTCCAACTGCCATCTTGCACACTGCTTTCCTTGCATGGCCAGATAACATCTTGTGGAGATGGAACACGATGTTGGGAGAGAAGTGGATCAGAGCAACAGAACAGTAGTGGGCATTGTCGGCTTTACTTTGTCTATTGTTTAGATGAGAGGTAGCTTAGAAGCTTGTAATTACTGAAGTAGATAAGGAAGGAATTTTGCCATCCACAGGTTGAAAGTGCTTGTGGGAAGCTTTCTTTTTCTTCCTCGCTTGTTAAAAAGGCCATAATCAGTATTGCCCAAGCATTCAAAGATCTGAACTCCACTCCCAAAAATCATGAGAGTGGCTTAAAAATCATGAATTTAAAAACAAACGTGGGGTCTTTTTTATTTGCCTTTTGGTTTTTGAGCCTTTAAAGTTATGTTTCCCAGCTATTCTCCACAACCACGAGGTCTTGAAACGTTACTGAGTGACTGAAAGCAATGGGGTTTTAAAAAAATAACTAAATACCACAAGACTTGCAATAAAATTGTGACAGTTAGCAACACCGCATCATCGGATGGATATTAAGTAAGAAGCTGAGAAAGTCTCTGCCTGTTATGGTGCCCTAGATTTTGAAAACTGAAAGAATGTTTCGCAAATCTAATTTTCTTTTCCCCATTGTGGGTCTGATTGTAAAGGAGGTCTATTGATTTACACCAGTTGAGGATCTGGTCCAGTAATGGAAATTGCAGGTGCATAGCAGCTTTCAGGATCCGGCCAGCGAGGGGTAGGGTGACCAGATGTCACAATTTTATAGGGACACTCTCCATTTTGGGGTCTTTTTCTTATATAGGCTCCTATTACCCCCTACCTCCTGTCCCGATTTTTCACATTTTGCTGTCTGGTCACCCTAGCGAGGGATATGTCTGCACGGCAGTCTGAGATGTGATTGCAGCCCAGGTAGACATGCCTGCGCTAGCAGTACCCGCACAAGCATAGCGAAAAATAGCCATGTAGAGGCGGCAGCAAGGGCTTCAGCATGGGCTGTACAAGCATACAGGGGACCTTGGTACATACTCACATCAACTAGCACATAATTAGAGTCTGAGCTGCCATTTCTACACTGCTGTTTTTAGCTGCACTAGCTTGGGTATGTCTAGCATGGGTATATTTATCCATGCTGCAGTCTCACCGGGAGCTGCAGGGGCTCTGCCTGCAGACAGGCAAGGTAAACAAAATGTCTCGCGGCCCGCCAGCGGATTACCCTGATGGGCTGCATGCCGAAGGTTGCCGACCCCTGCCCTAGCACAGAGTCGTTGTGTTTGAGTCTCTAAAACTGCGCGGGAATTTTTAATGTTTTAAAAAAATCTCCAAACTGTTTACATTCAGATTAGAAAATTCTTGAAAACATTTTTATTCCTATTAAGTTTGAAGCCAATATATTTGACCGCGTTCCTTCATTATTCCTTTACTTCCTTGACAGTGTTCCTTTTTTATGAAGAGTTAAGTCAAACAAACACGCTATTTTCTTTGGTCTGTGACAGTTTGTGTTAACAATTTCAGTAAATGGAGGTAACCAATACCTTGGAGGGATCATTGTTTCCTGCAGAGAATGCACCCAGCCTGTTGAAATGCCGATCCAGACTTCCATGCTTTTCTCTTTCTCCTAGCTGGTGATTTGAATTTGGTTCTGACTTATTGTGGATTTTGCAAAAGTGACTGTTTAGAAAACTAAATTACAAGCATATGTACTAGATTGTTTGGTAAACTCTGAGCTTTATCACAGCAGCCCCAGAGACTGCTGCTTGTCATTTAATACTTGGCTACTCGAAAACCAGCGAGAGAGAGAGGTGTGCGGTGCAGCTGCATTTGCTGATTTGTAGGGTCATGTACGGAGTGTATTTATTTATTTAGCTTGGGAAAGAGCAGCGTTTGTTTCTACGGGAATGTCTACACAGCAATAAAAAACGCACGGTGGCAAGTCTCACAGCCTGGGCTCCGAGACCCTGACCCCTCTTGCCAGGTTTCAGAGCCCGGGCTCCAGCCCAAGCCCAAATGTCTACACTGTTATTCCTTAGCCCTGAAGCGTGAGCCCCATGAGCCCATGTCAATTGACCGGGGCTCTGGGACTTGCTGCCAGAGGTTTTTTATCACAGCGTAGATGTGCCCATAATGTTTAAATCTAATGTATCGGAGATACTTCCATTTGATTTCTGCTCTGTAACACACTGGCTAAACACAAGCATTTGACAGCAATGAACTGTGCATTAAGCCAGTATAACTCTGCTCCTCTCTCCTCCTCTCCTCCCGTGCTCCTCCCCCACCCCACCCCCCAAAAAAACCTCACTATGACTGATGGGCTTGGGATCTCATGCTGATTTTGTCATTTAACTTGCAGCAGGATAATCAGAACCTCCTAGGAGGATTTTCACTTTACTAGAGGGAGGATGGAGAGCCTTCAAGGCACTCTGACTGCAGTTGCATAAGGTATATCATTAGGGATGTTTTCCCCTGTCTGTTTTCTTGCTAGCATGGTGCTCAGTGATTGGCAGTTGATCATGGGATATTTGGTGGTACCAAATTCTGCCATCGCCTGTAAAATCATATTGGATAGACTCGTTCCTTGTTTGTGCCTGGTATTTTCTAGGTGAGATGAAGCTGATTAATGTTGTTGAGACCTCAAAATACTGTTTAAATAGATTTGAAGGTTTTGTGTGGGATTTTTGTTTTGTTTTGTTTGGTTGGTTTTTTCTTTAATGTCTTTGAGTCGTTGGGAATTAATTTAAAAAGTAGGGGGCCAGATCAGCTGGTGTAAACTGGCATGCACTGATGTCCTCATCAGTAGAGTTACACCAGTTTATACCAGCTGAGAGTCTGTCCAAGTGGATTAAAAAACCCTGCAAATTCCAAAAAGGGCTGTTGTCTTCATTAACATTCTCCTTGTCCTGTTTTCTCCTTTACTTGTCCTGTGGGAAATTTTTGTGATTTTATGTTTCATCTTTTAGAAAAATGAAACATCGAAACATCTTTTAGAATGCAATTCTCATGCGAGGTGCTGGATTTGACAGCCCTGGGGGCTGAACTGCTTTGTGTTCGCAAAATAGGTACTGAATAGGTAGGGCCCATATAAGCATCCCTTAATTCTCCGCCATTTTGTCTCCGAACTCATCACGGCAGGGACTACCTCTAGAGAAAGAAGTTCAGTCTCCATTCCCAAGCAGTTCTAGCCTCTCTACTAGCTAAGATAATTATATGGCCCTTTCACTGTTGTACGTGGGGAACCTCACAATCTTTTAATGTATTTTTTTCACAACTTCCCTGTGAGGTAGGGCCGTGCTACTGTGGCCATTTCACTGGTGAGGAACTAAGGCACAGAGAGGCTAAGCTATTTATCCAAGATGACACAGGGAAGTCTCTGACAGAGCAAGAAATTGAACCCAGCGCTCTTAGGTCCCACGAACGCAGCCTAACCACTGGACCATCCTTATTCTCTGCTACCGCTGCTGGTTTTGGTGGTAGTTTCTGTGATATGGACACCTGTGCACTAGGACCTGGGTCGAGACCACCAACCCTTTTCACCGAGGTTCTGATGATGGTACCCTCAGAATGCTGCCGGGGACATAGTGTGTCTTAGTGGCTGGAGCGCTAGGCTGGTGCTCAGGATTCTATTTCCAGCTTTATCAGGGGATTCTGGGCGGCTGTGGGCCAAGTCAGTTCCCCTCTCTGTCTCGGTTTCCGAACCAGTAAAATAGGGCTCATGATCCTGACCTCCTGGGTAAAGCACTTTGAGATCTACTGATGAAAAGTGCTGTACAGGAACTAGGTGGTATTCTTATTACCAGTCGGAGGCCCAATCCTCAGGCCCCGATTCAGAAAAGCATCCCTGATCAGGACAGCACTTAAGCCTGTGATTAAGTCCCAGTGAGCATGAGCATGTTTGTTGTTTGTTGCTGTCCTAAAGTGGGGCCTTAAACACTTCTATGGGAGGAGGCTGTTCTTGCGATTACAGCACTGGAGGAGGACTCAGTCCTGAGTTTGATACTCCGCTCTGTCTTAGACATCCTCTGTGACTTCGGTCCTAGCCGAGGTAGCACCAGCCTATCCAAGTAACCGCCAAGTAACTTACCCTTCAGTTATAGGCAAGAGACTTTCTTAGGGTCTAGTCCCATCTAGTCCTATCTGAGCCACTGCAATAAAAGACCCGCGGCTGGCTCGGGTCAGCTGACTCAGGCTCGCAGGGCTCGGGCTGCAGGGCTAAAAATTGCAGTTTAGATGCTAGAGTTCAGGCTGGAGCCTGGGCTGTGAAACCCAGCAAGTGAGGTGGGTCTCAGGGCCCAAGCCTGCATGTCTACACTGTAATTTTTAGCCCTGCTTCCTGAGCCCTGCAAGCCCAAGTCAGCTGACCTAGGCTCTGAGACACCATACCCTGTTTTTTTTACTGCAGTGTAGACGTACCCACAGGATCAGTCCCACAAACTACTGAAGTCAATGGAAAACTCCCATAGACTTCTGTGGGCTTTGGTTTCATATCCTGAATTTCTAAGAATGACTAGGGAGGAGTATAAAAATATTGCTCGAGCAGGCAGGGGTGTAATCAGGAAGACCAAAGCACAATAGGAGTTGCAGCTAGCAAGGGATGTAAAGAGTAACAAGAAGGGTTTCTACAGCTATGTTAGCAACAAGAAGCAGCTCACGGAAAGTGTGGGCCCCTTACTGAATGGGGGAGGGAACCTAGTGACAGATGATGTGGAAAAAGCTGATGTACTCAATGCTTTTTTTGCCTTGGTCTTCACACACAAGATCAGCTCCCAGACTGCTGCACTAGGCAGCACAGCATGGGGAGAACGTGAGCAGCCCTCAGTGGTGAAAGAACAGGTTAAGGACTATTAAGAAAAGCTGGACATGCACAAGTCCATGGGTCCAGATCTAATGCATCTGAGGATGCGGAGGGGGTTGGCGGATGTGATTGCAGAGCCATTGGCCATTACCTTTGAAAACTCGTGGTGATCGGGGGAGGTCCCGAACAACTGGAAAAAGGCAAATAGGCAAAAGGGAAGAAGGAGAATCTGGGGAACTACAGGCCTCTCAGCCTAACCTCAGTCCCTGGAAAAATCATGGAGCAGGTCCTCAAGGAATTCATTTTGCAGCACTTGGGGAAGGTAATCAGGAACAGTCAACATGGATTCACCAAGGGCAAGTCACGCCTGACCAACCTGATTGACTTCCATGATGAGATAACTGGCTCAGTGAATATGGGGAAAGCAGTGGATGTGATATATCTTGCCTTTAGCAACGTTTTTGATACAGTCTCCCACAATGTTCTTGCCTGCAAGTTAAAAAGTAAGGATTGGATGAATGGATTATAAGGTGGATAGAAAGCTGGCTAGATCATCGGGCACAACGGGTAGTGATCAACAGCTCAATCTCTAGTTGGCAGCTGATATCAGGCGGAGTGACCCAGGGATCGGTCCTGGGGCTGGTTTTGTTCAGTATCTTCATTAATGATCTGGATGGTGGGATGGATTGCACCTCAGCAAGTTTGCAGATGACATTAAGTTTGGGGCAGAGGTAGATATGCTGGAGGGCAGAGATAGGGTCCAGAGTGACCTAGACAAATTGGAGGATTGAACCAAAAGAAATCTGATGAGGTTCAACAAGGACAAGTGCCCACACTATTGCGCTGAGGATAGAAGAATCCCATGCACTGGTACAGGCTGGGGATCGACTGGCTAAGCGGCAGTTCTGCAGAAAAGGACCTCAGGATTTCGGTGGACAAGAAGCTGGATATGAGTCAACAATGTGCCCTTGTTGCCAAGAAGGCTAACGGCATATTGGGCTGCATTAGTAGGAACATTGCCAGCAAATTGAGGGAAGTGATTATTCCCCTCTGTTTGGCTCTGGGAGGCCACATCTGGAGTATTGCGTCCAGTTTTGGGCCCCCCAACTACAAGAAGGATGTGGACAAATTGGAGAGAGTCCAGTGGAGGGCAACAAAAATTATTAGGGGGCTGGAGCACATGACTTACAAGGAGAGGCTGAGGGAACTGGGCTTATTTAGTCTGCAGAAGAGAAGAGTGAGGGGTGATTTGATAACAGCCTTCAACTACCTGAAGGAGGTTCCACAGAGGATGGAGCTAGGCTGTTCTCAGTGGTGGCAGATGACAGAACAGGAAGCAATGGTCTCAAGTTGCAGTGGGGGAGGTTTAGGTTGGATATTAGGAAAAACTTTCACTAGGAGGGTGGTGAAGCACTGGAATGGGTTCCCTAGGGAGGTGATAGAATCTCCATCCTTAGAGGTTTTTAAAGCCCAGCTTGACAAAGCCCTGGCTGAGATGATTTAGTTGGGGTTGGGCCTGCTTTGAGCAGGGCGTTAGACTAGATGATCTTCTGAGGTCTCTTCTAACCCTAATCTTCTATGAATCTATGATAAGTGCTTCAGCTCCTCACTTGTAAAATGGAGACTGTAATTCATCTCTGTATGAAGGGGACATTGTGAAGATGAAGGGTTTGATTCTGCTCCACTAAGGTCATTGGATGGAAGATCAAGTCCCAGTTCATTAATGTTTGTGGGTTACGATGGAGGATATACAAATACCTAGACAGATGGGATGAATACAATTTCTTATATGAGTACTCTCTTGACTTCAGTGTGTCTGCTCACGTGAATTACTTTACTCACATGCCATAGGGGTTGGCAAGATCAAACCACTGAGCTGGATGCAAACTAGAAATCTTTAAAGGTAAATCTGTATCTAATTCTCAGCCCACTGAGCTATCTTCGCCCCAAGCTTGTGCCTAATTTAATCCACTTGATGAGGTTTCTGTCCAAGCCTATTTAACATTTTACGCCAGATACTCCATCCACATCTGTTTACATAATAGTATTTTTAGTAATGGAAGCCTGAGACTGAGCAAGTGTAGCAGCTCTCTTATTTAGTGTCATTTGTTACTCTTTGTGTTGGACTTTATTCGCCCACATGCATCTCTATTTATGTTACTTTAGTACTCACATCGCAAAAGCAAAGCCTTCCAACAGTTGAGCCTTCCTTTGTGCATTATCGTAAACTGCTCGCTTCCCAGTGACTCTTTCAGCTCCCTACAGAGGCAGATGAAAATTAGTTCCTAAGCAACAAACACTAATTTTAAAAAGAAATTGCTTGTAAATTCCAATAGATGAGTGGAGATACTGATTGCATTTTTGTGGTAGATAAACCTCGGCATTTGCCTACAGCTCCTGGTAGGTATCAAATATATTGTGCTTATAAAATGGTATAGGCTCTAGGTGCATGTTTGTTGAACGTATGGCAGTATGTAAAATGTAATGTTGTTGTTAAGTGTGTGCCAGTAATGGATTAAATCTTAAATCTGAGAATTAGATTTCCCTATAAATCTTGGCACAGCCATCATAAGACTTCTGGAAGCCATGATTTAGACTAATCACAGCATTTCAGGATTCTGGCTTTTGTTTGTCAGGAGACATGGGTAAAATACTCGGGAACCTGTGGCTCCTTGAAGACAAACTTTGGGAAGAAATCTGCATTATATGAGATGTTTAGAAATGAGCATGTATTCCAAATATTCATCTAAAATAAACATTCTGCCTATTGTAGGCTGAAGCCCTGTCTGGTTTATCCACAGTATAAAATACAGGATACAGTTAGAGAAGCATTCATAAACCATCAGGGTTGGAAGGGACCTCAGGAGGTCATCTAGCCCAGCCCCCTGCTCAGAGCAGGACCAATCCCCAGACAGATTTTTACCCCAGTTCCCTAAATGGCCCCCTCAAGGATTGAACTCCTGGATTTAGTAGGCCAATGCTAAACTACTGAGATATCCCTCCCTCCTGTTAACCTTAAACATGAATGGGGCAGCCTGAGGATTTAATGTGAGGTTGGGAGCTGGGAGAACTGGCTTCTATTCCAGACTTTTCCACTGACTCACTGGGTCACCTTTGATAAGTCTCTTTGACTCAGATTTTTAAGTGTCTGCTAGTTGTGGGTCCCACAGCAACTCCATTTAGAGTCAACAGGGAGGTGCAGGTTCTCAGCTACTTTGAAAATCCAGGTGTAAGTTGGGCACCCAAGTGGTAGGCCACTTGCTAAAGTTTGATATTTAACCTGTCCGTGGCTCAGTTCCCTCATCTGTAAAATAAAAAAAAAAAAGGGGGGGGGGGGCGGGAAAAATGCTTATCCGCCTCTTTCCCCCCCTTAATTAATCGTATTTATAATTTACTGCCGGCAGCACCCACTATGCACGGTGCAAACATAAAGGGAGAAACCATGCCTGTCCTAGCAGGCCTTTAAAAAAAAAAAAAAAAAAAAAGACAGATGAACAGACAAAGAGAATGGTGATATGCCCCCTGTCCCCCCACGCGCACACACACAAAACAGAGGGGAAATTGAATAGGGAATCAGTGAAACTGATTATACGTACAGTGCAAGATTGGTGGGCCAACTTCTGTTGGTGAAAGAGACAAGTTTTCAGGCTCACACAGAACAACAACTATTCATACAGTGCTGGCAAGAAGGACCGATGGGAAAGCAAAAATTCTGTGACAAAATTCAAGGTTTTGATCTGTGTTGGAACAAAAGCAAGGCCTTTCAAAGTGTATCATGGCAAAAATACAAGACAGATATACGTGCACCCCAAAATAGTCACCTGGATGTGGGGGACTCTGGCTCTGCATCTTTCTCTCTCCCATCTCTCTTTGGCCTGATGAATATTTAATTATCCATACAAAGTAGAACAGCTCCAACAGGAGAGAGGCAGAGAGACCCACCCCAGAATAGCCAATGGCCCAGTTTTCCTCTAATCTCCTTCAGTGGTAGCCATTTTAAATCTTAATTGTAACAAGGATAGGTTAAAAAAATATTCAGACTGAAGTGTGATTTTTTTTCCATTGACTGTGTCCCTTTAATTCTGCCTCAGTGGCTGATACGCTGCAGCAAGGTGTTCCAATCCCAGCAAGTAACTTTTAGCGCAGCTGGGTTCTCCCAAGATTTCGTGGTGTGGTGGGAATAAGCAAACAGATGCTCTCAGGGTGGACTGTGGAAGTGGGGCAAGATTGATATATGAGGAGGCTCTGAGTGAAAGCAATGCGCTGGATTGAGGGGATGTAGAAAATGAAGCCATGCTGAGGCTGCCCACCTCTGATGTAAGACCTGATCCAGTTGAACTGATGTAAGTGAAGGTTCTTCAGTTATTCCAGGGAAGGTCTGATCAAGTCGAAGGGATCAACTTTGCAAAGGAGCCCAAGGCCAAGGGTGAAATCCTGGCCCCACTAAAGTCAATGGGAGGTTTGTCATTGACTTTAATGGGGGCAGGATTTAACCCTGGATTTCTAAGTGTACCGAGCACAAAACTGGGGCTCATTTTTCTAAAGTGCTCGACAACCAGCCACTGCCATTGTGACACTTACGTCTAGATTTATCTTCCAGAAATGTGGTTACTTCCTTGGGTGCCTAATTGGGAGTTGAGCTCTTCTGAATATTCTGGCCTTAGAGAGAGTGTTTGCACAATCTGACCTGCCTAATCAAAACCAGTTTTCAAATGCCATTTTTATTAACTTTTTTAAAAATAAACATTTTCAGACAAAGCAGCTGATGGCAAACAGATGTTATATGGCTTATTAGCATTTAGCTCTCCTAGGTACTCAAACAGAAATGGATCTAGACAGATCAAAACCTCCCCAATATTTGTTTTAATGGATGGGCTTTCTTGAATTTGTTCACCCACTCAGAGGAAAATTTTAACTGATTAATGAAGGCAATTGAATACCTAACATGTATGTAATCTAAGCCAAATCATTAGATGTTTATATGAAAAAATAATAGTGTCTACAGCTAAGCAAACCAGGATACTGTTTGCAATGGCTAGAAATCCTCATGCATACACAGGCCTGGAGTATTGCTACTGCCATGTGCAGTCCGGGTTAGGTCAATAGGACTGCAAACAGTGTCAAACATGGTGGCAAACAGTAAATCCACTCTCAAGTGTTTGTAGGATTAATCCCAAAGATAGTCAGCAGATGGGAAGAAATTCACTTTTGCTCCCTGTCACAAATTTATAGTTTTGCATGATTCATTTTATAATGGGTGTTTTATGCATTCCATCTGAGATTGGCCACTGTCAGATCAGGGACGGCTCTAGGCACCAGAGCAGCAAGCACATGTCTGGGGTGGCAAGCCATGGGGTGGCGGCCTGCCAGTCGCTATGAGGGTGGCAGTCAGGGTGCGTTCAGCAGCACGCCTGCGGGAGGTCCGCCAGTCCAGTGGTTTCGGTGGCAATTTGTCGGCGGGGATGCTGAAGGCGCGGCACCGGCGGACCTCCCGTGGGCATGCCGCCGAATCTGCGTGACCAGTGGACCGCCTGCAGGCATGCCGCCGAAAGCCGCCTGACTGCCGTGCTTGGGGCGGCAAAAACCATAGAGCCGCCCCTGGTCAGATATATGATACCATACGAAATGGACCACTGGTCTGCGCCGATGCAGTAATTCCTTTGTCCTTATGGTCTAAAGCAGTGGTTCCCAAACTTGGTTCCCGGCTTGTCCAGGGTAAGCCCCTGGCAGGCCGCGAGACACTTTGTTTACCTGAAGCGTACGGCCACTCGCAGCTCCCAGTGGCCGTGGTTCACCGTTCCTGGCCAATGGGAGCTGCGGGAAGTGGCGCAGGCCGGGCCACTGCTTCCCGCAGCTCCCATTGGCTGGGAACAGTGAACCGCGGCCACTGGGAGCTGCGAACAGCCATACCTGCGGAAGCTCCAGGTAAACAAAGTGTCTCGTGGCCCACCCTGAACAAGTCGCGAACCGAGTTTGGGAACCCCTGGTCTAAGGAATACATCCTCAGCTGGATGTGCTTTATTCTCACTGCTCCCATTAACTCTGATGGGAGTTATAGCTGCAAGTTCAGTGTCTCCCTACTAAAAAGAGCCAAATCCAAAAGATGTGCTGAACATCCCCACCTTGCACTGAGTTCCACTTAAGTCTGCACCCCTCTTTTGTAGCCTTTCTGCTAAAATTACTATGTTCCACTCCCTTTTGCAAGTCATAAAACCTCTTTCCCTTTGAAGGAGGCAACATCCCCTTTGGGTTGGAAAATGCACAGGGGCCGTAACCAGGACAGTGACATGACATCTGACCACTGTAGTATTCACACTGTTGTGAGGGCAAAACTGGGTTTTCCTAAACGTGATGCCCAGGTGGGATGGGACTTGCCTGCTTGTACCTAGTTCCCAATTTTTTAGCAATGAACTGGGTGCACTGTCAGTATTCCAGGTATAAGGAACTCTCAGTACAACTACTTCAAAGTCACACTTACGTTAATGCCTCCATACAGTGCAATGTATTAGTAGTACTAGTCCTTGGTTGTTAGCATTGCTGTTTTATCTGGTTACTGTTGTAATATTCTCCAAAATTAAACCAACCACACTATTCTCATCCCATATAATCTGTCTTAAAGTGCAATTGTGGTTTAAAGAACAAAAAAGTACAACTAGCACCACTTTTTTCAAGAGATCTTCTCCCCTCAATTCATATCTGCTGATTTTACTGTCCAAACCAAGCTTTTATTCCTATTAGCACTGCAGAGCCAGCTATGTAAGAGGGAGCTGGAGTCTATGCTACCTGTTGCATCATCAGCACAATTATCTGATAAATTTGAATGCAGAACCTATGCTGGTAATGAAGAAAGAACACAGCTGGATTTTCAGATCTAGCTTGAGTTTCCCAGGACTGGCTCTAGGGCTGAACAGGGGGTAAGGGAAGATGGGGAATCTTTTGATTGTAAACTTAGCAAATCAGATGTGAAGTCATTGAGAGAGTGGGCCTAATTCACTTTTGCATTATTTCATTTTTTATAGTGGAGTAACTTCATAAATTTGAATGGCATTATTATTAGTCCAGTATAAAAACTGGAGTCCCACAGTGGTGAATCAGACCCAATAAATCCTGAACCCCACAATGCTGTTTCACAGGTACTTGTCTGTCTCTAACCATCTTTGACTGTGCGTGTTAGCTCACAAGGGACACTAATTTTAAATGAGAGGAACTCCTTCCCACCAAGTTAGCACCAGCTCTGGCTAACCCACAGTAAAATCTCTCTTCTTTAGTCCTAATTTTTAAAGGATAAACATTCACCTGAGCATGAACGGTCATTATTTCCACATCTTGTATAGCACCAATCAGTTTGTAATTGCTAAACAAACAATAAATAAAATCTGTTACTCCCCTTATGGAAAAATATAGAATTGGATAAAAAATGACGACCTTTCTAATAGGTTTTGTATAAGATTGGATAGAACTTAGAGTGAGAAAAGAATATCCTTCTGTGTTAAATTCTGTGATTGTTTAGCGTTATTTCTGTAGCACCCTGCTGATTTCATTCCTGTTAACTTATTTCAGGTTTTTCCATAAGGGTTGTAACTCTGTGAATATGGGGCGGAAGGAAGGGGGGGAAGGGGCAAAGAATCAAACACTCCCCTGTTTTTTCTGCTTTAAAAAAATAAGTATAGGTGCCCAGGAAAACATGGCTGTCAACCCCCAAGCGTCAATGACTGTTCTTTGTGTTAATCTTTCCATTTCCTGCGATTTCCAGTTCCAGGGTCAGCAGTTTAAAAAAAATTCTGAACTACTGTAAAATCATCTGTCATTTGATTTTCTCCCCCCAGTCTCTTAAAGAGTGTCTGCAATGAATTACCTCTCTGTCTGAAATGAATTACTATTTCATCCCACACAAACACACCATCATTAGCTGCCCCAAGCACGGTCTGGAACTATATTGCTCTTGTATGTTAAACAACAGACAAGCAATGGTGAGATGAAATTGATGATGTGAAACATTAGAATGCTTCAGTAAATCAGTTTCTCTTATGGCATGGACTTTACATGTATCTTTCTTTTAAAAAAAGAAAAAGATCATTAAGTTACTTTCTGTCTGTCTGTCTACAATTCTGCTGTCAGTTACATGGGTACACAGGGCCGGCTCCAGGGGTTTTGCCACCCCAAGCAGCCCCCCCCCCAAAAAAAAGACGCGGTCGCGATCTGCGGCAATTCAGCGGGAGGTCCTTCGCTCGGAGCGGGAGTGAGGGACCCTCCGCCGAATTGCCGCCAAATACCTGAAAGTGCCGCCCCGCTCCGGAGTTGCCGCCCCAAGCACCTGCTTGATAAGCTGGTGCCTGGAGCCGGCCCTGTGGGTACAATCCCATTGGCCTCAGTGTAGAAGGCACACAAGACATTGACCAAATACTTTGGGGATGTAGAACCTTTCATTACAACAATCTTGGCTCAAATCCAGCCTGGCCTAGTAATGACTACATGGCCTTATAATCTGCCTGTTAACCTGTGTGAAACAAGTGTCAAGGCCTCAGATTCATCTTTATTTGTCCGGTGTTCTCATTTCTCAAAAAAACGCCACTGCTGAGTACTGATTGGGCAGGAGTAGCTAGCCACCATGTTGCTATTAGAGGTGGTCCCTCTAGAACAGCATTGAAGCGTATCAGTGGAGCCGTATAGGAAGTTGACTGTGCTGTACCTGAGTTGTGGGTGAATAGAGGACTTCAGTTTCTTTGTTAGCCAGTCCCCATACCCAAACACTAAAACTTTGTCCACTTGAGAAAGTGGACTTGCACTTAAATCAGTTTTCAAACCAATTTATCTGAACAAGTTCAAATGTCCATGTAGACATCATTATTGTGGTTTAAAAGTGGCTTACTGCAGGTTAGCTTAAGTCAATTAGGTTTAATTAAACCAAAATAAGCTTCTCTTATATCAAAATAAGAGTATCTATACAGGGGTTTTCACTGGTTAACTATGTTGGTTTAAAAGCTGTTTCAAGTTGTATTGAGGCAGCTTTAACAAGCCCTAAAAGCATTCATATAGTGGTTTGCAGTTCACACTTGTTTAACGAGACCGTTTAAAAACCACATTTCTCATGTAGACAAGACTTAAATCCCCTGTATACATGTCTGAATGGAAATGGTTCAGCATAGATGTTTGTGAGCCGCCAAGGCATGCATGCAGTGATGCCTTAGCACTCCTTCCTGCTGAAATGGCTGTCACTCCATTCTCCTGTTCACGAGCTGCTTCTCTTTAGGAGTGTGTGAGGGGTTTGTTTGATAAGCTCCTGTGCTGGAATATAGTTTAAATACGAATGATCACTCCTAGAGCTGTTGTCTGAGGAACATAAATCACGTCTGTAAGAGATGAAGGCTAAACCGTGCATGTGTTATTTCCGCTCAGATGTCACTCAAGGAATGCATAGAAATGAAAAGGGAATACATTACAGCTATTGAAAGCAAGGCTGTGGCCATAAGGGTAGACTGGTTTCATCATTTTTGAGTGTACAGGCCTTGTCAGTCAGCAGCCAAAAACCAATAATTATGCCTTAAGAATGAAAGCCAGGAGCAGACAGTCACTGGTTGTGCGGGGCTATCATAGTAAGTATCTTCACTAGGTTATTTGTAAGCTGGGGGGAAAGCCCTCTATATGGCTCTGGCTGAACCCTCTCTTTCTAACTGAGCTTTAGATTTCATCAGTGATTTATCAGTGATAAATCACGTGTCTCCAGAAGAGTCCCGTTAAACCACTGAGTATTAGAAATTCCGTTGTATCAGTCAACAAGAAGCAGAGTCTCTGTCCATAGAGTGGTGAATTACTTGGCAAAAGCTTAGTAGTTTAGGATGATTGCTCATGTTCTGTCTGAAAAGAATGGCAATGATATTATCAGGCTCCCGTTTACATACCTCCTACAGTGCTTACCACATTATGCCTGGTGATCACGCCGTCACCACTTCAAAGCTCCACGTGCCCAGGTTTTTCCTATTATTGATTGTTTAAAGGAGAACAGCGTGTTGGTCTACTGGACTGGGCATCTGGATTCTAGAGACCTAGGTTCTTGTCCTAGCTCTGCCATGGGCCTGCTGTCTGACCTTGAGCAAGTCACTTCACCCCCTTGGGCCTATAGTTTCCACATCTTCAAAACGCGGCTCTGATACTGCTCTCCTTTGTAAACGAACTTTGAGATCTGCTGGTGAAAAGCACTCTGTAATGTCAAGTTGTTCACAACGCTCTTCTGTAGACCTCTGCTACAGTAGCTGACTTTAATTAAATACTGCACATACCTCATTCAGAGGAGAGAAAGCAAAGTCGAATAGAATAGATACAGCTCAAAAGAAGAAGGATGACCTTACAGTTAAGACACAGGCGTGAGATCCAGAAGATTTGGGCTATTAATTATTACTACGACACCAGAGTCAAGGCTCCGCCGAAGACTTCCTGTGTCAGCTTGGACAAGTCAAACCTCTCTGTGTCCCCATCAGATCCCCCATCAGTAAAAGGGTCATAATAATACAACCCTTCCTCAGAAGGGGATTGGCAAGGATAAATTCTCCAAATTAAACACCAGTACCAACCAATCTCTTATTTAGAGTCCATAAAACCTGATGATGCATAAAGACGGCTGAGTCATCACCACTCATGTCAATGTTTTATATGACCTCCTCCATATAGCCTTCTAGTCAAGAGAAAGTGACAGATTATTTTCCTTGTGCTGCTAATGGAGCTAAAATTAACATGGCTCTTTTGTTATCATTGGTTAACAAGATCTTAAGCTTCCATTATGCCTTATTCTGCCTAAATATCTCTGTTACACCAATGATATCAGTACAGCACTGGCAATCTGTGGTGTCTGGTCAGCTGCTGCTAAGGAACCAGCAATGGGAGGGCAACGTATCGGTTTGTTTTTGCAAGATCTTATGCAGATAACAGCTAGCACTTTTTAAAAAAAGGAAATGCCACAAGCAATGGATTATTAGGGTTAAATCTCTCCTTAGATATTTAAAACACAGAGGAATTGCTGTCAAGTAGCACGTGTTATGGTGGGATCCTGTGAATGATGGACTCATGAGCCTTCAACGCCACATGGCTATTGGTCAAAGAAGTAATTAAAAAGAAAGTTGAAACATGTGACTAGAACATGTGACTCAATCTACTACAATTCTTTGAGAATGTGAACAAAATAATGGATACTAGAGAGCCAGTGGATATTATTTATCCGGACTTTTTAAAAGATGAGAGGCTATCAAGGAAGCGAAAAACATGTGGTCAGTGAGGCAAAGTACTGTTGGTGGATCAGAAGCAGCTAAGAAAGAGAAAACACAGATTAGGAATAAATGCTTAATTCTCACCACAGCAAAAAGTTAGCAGGGGGTGCCACTGGTTGTGTTTTAATATATTCTTTAATTACTTGAAAAGGGGGTGAATGGGTAGATGGCAACATTAGCAGATAACACAAAGGTATCGAGATAGTCAAGACTAGAGAAGAGCATGAGGAATTCCAAAGTGACATAACAAAGCCAGGTGAATGGGAGGTGAACTTTAGTTTTGACAAGTGCAAGATAGTGCACTTTAGAAGGAATCCTTTGAGTTACCCATACACATAGCTGGGTTCTAAATTAACTGCCACCACTCAGAAGAATGACCTTAGGCGTCACTGTGGACAGCTTGCTGTATAATAGCAGTCAGAACAGTAAAGGCTGTATAAAGACAGGGATTAAAAAATAATACTGCAAGTGTCCTAATGTCATTATATTAAGTGATGGTAGGCCTTCATTTGGAATACTGCATGAGGTTCTGTTCCTTTGAAAGTCAGGCTGTCATCTTCCACATTAATGCATTGTGCCTTCTCTGTAGGAGATCCCAGAATTGTCTTCTAAAAACAAAATAAACAGTGAATACCTGGACCAAAATTCACCAAGTGAGATTAATTCAGTAAAACACTGACCGCCTTCCCCGTTAATCTTGGGCTACATCGTCAGCTGGTGTGAATCGGCCTATTGAAGTCAATTTCCACCAACTGCAGATTGACCCCAAGTGCTTTCTTTCATTTCATTTCATTGGCTATCTTTTTTTTAGCTGGTATTGATTCTTTCTCTCTTAGAAGAAGCATGGCTCTGTCACTTCTGAGTTTCCTTCTTGCAGTGCTGGGTGATGACTGTCTGTAATGTGAATGGAATGTGAGAGGAGATGCTTATCAATCCATTTTATTTCCTTCTCACAGAGACACCTGTTTGAGAGAATGATTTCCTAACTTAGCCAAAAGAAACTGAAAGCCGGTGCTTTTCAATTTGGTCTTTGCTTGGTTTTCAGGAATAATTAAAGTTGAGTGTGGTACTCACGGCCCATCAGCACAATAAGATCAGCATAGTAGAGACAAACATATTGATCAAACAGTTCAGCAAGAAAATTGTACTGGAGATGGTGTACCCTGGGCTGTAGTTAAAGCAGCAATGGCTACTATCTGTTTGAGAAACTTCCACCGCCTACAGGCTGTTTCTTCTGTGAGATAGGTCAGAGACCAACACATGTATTAGGTCCCTTTTTTAAGTGTTTTTCAACCTTGGGAGACAGACCAGACTAGTCCAAAGAGGGCAGAGAATAGGAGCAGTTGGGTAAGTGGAAGCTGTATGGCTTTTTGTGCCCCTGCTGTTGCAACCAAAGCAGAGTAAAGTTGCTTGTCTATCACCACCTTATCTTTGTGTCCTGAATGCAGGCAGCTAGGGGAGATGCTCATATGTAGTGGTTCATACAGCTGTCTACTGGCCCAAGCTTCTGATGTCTGTTCCGATGCTACTCGGCTTAGCCTCCAGAGCACTGGCAGTCTGGCATGACAGAACTAGTGGGGGATACCCCACCCTGAGGACCTGAGTCCTTAGTGGAGAATTGGAGAAGGAGCCACCTGGGTAGTAAAACACGGAAGGAAAGAAGGGAGGGAGGAACTAGACTAAGCAATATTAAATGAGCGGAGACAGAAAAGGTCAGTGTGTTGGTTGCATGCTGGGTTCCAGACTCCAGTGGTACCCTTACCATGCAGTGTGTAAAATGATTTGGGATCCTTCAGATTGGAAGGCTCTGCAGAAATGTAGTGATTAGTGAAGGCTAATTCGCACCTCTGAGTCACTGACTTGAGTAGTCACGGTGGGTATGGAATTGCCTCTAGGCTCCAGTCCATACATGCTCATGCTTACACACATAACCTTGCACACATAACTAGGGTTACCAGATAGCAACTGTGAAAAACCGGGACATGGGGATGGGGGGTAATAGGCGCCTTTATAAGAAAAAGTCCCAAAAAACAGGACTGTCCCTTTAAAAATGGGACATCTAGTCACCCTACACATAGGACCTGAGTCTGGTCTCATGCACCCCTGTCTCAGTCGTGTCACTGCACTGACAGCTGGAGTTACTCCTGATTTATATTGGGGTGAGTGAGCCTTTGGATTTTTGGATTTTTTTTTATTAAAAATATAAGGAGCCCATTTGAAACACATAGTGTTTTAGACCTATATTTGACAGCAATTCCTCTGTGTTTTAAATATCTAAGGAGAGATTTAACCCTAATAATCCATTGCTTGTGGCATTTCCTTTTTTTAAAAAGTGCTAGCTGTTATCTGCATAAGATCTTGCAAAAACAAACCGATACGTTGCCCTCCCATTGCTGGTTCCTTAGCAGCAGCTGACCAGACACCACAGATTGCCAGTGCTGTACTGATATCATTGGTGTAACAGAGATATTTAGGCAGAATAAGGCATAATGGAAGCTTAAGATCTTGTTAACCAATGATAACAAAAGAGCCATGTTAATTTTAGCTCCATTAGCAGCACAAGGAAAATAATCTGTCACTTTCTCTTGACTAGAAGGCTATATGGAGGAGGTCATATAAAACATTGACATGAGTGGTGATGACTCAGCCGTCCTTATGCATCATCAGGTTTTATGGACTCTAAATAAGAGATTGGTTGGTACTGGTGTTTAATTTGGAGAATTTATCCTTGCCAATCCCCTTTTGAGGAAGGGTTGTATTATTATGACCCTTTTACTGATGGGGGATCTGATGGGGACACAGAGGTTTGACTTGTCCAAGCTGACACCGGAAGTCTTCGGCGGAGCCTTGACTCTGGTGTCGTAGTAATAATTAATAGTCCAGATCTTCTGGATCTCACGCCTGTGTCTTAACTGTAAGGTCATCCTTCTTCTTTTGAGCTGTATCTATTCTATTCGACTTTGCTTTCTCTCCTCTGAATGAGGTATAGTGCAGTATTTTATTTTTGTGACCTAGAAACTTTCCAGAAATACAGAGCTGCTGAGTGATGTTAATACAAGTCTGATATTTAATAAATGTGTTCTGTTGTAATTGAGAACACAGCCACTATAAAGGATAAATTCAAATGTTTAATCCCATGTAACATTTTAATAGCTATCACTGAACTATTGGTATATACAAGATATGCCACCTTGGTCCACTTGATTTGCAAATCGATGACCATTCCCTATCCCAATACAGATAAAACCCTGTGGGTTTTATTTTGTGCTCTGTTGCACTGATGTAAGCCTGGTTTATCCTACCATAATTGAGAGCAGAATTTGTTCCTGTGCGTTCATTTTACCCAGAAAAGTTGATATTCCTTTGATGTAACAGGTACTCAAAGATATATCCAGAGCTGGAAATGAAGGGCCTGACCGAGTCTGCAGTTGAAAAAATTGGGGCACCGTGCAGATGTCAGGGTCCGTCCATTCAGGTCTGATTGCAGGATTGGACCTTAACGTGTAAGGGAAGCAAGGGAAAAAAATAAACAAAAGAGTTTCTCTTAGAAGATACGGTCTCTTAAGTAACAACATTCAGCGATCCTGAAATTGAGTGAGGGCCCAAATTATTGGCTCTTTGGGTAAGAGGAGCAATCAGTGGTAATGGGTTACAAAGCTTTTCCTCTCTGGGTGGCCCTTGGTCCAGTTCCAGCCCAGGTCAAAAGCGATCAAGACTTACCTACCATCTGACAGCTGTTTGCCGGCTTTCTGTACATGTTATCGGTTGGTGTTTTTAGTCCAGACACCATTACAATATGCGCCGTTGCTGGCAGTCTCCACAAAGGGACAGGGATCGAGCGGATCTGGAGGCTGAACTCCACGAGTAGTTCTTCCCTGTCAGGAATAAGGTGAATTGGTGAGGCATTGTGAGGGAAGCCTGCCCTGCCCGTGTGTGTGCTGGCCCTGGGCTGTAGCTAAACAGAGAGCTTCAATCTCCCAGGCTGGAAGCCTGGCACCTTTTATCTGGGATTTTCTGCACTCAATGTCCCCCACTGGCACCCTCCTCTTGTCCGCTCTGTTTTGTTTTAGTTGACCACTGTACCTTTGAGACTCCTTCCCCCTCAACCCACACAGGAATCAATTAGTTTCCTCTTGTGGGGCCTTTCAAGGGGCCTCATCTCTTCCTACTGAGGTCAAATATGCTGATACCGAATTCACTTTTTTATTAGAGTGGGGAATCTAAGGACTGCGGGCAGCATTTAATATAGTTACAAAATAGGGGCTAGATTGCAAACCTCTCAGGCAGACTGATGAGTAGTTCTTTGGGCAGTTCCTCCATTGTGCACCAGGTCGAGTAAGGGGCTCCGTAGCCAGCCCTCTGTGATAACCCATATGTTAGCGTCTAGCAAAAAACAAATGCAAGAATCTTAGAGGCCAGTCCTTTTAGGTGCTGAGTGCCCACAGAAGTCAGCATCTCTCAGGAGTCGCTCAGTGCCTGTCATGATCAGTCACCCACCAGTGAGCCTTTTGTGAGGCAGGCACCTTTAGTACTTTCCCCTGGGATTATTAAATCGAAATCTCTAATCCAGAAAACATTTCCAATATTAAACCTAATTCAACGGCTCGATGTCAGCCGAGATAAATAGGGTATGGAAGGAGAGAAGGAAACTCTGGAAACAGGATGTGCGTACTGAACACACATCTGTTACTCAAGCCACGTCTGTCACTCAAAGAGACATCATCCAGCAAACCCGCTCAACCAAATCTCGTCTCCACTGATCAAGGAGAGCAGCTCTTTGGGTGGCATGGCTCTTGCTTGTGCTGTATAACGCCGAGAGCTTGTTTTCACTCCCCCCTGAAATCAGTGGATGGATTCCCTGTTGCCTTCGGTGAGAGTTAGAGCAGGCCCTGAGTGCCTCCTTGTTTTATGCAAAGGAAAAACAGCCTATCACATTTATTTCTTCACTTTTTATTTTTAAAGGTTTGTGTCAATTTTCAACCAAAGTGAATGGTTACATGCCCCAGACCATGTTTTTCCTTTGTATTTAGCATAGACAACATGCTGTGGAAGTTTCAAAACTATGCTAATGTGAGGATTGATTTCTTATGTGCAGGTTGGAGCACAAATATCTTGTATTTATTTCTTTTCATTTTCTTTTTGCAAGTAGTTTGGGATTAAAATAAAAAATACTTAGGAAGTAAATATTTTCAGAAGACTTCTCCATGCATTTTTACGTAAAGAAACCTTAGCTAACTGCATTTTCAGGCTGGCTTCTTGTGCCTTTCGTTATCTTAAAAATATCTTGTGCTGTGCTATAAATAACCAGCTGAAAGGAAAGTGATGCTTCACACAGAGGAGGAAAAAAAGCAGCCGTGGTTGTCCTTAATCATGTTCAAACACAAACATCAAGAATGAATGGGGGTCCCTCCATGCATTTTCAGGCTGAGCAGAATGGAATAAATCCATGGGGATTTAGATTTGAGGTCATGGTGTCAACGTGCATTATTGTGGGGTCTGAAAGATGCTCTGAGGTATTTGTAAATAACCAAATGAAACAACTTCCTTCAATATGGCAGTCTATCCCCTGCTAGTACAGTTTCTTGAGGGGGAAGGGATCTGGGGACCTGGGTTCCCTTTCCAGCTATGCTACGGGATCCCTTTTTGCGACCGTAGGCAATTAACTTGAAACTTGATCTTCCAATGAGTCGGGTCTGTAAATCAGCATGTAGTCATATGTACCTACTCTGGACATGCCGTCACTGCAAATGTGCATGCAGATTTTGTATCTGAATACATGATGACCATTTTTGAGTCCAGTTGGCCATTTGCCAGGACCAGCCAGTTAAGAGCCCCAGAGAGGGCATTCCTGGGTGGGGCAAGTGTACAGCCATGGCTCTGTCCTCTTCATTCTAGGAAGACTACGGTAGAGGGACTGTTGGGTATAACTCTTGTATTGTCATTGCAAGGAACCTTCTCCCTGTTCTGCCTCCCTCGCCTCTGGAGATATTACTCGTAACACCTCCAGGCATGGAGGCTCAGGCAAAACATCTCACTCAGGCTGCTAAGAATTATAACTGAGTTTGTACATGTTTAAAAAGCACAAGAAATCCTTTGTTGTTTTGCTGTAATAATCATGCAGAGCATGCATGTGGCATTAGCCTCTTTTGCTACTGTGCCAACAACATAGTTGTAGCAGAGAATATCTACACAGATATTGTACAAGCTACCATGTAAGATTTATTGCTAAATCTCATTGAAGCTTTTTTTCCTGTTGAGTTTGAAACCAGATCCTAAGATGATTTTTCTGCAAACTTTACCGGGTCTTTGCGTGGGTCTTGTGAAACACACAACTGATACTGTCTCATCGCTACACGATGTAGTGCACACGTTCATTTTTATCAGTTTGTCACTCTATAAGTAGATCACTTAATTCTGATGACGTTAAAATGAATTTTGCTTCCTTTCAAACATGCAACAGTTACCAGCTGATTAAGGAAAACGTTACCAAAGACCATTTAAATTGATTTTAATGCATGTGTGTTCTGTATTGGTTTAGTTTGAGGGCACTTTTAAACAAATAGCATTGTCATTGTGAACCTTAATTAGATAATAAATTAATAGATAAATGGATTAAAAAGTTCAGTATGGCTTTGAGAACCACTGCTAGTGGCATAAAAATTAGGTGCTTGGTATTAGTAATGCTAATAAATGGCAAAAGAAAAGCACTTGGGAAGAATGATGATGTGGCAGCTGAAGGGTCAATGAGGACAATTTTCTCTCCTTTGCCCAAATGTATGTTGAAAATCAAGGTGTTTCAGTGCTTTAGATTGTTCTCTACAAAAGATACGAGTTGTGTTGATCCTAAAGGGTAAAAATGTCAGCTCCACTGCACACCTGAAAGCCTGCATATTTAATAGACAATTCATGAAAAATTCAGCAAGCACATTGGACGTGTTCTAGGAGTGAGGCTACACGAAGACCAGCACGTACATCTGCAGAAGCAAGCTTTAGGCAGGAATGGAAAAATATTAGTGATGGGAGAACTTCTTCTTCAAAGGCGTGGAGGTCTGCATCAGTTTGGACAATATCAAAACTTTAGCAAAGTTTTTAGTCTCTCTTTGCAAAACAGGTCTGGAAATCCCAGGATGTCAGGCTCCCTAGTGAGTCTTCTGCCACTTGTTCAATTTCATCCAGGACCAGCAATGATCGCAGACTCATGGGGCTAGATTCTGATTTCAGTTGTACTGGTGCAAGTCTACAGTAACTCCACTGAGTTGAACTCTGGATTTACAGGGATGTGAATGAACTCATTGGCGTTACTCCAGATTTAGAACAGTGTAATTGAGATTGGAATCTGAAGGGAGATTTTCAAAGACATGAATGGGAGTTGGATGCCTAAGTCTCGTTTGTGCTTTTGAAAATGAACTGCTGGTCCGTTGACTCAAGCCAACTCTTGTTTTAATTGGCCTTGATTCCATTTGAGATATAAATACCTACCCTGTGTATGGAACTCTTCTGTAGCAATGTCTCCTTGGAGTTAGAGTAAGTACTTAGAAATGGTTTAAAGCTTGCATTATGTTAAACAAAAGCACTTTTAAAAGCTGAGAACTTGAGAACAGAGATTTTGTGCAGATACTTCTGTTCTTCCACTTAAGCTTTGTCTGTAATGCAGATGGCCTTCAAAATGATGTGAACTTCACTAAAAATCAGTTTTAGTCCTTGTTAGAAAATAGTCATTGTCACATAAAACCCCTTTGATATACATTTCAGTAAGATTATATTAGATTCTTTCTTTTCCAAAGATGGACTGAATTTTGTTTCACTTCTGGAGGGGATTTAAGTTCCCTCAGGTCAGGGGTCAAGGTTATGAAAAGTCAGCACTGTACTTACCCCTTCAGCTAAATTATTAATAGTCTGATTAGCAATCTGTCTGAGGTAGAAATGTTCAGGCACAAAATACTGTAATTACTGTATGGTGTGTTGCATCCTGGAAATCTCATCACTTGTGTAATTTAATGCTGGAGAGAACAAAGCACTTGAGAATACATTACAGGGTACAATCACAGTGACTCTGAGGGTGGGCAGGGATGGGCAACCTGACCTAATATGTCTTTTTCACCTCTATTATCAGTGACTTTTAGCTACATCATCTCTCATGTGTCAGATAAGTTTCCAGTTAGTGGCTCTCCCAAACCTTCCTCCCTCTAAAAGGAGCCCCCTCAAAAGATGAGTCAAGCTGCCATCCTTTCTGTCTTGTACTGTGAGGAGAAAAGTATCGAATACCTGTGCTGGAGGATTTGCCAGAGAAATTCCTCTGTTCAGGAAACAACCCACTTTTATGTTAGATTAGCAAGAGAGGACTTGATGCTTACTGCTGCCTTAATGACCCCTTGGCCCCTTAGTCTCAGAAGACTTGAAGAATGTGGTAATGAAATTGTGTTATGTTTTTCTCCTTTTATTTTATTTCTTTTACTTTCTGAACACAGCTAGCACCCATTTAGGCTGGTTTTACATTCATTGTATTCATGCGCCTATCTTGCTTCTTCATTTTCTAGTGGGTTGAACTGATGTTAATCAAGAAGACTCCGGCTTGCCTTCTTCCTTGCTGTCTACAAAATTTTACATAAAGTAATAGAGTTGGAAGATGGGTTGTGGCCCAGCATGCAGAGATTGGGGTCTCGTCAAAAGAAAGAAAAGCCGAGAGAAACTTTGATCAGAGCTCAGTCTCCTGAATCAAAATGACAGCTAGCGTCACTGGATTTCAGAAAGGCAATAAAAAGCTGTGGGCCCTATTGGGAATAAATTGCTTGCTTCTCTTCATGCATAGCGATGTCTATTGTGATGTCTATTGTAATCTCTTTCTAATTGTGTAACTTACTTGCCATGAAATTCTATACAAGAGAGCACCGGGGTAGGCATTGTTCTCGTGTCCAGTTTAAGACACATGCTGTCCTAGAAGGTAGTGTAAATCAACATGTATAATCGTCATGTACCAAGTCCACAAGTGCCACTCATGGCCACAAGCTGAGCTGTATCAGAAGTTGAACTTTGCATGTTCCATTTTATTTCTTTGAGCGATTTCCTCTCCTTGGAAGATACCACCTTTTCCTTCAGGCCCCACTATGAAGTCAACAAAAGCTTTTTTCCCACCTTTTAATTGGTGACAGGACCCTTCATTCAAAATGCAATATAATGTAGGCTTGATTGATTTGTCACTTATTGTGCTGCTTGGATAGAATCACCTGCGTTGTATGCACCTGCTTTAATGAATGTAGAATGACAAAGCTAGTGTTTCTTTCATGGAATTTGTGGTGTAGAGTACAATCAATTAGCACTGTGATCACCTCAGTTTAGTTAGTACATGTTCCCCGCAAAAACCCTTTACAAAAGAATAAGGACCTATATGTATATGCACACTTAAGGGATTAGAGTCCTCTTACTGGAATTGAGAGAATCAGAGCGCCTGATCCAAAACACCACCATCACCACCTCCATAAACTTGGAAAAAAGTGCTGGTTCCAACTTCAATCCCAATTTGAATTTTGCAGTTTGGGCCTCCTCCTATAATGGACTGAACAACCTCTCACAAGGTTCATATTAAATTCTGCATCTGAGTTCAAAAGTTTGGGTCCAATCTGAAAATGGACTGAACAAAGCAATGGAAGAAAATATCATAGCTGATCTAATAGGTCTTTTCCATTACTGCTGTCTCTGGTTCTGTGAACCAGCAACTAAGCATTCATGTTTGAGCCCTTCAGTCAGTAGCTGTTTTGTAGCCTTCCACCCTTAGCACCGTTCTTCCATGCTCCAAGGATCTACAACTTTGTCCAACTCACTGATCTTAAACCACTCTTTTGGTGTAAGACTTGGCTTGAGCTGGAGTTCATGTATCTCCCCACTATGCCAGGAGTGCGTTTTTTCTGACAGAGGATTTCTAACCATTTTTTTCCAGCTGACCCTTGAACTTCTGTAGGTCAGCACTGCGCATCCCGATAAGTTTGGCTGAAGGTTAAACCATTAGTTTCTATGACATAACCAAAATGCAAAAACCTGCGTTTTTCTGGAATAAGTTGGGAGCTAGACTTTTTCTGTCTAATATGTATAGTTTTAACCTAATGTTCATAAATCTGATCGATCTATTGATCTATCTTTGAGCTTTTGCGTGTTTGTTTTTTGTTTCCTCCTTGATGCCAAAAAATTCTGCTAGAGAAAACTTAAGAGAGATCATTTGTCTTTGCAAAAGTGTGAGGCTACCTGCTGAGAAGCCTTCCTGCGGGACAGCCCTATGTGGTAGACTTCTGTGCTGAAAATTCCATCTTGCCATTTCCCAGGCTTTCTCTGAGGAAATTGCTATGAATGAAAACTCAGAAAACCAAGAAACCACCCAGGAAAATTTTCTAGAAGACACTGTCCCACATACTCTATACTTCCAAGGACTCCAGTGCAAACAGTTAAATTTTGAGGACTTTTTATGCACCATTATTACAGATGCTGAATACAAACTAATATTAATTCAACCAGAACTGTTTAAACGTTCTTCTTTAAGCATTCATCTGGAAGATGCACCAGTGTTAAGCTTGATAATAGTACATCTCATCATCTGTTGAGTGAATAAATACAGGGTTTAATTCTCCAAGGCACCTTCTAGGGATCCTTCCACATAACGTCTGAGATAATCCTATGGAAATAAAACCTGGATGTGAATATTCTTGAATAACAATATTTTTTCATTTGTTTATAGTGAGTGTAGTGCTGTTGGAAGGTGCTGCATTGATGGTCCTGGAACCCGGTATTTATTCACAGAATGGGTACACACATGGGTGGAGCTTCCTCTCACCACTCTGCCAGCGTGTCTCAACCCTTGCAAGAGGGTAGTTACCACATCCATCTAATTACTGATGTATTAAAAAGACATGATCCCTGCCCCTACAGAGCTTACAGTCTATTCAATCCTTTATTTGTCTGTTGATATGGACAACAGTCCCTGTGGTACTAGATTGCACAACTGAATCCATTTCATATAAGCCATTGAACTCCTATTAGAAAGTAATAATTTCTGTCAAGTATCAGAGGGGTAGTCTTGTTAGTCTGGATCTGTAAAAAGCGACAAAGAGTCCTATGGAACCTTATAGACTAACAGACGTATTGCAGCATAAGCTTTTGTGGGTGAATACCCACTTCTGGTTATTCCAGTTATTACTGATAGGTGCTGGCTTTCAACTAGCAACTCAGAAATGAAATTCTCACTATCTTATTACCAGTCCACTGAGTTCTTCCATCATCTTACTTGTACAAAACCTCATGTTAAAATTCAGGCCTCCAGAAGAGTCTTGGGTATTTGTGTATCTTGCATTGAATATCGATGCGAACAACATGTTCTTCCAGAAGGATTAACTGCAATCTTATTTTGATAAATGGGCCAGAGTAGGGTGACGACATGTGTTTTCTAGAAGCGAGGTGAGATGCCATTACCTTGAACACCACTGAAATAAAAAGAGAGAGAGACACTAGTAATTCTCTTGGATTAATTTCTAAAATCAACATAGATAAGGAACTCTCTTAGACATGGCTTAAAATTACATATAATGCGTGTGGGGAGGAAGAGATGGTTATATCTCACACTACCTGTCCTCCAGCTCCTCAGAATAAGGGAGCTATATCAGAATTCAGCCACTCTGCTGCTCTGCAGTTTGCACTCTACTCTTCTTGCCTCTCAGGACCCGCCCTTTAAATGCCCCGAAATTTAAAAAATCTCCTTCCTGTTTGCTGCAGCCAGGTGTGGAGTGCAATCAGTTAATCAGTTACAGGTTACAGGTAACCATTGGGGGAGAGGAGGAGGAGAGAGGGGGGGGGGGGGGAGAAACGTGAGTGAAGCTCCTGGGATGGAAAGAAACCAGATTTCCCTGAGGCATGCAGCCAGGAGCTCTTCTCAGCAGCAGCCGCAGTTGCAGAAGGACAGGCAGAGGTCTGCTTCAGTTATCTCAGCAAAGATAGGCAGAGCCACTGTGTCCCTTGTCCCTAAACAGGATTAAGTCCTAAAAAATTGGGGGAGAGACTCTAGTGAAGAGATAGGAGATAAAGATCACCCTGCATCTGCATCTTCGATAAAATGAGAACTTGAAGTGAGAACTCCTCAGTGTAAACAATTCATGTCTGGGAGATAGTGATACAACAATGCTGCCCGTTAAATGTTGTTGTTTCTTGTGTGTGTACACCCTTGACTGGACTGCCCAGATGTTCAACATCACAGAGGCAAAATTTGAGTTGTGCTGGTGACATCAGTCCTCAGCAGATCAGGCTCATCAGATTGCCCCAGAAATCGCGATTCACAGAGAGTAACAGAAAGACACTCACAATGGCACAAGCGCTGCGGAATGAATGCTGGGATGTGTCAGAGACGTTACCATGATTCTTTTTGATAGGCTCCCAATTTTTCAGATGAGGAAAAGAAATATTGCAAAAGAGGATGTTCCTTATTTAACCTTCTCAGCTAAATTAGGTGAGTTTATATTCTCTAGCCTGCTCAGATTGTCTGCCAGCAGTCAGCTGAAGAAGATAAAAGACAACTCAAACCACATGAATGATTTAACCTCCTAAAATCACCCACCTTTCATGTATCAATTTGAATCTCTGCAAAACCAGGTTAACTAGTTACCATCCTGCAACCACCATGCATTTTGGTACTATTCAGCCTGGCCACACAAGTCACTGCTACATAAGGAGAAACCCAAACTTCAAACACAAGGTGGTTACAGATCAGGGCTGAGAGGCCGTGGTAGAAATAGGTGAGAAAGTCTGTACAAAGACTTGCTGTGCTATGCCTGTTTCTATCCATTGCTTAGTTGCTGATTTTTATGAGCACTAGAATTCACTTACAAAAATAAGACAAAAAACAGGGCCACATTTCACAGACATCTTATGTTTCCCAAAGATGTTTCCTACAGGGTGTTGGATTCATTTTCTATGAGATAAAGAGAGGGCAGGCTATCATGAAACTACCGGTGAGAAGGCTCTGTCCTTAAGGTGCAGGTTCTGAATGTCATTTTGACCGTGTGTATGTCCATACAACAGATGCATCTGTTTAAACATCCAAACTGGAGGAGAGGAGATATTTGATTTTGATCAAGGATTTAAGAAACACCGTATCTACAGAGGGACAGGCATCTTCCTTCTCTCTTCATCAGGAAGCTTTTCAAGAAGGAAATGTACAGCAAACAGTTTATCTGAGACATGGCCTGGCTTTGGCGAGCCTTGGAGAGGTCATGAGTTTCCCGTTACCGGCTACATCAAAGTTTTTTTTCTTCCTGCAATTTGGTAGAAGTGGTGGCATTTTTTAGACTGACTCATGTACCTCTCAGGCTATATACTGAAACACTGTATTTCCCAGACTCATGATGATTCTAACAGTAAGATTAAGACAAAAGCTTACTTGTTTATAGAACACTAGTTAATTTCTTCTTCCTCTTTTATTTAAACTGCTTCTTTGGAAAGGTCACTCAAGACCGTAGTAAAAGAGAATTAATTGCTAGCAGCACATAGGTTAGTGATAAATTACCCTCTTGATATTTAGGCTTTCTAGGGTACACTGAGGAAGAACCATCTCCCTGGAGAATGATGTGGGTGAGTGTCTTGGAGTTGAGTATGGGCATGAGTGATCTCCATTGGAGAATGACGTGGATTTTAATATACTATTCTGGAGATAGGAAAGGGAAGTAATAATAATAATATATAAAAACCTCTCTCATCCAGAGAACTCAACGGACCAGATCTTGTCACCCTTATTTATGTTGCTTAATATTGTACTTCTGAAGGCATTCTGCACCCCAAAATAAAAAATTCTGTGCACAATATTTTAAAATTCTGCAAAATTCTTCAAGTTTAATTTGTCAATAAATAAATGCAGAGGCTCCAGCAAGGCAGTGGGGAGCACAGGCCACTGGCTGCACGAAGGTGGAAGATCACCCTGCAGCCTCCCCACTTCCTACCCTGGGGACACGGACTCCATGGTGAGTTTGCACCCGACCCTGACACAGCACAAGGCCTGGGCCTGCCCCAGAAACACCCTGGGGCCCTGCCCTTCTGCACTGGGTGTGGGGCAGGCAGTATCCAAGTGTGGAGGGGCTCAGTGTGGGGGAATCCAGGTGTGGAGTGAGAGGATTCTGTGTGGGACAATCTGGGTGCAGGCAGCTCAGTGGGGGGGTCTAGGTGTGGTGGATCTGGATGCACAGAGGCTCGTGGGGGGGGTCCAGGTGCAGGGGACTCTGCAGGGGCTTCCAGGTGAAAGTGAGAGGTCTGTGTGTGGGGGCTCAGCAGGGTGGTCTGGGTACTGAGGGAGTGGGACTTGGCGGGGTGGGGGTCTGGGTGCAGCTAATAGGGGGTTAGTGGCATGGGGGTCTGGATGTGGGGACTCAGAGTGGTACGGGGAGTTGGACTCGTCAGGGTGGGGTGTTGAGTGCAGAGAGCTCAATGGGGTGGCCTGGGTGCAGGGGTGGGGATCCAGAGGCAGGGGGTCTGGGTGCAGGGGGTGTCAGATGCAGGGGTTGAGGTTCAGTGGCATGAGGTTCAGTTATGGAGGGCGAGGAGGGTTCTGGGTGTACAGGGTGAGGCTTGGTGGGGGTGTCTGGGTATGGGAGGCCCAGATGCATGGGGGTTGGGCAGGGGAGCAGCTCCCCGTACAGTGACCCCTCCCCCTGCAGCTGAGGAGTGATGGGGGAAGGAAGCAGGGGAGGATGCTGAGCTTCCTGCAACATGGGAAGGTTTCAGGGGGTGGGTCTGACATAGCCCCAGCCCTGCAGTGATTTACCTCTCCGCCGTCTGTGCCAGGTGCCTGAAACGATGGACCTGCGCAGCTAGGGAGTGGTCTGTGACTGCTCTTGCAGCTTCCCTTTGCTGCGCAGTGGCGCGGAATTCCCCCAGGAGTAAGATTGTCAACGCTTCAAAGTTGCACAACCATACCTCTGCCCTCCTGAGTGCACACACTATGAGTCCGAGGTGTAATATGAGTTCATCTGTGTGCCCTGTCAAAATATGAGGCATCTGCATTCTGACCCTTTTTCCAAAAGATAGCCAGTGGCAACACGTTTGTTGTTGCTGTGCTTGAGTGTTTCACATGTAGCAACTCTATTCCAGGCTTACCCAATAGATTTTACCTGATAGCTATTACATTATGTAATGCTTTTTTTATTCCATACTGTGTACTTTTTCTATCTCCATGTCTTTTCAGAAAGCTGCTGTTTTTTTAATCACTCGCACCAGATAGAGTCTTTTTCTCAAAGGTCAGTCATCAATGTGCACATTCCTCTCGGTTATCCATAGCTGGTTCTGCTTGATTTCTTGACAAGTTCAGGTCCCAGGATGGTCTTCCAGGCTCACTGTTGCAGCATTGCTGCCTTTAGCGGAAGGACAGTTGCACAAAAGGTGGTTGAGAGGGTTCAGGAGAGACTTGTATTTAAAAATAAATATATAAAGAGACAGAGAGGAAATGCCTGGCTATTAGATACCTAACTCACACATTAATCAGTGTGGTGTCTGCTTTAACGCTTTCCATGCAAGTTCATTTGGGGAGCAGATATACAATTCTGCTTGATTTTACAAGACAGATAATTAGCATCTCCAGGCTTATAAATAGGATTTTAAAGCATAGCACGTAAGCCTCTATTCTTGGTGTTCAGTTCACTCTGTTTCTATTCCATTTTGAGGAAATACTGGTCTATTAAACCAGACCTTGAAATCATATACATCTATGGGTAGCAGATTCTTATTAAAACCATGGCTTGGGGGGTAGATTAATTTCTTTGGGTATTTCTTTTCTGTTGTGTTGCCTCTCTACTCTTTCTTTCTGATAACTCATTATTGCCAATGCTACTTTTCTGGATTCTCCTTCAAGTTCTGCAAATGACTCACTTCATGGTCTTGTTCAGGTCAGTTTACTTTACTGAACCTCAGTTTCCGCATCTGTGAAATATATTTTCCTTTGTAAAGCACTTTGAGATCATTGGATGGAATGTGCTATGTACATACTATGCATGACTCCACCAGCAAAGTTGCCTTGAGTTGATTCCAGTGCCATTTAATGCACTCGTCAGCAGGGGACACGGAAGACTTATTATTGCTCATAGCATGTTCTAAATAACATTTATAGTTGTTAGGTGACGGTTTCCAACAAATCTCATGCTTCGAGGCATAAGCTGATCACCTGCCAGGGTTCAGGAGGGAACTCATTCCTGCATGTACAGCAACACACAGTTGGCTAGATGGATAATTTTTCTATAGATCTTGGTATTGGCCTCTGTCAGAGAGAGTCTGTTGGATTTAATGGACCAGTGAGATTGGGAAAAATCTTATGATTCTAACAGTACTGCGCTAAAAGATTATATAGTTCCAGTTCCACCGGTGAGGGGTCTTGAAGTAATTTTTCCAATCCAGTTTTCCCATTTCCCATTTCATACATCGTTTGACAGCTACCCTGTCCCATCAGGATGGATGGGATGGTAGGTTAAAGGAAAAGATACATTGATCTAGCTCCTGGATGGCTTCACAGCACTGGAGCGGCAGCAGCAAGGGCAGACAGTAGAATCCACTGTAATAGCCTTCTCCCCCCCTTCTTCAATTGGTGTTTGCACACAGCATAGGCAGGACTGAATTATTGTGACCTTACAAAAGAAGCGAGCAATAACTCTGGTGCTCGCTGGCTGCAAGCCATGCAGGACTGAATTCATTTTGAATACACCTCCTTCCTGAAGAGTTGTGGAAGTTAATCGCTTCCAGTTTTTCAAATTTAGGGAAAAATCCATAGTCGCCTCAGCTTCAGGCCTTAGTATTATTGGATGATCAAATACAATTATTACCGCTGAAATAAAATGTGCCCCCCCCTTCTGTGACAAGCAATGAGAGAAGTTGCTGAAACCTTCGCTGGGGCTGGGTGAGGAGCTGCAATAATTGGGCCTACAAATTTACTCATCTGTTCTGTAGCGGGGTGGTTCCTCACTCCTGCCCGGAAGGGCTTAAAGCAGCCCTGGCAGGGGAAAGGCTGGGCTGATTGGCAAGCAGCCACTGGCTGTGGCTGGCTTAATGAGGGCCCAGCTGGCCCTTATAAACAGGCTGTGAGCCAGAGGCCCAGGAGGAGTCTCTCTCTGCCTTCAGAGAGAGAGGGGCCTGGCTGCTGGGAAGTTCAGGGTGCCTAGAGTGAGGCAGGGCTGGGGAAAGGCCAGGGGGGCTGGGGAGCTCCAGGCTGGCAACTCCCCAGGCTGCAGGGCCTTGTCTAAGGCCCCATAGAGGCACTGGGTTGCAGAGAGAGGCAATAGGTCCAGACCCAACCTTGCCTATGATGAGTGGCTGACACTGCAGTCTGCCCCAGGGCACGGGGCCGAGTTGGTGACTGGTAGTAGCCTACGACTGAGGTGAGGTAGGGCTAGAGGGTTGGGGGTTCCCCTGGGTGGGGAAACCCTGAGACTGCAGGGGTATTGCCAGGGGGCAGCACCCCAAACACAAGGGGCACTGGGTCCTGGGTGGGACACAGGGGCCAGCAGCAGTGGGACACCAGCCTGCAGAGGGCGCTCCAGAGGCTGGAAGAGCTAATTCCCAAGATGACCAGCAGGAGGCACTGCAGGGATGAGTCTGCACCATTACACGTTCCATCTAAATTAACACAATAGGGGTCAGCCATGGACAGATTGCTACACTTTTACCTGAGTTAGGTGAGCTGGTGAGTTGTAGCAGGCAGAAGCTGTTTTTCCCCACAATGAATTCACTGAACATACACATACTTTACACATACTTTACTGAATAAACGGGCAGGCAAATCATTTACAGATACTTCCACTTCGTATCCAACTTCTGTGGTCACTTGAATCATCCTTGCTTCCTTAGCGCTCTTCCTACACCTAGCTGCCACTTTTCCTCTCTATCCAGAGCACTCCTGTAACTCTCACCTCTCTTGTTCTTTTCCTCTATTCCCTGCTTTCCAGAAAGATGTGCTCTCCACTTCTCTTACAGCTCTGAGCTGCTGTTTTCCCCACCTTGTCCATGACTCTTCCACAGCTTCTTCTCCCACACCACTCTTCCTTCTCTCAGCCGTTGCTTTGACACCCTGATCAAACTAATTGAATGGCTCTCGCCTCCAGGGCTGTGTTATATGGTCCTGTGGCTGACTGTGGTGATACAGGTGCGTGAAGGTTGCAAATCAAATACGTACGTAGTATATAGGTCTATCTATAAGGATATATTGAGAGACTTTCTGTGTTTCTTTTTATACTTTATTAAGACTGTGCTACAGTTATTTATTTTTAAAATCATAGGGCTTGTCTTGATTCTGTTTGTTTTTCATATCAAATATATCAGGCCCTCGCTTCCTTTTTGTTGCCAGAGATTGTTGCTCCCCACCAGTAAGCAATAACGGTGAGAAATCTGTTTGTGACTGTCTTGCCCCCTAGTGCCTAGAGGCTGGAAAGAGGATATAAGTGCTACAAATACAGTGGAGATGCTTCTTTAGTTGAAATAGTAGAATTATTGCTTTTGGATTCCAGGGCCTCCACTCCAGTTAATTCCCGGCAGTGAGGGACTGCTCTGACAGAACCAGGGAGTGGCTTATAGCAGTATTTCTCAATCTTTTTGATATCAGGGACCAGCTTGCTGCCTTCCTAAACTGTGGCAGGGAGATCTTAGGGACCGGTGCCGGTCTACAGACCAGTGTTGAGAAACACTGGTTTAGGGCAAGGGTTCTCAACCTTTTTCTCTCTGAGGCACCCCTCAACACACTATAAACGCTCCAGGACCCAGCAGGGGGCCTCAGGGCTCTTGGCTTCAGCCACTGGATGTGTGTGTGGTGGGGTGGGGTTGGGGCTTTAGACCTGCAGGGCTCCAGACTTCAGCTGCAGGGGCGGGGGGACTCAGGGCTCCGGACTTCAGCCACCAGGTGGGGGCGGGGGGCTCGGGGCTTCAGCCCAACGGGAGCTCTGTGGCTCAGGGTTTGAGCCCCGCAGCTGTGCGCCCGGTTTCAGCCTCACCAGGGCTAGGGGCCCTGTCCTTCAACCGTGGGAATCCATGGCCCCCTGAAACCAGCTTGTGGCCTCCCAGGGGGCCATGGTTGAGAACTGCTGGTTTAGGGGGTTCATGATAAAATCATAAATGAATAACAAAAAGGAAGAGTTGTGCCTTTTGTACATTTAGCCTTGTGGCTGCCTGACAGGTACAGCACACGGTTATTCTGCAAACAGCCACTTTGTCCAACCAGAATTGCCTTCAAAATATACTTGAATTAGTGATGCAATTGGGAATCTTTAGATGCAAGACAGCTTGCCAGTAGTGCCTTAACTTGCTTAGTGAGACATGGTGGGTGAGATCTTTTATTGGACCAGCTTCTGTTGGTGAAAGCTTTTGAGCTTACCCAGAGCACTTTGTCAGGTCTGGGAAAGCTACTCAGAGAAGTCCCCACTGTTTTATTGAGTCTGGGATGCAGCAGTGATGGACTTTCTGTTGCTCTTATTGTCTGTCCCTGTTTTCTCCATGAGTGTGCCATGTTTTTTTCTGTGCCCAAAGGAGTTGGGGTGGGCTGGCAGATGGAAATACCAATACTGGCCACTTCCTCCATCCCCTTTGTGTTCCCAGCTGTTTCTATTCCTGTGAAGATATGTGGATATGTGTGGAAGCAAAAAAAACAAGATTTATAAAGATTTATTATAAGATTTTCAAATATAGGCACTTATCTGTTGGCACCTCAATCCATTTTGACTTCATTGGGAGCTGCAGGTTCTCAGCACCTCTAAAATCAGGCCACTTGTTTAGGGATGAAATCCTGGCCCTGGTAAAGTCAATAGTAAAACTCCCAAATGACTTTACCGGGGCCAGGATTTCAGCCTAGGAGCCTCAACAAGGACTTAGGTGCCTCTCTTTAAGCATACAGTTTTGCAGCCTGGGGCTTGGCGTTTTACTGCATCAGTGTAGTTTACATTTATTTTACGGTCCCTTGGTGTCCTTAACACATGTTGTGTGGAACTCATTTAACCATGTGTAAAAATATAGAGGAGATATGGTCGGACAGGGCTTACGACTTCAAAACGTGCTTCTCTTGTTCATTTTAGTTAGTCTTTCATATCTCTTAGTCTAATGACAGCATATGCAGTACAAACAGATCAGAGGCAACTCAGAGATTAAATATCTTAGATACAATAGCTAAGTAAATCTACTAAATAAGGGTAAAGCTAGATATCCTAATAAAGGAAATCCTACTTATTTTCAGTTCTCTAGCTGATACCCAGCAGGTACTGTGCTTATTTAATATTTCTCAAGTAGATTTTTTTAGCATTTCTCTGCAATCAGCCTGCATATTTTGTCTAGATGACTGAATTAAATGCTTCAGAAAGGCTTGGTAAATGCATTTTGCCAGCATTTCTATAATAGTTTGGTAAATGGATATCTTAGAGGTCCCAGGAGGTGCGAATCATGTACTTTGTATTTCCCAAGTGCGAAGGTCATTTCACAGGAGGGGACATTAGACAGGACACTGCAGAAAGAGCACAGAGGACGGCACATAGATTTCGTGGGTTGGCTCTGCATTTTTCTGTATGTAGGACAGGAAAGGGCTGCAATAAAACCTCTCTGAGGAGTTTAATATGTACAAGCTTGTGTCTACGTCAGTTTCTGGGGAGAGTTAGAACATAGCGTGACACTCTGGGGTTCAGCCCAGACTAGTGCACGGTTTTGTCACCACTTGCCCTGACACTACCAGCCAGCACACCGGTCACACTCAGGCTTCAGCCACCCAGTTACTTTTTGCAGAACAACCCCAACATCCTCCCGGTTCTAAATTTCCCCCAAATCGCCTGCCAATGTGACAGTCTGCTGGGATTCCCATAATTGTGAGTTACTGTGCTGCTCCTCTGAGCTCAGCAAGTGAGAGTTTTGCTACTCCTAAGCTGTGTGACAACTCCTTGACACACCAGCTTGTCTGCCTTGCTGGCAAACTCTTCAGGACACTGCCAGGCCAAATCTTGCCTTGCAGGTAACAAACAATGAATCCTGGCTCCTGAGTTCCCGTGAGACGTCTCCCTACAGCGTCCAGCCCTCTCCTGAAATATGCACAGTTGTTGCTTCTTTAGAAAGACAATGTACTGCAGCTCATTAATTTAACTGGGGTTTGACTGTCACTCTTATTTCAATCACAGCAATGAATTGGTTTTTAGTAAAAGTAAAAGCAGTTTATTTAACCAAAGGATGTGGGATTAAAGGATGTTACATATAAGGAATAAAGAAAAAAGATGGAAATTAGAGATCGAAAGGCCTCCTAAATTACCTATCCATTCACCACTATTGACAGTGGGAGATTATTAAACTGTGGATCTGTCAAGTGAAGTTGTAGCAGCCTCATTGATTGGGATATTTAAAATTAGACTTGATAAAGCATTGGACTATAGACTGTAGGGAACAATTGTGCACTAGCCTGCAAAGATGGACAAGATGATATAAGAGGTCTTTTCCATCTCCAATGTATCTTGATTCTGCTTTCGGGAGAACCAGAGGGCATTTGATAAAATTAAAAGAAATTAATTTTAAAAAGGAGAAAAGGATAAATGAATGCAACATGTAAATAGGTTGTGGAACTACCTGCCACAGGATATTATTGAAGCAAATAGCTTAGTGAGATTCAGAAAAGGCTGAGTCATGGATAAGAATAGAAATCACACCTGCAATTACACAAGCTAGGAAAAAATCATAATGGCTATCAATCATCTTGCTTCATTGCGTAAACTGATTACCAGGTGGTGTTAGGAAGAAACTTTCCCCTATAGTATAGTACTGTATAATTAAGTGTTTTATGAGAGGATTATGTATCCAGAATTGGCCACCAATGGAGAAAGAAGGATGGCAGACTACATGGGCCATTGGTCTGTTCTGGTCTGGCAATTCTTACAGTATGTTTGTGTGTGTGTGTGCGTTAGTGTACCATTATGACTATTCCTAAGAAAGGAAAGGGCAGGCCTTGCATTGTATAATAGCTGGGAAGAGGTCAGGTTTTTCAGTGAGTAGCGGATTTGATCAATAGTCTGATAAGGATGTAGATTAACTTCTTATTTGGTAAAAGTTGTTTAAAGGCAGAGATTAAAGCGCTCACTTCGTTGCTTTAATGCTTTTACTACAAAGCCTTAGTTAAAGGACATCATTGTAGTCTGTCAAATTGTGTGAAATAGCGGTATCGCATTTTGCCAGTCAGTGTGTTTTCCTACAACAGCCAGTTAAGTGATGTCCAGTCATTTTTTGGGAAAACATTTTTTCCTTTCTGCCATGGTTGTAAATCCCTCCTTAATAGCTTGGGAATATTTTCCTGTATTGATTTCATCCATGTTTTTGTGGTTGGTTGGTTGCTAGTTGTTCTAGGTTTGGAATGAAACTATAAAATTAAAACAGAGATTTTATCTTTGGTCTAAAAACAGCTTCTCCTGGCAAACTGTCTTATTATTCCAGTACCTATTTGGCAGCACTGTCATCAGCACCACTCTGGGAATCTTTTCCAGCAGAGAAAAGCACCATTCACATAACCCGCGACTATCGTTTTTTCTCTTGATTTTCTTACTAACACAAAGATACGTTTTTAAAGATGACCGGTTTAGAGCAAGAGTCTGATGATGAGAGTGGTGTCTCTGCTCTGCAGCTTGGGAGGTGTACCACAGCTGTGAGCCGCAGCTAGGACTTCATTCCGACCCCAAACTGTATGAATAGTTTTGCCTCCAGCGATGCAGGCAGTCTTCAGGCCTCTAGCTCTCTTTAGCACATCGTGAACAACTCTCCTTCAAAATAGCTACGATTTCTCAAGCGCAAGGGGCTGACCCTCTGTTCTTCGTTATGATTTGTGTTACAGCAGCACCTAGAGGCCCTAACTGAGATCACTGTGCAAACACGTACTAAGAGACAGTCCCTGCCCCAAAGATCTTACAGTGTATATAAACAAATGAGACACAGGGCAGGAGGGGAAACAGAGACATGAAGTGTCTTTCCCAAGGTCACACAGCAGGTCAGTGGCATATCTAGGAATAGAACCCACAACTCCTGACTCTTAAGTCCCATGCTCTATATGCTGGTGAAATAGAATATGGGCTGCTAGCCTATAGAAAGAAGAGGCTTGGGAAAAGAAAGCTTTCCCCTTTCTCAGATAATTCAGGATCTAATCCAAACAAAGGGAGCCTGCAGAAGGAGAGTTTTTGAGAGGCAGATGCTTTGATCCTGCTCTTCTGAACTAAAGAAGGAGAATTACCTGATTATGAACTTGATGGCTCCTAAGAAGTTTAGGAGAGGGTGTTTTTCCATAAAGCTAATTGAAACTGTACTGGAAAAAGGAGATTAATACTGGATATTCTACTAGTTACTCATGTCAAGGACATGAGCCAGGATATACAGAATGGTAAACTCACAAGGAAATGGCCTCAATCAAATTCTAAGAAGCATTTATGCTTCTTTTTCTAGTTGGTAATAGGAGACATCATTGGATCTGATCAAGAATGTCCTGATAAGTACAAAAGGCTTAACAAATAAGCTCAGAAACATTGTGTAGTACCAAAATGTAAAGCCAAGATTGTAACTTTACCCAAAATAGCCTCTTTGTTAAAGGGCCCATTCATCCCACCTGAAGGTAATTTCGTCCCCAACAAGCCTGCTGATAGATGGGTAGGATTTTCTTCACGTTCTAACTATCCCATCAACTCTGTGGCTCTCCAGGCATCAGCAGCCTCTACTCATTTTGCATGGACTGTACTTATTTAGACAGATTCACTTCCTTCCAGAAAGAAGAATATAAGCTCATTGCTTCAAAGTATCTCCTGGGCTGCTGACTTAATTTCTGATTGATCCGTGGACTCTCTCTATTTAGCCTCTAGTCCCATGGTATTTGATGTGGTTGATACAACACTTCTGGCTACAGGCTAGGAAGGCAAATGTTAAGACCGCACACCTGATGGGATCCATTAAGTATTTTGGAGGAAAGTGTTTGGAGAACCAGTGACAAAAGGAAGGGGTGGAAGCATCTCCATGAGATTGTCTACCATCAGTCATTCTCTAGACACTTATATCCTATCTACGTTCATCCTTCCCCCAGAAGAGTCCTCTGTCCTCCTAACAGAAAGAAGGGAATGCACATCTCTTTCTCTTTTGGCAACATGATCTGGCCTCAGACATGTTTTCCAGACTTGGTTTAAACACAGTAAAGCCTCATCCACATTGGCTGAGGTTCACTTGGAAGGTTTATAAAACGTAGCAAGCCCTTTGATGAACCTGGGCTGAGCTTTGGGCTTGGACCATGTATCTGGTAAGTTTGACTTTCTGGTGCACACATGCTAATGCAATGGAGTTGTGGTTTGGTTTACAGCATTCCACTGGTACTTCACTGGCATAGTTGTTAAAAAAAAAAAATCTGTATAAACCAGCCTTGCAAATTTTCTATGGAAATTGACCAGACCAGCCACAAAAGATGGTTTCTATGACCCAATGTCATAGAAAACTGACTAATGATCTTATATGCACCTGTCAAAAACAAACAAAACTTTGCCCCCACACAAGCAAATGGCTAAAGTTTTGCAAGGCTGCTGTAAACCTTTTTATTAGTATTAGGCTTAGTGAAAACAATTTCTACAAAGTCTAACCTTTGGTTCTAAATTATGGGAAAACGTACTTTTAAGCAGATTTGTATGTAATCATTTGCAGAGAACCTCAGACTTTATATTGGGTGTTTTTGATCAGATACAGCATTAGTGTCATATTGAGACAAGCCATTTCATGGGCAGCTCATCATCCTTCCAACTGATTACATTATGCTTTTACAAGTTGGTTTTGAGTAAAGCTGAGCGAGCCTTTGTAATGCTGATCCATAATTAGGCCTGTGCTTGCCATAAAACTTTAGCAAATGTAAATGATTTGCATAAATATTCCTGAAGCATGAAGCAATAGCATGACTAGGCTAGAGTGACTTGGATTGTTTATATTGACCCTCTTTATGGGAAGGTTATTTTATACAAGCATTTTCTCGTGTAGCTGGAAATTGGATGACCTGCTTGCATTTTGTTGTAACTGCCCAATTTCAGTCACTGGGCTTGTTTTTAAAAAAGTTTCAGGGCTTATTTGCAACAGTTTCTGCTGTTGGGTGCACAAATGACTCAGCTGTATAGTCAGCTCATGTCATGGCCTGTGTAATTTTCTGAAAATCTAGCCCATTGTTTCTAGGTTGGCAGAATCCTGAGAGGGTTCAGACTGTGGTCACACATTTCAGTGAACCCTCATCCATACACAGGGCTAAAATATCTCCCAAGCACAGCGTGCATCATGAGCATTGCTGCGCCACCACAGAGCATCTCAGGCCACAGGAGAAACAGAGTTTTAGGGAGCAGCAATTCCCTCCCTGTTCCCCTCCTCTCCATCCTGGTTCAAGCGATAGTAATTTTTTGCTGGCTTGTTTTACTGCACTGGCTTAGCTGGGCTGGGGGTGGGGAGAGAAGAACCAAGACTTTGTCCATTCCTTGCCCCTCCCCACCTCCACCCCACTCTGGCGGGGAGTAAGCGGCCATGCAATGTTACCCCAGCAGGCCCCGGCTCAAGTTCCAAGTAGCCCGCACAAGAGAGGCACAGGGGAGTCCTACTTCCCCTTATGCCCCTGCATGGGCATGCTACCTGTGTCAAAATCTACAGTGAGAAATGTACCTCTGCAGCACAGTGCAGATAGCATCCTGTCAGGGTGCCAGCCCAGAAGAGCCTATTCCCCGGCAGCCCATCTCTGGAGTCTGGGTGACAGAAAATAGGCATGAGGGCATAGGTGTGCAGCCAGCTGTCCTTTTATTCCTTCCCACATCCCAGTGCTGAATTCCCCATAGCCACACAATGCTCTCATGTCTGGTTGTTGTATGAACTCCTCTGTACGTGCACTGTTGTGGTTTTCATCATGATGAACGTCTGCCCAAAAGAACCTGCATGATACGCGTTGGGTTCAGCAAACTTGAACGGGGTTGTTCTCAAATTCCTGCCCATCCCTCGGGCTATTTCATCCAGGGGAAGGACTTTTTTCATAATGAATATACCACCCTGGCAAACTATGGCATAAAACACATCATAGCAGTTTATAGCAGAGAGAAAAATGTGCTTCAGGGCCACAAAATCCTATGCAAAACACCCACCGTGCTGGTGATATCGGTAACATATGGTCTCCTAACTCTATGGAAGTTCAAGTGAGGTTCAGTATTTCACCCTAACCTTTTATTTGCCCTGTTTCTAATACTAAGACCTCTCTGCAGTGCCCACCATTATTTTTCATTTTCAAGGCACATCTATTTAAATCTTTATTTTGGTGGCATAGTAACTGCCCAGACTTTCTTTGTTCAGATGATCTTCATTTGCCCCTTTTATTCCTCCTCTTTATTCTGCAGCTGTAAATCAACACACAAAATTATTAAAATTAAAAAAAAAACAAATCTCAGGTGAAACTTCAGGAAATAGAATGATTAAGAATAGTTTTCAAAAGCCACTTTTAAAAATCAATTCTAAGGGCAAGATATATATTTCCTGTTGAACTAGTGCTGTTGTGACCACCTATTGTTAAAGAACAGCAATAAATTTCAATAACAACTTCTTATTCATATGATTCACTGACATATTTTGCCAGACAGCTAATCCGACTTGCCTTTTTTTCCAGAGGTGTTTTATGCTGTCCATACGAAAGGCATGATATGCTGCCCATAGGAAAGGTGTGACTGCTGAGAGTCCTCAGGAGAATTCTTTCTTTCTCTCCCTACCTGCCTTTCTGAGGAAGCCAGACTTGTGTAAGCTAAGAAAGAAGCATTTTTCCATGTGATAATCAGGGGGCTGTTTCAAATATGTTCCCCTCACCTTGAAAATCAAAATGCCAGACGGGCATAGATATTCTCCCACTCCCCTCCTCAAGGCAGCAGGGGTTCCACTGAAAGGCAACTGGAGCAAATTACCGTATTTTATATTCTACAGAGAGAGCAAGTTAACACTGTTAAGGAGGCAGGGCAGAGCCCCTCCTGCATTCTTCTACATGTCAGCAACCCATTTCAAATGCAGTGGTTGGAATGCCCTGATGCCAGCTCTCCTGATTCCTATGTGAGACAGCTCATCCTAGCCTAGGGCATGGTAAAGATCTCACCCTTACTACATTCCTTCACGCTGATCAGTATTAGTCAATTAGGAATGGTGAGGGGAAATCGACTGACTCTTCTTTGGGGTGGAGAGGGTGAGGGGAAGCAGATACAGGAACAAACATATTTCCGTTGTATAAGCAGGTCATGGATTTCTCCAGCTCAAGACTAGATACATTTTTAATATAGATCAGTATGATTTAGTTTGGATGTCAATAAGGATCGCTCAAAGCCGCTTTGCAAGGAGGAAAAAAGTGCATATGTTTAGATTCCCTTTTTGTTTGACGGGGTAATAAACTCATCCAGCAGATGCAGATTATGGAGTACACATTTTGTATCATTTATCCAACCATGTTTTGAATCAAGAATGGCTACCAGCGTTATTTTTTAAAGACAAGGCTTGTGCTGTGTTCTAATTTGATTATAATGGGGCTTGCCATTGCTAGTATAATTAAGGGTCCCTCGTATAGCTGTTATAAACTTCATTTTTAGGACTATATAATAAACCAAGCATTTTAACTGGCATGAGGTAATCCACAAATCCTAATTTGTTTAAAGAGGACTATGCTCTAGGAATTATTTTGGGGGAAGTTCTATGTCCTGTGTTATTCAGGAGGTCAGACTGGATGATCACAATAGTCTCTTCAGGCCTTGGAATCTATGAATCTATGATTACAAGGTCATAGATTCAAGGTACCTTTTATTATGCACCTGCAGCGTCTACATGGGGGAGTTACAGAATAGCATGCTGTGTAGGAACTGCGGGGCCATGTAAACATTAAGACTATAGACGTGTAGACATTCACTCTATAGAGAAGAGACCATACTTTTTTCTGCTTTCTGATTACATATTTTTGTATTTATATTTGTGCTAATTAAAACAATATTTTTTTAAGATGAGAAATGGTCAGGCTTTGAGGCCCTAATGAGATTGGTCAAATGTTTAGAACATGGAACTGATACCAGTTTTGTGTTCTGTTTCTGTCACTGACGCACTGTGTGACTTTGGGCAAGCGACATAAGCATGCTATGACTCAGTTTCCTTATCTATAAAGAGGGACAGTAACTCCCCGCAACCTCACAGGAGTATCACTGGGCAGAAATCAGTGTTTGTAAAGCAACGTGAGATCTTCAGCTGAAAGGTGCTATAGAAGGGACAATAGACAGGTAAAAATCTGATGTTACTTAATATCTTTATTGCAGGCAATACCCTTTTGCGTATTTTAACCAACATTAAACCCGATTGAAACAGGTGCCTTACAGTATTTGCAGCATGAAAAGTCATTGTTCGGCAGCCCTTACTTTCCTAACCATTTCTGGAGAACTTTTGATTTTTGGGGATATGCTACAATACATAATATATGAGGTATTTTTTTTCACATAAATTTGAAGCCATATACAGATAATGTAGGTTACCTGCTGGAGGAGAGGTTTCAGAGAAGCAGCCGTGTTAGTCTGTATCCGCAAAAAGAACAGGAGTACTTGTGGCACCTTAAAGACTAACAAATTTATTTTAGCATGAGCTTTCGTGAGCTATAGCTCACTTCTTCGGATGCATAGAATGGAACACACAGACAGGAGATATTTATACATACAGAGAACATGAAAAGGTGGAAGTATGCATAACAACAGGAAAAGTCTAATCAATTGAGATGAGCTATCATCAGCAGGAGGGAAAAAAAACTTTTTGAAGTGATAAGTAAGGTGGCCCATAGAAGGTGTGAGGAGAACTTAACATAGGGAAATAGATTCAATTAGTGTAATGACCCAACCATTCCCAGTCTCTGTTTAGGCCAGTGTTAATTGTATCTAATTTGCATATTAATTCGAGTTCAGCAGTTTCTCTTTGGAGTCTGTTTTTGAAGTTTTTTTGTTGCAAAATTGCCACCTTCAAGTCTGTCACTGAGTGGTTAGAGAGGTTGAAGTGTTCTCCCACTGGTTTTTGAATGTTATGATTCCTGATGTCAGATTTGTGTCCATTTATTCTTTTGCGTAGAGACTGTCCGGTTTGGCCAATGTACATGGCAGAGGGGCATTGCTGGCACATGATGGCATATATCATGTTGGTAGATGTGCAGGTGTACGAGCCCCTGATGGCGTGTCTGATGTGATTAGGTCCTATGATGGTGTCACTTGAATGGATATGTGGACAGAGCTGGCATCGGGCTTTGTTGCAAGGATAGGTTCCTGGGTTAGTGTTTATGTTGTATGGTGTGCGGTTGCTGGTGAGTATTTGCTTCAGGTTGGGAGGCTGTCTATAAGCGAGGACTGGCCTGTCTCCCAAGATCTGTGAGAGTGAGGGATCATCTTTAAGGATAGGTTGTAAATCTTTGATGATGCGCTGGAGAGGTTTTAGTTGGGGGCTGTAGGTGATGGCTAGTGGCGTTCTGTTATTTTCTTTTTTAGGCCTGTCCTGTAGTAGGTGGCTTCTGGGTACTCTTCTAGCTCTGTCAATCTGTTTTTTCACTTCAGCAGGTGGGTATTGTAGTTTTAAGAATGCTTGATAGAGATCTTGTAGGTGTTTATCTCTGTCTGAGGGATTGGAGCAAATACGGTTGTATCTTAGAGCTTGGCTGTAGACAATGGATCGTGTGGTGTGTCCGGGATGGAAGCTGGAGGCATGTAAGTAAGTATAACGGTCAGTGGGTTTCCGGTATAGGGTGGTATTTATGTGACCATCGTTGATTAGCACAGTAGTGTCTAGGAAATGGACTGCTTGTGTGGATTGGTCTAGGCTGAGGTTGATGGTGGGATGGAAATTGTTAAAATCACGGTGGAATTCCTCGAGGGCTTCTTGTCCATGCCAACTCTGTCCACATATCTATTCAAATGACACCATCATAGGACCTAATCACATCAGCCACGCCATCAAGGGCTTGTTCACCTGCACATCTACCAACGTGATATATGCCATCACGTGCCAGCAATGCCCCTCTGCCATGTACATTGGCCAAACCGGACAGTCTCTACGCAAAAGAATAAATGGACACAAATCTGACATCAGGAATCATAACATTCAAAAACCAGTGGGAGAACACTTCAACCTCTCTAACCACTCAGTGACAGACTTGAAGGTGGCAATTTTGCAACAAAAAAACTTCAAAAACAGACTCCAAAGAGAAACTGCTGAACTCGAATTAATATGCAAACTAGATACTATTAACTGTGGGTTAAACAAAGACTGGGAATGGTTGGGTCATTACACCAATTTAATCTATTTCCCTATGTTAAGTTCTCCTCACACCTTCTATGGGCCATCTTACTTATCACTTCAAAAAGTATGTTTTCCCTCCTGCTGATGATAGCTCATCTCAGTTGATTAGACTTTTCCTGTTGTTATGCATACTTCCACCTTTTCATGTTCTCTGTATGTATAAATATCTCCTGTCTGTGTGTTCCATTCTATGCATCCGAAGAAGTGAGCTATAGCTCACGAAAGCTCATGCTAAAATAAATTTGTTAGTCTTTAAGGTGCCACAAGTACTCCTGTTCTTTTTGCTGTAGGAGAGAGTACTCAGAGTCTCTAGTGTCCTTATGGGGGTTAGTTTGTAAATTTAATAATAAGGATGCTATGTTTCAGGTTGTTGCTAGATGTGTCTGTTTTATTAGATCAGTAGGGTGACTGGACGTCCCGATTTTATCAGAACTGTCCCGATATTTACTTATTTGTCCCGCGTCCCGACTGATGTTTGGTCGGGATGTGAATTGTCCTGATATTTTGCCCTCCAGCGCACAGGCAGAGGGGGCTCGTGCCCCCCCCCAACTCTGCCCTGGCCCTGCCCCGACTCTGCCCTCTCACCCCCATTGGATCCCTCCTGAAATCCCAGCCCTGGCCCTGGCCCCAGCCCCGCCCCCTCACTGCCCCATTGGATCCCTCCCCAAATCCCCGCCCTGGCCCCACCTCTTCCCCAAGCACGCCACATTCCTCCTCCTCACCCCTCCCTCCCAGGCTTGCGCTAATCAGCTGTATGGCGGCGCAAGCGCTGGAGGGAGCAGGGAGAAGCAGGACACGGCAGCCTGCTCAGGGGAGGTGGAGGCAGAGCGAAGACGAGCTGGTGCGGGGGGCGGGCACGGAGCTGCCGGTGGGTGCTCAGCCCCCACCAATTTTTCCTATGCTCCAGCGGCTCGTGTTTTTTTTTGTTTTCCCCCCCCTCCCGCCACCGGCTCTTGGGGGTTTTTTTGCTCCGCCGGCAAACACCGCCCCCCCTCCCTCCCCACGTCCCAATATTTCACGTCTCTCATCTGGTCACCCTATTAGATCAGTGAGTTTTAATGTCCTCATTACTTCCTATACTTGTCAGAATGCTTTGCTAAGGGTATGTCTATACTTGGAGCTAGAGGCGTAACTCCCAGTTCAAGGAGATATATCCACGCCAGCTCCGATCGAGCGAGTGTGCTAGAAATAGCAGCACAGCACCGCGGCGGGAGGAGCTAACCACCTTGAATACATACTTACCATCTTAGACAGGAACTGTTCCTAGCACACTAGCTCAATCAGGAGGTATGTCTCTTGAAACTGGAAATAACACTTCATGTGCGAATGCCCCAAGTTACTCACTTCCTGACAAATCCTCTGAGGCAGAGGTGCCGTCCCTGCATGCCTCCTTGAGGCATGGCATTGCACTACAGCACTCTGACCCAGAGAGAGTAACACACCATTCATACAGATCTATTCAAATTACATTATTCTGCCTCCAATCCAAACAGCATAATTTGACTATTCAATACAAGAGGAGATATGGGATTGTTATAAATTGGTGCCAAGGGGCTCATAGTTGGAATATGGTTTTATTTTTCTGTTAGTTTCCAAATCGCAAGAATGTGCGTAATGAATGGTTATCTAGTCCTTCTGTTTTACCATTTTTTTGAGGGAGAAACAGCACATGTTGCAGACAGACTTGGCCTACATGCTCAGGTTCCATAGCAACCCAGTGTTGCTGTGGATTCGTTTTGTACCAATCAGTTAGAAATTTTGCTCTGGCTGCCAGAATGAAAGCACATGGGCCAAATCCTGCTCGCTTTACTCAGGCACGTAATCCCATTGGCTTTAATGGGATTACTTGGGTGAGAAAGTGGGCAGGATTTACCCTTATGTCTTGGATTTCCTTCTTGCTTTATTTTTGTTAGATTATTTATTTATTTGCATTACTGATCAAATTTTAGTTTTTGGCTTTTTATCCATCCATGAAAATGTAGATAATTCTCCTTGATGAGGCTGTCAAGTATGTTTGACTTCTATACAGAACAATTGTTGATATGTGTAATATGAAGTGGTTATATGCCCTGTATAACAACCATGCAGCTATGAGTGTAAATGACTGGCACACATTGTCATCCTGTAGCTTGTAGAATCCTCTGTTGCATCCATATTCATAAGATGGGGTTTTCCAGGACACACAGCAATATGTGCCAGTAACCTGCAAATTGCTGAATGATTTCAGTCGAACCGTTCATATTAAAGGTCTGATCATGTACTGCTTAAGGCACGTATAACTCCCATTGAAGTCTGTGGAAAGTTTAGTGTGAAAGCTGTAAGGGGGCAGATGATTAAAATCAGTGTTGTCAAGGAGGGGTTCCCCACATTTTTCTTTTCACTAACCAATCTTTCAGTATCAGAGAAAATAAAATCTAATGAACTGCAGTATATGTATTGTGTGTGCGTGTGTTATAAGTATGTGTGTGTATAGATATATAACATAAACCATCTGACATAAACTGACAAAAATGTTGACATTTGGAATTTAGGACTTCTTTTCAGATCATTATGCCTACTGGTCAGTCTTATTGGGCTCTAAATATAATGTATGATGATTTGTTCAACGTGCGCTGCCTGACCTAAGCACAGTGAGGAGAGTGAGGCATATTAGTGTTACCTGGGTGGGACCAGAGAATCATTATACTCTCAAATGAACTCAAACCGAAAAAGAACACTTTCACAAAAGGATCACTCCATATCTGACTTCCCAGTCCTTGTCCTCAAAGGAAACCTGCACAGAACTTTTAAAAGATGAGTTTAGGAGCTTAAATTCATAACTTTGCTATTCACTAAAAATCATGGATTTATGGCTTATGACAACAATCTGTAACCCACTAACCCCCCTTTTTGGTCCTGCAGGGGTGTTAACAGGCCACTTCATATTGAAAAGTCCTTTAGAATATGTTAACTCCAGTACTTATGCTAAACAATCTGTTTCACCTTGTATTTAGCTGTGACACTCTGAGTATGTTTCTCAGATCTGAAGCAGAGCTTTGCGTAGCTCAAAAGCTGGTCTTTCACCAACAGAAGTTGGTCCAATAAAAGATATTACCTCACCCACTTTGTCTCTCTAATGTTCTGGTACCAATACAGCTACAGCAACACTGCAAACATTGTTTAATCAAGTAAAGCTTTTTAAAAACATTTTTTTAGAAAGTTTGACAGAGTTTCCATGCTGATTTTTCAGCACAGAGTAATTTTCATGATGATTTTTCAGTATTTGGAAAATGTGATAGATTTATCATTATTACTTTCATATGAAGTGTTTCAATGAAAAAATTCAGTGTTAAATGCATTGTCCTGTATTTTAACTTATTATATGTTTGTGTTTATATTCCCTCTGTTTTTAGTGATGTACTGCACATATTCAGACATCAGGCTTGAATAAATATATCAGTCACTTGGGATTTTTGATTTGATAGTTTTGTTTGAAAATCTGCTTGAAATATTTTTGCTGTCATTAAGTATTAAGATCCAGATCCTGCAAACTCTTTGCAGTGTGTTTGCAGAATTGGGGCCTAAATACTCACTTTGGGCCCAATCTAACTTCTTTTGAGGTCAATAGGAGTTTTTCCTGAGTCAGGAGTGGCCCAATATAAATATTACTTATTATACTGCCTCTCTCTTGACTTCATGAAATTATAGTGTCTGGATTTACTTGTATTCTAGCCTGTTGCTAGTCAATTTCATTGGTGTGCTGACATGCACTAGCACATCACTGCAGCGTTTGAGTCTGTCCTACCCCCCTTTACTCATGTGAGTAAGGGCGCTTTGGGTTATAAACAGTACAGAGGAATGATTACATCCAAATCAAGAACTGTTCTGAATAATTGTTAAGAAATCACAAAAGCATATCTAGTGATAAATTTAGTAAAACTTAAAAAAAGGCTAAATTTGGTGCTTCAATTTGTTGATCGTGTACATTTCATTAGAGACACACATTCTACATTAGATTGGAAATTACAGGATTTATAAGAAGCACACTGTACAACATTAATATTTAAGTGTGTGTGTATATATATATATAGAGAGAGAGAGAGACATGCATATGCACTGTGTAAATTCACACACCATGCATATTTACACAGACATGTTAATAAATATGTGCAGTATGTCCTGTTTTTGAAAGTCTCCCCCTCCCCACTGTGCATATTTTCTGTTGATTTTCCTTGTGTGCCTTAAATTTTTATTTTTCTGTCTGTGTTTGTGTTTGTGGTTCACAGGTCCTCCTTTGCATTGTTCATCTGCTTCATCAACCCCTATTGAGCAGTCCCCTTCCCCTCCCCCTACCCCTGCGGCCAATGAGAGCCAGAGAAGGTTGCTAGGCAATGGTGTGGCCCAGCCAACCCAGGACTCTGACTCTGAGGAAGAGTTTGTCCCTAATTCATTCTTAGTTAAAAGTGGCTCTGGAAACCTCTGTGTACCTGCCAATGGTGAGTTATTCTCTCTACCTACTTTACTGCTTGCTTGTCGTACAAGTTGTGTGTGGGCCTGTAGGATGCAGGTTTGGTTTGTCTTCTGGACTTTGAATAATAATTCACCATGTGTTTGATGACTTTCTGCTTCGGTTTTACAGCCACTATGTGTGTTGTTTTAAACTCCTTGTGTGTCCTGTGGAATTGTGTCCCGCTGAAGGAAGCATTGCTGTGTTGGTTAGAACAAATCACCTAACTTGAGACAGCACCTGAGCCCAGCTCTGAAATGCTGATTGTGCTGAAATGTCTCCCAACTTCACACGTTAGCGTTTTCGCTGCGGGACAGCGTGTCAGGCAGTCTGTACAACTTTCTGTGTAAGTTCAGTGCATGGATGTCAGGAACGTTTCCTTTCAAATGACCAGTTCGGAGATCAGATAGTATTCAGGCTTTATGAAATGTTTACTTTGATTGAATTGTAAACAGACGAGGGGATTGTGTCCTGAAGGACTTCGAGTTTATGAGAAACTTTTCACTGGGTCTGCTTTCGCTGGGCCTTCTACTCTCAGATTGGTACAGATGCGAGACAGTCTCAGTGGCTGCATTATGAGAGTACAGATGTAAAAACTAACTTCTAAAGCCTCAGCCTGCATGTTTTAACCCAAATATGAGTTGTGACAAGTGACATGAGCACGTTACTTTCACATGCACAGGCCAGAAATAGGTTATGGATCCAAATTTCTACAGGTAGCCTGGATAAATTTCCTAAGGGCAACATACGAAAGCAGCAACAGGACCCTATCCCAAAAGGTACTGAATCCTCATCCTTTTGGTGGGATCCCTTTCCTGGGTGGCTCCCACTGAGATAAGTAAAGGAATGCAAAGGAAATAAAATGATTTGCTTTACAACTTCGCATCCTAAAGACAATGACTTGTAAAAAGGGAGACAAAGCTCATTGATAAAGCAATGTTAAATTCATCAAGGACAGTGCAACCTGATGTAGTGCAGATACCAGCCGGGAAACAACAATGGCAAGTCAGCCCACTGCTATCCAGCCAGAGTGATAATTGCAGGAAGGTCTGATTTATGGAGGTGAAGCCATTCACAGACATCTACCAAAACAAAACAAAAAAAGTGAGAGAGGTTTACAGCATCTGGTAACAACTTAGCCCCATTTCAGTTGAGCTTTTAAGAAGGTTTCCTAGTATGGTGTTATTTCAAAGGAAAGGGAAAAGTTTGACATTGAATTAATTCCTCCCCTCCTCAGCTTTCTCTTTCTTCTCTTTCTTGCATTTGCTATGGTAAAAACTAACTTTCCTTCAGGGCTTTTCAGTGGAGAAGGTTATCTTCCGTGAATTGTCATCATAAGGAGAACAGGGTGGGGAATACAGTGTTGCATTCATTCAGGAAACTGCTTAAAATTCATATCCTCCTACCTCCCTTCAGTCACTAGTATAGTCAAGTTTGCAGTGGTGTCGATGACCCTTTAGTGTTCACAGTAACACCGTGAATGGTGGTTGGAGACAAAAGCTGCCCAAACTAACATCCTCAGTAATTCTTATATTCTGTCTATCTGTCCATCTATCTGTCTCGACACCCTCTCCAGGTAGAGAGAGAGAGATTAAACCCCTTACTCTCTTCTTTTACTAATTAACTGAACAACAGAAAAAGCATTGTTCAGAGCCTACAGTGAGTTGATGGCATTATTGTATTATTGATGTGCTGGTGAGTTAGTGAGACTCTTCAGCTGTCTGCTTATTTATACTCCTCCTCTCCTTGCATCAGTTTGTCGAGGCTTTACATTCCCCAGGGCCTTCTTTGTGTGTAAAATTCTGCAGGTTGGTAATAAATATGTCCCACACAGAGACAGTGTGTCTGGGGTCTCATTTGCGTGGTGACTCGAGTTGTTCAGCAATGAGAGGTGCAGGTAAATCCAGCACATTTGTGACCTGCTACACGATGTCACCATCACTCTGCTATCAGCAAAAAACAATGGTGACCTTTGAAAGCCTCATTGACTTATTATGCATCCTATCAACCCATAATCTGGGAGTTCACCTGAATGAGAAGCACAGACCATACAAGTCCATCATGTCTAAAATGCTAAGGCTCTTCTGACCTCTCTTAATGGATTTAATTGCCTTGCTTCCTTAAAGTTCTGTTTCTATGAGGCTTAGTCAGCATAGACTTTAAATGACAAAGGCAGCTCTTTATGTCCCCTAAATGGGGAAAATTAGTAAAAGCTTATTTTGGTTAGGACTAAGTTTAATACAGTTAGAGCACTCATTCTCTGTGTATAGTGGCTGTCTCAACAGGGCTGCCTGGGAATGCCTGCCTAAGGATTTGTGTTGCACTTTTTAATTGATCCCTGCTAGGTTTTCTTTCCACAGCTGTGTAAACTCAGCTTTAGAGGAGTCCATCCAAAGTAAGTAACACCCATGGAGCTGCTGTTCCAAATCCCCATGTAAATTGCAAATATAATGCACATGGAACAAAAGATATTTTTGAAGATACATTAGACAATTCTTTATCTGAGTTCCACTCCATCGAAAAGGGTTCTAATGTAGTGGAATTTTGGGGAAAATGTTCAACTAAAATTTCAAATTAATATTGAAGAACTAAAGTAGTAGGTGAAGACCCACAGATTTTCTTTCTTCAACATTTTATTTTTGTGCTCCATATATTGGGCAAACCCATCTTTTCTAATTAAAATCAAAGTGTAACCCCATATCTCTGTTGTTAATAAACATTTTAATAACAGAAAGAATTTTCAGAATCAAAATAACTTTTCTTATTCATGTGAACTCCCAGATTTCTATAATCTTTTGAGCCATATTTTCCAAAGTGACTGGTGATTTTGGGTGCTTCCATTTTTGGGTGCCCAACTTGAGAGACCATAAAAGGTCCTGATTTTTGGATAGTGTTGGGTGGTCAGCACTTCCTGAAAATCAGGCCCCTTTAAGGTATCTCAAATACTTTTATGACAATCTAAGAAAAAATCAACTGCACCGACATGCTGCCTAACAAGCAAAGAGGAACATTATGAGATACCAGAGTCAGAAATTTGTCTATCTGTGGTACTTTTATGGCCCCCATAACTATAGTATCTGAAGCCCTTGTAATCTTTAATCTGTTTATCTTCACAACACCACTATGAGGTGGGGAAATGGTGTTATCCCCACTTCACAGATAATGGGGAACTGAGGTACAGAGAAACTAAGGCCCAGATTTTAGGGTTTGCTGTGCTCATCATTGCATCACCTAACTGATTTAGGATCCTCGATCTCATGAGATTTAGGTTCCTAAATCAGTTAGGCATTATAATGCTAAGTGTAGCAATGTCTAAATAGCTTTAAAATCTGGATCTAAGTGACGTGCCCAAGGTTACACAGGAAGTTTGTTGCAGAGCAGGGAATTAAACCTGAGTCTTCCAACTCCCTAACCACTGGACATCTGTAGATATCTTCAGGTTTTTTGTTTTTATGAGGTATATAAAGCCGCATAGGCAGATAGGAAGGACAGATGAGGATACAAGAGAAAAACATCTGCATAACCTGCCACATCTGTTCAGGAACTAAGATGGAGGCCCACATTTTTTAAAGTTGCCTCTGATTTTGAGCTTCTCACTGTCTGGGTGCTAAGCTTTAGGGATCATGGGACAGAGCACGTACAACTCCAGTGGAAGTCAATGAGAACAGAAGGGGCCTAAAGATGGTTATCCAGAATTAGGCCCCGATTCTGAAAGGTACCCCACATGGATCTGTGTGCCTGTAGAGAGCCCCCCATGAAGTCATTGGGGTGCTGTGTGGGCTCAGAAGTCCATCTGTTGGAATAATTTACAGGATCAGGGCCTTAGAGGCCACTTTTGAACATTTGGACTCTCATGTCTTTTTGAATTCTTCCTGACTATTAAGCCTTTAGTACATCACTGTTAGCAATGCTGCTTGTCCTTGCTGCCCACTCCTTTGCACCGTCTTGTTTCATTTGCTGTCAGTGAGGACATTGCTTCACAAATAGCGACATCACACCGTTTGCCTATGTCACCCAAGGTGAATGTAAAAGAGTCATAGAAAAGTCCTACAAAAGCTAAGGGTAGGATTCACTCTTGGCAGAATGTTGTTATACCTTTAATGCCAACATTGCATGCAGTGCTGTGCAAGGCACAGACAACAGTCCCTCCCTCAGCAAGATTTTGCAATCATTGAAGTCATTGAGACTGTTCACAGCATAATGTTAAGTACATGTGTTAGTCTTTTAGGGTCAGAGACTGAGAGACTGGGGCAGCTCCAGTTGAAATCAGTGGGACTCTTTCCATTGACTTCAGTGGAATCTGGATCAGGCCCTACAGGCCTCCTCTCCTTCAAATCAGTGGCAAAAATGTTTTTTTCTCTTTAGACAGTTACAAGAAAACTGATGCTCTTCCCCTCACCAGCTGTCTCAGTTTTACTTAAGATTAATTTGCTCCCCCTTTCCGATTCTTCTGTCTAAGCTAGGTGCTGGGTCACTTCACAGCGATGACACTTTCCTAAAGCCTACCCTTTGGTCACTTTGAACTGCGGGAATAGAGACCGGAGTGGCTTCACATGTTGCCACACGGCTTTATTTTCCCATTCCTCCGATCCGCGTGCCTTTTCTGGGCCTAAGTGCAGTGTGAAGAGTTCACTCAGTTTAACCCATCGGGTACGTCTACACTGGCAGCGTTACAGTGCCCGCAGTTACAGCGCCGCTCAGAGCACTGAAGGGAAACCGCTGTTGTGTGTTCACACTGTCAGTTGCCTGTGCAATAGCTTGTTCACACTTGCAGCAGTATTCCGAGCGGTGCACTCTGGGCAGCTATCCCACAGAGCAGCTCTTCCTTTTCTGCCGCTAAGAGTTGTGGGAAGGCGGAGGGGGGTGCGGGGCATCCTGGTTCCTGTTAAAATGCCCCATGATGCATTGCTTCGCATCCCAGAAATCCCTGCCCTTCCACCCACATTTGGTGCCATCTTTCAAATGCTTGTGTACTGCGCACTCTGCCTCTTTGGTCTGCAGGAATGGATCCCGCACTGTTGACCAATATGCTGCTCACTCTCACTAACAAGTCACAAGGGGCAGTGGAGTTATTCCTTAAACTGCAAAGGCAAGAGGAGTTCAAAATTGATCTCGCCACTTTTAGTAGCTACAACATGAGATTGCTTGTGGCAATCACGGAGATGCTGACCACAGTGGAACGCCGCTTTTGGGCTTGGGAAACAAGGATTGAGTGGTGGAGTCACATCGTCATGCATGTCTGGGATGATGAGCAGTGGCTCCAGAACTTTCGCATGAGGAAAGCCACATTCATAGGACTGTGTGATGAGCTCGCCCCAGCCCTGCGGCACTAGGACACGAGAATGAGAACTGCCCTGTCGTTGGAGAAGCGTGTGGTGATTCCACTATGGAAGCTGGCTATTCCAGTCTGCTACCGATCGGTTGCTAACCAGTTCGGAGTTGCAAAGTTGACTGCTGGACGAGTGTTGATGGAAGTGTGCAGGGCCATTAATTGTATCCTGAGCCGAAAGACCTTGACTCTGGACAATGTGTGTGACATTGTGGATGGCTTTGCACAAATGGGCTTCCCTAACTGTGGAGGGGCGATAACTGGCACACATATTCCAATTCTGGCACCAGACCACCTAACCACCAAGTACATTAATTGGAAGGGATATTTCTCTATGGTTCTCCAGATGCTTGTGGATCACTGTGGGAGTTTCACGGACATTCATAGATTCATAGATTCTAGGACTGGAAGAGACCTTGAGAGGTCATCGAGTCCAGTCCCCTGCCCTCATGGCAAGACATTAACGAAGGCTGGTCCTGAAGGGTGCATGACCCACTCATCTTTTGGGAACACTGGCCTGTGCAAGAAGCTGCAAGCAGGGACTTTCTTCCCAGACCAGAAGATCACCGTAGGGGAAGTTGAAATGCCCATTGTGATCCTGAGATCCTGCCTACCCCTTAATGCTGTGGCTTATGAAGCCATACACGTGGCAACTTGACAGCAGCAAAGAGCGGTTCAACAACAGGCTGAGCAAGTGCAGAATGACTGTTGAGTGTGCTTTTGGCCGTTTAAAGGCCCGCTGGTGCTGCCTATATGGGAGGCTGGACCTGGTTGATGACAATATTCCTATGCTTATAGCTGGGTGCTGTACACTCCACAATATTTGTGAAGGGAAGGGTGAAAGCTTCACTCAGGAATGGATTGCTGAGGCTCAGCGTCTGGAGGCTGAATTTGAACAGCCAGAGCCCAGAGCTATTAGACAGGCTCAGCGTGGGGCCATAAGGATCAGGGATGCCTTGAGGCAGAAATTTGAAGCTGAAATCCACTAATATTTATTGCTATGCTCGGGAGTGCAGTGCTTGTAATGCTAGGAGGTGACTGTGATTGGTGCAGATGATGCACTGCGAAGGTTTAAGAAAATTGCCTGTTGCTTTGCAGGGCTTGGTTTGCTTTCAGTTAATGGAATAAAGATTGCTTTCAGACCAAAACAATCCTTTGATTAAAAAACAGCAACTGGAGGAGCGAGGCAAACAAAAAAACACATCAGCACTGTGGAGGATGAGGGAAGGAAGGGTCCCAGTAGGAGGTGGGGTCCCGGGACGATTAAAGATTTCTTTGTCCAGGTATCATATGCAACCTTGTTCTCTAGAGTACAATGCAGCGGGTACTGTAGTTCTGCAGGGCTAAGCTGCAGAGGGACGGGTGTTGAGTGCAGTGGATACTGAGAGTCCGCAGTGCTGGACTGTGATGGGGCAGGAGTGGAATGCAGCGGGTACAGACTGGAGCCAGAAGTTTAATAAGAGTGTGTTGGTGTCTGGGGGGCGCATGGGAAAGAGTTTTGCGACAGCGGCTGCCGGGGAGGGCAGGCACGGAGCTGCTCAGTTTGCAGTGCTAGTATTGCTGGAGCGTGTCCGCTTGGCGCTCCATAACGTTTAAGAGCCGCTCTGTGGCTTCGTTCTGGTGCACCGCATTCGCCTTTCGGTCCCTCTTTTCACTGTCTCGCCACTCCTTCAATTCTTGGTTTTCGGCCGTGCAATGCATCATGACATCATGCAGAAAGTCACCCTGTTCCGCCATTCAGGCTAGGCATGTGGTGGTACGTGCATCATATAGACACAAGCCTGCTTTCTGCAACCCTCTTACCTCCAACTCACTTCAGCGATTCCCAAAATCAAAGCCACTTACCAGGGGCCTCCTCTCCTGTTTGCGCTTTGCCAAGCTCTGACAGCTGTGACTGTCCGGGGTAGAGAAGAGCTCTTGGCTGCATGCATCTCTGGCCTCTGAGTCATCCTTTGCCTGTGCCCTCCCCCACATCCTCATCCAAGATTTCCTCCTCCTGGCTCAGTCCACTCTTGACTGGCACGTGAGCCTCCGAAGTATCCACAGTGGCCTTCGCAATGGAGATGGGGTTGCCACCAAGTATCATGTCCAGCTCTTCATAGAACTGGCAGCTCGTGGGTGCAACACCGGAGCGGTGGTTTCCCTCCTGTGCCTTGTGGTAGGCATTCCAGAGCTCCTTCACTTTGACCCTGCATTGCAGTGTGTCCTGGTCATGGCCCCTTTCTGTCATGCACCATTAAATCTGTCTGTAGGTATCATAATTTCTACAGCTGGAGCGCAGCTGGGACTGGACAGCCTGCTCACCCCAAATGCTGATGAGGTCCAGCAGCTGGCGATTGCCTGGTGCGTAGAGCAGGCAGGGCCACTTGGAAAGATGCGCTGAGACCACTCCACGCATCACTGAGCAAACAGGAAGGGGACTTTGAAAATTCCAAAGGAATTTGAAGGGTGGGGCTCACGGTTGGTCACCTGAGGGCAGGGCAGTAGAGTTCAGACCGATAACCAGAGAGACAAGAACTGGTATTGTGGGACACCTCCTGGAGGCCAATCACAGCACTGTAATCGACCAGGGTGTCTACACGGGCACTTTGGCGCTGTAGCCCCGGCCCAGAAAGGTGTACACCTCTTGTCAGGGTGGTTTTTTTATAGCGCTGCAACTGCACAGTTTCTGCACACTAAGTGGTTTGGCACTGTGTACACCTTGGGAGTTACACCGCTCAAAGATGCTTTACTGCACAGAAACTTGACAGTGTAGGCAAGAACTTGTTTCCATCTCCCAAGTCCCTTTCACCTGTTCCCTCAAACATATATCCTTAGCCTCTGCTACAGCCAGCCAGCCACCCAGGTCCCTCACACGTGCAAGCTAAAGGGGTAATTCATTTCAACCTCACTCATGGCTTTTCAGATCCTCCGCTGGCGCGAAGTGGTGTAGCTTTATTGAAGTCAGTGAAGCCAATTTATGCCAGCTGAGAAACTCTTCCTGACGATCATATTAGTTAAAGACAGAAAAGTCTTTTATTATCATTATTATATTTATTTATTTATTTATTTTTCTTTTAGCACCCAAGATGTGTAAGGCACTTTCCAAACAGAAATACGGCAGATTCTCTGCTCCAAGGAGATCACAGCTTCAGATGCATCTGTGATTATTATCATTATTTTTCATTATATGTTTAGATTCATAGGTGTGTTTGGTGCTGTGCTAATGACAAATATACAGACGGTCCCTGCCCCACAGCACCTGATCCAAAGCCCACTGAAGACAATTGAAAGACTCCTGTTGATTTCAGTCTGTTTTGAATCAGGCTTTGTGTCTCTGGATTTGCAGATAGAGACGTGTGCTTAAATTTAAGCAAGTTCCATTGAAGTCAAACACCCATCTTTTTAATCATGTGCTTAAGTGTTCACAGAATCATGGTTTAAAAGATAGTCACAAGGAAAACAACATTCAGTGGGGAACCCAAAATAAAGGAATAATTAAAGGATTTAAAAAATAATTGTACTTTGCGAGACTCTCAGTAGTAGTGAATGTTGAGGGATTTGAATGAGAATGAGAGAACTTTTGAGGACTTTGATAATGTAAATAGTAATTTATATTTTGCAATCTAATTATTAATAATAAATCCACATTATATTAAATCTTCTTTCATGTAAAAATTAGATTTCCCCTCCCAAAAAAGACCTACAAATGTAGAGTCCATTCTCTGTCCTCACAGTGAGTGCACAGGCATTATGTCTTGATATTCCAGTGTTTCCCACTGCATTACATGTATTCAAAATAAAATAATGCTATATAGCAGCTTACATCAAAGGATCTCAGTGCCCTTTAGAAATGTATATTTAAATTAATCTCCCAACATCCCTGTGAAGTAGACATGATTCATGATCTTATAAGATGGGATAGTGAGGAACAGGAAGCCAGCACTTTTTAAAGCATCATGAAGACAGCTGGTAAAAAAACAAAACAAAAAACAAACCTACACAAATGTTTGAATAATTTTCTTTACTGTTTTAATTTTTATTTGTTGTGAAAAATGTTTTCTATCCTTTTTTTAATTTATTATTTTCCATTTTTGAAATAAGAAATATATTTTAATAATTATTTTTGGTGAGCTTAGTCACATGCTAGGTTTTGTTTCCAAACATTTTATTTAAAAATTAAATGCAATTTTTTTGTAAATTTCAATAAATATTTTAAATAAAATAGATTAAAAAATTAGTGAAATTTTTCAAAATATTTTTGCCACAAAAAGTTGATGTAGAAAAAGAGCGTTTTTGCCCCATCCCATTCAAAATATTTTGACTAACTATAGTCACTAATTTTGAGCACTTCAGCTGTCAGATATCTAACCCGAGGCACTTGGGGCTCGAGTACTAGTGTTACTGAACATCTCCATTGCTCAGTTACTTCACTGAAGGCACCCCGGATTGGTAGACACATCTGAAAATGTTCGGCCTAAGTGATCTGCTAAAAGTTGCACAGTAAATAAGTTGCAGAGAAGCAAAGCCTCTTGATTCCCAGTCATTTGTCTTTACCATAAGACCCTTCTTCCTTCAATCAAGAGAAGGGCTGTAAACTGCCAGGAATGGGGAGGATCAGATCATGAGTTCTTTCCTTCTCCAATGCCCCCCTACCAAAGGTGGAGAGGGGGATAGAGCCTGTCCTGTTGAGTTTTTCCTCCCATTCCACGCCTGCTTCCAATGGAGGATGATTCGAACAAGGCTAGCTTGTGAGCTGCAGAGTTTTTCTAGGACATGAAGCCCCAAGTGGCCGCTTGTCTTGCTTTTGCTTAAGGTTGTCCTGTGTGTTAAGTTTGTATAATGAGATGACTTGTTTAAAACTGGCAGTTGTTTGCCTCTTATTTTTGGCTCATAAGCCAACACACTCAAGTCATATGCTCTAGGGCCTGATCCAGATCTCACTGAAGTCAGTGAGAGGCTTTTGGTTGACTTCATGAGGCATTGGATCGGGCCCCTGTTGTAGCGAGGGTCAAATCCTGACCCCACTGAAGTCAGCGTGTCGTCAACAAGAGGGGGGTTTGGTCCAGAGTGAACACCCTGCATGCTGAATGAAAGGAAGGTTGTTTTCCTGCTGATACTAAACATCACTAATAGAATAAGAACAAAGTTATGACTGTCACATTCAATGTAGGGGAGCAGTAAAATGAGATCTATCCAGACTAGTAAAGAAACACACTGAAACAGTTAAAGCAGATTTGTAGCACTGTAGCTGTGATAAAACCATATCTCTGTGTAAGTAAATTTACAGAGGAGTGGGGTGGTTGTTTCTTTCTTTCTTTTTTTTTTTTTTAACACAAGCCAGATTGAAACGTGTACACGATGGAGTCCCACTCAGAGGAAACACAACTGGAACAAATAATATGCATTCAGATTTGTTAAACTGAATTGGCAGCAGAAATATTCCTAGTAACCTGAGCATTACAGCAGCATTGGTATAGTTAAAGTTATGACAGCATTTTCATTAAAAATCTCTGCTTTCACAGGTTTATATCTGCAGTAAAAATTCATTGTGGGCTGAAACTTGACAAGCTGTGTAGGGTCTCATCTCAGAAGAAAAAAATATTTTTTACAAAACTGAAAAAAAAACCCAACCCTATTTGATGGCTTAAAATATCAGAGCACAAACAAAAATAGCAGTATTTTGGCTTTGATGTTTGTCTATATTTAAAAACTGCTTCATTTCTTTGAACGTGTAACAATTAAATGCTCAATAAAATCTCACTCCAAAGACGGAATTAATCGCTACGGTATTAAAGAAAATGAAATATTAATGTATTGCCCATTTCTTACTTAGTCACCACAGGATCACCAGTGTTTTGACCTACATCAGGTCATGCTCATTGCTGGGAGACTCCTGACTAACACGAAACACGGCTCAAAGTAGAATAGATCTCATTGGAAGGTCCTTCTCTTTATTGCCCTTCTTCAGCTGTTCAGAGAAGGCAGAGTTCTCTGGTGGTTGGAGCAAAGCACTGGGAATCACAAGTCATCTGAGATCCATATCTGGCTGTGCCACAAGACTTTCTGTGTGACCTCGGGCAAGTCACTTCCCTTAAACAATCTGTACCTCAGTTTCTTCATCTGTACAATGAGAACATGGCAAGTCAGTTGCAGGACTGGAAACATAATCCATGGGCTTGATTCTCTTCTCACACTCCTTTTACAGCAGTATAACTCAGTTAACATCATTGAAGCTCCCTCTGGTATACATCAGTCAGAATGAGAGGAGAATCAGACTCCATGGCTCTTTACTCCCAATCATGGCCCTTAAGAGTCTAGGTTATTGTTTTTGTAAATGTTTCCAGATTCTCGGGGGAAGACATCTATACAAGTACCAAATATTACTGTTTTATTTAACATGTCTAAGCCTAAACCTGAATGGGTTAAGGGTCTCCTGGGAGGTGCTGTGTGTTCTTAACTCCCATTGGGTTGTGTGTTCTCTGCAGCTGGCAGAGTCATCATAAAGCTGTTTGAGACCTTCAAATAAAAGCCACTATAGAATGGCAAAGTATTATAAAATACTGTGAGGAGTTTGGTGACTCTACACTCACAGCTACATCATGTTTTTATAGTGAAATTGATCTCCGGTTGGGAAGGAATTCAAAGTTTTTGATACCTTCCTCCATTAGTTGTTTTCAAGGCATAAGCCTCCATTTTAAAATGACTCTGAGGCCTTTGAACTTTATTTATAAACTGAAATTTGCTAGCTATTGTAGGACACTGATTGATTTGTAAGAGAGAGGAAGCCAGGAATAGCTTTCCTTGCAAACTACCTGTTCCGTAGAACTAAACATCCAATAACTTCCCAGCCTCAGGGGATGTATCTTCTCCTTTCTATTATTTTCTGTAGTTTGCACTATCATTTGCCATATGTATTATGGCACAGTATTAATCTCAACCCGCAGCTTGAAGACCTTCATGTGGCTCTCTCCTGTTAAGAAATCCCCAAATAAAACAGGGATATCTTTACATATCAAGGATGAAACTTCACAGGGGGGTTTGTGGAGGAGAGGAGGGGAAGACGGAAAGTTAACCCATTTGAAACAGGTCTTTTTTGGTATTGTCTCTTTGATTAATGATCCATGGTACGCCCGCATCTTGAATACTGCGTACAGATGTGGTCTCCTCATCTCAAAAAAGATATACTGGCATTAGAAAAAGTTCAGAAAAGGGCAACTAAAATGATTAGGGGTTTGGAACGGGTCTCATATGAGGAGAGATTAAAGAGGCTAGGACTTTTCAGCTTGGAAAAGAGGAGACTAAGGGGGGACATGATAGAGGTATATAAAATCACGAGTGGTGTGGAGAAAGTGAATAAGGAAAAGTTATTTACTTGTTCCCATAATATAAGAAGTAAGGGCCACCAAATGAAATTAATGGGCAGCAGGTTTGAAACAATGAACAGGAACCTAGAGAGCAGGCCAGTTTTTGAAGAAATTACAGCACGATAGACCACATCTTCACTCTAAACCAACTACTAGAGCGTTCAAGGGAATACAAGTTCCCTTTGTGCATTGCCTTCATGGACTACGAGAAGGCATTTGATAGCGTGGAGCCTAACGCCGTTCTTGAAGCTCTTTCAGAACAGGGCCTCAGCGCAAAATATATCACATTATTAAAGGAAACGAACTCTGGCTGCAGCACGGATATATCGCTGTTCGATACTCCCCTCCGAATCCCCATCGAGAAAGGTGCGAAACAAGGAGATACAGTTTCACCAAAATTATTCACAGCCTGTCTTGAATTGGTCTTTCGACGAGCAGACCTGAAAGGCGGGATTAATATCAACGGCGAGCGGCTAAACCATCTCAGGTTCGCAGATGATATAGTGTTTATAGCCGAAAATACAATCCACCTTGAGAGAATGCTTAAAGTAGTCAAGTTGCAAAAGGTAGTCAAGTCGGATTAAAAATTAACCAGTCGAAAACGAAATATGAGATCGGATGTTCTTCCAAGAACCCAAATAACTCTTGGAGGAGAGCAGATCCAAGAGGTCGACAAATACGTTTATTTGGGCCAGGAAGTCAACATGCGCCACGATCAGAAATGCGAACTGTCGCACAGAAAAAAAGCTGGATGGTGTGCATTCAGCGACATCAGGGACATCCTCCAAGGAAAGATCAGCAAAACAACTTGTGCAAATCTTTTTAACTCGACCGTGCTTCCAGTGATGCTATATGACAGTGAAACATGGTCGCTGACAAAGACTGAAGAACATCAACTGTCTGTCACACAGAGGGCAATGGAACGAAGTTTTTTGGGCATTTCGCTCCGCGATCACATCCCCAGTGAAATAATTAGGCAGCAGACTGGAGTGCGAGATGTTGTTGAAAGCAGACTCAGCAAAATGCGGTGGGTGGGACATGTGGCCCGACTCAGTGACAACAGATAAACTGCAGCTATATCTGAGTGGTATCCTCGAGAACTGAAACGGCCACGCGGTCGGCCTCCAAAGAGGTGGGATAATTTCCTAACAAGGAGATATGGACAAGCATGGCGAAGGATGGCCAGAGCGAGAGAAGATTGGAAGACGTCTTGTGATCGGCTCAGTCTTAACTGATAAAGGACCAACAGTCTACGCAGGTTTAAAAGGAAGTTCTTCTTCACACAGCGCACAGTCAACCTGTGGAACTCCTTGCCTGAGGAGGTTGTGAAGTTATTGTGAAGTTAAATTCATGAAAGTTAAGTCCATTAATGGCTATTAGCCAGGATGGGTAAGGAAGGGTGTCCCTAGCCTCTATTTGTCAGAGGATGGAGATGGATGGCAGGAGAGAGATCACGTGATCATTACCTGTTAGGTTCACTCCCTCTGGAGCACCTGGCATTGGCCACTGTCGGTAGGCAGGACACTGGGCTGGATGGACCTTTGGTCTGACCCCGTATGGCTGTTCTTATGATTGGCATTGATTTAAAATCCACAAAATCTTGTAATGGTTAAAGCAGGGGTAGGCAACCTATGGCACACGTGCCAAAGGCGGCACGTGAGCTAATTTTCAGTGGCACTCACACTGCCCGAGTCCTGGCCACTGATCCGGGGGGGCTCTGCATTTTAGTTTAATTTTAAATGAACCTTCTTAAACATTTTAACAACCTTATGTACGTTACATACAACAATTTTTTAGTTATATATTATAGACTTAGAGAAAGACCTTCTAAAAACATTAAAATGTATTACTGGCACACGAAACCTTAAATTAGAGTGAATAAATGAAGACTTGGCACAGCACTTCTCAAAGGTTGCTGACCTCTGGGTTAAAGCATGGGAATATGAATCAGGAGACACCAGTGCTATTCCCAGTTTGTTTTGTGACCTGGGGCAAGTCACCTAACTGCTGTGTGACTGGGTTGCCCATTTGTAAAATGAGAGTAACGGGTAACCATTGTTGCAAAGTTAGCCATCTTTGCTCTCTTTGGATGAAAACACATTGTTATTATGCATGCACTGTACTCTGATGGAGGCGTGCCCAAGGTGTAAACCATGGATTCTTACTAACGATTTAAAAAATGCATTCATGTTTAAAACAGGGGTAGCCCTCAGTGTCACAAAGTTTGGGCATCCCTGCTCTAATATCACCATTAGGTCCTTTGTGGCAATTCACGGGGGGTATTTTCTCTTCTGCCTCTTTTATAATTAAACTTACTAAAAAGCAGAGAAATGTAACACGAACCAATCTAAATCATAAGGCTGATGTAACTGATGGTAAGCCAGGCATTTAATACATTGCATTCTTGTTTGGAAAATATACCAAAGTACTGTAAGCTCTGATGGGGTTATACAACAACTAACTGATAAGCAACATTGAAACCAAGAGACTCCATCTTACTTTAAGCATTTAATCCTGATTCCTGATGCTGCCTTTCCTCATGCTGAGCAGTTGTTCTCAACCAGGGGTATGTGTACCCCTGGGGATACACAGAGGTCTTCCAGGGGGTACATCAACTCATCTAGATATTTGTAGAGTCAGGGGCGGCTCTAGACATTTCGCCGCCCCAAGCAGGGCGGCGCGCCGCGGGAGGCGCTCTGCCGGTTGCTGGTCCCGCGGCTCCGGTGGACCTCCCGCAGGCGTGCCTGCGGAGGGTCTGCTGGTCCCGCGGTTCTACCGGACCCTCCGCAGGCATGTCTGCGGGAGGTCCACCGGAGCCGCGGGACCAGCAGACCCTCCACAGGGACGCCTGCGGAAGGGCCACCAAAGCTGCTTGCTGCCCTCCCGGTGACCTGCAGAGCGCCCCCTGCGGCATGCCGCCCCAAGCACGCACTTGGCATGCTGGGGTCTGGAGCCGCCCCTGTGTAGAGTTATACAACAGGCAACATAAAAAGCACTAGCGAAGTTAGTTAAAATTTCATACAGACTTGTTTATACTGCTCTATAGACTTTATCAGTGGTTCTCAAACTGTGGGTAAGTTTATTTTAATGGGGTCGCCGGGTCCAACGTTAGACTCGCTGGGGCCCAGGGCAGAAAGTCAAAGCCTGAGCCCCATTGCGTGGGGCTGAAGCCAAAGCCTGAGATTTTAAGTGAGGTGAAACAAATCAGATTCCTGAGAGGAGTACAGTAGTCTGGAAAGGTTGAGAACAATTCACGTTGTGTGTTGCTCAGTCAATAGTATTTCTACTGATGAGGTACTGCTCAGTGTAAGAAAGTGGAGCTGGGACTTGGTGACTACTTCATATAGTTCCTAGTCTGTAGCCCCTCAGGAGAGTGGCAGTGCCTGGAAATTAAACTGGAGACCCTATGAGATGTGGCAAGGGGATAGGGGATAAGCTCATTAAGTAGACGAAACACGGTGGTACTTGTGTCACCCTGTTCGCTTAGCCACCCTTATGCAATCTAGCTGGGTTGCTGACTGCAGACAGCTAGCACTTATTTACTCAGAATATCCTGTTCTTTCTGGGCTTGTTCTGAGCTTTGTTTTTTCATTCCAGCGTCCCGCAGACCTGGGATCTATTCCTATCTCAGCCACTATTCCTCATTCAGCCATGAGCAAATCACTTAACTTCTCATCGCTTCAGTTTCCCCATCTTTAAAATGGATGTATTGTAATAACTTACCTCACAGGAAATGTGAGATTTATTACATTAGTGTTGTAAAGCATCGTGGAATTATCAGATGATAGGTGGTATATATAATCCTGTGTCTCTTATATGCATGTTACTTCTTATTGACAGTGCGTGTTTTGCTGTGGTATTAGGCTCTGTATCATTATAGGTATTATTACAAATCATTCAGCCATGGCAGCCCAGGACTTGGACTTTAGCTCCTCCCACACAAGTGGAGTATTGAGTTTTGTGACGTGGTTCAAAAAGATAAGGTGGCAACACATGCCTCATTAGCATGACAGCTATGACGGAGGATAGGAGAGCTAATAAATAAAGTACTCCAAGACCTTGGAGTGCTTCATAGGTAAAGCTAACAACTACAAAATCAGTGATTTTGATGCATTAGGTGGTAATGAAAAAAGCAAAGCACAGAAGCGGTGTGATCAGATGATTTAGTTATAGCTGCAAATCTGGTTGAGGTGTTGTGGCAACATGAGGGAACACGGAGCATTGTATAAGAAATTCAGCATTAACCCTCTTGCATTAATCGAGGCATGGTGATTCATGTCTGTGTGAGGGTTGTGGCGTTGATGTGGGCTATGGAGTTGCTTATCTTGGCAAATCTAGATCATCTTATTTTCAAGTGCAGCATTACAAGTGACTCTTGGACCTTAAATCTTCCCTTAGCATCAAAGCATTACCAGGGAGTCTCTTGTCACCCTACCAATGCAAGATTGCTTCTCACATAGTAGATTTTGCAAGAGTTTTGTGAAGTCTAGTTTTAAACAATAGTACTTCTACCGCTTCCCTTGAAGGCCTGTGCCACAACCTAATATAGCTCAGATGTTTTCCATGATAGTTGATCTGATTTTTAAAGACTTGTCTATTTACTCCTACTTGTACCACCCAAGCTATTTCCCAACCTCAAGTCTGAAGGATGCAAATTCTTGTATGAAATTACCATGCCCCCACTCCACGGGGTAGTTGCTTATCCAAATTATACATATTTGCTTCATTTGTTCTTTCCTCATAATGTACTGCCTGATCATTTTTGAACTACATTGTTCTTCTACGCATTTCTACTATTGCAGATCAGTGCGGGACGATACTGTTCCATACGTGGTGTCAATACTTAGAGAAAGAAGGATAAAAAAGGATGAAGGGTCAGGGTCAACATGGAATTCCATTGTTTTGTTCATTTGATACTATTTTTTTAAAGAAAAAGTTATTAGGATCAATACAAAGAGGTAGCAAGTAAGAGAACTCTTAGCTGACATTACGGTCAGCATGCTGTATACTAAATTAGAGGCATCCTTGCAGTATTGCCTTGTCATGCTTCTGATGCACAAATGAAACTTGAAACGAGCGGTGGGCTCAAAGGGTAAATAACTTCCAGCCAAAATTTGCTCAAGGGCTCCAGACCACCCATCCTTCTGTCACATTAGTGAGGTCAAAATATCAGCAGTTCTTGGCACTTATGTAGTTCTTTACAAAGTTGGGTAAGATCTATTGTATCACCAACAGATTTCTCCAGAAACTTGTTCCATGTAGCTGCTTTTTAATAATGGTAATATTTCTATTGCTCCTTTCCTTCTAGGATCTCAGAGTAATTAGCAAACATTGATTACACCTCTTGACACCTCTGTGAATCAGATCAGTATTATCCCCATTTTACAAAGGAGGAAACTGAGGCACATAACATCTAGGTGACTAGGCCTTAGGTCACACAGGCATTCTGTGACAGAATCAAGAATAAAATTTATCTGCCCATAAGACCATTCTCCTTGTTTCCAACCACTAGACCATTCCCTCTCCCAGAACAGTCAGAGACACATAGATGTTGCTTCAATCAAACTGATTTAAGTGTAAATAAAGAAGGGTCACAGTACATTTGATGTTATCAGCCCAGATCCTGCTTTTAACTGACCATTTCCCCAGCCTGATTCCACCAGTTGAAAATGACTGAACGGGAGCAGGGGTTTCTTTCAGAGCTAAAGTCAGTTGCGTGAATTATCTCTGTAATAACAATGAGGAGTCCCAATGAGGAGTTTATTTCTGATAGATCTGGGAACCAAAAGAAAAAGAAAGGATCCTTAAAGATTGGCATAAGTGACTTGCATGTCAGAAAGATAATCCCTGAACACACCTGTGCAGCAGAAACACAACACAAGGATTAGTGATGTACTTAATCTGTCATTATGGCATTCCCTCACTGAACTGCCCAAGTGGTTTCTGCTATCCCAGCTCAAGTTCCACTTCCACATTATCAGCGTCCACATGAGTTCAAATGGATTTTGATACTGAACAATGCATGTTTGTTCATTCATTTTGTCTATGATTTCTAAGGTGGAATTTTAATGGAGTGAAAAATGAGGGGAGGAAAGGAAAGAGAAAATAATAACCTGAACACTGAAACTCAATGCTTAATACAATTTCCCAAGCTTTACATTCACATCTGCTACTCTTTTCAGAAGAAACTCAACCCCCACGTTTATAAAGTGGAATTCTACCTCTGGTATTATTCTGCCAGAGAGTAGAGCCTAGAGGGTGTCTTACTGTTCATTCCTGGGGTTTTAATCTAGCTAGCTAGCAGCCACAATTATTGAACCACAGTTTGTCTTATGTTGTGAGATTTCCTGTGCTTTGCAGCCTGAACCTTGTTCAAGTCTAAATCCTTATGCTGGCCAACTGCACATCTACAGAGCGATGAGTTTTTTAATTTCAGGAAAATGCCTCTTCACTGAAAATGTTCCCAATAAAAGGTAGGAAATAAGAGAAAAGAAAAGGAAGATGAGCATCTGTGATTTCTGCTTTCACCATTGTCCATTTGCAGAAAATAGCCCACAATTGTGGAATGCAGCTTTTTGCAGAAGCCAAGCTTCTGGCCCATAAACCTCTTTCTACACAAAAATAAAAAAGGAGGGAAGAAGGGTTATAATAGTAGGAGAGATCTAAGAACATAGAAACATGTTTTGTTTCAAATACATTTGAGTTTCAAATTGACCTGGTGCACTTCCTGTGGCATTAAAGTGCCATAAATTGAAAAGGCAAGTTGGAAACAGCCTGGACGAAGCTGCAGTTACTGCCAAAGTGGTTTATTCATCTTTCTGGATGGAAGCCAAAGGAGTTGACCGCCCTGTGTGCTGGAACCCATGCCAGCCAGCCAAAGAATAACATTGCTTTGACTAAGAAGGCAACTGTTTGTTTGTTCTTCCCGCCAGAGGGAAAAAAAGATGGCTGTTAATACTCGTGATGATGGAAGAGGTTAAGAACTGAAGGTAAGAAAATAAAATTGTTCAGGGAGGAGAGTAAAGGTTAGAGGTAAATTTCCCCCCTCCGTTACACTTCTCCAATGCCCTTTGTCTTCAATGGGATTGTATGTGAGAGGAAACCTTGTCCCTTAATAGTTGAATGCATGCTTTCCTTTCCTGCAAAATATGGCAGTCCCCCCCCCAGCAGGTTAAAAAAGGAGCAATTGCCATTATCATGATTTCTGCACAGGACCAAGCTCGATGGGGGTGCTAGGATGTCACCATGGCAATCGCATTCAAGGGAACGTTATTCTTTTTGTGCAGATCTACAAACTCCAGTGTCTCATGGAAAAAATAAGACGAAGGGAATCTTTTCTTGAGTACAAAAGCAATGGGACACCTAAGATTTAGGGCCTGATCCCATTGAATTCTGTGGGAGTTCTGGGTGCAGAAGGAATGCAGGATCAGGCAATTTGGAAACTGTTGCTGGACTGTTTGATGTCTGGGCTGGCTTTCCTTCTGATGCTTTTGTGGTCTGTCAGATTGCGAGTTTGGGAAGAATGATTTCTCTTAACCTCTTCTTTCTCTCTCTTGTTCTGTAGCGTGTAACATCCTAATATGTTATAGCAGGTGTCCATTGTGGCCCTATGTCTAGATTGGGCTCTGGTGTAAATTCATGCCTGATGTCACCTTTTCACACGTGTCATTTGATTTGCTATGTTTTGTTATTTGTTCTGAAAGCTTTAATACCATTTGAATTCTAATAGGTGCCTGTGTGCAGGCAGGAGGGGCTAGCATAGAGCCGGCTGTGTTGTTTCAGAGGCTGCCTATATATGAAAGGTTTAAGTTGCACTAATAGCATAGAGGGATCTTAGTTGGGCCAAAGATCTGGCTCTAGTTACCAGCTATCTGTCCATTTATTCTGCATTCATCCTCATGGCATGTCCTCCTTGTCCTCTTATTGGTTGCGGTACCCTGTAGCTGACTAGGTGGTGTTTTCAGCATGTTATTTGTTTCTGATCAGCTGTATTTATACTGAATAACCCTGATGAAAGATGCTACTAGTGATACTTATTAATAGCAATTTCTTGTCTATACATCCAGCTCGTGATATTTGCAGGGCCGCCTGGGTGGGGGGCAATTTGCCCGGGCCCCACAGGGGCCCCCACGAGAGTTTTTCAGGGCCCCTGGAGCAGGGTCCTTCACTCACTCCGGGGGCCCTGGAAAACTCTCACAGGGCCCGGGGCCCCGGAGCTTCTTCCGCTCCGGGTCTTTGGCTGGGGGTCCTTCTGCCCCGGGACCCGCCGCCGAAGTGCCGGGTCTTCGGTGGCAATTTGGCGGCGGGGGCCCCCGCCACCGAAGACCCCAGTCCCCCTGAATCCTCTGGGCGGCCCTGGGTATTTGGCATTTTTCTTAAAGCCCCAGCTGTTGGAGTCGTGATTATATGAGATTTTTTGACTGTCATTTAAAAAAGAGAGAAAATTTCTACTCTTCGTGACTATGGAGAAAAGCTTGAAAACAACTCAGGTGTTCCCTAAAGACTCAAAATGCAGAAGGCAAATCAAAAGAACCCCAAGTATATTACTTTTTTTAAAACTTGTGATTTTTAAGTCAATCTCATGATTTTGGGGGTGCCTCTTGTTTCTGAACACTTCCGGTGGGGAACGCGAATTATTTGTGGGTGAAGGGCCTTTTCATTATTGTTAACGTTTGTACACCTCTTTGGGCATGGCAAGCATTGTTTATTATTCCTATTACTTTCACGAGGCCACAGAGGATGCTGCACTTCCAAACAGTGCATTTGCAGGAAGAGGAAGGAAGAGGCTAACCCATGCAGGGCCGGCTCCATGCACCAGACGAGAAACCACGTGCCTGGGGCGGCACATTGTAAGAGGCGGCATTCCAACCAATCTTAGGGCAGCATATTCCGGCCGCCCTGCCATGGTTTTTTTTTGTTGTTGTTGTTGCTTTGGCAGCCCAGTCTGCAGCTCTGGAGCCCCCCGGTCCGGGAGGCAGGAACTAGCGATCCCTGCCACTCGCTGTACCGCCGGGCTCCCCGGGATGCGCCACCGCCTACACCAGCCTCCGCCTCCCGCGCCGCTCTGAGCCCGGCCCGGCCTTTAAAGGAGCCTGCCCGGTCAGGAGAAGCACCCCAAGGCCCGGCTGCGAGCGGGCTGCAGCACCACCCTTCGCGCCCCTGCGGCTGCTTCTTTTTTTCCCCCCCTTCAGCAGTCCAGCGGGCAATAGGAGGTTTTTTTTGTTTGTTTGTTTTTCTTTGGCAGTCCGGCCGCCCTTTTTTTTTTTTCTTCGCTTGGGGCGGCAAAAAAGCTAGAGCCAAAAAAGCTGAACCTATGACCTCTTCCCCGCCCCTTGATTGTCCAGGAGGATCTTCCTGTTGCCCACTCCATTTCAGGGCTGTCATCCAGATGCAGTCTCTCCCCAGCTGTGAACCAGCCAGTGGTTTAGAGATGGAGTTGTTTAATGGCCATACAGCATACCTCCCCTTTCCCCTGGGAGAGGTGAATTCACCCCATGCAAGGCCCTTGGGCCACGTAGTGCCCCATTAAGGATTAAATGGTGTATAGATTCTCTGCGCTGTAGTGAACTCCGTCCAGTATAGGGAGAGCCTTGCAGTTCTGGAGTATAGCTGGACTCCGCTCCACATAAATGGCAGGACCAGGATTTGACTTCTGTATTTGCACAAAGTACAGCTTGATCATAGCCACCTGTCAGAGAAGGAGATCTCACCTCAAGCCAGATGTGTGCTGCTTTGGAATTGCCGTGTTGGGCATTTAGAGGGGAAATGGAATGACAGGCTAGCATTAGCATTGCTAATATCTTGAACAAATGTTTTTTTCTGATTAATTAAAATAAATTGGCATAACAAGAAACACAGTGTGCGTTCTTAAAAGTGCAAAGTTGTTTTCTAATGCAGCTTCCCATTCGAGCAAGTCCCTTAATTATCTCTGTTTGTGCTTTAAAGCAAATTTGTTTTTTCATAGAAATCAGCGTTGCCTAATTCCCATCGCTGCTTAAAAATCAGCAGCGCATAGGAGGAATTGTTGTTAACTATGGAGTCTGCTGCCTCCTATGCACACATATTGCATCTCTCAGTATCCCCTTTGAATGACCATAGGCATGTTAACATCCAGGGAAGAATACTTATGTTTGTATACAGTGCCAACTTCTCGGTTTCCATTATTTTATTATTTAAACTTAGCCAACTTTAGAGGTTCGCTCTGTGGCAAGCACACTGAGAAATACGCAGCACTGGTAGCAGAAGAGTCCTCTATTTCCCCCGCATAAAAATAATGAAAATACACGACCAAATTGCCAGCCATAAAATAGATCCATCATTGACGGTGAATTAGAAAAGGAGTTTTGGTGGCAACTTTTTGTCTCACAAGAGTACAGTTACTGTGTGTCATGCTGCAGCATCATGAATGGCTAAACAGTCAAGTTCTTGAGTGACAGTCCATGCCACAAATGATGTATGAGTGAGGCAGAGAGCCAGAGGATGAAGCTGGTGCACTACTCTCTCAACCACCTCTCTTCAGTGTCTTTGACTTCCTGGAGCAGGGCAGCCCTCCAATGTGGTCACCTGTTGCTAGCTGCATCTTCCCAGCTCGTGGTCTCGATCGACATTGAAAGTTTTCAAGTCCCTGTGGTAAACATTCTTGAACCTGAGCCTAGGTCAGCCCAGTGGCCTTGGAGCATCGGCAAGTTCTCCATACAGGAGATTATTTGGAATGCGTCCATCATCCACCCAGTGCAGATAACCGAGCCAATGAAGAATTCTGTGTTTGAGAGTAGTGAATAAACTTGGCAATTTTGCTTCCTCAAGCACTCAACCTCAGGAACATTGGTTTCCCGCTTGATATTGAGAATATGGTGAAGACTGCAGAGGTGGAAGGTATCTAGCCTTCTCTCATGCCTGCTGTAGGTGATCTAGGACTCTTAAAATGCATGCCTGGTAAACCTGTATCTTGGTGATCAGTGTTAGTTTCCTATTATCCCACGTGTACTTGGTCAGTTGGCTGAATGTGATAGCTGCCTTTCCTATCTGAGAATTAAGGTTGTCATCTAGAGAAAAGTTATCCTATACAGTTGATGCTAGAGAACAGAGCTTGTGCACAACTTCTAGCATGGTGTTAGCTATTGAAACTTCTGGTCCAGTCAACATACTTTGTGTGAGCATATTGTTATAAACATTGTTATTGGCAGTTTCCTTAGCACACGAGAATAAGACATTAATAGGAATGTATAATTCATATAATTACTGGATTTAGATCTTAATGAATATCGACACATTAATTGCTATCTGCTTTTTAAACTGTAGCACGTTCACCAAGTTGCATGCTACATTCCCACATACTAAGCAAGTGCTGGTTATGTGATTTCACAGTTTCACCAATTGTCTGAGCAAGCTAATCTCCATGCTACCTTCTGTTGGGATGCCCTCAGATCTCTTAAGCTAAGTAGTGTTGGGTTGGACCAATATTTTGATGGGAAACCTTCAGATAATACTTATATTGTGGCTTGAATTGCTGCAGTTAGGTTAGATGGTGACACTCTTCGCTATGAACCTTCACTGACTCAGTGCCCCAGCAGTGTCAGGTGTTCTCTTTGGAAGGATGAGACATAAAACTGAAATCAGGACCACTTGTGGTCATTATGTCTGCATAGAAATTAAGCACCCGCGGCTGGCCCATGTCAGCTCGACTTGGGCTTGTGGAGCTTGGACTGTGAGACTGTAAAAGTTCAGTGCAGACGTTTGGGCTCAGGCTGGAGCCTATGCTGTGGGACCCTGTCCCCTTGTGGGGACCCAGAGCTTGAGCCCGAACATCTATACCACAGATTTACAGCCGCGCACTCCAAGCCCCATGAGCCTCAGTCACCTGATCTGGGCCAGCCTTAGGTGTCTGCTGGGTAGACATACCCTTAAGCTTCTTATGTCACTTTTTGTAATAGTTGGGGTAATGGCTCTCGTGACCTGGTTATATTTTAATTTGAGTAATTCCATCCTACCTCCCTAAATCTTTCTCGGAGTTGGTTGTGGCATTCTTTATTTTTCAATTTCTGTCCTCAACTGTTTTTCAGTAGTTCTGTGCAGTCTTAAACAGCTGCTGTGTTTCACTGCAGAAGTGGTTGCATGTCAGTGATGGGTGAACTGATCCCTGGGTATCTCTTTCTTCATAGTGGCGTTTTGAGGCACAGTTAGTTAATGTAATAAAGCAATTTTAGATCCTCAGTGCCACCAAAATGCAAAGTATTTTTATTAACAATCTAAAAGCATCTGACTGTTGGGCTCTCCTTACTCCTTTCTAGACAGCCTCGATGAGCCTACTCACTTATCCCATGGGCTGCTTTAACCTCTTTTAACCTTGCAAATTTTCAGTGGAAGTTAGTGCTGGGCTTTTTGCTGAGAGAGCAAATCCCGTGATATAAAAGTTTCAGTTGTACAAAGTAAAATCTTTCTCATGCTCATGATTATGCATCCCAGCTGTCCCTGTTTTGCAAAATCATTGATTTGATTTTTTTCAAAATGTTTATTTTTTGTATTTTTTTCTACCCTCACACTGGAAATTCTTTTTGTATCATTCAGCAGAGCTTTTACTTCCAGTAATGTAAAATAAAATAAAACAAGCCCTGTATAGTTGACTCTTTGTTGTCAGTTTTTTGACAAGTGACAAAAACTGAGATCAGATCAGTAATTCAGCCTGCAGTGGGTCATATGGAGCATGAGTTAGTGAATCTCATATTCTTCGTAGTAGGCAAACACTTCGGTTTGTGATGTCTGTGTAGGAAATGTTGTGCCTCCATGTGCAACACCCCAAACATTTCCTCTTACAACTAAAGAGGGAACTATAAACAGACCAATGTTGTGTGGAAAACAGCCCTGAGATTTAGATTTAAATCCTTATTATGTGAAAATGTTTGATTCATTTTTAGCCATGCAGCTCTTGGTATGAAATAGGAGCTTTTATGAATTTATTGTAGGGAAATGGAAAGGTCTAGGTAGCACAGTTCCGTTTACAGTCAGTAGAACACATGACTACATCCAAGGGCAGCTTTTAATCACACAGGGTTTGATCCTGCTTTCCATCAAAGGTGAAAGTTATGGTTGTCTTCAACCAGGGACCCCAATCATGGGCCAGGACCCCATTGTGCTAGGAGCTGTACAAACATAGAACAAAAAGACAGTCCCTACCTCCAAAGAGCTTACAATTTAAGTGTAAAATGGGAGACAACCGATGGATACAGAGTGACTGATGGAGAAAACAAGGAAACACAATACTGGTGATAAGCATTAGTCACAGCACACCAGACCTCCTCCAGTAGGTCACATGGCCTGTGCCACAGTGCCAGTGCAGGGTACGGTATATTTCAAGTTGTTTGTCCAGCCCCATTTTACAGGACTTGAGAGAGACATTCCATTGTTTCTCTGAGAAGACTTTCACAGTAGGAAGCCTTCTCTTGACATTCTGCCTTCAGCTGAAGTTCTGCCTCCAAAACATATTTGAACTGTGCGTGTGTGTGCACGCGTGTGCACCTACGTGTGTGTATAATAATAAAACATCTAATCTGTATCAGCAATCTCTTATTTGCATTGAGATGACATTCTTTCTTGTTCATTTTGAAATGCTCTGCCTTCTGCCTCTGGGCAGCTTGCATAACTACATGAGCAAACAGTGCCGCTCTCCTGGATTGCATTCAGTGACCCTGCTCAAGTGGAGGCAGCCTTGGCTGTTCCACGAACAATTTTCAGCAATCATTCCTCCTTCTCTTGTACGGTCTTCCCTTTCTGTCTCTCTTGCATTAGGAACCGTCTATACCAAAATGGAGCTAACGGAAAGTTTTATGGCGTGGTGTGAGAGCAGGAGCTTCCAGTGCACAGCCAAGGCTTGCTTTACCTGGCATGCTCTGTCGTGATGTGCTTGTTTAATGAGTCCCAGGGCATCCTAGAGAAGGTTGGGGCTTCACTTTTTTGTTTCCAGCAAACCTCATGCTGTAATTTCAGACTGCACCTTATCCCAGGGGACCATTTGTTGACCTACAGATTTGCTGCTGTAGGCCACATGCTTTGGTGTCAGGTAACCCGGAAAAAGACCCAGGGGCCCATCCTGCCTTGGTCTGGCAGCTTTTCTAAAGAGAGAATTGATGAGATACATTTATTTTTTAACCCTTTCTTTCACTTACTTCTCTCCGAACTGTTCTGTGGCAGTAAATCTGCTCTGTAGCTCAAACAGTAGACAGTGCCTGCTGGTATGTAAATGGCTGTTGGGGAGCTGAACCGTTGTGCTTGAAAAGTCACTTCTAGTGCTTTGAACTTTATTCCACATTTATCCTCTGAGCAAACCTTAATATTCAGACAAAAATCCTGATATCTCCTGTTGTGTACAGTCGCCTGAAATTAATTATGCACTGGGGGCTCTAATTAATAGCGTTAAGGGCATTCGACCTGGAAAAGAGCTGAAATATCTTAAGAACACAGTGAACCAAATCCCAGGAATGTACTCTCAAGCCAGCATGCCATGGCTCACACAGTGGGGCACAACACCAGTGCAAGGGAAATGCTGTGATTACGGTCCCCTACGTGGTGCTGGCTCAGTGCACAAGAAGGTACATTTTAAGGCTTCTTTAGCAGCAACCATATTGATCACTGTTATTGGTTGCACTTTCTGTGATTTCACTGTATTTCAACAGAAACATGCCCTTGTGGTCATGGTCAGATGTCATCAGGCATATCTGGTAGCACAGTGTTGTGCATCGTGGCAGGATGCTTCCTGGATATGTGAAGACTTGTGGCTCTTTAAACTCAGGATTTACCCCTGTAGCTGGGGTGTTCTTCTACCTACCATTAGCTGCAAATTCAACGAGGACAGTCATGGTACAACACACTATAATCTCAGTTATTACTAGCAAAATTGATTAACCAGCACCTATCCATAGGCTTACACAGGGCCTCATCTTGCAAAATGCTGAGTACCTTGTGTGAATTGTTAGTGCCCTTGATTCCCATTGTCTTTAAACGGGAGTAGAGGCTACTCAGGAAGCACAAAATTCCAGATTTTAAAAGGTATTTAGGTGACTATAGATGCAGATAGGCACCTAGTGGGATTGTCGAAAGTGCCCGAGCAGGTTAGGTGTCTAACTATCATAATTGTCAATAAGATTTAGGCTCTTAAATGCCTATTTTGCTTTTGAAAATGGGTTTTAGGCTCGTAAGTTAGTGAGGCATTGCAACGCTGAGCAGAATCACACAGGCATACTTTTAAAAATCAGGGCCCAAGTGCCAAGTCACTTTTGACAATGGGACTTAGAAGCCCAAATCACTCAGGTAAAATTTTCAAAAAGCAACTAAGGCACCTATCTGCATCTTTAGGCACCTAAATACCTTTGTCAGCCTGGCCCTAAACCTCTTGCAGGATCGGGCCCTGGTGAGGCTAATATGTTACCATTGTGGCAATAGTTAACTTCACCACACTGACTTTTCTCATATACAAAATGCAGGTTTTCAACTGCTACTTGAAAACGGGTATAGTTTAGTGCAGTTTAAAAGGAGTGATGAAACACTTCCCTAAAAGTGCACCTCATGTTCTGTGTTATAGCCACAGAAGAGTTGTGTAATGTAGAGTGAGCAGTTTGAGGCAGTTCCAAAACACTGACCTTACCCTACTGAGAGAGAAGGTTCACACACAGGAGAGGATTGCTCACAGCTATCACAATGATGAAGTGAAATTTAAAATTACATTAGATGTTTGCTTAAGGAACAACAGATGAGGAGGCCCTGTGGATTCTTAAATCCTCATTGCAACATTGTAAAATGAAACCATGACCATATGTTATCCTTCCACTGGCTTGTATGAAACCAAGGCAGAAAGAGGGAACCTTTTAATGATGCCTTCCTTGTTCTTAAGTGTGTGTATGTGTGTCTTTTTAAAATGCATGTTTTAAACCATACCACCGTCTGAAAGTTCCTTTCCTTCTGCACCATTGTCTTCACTTAAAAAGTCCGAAGCATTTCTGATGTTTGTGTAAATTAGATTTTAAAAGTACGGTATTGTTTTCCCTCCTCAGAGATTTTACAAGAATATCACTGAGTAGTTTCATGCTAATATGATGAGGGCTTACATTAATCCACAATAGCTAGAGAATTTGTAAATAAATTTTAAAACAAACAGGACCTTGGTTGGGTCTTGCTGAAATACTTTTCACTGATGTGCTGAGCAAATGCTCCTTCCTTTTGTACTTTGAAGGAATATCACTGTTGACATAGCTCATGTTGTAAAATATAAATTAGGACTCTAAAGGCTTTAAGCGGTTTAAGTACAGGTTTTCAGTTCCCCCCCAATGAGTGCAGTTTAGTCTTTCCCATCCAAGAAGCTAATTTTAATTAGACTTGGAATGGCACTTTCTGAGTTAAATAGAGTCCTGTGGAGAGCTTTTGTTTTCACTCGGTTGTGACTAAAAATGGCACATTTTGCTTTAAAGTGATGTATAGCCAGACACCATTTTCTGGGTTGTGAACTTTTGACACTGATGAGAATAATTCCTTCCAAACAAAAATCTATTGCGTTCAAATTCTTTGCATGACTGTATTCATGCAAATGTTCCTTATAGTCCAACATGAAGTAGTGTATTATAAACCATTATAACACAGTCATCCTTTTCTCTGCAATTCAGATCATTAGCATAGGTCCAACAGCACAGAGGACCAATTTCCATAATAAAGGAAATCCTCTCCCATTTAATCACTTACCACCAAATGAACCATTTAATGCCACATTCAGACCTATTGTTTGAGGATTTCCCAAGGCTCCCCTTGATCCACTTATACTCCCTTATCTGCCTTTTGTCTCTGGTTAACCTGCTTGCTTTTTTAAGGGGGGAAAAATCAAATCAATTGCAAGAGGCATGCAGCTGTTTAATTAAACTTTTTCCCCCACAAAAGTTGCTTCAGATTTCTTTGGGCGTCTCCTTAGCAGTGTCTAATCACTATAATTTAACAGATTCTGTAATTACCTGCCTCACACCGGTATAGCTTGATTGCTGTTTCTTTGTTCCAGCCATTTCAACTTCAAGTGACAGCTGAATTTACTCTAGATGAATGGCTTGTGCAGTGGGAGCAGTACAGGGTGGTCTAGATTTATATGCAGCCTTTAAGGCTTCCAAAACAAGAGCAAAACATAGTTCTAAGTTCACAGAGAAGTGGATGCGCGAGAATTCTTTCTTTATATCCTGAGAACCAAATTCTGTAACTCTAACTCTTAAGTAGTGCTTATGTGTTGGCTCCCTTTGAACTCAGTGTAATACTATTCAGTGTAAAGCTTGTAAAATCTGGCCCTGGGCCAGTGTATTCCAGTGTAAAAAGGAATATGGTAAAGGAGTGGCAGCAAATGCTAGGAAATTCAAAATTTGAGCTGAAACTGTCCTCAGCTCACCCCTTTCTGTGCCCATATAGCACAACTCGTGTTCAGTGGTCCATACCTGCCACCAGCATATTTACATGAAACTCTCCACTGATTTCAGTGGGAATTTCCATGCCTAGATCAATAATACCATATGGCCCATTAATTGGAGCTGGGTGCACAGAAGATTTGCAGGATCCTGTTTAGAGAGAGGTTTCTTTCTATAATCTCTAAATGAACAAGACATACTTTTTATGAACATACGAGAGAGGAGACCTATTTTTTCTGGTGTATATTCTTTACGGGAAAACAGCAATGGTATGGCAAAGAAGCATAGGTGTTAGAAAAGATCAGAAAGATAATTTAGTCCATCCTGCTCCTCTTGAAAATTGTTTCCTATAATCTGTTTTTAAATACTTTATATATCTCTTGTTTTTAATGTCCAAAGTAACAAGGATGCAATACCCTCTTGCATCTGACAAAGTGGGTATTCACCCGCGAAAGCTCATGCTCCAAAACGTCTGTTAGTCTATAAGGTGCCACAGGATTCTTTGCTGCTTTTACAGATCCAGACTAACACGGCTACCCCTCTGATACTTGACACTATGGATGTAGTTAATGTTAAAAATATATATTCTGAGGATCTGGAAACACTACATTTTGCACTTACAATATATACAATAATTATTTAAACAGTGCGCTCACTATGATTGCCTCATTTCATAAGTATCCCAGGGGGAGAACAGTCGTACAGTATAATCTTATTAATCCAATATACGTCAGTACAATGCAAACAATAAATACAGAGCACTCAGACTAAGAAATTGCAGGCAACTGTATTAAGCAATCACAATTTCAGTTCATTATCCACTGCAAAGCTTTTTAAGATAGAGATACTATTTTCTTAACCTCAAACAATGTGTCACATTTTTGTAATAATAATAATAATATTTTAGCACTTGCACAGCTTTATTCCTCTTCAAAGCACTTTACAAATAACATCTTACTAATTCTAAAACCCCGAAGATGTAGTTAAGTAGTAATTATGATCCCTGTTGTACAAAAGGGAAGATGGAGACATAGAGGTTAAATAACTTGCCACAAACTCTGAAGAATCAGGGATGGGATTAGAACTCTTGGACTCCTGCCTCACAGCCTTGGGCTTTGACCCTTCCATCACACCTTTGTTGCTGTGTAGTTTACTGGAATATTCCCAGGAGATGCTAAGTCTCTTGCATGATTGGGCCCCAATTGGTAAATTCTGTACATTTCTCATGTGTATTTTTTTCAAGTAAATAAATCTGGGTGTCGCTCTTTTTTATGCCAGCTCAAGTGTTCTTGCAATGCCAACCATTTCTTGACTCTTGGTCAACCTTTAGGACTGGATTTTAGACAAAAGAGGAGCTAATTCCCCTGGTTAGCACCTTTTGAATTTGTTTTTATACTGCTCTCCTAAGAAAAACCAGCTAGACCCAGGTTTCCTGCGTGGGCTGAGATACAATTTCTGGCCGAACGCTTCTCTTTGTCTTGTCTTTATCAAATACTAGATTCAGACAAGTAAAATGTAGGGACAGGGTAATAAGGTGTAGGATGTCTGGTGAACTTTAACCCTTCTCTCCCTGCAGACAGAATTCCAAATCATACATGCGGAAGATTTTGTTATACTTGGAGCTCTCTGTAAGTGAAACATTCTTTCTTACAATTCACACATGTATCTCTGGGACATTGACTGGAGTGAGAAAACAGTAAACAGCTATAAAAGTTACTCCCTACATGTTTTTTTGCTGTTCTTAGGAATCCTTTTGATGAAAATGCTTGTTGGAATAGTGCTATAGCTTAACCTAGTGAAAAGATGCATGCATCTAGGCCCAAGTTTCTTGACACCTCTGTGGGAGCTGTTGAGTGCTCAGCACTTTTGAAAATCAGACAAGTGCCTAAATATCAAGCCTAAATTTAAGATTTCCAATTATGAGCTAAATTCCAATTATCAGCTAAAGTTTCCCTTTATTTTCTTCAGATATACTGAATAAGTAATGAGAGTCAGAGGATGGAAATGACATTTAAGTTGAAGAAATTAACCCTACATTATTTAAAGGTTCCTGCACTATTATATTTTTTGCATCTTTCCATGCTGGGCCTATGCCCAAACTGGGTCTTGGCTTTCACCCATTGTAGATTGACAGCTCATGTGTCAAGCTAGATTTTGTACTGTAGTATAGAGTCCCATTTTTAGAGGTGATCGACACATGTAGCTCCCATTGACCTGTATGAGAGGCTTCGTTCATTGCATGGCAAAGACTCTGAGAGGAGCACCACTGGGTTGGTTATACCTCGGTTAATGACCTTGCACCACTGAACTCTTACTCTATTTCTGTAATAAAATATAGCAGAATTCAGGGCAGGTATTGCAAAGAGAAGGTTGTTGTGCCAGTCTTGCTGCTTGCCCTACTTATGTGAGAAGCAATAGGAGCATTTCTAATATGGAAAACGCAAAGTAAGAATGGTGGATTGACATTCTGGTTTGGTAGCATTACACCCACTTTGCACTTGTATGAATCATTACACAAGGCGCAGGGCACAGACAAATCAGGGCTCTTGGCTCCATCCACCCTTACATCAACACCCTGGTGGCCAACAAGGGCTAATAATCACAGAGGTATTGTCACTGAGCTACAAAGCTGGCTACTTGTAACAGGTTAAAATACAGTAGAATTATAGGACTACTAAATACCAAGGCCAGAAGTGGTTGTAACAGGGATAGGTAATAGGAGAAGAGAACTCTGTTTCTGTCATATTTAGGAGGGATATTGTGTATCCCAGTTGTTGATTTCTCTATCAGCTGTTAAAGTAAAGTAATGCTTCATGTCATCCCCATCTTGCAATGTGATGATATGACTGCTGGTCACTGCAGTGCCTACACAACACTGTGTAGATGACACTTGCTTTACAGAGTAAATAGAATGAGAGTCACACAGAACGTGGGATGATGCAATTAAAACCCAACTCGTTGCTCAAATCTGCTACATGTCAATCCAAGAGTAACCACTCACATGTGACTCGACAACAAATTCCACTTAAAAAAATATGCACAGATATAGCCCACAGAAACTAAGGCCAAAATCTGCTCTGTCATGCCAGATAAAATCCAGCCTACGTCAGAGGAGTTACGCCAGTTACAATGGAGTAACTGAGATCAGAATTCAGAGTAGCAGCCGTGTTAATCTGTATCTGCAAAAAGAACAGGAGTACTTGTGGCACCTTAGAGACCAACAAATTTATTTCAGCATACGCATTCGTGGGCTACAGCTCACTTCTTCGGATGCATAGAATGGAACACACAGAAGATATTTATACATTCAGAGAACATGAAAAGGTGGAAGTAGCCATGCCAACTGTAAGAGGCCAATCAATTGAGATGAGCTATCGTCAGTAAGAGAAAAAAAAACCTTTGAAGTGATAATCGAGATGACCCATAAAAGGTGTGAGGAGAACTTAACATGAGGAAATAGATTCAATTAGTGTAATGACCCAACCATTCCCAATCTCTGTTTAAACCTAAGTTAATTGTATCTAATTTGCATATTAATTCGAGTTCAGCAGTCTCTCTTGGGAATCTGTTTTTGAAGTCTTTTTGTTGCAAAATTGCCACCTTCAAGTCTGTCACTGAGTGGTTAGAGAGATTGAAGTGTTCTCCCACTGGTTTTTGAATGTTATGATTCCTGATGTCAGATTTGTGTCCATTTATTCTTTTGCGTCGAGACTGTCCGGTTTGGCCAATGTACATGGAAGAGGGGCATTGCTGGCACATGATGGCATATATCACGTTGGTAGATGTGCAGGTGTACGAGCCCCTGATGGCGTGGCTGATGTGATTAGGTCCTATGATGGTGTCACTTGAATGGATATGTGGACAGAGTTGGCATCGGGCTTTGTTGCGAGGATAAGTTCCTGGGTTAGTGGTTTATGTTGTATGGTGTGCGGTTGCTGGTGAGTATTTGCTTCAGGTCAGGAGGCTGTCTGTAAGTGAGGACTGGCCTGTCTCCCAAAATCTGTGAGAGTGAGGGATCATCTTTCAGGATAGGTTGTAGATCTTTGATGATGCGCTGTAGAGGTTTTAGTTGGGGGCTGAAGGTGATGGCTAGTGGTGTTCTGTTATTTTCTTTGTTGGGCCTGTCCTGTAGTAGGTGGCTTCTTCTGGCTCTGTCAGTCTGTTTTTTCACTTCATCAGGTGGGTATTGTAATTTTAAGAATGCTTGATAGAGATCTTGTAGGTGTTTATCTCTGTCTGAGGGATTGGAGCAAATGCGGTTGTATCTTAGAGCTTGGCTGTAGACAATGGATCCTGTGGTGTGTCCTGGATGAAGTGTCCTGGATGGAAGCTGGAGGCATGTAGGTAAGTATAGCGGTCAATGGGTTTCCGGTATAGGGTGGTGTTTATGTGACCATCGCTTATTAGCACAGTAGGGTCTAGGAAATGGACCACTTGTGTGGATTGGTCTAGGCTGAGTTCAGATCAGAATACAGCCCTAAGAAATCCTGCAGTTTAAAGAACAAAAATGGGCCAAATTCAGCCAAAGGCAGACTACAATAAGGGGACACAATTCCTTTGAAAGGTCTGGACTCGAATCAAATAACAAAACAGAAGTACTTGGTATAAATAACACTCATTTTCCCATACCTTCTGAGCCTAATTCTCTATTGCTTTTAACCTTATCTAGTCATTTACACCTGTAAAGTGAGTTGAAAATGCTGCATCCATTTTTTCACTGATTATACAGCAGTGTAAATGATTGCACAAAGCATTAAAGAATCTGGCCTTCTGAAAGCTCATCTGGTGCAAGTTACACTATTGTCCTATACCACGTACATCCATTTTCTAACCAATTTACACCTGCTGTTTACCACCCCTTATGTCACAGCTAAGTGTGGCCCAATACAGATAATTTCCAGGCTATTAACATATAGCAAACTGCATGACACTTGAGCAGTGTTAAATGAGTGACACCTCCTAATTACATTGTGGTAGCCAGTGCTGCAGTTCCTTTCAGTAATCGATGTTAATTAATTATCAATAAGTTTTACGGGTTTGAATTTAATCAATAATTAGAGAGACCTCAGATAACTCATCTTGATTGAGTGTATTAAGCAATGCTTAGCGCATAACAGAAAGGCCTACATTACAGATATCGGTGGAACCATACTTTGCAACCTGAGCACAGCTGTTCTTGGTATTGCCTGGTTTTATATTGGGTCATGGCCTACCCTTTTTTATCTAAGTTGTTTGCAGTTTTGTTTCTATTATTTTTTCTTTTCCAACTTACAGAAATAATTTAGTATTTCCTGTTTTTTCGGTACATTTTATACATTTCTAACTGCGTGATCCAACATCTGTTGTTTGTCCTTTCACATTTTGTTAACTCTCACATCCATTTGTTATTGTGAAGTGTACATTCAAAAATACTTATCAGCTCTTAGGAACTACAGTATTACAGAGCTTATCATAAGTGAGTACTTACTACAAAGCATTACGAGATTCTTGCTCACAAACATGCCATAAGGCCTCAGGAGAGCCTAGTTAACAACCAACAGATATACCTGACAGCTATTCAAAGTATAAATGTCAATTATGCGCAACTTCCCACGCGTGGTAAGTTTCACTATCTAAATATATTTTGTGACATTTTCTCTTGTGGGGTGGAATTTAATAGCACACAATGTTGGTGCAATATTGCTGAGGAATAAGACAATCACATATAGAAATATCATTGTTACTATGTTTTGTCTTTGCCTGGGCCTTTGTTATATTAATAATAATAATAACCACTGATGAGCACAATACAATAAGGCAATATTTAAATCAGCCTTTGCTACACATTATTAATATTCACAGTTTGGATTTCCATATGGCCTGATCCATTGAAGCGCATTCCCTGCAGTTTTGGATCATGGCCAGAGTGAGTTCCAGCCGAGGCTCTCAAAGCAAGCTACAAAAAATTTCTACTTATTTACAGATGAATGAACTGGGTAGAGAGAAGTTGAGTGACTTCCCCAGGATCAATACGGCAAGTCAGTACAGAGTGACTCAAGATTCCTGCTCCAAGTACTTTCCAGCTTTCCTTCCCTAGAAAGCAAATTATTCCTCTTTCAAAAATGAGACTATCTGGTGTCACCAATTTCAGAGTCGAAGGCTGCCAGTGGTTACATATGCACAGCTCCCATTGGCTTCAGTGGGAGCTTTTTAGTGTAGGTGACCAAAGGCAACATTTAGCCTTTACAATCTACATTACTCTGACCTATGCATCACCTTTTTCTGTTTCTTTCTTACAGCAGCTTCATCCTACCTAGTCATCTTAATGCCCAGATAACTCCCCTCGATCTGTCCAAAATGCTACTTCTAATGCTGTTATTTAAAAATGCCACTGCTATAGTCTTCACCACTTATCACCCCTTGAAATCGCTCTGCTGGCTCCCCACTGTCCTAGGTTATGGTATCAAGTTCAAACGTGTTGTTTTCACTTTCCAGGCCCTACACCAGGGGTCGGCAGCCTTTCAGAAGTGGTGTGCTGAATCTTCATTCATTCACTCTCATTTAAGGTTTCGCGAGCCAGTAATACATTTTAACGTTTTTAGAAGGTCTCTTTCTATAAGTCTATATTATATAACTAAACTATTGTTGTATGTAAAGTAAACAAGGTTTTCAAAATATTTAAGAAGCTTCTTTTAAAATTAAATTAAAATGCTGATCTTACGCCGCCAGCCTGCTCAGCTCGCTGCCAGCCTGGGGTTCTGTTCACCTAGGCCGGCAGCGGGCTGAGCGGGGCCTGCGACCGGGACGCCGGCTGGCAAGGGGCCGGCAGCCGGGACCCCAGATCTGGTGGGGGGCGGTTCAGGGGTCAGGGCAGAGGGCTGGGGGCATGAGGGGGGGTCAGGGCAAAAGGCTGGGGTGTGGGGGCGGTTTCAGGGGTCAGGGCAGAGGGTGGGGGCTGTGGAGGGTGCAGGGCAGAAGGCTGGGTGTGTGTGGGGGTTCAGGGGTCAGGGCATAGGGCTGGGGAGTATGGGGGGTGCAGGGCAGAAGGCTGGGTGTGTGGGGGGGTCAGGGCAGAGGGGGTGGCTGTGGGGGTGCAGGGAAGAAGGCTTGGTGTGTGGGGGGGGTTCAGGGGTCAGAGCAGAGGGCTGGGATGCTCGGCTCGTGGGGGTGCTCCCAGCCCCCTGCCCTGAGCGGCTCATGGCATGGGGCTGGAAAAGGATATGCCCGGTCGCTACCTCTTCTCTGCCTCCTCTGCGAGCTGTGTACATGCTGCCACTCTTCCCCCTCCCACTCACAAGGGTCATCAGCTGATCAGCGCAGGGAAGGAGAGGAGGAGGGGCAGGAAAGCACCACGCTGGGGGAAGAAGCGGGGGAGGGGGGAGGCTTGGCTGCCACAGGACCAAGCTTCTGCCTGCTGCCCCCGCAGGAGAGAGTGGTGTGTGTGGGGGGGGGACTGAGTGGGGCTGGGGGCCGGGACCGTGGCAGGCAGCAGCATGGCACTCAAAATCAGCTTGCGTGTAGGATGCCGACCCCTGCCCTACACTATTCTAACCCAGAGAGCTGCTCAGGCCCTTGTCCCTTGCCTTATTCTTTTGGCCTCTTTCCACTCTGCTTGTGATGCCAGTCCCGATGCCCCCTTCTTCTCCCCCCACTCCTGTCTGTGCCTACTTTCAAGCTGCCCCCGTGCATGAAATACCCACCCAGTAGTTGTTTGCCAAGCTACCTCCTTTGAATCCTTCCTAAATATTCACTTCTACCATCTTGCTTACTGGAAGCAGGTTAAGCCACCCACACTAAGTCAATACATTTATAAATACAGAAATTAAATAGTCTCCTTAAGCTTTGTGCATGCCAGGGCTTAGGGACTATGTGATGGTGTTAGCCTCACAACTTCCTCTGAGTAACCCTCACTTGTTGTGCCATGTATAAAATTAGTCTGTAAACTCCTATGGGGGCTGAAACCTGATTATCCTCTGACTTACATCAGTGAAAAATCTGGAGTAACCCTATTTCAGTCAAACAGGTTTAGACTGGTGTGAGAGGAGAACCAGGGCCATTGTCTATAAAATGCTTTGCCTACTTTTGTGTGCTGTAAACATAAATAATATACAGATACATTTAATACAAGACATAATTATAGGTTCTTTAATTAAATTGTTGTTTGGAAGAGGGGCTCTTAACCTTCCCAAAATCTTACAGATGGAGATGGTGGGGGGAATTCAGAAATTGGGGGAAGAGATCTAAACTGAAAATAATGCAACCTTTCAAAAGAAAACAAGCATTCTACTTGTGTTGATTTGTTTATTGCTTAATTATGATTTACTGTTCCTAATTATAAAAGAGCCTTGTTAAACCAATGCAGACTGTTGTTACTTATTATTAGTATTTATTACAGTATTGCTGAGCTTTGGCAATGCACTTGGCAGCCAGGCCTTGGGGAAATCCGGCTGACAAATCTTCAGTGCTCCGTGGGCTTGGAGAAAGTGGAGCTCAGCAAGGAATACTGCACAAACCCAGGGGACAGGGACGCCCTTCAGGGATGCAAGAATTTTTGTTCAACTGAGGAGCTGTGCTGCATACATTATGTATTTAGGGGGTGGGAGTAGGGATAGCTCAGTGGTTTGAGCATTGGCCTGTTAAACCCAGGGTTGTGAGTTCAATCCTTGAGGGGGCCATTTAGGGAACTGGGGTAAAAATCTGTCTGGGGATTGGCCCTGCTTTGAGCAGGGGTTGGACTAGATGACCTTCTGAGGTCCCTTCCAACCCTAATCTTCTATGATTCAATTAAGAGAGACTGAAAAAGCAGAGCCCACTGCTACTTGAACAAATAGAGATTACCTGTCTCTCTCTCCTATTTGTGCTTATATGGCCCCCATCACTGTAGTATCTCAGCACTTCACAATTTTGAATGTATTTATCCTCATGAACACCCCTGTGAGGTAGGGAAATACTAGCAGTAAAAGTATTAGCAACATAGGGTTGAGCAGTTCTGATTCTCTCCAACATAGAACAATTGTATGCAAATACACTGTGGGACAGATTCTGTTCTGAATTACAGTGTGTCTGCTGAAGTCAGTGGAGTTACTTCAGACCGACACAATCTGTCAGAATCTGGTTCTACTGTAGAATTCATTACACTACTGATTTTTCTGATGGTGAAAATTGATAATAATTGTGCTCTAGTTACTGTAAAATATGGTACAGTATGTGAAGTAGCTCCACAGTGAAAATTATTGCCATAACATAGAATTAGTTTATGTATTGACACTGAATAATAGAAAGATGTTAAAACAAAATCTAAACTCTACAGGACTGGATAAATTTTAACATCTATGAAAAATACCTTGCAGTGGCACTTGTCAAATTCCTTCTCAGCTGCTCTTTCCCCAGTGTGCAAATGGCATTAATTTTTGTAAAGAGCACTGTTGCTCAAGAATCTACCTTTTAAAATGTCTTTTAGTGGATACTAAAAATAATTGTCACTATCATTAGAAACTTGGAGTGTTGGATCAGATTGCTTAAAACATTTAGAGCTAGTTGGAAGATACTTTTCTAATCACTGGGCATGGCTACACTTGCAAGTTAGAGCACATTAAAGCAGCGCTGTGCGCTCTAACTCATGATGCGTCCACAGTCATTCTGCACCAGCTCAGCCTGTTGTTGAACTACTCCTTGCTGCTGTCAAGGCTCCCTGTGTAGGGTTTCATGAGCCACGGCATTAAAGGGTAAGCAGGGTCTCCAAGGATCACAATGGGCATTTCGAATTCCCCTACAGTGATCTTCTTGTCTGGGGAAAAAGTCCCGGCTTGCAGCTTCCTGAACAGGCCAGTGTTCCGAAAGATGTATGTGTCATGCACCTTTCCAGGCCAGCCTGCGTTAATGTCAAAATTAGGAAGGATAAAAAGCCAGAAACATCCTGTAGGGGGGCAACCCTGCATTGGCAGAGAGATGGGCTGGATGTCAGGATTGTGCCACGGTGATCCACAAGCGCCTGGAGAACCATAGAGAAATACCCCTTCCGATTAATGTACTCAGAGGCTAGGTGGGCTGGTGCCAGAATTGGAATATGCATCCAATCTATTGCCCCTCCGCAGTTAGGGAAACCCATTTGTGTAAAGCCAGCCACAATGTCATTCACGTTACCCAGAGTCACGGTTCTTCTGAGCAGGATATGATTAATGGCCCTGCAAAATTGCATCAACACAATTCCAATGGTCAACTTTCCCACTCCAAACTGGTTAGCGACCGATCAGTAGCTGTCTGGAGTTACCAGCTTCCAGATTCTAATAGTCACCCACTTCTCCATCATCAGAGCAGCTTTCAATCTCGTGTCCTTGCACCGCAGGATGGGGGCGAGCTCCTCACACAGTCCCATGAATGTGGCTTTTCTCATCCAAAAGTTCTGCAGTCACTGCTTGTCATCCCAGACTTGCAGGACGATGTGATCCCACCACTCAGTGCTTGTTTCCCGAGCCCAAAAGCAGCTTTCCATGGTGGTGAGCATGTCCATGAATGCCAAAAGCAATCTCATATCGTATGTGTTACTCGAGTCCATATCATCGTCGGAGTCCTCACTGTCAGTTTGGATCTTAAGGAGTAACTCAGCTGCCAAACGTGATGTGCTGGTGAGACTCGTCAGCATATTCCTCAGCAGTTTGGGCTCCATTCCTGCAGACCGAAAGGAAAGACAGAGTGCGCAGTACAAAAAACGTTGAAAGATGGCACCAAATGTGCACGAAAGCACAGGGATTGCTGGGATGCAAACCGATGCATCACTGGGCGTTGGGACAGGACCCAGAATGCCCCGCGTCCCCCATCCCCCTACCCACAAGTCACAATGCCAGAATGGGAAGAGGTGCTCTGTGGGATAGCTGCCCATAATGCACCGCTCCCGATGCTGCTGTAAATGCCGCAGATGTGGCCACACCAGTGAGCTTGCAGCTGTCAGTGTGGACAGACTGCAGCGCTTTCCCTACTGTGCTCTGCAAAGGCTGGCTTAACTCAAAGTGCTCTACATTTGCAAGTGTAGCCATGCCCACTGAAAACACTGGTATATGAGACAGTCCATCTTTATTGAAGCTTTTTATGAAAGTCAAATACCATGTCTTAATTTAAAGGGGATATCTAGATAATGGGCTACATTTTGCTCTCAGTTGCTCCAGAGCAAACCTGGAGTTTCCCCCACGGTGAGTCAGACCACTAGTCCTAGTACTGAGCTGAGTCCATCCTCTGTCCTGGGCGCAGCCCAAATGGATGTGAGCAAAGATACAGAGAGAGGGCAGGAAGGGACTGTCATGATGAAGCATCTATGGATTCTATCTATCTTTGGCATTTTTAATAGAATTATTTACTAAATTCCAATCAGTTACACCTGGAGTTAGTAGGTTGTATTGCCATTAACTTATGGAGCAACTGAGAGTAAAATGGTGGGGGGGGGATAGCTCAGTGGTTTGAGCATTGGCCTGCTAAACCCAGGGTTGCAAGTTCAAACTTTGAGGGGGCCACTTAAGGATCTGGGGCAAAAATTGGTCCTGCTAGTGAAGGCAGGGGGCTGGACTCAATGACCTTTCAAGGTCCCTTCCAGTTCTAGGAGATTGGTATATCTCCAATTATTATTAACTTGATCACATACATGTTTACTGGTGCTGATGGATGTCCCATGTTAATTCTCACATCCTAGGCTGAGGGGGGGTCAGGGCAAAAGGCTGGGGTGTGGGGGCGGTTTCAGGGGTCAGGGCATCCTAGGCTGAGTTAGCAGGGTTGGCAGTAGGACTTGTGAACTGAGCACCTTTGATGTGGGAATCAGTGAGAGAATAATAAACCTGGGGCATCCCCCACCCCTCTCCTAAACATGCACACAGTATTGCCAATATTACAGAATAGCTTTTCAGAGCAGAACAACACTTTAAGAGTAATGTGTTTAAAAGGCAAATATGTGGACATTTCCTGTCCCCAAAGGCACAAGCCCAGTGCACCCAGGGGTGTGGGCACCATGTACGAAAGCTTGGCAAAGCAAGCATTTTGTTCACTATCTACAGTTTTCCCCAAGACTAAATACATTGATTTTTGAGGCTGGTGACCAACAACACAACCCACTTTTGCTTGAGGATCTAAAGTTATGACAGATCTAAGCACCCATTTTGTAGAAACTCTTGCATGTCCTTAGAGTGGAGTCTTTGCTGAAAGAATTGGTAATTACTTTTGTCACCCTGTCATTAGACTAGAGAGTGGAAAAGCATAATAGAGTAACTGGCTAATGTTTAATACAGCACTGACTCATCCTTCCTCCCAAAGGTCACCATCATTAAAATCTAGAGCATGAGTTTTACTCATGTCACTAAGATGATGCAAATGAAGAAAATAAGTTAGAGAGGAAGATGTTTCAAGTGCTTGTAATTCCCCAAGCTTTTTAAAGCACTGATTTCATAGTGCTGAGCGAGGACAGTTTGTAGGCATAATGATATTTCTGTGTGGTGTCAATCAAAGAAGTGCTGGGACTGTCCTATGTTTTGTTCTTTATCAGTAAAATTGTATTAACTGTTGTTATAACAACTTCCATATTTTACTTCAGAGAGACTTCAAACCCTTAGCCCCACAGTTAGTCTCACTGACTTTATTGTGTGCCCAAGGAGTACTCGTGAGCATGGCTTTGCTGGGTTAGGCTTTTATTTTGGCAGTGACATTAGCTACCCGTCAACCTGAGGATAATGCATAAACCTTACTAATTGTATATACAATTCTTCACACTTGGGTTCCCTTGTATTTCAGTATCTTGGTTTAGGTGTACATTCCCTCTTGTGCCATGGACTTTTTATATCCGATCAGTTGCTTGTCATGTCATCTGTGTCCCATGAAGTAATCAAGTATAGGGCATTTTACGTCTGGCCCCACGCTTGTGAAATGCCCTCCCATATTGCCTTTCATTACCTCTAATTCTCTTAGCACATCTGAGGTCAGATGAAAAAGACCTGATGCTTACTTAGCTGGTGTCGATCAACATAGCTCTCCATTGATTTCAGTGTTTCTGCCCTCACAGTTTTTTTTATTTCTCATGCCATTTTTGATTCCACGTGTGTTTGTGCTATAATTTATTAGCCAATACATATAAAGGATTTTTTATGAATCAATCAATAATAATAATAATAGCACTTACATAGCACTTTACAAACGTTAAAACATCAATAATCACATAATTGAGGTAAGTGTATAATGTAACAGTGTATTCTGAGAACAACACTAGTATAATCAGGAATGGGGTCTGGTGGGATTAACACATGATGAAAGATTAAAAGAGCAAATTTTTGTGTATTTTTGTTAAGAGGTGACAAGGGTGGGGATACATAACAGCCTGAAAGTATTTAAGGATAGAAACATGAAGGAGGGAATGGACAGAGCACTGAAAAGGGAGGTGGGACTTCTGCTAATAGGATGAAATTAAGAGAAGGAGAATCTAATCTAATTATCAGGAAATTCTTCTTTGCAGCACGATCGACTGGGCTAAAGCACAACTCAAAGGAAGTGATGCTATGAAAATTAGGAAGGATGAAAAGCCAGAAACATCCTGTAGGAGGGCAACCCTGCATTGGCAGAGAGATGGGCTGGATGCCAGGATTGTGCCAAAGGGAATTTTACCATTGATTTTCCTGGGAGCAGGATTGGGCCTGATGTGGTATCCCGACAAATGCTCTTTGATAGCACACTGATTAAAAATCTAGGTTTAGAGAGAGAATACAAATGGAAGGAAGGGAAATGGCTGATCTGTTGTAGCCCTGTAACAAGTTATTTGGCTTGATGCAGGAACCTCTGGATGAAATGTTGTGGCCTGTGTTATGTGAGTGGTCCCAGTAGGTGAGTCTCATGGCCCCTTCTGGCCTTAAAGTCTGAGTATCCATGAAAGGGAGAGGGGGAAGGAGGAGGGTGTGTACATAAGAATATAATATTATAAGATTAATTTAGCTAGATTCTGATCTGACTAACACCTTCGGCTTCAGTGGGATGAGATCAGAATCCGATCCAGAGTTGGTCCACTGAACCTTGTCTGTCCGAAAGAGATGTAGCTGGTGTTTCCTATATTGTGTTTTATATTATGTTGCTGTGGAGTTTGCTAAATCATATGTTCCCACCTGACATTTATTCAACATGTTTTGGAAGGACTACAGTTAAAGTGGGGAGGGGGCAGAGAGGGAGAGAGGAGCTCTTTGTAATGTCATGTTTGATGTCTTCCTTTCAAGGGTGACTCCTAACCAACATCAGATGGCAGTTTTATTCTAATTTAAAGCATTAGATTCAGGGAAGGACAAGGTAATCCATCCTCAGGAAAAAAAAATCAATGCAAGTAAGTGTAATTAGCAGCACTCTCCTCTAGTAAGTCAATGATGTAGAGAGAACCTAAAAACCACGACAGACTACATTTGTTCTTCCTAATGTATTGTGACTACCTCACCACTTTTATAATGAAGTTGTTTAGCTCTCCTCTAGGAATTATATGTCATTTGTCTGGTTAAAAATATTGACAGGTTCTAATATGCCAGGGATAATTTTAGCTATCAAGAAAGACCCAAACATGCAGGCTCATGGGCAGCAGGAGTTAATTTTCTTTTGTTGGGAACCAAAATAAGCCTCTGGTGAAAAGCTTACTATGTTTTTTAATTCACCAAGTTTATTTTACGTACGTAAAGGTGTAAATCCTCAGGGACATTCTATCCAAATCTGAACTTGTTTAAAATCCCCAAGATGCCAAATATGAAGATCTGTGTTATGTATGTTGTCAAATGGTCCTTTGCAGTCTTCCTAAATTGCCAAGAGAGTTTTCTTTTCTTGACAAATCTGGCAGCATAAATTAGAAGCAGCCGTAGAAGCCAGAGGATGAAAATATGACTCCTGCATTTGATTAAGTTTCCCCAGCAGCTGTGTTATTTGTTTCATAAACTTGCACTAGGTTGATTCAATTTTTTAACATAAATGGAAGTCTGAAATTGAAAGGAATAAAGTTCTTCTTCAAATATTTGTCCATATATATTACACTCTTGGTGCACATGCACCCCATGCGCTCGAGAGTAGAATTTTCTGGCCAGCAGTGCATTTTGGTATCAAGAAGGTCCCCCAAGTATCCTCATGCTCCCCTGCCAAGAGCGTAACAGACAGCATGGGCCCAAGCACTGTTCACTCAGTCCCTTCCAGCCACACATGGCTGCGAAATGGAACTCCACAGTATCTGTCTCAACAGTTTTACAGAGACTTCTGTAGCTAGTTGTACTTATTAAAGTCAGTTCGGAAGAATTGTAGGCTATGTCCACACTACAGCCTATGTCAGTATAATTTATATTACTCAGGGGTGTGAAAATACCACCGTCCTAAGTGACATACGGTATATCTATATAAGTGTTCCTGTGCTTCTGCCGCTCATAGAGATGGCTTTATTATGCTGACAGGAGAGCTTTCTCCTGTTGGCATAGAGCTTCTTTACCAGACACGCTGCAATGGCATAGCTGTATCGGTGCAGCTGCGCTACTGCGGCGCTATACATATAGAAATGGCCTTACTTAGGATAGTTTGCCTGTTGGGAAGTTTTGGGTAGTTTATGTACCTTATTATAGTTTCATTTTTATATCTTGTTGGGAACTTCTTCCTAGTACTGGATCTTACAGATGTCTTATAAGTCTCTGGGCTATGGTTGCCAACTTTTTAATCACACAAAACCGAACATCCTAGCCCCGCCCCTTCCCCAAGGCCCCGCCCCTGTTCACTACATTCCCCTGCCCTCGGTGGCTCCCTGTCCCCCATCCTCACTCACTTTCACTGAGCTTAGGCAGGGGGTTGGGGTGCAGGATGGGGTGAGGGCTCTAACTGGGGGTGGGGACTCCAGGGTGGGGCCAGGACTTAGGACTTCAGGGTGTGGGAGGGGGCTCCAGGCTGGGGCACGGAGTTGGGGTGCAGTAGGGGTGAGGGCTCCAACTGGGGGTGCAGGCTCTGGGAAGGGGCTGGGGATGCGGGGTTTGGGGTGCAGGAGGGTGCTCTGGGCTGGGATGGAGGGGGATTAGGGCTGGGGCAGGAGGTTGGGGTGCAGGGGGTGTGAGGGCTCCAGCTTGGGGTGTGGGCTCTGGAGTGGGGCCAGGGATGAGGGATTTGGGATGAAGGAGGGAGCTGGGTTGGGGGGGCTCAAGGCTGGGGCAGGGGGTTGAGTTGACAGACCACAAGTGCTTTCTATAGAGTACCTGGACTGGAGCCCAGAGAAGAGGGAGGACCTGACTTCCCCTACCGGCCACCAAGGAAGATGGCGTGAAACCCTTGATAAAAGGGATAAAGACAGAAGCCCTGAGACGAGAGTTGTAATGGTCACTGGACCCAGCGTCGGAGCTGGAGACCTGATGTAAAGGGTGTTGCCCTATTGTTTGCAGCAATTTCTATTACCCTGGAAGGGGTGGGACTAAACATGACCAGGCTGGAGGATTGAGTCATGAGAGGAGGCAGACCACAGCAGGGCTGGGGCTTCTGTTGGCAGCGGCTGCTAGCTGAGGAGAGCTTGTTATGCCACCAAGGGGCATGCCAGTGGTGAGTCAGCTCTCCTACACAGCATCAGTAACTCCAGCCTCTAAAAAGGCAGATAACTGGTACCAGGTATCATCCACCAGGGCGGAGTATTTATACCCTCACCCAGTACTTGCCTTGCTAGAAGTTCTGGTGGCTAATGAAAGTAGCAGATAACAGCCAAGGATGACGCCTACAGATAAAGAACGTAAGCAATTCAGTTTATTTGAGCTTAGAATTATTTGTCTGACAACCTTCAATTCTGAATTGCAAATGATCAGGTGTTGGTGGCACGCTATGAGTTTTTAAAGCACCCATAAAGTCTCATACTTTATTGACAAACTTGCACAGGAGAAAAAGGGAATTTCTAAGGGACTTTTATTAGCCAGAATGTCCCTCCAGGCAGCTCTGGATGACTCTGATACTGCCTCTTGATCCATGGCAACATCCATCATTATGAGGAGGAGAGAATCCTGGCTCCAAAGTTCTGGCATCCCAGGGGAGGTGCAGTCGACTGTGGAAGATCTTCCCTTTGAGGCACTGGATTTGTTTATCTCAAAAACCACCAAGGCTCTTCATTCACTGAAGGACTCCTGGGAGACACTTTGTTGCTTTGGCATTCATACACTGGCGCCTAAAAGAGAAAACCACAATCTTATTGTAGGCAGAGACTGTCACCGGCTACCTTTTACCATCAGAGAGCCTCGGCGCCTCCAAGACAGAGGCAGTGTTTTTCAAAAGGAAACCTTCAGCAATCCCCTGCAGTTGGGGATTGGTCCTGCTTTGAGCACCTGAGATCCCTTCCAACCTTGATATTCTGTGATTCTGTGATCTGCTATGCCTTCATTCCAGGCTCTGGCTCCATCAAAACTGTCATTTTGATGGATCGCTTTGGAGTTACTCCATAATCAGGGTACTGGATTTCTACTGTTCCATCCCACCATTTGGGAATCACTTTACTTTTTTCCAAGTTTCAAGGAACCAAATAACATCAGACTGCTGGGATCTATAGAGAATCTCAGTTAGAGATTCTCTGCTGTTCTATACTATGCTCGTCCTTGTCAATCCCTTTTCATGGACCCCACTCATAAGAGACTGTTATGTCAAGAGATGGAGTCACTTATGTCTCTTAGAGCAATGGAAGAGATTCCTTTACAGTGTGTGTGTGTGTGTGTGTGTGTGTGTGTGTGTGTTTCTAATTACTTCCTAGTACTGAAGAAAAAAGGAAAGATGGTGCCCAATTCTGGACTTGAGAGTGGCTTAATGCCTTCATCCATCACTTCAGATTAAGAATGGTAACCTTAGCCTTCATAATTTCATCACTAGATTCACAATACTGGCATACAGCGCTCAACCTGCAAGATGTCAACTTCCACATCTTACAGCCAGCACACAGATACAAGATTTCAGGTAAGACAGAACCGCTATCAATAGAGGGTCTTGCCATTTGTTATCACTACAACCCCAATGATATTTGTAATTTTTAGATGTTGCCCATAATAATAGTTTAATCATAATCTAGATGACTGGTTCATCCATGAAAAATCACCACAAGTGGGAGTTTCATCACCAGATTCTCCAACTTTTTCTTATCTTTGGCTCAAAAGCTCAGCAGTGGAAATCCCCATTGACACCTATACAGAGGATAGAATTCATAGGGTCAATGTTAAATTCCACAACAGCCAGAGCTTATCTGCTCCAAGACAGATTTGAAGCCGTTTTCCAACCTCATCAATCAACTTCAAAAAATCCTCATACAACTGTCGGGACTTATCTAAGTCTGCTCGGGCTTATGGGCTGCTATATGTCTGTCACACTGCATGCAAGACCACACCTAAGCGGCATGCAGGATTGGTTAAAGTCAGTGTACATGCCAAACAGGTACCACAAAGATATGCCTCTGCTAGTCTCTCATAACGTTCTTGCATCATTACATTGGTAGAAAGACCCCAATCAGGTGTGCTGGAGAGTACTTGTTTCTCTACCCCTCTCAACTAAGAACTTAGTGATGGATGTGTCCCTTCTGTAGTAGGGAGCGTATCTGGTCCATCATCAGGCACAAGGTCTCCAGATCCACAAGAAGACTTGATTACATGTAACTATATTACAGCTCAGAGCTGTTCAACAACCTTCTGCAGCATTCCTACCAATGATCCAAGGACTGGTAATTCAAGCTATGACAACACAGCAGCCATGTTTTATACAAAGAGACAGGGAGAAGCCCAACCATCTCCTTTATGTCAGGAAGTAGTTCAACTGTGGAACTGCTATATTCAGCACCAAATATGTCTCATACTAATGCATCTCCCAGATGTGCAGAAAGCTGTAGGAGACCGACTGAGCAAACATTTTTTGTCAGACCATGAGTGGTCCGTAATCCATTGCATTTTGCTGGAGTGAGGACATCAAACAATAGACTTGATTGCAACAGACCAAAACCAAGAAATGTCTCAGTTTCTGCTTCAGGAGAAGTCTCTGACCAGGATCTCTGGTGGACACATTCCTCATTCATTGGTCCCCACTGGTGATATATGCTTATCCTCCAACCTCTGTATTCCAAATATGTTCTGAAAGATCTGACAAGATGCTGCCACTGTCATCACGTTAGTAACCATCTGCTGAGGTAGTTCTGGGACCCAGAATGTATGTTCTTATTCGCCCACCAAAATTCTTACCTCTTCTACCAGACTTAATTTCAAGATAAATGGGACATCTTTCATCTGAATCCTGCCTCCCTCTGCCTCAAGCTTGGCTACGGTCTGGGCATCAGACATAGCGAAATCATGTTCCTCAGATTTTTAGAACATTTTGATCCACAGCAGAAAAGATTCCACCAGGCTAACTTACACTGCAAAGTAGAACGTTTGAGGATTTAATTTGAACAACCTCAGTTATAGCCTGTTGCCTTGCAGTTCCCTACTGTCTTGGGAAGAGCTCTCTTGAAAGAGCTCAGGACTGTCTGTTAGTTCTGTTAGAGTGCACCTGGTAGCCATTTCTGCATATCCTTTCCCCCTCTTTTGAAAGCTGCACAGGTTTTTTTCCTGCCCCACTATAATTAAATATCTTAAAGGCTTATACATGTGTTTTCACCAGGGAATCTCCTCCTCCCTGAGTCCTTAATGTGGTCCTGGCAGGCTTTATGCCCACCCTACCCCCATGAGAACCCCTAACCACCTGCTTGCTGTTGCATTAACTGTGAAAACATCTTTTTTAGTGGCAAACACATCAGCCAAAAGGTCAGGGAAATGCAAACTCTCATAGCTGCCCTCCCTCTGCAAAATTTCATGAGAATAAAGATATCATTCAGACCTTCATATGAATTGCTTCCTAAGGTAATGACATTTTTCCATTTGAACCAAATGATTCCTTTATGAGGTTTTTTTCCCCCTAAACCACACACTAAGCAGGGAGAAGCTAGTCCACATACTTTAGATGTTTCCAGGGCATTATACTTTTATTTGCAAAGGACCAAAGCTTTAAGAGTTTCACAAAGACTATTTATAGCTAAGACCCTACCAAATTCACAGTCCATTTTGGTCAATTTCACGGTCATGGGATTATAAAAACCATAAATTTCATTTCAGCTATTTAAATCTGAAATGTCATGGTGTTATAATTGTGGAGGTCCTGACCCAAAAAGGAGTTGTAGGGTGGTCAAAGGTTATTGTAGGGGTGGTTGCTGTATTGCTACCCTTACTTCTGCACTGCTGTTGGTGGCGGCAATGCCTTCAGAGCTGGGCAGGTGGAGAGCGGTGGCTGCTGGCTGGGAGCTCGGGTCTGGAGACAGAGCCGCTGCCAGCAGCAGCGCAGAAGTAAGGAGGGCCTGGTGTGGTATTGCCACCCTTACTTCTGCACTGATGCCTGCAGAGCTGGGCCCTCAGTCAGCAGCTGCCACTCTCCAGCCTCCCAGCTCTGAAGGCAGCAGCGCAGAAATAACGGTGGCATGACATGGTATTGCCACCCTTACTTCTTCGCTACTGCTGGCAGGGTGCTGCCTTCAGAGCTGGGCACCCGGCCACCAGCTGCCACTCTCCGGCCATCCAGCTCTGAAGGCAGTGCAGAAGGGTGGCAATACTGCGACTCTCCTAAAATAATGGTGAGACCCCCCCTGCAACTCCCTTTTGGGTCAGGACCCCCAATTTGAGAAATGCTGGTCTCCTCCATGAAATCGGTATGATATAGGGAGAAAGCACTGAAAAAAAACAGATTTATAGCATTTGCTGATAGAATGAAAGGTCCAGCAACATTGACCTGAGATTATCCAAATGGGTTCCGGGTATTTTAGGGTTTGTTATGACTTTGCTAGTTTAGAGACTCCAGCTCAGATTAGGGTTCACTCCACTAGGACCTAAACAGCTTCTTTGGGCAGAGTTGGGAGTGCAATCTTTGTTTAAGCAGACTCTTTGTTTAACCATCTCCTTATATTAGGTTACTGCTTGTGAATCACCAAATGACATATGGATAAGCATTTGAGGAAGAAAGAAGAAATACTTACCCTACAGTAACCGGAGTTCTTTGAGGTGTGTTGTCCATATATATATATATATATTCCACAACCCACCCTCCTTCTCTGCAACTCTGGAGTCCTATAATACCAGGATTCTGCGGTGGTGAAGGAACTGAGTAGCAGTTTGGCTCAAACCACCATTTATGCCAGGGATTGGCAACTTTTGGCACATAGCTCACCAAGGTAAGCACCCTGGCAGGCCGGGCCGGTTTGTTTACCTGCCGTGTCTGCAGGTTCAGCCGATTGCGGCTCCCACTGGCTGCGGTTCGCCGTCACAGGCTAATGGGGGCTGCGGGAAGTGGCGTGGGTTGTGTTGGCCGCCCCTTCCTTCAGCCCCCATTGGCCTGGAGTGGCGAACCGCGGCCAGTGTGAACTGCGATTGGCTGAACGTGCGGACACGGCAGGTAAACAAATTGGCCCGGCCTGCCAGCGTGCTTACCTTGGCGGGCCGCCTGCCAAAGGTTGCCGATCCCTGCTTTATGCCCTTGGTATAGGAGCATGAGATTATTCAGGGTGCATGTGTGCCCCAGCAGACACTGCTAGCCAGAAGTTTCCAATCTCAAATGCATGCACCACAAAAGTGGAATATACATGGACAAGACATCTTGAAGATCTCCAGTGACTGTAAGGTAAGTCATTTTTTTTTATAGCCGCGGAGAATAATTTAACTTTTTCTTTAAAAGTGGATAGGAGAGGATTGCAAAATGCAAAGCAATACTTGAGTTGGTGAAATTTGATTCATGATTGTTGTGAAATAGCAAAAAGCAGACCTTACGGACCATATTCTCAACTCAGTGACACCAATGTGCTTCTGAGTCAATAGAGTTACTCTAGATTCACTATGGTGTCACAGATCAGAATATGGCCCAAGATATTTGGTAAAAACAGCCCTGTTCTGCAGGATATTACTAAGTTTAGCCCTTTAAATGTCAGTGCTCATTTACAAAGAAGTTCTTTTTCCACTCATGTTCCAGTGGAGAACATTAGGGAAGTCAACCAAGACCACAGGTCATGACCTCTGCTCTAGTATAAAAGAAAAACCATGTGCGCTCCAATATCCATAAAGTGTCTAGAAGCTTGTTTTATTAGTCAAATAGCAGCAGCTGGAACCTGCTGAGCATTCCTCAGTTGGAACCAAAGCCGTGTGATCTTCTGATTTTATTTAATTGTCAGCTTTTATTTTAGTCTAGTCAATATAATCACGTAATCTTGACGGTTTGACAAATGGAAGTGAAATGCAGAGAGATTCTCACACTTAGGTTCCTGATCCAGCACAGCACTTAAGCATAAGTTTAACTTCAAGCATATGAGAAGTTCCATTGACTTCAATTAGTTAAAGTCAAGCATATGCTGATTTGCTGGATTTGGCTTTATCACTTGTTGTGGGTTACTGTAGTTACCATAGGAAGGCTGATAACAAACAGGTATACCCAAATACCTAGGATTGGTCTGCAGACATGCATTCCAGGAGCCCATGTTCATTAAGTCCCTGCATTCAAATGTGTTTTGTTAGTTCAGAGTGCATTATTCTAATGTATAATTTGAGTGCAGGTTCCCTCATCATTTCATTACCTTTAATTATAATCACAATCATCTTAACATGGCATGGTCCTGTTATCTGATGCTTGTAACTAATTAATGGTTGTAAAGTACTTGTAGAGTCTAGGGTGAAAGTTGCTATATAATAGCAAAGTATTCTTTGTCTCTGCTGAAAGGCCAGGATCTCTGTAGAAATCTGACATAATGTTTTAAAAATTTTACCTCACAAATAGGTGAAATATAACGTAACTCCTCAGGTAGGTACTTAGTACAATCTTGGACAATAGTTTTTGGAATTTGCACTTCAAGTGTCACTACTGTAGGTTATGGGGAGCAGGCAGTACAACTCCCTGATGTCCAGAGTTTGTGAGGTCAGGCCAACTGCCACTCCAGAAGATAATAACTGGATTGGTGCGGGGGGTTCTGTGGATTTATCTAAAGGACCAGTCAGCTGGTGGCCCATGAGCTACCCAAAAAGGGGTGCAGGACTGTGTGCCCTACTTTTCAAAAGAGAGTAGATAGGGTAGGGAGAAAAGTTCAGGATAGATTCCGGTTCCTTCTTCCAGTATCCAGAAATGGAAATGAGCTTCCATTGGGTGGAGGGCAGGGGATAGTAGACCCCAAACCTGGCAGATCGGATAGAGATTGGAGAAGAGCCAGAATACATTTTAACTATATCAGAGAAAAGGCTGAATAATGGTACCCCAATTTCCATAGAATAATAGAAATGTAGATCTGGAAGAGACCTAGACTAGAGGGTTAAATCCAGCCCCCTGTGCCGAGGCAGGACCAAGTAAACTTAGACCATCACTGACAGGTGTTTGTCCGATCTGTTCTTAAAATCCAGCAATGATGGGGATTCCACAATCTCCTTTGGAAGTCTATTCAAGAACTTAACTACCCTTATAGTTAGAAAGTTTTCCCCCAATATCTAACCTAAACCTCCCTTGCTGCTGATTAAGCCCATTATTTCTAGTTCTATCTTCAGTGGAGATAGAGAACAATTGATCCCCATCCTCTTTATAACAGCCCTTATCGTATTATGAGCCCCTCCCTCAGTCTTCTTTTCTCAAGACTAAACATACCCATTTTTTTTAACCTTTCCTGATAGGGCAGGTTTTCTAATCTTATCTTGTTTGTTGTTCTCCTCTCTACTCTCTCCAGTTTGTCCACATCTTTCCTAAAATGTGGTTCCCAGAACTGGACACAATACTCCAGCTGAGGCCTCACCAGTGCGAGTAGAGCGGGACAGTTACCTCCCATGTCTTACACATAACACCCAGAATGATATTAGCCTTTTTCACAACTGCATCACATTGTTGACTCATTTTCAATTTGTTATTCACTAGAACCCCCAGATCCTTTTCAGCAGTACTACCATTTAGCCAGTTATTCCCCATTTTGCAATTTTGGATTTGATTTTTCCTTCCTAAGTGAAGTACTTTGCACTTGTCTTTATTTAATTTCATCTTGTTGATTTCAGACCAATTCTTTAATCTGTCAGGGTTGTTTTGAATTCTAATCCTGTCCTGCAAAGTGCTTGCAACCCCTCCCAGCTTAGGGTCATCTATGTATTTTATAAGCATACTTTCCACTCCATTATCCAAGTCAATTAATGAAAATATTGACTAGTACTGGACTCAGGACTGACCCTTGTGGAACCCCACTAGATACATCCCCCCCAGTTTGACAGCAAACCATTGATAACTGCTCTTTCAGTACAGTCTTCGAACCAGTTGTGCCACCCACTTTATAGTAATTTCATCTAGCCCATAGTTCCCTAGTTTGCTTATGAGCATGTCATGTGGGACTGTGTGAAAAGCTTCACTAAAATCAAGATATATTATGCCTGCTGCTTCCCACATATTCACTAGGCCAATAAACCCATCAAAGAAAGACATTAGGTTGGTTTAGCATGATTTGATCTTGACAAATCCATGCTGATTATTCCTTATAACCTTACTATCCTCTAGGTGCTTATAAATTAATTATTAAATCATTTGCTCCAGTATTTTTCAAGGTATTGAAGATAGGCTGACTAGTCAATAATATCCTGGATCCTCTTTGTTCTCTTTTTTTAAAAATAGGGACTATGTTTTCCCTCTCCAGTCTTCTAGGACATCACCCATCTTCCATGAGTTATTGAAGATCATTGGTAACAGTTCCAAAGTTGCTTCAGCTACTTCCTAAGTACCCGAAGATGAACTTTATCAGGCCCTGCTGACTTGAATACTTCTAACTTACCTAAATATTCTTTAACCTGCTCTTTCCCTATTTTGGCTTGTGTTCCTTCCCCTTCTTTAATATTAATTATGCTAAGTATCGGATCACCATTAACCTTTTTTAGGAAAGATTGAGGCAAAACAGTGATTAAATACCACAGCCTTCTTGATGTAATCAGTTATTTTCTCTCCTTCTCTGGTAAATAGAGGACCTACACTTTCCTTTGTCTTTCTCTTGCTTCTAATGTATTTAAAATAGGCTGTCGATTAATCACAGTTATCTTACCTGATTAACTCAAAAAAATCATGATTAATCACAGTTTTAATCGCACTTTTAAACAATATAATACCAATTGTAATTTATTAAATATTTGTTTTTATACATTTTCAAATATACTGATTTCAGTTACAACATAGAATACAAAGTGTATACTGCTCACTTTATTTTATTATTTTTATTACAAATATTTGCACAGTAAACATGATAAAGGAAATAGTATTTTTCAGTTCACCTCAAACAAGTATTGTAGCGCAATTTCCTTATCATGAAAATCCAACTTACAAATGTCGATTTTTTTTTGTTACATAACTGCACTCAAAAACAAAACAGTGCAAAACTTTAGAGCCTACAAGTCCACTCGGTCCTACTTGTCATTCAGCCAATTGCTAAGACAAATACGTTTGTTTACTTTTATGGGAGATAATGCTGCCCACTTCTTATTTACAGTGTCACCAGAAAGTGAAAACAGGCATTTGCATGGAACTTTTGCGGCCAGCATTGCAAGATATTGACATGCAGATATGCTAAACATTCGTATGCCCCTTCATACTTCTGCCACCATTCCAGAGGACATGCTTCCATGCTGATGACGCTTGTAAAAAAAAAAAAAAAACACGTTAATTTGTGACTGAACTTCTTGGGGGGAAATTGTATGTCTCCTGTTCTGTTTTACCAGCATTCTGCCGTACATTTCATGTTATAGTAGTCTCCGATGATGACTCAACACATGTTGTTCATTTTAAGAACACTTTTGCTGCAGATTTGACAAAACGCAAAGAAGGTACCAATGTGAGATTTCTAAAGATGGCTACAGCGCTCGACCCAAGGTTTAAGAATCTGAAGTGCCTTCCAAAATATGAGAGGGATGAGGTATGGAGCATGCTTTCCGAAGTCTTAAAAGAGCAACACTCTGATGCAGAAACTACAGAACCTGAACCACCAACCTTCAGTTGATGTCAGCTGACTCAGATGATGAAAATGAACATGCATCAGTCCGCACTGCTTTAGATTGTTATTGAGCAGAACCTGTCATCAGCATGGACACATGTCCTCTGGAATGGTGGATGAAGCATGAAGGGACATATGAATTTTTAGCACATCTGGCATGTAAATCTCTTGTGGCGCCGGCTGCAACAATACCGAATGCCTGTTCTCACTTTCAGGTGACATTGTGAACAGGAAGCGGGCAGCATTATCTCCTGCAACAAACTTATTTGTCTGAGTGATTGGCTGAACAAGAAATAGGACTGAGTGGACTTGTAGGCGCTAAAGTTTTACATTGTTTTATTTTTGAATGCAGTTATTTTTTGTACATAATTCTACATTGTAAGTTCAACTTTCATAATAGATTGCACTACAGTACTTAGCTGAATTGAAAAATACTATTTCTTTTGTTTATTACAGTGTAAATATTTGTAATAAAAAATAAATATAAAGTGAGCAGTGTACACTTTGTATTCTGTGTTGTAATTGAAATCGATATATTTGAAAATGTAGAAAACATCCAAAAATATTTATTTAAATGGTATTCTATTATTTTTAACCGCGTGATTAATCGTGATTAATTTTTTAATTGCACAATTAATTACTATTAATTTTTTAATTGCTTGACAGCCCTAATTTTAAAAATCTCTTCTTATAGCCTTTCATATCCCATGCTAGGTGTAACTCATTTTGTGATTTAGACTTTCTGATCACCATATCAATGGCCCTTCCATCCCAGCCAGCCCTTCTCTGGCTCACATTTTCTTTTCTTTTCTCTGGTTAGTGGAACCTTTGTGTTTTGTCTGACTGCTGCTTACCTGCCTCACACATCACATCCATAAACCCAAACCATTTGCTTTACTGTAATACGGAATCAAATACTGACTATTCTCAATGCATCCACAGTTTCTAAAACAATCATTAAGAACCATATTCTGCTCCCACTCTGTGTGCATAACTACCACTAATGTCAGGCAGGTTGCATTGCAGATCAAGGTCAGTATTGATAGTAGAGGAATTCTGCTACTGCTCATGGGCAGTATATTGCCCTAAGAGTTTCTATGCAATGTTTTCCAAGAAGTTATATAGATAGGACATAGGCTGTTTGATTAATAAACTTATACACAGATCCATCCCCACATTGTCTTTATCACTGAAATTAAAGGAAAGGGGAAGGCTGGGGAGGTAATCATGTAATATGTATTAAAAGTAAAACAAAGTCCCAGCTACTTGTTATTAAAATCCCCCTGGTACTTTTTACAAAAGATGAGGGGTGAAATTCTGACCTCACTGAAGTCCATGGGGGTTTTGTTATTGCCTTCAATGGAGCCAAAATTTCACCCCAGATGTTAGGCCCAATTCAACAGCTGTCACGTTCTGCTACAGAGGTGACTGAATTTCAGTGATGGGTTAAGTGATTCCTTTCTAAAGTTTTGTATATCACTTTGGTAAATGTATAAAATGCTTTAGGATCTTTTGGGATAAAAGTAAGTAATTTTGTTTCTACAGTAATATTTCTATATATGCCATGAAATTCAACTTCTATACATAAAAGATTCCAGTCATGATTAATTTAAATTACTTCATTCAATTATTGTACCTCCGCTTTCTAAATGAATGTTCAGAAAAATTCCCCTACAACAGACTGAATTGCATGTATTACGTTAGGTTTAAAAAAACCCTCCAGTCAGTTTATTCATCCTATTCATCCTAAATTTATAGGCTGGGTTTATTATGGGCCTATTCCACGTTGTATTTCAGTCATTTTAAAGAAAAAAGAAAGAAACCTGCGCATGCACTTCTTGAGTTACAGATAATAAAATTTATCTTTATTATCATCTCTGTAATTAAACCAAATTTTTGTCACTTTCCCTGAGTGTGGTGCCTTTTGGTGCCTGTGGCAAATAGTAAAGTAGTTTAATAAGATTGTTCCTAAAAAAGGGAGGCACTATTTTAATGGGGTTTAGTACTGAACTTGATTTATATTGTTAAAGGAAGTTAGAGGAGGTTTCAATTTTTTACCACATGCTTCTGATATGAAAGTAAATTGCTTTGCACAACAAATAACTACCAGTGTTGGGAACTGAGGTTTCATATTGAGTTAAAATGCACAAGGAGGTCACAGAATTCAATGTCCCCTTTTCTCAATGGGTAATTTTTTAGGCCATAATCCTGCAAATACTTGCATATGGTTTTACCATTATGCATCTACTTAGTCCCATTGAAGTTACTCACGCACATAATATTAAGTACGTATGTGTGTCTTTGCAAGATCAGGGCCTCCGTTTGTAAACTGTTCAAAATCAACATTTTGCTTTACAAAATTCTTAGAAAACTATTAACCTATTTCCACAGTTAAGAAAACTCCTAAATTATATTGGCAAATGTCAAGAGCTTTTACACAAAGTAACAATATGAACTGGAGAAAGTTAATCTTTCAGGGCAATCCGTCTGACCCTTTTAGCCTCGTGTTTCATACCAAAGTGTAATAAGAGAGTGTCGCAAAGTACATGACTATATTGAACAATCTAAATACTTTGCTCCAGGAGCCTGCATGAGCACTATTAAAATACAGGACTCGAAATTCTCATGGTGAGATTTTCAAACTCGCAGATGGCAGCGAGGTGCCCAGCTCCCATTGACTTTCACTGGGAGTTAGCACCTAATTGCCATGTGTGCCTCTGAAAATCTCCCCCTCTGTACGTTCAGAGCCACCATTGATCCAGTGACAGTTCTGCATGTGATAGTTTGTAGGATCATACCCATTACATGCCTTTCAAAGCATCAACTTCAAAAATTATATTACATCTAAGTTTACTCTGACAAACAGAAGAAGTTTATGGACAAATGTATTTTTTCCTCTTTTTTCCCCCAGTTTACTTTGTTAATTTGACAGGACATTCTGTAAAGCCAGTTTCATTTTCCTTCAGTGGCTTCTTTGTTGTAAAGACCCTGATAAACATCAACAAAAGAGTTGAAAAATTCTTTTTATTTTAAAGGCACATTTAAAACATTGTCAGGACAGTCTGTAACAGGTGCTCTGTCAAAAACTAGATTTGTTTTTAACTCAGCCAGTTCCCCAAAATGTAAGTTCCCTTCAGCATGATGTCAGTACATAGAGTTTGCAAAGGATTAAGGAAATGAAAGTTAGGAAAGATTGAGAAATATTAACTATTACACAGTTCATTAGTCAATACAGATTTTAAAAAACATTTCATGTACATATTTATGTCTGTCTGTAATGAGATAGCTAGATATACAAGCAGTAGTCAGAAGGAAAAGAGTAAAACCTTTAGCCATCAGAGCATGTGTGTAAATATCCTTATGATCCAATAATACAGCTAAGTGAGTGTGTGTGTGTATTTATAGTTTATTGATGTATATTCATGATATGCCAGAAATAATCACATGTTATATTACAAGAAGTGAAAACAAACGCAAGATCACGATGGAAGAGAATAAATATCATGAATATTTTATATCCTGGATGGAAGGATTGCAGTTAGTTGACACTCAGATGTTGTGGTAATGGGGACCATATAAATAGACAGACAGACCAAATAAACTATGTTGACCTTCCATCATGGCATTCTTTTCAGCAAAGCGTAATATTACTGTGGGGTATCTTGGCAGATTCATAGTTTTGATTTTCTTTTAGTGGCTTCTTCAAGTGTTAATAAAAATATAAAAGTTTTTATGTCTGTTTCAGAATTATTTGAAGCACAGCCTTCTGTCATTCATGGTTCTGAGAATGTCAGATAGAACCTAAAGGGAAAGGTCACAGAGCCCAGTGCTCACAAATCAGATTCATGTGTCAAAGGGAATAAGGTTTTCCACCTGTGCAGAGAAATTTTACACTTAACTGCACCCATGGTTTTCTGCAAAGGAAATCAGTCAGGCTTTTGTGTACTCAGTGGATGGGGCCAGGGATCTAGGTATTAATCACTGGGACAGACTTCACATCAGAGCCGCAGCTGTCAAACAGAATTGCCACTACTTTATGTCGGCCTTTGCAGATATTTAACAAAAATGGCTTTGTTTAAACTTTTATGGGCAGCAAAATAAAAAAAGAGAGATAAAGAGGAGGTGACAACAAAACGCAAAGGAAAACTGATGAGCTGGAAAGCCAAATGGGCCAAATTCTGTCCTGAGCTGTGGGCCTGTGACTCCACTCAGCTTGGGTGGGAATCAAGCGTGTGCAGAATTTGGCGCTGAGTTCTGAGAGATTCCCTGGTTGCCAGCAAGGACTTTAAATAGTTTATTTATCTTGCTGCCAATGTGATATTTTCCCCGTTCTTTCTCAAGAGTAAATAATTGAAAGAGTTAGTGCTCATCGGTATTGTGCTACCGCACATCATGTCACATTCTATAAGCACTTCCCGGTGAAATATGGAATTGTGTATTTCTAGAGACTGCTTCATTCACAAGCCCAGGATACAGATAAATGAAAAGTGTGGAGTGGAATCCTGCTCCCAGATGTGTGCGCTGGGCTTCATTGAACTCTGTGCACCTCGGAGGGCAAAATTCAGCCCCGCTATTCCACATGTATTGCACATGTATTGGGGGGAGGGATAGCTCAGTGGTTTGCGCATTGGCCTGCTAAGCTTAGGGTTGTGAGTTCAATCCTTGAGGGGGCCACTTAGGGATCTGGGGCAAAAATCAGTACTTGGTCCTGCTGGTAGAAGGCAGGGGGCTGGACTCAATGACCTTCCAAGGTCCCTTCTAGTTCTAGGAGATTGGTGTATCTCATTTATTTTATTATATTAAATAATGAACACAATAGTTTCCTTAAATATTTCTGGAGCATGTAAATCCTTCATCATAAGTAGTTGAGTTTAGACATTCAGCTGGCACACATTGGTATAGCTCTCTTGACTTAAATTGAGCTGGTGCCCAAATGTTATCAGCTGAGGATCTCTCCCTGGATCTTTTTGTTTTATATAATGAATTGATCCTTGTACTGCTGTACAAGTTATACAATGCTGGGCAGATCCTTAACTGGCGTCATAGCACCATTGATGGAGCGATAGCACTTTACACCTGTTGAGGATCTGCCCATACAATTTTATTTTAGTACTGGCCAGTCACAAGAGGGCCTCAGAATTAGATGAGACTGTTAATGGATATGATCAGTATGTAGACTGTTTTGCATATTTTTAGGGGAGGAAAAATTGTCTTGTTGTTAAAGGGACACAGACCTGTCCTCCGCTTAACATTTTGCCAGATTAGCTGTGTGAAAAAATCATCCCTCTTGCCAACATAGCTATGCTGGCAGAATCTCTAGTGTAGACCTAAGTTCCCTGTAAGCTGTGCGGCTGGGTGACCACCCAGAAGGCTATCAAGTGCCACACAGTTCAGGTGTTCCTCCCCCCCACTGCCATGTGCTGCTCCTGCCCTCTGCCTTGGAGCTGCTCCCGGAAGCCTCCTGCTTGCTGTGCATTTCATAATTTTTTATTTCTCTCTTATGCTTAAATTTAATTCTTTGAGTAGTGAGTTCTACAGTGCATAACCTGTCCTGGCTGGAGTAATTATCCCTATGGTAACTTTTAAAAATATATATATTATATCTAGGTTTTTGGTTTCTACTGGTGGCGCACATCTGTATATTTTCGCGATATGGTGCACATAACAAAATTCATTCCTCACATGGAGGGAAAAAATTAGAGGGAACACTGGCACTGTAGACACAGTTCTACTGGCAAAAGGACTGTTGCCAATATAAGCTGTGTCTCCCCCAGGAGGATTTGCAGGTATAGCTATATCTGCAAACCTTTTCTAGTGTAGTCAAGGCCTCAGTCAACCTTTTAGATTTTATTTATTGATATTTTTGGATCATTTGTAATAAGACATTGTCTTGACATGTATGCGTACATATGTAAATACAGAATTAACAGTATTTAGCAACATATTGTGTATGGGCCATCTACCGTTATATCATTAACATTTCCTTTTTTCCCCAAAAATTATTTGAATACAACCTTAACATGGTGTTAGGTGTTGTTGTTTAAAACCATTCATACTAACTTCTTTAACTTTTGGGGGAGGGAAGATGTCCTTTGGTGTCTGGGGGTGGAAGAGTCTCAACAGACTAGAAAGAAAGAAAAGCTAAGGGAGGGGAGAGAGGGATGTAACTCAGTTATCCTTGCCACAGTCGACTTGAAAGTGACTCAGTTTAAAAAAAAAGTTACAAGTATATTCAAGCACTACACTTCCTCGTAAACCTCATGCCATTTGTGTGCTTTTACAGTTAAATTTTCCTATTTCTCTTCATATGTTGCTGTGTGAAAGACCCACTCCCGACCCCACCAAGCTGCTCATCAGAAGCAAGCTCCTCACAAACCAGAACACACCAACTCAGAGTGGCATCAGACTCTGCCGGGACAACAGATGCAACACCTGCAGACATATCTCCACTGCTATAATGATACATACTCCCTCAACACACCTTTTAAGATTCCTGGGTCCCACACATACCTGTTACAACATGTAGTGTACCTCATCCAGTGCATCAAATGCCCCAGTAACAACGGGGTGGGTGAAACAAGACAAATGACTATGCTCTCAAATGAACTCTCACAGAAAAATGATAAACAAAAACACCATATCACGCAGGGGCCAATACTTTTCACAAAGTGATTACTCCATACATGATCTTTCAATACTTGTCCTCAGAGGAAAACTTGCACAACACCTTCAGAAGACAAGCTTAAATTCATAATGCTACTAGACACTAAAAACCATGGACTTAACAGGAATACTGGTTTCATGGCTCATTACACCAGTCTGTAATACACACCTGCCTGCTAATGGCCCATTACAAACTCCTCTTGCATAACAATCTAATCCTTGTTTCCCACTCTGTCTCAAGTGACCTCCTACAAAATGTGTTACCCCTTATGCTTAATTATCTGTCCCAACTTATATTTAGCTCAGACACTCTGATTTCTTTCCCCAGACCTGTGTAGTTCGAAAGCTTGTGCCTTTCACCAAGAGAAGTTGGTTCAATAAAAGTAACAACTTAGTTACTAAAATTAGTTACTAAAAAATAGAAGATTAAGGGTTGAATTTCTTGGAATGTGTTGGATGGAGACAATTTTTTTATTTCAGAAAGTGGAGAAAGCTACTAGGGGAGAGGCTGTTCTAGATTTGATGTTGACAAATAGGGATGAACTAGTTGAGAATTTGCAAGTGGAAGGCAGCTTGGGTGAAAGTGATCATGAAATGGTAGAGTTCATGATTCCAAGGAATGGTAGGAGAGAAAACAGCACAGTAAAGATAATGGATTTCAAGAAGACAGACTTCTTAAGACCAAAGCAGACTGTGAAGAACTCAAAAAGATCTCACAAAACTAAGTGATTGGGCAACAAAATGGCAAATGAAATTTAATGTGGATAAATGTAAAGTAATGCACATTGGAAGAAATAACCCCAACTATACATACAATATGATGGGGGCTAATTTAGCTAAAACAAATCAGGAAAAAGATCTTGGCGTCATCATGGATAGTTCTCTAAAGACGTCCACGCAGTGTGCAGTGGTGGTGTCCTGGTCTACCCTCACTTGAAACTGGGGGGTTTCAAAATGAGGACCCACATGTCTTACCCCACCCCAAAATCCTAGGGTAGGTCTCCTTGTCGCTGCCACCAGTTAGGTTTAAAGTGTCTGACACACTGCCTGTCCCCCCAACTTTCCCTGGGGAATACAGATCCACTCACAGGAGGGAAACCTCCCCCCTCCCTCTCTCCTAGCCACTGGAAAGAGATACCTGATTCAAACTGCTGAATCAAACCCAGGAGGAATTCTCTCTTCCCCCTCCCTTCTCTGCCCGGAGATAAGCTGTCTCACCACCGAGAGAGAATGTCTTAGCCCCTCCCCCTATATCCACAGTAGAAGGGATTTAATCAAATCTTTATAGAAGAATTTATTAAAAGAAAAACAAGAAAATACAGAATCTCTATGAGTCCAAGCTGGCCACTCATAGGGTATAACCTTGCTAAGTTCTGGAGAGAATCCTCTCTCTTTCTCAGTACAACGATACAGGTAGAATTAAGAATAATCAATAACAAACACACAGAATTGCAAGCATAGGATTATTAGGTGAGGACACAAAGTATCTTTCTAATACTCACTATCTTGACTAGAAGAAATTAGTTCAGAAAGGTGGAAACTTGTAGACTTGATTAAAACATCTGGACTCTTGTAACTCCAAACGGCCAAAGACAACACCCACCCAAACAGAGGGAAAAAGTTCCCTCCTAGGAGTTTCAAATTCTCTTCCCTGATTGGTCCTCAGATCAGGTGCCCACCAGGTACTATGCTTTAACCCTTTACTAACTATTCATGACAGGTGGTCAAAAAAGCAAACAGGATGTTAGGAATAATTAAAAATGGGATAGAGAATAAGAAGGAGAGTATCTTATTGCCCTTATATAAATCCATGGTATGCCCACATCTCGAATACTGCATACAGGTGTGATCTCCTCATCTGGCATTAGAAAAGGTTCAGAAAGGGGCAACTAAAATGAGGGATTTGGAACGGGTCCCATATGAAGAGAGATTAAAGAGGCTAGGACTTTTCAGCTTGGAAAAGAGGAAACTAAGGGGGGATATGATAGAGGGATATAAAATCATAAGTGATGTAGAGAAAGTAAATAAGGAAAAGTTATTTACTTGTTCCCATAATACAAGAACTAGGGGCCACCAAATGAAATTAACAGGCAGCAGGTTTAAAACAAATAAAAGGAAGTTCTTCTTCACACAGCGCACAGTCAACTTGTGGAACTCCTTACCTGAGGAGGTTGTGAAGGCTAGGACTATAACAGCGTTTAAAAGAGAACTGGATAAATTCATGGAGGTTAAGTCTGTTAATGGCTATTAACCAGGATGGGTAAGGAAGGGCGTCCCTAGCCTCTGTTTGTCAGAGGGTGGAGATGGATGACAGGAGAGAGATCACTTGATCATTGCCTGTTGAGTTCACTCCCTCTGGGGCACCTGGCATTGGCCACTGTTGGTAGACAGGATACTGGGCTAGATGGACCTTTGGTCTGATCCAGTACGGCCATTCTTATGTTCATATGACTTTAGCAAACTCAGGGAGCTGGTAGATAAGATCCCATGGGAAGCAAGGGTAAGGGGAAAGACACTTCAAGAGAGTTGGAAGTTTTTCAAAGAGACATTATTAAGGGTACAAGAGCAAACTATCCCACTGTGTAAGAAAGATAGAAAGTTTGGCAAGAGACCACCCTGACTTAACCAGGAGATCTTCAATGATCTGAAACTCAAAAAAGAGTCGTATAAAAAGTGGAAACTAAGTCAAAATAATATAAACAAATGATTATAAACAAATAACACAAGTATGGAGGGACAGAATTAGAAAGCCCAAGGCACAAAATAAGATTAAACTAGCTAGAGGCATAAAGGGTAGCAAGAAAACATTCTACAAATACATTAAAAGTAAGAGAAAGACCAAGGACAGGATAGGCCCATTACTTGGGGGTGGGGGGGGAGGGTTGAGGAGAGGACAAAAATGTGGAAATGCCAGAAGTGCTAAATGATTTTTTTTCCCAGTTTTAACCAGAACGTTTAGTAGCAATTGGACATCTAACTTAATGCAGGTGAAAATGACGTAGGATCAGAGGTTAAAATAGGGAAAGAACAAGTTAAAAATTACTTAGACAAGTTATATGTTCAAATCACCAGGGCCCAATGAAATACGTCCTAGAATACTCAAGGCGCTAACTAAGGAGGTATCTGAGCAAATTTGTGATTATCTTCAAATAATCGTGGAATACAGGATTGATTCCAGAGGACTAGAAAAGGGCAAATATAGTGCCAATCTTTAAAAAGGGGAATAAGGACAACCTGGGAAGTTACAGACCAGTCAGCTTAACTTCAGTACCCGGCAAACACCTAGAATAAGGTGGTAAGTAAGAGCATGGACTTGCCAAGAACAGATCATTTCAAACCAACCTAATAGCTTTCTTTGACAGGGTAGCAAGCCTTCTGGATACGGAGGAAGTGGTAGATGTGGTATATCTTGACTTTAGTAAGGCTTCTGATACTGTCTTGTATGACCTCATAAACAAACAAGGGAAATACAAAGGTGGGTGTATAAGCTTCCTGCAGCTACCATTGTTTCGGAATGGCGGACCACGGCCTCTGGGAGCTGCAAGCGGCCGTGCCTACGGACGGTCAAAGTAAACAATCTGTCTCATGGCCCACCAGCGGATTACCCTAACGGGCCGCATGTGGGCTGCAGGTTGCCCACCACTGGTCTAGAGAATCTAGATAATACTTTCCTGCCTTGAGTGCAGGGGTCCCTTCCAGTTCTACATTTCTAGGATTCTATTATTACAGTCTGTAAATACCTACATGGGAAAATTATTTAATAATGTGCTCTTCTGTCTGGCAAAGAAAGATATAACGCTATCCAGGGACGAAAAGTTGAAACTAGGCAAATTCAGACTGGAAATATGTTGTAATTTTTTTTATCAGTGACAGTAATTAATCATTGGTGCAATTTACAAAAGGCCATGGCGGATTCTCTATCATTGACAATTTTAAAATCAAGATTGGATGTTTTCTAAGAGACCTGCTCTAGGAGTTATTTTGGGGAAGTTCTATGGCCTGCGCTATACAAGACATTAGACTAGATCAGGGGTAGGCAACCTATGGCACGCGTGCCAAAGGCAGCACGCGAGCTGATTTTCAGTGGCACTCACACTGCCTGGGTCCTGGCCACCGGTCCAGAGGGCTCTGCTTTTTAAATTTAATTTTAAATGAAGCTTCTTAAATAATTTAAAAACCTTATTTACTTTACATACAACAATCGTTTAGTTATATATTATAGACTTATAGAAAGAGACCTTCTGAAAACGTTAAACTGTATTACTGGCACGTGAAACCTTAAATTAGAGTGAATAAATGAAGACTCGGCATACCACTTCTGAAAGGTTGCCGACTCCTGGACTAGATGATCAAAATGGTCCCTTCTGTCCTTAGAATCTACGGATTCCGGAATAATAATAAATAAGCCTCTGCCTTTTTTTAAAATGGCCTCTGTTGCAATTTTATTAACTTGCGTGATGAGCATCACTAGCTTGCAATCTGAATATCATTGGCTTCAGATAGCAAAGAGTCTTTAAGGACACAATTTGTACAGTATGTGACGTAATCAGACACACTTACTCATGGGGGAAAAAAATCATCCAAACTCCCTATGAATATGTTGAGAGCAGAAGCCCGACAGCACGACATTGAAAAAAATATTGATTGAAACCCAAAAAGTCAATATTTTTCTTTTGCAAAAGGCACTTTGTCACATAAGAGAACAGATTGTAACGTACACATTTGAGTAGAGAAATACATAGGGAAGATAGTTGGACTGAACTTGTCAGTGTGCAGAAACTGTTTTCTGTAGGCGCAAAAACTGCAGATTGTTCCTCACTGGAGCTAACTAAAAACTAAAGCTCATTTTAAACTTGCACATAGAACACCAACATGGGCCTGTTTCCCGCGTCACTAACGTGTGTAAATCAGAATGATGTCCATTGAAGCCAATGAAATTTACACCTATTTAGATTAGAACTAGCATGGGAACATTTCAGTATGAGGCTCTCTTAGTTTATAAAGCCCCTGAGTTTGTTGTACCAGAGACTAGACTTGTCAATCAATGACATTATAGTGGTTCATTTTGTTTCCTGTTTTAGTCCTGTGGTCCATCCTCTCTTATTTGCTAGTGGTTGCCACCAGAACCTTCTGTCTGCAAGAAGAGAAAGTGGGAAACAATAATGATTTTGCGAATGCCTTGCTGCTGGAGATCAGGTTTAGCCTTCAGTAGTCAGAAAGTTTGTTCCATCTATTGTCTGCTGATTCTGGTATGTGTAGTTTTGCCAACAGTGTCCAAATTGACTGTAACTGCTGGTTGGCAGCATTCACGGGGACGCTTGTAGGTAGTTTCATGCTGAAAATTTACTGTATTTGTTACATTTTAACAACTTATCTGGCATTTGGTCTTCCAAACAACAGCTGTTTGAAGATCCCATGGCACAAACTTGGTCTCCAAGTTGCTTGTTTAGATGAAAATGTGCACTCTACAAATCTAGTTCACCTGTCATTATTTTATGTATTTGTTTCTTATTTTTGTAATGTATCATGAAATGCTTAATTTGCACCAGCTTTCAGACGCTTGGGGATTTGGGGAAGGACAAATTGGTCATTTTATAAAAGGCTACATTTTAGAATATTAGTGGGCACAGGAAGTTAATTTGTAAAAGTTTATCCTACACGAAATGCCAGTGTGGTTTGTTGCATGTGTAAGCCCATAGTAAAACATGGTGAGTGAGACACAGGACTGAAAAGTGTTATTGGTAAAGATTCTGATCTGAAGTTAAACTGGGGCATACTCCTAGAACTGGTAATATCTCTAGAAACAGAATGAACTTCTTAAGGGTGCACGTTTGAAAATGTAGAGGATTTAACTACACATTCAGAGCAGTAGGTCTCCTCTAGCAACCTCACTTGATGTGATGTTAGCTACTTACCATTTCATTACTTGTAAAACAAGAAAGTTGCTAACATTAAGGTATCCTCTCCTCTCTTTGTTAATCCACTACTTAATAGAGGCTTAAGTCAGTTCATCTGATTTCATCTCTGAAATTTCAGAAGGGTGTTACTTTAATAGCGCAAATGCTAACACAAAATATGTATTCTATTACACTGTGTAAAAAAAAATCTCTTGATTGGGGGAAAGAGTGTGCTTTTAGGTAACATTTGGTGTATCTGGTTTTTAATGGGAGGTTTAGGCCCAAATCCTGAAAGGAAATAAATGGAAGTAATGAGCTTACATACTTGAGAATCTGGGTCTTAGTCTCTCAAAACTTTAGGGGGACACTGGAGTTATATCACTGATTTGCAGTTCTCAAGTAACCATGAGGGAACCACATTCATCACTGGCTAAATCTTTCCCCTTGAGCCACGCCTGAGTGGCCAGGTTCTTTGTAGCTATCTAATCTATCTTTTTGTATGGTGCCCATCACCAGAGTAGCCGAGTGCCTCATTTGAGCAAAGATTGCTATAGGTCAGGGGTTCTCAAACTCTATTGCACCACGACCCTCTTCTGACCATAAAAATTACTTCATGACCCCAGAAGGGGGGGACTGAAGCCTGAGCTCACCCAGTCCCTGCTGCCCCGGATGGGTGGGCCAAAGCCGGAGCCTCACCACTCTGGGCAGGGGGGCGAAAGCTGAAGCTCAAGGATTTCAGCCCTAGGCAGGGGGCCTGCAACCTGAGCCCCGCCGCCAAGGCTGAAGCCCTTGGGCTTTGGCTTCGGCCTTGGATAGTGGCACTTGGGCTTCAGCCCCGGGCCCCAGCAAGTCAAACCAAGCTCTGGTGACCCCATGCAAAGGGAGTCCCGACCCACAGTTTGAGAAGCGCTGCTATAGGTGGTTTCTCTGGGGGAAGGAATCCTCCTCTGCCAGACGAGAGTGGCAGTGGCGTAACAACTTGGTCACTATACTAGTCCTGAGGCAAACCTGCCTTGGGTCCCGTATCTGGTGTGGCACTTGTGTGCAGCCCTCCCCTCATGCATTCCAAATGTCACACATTCAGCTGGGCTTTGGGCAAGCAAGAGGGTTGGGCTGCAGTTCATCCTGGCTGCCCCCAGGTGCTGATGTGATACCTGCTGAGCAGGCTGCCTCTTTGCCTCCTCCCCCCCCCGCCCCCCCGCTCCAATCCACTCCCATTTTCTGGCTCTCAGCCAAGAGCAGCCTGAGTCTTAGGCAAGCAGGTTAAATTTCACTTTTGCAGTCGCAGCTTCTGTGCTGCTGCCTGTGTGACAGGGAGACTGCATCTAACCACCACCCCCCATGGCAAAAGTGTTACAATTATTATTTTATGATTATTTATATTACAGTAATGCCTAGGGGTTCCCATTTGGGATCAGGCCCCCGATGCTAGACATTGCACACACATGTAATTAAATAAGATGGTTCCTGCCCCAAAGAGCTCCCATCTTACCACATAGCAAAAGCCACCAGGGGGCTGCAGCAAATGAACAGGAGGGCAAGGGCCTGCGAACTGTGCAGTGGATGAAGGGGAAGAGCCGGGATTGGGGGTTGGTCGGGCAGAGCCTGCAATGCGAGAGAGGGACGAGAGAGGTGGAGAGTGAAGTGGACAGAGTCAATGACTGAGATAGTGGAGGAGAAAGGGCGAAAGGGGTTCATGTTTTCAGGCTTTTCTGTGCAACCATGAGGGTAGAAACTTAATTAAAAAAAAAAAAAAGAAAGCTGAGATTTTCATCTGGTCGCCTGACTCCTGGAGCTGGGACTGTAAGAAAAACACCCAATATAAGAATCGTGAAACCATGAGAGTTGGCAATACTGAAATGTATCTGTATAAAGTTCTAAGTCATACAATTGCTTTCCTCCCCCTCCCGCAATACCTTTGATAGCACAGAAAAGTTTCATTTTTGCTTCCTTGATTGGAAAGTTTCTATGCATCATTGGGGGCAGGCAGTGTCTCAGCTGGGATATATTACATACAGAGCAGCAGGGCACAAACCAAAAAAGATCCTGCTTCTTGTTAGCAGGACAGTGATTCTACAAAGCCCAACAAATACAGATTCCTAGAAAATTCTGAAATGTACAGTACAGTTAATTTTTTTTGTTTCCCTTTGTGATTGGAGGATTTCTCTGTGTATCAATATAGTCATCAATGTGTCTCCATATGTTTAATTGGAGGTGTGTGACACCCTCATTGTTCCCTCATCTCTATACCCCTGACCTCCCTCTCTTCTAGATGTGTTGGTTCTGCAGGACAAACAGGAGAAACATGGTGAAAACATTTTTCTCTCTCTAGTTTTTGAACACAATCACAAAGCCAATCTAAGGTGTCAGAAGTTGCCATTTTAATATAGTCTCTTTTCAGAGTAGAACTGTATTATAAAATAAGGATTTTTTTTTTAAATACAAAAGGGACTTAGAGTTTCAAATCGGCTATTCAGATTCTCCCGTGTTAGCTCCTCCTTCGTTTTTTTATGGTACATATTTATTGGATCCCTCTTGTACAGAGTTCTATCAAGTCTCTCTAAATTGTCTCACTCTACAAGCTCCATTAACTGAGTTATCTCTCTGCTCTGTTTTATCCGTGGTTACCAAGCCAGTGATAGTCAATGACATTTTAATGTTAAGAAAAAATCCACAACAGCAACTTGATTTCTATTGGCATTTTTAGCAATCAGGTTTCTAATGTTTTATTACAATTAAATACCATCATATTTCATGTTTTACACACTTTGGAGACCCATTAGTGAAAATGAGGCTCACTGGGGACTTCATTAAGTCCCCAGCAGCTTAGATCTCCACACTGCCAGCCTGTCTTGTAGGAGTACTGAACTTTGTCATTCTCACTGGCACCCTGCATCTAAATGTATGAAAAGCATGTATGGTGAAACTATTGACAAATCTTTGTTGCCGTCCCTTTAAGGCAGAAGCACTCCCAGGGCCTGCATTGCTAGAAGTTTGAGACATTGTTGGAAAGTTTGGGGGTTTATTTTAAGAATGATTTGTTTTATCCCCTGGTGTCTGGTCTGCTTTGTCTGGAAAATCTGGTCCCTGTGTTGGCACAAGTATGATTTTCATCAGCAGACTGACTGCACATAAAGGGCGGGATTGTCCCTTCTGCTATTGAAAGCCACAAAATGGGACACTGTTTACTTGGAATTCTTCAGAGCTTCACTGAAGTTGTCCCACTGGTGGGCTCAGTATTGGCCACCTTACACCTGCATGGGAAGGGTGCCCTCAAACCTGGTGGAGCTCTTGCAGTCATTGAGAAGTTAGAACTATCCATGCAAAGGCTGTGAACCCCTGATATCCAGGGGCAGCACTTGGCTATTCTACTTGGGACAGCGTCGCCTGTCCCTGACTCTCTAGGGAGTAGGATCTGCAAAACAGTTAATACGGGCTTAAGCCTGTATTAATAAATGTGCATGTAAATAGGATCCCAAATATTATATACACATACACATACATGATATATGAGAATCATTGCACCCAGGACTAAAGTCCTACTGCCAAGGGCGTGAAAGATGGCAGCCATTTAACACACAGGTAATACACTTGATCTGAGCTCTATTACACAAGAGTTTGGGCAGGAAGTGAAGAACACCATGTTCATTTGAAAGGACAGTGGCAATTTTAGGGTCTGTCTACACTAGAAATGCTACAGCAGCACAACTGCAGCACTTACTACAGTGATGAACAGGGTTTTTCTGTCACTGTAGTAAATCCACCTCTCTAAGAGGTGGTTGCTAGATTGATGGAAGAATTCTTCCGCTGACCTAGCAGTGTCTAAACAGGGGCTTAAGTCATTTTAATTACATCACACAGGGTGATGTAGTTAAGCCAACCTAACTTTGTAGTGTAGACCAGCCCTAGTTCCTTACATGGGAATTTGGTCAAGACTTTCCTGCCCTAGCAAATGCATGGGGTCTTTAATGATGACAGGTGGTCAGAACCTTGATTTTGTGTCTCATCCAAAAGTCTTGCTCACCTGTGGTGATTTTCATTACCAGAATTTCACAGCCTACTTTTTCTACAGATATCTTTTTTGTTAATGTCTCCAACTTGAGAAGAAAAAGAGAGGATTGTAAGGCAAGAGAAATAGGCTGTAATCCTAGTCAAGGTATATCAAGTTCAGTAATGCTCAGACATGACATAAGTGTTCAGAATTTGTATATGAATAAAATTAAGACTTTTCTGGTGGGAAAAGGTACCTGACTGTCAGAAAAAGGAATGTAAGCTATAAAATCCCGTGAAAAATCACACAGACAAGAGTTAGACAAATGTGCTGTCTTTACTTAGCAAAGAAATCACAGAGGGTATGCAAATACAGAACAAAAATGACACATTTTTACTTGGTTCAAAGGCATTATCCATAATAGCATCTGCGATGTGTCTGCAATAAAAGGGTGTAAATTGGAATTTACATAGCAGCTTTTTAGAAATAGGCTCTGACTCAGAGTCTTAAATTAATGTCTCCAATAGAAAGAGTCAGCCAATACTAGAGGAATGTTACAAAAGACACATTGTGCATACTGGGATTCACCTGTTTGCCCTCCGCTGCCTCCTGCACCTTTCCATAAATGTCAGCCATCATTTGTAATGAAAACTGGAATAACTGGATTTGGAATCCCTTGGTACGTTGACCTTGTTTGGAAAGTTCTTCTGAAAGGTGCTAGATTGAGAGCCCTAGAAACAGAAGTCCTCTATTTATGTTTCTCCCCCTCAGGCTGGAACTAATGGGATGTTCCTTGTCACCTTCTATTCTTAAGTAGATGGATTCTTCTGCAGGTTGGAATTTTGGCTCCTAAGACTGCATCTGTTGGTGTGCACCTTGCCTACATTCCTGTCTTCCTTCTACCTCTCGGTAAATGGGACATGTGTTCTGCTGCTGTAGAAAAAAAGGTGGCTGCGTCTTCCCAAGAGGAAGGAGAGAGAGAAACATTCCTAGGCTATGTCACCGGGTTGTCTAAATCAGAGACGCAGTTTTTCTGGTGTCCTTTACTGCTAACCTCATCCCCAGCACTGTAAATAAGTGGAATTCCCCAAGATCCACCAGGCTCGCAGCTGAATGGTCTGATGGTCCAGTCTGCATGGTACTACAGGACTGGAATCAGGCCTGGTTTGCATCTGTTCTTCAGTCCCTCCTTTTTATATACCTGGATGGCAAACAAGCCAGGACCATGGACCTTCCCTTTCCTAGAAAAAATCTGCATGATGCGGAGAGCCATCTGAGACAACCAGGCCCTGGCTGAAGATCTAGCTGTGGAGTTACCAGTTTGGGTGAGTTTAAGGATAAGTCAGATTCCCTTACACTCAGTGAAACTCCCCTAGACCTATTTATACTCACTCTACCCATGTGTAAGAAACACAGGTTGGCTTAATTTTTACACACTGAGGATCTGGAAGAAAGTATAAGTTAAAATAGGAGCAACTACTTTAACTTACTCTTGTATCTGACTTATCCGTGTATGTTAGGCCAACTTAAACTCCTTGACACATTTGGTAGATTTGTTTGTAATTAGTGGTAAGAATTGACCAAGGAGGATTTACAGAGTATCACGGACAAGGTAGACCAGGAAAGCTGAAAATTTGGAGTGAAGATCAGCACAGAAAAGACAGAAGTTATGGCAATTGGAAGACAAGAGAAAGAGATAAAGATCAAACTCAAAGGCAAAGAACTGTGCCTTGAAGGACTAGTATCAAAAAATGGGAATTGTGAAGATGGCATAAAAAGAAGAATTGGACTAGCTGCTCCTGCATTCAAAAAAAGCTGCAAGAGCTGGAATAATAAAGACATTTCAATGAAAATAAAAAACATATATATGAGTAAGGCTCTGCTTAATTTGCAATATTGCATAAATTGTGGAACCCACAATATTAGGCTTTTAATTAGCTTACTTTGCACAGTCCACAATTTTGCATACATTCTGAGGTTTGCAACAGACTTTTTCCCCCCCCCATTAGTACAGTACAACCTCATTTATCTCAGCTGACGATGGCAGGCTCAGGCTGTCAGCCCCGGAGCAGCGGGGTGCCTGCTGTCAGCTCGCAGGCGAGCAGAGCTCCAGCTGTCAGCCCCGCAGGCAGCTGGGGCTCCAGCTCTCAGCCCCGTGGGCAGCCGGGGCTCCGGCTCTCAGCCCCACGCATTAATGACCGTAACATAGTTGCAGCAAAATGGCTGGTTATTAAAAAAATTAGCAGTCATAAAGTAATACCTGAGTGTTTATATTGTTCCAGTAAATTTTTCTTGAACAAATACATCTTCTCTGGCTTTTCCAAATTACCATAATTAATAAAAGTCCATTATTACTTTTCTGTGATTTTCCATGTCTTATCTGCAACTTAGCCAAAATCATTTGTCAGTCATCCCCTGATTCAACTGGGGCCTTATATATGAGACAGTTGTGTCAATACTGCTTCACGGGTTGGAATGCTAGAATATGAGGGAAATCAACGAATGAAAGCAGCAAAGAATCCTGTGGCACCTTATAGACTGACAGAAGTTTTGGAGCATGAGCTTTCGTGGGTGAATACCCACTTCGTCGGATGCTCATGCTCCAAAACGTCTGTTAGTCTATAAGGTGCCACAGGACTCTTTGCTGCTTTTACAGATCCAGACTAACACGGCTACCCCTCTGATACTTAATGAATGAAAGATTATGATTGCAGACATGAACTGGGCTTGGGGAATAGTGAAAGTTTCGAGACTGCAGAAAATAAAAAATGAAGAGATGAGAAAATGGTGTGGCCAAGAATTAAAGCTGTTAGAGAATATTCAAGAAAGATAACTCTGATGGTTTTGACAGATGTCAAGAATAGATCCCAAAAGGATACCATCTATGGCAATATACACCCAAGTGCAAGGACATAGAAATAGAGGAGAACAAGGTTGCATTGGATAGATACGGGGAAGAATGACAGAGAACAAAAAAGTTTAAATATGAATGGAGCAGTGAAGCTTGTTCAAGTTAGAAAGTGGTAGAAAGACTTCATTTGGCCCCATCATCAGCCTGATGTATGGGAATCAAAGAAGAAGAAGCAGTGATAGGGGATTCTGAATTAGTGTAATGGCACCTTTGGAGATCTCACTCATCACCTTTGAATGTAATCTTCTGAGTCTAAAGGAATCTAAATAAGTTTAAGGGGGTCAACTCAGAGAGACTGAAACAACATTCATTGCTTCTGACCTAAAGTCAAGGTTCTCATCCAGGTTTCAGAGGTGCTCCTCAGAAAGAACATTTTTCCATGGAAGAGACTTAGGTCAGCTGTCACCTCTGGCAGAAGCCGCCTTTCTAATCACAGGTTTTGGTGCTTTTTGTAGCATACCATGGAGTTCTCCCAGTCCCTCTCTAGGAACCACTTCATTCCTTTGCCAGTCTTGCCAAATCTAGTGAAAATAAAGGACTCTGAATCGAACACAGGACTCATTCACAATTTTGTATCAACGGCTAATATACTTAGGAGCCCTCTTCAACACCAAGTTAGTGACAGTCCTTCCATCAGAGAAGCATATCTCTAAAACAGGACACCTGGCAAATAAAATTTGGTTATCTCACCAATCTACGGCGCAAGAAAGTCTACATCTCCCGGGTTATCAGATTCTCGTGAATGTAACTGGTCCCTTGGGTCCATTGCCACTCCAGACAAATTATGTTGGCCTTACTATTCCACAGAACCCAAAGATTGGTGACCTTGGTGTAAGAATTTATCTGATGTGGAGAGTTTGATATCTCTGTGTTTATCGGTGTTGCTCTTAATTAATCCCCAGTTTACAGCAATTACACTGGAAGCCAGCAGGAAAGGCTGGGTTACATCCTTTATCTCCCAATCAACTGAGGATACATGGTTCGGGACAGACTTCAGAATGTTTTCAATGGCTTTGTGCAGAGCCTTTTTAGCGTCCAAGGACCAGGTAGTCAATTGCCTTTTGTGACTCCAAATGGAAAATGCAGCTTTTGTAGGTAGGGAGATATCCAGAGCTAGGGAGGTATCCACAACTGGAATCTGGCAGAAGTTGCAGAGAAGTTGTTTTGTTGGGCAGAGCTGCACCTGCAGGCTAGTCATGCATTCCACGTAGCTGGACTCTTAAACCAGCAGACAGATTGGCTCAGCTACAGGGATCTCCCTTTCAGGGAGTGATATAACCCAATGGGATTTCTTCATTTTGATCTGTTCATTCCCTCTGAAGCACCTGGCATTGGCCACTGCCAGAAGAACAGGGTGATGGATCATTGGTCTGACCCAGTATGGCTGTTATTTTAAACACAAGTATCAGAGGGGTAGCCGTGTTAGTCTGGATCTGTTAAAGCAGCCAAGAGTCCTGTGGCACCATATAGACTAACAGATGTTTTGGAGCATGAGCTTTCGTGGGTGAATACCCACTTCGTCGGATGCATTTTAAACACAGAACACAGGAAAAAAAGTCCCTGCTGTAAGGAGCCTAATGTCTGTTACTAAGCATGGGTTCTCCTCTTCATTGCCCTGCCATGGGCTTCAGTGACAACTTAGAAGTACCATGCCCAGGTTTCCATGGCTATTTAGTCTTTGACTTCTCTATAGAGATCATGAATTAATGGCATTTTTGGTATTTTTGCATGATATGGACACTAGGCTAGCAGGATCTGAGCTAAGATGAGCATATTTCTCATAGGCCAACATATAACTATGATATGTTGATGATTTGTTAACCTGTTGAAACCAGTGATGTAGAGGTTAAGCATTCTGTATCTCGTTATCAAGTACCCTGAGCTATCCATCTCCCACAGGATCCATTAGCAGTTTTTACGTTTTTCTTAATTTCCCAGGAAAGATGGGCAAAATAAATTATCCACCAGTTACTTTATACCCAAAATCCTTATCTGTTCTAATCTTTCTTCATGTGTTTGTTCTTTTCTGGAGCATTTGCTCTCGCTCCCCTCCTTCCCTAATCTCAACCTCATCAGATTTTGTTCACTAGCACATGACACTCTCTGGAATTTTATACAAAGTAGCCTTAACACTGCCCCAGTACCACACTTCTTTCCTTTCCTCATCCTTAACTGTTTCATTTCACTGAAACCTATATCTATGTTCCAAGCCTTTTTGTACGCAGTTTCAGTAGTTCTCCCTCATTTCACACTGTCTACATTTGTAAATTGTGTATTGATATAGTCTTATGTCTTTCCTGAAATCCAGAATAAACTATCCTATCTTTTACCCCTATCTTCTGGTCTGGTTAGATGCTTGGAGAATTCAAGCAAAGTAGTGAGAACAAACTTCACTAGAAAGTGTATTTGCCTAGCTTTATTTACCTAGACTGGTTATATTTTGCATGGTCTGTCATAAATCAGCATCACTACAAAGATGGCAATTACACCTGCAGTTGTGGATCAGAAATAATTTGATGATAGGAACAGACCTTTTGCAGTGTTATAAGCCTTTATAACATTCTTGTATGTTCTGCTGTTCACTTTATATAAGTATTGTATGTTTCATTAGAACTTATAGAACATGACTATGTTTGTCTTTTGAGTTTGATTTCGTGTCTGTGGTCTTTTACGGTATGTTTACAGTGGAATAAAAGACCCACGGCATGACTGTGGCTGGCCTGGGTCAGCTAACTTGGGCTCACCGAGCTCAGGCTGCGGGGCTGAAAATTGCTGTGTAGACGTTCAGGCTTGGCAGAAGCCCAAGCTCTGAGATGCTGCGGTTGGGGGGGGGGGGGCGGGCGGGGTAGAGCTTGGGCTCCAGCTGAGATCAGACATCTACACAGACATCCCCACTGCCAAGGCCCCATGAGCCCGAGTCAGCTGACCCAGGCCAGCCACGGGTGTTTAATTGCTGGGTAGATATATCCATAGTTTTCATACTTCTTTGAACTGCTTTTGCGAAATGAACATTGGCTGGAGTCCTGAACCTTACAAATACTTACTTATGTTTTAGATCATCCTCCGGGTCTTCAGAACCATTCAAGACTTCGAACTCCTCCACCTCCACTACCGCATGCTCACACGCCAAATCAGCATCATGCAGCCTCCATCAACTCCCTAAACAGAGGGAACTTCACACCACGTAGCAACCCCAGCCCTGCTCCTACTGACCACTCTCTTTCTGGAGAGCACCCTGCCAGCACCCAAGAGCCAGCCCATGCTCAGGACAACTGGTTACTCAACAGTAACATCCCACTGGAGACTAGGTAGGTTTTTTTTTTTTAGTTGTTTACAGTATTCTATATTCAGTTTAGTGTATGCCGTAGAAAAATAGTAGAGACACAAGGTGGGTGAGGTAATATCTTTTATTGGACCAACTTCTGTTGGTGACAGAGACAAACTTTCATGCTTACACAGAGCTCTTCTTCAGGTCTGTGTAAGTGCAAAAGCTTGTGTGTCTCACCAACAGAAGTAGGTCAAATAAAAGAGATTACTTCACCCAGTTTGTCTCTCTAATATCATGGGACCAACATGGCTACAACAACACAGTATATGTGGAAAAATATGTCTGTTTAGTGAGTGGTTCAGCTTGTGAACTGATGTTTAATTTATGCATTCCAAGTTGTATATGTTATTCCTCGTGTCTTTTATTCAGACTAAGAGAACAGAAAATTGCTCTGCTTCCATAGACTGAAAATACCATTATTATTAACAATCGCTTATAATTTTTTCCCCCATTTAAAATTAAAACCACAATCATAGATTTAAAATGTTTTTTCTTAATGTATTTTCTTCCTGTGTGGTGGGATAAATCAATACCCTATTTATGAAACTGAACTCAGTCAATATATTGAAAAGTTAGCCTTCTAGCTGTGCCTTATCCAGCAGATATAATTGTAATATATAATGCAGGAAAGGTTGATCTAGTTAGACCTAATGGGAAAGGGGGGAATAATTGCTGCATTTTACTATCCTACGGTATTGCTTCAAGAAGTGTGGAACACTGAATAGTGGCACGAGTTAATGAATATTGCTTCCATTAGCTTCTCATGTTCTTTTCCACATGTCTCCTACCTTTCTGGTCCTGGATAATTGTATGTCTCAGTATTGTCCTTATTTATCCTGAGGAACTTGCTCTGTTTAAAATGTGTTTTCCTCATAACATTGACTAAGATTTCAGCAAATCTATCGAAGGTCTAAGAATGAAACCACCCAGTTTCGTGGAAGTGACGGCGGGTGGTCTTATTTGGATTTACATGTAAACAGTATTAAAGTTTCATATTTATGAAGAAGTAAACGTCCTATAAATTAGAAATGGTCTGTAGATCAGTGTGGTACCTGGTAACAGATGTGCTGCTAACTTGTCCTAACACAGTACACACAAAGAATGGATAATGTGTAAAATTACCCACTGTTTGCTTCAAGAACCAACAAACATAAACTTTTATGAATTCAGTTTAAGAACAGAGTAACAAGAAGGCTAAAATGAGGGTCAGATCTATCTATAATGCATATAGACACTTACCATTGGACCTCACATAGTCTTAAGTTGATCCATACCCTTTGACTCTCTGGGATTTTGCTGAACATTCTGGATATGACTGAATTAATAATAGTATCCCCTGATCGTTGTGCATGCTCCCTGTTGTATTCCCATGCAGGATATGCTACATACCCGTAACTACTTGGATAATGAAAAGGATGCTCCCTAGCATTATTTAGTGCCAGCCTGATTAGCCCTTCCTCTCACCTGCTCTTGATATTTTGTTGCTGCAGCTTCTGGATAAGAGATGAGGCTGCCAAGTCTCTTACCCCTTTCCCACTGCTTGTGTTCCGGTGAAGAAAAAGTGAAAACACACACACCTGGACACACCCAATCTCTCTCGCAGAGACACACCCACATACAGTGAATCCTGAATATGTGCATGCGCTCACACTAAGGGCTTGTCTAGACAGTGAGGTAGTGCGTGGCAAGCTGGAGTATAAATCCGCAGCGTGCTAGCCTGCTGCGCACTAATTGCTTGTGTGGGCCCTGATACCACACAATGAAAGTTCCATAGTGTGCTTTGATCTACTTCCGTTTCAAAGCAGAGTAGATCAAAGTGCCGTAGGGAACTTTTACTGTGCAGTAGCCAGGTCAACTTGGCCAGTTACTGTGCTGTGTTTACACCTATTGCTGCACACTATCTTACCGTGTAGACATGCCCTAACACATACTGTCTATCACAAACAAACATGCACACAATTTTTTCAATTCACCAATTCTCTGCCTTCCCCACCAAATCTGTTGGGGCTCATTATAGTTCCTCAACCCCACTTCCTCACACCTGGGCCTCCTCAGCAGTTTTGACTCAAGACTTCCCCTGATGGCAGATGCCTCTACTCCTGTTCAGCTTGCAGAATTACCTCCTCATTCTCCAGAGATCGCGTTCTACCATTCCCTTTGCCCAAGAAGAGAGCCACTGGAGCCCCACTTCGGTCTCAACCTTTATATCTGTTTCTCCCCCTCCCTAGGGCATATAAATTCACTTAACTGCTTCAGTTGGGATGAACAAACCACCAGGATAGATTCCAGACAGAAAATAACATTTACTAGGTCCCAAAACCAAGCCAAGGGCCAAATTTGTCAGTCCATTGCATGTATGGACTCTCACTGAGATCAATGGGGGCTCTGTGCATCCGCTCTAGGGCAGAATCTGCCCAGTTGAGTCACCAAAGCTGCACTGCTGAGAACATTGTTTTTAAAAGCAGGTGTATGTTTTGATCTATCTGGGTAAGAGCCATGTTTGCAGGCACCTCTGAACCTCGAAATTATGTCCCAATTCAACATTTTTATGGCATTTCAGGCTAATTGATTTCTCAGGGACAGACTGATTAAGACCCAACTAAGAAGCTGGCCCCAAAAGATTAGGACAGAATTACATGTTAGTACTATAAATGTGACTTAGCCACAGTTGCAGTAATTTTATTAGGGTACAAACTCTGGTGCATATATACTCAGGCAGTGAACTTTACAACTTGTTTTTCTATTAAGGAAATGTACATCATAGCTTATTCTAGGCCCAATTCTGCAACCCTTCTATGAGTAGACCCTTTAATTTCAGTGAGGTTACTCCAGGATCAGGCCCTTAGCTATCAGGGCTATGTAGGGGCCTAACCTATTTTTAAATATGCTCCTTCTGTATTGTCTCGGGATTTGAGTACATAATATATAATAAGCCAGGGGTATGCAACCTATGGCACGTGTGCCGAAGGCAGCACGTGAGCTGATTTTCAGTGGCACTCACACTGACTGGGTCCTGGCCACCGGTCTGGGGGGCTCTGCATTTTAATTTAGTTTTAAATGAAGCTTCTTAAACATTTTAAAAACCTTATTTAAAACCTTATTTACTTTACATACAATAGTTTAGTTATATATTATAGACTTATAGAAAGAGACCTTCTAAAAACGTTAAAATGTATTACTGGCACGTGAAACCTTAAATTAGAGTGAATAAATGAAGACTCGGCACAGCACTTCTGAAAGGTTGCCGACCCCTGTAATAAACAGTATGAAAATTGTTAATATCAACTAAGGCCCTAACTCCTAGAAGAAACTGAGCCAAAAATGATAGCTACATTGAATGGTAGTCAGGTCTAGCAGACTGTATTCATTTTAAAGAAAGAAAAAGGTGGGGAAAATACCTTTCAGTTGATTCACCGCAGTCAAATTATGCATATTGTTAGCCTATGTAACCATGTTGTTATAATGGCTTTACTCTTTCCCTCCCTCTTGCTATTTGTTACACTCCCTTGTTGCATCTTGTCTTAATTTAGATTGTAAGGCCTTTGGAGGAGAGGTCTTGCCTTCTTTTGTGGATGTACAGTGCCTAGCACAATGGGGTCACCAAATCTACTTAAGGTCTCAGGGCACCTGCTGCATACCCAAAATAAATAATAACCTGGCTTTGTGGGATCAGTGGTGTAACCTCAGAGATAAAGGCCCTCCCCTGAAAACATCATGCTTCTAGATGTCCAAATCCATGACCATGAGGGAGAGCGAGCGAGCATCAGAAATCTTAACAAATACAGTGATGCATGGAGAGAAAGAGAGGTGGTCTGTCAGGTATCTAGAGCCAAGACTATGCCCCCTGTAAGACTGAAAACTCTGATACATCCTTAATTATAGCATCACTACTGCTCCACCATAATAGGTCTGGTGAATGTCTCTCCAAGCCTGAAGCAGCATGTTTTATTTGCATATTACTTAACTGTCATAGACATATTGGGGAATTCATATTTTTTTTGCTCTTAACCAGACTGGTCATGTAGAATTTACTCACAAGAAGAAGTCTTTGTATGTAGGTTAAGGCTTTCACTTGCTTCACAAACTGCTGTCATTGTTACTTGATCTTGGATGTCATCACACTATACATTGACATTGTATAGAAAACAGATTATTTGGTGTGCAGTTATGTAGCTTCTGACACGTCAGCTGGAAGGGCATTATATTGCCTTTATGTTTGGTTATGACCAGTGTCACTTGAGAGTTTTCCAGATAAAAAACAGGTAAAAGATTCTGTGCTGACTAGTAATTCAGTTGGACAGCATCCAGATACTATTGTTCCCCCACTAAACAAACTATTTGGATAATAAGATATGTTGTAGAGATAGTGGCAACATAATAAAGAGAGACTGCACTGCATGGAGGTTTAGAAACGGCTCATCTCCGACATCCACAGATCTTCCCTTTACTTCTGAGAGAGCTCTGAGAGACGAGACACCGTTGTTCAGGTTTGTCCTTCAGACTTGAAAGCAGAATTCTTCCTGCTATGTACAGTAATTGTGTAGATTCTTCCCACTGCAAAAATCTATCTACTTAGGGATCAAAAAGATCAGCAACTAGTGGAATAATAAATAAGTAAACCACAAAAAGTTCAACCACAAGAAGTTCAAGTTCAGATAAATTAATCCAAGAATTAAGACCTTTGAAGTATAGAAATATGGTATTGTGATAATCTCATGTCAAAATGGAACTGTATTTCTGTTGAATAGCCATTTTTGTAATTCCACATTAGCCAGCACAGAGAGAAAACGTAAAGAGAAAGCTATATCTTTTAAACAGAGACCAGCGCAAGCTAGAAAATGTGTATACAACACTGGATTGCAAACCTCTCCCATCCCAAATTTGAAAGTGTCTGGTTTTGATTTTTAATAACATTGGGACTATTAGCAGAATTCAGATCTGGGTTCAGCTTTTGAATGACCTTATCTAGGGATGTTCAGAGTGGAGGGTTTTGTGGGGACGGGTTGAGTTTAATGCAAAAGCTAACATAAATGCAAAGTATAGGTGCTTAAATCTTACAAATACTACGTCCATGAGAATTTCATATGTTGCTGGAAGAGGAGCCCCTCCTCACACCTCCTCCTTCCCTCTTTTTCTTCATTTCTTTTTCCTCACTCCTCTCTCCTTTTCCTCTACTTCTCTTTTCTCCACTTCTCCTTCCTTTGCTGCTTTAAAAGCAATTTATTGTATAAAAACATCTTTGCTCAGCAGAGAGATCTTTACAGGTGAGTAATTTCTCCCCATGCTTTCTCTGCTCTTTATTCCTCCCTTTTTTCTCTGACCTCTCCTTTCTGTTCTGGCAAATGTGACCTTGCAGTGAGCAAATAAATGCCAGCTGAGATGGCCATTTGTTTGGCACAGCTGTAGCTTCAGGACAATACTAGTCCCAGAGAATTTCAGGCTGTAAGTACCGAGGACCAGATTATACCTCCTTGACTCATGTTGAGTCAGGATTTTACTCTAGAATTAGCAAATCTACCCAGAGTAAACCCCTACGCAGATTAAGTAAGGGGCTAGAATCTGGTCCTCAGTAAATGAAGAGTGCGGTTGTATAATAATGGCCAATGTAGCTCAGTGTGTGGCCGCTCTGTTCCTGACATGCATCAGAAGCTCACATAACCCAGTGTTCTCTCCCATTTTATTGACAGTTCACAACTGAAATATGTGGAATCACCAGTTTTACACAAATTTTAACTATTCATGAACCTTTACTGATTACTGCATTGTTAGGTGCCTTGCCTTTTATCCATTAAAGGCTCTGTGTGCGAGTGTGTAGCTCAGGGATAGGCAACCTATGGCATGGCACGCAGGCTGATTTTCAGTGGCACGCACACTGCCCGGATCCTGGCCACCGGTCCAGGGGGCTCTGCATTTAATTTAATTTTAAATGAAGCTTCTGAAACATTTTAAAAACCTTATTTACTTTACATACAACAATCGTTTAGTTCTATATTAGAGACTTATAGAAAAAGCCCTTCTAAAACCGTTAATATGTATTACTGGCACGCGAAACCTTAAATTAGAGTGAATAAATGAAAACTCGACACACCACTTCTGAAAGGTTGCCGACCCCTGGTGTAGCTTCTTTATTACATTGAATGAAACATCCAACTTTTCCTGCATTCTTGGGGAACGAGTGGAAGCAGTAAATACTTTGAGATGGGTTGATATTTCCAGTGCTGTGTCTCAGCTCAAGCATGTTGATCCACTGTACTTGAAAGCTATGAATATGAATCACATTCCTGTCACTAGGATCAACTGCAGATCTGTGCTGTCAGTGCAGCCCATAGCCAACAAAGGCAGGGGCTTGAACTAAACAAGTACTGGCATTAGCGAGAAGGAGAGATGAAAACTAAGGTTAAGGACTCTTCATAGAGGGAGGTTTGCATAATGCGGCAGTACTGAAGTTTCCCTTGGTATAGCCTGCTACCTGAATATATCTTCTGTGACAGAGTTCACCACATGCCTCTCATATCCTGTAAGCCCATAATCCTCCATAAGTGATAAAGTGTCACAGTGCTGATGTGTTTCTCTTCTTTAGTCTTGGCTTGGGAATTTACTGAAGTTTCAAGATGCAGACTCAGATTTACTTTTGATGTTTGAAAATAGAGAATGGCAAAATCAGGGATGGATTTGATTTTGCAAAAGATGAGAAGGACGTTCTTGTGTCTGGTCTTGTGGCACAGGGCTGCAGGCCAGGAGGTCTTGGTTCTGGTTCCCAGCTCTGCCTCTGACCGACTGTGGGACCTTAGGCACATTCCCCTATCTGTGCCTCACTTTCTGTAAACTGAGACTTAAGTCTTTGTAAAGAGGTTTGAGATCCTTGATGGTGCTACAGAAGTTCCAAATGTAATTATAAAACATTTGAAGTTGAGTGGTTGGCTCTGGGTCACTCCCAATCCCCCCAACTAAAAGTATTAAGGAGTTTAGGATATATGACTCCGGATTTGCTTCATCTCCATATATGTACAAACAAAACTGGGAAGGGGCAAGACTTTTCAAAACCCAAACCAGGGTATTTCAGACTGAGGTGCCATTTGTTTAAGCTATCCACCACCAGCAATCCATTATGAGAATTACAGATAACTTAGTCCAGTTTTTGCCGCTCAGTAATTGAGAGAATGTTTATTTAAAATGTGCATGTGGAGCAAAACCCAGATATCTCAACTTCTATACATCAGACTAACATTGCCTCACTAAAATAAGTAAGAAGATTAGATTAATTCAGTGGTTAATTACCCAATTCAAAGGGCAAAGTAAGGATTTAAACAAAACAGAGAATCCATCTGGTTAAGTGCTTGGCTGGAGATATGTGATGACTAAGGATTTCCAGAGACTTCCCTGACAGTCTCTGCTTCAGCCCCTGGGGCTGTAGGACTCGGAGCTGGTAGCCAGTGGGGCCCTGGAAGGGTTCCAGCGACGGGTGACACCCTCTCACGGGAGAGGGAGATGCCTCGGGCGAGCAGCTAGGGGTGTCCCATTTTCTCTTTGGGAAATATAGTCACCCAGCAGTTCCAAACCACCATTGGCCGAGGGGCAACCCCACAGCTCTCAGCCACCACGGTGGTGAGGGAAACCATGGAACCGCAGCAGCAAAAGTCACAGACAGGTCACAGCTTCCGTGTATTTTTGTTTATTTCCCGTGACCTGTCCATGACTTTTACTAAAAATAACCATGACAAAATCGTAACCTTAGTGATGACACAAGATGGAACCATGGTATTGATGGTATTTGGATAGTGTATTCAGTCTTTGCACAGAAACTGACACTGATGCACACTCATTATTGGAGTACAGCTTTGCTAGATTAAGAATTAGTCTTTTGACTCCAGCAGATCAAAACGTTTCATACATATTTTTCTGCACTGTCAGCAAAATAATAAAGAATGTACGTAGACATAAAACCCCTGACTTTATATATATATGCACACAGGGATATGTGTGCATTCATATATGTGTGTATGCGCATACTTAGAAGTGAACATTCTTAAATGCTGTATATGTATATGTGTAATATCTTATACATATAAATATATGGTCCATCATTCTAATTCCATGCACAACTGCACTATAACCATTGTGGTTTATACGATCACACTTCATAGATGCATGACTCACTGGCTTCATTCATGTTTCCATATGTATGTAGAAACATAGCAAAGCAGACATTCCTAGAGACATTGCAGGACAACCTCATTGAGATGGACATTCTCACCTCCTCCCGACATGACGGTGCTTACAATGATGGGTATGTGACACTTATGTGGTCTTTCTGTTTACTGTACAGTCATTATGATCTTTGCATGAAAGCATTTGTCACTTCAGTGATGTTTTAAGGGCAATGCCATTTTTTGCCTCTTCTAAGATGGCTTTAAAAAATGAGGTTCCTGAGCTTGGAGCACAGCATCCTGTACATATTAATGGCACCCTCATTAATATGCTGATGATCCATAGCATCTCATTGGCTTTCTTTGCTATTTTGAAAATCATTTCACTAATAAGATGTATCTGTAGCAATTTACAGTCCTTTATGAACTAATGTTACTTGCATTTCAGTGAAAACTTTAAACTATTATGAGGCTGGCTGAACAATACTGCAAATGTTAAACTGATATTTTCCAGGTTCATTGCCTTACAAAGGTACAGAAGTATCTTTTTGACACTGATAGCAGTGATGATAGGGCATTTCTTTAAACCCAGGCCTTTAGTGTTGATTTAACATCCCATTTTGATGATAACCATCACTTTTTTAATTTAACTTTTGATTATATACCTTTTTAAGTTATAAACTGCTTCAAAGAAGATTACACATTGTACCGAATCTATATGACATGCTGTGTGTTAGTGGTTTCCTAATTAAATAATCATCATCAGCTGCAATACTGCTTGTTATATTTGTACACTGCAGATGCCTCTTCAATGAGGACCAAATAAATCTGTAGCTAAATAAAGCAAAGAAATGAATTAATAGTGGAGACGCTGCTGCAGAATTAAAGTTTTAACATAGACGAATAGTGGAAATAATGAGTTATGTTCTAGCAACCATTATTTTGTACAGTTAATTAACGGGTTTGCCAGAAGTAGTATAAACATTGTTCTGAAAGAAAATCCACATCACTTTATACTGCACAAATTGTTCCATGACTTTTCTTCGCAGCAATGTTTCTGCATGTGAGAGTTCGTCCCTATTATTACGTGTGTCTTTGAGATGGAAACCTCGGGCCACATGCTCGACTGGCATAAACCAGCATAACCAGCATAACACTGATTTATCACTGCTCAGGATCTAGCTCATAAAATCATGACTAAAAATACTAGCTGCATTGGGCCTGATTCTGATCCCACAGTGGTGGAATTACTCCTGATTTACCCTGGCCTAGAGAGAGGAGAATCAGGCCTACCACCCAAGCTACCACTGTTTCTCCTTCCTGTCCCTTCACTCCTGAAGAAAATCCAGGAATAGAGGGATTCGGTGCCTTAAAGTTCTCAAGAGCTTTTCCTGAAAATTGGAATTTTCATTTACAGTTTGACCCAACTCCCATAGAAGTCAATGGGATTCTTTCCTCTGACTTTAGTGAGACTTGCTCAATGTCCTTACATTACTGTCTCCCATAAAACAACTAGGCTAAAATATGGCTGCCATCAAAATTGTTGGGATGGAAAAATGGGGACACTGGCAATTTTGGCACCGTGAAAGGACTCCCTTGTCCCCATCTCCACACAGCAAAAAACAAACAAACAAAACAAAGCTCTCTTGCAGCAATCAGTATGTTTGGATAAATTTTCATGCTCTCCCCCACCTCCAACTTGCTCCCATTAAAATTCAGTTGAAAGTTTCACTGGGAGCAGGATCAGGCCCTCAGTCCTGCTTGCGTGAACTGATCTGTCCTAGCTATGCTTGGGATCTCTCATTTCACTGTAATGTGAGCTTTCCTGTGGAGACATCTCTTTCTGTCGAAGTGTTCTCTGCAGTATTGTTGGCACTGTGACTTTTTTCCTTTACTCTGTGTGACTTGTCTGTTTTTTATTCTTCTCTTCTGTTCATGGCATCCATGTATTTACAAAACATTGTGTGAAGCTGCTTTCTTCACTCCGGAAGCAGCCAGCGTCCTTAAGCTTTGAATTCTGCCTCTGCTTTTATTTTCGTGAAGAGTCACCTACTCTTTGTCTTTCTTCCCTCAGGCACTTCCTGTTTAAACCCGGAGGCACCTCTCCCCTCTTTTGTACAACATCGCCGGGATATCCCCTGACGTCCAGCACTGTGTACTCACCTCCCCCTAGACCCCTTCCCAGAAGTACCTTCTCTAGGCCTGCTTTTAGTCTGAAGAAACCCTATAAGTACTGTAACTGGAAATGTGCTGCTCTGAGTGCCATTATCATCTCAGTCACGCTAGTGATCCTGCTTGCTTATTTTATCGGTAAGCATATTCCACTTTTCAGCCTTTTTATCCTCTACCCTCAGCGCCAGTGTTGCTAACATTTGGGAACTGCAAGACCAATAGTAACTAACAAGTAAGGCCTCTTGGGGCTTGTCTAGATGGAGAGTTAGTGTGTGGCAAGCTGAGATGTAAATCTACAACACACTAGTCTGCTGTGTGCTAACTGGCTGCATGGACCATGCAACTGCGCACTAAAAGTTCTCTAGTGTGCTTTGACACATTCCAGTCTCAAATAGCAGCAAGTCAGTGTGCACTAGGGAACTTTTAATGTGCAGTTACTGGGTCCACATGGTTCATTAGTGCACAGCAGGCTGGTGCGCTGTGGATTTACCCACCAGCTTGCTGTGCACTAGCTCTCTGTCTGACAAGCCCTGAAACCCGTGTAAGCCCATTGACTTTGGTGGGTGTTGCTGTGTGGGGCTCATTTCATTTAATAGTACCATCAAGGTTTAATAGAACCTGTTCCATATGTAAAGAGTTTGAATTGTTCCTTTTCTGCTCGAGAAAGTGTTGGAATCAGCTAGAATGAGACAAGCCCTCCTACAATAAAGCATAGTAACGAGACTGGGATCCTGACTGTGCTCCCATCAAAGTCAGTGGGAGCCGAGTCAGACTCCAAATCCTGAAATGTTGGCTCTGTTCTCACTCCGGCAAAATCTCCACTTGGCTCGGAGCTAAATGTTGCTTGTCTTACACAAGTAATTTTATTGAAATTAATGGAACTAATTACATGAATAAGGAGAACAGTCTGGGAGTTTTAGTAGACTGAGGAAGTAGTTCAGGGGCTTTCGCTCAACATTTTGAGGGTTAGTGGAATAAATTAACTTTGAAATACAGAAGATCTGGAAAATTTGCTGTCCTGTTGCAGCTGTGCAATGACATTTTTGTTTGAATTTTGTCTGCAATTGGTTTCCTGGATTTCTAAGGTTTCCAGTGCTTATTGCAAGGAGCAACTGAACTATTAAGGTGAGAATAGTATTCCTCAACTTCTAAGGTCTAGGTATTACCTTTCATTTCTCTTCCTTCTTTGCTGGTATTAGTATATATAGGTTCTCTGCTAGACTCCTCTTTTAAAATGGCAATGATACAAACTGTTGTGTAGCCACAGGTGAAAGAGCCTGTTCTGTGTGGCACAAACAAGCTGTTGTCTTTGATTTCACTGTAACTTCCTGTAGGCTAAAGATCTGTAAAATATTGCGATTAGAACTAGCAAATCGTTACTTGGATTGAAAGATTTTTTGCTTTCATTTCATGTGTGTATAATTATTACTACAGTTACCACCAATGATCAGTTTCACCGTGTTCCCTTTATGTGTGCTGCTTTACTGACCGAATCTTTTCCACTGCTGACTCGTATTATACTTCGGTCACTTTTGTGCTTGCTATAATAGGAGCAGAAATGATTAATTAACCAGCATTAAATCAGTAACAGTTTGATGGAATGTACAGTCAGTTTTCATCATTTGCTACTTACGTTTGAGCCTGTCTGTCTCATTTATCTAGCATTCTCCTTATGCACTGAACAGGGTTCCACTGGACATTATCTCTCTGTGTCAGAGTATCTCTTCATAGCTCACTTAAAACTTTGGTGTCCATTAATTATGACTGTGGATGTATATACACTTTGCTGTGTTACAGACAGGTCTGGAAGGCTGACATGCCCCTTAATGGTCTCTGTTCAGAAACCCTTTCCAGCAGTTTTGAAATCCTGATTTAATTCATAGTTAATATGGTTAAAAATTATGTCCATGGGTTATGCTTAGGTCCTTTTTTTCCCCATTTGGATGAATCCTGTGGCATCTGCCAAGCAGTGTGTGCGACTGGCAAGGTGCCAGGAATGCTGATCAGGTTGAACTGTCGTAATTATGGGTCATTATTGCTAATTTCTAAAGGAACTATCAGTTATTAAAAATAAAATTTATCGGTTCAGTACAGCATAAACATATTTAACAAAGAGTATCACTGCCAGGCCCAATGATTTACTCAGCGGGCAAAAAAGCTGTTATTTAATTAGATTTTGATGAAAAATTGTGTTTAATTTCAAGTATAATCAATTATTAATTACTGTAATGAGAGACTCTGACTGGGTTTACTAATTAACTCATTTAAAAATTATGAATAACCTTTTCATTTGTAATTATTTTTTACATCCTGTCAAGTTGCAGATAAGAATTGTATCACCTGCCCCCCAAAAATTTACTTTGATCAACTTCTGTTTGAATTGCTAAGGTGGTGTTGAACATGGGTAAGAGTGGCAAAATATAGCCCTTATTATGTCTAGTGAATGTTGATAACTTGGCTAGTTGCCACTGGTTCTTGCTAGTTAAGTAATTATGGAAATTCTCTTTTATGACCATTGGCCCAATCCCAAAGAAGTTGAAGTCAATGGAAAGACTCCCATTAAAGCGAGCAAGCTTTGGATCAGGGCCTGTGGCAGTGATTTGAAGTTTAATTCTCTTCCACCTAGCAGTTGATACTAATGCTCCAGTCCACTGGGGAAGGTAGTGCACCAGAATGCCATTCACAGCACCGTCCTCCGTTCAAATTAAAACAAAAACAAAAAAAAACTACCTCAAGCAGAGTTTTCTTAACCTGAAACGAGCCAGAGACTTCATGAACTCCACCAGGGACTTCGCTATTGCCAATATGTTTTATGTGAAGGGGGCTCAGATACAGTGGTGATGTGCAGCAATACAAAACAGACACGCAGACAGATATTAGAGAGACCAGGTGGGTGAGATAATATCTTTAATTGGGCCACCTTTTGTTGGTGAAAGAGACAAGCTTCCAGGCTTACCCAGAGCTCTTGCTTAGGTCTGGGATGGATGGACGGATACCTCGATCAGCATGAAAACAAAGAGCCATTTGGACCTTTTTGAAGGGTGTATTTCCATTTTACCAAAGAGTTTATGCTCTTTAATAGTCTGTGGCTTATTTATCTTGCTGTTCTTTCATTTCAAAGATCTGGGAGTGGGGGGCAATTGGGAAAGAAGCAAGAGTCCATCTAAACGTAATGACCGGCAGCATGTGTAAACATTGTGATCTAGCTGAAGCTTTTGCAGGATTGAATCACTGGTCTTGAGAGATAATGGCAAACAAAATAGAAAAAAAGCCTATTAAGCATCAGAGGCTATTTTTCATTGGAATTAACCAGCTTTAAATTCACTTTCTATTATCTTTTCTAATATTCATAGAGAATACACTAAGTCAATGGCAACAATGCACACCAATAGCAATGCACTGCATGCACTGACCGCTGATGCTAAGGAAGAGCCTTATATCCAAATCCCGAAGACATTTCACAGGCTGGTCTTGTAAGCTGCATATGCCAAAGAGAAAACTGTATTAGGTCAAGGCTGCAACATAAAAACTGCAAGGGCAGTGAAATCAGAGCACTGAAAGGAAAGACTTCTTTAGGCAGCCTGTAACTAATCTGCAAATTTGCTGTTCCTGGAGGTTATGGAAACCCATGTTGTGGCTGTAATTTTAACAGAAATTGTTCATTTGGGGACTGTTTGTACTATTTTCAATTATACAAGGTACGGCAGTAACAAGGATGAACAAATCCTGTGCTCCAGAGTATTAAACTGTGTAGCTGGTGGGGGGGAGTCAGGAAGGAATTTTTTTCTCCCATGTACAAAAAGGCACAAGTGGCCAAACTCCAAATCCTGCCTCTTTTTCTTCAGGCGTGGAAGGCTTTGCTTGCACTGGAACAAGCCTGGTTCCACTGTGCAGTAACTGAATAGAATTTGGGGATCCCGCATGCCCCTGCCTGCCCCTCTTCCAAGGCCCTGCCCCTGCTCACTCCCTCCGTTGCTGGCTCCCCACCCTCACTCACTTTCAGCGGGCTAGGCAGAGGATTAGGATGTGGGAGGGGGTGAGGGTTCCAGCTGGGGGTGCAGGCTCCAGGGTGGAGCCAGAAATGAGGGGTTCAGGGTGTGGGAGGGTGTTCCGGGCTGAGGCAGGGGGTTGGGGTGTGGGAGGGGCTGAGGGCTCCGGCTGGAGATGTGGGCTCTGGGATGTGGCTGGGGATGAGTGGTTTGGGGTGCAGGAGGGAGCTCAGGGCTGGGGCAGAGAGTTGGGGTGTGGAAGGGGATGAGGGCTCCGTTTGGGGGTGCAGGCTCTGGGGTGGGGCTGGGGATGAGGGGGTTGGGGTTGGAGGAAGAGGCTCCAGGCTGGGGCTGAAGGGTTCCCGGCCAATGGGCGCTGCGGAGTCAGTGCTCGAGGTGGGGGCAGTGCGTGGAGACCTCCTGGCCGCCCCTGAATCTAAGAGCCGGACATGCCGTCTGCTTCCGGGAGCTGCACGGAGCCAGGGCAGGTAGAGAGCCTGCCTTAGCCCCGCTGCACCACCCCACCCACTGGTCTTTTAGCCCCCGGGAGATTGAGGCCAATTCCGATAGACCCCCGGCCAATCCGGGAGGGCTGGCAACCCTAATATGTGGCAGGAACAAGGTCTACTAGGACAGCTCTGTGGAAAAGCTCTGCTATCACTCCACATCTTGGGAGGAAGAATTCTGTCCCCATAGAGATCATAGGTATTAGAAATGGAAAAGTCTTGTTAGATTATCCAGCTCTCTCATGTCCACCAGCTGCTTGGCTAGATACTAGGAACAGTATTGGCTTCTAAATGAATTAGGGATGAAGAGTAGTTGCTTTCATCTGAAACAGAAGAAGTATCTTCCTGATCCAGTTACCAGGCCAGATGGATGTATAATTTGATGTAGTAAAGCACTTGCTATTTTCCTGCATTTTAAGCATGTGCTGCGGTTGCATTTCACAAACAGCAAAAGGGATGTGCATTTGATTCAAATTAAAGATACTGATGGAAAATGTATTACAGAGCCAGAACAGGCACTCATTTGATTGGAGTCAGATCTCGCTCTGCTATTTCAGCTCTCCATTACAGCCACTGTTTCACTTAGAGCTGCATTGCTCATGACCAGCAAAAGGCTTCAACGGTGAAACAGTTCCAGCACTGTGATGTGTTTATAAAGCAGCTTTCTTTTTGTTGTTTAAAGATTGTCCCAAAAGCTAACTTGAGCTCAGTTTATCCTTGACCCTTTGATGCTGTATACTAACCTTAGTTCAGTTTAGCTTTCCGAAGTTTCTAGCTATCTAGCTATGCATTTCTGATACAGCAATTACCATGGTGTCTGGGCACCACCTGAGATCAATAGAAAAGTCACTAATGCTTCATTCTTCAGCTTGCGCTGTATTTATTTAGCCTGCGTTTATACTGAGATATTAAGGCTTTCTTTCACTCACCCTAAAATATAGCCCAATATTTTGCCCTGCCAATAAATTTCCTTAATTTTCTTTTTTTCACTTTTCTTTTGTAATCCAGGATTAAGGGTTTTGTTTGTCTTCTCCTTTTAATTTACAGGGCCCTTTCCGTTCCTTATCTCCATCTAATCTCAGCTAAGAAAGACACAAACAACACACCAAAGGATCCTTTCTGGCAAAGCCTTTCTACATTGTGATCTGTTTTTGAGAGCAGGGGACTTGGCATCACAATTCAATTAACATTTGTGTCCTGCAATTATTTCATGGTTAGTGTGAGACTTAATTAATGACTGTGTGCAAAACACTGAGACCCAGTGGTGAAAGGTGCAGTAAAAGAGCAAGTAGTAGTATTCTTTATCCACAACTGTTGTTATGATATAACACTTATATTTAAGCAGCAAAGAGTCCTGTGGCACCTTATAGACTAACCGACGTATTGGAGCATGAGCTTTCGTGGGTGAATACCCACTTCGTCGGATGCATGTAGTGGAAATTTCCAGGGGCAGGTATATATACTTGACACCTATATTTAGACCTAGATTAGATTTTTATTGGTAAATTGCAGTAAGTGTTGACTTTATTGTACACACACACATTGAAAAAATATTAGAAATCTACAGATAAATCAAGTGAGAAAAATGCTGCTTGAAAACTACTTTGAGTCAGAATCCAATGATTTAAACTTTGGAATTCAGCTTGTTATAAATGGATTAGCAAATGAATAGTAAAAACAGGTGTGATTTAAGGATACTTACTCTGTGTATTTTGACATGTGGTGGTGATGATTTTGTTTTAACGGTTTAGAAAGCTTTAACTTTTGAATCTCAGCGTCTGCTGTCATTAAATAGTTGTCAGGCTCTTCTCCCACCCCTCCCCCCAATTTCCTGCAAATGTGAACATTTAAATAGTTAAGCATTTTTAACCATCATTTTTAACATCCATAGTTTTGCATGACTGTGAAATTTTAAATCAAATGCTTATAAATACACAACAATATCATCTGTTGAAGCTATAAAAAACACTGAATTCTGCCAAGCCTACTTACAGTGCCTAAAGAGCACAATCAGGTTGGGCCCCATTGTGCGTAACGTTGTACAGACATATAATAAATGACAGTCACTGCATCAAAGATCTTACAGGCTAAATGAAATGTGTTCCTGTTTGTCTTTCCAGTTTTTCATACAAGTGCCCATCACCATAGCATCTGAGCACCTCCCAAAGACAAACTACAATTGACAGTTTTTAAAAGTATTGTATTATCAGTATGACAATGATGGCCTGATTCTTCTCTGACATACGCCATTATTAAACAGGATCAACTTCATTTACATTAAAACTGGTGCAACTGAGATTGAAATCAGTCCAGAGTATTCTAACCATGCTGTCTGGTCCCATTAAAATCAATGGCAAAGCCCCCATAGATTGCAGCAGGATCTGGATTGGGCCCTAGGAAAGTTTACAAACAAAAACTGTTGTGATTCTGGAAAGTGGTCCAACTGAAAGCATAATACATCAACTGGATGCTGACCCTTCAGTCTGGTGTTAAGTGATCTTGGTGATAATTTCACCCCTGAGCTCCACATTTTGCCCATGTGAATTACCGCTGGGAACCAGAGGCATGAAAAGAACGCTAACTAAATGGAAAGATGCCATCAAAATGGAGTTATTGACTGACCCTTGAAAAATGTTTGATCGAGACAATTCAGAGGAACCCCTTACGTTTTTTTGTCCTACAGTAAGGATGGTGGGGAAACTTGGAGGCTTTTCTTCCTGTGGGTTAGCCTCCTTCATACTCTGCTCTTATTAAGGAGCAACGCTTAGGGCAGTTGCTGTGTCTAATGAGGACAAGATACATGTTGAGTAGCACTGAGCAAGAGCAAGCTGCCTGCAGGGATCTGGCAATGGAAGTTTCCACTGGGCAGTTCTAGGGTGAATCACTTTAATGTGTAAGTCACTTTACCAACTTCCTCCTAAAGTTATATAAAATACATAAGGCTCTCTAAAGTGCAGAGCAGTACATCCCTAGCTCAGAGAGAGCAGAGGAGGCTGCACTTTAGGACTGTACTTGTAAGCAAGGCAGCAATCATTAGGGAGAAGAAACAAGTGAAGGACAAAAATTTGTCAGGGCAAGTCATTGTCAGTCCTTCCCTTCACGCTTTTTCTTCCTCTGCTGCCGCTTTAGTCACATTGTGAAATAATTATAATTGGAATTTTTTCTTGCTTTCCACATCCAGAAAGAGTCTTTCTTGTTATAAGAGAGTGAGCATCTCTTCTTTGGCTTAGCATTTTGTCTTTGGACAGCAGCCACAGTTAGCTTTATAGCCCAAGAAACAGGAAGCTGAGATGTTTTAATGGCAGCTTTAAAATAAAGGTGTTAGAGATACAAGATCTGACTTTTGAGCTACTCTCGTGGAGATCAGTTCATTCAGATGGGTGTTGGGGAACTAACTGTAGTCACACTGGTATCACGATGGTTCCCTTTATTTCAGCCCTAACCAATATCTGTAACCTGACATTAACAGCGTTGGGTCAAGGAACTATATGGTTGTATGTAAACTGTTGAAAGAAAAAATCTCTCTTTGTCAGAAAATATGGCTTAAAAACAAATATAAATTATCTTCTGTTTTAGCAGCAGCTCAAAACAACAAATATAGAAATATTTTTAAATTAATCTAACAATGGAAGTGTTGTCCAAGAAGCCAAATGGTTCCAAGTATAAAACCTAAAAAGTACTTTGAACTTTCATAATTATAATGCATGCTCATTTTATAGCTCAGATTCCAGAGTTTTACAAGGATAAAATCTTGGCTTTTTCCATGTTCATGAAAGCCACATACGTTCCCAGATGGGTTTTGCAAAATCATTGCACTGGAAACCGACAGTGCTCATGTAGTCGCATTTTTGTGGGGCTCTTCATGCGATCATATTGAACTGCTTACCAGATGCTAAAAAGCAATACATTTTATAAAACAAATGATGAAAATGGAAGTGTAATGTGCAAGGGCAGCAAGTTCTGAAACCAGGTCATTGAATTCCTACTTGCAGAAACAGTCAACAGTCCTTCAGAAGTACACTGGGAAGAATGCTGATTAAGCACATCTCATTGAGCCTGATCCAGTGCTTACTGAAATCAGTGGAAAGACTCCCTTCTTCTTCAATGGATCCATCTACAATGGGCTTTTCACAGTATTTAAGGCCACAGGGACCATTACATAAACTAGTCTGATCTCCTGTATATAACAGACCATAGAATTTCACCCAGTTACCCCTGTATTGAGTCCAATAAGTTGTGTTTGACTAAAGCATATCTCCCAGGAAGACATCCAGCCTTGATTTAAAGACATCAAAAGATGGAGAATCCATCACTTCCCGGTAGCTTGGTCCAGTGGTTAATCACCCTCACCGTTAAAAATGTGTGCTGAATTTCTAATTTAAATTTGTCTGGCTTTAGCTTCCAGCCATTGGTTCTTGGTATGCCTTTCTCAGCTAGATTAAAGAGCTCTTCAGCACCGAGTGTTTTCTCCTCACGAAAGTATGTATACGCTGTAAACGAGTCACCACCAAATATATTTGGTCCTGCTGATTTAAAAAGGTCTGTTCCCAGTAGAACTTGTGTAACATCCTCTTTAGTTATTAATAGACTGAAAAGTACTTTGTCATCCTCATGTGATATGAGTGCATCATCCTGCTTGTTTTCAAATACAGAATAGAAATATTTATGGAATACTTCTGCCTTTTATAAATAATTATTAACAATTTTACCTTCTCCATCTAATAGTGAGTCTATTCTATTACTGGTATTTCTTTTGTTCCTAGTATACTTAAAAAGCTCCTTATTGTCCTTAGCCCAGCCAGCCATGGATTTTTCCTCTACTCTCTTTAGCTTCCCTTATCAATGTTCTGCTTGTCATAACTTCTGATTTATGTTGATTGGTAACTATTTCCCCCTTTTTTCAATTTTTATTATTTCTAATTTCTGATCAATCTATTTTTTTATTATATGGCCCTCATCAACATAGTATCTGTAAAAGTCCTACTTAGCAACTTTGTCATGTCATGACAGACCTTAAAGCTATTGCCTCCACGCTTTCGAGGAAGCGTCTATATTTCTGGCCAAATTCAGACCCCGTAAAAGTGGTTGCAACAACATGGATTTGTAGCTACTTACATCAGGTCTGAATCTGGCCCTTGATCTGTGACCTATTTTAAAAAGTGCATAGTTGATTTGCAGATTCTAGGAGGAGGCGGTTCAGAGTGGTATTTTTGACCAATCTTCTAAAAACAAATGTAAGAAAGCCACTTTATGGGAACCAGATTAACACAACAGCTAAACCACTGTAAGCTATCTGTACCATATTATTACTGCCACTCATTTTTCAGGACCTGCTCAGAATTCAGATGATACAGTTAAAAAACAATGGACCTTTGTGTCGTCATTTATACCTGAGCAAAGTGAATGCAAAATACTGCCAACAGCGTAAGTGCAAGGATGATTTTCATTTCATAGCATTTTAAACTCACTCCATGCACTTACCTCTGGAGCAATCGATCCAGCAGGGGTCGATTTATCACGTCTAGTGAAGACTCGATAAATCAACCGCCGAGCACTCTCCGAGCGAGAGGCACAGGCGGAGTCAATGGGGGAGCCTCAGCAGCAAAGACACCACGGTAAGTAGATCTAAGTACGTCGACTTGAGCTACGTTATTCACGTAGCTGAAGTTGCGCAACTTAGATCGACCCCCACCCCACCCCCAGTGTAGACCAGGCCTAAATGACTAGTCAAGGTGCAAGACAGTGGAGAATCAGATGCTATGTCTGCAGACAGCCTGAGCATTTTGAAGTGGAGTAAGGTTTAGTTAGCCCAGACCAGGTAGTGGAGAATGGCAAAAGGTTTTTTCCATGCTTAGCCTCTGTAGTTTTTTATTATTATGACACATGACATCAATATGAGGCTCTCATCACACTTGAGAGTGAAAAACAATGCATAGTGCAGTTTTCACCAGTATAACAGAGAACACAATTTATCCCAATATCAGCAAGAGCTAGAGCCCTGTGAAATGACTTGTTTTTGCTTAATGAGTATGTGTGTGTGCAAGCAATTATTTTTGTGAATGCAATGGGCCCTTGCTAATTCTTAGCTATAACAGAGAGACCCATTGCTAATGATAAAATTAGAAAATATATACATACATAACATGAAGATGTGAAAATGCCATCCCTCCCTCCACCCCCTACTCCTGTTACACAGGCAGTAAAAAATTCCGTGCACAGACATAGTAGAGAGAATGGCTTCTGTTTAGAAATAGCTCAAAACTGTCAAGTCTCTGGCTAATCAAGAGCCATAAAGATCCCACTGAGCTTGGCATTTGCACGGTGGCATTGTGAAACTCAGCCAGAGATTATGGCTGTACTACAGAGCGGGTGGGTGAGGTTCTGTGGCCTGCACTGTGCAGGCCATCATACTAGATGATCATGATGGTCCTTTTAGGCCTTAAAAGTTATGAAACCACATGTCAGTGTCACAACATGAAAGTCAGCCCCTTGCATGCTTAATCCACCCTTAAGGAAATGGACTCTCAGATTTGGTCAGTAACGTTTATGTGTAGTGAGTTTTTATAGTTGTACTTCCTCCCCCCTGAAAAATACACATTTGACACTGTGAGTGCTGGCACAGCCTTTATGACAGTGACACAGACGTGCCGGCGGACTCCTCATTTCACAGTTCAGACTGACCTTTGCACATGAACGCTGAAGAGGAATCAAGTTTACAGGTCTTAATATCTCCTGAAAGGAGTTCTCTTCGAATCTGTATTTTTATTTCATACTAATTACTGGGGAACAACATAATTTAATTACAGTTAAGAAGAGAGAGAAAGAAACATTTCCCGTAATGGATTTTCTTTCACTGTTTTTAAACACGATACGTTGGTGCGGGGGTAACTAGTCATAATAATAGGCTCAGATAAGGATGTCAGTAACACTGAAAAATACTCCTGAATTAGAGTTCAGTGATTCCCCCTCCCCCTCGCCCCCCGCCGCCTTCCTTTTCTACTATAAATAACAAAATAGCTTCAAAACCTTATGTGCAGGGTTTGGTATAAATTTCTATTGGGCTTTGTGATGGGGGAGGGATAGCTCAGTGGTTTGAGCATTGGCCTGTTAAACCCAGGGTTGTGAGTTCAATCCCTGAGGGGGCCACTTAGGGATCTGGGGATTGGTCCTGCTTTGAGCAGAGGGTTGGACTAGATGATCTCTTGAGGTCCCTTCCAACCCTAATAATCGATGATTCTATGGGTAGTGTGGTGCCTAGAGGTCAGCCCACCCCAGCAAGTGGCATGGCCCTTCAGAATTTTGGAAGGCCTGATGTATATACCAGGACCTAGAAGATATTGGTAGAGAGAGGAAGCGATCCCCCGAATACATGGTTTTGGGGAGGAGATCCCATCACTGATTTTTAAGTGTGTGAGGCCAGGAGCCTTGCAGAGGGGGCAGGGCAATGCTCCCATCTCACCCAACCAATTGAGATGAGCTTTAAAGAGCCAGCATATATGCTACCTCCTCCTTGGTAGCAGGAGAAGACTGCCTGCTGAAATGAGCACTAGTTAGGGGAAAAGAGCCACCTAAAAGAGAAGGAGGCTGAGGCTCTACAGCTGGCAAAATTACAGCCTACCTCCAAGGAGGAGAGGTGGGGACTCCTGGCCTAGGAATAGAGGTCTGAGTTACCAGCTCCATGAGGAGGGCTGTGTTTCGTGCCTTAAGGAGAGACAAAGTGACAGTTTGAAGTAGGAGGAGAATAGGGGATTCCTGTTCTGAGAGAGTGATTATTTGAACCATAACCCCAGCTCCAGGAAGAGGGTAGGGGTGACATTCTATGTAACTGACCAGAACTAATGTATCGACCCAGGGTGGGGTGACCTGCCGTAAGTAACAAAGTGTGTTACACTTTATTGAAAAACGTATGCAATAAGGCATGAGGCAATGTAAGGATGGCAGAATCTGACCCTGAATGATTTGGGAGCAGAACTGATTTATTTTGGGAACGGCACATGATCTTCAAGTTAAAAATTAACAGCCCATCCCCCAATTACCAGCCTTTCTGACATACCTCTTTGCTTGACTTTGTCGTACCCTGTACTAAAGCCCATCCACATTGCAATCAGAAACATGCTAACTACAACCCAATTTAAAGAGACGGTGGGAGCAGTGCATGGAAACCTGTTTAAAACATGGTAGTACATGGTACAGCTGGAGTGTGGTGCATTGTCCACCTCGTACAGTTGTAGCATGGATGGTTTCAATATCCAATGAAAAGGGACACTTTATTTTTATCTTTTTAAAGAGTACCAGGAGGAATAATGCCCTTGCCTGTACTAAGGTTATTTCTCAAAAATTTCCCACTATTGCTTACACTGGTTCTACCACAAGGTGGAGCAGAACCGTTGTTAGCAAAGGTGGGAAATATTAGAGAAATACACCTAGCGTGGTAGTGTAGAAAAGGCTTTTTGTGGCTCCTGACATTTTACTGCCCAGTAAAACACCTAAGCAGTGTTAGATTACCAGCGGTAAAAGATTGAATTGGCATTTTATTTATCTAGTGCTCAGTCCACTGCTAACACTCAGGGAGCTGAACCAGTATTAGTAACCACAGGACATTTGGGGGAAATGAGGCTAGTGTGGAAAAGGCCGGCATGGACCGTATCCCAGGACAACCCCATTGTAACTGGTTCCTCTGACACAGTTATTTTGTGGAGTAGATGGGACCAAAAGGATAGCCCAAATGGCCTCAAACACAATTATCTAAGCATGGATATATTCACCTGTGTGAAATGCAGCCATTCTGATTTGCTACCATTTTACACCGTCACAGGTGTAGATGATGACATCAGGTTCACAGCAGTGGAGAATCAGGTCTATAACGGTATGTCTACACTATACCTGGGAGTGAGGCTCTAAGCCTGGGTAGACAGACTCACAGTAGCTTGGCTGTGGCGATCGTGTTAAAAATAGCAGTGTGGACAGGGCAGTTCAGGCAGCAGCTAAGGCTCTCAAGCTCGCCCAACCCCCTGTATCTGAGCTCAGGTGGCTAGCCCCCGTCTCCACCAGAGCTGCAATGTCCACAGTGTGGTTTTTACTATGCTAGGTTGGCTTGAACTAGCATAAGTCTCTCTGTTTAGGCTGGGAGGCTCACTTCCAGCTGCAATGCAGACATACCCTAGATGTCCGTAAGTCACACCTGCTTGTAAGCGGTAGAGGTAGCAATGAGCCTTTTGCCATCTCTCTGAAAATTGGCCCAAATTTGGCAAAATAATAAGCCTCTGAAAAATCTCTGGTCACAAATGTTCAGTAGAGACTTGTTCGAGTCTGGTAGCTAAAATCTTGGGAGATTCCACCTGCACTGACCATGCTCCATCCCCTCACAACGCCTGATGCTAATCAGACTGTGCCATTGCCACAAAGCAACTAAACATGCTCCATTTATGAATGGACTGCACATGCGACATCTTCACAGAGTGCCTGAGTATGCTCCAACTTGGAGATGCAGGGGCTGAGCAGACTTTCCTTGCAATTGCTCCTCCTATCAGGATTCTTGTGGGAAAAATAATATATGATTATGTCATTAAAGACAGTTTTATCATGATGCATATGCACAAGGGCGCCATATTAAAGTTGCACGGGCAATCTTAATTTTGACATTTTCTACCTTTTACATTCATGACTTTGCATCCTTTGCATTCTCTTAACATTGTTTTTGGGATGTAATTAACTAAAAAGGTGGCTGTGGGCCTCATTATAGAATGCTGTGGGTTGCATTTGGCCTTTTTCTGTCTGCTGGATTAGTCCTGAGGCTGGAATTAACAGATTGGCAGGTATGTTAAATGTTGTTATTGAGAGAGCTTTTAGCACTGATCTGTACCATTCACTGAAGATTTATAGCTCCCTTGAGTCCTGTGCTGGATTTTGCCCAGGGTCTCTAGGGAGGTGGGGAAATTCCAGTGTCATTAATTGTGCTGTGTCATCCATTTAATCAGCTTTCCCAGATAGTACATTTGTATCAATTTGCCAAGTTTTTGCACAGAGAAAGTGGGGTTTTCTGCCCAAATTAACTTTCACCATTAATAGCTTGTTTTTTTCAAGTTTGTTTGGAGAGAGATAAGAAAGTAAAATAAAGTGCACCTTCATCTCCTAAGTCTCCTTAAAACAATGAAGTGACCCCTTAAAACATCTGCATAATGAAACCTTCACTTCCATGTGCTTAATGATAAGGCCAGGGGTAGGTGGGGAAGTGGGATACCTGGAGGAAACACAAGGAGGAGGGTGCAAAAGGGAAGGCCTCCTTATTCATCCTGAGAAAGTAGGGCAATCAGCTAGTTATATTAGGTGCCTGTACACGAATGCAAGAAGCCTGGGAAACAAGCAGGGAGAACTGGAAGTCCTGGCACAGTCAAGGAACTGTGATGTGATTGGAATAACAGAGACTTGGTGGGGTAACTCACATGACTGGAGCACTGTCATGGATGGGTATAAACCGTTCAGGAAAGACAGGCAGGGGAGAAACGGTGGAGGAGGTGCACTGTATATAAGAGAGCTATATAGAGAGCAGTATGATTGCTCAAGCTCCAGTATGAAACTGGAGAAAAGCCTGTTGAGAGTCTTTGGGTTAAGTTTAGAGGCGAGAGCAAAAAGGGTGATGTCATGGTGGGCGTCTGCTATAAACCACAAGACCAGGAGGATGAGGTAGTCGAGGCTTTCTTCGGACAACTAACAAACATTTTCAGATCACAGGCTCTGGTTCTCATGGGGGACTTCAATCACTCTGACATCTCCTGGGAGAGCAATATAGCAATGCACAGACAGACCAGGAAGTTTCTGGAGAATGTTGGGGACAACTTCCTGGTGCAAGTGGTGGAGGAACCAAATAGGGGCCGTGCTCCTCTGGACCTGCTGCCCACAAACTGGGAAGGATTGGTAGGGGAAGTAGAAGTGGGTGGCAACCTGGGTAGCAGTGACCATGAGATAGTCGAGTTCAGGATCCTGACAAAAGGAAGAAATTAGAGCAGCAGAATACAGACCCTGGACTTCAGAAAAGTAGGCTTTCACTCCCTCAGGGAACTGATGAGCAGGATCCCCTGTGAGGCTAATATGAGGGGGAAAGGAGTCCAGGAGATCTGGCTGTATTTTAAAGAAGCCTTATTGAGGGTGCAGGAACAAACCATCCCAATCTGCAGAAAGAATAGCAAATATAGCAGGTGACCAGCTTGGCTTAACAGAGAAATCTTCAGTGAGCTTAAACACGAAAAGGAAACTTACAAGCAGTAGAAACTTGGACAGATAACTAGGGAGAAGTATAAAAATATTGCTCGAGCATGCAGGGGTGTAAGCAGAAAGGCCAAAGTATGGTTGGAGTTGCAGATATCAGGGGATGTGAAGGGTAACAAGAAGGGTTTCTACAAGTACGTTAGCAACAAGAAGGTGGTCAGGGAAAGTATGGCACCCTTTCTGAATGGGGGAGGCAACCTAGTGACAGATGATATGGAAAAAGCTGAAGTACTCTATGCTTTTTTTTGCCATGGTCTTCACAGACAAGGTCAGCTCCCAGACTGCTGCACTGGGTAGCACAGTATGAGGAGGGGGTGAGCAGCCCTCAGTGGTGAAAGAACAGGTTAAGGACTATTTAGAAAAGCTGGACATGCACAACTCCATGGTTCCAGATCTAATGCAACTGAGGATGCTGAGGGATTTGGCTGATGTGATTGCAGAGTCATTGGCCATTATCTTTGAAAACTCATGGCAATCAGGGAAGGTCCCAGGCGATAGGAAAAAGGCAAATATAGTGCCAATCTTTAAAAAAGGGAAGAAGGAGAATCCATGGAACTACAGACCAGTCAGCCTCATCTCAGTCCCTGGAAAAATCATGGAGCAGGTCCTCAAGGAATCCATTTTGATGCACTTGGAGAAGAGGAAGGTGATCAGGAACAGTCAACATGGATTCAACAAGGGAAGTCATGCCTGACCAACTTGATTGCCTTCTATGATGTGGATATGGGGAAAGCAGTGGGCATGATGTATCTTGACTTTAGCAAAGCTTTTGTTACAGTCTCCCACAGTATTCTTGCCAGCAAGTTAAAAAAGTATGGATTGGATGAATGGACTATAAGGTGGATAGAAAGCTGGCTAGATTGTTGGGCTCCATGGGTAGTGATCAACGGCTTGATGTCTAGTTGGCAGCCAGTATCAAGCCTCAAGGGATCGGTCCTGGGGCTGGTTTTGTTCAGCATCTTCATTAATGATCTGGATGATGGGATGGATTGCACCCTCAGCAAGTTCGTGGCTGACACTAAGCTGGGGAGAGAGGTAGATATACTGGAGGGAAGGGATAGGGTCCAGAGTGACTTAGACAAATTGGAGGATTGAGCCAAAAAAAATCTAGCAAGGTTCAACAAGGACAAGTGCAGAGTCCTGCACTTAGGACAGAAGAATCCCATGCACTGCTACAGGCTGGGGACCGACTGGCTAAGCGGCAGTTCTGCAGAAAAGGACCTGGGGAGTTCAGTGGATGAGAAGTTGGATATGAGTCAACAGTGTGCCCTTGTTGCCAAGAAAGCTAACGGCATATTGGGCTGCATTAGTAGGACCATTGCCAGCAGATGGAGGAAAGTGATTATTCCCCTGTATTCAGCAGTGGTGAGGCCACATCTGGAGTATTGCGTCCAATTTTGGGCCCCCCACTTAAAGAAAGCATGTGGACAAATTGGAGAGAGTCCAGCTAAGGGCAACCGAAAATGATTAGGGGGCTGGGGCACATGACTTATGAGGAGAGGGTGAGGGAACTGAGCTTATTTAGTCTGCAGAAGAGAAGAGTGAGGGGGGAATTGATAGCAGCCTTCAACTACCTGAAGGTGGGTTCCAAAGAGGATGGAGCTTGGCTGTTCTCAGTGGTGGCAGATGACAGAACAAAAAGTAATGGTCTCAAGTTGAAGTGAGGGAGGTCTAGGTTGGATATTAGGAAAAACTTTTTCACTAGGAGGGTGGTGAAGTACTGGAATGGGTTACCTAGGGAGGTGGTGGAATCTCCATCCTTAGAGGTTTTTAAGGCCCGGCTTGACAAAGTCTTGGCTGGGTTGTGGTTGGTCCTGCTTTGAGCAGGGGATTGGACTAGATGATCTTGTGAGATCTATTCCAACCCTGATAGTCTATGATTCTATGGCAGAAAGGACTGGGTTTGAAGGCTCAGTATGTGAGTTACTGAGCATGTCATCCTGATTCAGTTAAGCACAAGAGTAGTTCTGTTGGAAGTCAGTGGAACTACTGACATTGTTAAAATTAAACATGTGCTTAAAGTCCTTTGCTGGAACAGAGGGACCAGCTTTTTGTTCTATGATTGTACCGCATCTATCACAACCGTGACTGGGGCTGATAGCTGCTACCCCAATACAAATAATAAATAACAACTGCTGAACTGTAGCTGATTTAACTTGGTGAATTACATTCCTTCAGTGAGGGTTCAGCAATGATAGGTGCCTAATTAAATGGTATGTGTAAAATTATATCATGCGTAACAGGCTAACCCAGAATTTTAGTAGTTGCAAAGCCGAGTTGGAAGCCCCCTGTCTGTGCTCATTTCTCTAATTGAAGTGAATACTCCAATGGGAAATTTCTATGGCTAATATTCTATACACAAATTAAAACACCATTTAGAGGTACGGTGGGACCATATTATAATTGACTTTGATTGTGAAGAAATCTCAGTAATATACATATTAATATGGCCTCTGTCATAAAGGGAATCTGGAAGGAAAAATATTATTTTACTGAGGAAGGCCTGAGCATGTATAACACCAAATTTACTAGCATCTGTGGGACTGGAATAAGCTGCACCAGTGCAGTAAGCTGCCTAACAGCAGCAAAATGTTGCTGAGGTTCATCTTTCGACTTCCTCTTCTGCTTTCTCATTGGCGCAAGTGTGGGGAGGAAATTATAGATTATACATAAGCAGACAGCTTCTTTGATAAGCCAGGGCGCCTTTACATATAAATCGTTTTTTTTTCATAGGTTGACACTTGAAAAGAGCCTCCTAAGGAAATGAATATAAATATGCTAAGCATTTAAAATGTATCTTGCCCCTCTGCGCAGGAAATGACAAGCCTGTGAATGTGCCACACTAAAGCTGGTGCGGCAGTGATCATCTATTAGCACTTCGAATGAACAGCCAATCACTTGAAATTCTTTGATCCCCAGGGTAATTAGGGAAACCTTGAATAGGAAGTGCTGACTCTGTGTTGAACAAACATTGAGTTTAACCACTTCATTTCATAGTATTTCTTTCTAGTCACTTCCTTGAAGCTTTCAAAGGGTGCTTCATCTGGAAGCTCTGTTGTAGCTTTTAAGAGCAATTGACAACTAATTGAAAATATAAAATATTCTGCTAAGAAGGAACTGTTACTATTTGCAGGCTATTTACTTGCACCTTGAAAGTCTCTACTGTAGCTTCAACACACAGGAAAGACACATCTTGTTTAGATAAAAAAGTTAAGTCAGAAGTCGTCAAAGTGTGATGAGTGTGGCAGATACATTCCTTGGGCACAATCCGTACAAGTGACCTCTTGGGGAGGTGGGTTGTGTTTTGTGGAAACAACATCTGGAGATGTTTCCAGAGAAGATCCAAAAATTCCGCTCTGATTTCTTGTTGAAATGGTAGCTTGGAGCCCCAACTCTTGCTTCTGGCCCTGCATAAGTTAAGGTTATCCCGGCCCAATGGCTGCTCACGTCTTTAATTTGGGTGAATGGTTCATACAAAGATCAAGTGCCAACAGGCAGTGCTCTATCGTGATAGGAATGCAGGGCAGCCTCAACCAAGGTGGAGCCTCGTACCTAGGTCCTATCCCTTCTCTCATTAATATAGAGGTGTAGCCCTGTGTGGTGACAGGTACTTGTGTTGCATAGGTGCTGTCTTTATGAGTTGGCCCCCAATCCACCCCAGACCCTGCCCCCACGCCTCCCCTTCCCCCAAGTCCCACTCCACCTCTTCCTGCCCTGCTCTTCCCCTGCCCCATTCCGCTCCCTCACTCCTCCCCTCCTCCCCCCCCCAGCGACTCCTGCATACCGCTGGACAACTGATCGCGACGGGCAGGAGGTGCTGGGAGGAAGATGGAGGAGCTGATCATCAGAGCTGCCAGTGGATGCTGAGCACCCACTATTTTTTTCCGTTGGTGCTTCATCCCCGGAGCACCAATGGAGTCAACACCTGTGCTGTGTTGTATTATATTCAGTACAGGATAGAACAAAACATGGAGGCATCACATCCTGGGAATTGACCTCACCATGCGTTTAGATAAACAATGTGAGGAGCCATGATGTGCTGCATTTTATATGGGGCCCAGTCTTGCAGTTGCCACCCTTACTCTCTATTGACACAGGCTGTGCCACGAGAGTCACTTGGCTCTTGAACTTCTGGCATGTTGCCAGCACACCCCTCCGGGCAAAGTAGCATTTCCCCTGAATAAAGTGTCAACAAGACTCAGGAGAGATGTTTGTTTGCTTGCTTCCTTTAATGTCTGTTTTGCTGCTTTTATTCCCCTTAATCTTATAGGCCTTTTTCCATGATTTATTGAAAGATTGACAAACTGAGTGATTATTTCACTCTGAAAGACTCCTTTTCATAACAACATTGAATGTCAGAAAAGTATGATTAATTCTGCAGCAGTCAATTCTTCCACTTCTTCAAAAATCATATAATTTCAGTGTAGAGAGAGACGGTTATTCAGATAATTACAGTCAAGTTTATCTCAGAGATAGGAGCGAAAGCAGTAGATTTACTTGAGTCAAAATTAGCCCTGAGTAATTTACTGGTGGAATCCAAAGTATTTGAACTTTTTAAAAAAATACCAGTTCTCACTTGAAAGGTGTCGTTACTACAAAGGGCCAGCATGATGTTTGGCCCAAAGGCCAGAGAGTCAGAGGAGTACATTAGAAGAGGCTACATCCAGTTCACTTCCAGAGAAAAAGAGAGAGAGAAATGGGAGACAGAGGAAGAAAGAAGGATGGATACAGGGATTGTTCTGAAAGCCTTCCCATTCCATGTTTGAGCCCCACATTTTTTCCTGTCTGTTGCCCTCTCACTTCTCTTGCTCATTCCCTCCCTTACTTTTTTCTAGCATGTTCCATCCCTTAATGGTCTCATCCTCTCTCTCTCTCTCTCTCTGGCTCTTTGTTTCTTCATTCTGATTCATCTTTACTCATTGTTTTTGTCCTGACCCCCTGTTTCTTTTCTTCCTGTTTTTCTCTACTCCCTCCCCATGGGCTGCTCCTGGGGGAAGAGAGTCCTAGCTTTCGAAAAGTGCTCCTTTCTCATGTGCTTTGGCTGAGCTGTTATTAAGCCCAAGAGGTGCTCCATAGAAGAGGAAGGAATTGCTGTGCTGAGTGGGCCCAGGGGAGGCACTTCCAAAGCCTTTGCTGTTAGTGTTCCAACGCAGAAGAAAAAGGAGATGGAAAGCTTGGTTTTACCAAAGCTTGCATGTGCGCTCTCTCTATTTCCCTGTTTAACATAAGAACATAAGAGCGGCCATACCGAACCAGACCAAAGGTCCATCTAGCCCAGTATCCTGTCTTTTGACAATGGCCAGTGCCAGATGCTTCAGAGGAAATAAACAGAACAGGGCAATTATCAGGTGATTCATCCCCTGTCATCCACTCCTAGCTTCTGGCAGTCAGAGGTTTCAGAACACCCAGAGTGTGGGGTTGCGTCCCTGACCATCTTGGCTAATAGCCACTGGTTGACCTATTCTCCATGAACTTATCTAGTTCTTTTTTGTACCCAGTTATATTTTTGACCTTCACAACATCCCCTGGCAATCAGTTCCACAGGTTGACTGCATTGTGTGAAGTAGTACTTCCTTTTATATCTTTTAAACCTCTTGCCTATTCGTTTAATTGGGTGATCCCTGTGTTATGGTGAGAAGGGGTAAATAACATTTCCTTATTTACTTTCTTCACACCATTCTTGTTTTTATAGACTTCTATCATATCCATGGATTTATATAGTGGCATTATGATATTTTCTGTTTTATTATCTATCCCTTTCCTAATGGTTTCTAACATATATGAGCTTTTTTGACTGCGTCTGTACATTGAGCAGATGTTTTCAGAGAACTGTCCAAGATGATTTCAAGATCTCTTTCTTGAGTGATAACAGCTAATTTAGATCTCTTCATTTTGTATGCATCGTTGAGATTATGTTTTCCAATGTGCATTGCTTTGCATTTATCAACACTGAATTTCATCTGCCATTTTTGTTGCCCAGTCACTCAGTTTTGTGAAATCCCTTTGTAACTGTTCGCGGTCAGCTTTGGACTTAACTATCTTGAGTAATTTAGTATCATCTGAAAAGTTTGCCACTTCACTGTTTAACCCACTTCCCCAATCATTTATGAATGTATTGAACAGCACTGGTCTCAGTACAGATCCCTGGGGGATCCCACTACTTATATCTCTCCAGTGTGAAAGCTGATCATTTATTCCTACCCTTTGTTTCCTCTCTTTTAAACAGTTAGTTATTCATCCTTGAGAGGACCTTCCCTCTTATTCGCTGACTGCCTACTTTGCTCAAAAGAGACAAGGTGGGTGAGGTAATATCTTTTATTCGATCTACTTCTGTTTGAGAGAGAGAAAAGCTTTTGAGCTACACAGAGCTCTTCCTCAGTTCAGATATTACCTCACTCACCCTGAGGACTGACATGGCTACAACACTGCATATTTTGCTTAAGAGCCTTTGTCAAAAGCTTTCTGAAAGTCCAAATACACTATAACCACTGGATCACCCTTGTCCACATGTTTGTTGACTCCTTCAAAAAATTCTAATAGTTTGGTGTGGCATGATTTTTCTTTACAGAAGCCGTGTTGACTTTTCCCAAACAAATTATGTTCATCTATGTATCTGATAATTCTTTTCTTTACTTCTTTAAATGCTACTGTGGTGAGTTGCTTTGGTATTTCCCCACCTACAAGGATGTTAAATTTAATTATATTATGGTTGCTATTACGAAGCAGTTCAGCTATATTCTGCTCTTCGACCAGATCCCGTGCTCCACTTAGGACTAAACCAAGAATTGGCTCTCCTCTTGTGGGTTCCACAACTAGCAGTCATTTGTGGTGTCCAGAAATTTTATCTCTGCATCCTGTCCTGAGGTGACATGTACCCATTTAATATGGGGAGAGTTGAAATCTCCATTATTATTAGGTTTTCTGTTTTAACAGCCTCTCTAATCTTTCTGAGCATTTCACATTGTCACCATCCTGATCAGGTGGTCGGTAGCATATTCCTACTGCTTTACTCCTTATTATTCAAGCATGGAATTTCTATCCATGGAGATTTGATGGTACAGTTGGATTCATTTAAGATTTTGAATCTATGCTTTCTTTCACATATGGTGCCACTCCTCCACCATTCCTATGCCACCTACTCCATCATTCCTATGTATTTGGCTCAGGTAAAGTGTATTTACCTCTTGACATGTAAGGCAGAATACAAATGCAGAGCATTTGACTGGAGTTTTCAAGGGTGCTATGGGAATTAGGCATCCAAATCCCATTGGATTTCAGTGGGAATTGGGTGCCTAACACTCTTACCCTCCTTTGAAAATCCAGGCCATTGTTTCTCCTGCTATTATCATTAGTATTTATTCATTGTTCCCATTGATCCTCTGTATATTCTGAGAAATGCTTTTTTAATCATTCAGGGCCAAATCGTGAAATAGTTGTAATTGGCTTCGGTGAGAGTTTTCTCTGAGTAAGGAAACAGGGAGGCATGGCCTGAGTCTGACCTTCAGAGAACTGTGCAGGAAGTAGCGCGAGATTGTGAGCCTACCGTGTAAATGCACTTTGCAAGTCCCCCTTTAAACACAATGGAAAGCAGCTGGTGTCTTCAGCCATAGCCTTTCAATTGGGCCTTAATTTCAAACATCATAATTGATTGGTTTGGTTATTTATTACACTTACCTTGCCAGCTTGGGCAAGTCAACAATCTAATAAAGGGCAGCAGTGTGTTTTTCATGACTTCGGTGGTTTCTGGGGTCTCTTACGCTTCACTAAACATGTCTTGTCTTTTCTTCTCCCTGTAATCTATCACAATCATCTGCCTCTTTCTGCTAACTTGCTCACTCCATCAACCTGTCCCAAGAGATGTCCATTTTGTTGACCATGTGAATTACTATCCTTCTTTGTCTTTTTTTATCTTAAATGTTATTCCAGGTTCTCTTTTCTCTACTCTGCTGAGCATGATTTTTTGACTGCTTTGTTTTGCTGTGTCATAAGACAATGGCTGTAATGGAAACATATCCATAAGACCGTGCCTTTTAAAAGCAAACTTTGAACCCCTTTACCGCATTCTTAGCCTTTATAACAACAGAGAATGAAGCTCACAGCCATAGAGAAAAGCAGTGTAATAGGAATAATGCCATGCAGAAAAGGGATGCTATTGCGTAACATAAAATTATGAGCCGGCGTCTTCAGTTCCACCAACATTGTGCTTCATTTTAAAGGTAGCATTTTTCAACTATGAGAAATAAAAGGACACCACCTGAAGGTTCATGCTACTGGTCTCTCTTAAATGAATGTAACGTTAGTGCCTATGAGTCCACAGACACATCACCGCTGTATTTTGGCATTAATTGGCACTCTTCCTGGCATAGTCAGCCGAGTAGCGAAGGCTTGAAAGCTCCTTGCCACCTAGAGCTACCCCTTCAGAACATAGAATAGAATCATGAAATATCAGGGTTGGAAGGGACCTCAGGAGGTCGTCTAGTCCAACCCCCTGCTCAAAGCAGGACCAATCTCCAACTAAATCATAGGGCTGATCAGCGTTGAGGCTTGCTGTGGATGCTGCCACTGTTTGTGTGCTGTTATCCGTGGATTTCAGCATCCAGGCAACTTTCACCAGCACTGACATGGCTACAACACTGCATATTTTGTTTAAGAGCCTTTGTCAAAAGCTTTCTGAAAGTCCAAATACACTATAACCACTGGATCACCCTTGTCCACATGTTTGTTGACTCCTTCAAAAAATTCTAATAGTTTGGTGTGGCGTGATTTTTCTTTACAGAAGCCGTGTTGACTTTTCCCAAACAAATTATGTTCATCTATGTATCTGATAATTCTTTTCTTTACTTCTTTAAATGCTACTGTGGTGAGTTGCTTTGGTATTTCCCCACCTACAAGGATGTTAAATTTAATTATATTATGGTTGCTATTACGAAGCAGTTCAGCTATATTCTGCTCTTCGACCAGATCCCGTGCTCCACTTAGGACTAAACCAAGAATTGGCTCTCCTTGTGGGTTCCACAACTAGCAGTCATTTGTGGTGTCCAGAAATTTTATCTCTGCATCCTGTCCTGAGGTGACATGTACCCATTTAATATGGGGAGAGTTGAAATCTCCATTATTATTAGGTTTTCTGTTTTAACAGCCTCTCTAATCTCTCTGAGCATTTCACATTGTCACCATCCTGATCGGGTGGTCGGTAGCATATTCCTACTCATAAATGCTACTGTGGTCAGTTAAATTTTATTTAATTTAAAAGTAGAGGATTTGATTTTAAAACTCAAGCATAGTGGGCCATCTGCCTCGCTGGTGTGTGTTGATCTGTGGCAGTGGGGTTGATTTGGTCCAATGAGCACGTACACTGTATTCCCCCTCCCCACTAGTATTTCAATTCCAAGAAAAAACAGAAGAGTTTTTTAAACTATGCAAAATGTAACCAAAGCTTCCCAAAGCACATGCCACGAAGCTACATGCTAGTGCGCTGAATGGTACATTTTAATGACTGTTAATTGCACTGTGCTCTTTTAATACCCAGGAGCCTTCAGTATTAGAGCATCTATTGAACATCCCATTTGGGGGGAGAGGGAAATTGTCAAGATGGAACGTTCACTGTGAGAGCCATATCTCGCATCTTGCTGAGCAGAAAAAAGCCAGAGAAAATGTCAACCATGGGTTCAGATTGACCTGGAGACTAAGAACATCAGGAGTCTCAGCATCTTTTATGGCTTCACTTTGCTTTTAGGAACCATTAACATTTCAAAGCGTATGATTGTGTCTGTTGTCCATGGTTCCAAGACCCCATTCTTTACCCTTTTTTTTACTCAGAAGGCCTTTGCATCAATTTAGTGAACAACAAGATTGAATTTCCTTTCTTTGTGCTGCTCTCAAAACATTTAAACAACAGTGTGCATCAACAGTTATAAATATCCCACTGAGATTTACAGACCTAAAACATCCATTGCTGTTATTACTTGACATTTCAGCAAGAAGGTGGCCTTTATGGGAGAGCAAATGAGAGGCGGAATCTTCTTCCAACATCATAAAGTTTTGGTATTTGTAAAATAGTAATAATAATCGCATTATCACGTGGTGAGATATTATGGTTTTATGAGAAAGGACTCGAATCGGAGCCAGTTTCCAACGCAAACACAGATTTTCAGTTTTGGTTTCAAGTAGAGTCTTATGGTTGGTGCCTGTTTTATGCAGAAATTGCGTTATATCTACCCATCTCATGGGTTTGTATATCTGTCCTGTCCAGATATTTATACTGTACTCAACTGTATTGTATTAGAAAGCCCCAGGACAAGCTGAATGGCCCACTGCCAATCTGTTGTGCTTACTCAGGCACTCTTACTCCACCCAAGTACTCAAAAGGCTATTATAATAATAATTACTTGTTAACACTTTTTAATTTCATTAGCACTTAAAACACCTGTATATTATCCTCACATGTCATCTGTGAGGTGCAGCGTGAGCCAACAGCTACCACAGATATTTCGTATATTATTTGAGGGGAAATCTGTGTTAACTAATGGCAAAAGCTGACTTTTTAATGAAAGCCTCTATAACAACTCCTCATTTCTAACAGACTTTCCAGCCAAGGACCTACTTTACGAACATGCATGAACTAGGCTTTGTAACATCTATATGAGGCAGATAAACGTTAATAGCCCCCTTTCATAGATGGGGAAACTAGAGAATTCTTTCCCAGGTGTCGGGCTCGTGGGTCTTGCCCACTTGCTCAGGGTCTAACAGATCACACAGTATTTTGGGTCGGGAAGGAATTTTCCCCCTGATCAGATTGGCAGAGACGTAAGAAATAAGAACGGCCGTACTGGATCAGACCAAAGGTCCATCTAGCCCAGTATCCTGTCTTCCGACAGTAGCCAATGCCAGGTGCCCCAAAGGGAATGAACAGAACAGGTAATCATCAAGTGATCCATTCCCTGGGGGGGTTTCATCTTCCTCTGCAGCATGGGGCATGGGTCACTTGCAAGTTTAAACTAGTGTAAATGGTGGATTCTTCTTCGAGTGAGGCTCCCTATTGTATTCCACGGAGGGTTATACACATGACTCTCTGTAACTTGAAGTCTTTAAACCATGATTTGAGGACCTCAGTAACTCAGCCAGAGGTTAGCAGGTCTGTTACAGGAGTAGGTGGGTAAAGTTCTGTGACCTGCAATGTGCAGGAGGTCAGACTAGATGATCATGATGGTCCCTTCTCTCCTTAAAGTTTGTGCGTCTATAAGGCATTAAATAACCTGCTGACTTGCCCAGGGACACACAAAAAATCAATGTGCAAGGAAGCCTCAGCAGTTCCTGGCTTCCAGTCAGTCGCTCATGTTTGTAGAACAAGGTATTCTGCTTCCATAATCTTTTCAATGTGCCCAAAACAATGCTCGCGTCTTCATTTTAGCTTTCTCACAATTATTATCCACAATAAATAAATGCGTACTGGGGGACAGCGAGAGAGAAGGAAATAATGACCCTTACGTGTAACTTAACTAGTAGGCATTCAAATACTGTGGCAATACGCATGGTATAAGGCAGGAAGGATGGCCTACTCCAGCGAGCACTAGACTTGTACTTAGATCTATGTTCAGTTCCCCACTCAGCCGCAGATGACCTATGTGAACTTGGGCAAATCACTTCATCTACACTGTGCCTCAATTCCTCATCTATGAAATGAGGATAATACTTTCCTACCTCATGCAATGTTGTGAGGATAAAATCCACTAATGATTATGAGGTGCTCAGATACTATGATGATGAGGGCCATGGAAGTACATAAATACATAATGGATAAGAAGATTGATATCTAAGGCTCTCTGAAAGTTCTTGTCGTCCATACTTGGGCTGCTTGATTTTTTTTATCGTACCCTCATGTAGCATTTCTGGAGAAACCCAGGTGCCCCCTTCAAATCAAAACCACATGCCAGTCTGTGCTAAGTTCCCTGTTTGAATCGACAGCTATATCTGCAGCTTTCCTGTTGTTAGTAAAGTTGCATATGTGCCTGCTTAAAAATGTCCTGGTTTTGAACATATCCCTGAGAGTCTCTCCTATCTGATAGGGAGTTTATGTGAGTTTTTCTTTCTTAATAGATTAATTAGAGTTTTGATAACAAATCCAGCCCCTGTTTACATGGTAAAGTGGGAATCCTAATTTCAATCAGCTTAGTTATCTTCCATTTCCTGTTAGTGTACGACACTCCTGTTCGTGCTAGTAGATGTCCTAATTGATTATGAAATAGAAACAAGTGCTAATTTTGCTATATATGTCCAAACTACCTATTTTAAAAGAACCATTCAGATACCTTTTCAAGCCACTTGAAATGGATCCTTTCCGATGTAAAGACTTTACTAAACCCAGCACTCATCATTGGGATGTTTGACAAACTTTGACGTATTTTTATAAATAAAATGACATCTATAGGCCGTGAAAATGTGCTGTTCTCATCCTCTTTGTTTATGTTAAATAGCTCTGATGTTAATATCACTGTACAGTTTCTTGGAGAAACTATTTTGTGAAATAGGAGTCGCTCCCTTAATAGAAAAATGTCATTACAAGTGCATTGAATATCGGATCATTTCGCCATTGAGTGCCTGAAGGTAAACTGGATGGTGATTAAATATGAAATGTTTATGTTGGGGAGGAAAGGAATGATACAGGAAGCCACATTGTTTTCCTTCATGTTTTCAGGGGGCACGTCTTAATTGCATAAGCATGCTTCTCTCCATACCCGTGTTTGCTTTTTAAGTGTTCTATCATATTCCTTAACTTTACTCGCCTTTCTGTGATTTCATGGAACAGATTCATACACTGGATGGCCTTGTGCAATCCCAGAAACCTACAACAAGCTGTGTCCTGGACTCATGCAAATCCAATTGGTGTTACTCACTTTTAACCCCCCAGGATGATTAGCAGAAAGCTGGAATTGTACCAGCGAGAGCTCGGTCACATGAATTTGCACTCAATCCACATACAGCTAAGACCATAACAATAACAGAATGAATTATATGTGGCAGACCTCTAAGCCACTTACTCAGTCCTTACTCAGGCAAAATTCCCACTGTCTCTCCCTGTATAAGGACTGGATAAAAAAATGATTAAGGGCCTGGACAATAGCTTGTGAATACAACAATGCACCGCAAAGGCTCAGTTTCTCTGGATATATTGGTGCATATAACATTGACTTCTTCTTAAGTGTTATCCCTAAAACTGCTCACTGAATTTTCCTCCCAACTTCAGGTGTATTCTGGGACCTGGGGTCCAATTCTCTTGGCATAAATCAGGAGCAATTCCATTGAAGTAAACAGTGCTAGGCTAGTGTGAAACTACTGTGAGAGGGGAACCAGGCCAAAGAAATGGTCATGTTCTTGATGTTATTGCAGAACCAGTGTGGGCTGTCAAATAACATAGTATAAAGCAGTAGGGTGATAGTCTACAAAGTGCCCCTACAGTTATGAAGCTCTTCCCAGCAGAAAAAGATGACTTTTCTCATTGCTCACTACAGCCATGCACCTGTTTGGCCTAAACTGGCACCTGCAGCCGATGGAAGGGCAGATGTATGAGATCACGGAAGACACAGCCAGCAGTTGGCCAGTGCCAACGGACGTCTCCTTATATCCCTCGGGGGGCACAGGGTTAGAGTTACCTGACAGGAAAGGCAAAGGATCCAGTGAAGGTATGGTTGGTGTGTTTCCATGTTGTGAGTCCTCTGTGTCTGCCTCTAAACTCCAGCCATCCAGTCTCATACTCCATCACCCCCATACCGCCTTTCCTGCAGCACAAAGTCTGGTGCTTTTCCAGTCTTTCATGTCTAGAGTTAGTCATCAGTCATGTTTCCAAATGTCACATCCTTTTAATGTCCATTAACATGGTGATAAGGTGTATGTCCTCAAGCAAACCTAAGAGGCCATTCAGAAGGAGGGGATATTGGCACCACATCTCATATAGGTACAGTATTCCACCACAAAAGCCCTGCTTCATGTCATCTATGGGCTATATTCCTGAGAAACCATGCTCATGTCTTAAGAACTAAAGTGATGGCTTGAGGATTGTCACTGTGTTTTCTCTACAGCAATACAACAGTGCTTATCCTAGTATTTCTTTTGGTTACTAGATGGCATTGTTGTGAGAACCAAAATATTTGTTAAAAGTTGTTGGCATTGCAAGCTTTGGCATTGTGAAGATGGCCATGTACCCTCAAGGACAGCCAGATGAAGGGCCTAATCCTGCAAAGTCTGCATGGTGCTGACCGCCTTCAATTCCCACCGAAGTTAGAGGCGCTGAGCCTACTCAGAACCATGCAGAATCAGGGTCTAATTTCAAAAACAATACACTATTCCACAAGCAAGCAAGGGTTTTGCAACTTTAATTGTGTTTTCAGTGGAGAACATCAGTGCCAGAAATACCTACGGGGCTGCAAAGCACAGGGTTGTCATCACTCTAAGATTCACATAGGGGAGATGAAGAAATGAGGAATTCAGCTTTCAGTTTAATAAAGCTCTTTATGCTTCACCATCTTTTCTTCGTATTTAAGTGACTGTGAGATCAAAAATCTCTCATTCCAGTAGAATTATAGTTATTGGCTGGTTTTAGTGAAGTTGTAGTTGGGGGGAGAAGGGGTGTTGGATAAGAGGCGAGCAATGTGGGCCTGATCCAAAGCCCACTGAAATCGATGGAAATCTTTCCACTGGTTTCAGTGGGCTTGGGATCAGGCCTTATATAAGTAAGCTTATTTGGTGTCGGTTAATTACAGCATTTTTACTTAATGGGATTATCTGTCTTTATTAATGTAAAGGAAGGCCATAGCTACATATTCCTTAAAAGCAACATAGTTACTAATGACTGGTCAGTGTCAAGTGAAATTATTACAGTGTAAATCAATTAATCCAGAACTGTAGGACCCTGGACAAAGCTTGCTAAACAATGTAGTAAACTACAGAATGTTTCTGCATTCAAAAAGGCCTCACGATAAAGCTTATTTTTCTTTCGTCTTCTGTTTAAATTGCTATGTTTAAATCCCTATATATTGCATTTGATCTCTGCCTTCCCTATTCAAAGATCAAAATGAAAATAAAAATGATATATCTAATAATCAAAGGGCCAAATCAAAGGTCTTTCCTCAATTTTCTCTCAGTCCTTCTCAGGCTAAACCCCTCTGAAATCAAAAGGAGTTTTGTCTGAATAGGAGCGTGGATCTCTCTTTCTCTCTCTGTCTGTATATACATACATGCATATGTATACGCTCACACAGTCTGTCAGCTTTTCTGACAAACCCTCTTTCCACTGGGGAGCTTTGCTTAGAGTGGGGTCTCTGGGGACTACTTTAGGTAGAGAGCTGTGCAGAGCCTCAGCATGATCTTCTTGCATGTCTTGGGCAGGGGCGGCTCCAGGCACCAGCGCGCCAAGCGCATGCCTGGGGCAGCAAGTCGCTGGGGGCGCTCTGCCGGTCGCCGCGAGGGCGGCAGGCAGGCTGCCTTCGGCGGCTTGCCTGCGGATGGGCCGCTGGTCCCGCGGCTTCGGCGGACCTCCCACAGGCGTGCCTGCAGAGGGTCCGCTGGTCCCACAGCTTCGGCGGACCTCCCACAGGCGTGCCTGCAGAGGGTCCGCTGATCCCACGGCTTCGGCGGACCTCCCACAGGCGTGCCTGCAGAGGGTCCGCTGGTCCCACGGCTTCGGCGGACCTCCCACAGGCGTGCCTGCAGAGGGTCCGCTGGTCCCATGGCTTCGGCGGACCTCCCACAGGCGTGCCTGCAGAGGGTCCGCTGAAGCCGCGGGACCAGCGGACCCTCCGCAGGTAAGCTGCCGAAGGCAGCCTGCCTGCCGTGCTTGGGGCGGCAAAATGCCTAGAACCGCCCCTGGTCTTGGGGAACCTGTGGCCATGTGGGCGTGATCTGCTCCTGATTAAAAATGAAATAAAGATCTTGGTATGTGTCTCTAGAGGAGTGAGTGTCCACCATTGAAATGCAACTGCCTCTGCAGGGTGGTAACATGGTAGCCAGTCTGTGCTTACACAAAATCTTTTCTAAGTAAGAATATATATCATTGGAAATATGAAAATTGACTTAAAAGTATCCTCAAAGAGACCACCTTTTCTATGGTGGAATTGGCCAGTTGGGGCTCACATTTCCTTAGTGCTGAAATGAATTTGGTATTGCTAGCTGTAGGCAGTTACCAGCTCTAGTCTGCCTCCAGTCCAGCAAAGCACTTTAGCATGTGCTTAAGTGCATCCCTATTCAGCAAATTTAAGCTTCTGCTTAAGTGCCATTGAAGTCAGTGACGTATAAGCATGTACAAAAGGCTTTGATAGATCAGGGTGTTTTATTGAATCAAAGCCTATATCAGAACTAAAATTAAACTCAGTTGGGCCCAGAAATGAAACAGTTCATTTTGATAACCGAATTAATTAGGAATAGTTGCTAAGGAAACTAAAGTGTTGCATGTGCAAGGTAATGTGTTGAAAGAGCAAAGTAATTGGGAGCACAATTAGGAATTCAGATCTGAAATTAATTTTGCTTCAAGTTAGTTAGACAAAGTTTCTGATTAGAAATTGTACTGAAATTGTATTCTTATTTGAATTTCTTTCTGGATATCCAGTTCTCAGGGCCTGATCCTTTTCTGTTTGGAGCCATTCAGGGCCGGCTCCAGCTTTTTCGCCGCCCCAAGTGACAAAGCAAAAAAAAAAAAAAGATAAAGCCGCAATCGGCGGCACTTAGGTGGCAGCTCCAACGCACCGCTTCATTCTTCGGCGACAATTCGGCAGCGGGTCCTTTGCTCTGAGAGGGACTGAGGGGCCCGCTGCCGAATTGCTGCCAAAGACCCGGATGTGCCACCTCTTTCCATTGGCTGCCCCAGGCGCCTGCTTTCTTAGCTGTGCCTGGAGCCATTGACAACTCCTGTTGATATCAAGGGGTGACATTTACTCCTGTGCAGAAAACCTTGCTCTGAACTTTTGCACTGGGGTAAATCTCACCCAATGGGGACATGAAGCAGCTGCTTTGATGAGCTCCAGAAAAAAAGTACCTTTTCGTATATATAAGTGTGTATATATAACTGACAGTCAAGAAAAGACATGTACCTTAAATCTTCACAATTATTTCTGAGGAATGGCCATTTTTGCCTCAAACACAGAACCATTTTTTTTTTTCATTTGAGCAAGTACCGCTCACTGTACTACAAGGAATCCATCTTCATTAATGACCAGTCAGAAAGCACACCATGTGCTTTGACTTTCCATTTTAATTTCCATGTGTGTATCAAACACATCAGTACTAATCCCAGAAATGTATCTTTAATGTGGACCAGAACAAATGAAGTCTTTGCATCTTTTTATAGCTTCTTGCAGCTCTCTTTGCATCCCATGGCAATAGAATAGGAAGTTTTGAAAGAGAGCCTTACACTCACAAGCTGTCTGTCTTAAGACTGACATTATCCTGAAAAATGACTTTTAGGATTCACGCAAATTCTAATAATGCAATTTACAAAATAAAACTCATGGAATTAAACTAATTTGATCTCAGTTATATTATTCTATGATATTGGCAGTGTTACAAATGGTTTAATTATAATTTCCTATTCCCCCAAGATGCCTCTGTTTATTTTTGTTAATATTAATCTTGATTTTTAAACACGGATAAATAAGGAGTCTAGACTTTTCCTTATTCCTTCGAATGCAAAGGACAAGACTAAATTAGGCTTTGATGATAATAGCAGATCCATGTTTCTGTGAATGTGGTTTTATTCCTTTGTTGGTGTTTTCAAAATCAGACTTTCATTAATGAACTTTATGTAACACAGTGTTTCTGAAAAAAATAATGATAATGAGGCATATGTGTTCCATAAGATTCCAATCCAATCCAATAAAGCCTTAAGTGCATGCTTAATTTTAAGCACGAGTAGTTTCATTGGGACTGAAAGTTAAGCATGTGCGTAATAGCTTTCCTGGATCAAAAAAATTAAATGCAAACTCGTCTCCATAATAAAGATAGAAACAGCATTGGGTATTTTTTAATGTTAACATGAATTTTAACTGTTTTATCTATTTTTAATTAAGATGACATTTTAACAGTTTGAACCTGATGTTTCTGCTGCAGAGTTTACATTAGGATGTAACATTTAAATGGATTTTTATTATTTAAAACAGCAAAATATTTTATTTAATGACTGCAGAATTTCCCTATCAACCACTAGTTCAGCATTAAATGTGCATTGTGAGGGTATTTGAGTCGAATTTGTAATGGGTAGGAGGACATTGTAGTGTCTTATTCCCCAAATGCAGAGTGTATTAAAAAAAAAAGAAAAAAAAGTTCCCACAAACGTGATTTTGTTACAAATGACTTTATATTCCTGAAAGATTCTTTCTCATTTTGTTAGAATTATTTGATCTGTGACACATACAGTAATGGGTTTTAATAGCAAAGAGATGAAATAGTAGGTTGATTTGAATATCTAAGGGTAATAAAGACAACCTGTGATGGTCCACATGGTATTCTCCTGGCCCCTAATTGTTCCTATAAAAGCTGAAATCTGGGAGGTGATGCTAACATATACGTTTCAAATACAAGTGTGTTTAATGATAATATAAAGGCAGACTCCTAAGCGATGACATTTTTCATCTTCATCTCTTTTCCTGTTTTGCTGTAATTTCAGGCGAGGCAGCATGAGCCAGGGATTAAAGCAAAGGCCTGGGAGTCAGCAGTCCTGGGCCTTTATTTCCTCTCTGACCCTAATTAACTGTGCTTCTTTTGGGTCCCCATTTTCCAAAGTGCCCATAATTCTGAGAGCTTAAGTGTGTGGCTGCCCAACTTGAGATGCCCAGGGCCTGATATCCAGAGGTGCCGAGCACCTTGTTGACTTCATTTGGAAGTGTAGGTGCTTGGCACCTCTAGCTATCAGCCCAGAGTGTTTCAAGGTGAGCACCCAAACTCAGTAGACTGTTTCAGAAACTGATGCCTTAATCTTTGTGTCTCAGTTTTTCCCATCTGTAAAACAGGGATAATAATCAGAACCCACTCCACAGAGTTGTTTTGAAATCTAAGAAAAACACCTTTGAGTTCTTAAATGGGAGACACTATAGAAGTGCAGCATATTATGTCCCCCATCTTTGCTGTGTGTCCCTCCTTCATTTAGGCATTTTGTAATGGGGATGCCATCCCAAGTGTTCCCACAATTGCCAACCATTCATTTAGCAGTGAATTTTACCTTTAGTTTCCCCCTGCATAATTCACCGTCACTTAAACGGATGTTCTTGACATACTCATCCAACTCCACGGTGCATGGGAAACTTACAATCACTACATTTTTTGATAATATAATAATTACTTTCTCCATAAATAACATAAATTAATGATGTGATGTGATGTAAGATTATTTATTTTTAACATTAAAATGTAATTTAACAATCTCTGTTGTTATGATTTAAGCAGAGGGCCATTTGGGAATCCATATTGCTCTTCCAAGATACATGTTTTCAATAGAAAGATGGAGCATAGCCAGAAATAATCCTATCCATTTTTCTTTCATAGTCATAACTGATGCATAATGTATTCTGAAGAAGTCAGCACATTGGTAGATCAATGTCAGAGATACCAGTTTGATCAGATTACTTACAGGATGCTAGGCTAATCCAAGGGTTTTTTTTTTGTTTCTATGTCTCAGCAGGAAAGCCCAGTAGTTTCTTTCCAGAGGACACTTTTATAGACTCTGGAGAAATTGATGTTGGACGACGAGCCACTCAGAAGATTCCTCCTGGTATCTTTTGGAGATCTCAGGTGTTCATTGACCATCCAGTGCATCTGAAATTCAATGTGTCTTTAGGAAAGGCTGCTCTGGTTGGGATTTATGGCAGGAAAGGCCTTCCTCCTTCACATACCCAGGTAACAGGAGCACATTTCAACGAACCAACACTTACCTTAGAATTGATTTGCTTGTAGCTTGTGCCTTGAAAAGGTAGATGGCCCCACTTTTTATTTCAGTTACCTATCTCAAGAATTCTGTGGGTTCATGGAAGATATTGAGATTCAAATATTCAAAAATAGGTGCCAACATGACAACTGCAAAATATGCATTCACCAACATGAAGCACCAATTCAGATCCTGAATAAGGATGATTTCCCGGTTGGAGCTATAGACAGATAATGTTATACACCAAATATACAATTTTATTTGCACAAGTGCTGATTGCATGTGTCCCAAAGTACTTGTATACACCCAAATCAGGCATGGTGTGTTTATAGGCATGAAGCCCACTTTCATTATTAGCGCCTATTATCAGGTGCTTCTGATTTGCCCATGAAACTTACTTTTTATGCTGAAATTTCCTATCCTAAAAGTGATTTTGGGAGGTATAGTTTGAAGATTATTTTCTGAGAGTCGTAAAAAAAAGGTGGGTCTTTTTATTTTAGTTGTTAATACAAGTTATAGATAACTTACATTGTTTGGATTTGACAAACTTGGAAAACTTGTTTTGCTAAGAACATGGCTAAGAAATGAGGAGTGAAATCTTGGCCCCACTGAAGTCAATGGAAAATCTTCCATTGACTTCAGTAGGGCCAGGATTTTACCCAACGTCTATATAAAGAATGAAGCAAGGAAAAAAAAATGCAAAAAACTAACTTTATGGTTAAAGTTCTATACTCACAAAAGTCAGGCAATTAAAAATTATTGTTACCGTATTAGATGCATATAGACTTCATTGCCTGTATATGTTAAGAAATTAAAGCTAATCTCATATAAAGTATTTTTAAAAAATTGCATTTATACAGTATGGGCCAAGTTGAAAACAATGGCTGATTCAACAACATCAGAATTTAGCTTTAGATGTGCAAGAGATGGTCTTGTAATTGAGGTGGGAATCTCAATTTTTTTCTTTTACATTTTTGATTGGTTTTAAGGTTTTATGAATTAAAAAAAGTGTCTGTAGTGTGTTGGAGGCATTAGAAGAGCTTCCACGGGTATGTGAAAGAAACAAGAGGAGAGGAATGGGTGGAGAGAGGAGACCGGAGAGAAGCAGATCAACAGATAGATAAGGAGATCTTGCAAAATACTGGGAACAGACGCAATTCCAGTCATCTCCTTGTAGGTTGAATCAGAACATGTCATGACTTACCAGAGGAAATATCAAGTATGATGTTCCGTAAGTGTGGGTGTCTTATGTTTAATGCAAAGTTCTTCTGCCCATCCTGAGACACATCTGGACCAGGAAGCGTGATCATTTTCTGGAATCCTGAAGTATACGATGAACACCTTTCCTTTGTGTTTCAGTTTGACTTTGTTGAGCTCCTTGATGGGAGACGGCTACTTACCCAGGAGGTGAGGAGTCTGGAAGGACCTCAGCGGCAGCCTAGAGGCTTTGTGCCAATGTCCAGCCATGAGACAGGGTTTATCCAGTATTTGGATACAGGAATATGGCATCTGGCCTTCTACAATGATGGGAAAGAGTCAGAGGTGGTTTCTTTTCTTACTACTACCATCGGTAAGGATTTACCATATTATTTTACCTAATCTATGTACCTTAGGGCTAGTTTCTCATACCCTTACTCACACTGAAGGCAGGTCTACACTACAGCCAGGATCAACGCTCTGAGATTGATCCACCTGCGGTCGATTTAGCAGGTCTAGTAAAGACCCACCAAATCGACAGCAGATTGCTCTCAAGTCGACCCCTGTTCTCTACCTCCGACGAGAAGCTAATGTGTAGACCCTGCGGTAACTCGACCTAAGGCACGTCAACCCCAGCTATGTTGTTCACGTAGCTGGAGTTGCATAGCATAGGTTGACTTAACGGCAGTAGTGTAGACATAGCCTCAGTAGCATCTTAGTCCTGGCCCATCTCATTGATTTTAATGAGACTACTCACAGACTAAAGTACTATTCAGCATAAGTGAGGATATTTGGGCAATGATTGTTCCCTTGGTAACAAAACTGCACACAACGTTAATGGTAAATACTGTAAGGATTAACATATCTATGATGGCATGGACGGGGCATAACTGTATTAAAGCCCTATTTAAAAATTATGTTCTAGACAAGCTGCCTGCCGCTGCAGATGAGACCAGAGTTATTGATTACAGAGGTGGCCCCTCCTCCCTGATCCTTCTATTTGGAAATTTTGATTCTGGTTCTGTTGGGCCTATTTTTTTTTCTAGAGTGGAATTGGGTAGCTGTTCAACAACATATAGCAGCATCAAGCAGCAGTTTGGGACAGGAAGTGAGGAATACCGTATCTGATTGAAACTGCTGGCGTCACATAATTACTCAAATTGGAGTTGGGGTAGGACACCAAAATTAATACCCCAACTCTTGCAAAAAGCACTATAGGAGGGAAAGTCCATTGTATGAACCTGTTTTATGCCTCATCTAAAAGAAAGGCTGACATTTTCAAATGGATGGGAATTGGGTATCCAAATCTCACTCAGGCTCTCCATCAGTAAAGCAATCAGTTAGCACCAGGCACTGAGTAACCACCACTTCTTCTCACTGCACCCTGGGATTCTTCTTCCAGCATATAAATATCACACTGTATGACCTGTCCCAGGTCTATATCCCTCTGTTTACAATCAATCCTTTACCAGAACCTATTTCTGACTCCATCATGTTTAATTTTATATTTGACCGACCTACTGAGCAGGTTTATATCCCCATATCCATTTTGTTGTAATTCAAAGACTCCTCCATAAAACCAGCACTTAGCTTTCTTTTACCCACCATGATTGTTTAATGGACCTTTTTTCTTTCCTGCATAAAGCAGGCTCATTCCAGTGTTGCCATTAATTCCTCTTCCCAAAGAGGCATTGGCATTGAGTCTCAGCTGTCTGCAGTAGCTACCTGAGAGCTATGGGTTGCAATTTGTCTTGGCAGGTTAATTAAAAGTTTAGGTCTTATTAAAGCAAAATCATTAAGGCTCCAATATATAGTTTTACTTCTCAAGTTTATTTAGTACCCCGCTACTGTAATATTGTGTTACAATGAAAACTGAGAACATAAACAGGCCTTCAGTGTCAGAATTCAATGTATTCAAGGCTGTTCACAATTAAGCAACACCAGAAATAATTGCTCTTTAACTTACTAAATGGAAGACTTACTCTGCAATGTGGTTTTATTAGTTTGCTTAGTTTACTTTAGCAAATTATTGTAATTGAAACAAATTTTACTTTTATTTGACTCCTCTCATCCAAAAGGATCCCCAAGTGCTTTTCATATAGTGGGTTCCATTTAAAAAAGTTTCTTCTGTTCTGAAGGATTCTACCAGTCTGAGAGAGATTCCCCTGCAGATGCCATATGCCACTCAGCCAGTAATAGCTCTCACAATGGAAGAGAATTCTAAAGCATAATCACTGTACTTTTCAAACTGATTGCAAAGTACGAGCTGGATTCAGGCTCTTCTCCCTGCATCAATACACTCACGCAGTATAAGGGCAAGATACTGTGCTAATACACCTGTCAGCACTGGGCTGAAGGACTGGGTAAGGCTCCTTTAAGTGCTCTGCAGCTTCAGGGTGGCCTGGTGCTCTGTGGTTAAGCTCACCTGAGCATGCACTGTGGTTAGCCACATAATATGTGGCGCAGGCAGGACCGGCTCTAGCACCAAAAAAAAAAAAAGCCGATCAGCGGAACTTCGGCGGCAGCTCAATTGTGCCGCTCCATTCTTCCGCAGCAGTTCAGCAGCAGCTCGAAGAGGAAGAGAGGGACTGAGGGACCTGCCGTCGAGCCACCCCAAGCACCTGCTTCCTTAGCTGGTGCCTGGAGCCGGCCCTGGGCGCAGGCTGTGATCTTGTTTTAGACCACCTGTAAGGTGCCACCCACTACATTCCCCCATCCACCTTGAATTATTCTGCCCATTGCTGGCAGGAAGGCTCAAGGCTTTGCACTTCCAGCTCTGCCTTCCTTCCCCCATCCATCATGGCTAGCTTGTCTACATGGGTGCACTAGTCTGCACCAGAAGGGTGTAAATTCTAGGGTGCACTAGTGCGTTCTGCAGTAACCGACCTGTGTGGACCCTGCTGGCATGCGCTAAAAGTTCCGTAGTGCAGGTTACATAGTATTGTTTGAAATGGGACTAAATTAACGCACACTTTCAGTATGCGCCAGCAGGGTCCATATGGGCCAGTTAGTGTGTGACACACTTGTGCACACTAGAATTTACACCCCCCTGGTGCAGACCAATGCACATGTAGACCAGCCCTAATAAGATGGTGCAGCCAGGATTTTGCACTGTCTGAGGAATCATTTCACCCACCAGTTGCCATATAATAATGCAAAGCCACAGTACATAGAAAGGACACAAATGACCTGCTTTGACACAGGATATGAAAACTACTGTGTCAAATGAGTTTAGAGTCTAAATTTTAGATAAGCACGATGTGACTGCCTGACAAGAATTTGACCAGGACACCACAGCTAAGCTAACACCTTACAAAAAGAGAACTTTAGTGGCCAGAAGCGGTCAGCGCCTTGCTTATACGGTCGTTTTCAACAGCAGACTTTTAAAATATCTGCTGGAGGTTTCCTGTGAAATCATTAAATAGGACACTGTATAGGAGAATCTCAGACCCTTTTCAGTGTGTTCATGAGCTCTGACAAGACACGGTTGCTACCCTTTAAGTCCATAAATACTGTAGCATCTTGTGTTGTAATTTCTGTTGATACCATAGTAAAGAGGATGCAGCAACCTGACATTCCAGGTTTATGAACCTGGGTGTAAAAGTCCAGTGCCATATAAATATATCAAGTCCTATGTGATGAGCAGGTTACATTTATGTGCGGGGAGGGGAGGTTTGGGTTTGGGTGGTGTTGAACTCTGATGGCTGTCGTTTGATTTTATTTTTGTGGGAGTGGCACATGGAAAAATCTCTGTTTGATAATTGCAGAAATCCAAAGAAATAATAAATACAGGGAAGAAGCATTTCAAATTTATAAGCATTATCAAGGAAGAGGCAGGATCTAGTAGTCTGAGCACAGGACTGGGAGCCATGACTCTCTATTTTAATCCAAGTGCTGACACTGACTCCCTTCAGGCTTGTGTATGTTGTTTAATCTCTCTCTGCTTCAGTTTCCTGCTCTGTAAAATGGAGATAATACGATCTGTCTGGCCCACAGAGGTGCTGTGAGAATGAATTGATTGAAGATGAAAAGTGCTATATACCTACTAATTCACAATAATGGGTAACAGTTAATAACAACCGCAGAAGGCCAAATCCTGCAGCCTTTTCTTGGAAAAAACTCCCCTAACGTCAGTGGGAGTCCTGTTTGAGTGTGTTACATGTTCCAGGAACAAACATTTTGGACAGATTCCACTAAGTTTACCTTCTGCTTTCTAACTGACCAAACCTTCAGTAAAATCAGTCAGCATAGGTCAGTTTCTCTATATTGCAACACTGACTGTAATTATTATACACTACCTGTCTGGACTGATCATACTCTCCATTATTCATGTGAAAACAGGAGCAAAATGCAAGCAATCTGCATTCCCAGCTCGATGGCACATTTAATTTAGTAAAGCACGAGGCTGTGCCTAGTTAGAGTTTTGGAATCCTGCAAAGCTAGAAGGAAATCCACTCACTCAGTAGTATTGTCATTTGCTTTGATAGCACTTTCATCTTAGCCCGTTTCCTATAAGGAGGTAGATTTGCCTACCATAGAAACATCACAGCCAAAAGGATTGGACTTTGTCAACATCTTTTCCTGTATATGCACCCTGGCATCACATGTAAACCGTGGGAGAATGCGGCATTATAATTCCAATCAAAACTCATGCTGATGCTAAATAAGGGTAATTCAGGGGGAGGAGGGGGAAAAGATTATTGTGGCATAGTTTTCAGCTTTTAATAACCTTTTTTCATTTCGTTCCCCTAAATTACAGCACAAAACATCATAAAGGAATGGAGAATCAGTGTCTCTCAATAATGAATTAACCTTCTTGTAAATGACATTGGCAGCACGTTCTGAAATTTTTAATAGAAACACTTCTCTGAAAAGCGCCTTGTGGATTCACCTCTGCCTGACAGCAGTGATTTAGTCAGAGCAATCTGCTATAATGGAATAAAATAGGAGGCTAAGGGAGAACTGGAGTCAGCACATCTGAGACAGAGATGTTGGCCAAAAATCTGTTCAGTGGAGGCAAGAAACATCTGAGAGCCTGAAAGCAGCATCTATGAAGTCAGAGAGGGAGCCTGTCAGCAGCTGTTCCTGCTGAGCTATAGCAGGCTGGGCTATGTAGGGCCATGTTAAAATCAAAAGGAGGAAAGCATTCAGCTATGCGCTAGAGAGGGAGAGAGAGCGAAAGCATGTGGGAGGAAAGGTTGTCTGTTTACCGGTGCAGCTTCATACCCTAGCAAGCAAGAGGAAGTGCATGTAGAAAGCCCATTATGGGATGTGAGGTTTTAGCTAGCTTTTAGCTTCGGCAAGAGGCATGATTTAAGATTAAGAAAAGTACTGTCATTCCTCCTGCCCCTCCGCTGCCCATAAAGAAAACTGCCGGTGAGTGCTTTTCTCCATCAAAGTACAAAGAGTCCTAGAGGTTGTATTTATAAAGCCCAGTAAGTGTGCACAGCACTTTACAGTGCATATCAAAAGGCAGGCTCCTTCCTGCAGGAGCCTAAAATATAACCAAGCCCAGTACATTCCCTGGGACAAGAGTTCAAATGCAAGAAGATGTAGAGACATTGTCAGCCAGGAGATTGACATAGGAATACTTCACAATAGACTAGAAGAGAGAGAGGGTGCATGATTTGTCCTGGGTGCAAGAGGTGGCGCAAGAAATGATATGAAGCGTTCTGACTTAACCCTGTCTGAAAATTTCTCTGCACAGATTTCAGTATTTAGGTTGCTCCCAAGAAAGTCTAGTGGGAGTTTCTGTAACTCACACTTGCTTTCAGTACAGTCAGTGCCTATGTTCCACCGACTTAGCCACTTACAGAAACTTGGAATCCGTTAGAGGTTCTCTCACCCTCTCTGTTGGTGTCTGAGGGCTAGTCTACACTTACCAGCCGGGTCGACGCGGTGAGTTCGACTTCTCGGAGTTCGAACTATCGCGTCTAATCTGGACGCGATAGTTCGAACTCCGGAAGCGCCGGGGTCGACTCCGGTAGTCCACCACTGCAAAAGGCGGTGGCGGAGTTGACCTTGGAGCCGCGGACTTCGATTCCGCGGCGTCTGGACGGGTGAGTACTTCGAACTAGGGTACTTCGAATTCAGCTACGCTATTCACGTAGCTGAACTTGCGTACCCTAGTTCGACCCCCGCCCTTAGTGTAGACCTGCCCTGAGAGAGTCTAAATGTACGTGCTGAGGAGCCAAAAGAAGGTACAAGCTAAAATAGGATGGCATCTGCTTTAACTCACCCCTTCTTCCTGTTCCTCAAATTCTGAGTTACACTAACTTAGACTTCGTTACACATCGAGAGAGCGGGTGTAAGTAGGTCTAAGGAAGCCTCGGTAGCTGAGGATCTAGCTTACACCATCTGATCCATTCTTTCTGAGTTTGGCCCCAAGGCTCTCCTCCAGCAAAGCACTTCAATGCATACTTAAAGTTAAGAGCCCTTGAGTCTAAGGACATTGCTCGGATGGGCCCAGCTGTTCAGAAAAGGTATTTCCCTTTTGTTTGCATGGTCAAAAATAAGGGTCACTTTTCCTGAATCACAGCAAGACTTCTGAGCATTTCTACCTCATGGGGCCATTCTCTGGGCATGTAGTTAAGAATTCTTCACTTCCTAAGCTCAGAGACATTTCCGTCTGCTCCACTTGTACAGAAAAAAAATTGATATTAAAGAAAAATGACGGGTGAGGAAAGTCACAACTTTACTTGTGCTAAACTATTAGTGGTACTTCGCGTGGTCTGCAGATAGGTTTTGCCTTTAGCTCTGTGATTCCCCTTGCATGCCCTTGCTGACAGCTACTCCATTGGATGGCCTTTTTTGATTAGCCGCAAGCCTTCAGTGCCTTCTTCCTGGTACTTCGGATTCCTCCTGTTCGGTTCAGATACCTCCCACACAGGTTCCTCAGAGTTTTAAAGCCCTGTCAGATTATAGTTAGGAGTTCTGTTCAGTTAAAAGACCCAAAAAAACCCTCTTTTTGTTCTCTTGCTGCCCTGTGATCAATCCCCTTCTGTGAAATCACAGAATCTGCATCCTGGGTTACCCCTCAACACCTTTGTTACTTCCACCCACATGGCATCCTGTTACTCTTTGCACAAACCCAGAGACATTGATTTGTTTAGGAACTTTTCATGTGAATTCAGTGCTAATGAAAGATTGACAGCCGTGCACACTGAAATCTTACATTTATCCTGTTACTAACAGATTCAGAATAGGCAGCAGTATTGCAAGTGTCTCTGCTACTCCTCCACTATGTCTTAAACTAAAGCAATTACCAGAAACATTTTCAGAAGTGTCTCAAGTCCCATTTTCAAAAGTGACTTAGGCACTTAAGCCTAAATCTAATTGAAAGTCAGTGGCACTTAGGCTTCTAGGTGCCTAAGTCTCTTTTGAAAATAGGATTTAGGGCATGTCCTCACTAGAAACGTAAGTCAGCCTACGTTAGGTCGACTTACTTACTGCGGTGGTACCTGTCCACACTACCCTTCTTCTGTCGGTGGTGTGCTTCTTCACCAGGAGCACTTCCACCAACCAAAGAGGGGCAGTGTGGGGGCTGAGACCCTGGGCTGTCAGCTCCATATACAGCTCCCTGCCTGGAGCCTGGCTGCCCCCCAGGCTCTCAGCTCCTCACCGCCAGGAGCCCAGCTGCCCCCTGGGCTCCCAGCTCCCTGATGCAGCTAGGCTCCTGGCAGTGAGCCCCATACCCAGAGTCTGAGCAGCTCCCGGGAGCCTTGGTGCAGCTTCTGGGCTCCCTGCAGGGAGCAGAGAGCCTCTGGGAAGTACCAGGGTTCATGGAGAGCCACCATGCTGTACCAGGGCTCCCCAGGGGGAGCCGGGAGCCTCCAGGCAGCAGCCTGGCAGGGAGTGGAGAGCCTGGGGGCAGCCAGGCTCTAGCTGGAGCCCTCCACCTGCCCCGGTGACAGCCCAGCTTTCTTGCTAATTTAGTCATCGGTGCTGGAGCTGTGAAATTGACAAGAATGACATGTAAGTAACACAGTTCTACACAGACACTGCGTCGCCCTAACTACACCGCCATAAGCCACACACCTCTCATGGAGGTGGATTTATGTCGGCATAGTAGGGCACTTACATCGGCGGGAACAAGGCTGTAGTGTGTACACTGACATAAATAAGTTGACATAAGCTGCCGTATGTTGATCTTACTGTGTGGTATAGTTTAGTATATAGTATAGTTTCATAAGTTACTTAGGACTTTGAAATTGCAGCCTAGGCTGGAGCTCGGGCTCTGACGCCTAAGGATGGGGAGTCAGCTTCAGAATTCAAGCTCCGGCCCGTTTTGTTGGGAAGGGAAATGTGGCGAGTTGCTTGTATTTTTCACACTGGCTTGTGTTTCCTTAGTTGAAATCCACAGTGAGGTTCTTGAATCTTACCCTCAGCAAAGAAGTGACCATGTGTTTATCCAGGTAATTATATGGCCTTCCTCACTGTAGCATCTGAGTACCTCCTGTGTCTGCACCAAAGCCACCATTACTCCGTAAATCCCCTCACTTGTGCCCCAGTCCTGCAGTGCTTCCAAAAACTTTCTACCTGTCAGGGTAGTTAAGCACTGGAATAAATTGCCCCGGGAGGTAGTGGAATCTCCATCATTGGGAATTTTTAAGAGCAGGTTGGACAAACACCTTTCAGGGATGGTCTAGATAATACCTAGTCCTGCCTTGAGTGCAGGGGACTAGACTAAATAGCCTCTCGGGGTTCCTTCCAGTTCTATGATTGCTGAGCATTCTGATTTCCCACTGAAGTGAGCTGGGATGCTCAGCATCTCCGAATATCAAAGCCCATCTCTCTAGTTGCCCCAGTGTTGCCTGTGATTTCCTGCAGACTTAATACTGCTCCAGGTTTTTAAGTCCTTTTCAGTTTCAGTCAGTGGCCAATTCCCATCCTGCCATTTGGCTAGTGTCACTGCCAGACAAACAACGCGGAAAGCAGATCCCACACTGTTTCATTATTATTTCTGCCAGAGTTGTCACAGGACATGTGCTGCATTGTAGCTGTACCGTGCAAATTGAAGTAGGCTGGCTGTGCTCTTGTCTAACACCTGTTCCGACGGTGCGCCATTCTGTCTGCTAAATGGGGCTTTCTTAAACAGCTGGGGCCCAAGGTGCTTCCAAAAACCTGAAATCAGACCAGTCAGTCCAAATCTAGGTCTTACATAGGATGACCTTTTTTTCCTCTTTGCAAGTGTCCAAAAGAATTCTTGCATAACAACCCTCCTTCCCAACTCTGATGGTGTGCATAATGGTTATTTGCAGGACCTTTGAGTCAGAAACTTACGGCACCTCCAATAAAGGGGAAATCTGTGACACATCTCAAAGATAATTAAGTAGTAAGAAATTGTAAAGGTCAGACACGTGGCAGTAACAATTTTCACAGCCTCTGTTTCTGCATACGGTGTGTCTCTTCCTTGATTCTCTGAGTGGAAAGGCTACGTTTCAAAGTAACTTTTGGGAATATCCCACTCCGTGTAAAGCTAGATTAGCAGTAAACCACAGATGGAATAATTAATTCAGCATCCGCTCTCAGGACAATTTTTCTGGCATGAATTCCACTTCAGAATAGTCCTTGTAATTTCAGAAGACACTGCAGGAATGAAAAATAAATGTTGGTTAATGCACAAGGAATGTTCTCTCCATTTTTGATTAGTAGTTTGCAAGAGGGAAAAAAAGAGGTTTTTTTTTAACAAGCTCTGCCTACATCTGTACTGACATGGGCTGGTATCCTTGAACTCCCTCAGTCACTCACTGCTTGCCAATGTGCTGTTTGCCGCAGACGAGTTCTCTTGATCTTATAGAGTTTGTACTAAAGGTTTATTGATTGGGGTAATTACCTCGGCTTTAGGGTCAAGAAAAGGTTTATTTAATTCTAAAGTTACTTTTTTTATTTTGTTATGTTTCTTAGAACAGTGGAATTCTGCTTTAATGACAAGGCTTCTAGTGTTATCTGAAGCCTTCTGGAGAAATTTGCAAATCAAGAGAACTCCAGGACATATGGTTTTAGTTTTTGCACTTTTGTGTATAGCTCTGTCTGTATGTCCCAGGCTGCAGGCTAATGTAAGCACAGCTTGTTTTATTCCTGTGTCATATTACAGTGCAGCTTGACTTTTAATTCCATTTATGCTCTAGCAGTAAAGAGCAAAAATACGGGTTCTGAGAGTTGCTTGTATATTTTGGCAAACAGAAGGAAAGCCCTCTTTGTGTTGGAACAACGGGCTTCTTATTGCTTAATTTTCAAATGTCTGTGCTTAAAGGGTACCCATAAAATATGTGCTTGGATGCACGAGCAGGTAATTGAGCACATCCGTCGGGTAGAAGCCAACAGAGGGTCAACTTCTCCCAACAGTTACCAGAGATTTCTCTTGCTCTTTGTAGAGAGGGAAATGGTCACCACCCTGCTCCCTGCCCCTCTCATTCCCCTCACTGTGTGGTAACCATTGACCCATGGTGATGTTTTAACAGTGACCACTTTTCTGCATGCACAAATGCATACGTAGTGAACTCGTGACTCCTTTCTTTAATCCTTACAGCACTCTCTGCAAGGTAGATACAGTAAGTGGTGCTGAACCCATTTTATAGATGGGTAAACTGAGGCACAAGGTTAAATGATTTGCCCCAGTTCACACAGCAAGCCACCTGGAGAGTCAGAAACAGAATTAGGAATTCAGACCCCCAACCCTCGTCATCCTGCTCTAAAAATGTAACCCATTAAATGTTTGCCATTCTGGGTACTGCATCCATAATTTATTAGCCCAAGTCTGTGTAAAGTGAAAATAAATTTATTTCAATGTATCTAAAATGATAGCACTGCTTTATTTAATGACATTTATTTAACTGAATCAGTCCACAGTTAAGAGTGTGTGTGGGGGGGGGGTGTTTTCCCTAGAATATGTACACACATTCACAATATCATTTCAAAGGAGACTCAAAGCCAGCTTTAGCCTTGCCCCAAGCTACAAGCACAGAAAATGTAACATACTGGACTTCCCATTTGCTAGTTTAAACCTTAAGGCTGAATAATTGTTGTTTCCTATATTAGTTTGCAACAATTTATATGAGTGAGAAGGGACAAAAAAATTTGAGTAGATTTATGCTTGCAATCCCTTAGGCAAATCAGGGATATGAGAATGTCATTTATTGGACCATAATTCAGATTCTGAAATACGCCGTTTGCAAAAAGAAAGGAAGGAAAAGAAACATTCCCGAGGTATGGTCTAGAGCAGCGGTTCTCAAACTTTAGCAACCTGCGGACCCCCATTTTGATTTAAAATTTTTTGCAGACCTCCAAGCCCCTTGCTCAGCCCCAGGCCCTGCCCCCACTCCACCCTTTCCCCCAAGGCCTCACCCACACCCCACCTCTTCTCGCCCCGGCTCCGCCCCTGCCCCTCTTCTTCCCCTCCTCTTTCTGCTCCCTCCCTCCAGCATGCCCTATCCCTGCTCCACCTCTCCCTTCCAGAGCCTCCTGCATGCCACTGAACAGCTGTTCCCCAGCATGCAGGAGGCACTGGGAGAGAGGGGGAGGAGTTGATCAACAGGGTTGGCGGCCCCAGACATGATTCCGCCCCATCCCCTGAGCGTGCCTGTCCCCGTTCCTCCCCCTCCCTCCCAGTGCCTCCTGCACGCTGGGGATCAGTTGATCATCAGGACCCACAGATCCCCTGGAGTATCTATGGGCCCCAGTTTGGTCTAGAGCACCATTGTCTTACGTGCTAGTTGCAGAGGTGAATGTGGTACCCTCATTGTACATAGGAACTGCACTTTAAAGATTCCCTCTCACCTAAGTAATGAGGGAACTGTATTCAAGTAAGTAGGCTTTATTACACCCCAGGAACTCCATTTGCTGAAAGTTCCTCCCAGCTAGCTTATGACATGTGTGATAAACGAGTAGGTAAGAGCGTCTGAGATAGATCAGAGATTTTGAAATGGTCCCATGCAATTCCTTAAGAACTGTAATTTGCTGCCCCTTCTGTGTCTTTCTTCAGTGTTCATGTGTCTCTTAAGGTATCAGAGTAGAAATTGTGTTTGTTGTACATCACTAAACAGCAGAGGCACATAGGGAGAGATTTTCCAAAAGCCTGCAATGCTGCTCCAACTCTGGTCCAGGTCAAGTTGATGGGAGTTTGACCATTGACTTCAATTAGAGCAGAATTACCAGTGACTTCAATGGGAGCAGAGTTAGGCCAATACTCAGTGCTTTTGAAATCCCACCCATTGTGCTTCCAAGCAAACAGTGGCCTTCATCTATCAAGCATTCCTCACTGGCAGCATTTCTCTTAAAAAGGAGAGTGAGAGGTGAGGGATGAACAAGAGAGACAAGCATTCTCCCAAACCAAACTTTCCCCTCTTTCCAAAACCAGACTCAGATCAAACCTTCTTTAAGCTTCTGAAATGATTAGGCTTCCCCCATCCCACTTCCAGATTCCAGCTGGGAATAGAACCAGAAGTTCTAAAAATATGTCACGAAAGGCTGTTTGTGCAGCTTTTCCAGCTTGGTTTGGAAATAGATGTGCTGAAATATTGTGAAGAAGGTTGCTCTTGCACTAAGCTGGTATGCTGATGAGGGCTCTGTAAGTAGCTAGAAAGTATTTCAAGCCAGGACTAGAAGCAGAAGTGCTGAAATCTCACATGATGTGCTGGGGCCTTCGGTGGACTCACACGGTCCAGGTAGTTTGGATAAGCAGTCCAAGCTTTTGGACGTTTATCCAAACTGATTCCAGACTCCAAACTTTAGGTACTTCACCATTCTGAGTTTGAAACAATCCAGACAGCAGAGTCACTGCTGCATTGAGCAGGAATGTGCTGTCAATAGGCTGATGGAAGTATGGAGTACCTGCCATTAAAATTTTGTTTCATTGGTTCCAGCAGAGGAGGAGTGCGGGGAGATCAAAATGAAATTGGATGGTGTGATTATGGTACTTCACATTGACTTTCTGGGGAAGCTATTTAAAGGAATGTCTTCCCAATGCCCTTTTCCTAATGTAGCTTCCTGATACCTGCATGTGGAGGTTAGACCTCCAGTGGGATTTGAGAGTAAAAAGGGGGTTACGTACATGGATCTTTAATTAAATCAGACCTCCCAACCTTCAGAAAAAAATCAAAATCTGGCAAACCATCAAATGGCATTAGCAGTATCAGCATCAGACTAGGCGTCCTGCAGAAGAGAAAACTGAGAACGATCACTCAGAAATAATGACTGGGTTTCCATGATTCTGTCAAGACATTCACATTCCCAGCTGCCAGGTGTGGATGATTTGAACTAGAAAAGTAAAAGGATTCTAAAATACAGCTGAAGCAGAAGAATTGAAATGTCTGCAGGTGCAGAGAGGAAGGAACCAATCCTTTCAGACTTCAAATTGGGAAGGAAAAGGAGGAGCAAGAGAATATTGGATCCAGCATGTCTGCATTTGCTTTAGTTGTGGGGTCATTTATTTACCCACAGTATCAAGTTTGAAATTTCCAGGAGTCTGAAACCTGTTTTATTTCCTCGCTCCTCCATGATCCTGTGTTGGCATCATTATCATATTACTGTAGCAGCTGACAGTCCTTTTGATTTATAATTGCACCAGAATGAATTTCATTGAATAGCATTGTTTCCTTAGAAAGCAAATGAACCCCCAAGAGCTCCCGATGTGCTGGACAGATGAAATTATTGGTTGTGTTCACTGAGGGTCAGAATCTTCTTCAGCTTTAACTGTCTTTTACTTCCCAAGGGCTGCTATAGTACTGGTTAAACAGGGAAAGCGGTGATGAGGCTTACTGTGGCAGAGAGCAATTATTGCAGTGAGAATATTGGTGTGAATATTCCCCTGGGCCAGAGCAAGGACAGAGAGAAGGTGGCTTGCTGGGGCTGCCTGGGACCCAGGCAGCAACACAGGGTTGCTGAAACATAAAAATGACCACACAAACACACCGAGCACAGCACTGTGCCAGGGCCTCTGGTGGGAGAGGAGGGCTGCGGAGACCCTCTATGTCAGTGTTACTCCACTGGAGAGAGTTGTGGGGGGGGAGGGGTCTTATGCCTTGGCATCATTGGCATAAAAGGGCAATGATGAACTGGGCCCACGGATCTGACTCCCTTCTGCAGTCATTCACACTGGTGCAAAGCAGGGGTAAGACGCAACCAGAGCAGAATTGGACATGTTTGCTGCTCCCTTTACTCAGGTTTAAATGACTAGAGAGGGGGCAGGGCTTGTGGAGAGTCAGTTGTAATGGCTTCCTGCCTGGGCATAACTGAGTTTATTTGCTTAACGTGGAAAAATCCATCTGGGGTAACCCTTGGGATCACGTACAGCTGGCTGGCTGGTTGGTTGGTTTGTTTAATGAAAGCATTCATGTTTGTAGCAAGATTGTTCAACAGGAATACGATAGACAGGCCAAGCTTAAAAATCACATTAACATGGGAAAGGGGATTTAAAACATGAGCCGAGATGGGTTTTCCTGCAAGTTCCGTGCTGTGGTTTGGTTTTCTGTAAATGCTCTCTCCGCCCCCGGTTGGTTGGTTTTTGTTTGGCAGTCTTCTTAAGCCTCCAGGGCCACTGCTTCAAGGGTCAGCCAGCACAAGCAAGGGTGAAGCGAACACCTTTTTCTTTGACGGTGAGCAGGTTGACATGGTAATTCACTCAGCCTGCTGGAAAGCTTAGAGGCAAGTGCAAGTCTTTGAGCCCACTTCTTCTGGAGAGGCAGTGTGGACAACTAGTTAGAGCATAGGACATGGAATCAGGATTCCTAGTCTTGTACTGGCTTGCTGTGTGTCCGTAGACTAGTCATTTAACCTCCCTGGACACGTCTACACTGCAGCCGGGAGTGAGCCGCTCGACGCAGGTAGACGCATTCACGCTTTCCAGGCTCAAGCTAGCACACTAAAAATAGCGGTACGGGCGTTATGGCACTGGCAGGGGCTTGGGCTAGACACCCAAGCTCAGACCCATCCTGGACTCTTCAGTCTAGCAGAGAAAGGTATAAGACAATCCAGTGGCTGGAAGTTGAGCTAAGATAAGTTCAGACTGGAAAGAAGTTGTACATTTTTAACAGTGCGGGTGATTGACCATTGGGACATTTTACCTAGTGTTGTGGTGGATTCTCCATCGCCAACAGCCTGGGTTCAAGCTTAGGTGGCCAGCGCAAGTCCCTGCAGGTACCCCAATGTCACACTGCTGACTTCACTGTGCTAGTTTGAACCCCGCTAGCGCAAGTCTATCTACCACACTCGGGCACCGGCTTCTAACTTTCCCCCGGGGTGCTGAACCCCCGCTCAGCTGCAGGCCTTGCCCCTGCTCTACCCTTTCCCCCAAACACCCACCCCTGCCCCACTTCTTCCCGCCCCCACTCTACCCCTTTGCCCCAGCCCCACTTCTTCCTGCCCCAGTCCCGCCTCTTCCTGCCCCGTCTGCCCCCTCCCCGAGCACGCCCCGTCCCTACTCCTCCCCCTTCCCTCCCAGCACCTCCTGCACACCACAGTAGGTGGGAGGCACTGGGAGGGAGGGGGAGCAATTGATCGACAGGGCAGCCGGCAGGTGGGAGGTGCTGGGGAGGGGGAAGTGAGGGGAGGTTGGATGCTGGTGGGAGCTAAGCACCGCTAATTTTTTTCTGTGGGTGCTCCCGGGCTGGAGTACCCACGGAGTCGGCACCTATGCTGCCACAGCTGGGCACCTACCACGTAGGTATACCCGCTGTGCCTTAATTTACCCAGCTGTACAAAAGTTTGATATTATTCACTGTATCTACGTCGCAGGAGTTGGCATCAGGATTGATTCATTAAATCATATTTTTTGTGGATAAGCTTAAAGGTGCTAACAGTGCAAAGTATTATTACTAGATATAGCAAATGCCGGACAGCCCCAGATCAAAAGCACAGTCTAGGGATATTACCAAAAGAAATTGCTGGAGTATCTGCATTGAGTGGAATTTAATCAGTAGTTAGAAAACAGCCCTGGTACTTATTAACTCCTAGGAAAGCTACTACTTTCCATTGCCTGCTGGATAACTAGTTTTTCTTTGCCAGTAGATAATTCCCTCTAACTGCCTAGGGAGCGATGATTCTTGGTGGCTATCGTAGCTATAAAATATTTAACTTTAACATATAATTGTGTTACTGCAGCCTCTAATAGGATTTGGTGTCAGCTAGATGTCTGCCTTGGCCTCTGGCCCAAAGATATAGACCCGAGTTATTAAGCTGAATAAATAAATAAGAAAGATATACAGTTATAGTAGCAATACTGCTGACCAATGAGCACGGTAATTATCTGAAAGAAAAATCTATCCAGAGTCTAGCAATTTGTCCATCTCTTTAATATATTTATTGTATTTCATCCGAATAAAGGTAATTCATACAGGTAATTGTAGGCCAGAGTGATAGATGTTTATAGAGCTCACCACAATACATTTGACCTTTGCACATCTCTTTGTCAGAAGTAAAGTGATCCACTGAACAGACCACCAGCCTGGGAGCTAGCAAACATCAGTTCAGTCACACTGCCTCTGTCACACTTTTTTAATGTTGGTATAATTAGTATAACTGGTCTGTGCCTCAGTTTTCCCATTTGTAAAATGGAAATAGTAAGAGACTGACCTTTACTAAAGCCCTTTGATGTCCTTGGATGAAAGACATATATAGAACAAAGTCTTATTATTGGTATGGACAGCAAAATGGCGTCTAGATTTTCCTGTTTAATAAAAAGAGGTGCACTGGAAAGACAAGTAATAGGATGAAGTTATACAATGAAAAATTTAGTTTGAATTTCCAGTAACTTCCTAACTGTGAGCTCGCTCGGACTGACAGTCTCATATGAGACATGATCAAAAAACCTGGGCCAGATCCTCAGCTGATATAAATCAGTATTGCAAATGGAGTTATGCCGATGTACCCCAGATGAGGATCTGGCCTCTTATCAATTGAAACAATTAACACTATACTATAGAAGATGCTGAAAGTGTGCAGTAGGGGAGCAGTTTAGCTCTGGAACGGGTGTGTTCTTATCTAATAAATATTTTCCACCTTTTGCTTTTATAGATCTGAGACACTTTTGCAAATCCTTCCCTTCTCCCTGGGCGAGGTGGGTTTGACTAGTGTGAATTGTGGGGTGATGGTAATACCTAGGGATATGTGTATAGTTATGACAAAGCTGAAAAATAAGGGTTAGGATGGATACTGGAACTCAAACATACCCTAGCTAATATTACGGTATATGGGCATACTTAAGGGAGAAGAGTGCTTTTAAACACTTGCCCAGTTCAATTGGCTTTGATGCTTTATGGAATTTACTAATTTAATTGATCATAGCAACCATTGAAGTTTTAGCCAAGTCCTCTCTTCTGCCACATGTGTGCAAACTTAGCTGTTTTATTTTTCATATTTCCATGTTTTCCCCATATTTTCTTAAAACACTCTCACTTCACCTCATTTTTATTTTCCAGGCAATGGATAGAACAATGAGTATGTGCAAGCTGTAAGATTGTCACACGAACAGGATTCCAGCTGGTGCAGTAACACTTCTTATGTTTTCATGCTGCCGGCAGGCTGGCTTTAGGCAGGGGCATTTAGGTGCTCTGTGATCTTGTTCTGACTTGGCAACTCACATGATCAGCCAATCTCCTCTGGCATTGGAATCAGAAAGAGATGCAGAGGGTGGCTGACATGCCCAGTTCAGTCCTTCAGGAGCTATGACTCCTGCAAACATTAAGATAATCCCTGACTGACTGCACTTAGTAAAACTTTACTTTAGGCTACTAGATTTTTCATGTAGACTCCTAACCCCTGAAACCAGATCCAGCCTTATGATGCAACTGCAGGATTTTCTTAGGAGCTTTAGGTAGATGTGGTTTTGTTGTTGTCTCCAAATTAAAAAGAGCACCCAGTTTAGGAGAGTTCTGGAGAACCGGAGTAGGGTCACATTCTGGAATGCATAGAAATGAAATGAATGATGAATATCCCACTGCCAGTCAGCTCTTAGACTTCTGCTCCTCAGCCCCCCAGTGACAGTGCTTGTTTGGTCTCAGTGGCTACCAGAGATAGTGAAGGAACAGCATGTTCATTTAGCACCCACGGTTTGAAAATATTTTTTGAGCTGCGTGGAAGCAGCTTCCTTTCCTACCCTGACTTTGGAAAACAGGATGATCATGTAACATGGATCTTTCTTGTTGCTGAAAAGTTGGTCTCAATTGTCAGAGAGCTTTTGGAAGAATGTAGGGACCTTTAATTGCCCTGTGTTACACCAGCCAGGTTTATATTCTTCGCTGTCAAGCAGAAGTTACCTGGCACCAGCCACTGGGGGAACAATATTTTAGTCTTCTCCAGTCCTTTCTGTCTCCCTGGAAGGGGTTACTTCAGGACAATGATGCAGAAAAGCAAATGTCCATAAAATGAGGGCATTATAGTAAGTGTCACTCTCAGACTCATTAGAAAAATGTAACACCTCAGATAGCATTTAACTGTGACAAAGTGATTTTAAGGACCTAGCTTCTTATTATCAACACATAATTAAAAACTGAGGAGGTACTCTACAGCGTATTTGCTAGTGTGAATTTTCTCCTAAGTGTTGAATTATTGTCTGGCTTTGATTGCAATTATAAGGTCCATGTCCTTTCCCTCTGAAAACTGGAGCAGAATATCAGTAAATATGGTCAGTGACAAAGTCAAGATGTCATTTGTGGTGAGGCCACACTTGCAGAATACCATTCTGGGAAATCAGAAAGTGGGGAATAATTTTACCACTTTGAGTGTACATGGGAGGGAAAGGTTGTATCTAATACATGGGTCATTATGTATGTGTTTCCCTGCCCTCTACTATGTGGGAATGCCAGGTCTGTACAATTGTACGTGAATACTACATGCTGCCTATTAGTGTCAGTCACAGAGAGAATAGAAACTCTAAATACTACTGTAACTAATGGAGATTGATCTTTAATTAATGGGTAAAGCGGTAGATGCCTGTGGTTTTGGAGCAAAGGTCACGGGTTCTAAGCCTAATGGTGCATTGTGCTTTAGATGCTGACTGTGCTCTTCGTTGTTTGTGTTAATTGTTTTCTTACATGCAAAAGACTCCATGCCCCCTCACGGTTGTAAGGACCCGCCGCCTCCTCCTCTGCAGCTTCTCTGTTCAGTCACTGAAAATCATAACTTGAAAAGAATGGGAAATTTCTGTATTCCGTGGGCGTTTTATTAACATTGAGACTCGTATCATGCTGAGTGGTACTTAGAGTATCCCTGTTTCTTATTACCTTCAAGGGAAATGCATGTGTAAATACTGCTCAGAGTGAATGAGGCTTGCAGAATTGGGCCCATAATGGTAAGCTAAGACCTCTCTATGGGACCCTTATATGTATATTAAATAGGTACAAATCATTCAACTTCTGTTCTAAGAAAATTTTACTGAAAACAAAAATTCCTGACAAGGATCTTTTGCTGTGGCAATGGAATCACACCTCTATGAACAAGCATCATAAAGTTATGAAAAGCAACTATTCATAGGCTAAGTTGAAATTTTAATTGGGGTCAGGCTAGATATATAAATCCATCTGCTAATAGGTGAAGGCTGCAGCAGTGTCAAAACTGATAAAGGTCCAGTGTCCCTGCATTACTACTGCATTAACAGCGTGGTGAATCAGACCCAGTGTTAACTAGAAACTGTGGCGTTATTTCCATACATCATAAAGTGGACGTCTGCTTAGCATGAGAACCTCAGTGTCAGAGAAGTGATAAGTCTTTCTTTACCTGCACAATAAAGCCCAGGACTTATTGGAACTATATGTGGGGTCCTGAAACTCAGTTTTTATTATTTAAAACTGCTGTTGCACTCTATGGATGATTAAATTACACCTTGTCCATTACTGTGGCCTTCAGGATCCCCTATCAATCAGGGCAGAGCCAATCAGAAATAGGCTTCCTTTCTGTCAAGTTCAGAAACTAATACCACTTTTGGCTCCAGATGTTTCAGCTCATTAGACGAACAGGAGGTTTACAAATAGGTTTGCTACCACAAGGCCCTATGAATTAAGTACCTGAGAGTGCGGAGTTATTGTCCAGTGCTCTACCATTCCCAACCTGTATAAGTGAATCCAGTTTTAATATAATGTGCATTTCACTTTGAGGAAATCTGAAATAATAGCCTGGGATGAACCATAATGTGTTATCATCTTTCCAAGCTACACACAAAAAACTACCCTACCTTTACTCAACCTTCACTTAAGAAAAGAGTGGTTTTCATTCCCTTTGTCATTGAAAAATAAGGTTTAATAAGTCATGTGCTTCTTTTTATTAAAGACAAACTGTAAATACTATGCTCTGAGCTGGCATTGGAACAATACAGAGAGCACTAGACATAATTTTCCTCACCTATTAACTGTTCTTGGAAGATGATTATCTAATGTTTTGTCACAGTCGGGTAATTTGTGGAGTTAACTTGAAACCATATCAGGCATGGAATTGTCTCCCAAGGGAAACAGTGGTAGTCACATTGTGTGGGACTTTAAATAACACCTTACACAACACCCTAGAAAATGTACTATGGGAAGCAGGGAGATTGACAAGATGATCCTGTAGGGTTTTACCATCTCCATCTTCCAGATTTGCATTTGTAATGCACTTAGTCTAGGGGAAATTCCAGTTTCAGATCAACTCTATTCTTTTCAGATAAATACCTCCAAATTCAAAGGTTCTTGAATCTGCAAAATTGGTCTGGAGATCTTGCAAGAGAACAAGTTCTGACAGGAGGTTTCTGGTATTTCTTGTCTCCAGTCAAATCATAAATAGGAAGTGCATAGAAAAATAATAGAGGAGACCAGTTACCAGGAATTGTTCAGACTCTGGGTGAAGTTTTGACTCGTTTTAATGGGTTTGCTGATCCATATTTTTTATAGTATTGTAGTATCTGCGCTATTGTGTACACACTTTAAGTTATCAGACTGCTGATGGGCTCTGTCGAAGACAGAAGATTTTTCTTGCCTAAAGAAAGTATTTCAATTCTCTTTTCATCTTCTAGAATCAGTGGATAATTGTCCCAGTAACTGCTATGGGAATGGAGACTGTGTTTCTGGAACCTGCCATTGCTTTCTCGGCTTTCTGGGTCCCGACTGCGGCAGAGGTAGGCATTTGTATCTGTTTCAGTAACATCTATACACGTTGTTTCCTCCGGTTACAATTCTCAGAGCGTGTTGGAAGTGTATGCTCATGGTTCTGTTCTTCGTAAGTAAACCTGCTGCAGATTGTGATGGTGCAGTAGAGTGGAAACTGATTGGCTTTGTGGGTTTGTTTGTTTATTACTTGCCATGCTTGCGGTAACCTTAGTGACACAAACCTCTAAGCCCCCCACCTCACCCCGTAGCTGCATGTGAGCAAACAATGAGGATAATGACTCACCAGGAGCTCTCTCTTTGGGAATGTGTTGAGAAAAGGTGGCTTAGAAAGGCTGTGCTATTGTCTCTCCAACAGACCACTTTATCTGTGGATTAGCAGGACTTTATAACGATCCTTTGTCTTCAGCCATCAAGAAGGTGGTCCTTAAGCACCCTCCTCCCTGCCTTAGGCCTCAGAGGTCTCCCTGGCTTACCATAGATGACCTGCAGCAACCAAAGTGAGGGGGAAGACAGATAAGGGTAGATTAAGGCAACCCATGACACCACCTCTGTTTTAGGAGGTTGACACAGGCATTGCTCGCACAAGGAACCCACCTCCGCCCCTAGGCCAGTGCTCCCTGTCTTAAGGCTGGTTAGAGTCGTTCCCAAAGGAGGGTGAGCAAACCCCCACCCAACGGAGCACAGGGCTCTGTGTGAGACTCCTGTTCACACCACCTCCTCACAGCCCAGGGGAAGGGATGACAATAAAGGTCCCTTCCCTTCTGCGCACAGAATTCTCTGCTCAGCTGGTTGTCCGAAGTGTGCCCCAGTGGGTTTCAGAGCTCACAATCCAGTAAAATGAATGGGACAATTCACACCTCTTAGAACTCTTGTTTCAGGCTGCCTGCAGACTCAGGTAGATGTCAATGTATACATTCCAGTTGGTTCACATTAGCTTCTTAACCACAAGGGCTAGAAACATCACTGGAGTTTCTATACCTCCACCATGGCAACTGCAAAGTCTCCATCAGCAGATGTGCTTAGAGGGGTGGACATCTTGATTAATCTGGCTGGTCTGAGTCCTTCTTATTGTCAAAAAATTGTGTGGCTAAAACCCCGTAGATCCAGATCACACTGTCTGCCTCCACGTGGAAAGGAATATCTGGGGGGACTGCTGCTATTTGTGCGTATGTGTGATGTGGTGCCTGCCCCACACTGGGCTCTAGGGTTAATAGAGCCCTTGGGAGGCTGTGCAGGAAGCGGCCAATCAGAGACGGGCTGCAAGGAGCAGCCAATCAGGGCTGGGCTGGCCCATATAAGAAGGGCTGCAGAGCAGAACAGCTTCAGTCACTCTCTGGAGCTTGAGGAGGGAGGTGGACTGGCTGCCTTGCAGGCTGAAGGCAGCAATCACCCTGGACAGAGCAGGCAGAGACCCAGGGAGCTAAAGGCAGCTCCTGGCAGGCTGCAGGGATTTGCAGGCTGAGGCCCTGAGGCAAGGGCAAAGAGGGTGCTGGGGCTAATGGGAACTGGCCCAGGGAGATCTACTGAGGAGCTAGGTAGGGCACCCAGCAAGTGGCTGCCATATACAGGGTCCCAGAGTAGTGGGCGGGCCTGGGTTCACCCCCATCGTCACTGAGGAAGTGACCAGACATTAGGTCACAGTTGAGGGAAGTGGCTGGACAGCCGACTGCAGGTCCCCCAGAATAGGGGAGCACAGAATGCGGCACAGCTGGAGGGCTGGGAGTGACCTGGCTCCCTGGAGCAGAAGTGATGGTGGCGAGACACCACCGGAAAAGGGCACACCCACTAGCAGAGCTGATCCCCAGGACAGCCAGCAGGGGGCGCCGCAGTGGGGTGAGTTGCACCACATTACAATGTGTTTTCTGTTGGATTTTCAGCCCGTGGTGCTCCCTGCGGTACTTGTTAAGTGGGAGCATCTTGCCGTGAGTCGTGATACCAGTGCTCCGGGATCTGGTTGGCTGCCTGTTGGTTTCCAGTTGGAGTTTAAGGTGTTGGGTTTGGCCTGCAAATCACTCAATGGCTTGGGGACCTGAGAGGCCACCTCTCTCTGTATGCCATACTGCTGCTGTGGAGATCAGTAAAGATGCTCAGGCTGTAGTTCCACGGGTTTAATTCAGCTTTGGCATTTGCTTTTCAGCTTGGCCTGAAAAATTGTGGGATCAGTTATTGCATGCTGCAAGGCTCATCTTTTGGGGGAAGAAGCATGAGGAGGCCTCACAGCAGCTGGAAATGGGGATCAGGGGCTGAACAAAGAGTCATTATTAACTTTTTCCTGGCTGGTTAGTTTTAGCCGCATGAGGGAGACAAGGCTGCTAGATTTATATTGCTGAGCTAGAATGTTGGATCGATCCCAGGGTCACCTAGAGCAAGGGAGAAGGGGCTCTTTTATTTTGTAAAGATCCAAGCAAACGAATGAAGTATTTTGCAGTGATATTCTTTAGTGCTGCACTTTACAATAAGTGGTGAGTGTTTGGGTCAGTGCAATCGTATTTGTTCAAGGGAATTACCATAATTTAAACAAGAGCACACAAAACCATCCTTAACCCTGTTTGGCTAGAATCTGAATTATAAAGATTCCACATCTGTAATGGTCCAGCTAAAAGACATGGTTTTTAAAATGAGGTACGAAGGGAAGGGATTAAAGAATTCCAAAAATCCCTGCTTTCCCTATAATTGTGGGACGCAACAAAGGAGACATTGCAATCACGGTTGCCTTGTCATTCTCAGCAGCTGTTTAGAGACAATCATGGACGTGTTCTCACACAGGTCTCTTTAGCACTCTAGCCTTCTCACATGTGGCCTGCAATTTATCTGATCTTGTACTGAGTGATCAACTGTCTTGTCAGAACACAGGTAAATCTGTCTCAGCACCTGTGTAGTCTCACTGGTTAAAGGGGATTATTCGTTGTCCTTGTTCAGGAAAACCGTGGCTCTGTCTTCTCCCTGTACCTTGAAATAGGCTCCATTATTCAGTGTTTTAAATTTTAGACAGGTGAATGGAAACCTTCAGTCAGGTCAGCTAAAAAGTTAAATTACAGAGCTTCTTTTGTTCTGGGTAGTGTGTAGCACCTAATACATCTTACCCAATTTATGCCTTGTGCTGTGCACACAGATATCACCTTGCAAATGATGCACTTGACACATATACTCTCAATGTACCTTATTTCAGGCAAATAAAGCACTGTTTTGGAACAAGCAAGCATTTCCAAGGTCTTTTCCCCTGTAAATCTCTTGTATTTTAATCAGGAAAATATGTTCCATTGTAGATCAAGCAGGTTTAATACAATGTCAGTGGTGGTAACTTATTATATTGGGCCACTGCTGTCATGGTGCTTTCACACACTCAGACTGGCTTGCCTGTAATGAGAGGCATGAAAGCAACACTGGAGAAGCATTGTGATGCTATCCTGAGAGGATAGTAACAGATAGAGAGATGATTTTTTTAGCTACAATGAATATCTCTTCCTGTGTGCACTGAAATGCAGGAATAATGTAAAACGGGGCATTGTATACAGCCCAAGTCTAGCGCAGGTGGGTTACAATACAGACTGCAGTATTGTACACAATTTCTCTATAGTGTTTGTCACTAAAATGTTCAGAAAATGCTTTAGTGAGTGACAGACATGTAAGCTAATGCTTATCCAGCTGCTCTCATCTAGCATGATGTGGGCAAAAGAAAACCGGGATATACACGTGCCCTTGCAGCTGAATTTCAGTGAAGAGAAAATGGAATGATGCAGTAATGTGGCAAAGGGAGCCTGGCTCAAGTGAATAGGTTTTGAGATGGGCAGTGGTATGCTAAACTAACTGTGCGATCTTGTACAGTATTTCGCTGTGACACTCTTAGTACCTTTCCCAGACCTGAAGAAGAGCTCTGTGTAGCCCGAAAGCTGGTCTCTCTCACCAACAGAAGTTGGGCAAATAAAAGATATTACCTCACCCACCTTGTCTCTCTAGGTTTTGAGATGATATTTGAAGAGAGGAAGCATCTCATTTCCAATTAGACATGGCAGTAAAGGAGAGTCATGTTGAGGGGCATAGGGGAGTCCATGACTGGAGCTGTGGAGTTCGTGAGCAGGGAAGTAGCAGGACATATATTCAGAGAGAAGCATTTTGAAAAACAAGAGGACAGTTTTGTATTTGGAGATGAAGAGCTAGTGAAGCTGATGGCCATAAAGAGTGGCTGAGGACCGGGCAAGGTGCTATCGTGAACTGAAGTGGGAGACTAATCAGCTGCAGAATTCCAGTTGCATCTCAGCAAAGAACTTGAAGACCATAAAACCAGGAATTATACAGCACCAATGGGGGAGTGCTTAATAAATAGCTAAGGTTTGCAGCAGAGGCAGGGTCAAGGAAATGATGAAGTATTCGGATGATCTAGAGACAGTGCAAAGCAGATCTAAAGACAGTGAAGATATGGAAGGAGAAAAAAGATTAAAGGTCCTGGAGGACGCCAATACTTCTGATCTCGGGATTGAATGAAAGGTCTGATTCCAGATTGCTGTAGGACACATCAGAGACCCAGAATAAAGAGGCATTTTCACCCAGAAGCATGATTTCATGTTTTAAGCATTCACTTGTAGAAAGGTCTGAGGTAACCAAGAGCAAAGAGATTCCAGGCAGACAGACAGATGGGAAATGTAGAGCTGAGTGTGATCCATATAAAAGTGTTGCCCTTGGTGTTAAAGGCAGAATTGAGTTACCCCAGTGGCAGAGTATATATGAAGAAGAGAATAGGGTCTTTCCTCACCCACATATGATATAAGTTTGTTTTAATGCTGTTTCTTTTCCATTTCCCTCAGCCTCTTGTCCAGTACTGTGCAGTGGAAATGGTCAGTACATGAAAGGGCGATGTCTATGCCACAGTGGCTGGAAAGGGGCAGAATGTGACGTTCCAACAAACCAGTGCATTGACATATCCTGCAATAACCATGGCACGTGCATCATGGGGACCTGTATCTGCAATCCAGGGTACAAGGGGGAGAGCTGCGAAGAAGGTATTTGCAAGTTACATTCAATTAGCCTTTTTTGCTCTGATTGCTGATCTAGAATTACATATGTAGAGATGGTACTGAATAGTTCTGGCACTTAGTCACCACAGTAATAGGCACCTTAGAAATACAACAGATGAATGGAACGCGAAAATGATATGTTGTAATAGCTTGTGGTTATCTGTCATATTTGTGCAGTAATTGGGTGAAAAGCCATCAAACGTTTCAGATAGATGGATCGGGTTGAGGGGCCAGAACATCTGATCACATGTTCAAATGTTCTTATTAAAGCATAATTTCCATTTACACATCTAAACGTATAATTACGTTAAGAGGGTATTTTTCTGGCATGCTATGCCAAGTGGTTGCTTACGTATATAAAACGGTGGAGTATGTGAGAGGCCCTGTTTCCTTTCAAGTTTAAAAGCATAGATGTGTTCAGGACATGAATTTAAGCTCAACTTCAGAACCAGATATCATTTCAATGGATCTGCCATACATTTCTTTCACTTCCCATTAGCCCTGAAACATTTTTCCATTTAGTTATTTTTGTGTCTCCCAAGTATGGTGCCAATAAGCACTTTAATTATTTTGTGCAGATAATCATCCTGTCTGCATCATGGAATACGAACAAGATAAATGTTCATCTTCCCCTATTCATAACCAACTCTTAATGCAACAGTTCTTTACAAACACAAACAAACAAAACAAAAAAATGGACAGTTGTTTCCATATTTACAAATTATCCCTCAATCAGCCAGTTATAGAGAGATCTCCAGAAGGGCCTGATTTTCAGAGGTGGCATAGCTCCCGCTGTGACTTCATTTGAAGTTGTAAGTGTGCAGCACTTCTGAAAATGTAATGCAGAAAACCCCAAAGACAGTTCATTTTGGGTTTAATTCATCTCTCCACAAATGCCAATCCAACCCCTTAAATGGTGCATAGGCTTCAGACATGACCTTTGGACAAGAGTGAATGCCACTCCATAATTTACCTGCAATTGCTACAGTGAGTATGAGATAAAGAATCCCCTCAGCTGGTTACTTTTTATACAATGGCAATGAGAATAACCTGAGTTGGATTCTGGTACCCAAACGGCACTTCTTAGGAGCATAAAATGAATTCTGGGTTGAGCATCTGGCATTAGATGGCTTGTGTCTCAGTCACAGTTGGTTGGATACAGTAATGGTGTAAATTCCATGCTACTATGCCATCTCTTGAGAAAATTTACCTTAGCTAAAAAAATGCTAGCAGTGTCATAGATCTGGGAAGCAGAGAAAACTCAAAGTTATTATTACTGAAAAGATTCACTAAGCAGGTCACTGTATCTCTTCATTATTAAATCATCACTGGTATCTAAACAAAAGTGGCAAAATGGAAACTATTTACGAATCAGAGTCAGATTCTGCCCTCAGTTAGATGCATGAGTAACCCTACTGATGTCAGCGAGGTTTAATGTATGGAACACGGAGCAAGATCTGTTTTTTTCCTAATATGAACCTCCTTTCCCCAGCCGCATTTGAAGCTGTAGAATAAACCCAGTTCAGTTGTTTTATATTATCACTGTGGCAGGGGACACTATCACAGTCCCATTAGGTGGAAACATGAAAAAGAATGAGGAACAAAGAGAACACAGTTTTTCTTATGAGGTTTTAGTATTTTTCTATTATACATTTGTTTTTGATATGCAAAATATAATTTGTATTATGCCACAAAGGGGTCTGGGGGAGAATCGACCTAGCAATATGCCATGTAGCAAATCTGCAGGATACTTTTTAAAATCTAACGATATACATTTTTTTAAATTGCATTTACTTTTTGATTTCTCTTTCATTAAGGGACTTCTGGTATTGATTCCGTCTATTATTTCTGTTTATTTGGTGTCCTTGTTTATAATGGGATTTCTTTCTAGTGTTTCTTCTTCCTATTTCCCCCGCTGTAGAAGTTCGCCAATGTGCATAAAACATCAGTTAACAATCTTACATAGGTTGTTCTTTTCACTCTTCTAAAGTTTTATTGCCCCATATTTTATAAGGCATAGGCCAAGCCAATAGGACTTAAAGCAGGGGACGAACAAATTTAAGCAATGAAAAATGAGAAGTTACTTTTTGGGTACTAAATAAGTCTAATAACTTGTGTGACCAATGAAGCATATCGGGGAACGTGTAGTTTCTGCAATAGCATTACTTGCTGCTTGATTTATCTCCCTGGCAAAGGTTATGCAAAAGGTTTACGCTAGAAATGGGACACTTTCTCACCAGGAATTAGACCGTTCTGACTGTTTTCCAACCTGTAAAACAAATATAGATGCAAAATTCAACTATTTCTGGGGTTTGTTGTGTTTTCTCTGTTAGACTTTGTACCCTCCTTCCCCACCCTCCCTCTCTTCCTGAGCTAAGTGGCTACGTTTATCAAGCAGAGCTCCCTGGAAAAAAAAAAAGTCCCATTATCCTTAAAAACCACCAAAGCGATAGAAGAAGAGAGCACAAGTCCCTAATCCTGTCCCAGGGTCCTTGCCACAGTGGAGAACGCTTAAAAGAGAGATGGCTACTAAGGGCAAGATTAAAGTTTCCATTGTTTGTGACATCTTTTGAAAGGGCTCGTTTCAACATGAAAAATGGCCTTGGGATTATGATAAATGGGGGCTTCTGACACACACACACACACACATTCCCCCTCTATAATCTTCTGTGTTAGAGCTGAGGAAGCAGAGTGCTGGCCTTCTGTGATGGAGCCCCATTTAAAACTTACCTTTTTTTCCCAGTCGACCTTCACAGGGAATGATTAATTGCTTGGAGGTAGCCTCTTGTCAGTTAGCCTGTGATCTTTGTTCTCTGTGTTCAAACCATCTGCTGAGAACCTAGGATTCGGTTAGTCTGTTTCATAGTCTCTTTTGTACTTATTACTGCTGAGCAAGAACAGGGCCAGGGCTCCAAGGGTCTCAAGCTAAAATTGGAACCCTAGCTCCCCGCTCACTAATAGTGGAAGAGATTTATAGGCTCATCCTTTCCAGCATCTTGTGATTCTCAAAGGTTGTTCCAGCTATAAGCAGAGGGCCAGAAACCTATGAAACAGAAAATACCCTCGCATGCCTCCGTATAGTAATTGCTGAGCCATTGCTTGTCAGAGTCAGAAGGCTTTGTGAATCTAGGGAATTATCAGAGTCGCTTAATGGGCTGGTGTGTTTCCTTTCAAGGTGTCTGGAACTTAAGCAGGTCACTGGAATTCTCATTAACCCTAAAGGAAAAACACAACCTCAAACCTGTCAGTATATGCTGTGACCGCATTGTGTTCTGCTGTATTAGAGCCAGCAGTTGGGCAAATCTGCCCTCACAACTTAGCCTGACACTTGTCATTGATCCGCAGGGCACTGCCACTGGCAGTTTCAAGAGATGGGAATAGTTTGAAGGGACTTTTCTTCCTCTCACCTGCCCTATGTGCTTTTATATAAACAGATGATCAGTTCCTCCATTTCTTGTGGTTTTGTATGTTTCAGTTGGTGGATGAAATTCACCCAGGGGCAGTCAGTCAATAGAAGGCCTCTTTGCACCACTTACATGAAGAGGCACGTTAGTGGCATAGAATTCTTGTGCAATAGGATCTTCTTAAGTAGGACGCCCAAATGGATTGTCTGTCAACTCTATTAAGAGACTGACCTTATTAAAACTTAACATTCAAAAAAGACTAAAAATTAAATATTTGATTAAATAAAAATACAGAAGTAAAAGGAATTCAATAACAGTTCATCTCTCTTTCCTCTTTTATACCCTGGGTCAGCAAAATAAGCAAGCATGTGACTTAACTTGAAGCATGATCTCAAATCCCACTGAAGTTCACAGGTCTTAAGCACAGGCTTCGAGTTAAGCACATGTTTATGTGTTTTACTGAAACCGGGTCTTACTCTTTATTTGGAAATTTCTCTTAGAAGCCCAAAGCTCAGAATTCCACAACAATGTAATATCTGATTGAGTATCATCACCTTAATGGCACCATTCAAATGCATTCCCATTAAACAGAAATGATGTTAATAATGTCTCAACTAAGATGCTGTTCATGCCACTCACTGTCACTGCCACTGGGCTACACTGATATCTTGAGAGAAATAGTTAAATTGGAAATCCCTTTCAGTGGAATGGGTTTTAATATAGTTTCTGAACATTACCCTATACCAGAAAACAACATTTATAAAGTCCTTTTAGTGTTAACATGGCACCATACTGTTCTGGTAGCATCAGTATAAATGTTCTATCTTATTACTAGTGGCTCCCAAACACAAAGATTAACCTTTCTGTCTACTAGCTCATGCTGATCACTGCAGCTTTTGAGCATCTAGCTATTCATGACTTGCATTAGAAATGGTGGAGGAGGAGCATTGTCCGTTTTATAGAAATAGATAAATATTTGGAATAAAGATTGTAACCACTGTGTCAGACAGGTGTGTTGTAACCACGTATTATAATACATAAGTGAAACAGAAATGATTTCCATCTGGGGGTTAAGCTGATAGTCCACTTGATCTCACCTTTCATGGAGGTGAGTGGAGAGAGTATCTGTTGTGTAGACAGGGAGGCTGGATGTGCGGGTTCATATTCCCAGCTCTGTAATGGTCTGAGCAAGTTGCTTATTCTCAGTCTCCCTATTATAAAATGGGGCTAGTGCCTATGGTGTTGTAAGGCTTAATTCATGTCCATACAGTGCTTTGAGATCCTTGAATGTATTAATAATATTTATTATTATCCATATGATTATAATACAATAAAGTAAGATGCTATATTGTTCCAAAGTATTTATTATTATTTTATAATTATAAATGTAATTGATTGCCTCCAGTTGGTACTAGACATACAATTTATTAGTATGAGCGTAAGAATGGATTTCACCATGTAACATTCCTTTGTTTCCATGTAACATTCCTTTGTTTTCATTTTACTTTTGTTCTTTCCAGAATCCCATCCTATTTCTCATGCAGAAATTTCTGAAGTGCAAAGCAGCTATTGAGTGCTTCCTGGGGTGGGAACTGTCTTTGTCTCATTTAACTGCATAGCCACAAGATGCTACTGCATTGTAAACTATAAATATCAAAATGGGTCATTCCGGAACTTTCTGTCTCTGCTTCCCCCCTCCCCCCCACCCCTAATGTAGTGGACTGCATGGATCCCACCTGTTCTGGACGAGGAGTATGCGTACGGGGAGAATGTCACTGTTCCGTTGGCTGGGGAGGAACGAATTGCGAGACACCAAGAGCTACCTGTATGGACCAGTGCTCTGGACACGGGACCTTTCTGCCTGACACCGGGCTCTGCAGCTGCGATCCCAACTGGACCGGACACGATTGCTCAATCGGTAACTGTAGCAGTGACTTTAAAAAATATATATATATATATTAGCAGTTGGGTCTGCAAACATGCACTGCAAACTGGGCATGACTGGAAGCATAACTGCTATCACTCAGCCACATAAATAATTCTGCTTCTATTGGTGAATTTATAGTAATAGCCCCATTAAAGCTACTATGCCGGCTATTGTTCATTATATTGCTATGAATTTAATTTACATGTTGCATATAGCTGCCTGTTGTGTTGTTAATTCTTGATGAAACTGTGTAGCCTCCAAACTTTGTAGCGTTTGGTGTTTGACTAAAGAATACTTAGTAATGTCAACAAAGCGTCCTGTGGCACCTTATAGACTAACAGACGTATTGGAGCATGAGCTTTCGTGGGTGAATACCCACTTCGTCACATGCATCTGACGAAGTGGGTATTCACCCACGAAAGCTCATGCTCCGATACGTCTGTTAGTCTATAAGGTGCCACAGGACTCTGCTGCTTTTACAGATTCAGACCAACATGGCTACCCCTCTGATACTTAGTAATCTCACGATCATATAACGGTGAAAAGACAACAGAACCCTTAGAGATGGCAGTTCTACTTCGGGTCTGTTCTCCCTCTAGTGTTTGAATGAAGGCCATGTCTACACTACGGGGTAAGTCGACCTATGCTACAGCTGGAGTCGATGAACCTTAGGTTGAGTTACCACAGGATCTACACTGCAGGGGATCAACCGGAGAAACTCTTCCATTGATTTACCTTACTTTTCTCATCAGGGGTAGAGTACAGGGGTTGACTGGAGTGCGATCTGCAGTCGATTTGATGGGTCTTCACTAGTCCCACTAAATCGACCGCCACTGGCTTGATCTCAGAGGGTCAATCGCAGCTGTAGTGTAGATGTAGCCGAAGTATGTGGTAGGCCAGGAGTGGTCAACTTGAGCCTGAGAAGGAGCCAGAATTTACCAATGTACATTGCCAAAGAGCCACAGTAATACATCAGCAGCCCCCCGTCAGCTCTTCCACCCCCACTTCTCCCAGGGCCACCCGCCCACCGGCAGCCCCGCCAATTAGTGCCTGCCCCTCCCTCCCCGTACTTCCTGATCAGTTGTTTTGTGGCATGCAGGAGGTTCTGGGGGGTGAGAGGAGGAGCAAGGGCACTGCAGGCTTTGCAGGGGAGGGGGCAGGAAGGGGTAGCGTGGGGGCAGGGCCTGTAGCAGAGCTAGGGGTTAAGCAGTGAGCACCCCCTGGCACATTGGAAAGTTGGCGCCTGTAGTTCCAGCCCTGGAGTTGGTGTCTATACAAGGAGCCGCATATTAACTTCTGAAGAGCCGCATGTGGCTCTGAAGCCAAAGGGTGGCCACCCCTGTTGTAGGCTGTGAACTAGAGAATAAGCCTTAATATGAAGAACTGTAGTCACTTGTAAAAGATCATGCAAAAAGGGACATAAATGCCTGCAAGTGTTTGAAAGGTGCAAACACCTACCAGAGAAAGTATTTTTTATGCGACATCTCCAGGCTTAGACTTCTCATTCCCCAGCTTAAACAGGAAGCTTCTTGGAAACCAGCAGTAGATATCTGAAATAGAGACTCAAGAAAAATGATACACAACCTTTTTCTCCCTTTTTTTAAGAATAACCCAGTCTCTAAATGGCATCCTCGAAATACCATATGCACGTTAGTCTGGAACTCTGGAGCAATAATCTGCTTGGCCTTTGTTCTGTATTCTGTGTTCACAAATAAGAAGTATAAAGAAGACAGCTGCAGACCACATCTGTAGTGGTTTCTTTACCCTATACAGCTGTTGAGGAACTGAGCCACAAATACAGAGTATAGTTCTGGGCACTGCGGTACAGACACTCCCCGACTTACGCAAGCATTCCGTTCCGGAACACTTTGCGTAATTCGAATTTTGCATAAGTTGGAAACATATACCTGACCATTACACACACACAAAAATAAACCAAACTATTTCTAGCTTACAGAACTTTTTCTGTAAGTGCGGATTTGCATTTATTGGGTTTGCGTAACCTAGGGGGCGTCTGTATTGTCAAGCAACTTAAATGAATTTGTAGCAGAGCAACAAAACAAAAAAACTCTTAAGAGAACTGGAAGGATTGATGTGGGAATAAATATGATAAGTTGAATAAATAAGAATAGTTTAGCCAGGGCTGACCTTACCATGAGGTGAACTGAGGCGGCTGCCTCAGGTGCCAGACTGTGGCAGGGGCACCACTAGGACCCAGAACGTAGAAAATTGTGTCTGCTGCTGGTGCATATGTATTCTCTCTGCTCTAGATGCACAGAGATGGTGGAGTGCTGTGCTGGAGGAAGGAGGGCAGGCAGGAGAAAAGGTGAGAGGGAATAACAGAAAGCAGCAGGAGCTTCAGGGAGAGAGAGGTGCAGGAGCCTCTTATGTACCTCTCTAGCACCCCCAGAAGCCTGGACTGATTAACACCAGCTTCTCAGGGAGCTTCCTGTTTCCTGCTGCATCCCTGTACCCACTTGAGGAGAACAGGCAGTCAGCTGAAGTAGTAGGAGCCAGTTAGGCCCTTAAGACGCTGATATCTTCCCTCACTCACTCTGCTACCAGCCTGCTTATTTGTCCCCTTCAGTTGTGTTGAGAGCCACTATAGCTGGCACAGAACAGCAGTCATGAGTGAAAGAAGAAAACACCCCTCTGGGGCAGCATTCAGAAAAAGAAAGAAAGCAAAGGAAGCTTTTCTATCTAAGCAGGAAGGAGCTCTCCTGAGATACATAGACACAAATGTTCACGGTGAGCCTTCCGGCCCTAGTGAGGATGTGAGTGGTGAGGAGATGCCTGATCTTCCAGTTAGTCAGAGTGCAGGTGACCTGGCAGCTACTGCAGCATCCATATCTCCATCTCAGATGGATGTAGCCATGCACATTCCTGAAGAAAAGTGTAGATCAGAGAAGAGTGTGGTGGAGGCTCAAGAAACAGCTGCTGCTGAGTTTAATTCCTTAAGTCTAGATGATCCTGGACTGTGGACCCACTTGAGCAATAGCCTGAGGGACTTCCTTGTACTGCATGGGCCACAGCAAGTGAAAAACTTCGTGTTCCCCAAAGACAATGAAAATAGAAGTTTCCATCCAACATATTACTGGCGTGAAATCCCTGATGGTGACAAAGTGGAGAGGCCATGGCTTATGTACTCAGAAACCCAGAATGCTGCATACTGTTTTGGTTGGAAGCTCTTCCCAGTCTAATGTTCCAGCCACATTGGGCTCTACAGAAATAAAGGCCAGGAAAAATCTGGCATGCTATGAGAAGGCAGCAAATCATCAGAGAGCATTCCATAGATGGAAAGAGCTTGAGATGAGACTAAGGTTAAAGGCCACCATAGATGATTAGCATCAAGAGAAGATTGCATCAGAGTCTCTTTACTGGCAAAATGTTCTGAAAAGGCTCATTGCCATTGTGAGAATGCTTGCTACCCAAAACCTAGCACTGTGTGGCACTTCAGATCAGCTGTATGTGCCAAACAATGGAAACTTCCTTAAAATTGCGGAGCTGATGGCTGAATTTGATGCTGTACTCCAGGAGCATCTGAGAAGAATCACCACCCAAGAAATGCAGCAAAGAGTCCTGTGGCACCTTATAGACTAACAGACGTTTTGGAGCATGAGCTTTCGTGGGTGAATACTCACTTCGTCGGATGCATGTAGTGGAAATTTCCAGGGGCAGGTATATATAAGCAAGCAAGAAGCAGGCTAGAGATAACGAGGTTAGTTCAATCAGGGAGGATGAGGCCCTCTTCTAGCAGCTGAGATGTGAAAACCAAGGGAGGAGAAGCTGGTTTTGTAGTTGGCAAGCCAGTCACAATCTTTGTTTAATCCTGACACTGAAACCACTGAGTGCCACATGGTGGGAAAGTCGAGTGGAGGCGATAAAGCCTATCAAACACCAAATTGGGATGATAGATGATGCCATAGTTGACATTATGGAGGATAATGCTATGACAGGAACTGTTCGTGGGAGAACGGTGGCAGAGGGAAATGGAATTACCAGAAACACATACAACTTCACATTTCTGTGTGACTTATTGTTGTGGCATGACATACTGTTTGAAATAAACGTTGTAAGTAAGAGACTCCAAGGTGTTGACCTTGATATATCTGGAGCAATGGAACAACTGGACAAAGCAAAGTCAGACCTACAGTCTTACCAGTCAGATGAGGGATTTCAAAACGTTCTGAAGAGTGCACAGAAGTTGGCAGAGGAACTTCACACTGAAGTTATTTTCCCACCCATTCAGGAATAAAAGAGTCACCAAAGAAGAAGACATTATCATTACGAGGCACGGGATAATCCCATAAGAGACCCCAAACAACAGTTCAAAGTTGAATTCTTTAATCAGGTGGTAGATTGTGCAATACAGTCAGTTGAAAAATTTTTCAAGGAACACAGAAGTATATTTGCTATGTTGTATGATATTCCAAAATTCCTCACTATACCTGAAGAAGACCTACACCAGCAATGCAGGGCACTAGAGACAGTGTTGAGACGTGATGACATGCGCGAGGAGGAGGAGCCTCTTATGTACCTCTCTAGCACCCCCAGCATGATATTGATGCGAGTGATTTAGGTGATGATGAACTTGCAAGATGCATTTCAGCAGGATCAACTCCAAAGGCTGTTCTGGAATATATGTGCACAAATAAGAAGACCACCCTCTTTCCAAATGCTTTTGTTGCTCTTTGCATACTTTTAACAGTTCTTGTAACAGTTGCCAGTGGAGAACGCAGCTTCTCCAAGCTGAAGTTAATAAAAACACATCTACGCTCCACAATGACACAGGAGAGGCTGGTCGACTTTTCATCCATCTCAATAGAGCCTGAGCTGGCCCAGACTGTGGACCTTCAGGAAGCAGTTCGAATCTTTGCAACCAAGAAGGCACAGATTATTCAAACAAATAAAAATGCCAGTGTTTACTATGCAGACAAGAAAAGTTAACTTTCAAACATCTGAACAGCCAATGTAAGAGCTACTTAAAATTTTTGAACAAGGCATTTTAAGTTGTTATTTCTCCTTTATTGGGGTAGGTAGCAGAGCAGTACCATGAGAGGAGTAGAGCAGGAAGAAGGCAGAATTGAGACCTTTCAAAGTTTTAGCCCAAGCGAGGGGGTTTTGGCGGTGTCATTTGAACTCCCTGCCTCAGGTGCCAAAATGTTATGGGCCAGCCCTAAGTTTAGCTAAGGGATTACTGAAGTGTGTGGAGAGTAGGAACATGTTAACTGTAGTATTTCAAGAGTGTAAACTCCAAGGCTGGGGAGAAATTATTTAAGGTGGTTCATGGGGGTATAACCAGGAGTGATGGAACATAATTTAAAAAACTGACATTTAGACTGAATAGCAAGAAAATCCTCTTACAAGTGAAATCGACTCAGTTGAAGAATATTCTTCCAAAGAAAGATGTGGAAGTCCGTTCATCTGTGACATTTAACACTAGATTAGCCAAAGGTCTTGCATATGTTGTGTAGGGAACAGTCTTGCACTGGCAAGAGGACAGACTGGGTGATTTACTCTGGTTTTTTTCCCCCAGCATTGACATCCTTGATTCCTTATACTGAAACATGTGTAAGTGGGAAGGGAGAGGAGAGGAGAGGAGAGCTTTCAGCAGTTTTGCAGCATGATTCACAACTGAATTCTGAATTCTTCCTCTGAGATTACAGAGTGGTTTTAAGATTGCAAGGATGAGTTTGGAAGATTTTTGCTTGTACATGCAAACGCACACATCCCTGCTTTGGTTACATATGACCACCTGTAAGATCATATATAAACGCACAACCTTGCTTCTACCATATTCATAAATCCTTGTAGTGTAAATTTTCTCTGGCAGAGGTTATACAGGAGAAACTTCAGCAACATCACTTCAAGGCTTCATTCTTCATAGAACCACATGTAACATTAAGGGTATTGTGCTTTGCCTCAGAGCTACAATCACAGCTAAGGTCATTTATAAAGACCCATTTATAACCTGGACCTCTCTAGTGGATTGATGCCTGGATTCTGAAGGACAGATTTACTCATCGAATGAGTGTGAGATTAAAATGTAGTGTGAAAGAGTATCACTATATGTAACAGCACATAGCCACAACCAAGAAGATATGTCAAATTCTTTTTTTGTTTGTTTAAATATTGTTTATAGTTCCATAAAATAGAAACAAAGGGAACAGAAAAAATATACAAACCAGGGGCTGTATTCTGTGGTCAGTCACACTGGTATAAAACCCTAACGCAGCAAAACACTGAAACGTGTTAAATCCCTATTCAGCAAGGCAGTTAAGCATGTGGTTAGAATCCAATGCGATCCAAAGGACTTTGCCTGCAGAGACTGCTAATTCCTAAGGATAGCTTTTTTTCTGAGACACCACGGTGAGGAACATGGGGTGAAAACAGAGAGGGTGATTAACCAGTGGAACAAACTACCAAAGCAAATGGTGAATTCTCCATCTCTTGAAGTCTTCAGATTAAGACCAGGTTTCTTTCTGGAAGAGATTCTTTAGTCAAACACCGGTTATTGCACTCAACACAGGAGTAACTGAATGCAATTCTATGGCCTGTATTATGCGGAAGGTCAGACTAAATGATTTATTGGTCCCTTCTGGCCTTAAAATCTATGAATCTCTACGATAAATAGGTAGACTTAATCTGACTTCTGTGGGAGTCTTGGGCCACAAGGAAAGCATGATGAGATGCTTAGTTCTACACGAGTCAGCAATATTGTTAGAATGATTTGTGTTGCTCTGTTGTATATTTATTTATTTAATGGTAGTTTGAAGTTAGGTTTTGCTGCCGTATATAAAGAGCACAGTACAGTTTGCAAATTCTGCCCTGTTCTACATCTTATAGAAAGAATGAGGACCTTAATGGCTTGTTCAGTGCCGTATCTTTTGAAGTCTGTGCCAGCCGCAGGAGCAGTCTTCGGAAGGGCAGCTGCCACACTCACTCGGGCCATTAATCTTTTAGAGGGGGGGAAATGCAAAACACATCTTAAACGAGTCCTTTTCTCTTTTTGTGCTGCGGACAGTCATTCTGGGATCCCTTTCTTCCCAGGCAAGCGGGCAGTTTATTTCCCTCAGCAGGAGGATCCCAAATCAATATTTCTGTTTCTCCTGGGAAGGGAGGTAAACACAGGGATTCCCTTTTGATAGGTCCAAAAGGAGAAGGAAAACAAACCCAGACAACCTCTTTCTTCGCAGCAGGATAGCATAAACAAACATCAAAGAGTCTTTTTGCAGCAGGGTTCAGCTAAACAGCTCACTGCAGAAGGGAAAATTTAGAAACCACATATCAGGGCCTAGCCAACTCTCTGCAGTTGTTAACGAGCCCCAGCCAAGGGCCCTTCCCTCCAAGCACGGCAGATAATGCAGCTTCCATAGAGCAAGGTCTCTTAACCTCTTTGTTGTCTAGCCAGGGGAAGGGAGAGAGGAAGGAGGCACCTATAAGCTAATGTTCTATCACAAAATTGAATTTGACACCCAATTTTCTAAGCTACTTACACATCATCAGATATGTTTGGATAATCAGGATTCAGCAGAACGGGGAAACATAGTAGCAGTTGCTTGAAAGTCAGATCCAAGTTATGGAGGGTCTACGGAATGTGGCTTCCACTCTTCTTGTAACCCTTTTGATATCTATTCAGATCCAGTTTTCCCTGAGAAATCTGTCCTGCCTCTTGATGGAATTTATTACACGTTATAAAATGAACCCGGTGAGAGATACTATCCTATCCTATGTATCATGTATTTTCCAGGTAGCACCTTCCCAGAGTCTTAGTGTTTAGACTTCCAACGTTTGTATACAAGCACTTATAAAATCTGTCCATGTTTAGCTGTCTTCATGCAATGTAGTTGAATGGGACTTTTTTTTGTTTGTTTCTCTTCAGTTCCTACCTGTGTTTTATCAACTTCTGTCGTCTTCTTTTTCCTGGGATATAGAGTTTTCCCTTTAATAAATCCTCCCATAAGGGACGTCTCTGTCTGAACCATGTGCTCCTCCGCACCCATTGGCTTTCCCCCAGCCCTTAGTTTAAAAACTCCTCTATGACCTTTTTAATTTTACATGCCAGCAGTCTGGTTCCATTTTGGTTCAGTTGAAGCCCATTCTTTCTGTACAGGCTCTTCCTCCCCCAAAGGTTCCTCAGTTCATTATAAATCTGAATCCCACTGCTGAACAACATCTCATCCATGCATTGAGCCCCTGTAGTTCTGCCTCTCTAAGTGGCCCTGTGCAAGGAGCTTGGAAGCTTTTCGAAAATGTTAACAAGAAGCTCCTGGACTTTAATCTCTTACGTAGCACCCTAAATTTGGCCTTCAGGATCTCACCTACCTTTCCCTATGTCATTGGTACCTACATGTACCATGATCACAGTCTGCTCCCCAGCACTGCACATAAGTCTATCTAGATGTCTTGAGAGGTCACCCAGCAGGCAATTCCCCAGGAGGTTCTCCAGGGTATTACAAACCCAACTATCTATATTTCTAATAATTGAATTCCCCATTACTTTTACCTGTCTTTTCCTAATAATAGGGGTCCCCTCTTCTGGAGGGGTAACCGTAGTGTGAAAGGATACCATGACATCATCTGGAAGGAGGGTCACAACTATGGGATCATTTCTCTCTGCTCCATCTTGATATTCTCCTTCCCTGAGACTTTCATCCTCCTCAATGGCATAGAGGCTGTCAGACTGCCTATGCTGTGTCCCTGAAAGTGTCATCTGTATACCTCTCTGTCTTTCTTAGCTCCACCAGTTCTTTCACTCTTTCTCTGTAAAATGTGTAACGCAGTGATTTCCACATTGTTTCCTGTTCTCTAGCTGACATCTGTGGGCTTCACTTGAGACATCTAAAACTAGACTGTAAAAAGCACCAATAAAAATGATGCTCTCTAGTCCATTTATTTGCTCATCTACAGAGTTGGCATAGTTGACAATGACTGCTACACATCGACTCGCATACAGTCAGTGGACTCAGTTTCAATAACTAGTACATAATTGACCCATTGACTTGTATATGGAGTTGGCATCTGTCAGATTTACTTGAAACCGTTACATCTGGACTGGGCAAAGCAGTAAGAGAAATTATGCTGTGTCTATGGCAAACTGGAATTGGTAGATGGAACATAAAATCAATGACCATGAAGTTGTGTGGTCAGAGCAAGGAACTGGGAGTCAGGGCTCTTCCATTCCATTCCTGCCACTGCCTAACAATGTTATTTGGGAGATAAAACTTAACCTCACTGTACTTCAGTTTCATCTTCTGAAAAATTGAGGTAAAAATGTTGCAAGGCTTAGTTACTAAAAGTTTGTAACAGGTGGCAGAGCTTTTTACTGACCCAGCCTATTAGAAACCTGCAGTCCTGGGACGTAAGGGAAGTGTGGGGAGGGGAGCGGCGGGAGACAGACAGACAGACAGAGACACAACCGACCTGAGGAGTTAGGTCATAAGACGTTCCGGAGGGAAACAATAGAGACAGACAGGTGTAGGAGATAAAGCGGCAAGTTCAAATGCTAATTCAGAACCTGTATTCTCTGTTGAAGAAGAGGTGGCTTGATAACATAAAAGAGTGGACAGGAATGTACTTCATGGAGACTCAAGCACTGACACACAATCGTCAGGGGTGGAGACAGTTGGTTGATTGCTTACCAGTGATGGTGCCCCAAAGACCAGTGCGGTTATGGGAGTGATGATGATGACTCTCTGTTGAGGGCAGGCTAGACACTTAAAAGCTGATGCAAAGCCCATTGAAGGCAATGGAAAGACACCCATTGATTTCAGTGTCCTTTCTTTGCCATTTTACAAGCACCCTGAGATTATTGGATTTAAGAGTCTATGTAAGGTGAAGGAATTATTAAAATATTGATTGGTTTCATTTATTATAGTTGAATCATACAAAGTTAGCAATTCAATGACCTTTTGGGCAGCGGGCTAATTGTTTTTCCCCCACCTCCAACTTGTAGGGTTCATTGAAATGCGTGTATTTTACTTAGTCCAATTAGAAGAACTGGAGAACAGGAAAGATTAAGTTTAAAAGAAGAAAAGCAAATAAAATGTCTCTTTATTTTCCCTAATGGCTTTTTCCATCAGAGACTGCGGGGGATTATTACAGACAGATATTTTATGTTTACACACGCATACACACATGCATGTTCTTCTTGGAATATCAGCAGCTCTAATATATTTTATCAGACAGTGTCATATCTCATTGGTCAAACAGCACCAGGATTAACATAACGTGTGTGATTAAAAATTGATTCCCCCAGGCTCAGTGGTGTCAACCTTACAAAACAAAACCTCATGTTAAATTCACATTACACCCAAGGCCACCAAAATAAAAATCCGTCTCTGCAAAATGCTTGCGTAATTCCACCTTTAAACCATCATTCCCTTCATTAAGGAGCGAGAATGTGTCTGTATGAGACAGATGTTACATCAGCTGTCGCAAAAAATAGGTCTACACATCACTGCGATGCAGAGCTGTTAGTGCTGTGCCCAGGAGGGCACTGGTTTGCCATTTCCCTCTCTTCTTGGCTCCAAGATACATTGGATAAAGCAAAAGAACAAAATCCTGAGTTATAGCCCCTGAAATTGATAAACTTCCATTCGTTTCAGATCTAAATGACTTAAAAAGAATAGTTCAGACACTGCTGCATTTTCAGAAACCGCTTTAAATAGTCCCCCATCAACTTGTAATTCATTCATCTCACTGCTCTTGCAGCCCTCCTGCCTGTAAAACTTTCATCAAAGGCAATAGGACTTTGCTTGACAAAAGGGTTTCAGAGATGGGCCCTGAAAGATGCCATCAGAGTCTGTTCTGATGCAGAACCAGTACTACAAGCCTACCCTGAGGACTTTACTCCCATTGCTTTCAGTGGGTGTTTTGCAGCAATCAGGATTTCAGAATTAGGCCCTGCGTAATCAAGACATGCTGATTCGTGTAGCTCTGAACCTCCCTGTTTAACTAAACACAAAATCTCCATCTTACGGAACAAAGCTGGTTCAGCTCAGCCAAGTTATATTTGGCTCCGATTGGCACTAATTCCCCAAGCTGAGGCTAACTTATGCCACTGCTAAGGCAGAGCTGCTCTGGGGAAAGGTGAATATTGTGCCTCACAGGGACCAGCGGGCCTGGCTATAACTATGAAAAGGTCAGCCAACACAGTCAACCAAATTGTGGTCGTGCCCTTTGTGAGTGCTCTTCAGAGGAGAGGAAACACAGGGCTTCCTGCACCCATAGGCGGCAGGTTTGTATAATTTTTGGTGGGGCCCAAAATTATAAATGAACTACAGTCAGTGCCACAAGATTACAAGGGTCAATAAAAGTGGAAAGTCAGAAGCAGCACTTGCCCTACTTCAATATACAGTATTATATTTGTCCAGAAGAGACACAGAGGCCAGAGGAGGGTGTCAGTTTGGAGCTGGCTGCTGGGGGGGGGAGAGACCCAGAACTTGTTCTGGGGCCCCCACCCCCAAGATGGACCTGACAGAGGGGTTCTGTTTTCTGTACCAACAAGCTCTGTTTAAACTGTGTCATCTAATAAACCTTCTGTTTTACTGTCTGGCTGAGAGTCACATCTGACTGCAGAGTTGGGGTGTGCGCGACTCTGGTTGCCCCAGGACCAGCCTGGGCAGACTCACTGTGGAAAGTGCATGGTGTGGAAGGGCATGCTGAATGCTCCCAGGTCACCACCCAGGAAGGTGTGTTTCTGCCCTGACAGACAGTATGAGAGAGAGGAGGCTCCCCATATTCCATCACACAGCATCCCCCCCCCACCGTGCACTTCCCAGACACTCTACTCCGCCTTTGTCTCTTTTCCAGGCCCTTGCAGGACTGATTTGGGGAGAAATGAAGTAAAAGCTGCCCAAACCGAGCTTGAGCACTCCTGAATTTGGACAGTGGGGCTTAGTGGGGGGGTGGGGGGTCTGGGGGGGGGGGGGTGGGGGTGGGGGGGCAATCCCAGCACAGGCTGGGGATCAAAGGGCTCTGGAAAGGGGGCTGGGCTGCCTGCAACCGGGGAGCTGAGACATTTAGGGGCTCTGGGCTGCCTGTCCTGCGGCCGGAATCAGGGCTCTGGGCTGCCTGCTGCGCTGGGCTGCCTGGGGATTAGGGGGGCAGGCAGCGGGGGGGGGGCGGCGGGCGGCGGGCGGCGCGCAGGGGGGAAAAACATTGGTGGGGCAGAGCCCCCTGTGATTATTTTATGGGGGGGCTAAAGCCCCAGAGCCCCATATAAGTCGGCGCCTATGCCTGCACCCTCTGTCCCCAGCATTGCACGGTCATAATTGGCCCTTACCCTGCAGCCTGAGAGGTTCTCACAAAGGCAGGAGATTTTCCTGCCTTTTAAAACTCAAATAGGTCACTTGCTTACAACTGAAAGTCCACTCTGAGCAGCGTGAGCAGCAAACCTGTCTGCACCCAGTGACCTTGTGTCAGGAGTCAGATTTGACTTCTATTGCTCGATGCTCTCTCTTATCTAGGGTGCTGCTGAGACGTCTGGCAGACTGAGTATGTGTATGCAGCTAGCACGATCTCTGCAATCTACCCTGTTCTCAGATCCAATTGGGATGGGTCCAAGAGCAGTTTGAGACAGTTCTTCTCCAGTTGGGGTGATCAGATAGCAAGTGTGACAGAGCCAGGACTGGGAGAGGGGGAATTGTTGCCTGTATAAGACAAAGCCCCAAATATCAGGATGGTCCCAATAATATCAGGATGGCTGGTCACCCTGCCTCCAACACCTCACTCACTTTACTCAGCAAAGGGAAATTAGACATCAAGTGGTAGATGGTCTAGACCAATGGGTCTCAAACTTTTTTTTGCACGGCTCACTTGAAAATTGCTGAGGGTCCTGGCGGATCACTTAATGATCTTTCCAAATGTTGTTTGTACCGTTAGATAACTATTGTAAAGCGCTTTGGGTAAAAGAACTATATAAAAAAACCCTTAATAATAATTAACATTTTTTGTTCTACAAATGAAAGCACACAACTCATATTTTAATATCAGCGGTCTTACCTTTCTAATGCGATGGATTTGCCCTCTCTCCCCCACTGCGGCTCCCCCTCATACCTCTTGACAAGCTGTGGAGGAGCTGAGAGCCACAGCTCCCAGGGCTTCCAGGCTTCTGGCTCTCCTGGCAGGCTGAAGATGAGCCAGGAGCCTGGAAGCACTGGGACCTTGTTCTGCTCGGCTGCCAGGCAAGCTGTAGAGGAGCCTGGTAGCTTGAGAGCCAGGGCTCCCAGGGCTTCTAGGCTCTCTCAGCTTCCCATCAGTCTGGTTTCCCACCAGCTTACCCTCCTGGCTCCTTGGCAGCCTACCCTGCATACCATTGTAACTTCATTAAAATCAAACTGTCTCACCAAAACATTTTAAGTTCTGTGAATGGCACTTTGTGACAGGCAAATCTTCCATTGGAGAATTTCCAACCGGTCCTGCTGTTGAGATGTCAGGCACCCGGTGGGGGTGGAGCTGGATTGCAAATTGTTGGCCTTCATGCATGAATCACTAGGCGGGATTCTCTAGGCCTGTGTTATGCAGGAGGTCAGACTAGATGACCAGAATAGTCCCTTCTGGCCTTCAAAATCTCTGGATAAAATCCTTTGGTTAAAACTCCATGTAGGTTAATACTGTATAGATACACTATTATTTCATGTTGTGTGTGCACTTAGAGCTTGTTGAATAATCACATTTTTATTAACCAGAAAACAAATGACTGTATGAAAATATACTTTAAATCTGATTAGTTTTTCAGCAGGGAGAATACTTTTCTTCCTGTACTGGGGGAACTCCCATGGATGCCTATGGACATGGCATAGAAGTTTGGTGCCTGATCCTTCGTCACTGATGACAGGGAACTTTATTGTTAACATCAGGCACAGGTGCAGGATCAGACAGTCAACGAGGAGAATACACCGCACTGCCAGTAAAGCCAGGGAAGCAAGCGTTCTGCTTAAGAGACAATATGTTACTGTGGAGATTGCTGTAGGGCTTGATAAGAGGTCATACAGCTTTAAAGGAAGCAAAAAGGAAGAACTGGAAGATTTAGGTTTGATAATGGGGTCTGGTACACTGGACACTGGGGTATCAGTGACTGAAAATCATTACTATCTAACTACTGTTTCGTGATCTGTTTGAAGCAATTATTGTGTGCACTGACCGGTTACCAGTAGATTGATGTCCACACTGTAAAAACCACCATCAAAGTTGGCACTAATTGGTATCCTTTTAGCAGCATTACCAGAGAGGTCAACATTCAAACGGGCCTTGGAGAATGTAGTACTCCCTTTTCCCATAAAGGTGATTTTTCTAGGTCAGGGTTGAGGATTATTAGCAGCATGGGGGAAGGGGGAGGGGAAGCTTTCAGTGCTGCTGTTGGTGTATACCAGCTGTGTGGGTAAATAAAGGACTCAAGGATCTAATCCAGGGGTAGGCAACCTATGGCATGCGTGCTGAAGGCGGCACGGAAGCTGATTTTCAGTGGCACTCACACTGTCCGGGTCCTGGCCACCGGTCCAGGGGGGCTCTGCATTTTAATTTAATTTTAAATGAAGCTTCTTAAACATTTTAAAAACCTTATTTACTTTACATACAACAATAGTTTAGTTATATATTATAGACTTATAGAAAGAGACCTTCTAAAAACGTTAAAATGTATTACTGGCTCGCAAAACCTTAAATTAGAGTGAATAAATGAAGACTCGGCACACCACTTCTGAAAGGTTGCCGACCTCTGACCTAGTCTGTAGGTGTATCAATCTGGCACCTTTCACCAAAGCTAAATTTGCAGTATGTATTTATTTAACAAAGCAAAAAGAATGATAATAAAAATAATAGTAAAAGTTCCAAATTGCAGAGAAGAAGCTTACCTGCAAAAAATATGCTCACTAACTAAATTGTGCCTGATCACACGACAATACTGAAATCTGAGCAATGAAATTACAGTGGATTCTAGCTATTGCATCCGAGCATAGTTTGTTCAATTTTATTTACGAAACAAAACTGAATTGCATTGAAATTTGGAAGGGAGCAAAATGTAATTCTTATTAATGACAGAAAGAGTGAGCAAAATGCTTTACTGCTATCAAAGTTGTCTTATGCTTGTGGACAGGGAGAGGAAATTAAATTTAGCCCAGAAAAGAATCCCTGTTAGGAGCCTCATTTATGCAGTAGGAATTGTTCCTGCTCTGGGAAGCTTTAACTCACATCCCAGAAAAGGCTAAGATCCAATTAAACATCAAAGGCTCAAACATAATCCTGCAGGTTGGGATATTTATTTTTATTTAACGCATGTTAACCCCAGGAATAAAATCCTCGGAGACGTGGCATTTCATGCCCTGCTATCCGACAGTAGGTGACCGTTTAAAATAATGTTCAGAATAATACATTTAGAAAAGATTGACAATGGAGCAGAAGTAAATCACAGCCATACGGGAGAATCTTTAGACAGTGTGGTGGTCAGCCCCTCAGGATGAAGTTAGGCTATAGAGAAGCTTATAAATTGTTGCAGAAGTTAGAGGTTGATAAACTAAAGCCCAGCACATTTTGACTTGCTGTTTAAAGGAATGTCATCTGACATGGCTATAGCTTTTCAGACAGGAGTTGGGAGCATATATACAGCATGTTGAAATTGCTCTTGGAAATGTGATTTGTTTTTATGACCACCCTAATGTCTCAGTTGGTAGTACTGCATGTTATATAGTTGCATAGAATTCACTAGAGGGCTTACAGCATTCATCCATTAAGTCTACTATCTTTTCTCATCCTGGGGAGTGATGATCATTGTTTGTATCACTGTAGTACCTAGAGGCCCAAGCAGGGTTCCATCACGCTACGTGCTGCCTGTCCACTCAGTAAGAGATCGTCCCTCCCTGCACCAAAGAGTTTCTAATCCCAGTAAGCAGTTGAACGAATTACTATCCTCACCTCACCCCCAACCCATTGGGCAGGTGGAGAAATGAGGCACAGAGAGATGAAGTGACTTGTCCAAGGTCACATAGAAAGTCTATGGAAGAACCTAGAGTTGAACCCAGATCTCCGGAGTCACACTGCAGCACCTTAATCACAAGGCCAGCCTTCCTTCTGTGAAGGACGGTAAGATGGTCTGGGGGTTAAAGTCAGGAGTGAGAGCCAGGAGCTGTGGGTCCTATGAATGGCTCTACCATAGTTTTCTTGTGTGACCCAGAGCAAGTCACTTAACCTTAATGTGCCTCAGTTTCCCCATCTGTAAAATGGACAGAAATAAGCCTGTGTGGCCTCAGGTATGTTGTTAAGTTTAGTTCATTGAAATGCAAAAAGTGCTCAGAGATCCTCTGATGGGAAGTGCTACAGAAGTGCAAGCAGTGTGTTAGTATGTTGTTTGTAAGAGACAATGCTTCAGATGACCTGCAATAGTGCAGATTGTGCTTACAATGGTCCTTGCTTCATATCACATCGCACATTCTCTCCTGTCAGTTCAAGCTGAGTGCAGGCTGATTAAGACTAATGCTGTGGTAAGCAAGGGAATGCAGCGAGTGGGGGACTCTCTTTTAGGACCACAGCCAGGAACGCTGAATGTATTGTAGTACATCAGCGCTAATTAAAAAGCCATGTGACCTTCAATTAATGATATTAACATAAATCACGTAACCGTTACCCAGCAATTAGTGGGGTGGAGTGCTTTTTCAAGGCGTTACATTACAAATTTGGTAATTCAACGGCAAGGAAAGGGCTTCTAAAGTTCTTCTACTGGATTCTGCTTTGCAAAATGGTTCGAAAGGTTTTTGAATTCCTTTTTAAATTAGTTAAAAGGTAGCACCGTTCAAAAGGCTAATTAGCTCCGTGCCTTCCAAAATCCTGCTTTCACTATAGGTCACAATCAAATCATGGGAGTTTCTTGACACAAAGGAACACCTTGGATAGTGCATTGATTTCCAAATAATGTTAATTATGAAGCCTGATTCCCTCTGTTCTCCCACCCCCACCCTGTTACATCCCACTCCTACCTTATTGCATTCCTGGCTCTGTAAAATGAACACAGGCTGTTTATACAATGCTGCTCCCTTCACCAAGCGTAGCTTTTAGTACCATGCACCATCTCCCCTCCATGCTTCATTTCTGGAAAAATCTATACAGCGCTGGAAATTGCCTGAGATGAGCCAACTTGAAACCAAAAAATCCCAGTTAAGACAGGTTTTAATTATTATATTTTCTATTAATACGTTGAAGGTCAGTGGAACTGCCCCAGTTTTGAAGAAGCTCTGGGCAATTTCACCTGATCTTATATTTTAGCACTAAATCCATACTTATTAAAGGATTTAGCAGGTAGGTCAGAAGTGGCTAAATCTCTGATTCTGCTTCACATGAATACTAAACATTTTTTTCTTCATCTGTACTGCTCCTCACTATGCTGGAAATGTTTAAAATTCTGCCATGTCCATATTAGGCACTTATTTTTTTTAAACATATAGAAACCGATTTGTGACAGATTAAGCAAAAATTGTCGTCATGATTCCTTGCCCCCCACCTGATTCTGTAATGTATCGAAACACAGGATTATACCGTATGCTGTGGTGGAGGCTATTGTGTATGTAATATCAATTAAAAGGGGTCATTCTGACGTTAAGGAGTCCACGAAGGAAGCATTCTGCACGTAGCTAGGTGCATGCAGGGCCGGCTCCAGACCCCAGCACGCCAAGCGCACGCTTGGGGCGGCGTCCCGCGGGAGGGCGGCAGGCGGCTCCGGTGGACCTCCCGCAGGCATGCCTGCGGAGGGTCCACTGGTCCCGCGGCTCCGGTGGACCTCCCGCAGACGTGCCTGCGGAGGGTCCGCTGGTCCCGCGGCTCCGGTGGAGCATCCGCAGGCATGCCTGCGGGAGGTCCACCGGAGCCGTGGGACCGGCGACCGCCAGAGCGCCCCCCCGTGGTGTGCCGCCGTGCTTGGGGCAGCGCAAATCCTAGAGCTGCCCATGGGTGCATGATGGGGTTTTCTTTCTTCTGGCGCATCATAGGCAGGGAACCAAACTATTTACTTTCTAAGGGAAACATTGTGGTCAGCTTCTATGAGGATGTGCATAAATGGAGGTGGATACAAGAATTGTGCACTCTCGTCCTGGCACCCTGCACAAGAAATAGCCAGAATCCCATTGGAATGAGGTGAGGACAGGGTCAAAGCTCCCTCCCCCTCCACCTCAGTGAAAACCAAAGAGAGGTTGGATCCTCCTCCAGGGCAGTGTAGCTGACACACTTGTGCGGTGCCTGGGAGCCCCCAGAAGTAATCATGGCTGAACCACAGGACTGCACGACTCCTTCTCACACCCCATTAATGCACTCGACAGCTCCTTGGATGCAGTGTACCCTAAAACCCATTCAAAAGGTTCTGAGTGGTCACAGAAATCACCAAATGCCCCCACAATGTAAAATTAATAAACGCAGTCCCCTAAAGTTGCACGACCATCTCATAAATTAGGGAAATGCAACCTAGATGGAAGCACTATAAAGTGGGTGTATAAACGGTTGGAAAACTGTTCCCAGAGAGTAGTTATCAGTGGTTCACAGTCAAGCCTGGAAGGGCATGTCGAGTAGGGTCCCACGGGAATCAGTTCTGGATCTGTGTCTGTTCAATATCTTCATCAATGATTTAGATAATGGCATAAGAGAATACACTTATAAAGTTTGCGGACAATACCAAGCTGGGAGGGGTTGCAAGTGCTTTGGAGGATAGGATTAAAATTCAAAATGATTTGGACAAACTGGAGAAATGGTCCGAAGAAAATGGGATAAAATTCAGTAAGGACAAATGCAAAGTATTCCACGTAGGAAAGAACAATCAGTTGCACACATACAAAATTGGAAATGATTACCCAGGAAGGAGTACCGCGGAAAGGGATCTGGGGGTCATAGTGGATCACAAGTTAAATATGAGTCAACAGTGTAACCGTGTAGCAAATAAAGCAAACATCATTCTGAGATGTGCAGGAGTGTTGTAAGCAAGACCCGAGAAGTAAAATTTCCTCCTTATTCCTTGCTGATTAGGCCTCAGTTGGAGAATTGTGTCCAGTTTTGGGCACCACATTTCAAGAAAGATGTAGACAAATTGGAACAAGTCCAGAGAAGAGCAACAAAATGATTAAAGGTCAAGAAAACATGACCTCCGAGGGAAGACTGAAAAAATTGGTTCTGTTTAATCTGGAGAAGACAAGGTTGAGAGGGGACATAACAGTTTTCAAGTACATAAAAGGTTGTTACAAGGAGGAGGGAGAAAAAAATGTTTTCTTTAACCTCTGAGGATAGGACAAGAAGCAATGGGCTTAAATTGCAGAAAGGGCAGTTTAGGTTGGATATTAGGAAAAACTTCCTAACTGTCAGGGTAGTTAAGCACTGGAATAAATTGCCTAGGGGGGTTGTGGAATCTCCATCATTGGAGATTTTAAAGAGCAGGTTGGACAAACACCTGTTAGGGATGGTCTAGATCAGTGGTTCTTAACCTGGGGTGCATACACCCCCGGGGGGTGCGAGATGCCCTTTCTGGGGGTGCGAGACATGCCAGATTTTTTTAGAAAGTAAATCATCGAAAACACAAATTAAGCACAGGCACGTAAGTACAACTACTTTGTTTCATCAAACCTATGTATTTATTAACATTATGCATTTTTTAACGATTACTGTAATATACAAACAAAAAATATATCTAGGTTTAAGGATGAGAGAACATATTTTGATTATTGATAAGGGGTGCGAGAACATATTTTGAGAGCCAAAGAGGTGCAGGCTGCAGTAAAGGTTAAGAACCACTGGTCTAGATAATACTTAATCCTGCTGTGAGTGCAGGGAACTGGACTAGATGACCCTTCCAGTCCTAGGATTCTGTGATTCCATGAAATACACTTGACTTCTGCTCATCAGCTGGTTCATGCTAATCAGTGTAGCTTGTGCAATAGTGAGGATGGGGAGCAAGATGTAGTGTTAGTGACCTACATGCCCCACGCCGGTCAGTTGGAGAACTGGCTGAAGCTCTAGATTTTCCATTTCTCGATCCCCCCCTGCTGCTGGAGAGGTTTGGAAGGTATTTCACAGTTCTTTGGACAGCACTTTTGCTTTCTACCCAGCACTGAGCCAGCCGCCACCTTGTTTTTGTTCTGTTATTCTGTACCATAGGGAAGGGACATAAGGACATTCCTGGGGTACAGGTAGAGGTGGGTCAGATTTTTCTCTCCAACATGCATGGACTGTTTGCTCCTATGGGAGCCCCATTCAAGCTCAGAATTTGGTCTGCAGTTTGTGAAACCCCAATATAGGCCACAAGCTCATTTAAATTCCTGCAAGGGGCTGCGGGCATCCGTGACAGCAAAGAAAGAAAAACAGTATGGCAAGGATGTGGGAATATACAATGCACCTAGAAATAGGCTACGGAATGGCTAAGCTATTTGTACAAACAGTAAAAGAGATTAAAGATGAAAGGAAATATTTAGCCACCTTTTGGGGACAGCTGGTGTGAAAATATTTGTTAACAGGCAGGGCTTTTATACCCAAGCGGAGTGTTCTAGCTAAGCTTAAATAGGCAGGAGCAGCATAATGCAGCTGGCCAGAGCCTGTGGATACGGTAACAGGAGAATTAAAAGCTTTTCTTCTACTGATACACTCACATGTTCGCTAATCACACTCTAATTTTAACAACAGAATTGGGAAACTTTAAAAAAAAAATGTGGCTCCGATTAAAAATGGAGCTGGCAAATTCTATCGCTTGGTCCAAATGATAAGGTAACAATTCACCTGCCCTCTTCAGTAAATCAGCCTTGCCCGATTCAAGTTGCCTGCAAAGACCTGTATTTAAAAGAAAACTTAATCTCAAATCCCCTTTGATCATGTCTCTGAGTCCCACCATAAAAATAAAAGCTACTCTGGCTATTTAATCATCCATTAGACACCTGTGAGCACAAGAAGACTAGGTTATAAAGGGCTAGTTGATGTGCGCTGTAAGGCTATTTCAATCGTACAGTTCACAGCTATTTTTAAACTGGCTGTTAAATGGAAGATTTAGATTGACAAATGCCTGGCTCTCCTTGTCAAGAATTGTTAAATTACATGTTAATGAGATTGTCTGAAGTATCTTTTTTTTCCCCCACAGGTATTGATATAGCTTGTCAGCTGAGATTCTTCATTTAAGGCTCTTTGGGACTAGAATCCTAGATATCTAGGGCCAAATTCTCACCTAGAAAAATCCCATTGCGGTCAATACCATTTGAGGATTTGGCTTTTTTACACTAGAGATGGAGAAGGTCTGTTAGATCATGAGTGACGGTCACAGCCACCCTGTCCTTGCCATATTGCTAAAAGGGAGGAAGCTCTGATTAGATCCCAGCGAGACTGGAGGGATTCTGATGTGGAGAAGGAGGTTCAAGTGTAGAAAAGGTTCAGAACCTCTGTTTCAGATCATCTAGTGCATGCCCCTGCCACTGCAGAGTTGTTCTCTACAGTGCTAGTGGATGTTCCAGTTGAGATTTAAATGTCCCAAGCAGTGGGGCTTCCTCCCCTTTTCACAGAAGACTTAGTCCACAGAGATTCACCTTTGGGAGCTTTTTCCTAACACTTACCTGAATTCACCCTTTTTGTAGTGTCACGCCTTTACCCTACTTTCACACCTTTAAATAACTTTTATCAGTTTCTCAAGATGGATTCATAATAGCCTCCTTTTGTCCCCACTTTCATTTCTTCTCAGCCCTTCTGTAGAAATATGACCTGATAAGGGTTCCTTTCTCCCAGTCTTGTGGAAAGAGTACAGGATAGAGTCAGGCGATCCGGGGGGGTCTCTTTCCGTCTCTGCTACAGATTTCTTGTATGTCCATGGGCAAGTCATTTAGCCTCTATTTGTCTCATTTTCCTTGTCTGTGAAAAAAAGATGATGCCTGCTCACCCCACACAGGAATGTCATCAGAATGTAAAGTATCAGAGGGGTATCCGTGTTAGTCTGGATCTGTAAAAGCAGCAAAGCGTCCTGTGGCACCTTATAGACTAACAGACGTATTGGAGCATGAGCTTTCGTGGGTGAATGCCCACTGCGTCAGAATGTAACCCACTGACATTGGTTAAAGTGTTTTGAGATGCTTGGATAGCAGGCTCAATATATGGGCTAAGTATCATTGTTGTGCGGATGTTTAGATACTCATTGCAGTAACAAAAGACTTGAGTCCTGTAAGATGCTGACTCTCTCTCTCTCTGGGTACTTAACTGGCATTCTATCACCATAGCATTTGAGCATTTCACCTTCCTCTGCAGCAGGGGGCATGAGTCACTTGCTGGTTTTAAGTAGAGTAAAGGTGGATTCTCTGTAACTTGAAGTCTTTAGATCGAGGTTTGAGGGCTTTGGTAACTCAGCCAGAGGTTATGGGCCTATAACTGGAGTGGGTGGGTGACGTTCTGTCGGTGCAATGTGAAGAAGGAGGCTAGACTAGAGGATCAGGGTGGTCCCTTCTGGCCTTAAAGTCTCTGAACCTGTTAATGGATTTTATCCTCACAACACCCCTGTGAGCTAGGGAGATGTTGTCCCCCTTTTACAGATCGGGAACCTAGGTACAGGTAGGGTTGCCAACTTTCTAATTGCACAAAGCAAAATACCCTAGTCCCACCCCTTCCCTGAGGCCACGCCCCTGCTCACTACATTACCCCTCCCTCGGTGCCTTACTCTCCTCCAGCCTCACTCATTTTCACTGGGCTGGGGCAGCAGGTTGGGGTGCGGGAGGGGGTGAGGGCTCTAACTGGGATTGTGGGTTCCAGGGTGGTGCCAGAAATGAGGAGTTCAGGGTGTGGGAAGGGGCTCCAGTCTGGGGCAGGGAGTTGTGATGCGGGAGGGGGTGAGGGCTCTGTGGTGGGGTTTGGGAGGAGGGATTGGGGTGCAGGAGGAGGCTCCAGGCTAGGGGGTGGGGCCAAGGGATTCGGAATGTGCGGGGGCTGCAGGTTGAGGCAGGGGGTTGGGGCATGGGAGGGGATATGGGCTCTGGAATGTGGGTGCAGGCTCTGGGGTGGGGCCAGGGATGAAGGGTGTGGGGTGCAGAAGGGTGCTTCAGGCTGGGGGTGGGGCCAAGGAATTTGGAGTGCAGGAGGGGGCTGCAGGTTGAGGCAGGGGATTGGGGTACAGGAGGGGGTACGGGTTCTAGGTTGGGGGTGCGGCTGGGGATGAGGGGTTCAGGGTGTGGGAGGGGCTCTGGGCTGGGACAAGGGCTTGGGGTGCAGGGTGGGGGTGAGAGCTCTGGCTGGGGGTATGGGCTCTGGGGTGGGGCCGGGTATGAGGGATTTGGGGTGCAGGAGGGGGCTCCAGATTTGGGGTGGGGGACCCAGGGCTGGGGCTCGGGGTTACCTCAGGCAGCTCCCAGTCAGCGGCACGGCGGGGCTAAGGCACGCTTCCTGCCTGTCCTGGCTTCATGCTGCGCCCCTGATGCGGTGAGCAGGTCCGGCTCCTAGTTAGAGGGACCAGGCGGCTCCGCACGCTGCTCTCACCCGCAGGCACCGCGCCCCTCCAAGCTCACATTGGCTGTGGTTCCCAGCCAATGGGAGTGTGGAGCCAGTGCTCGTGGCGGGGGCAGTGCACAGAGCCCTGTGCCCGCTTCCAACCACCACCACCACCACCACCTAGGAGCCGGACCCGTTGGCCACTTCCCAGGTGCAGCGCAGTGCCAGGAGAGGTAGGGACTAGTCTGCCTTAGCCCTGCAGCAGCTCCAACCAGACTTTTAACAGCCTGGTCGGCAGTGTCGACTGGAGCCGCCAGGGTGCCTTTTTGACCGGGTGTTCTGGTAGAAAATTGGGCACCTGGCAACCCTAGGTACAGAGGGAGAAAGCAGCATGCCCATCATCTGTTGCCAAGTCAGGAATTGTACCTCCTGAGGCCTTGTCCCAGACCCTATCCACTAGGCCATCCATCCCTAGGACAGCAGCGGCAGTAAAGGGTGCTCAGCCCCTTGTAGGATGGAGCCCAGGGGGAATTTTAATAATCAGATGAGTCATTTCAACCCAGGACTGGAGCATGCCCTTCGCTAAGCCATGGGGAAAAGCAGCAGAGGCTCATGTAACATTGCCTTCTTATCCTGGACTTAAATGAAAAAAATCTTGAACTTCTTCAGTCTCAAAGCATTTCTCCTCCTCTGGTTGAGGGCTCTTTGCCATAAATTGTTTAGTTTTTCCTCTGTTTACTTTATTTTCTCCCAGACTTCATTGTCTCACAGGTCAGCCAAAGAGAGCCAACTTTTTCCAGTGCTGGTGCTCAGCTTGACTCCGACATCCATTAATTTGAACATCTAATGCAGTCACATGATACCCCAATAGGCCTAGTTCCGTTGCTGTGTTGTCTGCTGATGAGAGCAGGGGGCAGGAAATAAGGATTGCTGGATTCTGTTCCTAGCTATCCCGCTGCTCTGAGGTGTGCCACTTAACTGGTCTGTGCCTCATTTTCCCAGTGTGCACAGTGGCGTGACAATACTCACAATCCCACATGGGAGTTGAGAGAATCAGTTTGTTAATTCGAGACACAAAGGGTAAAACTTTCAAAAACACGTAAGTGACTCAGGAACCTACAAACCATTAAAAATCTGGGCCTTTGGCACTTTGGAGCCTGAGTTCCACTGGCTCCTGAGGGCCAGATTTTAAAGGCATTTATGCACCTAAAGAAACAGATAGGCTTCTGATGGGGTTTTCAAAAGCACCTAAGCACCACTGGCCACCTATCTGCATCATTAGGCTCCTAAATACTTTTGAAAATCTGGCCCTAAGTCACTTTTGAAAATGACCTTTAAGGTCATGAGCCACTTCGGTGCGTCTGAAAATTGTAGCCAAAGTACATTATTAGAAATTGAAGTCTGCATGATTCAGCAGAAAGAGTTCAAGGAGCTGTGAATGACTGAAATGAAGGGAATTGGCTGGAGGAGAACGGGTGGATCTAGGGTTTCCAACTCTCCAGGATTGACCTGGAGTCTCCAGGAATTAAAGATTAATATTTAATTTAAAAGTACGTCATGTGATAAACTTCCAGGCATACATCCAACCAAAATTGGCAATCCTAGGTGGATCACTTGATAAATTGCTCTGCTCTTTTCATTCCCTCTGAAGCATCTGGCACTGGCCGCTGTCAGAAGACAGGATAGTGGACTAGATGGACCATTGGTCTGACCCAGTATGGCCGTTCTTATATACTTATGTTCTTATGAAATGACTACAAACACACAAACTGTAGTGTGTGGCAAGCAGCTGGAAAGTTTGTAAGGCATTTTGAGAATGAGGTGTGTTCTACAAGGGCTAAGTATTATTATTTCTTACAGTAATTACTCTCTGTAAGGAGCTTTGAGTGCCTTGAAGGAAAGGGTCCGTTTAATTGTAAGGTCATAAAACCCCTGCTGACTGGCTTTATGGACACGCCAAATCTCCCTCTCCAAATCAAAATGAACACAGCGGCCCCACCAAGCATAGCAGAAGCGCCTCAAAGTCTCTGTATGTCTGAAGATCCCTGTCACTGGCAGTATTAATTAGAAAAAGACTAAGGCAAGCTTATATAAGGCTGAATTTCAGTCAGGTGTGATGTTAATGCAGGCTGAGTAGTCCTGAATTTTTTATGTGCAGTCAGTGACCTGAAGCAAATGGCTCGTATAATACCAACCCCTTCCTCACCCACATACTTCTAGGGCTAGATCCTGCCCCTAATATCCGGAGGCACACAAAAGGGGCGAGATTGAAGCCACCCTGGTGGGACATAACAGGATGGTGCGGACAGTGGGAGGGAAATGTGCTCTGTAGAGCACCTTACCGCACCATCACATGAGAGTGTCATGCACAGTTCCTAGTGCCTGCTAGCAGCATCCATTCCTAGGGCTGCGGGGGCCTCATGGAACCCCAAGCAAGCTGATCCTTCCGCGCTCAGCTGTGGCATGCTAACCGGTGCATTAGCCACTGCCCTGCCTGTCTAGTACTTGGCTAGAATTCTGCCCAGCTCTGCACGGACGCGCTGAAAGGAAACATGTTCCTGTCCCCTCTCCCTACGCCCTCCTTCCTCTCCACCCCGCGAGGGTTATAGCAGAGAGAGTCGTGTCTCTAGAAACGGATGGCCGCTAAGGGGGGGCAGGGGGCGTTAAATACTGAACTGCTGGGCAAATTCAGCCCCATTCATACGTACTGTACAGAACTGCCAGGGAGTAGAGGGAGTCCTTAGCCTGAGAAGAAGTCGAGGTGTTTGAACTCACATGTGGCTTGAAAGGGAGAGAGTGTCATTAGGTTTGTGTTACACAGATCGAAGGTAAGAAGTCAGTTGACCAGTCCAGAGTCTGGTGAAGCAGCAATGGATGCATTTCATTTCATCTGCCGTGTAAGGCCACTTTGGGGTTGGTTTGATTGTTTTCCTGTAATATGGTAATAGCAGAAATAGGCACTTACCATCTGTGTCATGGGTGTCTGGCCCCCTCCAGCCCTTTTCCCCCAGACCAATAATAAAATAAGATGTAAGTGAAAGGGGCAGGTTTTAGGATTTTAGGGCCAGATTGTCAGAGATGCCAAGCACCCCACATTCTCGCCAGAGTCAGAGAGAGCTCTGGGCACCTAATACATCTACAGATAAGGCCTGCAGGGGCTGATCCTGCCAGGAGGTGAGTGCCAAGGCGTTGAGCATCCTCAGCTTCCAGTGACATCAGGGAGAGTTGAGGACTCATAGCAGCCCCACAAGCAGCAGACCATAAATCTCATCAGATAAGAGTATAGGCCCCTCAGTGCCTGGAAGGGGGGTTTTAATGAGGGAGTGGTAAAACCGAGTCCTGGCTTCCTCCACAGAGAAAACCTACATAAAAATGCTCTTTATTAACGTTAACCAAAAATAAAAGAGGTGATTTAATGAATCACAGCCCCAGAATCATGGGATAACAAGCTGCAAATAGACTTTGCCTGCACTTAACTTTATCATCAGTGATTTATCGGTGCATTGTTTTCACACTTAACCAGTTTTTAATTAAATTTGACTTTTGTTCCGTTTGTTGGAAGAGCCTTCACCTTTGGATGTGGTCAGCACGAAAGCGTGAGTAGTGTGATAGAATTCGAAAGCAAAGAGGAGGATCAATCGCAGCAGACCTCTGCAATCCATGTCCGTCTCTTTTTTCTAATCTACTTATTAGATTCTTATTGTCAGAAAGGATTAGTGTTATGAGCGGCAGGAATTCCTTTCATTCCCCATAAGGCGAGGTAGTGAAGTGTGGCTGCTTTGTTAACAATAACATTCTGGATTTCTCCCCCTGCCCCCTCTCTTTTCTCCTCTCCCACAGAGATTTGTGCAGCGGATTGCGGAGGACACGGCATCTGTGTCGGAGGCACCTGCCGCTGCGAGGAGGGGTGGATGGGCGCAGCCTGTGATCAGCGGGCATGTCACCCACGCTGCAATGAGCACGGGACATGTCGGGATGGCAAATGTGAATGCAGCCCGGGCTGGAACGGAGAGCACTGCACTATTGGTAGGGGGAAAATACTTTTAAAAGAATAATTGAGGAGGACGGGGGAGAAAAGAAGCATGCTGAATTGAATCTATGTGACTTAGTGTAGCATGAGCACCTTTGTTCTTGGATTTCAAGTTCTGACATCATACATTTTCATGTGGGAACAAGACAAAATGTCCTTTCATTTGGTGATGACCTGGTTTAATGTATATATTTTTACTATCAGAGGTAAAATATACATATATAGTGTTTGATCTCTCAGGCACAAGCTGTCAAACCTTACCTAGAGGCTTCGGAAAATGCCCCACTTCTGACTCTTGTAAAAGGTCTTTTCGTTGGCCTCCAAGACTCCTCTGTACTGTGATATCAGCTTATTCAGAAACATGCAGCCGGTTTTAAGTTTCTGTTACCCTGACTCACTCCATTATTTGCACAATTTATCAGTGACACGGAGAATTATATTCAGAAAATGTCTCGCTGATTTTCAACGCTGTCTTGCTAATTCTCTCTCTGACTCACTATCTCTCTAGTCATCTCACTTTTCTTTCTCACCATCTTTGTACATCTAATGCACCTGGCATTACCTTAAGCTCTGAACTTGTGGCGCACAGATCGTTATTATTTATAAGGTGCCATCGATGTGCTTAGCATTATAGAAAGTGGCACTGTCCCTGCCTTAAGACATCTGTGTGCTCATTAATAATGTGGTTCAGATTTACGCTGCCTCTTCATCTGAGTTAAGTTTACTCCCTGCTGCATCTTGCCTTTTCTTCTCGCTGAGTATCACAACATTGCCCATTTGATCCCAGTTCAGTGGAGTTGCCTACACAACCTGTCCACGTCACACGCTCACTAACATTAGTAGTATCCAGCCTACACTTAGCATTCACTAATGGGTCTTAGTGACACCAGCGTGGATCTGGCATAGCTCAGCTGACGCCCAAGAAGTCACTGCAGATTTACACTAGTGTCACTAAGTGCAGAATTTGGCCCTCTGTTTTTTATCAGTTATTCTTAAATTCATTTGTCAACATAGCTAAGCATTCAAGTTATGAGCCTGGGCACCATTCACACATGCAAAAATAGTCAGTAACTGAAGCATAATCACACATACTTTAATTCCAGCAATAGGATAATGCAACAAACCATGTTTGTGGCCCAGTTCTGGCTAATGTCCCTCTACCACATTATGGTCTTCACAAACATCCCTAATGAAAAATGTCTGGCACTCAAAAACTCCCCGCCACTCATTCTGTTTTCTCTTCCATGGGCCTAACAGCTTTCAGCTCTTCCCATTACCAATGGGTGAAAATCCCTCTCACAAATGACTTTAAACTGAAAGGAAAGCAATCGTGTTAATTGGGACACTGTGGTTGTGTAATATTGTTTCATAGTTCTATTTGCGGCACTCTGTTCACCAAACTGTAGACTTTGAGGTGATGGATAGCAACAAAAATTCATCATTATCCTTGGGGAAAATACTAACATTTAGGGAAATGTCCTAAATCCAGAGGACAATTTGATTTGGGCTGTATTCATACACAAGAGTACCCAGTTCATACAGTGGATCTCATTCTATTAATGCTGATGTAAAAACAAAATACAAATTTCTTCATAGTAATTCAAAGAATGTGTGCGATATTTCAATCTGCAGCTGACATACCAAGCGTGCTTTCAAACGGGTTTTACCTTTCACACTAATTAAAGTGACCATATTGTTTGCAGCACTCCTCATTCTTAGAATAGGGAGTCTGCATTATCATCGCAAAGGCAAAACCGCAATGCAGCAAGCATCGAGATTTTAATGGCACCCACTGTACTTTCATACAGTACTGCATTCCCATTGCAGTGCTGTCTGGGCTTTAGGAACCATCCCTTATTTTGAGTGCAGAAGTAATTCAGTTTCCTTCCCCGCCCCCCACCCTCCAGACACTGTGGTTTAACAACAAATTTGTACATACACTCATGCCTCTGAAGCTGTAAACCATATTTCCTACAGAATATTCATTGGTAATTATATAGAATATAAAGGAGATTTGACAAAGTCATAAATATCCAAGGAAACTGAATGGCGTGTGAAGGAGTAATAAGCTAGTAATATTGGCACAGATGAAAGGACATTGACTTGGAATTACATTAAGTGTGTGGTAAGCATTCCCCTTGTCCTTGTGTAATTTCCCTGCATGGCAACTTGTTCTGTTGACAGTAATCCCGTATATGTCTGTGTCGTTGCCCAGCCTGCGTTAGCAATGAGAAGCATAAAACCCCATTGCTGAAGTAATTCTTTAATAATATCGCCATGTGTGCAGGTAACAGTGGTAGAAATGGATGATACAAGTAAAGGAAGTTTCTCCTTCCATTTCCTGTTGAGCACATATGAGAGTAAGAACTCCTTTTATTTTCTCATTTACTGGGAAGGAAGGAATAGGAAGCACTTTCTCATGCTACCAGGGAACTGTGATCCCAGTGGATTAATTTTGTTTGCTCATACAAAGAGTTACGTTACCAAGTATAGTAGCTTGATTGCTCACGTTCTGAGATTTCATTAGCGTAACCTCAGTTAATTCCCAACCAGGAAATTGATGCAGAAGCTTGTGTTCATCATCCTAATTCAGCAACCTTCCTTCATTCAGGCAAGAGGGTGGAACATAAAGTTGATTATATAACTGCAGGAATCTTTAAATCCTGCAGAATTGCTTAATTTATTTACTCTGAATTCTTAAAACAGAAACTAAGGAACATATACAAAGCAGCCCTCAGTTGGTGGAGTCTCCACTACGTTAGAACATTTCCTTTGGCCCAAGTAAAGTAGCAACAATTAAATTTTGTTTTATTAGGCTCCACCACTCATCTGCCACCCTCAGAGACCACTGGGCTTTCTAGGAGAACCTGAGTTTAAAGGTGAAATCCCTCTCCCTGCCTCCAAAGGGCCAAATTGTAGCTTGGCTCTGCATTGGGCCACTCCATAGGTTGATTAGGGGTGATCCATGAGTGGACTACAAGATGTGACCAGGTTGTTGCTGGTGAGTCCAGAAATTACATGGATCCATGGGAACCTAGCCACAAACTGCATAAGAGGTCTAATGAACCACGCCCATTGGCTATAGTACATGAGTGTTATGATTGCTCTGCATCCTGCCTCTGTGATGCAAAGGAAAGGTTCTAGGGAAAGGCAACTTGGACTTAGGGTGACCAGACAGCAGATGTGAAAAATCGGGACAAGGTGGGGGGTAATAGGAGCCTATATAAGAAAAAGACCCAAAAATTGGGACTGTCCCTATAAAATTGGGACATCTAGTCACCTTACTTGGACTTTACACAGGGGACTCAAATTTCATCCTCTATGTGAATTCCTCTGTGAAGCTGTTTACAAGTACATGATCCTGGAGGCTTTGGTGCAGATTGTGTATTACCCTTCCTAGGTGCACATGTGGAGATAGGGTGACCAGATGTCCTGATTTTGGGGTCTTTTTCTTATATAGGCTCCTATTACACCACCATCACCACTCCCTGTCCCGATTTTTCACACTTGCTGTCTGGTAACCCTATGTGGAGGAGCAGGCACAAGGAGTCTCCCACCCAGTTGCCACCCCTGTACTGGAGTGAGGTATAGACACAGTCCTTGTGGGCTCTGAACACAAGACTGTAGTGCCACAGTCAGCTCTAGATTTTCCATAGCTGGTGGGGAGATGGTCCCTTCTCAGTACCAGCCAGCAAAGATAAGCAGTGTGGGAAGGAAAAGGAGCACATGCTACCCTCCGTAATTTTGGCTGAGACCACTTGAATGCTGCATGGTCCCTCCACAGCAGTGAGATTTTATGGTGATGAGTGCCACAATGCATATCTAGACAGACAAACAGACATTATCCCTTCCAACATGGGCTGTTGCTTATGACACAATCAGGCCTTGTTTTGTCTTACTTAGAGAAACTCCTGATTTTTAGAAATCTATCCTTTGGGTTAGGCTTTCATCAGTGTTTTTGCATAAATAATCACACACATTCTGAATAGTCTGGGCTGTAATCAGTGCCTCTCAGTTTCTACTTGAGCAGCTGGACTCCAGACAAGACACATTAAGCCAGGATTCTGTTCTCTATGGGGTAAAAGTTCTAGGCTACTGTCAGACCAGAACTATAGGTGTTCAGATGTCTGAGCATGGTAGGGTATTTGGCCCTATCTGCAGTAGAAACTGAGCTGTGTTTGACAACCAGTCTCACGACTGAACACAGTGTGGTGTTTTCCATGGAGAGGATCAAGCCATGGTCAGCAGCCACTGCACAAGTATGTTTGATGCCTCGTTCCAACACGCTTTCTGCATCAGCTTTAATGACAGGTTGGCCCTGGATAAGGCGGGGAATTGTAATTGGCATTGGATGCCAAACATGGGTCAGCTTCAAGGGCTGACAAGGCCTTTGTCAGTATCACTGTGGCATAAACTCATGTTATCGCCACTTGCTAAGTACATAAGGGCTGCATTCTGCTGCCCTCTCACTTACATTTATGTTAGACCACTTTAACTCCTGTGACTTCATTGACACTGTGCCTGATTTTCTTGGGTGAAAGGCAGAACAGGAGCAGGCCACATAGTATATTAGAGCACCCATTGCGCCAAAACCCTTTCCTAAGCTTCTGCATGTCCGTTGTGCAGAGTCCCTTTGCACCTTTCCAAAGGCGTGCCCACAGGTGAGCCAATGACACGTGCATGGGAACAACATGAGTTCAGGGAGAAATATTTATGTCTGAATCTACTAGTGTGGCATAAGTTTGAGGCCACATACGGGTATTCTCATATGAGGCTGCATTGTTCTTTAAGCCATCTAAGTTAAAAGGTAACATTTGCAAATAATTGGTATAGCAGGCCTGGCAACTCCCTCAATTTTTTTCCCCTGTAAACATTTTCACATCTGAAAATTTCAGCTGTGAGACAAAACTTTGGCCAAGGTTTTGTATGTTGGGCCGCTCTGAATTTTTAAACCAGAATCGCCCATTCCTGGATGTCTGCAGCTATTCGGGCTTGTAAGCAAAGCTGTGCTGCATGTATTCAATCCTTCTATGTGGGAGTGATTTGTGAACCTCAGTCCGTTGGTGTCTAACTCTGGGAATTAAGGCCCTCTTAGCTCACTTGCAACAGTGGGCTTGTGCTTCCACTAACCCACTAGACTCACAGGATTCTAGATTCAAAGTGTGTGTGTGGGGGGGAGGGGGAATCCTGCTAAAGGTTTGTAACCCTCTATTTGGGTGGTCTCCGTGAAACGATCTGAAACGAGAAACTCCCCCTTAGGGTGCAAGGACTCCTCTGAGAGCAAGATCACAGGGAGCTTAGGAATAGTGCTGGAACTGGAGAAATAACATTTAACAGCACTTACTTATTAACAGTTGTGGGAGCAAAGTGTTTGAGGGAGGGAGCAAAAGAGAGAAAAGCAGAAAATTCCCCCAAGCATCTTTTTTAAACAGAGATCAGCTGATGTTAAGAGAAGGAGTGTGGTCTGCTGGCTAGAGCAGAGAGCTGCAAGTCGTGATTTCTGTCTTCTATTTTTGCCTCTGCCACTGACTTCTTGTGTGACCTTGGGCAGACCGATTAGGTAGCAGTTTTCAAAGGCACTCGACTCCTATTGACTTGCAATGAGAATTGGGCACATGACTGCCCTGTATGCCTCCACAACCTCTCTATACTTCACTTTATCTCTCCTTACATTGGTGTATTAACACTTGCCTTCCTTGCAGAGCAGTGGTGAAGTTAGTTTAATTTTCGAAAGCAAATGAAAACCTTGGGCTGGTTAAATGCAATATGTTATCATTAAGGTGATCCAAAAGTAAAAGACTTTCCAATTCCAATAGGGCCACGGGGGAACAAGGCATCTTTGTTAAGAAAATGTGATACTGTTAGGCAAGGTGGAAGAATTTTAGAAAGACGCTGTTTTTCCTATCGCAGAGGTGGGCTGTTGCAAGCGATCAGAACCTTACAATGTTCTGCCATTTATTTTTATCTGCCTGTTTCTCTTGCTGAGCTTACTGAAGCCCTGCAACCAGACGAAATGGATGACTGAACACAGCCTTCCTCAGTTCTTTGATTGAGAATAGTTTTGTTCCACCCTTTCCTTCTTTCTCCTCTCCCCACAATAAAAGTTTTTTTTCTTTTACTATCATAGCAAACTTTCCTGTGCCTTTCTTTGCACCTGCACAATCTCATAGTAAGCTGTACTGCACTTATTCAATCCTACCTTAAATGTCCTGTCTTTTATCTCCCAAGCTCACTATCTGGATAAGGTAGTGAAAGGTATGGTCTTCCTTCCTCTTTTTTCCTGTTGTCTTTGTGTTTTTTTAAAAAATATGCACCGTGAACATGCTGTCTTGAGGTTGCATCTTTTACTCATTGTCACAAATCTTTCATTAATACTTGGAAGGGTGAACGTTCCGGTCATTTCGGTAGGAAATGTGTCTGGAGCGTCATCCTTTGTAGATGCTGTGATCTCGTGTTAACATTATATCAGTGTTCCCTTCCTCTCTCCCTCCCCTCCACAACATCTCTCATCCCCACCCCACCCAGCCAGGTAATCAAAGTCAGGAGGAAAAAAAACATGTCTGCAATACGGCAGGTGCGCTACGCAGCGTTTGTTTTATTAAATGTATATGATCCATATGGTAACAAGCAGGTGAGTGTGTTTTCTGTATGAAGTCTCTAGGGTTTGATCTTTAGGTGAGAAATCTTCCTGGAGGTGCTTAAGGGGGGATATTTTTCTTTATATGAAAATGCTATGGTCTTTGGGCCAGATCCTCCAGTTGTGTAAATTAGTAAAATTCCATTGAAGTTAATGGAGTTGTATTGATTTACACCAGCTGAATATCTGGCCCTACATGTCTGTTTCTATTGGTAAAACAAGTCTGGGGCCTGATTCTGATCTCATCTTGGTGTCAATCAGAAGAAAACAGAGTGATACTGTTAGGAAACCAGTGCAATTGTTTTTCACACCAAATTTCCATATTCAAAACACTCAGTTATTCCTATCTCAGAGCTGCAATTCATTATCTGATTTAATTTATGAAATTGTAGCTTTAGCAGACAAATTGACTTTTAATGAGAAATATTGACTGCGGTCCCAAAATGTGCAATAACTATATAAGATGCCGAGACAAAGAACATTTCCCAGATAAGTATAACAAACGGACAATAAATGTGATTGAGTTGGACACAAATGTCCTTCTAGGTGGCTGCTAATACCACACAGAGCAGTCAGTTTGCCATTTAAAACAAAAAACAAAACAAAAACAAAACTAAAAAAACAGCTCAAGGGAAGCTCTACCACTAAATTTAGACTTCAAGACCTTTTATGGTTGTAAGCAATCAGAAATGGTAACCAACCATTAGCGGTTCATGGAGAAGAACATGCCAAAATTTTGGTCCTGTGAATGATTAAAATGAAGGGTCTGTCTGTAGGCTTTAAGTGTGTGACAAGAAACATGGTGGTCCTGACAGCTGCACTTCTCCAGATGAATTTATGACCTGGCATCTGTTTCCTGCTTCGTTTGATATTAAAGTGCATGTTCAAGTAGAACCGCAAATAGGGAAAGTCTCTGAGTGGCCAGCCACATATTAATGATAAGGAGATGTCAATGGTTTCAACAACTGATTAGTCCTTTCGTGAGAGAGCAGCACCCATGTGCAGTGTCTGTTCCTGAATCTATGGCTTTAGATTGACTATCTGTTCAGTGACGGTTAATTTTCTCTAATTGCAAGGGGCAATGAAACACTCTTGACTTGCTTTAAACTAAAAAAAAAAAATAGGGGGTATTTGTTAGATTAAGGAACGGGGCTCCTTGTCTTTCTTTATGGAGTAGCAGTGGTGGCATTCTTAAAAGAATATATAGGTCAGCACTAGGTGTGATCAGAACCTCTTGCTAATGTTGTACATGTCAGTGCTTTGCATTTCAAAAACTCTCAGGATTTCTTCCTTTCATCTCCATTTGCACTGGAGAAGACTGGATCAAAGGGTAGCAGATAAGCACCAAGGGGTAACAGAAGATGAAAAATCATCTTGCAGAGCCTCTCTCCTTGAGATTCAGGGACCTGAGGTAATGAGTAGCCCCCCGCACTGTCCCATTTTTTAAAATATCTTCTAGAAATATACCCTCTTGCTGTGTACAGCCTTTTGACTGATTCTGATTGCTAGGAATAAAGGCACATTGTACTTACTGATTTTTGCAGTGAGTAACGGGTTAAGCAACATATTATGAATAAACCATTCACTTGCCATTTACATTGCATTCCCTCCTTTGGAAGAATTAGCAATAGCTGAATCTTTCAACATATGTTATTTTTACTTGGCTAAATGCACCGTGTGCAATTTTCAGAATTCCGTTTCTCATGCCATTTTGGCTTTCTTAATTATTAACATGTTCCTAGTTGAAATCCCTCCCCAGCAGTCCTGGCTTATTGAGGTTGAGTAAAATTGACTGCTGGCTTTCCTACTGTTTTAATGTAAACCAGTGAGTCAGTCAAGGCTCTAGACTAGGCCTCCTCTTGTTTCAAAGCGGGAGAGCAAATTTCAGGAGCAAACTTCAACATGGTTAAAACCAAGAAGCTCTTCACTAACAAAGGGCTGTACTGAAATCAGTTCATCTTATCACTGGCATTGGGCCCTTCAGACTAAAGTCGTGTTTTCAAAATTGATAGCGGTCTCCCTTAAAAGTTCATTCTGTTTGGAAATTTCTCCTTGTTTGAGAGAGTTTCCCTATATCCTAAATGACACTGGAACAGATAATATCACTCAGGATAATTCATACCTGGTTACTGGTGAATAACTCTAATCCGAAAAGTTAATCACCTAAATCCGTAGTAAGGCCCCTAAATAAATGGTCTGATATTCAAAGGTGCTGCACATCCACATCTCCCTTTGAAGTCAGTGAATTTTGTTGAGAATTCAGGTCTTCTGAAAATCAGTTCACTTATTTTGGTGCATAACTCTATGCACCCAAGTTGAGAAGTGCTGAATTCTCAGCTCCCGGGGCAGTCGCTTGCTGAATCCTACTTGCCTTAGTTGCCCAATTAGTATGAGTGAGTGAGTGAGATTAGTATGAGTGAGACAAGTAAGATTAAGCCTTAATATACTAGGAACCATCTGATTTTGGGCTCCTTCATCCCTCTCTTAGTAGGATCACTCTGCTGGCCCATTGGTTAAGTGGTTTTCAAAACATTTTACTGTGTTCCCATTGCATGGAAAGATCTGTTAATACTTTGCTTTCCCTTGGAGCACACAGAACTTTTCTAGATAACTTTAAAGTTATTTATCAGAGGGGTAGCCGTGTTAGTCTGGATCTGTAAAAGCAACAAAGAATCCTGTGGCACCTTATAGACTAACAGACGTTCTGCAGCATGAGCTTTCGTGGGTGAATACCCACTTCTTCAGATGCAAGTGGTGGAAATTTCCAGGGGCAGGTTTATATATGCAAGCAAGAAGCAAGCTAGAGATAACTAGGTTAGTTCAATCAGGGAGGATGAGGCCCTGTTCTAGCAGTTGAGGTGTGAAAACCAAGGGAGGAGAAACTGGTTCTGTAATTGGCAAGCCATTCACAGTCTTTGTTTAATCCTGAGCTGATGGTGTCAAATTTGCAGATGAACTGGAGCTCAGCAGTTTCTCTTTGAAGTCTGGTCCTGAAGTTTTTTTGCTGCAGGATGGCCACCTTAAGATCTGCTATTGTGTGGCCAGGGAGGTTGAAGTGTTCTCCTACAGGTTTTTGTATATTGCCATTCCCGCTATGCCTACCTTCATGCCTCCAGCTTCCATCCCGGGCACACCACAAGAACCATTGTCTACAGCCAAGCACTGAGGTACAACCACATCTGCTCTAACCCCACAGACAGAGACCAACACCTACAAAATCTCCACCAAGCATTCTCAAAACTACAGTACAGGAAATAAGGAGACAGATCAACAGAGCCAGACGTGTACCCAGAAGCCTCCTACTGCAAGACAAACCCAAGAAAGAAACCAACAGGACTCCACTGGCCATCACATACAGTCCCCAGCTAAAACCCCTCCAGCGCAACATCAGGGATCTACAACCCATCCTGGAGAATGATCCCACACTTTCACAGGCCTTGGGTGGCAGGCCAGTCCTCGCCCACAGACAACCTGCCAACCTGAAGCATATTCTCACCAGTAACTGCACACCGCACCATAGTAACTCTAGCTCAGGAACCAACCCATGCAACAAACCTCGATGCCAACTCTGCCCACATATCTACACCAGTAACACCATCACAGGACCTAACCAGATCAGCCACACCATCACCGGTTCATTCACCTGCACGTCCACCAATGTAATATATGCCATCATATGCCAGCAATGCCCCTCTGCTATGGCCAAACTGGACAGTCTCTAAGGAAAAGGATAAATGGACACAAATCAGATATTAGGAATGGCAATATACAAAAACCTGTAGGAGAACACTTCAACCTCCCTGGCCACACAATAGCAGATCTTAAGGTGGCCATCCTGCAGCAAAAAAACTTCAGGACCAGACTTCAAAGAGAAACTGCTGAGCTCCAGTTCATCTGCAAATTTGACACCATCAGCTCAGGATTAAACAAAGACTGTGAATGGCTTGCCAATTACAGAACCAGTTTCTCCTCCCTTGGTTTTCACACCTCAACTGCTAGAACAGGGCCTCATCCTCCCTGATTGAACTAACCTAGTTATCTCTAGCTTGCTTCTTGCTTGCATATATAAACCTGCCCCTGGAAATTTCCACCACTTGCATCTGAAGAAGTGGGTATTCACCCACGAAAGCTCATGCTGCAGAACGTCTGTTAGTCTATAAGGTGCCACAGGATTCTTTGTTGCTTTTAAAGTTATTGTTCTTGTTTGCAACTACTGGTTGCGTTCCTCGGAGTTGCATCCAGCTGCGGCCACCTGGATTCAGAACTCCACCAGGTCTGGTGAGACACATCAGCAGGTGCATCAGTGCCTTTTTTACAGCCTGATAGAGGAAAGACAAAGAAGAGAATAAATTAATTCTCCTGGCACTACTTGAAGATCAAACCTGAGTAAGTCTTATCCCTTAAGCCCAATTTTATATGGCAATGAGGCTTAACTTGAAGGAAGTCCCAACTATACTTAATTTATAATTGAGACTAATTAGGGGGCCTTAATTTTTCAGATCATTAACAGGATGTTATTCTGGCTACCAGTCTTCAAATGGCAGGGTAATCTCTTGCTAGTTCTGGTGAACATCCCTGTGATAGTATGACATTCATTTTTGTCTAGTTAAAACAAGTCTCTTTTTTCCCAGTATACTCCTGGTCTAGGCTGCTTTTTGCCTGGTATGCTTGAAGTCCCCATGGATGGGCAAACCTGCCTCCCCTTTTCTCTTAAGACCAGTTTTTATAGCAACATCTGCAAGTGGTTTCAATTAGAAACCCACATAGGACCCAGTCTTGCACTACCTACTCAGGTAAAGCTCCCATTGACTCCAGTGAGATCTCCACAGATTTAGAGACAGCAGAAATAGGTCCTTAAAGGTTTATTTTTTCCTAAAGCCTCGTTCAGTTTTTAAATTCCCTCTCCCGCCCAAATTTCAGTTAATAAAAACTAGCAGGCAAAAGTACCAGCCATCAGAGATCACAGAGCTTGCGAAACACGGTGGCCTGGATCTGAGGGGAGTATACAGTGTATGTATATTCCAGCACTGTTGATCGTTGGAAGTGCTTCTCAAACACCGGATTATCTTGTGGCTTTAGTACATAGGTTTTATGGAAAGGTTCACTTGCGTTGTCATTTCTTGGTGTTCTTTACCATGCAGGGCTATTGTGGAATGCATAATACTGTGGGTATTCATATCCATGGCGTGGTGATCGTAGCCACATCGTACCCTGCAGAGACACATAATAAATAGGATTTATTATGCACCTTGCCTGCCCTCTGCCCACCAATCCATCTCCTCTGGGTGCTAGTCCAACATTCCAGATTTCTGAGTCCCAGCAAGCAGCCCCAGTTGGGTCTTTTTAAAGCCAAACTGAGGGAAAAATGTTTCTTCCTTCACCCCTAAATTTCCCCTCCTGACCTGTGTCCCAGGATGGAGAGGATTCACTCTTCCACTCCCATTTCAGTATGTTAAAACATCACAACCTTAGTGTCTGAAATCTTACAGTTTGGCAGGGCTAGGAAGAGGAGCTTTATCCCACTGGGAAAGGGAGATTCCCAGCTTCCCAATGGAACATATAGCACTTGCTCCTGGCCCTGGAAGGGCCCAAGATACTATGCCTTAGAGTACTGACATTGTGTACATCACACACATACACACACTTTACTGGGGTGAGTTTTTCTATCCATCTTCTTTCCAAGCCACTTGTCATGGTTTCCTTGGATTCAACTGAACAAGGTTCAGTGGGAGCCATGAAAATCCATTCAAGTTGATGTAAAATAGGTTTTATATATATATATATATAAACATGTAGGAAATTACAGCTAAAAGATGGTTAAAAAAATGTTAAGGTTGCAAAGTCAAGCTCTCAAAAGTAAGGAAATGACAGAATTAAGGTTTAATTACATGATCACATGTTTTTTTCTTCAGGACCCCTGCTTCGTTCAGTGCACAGGATAGAATGTGCTCACTGAATGAGCAGTTATTCACTATTCCTTTTAATCCTCATCGTTCAGTGTGTGGGCCCATTTGTTGTTTACTGTGCAGGATCCAAGCCCTGCACTGAATACAAAATTATTAATTTCCCCATAGCATTTTCTATGACACTTTTAACACACACACACACACACACACACACACACACACACACACACACACACACACACACACACTCTCTCTCTCTCTCTCTCTCTCTCTCTCTCTCTCTCTCTATCCCCCCTCTGGCACTAGTCCCTCCTCTTCTGCAGGGAAATTCTTGTTCTGCCTCTCCACCCTTAGGATGGAGCATGTGCAGTTGCTGTGGGTGGATGCAGCGTGTGGAGTCCAGTTGATACATAGCAGCTGTAAGGGGGATGGAGCATGCTCAGTTAGGCAGAATCTCTGGAAAATTTAGCTGCCGGACTTGACTGAGCATGTGCAGAATGTGTGGGGGGGGTTTCTTAGAGCCTTATAACTTACACAAATTTGAGCAGATTTTCATGGTGACGGCAAAATCCACCGCTCTGACACCAGGATGACCCCCTGCCAAGTCAGTGCTCCAAAGCATGGGGACACTAGAGTTTGTCAATGAGACTATAGTAAGATTTTTTTTTACGTGGGCAAACAACATATTTTGTTGCTAATCTTGTTCCTGGAAATTGCTGAACCTTTTTAGCTGAAACTTAAAAAAAAATCAGTCTGAGACACATTGGGCATGGAAAATTTCAGCTCAAATGTCTAAAGTTTGGCAAAGTTACAAGCTGTTGAAGACAAGGCTATATAATGGGACATGTCAAGCAGCCTTGACTATAGACAGAGCTGCCAGTTCTGCCTGTAATAACATACACACACACACTTTAGAGGAGTGACATATTACATGTGTGTGTGTAAATATAAAAGGGTCATTTTTAAAGAGTTTTCGTGGCTTCCTCTGGTGCTTGTTCAATTGGACACATGCAAAGTAAGGCAGCTGCCTTTGAAAGCAGATGGACAGAAAAAATAGTTTCAGTAAAAGTGCTTAAATCTCTGTAAAACAGATCTTACAAACTGAAATGGCGCTTCTGGAACCTGTGCAGAGTACCTGAGAGTGTGGTGTGCTAGGAATGCTCTACCAGCACTTGTATGGGATGACTTATATAACTCACTCATGGCCCTGTCTCTTGGGAACAATGCAATCATCCCAAAGTCATGTCGATAAACTCTTCATAGTACATCTCACCATCATGTAGTCTCTCTTCACAGACAGATATGTACATATATATATGCATACATATGTAGAGGCAGTGTGGCCTATTGGAGAGGACACTAAAGTGGGGCTCAGGAGACCTAGGTTCTTTCCTGGCTCTGCTACTGACATGATGTGTGATCTTGACCAAGTCACTGTGCCAGCTTGCCAGACTGAGATTCGTGGCTGTACCTTCCAGAGCCCACTGCCTCCCAGGCGGTGCTGAGAACTCTAACCCGCCATGGAGTTTGGGTTACTCCAAGCCCCGCTCTTGCAAGGCAACCCAAAGTGTAGGGTGGATTGCTGCATTCGCTGCTAGAGAATCAGGAAAGCAGACTGCAGCCCCACCCCAGAAATCCAGCATTGCAGGAGCTGTGAGTTGTAGTCACCAAAGCTTGGAGTACTAGTACAATGAATGTAATCCCTTCGCTTATTCTACTGTCCCCATTGTTTGCGGATGGCAAAAGAAGCAGGAAACCTTTTAAATGGGAGAGGAGAGATAAGTAGAAGCAAAGAAAAAAGCTGTTTTAAGAGGTTCCCCAGCTACGTTTCCAGGTTGTCTTTCTATTTCCCTAGTCCTCCGAACACCTTCCAGTGCATTAGAATGTGTGATTGTTTGCCTTGCAGAGGGTTGCCCTGGACTGTGTAATGGCAATGGCAGATGCACTCTGGACATGAATGGCTGGCACTGTGTCTGCCAGCTGGGCTGGAGAGGAGCGGGCTGTGATACGTCCATGGAGACAGCATGCGGCGATGGAAAAGACAACGATGGAGGTAGGACGAAAGTGTATGTGATTTATCAGGCTTCACCGAGCCTTTCGCTGCTTCTCTTAGCAAGGCCCAGAGCCAACTGGGAGGACTCTAGGGTGCAGAAGATCCCTGTTCTTGACAGCTGACGGAGAATGGATAGTGAACTTTGCCAGGCTAATTTTGCCATATTTTATATGAATTTAAATTGAAATAATTGGGTGCAGGGGTCTGAGGTTTGTTTAGCCTCAGAATAGGCACAGCACAGTCAGTGGTAGTGCAGGCTTCCCTCCAGCCCACTCCACCTTTGTGCCTGAGCTATGACACAGAGGGGTGAGTTTCCCTGTCTGTTTGAAACCTGGCCTCTCTCCTGAGACTGCCACCAAGGGTCCTTACTCACCTGGGATGGATGTGAAGCCGCAACCTAGAGGCTTAGCTAGCTGATCCCCAAACCACCCAGTCCCTCTCAGTCCACGTTTTATTGATTCCAGTTCTATACATAATGAGTCAGGCATGAGAATAATAGCTCAGCGTAATGCAGAGTTAATGTTCAGAGTTATCTCATTACAAAGGAAACCTTGGAACAGTGTGAAGGTTTGAATTAGAGGGCTGGAGATGAGATATTAAATTTGAGGCATAAGGGAGACTACATAATTTGTTTTGTTGTCACTCAGGAAAAAGCTCTGTTAACCACAGTCTGGGCCAGGACCCAGACTGTGAAATGCAGACTGCGTTTTGCACGTGTCTTGTTTTATCGTATTAACAAGAACCGTACTTTTTTTTTTTAAAGGCCAACCCTGTGATTATTGACTTCACAGGGACTGGGCTTCTGATCGAATATTTAAAATGCCTTTGTACATCTGGCAGGGCAAATGGACCAAATTGTCCCCTTAGAAAGATGTTGAGGGGGAGGGGGACGACCCAGAGCCCCATACAAAGAGTACAAGCTGTAGAACAAAGGCCGCTTATTCCCTCTGGTGAAACCAAATACCACTGTATTAGTTCTTTCTATTTACAGCTGACACAAGGCACCAATAAAGTTCGCCACACCACATGTGTAAAAATATGGTAAATATATCCAAGCATAATCCTAGCTTCTGTGGAAAAAAATTGTCGTTTCTTGGAGAGAGGGCAAAAAAATCTCAGAGGTAATCCAGCCCAGAGCAAATGGAGCCCATAAACATAACATCAAAAAGAGTGTGATCAGACTCTGGCTCTGTGGGGATATAGTCAGAGATTCCATGGTCTGAGGTGTTCGCTTCTTATGTGGTGACTCATTGGGTTATCCATTTCAAAGGAACTGTTGATTGCCTTGTCAGCCAACAAGGCAACAGATGTAGACTGGAGAAGCAAAAGGTGAGTGCTGTGTGTATCCTGTGATAAGTGCCATCCCTCATCCTGGGGACAGCTGGAGATCACTAGCTTGAAGACACCCCCTGCACCAAGAGCCGGGAGAGAGGGTGGCATAGACACTATGACAGTGGCCCCATGCAGGGGGATCCTTGGGGCTAGATCTGCCAGCGCTCCTGCTACGTTGCTGGGATGGTGCAAAGCAGCCAGAGTGATAGATCTGACCCATGGTCTTTAAACCTGTTACTTGAAAAATCAGCTTCTGCTCTGTACAGCAAGATAACTGGGAAAAGGTGTTCAGTCGCTCACGCTAAAGGCTTGTTGCTCTGCAGTCCTGATCAGCAGCAGTGAGACCTGCACCACCCCTGTGGGATCTACCAGGGGGATTGTGCCTCAAGCAATCAGATTGGCCCCCCAAAAGCACTGCAGGAGCATGGGCCAGAGTGGCCCCTGCTTCACCCTTTCAGGGAGCACAATGCGCTGGCACCCAGAGTGTAGGGGTGCCAGAGCCCTGTCTCCTACAGGAAGGGTAGCATTCGTGCTCATAAATCATCCGGGAAAAGGGGTAAAACAGTGAGATAGCAAAATTTGCAGACTGTAAAAAACTACTTGAGATAGTTAAGTCCAAAGCGGACTGCGAAGAGTTACAAAGGGACCTCACAAAACTGGGCAACAAAATGGCAGATGAAATTCACTGTTGATAAATGCAAAGTAATGTACATTGGAAAACATAATCCCAACTATACATATAAAAGGATGGGGTCTAAATTAGCTGTTACTTCTCAAGACAGAGATCTTGGAGTCATTGGTGGATAGTTCTCTGACAACATCCACTCCATGTGCAGCGGCAGTCAAAAAAGCAAACAGAAAGTTAGGAACCATTAGGACAGGGATAGATAAGACAGAAAATATCAAAATGCCACTATATGAATCCATGGTACACTCACACCCTGAATACTGCGTGCAGATCTGGTTGCCCCATCTCAAAAAAGATATACACCGCTACCTCGATATAACGCCACACGATATAACATGAATTCGGATATAACACGGTAAAGCAGCGCTCCGGGGGGCGGGGCTGCACACTCCGGTGGATCAAAGCAAGTTTAAAATAACACGGTTCCACCTATAACGCGGTAAGATTTTTTGTCTCCCAAGGACAGCGTTATATCGAGGTAGAGGTGTATTAGAATTGGAAAGCGTACAAAGGAGGACAACAAAAATGATTAGGAGTATGGAACAACTTCCATATGATGCAAGATTCAAAAGACTGGGACTTTTCAGCTTGGAAAAGAGATGACGAAGGGGGGATATGATTGAGGTCTATATTATCATGAATGGTGTGGAGAAAGCAAATAAGGAAGTGTTATTTACCCCTTCACATAACACAAAAACCAGGGGTCACCCAATTAAATTAATAGGCAGCAGGTTTAAAATGAACAACATGAAGTAGTACTTCACACTACACACAGTCAAGCTGTGGAACTCATTTCCAGGAGATGTTGTGAAGGCCAAAACTATAACTGGGTTAAAAAAAGAATTAGATAAGTTCCTGGAGGATAGGTCCATCTACGGCTATTAACCAAGCTGGTCAGGGATGTGTCCCCAGCCTCTAATTGCCAGAAATTGGGAGTGGATGACAGGGGAAGGATCACTCAATAATTGCCTGCTGTGTTTATTCCCTCTGAAGCACCTGGTATTGGCCACTGTCAGAAGTCAGGATACTGGGCTAGATGGACCATTGGTCTGACCCAGTATGGCTGTTCTTATGTTCTCTTGGGGTGTGAGGACTAGAGTGGTTTATTTCCACCTTTCCTCACATGCCAGTAGAGGGCTAATTTCAGTCTAGCCTTTAAATATTCATCTGTGCATGTGTTTAAACCAAGAGTCAATTTGGGTCATATTTTTGAAGGTATTTTGTGCCTAACTCCCATTGAAATCAATGGGAATTAGGCATCTAAATGTTTTTGTTTTTTAAATCTCGCCCTTTTGTTCCCAGAAGAGCTTCTGTATATGCAGAAGTTTCTCATATGAGAATTGTGACTCCTGTTCACAGTAAGTGGTGTTTCACTCTGCCCGAGTTCACCATTCAGCTGGTTCTAATGCAGTGGTACCATGCAGAACACTGCCACTGGAAATTCCTTACTGTAATGGGAGCTGGAGTGAAAAAAATGTCTTCAGGTCCTGGGGAAGTCAGACTCCATGGGAGACAGGTAACAGAAACTCTTCAGTAAAGGGGAAGGCTGTTTGGCCCCAGAGAAGCAGTGACAAGCTATGGCAGGAGTAAGAGATGCTCTCAGTGAAAGAGAATCTTTGTCCCATTTAGAAAAAAGAACAGGAGTACTTGTGGCACCTTAGAGACTAACACATTTATTTGAGCATAAGCTTTCCTGGGCTACAGCCCACTTCATCGGATGCATAGACTGAAACATACAGCAAGAAGATATTTATATATACAGAGAACATGCGGATACAGACTAACACGGCTACTACTCTGAAACCTGTCCCATTTAGAACAACGATATTGCCAGGAAAAATCCCAAGAAAAATGTGTCATTGGGCTGGCCTGGCAGTACTGTTTTAACACGGTAGGTCTAATCCTGCTTTCAGTTACATGTCAGTGGCATTGTGTCAGGTTTTACACCAGAGTCGGCATTTATTCCAGGATCATTACAGGGAAAACAGCGGAAAATGATTCACCTTTAACAATCCAGAGCAGTTAAGGTTACAAGGGTTTTGCAGGCTGCACCAAAGGAGTCACAAAATGTATTACAGCAAACTGCAGTTTTCTAAAAATGTGCACAGAGAGGAAGATCCTAGAATGACTCTCTTGCCATTGTTCTGTGTTACATAACCACTCTATATCAAGAGTGCGGACACTGGCCACTCTGCTGCAGCCCCCGTGCTGCATGCTTATAACAATGCAGACCTAGAAGCCTTAAGTAGCCAAGGAAACTAATTGCCCCATGATAGGACCTGGAAGTTGATTTAAAGGCCCTCGTAAAACCTTGAGCCTTAAGGGAGAATATAGGTACCATTACCTTCCTGGAAAATAGATTTCCTACCAGCAATCACCTCTGTCAGGGATCGAATCTGGGGGAATATCCTACCCAACTCACAGACATGCTGCATATGAGCAAACCTGCATCAGCAATCTATTTTGGGGAAGCTTTCCCCCTGCACGAATCACTCTGTTTTAGCAGCTGGAGCTTTAGAAATGTTTGACTAGTTGAGCAATGTTATTGTCTAAGCATCTTCCAGTGCCCTGAGTTCTTAGGAGAACTATCAATATTAAGCTAGAAATCTCCTTTTTGCCAAAGTTTCTGTCCAATTTACATGTTAACTATGCGTTGAGGGATTCATCACTGGTCCTGAATTTATCTGAGGAAGCTAGGTCAGTACCTGGGAAGGGAGGATTCTAGGGTTTGCAAGTAGAGGTGCCAGTTTTCTGGAAAGTGGTTGTCTTTTGAGTCAATATTTAACCAGTTTCCCAGTAAGGGACAGTTAGATGCAGTTAAGAAAGAGGAAGGTCAAGGTCCTGACCATTTATGGTCATTAAAGATCCCTTAATACTTTTCGCAAGAAGCTGTTATTCCCCATTCTCCTTTCCTAATTTCTACTTCGATGATTATATCTTCCTACTGGCATTCCCCTCACAGTTTCAGTTGCATACAGAATTTTTCTTTGTTTTAAAATATTATGCAGCCTGACTGTGGGGTGTTAAATAGCTGTTGTGTTCTCATCCAGAGACTGGTGGACAAAGTGATTCCAGTGTAGCACACTTAAAATGCAGAAGGGGGACGAAGAACATTCTGTAAATATAACACCTTATTTATAATATTATGTCTCAATCGTCATATGAGTGAGAGAGAAATGTGTCAGAGCCTCCTGCATAAGTCCCAAGCACACTAGTGTGGGATCTCGGTTTAAACAGATCTGAAAGGCACTCCGTAGTGATTATGGAATCTGCAGGACATTTTAAAAGTATCCTCCTTCAACTAAAGTAACGCTGGCCCATCCCAGGGTTTAGCACACAGAAGCAGCCTGCTGACCACCTTTTCTCAAATGCCTTCTCCGTATCAGTGGCGCTGCCATATCAGCATGGTATTTTTCTCAGGAGACGTGAAAAAAGCAACATACGATTCTCTCTCTTCTGCAACAATTCCTCTTTCCTCAGTTTATGTCTTATTCATGAGACCCTAGCGCAGTGTAGCCAAGTAAGAATGCAGAGTTCCAAAGTACACAGGACCGCCTCTTTGTTTTTCCAAGTGCAATTCCATACTCAACTAGTTCTTGCCCAAGAGCTCGCAGCCTGAAAACACAATCCTGCCTCCCTTTCCTTCAACCCCGTCTAGCAGAACAAGATTCTCTCCTTTTTTAAACTGCAATGCACCAAACAATTGAGCTGTTGCATTTTACATTTTCGCCTTTCTCTGAGGCACCTGGAATGAGCCATTGCTGGCACAAGATACCGGAGTTGATGCACCAACACTCTGCCCCCCCTTGGATGTAAATTCTAGGGCCAGGGTCTCAGCAATATACATTGCTGTATTGACTTTCACCACAGTCCACCAACTTCAGAGCTAGGCCAGCTTCCTCTGTTGATCACTCTTTCTGCCCCCTTCAGAGGGTGTGGAAGCCTCTTGGCAGGCCGAAGAGTATGTAATGATCAGAAGAAGGGAACTGAGGTGCTTTACGCTCTTCCACCAGGAATTTGTTGGCTGTGGACAAAGTGATGGGTGCTTTGCAGTGCTTAGTGATTTCAGATTTTTTGTTTCCTGCATGCTGTTTAGAACATATACTTAATGCATGCAAGGCTTTTATAGCACAAGAATATTGTCTCCTGGACATGGTAGGGGAACTTTCCAATTCCCTGATCCCATAAAAATGATACAGTAATGTGCTAGCTAAATTTACACCTGGGAAAACAGCCATCATAAATTAACATTTATCATCACGAACACATCCAATCAGACAGCAGGGTCATCTTGGAAGAACCACAAACTGCTAAGGAGAGGAGGAAACGGCAAGCTTTCCCTTAAAAGATCTAACAGCTGTTACACTGTGATTTGTTATAAATTATTGGCTTTTCTTTTTTGTCTTTGAGGAGGGCTGTTAGTCACCCTTCCCTCCAGTAAGAGAGCAGAATCACTAGTTCATATTTTCAGGGGGTTCATTTCTCCTATGAGACTCTGGTGGGTGGGACAGCAGCCGTTGTGCAGCATTTGCGCTAGGCAATCATCTTGGGGAATGTGAGAGTGTGATGTGGAGCCATACATCAGGAGACTCAGAAATGGATGTCACTGAGCCATCTCCATAGCCGCTGTGTTGAAGCCAGGGAATTGGCGATCTAGGAGTGACCTTGGTTGTCTCACTTCACATCTGATGGCTGGGCCTTACCAAAATGCCTCTTGCTGGCAGATTCATAGAACAGCACTTGTCTCTACCTTAGAAAGAAGGCATAATGACACTGTAACGAGGCAGAATGAGGCAAAGGAAGGGGTGCATCTTCTCTATACAAGCCTCAGTTGAAGAAATGGAGAGATCCCATGTTCACATGACCTTACCACCACCACTTCCATTGCAAAGAGGAAATCAGAGGATAAGGATAGCTAGACAGGGTGACCTCCATTATTATCTTCAGATTATAGGCAGTTAGAGCAACACAGGCAACAAATATTTACGGTTAACCGTCCTCCCCCTTCCATCCCACTTCACTGTCTCATTCATGTGCTGTGATAAGCAAGAGTGTGAGCTCTCTGGAGTAGGGATTGTCTTTTTTTATAACCTGCCTGTACAGCACCTACCACAATGGGGCTCTGATCCTCTGAAAGAGGTACATCTGGAGGGAGTTAACGCAGCTTATTATTCTTGCTGTTTCATAGATTCTAGATGCTGATGGTGTCCCTAGCCTCTGTTTTCCAGAAGCTGGGAATGGGCGATAGGGCCTGGATCACTTGATGATCACCTGTTCTATTCATTCCCTCTGGGGCACCTGGCATTGGCCACTGTTGGTAGACAGGATACTGGGCTAGATGGACCTTTGGTCTGACCCAGGATGGCCATTCTTATGTTCTTATGAGAGATCACTGATCATAACCTGTTAGGTTCACTCCCTCTGGGGCACCTGGCATTGGCCACTGTCAGAAGACAGGATACTGGGCTAGATGGACCTTTGGTCTGACCCAGGATGGCTGTTCTTATGCTTTTATGCTATAATACAAATAATATTGATTATTCTTTTGAGCCCATACATGTGTACTGGGCATTTCAAAGAAGGAAGTAAAGACTTAGTGCTGTTCTCAGAGAGTTTGGAATCTAACTTAGGACATAAACAGACAAAATAAAAATAGGGCAGGTGGGGAGGGAGGGGAAGGACAAAGGTTACAATAATAAGATGAGGTAGTTGCTCAGGAAGGAATGGCCCCCATGTCCATCTTTCTATTACATTTGTGTTGAGTTTTCTTTGACTCCTCACCGTTTTTGCAAGATCATTCTAGTATAGGGCAAGATGCTGCAACGTGTATACTGACTAGTGCTAGTAGGTGAAATTCAGCTCAGCACAGAGCTCCAGCACAAAACCTATTGGCTGCTTAAGTCCCATAGGTGTAAGCTTTGTGCTGGCCCTCTGCACAGGGGTGAATTTCTTTGGCCTGTGCTGTGCAGGAGGTCAGACTACATGATCATAATGGTTCCTTCTGGTCATAAAATGTATGAAGCTACGAAGCAGCAAGAATAATCAGCTGTGTTTACTCTGGCCGCAGATGTGCATCTGTTAAAATCTCCATCTCTTTGCTGTCCAAGTAATAAATCTGAAAACATTTCAGGGCAAATAATTATCATTGCAACAGATAACATCATGCTGTCATTCTAGGGAGTGACGGACAGACAGGAGTGCCTCTTACTCTTGTACAGGCAAAGGAAATGCTCCTTACTGCATTAGAAAGGCTAACAGATTTTTGTTGCTTAGTATGTTACAAAAGATTTTTCTTAGGCACTGCTCCCATTGAAGGTCTGCGGCAAAATTTCCATTGTCTTCAGTGGGAGCAGGATGGGGCCTTGGATGTATCATGTGTATTCTTCCAATATCAGGGTTCATCAGGAACTTGTACCCTCTTTCAGCATGAAAGACTCTGTTTTCTTGGTTGCTGGCTAGTATTAGAGGAGTCATGCTCCAAAATATTCAGTCTGTGTAAATACTGTTCTCTCCTCTCCCATGGCCTGTATGTTCCATCACAGTATTCCACATGCAGCACCCATCATAGTTTGCTTAAACACATAATAACACCTCTAGCTGAAGGTCATTTGCATTCTGCTTGTTGATGTTAGCATGACGGATTTTTGTTGCAGCATCCATAACTCTGTAGAAATGCTCCATTATTCAATCCTGGCAAGCTAAGACGCTGCCCATTAAATCACCCAACACAATTCTGGGGCCATGAAAAGTCACAACTAATTTGAAATTTTATTAGCTCCTAGCTGATCTTGTTTACTGCAGAAGCAGTCTCTCAAACCAGCCCTTTACCTCTGTATAAAACTCGGATCCTGGCATTGAATGCTGAAGCGGAGAGTCTTGGAAACGAATCACTGGGCTGCATGAGGCTTGAAAGGGGAAGCAGAGTCCTGCTGCTCCTGGGAGCACTTTACAGCCAGCAAACACTGAGGTGACCGAAAGAATTCAAGAGGAGGCCCACTGTTGCTTGCAATGAATTCCCCTGCGATGCACTTGTGGGTGTGAATGTGACACGTAGTTTTAGTACTGGGGAAAAAATACTTCACACTTATTTCATCAAAGTTGAGAAATAAATTGAAAAGTTTGCCTCTCCCTGTAAGCAACAATGCCCAACAGGCAGCTCATTTCCTAGAAGTTAATGACTAGCTTTGCGCCTCTGGCTCTTAATCCCGTCTCAGCAAGGAGGGCTTTGAGAGAAATCAGAGTCCAGATAGGGAAGCTCATAGGCGATGTTGTATAGCCACAAAGCATCTCTGTTTGCTCAACAGCCTAACCCTTCCAGAATGCTTAGGAGGGAGGGGCAGGGCATCAAAATCCAGGATTCTCCCGTCATGCGTATGCACGTCTTCCATCCAGCTAGCCATCAAGGAGGTCAATGTCCAGACTGGGAACTCCATGTTGTTGTTATAAACCACCCAAAACATTTTTTAAAAGGAAATTACTTGTGGCTTTGATTCTGTAAGTCTTCGCATGGTGAGCAGTAGGGAAAGCAAGGTGGCTGTGCTCCAGATAACCTGGAAGCTATCCCAGGGATGCAAACAAGGAACAGGGTTAGCATAGTCATCCGCACTGAACACGGTGACCTACATTTTCAGAAGTGACTAATGGTTTTGGGCACCTCGATTTATGGGTGCCCAGTTTGTAACACTTACAGGGGCCTCACTTTAAGAAAGTGCTGAGCCACCAACACCTGAAAATCTAACCTGTTTCAGGTGTCTTGAGTTTGGCATCCCGTCGCTGAGGCACCCAGAATCACTTGTCATTTTGAGACATCTTGCTCTGCAGAGTCCATGCCCCTTTTTGTGCGTGCTCCCTCACTCTCACCCAGGGTAAAGACTCGGTGGGGTGAGATGGAGAAAGGGGTGTATGCAGACACATGTGTTTAAGTGTCACCCCAGCGTCCTGGTGAGGCACTGAGGGGAGCACTCCCTTCTTTGTCACCTGTCTCCTTTCTAGACAGTAGTAGCTTGGTGGCCTAATTAATGCAGGGTCACGTGTATCTTTATTTGTAAGTCCCGATTCTCCCGTCGATGAAAGTTTGCACTGAATAGCTAAAACCAGCATGGCTGGAAGTTGAAGCTAGACAGACTCAAACTGGAAATAAGGCACACGTGCTTAACAGTGAAGTTGATTGTTCTGATTATTTGTATTGAGCCCCCAGTCATTATGCTAGGCTCTGCATAAAGACAATAAAAAGATGGTCCCTGCCCCCAAAGAGTGTATGGTCCAAGTAACCATTCGGAACAGCTTCCCAACAAGGTAGATCCTCCATCAACTGAAGTCTTTAAATCAATCCTGGATGGCTTTCTAAAAGATGTATTGTAGCTCAACTGCAAATTAACTGGGCTTAATGCAGGAATCAGTGGGTGAAATGATCTGGCCTGTGTTATTCAGAACATCGGGCTAGATGATTGTCACGGTCTCTTCTGGCCTTAAAGTTTCAGAATAACGCCAGCTGGATGCTTTGGAGCGGCCTCTTTCTCGGTACCAGGAAAGCAGAAGTCATGCTGCTGAGCAGATTGTCCCTCTGGCAATATAGCTCCTCCTTCATGTCTGCCCCTAGTTGAAGGGATTCATTGAAGGTAGAGAGTCAAGTGAAGACTCTTGTGGTTACTTTTGAAGCTGTTCCTCCAAGGGATGCACCATGTAGTGGATGTGGTAGAAAAATGTTGGTGTCACAATCTCCACAGGCTACAACTTTAATTACCTGATGGTAACCTTGCAACAACAGCACACGCCTTGTGGTTTGATTACTGTAATTCCCTGCACGTGGTTCAGGATCCAGCAACAAATTCACTTACTGATCTGTGCAACCCGGGGCATATTATGGCCACTGTGTATCCTGCCCCCTACATCAGTGGATTGACTTTAAATTGGGATCCTTGGTTTTTAAAGCCCATGGATCATATTTGAGACCTCTTCCTTGAGTCTCCCCCTGACAGATACTTATGCTCTTACACCATCCACCTGTTAGGAATTCTGTCATACCTCTCAGGTCAGTGTGCCTTTGCTGCAATAGACTGTAGGGTGCAGTACTCATTTCTGTCTCAGTCCATCATCCCACCTTTAAAAAAACACTTCCAGCTGTTGTATGTGTCAAAGGTGTTTTGGAGTATGACCCATCTGGCCTTGTCAATACCTTCTTCCCCGATTCTCTTTGCCTCTCTTTTCATACTGCACCCCTTCACTTGTTTTCATCTCTTTTGGATTATTGGAGCGTGGCTTTTATTGCATTTTAATTTGTTTTTATTCATCTGTGTAGCTCCTGAGCAACTTGCTTTGTGGGGAGGGCTTTTCATAAATGTCACTTTATCCTTACAACTTTGACAGGGAAAGTAAGAGCTCACAGGATGTGAGAAGACACAGCTGTATGCAATATCATTTATTTCTTCTTCCTGTTCACTGAAAGACACCACATTGATAACTGATGGGCTTTTTTACAGTAAAAAACAAACGCAAAAGATACTTGGATGGGTGGCTGAACATCGTTATTTATTATCTGGTTTGTAGTTTAACTCTTGCAGGTCTTTGGGACATCTCAGACACAAGCAGTCCTACATTTTCCAAGCTGAAAAAAGTTTAGCACTATAGCTTCCATTAAAGCCAATGAGAATTGAGTAGCTAAATCTGCATTCAATTCACAGAGAACTTAAGGGCTATAAGATGTCAGTGACAAGATCCTTTGGTGTAGTTATACCCAACTTAGAAAACACAGGACTGAAAAGTATTAGGAGAGAGGCTAATCTGTAGCCTGGTTCCCAGCATTCCTGCATCTGCGAGATAGTCTCCTGTATATCTGCTCCTGAAACATGCATCTGCAGCTTTCTGTGAAGACAGAAATTCCTTGCCATCTTACAATTTCAAATCCCAAACTGCAGCTCTCATGTCTGCAATAAAGACAGGGTAATGAAAAGGTATGGTACAGCAGGTTTGCCAGCCTCTCACTACAGTGTCTGCATCCTTAGAAAACATTATTAATGTGTGGGAGCAAATGACAAGGTGTCATCTCACTTGAAGCAGTAATCTCTACAGTAATGGGGTGGGTTTTTTTTTTTTAAAAAAAGCTAGATATAGATAGGCATATTAGAGCTACACCGTTCTTTATTTTTTAAACTGTGTCTCAGATTCCAACTGAGATTCAACCTTGCAAAATCATACTAGCCCAATCATCTGCTTCTTTTGATGGGCAGCTAAAATATAATTAGTACTTTTGTCATTATCATCAGTCATCATGAGACAAGGCAGATGGGCAGATTTTGTGTGTGAGCTGGTGCATTGTCATGACAATTTGGAAGGAGTTATAGAGAGAGAGATAAGTACCGACAGGAAGAGAGGTAATAGATTGGATTTTCAGAAGCACTCAGCGGTGGCCTAAATGTGCTCCCATTAATATCAATGGCAATTAGCCAATGCTGACCACTTTTTAAAACCTCTCTCTCACACACACACGCACGCACACACAATCAGCCAGATTCTGTTCCTAGTTACCCTGGTGTGAATTCGGAATAATTGTTTTAAGTCAGGGGAATGTCTCCTGATTTATGTCCGTGCATCTGGGCTCAGACCGTGACACAAGGTGTGTAGTGAAGGCAAGCTGATCTGGTTTATTTTGCAATAATTTCTTAGAAATTGAAAATATTCTGTCCTGCCACCTGAGGGACAGTTTTACTGTCCATGCACATTCAGTTTTTGCCTCTGTGCTGAGACTGCCTATAGGACACTAGCTATTGAGGGTGGTTTGGCTGATACTGATTGCTTCTAGGGGTTGGTCTGACAGCACCGTACATTTCACATAAGCCTCTGAGCAGCCATCACATGGTAACAGTTTTCATTCCCTATCAAACTGCCTTATTTGAACTGATGACTTAGAAGTGAAGGGCTCCATATCCCATTAACCAAGCCCCAAATGTCTAGTCCCTTAATCTGATTTAAGAGTCCATCTCCACTGCATGCTAACTACTTTTATTTTTGAACGTAATACTTCACCAAACCCCCACAGAGCTAGCGTGCTTTTTCTTTGCGTTTCCTTCCCTGTCGTTGTTTATTACCAAGATGTTTGTGATGAACTGTGGCATCACAGAACGTATTGGGGAAGAGAGGAAGAGTCTTGTGGAAAATAGATGCTTCTGTTTACACATATGGTTGCTTGGCAAACAACAATACTTAATTCTAGTAAAATATGCTTAGTAGGCTTTCCTCGTGCATGTGACTGCTAGGGCTATTTTTATCGCAAATTGAGTGCTGGTGAAAGGTACAGGATTGACAGCCGGGGAGCGTGAAGCCCTCTGTTGATCCAGAGAATAGGTACAGCACAAGCAGATGCTGAGCACACTTCCCCTCGCAGGCCCGCTTCATCCCTTTCCCCACCACTGAATCTTGCAGGGACCACTCCTTTAAGTTCAGCTTTCCAGCATGGAGCTTTAGCAGGTGGCTCCATTGATTTTAATGGAGCTATGGTGATTTGCACCAGTTAAGGATCTGGGCCTCAGTGCCTGCTTAGCCCTGAGTGTCTCTGCTGAGAATGGAACTGATGGCACGAGGGGTGGGGGTTGAGTTTACTGTTTAGATTCCTGTCGCTAGGGAACAGGCCTGAGGCACCAAACTCATTTCACATAAGCCAAGAACAGCCATCAGATGGTAACAACCTTCACTCGCTACCAGCCTGTCTGAATTTGACAGGGTGACCAGGAGAGAGGTGAAAAAATCTGTATCCTATTATCAATCCCCTGAGATTTTCTGTTCTCCTTCTTTAAAAAAAATCTGCTATCTTGAGCTTCATCTTTTCTATTCAAATAGCTTTTAAAACCACAAGCCATACCATGAGCTGGTGTAAATCTGTGTCACTCCATTGAAATCAGCAGAGCTTCAAAAAAGTCCACAAGCAGGGGATCTGGCCACTTGGGTGTGTCTCATGGTGCGGAGGGATAGCTCAGTGGTTTGAGCATTGGCCTGCTAAACCCAGGGTTGTGAGTTCAATCCTTGAGGGGGCCACTTAGGGATCTGGGGCAAAATCAGTACTTGGTCCTGCTAGTGAAGGCAGGGGGCTGGACTCAATGACTTTTCAGGGTCCCTTCCAGTTCTATGAGCTAGGTATATCTCCATATATTCTGTTTTATTTACCCTGTCACTGCTGCTCTCAAATCTCCCTTTCCTTTCTGCAGATGGCTTGGTGGACTGTATGGACCCAGATTGCTGCTTACAGCCTTTGTGCCATGTAAACCCACTGTGCCTGGGCTCCCCTGACCCACTGGATATCATACAGGAGACTCAAACCCCCACATCCCAACAGAACTTGCACTCTTTCTATGATCGAATCAAGTTCCTGATTGGCAAGGACAGCACACACGTCATCCCGGGAGAGAATCCATTCGATGGAGGGTAAGTGTTTGGGGGGATTTTAAACAAGAATTAAAGCTCAGGTTCCTATGTTCCCACTCAGAGGTGGAATGGGGAATTGTGTGCAATGAAATACTAATAAAGAACAGCGGAAAGATGCAGGAGACAAACACTGTGTCATTACTACCATCCCAAACGCCTGCCTATGGGAAATAGATATCTGAAGAATTTCATAACTAATATAAAGCTGCTGACGGTCCTCCCAGGGGTAAAGCACACACAGACAGAGAAACTAAAGAGACAGAGCCATTTTTCTGCCCTGTCAAATCCATACCCTCTCTGTTCAGCTTTTCATTATACTCTTTCCTCTGATGGTAAGACTTGGTTTCTCTGCTAATCTTTATAGAGTAGTGGAATTAATTGACCTAGTTCATTCTATGTCCATCTGTTTCCTTTATTAGTCAGCCCTTCTTGGGAAACCTTTTTATCTCCCATCTGACATTTATCCCAGGGTGTATCCCATGGGTCAGAATCCACCTGTGGGATTCTGAGACAGTGCACAGTTGGCCTCAGAATTAATTCAGAAGTGTGTTCCATGTAGACTATGTGCCCATGCCCCACCTTGGGTGCAAGTGGTTTTCCCACTTGGAATGTGCTCTCTAGCACCAAGGGTCCTTTGCAGTCACTTACTTAAGCTTCTGCTTGCTCTGCCACAGCGGCGCACTGGCAGGGAGCAGGAGAATAAGACACTTCCTTCCGGTGCAAATGGCCCAAGTTGCTTTTTTCACAAAGCAGCCAGTGAGTGAGTGCCACTAATCCAGCTTGGTCCGTGGTTTGGCTTCCCTTGTTCAAATGAATGTAGTTTTCCAAGAATGCTCTGCAGCAATGCCCTGAAAACAGCAATCCCAAGTTGACAGACTCTGCATCCCCTCCCATCTCAGTTACAGAGAGGAGGAGTTGTAACTAGAGTTACAGCCTCATGTTACCTATGACTATTAAAGGCCTTCAAAGAGCTTGAAAAGGTCCTGCAGCATAGAGAAGGCCTGATATTTCTCATGTGAAAAGTAAGGCAGAAAGTAGGTTGAAGTTTTTTTAATGCTGAGACATTCATCGTCATCATCATCATCAGAAGTAGGGAACAGCAAGAATCACGTCTGCAGTTCATGCCCCAAATCAGCAAAGTAACTTTAAGCACATGAATAGTTCTGTTGAAGTCATGGAGCGACTTCTGCTTACAGTAAAGCACATGCTTAAGTGCCTTGCTGAATTCTTGATAATTCAGTGATCATTCACTATGTTCTGAGTTCTGTCTTTCGGAAGCTATCATGGGAAGGGTCCTAGACATCTCTGATCAAATTTGGCAGTGTCAGAGTTTAAATTCAATCTAATTAATTATCCCTTTTGTTCAGCTTTCCCAGGGAAAGTAGCTGTGCCATGGAAATGCATTGGAATTGTAAACACCTAATTTGGCATGCTCATCGGGCCAATTCAATACTTGTAATTCCACAGCCACCCCAGGCCCTGTTGAAGCTGATCCAAGGTTATTCCATGGATCAGCTGACAAAAGGATATTGCCCTCGGTATCCCATGCGCACCACCCTCTGTGACTCACCATCTAGAATGGTCCTGGAAGCTGACCTCAGACGTGAGCCTGTTAAAAGTACATCAGTGTCAGTGAGTCTGCTTGATATGCCGTTGTCCATGATTTGCCTCTCTGCCTAGCCCAAGAAGGCTAACTACAGGCCTTTGGATTAAAGCCAAGCAATCATTATGTGGCAAACAATGTTATCTTTATTAGTCTTCACAAGACTGTACATTTTATAACTGGATACTAAACAGTGCAGACTCTTGCCTAAGTGTTAGTTTAGCAGATTCTTGACTGTCAGATACCAGGATTCTGAGTTATTGCAGTAAAAAGCATGTACCAGAACATGGAATAAATTGTACTAGAAATTTCATTTCCAAGATGATATTTTTGGGGTAGCATTTCTCAAGGCTGAGCTGTCAATCGCGAGCCTTATTATAGGGGAATCTGACGTCAGATCATGTATAACAACATTTTTTAAGGACAGGAAGATTTGTTATATGTAGATCCAACATTATGTCCATGTTTAATGAGCTTTCCCACTGACAACTGAAGAACTGTCGGATTCTACCATCCATATATTACAGTGCAATTTGTTTGTATTCTTTAAGAGCCTATTCTGCTTTCAGTAACAAGCAGATATTCCAGGAATTACTCATGTCACCCATTCATATAGTGGGTGAAGCTGCCCAATAATGTACTGATATGACGAGAGTGAAATTCATTCCTGTGCCCCAGTACAAGATCTGTGTTACAGCTTAAGTGCCACTTAAGTCCTTATAAACAGGGCTTAAATGGTTCATAGGCTCTGGGCTGGCTCTCTTCTCTGCTCAGGAGTGGATTTCACCTCCAAGTATTTAAATATCCTACTGTTGAAAGATGTGAGCTCAAAAGAGACATCTGCCACCCAAAAGGCTGAGGTTTCATACATCCCTGGCACGTAAAGCTCTTCCTTTGCTAGAACAGGGAATGCAAAGATTAAAATTAATGGGACAGGTTTCATAACTGATTATTTTTCGTTTATAACATTGGAACTAGTAAATTGGCCTTCCTGTTTAATCTACTTTCATCATGGAGAGCTCTGCAATTACATCAGTTATTTATGACATTTCGCTATTCTTTAAATATCAACACTGGGTGATTTTCAATAAATATGGCCTGCAGACATGCCACCTCCAGCTGCGATATCACACTGCACAAGTTAAACAGCCTTGATCTTAGCATAGAAGCTCTCTAGGGAAAACCCATGTGCTTCAGAAAGTGGTGTTAGTGGCTCAGTAGATGGGTACTACTTCTTCTGAGCAGGTGCCAGGCCAGTGCCCCAGCACAGTATCAGGGACGCTTGTGACACTGAGCTGCTGGAGGTGCTGTTATTCTGACGAGATGTAAAACTCGGGTCCTGAGCCCTTGCGGTCATTTAAGATCCCATGGCACTTTTCACAGGACGGGGGGATGTTCTGGACTAACAGGATACTCGCTATCCTGACGTTTTGGGGGCTGTTGCTGTGTGCCGTTTAAAGCTATCGCTTGTCACCCCAGAGGTGGCCACTCTTGAGCACTGCACTATCAGTAATGCCTACCCAGAGAAACTGGGTGTGGTCAGTAAAGTGCTCTGGGATCCACTCCACAGGGCTGATCGGGGGACACACATATGCACACCATTTATCATTAACATTCAGAAAACAGAACACAGATTCGTGTTGTTGAATCTTCCCCACTGCTTGTGTGGAGTGTGTGATAGGCAGATAATAATCTCGGTGCTATCGGTGAGACTGCTTGCAGAGGAAAGTAATGCTTGGCATGAGTCAGGGTGGTAGCATTTGTTCCTAAGCGATGACATATGTAGGTCCATCCCCTGGCCTGTCTTACCTGCCTGCACAATGTGGGTGGGGAGAGGGTGCAGCGAATCTGTCTACTGCACTGTAGGCAATTGGGGGGAGGGATAGCTCAGTGGTTTGAGCATTGGCCTGCTAAACACAGGGTTGTGAGCTCAGCTCTTGAGGTGAGGTAGGTAGGAAATCTGGAAAAAAATTGGTCCTGCTTAGAAAGGCAGGGGGGCTGGACTCATGACCCTTTCAGGTCCTTTCAGTTTCTAGGAGATTGGTATATCTCCAATTATTATCTTATCAGAATTCTGCCCCCTGTTTTACTTTCGGCACTATCCAGGTAACTCCCATTTCGGAGTAGGAGTTACTTGGCTCCTGCATGAGGGAGATTAGCACCCCTGGAGTGCAGAGCAGGGGGAATCGAACAGGGTTGGGAGTGGGTCAGAGCAGGGGTGGGTGTCCACTCAGCGGCCTTTAAACGTGTGCTGCAGTTGCTGTTTCTGTGTGCAGTCCATGCCTTCAGCGCCCAGGAGAAGGCATTCTGCCTGCCTGCTTTTCTCCTCCGTGGGGAGAATGCCTCCAGCCATTGTAGCTGGTGTGATGCCCCTCTGTGGCCCTCCCACTAATGCAGCAGCAGCTTCTAAAGCCACAATCTAGCCCTCACTGTCTATTTATTGCTTGAGTTTGTATGTAATGCTGTTGTTGGAAGGGAGGTGTTTATCATCCCTGGTGGAACCATATCAGCACAGTACGTTTGCATTTCCTACATGGCCTGTGTAGAAGTGGCAACAGAATGAAATATATGACAGAATACCTATACAATACATCCCCTGGGCTTTAGAGATGCGGCTTCGCTACCCTTTAGAAAGAACAGCAGTGCAGATCATCTAATGGAGTACAAATAAACGAATATCTCATGACAGCTAGCCTTTGAGTGAATTTATTATTGAATTACACTCTAGCTTTTTAAGAACAAGCTGAGCTGACAAGCCACCTCATCACCACAAAAGGGGGAGAAAAAAAGACAGTGATAAATTACCCTGATGGATAAAGGTAAAGACCGTGTCTTCTCCAAAATACCAGCAATTATATAGTATTCATGTCAGGGTTAAAAAAAAAAAACACTGCCCGTGTTGAAATGAGTGTTTATGATGATAAAGCAAATAGCTAAATTAAATTCTGAATGCACAGAATGTCTTTTTGCATCATTTTGATGAGCAGATAACAAGTACTCTTCTGCCACTTGATCATTCTTGTATTGATTTCAAAACCACTTACTTTTGCTGTTTGCTTTGTATCTTTAAGCCGTTCTTAGTTGTCCGTCACCATAAGGAGTAGCGCAAGATGCACGGATGTCAAGTTGTTGACTTTCAAGTGGGACACCTGATATCCTTGTTCTCTCTTGAGGGCCAGTGTCAGACAGTAGTCTAAATTCATGGCCCGCGGAGTCTCCTACGTCAAGTGTCAGCATAGGACTAAGCTACCTCTGGAAGCCAGGCATAGAACAGACTTTTTTCTATAGTGTGTTTTAAAAGAACTCAGAGTGTTTTGAAAGAGTATCTGCTTTTGACCCCCTGATGGATTATGACACAGCTATCATGTAAAGCCATGATACAGTGCTGTCAGTATAATTAACTTTCTGTGCATCCAGCGTAATTATATGGGCAACTGGAAACAAGGAAAAGACCTATGGAAAAGAACTCAGTGTTGTGTATGAGTGCCCTCGTGAAGATTGGCCTCTGGTACTAGCTACAGAGAGACTCTCTTCCCTCCCCCCCTAGAGCCAATACACAGGGAAGGAAGAAGGTCCAATGGTTTAAAATTCTGACTGGAAATCAGATTTCTTGGGTTCCCTTGCCAACTATGTTACTGATTCCTGATATAACCTGAGGCTAATCACGTCGCCTCTCTATGCCTCAGTTTCCCCATCTATTGAATGGGGATAACAACATGTACCTTCCCTAGAGGAGTGTTTGAGGCCAAGTTAGTAAATGGTTATAAAAGCGTGTTGAGTTCTTGGGATGGAAGGTACTGTATAAATGGAACTGTTTGGTATTTTATAATATATAGTGTGTATGGGTTTTTTTATTATTATTATTTTTTTTATTTTGCACAATCAAACCCTACCTCATCCGTTATCTAGAGCTAAAATCAATCAGCTGATCCTGGCCAGAGAGCAACAGAATGTGGAAGGGTTGGGGAGATAATACTGTCCAAGTCTCGTGGTTTAACCCTTTCAGCTCAGTTCTCGGGGATTTAAAATGTAGATCTGCATGGTGCTTTCATAGTACCTTTGGAAGGGGGCTTTTGTTTGCTTTCTCCATGTCTCCCTATGTCAGGTGATAGTCAGCTGCCCAGACAAACATATAGTCCTTGTCTTCACTGTTAAAAAAGGTGTATTTGGTGGGAAGGAGTGTGACTAACACAGGGGAGCTATCTTGAGGTAAAAGCACAGCGAAGAGAAGGCACTTTAGTTTTGCTATGAGGTAACTAGGCAAAGTTAGCCTGAGGAGGGGATTTACTTTACCTGGTGATAAAACGAACGTGCCTTGCCTTCACTGTGTTTTCACTATGGAATAGCTCCCAGGCGTTTGTTACCCTGCGGTAAAAAATGCATCTTTTATAGCACTCAGGCTAAAGCCTGATACAGAAGCCTGAAACTGAAGTGATTAATGCAGTCCCCAAGTTCATAATCTTGTGTTGTAATGGTATCTCCATACTGCCTTCTGTTGTTCTGGCTTTAATCTGAAATATTGTAGTTAGGCCTCTTTGCCTTTGGAAGAGCTTGATGTGGACACAAAACAAAGTGATGATGCAGCAATGCATCCACTAGCTGGCTTCTGCCTGAGGTCAATTTTACCATGTGCAGGAGACGGATGCAACAGAGAGGATTGTGAGGTTCTGTTGATAATTTCCCTGATTCAAGTTGTTCCAGCATGTGGCTTTGGATTGGCTCCAGGAGGCCCATGACTTGTCAGAATTGACTATGTTGGTCTGTAGTAGAATAGCACCCGTGTGATGGAACTAATGAAATACAGCCACCTCTTGGGTGAAACACGGAAGCTGTTAACAGAGCACAGCAACTCTTTATAGACCAGGGATCGGCAACCTTTGGCACGCGGCCCATCAGGGAAATCCGCCGGTGGGCCGGGACGGTTTGTTTACCTGCAGCATCTGCAGGTTCAGATGATCACAACTCCCATTGCCCATGGTTCGCTGTTCCAAGCCAATGGGGGCTGCGGGAAGCAGCAGCCAGCACATCCCTCGGCCCATGCTGCTTCCCGCAGCCTCCATTGGCCTGAAATGGCTACCGCGGCCACTGGGAGCTGCGATTGGCTGAATCTACGGGCGCTGCAGGTAAACAGACCATCCCGGCTTGCTAGCAGATTTCCCTGATGGGCCGCGTGCCAAAGGTTGCTGATCCCTGGTATAGACCATTTAGGACAGGGTTTGAAGAATACCTTATCTACTTGAACTGTATCATTATCATTAATAGGTTTGAATAAACCTTGATATAGATCTATTCAGTATATTTAGTGGAGGGTCATGGTGTATCTAATATGTTACATATTATTATTATTATTTTATTAATGATAATAATAATTTCCCATCCCTAGCCTTGAGATTAAGGAGACATCTTTATGTTTTCAGAAAATACAAGAGGTTTTTCCACCATCTCCTTGTCACCTTCCTTTATTGCTTTCTGCTTAAGTGGCCTCTTTAATAACTAAAGATCATGTTTTCTGAAACTGAAAAGAGCAAAAAAGAGGTCAGAAGGACCAAAATAGCTTCTTTTACTTTGGTAATATTCCTCTTAAGCAAAGATAGTGTGTACTTTTAAAAAATCCTCTCTCCTCTCCAGAGGACAATAAATGTATGTGCCTTTGACTTCAGCCTTCCTTTTGACTTAAAAATGTAGAGTATGGTGACATTTCATGCCATTGTGATTTTTAAATTTCAATATAACTAATTCTATGCCATAAGCTTCTGCAAATATACAGATAGTAGAAGGATTCGTGTACATGAAAACAGGGATGAAGTTCCAATCCTTTTGTAAGTTTCTTTCCACAACATTGATAAAACGATCCATACCATGATCTTTGCCCATTTGCAGATTCCTTAATTGAATGCAATGTTCATGGAGTCATCAGAAACAAATCCTGTGATATGGTGGACATATCCAGTCAGTAGAGAGTATTGGGATACAATTTGTAACCAAAGATTACAAAGTATTGGATACTTATTACCAATGATCCTTTGGTTATTCTCCTGGGGCTTCCTAATGGAAATGGTTATATTCAAAGATCTGAAGAATTAAGATCTCATCTGCTAGTAGCTGGTAGACTACTGATAGTCTTTCAACTTACATACCCAGCAAAATAAGTGTAGGACAAATAAATATCGGGTTACCATTTATTCAATACCCAAAGTATATTTGCCTGCAAAAATCTCCATACATCTGTCCAATTTTTTTAATATTAGTGCTTAATAGGTGTGCCTGGTTTGCTAAATATGAGTAGAGTCAGTAGTTCCATTCAATTTAATAAAATGGCCAGAAACATCATCTGGATGGTTTAAAGAGGCTCCCTCTGTTTTATGGTAATACCCTGCTAAATAAAAAGATTTGATTATTCACTGGCTCCGTAATGTTTCTCTGAACAAAAAGAAACCATGCTAACTGTTCTAATGATTGTCATTTTGTTTATGACATTTACATGGCAATGATTTTTAAAGCTGCTAAAACTTCCGTAAGAAATAAATAGCTTTAGTACAACCTCCTCCCATGAAAATCTGTGTACTTCCTTGATCTACTCTCTTCATAAGTCCCATAATTCAAAACTGTATTATTACAATGCTAGCAAACAGCCTGTAGATCGTTTAATAATCTTTTTTCTGCAATGCCCACAAGAAGTGAGCTAATTACATCATTAATGTTTAAACAATGTGTTCCTCCTTCTGTGGAAGTCCCATTTAGTCCTTCTATCACTGGATCTGTCTTGTGCAGACTGTGAGCAGGAACTGCCTTTAGTTTGTGTCTTGTACAGCATTGAGCACCTTGCCAGAGCTTTCTAAGAGCTTACTAATAACTGTCAGTAATACTAATTATAATATCTGTGAGATCAGGTAAGCAAATTCTTCCACAATTGGATTTCACATGCCTCATGAAACCTGGCATAAGAATAAGCATATAATTCATTTCTGAGATTTACTGCACTATAAAGTTGTTACTTCTCATAGAAATAATGTCTTGTAGAATCACATTTGTTAGGGTATGAAACAGGGCTGGCCTTACCATGAGGCAAACTGAGGTGGCCGCCTTGGGTGCCAGACTGTGGGGGGTGCCACTAGGACCCAGAGTGTAGAAAATTGTGTCTGCTGCTGGTGCATCTGTATTCTCTCTGCTCTAGATGCACAGAGATGGTGGAGTGCTGTGCTGGAGGAAGGAGGGCACAAGAGACATAACAGGCAGGCAGGAGAAAAGGTGAGAGGGAATAACAGAAAGCAGCAGGAGCTGCAGGGAGAGAGAGGAGGAGGAGTCTCTTATGTATCTCTCTATCACCCCCCCGGGAGCCTGGACTGATTAACACCAGCTTCTCAGGGAGCTTCCTGTTTCCTGCTGCTTCCCTGAACCCCCTTGAGGAGACCAAGCAGTCAACTGAAGTAGTAGGAGCCAGTTAGGCCCTTAAGATGCTAATATCTTCCCTCACTCAGGCCCTGTTACCAGCCTGCTTATTTGTCCCCTTCAATTGAGTGTTGAGAGCCACTATAGCGGGCACAGAACAGCAGTCATGAGTGGAAGAAGAAAACACCTCTCTGGGGCAGCATTCAGAAAAAGAAAGAACGCAAAGGAAGCTTTTCTATCTAAGCAGGAAAGAGCTCTGCTGAGATACATAGACACAAATGTTCACGGTGAGCCTTCTGGCCCCAATGAGGATGTGAGTGATGAGGAGATCCCTGATTTTCCCGTTAGAGTGCAGGTGACCTGGTAGCTACTGCAGCATCCATAGCTCCATCTCAAATGGATGTAACCATGCACATTCCTGAAGAAAAGTGTAGATCACAGAAGAGTGTGGTGGAGGCACAAGAAACAGCTGCTGCTGAGTTTAGTTCCTTAACTCTAGATGATCCAGGACTGTGGACCCACTTGAGCAGTAGCCTGAGGGACTTCCTTGTACTGCATGGGCCACAGCAAGTGAAAAACTTCATGCTCCCCAAAGACAATAAAAATAGAAGTTTCCATCCAACACATTACTGGCGTGAAATCCCTAATGGTGACAAAGTGGAGAGGCCATGGCTTATGTACTCAAAAACCCAGAATGCTGCATACTATTTTGGTTTCAAACTCTTCCAGTCTAATGTTCCAGCCACATTGGGTTCTATAGGAACAAAGGACTGGAAAAATCTGGCTAGAAATCTGGCATGCCATGGGAAGGCAGCAAATCACCAGAGAGCATTCCATAGATGGAAAGAGCTTGAGCTGAGACTAAGGTTAAAGGCCACCATAGATGATCAGCATCAAGAGAAGATTGCATCAGGCTCTCTTTACTGGCAAAATTTTCTAAAAAGGCTCGTTGCCATTGTGAGAATGCTTACTACCCAAAACCTAGCACTGCGTGGCACTTCAGATCAGCTGTATGTGCCAAACAATGGAGACTTCCTTAAAATTGTGGAGCTGATGGCTGAATTTGATGCTGTACTCCAGGAGCATCTAAGAAGAGTCACCACCCAGGAAATGTACAAATGTACACCCACCACTACCTTGGAAAACAGTTCAAAATGAGATCACACAGTTACTGGCAACAAAAGTCAAACAGAAGATTGTGGCAGATCTGAAGTCAGCAAGATATTACTCTGTTATTCTGGACTGCACACCTGACATCAGCCATACGGAACAAATGACTTTAATGGTGTGTTTTGTAACAACAACAGAACCTAGTGTAAATGTCCCTGCAATGGTGACTGTCAGAGAGCATTTTCTAGATTTTATTGACATTGATGATACTACAGGAGCTGGTATGACAAATGTGCTTCTTAAAAAGCTGGAAGATACGGGAATTGCGATAGCTGACATGTGAGGTCAAGGCTACAATAATGTGCCAACATGGGAGGAAAGAACAGAGAAGTGCAGGCCCAGATCTGAGAGTTAAACCCTTGAGCTTTTTTTGTCCCATGCAGTTCTCATTCATTGAACTTGGTGGTCAGTGATGCAGCATCAACTTCTAGTGAGGCTGCTGAATTTTTTAATATAAGGCACGGGATAATCCTATAAGAGACTCCAAACAACAGTTCAAAGTTGAATTCTTTAACCAGGTGCTAGATTGTGCAATACAGTTTCATGCAGCTCAAGGAACACAGCAGTATATTTCGGCTGTTGTATGATATTCCAAAACTCCTCACTATACCCGAAGAACTACAACAGCAATGCAGGGCACTAGAGACAGTGTTGACACATGATGACATGCGTGATATTGATGCGAGTGATTTAGGTGATGAACTTTGAAGATACATTTCAGCAGGATCAACTCCAAGGACTATTGTGGAATATATGTGCACAAATAAGATGACCACCCTCTTTCCAAATGCTTTTGTTGCTCCGCGCATACTTGGAGAACGCAGCTTCTCCAAGCTGAAGTTAATAAAAACACATCTGCGCTCCACAATGACACAGGAGAGGCTGGTCGGCCTTGCAGCCATCTCAATAGAGCATGAGCTGGCCCAGACTGTGGACCTTCAGGAAGCAGTTCAAATCTTTGCAACCCAAGAAGGCACGGAAAGCACCACTTTGATTATTCAAACAGATAAAAATGCAGTGTTTACTATGCAGACAAGAAAAGTTACATTTGCTGTTCAGACATTTGAAAGTTAAGTGTTACTTAAAATTTTTGAAAAAGGCATTTTAAGTTGTTAGTTCTCCTTTATTGGGGAAGAGCAGTATCATGAGAGGAGTAGAACACGAAGAAGGCAGAATTGAGACCTTCCAAAGTTTTGGCCCAAGCAAGGGGGTTTTGGCGGTGTCATTTGAGCTCCCCGCTTCAGGTGCCAAAATGTTGTGGGCCGGCCCTGGTATGAAATTACCCTAACCCTAAAAATAGCTTGCGCCATAAGAGCTACTGAAACCTCTGAAGGGCTAAGAACCTAAAGCCCTGATTATCTTTCCATTTACACAAGTGTAAATCAGGAGCAACTCCTCTTAGAGGTACACTGGAGTAAATGAGAGGAGAATCAGCTTTTAAGTCTTTTTTCATCTAGGGCATTATGGGAAGCAATGAATTCCACATAGACCTTACATCATACCATAACATAACTTTATTTTGTATAGCACTTTCTATGCAAAATGTGTCCGAAAGTACTTTTTCAGGGTTCAGTAGTAGAGTCAGAGTTAAATATTATATAATCGCTCAAGTCACTGCTAAGGCAACAGTCTTCTCTTAATTTCCTGTTTTGTGGAATACCTTTCCTGTATCCTGATGTCTCATCTTCTCTTCTTCTCATTACAAATCTCATCTGAAAAGTCATTTTTCCCTGGAAATGGTGATTTGATAAGGCAGAGCGATCCAAGATATTACAGATGGCAGGAGGAGCAGCCGAAGCATCTCCTTCCAACAGTGGCCAAATTGTTTGGCAGATCAGAGAGGAGGATGTGCTTCCAGAAGGAGAGAGAGCCTGGGTTTGTGAAATAGGACCAAGTCTAATAAGGGTTCTATAACCAATAAGGCAGTTTAGAACTAAATCCTGATATCAAAGTGGAGTTGTTCTGTGGAGGTATTTATGTGATCATGGGGTTTTTACAAGTGGGAAGTGTTTCCTCACATAATGTTATTTTGTTGCTAAACTGGCATGCACCAAAGGTGCCTTTTTAATTTTGGAGAAATACAGATATGAATAGCTTACTGGCAATATTGCCAGCAGAATGGTGGCCAATGGTGTTGGAGAATATCATTGTCTACTGACAGTGACTAATAACTACTCCTATAAAGTCTACAGTGCAAGTCTGCATTGAGCAGAATGATGGCAGAAATACATAATGCAAGGCTTGAAAAACTGGACACTTGCTAGCCAGGGAACTAAACCTACACAACAGAGGTAAATACAAAAGGATTTCAGGAGAGCTGGCATCTTCTCAAAGAGACAATATTAAAGTGCAACAGCAAACAATCCCAATGCAAAGGAAAGAAAAGAAGACTAACAACAGGCCAATGTGGCTACACTAGGAGCTCTTTAATGACCTAAAAATTAAAAAGGAATCATACAAAAAGGGGAAACATGGATAAATTACTAAGGATGTGTATAAAATAGCACAATCATGTAAGGACAAATACAGAAAAGCAAAACACAAAATGAATTACACCTAGCAAGGGACATAAAAGGCAGAAAGGTGAATTGTAACAAGATACTTAACACAATTAATATTACTAATGGGAAGGAACACAAGTCAAAATAGGGAAAGAGCAAGCTGAAGAATACTTAGGTAAGTTAGATGTATTCAAGTTGGCAGGGACTGATGACATTCATCCTAGAGTACTTCAGGAACTAGCTGAAGCAATCTCAGAACTGTTCATGATCATCTGTGAGAACTTTTGGAGGGTGGGTTATGTCCCAGAGGACTAAAGAATGGCAGACATGTTCTATCTTTAAAAGAGAGAAGCAAAGAGGACCTGGAAAATTGTAAACCAGTCAGCCTAACTTTGATACCTGGAAAGATACTGGAACAAATTATTAAACAATCAACTTATAAGCACCTGGAGGATAATAGGGTAACAAGTAATAGCTATCATGGATTTGTCGAGAACAAATGATGCCAACCCAAACTAATTCCCTTCTTTGACAGGGTTACTGGCCTAGTGCATGCAGGGAAGCTGTATATGTGATATATCTTGATTTTAGCAAGGCTTTTGACACATAGTCCCACATGACATGTTCATAAGCAAACTAAGGAAATGTGGTCTAGATTAAATTATTATAAAGTGGGTGCAAAACTAGTTGAAAGTCTGTACTCCAAAAATTATCAATATTTTGTGGTCAAAGAGGGGATGTGTTTAGTGGGGTCCTGCAGGGGTCTGGCTTGAGACCAATAGTATTCAATATTATGATTCATGACTTGGATAATGAAGTGGAGAGTATGCTCATAACATTTGCGGATGACACCCAGCTGCGTGAAGGACAGAATGAGAATTCAAAATGACCTTGATAAATTGGAGAATTGGTCTGAAATCACCAAGATGAAATTCAGTAAAGGTAAGTGCAAAGTACTTCACTTGGGAAGGAAAAATCTAATGCATAACTACAACATGGGGAATAACTGGTTAAGTCGTAGTGCTGCTGTACAGGATCTGAAGGTTCTAGTGGATCACAAATTGAATATGAGTCCACAAAGTGATTCAGTTGGAGAAAAAGCCATCATCACTCTGGGGTATATTAACAGGAGTGTCATATGTAAGGCAAGGGAGGTAATTGTCCTGCTCTACTTGTCACTGGTGATGCCTCAGCAGGAGTCCTCCTCTGATGATAGGACAAGAAGTAATTGGCCTGACCTGCAGGTAGGACAAGAAGGTGGGACTGAAGTAACTGGGCTAATCTTCAGCAAGGAAGATTAGGTTAGATATTAGGAAAATTGTTCCAACTATAAGGGTAGTTAACCTCTGGAATAGGCTTCCAAGGGAGGTTGTGGAATCCCCATCATTGGAGATTTCTAAGAACAGGTTAGACAGATACCTGTGAGGAGTGGTCTAAGTTTATTTGGTCCTGCCTCAGCACAGGGGGCCTGATTATATGACCTCTCACTGTCCCTTCCAGCCCTACATTTCTGATTCTATAAAAAAACAAGGTAGAGAGATGCCATGGTGATGGGCTTGATGTAAAAGCCCAAACAGAGTACACTGTGATTCTAGAGCTGTTATTGTACATCTTGGTGAATAAAAGCTTTATGGAGATGCCTCAGATACCAGCTTCATTATCTGTATTCCTAAAAGTATGCCAGCATTATACTGTTGTTTTTTCTCCAGTTTTCCTTAACCAGTTTAAGTAGTGGGCTTTGAATCTAACATTTTAATTAATTGCCTGCATTATTTCAGACTGTATATTTTTGTAAAATGAGTGACAAAATGTAGAGCATTTCTGCAAAATATTAACAATTAAAAAAACCAAACCCCTAAAAGAACATCACGCTTTCTTGATGCTCAAGTGATGGGGCATGTGTAGCTAACTTAGAGGCATAGGTTAAAAAAAGAGAACCGATCGAGTTTAGTTCCTGCAGACAGCTTAGATTTGACTTCCCTATGCTATGCTGGGTCGTTTTTGTTTTTTGCCTGGCACTCCTTTTCGCCTGTGTCTCCCACTCCATCAGCTCCTCAGGAAGTGGAGCTGTGGAAGCTGTCGCAGACTCTGTCTGTCAGTGCCACTTCAGCAAATCCCTGAGTGCACAGTTGGTCGGATGTCAACATGTTTAGGTCCTCCTCAGCCTGACACTGGCATTCTGGTGCTCCATTTATTGGCAAGGTTCTCTGCCTAGCCTAATTAATTTGTTTTGAATCCCAGCTGCCTGACATATGCCAAACTCTTCCAGGAACTCACTTGTGTTATACATAGCTGTGTGGGAGCCTTTCTGGATGGCTACTTTTTAATTTTAATTTTCCTAATCTTTCTTGTTTAACGTCTCAAGAACCTTTCGTTTCCATTTTCTTACCAAACTTCATGATTCGAGCGACATCCACAGGTTTGTTGAGTAGTTGTCAGCTGTTGACTTTCCCCGCTGCTAAAATAAACAGGAAGAGCCAGATTGTGGCTCACCCTGTGCAGGAAGAGAGTGTAAGGAGTCTTCTCCCTCATAGCTGGGAGGCCAGGGTCCAGGAACTGCACTAGGTTAGCACTGCCTTTGGCACTAGCTTCCAGGAGCAGAGTGGGACTATATGTTATACTGTATTCTGTGCTATAAATGAGCAAAAGGATGACAGCAGCAAGTGACCCAAGCCTACATCTGTAATGACTTGCTTTATTGGTAGGATTTTTCTCTGGCATTCATCACCAAGGTATCTGAGCACATCACAAACCAGTACCACAATACCATAGCAGTATAAGTACCTATGTCCAAGACAATAGAACATTACTCAATTTGTCCTCACAATGTCCCGGTATGGTAGAGCAGTGCTATTATTCCCATTTTACAGATAGGGAGCTGAGGCACAGAGACACTATGTGACATCTGTGGCAGAACTAGGAATAGAAGCTAGATCTCCTGATTTTGAAATGAGGGCTTTAACAACAGAAACGTCCTTCCTCTCGATTCGCTTTGTAGAGCTCTGGTGAATCCCCTTTTAGAACAGAATGTTCAGTTCTGGGCATCTCGGTACCAAAAATATGTCAAACGAAGTTGGAAGTAACTTATAGAAAAGTAACAACAACGAATATAGGGATTCTGAGTGGAGATTAAAAATATGTAATGCAAATAACATGGCCAAAACATGGCTGAGGGGGTGGGGAGGTCATATTAATCATCCAAATGTATCTGAAGCCTTTCAACTTCCAGGAAGAAAGGAGCTAGGGTTGTGATACAATGGATTGTGACTAGGAGTAATGGGGTAACACTGAATAGGAAAAATTAGCATGAACACCAGAAAATAATTCCTAATGGTGAAATCTATGAGTCTCATCCAATGCCTGTTTGAAGAAAATGAGAGTATTTCCATCAGTTTCAACAAGCACCAGATTAGACCATGTTAGACTATGGTAAAATTTCCCAAGGGAAGTCCTTCAGGAAAAGGAATGTCTTTATTTTGTCTACTGTACAATGCCAAGCATATTCCCAGCACTAAACAAATAATTATTAATAATAAAACTTTGGAAATCCCACTGCCTGAGGTGTTTAACATTAAACCAGACAAAGAGCTAGGAAACGTACTGTAGGGAGCAATCTTTCCTGCCATGAAGATGGATTCAATGTCCTAGTTGGGATTTTTCCTTTGATTTCTAGTATTTTATAACTGTTGGCATACTTGGATTTCCCCCCTCCCCCCCGCCCCAGCATGTAAATACAGGTCTTGCTAAAGAAAACGGGATGTGGAAGGGGAGAGTGAATGTGTCTCTACTTTTGATGGCACTAGGCCCTAGATCATACCCAGGGGGACAGGTGGACATTAACTTAATCTTCTAGTGATTACAAATTACTTCACAAAGCAATGGTCTAAAATTACTGTGTCTCAGACTTGCCATCTAGCAAGCCACATGGTAGCAATTCGGCAATGATTTAGTGTTCCCTAATTATAGGGAAACCTCTACAGAAAAATAAAAGACCAGAGGGGTTGGGAAAGACTAATTAAAAAAACAGACTGGAGAACTGGTTATTGTAAAACAAGGGATCTGCACAGCCACATGTAAACACAGTCTGAGAAAAAATAGTTCAGCCAGTAGATGAAATATGTTAATAATTCATTGGAAAGACAAGTCTACAGCAAAGAGACATTCAATTTTGCTCAACTGCAGAAAACATCTTCAGTGCTGGCCAAATTAGACGGATGGAATAAATCTTCCCTATTAACGTGAGAGATAATTTTATGTAAATATATTGGGAGACCTTCCGAGCAGGGCTGAGAGTCTTTGCAGTACCACTTAACGTGTTTGCAGTGTAATTGCATTTAGACCAAGGTCTTCTGAAGGAAATGGCTGACTAAATTAGCATTAACCAGGTTCCTGGGGGGCTGAGTGCATTGTGGGTAGTCGATTTTGCCTCCAGAAAGGACACGATGACACTGGAGAGGCCAGCTGCTTACAAAGCACAGCGTTAATTGTTTTTCCCAAATGGGGCAAATTTTATTAACTGGGGAAGTAGAAAATTTGAGGATCTGATCCGGCAAAGTCTGGGATTCAGTATCTTTCTCATCTCCATCCCACTTTAATTAAGTTCAGATATTTGTACACGCACTGCCCCAGCTTCTTTTTATGACTATGATTTGTGAAGGACTACCCTCTGGAAGTAAAGGAGTTATAGCCCTCATGGGGATCCCTGGGGGCCAGGTAGGCTTTCCTGAGTTACTTGTCTCTGAAGATGGGCTGACTTAGTCCAAATCGGCAAGCAAAGAAATATGGAACAAAGAAGTTGAGCATGACAACTTGAAGAGTTATTGAGAAAGGAAGAGGGTGGTCACTCGATGGAAGCTAGAAGTGCAGATGTGTTTGTTAGAGTTTCCCTTTTAGAGTGAGTTCTTTTGCATGTTTTTATTGTGCCTGTAACTGTGTGGCTGTTCTTTATCCCTGCAGACCTGAGTGCCCATGAACTCATGAAAGCTATGGGCCAGATCCTCAGCTGGTGCAAAGCAGCAAAGCTCTGTTTACAGCAGTTGAGGATCTAGTCCAGTGTGTTGGCTACAACTTTACTCACAGGCTTTCATCTGCTTAGACTCTGGGAGAGTTACCATCATAATTGTTAGTTATCTTTTGCCTAGGGCACCAGTTACGGCATCTACAACATTTAGTCTCTTTTTTTTCTCTTTGCTTGTAGTTTGTGGGGAGGCAGTGGAAGAAGGTAGCAACCCTTCTCCATTATCTCATGAAAATGTGCTCTATTTGTATTTCAGCTCAACCACTTTAAAATGAGCAAGCAGCCGTCAGTAATGCTTTTAGTGTTGGTTTGAATAGGTAATGGTAATTCATCCTGCTGAGTCCATTGTTCCCAATAGCAAGAAATTCTTGGGCTTCAGAAGAGGAATCCACAGTGATGCTTATCCTTCCACAAAATGCAAGGATGATCAGAAGGCTCAAGGACTTGTTGACCATTCCAGACTCTCCTTCAGCTCTCACTGAATAATATGAGAAGAATGGTTTTGTGGGTAATGTTGAGGCCTCAGAATGGAAGTTATGGGTACTGCCCCTGGCTGTCCACAAACTTTACTGCAGTGAGCCAAATACTTCCCTGGTGGTGTTCTGTCAACTTCAGTGGGGTTACAATAGGGTGAATTTGGTCCTCTGTGTCTTCATTTCCCCATCTGTCAAATAGGGATGGTCATTTACCCAGTGTCCTTGGATGTCACAGAGCTGAATTGTTAATACAGTGCTTTTTGATCCTTGGATGGAAGGTGCAATGGAATACAGAAATTATTATTGTTTTACTGATGGGATTGCTTCTCCTTCCACATCTGTGTGAATTGGGAGTAATTCTGTTGAAGTCATTGGAGATACACCAGAGTAAAACTAATATAAGTGAAATAAAAAAACAGGTGCATTATATCTTGTTTTCTCTGGGACTGACCAAGGGGAACATAGGAATCAAGTAAGTGGATACTAGAGTTGAACTTTGAGCTTTTGTTTCTGTTTACCTAAATGCCAAGTTTTGAGCCATACTCTGCCATCAACATATGCACGAAAATTCCTACTTAAATCAGTGGAGAGTTCTGCTATAACTGGATGGCACGACAACTAAAAAGTCTATCTTCTATGTCATGGAATCCAGTAAAATCCTTACTTGATACAAATATTAGTTCTCGCTGTGCCATACAATCTTTGCTTTGTTGATGTACCCCTTAGACAATAACTTGTGGACTCTCTGGTGTTCCATGGTAATAAGAGATCATGTAAGTGCTTTCCTATGCATTGAGGGCCAGATCTTCAGCAGCTGTAAATCCGTGTGGCTCCACTGAATTATCTTACTACAAATAGATGGATTATAAATTGAGCTCTTGTGATTTACACCAGCAGGGGATCTGGTCCTGAAGCAGTAGGAACATTGGCTTCCAGTCTCTGCTGGTTAGCATGACATTGCCAGCAAAAATCACATATCATAATTTGCCAGCACAAAGATACCACAATTTGTTATCACTCAGAAAAATAAGTACCTTGAGATAGACACTGAGATCAGACACTATCAGATACACAAGAAGTTTGTCTTTTTTGGAATCTCCTTGCATAGCCGTATGGTAAACTGTACAATCTAGGGCTTTGAACAGAGACTTTGGAATAGAAACCTATGTGTTCTATATTCGGCCCTGCCACAAATTTGCTGAGTGACCCTGAGTAATTGAAAACCTCTACATACTTCTTGTAAAATACAAACCTCACAGAATTAATCGGTATTGTAAAGCACTTAGAGCGACTTGGGGAAAAGGTGTCATAAAAGTGCAGAGTTGAATGGAGTAGGTATAATCTACAAACAACTGGTGGTTCTGTTGTTTGCTTGCTCAATTGCTTTAACCTCCTATAAGGAACTTATCTGATTCTGGCAAATTTGTCGTCATATTTTATCCAAAGCAATAACACTTCCTTATGGAATATGGAAGACCTGACTCATCAAGATCATCAGAGGACTTAATTGCCATAAACCTGCCCATGCAGTATTTGGTACATTTCCATCCTCCTCTGTTCTAAAACATGTTTTGTCCTTAATCAGACCAGTACTGTCAAGGCAGTGTGAAGCTGAGTGAGCTATAGCCATGTCAGTATATCATGTGCCCTACAGGAGAAGATACCGGAGAACAGTATATTTGCCGGTGGTTGAATATGACAAGAGTAGAAAAAAGGTGAAGCCAAATTCTCCTCTCAGATGTGTGTGCACAACACCCAAGTCAGCAAGAGCTGTGTGCCTCCATCTGGGGGCATGATTTGGCGTATTGAATTTTATTGTGTGTGGTATTAGGTATCCCGGTGTGCAGGCATTCACAGCAGGATAAGTCGGGGATCACTCCCCCACCTTTGACATGATTCACCATTTCCTATCATTTCTTTCCTTCATGCAGCCATGCGTGTGTGATCCGAGGTCAGGTGATAACATCAGATGGAACCCCTCTAGTTGGAGTGAACATCAGCTTTGTCAACAATCCTCTTTTTGGCTACACAATCAGCAGGCAAGATGGCAGGTATGGTTTCTGCTATATGTTTTACAGTATGTAAGTACCCAGAGCTGCAAATAGTGGAGCCAGCACTAGAGAGAGACTGTCCTGGCAAAGACACAGTCACGTCTGATGCAGCCTGAAGACATTAGTGTTATTGTTAATATTGATACTGATATTATTAGAGAAGTGAATAGAAGCCCTGGGGCTCCGTTGTGCTAGGTGTTGCCCATGCATATAAAGAAATGATGGTTCCTGCCCCAAACTGCATATTCTTCATTGCTTTATATAGACATGATTGGGCAAAAATAATTAAACCTGTAAGATACGGTATTGTTAAAGGCAAGTGGTTAAAATTTGAACAGTTCCATTGAACCATAACAAAATCACTGTGAACTGGGCAATCTTTTGTCTTTCAATACTAATTGGCTCTCTTTTAAGGACAAAAGCTAAATATTAGGAGTAAGATTCTGACTGATGGAGCTGCACATACTCTAGCTAATGGTGATTAACACTAGCACTTTGGAGAGGATGACCCGGCTTTGCTGATTTTAACAGCTCTCCAATCTGACACTAGCATTAAGGATTTGGATTGACCTGGCTAGAATAGCCAACGGGGTGATAATGAAGGAAATGAACACTTGCTAGAGATGTGTGCTTTATGTAGTCTTGGCATGTTCCCATGGGACTTGGTGCCTACTGAACCACTGAAACCTTTCAAGATATGTTCTCATTAATGTTTCATCTACTGGAAAATACAACAGTAGAAGTTGAGTAATAGGTACATTTCCATGGAAAATGGATTATCTCAGCTAAATGAACATATCTTATAAGAGAAGCTGGTGCTTTCGCAAGTCTTATGGTTTAGAGACTATTGAGAAAGATACAGAATCTCTCACATTTACACTGTGGTGTAACTCCATTAATCTCAGGCTTGGTCTACACCTAAAGTTTAGGTCAACCTAGCTACATCGCTTAGGACTGTGAAAAATATCACACCCTGTGCAACTTAGTTATGTCAACCTAACCCCCACGTAGACATCGTTAGGTTGAGGGAAGAATTCCATTGACCAAGCTACCGCCTCTCGGATAGGTGGAAAAACCACTTCCGTTGATGTAGGAAGCATCTGCACAACAGCGTGACAGCAGCACACAGCTGTAGCTGCATAGCTGTGGCACTGTAGCCATTGTGGTGAAGCCATACCCTCAGTGGAGCAATTCCTCATTTGCACTGGTGCAAGGGAGATCAGAATCAGGCCCTAGAGGTCAAATTCACTGCAGTGTAAAGAGCTGGCACAAAACCTACACAAGGAAAAATAATAATGCCTACAAAAAAACCAGACCATAGGTAGGCAGCTGATGTGGCGGAACTCCCTGTTTTTCATGCTGACCAGCATCATCTCATTGTTTCCTTGTGCTCTGTCTGTTGGTCTCCACCTATTGTTAGGGCTCTGATCCACCCTGGGGGCTTATAAGCAAATAATGAGGCTAGCATTGCACAGTGCTTGTACAAGCCCTCTGGACAGGCATCACCTTTACCCCCTACAGACCAGGTACAGTACAGGCAGCACAGCAGAGCAAGCTTCTTCCATACTACTCCAGGCAGTGTTTCACTGATTTTCTACAGGGGCTACCACTAGAAAGGCTAGGTGAAACGGTGCTTCAGTCCTATGCTCGCTCACAGCCACACTCTCTGCCTCCATCTGGACCCTTTGCACCACTCAGGCATCTTAACTCACCAGCAGACAATGTCCCTGGTGGAGGGGAGTTCTCAGCTCGTGTAAAGCTAGACTTCCTGGCTCTTACACCACCTCCTGCCCAAGCTCAGTGTAGCAGGGCAGAGAGAGGTGTGGCCAATGCGCCAGCGTGCTCCACCAATTCCCAGTTAGCTAATGGTCCCTAGGGAAACGTTGCCAGCTGGCATCGGATAGAGCCGTTCCCAGGAGCTCACTGCCGGGGGCTGTAAATCCAGCACCGATCACAAGTACTGTATTCAGTTAAAGTAATAAAAAGGTGGTGATCAGCAGTGCCTGAAAGTAGAGTATTTAATCAAAATAAGTCCCAGCACCAGGCTAGCATTCCTATCAGTAACTGCTGGAGCCCCCCAGTCCCAGTACGGGAGGAGTTAGACGGTTCTTGCACGCGTGCATAATTCCTTGTGATTTCCCCTCATGTTCTGCTTATGTGGTGATGTCGTTCAGGTCTGGTGCTTTGTGCTAACAACATTTCAGAACATGATATTCAACAAATAGTCTGATTATATTACTGAGTATCTTGAAAAATGAGAATGAGACTATAATTGGCCCCAAAATATTGTCTTTGACATTCACGCATCTATTTTCTTGCATGATCAGGCACAACACTACATCTGCGTGCACTGGAGGGAGGTAGTGTATGACTAGATGAAAGCATTCTGCCTTTAAAGAACAAAAAATTAGTAATTATTCACTGAGATGGTATGAGGGCTATTTATAAAATCACTTGAAATATTGAAGGTACCATAGTCTAAAGGTGGTAGTGGGAGTCAAGAAGTCCTGAGCTTTAGTCACAGCTCTGCTGCTGATCTAGTGTGTAGCTTTTAGATACATCCCTTAATCTCCCTATGCCACAGTTAACCTGCCTGTAAAATGAAGGTAACACTTCCTGCCTCGCTGGGGTATTTGTGGATTAAATACTATATGTGATGTGCTTTCAAAATGGAAAGCATTATTGCTATTACAATTGCTGTTCTATACTTCAATATGTTACAACAGCGGGAGCCTCTTCTAATAATCTTTTCAACAGAACAATTTTAGCCTGAGACATTGTCTACACAAGCAATTTGCACCAATTTGACTGAATCAGTTTAGAATCCAATTTCGTTAAATCAGTGCAACCCCCTTGTGGTCTCGGAATAAGAAGGTTCACACAAGGGAATAGTGCCTATTTAACTAAATTGGTTTCTAAACTGATCTAATTAAATCAGTGCAACTTTTTTGTATAGACAAGGCCTAAAATGAATTTCATTATAACTGGAATTCCAATTTTCAAATTGCAATGAACTGTAACAAATTAGGACTTGAATTCTACTTCACTGTAAATAGTTCCACTATATTCTGGTTTACTATAAGTGGATTTCACCCTGTTGTCACAGCAGTCAACTGTAAACTCCAGGGGTGAAATCCTGGCCTCATTGAAGTCAGTGGCAAAGCTCCCATTGTTTTCAATGGATCCAGGATTTCATCCAAGTTTAGGTTGCATTAAATAGCCCCAGAAAATTAGAATAAATTAAAGGCCCATATGTGTTCTCAAACTATTTATCATGATACATGTATCTTTCAGATCCCTAGGCATAAGGATAAACCAACAGTTTTCAGAATGTACTATTGTATATCTGACTTTTCTGTGACCCAAAGCTAATAGAACGGGATGGACAAACTACGGCCCGCGAGCCGGAGCCAACCCGCAAGCTGTTTTAAGCTGGCCCGCGAGCTGCACCACGCGATTCGGTCCTGCTCAGGCCAGGGCGCTGGGTCGGGGGCTGCACCACGGAGCTCGGTCCCGCTCCGGCCAGGGCGCTGGGTTGGGGGCCGCACCATACGGCTCCTGGAAGCCGCGGCATGGCCCTACTCCGGCTCCTACGCGCTCCAATGGGAGCTGCAGGGGCGGTGCCTGTGGACGGGGCAGAGTGGCAGAGCTGCCTGGCCACGCCTCCACGTAGGAGCTGGAGAAGGGACATGCCACTGCTTCTGGGAGCCGCTTGAGTAAGCACCTCTTGGAGCCTGCACCCCCTGAGCCTCTCCCTACGCCTCAACCTCCTGCCCCAGATCTGATCCCCATCCCGCACTCCAAACCACTCGATCCCAACCTGGAGCACCCTCCTGCACCCCAAACCTCTGATCCCCACCCCAGAGCCCACACTCCCTCCCGCACCCCAACCCCACTTTTGGGAGCATTCATGGCCCACCATACAATTTCTATTCCCTGATATGGCCCTCGGGCCAGAAAGTTTGCCCACCCCTGTAATAGAAGGACCGGAGGGCTCAGGGGCCTGGTAATGGATTATAAAATATATTTTAAAATAAATCTTTTCACCACTAGATTGCTGGGTCACACCGGTAGTGGGTCGTGACCAGCAATTGTTACCATCTTATAGATGTTTGTGAAAGGTGTTGGATGATCTCAGTGTACTGCTGCTATCTCTGCTGAGCCTGTTCTGGGAAGAAAGAGAGGCCGTCAGTCTCCTGGCCTGTCCATTGGGTATCTTTCTAAGATAACCAAAACAATAAGTCCATATAGTAATATGACTTTTTGGAAGAAAGCCCATTGTGACAGTTCTCAAGGCACCCAGGACTGTGAGTCACCTTGTTACCCTCTGCCTCTAGCAAGAAGTAGCCTTGCCCATGGTGACTGGGTGTCAGCTCTCTAACACCACCAGCCTTTCAGCCATTCCACTACCCTCCTCTGGGCCGTGCCAGCCCTGTCTTTGCCTTGCAGGTTAACAAGAGGTGCACTCCAGTCATTCCCCTGTGGTATCCAGACCCTGACACTGGCTACTCACAGAAATCCCAGATCCACTGTGCCAAAGGAGCAGGGTACCCAGTTTACCAGTTTGACCTTAAACCACCATTCCTGTAAAATCCCACAGCACTTGTGAGCACTGAATAAAACAAAAATAGGTTTGGTTAAGAAAGAGAGTAAACAGGAAACAAGAGAGAATGGTGGAAACAAGTGGTTACAATACAAAACAAAATCATACAATGCAAAGTTGAGTCTCCCCTTGTCCATAGGTACCTTTCCTAGCTAATTAAGTAGGTTCCCTGCCCCCCAAGTTCAGTCAGTTGCAGAGCTGGCTGGCTTCATAGGAACCAGGATCCAGTTTTTCATGGGAATGTTGCTGCTCCCCAAGGTGAAAGGACACAGAATGCCTTTCCCCACTCTGTGCTATACTGAAACAGTCTTTTGTCTTATTCCTGGGCAGGGTGATTCTCTGGCTGCTGTAATGTTCCTTTTTATCTGCAAGTGGTTTTGATTGTTTGCAGTTTTCTCTGATGGTTTTCCATTGAAAGGCTTGGGATGGGGCAAGGCTAGACAACTGAGGCTTGCATTACATCACTGGCTAACCAAGGCGGGGTAACAACTCCCTCCTACTAAGATGGGCCATTGCTGAGATATTTTATCCCCCGGTGACTAACTTTTACTCCCAGTCCATAACGTATACTTTCAGCGTAATTACATTATGCTTTAAATATTGCCTGCACATAGGTCTCGCAATGATTATGAATCTTGACCAGTTACAAGGGTTCTGTAGATACCTTACATGCTACTCTTTATGGATAAGTGTCCCACAAAACGTGTTTGCTGTAGTGAGTTTGTCGAGTCCAAGGTGAGAGTTGTTTGCAAAGAACAGGGGACACTTTGCCAGGGAGCTTCTGTGTCACACCCACCCATCCCTGAGATCAGCAGCCCACCTGGAAGCATTATTTAGGGCTTTCATCCTGAAGAGAATTTTGCTGATACTAACTTTTATTTCACTGCTGTGCGGTTTTTTTTCCATCTAGGCAACTTGAGGTATGTCTACACAGCATTTTGGAGCCTGCGGGAGCAAGCCTCCCAGCCCACCCCCCTCCCAAACATCAGAGCCTGAGCTGCAACTTAAAAGTGCTGTCTACACAGCCAGAGCCGGCTTTAGGCCAATTCGCCCAATATCCCGGAATTGGGCCCTGTGCCTAAGAGGGCCCCGCACCATGGCCCCACACCTTAGGCGCCTTTTGAATTTTTTTATTTTTTACTCACTCGGCAGCGGTCCGCTCCGGGGTCTTTGGTGGCATTTCAGCGGCAAGGGGTCTGCTCTGGGGGTTTTCGGCAGCATTTTGGCAGCAGGGGGTCCTTCGGTGCCGCAGAAGACCCGGAGCGGACTCCCCACCGCCGAAGTGCCGCTAAAGCCCTGGACCGCCGCCAGGTATTCGAATCGGTCCCCACGGTTAATAAAGCCAGCCATGTACACAGCTATTTTTAGAGTACTAGCGCGAGCCCCGCTACCCAACTCTATCAGCCCAGGCTGAGAGGTTTGCTGCCACGGGCTCCAAAATGCTCTGTCTTCAGACCCCTCAAGGCTAAGCCATGTAACTCGAGAAACAGTAGCTGATGAGTGGCGGTGTCTCTTGCCGTACAATGCAAGCCTCTGTGTTTTCACAGCTGCTTGAGTCTGACATTAGATCGATGCCTTCCCTTCTGGCTTGGGTTTCACATCCACAGGAGACGCAAGCTTTTTTTCCCTGCAGGCTAACATGCCTGACCAAAGCTTATTAGAGCCCAGGGCTCCTAGCAGCTCCGCTCACCAATGACAGAAGCAGAGACGTTTCTATAAATAAACCATTCCTAGTTTTCCAACAGTTGTTGAACAGAGTTTTTTTTACATTTATCCCTTCCTTCTTTCGCCCTCTTTAGTGCTCAGCCTTGTGCGAAGTGAGCTTTTCCCTTCTAGCAGCAGGGCTTGCCAAATGCTAATTGACTGTTAAAAATGTCCTCATCAAAGCACAAATGCTGTTCAGCTAGCTGGCAAGCCAGGGCGTGAGTTACCCATTAGGCTTTTAAAAGCCAAGTTACATAAGTCTGGGAAGTTGACGCCCCACTTGAGTTGCAGAATAAACACCTTACGCATCTGGAGCTTTTAAAATGCTCTCCCCATGCCCTGTGGACTTGAAAAAAAAATGTTTTCATAACTACATTCACTAAGCAGAGCCTAAGGGCAGGTCTACACTAAGGGCGGGGGTCGAACTAGGGTACGCAAGTTCAGCTACGTGAATAGCGTAGCTGAACTCGAAGTACCCTAGTTCGAACTACTTACTCGTCCAGACGCCGCGGAATCGAAGTCCGCGGCTCCAAGGTCGACTCCACCACCGCCGTTTGCAGTGGTGGAGTACCGGAGTTGACCGGAGCGCGCGGGGAGTTCGAACTATCGCGTCTAGATTAGATGCGATAGTTCGAACTCTGAGAAGTCGAACTCACCACGTCGACCCGGCAGGTAAGTGTAGACTAGCCCTAAGATACAACCAAATGATGATCATGGATGAAAAAACAAGTCTTTATGGTGACCCACTAAGGGTTTTTTTAAAATGTGGCTGAGCTCTTTTTTGCTTCTCTGTGATCTATGAAGAAGGTCCGAAAGTTTTTTTTAATTAATTAATTTTAAAAAAAGGTTTTTTCTGCCTTTTTTTTTCCTCTTTAGAAATATCACCTGCACCAAATCTGGACTTTCTTGGTTTTGCTTGAGGATTTATTGGGGCATCTCAGGGTGCTTTAGGACTTGTCTTCACTGCCCCACTACATCGGCACAGTTGCACCGATGCATCTGCACCGATGTAGCACATCTGGTGAAGACGCGCTATGTCTCCCATCCATGTAATTACTGCACCTCAATGAGAGGCAGAAGCAGTGTCAGTGGGAGAGTGTCTTCTGCCAACATAGCACAGTGTAGACACCGCTTTAAGTCAATGTAACTTATGTCGCTGAGGGGGGGTTGGCAGGTTCACACTGCTGAGCGACGTAAGTTACATCGATTTAAGCTATAGTGTAGAAAAGCCGTTAAGATATTCAGGATGGTACTTAACCACATGCTTATCTCAAAGCATGTGAGTAGTACTACTGAAGTCAGTGGGTTTATTCACATGCTAAAAGCTATGAACATGGTTATAGGCACCAACTTTCCCTCTTTCCCATGGGTGCTGACCCCCCTCCGCCCCCTGCCCCGCCCCCATTCCAACCCCTTCCCCAAAGTCCCCGTCCCAACTCCACCCCCTCCCTGCCCCTTTTCCTTCCTTCCCCAAATCCCCACCCCGGCCCTGCCTCCTCCCCGAACACGCCGCATTCCAGCTCCTCCCCCTCCCTCCCGGAGTGTGCTAACGCTGCCAAACAGCTGTTTGGCGGTGGCTGGGCAGGAAGCACTGGGAGGTAGGCGGAGGAGCGGGGACGTGGCGTGCTTTGGGGGAGAAGGGGGTTGGGGGGTGGGGATGAGGGGAGCTTGGCTGCCGGTGGGTGCTGAGCACCCACTAATTTTTCCCTGTGAGTGCTCCAGCCCTGGAGCACCCATGGAGTCGGCGCCTATGAACATGCTTAAATATCTTAAATCAGAGCCTAACACCTTCCTTGAAGATGCAGGGATGTTGTCTAACAAAGACTGCCTTTATCCAAAATGTTATTTAGGCATTGAAGTTAAATAGATGTTAAAACAAGTCAACCAAAAACCCAATGGCTTTAAAATCTGACTAAAATCCCTTTCCCTTTCAATTACTCTACTTTCACTTTCTTAGCTCTTGTGATGTCATCATGTCATTAGTTCTGCAGCATTTCATAAATCTTCCAGATGTGAAGTTCTAATGTAAAAAGCAAGCACGGGGAAAAAATCAAACCGAAACACTTCCATGCCTTCGCTATAAATTATAAAGAAGCAAAGCAAGGGCAGTTTGGATTATGAGCTCTTTGGAGCAAGGACCATCTTTATTTTTCTGTGTTTGTAAAGCACAGGGTCCATATTTAGGGATAAAAATGCCAAATCCATGCATGGTCTGATTTTCAGAGATGCTGGGCTCCCCTTCGTGGGAGCCGTGGGCCTCCAGCTCCTCTGAAAATCAGACCATTACATTTTAAACCAAGTTACTGTAAAATCAGCAACTTCTCCTTCCACTCACCTGTCCCAAAATGATTTCTTTCTTGATCCGTGTTCTCCCTGCCCTAGTGGGTGATGCCGTCGCTAACACATGAAACAGTCTGTTAGTGAAGTCAACAATGGCTGCAGGGAAAACGTAACCCAGAACCGAAGTCTGGGCAGATAAGTGAAGGAGAATCCGCTTTCCAGATAGTTGATTTAAATGTGTAAGTCCATACGAGCTGTGACTGATATTGGATCCTAAACACATTTTTCAAAATAGTAAATAAAACCTTTGAGGTCCAATAGCTCAGGAGAGCAATCACAAACATAAACTTTGTCTTTTAAAAAGAAGCTAGTGTGGTTTAATAACTCTCTCTCTTGACTGAATGTCACCCAGGGGTTCTATTCCTGGCTTTGCCACTTACTTACAGTATGACCTTGTCCAAATCATTTAACCTTGTTGTGGCTCAGTTTTTCCATCTGTAAAATAGGAGTGATAATACTTCTCTAGCTCACAGGGGTTTTGCGAGGGTTAATCCTTTAATATTTTCACAGTGAGGTTCCTGTTCGGAAGGCTGTAGACATACCAAGTATCATTTGTTTTATTTTTATTTTTACTTTGTCTCTTAAAAACAGCTTTGATCTCGTCACTAATGGTGGGATTTCCATTATCTTACACTTCGAGCGGGCTCCCTTCATCACTCAGGAACACACGCTCTGGCTACCCTGGGATCGCTTTTTTGTAATGGAAACCATAGTCATGAGGCATGAAGAGAATGAGATTCCAAGCTGTGATCTCAGCAACTTTGCCCGTCCCAACCCCGTGGTCTCCCCGTCCCCCCTGACAGCATTTGCAAGTTCCTGTTCCGAGAAAGGCCCCATTGTTCCAGAAATTCAGGTATGAATCTTCTTTCTAAAGTGAAACATTTGCTCCAGGCAGTCAAGAGGAGCAGTGCATATGGAGCTATGCCCACCCAGGAGTGTGCATCCTATTCTATTTCTGTACTTGTTAAAACATTTTGTGACACTGATTTGGGCTTCACTGGCAGCTTTCCAGAAGCCTAGAGGCCTTGCTTAATTTACACTATACATTTACTTACTTTTAAAAATCAAAAATCGACGTTTGGCCATAATGCTTGGGTTTTGTTCATCTCTGACAGATAGACAATGACGTGCTTATTCACCAACAGCAAAAACTGCACTGGCTCTGCTTTGTCCTCACCTCCCGTCTACAGGAAAAGGGTGGCTGTGGGACACATTTTAGGATGTAACAGACCTTCGGGGTACGTTTCAGCACCCACTGCTAAAATGCCTAATGCTGCTCTTCTGCTTTGGGGCAGAATTTTGGAATTGAACTTTCCCAAAGTTTGGGAAAAGAACTTTCAACCTTCAAGCCTGAAGAGAATATTGTTGGGATGAAATCCTGCCCCCATTGAAGTCAATACGAATTTTGCCTTCGTCTGCATAATTCCCACATTGTGTAACATATATTATAAAAACACCCTAATGGAAAAGTGCTTGAAATTCTACCATTGCATTCTATTAGACACACTTCTCAATAGAGAAATGTTAGATACAATAGACATAATCACATTTATTCCTTGAGGGATATAGGAATGCTTATTATATTGCAAAGCAGAGTCGTAATACATTTACAGAGGATTCCAAAGTACTCCGCAGTCTGAAATGCAAATGCTCGTTCACAGAAATGAAGCAATCTCTGGAGTACAGTGTTGCGGCTATTTAACTGTACACAACAGAATAACAGAGTCCTGCAACTGAAAGGGGAATTTAGGTAATCAGATTGGTAATTTCTTAAATTAAATTTCTGCTGGGATATCAGGGCTAATTCTCAAGCACTCAGGACCTCAGTTTAATCCGTCATCCAAAAGGCAAAATGACAGTATTCAAATGTCTTTGTTTCTCATCAGTTTTTGGGTCAGAGTATTATGTGTGTCATGTTGAAGAAATTGGAAAGAGTAATAGTTTCCTCGCTCAGTGGAGTAGGTGTGGGATGGCAGAGGAAGGAGTAGCTGGAATAGAAACATTTAACTCAGTTAACATTTAATTGAGCATCAAGATTTTTCAACTTGTCGCATGCAAAACTGGCAGGCTTTGCTACAGGCAGGAGTTCAAGACTGTGGCTGTCATCAAGGGGTTAAAAGAAAGAAGCAGAGAGAATTCCTAATATGTGTAAAGCGGAAGTTCTTATTTGTAATCAGTCTAGTAGTGGGTTGGCCACTTTTGTAGAGTACTGAGCGTATTATTTATATTGCACTAGCATGTAGGAACCCTGTCACAGACCAGGACCCCATTGTGCTAGGTGCTGCACAAACCCATGCCTCTCTGGATCTAGCAACAGTACTAATTAACAGATAGACAGAAATACGGGGACAGTTTCTGCCTCTACTTTTGTAAGTTCCAGGCAGTTTGTGGCCCATCCTTTTCCCAATGCCATTTTTCTGTGGGTGTGCATCACCGGAACAGTATTGCCCCTGAAATGCAACAAAGCACAATATGCAGCCATTTTGGAAGGTCTTGTGAGCCTCATGATTTGAACCACCTCTTGAGGCAAGATCCTTTTAAATCCATTCTTGGCATTTGTTTGATGGGTATTTACTACTCAGTTGACCCTTCCTCTGAAATGGTAGTCAATAGGGACAGAGAGAAGTCAGTTGTGGCAGAGAGAAGTAAACATTTCATACACCGAATTGAACCAGACATTGCCACCGAGGTATTGTTTTGCAATTATTTCTGGCTGGCGTTTTCCTATAGGGGTTGTATGTGAAGACAGATTAGATGAAAGGGACCGCCTTCTTTGCACCGCTGCTCAGCTGGTCTCTGACTGAGCCTGCTGCCAGCATAGCTTGTTGCTAAGCTTGTAAAATCTATTTTAAAATTCCTGGGTTTTCCCAGATCTGTCATTTTTCACCCCCGTAAGTGCATAGGTATGTAAATTGAAAAGGCTGCGTTAGATAAAGTAAATATTTATGGACGTGGTGCAACAGTACTTTAACTTCCGTGATGCATCAGTTTGTCAAGTGCTGCTGTGCTCAGAGCTTGTGAGTTATCACTTAAAAAAGTATTAGCTCTTCGATAATAGCCCAAAACAGCCGCTCTTAGGAGCTTCATTTCCCAGAAGGGTGGTTATTTATAGCTAAAACCCATATAAGAGGAGCGCTCCAGCACAAGTGAGGCTGTGTAAAGCTCCAACAAACAGGGGTCAAGTCTAGTGGTTAGAGCAGTGCACTAAAAAGAAGTTCAGACTCCTGTGGTCTATTCTTGGCTCTGCCATTGACTGTGTACCTTTAGCAAATCCTTTTAACGCCTCTGTCTTTCACTTTCCCCATCCATAAAATGGGTAGAAGCCTGTTTTTTATTTATAAAGCATTTTTTCAGATCCTTCAGTATCCAAGATGCTCTGCAAGTGCTGGAAGTATTGTTATAGGCAGCAATGCCTATAGTTCAGATTGCCCAATGCTTTCCATGACAGGACTTTGTTTTCAGTTGCTAATACATTGTGCTGGCTATTATTAAATGGAGATATACCTATCTCATAGAGCTGGAAGGGTCCTTGAAAGGACATTGAGTCTAGTCCCCTGTCTTCACAGCAGTACCAAGTACCATCCCTGACACATTTTTACCCCAGATCTCTAAATGGCCCCTTTAAGGATTGAACTCACAGCGCTGGGTTTAGCAGGCCAATGCTCAAACCACCGAGCTATCCCTCCCCACTAGCTGTCTAAGGCTGTTTTTTTAGAGGGAAGTTCCAGCTAAAATGGTTCAGCCTTTTCCAAGAACAAGGTTGGGGGGAAATACACTGTTTTGCTCATGTTAAAAAAAAAAATCATGCAGCCATTTCACTGAGAAGCTCTTGCACCTCTGTGTTTTGGAGCAAGGACTGGACATTTGGCAGGGTGACCCACCCTAGTTTTGAGGATGTGCCTTTCGCCATCCCCAGAAAATTTGCCCTAAACTAACCAAGTTATAACCCTCCCAAAAATCTCAGTTCATATATGCTCAGTAGAGACTCGTGAGAGTTTAGCAGCCAAATTCTCTGAAGATTCCATTGGTACTGAGCATGCTCAATCCCCAGGGCAGCTAGGGCTGAGCAAGACTTTTTCTGCAGTTTCTTGTCCCATTTGGCCAGGACTGCAGTAGTACTGGGCACTGGGACTGAGAGGAGGAAAACTTTCCCTGCTGGTGCCCAGGCAGCATGGAGGAGGAGGAGGAAGCAGGATGCCTGGAATGCAGAGGGACAAGGAATAAGTTGAGAGGAGAGCTCAAGGGAGCGGGGGCTAGGGGCAGGAGCAGGGGATGAGGAAGGATAGAAGTAGAAGGAAGGCGAAGGGCAGGAGGAGAAGAAAGAAGCAGAGATGGTGGGTCACTGGCAAGAGGTGGGGCTGGAGCTGGGGAGAGAGGAGACAGGAGCAGGGTGGGAGAGGATGGGTAGGAACCAGGTGAGATAGCAGCAGGAGGAGGGATAGAGGGACAAATAGGGCTCACTGTCTCACAAAGAGTCCAGGAGATGAAGATTGTCACCCAAGGAACACAGCAAGATAGAGGACAAAGCGGAGAAAAGGGAGCATTGGCTGGGGGCATCTTGGTTACAGATGGCTGGAGCCTTTTTCTGCTTGGATCCCATTGTAAGCATTTTTAACCCGCCCTTCCCATCCCACCCCACCCAGAGAAACATTCCTTGGCCACCACGAATAACCCTGTACATTGTGAATATTTTATAACTGGTGCCTCGTAAGTGGGCTGGTTTAGAAACGTCTCAGAGCGCTTTCCTGAAGATGTAAGTGTCTGATTAATTGCAACTTTGCTGCCTTTTGGTGTCTGCTCAGTGGTGATTTAACACCTCCTGGCTGTTTTTCCTCAGGCCCTGCAAGAGGAGATTAACATTGCTGGCAGCAAAATAAAGCTGAGCTACCTGAGCAGCCGCACGGCTGGCTATAAGTCAGTCTTGAGGGTCAGCATGACCCATCCCACCATCCCCTTCAACCTCATGAAAGTCCACCTTATGGTGGCCGTAGAAGGACGCCTCTTTAGAAAATGGTTTGCAGCTGCCCCGGACCTCTCCTATTATTTCATCTGGGACAAGACGGATGTCTACAGCCAGAAAGTGTACGGACTGTCGGAAGCCTTTGGTAAGCTGCCCTCAGGACACATTCCTCTCCTTCCATCTTGCATGTAAGAAGTTGTTAAGTGGCCGCACGCAAACCTTATCGTAGATTATCCTGCTCTTGCGTTTTCTTCCTTTCACTGCCCTTTCCAGCACGTCATCACAGCATAACCGTTGTGGGCCTGCTTCTCCACTGCCCTGTCCTTTGTGTGATCCTCTACGTCTGTAGAACGATTACCCAAGGTGCGAAGCGGTGGAAAATCGGGCTCTGTGTGTTCTTTGCACCATCTCTTGAACACAGCACCATCCATGGTTTGTAGCCAGCGGGATCTGCAACTGAAGAAGTTGTATTCCTACAGGAGGAGGAAGCTGCCTCTGTGCTGCCCATGTACCACTTGTACGGCTACAGCTCCTTCCGCTTTTCGCGGACGTGACAGAGCCCACGTAGCCCAAATGCCATGTCTGTCAATCAGTTGCGGTGGAAAGGACATTGGAGCGGGAGGGGCACTGAGCATGCATAGTGACTGCTCGGTGCCGCAGCTGGTTGCTCCCTGTCTGACTGACAGTCAGCCAGAGGAATCTTTAAAGGAGCCATGGTCCTTAGCTCACATCTCTGCAATAGGGTTCAGCCAGGCGGAGTAGATCAGGCCTTGGCAATGGCAACAGCATGATGAGAGGGCCCCCGCCCCAGGTGTTTCCACAGCTATTTTAAAACAACAGACATCCACCCCTGATCCTGATCCTCCTTGTTGCCCCTGGAGCAATTCAGGGATAACTTCAATCCTGCAACTAGACTCCTCTTTGCTCCCCTGTAGCCTGTGTGGAGATATGCCTCTCAGGAGGAGAGCAAGGGCTCTTTGTCTCAGTCTGCAGAGAGAGAGAGTGAGTCTCTTATTCCCACTTATACATGGGGCTGAGATTCCTTGGGAGAGGCTGCTTGACATGACCTGCTGAGGCTTCTGAGACCCTGTAACACCGCATAAGTGAGGCTCTGGACAGAGCAACGTGTACAGATAACACATAGTTAAGGTCCTACCAAATTCACAGTCCATTTTGGTCAATTTCACCATCATAGGATTTTAAAAATCATACATGTCATGATTTCAGCTATTTAAATCTGAAATTTCACAGTGTTGTAATTGTAGAGGTTTTTACCCAAAAAGCGCTGCCTTCAGAGCTGGGCAGCTGGAGAGTGGTGGCTGCTGGCTGGGAGCCCAGCTCTGAAGTCAGAGCCGCTGCCACAGCAGCAGTGCAGAAGGAAGGATGGCCTGGCATGGTATTGTCATCCTTACTTCTGCATCGCTGTCTGCAGAGCTGGGCCCTCGGTCAGCAGCTGCCACTCTCCAGCCACCCAGCTCTGAAGGCAGCACAGAAGAAAGGGTGGCAATACCGTGACTCCCCTAAATAACTTTGTGACCCCCCTGCAACTCCCTTTTGGGTCAGGACCCCCAAGTTGAGAAACACTGGTCTCCTCCGGGGGGAGACCAGATTTCACAGTCCGTGACACGTTTTGTAGGGCCCTATTCATAGAGAAAGAATTACGTACCTAGTGTGACTTTGGGGGGCAGATTTTTATGAAGGCCTCAGCCTGTCCCCCATGTCACACTCACAGTTAGTTGCAGCTAGAATTTAGCTTCCTCCCTACCTGATTAGTGGGGGTGAAATTAGAGGCAGGGTCTGAAAAGGAGGTCCTAAAAGGTTTATGCTCTGATATAGTAAAGTTATTTCTGGCAGATACCTACAAGACGCCCTTCACTTTGTACCTGTGTCTAGGGGTTTTTTGTATTATTCAAGAAACCTCCAAAGGCGCCCAGAGGTTTAAAATACCATATTACTAGCCAAATACACATATAGACAAATAAATATATTTTTTCATCAAAAGAGCTGAAAACAGAATCGTAGCAGAAAAGGCGGGAAAGGTCTTTTGATTGTTCAATCCAACTCATCTTCCTGCCAATGCAAGATGTTGCCTGTACTGCGTATTTCTCCTGTCCAGTCTGATCTTGCAGAGTTCCTAATGTCAGTGCTCAGCACTTCTCAGGAGACACTGGGCCCCTGGCAAGAGTTGTTCCACATCCTGCTTTTCCCTTGTCTCCTAAGCAATGTAAAACTGAAGATCCCTGCTCTGCTTCAGGTACTAGTGGTGAACTGGCTTTTGGGTCTTACTGCTTTTGAGGAAAGCCAGAAGCCTTCTTGTAGGCATAGGCACTGACTCCATGGGTGCTCCGGGGCTGAAGCACCCCCGGGGAAAAATTAGTGGGTGCTCTGCACCCACCAGCAGCCAAGCTCCCTGCCCTACTCCCGCCCTCCCCACCTCACCTCCTCCTCCCCTGAGCACGCTACCTCCCCACTCCTCCACCTACCTCCCAGCGCTTGCCACCGCCAAACAGCTGTAGCCCGCTCCGGGAGGGATGGATGGGGGAGGAGCGGGAACGTGGCATGCTCAAGGGAGGAGGTGGGGAAAAGGCGGGGCTGGGGTGGGGATATGGGGAAGGGGTTGGAATGGGGGCAGGAGGGAGCCAGGCCGGGGTTGAGTTGGGGGCAGAGCGGGGTCAAGCACCCACGGGCGCCAGAAGAAGTCGGCGCCTATGCTTGTAGGTGTTCAGTAAAATAATGGGCCTGGTTCTCCTCTCACTGAAACTGATTTTACAGTGGTGTAACTACATTACCTTTAATGAAGTTATTCCTGATTTACACCAATGAAAGGGGGGGTAAATCAGGCCTAAAGACTCTCTGGACATTATGAAAACCAATTCACATTCAACCATTTTGTCTGTATTAGTGATACCGGCCAAAATTAATCTCTGGCCTGTCTGTCAACTTTAATGGAGTTCACTGATTTAGACCCGCTTGGATTGTTTTGTTTTCTAAACTGGGCCATGTTTCTCTGCCTCAGCCCGCTGCATCACTGCCAGGCAGCCTTAGCACATGAGGTGATGAATAGAAGCAATGTACTACCATTTTGGAATTCTGGGACCATTTTTGCTAAACCCTTGGGTCACCCTTTGCTTTGAATTGTGTCTGTGAGTCGGCGCCTTTTGAATATTTAGCACATTTGTCCAACATCTACTGCTGTGTTGACCTTTTTTATGCAGAGTGGCCTTTAAAAAGGAGAATATTAAGACTGCATTAATGTGATGGTATTTTAAATAGAATTGGCACTTGCCTGTAGAAATGGCCTTTCCCCCAACTAATTAAAGCTCTCAGCTGTGTGCTGAATGTGCATTTCTGAGGTTATTAACCTATGGGCTTCTTTTTTTCCCCTTTGCTCCCAGTTTCCGTGGGCTATGAATATGAATCATGTCCTGATCTGATCCTGTGGGAGAAGAGGACGGCGGTCCTTCAGGGTTATGAAATTGATGCTTCCAAACTCGGAGGATGGTCCCTGGACAAACACCATGCCCTCAACATACAGAGCGGTGGGTTGGCTTTAACAAATGGCGTGAGCGGGGTGATGCAGCGGTACAATGCATTGTTGCTTTTCACCATTAATAATTCAACCAAAGGGAAAACACACACATGCACACGCTACTAACAAATTATTCATTGTAACCTACATTTAGCAGCAGCTTTGTGTGGGCAAATCTGAAAGGAATCAGCTGCAGTAAATCTGTTGTATATTTTTATGAAGTGTGCAGCCCCAGACATCCATCAAAAAAAGTCCCAAGGCTGAGCCCTACATAAACACATGCAGTGTATGCATACAGTCAGATAGGGTCCATCCTTTGTCAACCCCATTGAAAGCAAGCCCACCCAATACAATCACACACAGCAAAGTGCATGGCATAATAATCACCCTTGCTGCCAGCATTGAGAACACAGTTTGGAATGTGGACCTGAGGAAAACCTGTCCAATATGATTTCTATCCTGCTCAAGGAAACCTAGTTACTCAGCTTCAGAAGGCTTCCCACCCCTAAGTTCCCCATCCCTCAACTTCTGTGGCCAGCTGCTCTGCTAGAGCTCAGCTCTTTTTGAAACTATAAAGCCTACATTCCTTAGCACATGATGAGTGTTTAGAGATGGGGCATTTAGCTGGACAGAATGCCTAGAACATGGCCAAAGGATGGAAAGTTTGCACTACCCTGTGTGATTGTAGTGACTACGGAGAGAGTAGCCCCAGTTCAGACGGCACCACTAATGAAAACTTTCCTGGTCTTCTCACAAACAGCATATAAGTTCCCCTGGGCCCTGCTGATGAAACCTACCCCAGTTAATACTCCACCCAGATTTTCCTAAGTGAACTACTACCACCCAGCATGTCCCTTGCCAGCAGACAACCCCAGTGGATACCCTCTCTCACTAGTGACAATTATCTTGACCTTCCAATCTCCACAAGTGTTTCTCAACCTGTGGTTGCAGCCCCCAGGAGAGCCCCGAATAGCGATCAGAGGATTGTGAGGCATTGGACATTTTATTACCCTCTAAAGCAAAGAAAAGCTTGGTCTCCAACCTAGGCACTCACCTTTACTCTTCAAGGTCAAGTCATCTCTGCCAACCCCTTGAAACACCCACACAAATAAATTACAGAGGCTGACCGTTGTTAGCATCGATATATCTTTATAGTAAATGGAGGGAGGGGGGAGGCGGCAACCTGAAAAGGCTGAGAAACACTGTGCTCTAGGAGTTACAGCAGCCTGCCACGGGCCCTGGACCCTGGACATCTCATTTTTCACAGGATCCCACGATACCTAGAGACAATCCTGGAGAGATATCTTTGTGGTGTGGTGCAACATGAGTCTGGAAGCTGGGACGCCAGGGTTCTATTTCCTGTGCTGCCATTGATTCATTCCGTGACCTGGAGCAAGTCGCTTGCCCTCCGTGTGCTTCAGTTTCACCATCTGTTTAAGTCCTTTTCTGCTCTTATCATTTTCTAGGCATCTTGCATAAAGGAAATGGGGAAAACCAGTTTGTCTCTCAGCAGCCGCCTGTCATAGGCAGCATTATGGGCAATGGACGCAGGCGTAGCATTTCCTGTCCAAGCTGTAATGGCCTTGCAGATGGGAACAAGCTCCTGGCTCCTGTTGCCCTAACATGCGGATCTGATGGAAGCCTTTATGTTGGAGACTTCAACTACATCCGAAGGATCTTTCCCTCTGGCAATGTCACCAACATACTGGAGCTCAGGTACACCAGGCAGCTCGCAGCCTGTGATAATTGTTCACCTTTGATTCTGCAGAAATGTTATGTACTCAGAGGGAAAATGAAACCCAAACTCTTGTTTTTCTAAAACTAACAGAATGGGCCAAATTCACCTCTGGTGCAAGTCCACTGACTTTGACTTACACCAGGAAGGCGCGCGACCTGATGAATTCATCCAGAATGGAGTCACAGGCCCAAAATAGTCTATCACATTTCTTACCGGCTAACTCAGACTGAGTGAATGTGTCCTCCTCAGTCTGGTGAGAGACTAGTGGGAATTCTCAAAATTAACAGTCAGCCTCCAGGATAACAATTGGAAGGACACACATCACTAATGATGATATGTAGAGGGTACTCAGGACAGAGGATCGTTCATACCTAGGACAGTGAGCTCACCAAGGAACTCCCAGAGTCTGAGACTTCCGGGTGGGTTTTTTGGGACAAACATACAAACACCCCCAGCGAATTCTCCACTGAAAAATAGGGGCTGGGTGAAGAAATTCTCTCTCTCCCCTGTGCAGGGAGATGAAGTGCTGCCACTCGCCCCGGCAGAAAAGTAAAGAGAAAACTTCCAGTAGGAAGAGCGAGGTTTGCAAAGCAGCCAGCACAAAGGAGGGGAGGGAAGGAAATCGGGGCAGGGGGAGAGGGGAAATACAGCTGAGTCATAAATTTTGATGAAATAAAATATTTTGTGACCGAGTCAAAATTCGTGTTGACTCATCTGTGATATTTTTCCCTCCCAGACATTTCATGACAAACACACTGCCCTGTTTAAGGCAGTGGATCTGATTCTGATCTCATGCTGCGGCTACCCAGGATTAATTCCATGGAAGTCAATAGAGTTAAACTGGTGTAAGTGGCAGCTGAATCAGGCTCAATGACTCTGCCTTACGAGCCTGATCTGAAACCCAGTGAAGTCAATGGGAACCTAACAAATGACTTCAGTGGCCTTTGGATCAGGCCTTAATACAACATGTTTGTAACTGGACTGGAGATTAAACTGTCCATTGGTGAATAATTCTGTACTGGGAGTTTTACATGGCTGCGTATGTCAAGATGTCTAGTCAGTGATAGGCTTTGGTCCAAGCATTCATTAACCAGTACGTTGCACACATGAGGCTGAAGACAGGTTGTTGAATTTTTTTACACTGACTAACCTATTGACAGAAATCCATGCAGTTTTTCTTTGTTTTAAATGGCATTTCATTATCTGGCAAATCCCAGTCACAGACTGTGGGATGCTACATTATAAGACTTTATTTTTAATGCTCTGAAACAGCACTCCACGGGTCTAGTGCCTACGTGCCCAGTGCTTCCCTTTTGGTGTGTAGTTCCAAAATGCTTGTTGTTATTTCTCTGCTTTTTTTTTCTGGTGAAAGCATTCATTGCATTTTTGAAACCCAAACATACCAAGCCCCTCCTGCCAACACACACAAACAGCTACCAAGAACTCATCCATAATGTACAGCATGCCAATGGGATGTAAGGGAAATGGGCATAGATGAATCTTTTCGGTATTAACAGGATACTTGTAAGAGCCAGTTTCTGAGAAGCTCTGAGCACCCACAACTCCCAGAAGATGCATGTGCCTGCTATGTCTCAAGATTTGGCCTAAAAATGTGATACTTCTCACTCCCCGGAGACGTGACTGTAAAAATGTTCCCTACTTACTCAGCAGATTTGTATTTAGAGTCATGTCTGCTGACAAAAATACGGCCCCAGTCCTACAACGAGGACCTTCATTGACTTAACTGCAGCTCATTGCAGGATCAGTGCCCGAGGTTGCATTGCATTATACTCCTTTTCACCCTGAGGAATCAATGCTGCTAAAAGAAAGTGAGCTAGATTCTATTTTTTCTTGCACATCAACATCAGAATTGTTTACTAATCAGTACACCTGTGCAAACCCACAGACATTCTTTGGGTGCCACTGAGGGCCCAATTCGGCCTGCAGGACTTTTATTATGGGTGCTGATGTACAAGAAAAAAAGAATCCAGGCTGAGATCCCAGGGCTGGCACTTAGACGACATGGTGTTTTCCATGTAACCTGAGCTCATTCAATATGGAAATTATGGAGAGTCAACAAACAAGGAACTCGATGATAACATATTTGGTTTGAGCATTGGCCTGCTAAACCCAGGGTTGTGAGTTTAATCCTTGAGGGGGTCATTTAGGAAACTGGGGTAAAAATCTGTCTGGGGATTGGTCCTGCTTTGAGCAAGGGGTTGGAATAGATGACCTCCTGAGGTCCCTTCCAACCCTGATATTCTATGATACTATATTTACAGTCACTTCTCTGAGCAAGCCACAGCTTGAGTAAGATACCAGGAGTGGGACTCAAATATTGAGGAATGATTCCGTGGTGGCCTATATTAAGGTGCATAGCATCCTTCCAGTGCTGAAAGGTTATTTTAGTGATGGAGGCTGTGATTTCCAAAGGAGCCTAAGGCAGATAGGTGCCCAAACCCCACGGTAATGGCATGAGAGTTGGGTGCCTCACTTCCTTAGGGATTTTTGGAAATCCCACCCTGAGTTCTTTTTGTATTTCAGCATTGTTAGAAACACCCTGCGCGTATAGGTTTGGTGGAACAGTCCCCGATTGCAAAAGAGCAAATTGGAAAACCTTGAAAAAGTGACCTTGTTGGATTCTCCAAAGAGCCACAAAGTTTAATTTACTCCCATGTTAATCCTGCTGGAGCCATTACTGCTTTATCTGTGCAAACACTTAGGTTACAGGGGCCAAAAAGCACTTCTTAACTCACGTGTGCTATAAATTAAATGGGTACAGATGCAGGTTGACTAAAAGCTATGGGGGAAAGCCATTGTTTTGGCTTAAATGGATTGTATCTGTGCCTCCTCATGCAGCATTTCCTTTGAGATTCACACCCCCACTGTTTGGTCTGGTCTCTTATTAGAGTGCAGTGCTCTTTCCTGCAGCTGCAATGTGGCTTCCAGCTAATTACAATGGGGTATGTCACTTGGCCCATGAAAAAAAAAATCCCACTTGAATTCTCTGCCATGGTGTCTCTGAGATTCAGGCAGTGAACATAAAAGAAGCTGGCTAGAACAATTCTGCTGATATATTGCCTTGTAAAATAGAAAGAACCACAATCAGTGACAGTGAAAAAGCTGTAAAGCTTACTAAAGGAACAGGCTTCTGTCCTGACATTATATTCCATGACAGATAATTAAATGTAGTGTGTGTCTGTGTGTGAAGTTTGCCTGGCCCTATCGCCTGCACAAATGAGTACCTCTGAGCTGGTGAGATCATACTTCCTTTGTGATATGCAGCAGTACGTAAGTGAACTCACCGACAAGTAATATCCAATATAAAGTATATCAGTGTCATGCCTGCTACGTCTTTATTTATTATTGCATTGTATGGTACAGTTACTGTCAAGTTTTCAATTTGCTAATAATGCTTCTAACTCAGCCACTAACACCTCATACTTTCTTCTATTCCCTGCTTTCCTGCCGTCTGTCAGAAATAAAGATTTCAGACATAGGTAAGCCAACCAGTGGAGAATTTTATGCCTCTGCCTGTCTTGTTGCATGTTGTTATATGGTGAGTCACAAGTGCCATTTCCAGATGATTCAATAGCAAATGAAGCCAGTGTGATTAAAGCTGATGTAGGCGATCAGTCATCCAAACTGGAAGCCATTAATCATGCGTCAGGGTCATAATGCAATTCTGCTTGGTCTATAAATAGTCATAGTCAGTCAAAATAGAGTATAAAGGTAGGAGGGAAGGAGGAAGGGGGCTCTTTGTCAAACAGTTGAGTGAATGGCAAGACTAAGACAATTATCCATGTAATTTAAAAGGAGCTATGGGTAACCCACTGGTTAGTGTGTGTTACGTGTCCTGACCCACGGAGAACCACAGCTCTGTTACGGCTCCCAGCTAAAACTCGAGAGGCTCATACTTTTAGCCTGGTTTGATCCCCAGGGATGGTTGTTATAAAAATTGGGACTTGCCCCGGTTAGGATGGCTGTGAGCCTGGGGCACTAAGTGTGAACTTCCATTATCATGGGGACTATTTAACCCTTAGTGTCCCTTCTGCAGCCCTCTTTGTGTCTGATCCACAGTGGGTAGGAGAGCACTTTGGAGCGGGCCCTTAAGGGATCGTCTGCAAGTTTTCAGCTTATGCTGCATTCCAAATGCATGGCATTGTTGTGAGGTTTTAGTTTCTGTTTAGCACAACTTGAAAGCTTGGGCATCACAGGCCAACTGAAAGAGCTACAGGGCCAAGTGTAAATTCTGTTTCCTGCAGCAGATAGTTTCCTTCACCTAATCACCCATCAAGTGTCACCCAGTACAAATGGCATAGACCTCACACAAGCGGCAGTAGAATTCATCCCACTGGGATCTGCAAAGGTGCTCAGTGCTATTGAAACCAGCAACACTGAACTCCTCCTCCATGGGGGTTCAGCACTTTAAAGTTGACAGCAAATGTCTGCAGTCAGCAGTGGCCAGTGCCACAGTAGGAAGTCCTAGAAAGAGCAGGAAGGAGGGCAATCATGCAGGCATAGGAGAAAGGGTGAGTCAGGAACTAGCACAGGGCGAGTGCTATGGAGATTGTTTCAAATGTTAAAGGAGAGAGATGAAATATGAGAGACATAGAAGAAAGTATAGTCCTTGTGCCCAGAGCCCTGACTTGACCTGCTTGGCAACACCTCTGCCTGTTCCTCCTAGGAACACAGAAATTTCCAGACTGAATCAGATCCATGGTCCATCTAATCCAGTATCCTGTCACTAACAGTGGACAACACTGAATATTTCAAGGGAAGGTGTAAGAAACCCCACAGTAGGTAGTTAAGGAATAACCTGTCCCCCAGAGAAGGTTTCCTTCCTGACCCCAATAGTTAGAAGTTGGCTTATATTCTGAAGCAGGAGGGGTTGTCCTAAAGGTCCTCCTTAAACACATCTCTTCTGACAAGCCCTAGTCCTTGCACAGGGAAGTGTTCACAATATAAATGTCCATAATGTCATGGAAGCAATAAGTCTGAGTGCCACACTGCTCTACACATTCACCCTGCTTTTTCTTGCCAGTCTTCCTCCCCCTTGCCTTTGTATGTGGTCTATCTAGAGCACAAGCTCTTTGGGGGCAAAGGCCATGTCTTTTCATCTATCTGTAAAGTGCCTGATGTGTTGTTGGCACTATCCTGTCCAAATAATAAGAAAAGCTAAAGAACCAAAGGAAAGGGGGGATGTATCATGAGAGAACATTTAGTACGAGCAAACCCAAAGCAATTGGGGTATTCAGTGAAGTCAGAGAGGAGACCTGGTGGTTCGTAACCACCAGAGGCAAGAGGTCACTGTGGAATTCTACATGGTTAGAGACAGATGAGAATGAGCAGACTGTGGCCACCAGAGAGAAGAGTAACGAGAGGAATTCCACACAGCTAGAAGTTTCAAATTGATATTAGGTCCTCAACATGAAAACTTTTGAAGATACCTCTCAAGATCCAGCAGATCCAGGGGAATGGAGAGGTGTACAGGACACATATGTGGATGGCAGTTTGGCCCTACCGATAAGAAAATCAAGCTTGCCAGCAAAGAGTCTTCCAACCATTCTAGGAAGAAAGATGATCCTTGTTGGGTATTCAATACTCAGAAGAACCAAAAGAACATTCTACAAAGGACAGACAGACAACAGAACAGTGTGCTGCCTTCCCAGAGCCAAGACACTAGACATCACTCTAAGATTGGATAGCCTTCTGAAGTCGACAAACGAGGACTAGTGACACTGTGTCGTGGGATATCACACAGATGGTAGATTACTTCAGGGGACTCAACAATGTGATGAAGAAGAAGACCAAGCAATCTCCTCTAAGATTTTTCCTGTCCCATGAGAAAAAAAAGACAGATGATTCTGGTTGTGAACCACTGGCAAAGTAAGTGCTGTAAGATGTAGGATTTTGTGGAACATTGGTCCACCTTCTGTGGGTAGAGGGAGCTGTATATTTTAGATGGCCTCCACTGCAGGAGAAAGGGGACCAATCTCCTTCAGGACAGACTGGCTAGAGTAGTCTGGATGGGATTAAACTAAAAACAAAAGGGGAGGCACAAAGGGGGGAGATATGAGCAATCAGCACAAAATAGAGATGCTGAAAACAAAATTAGTCAAAGAACCAAATGACATAAAGAGAAGAAATTCTTGAATTGTCTATACACCAATGTTAGGATTCTAGGTAATAAACAAGATTGGTTGGAATTGCTCATTTTTTAGCATAAATTCAGTTTAGTTGGTAAAAACCTGGTTTGATGGGCTTGCATCCGAAGAAGTGGGTATTCACCCACGAAAGCTCATGCTGCAAAACGTCTGTTAGTCTATAACGTGCCACAGGATTCTTTGCTGCTTCTACGATTGGAATGTTAAAGTCAATGGTTATAACCTATTTAGGAAGGATCAATGAGCAAAAAAAGAGGTGAAGTGACACTCTGTGTCAAAAATAGCATTACCTGTTTGTGTCACTGATAACTCAGAAGAAAAAGATCTTGAATGCTTATGGATCAGTGTGCTAACAGATAAAGCACAAGATGGAGTTTTAGTTGGTATTTGCTACAGACCACCAAATTACACTATGAAACAGGATGACCACCTCCTTACACACTTCTCAATAATGTGTAGGGAAAAAACTTGGTGATAGTGGGAGAACATCAATGTGAGTGACATATGCTGGAGGTCTCATGCTGCTAATACTAATACTAAAACATCCTTGGAATTTCTAAACATTATAGATGACAATTTCCTAACTCAAAAAGTAATGCAGCCAACACGGGGGAATTTTTATTAGACCTTGTCTTAACTGATAAAGAGGAACTGATTACAGAACTAAAAACAAATTGTAGCTTAGGTACAAGTGATCATGACTTGTTCACATTTACAACGTGCAAGCAGAATAATGTTCAGTAATATATATACTTAATAGCGCCAGTTTCACAAAACTGCAAACAATTATAAGCCAAATGAGCTGGGAGGAAGAATTTAATCAGAAAAGTTCAGTGATAACTGGGAATTGTTTAAGAACACCTTCCTAGAGGTCCTGAAAGAGACAATCCCACAACTGAGAAAAAAGGCAGTGCTGGTTAAAAAACAACCACCTGGTTTAGAGGTAAAGTGAAGGCAGCTATAAAAAATAATATTTTTTATAACAAATGGAAGAAAGGGGAAGTTGATGGTAATGAATATAAATAATAAATTAGGGACTGTAGAAAATTGATAAGAGAAGCAAAAGAACACAAGAAGAAAGGTATGGTCAGAAGTCTTAAAGACAATAAGAAGGAGTATTTTTAAATGTATTAGGGACAAAAAGAATCCTTTCAGTGGTATTGGTCCATTAGTAGGTGGAAATGTTAGAATTATCAATAATAATGCAGAAAAGGCAGAAGTATTCAATAAATATTTCTGTTCTGTATTTGGGGAAAAACAGATGATGCAGTCTCGTCCTACGGTGATAACACTCTTTCCATTCAACTAGTCTCTCTGGAGGATGTTAAACAGAAGCTACAAATCAGCAGGTCCACATAATTCGCACCCAAGAGTTTTAAAAGAGCTGGCCGTGGAGCTCTCTGGACCATTAATGTTGATTTTCAATAAGTCTTGGAGCACTGGGGAAGTTCCAGAAAACTGGAAGAAAGATAATGTTGTGCCAGTGTTTTAAAAGGATAAATGGGATGACCTAGGTAATTATAGGCCTGTCTGCCTGAGTCCAATCCTGGACAAGATAATGGAAAGGCTCATATGGGACTCAATTAATAAAGAATTAAAGGAGAGTAATGTCCTTAATGCAAATCAACATGGGTTTATGGAAAATAGATCCTATCAAACTAATTTATCTTTTTTATTAGATTATAAGTTTAGTAGATAAAGTCAGTAGTGCTGACTTAATATACTTAGACATCTGTAAGGCATTTGAGTTGGTCCCACACAACATTTTGATTAAAAAACTAGAATGACATAAAATTAAAACAGCACACATTAATTTGATTAAAAAGTGGCTAACAGATGGGTCTCAAAATGTGATTGTAAATGGGGAATCATCATCTAAGTGGGTGAGTTTCCAGTTAGGTCCCGCAAGGATTGGTTCCTGGCCCTATGCTGTTTAAAAATGTTATCAATGCACTGAAAGAAAATATAAAATCATCACTGATAAAATTTGCAAATAATAAAAATTGGGCGGGGGTGGTGGTAAATAATGACGAGGATAGGTCACTGATTCAGAGTGATATGGATTGAGGTTGCAGGAACAAACCATCGCGATGTATAAAAAGAATAGTAAATAGGCAGGCGACCAGCATGGCTTAACAGTGAAATCCTTGCTGATCTTAAACACAAAAAAGAAGCTTACAAGAAGTGGGAGGAATATTGCTCATGCATCCAGGAGTAAAATCAGGAAGGCCAAATCACACTTGGAGTTGCAGCTAGCAAGAGATGTTAAGAGTAACAAGAAGGGTTTCTTTGGTTATGTTAGCAACAAGAAGAAAATCAAGGAAAGTGTGGGCCACTTACTAAATGAGGGAGGCAACCTAGTGACAGAGGATGTGGAAAAAGCTAATGTACTCAATGCTTTTTTTGCCTCTGTCTTCACGAACAAGGTCCGCTCCCAGACTACTGCACTGGGCAGCACAGCATGGGGAGGAGGTGACCAGCCCTCTATGGAGAAAGAAGTGCTTCAGGATTATTTAGAAAAGCTGGACGAGCACAAGTCCATGGGGCCGGATGCGCTGCATCTGAGGGTGCTAAAGGAGTTGGCAGATGTGATTGCAGAGCCATTGGCCATTATTTTTGAAAACTCATGGTGATCAGGGGAGGTCCTGGATGACTGGAAAAAGGCTAATGTAGTGCCCATCTTTCAAAAAGGGAAGAAGGAGGATCCAGGGAACTACAGGCCAGTCAGCCTCACCTCAATCCCTAGAAAAATCATGGAGCAGGTCCTCAAGGAATCAATTCTGAAGCACTTCGAGGAGAGGAAAGTGATCAGGAACAAGTATCAGAGGGGTAGCCGTGTTAGTCTGGATCTGTAAGTCTGCTTTTTTGCTGCTTTTACTGATCAGGAACAGTCAGCATGGATTCACCAAGGGCAAGTCATGCCTCACTAACCTAATTTGCCTTCTATGAGGAGATAACTGGGTCTGTGGATGAGGGGAAAGCAGTGGTCATGTTATTCCTTGACTTTACCAAAGCTTTTGATACAGTCTCACAAGGTATTCTTGCCAGCAAGTTAAAGAAGTATGGGCTGGATGAATGGAATAAGGTGGATAGAAAGCTGGCTAGATCGTTGGGCTCAACGGGTAGTGATCAATGGCTCCATGTCTAGTTGGCAGCTGGTATCAAGTGGAGTGCCCCAAGGGTCGGTCCTGGGGCTGGTTTTGTTCAGTATCTTCATTAATGATCTGAAGGATGGTGTGGACTGCACCCTGAGCAAGTTTGCAGATGACACTAAACTGGGAGGAGTGGTAGATACACTGGAGGGTAGGGATAGCATACAGAGGGACCTAGACAAATTAGAGGGTTGGGCCAAAAGAAATCTGATGAGGTTCAACAAGGACAAGTGCAGAGTCCTGCACTTAGGACAGAAGAATACCATGCACGGCTACAGACTAGGGACCGAATAGCTGGGCAGCAGTTCTACAGAAAAGGACGTAAGGGTTACAGTGGACGAGAAGCTGGATATGAGTCAATGGTGTGCCCTTGCTGCCAAGAAGGGTAACGGCATTTTGGGCTGTATAAGTAGGGGATTTGCCAGCAGATCGAGAGACGTGATCATTCCCCTCTATTCGGCATTGGTGAGGCCTCCTCTGCGGTACTGTGTCCAGTTTTGGGCCCCACACTACAAGAAGGATGTGGAAAAATTGGAAAGAGTCCAACGGAGGGCAACAAAAATGATTAGGAGGTTGGAGCACATGACTTATGAGGAGAGGCTGAGGGAACTGGGATTGTTTAGTCTGCAGAAGAGAAGAATGAGGGGGGATTTGATAACTGCTTTCAACTACCTGAAAGGGGTCCCAAAGAGGATAGATCTAGACTGTTCTCAGTGGTACCAGATGACAGAACAAGGAGTAATGGTCCCAAGTTGCAGTGTGGGAGATTTAGGTTGGATATTAGGAAAAGCTTTTTCACTAGGAGGGTGGTGAAGCACTGGAATGGGTTACCTGGGGAGGTGGTGGAATCTCCTTCCTTAGAGGTTTTTAAGGTCGGGCTTGGATGGGATGATTTAGTTGGTGTTGGTCCTGCTTTGAGCAGGGGGTTGGACTAGATGACCTCCTGAAGTCCCTTCCAGCTCTGATATTCTATGATTCTCTGATCGCCTGGTAAACTGGGCACAAACAAATGAGTTTTAATACATCTAAATGTAAATGTGTACATCTATGGATAGTATCAGAGGGGTAGCCGTGTTAGTCTGGATCTTTAAAAAGTAACAAAGAGTCCTGTGGCACCTTATAGACTAACAGACGTATTGGAGCATAAGCTTTCGTGGGTGAATACCTATTTCGTCTATGGGTAAAGCAAGTGGGTCATACTTACATAATGGGGGACTCTATCCTTAGAAGCATTAACTCTGAAAAAGATTTGGGGGTTGTGGTGGATCAGCTGAACATGAGCTGCCAGTGTGATGTTATGGCCAAGAGAGCTAATGCCATCCTTGGATGCGTAAACAGGGGACTCTCGAGTAAGGTCAGAGAGTTTTACCTCTGTATTTGGCACTGGTGTTACTGCTGCTCTAATACTGCCTAGTTGTGTTGCCCACAATTCAGGAAGGATGTTGATAAATTGGAGAGGATTCAGAGAGGAGCCACCAGAATGATTAAAGGATTAGAAAACGTTCCCTATAGTGAGAGACTCAAAGAGCTCGATCTATTTAGCGTAACAAAGAGAAGGTTAAAGGGTAACTTGATTACAGCCTATAAGTATCTACATAGGGAACAAATATTTAATAATGGGCCTTTTAATTTAGCAGAGAAAGGTATAAAAAGATCCAGTGGCAGGAAGTTGAAGCTAGACAAATTCAGACTGGAAATGCATTTTTAAAGGTGAGAGGAATTAACCATTGGAACAATTTACGAAGGGTCATGGTGGATTCTCCATCACTGACAATTTTTAAATCAAGATTGGCTGTTTTTTCTAAAGGATCTGCTCTAGGGATTGCTCTCCCTCTGGGGATGAATGGTTATGAAAACCAACACCCCAATAAAAAAAAAAGTTCCCTCGATCCGCTGAGTCACAGGCGTGTCTGCCTTCTCTCCATGCTGATGGCTCTTTAATGGGCCATCAACAATTTGGGCATTTTGGTTAACCTGTGGGTTCCCTTTGCAAAATTCAGTCTTCTCTTTCCTTCTTGTTCTTCCGGACTAAACCCTGATTTCTCTTGCTTAACAGAGATCACGGGCTGATGGGGCCCTCTGTGCTAAGCTATTATTTAGCATTTTCTTCTCCCTGCCAGCCAAGTCTCCCTCAAACTGCACACACAGCCAGGTGGTTATGGGGGCTGCAACTTCCTTAACAGCTTCTACTCCAGAGGATTCCTTCCCTAGGCTTCTCTAAGCAGCAATTCACCCCTCTCAAGAGTAGTCTCCTTCCTTGGCCATGAACAAGTTCAGCAGTGTCGTACACAATTAAATCACCTTATGCTCTCCTTGTTGTGCCTGGCTGGTATCACCCTGATCAGACAGAGTTGCTGCACCTTTTTCAACCACACATTAGCAACTGGCAAACTACAAGCACCAGAATTGTCTGTTCTACAGACAGAGAGCAGGAGACACATTCTCCTTTACCAGACACCTGTTTTCAACAGACAACTGCTTGACTGAGTAGCTTCCTTTATAGGCAAGTCAATACTCCTGACAGACGCCATCAGCTCAAAGGCTGCTAGTCTCCTGCAAACTTTCCTACCAGGCACATTGCCTCTCCCCAACAGATAGCTGCTGCTCTTTTCGATCTTAGGCAATAACTTCCTGACGCCAGGATGTTAGCCAGCCATAAGCCTAAAAAGCTTTTTTACCATTGACTTTACTACACTACACTACATAGCACTGCAATTTATGGGGGGGCCACCCTAACCCACCCACAGTAACAGCATTGACATAAAAGTGTGGCATTGTTGGTACATGTGGTTACCCCAGACAACTCTCAGAGTGATACAACATACCAACATTGTTACAAACTGGACTTTCAATTTTTTTTTGACTTGAGTTGGAGTCATCTGTTTTTTCTTCTCAGCAGCCAGCAGCTCCAGACGCCTCTAGCTCTTTTTTTTCTCTCTCTGCAACTTCTTTCTTTCTCTCATCAGCCTCTTTCTCCATTTGAATTTCTGCCAGTTCTGTCTCTCTCAAGGCTTGCAGTTTCTTTTTTTTTTGATTCTTTGTCTCATGGTCCCTGATCTTTAACCAACCAAACTCTCATCAAAAAGTTAAAAAATTTGATAGCGTGGGGTTCTGACAAAGCTTAATTGACCTGGACCCCAATTGCTTAAACAGGGCAGTTACAGCTAGCTGGGGTTTTTTTCCACCTCTAGGCAAAACAAACCCAGCAGACAAAAGACTTTTTGTCTCCCCCACTGGCTAACCACACACACACAAGCAATTTTTTTAGACACTCCAGTCTCCCAGTATCACCACCAGTGCACTCTCCCCTGGGGATGAATGGGTTATGAAACCAACACCCAATAAAAGAAAAAGATGAGCCTTAGCCTATATATAGACTTTCAGGTGTAAGAATCCTTTGTCTTCTGTGGAAAATTACAGCAAAAATATGGAGTCTGGAGTCGACATCAGCTTGTGGGACACTTCAGAGAGGCAGAGCATAAAACAAAGTATAGACATTACAGAGCCAATACTTAACAGGATTATTTTGGGGAAGTTCTATGGCCTGTGTTATACAGAATGTCAGACTGGATGGTCACGATAGTCCTGTCTGGTCTTGGAATCTATGAATCTAGGGATATATGACTGTGATCTCTGTCCCCATGTTTTCCTAACCCATCACTTTAACGTATGCTGAATAAGGAAACCAGACCTCCCTGGTTGTGTTTTGGGACCCAGGTCTTCAGCTGGTGTAAACTGGCACAGCTCCAGTGACTTCAGTTCAGGATCTGACCCGCAGTGTCCACATGACATACTGAGATGGCATCATAGTGCTGGGCCACAAAGTTTGCCAGATTTAATCTCCCAAAGGCTGGCTACAATTCTGTACACTCGATTGTGGCTGCTGCAGATTATAGCCCCAGAGGAGTAAACTGCCAAAGCAGACTCCCGTGGTTCCTCCTGAAAATAAGATGATGTGCAGGGAGATATCTGAAAGGAAAATCAACTCATGCTCCTTGCTGTCAGCCCATCTCCAGTGGTGGCAGCATCAGTGTGGTGGATAAATATCAGGAGGCTACAATTGATTTAGGCTTCAGATGATTACAGAGCCCCTTGTCTGTTTTGCTACATTCTATAACTCAGAGATGAGAGAGGATGGAAAGAGGGAAAGAACTGATCTGTGTTGCCCCAGGCAGACTTATTTCAGTTGTTGTTCAGTTCAGTCCAATTTGCTGCTTGGGTTTGCCTATTGATTGGGACATTAAATAAATAGAAAAGACCAGTAACTGGAATTTCATGGTCTCACTGCTCTCATCTTCTCACTGATGGAGGGAAATAGTTTTGAACTTTCATAGTAATAACATGGTTTATTCAGCGCTTTTCTTCTTGAAGGATCTCAGAGTGCTTTTACAGCTGAATACATCCACAAACACACTGGAAAATGATGCACAGCTGGTTCTGGAGTAGAATGATGCATCTAAGTAGGTCGCAGCATGACAGTAGAGGTGGGAAATGTGGGCCGAGGCCATTAGGGCAAAATCCTACTTAACATTGGTACATGATCTCCTGGAGGCGCATGTCACTTTACATAAGGAATAAAGATGTGATTCCTGCCCTGAGAAGCTTGCAACTTAAAGGCCCATCAAAGTCAACGAAAGCCTTTCCAATAACATCAGTGGCCTTTGGATCAGCACCTGGGAGTTCAGTTCTGCATGACGGGCCAACTGATACTACACTGTAGTGTAATTTACATGGGGAGCATTGTCCAGGATAGTGGAGTTATCCTCTGCTTTTTTGAAACATGCCATAGGATCCTGAACTTCCACCTGGACAGCTACCAAAGGTGTGCTACTCTCTGCAACATCTCATCCACTGAATGGCACCTGTCATGATACCTCCATGCCAGCATTGACTGCAGCCCCTAGTCCTGGTGGGTCAAACTCACCTCTCTGCAGGTATCGACCGCAAAGCCTATTCACTCTAAAAACCACTTGATCCCGGTTCTAAGGGCATACTGAAGTGGAGCTTAGGCCCTGTGCTGGCCCTTTGCACAAGGGTGACGGTTACCTGGTGTGAATGTAACCAGAATCATCTGACCTACTGCTGCTAACAGAGACCAGCTTGCCACAGGCAATTTCCCTCCCAAGTGTAATCAGATCAAAGGATAGGCACAGCTTCTGACTTTGTCTAGCAGCATAGCTCACTCCATCAGTTATTGTTGCTCTGCCGGCTGCTTTCTGTTGTTTTGAGAGTGCAAAGGGGTCAAGCCATAAGACTGAGAGATGGACTAAGACTTGAACCAATAGGAATTAACTAGTTGCTTTTTGATCCCTATTGTTGGTCCAGTGCAGTGCAGCTGCAATGACAGCATTTGGTATAAAGCCATTTGCAATAGTAACAACAAAGCTGGCTTTAGAAGGGTGATTAGTTGACTGAGGAGCCTTTCACTGCTGGATCACCGGTTGAAATCCAGACCAGGCTGCAAGTCACCCAAAGCGATTACCATCTGATGAGTGGTTTATTTAAAACAAATCTTTACCTCCTTCCTTTCTGAGGTTCACTTAATTAGTAATTGTAACCGTGCTACTGTGCTAACGCATTTACAGCAGCAGCCAGTCCAATTTGTCCTCAGAATCTGTGAATTAACACTCACTCACTCCAGGAATCTAAAACGAGAACCTAGATTAGTAACTCTAACCTTGGGTTACCAGTAGCTTTTACCAATATTACATAGAAGGGACAGCTGTTAAAGTGACTGATGAAATTTGGGCAAGCGGTGGCATTTTGATTTTTTTTCTGCTAATTGGAGCTGTTCTACTTGGTTGTCTGATCGGTGGTTAAAATGGACTGGCATTGCCTTTGGTGTCGATTTTGCTTTCTTTCTGTGCGGGGGTTAAGATTAGGGACTATTTGGGGCTCTCTCTTTGTGAGAAAGGTACAGCTAAGACAAACCAGGATACAAACCACCAGAGCAAAGCTATGAAGTCCAATAATAATAGTAATATTTTGTGGGGACTGAGAGTCAGGACTCCTGGTTCCCAGGCAAATGACACTGCAAAATGGCAATGTATTCTTATTAATATCCTCCTCTGTCCACCTTTTTTCACATAGTAGAGATTATGACCAGCTCAAAGGCTGATTGACATTCAGCTGAGTCTTGTAAAGGCAGTTAGCTGAAAACACAAGGGCCTGATCAAAATGGATAGTGGATTCCCATAGGGCACCTTTTTTCACCAGGGTGGAAGCCACTTGCTTAATGTGAGTGACATGTAGGTAAATGAAATAATACCCTACCAGCCTGCTGTCATTGGAAAGGAATACAGATGGAGACTGAACTGCCAGGTGGAGCTGTCTTGAAGGTCAGAGCATTTTATTTAGCACAAATCAGTGTCATTTGTGGAGATGAAATCTGTTCAGACTTTAATAGGATAAATCACAAGGGATCTTCCAGGATAAATCCAAAAGGCTTTTTTCCAAAGCAGTAGGTAATTTGAATGAAGAACCAATGCATGGCTTTTAAAATCGAGACTCATGTAGTATTTTGAAAAGAAAGGGAGAGAGCAATGCCTGATAAAGGGATGGGGAATCAGCATTGCCACGCAGACATCCCCAACTGGCTGCTCATAGAATAACTGATCACTAGGATGGTTTAATGCTCATTGAGTGCAAAATCCACCTCCTGTAAATTTGCCACTGAATTTAGTGGGGATCCGATGAATTTAGAGAAAGTGAAGTATGTGGGAGGAGAAATTTTCAAACATGTCCTGACAGTTACCTTGCAACTCCAAGCGGGAAGTAGAGCTGGGTTCATGCCATAGGTATGATTAGTTTAACATTGTTGATTCCCGGGCTCAGAAGAGAGTGTAAATCAATAGCTAGCGATGGCAAACACTTAAGTTGAATAATAGAGAGATATTATACTGTATATAGTTTCCTCCAAAGACCTTGGCTTAAATAAATGTGTAAATCCAAGTCTACTGCTGTTTCCATCTAATTCTATTGTACAGTCTCTATTTAGACTCTGTTGCTTGATCCATTTCTGACTTTGGTCTCAGTAGCATTTATATAAAACAGTATATATCATTTTTCAGTTTGCCCACAGTGTTTTCTCAACCTGCTTTCTAGTTTTTTCTGGAGGCAGTGATGTCTAGTGGTTAGAGCAGACTGGAATCCGGATTCCTGGGCTGTATTCCCTTCTCTGTTGCTGGCCTGCAATGTTACTTTGGGCAAATCATTCAACCTCTTTGAGAGTCATTTTAAGAGTTTGATCGATGCTCCCATTGAATTCAATGGCAAAACTCCCATTTACTTCCATGGACGTAGAATAGGACCCTCAGGACTCTGTTAAGTAAATGAGAATTTTGCCATTGAATTCAATGACCTCAGAATCAAACACTACATGAATAATAATACTTAGCTTTTAGATAGTGCCTTTTTCCCCTAGATCTCAAAGCACTTTACAAAAGAAGTTATTTTTTTTTCATTACGACCATTTAACAGACAGAGAAACTGAGTCATAGAGAGGCGAAGTGACTTACCCAAGATCAAACTGCAGTGACTCCCACTCCAGTTCCCTATGTATTGGACCACACTGCTTCTCTTTAATTGGCTTGTGATGTACCCAGCATTAGTACTATTGGAGTGTATGCAGTAATGAGCTAAATCCACTGGATGCAGAGCTGCAGCACTTCTGCTTCAACATATTGTTTGTGCTTAGGGAAACAAATACTGAAATCTACCAATGAAGATAACACTCCTGTATATTTGTTTTTCAGCCACAGCCCAGCTCACAAGTATTACCTGACATCAGACCCAATCACTGGCTCCATCTACCTCTCTGACACTAACAGCCGACGCATCTATAAGATCAAGTCGACCTCCGTCGTGAAGGATGTTGTCAAGAATTCGGAGGTGGTGGCAGGGACTGGGGATCAGTGCCTTCCCTTTGATGAAACCCGCTGCGGAGATGGGGGCAAAGGCACCGAAGCAACACTCACTAACCCCAGGGGTAAGACGCAGCCTCTTCTTACAAGCATTTTAAAGCGGGCTTTGAGAGAGGTGCCAAGCCAGCAGTTCTGGAATATCACAGAACAGGTATACAAGCTTCCCCAGGGCAACCCGCTTAATGCCTCAGGGTACGTCTACACTACCCGCCGGATTGGCGGGTAGTGATTGATCTATCAGGGATCAATTTACCGCGTCTAATGTACATGCGATAAATCGATCCCTGATTCCTCTGCCGTTGACTCCTGTACTCCACCGCGGCGAGAGGTGGAAGTTGAGTCGACGGGGGAGCAGCGGCAGTTGACCCCGCGCTGTGAGGACACGAGGTAAGTCGACCTAAGATACGTCGACTTCAGCTACGCTAGTCTCATAGCTGAAATTGCGTATCTTAGGTCGATTTCCCCCCGCCCCCTCCAGTGTAGACCAGGCCTTAGTCCTGAGCTGGAGGCATCACCGCTAGGGATGAGTGGATCGTTCAACCCCAGGCCCTTCCAGTCCTTAGCCTTGTAATGAGACTGCTAAGAATGGTGCCAATTTGGAGGGGGGTGATTTTATGGACATGTGTCCAGTGGGAACTGTACTGAGAGGACCAATCCATTTCATATACCACTTAGCCCCCCAAAGCACCACGAGAGAATTACAACTTTTGGTCACTACCCATCTGGACTACATTCAATTCAGTTCAGTTCATTTAGATTTTATTGGCATAAAAGGCTCTGCAAGTGTTGCTGTATATGAAATAAGAGACAAACCCCTCAGGTATCTCTCAGAGGTAAGTTGAAGCTAGGGTTACACACTGTAGTTTGATCCCTTGTGATCCAGGGCTTGTCTACATGAGAAAGTTACACTGGTTTAACTACAAATACGATTTTAACCAATATAGTTAAGCCCCTGCAAAAGACGAGGTGGACACTAATTTTGATACAAAAGTGTCTTATTTCAGTGTAGTTTAAACCTGTTCTGGTCAATTTAACCTAAACTGAAATAAGCCCGCTTAAACCAAAATAAGAGAGTTTACATAGACTTTTACACTGGTTGAGCCAATTTGGTTTAAAATCACACATTTAGTCAAACCAGTGCAACTCTTTATGTAGCCAAGTCCTCAGACTGGCAATCTAAAATTGACGAGCTCTGCATGCAATTACCAACCTCCTGAGCCAGCCACTGTTCCTCGATAAATCCAGTCTTAAGACCAGATTGCAGTGAGGCTGTGATATATGTAGGAGAGAGGGTACTGTTGGCTTTCACATCTTTATTCAAACATTTCAACCAAAAGGCCCAGATACCTTTCCAAGTAGGACATATGCTTCCCATGCATGTGTTATCTCACTGGGATGGTGGCCTTTACACTCATTTGGTTTTGTTCAGCGTTGACAGGCTTGTGTTGCAAAGACGTGTTCTCACTTTAACTATGGATTGCATTCAAATGCAGCGGCTGGGTTGCGGCCGAAGGGAAGTCAGCCCTGCCGCTTTATTTTTTTTAGAGGAAATACCTTCCTTCATACTATATGATGGACGGGTACATGTGTAAAAGTGAGGGAAGATCCTCTGCAGAGACTGACTGATGCTGCTGTTATAGATTAGTTATATGCGCAAGGAGCCCCGTCTGCCGCTCTTGTTGCAGGTCTTGTTGCCTGTTGGTTAGGAACCTGGGGAATTATTTACGAGGTGTTGGCTTTAAAAACAAAAAAGTCACACTTGGGCCGCTACATCTGCACATCTAGCGTCAGTGTGTGGCAGGTTTCTCTCTGTCACAGGGAGAGGTTGTAGGACCCCGTTTTCCATCAGCACTCCCATCTCCAAGCCTGTGCACCCGGCTGGAATCTCTGGAGTGGGGGAACCTCCTGACGAATACCTGGGGCCTTTCATGTGTCGCTTTCACAGTGGAGCAGTGGAGGTGGAGGCAGCAGGGCTGTGTCTCTTCTGGCTAGACGGGTTGGGAAATTATTTTTCTGACATACAGATGACATTATTGTTATAGCATCTGAGAAACGAGAACTGATTTAGCGACTTTTTGTGTCGGCTCCAGTTGTGAATCTTTGTTATGCATGGGCTAGTTACGTTTCCTCCACTTCCCCTTCTGGAAGGTGGGAGAAATCATACTTTCCTTCCTCCTAGGGGTGTTGTGAGGCTTACCTAAATAATATTTGTAGTATGTTGTTGTGAAATAGTGCAAAGTATTACAGGGGCCACTGTGGGGAGCAGAACTCAAGAGTTCTGGACTCCCAGCTTCATGATCCATCCTCTTAGTGATTTGAACTCTTGGGAGGCTGCTCCTCCACCTCAAAAGTGAAATCGTTGTGAATTTATGCATTAAGGCATCTCTGATATTTCTTGGGCTTCAATGTAGAACCTATTTGGCCTTTGGAAATTTTGAAAAATAAAACCGCGTCAAGGGTGGGAACGGCAATCACAAGCAACAAACTGCCAAAACATGTCACGAGCATTTTCATATACATTTTGTCCCCACTTTCATCCAGCTCTAATTCCACCCATGAATTTATAGAGTCACCTGAGTAAATAGCTCTGACTAATGTGACTTGCTCCTCATTCATCTCAATAAATTATTAACACTGAAAACGAATGTTGACAAAATAATGTCAACGTCATTTACTAGCTCGCTACCAATCATTCTAGCGTACCAGTGAACCCTCTTTCATTTTGAACTATTATGAAATCCAGCGGGAGCAAGCAAGTAACTTCTTAGACCTGTAACCAGCAGTCCTCAGACTTGCCCCTACCTTCTCTATTTCTCTGAAGAGCAGAGTGTCAATGCGTGTGGATGGGCAGAGAGGAGTATACAACTCTTCTGTGTGCCAAGCTGGCTGAACGTATCCAGGAGTTCGGGCAGCTGCTGGCCAGGGAAGCTTTCTGCAGCTAGCTTTGCAAGGCTCTACTCTTTCTAAGTCTGAAGCCACTTCTTGACCCAAAATATTAATCTAGGCATGGGAGCAGGAACTTTGGTTTGCAGCAGAGAAGCAAGATCCTCTTTCCAGCGTGTATGCAGCTACCAGGGAAGCAGAGGTCTTTGCTTGCATGGACAGCTTCAGCAGGGGGATCTCTCCCACTTGCCAGAAAATACTCAAGAAGATGAATGTGAGAGTCTTGCAGAGCTAGCTATAGCCAATGGAGAATCAGGCCCAAGGTATCAAAACCCTCACTTGGACTCTCCATGGCCCATTCCCTCCTTGGCTCCTCTGCTGAAACAGGGCATATTAGCAATACAGCAGATCAATAGATAAAACACGGGTGGCAGTTGCAGGATCGGTGGTATTTGTTAATCACTGGTCTGGCCCTTCCAATTCATTTGACACAGAGTGTGGCAGAGCTTTCAGATGCTAATGAATTTCAGTATACTCTGTACATTAAAGTGTTATCACTTTCTAATTATCATCTGCTAATACTGATCTTATTCTACAAGCAAGCTTTAAAAAAAAATTAGAACTCCAGCTTGTCAGAGTGTTTTGTTTCCATCTAAGCACTTGCCAGTGGGTCTTGTCACGAAAATGTTGTGGCAGTGAAATTGCCAAGAAGCCTGCAATTAACAGAGATCCAAGTGACAAGACTGACACAATATGAAGATCGTTTCAGAAGGGGGAAAAAAGAGTCCATCCATTCAGCGCCACAAAAGAGATGCAAAATGAAGTAATTAATTTGAGGACAGATCATTTCTGTCGGTGTGTAGTCCTGAATGCATGAGCAAAACCTCAATTGTTCACTAAGTGCTCATCAATTCTAGCAGAATAAAAAAATAACAGGAAAGACGAGCACTTATCCAGCCAGACAAGGAAGCTCCATGTATAGGTTTCTTCTGAACCTAACTAACTTGTATTCGGGATTAGAGGAGATCCCATTCCTTTACATCTTCTCTGCCATCGGACGAGGATCTCCATTCAGCATCATACGTACTGAGCTGTGCACCATGAGCTGCCGCATTCATTTCATATGATCTTATTGGGATTTTTTGTTAATAGGTTCCCAGGTGTAGGGTAACTACTTTTAGCTGTTCCTACTCTCTGGTGTCAGTTTGCCCTGCAACTTCGTGCTGTCCTGTCACCAGGCCACGAGGCCCTGACGTTACAAAATAAATGCCCCCATGACACAGCGTTCCACCAGCATAAACTCATTATTATGACACTTCAATGGCACCGCAAGCCCTGCTTGCGAAAGGATGTTGGACCACCCCAGAGAAGCTGGGGCGATTTCACATTTGGCAGCCTAGATCTTAAAATTCTGAGGTGCCGCACTGCAGTCCTTACTCAGGTAACATCAGTGGGAATCTCATCTGATTAAGGTAGCTGCACAACTGGGCTTTTGATTTTCAGGCCAACCATCTTTAACTCTAATTGTGTTGCTGTAGGTAACCAAGAGAAGGCTTGTGCCAATGCAACTTACACTTCAGAGACCTTCAGTTCAGCATGTGAACTAGTGAACTTCAGTTCAGACAGTGAACTAGCCTCAGCTGTAAGTAGCCTGCCCAGAAGATGGAACTGCCTGTAATTAACTCCCCAAAAGAGTCCCCTTCCAGAGAGGAAAAATGAAAATTCCTTTAAGAGTTGAAGTGGTAAATTAAGCCCAAGAATAGCCCTGACCACTATAGTCTGCTACACAGTAATCATCAGCTACTTCTCTCCCTCCAAACTGAAAACTACCCATTTCAAAGGCATCTGTCTAAGGGAGGGTGGCGCTCCTCATTGTGAGAACATCCGAAAGTTTAATTCCAAGAAGAGCAAGTAAAGTGATCTGGTATGGAATATACACCGTGCAAAGAAGCAGCAAAGAATCCTGTGGCACCTTATAGACTAACAGACGTTTTGCAGCATGAGCTTTCGTGGGTGAATACCCACTTCTTCGGATGCAAGTAGTGGAAATTTCCAGGGGCAGGTTTATATAGGCAAGCAAGAAGCAAGCTAGAGATAACGAGGTTAGTTCAATCAGGGAGGATGAGGCCCTGTTCTAGCAGTTGAGTGAAAACCAAAGGGGGAGAAACTGGTTCTGTAGTTGGCAAGCCATTCACAGTTGGCAAGCCATTCACACCCACGAAAGCTCATGCTGCAAAACGTCTGTTAGTCTATAAGGTGCCACAGGATTCTTTGCTGCTTCTACAGAACCAGACTAACACAGCTACCCCTCTGATACTTGACACCGTGCAAAGAGAGGCTGATGGCACTTATTTAGTGCCTGTATCCCATCTTCTGGGTTTGATTTATGGTGAGTTCATGGGGCAATGAGGGGAAGTTGAGAGGGTTCTAAACAACCTTCCTTTCTCCCCTGCTGCCTCCAGCCTAAAGAGCAGCCTCACAGTCCAGCTGGACAATCCACTAGGGACCATTCTGTTGGCCCACGATAAACAGAGGCACTGCACTGCCCTCATACACAGCCTGCATGGAGAGCAGCATTAGGATTTCCCTACATCAGGAATCCCCATCTACTCCTTTAGGGCAGCTTTAAGCCAGCAGGGAAAGGGAGACTCAGGCTAAACCAAGGATCAGGCCATTTTCTTCCTTTGTCTATACCACTGAATTCTCTTTCTCTGTTACTATTTAACTAGACAAGTATAATGTTTAACTCACTAAAGCATTTGGGGTTACAATTTTTAGGAAAGATACTATGCAAAATAAAGTTGTATTGTGTTGGTGGTTAGCACCGAGCCCTGGAAGCAAATATACACATGGCCTGATTTTGCTGTAGCTGGCTAATCATACCAGACTGCATTGCCCAGACATCAGACCCAAGTGTCAACCGCTGTGAAGAGCTGTCAGCATACTTTGCTGATACGCTCAACTGAAAGCATATGGAACTAACTAGGAAAGAAAATTCCAGCCCTGACCAAATTGTATTATCCACCCCCAACCCCTGATTGAGCTTGGCCCTATCACATATGCTGAAGCTCGCTCTGAAAAATATTAAAGCCCCAAGCCTTGAAATGGGTCCTGGCCCTTGACTGATAAAAAAAAAACAGTGAAGAACTAAGCCCACTACTAATGGAAATAGTTGATGCCCTTCTTCAGAGATGCACACCTACTAAACCCTTTGAAAAGTACAGTACCATCCCAAGTCCAACTACCCATTCCTGGGCAATATAACTGAGAAAATAGTAATCACCAAGCTCTAATGGCATGTGACCTCCTGGTTGGCTCACAAGCAGGGTTCAGACCATGGCACAGCACAGAAACTGTTCTAGTGGCATTAAAAGACAACCTCCTTAAGTCCATGGGAAAGGCAAGATCTCTGTGCTCATATTACTTGACCTCTCTGCAGCCTTTGACACAATGCGGCACAAGCTACTGCCAGCCCATTTACGTTATATAGCAAGAGTAGATGGCCCAGCACTACAATGGTTTCAATCATTCTTCTGCCACAGAACTCAGAGGGTGGTGTTAGGTATCTGCTCCTCCTCTCCAAATGTCCTCACATGCAGATTCCCACAAGTATCCGTAATGTACATGTCCCAAACTGGTGGGTGAGCTAGTGAGATGTCAAGGACTTAGCTGCCAACAGTATGCCAGTATTATTCCACTAGATATCTCATTCTAAACCAATGCAACCACTGCCACTGCTAAAACATCAGAATGCAGCCAAGAAATCCAACTCCTGGATAAAGAATGGCTGGCTCAAGCTGAACCAAAGCAAGACCAAAGTGATGCTAGTCGGAAAGAGGACACACGTCAAAGAACTGGCCAAGATGTTGTCTCCACCTTTCATTAAAGGTGTACAGCCCCCTTCATCAAAGTATTGCAAAGCCTCAGCGTCCTGTTTTACTCCTCACTAAGCTTGTATGACCAGGTAGCATCAGGATCTAAAAATGCCCTTTTTCACCTCCTGCTCGCTATGAATCTTTGTCCCGTATGCACAGATGAGGACCTGGACACAGTGATCCATGCATTCATGTCATCCAGACTGGATTACTGTAATTCACTGTATCTGAAGTTGAATGTGAAGATGATGCCCAGACTTCAGCTGGTACAGGATGCAGCTGAACGCCTTCTCCATGGTTTAGGTCACCATGAGCTCATCAGGCGCATGCACAAATGTTAGGCCCAGTCAGCTTCTGATGTCAGTTTAAGGCTTTGGTCCTAATCTTCAAAGCAATTAATGGCTCAAGCCGCAGCTACATCAAAGACGGAATTTCAAAGTATAGTTGCACTCCTCTGGGGCAGTGCACATCACAAAGCCTGGGACAAAGCATTCTCAGCCAGGGGATCTGGTTATGAACCATACTCCCAGAGATCAGGGGAGCCGAGAGTCTGACTGTCTTTAGGAAATGCTGCAAAACCTTCCTCTTCAAAAAAGGCCTTTTGAGCAGTAGAATGACATTCCCATCATTGTTACCCTCTCCTATCCAAAGAAACCTGAACCCAAAATGTGAAATTATTAGAATCTAAAAGATGGAAAAACCCGTCCCTAAGCAGATTTTTAACCTGAAAAGGGAGACCTGCCAGAGACTCCATGAAATCCACCATGGACTTTCAATATTGGCATTCATTTTATATTGAAGGGGCTCAGGTATTACAGTGATGGGCAGCTGTATAAAACACTAAGATTGAGAATTCCATTAACTTCTACTCTTGATTTATAGCAATATGAAAGAGAGGTGAATGTGATCCTTGATTTCTGTTCCGGGCTTTGCCAGTGACTCACTGTTCCACCTTGTGAGAGTCACTTTATCTCTCATTTTTCCCACCTGCAAAATGAAGATGATCATGCCTAGCTCATAAGGGTGCTGTGAGATCTAATTTGCAAGTATAAAGCCTTATGAGAGCCTCTTATGACAGGGGCTTTAGAAATGCAGAGTAGAGAGAGCCTGGGAAAAAGAGAATTAAGGGAGGTTGTGTAAACAGGGCAAGTGCTTGAGAAGTGATGCTAGCAGGGGCCTGAGGGTAGTGAAACGGGGAGCCAGTGATCTGAAGCTAAAGATGGAAAAGTTCAAATCAGACATTAGAATGTGTCTTAAGGGGAATGAGACAATGAAATAAGTGGTCTACATGTGTTCACAAACAGGTTAGTTAAAATGCTGTGGGATTAATATATGGAAACACTCTTTTTCTTTCAGCAATTCATTGAAAATCCCGTACTACGTTCAAAGAGTGGACAGTGATTCCTAAACAAAATTGTAGGGCCTAGTTCTCTGCTGCAGTTAGTTGCTACTGACTTTAGTGGAGTAGTGCCAGGTTTCATTGGCCCACTGGTTGGCCAAATCAAGGAGAATTAACTTTTATTCCATTAAATAAATTTCTCCGAACATCCTTATTCACTTAGGCCTTGAACTCCTTTCACTCCAGTGGGAGTTGGCACAAGCCCTTAGACATCCTCATTTATCAAGAGGCATATGTTGATTGTCGAGCAATGCTAGAAACATTTGTTGCCTCAGCAAGGTATTTTGTTATCCTCTGGTGACCTTTCATTTGTCATTTCCCTGCTCTTCTCCTTCCTAGGCATCACTGTGGACAAGTTTGGGTTGATTTACTTTGTAGACGGCACCATGATCAGACGTATTGACCAGAATGGGATTATCTCAACCATGCTGGGCTCCAATGACTTGACATCTGCCAGGCCTCTCAGCTGTGACTCTGCCATGGACATTTCTCAGGTACCAAAACTTGTATCAAATCAAAAAACCGGGCCAGTTTTACTCTTGCTTTCCTATAACGACTAGGTGCGGGCTTGCTTTTTTGTCTCTAGATAATTTGGCACAGCACAGTTTTAGGACTGAATCAAATTAACATCTGGGAAATAGTGGTAGGATGCTGTGGTGCCAAAATTAACATCAGCTGGAAAACAAGTATCTTGAATTGCATCAAATTGCAAATTGGTTGCAGCTACCGTCATCCCGGGCTTTTAAATCCTGCTGGTTAAAGGCAAAAAACCCCAAAAGTTCTGTGTTTGATTATTTCTTTATTTGTGGCTGGGACAGTAGGCAAACCTGTTACTGGCCAGGACTCAATTTTCTGGGGTGCTGCCCATCCCATCAAATAATGCCAGTTTGGAGGTACAGTCATTTAAAACCTTTTTTGCCATTTATTATTGGATGGCCGGAGGAATGTCACCCCGTTCTGCAAAAATACAAATCCTAGCTGGTTGGCTAAGTACTGTTATTCAGCCACAATGGATATCAATGGGGTTTCCCTTTTGTAACTACCTACATAATTTTCATGCTCCCGTATGGAATCTATTCTTCATGTTTTCCCCCCCTAATTTGAAAAGATTACTCTTGCTTCTTTGTAGCAGGTTCCCACTGGCCGCAATTCATGAAAAGGCTAAAATTACACGTTTAAAAGCTCTCATGCCTCATATAGAGGTAAATTTTGATGGTTAAAGGCCATCTTGCAGCCTAATGGCCCCCATCTCACAAACATATTCCTTTCTTTAACAGGATCTTAGTGCCAACCAGAGGACGTTTATTGTGGGCCAGGCTTTTTAAAAATATATTTTTCAGCTCGCTTATAGCTTTTTTATAATAATGTCCTCTTTAAACAGTTCTGAGATGGGTTCAAAATATGCCATCTGCATCCCCTGTCTCCCCATTCTTTAAAGTGAAAGGAGCTGTTCTCAGATAGTCCTGAGACAGACAGACACAACAGAAAAGTTTTAAAAAAACTCAGCTTGGGGAACTATCTTTTCATCCTTTATAGTGACTACAAAAGTCTCAGCAGTCAGGCCCCTGAGGCACTGCGAGACCAGAGGGCATGAAATATTTAGCTGCCAACGTTGACAAGAAATGGGTTTTAAGGAACTGAAAATTCCCTTGTCAGTTCAGAGAAAACTCTGCTCTTGATGCTAACTCAAGGCTGCAGTGGAGCAATGCTCTAAAGACTATGGGAATGTATGGAGACATGCATTATTGAAGGGAAAACCATGGGCTATAATGTTGGACCACAGGAAGGGTTGAGGTAGGCCAGGAGCCAAGATAATATGGGGATTTTTGAGAACGGCGCAGAGGGAAACTAGACAGCGCTCAGCTCCCTGTGTCTAGCGCTGAGACTCATGCCTCACAAACTAGGGTGTTAGAAGTCACAAGATCAACCTGTGTTGCAACTGGCACCCTTTAATAAATAAGTGAGGGAAGAGTTTGAACATGATTGAAGGATCAAAACCAGACCATGTGTTCGATGCTCTCTAGCAGTGACACTCGGCCAGTGGCTCGAGAGCCATGTGGGGCTCTTGGGGTGTCTGTGGATCTGAGAGGAGCTCCTCTAACTCTACTTGGTCTCATACAAAGGCAGCAGTGAGAATGAGTTCTCTGGGCCTCAGGTTACTGGGGACCCCTTCACATCCTTCCAAAGAGCTAGAGAAGGTGGGGACAAGGAGAAACAGCAGCCAGGGATAAGGTGGCAGAAAGAGGAGATGTATCAGAGAGGCAGAATGGCACCCTAACATTGCACTGCAATGTCCGTGCCGTGATATGTGTCTGTAAAGTCACAAGAGTGCAACATTACCCCAGTGTACGGGGGAAGGAAGCAGCATAACAGGAGCAGGGAGGGGATGAGCATCTCTGCTCTGCAAATTCTAAATTGGCATATGGCCCCTTAGGGACTACAATCAGCTGTCATATGTTGTAGCAACCTAACGGGTTACTCAGACTTACACCAGGGCCAGGGCTGGTGCTGCTGCAGCTTGAGGAATCAGGGAACTGGACCCTAGAAACTTTCACTATGACTAGGACTATAACGATAAGAGATCTTTTGAGAACGATTTGCCAAAAAAAACTGTTTAATGCCTGGCCTGGAGAGATTCTACCAAAGTGATATATGCCATCATGTGCCAGCAATGCCCCTCTGCCATGTACATTGGCCAAACTGGACAGTCTGTATGCAAAAGAATAAATGGACAGAAATCAGACATCATAACATTCAAAAACCAGCTGGAGAACACTTCAGTCTCCCTGGACTCTCTTTTACAGACCTAAAAGTGGCAATACTACACCAAAAAAACTTCAAAAACAGACTCCAACGAGAAACTGCTGGATTGGAATTAATTTACAAACTAGACACCATTTAAATTAGGCTTGAATAAAGACTGGGAGTGGATGGGTCATTACACAAAGTAGAACTATTCCCCCTACTGTTACTCACACCTTCTTGTCAATTGTTGGAAATGGGCCATCCTGATTATCACTACAAAAGTTGTTTTTTCTCCTGCTGACAATAAGCCACCTTAACTGATTACACTCATTATAGTGGGTATGGCAACACCCATTTTTTCATGTTCGCTGTGTGTATGTATGTATGTATCTATCTATCTATCTATATATATATATATCCCTACTGTATTTTCCACTGCATGCATCTGAGGAAGTGGGTTTTAGCTCACGAAAGCTTATGCTTAAATAAATTTGTTAGTCTCTAAGGTACCACAAGTGCTCCTTGTTCTTTTTAAGGTGACCAAAACATCCTCCAGACAGACCTGCTCTCCATCCCTCCCACTGCAAAATCACACGTGCTGTGTGAGACCCTCTTAAAATTATTTGGCTCCCTTCAGCTCAATGTCAAACCACTTCTTTGTATGTGAAACAAAATAAAATTATCTCAAAGTGTATTTCTGTGGCTCTTATTAACACTGAAATGTCTTGGAATATAAAAGGATGCCAAATTATATTGAAATTTTCATGTTAGAGCTACGTTACCCATGTAGAGGTAAATTCTCTTAGGTTTGGCATTATTCTTAGCAAATCAAACAGTATCCTCAATTGCGAGGCAATATGTTCCATGGTTAGAACAGGAAATTGGGATTCCAGGCTCTCACCTCTACTCCTGACTCACTGTGGCTTTAACCGCTCTCTGCCTCCGTTTACCCATATGCAAAATGAGTTATAAGAATACTTCTTTTTACAGGGTTGTAGTGTTTAGTAAATCACTTTGGGACAAAGGTGGGGCATACAAGGGTAAAGGATTATTATTACTTAAACTTGGTCTTCCATAATGCTTAACACCATGAAAAATCACTGTGAAGCAAGCCTTCATGCAGTGAAATAAACTGAATTGATTGAGAATTCCTATTTGTCCATGGTTGCAGGACCAATGCCTGGATCCCAAGGCCTGTACTAAGTTTTCAAAAAGATGTTCATAGCTTGCATGCACAAAATATGCAGTTACAACACAGCACATTTAGTAGCACAAACAGCTACCCATGTTGTCTACAAGCCTGTGTAGCTTGTGCATGCAATTTAGGCACCTCTTCTGAAACACTTAGATTGTAATCTGTTTAGAGCAGGGGCCATCTTTCTGTTATACGATTGTACACCACCTCGCACAATGGGGCTTGGGGACCTTGATGTACTCCCACAATACAGATAAATATTTATTTAGTCCTTTCTCTTAATCACATGCCAAACACACTACGCACCTAGATATTGGATGGATGAGTGGAAGCTTTTAGAGATTTGATTGATAAGGCTGATTTTGGGAAGCAAATAGAAAAAATAGACATTTTAACAGTTTCTTTGTGTTGTTCCATTGTTAGGTTCGTCTAGAATGGCCCACAGATCTGGCAGTCAACCCGATGGATAATTCCCTATATGTCCTCGACAATAATGTTGTGTTGCAGATCTCTGAAAATCACCAAGTGCGCATTGTGGCCGGGAGGCCTATGCACTGCCAGGTCCCAGGCATTGATCACTTCCTCCTCAGCAAAGTGGCAATACATGCGACTTTGGAATCTGCCACGGCTTTGGCCGTCTCCCATAACGGGGTCCTGTATATTGCTGAGACCGACGAGAAGAAGATCAACCGCATCAGGCAGGTCACCACCAATGGGGAAATCTCACTTGTTGCTGGTGCACCAAGCAGCTGTGACTGCAAAAATGATGCCAACTGTGACTGCTTCTCTGGGGATGATGGCTATGCAAAGGATGCCAAGCTAAATGCCCCTTCCTCCCTAGCAGTGTGCGCAGATGGGGAGTTGTATGTTGCTGACCTTGGAAACATCCGAATCCGCTTTATTCGGAAAAACAAGCCATACCTCAACACACAGAACTTATATGAGTTGTCCTCTCCTATAGACCAGGAACTCTACTTGTTTGACACCAGCGGTAAACACCTTTATACCCAGAGCCTACCCACCGGAGATTACCTTTACAATTTCACCTACACTGGAGATGGAGACATAACCTTGATCACTGATAACAATGGTAACTTAGTCAATGTCCGGAGAGATTCTACTGGGATGCCACTCTGGCTGGTGGTGCCAGATGGCCAGGTCTACTGGGTGACAATTGGCACCAACAGCGCTCTCAAGAGCGTGACAGCACAAGGGCATGAAGTGGGTATGATGACGTACCATGGCAACTCTGGTCTTCTTGCCACCAAGACCAATGAAAACGGATGGACAACATTTTATGAGTAAGTGCTGCTAGGATAATATGCCATTGGCACCATTTTGTATTCCATGTAATGTTAATGGAATAAAATTCACTGGATGGAATTCACCCCAGTGTAGAATGGCCAAAGTGCAAAGCATCAGGTCCCACGTAAGCCCTTAGAATAGGATTTAAGTGGTATATAGTGTGGACTGAATTTTCTGCACTGAGTGAATTTTACCTATAGATTTAGGCTGAGATATTCAAAGCTACTTAAGGGATGTGGATGCCCAATTCCCATTAATTTTAGTTGGAACTGGAAAGTTAAGCTGGATATCGGAAAATCTTACTGAGCTTTGAAAATCTCAGTCTGGGGTTTGGAAAAGATCCAAAGGAGCTTCCAGGCTCGTAGATGACCAGGACCAGCTGACCCCACCAAGTACAAGGGAAAACCCGCACACCCCAGCGGGACTGAAACTAACACCCTCCATAGCCCAGAACAGGAGCCCTATAGAAACTCAGCCAAGAGGGGCTGACTGACTGCCCCTGCCAGCCTGAGCTGTCTCTGTACAACGTTCTGTCTGACCAAAGGGGGCACAGATGCATTAACACACCAGCTCCCACTAGGGCTCCTAGGTGTGATGTTGGATGATGATGATGATGATAAGAGTTCTTAAGTCTCTATTGAGGGGTCTGTAGGGAATCATGGCCCACCCATTCCACTGGGTTTCAGCTCAGGGTCCTTAAGCCGGACAGGCAGAATCAATTCTCAGCAACTCCTCCTGCTGTGTCCTGAGCTCCTTCCTACCTCCCTGGGCTCTATAGGCTTCTCCAGCCTGTAGATCTGGTCCTCCCTTCTCTGTGGGGTTGTCTCTGGGCATCTTCTCACCAGCTTGCTGGCAGGACATTACATCTCCAGCCTGCTTGCTCCTCTGCAAGGCCCCACTCCCCTCTGTTTCTCAGCTCTTTTTTTCTCCTAGCGGCTGTGAGGCTGCCAGTCAGCGCTGGCTGGTATGTGCTGCATTAACTGCTTGGTTGTCAGGCCAGCATGGGTCTGTAACACCCAGTGATGGACCAGGACCCCATGTGCTAGGTGCTGTACAAACACAGAACAAAAAGAAACTCCGTGTCCCAAAGAGCTGACAATCTAAGTATAAGACAAGAGACAACAAATGGGGACAGACAGAAAGGGAGCACAGTGAGACAGTATTGGTCAGGATGATAGGTGGTGTCTCAGCTCACCAGCAGTCTGACTGTTAAGTTATTTGTAGGCTTCATGGCAAAGGAGAGTTTTAAGGAGGGATCTGAAGGGTGATAATGAGTTACTTTGCAGATGGGTATGGGAGCTTGTCCCCAGGTGTTGAGGGGCAGCATGGGAGAAAGCATTAATATGCTCATTTGAATATTTTCCAAGTGGGCAAAGGAATCTGACAGTCACTTGTTCACTCCCCTGCCAGAGCTCCTACTATATGTGCTCCAGTGCTTTGTCCAATCGAATTTTAAATGGCTCAGGGTGTAGGACTGACACCACTCCCCTAGGAAGACAGTTCCACAGTCATTAGATTATAATGTCGCTGTTATTATTATCAGTGTGCTTTGTTACGTGCCAGCCGTGTGCTCAGTGTCTATGGGACTCACAGACAGAGAGAAGTCAGGATGGTCCCGTGAAGGTGCTCAGGGACCATAATAATGGGCGCAGTATAGAAACCTGAATAGAATTGAATGTATATGCAGGATAAGGCTGAAACAGAGATTTAGAGAGAGAAAGAACAAAGAATAAACATGGGCCAGATCGGCGTGTGCTTCACTGCAGCTTTTAAACTTCGTTGCCCCTAATTTACCCCGGTTGTATCTCTGTTGTCCCTAGCTGAGTTAGACCCAGGATCATTTTGGCCCTTTTCATATTAATATGCTCCACACTCAGGTTACACGGGTGGGGTTTTGGGGTTTTTTTTGCTTAATATTTAGTAACAATGCAGGAGTGAAATTAGGAAGGCCAAATCACACTTGGAGTTGCAGCTAGCCGGAGATGTTAGGAGTAACAAGAAGGGTTTCTTCAGGTATGTTAGCAACAAGAAGAAAGTCAAGGAAAGTGTGGGCCCCTTGCTGAATGAGGGAGGGAACCTAGTGACAGAGGATGTGGAGAAAGCTAGTGTACTCAATGCTTTTTTTGCCTCTGTCTTCACAGACAAGGTCAGCTCCCAGACAGCTGCACTCTGCAGCACAGTATGGGGAGGAGGTGACCAGCTCTCTGTGGAGAAAGAAGTAGTTCGGGACTATTTAGAAAAGCTGGACGAGCACAAGTCCATGGGGCCGGATGCGCTGCATCCAAGGGTGCTAAAGGAGTTGGCCGATGAGATTGCAGAGCCATTGGCCATTATCTTTGAAAAATCATGGCGATCGGGGGAGGTCCCGGATGACTGGAAAAAGGCTAATGTAGTGCCCATCTTTAAAAAAGGGAAGAAGGAAGATCCATGGAACTACAGGCCAGTCAGTCTCACCTCAGTTCCTGGAAAAATCATGGAACAGGTCCTCAAGGAATCAATTCTGAACCACTTAAAGGTGGGGAAAGTGATCAGGAACAGTCAGCATGAATTCACCAAGGGCAAGTCATGCCTGACTAATCTAATTGCCTTCTATGATGAGATAACTGGCTCTGTGGATGAGGGGAAAGCAGTGGATGTGCTATTTCTGGACTTTAGCAAAGCTTTTGATACAGTTTCCCACAGTATTCTTGCCAGCAAGTTAAATAAGTATGGGCTGGATGAATGGACGGTAAAGTGGATAGAAAACTGGCTAGACGGTCGGGCTCAACGGGTAGTGATCAATGGTTCCATGTCTAGTTGGCAGCCGGTATCAAGTGGAGTGCCCCAAGGGTCGGTGCTGGGGCCGGTTTTATTCAGTATCTTCATTAACGATCTGGAGGACGATGTGGACTACACCCTTAGCAAGTTTGCAGATGACACTAAACTGGGAGGAGTGGTTGATACGCTGGAGGGTCGGGATAGGATACAGAGGGACCTAGACAAATTAGAGAATTGGGCCAAAAGAAATATGATGAGGTTCAACAAGGACAAGTGCAGAGTCCTGCACTTAGGATGGAAGAATCCCATGCACTGCTACAGACTAGGGACCAAATGGCTGGGCAGCAGTTCTGCAGAAAAGGACCTAGGGGTTACAGTGGACGAAAAGCTGAATATGAGTCAACAGTGTGCCCTTGTTGCCAAGAAGGCTAATGGCATTTTGGGTTGTATAAGTAGGGGCATTTCCAGCAGATCGAGGGATGTGATCATTCCCCTCTACTCAGCATTGGTGAGGCCTCATTTGGAGTACTGTGTCCAGTTTTGGGCTCCACACTACAAGAAGGATGTGGATAAATTGGAGAAAGTCCAGCGGAGGGCAACAAAAATGATTAGGGGGCTGGAGCACATGACTTATGAGGAGAGGCTGAGGGAACTGGGATTGTTTAGTCTGCAGAAGAGAAGAATGAGGGGGGATTTGATAGCTGCTTTCAACTACCTGAAAGAGGGTTCCAAAGAGGATGGATCTAGACTGTTCTCAGTGGTAGAAGATGTCAGAACAAGGAGTAATGGTCTCAAGTTGCTGAGGGGGAGGTTTAGATTGGATATTAGGAAAAACTTTTTCACTAGTAGGGTGGTGAAGAACTGGAATGGGTTACCTAGGGAGGTGGTGGAATCTCCTTCCTTAGAGGTTTTTAAGGTCAGGCTTGACAAAGCCCTGGCTGGGATGATTTAGTTGGGTTTGGTCCTGCTTTGAGCAGGGGGTTGGACTAGATGACCTCCTGAGGTCCCTTCCAACCCTGAGATTCTATGAACAATACCAAGGTCTTATATAGCACTTTTCATCCTTCTCAAAGGGAAGTAAGTATCACTATCTCCCTTTTAAAGATGCGGAAACTGAGACACAGAGAGGCAGTGACTTGCCAAGCTTACCCATCAGGCCAGCAGTGGGGCCAGGAACAGAACCCAGGTCTCCTGCACTCTAAGCCACGCAGCCTCCTGTATTGCTTGTCCTGCCTTGAAAGGGGTGGGTGTAAGGGCCTCTGCTAAATCAGCTGATGGGTAATAGGTTAGTTAGGTTCTGTATCCTACATAGCAATATCCCTCAGTGAATCACAGTTCCTATCTCGCCACCTCTTACACCAGTGTTGCTCTCTGGGGAGAGAGACCTTCTAAAAACATTAAACTGTATTACTGGCACGTGAAACCTTAAATGAGAGTGAATAAACGAAGACTCAGCACACCACTTCTACAGGTTGCCGACCCCTGGTCTATATACATCACTGTGCTTATATCAGGGCATGTTTCTCTCATTTAGACAAATCCCATGTTCATTCATAATTGGAAAGTGCTTTGAGATCCAGGGCTTTGGAGATGTGCTCCGGCTCCGCTCCAGCTCCAGGCAAAAACCTGCAGCTCCACTGCTCCCGAGCTGCTCCAGGCTCCGGCTCCGGGCTCTGCTTCAAAGCCCTGTTGAGATCCTCAGATGTAAAACACCCTAGAAGATGAAAGTAATTTAACTGCAAGTTACATAACACTCCAGGAGCCCCAGTGGACATTTCCGCTTTCTAGGCTTTACCTTTACTCCCATCAACAAAAATGATCACCCTATAAGAAAAGAGAAGAGGTGCATTACTGAGAAGCAGGTGGCAGTACTGAGCAGCAGGTGCATACTTGAGTGAAAGTGGAAAGGAACAGCGGATAGGTGCCAGTGTGAGCATGTTGGGTACATGGTGCTGCTTCAAGAGGAAGTTTGAGTGCGTCAGAACCTGGGGACAGCCACTAAGGTCACATCTTACCTTTGACTCAGGTGCAAAGATCAATGGTGGGGGAGGGTCTGGCTGTATTGAACAGTTTCAGCCACCATGCATTTGTTTGCAAGTAGATTTCTCCCTGTACCTGTTGCTAATATTGGGGCAAATCATGGCTCTTATGCCACAATGTGCCCAAGACACAGCTGAGTTGGTGCCAAGTATCAGAGGGGTAGCCGTGTTAGTCTGGTTCTGTAGAAGCAGCAAAGAATCCTGTGGCACCTTATGCTGCAGCTCATGCAGCTCATGCTGCAAAACATCTGTTAGTCTATAAGGTGCCACAGGATTCTTTGCTGCTTCTGAGTTGGTGCAGCACTAGTGTGAGGAGCTGGAGGCAGGATGTGTGGATCTAGCATTGGAGGTGGGTCTGGCGTATGCCATGGAATCCAGCTCCCCAGGGACTCCCAGCAGATCCCAACTCAGATTGGGGAAGGGGGGGGGGTCTGCTGCAGCACCGAACGACTGGCTGTTCCTGCCTACACAGCCAGGGGAGAGGAGCTGTGTGGACTATTGTACTCGGGGACTGCAGAGCCGCTCCATAACCCTTGTAAGGAAGCTAGTCCTTTCCCCCAGCCCACCCAGAAGCCCCCATGCAGCAAGCCTGGTGCTGGGTTTAGCGTTGGGATGGGACTTAGCAGGAGGTTAGCCTGTTTTTTCACCCTTCTCTTCTTTGAGAGAGAAGCTCACTTTGGTGCAGCAAAAAGGCCTATTGCCCTTTGAAGTTTATTGTGACTCTGATTGCCAAGCAACTGCATTAAATACTCACCTTCACGCTGAACCTTCGTCAGTAATAATCGATGGGAAAGGAAGCGAGTCCGGGGAACTGCATCAGGCTAAAAATCTCTCGCCATCCATCTCCTCGAGCCAGAGAGAAGGGATGCTGTATAGTTTGTTGGGTTTTCTTTAGCTTGACCTGAAAGAATTGCTACCAGTCTGGACATAGCTTATGAGTTGTTTTTTTCCAGAAACCAGAGCCTTGTTAATTATTTTTTTTTTTATAAAGTCAGGACTGTAGTAATTATCTTGATTAGCTCATTGTGATGGTATCACTGTATGCTAAATAATTTAATTTCCCCCAGAGCCTAAGTCAATCCTTTCATGCATTATTTAGCCAATATAAGGCTTTTTAGTTCAAGTCTTTTGTCTGCTCAATTAGTTCTCAAGGTCACGTCCTCAGATGCAAACATAGGTGTTTACACATCACTGCAGCAAATGCTTAGGATCAAATTGCCCAGAAACCCCAAACCCATTTGTGCTGCTCACCTACAAGAGGTGACTCACAGACGGGGGGAAAGTGTTCTTAAACCAGATCTTCAGATTGAAGTTAATGGAAATATGCCCATTTACATCAGCTGAATTTTTGGCCTTTACGTTGTAGGGGGATGATGTCTCATAAAGGACTAAAAGTTGCCAAGTCTCACACATGCTCTAAAGAGCAGCTTACAAAAGCATGTTGGATGAAATGCAGAACAAGGCCGTGTGCTGGCCCTCTCCCCAGGAGTGAACTCCACCCTCTGTGAATTAGCAAAGGCCACAACTCCATAACAACAACAGTAACTTTGTAGCTGTAGGTAGGTTTTTTTCATTCACAGGGGCAGAGTTAAGGTTGTTTGCATGTTGGAAAGTGGAAACGCTTCCATATATTAATGTGAGTGAGTTTGGAGCCAAGGTTGGAGTTATAATTGCTTTCTGTTAACCTTCGCTTGTGATTTCCTTGTTTAATGTTTGTTTTTGTGACGTGTATAATTGGGTGTCTAGTTTTGAATTTCATGTGGCACCATTAATGATAAACTAACTTAAGTCGTTTTGTGGAGGAGAACAGCAATATACATTTCCCTGAAATCTTTCATTATGGTCAGTCACCGTGGAAATTCAAACAGTGGTATTCTGCTCCACCTTTGACCACAGTTCCTGGATAGTCTGATGTTCTTCTTACAGTATTCAGCAGTGAAATAGTTAATAATGTTTAAGTTTAAATCAACATTATTAAGCTTCAGAGTTAAAATCTCTTTGTGCTATATAGGGGAGGCCACACTTCTTAAAATAGTGCTGTTGTTTGTGTGTGTCTCAGTCAGATATTGCTGGTGCACGTCACGTGGAGAACACTAGCTAAACACTAGAGACCTTTTTCAAATTCTGACGTTTGGGGCCCTCCAGAGAGGAAATAGAGTGTACCGCTCTGAGTACTGGCTCAATCTATCCCTTGCCTTTGATCCCCAGGTGCCATACAAACATTACCAACTTATTGTGTCTTTTTATATCTATATAAATGCCAAGCAGATTCTTTTCTGTGTGTACAGCTGGAGATGAATGGTTTCATCAGCCACTGACATGCAGCCACCTCTTGAGTGGAAAGCATTAACTATAATCTGTTTAGCACATAACTATAAGCAGTGGTGAGCTTGAGCCGGTTCGCGCGATCCGGTTGTTAAATTTAGCAGCCCTTTTAGAACCGGTTGTTCCAGGACAACCAGTTCTATAAGGGCTTTATTTAACAAAAGCTCCGGCCCAAGCTCACTTCCCCCTCCTCTCCTGCTCCGCCCCCCTTCTCCTCCCCCTCCCCTGCTTCCCGCGAATCAGATGTTCGCGGGAAGCCTGAACAAGCAGCAGGCAGGCAGGCAGGTAAGCTGGGGCGCGGAGGGGAGGGAAGGTGCGGCTGGCTCAGCAGTTCCCAGTCCCAGAGTGCGGCTCCCTCCAGCCTGGTCCTGCCGAGCTCCCCAGCTTCGGCTCCACAGCTCCAGCCCGGCCCCCGCGGAGCCGGTGCTGGTTCTGGCCCCCGCGGTTGCGGTTCCAGCCCGGCTTGGGCCCCGCGGCGCCGGCGCTGGTCCCGGCGCTGCAGTTCCGGCCGGTCCCAGGCGCTGGTGCTGGGCCCGGCCCTGCGGTTGCAGCTGGTGCTGGGCCCGGCCCCGCGGTTGCAGCTCCAGCCGGTCCCGGGCGCCGGCTCTGGCCCAGCTGGTCCCGGGCGCCGGTGCTGGCTCTGGCCCGGCCAGTCCCTGGTGCTGGGCCCGTGCCCTGCAGCTCCAGCCCAGCCCCTGCGGTTGCGGCTCCAGCCCGGGCCCCATGGCGCTGGCACCAGTGCTGGCTCCGGCCCGGCCGGTCCCGGGCACCGGTGCTGGTCCCAGCCCCTGCGGTTGCAGCTCCGGCCCAGCTCGGGACCCGCAGCACCAGTGCCAGTGCTGGTCCTGGCGCCGCAGCTACAGCCCAGCCCGGCTTGGGCCCCATGGCGCTGGTGCTGGTCCCGGCGGAGCGGCTCCAGGCAGCGCTGTAAGAGAGCAGGGAGTGGGTGTTGGAAGAGGGCAGGGAGTTTAGGGGTTGTGTGGGGGTGGATGGGGCGGGCGGTCAGAGTGCAGGGAACAGGGGATTGAATGGGGGCAAGGGTCCTGGGAGGCAGTCAGGAAGGAGCAGGGGTTGGATGGGGTGGCAAGGGGCAGACGGGACAGGGACGGGGGGTGGATCGGGCACGGGTCCCGGGGGCGGGGGGGCTGTCAAGGAATATGGGGGGGTTGGATGGGGCAGGAGTCCCCTGGGGGGGGCATGACCCCCCTCCTGGGGTGAGGAGGAGGGAACCGGTTGTTAGTATTTTGGCAACTCATCACTGACTATAAGCATTGGGCAAGAGAGAATATACCCTCCCATATCACTGAGTATTACAGGGAGCCCTAAATTAGAGCTTCCCCATCCAGGGGCTATTGCTGCTGCAGCAACCTAGAATATGGAGGATTCAAGTCACTTTTGTCCCTTCTCTCTCTGCAATGTCCCTTCTGTGCTCTGCCTCTTGTCAGTCATTTCTACATTAATTATAATATAATTAATTAGACTCTCACCCTTGTTCCTTTAAAGAAGTTATAGTAAAGTGCTGGTGATTGTAGAGATACATAACACTTCTCCTGTGCGCCAGAATAAGTTCTGTGGACATGTTCTGTGCCACAGGGACAGCAGTTCTGGGTACCCGGTACTAAAATATATATTCCTGGGGAATTCTGCACCACTCTGCACGTGCAGAATTCATGGCCCCCAGAGATTTATTTGCTTTCCTGCAAAAAATGACTTTCTGATGGGGAAGCAAAGGGAAGTCGCAAAATCAGTCACTTGACTCTCCCCAACAGTGTGAGCATGTCATTTCAGGCACCCAGAGGAGAGGTAAATCACTGCAGGGGGCAGGGCTGGGGACTCCCCGGCCAGTGGCTCCTATCCTGCACTGGCTCAGCTGCTAGTCCCAGCTGGGCTGGTGGTGGGGAGGACAGGACTTCCTTTTCCCCTGCAAGGAGCAGCTGAGGCCAGCACTGGGTCAGACCCACCCCCAGAAACTTACTCCAGCTGCAGGAAGCTCCGCACTCCCCCCCACCCAGTTCCTGCCCCCATCACTTCTCAACTGTGGAGGGAGGGATCACTGTACAGGGAATCGCTCCCCCATCCACCCAACCCCCATGCATCCAGACCCCCCCCGCCAAGCCCCTTCTCTCCACCCCCAGAATCCCCACACCTGAAGCCCCACCATGCTGAGCCTCACTCATGCATCCAGACATACATACACCTTCCAAGACTAGCCCCCTGCATCTGGACCCCCACCCCTGCACCTGGACCACCCTGATGAGCCCCCCTGCACCCAGACCACCACCCCACTGAGCCGCACTGCTCTAGCACCTGGACCCCTCCACTGAGTCCCTCACACACACATACTCCTGCCTGAGCCCCATTCTTCCACGTCCAGATCCCCTCTCCCTGCTGAGCCCTAACCACCTTCACCTGGTCCCCCCTGCCAAGTCTCACTGCCCCTGCACCTGGAACCCCCCCATCAAGCCTCTGTGCATGAATACGCCCCCTGCACCCACACCATGTGCACCCTGCACTGAGCCATGTGCACCCAGATTGCCCCATACAGAACCCTCTAACCCCATACCTGGATCCCGCCACGCTAAACTCCTTCACATTTGGAATTGTGCCAGGCTGAGCCTGCCTGCCCACACTTGGTGTGCCTGGCATAGAGTTGCCTGGTGTCCAGTTTTCAACCGGAACACCTGAAAAGGGACACTGGCAGCTCCGGTCAGCAGTGTTACAAGTCTGGTCTAAGATAGGCTCCCCACCTGGCTCCGTGAGGCTCCCTGGAAGCAGCAACAACATGTCCCTCGGCTCCTAGGCAGAAGCGCGGCCATGGGGGCTGCCCCCGCCCCGAGTGCTGGCTCTGCAGCTCCCATTGGCCGGGAACTGCAGCCAATGGGAGTTGCGGGGGTGACACTTGGCAGCATGCAGAGCTGCCTGGCTGCCCTGCACCTTGGAGCTAGGGAGCTGCCCAAGGTAAGCACCACCTGCACCTCTCATCTCCTTCCGTTCCCCAACCCCTGCCCCAGCTCAGAACCCCCTCCCACACCTCAAACCCCTCAGCCCAAGCCGAGGGCCCCCTTCTGCACCCCAGAACCCGCACCCCCAGCTGAAGCCCTCAATCCCCTGCACCTCAACCCTCTGCCCCACCCCAGAGCCTCCTCCCGCACCCTGAACCCTTCATTTTTGGCCCCACACCCAGCCCAGAGCCGGTATCCCCTCCCACACCCCAACCCCCTGCCCCAGCCCAGAGCCCCCTCCCATGTCCTGAACCCCTCATTTCTGGCCCCAGCCCAGAGTCCGCACCCCCAGCCAAAGCCCTCACCCCCTCCCGCATCCCAACCCTCTGCCCCAGCCCGGTGAAAATGAGCGAGTGAGGGTGGAGGAGAGTAAGCGACACAGGAAGGGGAGCTGGAGTGAGTGGGGGTGGGGCCTCAGGGAAGGGGCGGGACAAGTGCAAAGCCTCATGGAAGGGGCGAGGCGGGGGGCGGGGCAAGCATGTTCAGTTTTGAGCAGTTAGAAAGCTGGCAGCCCTAGCCTTGCATGAAGGGACAGGGCCCTGGGGACCCTTGCGCTATCTCAGGGTCAGGTGCAGTCTCACTGCCGAGTCCCTGTCCCGGGGCGTGGGCTACAGGGTGATGGCCCATCTCTGTGCCGGTAGAGGCCTGTGCTCCCCACTGCCATCTTGGAGCCTCCACATTTACTTATTGACAAATAAAATGTACAGAATTTTAAAATATTGTGCTCAGATATTTTTGTGTGTGTGCGTGCAGAATCCCCTCAGGATTAAATACGGGGAGTTGTTAATGTTGTAAGAATAGTCAGAGATCACAGTTCAGACACATCAAAGTTGTTAATTGTTTGACGCCTGCATGATTTTAACATTCAGTGAGTAATGGATATATTTTGGCTCCTCTTTTCTGTTGGCCATTTGGGGAGCTGGCATGTAATAATAATAATCGGGTGGGATATATTGATTTTGTTTTCAGGCAGTTTTTAAGGAGCAGGATAGCTTTCGTGTATGTAAAATATATGGGTAGTTCAATAGGGTTTTTATATATTTAAAACTTCGTTAAATATTGTTTGGAAAGTTGTGAAGAGGCTAGACTTTGTGGAATGTATAAACATACACAAAATATAGTTTGTGAGGTGCATTGAGAGTCTTTGGCACTAAATGTAACATTAGCATGGTGTATTTTTCCAACCTATTTGACTGCTAGTTTGCAAAAGTTGATGAAATGGGAAAAATCTAAGATGAGGAAGCCTCAGGAATCCTGGAACAAGCTGACTTTCTGAATAGACAGTACTTGTGACCCTGCTTTGATTCCCAGGGATCACGCTTCTATACAGCAGTAATGTGATAAATGAAAGCTCTGAATGTTTACAAGCTAACAATTAGGCCTCGTAAGCACCAAATACCATTTTAATTCTGTGCATTGAACCTTAGCTAAATACATTTCCAATTGGGAATGGATGGCAACAGCTTCCTTTGCCGGCCTAATAATTGTCACTGTAATTGTAAAAACCGAGTCTTTGCAGTTGGTTTGAAAAGGAGGCAGCAGCTGCATTCTCAGGTGATGAATTCATTGTTCTGAGTGCTGCTGTGCTCATTCCCGTGTTGCAGAATTTCCTTAATTCTGGTGCTTTTGTAGCACACGAAAAGTCTTAGGGTGTGATGAAAACTGGGCCACCTCTAAATCCTTAGATTATGGAAACAGGTCTATGCAGCTTAGCTTTGAAATGAATTGACTGGAGGAGATTTATCTTACTACAAATACCAGGACACACCTGCAGCTACATGAGAGCCTGTCACCTGGCCTTCCTCTCGGAGCTGGGAATGTGTCAGATAAATGACTTTGTGGAGGCGGAGGTGAAAAGAGATGAAACATCCATGTCATTCACTTTGACTTGTTAAAACTTATTATCTATTCAGAAACACGGAGATCTTAAAGTCAGGGGGACCCATGGGGTCGGGGTTTATAATAAACAGCATCGTATATGTACCATGCACTCTAATCCAAGACAAAAGGGCAAAGTGCTCCAGTCATAAGCAAAATATATTATGAGAAAGGAGGAAAAGAAATGTGCCATGAGAAAAATACTTTGTGTCCAAATGGGGATGTCGGTCATAACTCACATTTATATTGAGCCTTCTCTTGTGTTGCTATCCGAGTGCTAAAAGGCTTTTGTTTGGACATGAATTTTTTACACTTCATCTGCCACTAATTAAAAATAATAATAAAAATGTTAATAGTGCAGTTGCGCTACCTTTTCACATTCCCCTCCGTCGGATGTGACCTTTTAACAGCTGCGAATAGGTGAGATATCACCCCTAGAGTAAACTAGTACCATACCCACATCGGTTCCTAATGCAGATGGGATGGAGGTGGAATAGTCATTTAGAATACTTAAAATGCAGATGTTTCAAGTTAGCTCTAATTCTCAACCCCAAATTCCTCTCCTGGCTCTTGGGTGACATTCACCACCATAGCTGTGGTGTTATATTAAGCTGCATGTGTGACATTTTATTTAAATTATGTTTAGTTTTTTTATTCTGATGTAAATCTAATAACCTGTATAAAGCTGTAGGTGCCCTAACATCTAAGATTTGCATATATGCAAATTAGCTCTCACACACACACACACACACACACACCCTCATACCTATATTTCTATATGTATGAGCTACTTTGTGTACATGTAAATTATTTGAAGACTTCCAAATCCTCCTGCCCCAAGCAGAAGCAGGGCCAGGATGTATAGCTGCACAGAACTTGGCCTCTGTCATTGAGCTAGATGAGATGAAAGGGAGTCTGGTGGCACATGAACGGGTGAGTGCTAGCAGGTGTCTGAGATGCGCAGATGGGTGGGAACTGGATGGTGCTTGTGGCTGGTGGTTGGCTGAGTGCTGAAAAGTGTCTAAGGGTGCTGGATAGATGGTGGAGTTGAGGGAGTCTGGAATTGCTGATGGGCGTCTGAGGGGCTGGAAGGAGCTCGGTGTAAAGCTGGTGATTTAGGGTAGGTCTATACTTACAGTGGTGTGTACAGTACAGACACTGCATGCCCAGCTAGCACAGGTATAAATAGCCGTGTGTACAGCAAGGCACATGTCTGATGCCTAGGACATATACCCTACATGGCTCTCTTCATGTCCATGCAGTGCCTCCTAGATATTGTTGAGTTCTGCAAAATGACTCAGCTTCCGGGAGGTCTTTGTGCCTTCAACATTGTTGATAAGAATGCTGTGGCTTGGCTTGACCGGATTGAATACGCTGAATATAGGGCCTCCTCTTTTGTCTACACACTATTTTTAGCAGTATAGTGCTGGAGCCTTTCCCCTCTGCAGTGAAAGACTCTGGAAGTGGAGAAAGGCTCCGGCAGGGGAGAAGCAGCGAATAAAGGCCTTCCACTGTGGTGGGTAGCTCCACACCACAGTGCGTGTGGACGTAGCCTGCTTTTCACTGCTGCATGTGTTACACACCACTACCTGTGTAACCAAGAGTAGGCAAGGTCTTAGTGAGGGTGCTGGTAGGAAAGCTGTTGTCTGGAGGGCAGTTTGTGGGGAGCTGGAAAGTAAACTGGGGCTGAAAGACTTTGTGAGGTTTATTTTGAATGTGTAAGTGGGACTTGTGGTATATGGGACTTTTGCTGGCTCTCTGCATGGAGCTGAATGTCATTCATAGAATCTCAGGGTTGGAAGGGACCTCAGGAGGCCAACTAGTCCAACCCCCTGCTCAGAGCAGGACCAAACCCAACTAAATCATCCCAGCCAGGGCTTTGTCAGGCCTGATCTTCAAAGCCTCTAAGGAAGGAGATTCCACCACCTCCCTAGGTAACCCATCCCAGAGCTTCACCATCCTCCTAGTGAAAAAGTTTTTCCTAATATCCAACCTAAACCTTCCCCACTGCAACATGAGACCATTACTCGTTCACTTAGGATCAATCATAGTGCTCTTAGGACTTGGGTGAAATAGCAATGGACTTCAGTGAGGTTACTAGCCCCATAGTAAGAGAACAGGGATGTATCAGACCAACATCTCATGTTTTTATATGTGACTTGACTCTTTAGCACCATCCTTGCCCTGAGGTTGTTAATGCTCCAGGTCTTACTGTTGGGTTCAGAGACAGAAGTTCCCAGAAGTTTGGGTGGCAGAGCGGCGGGAGTGGATCTGAGCTCATCACTACTCTTAGGGTGGCACTCTGTGTAAATACTGGTGTCAATATAAAAAGCGCTTGTGTTGTTATGTAACACACCATTGGGGACAGTGATCAGTGATGTGCTTCTTCCATGGGACAAAGGCACTAAATAATGTCCCTTGTTCACGGCCGCTGCAGGTGGCGTAAGGATATCTGCTGGGACTCAGCTGATGTATGAAGTTACATAATGTTTTCAAGTAGGAGGCTCACAAATATCCTTACAGGAGGTACAGTGACACCTAGCAACCAAAAAGCTTGAGTTCCCGTCGCAGTGCAGACAAACCAACAACTAATGAGCAAAGAAAGTTACTCTGTATTCAGAGCACTTTATTTGACTTCCAGCTTTAAAAAAAAAAAAAGCAATGCAGACTAAATCCTGTGCTCCTAAAGTCACTTGGAAAGGCTTAACTGGTCTATGCCAAACTTAAAAAAACTGTCCTGAATTTATTCTCTTTTCCCCTCTCTTTTCACAACAAGCTGATCAATTAGCAGGGCATTGTGCCCAGCTCTCCAAGTGTGAATAATTCCATGACTGAGAGTGTGACATAACTGTGGGCCAGACTCTCCTTCTCACCCAGGGGATGGGAAGACCATAATGTACTTAGACCTTGGCTCCAGAGACTCCGGCTGAGGCCCAGAATGTAGGGAAGGTGGCCAGTTACCACTTTTACTCACTTTCATTTATTCTAAGTATTTAAGTTGGTTAAAAATAATCACATCCTTAAAGATGAGGGGCCAACTCCATCCCTTAGGTGTAAGCAGACACCACCCCACTGACTTCAGTGAAATGGCAGCCACTTGCCCCGGGGTCGAATTTGGCCCATTCATGATTGGTGTCCCATGGAACATAAGTGAATTTGGGCCTGCCGGTGTGAAATAGTGGGGGAAGATGCATTTGGGGGTGAGCACTTTGTTCTGTCATTGTTAGGGCCTCAGATAGCATGGTGATGGGCATGGCCTTAGCAACAACTCCATGGCCTCTCTCAGGCTTCTGCTCTGGTGGATAGTGCTGCTGGGACACTTTCCCCTCTTCTTGGATCTTTGAGGGTGGGGGACATTCTGTCATTATATTATCTAGTTGCTGTCATGCTTTAGTGGGTGGGGGTGGGATGGCTTAAGCCCCATTTATCATTGGTTATTTTTGGTGTGGGGGAGGGCAGGATTCTTACTCCTTCTCCCGGTCCGCTTCCATGACCCCATTGCTGTAGTATCTCCTCAGTGTGCCCAAGGGCTCTAGGGAATTGTGCCACTTTGGTTTCCCATTGCTCTCCACTCCCAGCTTACACTTGGGAAAATCCTGCTTTAGGACGCTCTTCTCCTCAGGGAATAGTCCCCTTGCTACCTCCCTGCTTTGAGCTCATTCTCTGGCAGAGGGACCTGCTTGGGCAATGTCATGATGGAAGGGGCTGGTGGTGTATGGTCCCTCTTTGAGTTATTGAGCCAAACCTGCACTCCTTTAACGCAAGCAAAACTCCCAGTGGAGCCAGTGGGGATCCTGGGAGCCAGGTAAATCAGCAGGAACTTTGCCGCAGTAGAATCTGTGTAAGGGCTTCAGGATGTGGCCTGTTCTTCATAGGGCAGCACGTCGGTCCCCCTCCCTCTGTTCATGGTACTGATCTCGCTCCGTCCTCCTTTTCAGGTATGACAGCTTTGGCCGCTTGACCAACGTCACCTTCCCCACAGGCCAAGTCAGCAGCTTCCGCAGCGATACCGACAGCTCCGTGCACGTCCAGGTAGAAACCTCCAGCAAGGACGACGTTACCATAACAACCAATCTGTCTGCGTCAGGCGCCTTCTACACCCTCCTGCAAGGTGAGCCCGGGGACCGCCCCTACCCCACGTTCAGCTGCACGCCAAGGATTACACAGCCGGAAACAGACATCTTAATTATCCCAGCACCAGAAAAACCTTCCGCCCAGCGCCCTGCGCACCCACTCCCACCCACTTAACAAAGCAATAGGAAACATTACAGGGCTCGCTGTCAGTTCTGCAGCTGTTTTCTACTTGGTTCTCAGTTGGTTGCCTAGCTGGGCAATGCTATACTCCCTCGTCATTGCCATTATTATTCAAACCCAGGGGCTAGCTAAACCTGACCGCTCCTCTGGTAGACCCTGTTACTTCACTATTTTAATGGCTTCCCACTTAGAGTCACTGTGTCCCCCTGCCAGAGCAGGTTTCAATTAAGGAAGCTGTGTATTGGGGATTGTCATTCTTTGTGCAATTTGCACTGAGCACCCTCCAGGGAAATGACCAGTACACAGTCCCTGCCCCCGAGAGTCTGTGTAAGACGTGGAGGGGGGCAGCAGGAAGGAGGAGTGAGTGATGAGGGGATGTGTGCAAGGTGGGAAGTTAGCACAATCATTGCTGCATGTGCTGGGCCAGATCCGCAGCTGGTGTAAATCGGCACAGCTCTGCTGACTTTGCTTGGAGGGACAGGAGGGAGGGGTAAGGTTAGGGAAGTAGGAGGCGGAAGAAAGAGGTGGCAAGGCAAGGGAGTAGAGAGAGAAGGAAGGATGAGGTGGGGCACTGTGGTGGGAGCAGAAGTTACATTCCAGAAATGCTTGTAGATGTCAAGAGTTTTCTTAGGGCTGAGGATCTGAAGCTTAGCCCGGCTCCCTGGGGGTCAGGGCCGTGCTCAGTCTCGGCCCCTGGGGGCTAGCAAGCCCTCTGCATTCCCCACTCCCCGCTGGCTCGGGTGAAGGGCCAGCAGGCTCTGTCTCACCCTACTCTGCGAACTCCTGCTCTGTGCCCAGTGAAGATGCTTGTGGTCAAATACAAGTTTTCACCTTTGTATGGAAAGAGATGTCTCCGTCAGACCCAGTCAGCCCAGGAGTCACGTGTATGCTGGTTCCTTAAAAACCAGCTCTCTGGGTGGTTAATTTCCTCTGTTTTCTATAGTTAAAGGTAAACTCCTGCATAGGAAACAGCTTCCTGTGTCTGTGAGCACCTTCCCTGGCCACTGAGAAAGCAGTCTGGGGCTCAGGCCTCATCAGGCTGTACCTTCCATTGCCCTAGGGAATAGCCGGTGTACGGCGACTTTTCCTTGTGCACCACAGAGCACAAACCAACTGAAACTCTAACTAGCCCAGCCAAAAATCCACGCATTAAGATGTCTGGCAAATACTCAGATGTGAGGTTGGCTTCACCTCAGGAACCTAATTAAGCAACAGAACCCGCTGTTGGGGGCTCTTTAGTGAGATAATTGACTGCGATGTGATTTATGCCTCCCGAGCCAAAGGCCAATAAACTGCCCAATAAATCTCACTGTGGCATCCCCCAACAACACGGGACAAGGCAGGACAAAAGGCCATTTTTAATAGTTTGAAATGACAGACGGTGTTTTTAGTTCACAGAACGGATTGAGCGGGGAAATGAGCTTTTCCCAAATGAAGTGAACTTTCTGGTACGTTAGCTTTCCTGCAGAGTCTGAAGGGTGTGTGCAGTCCCCTCAGGAACAAATCCCCATTAGCCGTGTTTGCAAGGACCACCTACAGAGCAATTCTAGGCCAGGGCACAGTTGGGCAGCCTACTTTAAAAGATGCAACAATACTTTTCCCTGGCTCAGCCAGAACTGGCTTTCTGCCAGGGGACAGAAAAGAGGCTTCAGGAAGAAATTGTTAGCGAGAACGAGTCTGAACGTTGGCCCATAAACCAAGCGCGTTAGCCTGCCAGGTGCCTACACACTCAGCTAACTCACAGCGTGGAGTGAGATTATATGGTAGAGGTGGTGTTATGCCTTCGGCCCAGGGGTCTCCCAGGTAGAGACCACAGAAAATTCCAAACCAGCTAGTGCTCAGAGGGGGAACCACACATTGGGGGGGGAGGGATAGCTCAGTGGTTTGAGCATTGGCCTGCTAAACCCAGGGTTGTGAGTTCAAAGGCAGGGGCTGGACAGTGATAGAGAGAGCAGCACAGGGGTGGCCGAACAGCGTTTCTGGAGTATGCCGTGTGCAGATCAACCAGCGCTTGGCTGAGGAGCAGCAGCAATTGACTGTTTGCCACTCCACAATAGTGGCTCTGGGGGTTTTAAGACTGTCTCTCCCTCTCAGTGGTTGTTCAGGAGAGAACATACGATACTGACAGAACTCTTAGCATGAGCCCTGGTGCAGAGCTTCATGATGAGCCCCAAACTGGCTTTGAACCTTTCAAGAAACCCGGACTGAGCTCTGAGCAGACTCAGGCTGAACCAAACGCAAAACTGGGCTGATATACGGTTTGATGCAGGACTCAGTGTGACACTGAGCAGAACCAAAACTCACACTGAGGCTGGCATAAAACCCTGCTCACAAAGACAGCTGGATTTCACAAAGCTCCAGGGGAAAGCCCTCTTGCTAGCTCTAGGGGAGAGTCTCCATCAGGGTAAATGGTGGAGGTAGAAGGTCCAGAGTTTTATTCTCCGGGCTGTGTGCTACTGATGACCATGCTCTTGGGGTTGGATGCACCAGTGGATGCTGCTAATGTGGTGCAGGGCAAACATACGGTGTCCTGAGTTTCCCATGGACGGCGTCCCCATCTGTGCAGTGTAAAGCTGCCAGAGGTAGCTCTATCACTTCCTGCACCAGAACCCCCCCATCCTGGTGAGGAGGAGGGGGGATGTCGGATGTGAGGAGGGCAGAGGAGCGGAGTGAGTCTCTGCTATGCCTGATTCTCCACTGGCATAAGTTAAATTTGCTGTGCTGCAGCTCTTATGCCACGTCTGGGCAGCTGAGAATCAGGGAGCCCTAGCCAGTCCCCTGACAGGCCTACCTCTCCAGTGCCCCTGGGGTCTCAAGGTGTCGGTGTTTGCGGGCCGGATCCAGAGCCTGTTGAAGGTCAGTGGCTTTAACTGTGCCATTTGGATATTCAAAGGGCTTTGGATCTGCAGTCCTGGATCACTGCAGTATTGGATACGCACTGAAATTCCAGTGTCACTGCAGTAATCGTGTCAGTCTGTCGCTTAGTTATCTGCATGCATTTGGCTTATCTGGTTCAGCTGAGATCATTGGAAACCTCCATTTGGCTACGGAGGGCACTGGATCAGGCCCATAATGAAAGAGACCAGCCAGCTTTAGGCTTCCTCCTAACTGTATCCAGTTGTGCCATTTGCCAATATATCCTAGCCTGAGGAGAGATGATAATTCTGCTCTGACCTGCTTTCCCCTCGAGCTGCAGGAGAGCAGCTAGTGAACAAATGTAACTTGCTTCAAAATGGAAAAACAGTTTTCATTAATTTTTTAAGGAATTTTTGTATTCACAATTAGGTATTTACAGCAGCCAGGGAGACAGAGATGGTAGCATTCCCCAGCCTCCAAAGGAGCTGCAGAGCTGGCGTGTGCTGCATAATGGGTTTTGAGCAATGCTTTCCCACTGAGTGGAGCCCAAACCCTCCAAAGGCTTCTCCACTAGGTGCTTGGAAACTCTGAATTTTGACTGATGGTGGTTCTGCTTGGTTTTCTCCTGGCGGAGCCTGGGGAGGGAAGGCAGGAATATTGCCCTTCCCCTTCACTTCTGAACTGATGGGGTTTGAGTCATGAAATCTGTAGATCTCCTAAGATCCCTTTCAGGATCCACTGGAGGCCATATGGAAGCCCTGTGCCTGTGCACTCGCCTGACCCACAGTTCCCACAGCAACTGTTGGTCCCTCAGAATCCTCTTTCAAGGTAGCCAGGAGCATGTCATTGGGAAAGCAGTTAGCACTGAGTTACAGTGAGAATCCCCACCGCTTGGGGTGGTGGAACAAGGCTGAGGAGAGCAGCTGGCTCCACTTGCAGAACCTGGTCTCCACCAAAGGGGGTTATAAGACTTAATATAACAGACATATTTTCAATAATGACATATCTGTGTATAGATAAATAGAGACAGATGTTTCAGGATTTTTTTAGGATGTAAAGTTATGAACAGTGGACACACATGAGCTTCAGAAGGGATAGAATTCAGGACCTTCAGCAGCAAAATCCCACCCACCCACTATGTGAGCTAAAGGAGTAACTCATACTATGCCAGAGTATTACACATTATTCCCCTGTAGTCTTGTTTAACCCACATAACAGTTTTTGTGCAAGTGTGTGCAGTCCACAAAGTAAAACTTTCTCTAGACTTGAAAGAGAAATGGACAATTCCCAAACAGACATTAATGGTGAACAATAAAGGTGAGTGTTAAAAGTCATCAAAAAGCTTGGCAATAACTCAGGTAAGGAAAATAATTAAATATGGGTTTCTGTCATCTATCACTGGCTTGAGCCCATCTCTTATCTTTCTCCAGACCAAGTCCGAAACAGCTACTACATCGGTGCTGATGGCTCTCTCAGGCTGATGCTTGCTAACGGCATGGAGGTAGCACTGCAGACGGAGCCCCACCTGCTGGCTGGCACCGTGAACCCGACGGTGGGGAAGAGGAACGTGACCCTGCCCATCGACAATGGCCTCAATCTGGTTGAGTGGAGGCAGCGGAAGGAGCAAGCTAGAGGGCAGGTTACCGTCTTTGGACGCAGGCTGAGGGTGAGCAACAGGCAGTGTGGGCGACACTTGATTTTATCTTTCAGGCATACTCAGTCTCATGGTAGAGAGGGGCAGGGCCCAGTTGCAATGAATATAATGGGGATTTTTTCTTGAGCCTGGAAGATGGACAGACCCTGTAGTTCTACCTGTGTCCCTAGCTGAGACAGCCTTTGTTACATCTCCCTATGTCCTGGCTGAGCTGTCATGGATGGCACTGCAAGTTCCCCTGCAGGTCCTGGGGATTATGGGAAATGCCACACATCCAAACCATACATAACGGGAACGCAGGTGCACAAAGCTGCACGTGTCTTTCCAGTTGCACTAGTCACTTGGATTGAACATAAGTCTGAGGGAGGGCAGTTTGTAAACCTCATTGCTCATTCAACGTGCTGTCTCTGAAAATCTTCCTGTTTCCTTAAATTTGCCACTCTGCTGAGGAGCTGAGTCTGTGGGATGCTGGGAACGTGCGTTTGCGCGCCTATGGAGAATGCCATGCACACTAAAAGCCCATCTTCTAACTCTTGTTCTCCCTTTCCGGGGGGGCGCAGAATTTCTGTGCTTGTGAATGACATGTTTGGAAAACACAGCCGTGCACAGAACAGTGTATTTTATGTGCTAGTAAGAGCCTCTTAGAGATCTACCCCAATAAGCCTGTAATTCTGTTGCTGATTGCTGATGAAGCTGTAATAATAATATTGACTGCCCAGCCGTATGAGCTGCCACTCCTGGAGTCGAGGGCTCTGAGGAGCTCAGGGGTAGTGCTCAGCACTTGGCAGGATCAGACCTTCTGAGAGTGATGCTCAGTGTTGGTTAATGTCACTTGAGAGCTGGGATTCGAGCAGTTATTTCTGCACACTTGGGCTAGACAGTAAATAATAACGCCCAGGGTCTCAGAATATAAATGTTCTGCTCCTTGCTTCCCTTCCTCCCCTCTTTCCTGCTGTGTGCCCCTTGCCACTCCTGGGTCATTTCTGCTCTTCACTCAAATGAACACACACTTGTTGTACACTCTATCTGTATAACCTCAGCCACTCCTGACCTCGGCCTCCAACATGAACATTACCACAGACCGTTCAGTTTCCTTCATTACCAAGAGAGAAAATTTTTGCAAGCAGAAGTCACTGGGAGCTGGGCATGTGCATCTGAACCCCCCTCATCAGAAGCTGCTTTTATGCATGTGGATCAGTTGGCTCAAATTTTCTTTTTCCATGTAATACAGAATGAAATTACCAAACAAGCTGTACTCTAAAGGATAGACAGGCTTGCAAAACCTGCAGCTGGGTAAAAGCCTTTTAGGGTTCAAAGCAGCTTTCACTGATTTCTGCCCCATCCTGGCTAATATCCATTGATGGACCTATCCTCCATGAACTTATCTAGTTCTTTTTGTTATGCTCTCTCCTGTCAGCATAGAGCATCTTCACCAGACGTGCTGCAACGGCGCAGCTGCATCGGTACAGCTGGGCTGCTGCAGCGCTATATACGTAGACACCCCCTAAATCTCTGCTTCCCTCCTTCTGTTTTCTTCCTTTGTTCATGAAAGGCCAACAAGTGGGAGAGGAAAGTGTGTGGCTGGTGGATCTGTGGGCGGGAAATGTGACACTAACATGTTTGCTGCCATCACATTGATCGCTCTGCTTTGTACGTTCCATCCCTGTCGTCTACCTGTTGTCTGTCTGTCTCTACTTAGATGGAAGCACTTGGGGGTAGGGATTGTCTATTACTCTGTAAAGTGTCCAGCTCAACAGAGCCCCCTTCTTAGTTGGTCCCTTGGTGCTACCATAATAAATAATATGTTGATCCATGACCTATAACAGCCAGCGTATTGAGGGTGCAGGCTGCATGGTGCAACCGTAGGCACAGACTAGTTGATCTACCCCTTTGTAAGCCTGTGGAAGGAAGAGCGAAGGAATCTATCCACCAGGGATCCTGTATATTCGGGCTTTGCACAGGGGAGAGGATGTGGCCCTTAACACGTGTTAATTTTCAGCTTCACTGATCCACTGCGGGTAACAGTGTTTGTCAGCCTTCTTCGTAGTTCCAGCTTTGCTGACCTGGCTGTTTGCTGCATCAGTCTGCAGCCCTTGCAGCAAACTTTTATCTTTACATGTCCTGCACGGACTTGATGAAAGCTTCCATGCTCTAATTGGCCCTATCGGCGCAACGGATTGATGGCCTTGCTGGTTGGCTGGCTGCAAATTCCACTCCGCCAGTAACAAATGGCAGTGCGCAGGCTCCGTCCCAAATTGGAGTGTTAGCTAGAACACTGCTCCTGATAATGTAGCTCATTTTTTTTCCTTTTTACGAGCATGAACTTTTTAATAAAGAAGAATGTAAAATAATCTCTGGCGGTGGAGCACGTGGGATGGCTGACAATTACAGAGCTGTCTGCTTAATCAGTTTTATTTATTTAACCAGGGAAGCACCCATTGAGAACAGTCTCATATTCACCAGGATGCTGGCTGCAAGATAGCAGCCACGGAAACATTAGTTGTCACAACACTACCTCCCATCACAGCCTGCGTTACTGCAGAGATCTCGGAGATGATGTTGCTAACCATTACCGAACAATTAAAGCATTCTAACCTCGTCCCCAGAATATCTATAAAGAGAGCAAGCCCAGACTCGGGCACACCGATAACCACAGCTTATTTGCCATGGGAATTCCATGCAAGCAATATTTTTTCTCTGTGCAGTTGTGTTCAGTCAACCTCTGGGGATGGAGCTCTGATCACAGACGTGCCATTTGCACTCGTATAGTTAAGGTTGCCTCTGCGTTTTCATTGTGAATCCTCATTTTCAGGGCTTTATAACTCACATGCAAAGGCCGGCTCCAGAGGAAGTCGATGCGCATTACTTTGATAATATTTTTAGCTACGGGAGCCCAAAAAGAAGGTTAGAAGTAAATGCTGGTAATGAGTGACACTGCGATTCCAAAGCAGGCTCACCTGTTTTATCAGTCTATTCTGGGATGCGAGCCTGGGTTTTATGTTAGTGTCCCTCATATTAACTGGAGGAAATTTAATTATGTATAAAGGTGGGAAGAGTATATTTTGGATTTCAATTTAGGGTCTGCCCACCTACAGCTCAGTCCTGAAGACTCTGGTTAAGTACATGGGACCAGATTTTAAAGGTAGTTGTGTGCCGAACTCCCATTGATTTAAGTAAGAGTTAGTTGCCTTAATACCTTTAAAAATCTGTCCCATGGTCAAGTGCTTTGATGGGCCACAGCATTCAGAATCGTTCAGGGTCAAGCTCACAGGACAGAGAGTTGGCACAAGATTTAGATTTATAAATCTAAGGAAATAACATGTTGTTACTGGGCCAGATCTAGAGGTCTGTATTTGGTCCTTAGTTGGGCAAACGTCCATTGAAGCTAATGGGATGTTGCCTGTGTAAAGACTTACGGCACTGGTGGGCAACCCGCGGACCGCACATGGCCCGTCAAGGTAATTAGGGTAATCCACTGGTGGGCCGCGAGACAGTGTTTACATTGACCGTCTGCAGGCACAGCTGCCCACAGCTCCCAGTGGCCGCGGTTCACCCGTCCTGGCCAATGGGAGCTGCGGGAAGCGGAGGCTGGGCTTTTGGCTGATTTCCCGTTTCTCCCATTACCCATTTACAGTCTATTTTAAACACCGCTGCACATTTAATTGTAGCATTATCTACCTTGGTTCCACATTAGCCCCGTCTTTTCCTCAAGTCAGACCCTCCATTACCTTTGTTATCCATCACCTTGGTGTCGTCATCAACACTGCCCTCTCTTCCTCCTATAACTTCTTTATCTGTAGATCTTCATCTTCCGCCTGCACTCGCACACCCCTGCCTCAGCTCCATCTTTGCCCATCCATGCCTTTTACTTTCCCTCACCTCAGCTAGTGAGAGTCTCTCCTTTGCCCTCCCTGAGTCCCAGTTCTCCACACTCCATCATGTGCAGAACACGCCCCACCTTCTCACACAAAAGCACTATCACATCATTTCCTTCTTCAGTCAACTCTTCTCTACCCTGTGCATTTCACGATCCCCTTTAAAACTTCCCTTCTGCTTCTGAGAACCATGCATAGACTATCTCCAGCCTGCTTCATAGTTCTAGTCTCTTTCTCCTCTGTCCTCTCTGGCACTGGCCTTCTCTGCTTAATGCCATGCAGCATTGTCCCTGCTCGTGCACTCTCTCACTGTTTGGAAACGCCTTCCTGTAGTTCCCACTCCTGCATTTCAAATTTCGATTGACACACTGTCTCTTGTCTCCTTTTGCCTAGACGAAATAATTTCTCTTCTCTCTACTGTTAGCTGTTTAACTCTGTATTCCCTCCCAAAAACCACAGGGAATTCAGAAGTGTACTGAAAAGTAACAGTCCAAGATCAAACCTAGGTCAGGGCTGAGAACTATATCTCATTCAATTTTGGAGTCCTGATTTTATCCAGAGTAGGATGGAAGAACTGTCCCTACCAGCCAGCTCTCAATGTGTGTATTTTTTGTTTTTGCACAATGCTTAGATACAACAATAATGTGGCTTTATAAATTCGTAGACACACATAGCTAAACAGTAGTGTATTATCCGTTATTATCTGTAGTTCTTTGGGATACAATCTCTGAACAAAAATACATTTTTCCTTTTACCTTTGAAATATATATGATCTGGCCTTCAACTGAAAGTGCAAAGGGAATTGAGGCCATAGGAATGTAATTACCCATGGTGGGATTGGCAAGAACATTGGGGTTAACAATCCCCACTCTTGTTGGCAATAGGGTCATGAGGTCTTTAATGACTACAGATGGTCAGGGCCTCCATATTACATTTCATAGGAAAGCCTGTACCACCAGTTGATTCAGGACTGACTCCAGGGACGAGTTGTACCTAATGAATTGTCCACACTGTTCCTTGCAGCGTCTGCAACCACGATGACTCAATACCATTTCCCTTTTTAAATGTGTGAACTCTGACATCCATGAAAGCAAGGGATTTGGCTGACCCCAGCACAGTTCAGACAAGCACCTTGCAAGCTTCCCCAGCAAAATTTTATCAGCATAGCTTCATGCAGACTTATGTCATCTGTGCTGCAGTAATTCTAGGCCCCTTGTGAGCAGAGGGTGTGTGATGGTTTTGCAGTACATACAACACTGTCCTAACTGTGCACCCACTGAAGTCACTGGTTACAACTCCAGTTGACTTGAGTGGAAGCAGAGTCAGGCCAACAGTGAATATTTTTGAAAATCTCACCCTAAGACAATTAATACATAGGTCTATGTAGTCCTGGGACTGATCCAAAGGAGTGTTTGGTGCGGGAGGGGGGCTATAATTTGCCACATAAAACCATCTGTGCCTTTCTAATTCTCTTTCTTCCTTTGGCCTCTAGGTTCACAACAGAAACCTGCTGTCCCTCGACTTTGATCGTGTGACAAGAACAGAAAAAATCTACGATGACCATCGCAAGTTCACTCTTCGGATCCTGTATGACCAAGCAGGCAGACCTAGCCTCTGGTCTCCTAGCAGCAGGTTGAATGGAGTTAATGTGACTTATTCCCCAGGGGGACACATTGCAGGGATCCAGAGGGGAACTATGTCAGAAAGGATGGAATATGATCAGGCTGGCAGAATTATATCCAGGATCTTTGCTGATGGAAAATCATGGAGCTACACTTACTTAGAGAAGGTATGTGTCCTTCTGTTGCTTACTGACGCTACTCACTGTGTTTGCTAACTTAGGGCTAGAGTCTCAGCTGGCGTAAAATTGACTTCACTCCTTTGACTTCAGTGGTGTGACACTGATTTACACCAGTGGAGGATCTGACCCTTAGAGTCTAATACACAGACATCTATGTAATCTACCTATTTTAAGGTGCATATAACTGTAGAAGCTAAGCCCAGATGACAGCTAAAGTTAGCACCGAGTATCCCCAAAGGGCAATATTCTCCGCCCAACCCCAACCCCCTCTTCATGTGTTTTGACCCTGCAAAGCTTTGATTATTTAGATACAATAGTCCTTTGCTGAGCTGGATGTAATAAAATGCCTCCAGTAAAGACAAATTATATTCTAGTCAAGTTACAGATACCACAAGTGCTAATAAAGATAAGAGTACAGTAGGGACTTATTTTGGATGTTCCACACAATGTAGACCCAACAGTCCATAAAGTCTAGCATCGTGCCTTCTGCAAAGCTCCACAGGAAGTAAGTGTGGCAGGGGCAGGTGGGGAAGGAGAGAGACCAATCCACCCAGCCGGTTATGTAATGCTCTTTTGTGTTGGGAAATGCCTTTCTCTTTGCTGAAGGGATCAGTAGGAGATTTAACCATAATCTCATCCATCCTCCTTTTAATCAATCTGTGAGCTCTTTGGGGCAGGAAATGTATCTGCCTATGTGTTTGTACAGCCCCTAGGACAGTGAGGTCCTGCATTTGGGCTCTACAGTGATATAAATAATAAATGAGGATAAAGCATCAAACTGTTTTCCGGTATGTGCATTACGTGCAAGTGAGTTAGGGAACTGGGTTAAGAAATTTGCGATAAGTGGCTAGTAGCAGATGAGTTTCTTTTGTCGGCAGACTGACAGGGTTGCGTGTTTGGTTTTGTCAAGCTGTTTGCCCCATGGTGGCAAATGGGGAAGTGAACTTGGGAGAGTTGGCTGGGGGTATTTTTGAATCAATCCTAACAAGGGGTCCCTGGTTCTGTGCCTTAGTCCAAACCTTACACCAGTGCCTATTACCCTTCCTCATTCTCTTCTGACCACTTCTGCTCACAGTGAAGTGAGTCTCTCGCTTTGTGTGTACCTCTCGCTACTTAAGGTTATTGTTATAAGTATTATTTCTCCTTTGCCCACCCCCAGTGTCTTAAGTGCTGGGTATTGTACAGACACCAAATAAGGTAGAAATCCCATCATGAAGAGCTAATGTTGTACAGTATAAAACAGGGACTGAGGGGAGGGGAAAGGAGAGGATCAACCAAGCAAAGTGGCCAGATGGCGATTGGCCACATATTAGTTCCTCTGTGAAGTCTATAGGTCACTTAAATTATGCTGGCCACATAATTAAGTATGAAGTGGAGGCTAGACAACCCATGTCCTGAAATATTTTCCTCTCTGAAAAATTTAGAATGATCATGCCTTAAAACTAAGAAAATAATTAATTCATTTTCCCCTCCAATTCTAGTCCATGGTGCTGCTCCTCCACAGCCAGAGACAGTACATCTTTGAGTTTGATAAGAATGATCGATTGTCATCCGTCACCATGCCTAATGTCGCCCGGCAGACCTTAGAAACCATCCGGTCCATCGGATACTACAGGAACATCTACCGGCCTCCAGAGGGCAACGCCTCTGTCATTCAGGATTTCACTGAGGAAGGGCAACTCCTTCACACCTTCTACTTGGGGACAGGGAGGCGTGTCATCTACAAGTATGGCAAGCTGTCCAAGCTAGCCGAAATGCTCTATGACACCACTAAGATTGGCTTCACCTATGATGAAACTGCTGGCATGCTGAAGACAATAAACCTGCAGAATGAAGGGTTCACCTGTACTATCAGATACAGGCAGATAGGCCCACTCATTGACCGCCAAATTTTCCGCTTCACCGAGGAAGGCATGGTGAATGCACGCTTCGACTACAATTATGATAACAGCTTCAGGGTGACCAGCATGCAAGCAGTGATCAACGAGACACCGTTACCCATAGATCTCTACAGGTACGATGATGTGTCAGGCAAAACGGAGCAGTTTGGTAAATTTGGGGTCATCTACTATGACATCAATCAGATTATCACCACTGCCGTCATGACTCACACTAAGCACTTTGATGCCTATGGCAGGATGAAGGAGGTCCAGTATGAAATATTCAGGTCGCTCATGTACTGGATGACTGTGCAGTATGACAACATGGGGAGAGTGGTGAAGAAGGAACTGAAGGTCGGACCGTATGCAAACACAACGAGGTACTCTTATGAGTACGATGCTGATGGCCAACTGCAGACAGTGTCTATCAATGACAAACCACTCTGGCGTTACAGTTATGACCTCAATGGAAACCTCCATTTGTTGAGTCCTGGGAACAGTGCCCGTCTCACCCCACTAAGGTATGACCTCAGGGACAGGATTACGAGATTGGGGGATGTGCAGTACAAAATGGATGAAGATGGCTTCCTGAGACAAAGGGGGAATGACATTTTTGAGTACAACTCAGCAGGCCTGCTCATCAAAGCGTACAGTAAAGCGAGCGGCTGGAGCGTGAAATATCGCTATGATGGCCTCGGAAGAAGAGTTTCTAGCAAAACTGCCCATGGCCACCATTTACAGTTCTTCTATGCAGACCTGACCAACCCCACTAAGGTCACCCATTTGTACAACCATTCCAGTTCCGAGATCACCTCCCTCTACTATGATCTCCAAGGCCACCTCTTTGCAATGGAGCTCAGCAGTGGAGATGAGTTCTACATAGCCTGCGATAACATTGGGACCCCTCTGGCAGTTTTCAGCGGGACAGGCTTAATGATCAAGCAGATACTGTACACAGCATACGGGGAGATCTACATGGACACCAATCCCAATTTCCAGGTCATCATCGGATACCACGGAGGTCTGTACGACCCCCTCACTAAGCTCATCCACATGGGGCGGCGAGACTATGATGTGTTAGCTGGGCGGTGGACAAGCCCAGACCACGATATGTGGAAGCATCTGAGCAGCAACAACATAATGCCTTTCAACCTTTATATGTTCAAAAACAACAACCCTATTAGCAACGCTCAGGATATCAAATGTTACATGACAGGTAAGACTTCTCTTGGTTTGTTTTTAATTAGTGTATACACAAGCTGGTTTTTGCTCAGGTAGTGGATAGGTTTCTTCTCCTTCAACAATCCAGACATTGTAGGGTCTTCCAGCCTAAACAGGGACTGAATTTCTCTTTAGAAAGGAAAAGAAAACACAATAGAGTCTTCCAGACTAGAAACCAGCCGGAATTTCTAATGTAAAACAACAAACAGAATTTAAAAAACCAGAAATACACACCAAACTTTTCAGTTCTTCTTTGCGCATAAATAAACAAAAGCGGGCACAAGCCCAATATATTTTTCCTTTGCAGGTCACCTTTAACCCTTCCACAGCTGGATCACTGGCCGCCTACACAGTATTCATGAAAAATTTAAGCCAAGAACTACTCATCTACCCAACAGGTTTTCTTTTTTTCTTCCTTCCTGCTCTTTTTATTTTTCCCTTTATTTTGTTTCCGATTGTTCATTTCCTCAAACAACGCCAGCTTAGTTTCTGATCAACCTCTCGATAACCCCTCTCATTTGTATATGGAGAACTTTTGTTTACACAGTTTTGCGATAGAGACTTGCTTGTGTTTAAAAGCTGCCTATAGGCTTGTTTCAGCAAAATGGCAACAGCAACCTAAACCTTTTATCATAGCCAGGCATTATAGAGCCCCTTAAAATAGCAATACAGGTAATCCACCCCACAGGGTGAACAATTGCCTGTTAAAAGCCAGCAAAAACAAGTACCGTGTGTCTTAAATTTAATACCTAAATATGGAAAGATTAGGGACTTTCTTAATGTCAATAAGCGGAACAGATCCACTAAGCAGGTGTTTAAAAGTGAGAAGAATGGCTCCCCAAAGTGAATTTATTTCAGCAGAAAAGATTCTAAGAGACCTGAGTCACTCAGAGCTAATGATCATATGATTTCATCAGATGGAATTAATGAGCTTACTTCTCTAATATATATTCTCTGTGTGTGTGTGTGTTTGTGTAGGCCATTCCAAATGAGCACAGACAAAACCTTTTTAACAACCACACTGTTGTATATTCTGCATGTGCCACATATTTGACAGGAAAGCTGTTTTAGATGGTTTTAAAATATTGTATCAGGACTCTTTTCTGTATCCTTTTGTCTATTAAAAAAAAAAGTGACTCAGTTACCATGAGTCAACTGTATAAAACTCTTAGGGAGAGGCAAATTATAATTAATTTAAAAAACCTCTAAAGAGACCTAAATCTGCTTTTCCATATACAGTAACAGTATTGGCTACCCCAGCATTAAAAAATCAGGAGTCCAACCTTCAAAATCATCAGTTAATTTAAAATTGTGAGATTTTAAAAATACAAAATTCTGGATTCTTTTTAGAGCCTTTAGGATACATATCTTCAAGCTTTTCCCCACAGCCATGAGGGCTAGAAGCTTATGGTTGTTGTTTTTAAATGAAAGCTGAGCTTTTCAAGCAATCACCTGACTGCTGGAGTTGGGGCTTTAAGAACACCACCACATATTCCAAGACTCATGAAGAATCATGAGAGTTGGCATTAATGTCAGTGCCAAGATTTTAAGCTCTCATATTTCAGTACCTTTTAGAGCAGCGAAGGTGTGTCCATGGCATGAAGCTTCCAGTTTTCATCCACATGAAACCTTAAACCTGTCACTGGTGCATAGGTGACCATTGCCAGTTCTGGGCATAAGCCCAGTGTCAGTTTGCTGCAGTGAAGATGATTAAAGTTTTTGTACAAGTGATCTACACACATTTTTTATACCAGTATAACTATGCTGGTTATGGGTGTGATTTCTTACTGATGCCGTTATACCAATACAAGGCCTAGCGTGGACACAATTATACTGGTATAAAGGTCCCTGCAGCCCCTAGATGCATAGGCGACCAGGGAGGCTCCGCACGCTGCCCTTTCTCCCCCCGCCCCCCGAGGATCAGCTGCGCAGCTCCCATTGGCCAGGAATTACGACCAATGGGAGCTGCGGGGCCGGCGCCTGCGGGCACAGGCAGCGCACAGAGTCTCCCTGGCTGCCCGCACATCTAGGGGCTGCAGGGACCTGGTGGCCGCTTCATGCGAGCTGTGGGAAGTGCCGCCAAGACCCAGCACCCCGAACCTCTTCCGACACCCCAACTGCCCCAGCCCACACCCAAACTCCCTCCCGGAGCTGGCCCCTACCACCAACCACCTACCCTAGCCCCCTCCTGCACCCCAAACTCCTCATTCTCAGCCCCACCCCAGAGCCCACACCCCCAGCCAGAGCCCTCACCCACCCCCCTGCACCCCAACTCCCTGCCTCAACCTGGAGCCCCCTCCTTTACCCCAAACCCCTCATCCCCATCTCCATCCAAGAATCCACATCCTCAGCCGGAGTCTGCACCCCCACACACATTCCAACCTGTAGCCCCCTCCTGAACCCCAAACCCTTCATCCCTGGCTCCACCCCAGAGCCTGCACCCCCAGCTGGAGTCCTCACCCCCCACATCCCCTAACACCATGCCCCAGTGTGGAGCCCCCTCCCACACCCTGAACCCTTCATTTTGGGCTCCACCTGGAGCCCACACCCCCAGCCAAAGCCCATACTACCCGGAACCCCAACCCCCTGCCCCCACCTGGTGAAAGTGAGTGAGGGGGAGGACAGTGCTGGAGGGAGGGGGAATGGAGTGAACTAGGGCAGGGCCTCGGGGAAGGGGTGGGACAGAGGCAGGGCCTTGGGGAAGAGGCAGGCAGGGCGGGTGCAAGGATGTTTCACGCCCTAGGCGAAACTTCCACCTTGCGCCCCCCCCCAGCCCTGTGGCAACTCTCCACCCCCCCCCTGCCCTAAGGGGCCCCCCCCCGCGGCAGCTCCCCCCCTCCACCCTGAGGTCCTGTCCCCCCCCCCCCCCGCCGCGGCAGCTCCCCCCGGCCCGGGGAGCCGTGTGGCAGCTCCACGCCCCAGCTCACCTCTGCTCCGCCTCCTCCCCCAGCATGCCGTCGCCGCTCCACTTCTCCTGCCTCCCAGGCGTTTGGCGGCACAAGCCTGGGAGGGAGAGAAGCAGAGCGGGGCGGCGTGCTCAGGGGAGGAGGCGGAGCAGGGGTGAGCTGGGGCAGGGAGCGGTTCCCCTGCGTGCTGCCCTTTCATTACTTGCTGCAGGAGGCCCTTCCCATGCCCCCCGCCCCAGCTCCCTCCACCTAAATGCCGCCAACAACCGGGGCGGCCGAAGATCCAGCTGCTGCGGTCGCCGCCGAAGGACCTGAAATGCCGCCCCCCAAATGCTAGCGCCCTAGGCAACCGCCTAGGTCACCTAATGGATTCCACCAGCCCTGGAGGCAGGGCAGGGGGCACGGCAGGGGTGTTTGGTTTTGTGCGATTAGAAAGTTGGCAACCTTAGGTAGGGAGCTGACCAAAAAAAAAAGTAGCCTCCTGGTCCTCCAGAGTGCGGGGGTGGGGGCTGAACAATAGTCCAACAACCTATCCTCATAAAAAAGTTGTCATGAAACACAACCAGGGAGCCGCTCCGCAAACAGCATAGTGGACAGGGATACCAGAGCCTTGTTCGTGTCCTCAGCAATGTCTGACAGCACCGAAAGGATTCTATTAGTGGATCCAGCCCTGCACATCCATCCGTGTACAGAGCTCTCATTGACGTTCCCAGGTTTCTACGCTGCACATCGCATATGATGGTCAAACTCAGTGGAGCACCATTCAGGAAGCTCTTTTATTCTGTACTATGATAAAGGGGGGAGGAAGGAGGAAAGAAAAGATATAAGCTTTTGAAGCTTGACACATTATACATTATATACCTGAGACATGCTACTGAATGGAAAGGAACACATTCTAGGATGGGGAGGGAAGAGGGACTTGATACTTTCTGGTTTCTCTTTTCTAACATCTACATTCTGATTCAACAGGAACAAGAGAGAGAGAGAGAGAGAGCTAGAGAAAAAAATAAAAAACTCTGGCTAGCTCTCCTCTGCCCTGGCAGCAGCATATAAAAGACTCCCCTATTTATCTACTTCAGAGCATATGATGATTCTAACCTCGGGGATTCCTTGGCTGGGGATTCCTTGGCCATTCCGCTCACACCTGCCAATACGCTGCTTGCAGTGGGAGGGGGCAGCGTCCTTCCTCACCCCTTGGCATGCTCTGGCCCACTTAGGTCATGCAGGTGCACGCACACAGACCAATGATACAAGCCTCAGGCTGTGTCTACACTTAAAATGCTACAGCTGCACGACTGTAGTACTTCAGTGTAGACACGACAGTGATGGGAGGGATTCCCCCTGTCACCGTAGTTAATTCATCTGCCTGGAAGGCAGTAGCTAGCTATAGTGCTGTCTATAGCGTGGGTTCGGGCAGCATAGCTGCATCTCTCAGGGTTATGGATTTCTCACATCCCAGAGAGACGTAGCTATGCTATTTTCAGAGTAGACCAGCCTCAGTCTCCCAGTAAATGATTTCCAAGCTCGTGTGTAGGAATTGGGAGCGTGCGGCAGGGAAAGTGGGCGGAGCAGGTATTTACGTTCTGAGAGGCCCATTGTTCAACGTGAATATTTTAGCAATCGTACACTTTGTGATGCAGAGCTTTTGCTGCCAACATCGGGAAGCCTGATGGATTGAACTGACATTTTCATTACACGTGTCTGCATTAAGCAGTCTCTCTCAGTGCCCTCAAATGAATGTGCTGTGAAATGTGTTGGCAGGGCTACTGTAGCTGAAAAAAACTGTGATGCAAAATGTACTTTTCTTTCAAAAAGAAAAAAAGGTGTCATTGCCATTGGCAAATTAATATTTCCCCCCATTCTGTTAACCTCTCCTTCCACCTACTTATTTTTTCCTGTTCCTTCCAACTGACCCTCTCTGCCCACCCCCCAAAAAAAGAGCAAATCCTGTTTACAGATGTTTTCAAAGTCAGATTTGTGAGAAGCAACCAACAAAGACTGGATCGAATCTTTTCAGACATTACATATTTTCCTGCTGTTCAACACCCCCCTCTGTGCCCCTTTTGACTGTGTTTTGAACACGTTTGGTGAATAACTTCTGCCCTATATAGATTTACTTTGTTCTTCTGGCCACCTGGTCCAGAATATGCATATCAAAGCTGTTATTTTCACACTAGGAGGATTTGGAAACAGGGACGCCTCATCACCAAACAAGAAAATAATTAAACAAAGCTTTATTCACCCCCCACCCCCCGCTCCCGCCAAGCACACACCTCCCCTTTCTTCCAAAGACACTTCTAAAACAGTGTGTGGTGAGAGAACAAAAGTGTTTTTATTACAGAAATCCCTCTTTCCACACGTATTGATGCAAGGGCTTTCTGGACCCACGCCCAAACTCAAAATTTTGGATTGCAAGAAAACAAGCGATAGATAGTGTGCTTGTTTGGCTTTTGATTCTCCAATCATCTGGAAGCACATTATTTGTCATTTCCATCCCTAATGCTTTTCCAACGGTCTCTTCAAAAACACGCATTTAAACTCATGCGGGGGAAAAAGCCATGTTTTTTTTAACAGATCCCCTCATCCAGAATGTCCCACTAGTGTCAACTCAATTTGATGAAATGAAAAGCAGACCTCTTGTTGATACACTGGAGCTTAAAATGAATGAATCACCAACACGATGCTAATTACAATATGGAAGTCCTAGACCCCTTGGGAGCTGATAGTTAATTAAACTTTGACCCTCATCCCCTAAGCTTTTCCCAGCAAAGGATGCTATTCAGAGGCTGGATAAATGATGGGTAGGTTATTGGTGATTATAGTAGTGTCCGTTTTTCCTTCCTTCTTTCTGGAGTCGACAGAGATAAGCGAGGTTAGAATCATCATATGCTCTGAAGTAGATAAATAGGGGAGTCTTTTATATGCTGCTGCCAGGCAGATCCAGGAGCTAGCCAAGTGAGTTATTATTTTCTCCAGCTAGCTACTCACTCGGCTGTCTTTCCTGTTAGCCTTGGAATCGAAGATGTTAGAGCCTGAAAAGACTTACCAGGGTATCAAGTCCCTCTTCCTACCCAAGTAGGAATGTTCCCTGTGGTTCATCTAGTAGCATGTTCTCCGGTATAATGTTCAGCTTCCCAAGCAATGGACTTGCTATCACTTCCCTTCCGGTTCCAACACTCCCCCTTTATCATAGTACAGAATAAAAGAGCTTCCTGAATGGTGCTCCACTGAGTTTGACCATCATATACATGGTGCTGCTCACGATGTAAGGGCAGGTCAGTTTGACTGTGGCAGACCCAATGTTTGTAAATGGAATGATCATGTGGAGGCTGTTTTTAAACAATACTGAAAAAAAAAGGTAACTATAGGAACCTACCTATGCTAAATTAAAAGTGTGGCTTTTACCTACACAAGCAATGGATACATCTTTAAGAGGTATATCTTGAACCCCCGCTCAGCTCCTGACCCAAGTGCCCAGTACGTCTGCCCTGCTCCTCCCTACCTGTATGTCCTGGCTCATGAGCACCTCAGTTTATCCCATAGCCTATAAACCACTTGGGATGCTTCCGAGTGACCAACATTAAAGCTGAGATTTTTTCAAAGCCACCTAGAGAATCTGAATCCTTAGGCAGGTTTGAACAGCTCAACCTTTGTTATTATATTTTTGTTCCTGTGCTTTTTGCTCTGCGTAGCACCATTCTTGTGCGTGATGCCTTGCAAACTCTGAGAACTTCTGGAGCCAGAACGATTGCTTTGGCCTTTGACATTTTTAACAAAATGTATATTTCAGCTGTGTGGAAAAGTGGAGGACGTGGCCTGGATGCTGTTTGGTTTTCTGGTAATTTCCTTCATCCTCTATAGTTTTGGAATGTGATACTTTAAATAATCATTTCTGATGGTGTTACTCAGATGCATGAAATGTAGTAAGCTCTTCGGGGCCAGGGCTGACCAGTATACTTGTCCTAGGTTTGTACGCACCTCGCACAATGGGGTCCTGGTCAGTGACTGGGACTTTTAGGCTCTACTGCAGTACAAATAACAATAAAAGGTAATCCTGTTTATGCTTCTCTCACATCCCAGATGTCAACAGCTGGCTGCTAACCTTTGGTTTCCAACTACACAATGTGATCCCTGGATATCCCAAGCCAGATACGGATGCAATGGAGCCATCGTATGAGCTTATCCACACGCAGATGAAAACCCAAGAGTGGGACAATAGCAAGGTGAGCAATGTGACTACGTAGTCTGTCTATTTTAGGCACCGGCGTGGCACTTGTCACCATGGGAGCCAGCTGCAGTATTCGCTGTAGAAATTAAAATCAATCTGCTATTGCAGATGCTCAAGGGACCTGAGTGAAAGTCAGCCTGTGAGTAGTGCTATCCCTCCTCACTTCAGTAATGAAATGTGACTAAATAATCCCATCTGAAGGTCTATCAGCCGTGGGTCCTTTCTGCGATACTTGCTGGTGATTGCTGAACAAAACTAATCTGTACTGTTTTTCTTTCTTAAAAAATGTGATGTTACCACAGATCACATGCTAGCTCCCTAAACCAAGGAATCAGAGCTGATAGAAGACACCTGTTGGATCATCCACCCATGCCCCAAGACAGAATTGTTTTCTACAATATATTTTCTAGTGCTTTGTCCAGTTTGGTTTTAAAAGCAAAAGAACTTCCATTACTTCCCTTAGGAGACTACTCCACAGTGTAAAAGGTCTCTCCATAAGAAAGCTATTCCTGACAGCTTAAATTTTACTTGGCTTGATTTTGTCCCAAGTCATCGTACACTAATTCAGGCCTAAATCAGGATGCTTGTAGTTCATTTTTGGTGGCCGATACTTCATGCACAAAAAGGGATTAGCACCTTGAAAACAAAAGTCACTTAAAACCCAAGCATCTTGCCTACTGCTCTCTTCCCATTAGGAATAGCCCAGCACAAACTCAGAGACCGCACTCTCCAGTGGATAGGACAAACTTCCTGCAAGTTAGACTAGTTAAACTGGGCAATGGCCTTCCAAGGTGTGTGGTGGGCATCCCATCACTAGGCTCATTTAAAACTAGTCCGGGCAAGGCACGGTAAAATATGCTCTTGCAGACAACGCTGCATTAGCTCCAATGCTATCAACTAGATTGTGTAACAGATCTTCCCCTTCTCTGACTCCTTGGATCCCAGATCTCAGTGGGCCACATACTTCCCTGAGTTACACCAATGTTAATTCTGAGTTACTCCACGCCGCCAGTGGAGTGACTTCTGATTCACATCACTGTAATGGCCTAACATATCAGAATCAGTTCCCTTCTCTGAGAAGGGTAAATAACAGGAGAAGAACCAGGCACGTAACCCTTCACAGACACTGCATTTTATCTTCGGAGCACATAACAGGATCCCAGAATCTCCTTCCATAATGTTGGGCTTTACTTGCCTTACCGGGATGGGAGGTTGGAGACCTAATGCTGAGTTTGAGCATCACCCAGCTCGGAAATGTCCAGCATGCCATAAACCTTGCATTAGGTTCAGCTTAGCTTAGTTATCCCCCTGCAGCTCCAGAGTGACATTTAAAATCCAATACTCTCTTGTGCTGCACTTTTTGCCTGTGACTGTGAGACTGTCACTAAATTGTTTGTTGAACAAGTTCAATGTTATTGGCCAGCAGGGGATGCTTTGTGACCTCTGGCATATTGCAGAGCTGCAGCACCTGAATCCAATTTTGCTTCTTTTTCCCTTTCGTCTTGTTGAATTACCGAGTAATTGCGGGCGCTTGTACAGCTCTGTCTGCGGGGTGGGCAGGGGCTGGAATCAGTCATCATTTCATTAACTATACTGCTCTCAGTCTCATGAGCACTGAGGCTCTGATACCTGGGGCTTGTTGTCTGCAGCGTTGGCTGCAGGGGAAGGGTGGCCCAGCTCAGCTGTTGCTTTCCTCAGCACACTGTAGAGGCAGAGGCTGATCTGTATTGTTTTGGCCGTGGAATGGAGTAGGCTGTTGTGTATTTTAAAGTAACTTCCCCAGGGGAGGATCCTCCACACACACACAAGGCTTGACTCTTCCTGCCAGCCAAATCTGATCGATCAGGAGTGCGTTCTGCCCATCCCGTCGGTTTTAAAATGAGGCCAACCCTTTTTTTCCCCAACAAGAACCACCTTATTTTTCTCTGTCGGGGGTTAAAAACGGAAATGGCCTTGGAGTTCGTGCACAGGACTGGGGTTTAGGAGCTCTGGGTTCTGTGCAGTGTCACGTGGCGGGAAATCCTCTCCCCAGTGACCAGGCTGGACGCTGGGAATCTCTGTAGGGTGGTGCTACAGTGCTCTCAGATCCCACAGAGCCTACTGCAGCCCCTGTGGCCCTAACACTTCTGCCTGGAGGAGATGGGGGAGGCCGAGGGGATTGACATAGTGACAGATCTCTGGACCTGGCCTGCCATTGCTCCATCCTCCTCCATGTGGCCAAATGGAGCTGGGCTCTGCAGTGCAGGTGCACAGTCCCTGTACAAACTCACTGCATCCTGTCCCTGCCCCTCCCCCGCACTCAAGCCACACCAGTTCCACCCCAAGTGAGCTCTTTGTGCCTACCACGAAGGGGTAGAAGTTGACCTTTCGTGCAACAGTTTCTTCCACGCACTAAGTCTGCTTTAATTGGATTGAATGACTTAAACTTAAAGGCCACAAACTTAATGCCTAAAGCTCGGCAACGAAATCATAGACCTGGTCAAGAATTTTCTGACAAAACGTGTTTTTCCTTGGAAAATGCCAGTGTGTCAAAGCCAAACCTGTTCATGGGAAAGGGTCAAGTGTGACAACTCTCCCAATTCCGAAAAAAAAAACCCCTGAAAAATAAAAGTTTTGAAACTCTTCTAGGTAATTTATTTCATTATTTATTTTTTCTTGGTTATTTTAATTAATTTATGCTAAAAAAAACAGGTTTAAAAAATTAAAGGTCAAAGTTGTAATGAAATGTTATGAAATTATCAAAACAAACACCTTCAAAAATCAGATCAGTAGATTTTTAAGATAAGAAAGAACCATAGCGCTGCTCTCTGCCATCTTCAACTCAGATGGTAATTTTCTGTTTCTCTTCCTTGCTAGGTCCTTAAAATGCATTGTAAGATGAAACACAAATGATAGATCATCTCCTCTGACCTCTTGTGTAGCGTAGGCCAACCAATTACACTCAAGAGTCCCTGCATTGGGCCCATAACTTTTGTTTAACCTATAGCATATCTTTCAGAAAGACATGCAGTCCTGACTTAAAGATCGCCAGTGATGGAGAATCCAACAGGTCCCTAGATAAGTTGTTCCAATGGTTAAGTACCCTCATTGGTAAAATTTGTGCCTTCTTTCTAATCTGAATTTTTCTAGTGTCACCTGTCAACCATTGGATCTCATTATGCCTTTCTCTGGTAGATGAACAAATTCTCTACTATCAGAAATCTCTACCCCATGTAGGTACTTGGAGACCATGATAGAGTCACCTTTAGATCTTCTCTTAGATAAACTAAACAGATTAAGCCTCTTTATTGTATAGCTGTTTTATTGAGACTCCTCTCTTTCTGTGGATCACTACAGTTGCAGTCATAGCACAAAGCAGACTCAGTTGCTGCCCTGTGTCTGGATCATTTTGCGTAAGAAAGCCAAGCTAAGTTCCTTTACTTACCCAGTGGCCACTTTCACCCCTCTCCAGTATTGTCAGAGGAGGCAAGACTCTGGTGTAGCTAATGCAAAGATGTTTTACTTGGGGTACTGGACAGAAACTGAGGTCTCGGTGCCTCTCCCCAGTTCTTGAGCTCCCACACTATACCTGCCTGAGTCTACAATGCTACTGTCACTCCATAAAGTTACCTTAGTCAGAGCCTAGACTCAGCAACTCAACAATAAGCCCATATTTTAGTACGGGAAATATACACCCATGGTATATTGGTACAAGGAGAAACGAGGAAAGAGATTCAAATTTCTTTCACATCTTGGCTATTTATGATGGGAAATGGAAGCTTTAGGTATCACCGTGAAAGGCACTACTTAAAAACAAGAGATGATAGAAGCTAGCTGTGGTATTTTAAATCCTCAAGAACTGCAGGCAAAATACAAGCGACCATTCCAAGCTTGCTGTAATGTACTATTCTCTTGAGCTCTGTACAGCAGCAAACAAATAATGAAGATCAGTCTCCAATGGGTCATTACTAGATAAAGTAAAATGTCACCTAAGGGCATCTGATTAAAAAAGATCGGAAGGAAAAACAAACCCAGAATAGAGATGTCAGTTGTGGATAGTGACAAATATTAAAATAAAATAACCAATAAATCCCCCCACAACTCCCTTCTGCTTTAATGCTGTTTTTATACTGTACCTCTGGGTTCCAGTTGCCAAAAGCTACAGCATTTTTAGAGAACTCCGCTCCATGCCCTCTTCAGCTCAGATGGTAATTTTATGTTTCTCTTCCTTGCTAGTTCATTAAAATGGGTTGTCAGATGAAACAGAAATGATTGAGCATTTCAAAGGCAGGGATACGCTGTCCCTTTGAACTCTGCATAATCTGTTTGCATTCCCCCCTTTTCACAGTGTAGCATACAGGCTGGGGTTGTGATATTTATATATATGAAGATGATTTTTCCCAAATACACTCTGTTATTAAAGGGATACACTCAAGGTCATCAGATCTTAAAATTAAGCAGTTTTCAAAGTCCTCCCGTATTATAGGACTTACTTTCAAGATAACTGAGACATTTTTAATTATTATGAGTGATAATGCATTGCGCTGCCATGGGGGAGACCTTAGTTTGCAGGCTTGTGTCCCTGGATAGCAAAGGGTGGGAATGGTAGAGCAGCACCACAGCTAAGCCCCTGTGGGAGCCAGCACAAGTGCCTTGTGTTGCTCAGCAGCAACCCCTCTGTTTACTCCTTGGCTAGAATGATTATAGCTCTAACTAAGCAGTGTCCAGTGGTAGGGCACAGGATAGGGAGTCAAAAGACCTGGTTTCTATTCCTGGCTCTGCCACCAACTCACTGTGGGACCTTGGGGAAGTCCCTTCATTTCTCTGCACCTCCTTATTGTTGGTTGAAATTACTCCTGCAGTGAGGTGCTTTCTAACGCTAAAGGAAGAGCTGGTCCTTGCTAGAAATAGACAAGACAGACAAAACGAGCAAGATGTTTGAGGTCCTGTGGTACATTGTGATCTTTAGGTGAAAGGTGCTAAGTGCTATTGCTGTAATATCATGGGCACTCCCACTAAACCCCAGTCTAGATATTATGTCCACATGTATTTGGGGTTTTGTTTTTTATTTCTGAATGATGATGACCATATGAGTCGGTGAAACATTGTATCACGTCATGAACCTCACAAAGGCTGTGTGTTGCTATGTCAAGGAAAAGACATGTGTTTTAAAAACACAAAGGAGGCTAAACACATGTTTTAAATCTAGTATTTAATGGCCTGAGTTGGTGATAAAAAACAAGGACACTTAGTCTGTCTGTACCTTAACTTAGCCGTCTGCCTGCGTATTCCCCGATTCAGAGAATACCTGTGGCAGGATGGGGCAAAGTTACATTTCAGCTGTGTCTTGCAGTGTCAGCAGAACCTCAGAGTTGATTAATAAGGGACCCAGCACTACGCCAGCTGGTAATCAGAACAGCTGAGGAATGGAGAAGGGAAAAAATGCAGCTATGCAAATTCTCCAGGGCATCCTGATTCTGAAGGGCACGAGCACTTTGTCAATATGGAACCCAGAATTGTTTGCCCAGAATTAAATGGTGAGGCCAGTGAAGGGAAATCTCATGTGGGACTGCATCTATAAAGGTCATGGTTTGGCTGGCCATCCAGAACACCAGCACCCTTCCTCTCAGTGAAATGAAGTAAGCTACTCAGTAGTCTCAGGAGGGAGGACCATCACCTGGCTGTTGAGAAATAGACCAGATGTACATATAAATGGAAGGGACCAGTCCTGCGTGGGGAAGGCTGGTCTAGCAAGCCCTTCATCATCTCGAGTTCTGGGCTACACATTTAAGAACAGGCAAACCAGGTCCCACCCTATAAGAATCTCCAGGCAGTTTTGCCCAGAATTCAATGGGAGTCTAAGCTTTTGCTCTGAGTCCCAAAACGGGTTTAACAACAGTGGGATTTACTATTCTTGCCCCTCTTCCCTCCCTAATCATGACAGGGATGGCAGCTGAAATAGCTCAGGACACAGGCATAGCCCGTGACAAGCCTGAGAAAAGGAGGGCAGGCTAGAATCTCCCCAAGAACCTGTTCCTCCAGACCAAAGCGATAGGACAAGCTTATCCAGCCCAATTTTTCACGGCCCATTCAAGCCATGTAGGATTTGCTCATTACTGGACCTGCTCATGTCGCAGTTGATGTCAGTGGCAAAATCTCCTTTGACTTCAATGGGAGCAGGCTCAGTATGTGACTCTAGTCGGTCCTCCTGAGCAGCATCCAGAGACTGAGGTTTTGTTGTTTTAACATGACACCTTTCCTCACAGAGCAGTCACTAGGCGATTCAGGTGTTCCACACCACTCAGGATCAGGCCCTCTGGGAGTTTATAGCATTCACATCTGTAGAGTCGTATATTGGGTCATGTTGGAGAAAGGGATGGTTTTGTGCCTCTATCACTGGTCCCATTGTGTCTTAATGGAGTTCGCCTACAACCCCGCTGCTTTCAGGTGTCTCGCACAGGGGGATAGGTCAATGCAGAATTTAGCCTCATAGGGCCTCCCACAAACTTCTAATGACACATTTAGCAAGTCACTTTATCGTCTGTGCCTCGCTTTCTTCGTGGCTAAAATGGGGCTGGTAATATACCCTCTTGGCCAACCTCATTCATTGTTGTAAAAAGCTTTGTGATCCGTCACTAGACAGTCCTGTAGCCGTTCAGCCTCTCATTGCAAGACTATTATAAATCGAATATCTAACAGCAAAATAGAGCATCTGCTCGATCCCATGCCTCGGTGACAGGTGCTCATAACAGCCCCATGTAAATTAGCATTGACTCAGCCAAGACGCCAGAGTTAGACTAATCGTGGAGTCTGACTTGTCCTCTGTCACCCCTAGAAAAGGGTCTCTCCAGGAAAGGGCTAAGGCATATTGACGGAAACGGGAGTGTTCAGCTTCCAGGGCTGTTAAGCCAGCACCTTTCGCAGCTATTAAATTCACTTTAAAAAAAAAGTGAGGGCGGCCCCCTTTCCTCTGTAACCGATTTTTAATGCTGGCTGTCGTTACCTGATTGAATGAAGCCCTTGGCGGGGACAGGAGACTTTTGTTATGGCATCGTCTCGCTTTGGTGACATTTGAGCAGATAATTGTTCCTGGACAGGAGTAGGAAAGAAGACGGCACTCCCGTCAATGGATGAGTGTGTTTCTGCAGACGTTTTGCAGTAATGATAAGCCGCTGAATCACTCAGGGCATTTGCTCTCTTATATGCGAACACTTTGCATTAAAACTGTCTGCAGGTGATCTAAGGCTGTGGTCCCTATTCAGTTCTTACTCAGGCAGAGCTCCCAGTGATGTCAATGGGAGTTTTGCCTCTGTAAAAATTGAGCTTCAAGATTGGGTCCTAATAGTCAAGGACCTGATCCCACAGGAAGACTGGGAGCACTGTATCAGTGAGGGGAGGGGAGGGGAGCGTTAGCACCTCAGTTGACTATTGAATGATCCACTTTGGCCAGTGCTTCAGGTGGCATTGAGGGGCTCTGGAAAAGAGTGTTTTGGCCAGAGTGAGGATCACACTGTGATGCTCAGCCTTGGAGGATAGTGCAGGGTGGAATCAAAAACAGGGTTAAAACAGAAGGAAACTGCTACTATTTAAATACTTTGAGCTTATTGAGCACCTTTCCTCAAAGCATTTTACAAATATTAATCACTAGAAGATTCCTGGTAATCAGCTATGAATCATTTCTGATTTACAGATGAGGAAAACTGAAGCCTGAGCAATTAATTTAACCAAGGTCACAGGAGTGGGGTAGAATGCAACTGTCTCTCACTGTCACCACTAAACCATAATCTCCCCTCCATGCTGGGGTCTCTCTCCACCCCAGCATTCCACTCTGTGAAAGGGATGATGTTACATTCAGTTCAGTGTCTTGGCATGATGGCAGTAGGGAGAATAGCCTGCAAGCACAGGAATCTCAGTCAGTTGTTTCATTAAAAAGACTTTATTTTCCAGACCAAAGCTAAGAAGTAGCTAGAGGAAGCAGAACCCTTTGGCTCTTGGATCACACCATGTTATTTCTCTGTTCTCCAATGTGCTAGTGATACCTTTCAGTCCCCTGGCCTCTCTTTCTAATTTGTGTGTCTCTCTCTCTTTCTCTCCCTTCCCAGTCGATCTTGGGAGTGCAGTGTGAAGTGCAGAAACAGCTGAAAGCCTTCGTCACCCTAGAGCGCTTTGAACAGATCTACAGTTCCAGCATCGCCGGGTGCCAGACGGTCAAGGAGAACAAGAACTTTGCCTCGGGAGGATCTGTCTTCGGCAAAGGGGTCAAGTTTGCCATGAAGGATGGGCGTGTGGCCACCGACATCATCAGTCTGGCCAACGAGGATGGGCGCCGGATTGCAGCCATACTGAACAACGCCCACTACCTGGAGAACTTGCACTTCACCATCGAGGGAGTGGACACACATTATTTCGTTAAGCAAGGGCCGTCAGAAAGCGACTTGTCCATACTGGGCCTGAGTGGCGGGCGGAGAACCCTGGAGAACGGTGTGAACGTTACAGTTTCCCAGATCAACACAGTGCTCAGTGGAAGGACTAGACGTTACACAGACATCCAGCTCCAGTATGGCGCACTGTGTCTAAACACCCGTTATGGGACCACCTTGGACGAGGAGAAAGCCCGCGTGCTGGAGCTAGCCAGGCAGCGCGCCATAGCCCAGGCCTGGGCCAGGGAGCAGCAGAGACTGCGGGATGGGGAGGAGGGCATTCGCTCGTGGACAGAAGGGGAGAAGCAGCAAGTGCTAAACACGGGCCGGGTGCAGGGCTACGATGGCTACTTTGTGATCTCAGTGGAGCAATACCCAGAACTCTCAGACAGCGCCAACAACATCCATTTTATGAGACAGAGTGAAATGGGCAGAAGGTGACAGAGCGGGTCAACGCGGTGACTTCTTGCCAAAGACAGCTACTCTTTTGTGGCCACTTACCTGACTGTGTTGTACTCAATCCTTTTTCTAAACTGAACCTGGCGGGGGGAGGAAAATAAGGAGAGAAGGAATATGGTTGCACTGTAACTCATGCAACATACTTTTTTTTTATTTTAAATTTGGCCTTCACATGTGTTTTGCAATGAACAGAAGGTATATTTTGCCGTAGTGTGATCACAGTGAAATTTACTCTCTTTTGTCCTTTTTTCCCTTTTGTGAGGAATTTAAAGTGGGGAGTTGTCAACGTACATCCATGGGTTACTCGGTGTGAAGTGAGAAATGGGTGTCTGTGCTAACTTGTTTCATCCTAATCCTTTTTTATTTGGGACAGGGACAGATAGCCTTCCACCCGAAGAACAGCTCAGAAACGCTGGGCATGCTGGAAACGGACGATGACAATGATTCCAAATCTCTCAAAGTGACTGTCTGAATTGTGTGCCTCAAAAGAGAACTTACAAGGAGTTTTCACCTTTCACTTGGGACAGAAAGTGTTTCTTGGGCTCCTGCTGCACAGAAGTAGATTATAGTGGCAAAAGGAGCTGAATATATTAACTTGCAAGATGATTCTCTTCTTTCCTGAACTGGAATTAAAAAAAAACCCAGTCTTTTTCATTATGATAGTAGATTATTTTTCTTTCTTTTTTGGTCCATGCACAAATCCTGTTTTTAGTTTAAAAAGCCAGTAAAGGCCAAGAAAGATGCTCCCGCTCTATTGGAAAACATCCTCTCTCATGCCTAGAGCTGTTCTCTAGGTGCGTTGAATGCACCAAATTTGTAGACATAACCCCATTAAATGTTTAGTATTTCAGTACACCAGGTTGTGTGTTCAGCAGTCCACTGGGCTGTGTCCGATAAAGCAACTTCATTTTTAGGAAGCTAATTTGAGTCTGAAAGTAGGATAGTCTCCCACGTACCATTGAAGAGTGCAGCAAATCCATACTCCAGCATTCTTGTTTTTCGGGGCTGTCTTTAGTAGCCTGGAAACTGGTTTTCAGTGCCAGGTTGGTAAATCATTTATGGCTATGGCAAACATGCCTTTCTGGGACTCTGTCAGCAGGGAATTTAAAAGGTTTAGTCAGCAGCAGGGGAAATATTGGAACCAACTCTCTAACTATTCCTTTCCCCTTTCGCCCCACTGGGATATGAAGGAGCTCAAATTTTGTGAGTAGCCCAGTGAGGGTTAACAGCGAACAAGGAGGTGTTTGAATAGAAATGCCCACTAGAGAAGAGCCCAAATAGTTTACAAGAAACTGTTGACAAAGGTGCTTGACGTGCTAACGTAATTTGTACTCACATAAGCCCCGTGCTGTGGTATGTGCAAGAGTCTTTGTGATTCAAGTGAATAAGGAGACTGAGCTGAGCGTCTTCCTGAGAAAATTCTCTGCTGATATGGGGCATTGCTGCAGTCAGAGAAACACAGGTGTGAATGCCACCCAGACCTCGGGATGACCTGGCTCTGAAAGGCTGAGCGTTCCTATCTTATAGAACTGGAAGGGACCCTGAAAGACATCAAGTCCAGCCCCCTGCCTTCACTAGCAGGACCAAGTACAGATTTTTGCCCTAGATCCCTAAGTGGCCCCCTCAAGGATTGAGCTCACAACCCTGCGTTTAGCAGGCCAATGTTCAAACCACTGAGCTATCCCTCACCCCCACACACCCCTGAACTTTCATGGGCTTTCAGAGAGCAGCTCAGAACCTCTTACATGTTCAACTTCTTTCATCTTCAGTTTTTGCTTCCAGGTTCTAATCAGAGACAGACTGAGCCATGCCAAAACATCACAACAAGAGAGGTTTCAGAGCCAGCCCTATTCTATAGTCCCCTAAAATCACGCCCTCTTCCGCTGCATCCACCAAGCTCAGCAAACCCCACCACCAGCATCACTGCCTTCTGCCAAGACGGTATCCCCGGGTCTGCTCAGTTACAGGATAGCAACAAAGGTGGAAAGGACTCAGTGGGCACAAACTCCATGGATAGAGAAAATTGTGGTGGCCCCAGTTCTATCACGGCTTCCCTGTGGATGCAGAACTTGTCTGACTCTGTCCTTAAGGCCCCCTCCTGGCTGTTCTCATGCTTTTACCAGATGGAAGTGAAGGAAATCCCCCAAGAGAGCCTGTTTGCTGTAAAATTTTTAACCTAATGTTACAGACCCAGTGAGAGACGCATCCAGAGTTTTAGATTCTGAACTTAATTGAACCTAAATATTGACCCATGTGAGGTTCACCATCTTTGATGCTTACCTACCATCCTGCTGTTTTAATAATTCCTCCTGGCTTGCAGGAAAGGGAGTGTTTTTGATACAGTAACTCAGTGTTATTCTAGAACTTCACCTTGCAGAGCAGGACGAGCGTTGGCCAGGACTGAACTGGCAAGCATCCTTTATGGAGAAATATATTGGCAGGAGTAAATAGCAAGTAGTGGTAAGTCTTGAAAATCAGCACCAGTTCTGTCGGAGTGCTTTCACTCACTGGGAGGAGGAGGTTCTGAAACAGAGCTGAGCAAATGGTGGCTGCAAATGAATGAGCTGCCCATCTTCAGGCCTAGTGGGTTATAAAACAGCTAGACGCTCTGTTTCGTACATCACCTCTTCCTTTTAATGCTGCTCTGTCAAAGTGTAGTAGGGAAGCCAGGGAAGTCTCATGTAGCCATTCACATATGTTTGTTAAAAATGTAATGGGGATTTTACGATGGTAAATCTGCTACATTTACATGGAGTAGAGGAAAGGAAAGTCAAGTATGAAACTCTCCCAATGGAAACTTTGCTGGACTGAGATGCTACCTTTATAGCCTTACCCAGAGTCTTCAGGTTATTACACAACTAATGAATCCAAGTAGGTCTCCCATTTTTCATGAGTCTCGCAAATCTGCCTGTAGCCAAATCCACATCGTGGTAAAAATCAGTGCAAATTAGATTTAACTCTTCGTTCACAAGCAATGTGCTGGGTCTAAAACTGCCCGACTTCCCATTAAAGTCCATTAGTGTCCTAGAGTTGGAGTCTGTGCACAGCCCAGGAAATGGAGGAGTTGTTATTTTCAATCTCTTCTCTCCTGACTATTAAAAAGCTCGTGCAGCAGAATGATGTTTCTCTAGCGCTAACTAAGACAAACCTAAACAATCGATCAAGGAGACTGTTGACTACTTGTGTCTGCAGCACTATTAATAGCAGAGCAATAGTATCAAGAGAGGTTTGGGATGTCTCCCACTCATCTTACTGGGGGGGGGTGAAAACTGGAAAGGCGATTTACTATCCTGGCACTGTAAAATTCCCCTTGTCCTGCCATAAGGGTCTTGTCTACAAGAGTCCAGTGTTGTTCTGTAAAAGCAACAAAGAATCCTGTGGCACCTTATAGACTAACAGACGTTCTGCAGCATGAGCTTTCGTGGGTGAATACCCACTTCTTCAGATGCAAGAAGTGTTGTTCTGTGTTGTTCACCCTCTGGGGTAAGGGGAATGTTAAAAAATCCAGGGCTGCTTGACCACTTGTTAACTGTTGCCCTGCTGAAAAACATACTCATGCGGCTTGCCCATAATTGATTACAATGTGTAAGTATCTACATAGAGAACAAATATCTAATAACGGGCTCTTTAATCTAGCAGAGAAAGGTCTCACATGGTCTAATGGCTGGAAGTTGAAGGTAGACAAATTCAGACTGGAAATAATGGGTCCATTTCGAACGGTGAGAGTCCCTATCCATTGGAACAATTAACCAAGTGTCGTGGTGGATCATTTTTAAATTAAGATTGGCTGTTTTTGTAAAAGATGTGCTCCAGGAATTGTTTTGGGGAAGTTCTCCGGCCTGTGTTATACAGGAGGTCAGACTAGATGATCACAATGGTCCCATAATCTGTGAATAAATCTTTCCCATATGGCACCTGTAGCCTGACATTCCATTTCTATCCCACACTTTCAGTGGGTGGCTCTGTCCTCCTCTTGGCGCTGAACCACACAGGGGCTTATGGGTCTGCTACCGACTTTTTGATAAAAGAGTTTGATCTCAGGCAGTCGAGGTTTGTGCTTGTCAGATGCAGAAGTCCTAAGTTCTACCCTGAGGCATTACCCTAAATACTCATTTTAATGATAATTGTGTAGGAATCACTGCCAGGACCAAGCTAGCCTGGAACAGCTGGGTTTAGTTTCTGACTAACAAGCACACATCCTGCCCCAAAAGAACTCCAACCCCCGCCCCTTGCACATTTCCCTCAACATGGAACTAGTGCGAATCAGCAGGTTCAAGTGACAGTGAACGGTGGTTGAAGTGCCACTGCTGACCTCTAAATCTAGGTTTTGGGGGGGTATGCTATACTCCTCAATTCACAGCCTAGGCCAGCAGTATCGAGGACAAGTGCCCACCGGTCTTGGTCTGCACTCAGACAAAACTCCCCCTGGATTAGTGGACGTTTTTGCCCGCATGTCGACTTGAGGATGTGTTTATTTTGAAGCAAAATTAGACCTGGCACCTGTATCATCTGGACCAGACTCATAGCAGGTCGGTCTCTGCAGCAGACAATTCTACTGCACTCTTCAACCTTGTTTTAAATGAGCCAACAATGGAGCTTCCAGCTATGCCCATAGGAAGTTCACGTTGTGGGATGGATAGCTGCAGCTTTTTCACTTTTCCATCCACTGCAGAGAGGAATTGGTGCAGATTTTTGTCCCCTGCAGGTTTGGCTCACTCCAACCTTTGACTTTCATTATTCAGAAGGCATCGCATTTGTGTAGCAATTTCAGCCCCCACTAGACTCATTTAGCACTGTGAGATGTACTGCAATGTTTGTTTCCTCCAAGCTTTTTTGGACAGAAATTGTCTATCCAGAGCTTGGAAAAAATCATTAAGCACCAGTGACCAGAGGGACTCATACAGCGCATCGTATCTTCGTCATTACTGCTATTGATCAGAGCCGTGGCAAAAATGGGCCAACCAATCTAAAAAATACCAGGCAAGAACAAAATAGATGGAGGCCGTTAAGCGCCCTCATGCTCGATTTGGGTTTAAAAGACAGATGACTGGGAGCTGTCCTCAAGACATCATTTGGCTGTAGGTTAGGAACAGTGAGGGAATTCTGTACTGTATCTGGGGTCGCTTTACTGAGCTGAGGGAACGGTAAGATTCTGCTCAGGCTGCTAAACGGACGCTGCAACAAGAATAAATCAAAATTGGTTAAAAAAAAAATCTAATAAAGCACCTTTTCAGCTGTGACTTGTAAATGTCACCGTGATAAATGACAGTGCACTCCATTATGCAAAGACAAGACTCTTAACAGGAAATTTTAGAATTTGATTTTGTGATTTACAGCGGGGGGGGGCCCGTCATATTTATAGCACGGCCGTCTGTTTTGATTCAGTCGCAGCATAAATGAAACCAGGACCACAGATCTCAGCAATGCGGCTGCGCTTTAAACAGCGAGGGGGCATAAACACACCATGTTAATAATGGAGCTAAAGATGGCTTAGCTTGTTAACTGGTATTTGGTTTATCTTCAGCAGTGAAAGGCTGTATCTTAGCACTGTTGAACCTGGGTAAGACACGTACAAATTCTGTTCATAATGGTGCAGATTGTAACAGGCCCTTTGGTGAAATAAACTTTGGACCTTGTTATCTTGAAACACACAATCCACCATCCCTGCATAGCATAGAAAGCCTCCCAGGAACCCATTGTGTTAACCACTGGCCTGTTTGGTTGTTAGTGTTAATACTGTCCTTATTCGGACTGAATGATTTTTCACCATTTCTTTTCTATTATAGCTCATAGTAAATATTTAACTATATTATTTTCCCAAGTTACAACAAAGATTTTACTGATTTTAAACAAAAGAAAGCCAATGGACTTTTAACGGTAGGGTACGTTTAACTAAAATCCTCCAGGATTGGAGAGTGATTTTTTTAAAACCCACACTGTTTGCATTGTACAAAATGATCAGTTTTAGAATGCCCCTCCCACTAAATGTACCTTGTTTAAGGAAGGCTGTCTCATGTCCTGACGGCTGTGATCTTATTTCCTATAGTGATATATCAAGCTGTGTTATTTGAACTGAAAACAGTCTTAAACGTTTAAAAAAAAAAGGCAGGAGTAGACAGCAAAATTATTGTCTCTCTCATGTTTATAGCAATTAAAAAAGTTGTGCTTATGACAAAATGTTACATGGCTTAACTGTTAACCCCCATCCCAGAGGGGAATGGTATTTGAGCAGAGGAGCCCTGAAAACTCCAAGTGAACACCAACCAAAACGGTTCTGGCAAAGAAAAGGTCAAACTGCAGGACAGTTGCAGTGATGTGACTGAAGTAACAAATCAAAGCATCACACTTTTCTATTAAAACAAACAAATCGGCTTATTTTGCATGAGGCCTTCTGAATGCAGCTACAGTCGAGAAGGAGGACTTTGTATCAGAGCTGCAGCTGTAATACCAACACTGGAGCCTCTTGTCATTACCATGTGTAATAATTTTCCTGAAGTCTGGAACTAATTTTTGAGAATTTTTTTTTCTCAACACTTTGTGTTTCTTAACACTGTATTCTTAACTGTGTAAATACTACAAGGCTGTACATAAGTGCAAATGTAGATACCTTCTAGAAAAACAAACAGAAGTGACCGTGTGTAGCCTTCGGTGACAAATAAAAGAATATTTTGTGTTTAAAGGATTTTTATTTTTGCCGTTGTGTAAAGGTTAACTCTAGATATCATACCCCAGAGTCACTTGGCTAATGAGCAGGGTAATTCAGAAGAATGGAGTAAGATGAGCTCAGTTCTAAAACTCTCTCCCCAAAGACACTGCTCCTTGTCTAAATGGATTTTTAGTGTCTAGTTTGTGAAGCAAAGAGGAATATATTCTCACTCTCTAACAGTGAATTCATAAACACCTGTCTACATGGAAGCTCATACCACACACAAACAAGACTCGGGCCTGGGAATCGTAGTGCATTCAGGCCTGGCGTATAAGAGACAGTTTACTTAAAACAGTTTTTGTAAATTCTACTTGGTTCAGTATAAAAGTGGAATATTTCAATTTTAAATCAGGTAGGCAGGAGTTTTATGCTAGATGACCTGAAAATAAGCCTGGTTTAAACAGAAATAGAAGCATCCACACAGACTTTTGCAATGTTTGAACTAAATCAGTCTAAGTCAAACCACTGCAGCTTTCTTGTGTAGATAAGGGCTCAGTTCCGTTCCTGCTTCTGCCACCAAGGCACTTAATGTGTCTCTGCCTTCCTGTGTGGAAAGGGTATAATAATCCCTACCTCCTGAGGGCCATGGGGAAGGGAGGGTGGGTATTTGGGCTGGGGGGCCTGCAGCTGGGCTTCGGGGGGGGGGGGGGGGGTTTGGGTAGCTGGGCAAAGGGGGCCCCCGGTGGCTGGGCTCAGGGTGGGGAGTGTGGGTCTCTGGACTGGGGGGCCCCACAGCTGGGCTCAGAGGGGAACGGGCGAAGGAGTGTGGGTATCTGGGTAAGGCGGCCCCTGGTGGCTGGTCTCGGGAGGGGGGGAAGGGAGTGTGGGTGGCTGGTCTCGGGTGGGGAGGGAATGTGGGTATCTGGATACGGCGGCCCCTGTGGCTGGGCGCTGGGTGGAAAGGAGAGTGTGTACTGGCTGGAGGGGGACCCACGGCTGGGCTCGGGTGGGGTGGAAAGTGGGCAGAGAAACAGGGCCTGGGTTGTCATAGGGACTTCTTTCACTCTCTACTCCTGGGGGAATTTTTGTGTGTGTCTGTATTGTTATAGACATACTTGCTGACAGGTATTTTGAAATAAATTACCAAAATAATTGAGACTAGTGGGATTACATAGTGTTATTTTGATAAACAAAAGCTGCAGACTTTTAAAATAGTGTGTGCAGAAATGTTAATGTTTTGGCGCAGAATGCGCCGAGGAGTATAGGACTAGCCAACATTAGCACTAGAGCATTGGGTCAGCACTGAAAAATAGCGTAAACCACGAGCATGTCGCCTGCTAACCTACATGAGGATACATGTCAGTCCGGGCTAAAAGGCCTGCTGGTTGCCTAAGTGGGGTAAGCGCGTGGTTTTCAAAGGGGGGTAAGTGAGCTCTCGTCAGGACGTGCGGGAGAAAAAGTCCTGTAATGGCGGACAACGCCTTTTATTTAGTAAGACTTACACCAGTGGGGCTGCAGTTTAATGGGAAGGAACTTAGCAATTAAACATTGATTCGATTGCCAAGTGCCTTCCCGTTAGAACTGCAGTCCCCTTGGGGTATGTCTTCTGTCAGCTGTGCCACTCAGCGTCAGAGGTTTTCAAACTGCAAGAGGTGCACCCCCATGCCGGACCTTTGGGGGGAAGCGGTGATTCCAGGTGGCTCAGGCCAGCCCTGCAAACTCACCTCAGCAGGCCACCCAGTTTGAAAAAACCCCTAAAAGCTGTTGCTAAATGAAAGGCAGAAATCTGGGTGGGGAGGACCATGAGGCCCCACCCCACACAGCGCCTCTGCCGGTCTCAGATGGGGGGTATGCAGTAGACGACAATATTTGGCATGGGGTACTAAGAAGTTTGAAAACCGCTGGTCCATTGTGTTCACAGTCTTACATAGCACAACAGTATCGGAGCACTGGCTCATGGCACATCAAGTGCCAGGACTAGTATCTGCCCAGCCATCATTCTGCCATGTTCGTGCTTGTCTGGTCAACGTGGCTGGGGTCAACAAATGGTTTTTACTAGCTAGCACACGCATAGGCTTGTGGCTCCAAAGTCAGACAATGGGCCTGGCTTTGGCTCAGATACACAAACTTGCATTTCGGGCCATTAGCCCGCAGCAGCTTTGCAAGACAAGGGGCTCTTGGTCAGATCCCTCCCTTGGGTAGGGCAAATCGGGGTGACTGCGCTGGGCCCTGCACTTTAGGAGGCCCTGCAGGCTGGTGTGATCAGTCCTGGAAGACCCGGTGCAGCGAGTTCCCCCGCCCTGGCCAGAGCCCTGAGCTGCCGGGGTGCTATGGCCAACACTAGCCCCACGTAGGTGCTGGCAACTGCCAGCAGCAGCAGGTGGCCCAGCACAAGCCAGATCCATCCCACCAGCCCAGCCACCGATGCAGAGGGGGCTGATTTGCAGTGGTGCTGGAACATTTTTAATAGTGGGGGGTGCTGAAAGCCAGCTCCCTTACCCCGTCCACCCCTGCCCCAGCTGAGGCCAGGAGCAAAGCCTCAGACACGGAGTGGCAGCAGAGCCCCGGGTGCGGGGCGTCAGCCAGGCCCCTGGCCCGCGGGGTGGCAGCTGGGATCCCGGAGGTGCTGCAGCACTCCTAGTTCCTGCACCTAGGCTGATTTGTCCCACCTGCCCCCAGGACGGCTCTGCTCTTGGTTATTAGGATATGAGTCCAGCCAGCGATGGGGAAAAAAATCCCCCCCCTCCCCCGACAGCTAATTAAATTGTGCACAGTTAGAACAATGGACGTCACAACTTGCACGTAGCATCTTTCCGCTGAGAACATTAACGCACCAGCAGTAAAGGTGGGGAGGAGCATTGTCGCCATTGTCCAACTGGCAGACATGGACACACAGCGAATTTGAGACTTGCCTGGGTTTCTTAGGCAGACTGTGGCAAAGCCAGGAATAGCCTTTGGCTTTAACTGCTAAACACGGGTTTGATGGGCTAAATTGCCGGATGCACTCAGCGCCGTTGAGGTAGCAAAACTATTGGCCCGGAAGAGGGACACTTTGACAGGGGCAGTGATGCAACTAGGAAAGTGAGCGACTTTGAAGAGTTAATCAGCAGTGGCCCTTTGATGCACCTGACAGGCCCACTGGTTTGTTTTACATTAGTCACTCTTATGTGCTAGTCATGTGTATAAATAACATTACACGGGTAGCACCCGTCTACAAATCCAGCGTATTGCTTAAATGGTGAGCAATTGAGAGAACAGGTCCATGGAGCAGTGACTATATTAGCGTGCGTTTTAGCTGTTGCGTGAGCACCATTTGTAACACGGTAGCTGCCCAGTGGCTCATGCACATGCATGTTCAAGCTCTTTTATTGCTTAAGGATTTTTTTTTTCAAAGAACATCTGCAACCTGATTTGGCCCTGATGTTGGCTGCTCTGAGACGTGGCGCTTTACACATGAATTTCAGCCTTGTTTTCGCTCAGGGACACCAGGTCAGGCCTAGCCATTTCCTACATAGCACGGGGATGGGATTCGTTTAGGGCTGTAAAAATCAGTCAGCCTTGCAGTCTCTGCCTGGAATCTGACAGTGAAGCCAAGAGCCAAGATGGCTGCAGTGGCTAGGGTGCCAGCCTGGGGCATAGCAAACTGTTCGGCTATGTGTGACCTTGGGTAAGTCACGTTGGCCCAGCGCCTCAAAGGTATTAAGGCACCTGGGGCTAGCACCACCAAGAGGCCTTAGACTTAGCATTAGAATGCCTAACATTGCGGTACCCTGCTGCCTAGTGGAATCCACAGTCCCGAGTTAGGCCTGGTCGCCACGACACAGTTAGGTTGACGCAAGGCAGCTTATGTTGCCCCCGCTGTGGATATGGCTCCACTTAAACATCTCTCCCACCACGTAACTGCCCTGCTACAGCGACTTAATGACACCACCCACCCGAGCAGCATAGCATCATGGTCAATGCAGTGTCAGTGTAGACACTGCATTACTGGCCTCCAGGAGCTGTCCCACAATGCCCCACCCTGACCGCTCCGCTCACCATTGTGAACTCCGCTGCCCAGGGGTGAGGCAGCTAGGAAGCTGCCCATCCCCCTTTAAAGCCCCAGGAATTTCATTTCTTGGCTTGGTGAGCACACTTAGCCGCTCTCCATTACTGTGTGCCACTGCCCGGCTGATCATGGCGGTGGCACACTGCAGCCACACCCCTGCCTGGCGTACGTGGGTGGTATTGGATCTCCTGGGACAGCGGGAGACGAGGCTGTGCAGGCCCAGCTACACACCAGCCGTGACACATCGACATCTCTGCACAGATTGCTCGGGCTGCAGGAACAGGGGTATGACAGGCACCAGCACCAGTGCCACATGCAAGCCAAGGGGCTGCGGCAGGCGTACCAGAAGGCCAGGGAGGCCATCAACAGAGCTGGGGCAGAGCTGCGGACCTGCTGCTTTTACAAAGACCTGTAAGCCATCCTCGGCAGAGACTCCCCCCGTAAAGCCTGTGGATACGTCCGAGGAGCCTGAGTCACAGGCCCCTGCCCTGAACAGCGAGGAGGCGAAGGGCAACAAGGAAAAAGAGGCGTATGGGAGTCAGGCGACTGGGGGATCCAGCTGTGCAGCAAGCCAGGACCTGCTTTTGGCACCACCGCAGTTCAGCCCGTCCCAGCAGTCAAGCACAGGGTGAACCTGATGCAGGGGAAGGAACCTCCGGTAAGGATGCAGTTTGCTTTGACATTACAGGGCTTGCACCCCCAGAGTAGCAGGACACATCTGTTGATTTACTTATTTGTACTTGTGTGGGAAGAGGCAATGGCACAACCAAGAGATGCAGAATTGTTATCTGCTTTTCATTCCTCTCTAGAGTTAGGCAGTGGTGGGGGCTACGCCGAGCAGTTTGTTTATGTGCATGGGACGTCCCATGAATCCTCTATGGATGGACTCTGCAATCCTCTGCTGAAGGTTTCTGGGGAGGGCCACGGTAGGACACTTTCCCACACCGCTCAGTGGTAACTTCAGCAGGCACCATTGCAGTACAGAGGCCGGTAGCATACGGGCTCGGGCCCTGTCTGCCTCTGTTACCCTCAGGAGCAAGAGCTCAGCTAACATCACCACCGCCTGTGGAAAACGGTGCCAGTATTCAGTCCCGTTGCCCTCTATGCATAGACTCATGCTTCTGAGCTATCCCCTCCTCACCACCACCACCCCCGCACCCCCAAGGGCCATAGTCACCATGGCTGGTGCTGTGACATGCCATATCAATCCCAAGGAGAAGTGAGAACATGGTGCTCGCAACTTTCTGGGATCAAGGGGAGTGAGTTCAATAGTTGCTGTTTCAATATCTGTCGTGCCTACACTGACAATGGTACCTCTGGGTGTTGTATGCACAACTGCTGCTATCAAGGCCTTGAGGGTCTCCCCCTTCCCACCTGCCAAATGCCTGATAATGATATGGAGGAGAACGAAGAGGACGCGGGGTGACCTGTTACAGGAGATGCTGCCAGCTAGTGCTGCATCAGGGAACAAGCCTAGGGCCCAGAAGATGCCCCTTGCAGACAGCCTGGAGAAGGAAAGAGTGCAGATGAGAAAGGCCCGAGAGTCCCAGCAGGAAGCAAGCCGATGCATCAGGACATAACGGGGCTTCTGAGGCAGCAGAGATGTTGCAGACTCAGCTAGCTCTGCAGGTCCAAGAAGCCTGTGCTTGCCTCTCTCTACAGCCCAATGTCAGGACATCCCTACATTCCCCCCTGCCCCCAACATTCCCTGTGGCATCGGAGGTCACGGTACTGCCCCTACCACTCCGCCCCAGGAGACACTAAAGACAATCCCAGCTGCACATCTGTGAAAGACACGGCTGGTGTATGTGAGCCTGAAATGGAAATGACCATTCTTTCCCCGTCATAACTTTTGTTCTCGTCATTTATGAACGTTTTATAAAGTTTCTAAATGCTTTTTTTTATATTCCTGATTTATGTTACAGAATAAAATTCTCTTTTTTGGAACATATGCTGGCTGGTGCTGATCCCCACCAATTTCTTGTTACTTCATTTTAGCACAGAGTCTATAGCATCATTCTCAGACAATACTAATAGGTGCATTGGCAATGTCATATTCCTACACACACAGCACTCACTGCAAGATTCATACCAGGTTGCAAAAGAGCAGGACCAGGAAGCAGACACATGACCCCAGCATAGTGTTAACATGGTCTTTCAAAGCCTCCCTGAACCATCTAGTTCTGCACTGAGCTCTTATAGCCCTTGTGTTTGGCTGTTCAAATTCAGCAGACAGCCGCACCACTTCCACCCGCCACCCCAGCGGAAAATTCCCCCCCCTGGCCTCACAGCTATTATACAGGACACAGCAGGCAGCTTTATGTCAGGGGTTTTCAAACTCTGAGTCGCAGCTCTGCAGTGTTAGCCGCTGGTGGCCCGGAGACGCAGGTATGGCCAATCGCAGCTCTGAGTGGCCGCGGTTCAACGTTCCCGGCCAATGGGAGCTGTGAGAAGTGGCGGCCCAGCCCACGCTGCTTCCCGCAGCTCCCATGGGCCAGGAACAGCAAACTGTTGGCTCTGAGAGCTGCAATCGGCCGTACCTGCGGACGCCGCAGGTAAACAAAGTGTCTCCGGTCCGCCAGTGACTAACCCTGCGGAGCCACAACCCAAAGTTTGAAAACCCCTGCTCTATGTCCTGCACATTGCCCAGAATCGCTGTGTGACATTCCCCTGGTGTATCTGGACCGGTGATCTGCTAGGTCACTCCAGCCTTACCCTGCTCTGCTGTGAGAACCCTCACTCCTGGGCTGTTCACGCACCGTCTCTGGCATGCAAGCTGCTTGGATTGTGCAACCGAATGACACTAGCCAATATCTCCAGTCCTAGACACAACCCTTTCCCTTAGGGGTCCCAGCATAAAACTCCCTCTTGCTACAGGCAAATACTTAAACCTGAGCCACATGGAAAAACTCATTACCAAGGAGCAGGTCGAATAGGAGGTGTTCCATTATCCCCACAGTCAAAACACTTTCCAAACCTTCCAATACCACATGGATTTTAGCTAGTGGTACGAGGCATCTGCTTTTGCCCACCTCCACAATCTGTGCCATTTGGCCAGGCAACATACTGGCCGTTGGGACCACACTCTGCTTAACCAAAGAGATCTGGGCCCCTGTATCCTTCTACCCCAAGTACTCCCTGCCATTAATTTGGACAACTTTAACATGCTCCATGTCTGGCTCTGCAGAGGCTAATCTCACAAACCCAATCAGATAGGTTTCAATTGCCTGGGGGGTTTCTGTGCTGAGGACAGCAGAACTAATATGAACAATTGGTTGTCTGCTTCCTCCTAGGGCAGGGCATTTATTCCTCAGGTGATCAGTGGAATTACACTGATAGCACTTTTTGGGCGCTTCTGATTTTACAGGAGATGTGGGAGAAGGGTTAGCAGTAGAGGGCTGTTTTGGGGGAAGAGAATGTTTAGGCTCCCAACTCCCTTCTCTCTTCCCCAGGCAAAATGGGATCTTCCCTTTCCACCAGTTTTGAACCCCTCTTCCTGTGGCCTGTTCAAAGCAGGGCCGGCTCCAGACACCAGCGCAGCAAGCAGGTGCTTGGGGCGGCGAACGGAAAGGGGCGGCACGTACGGCTCTTCGGCGGTGGGTTCATCAGTCCCTCTCGGCGGGAAGAACCTGCCGCCAAATTGCCACTGAAGAATGAAGCGGCAGCGGTAGAGGTGCCACCAATCGCGGCATTCTTTTTTTTTTTTTTTTTGGCCACTTGGGGCGGCAAAAACTCTGGAGCCGGCCCTGGTTCAAAGGCATCAGCTAAAAAAGCCATCTCATCCACAGACTTTACATCTTTATCTCATAGACACTGCTTCACTTTGGCCTTACATATGTTTAGGCAATGCTCTTGAGCAACAAGATCAAGCAGTCCTTCAAAACTTGCCACCGCTTTACCCCTCACCCATTTTCCCAAGCAATCTTTCATTTTGTTAACATAGTCCCCATGACTCATACCAATATCCCTCTTAAGATTCCTTAATTTAACACTATATGTTTCAGGGGTAAGCTGAAAATTTCGCAAAACAATATCTTTACATTTACAATAGTCTAAAGCATCTTCAATAGGCATTCTATTGAATACATTTCGAGCTTTACCAGTTAATTTCGCAATCAGGGTAGGAACTCTTTTAATCATCAGGGATTTCATGGATTACACACAGCCTTTCAATAGTCAGATATTCAGCAATATCATCCTCCTCACTGTATGCAGGACATGAGTGTTCCCATTTGTGGATCTTTGGCGTGAAGGGAGTCATTGGGTTGGGGGCCTCTGGTTCTGTTTCTCTAGCAGGTCCAGCTGGTGCTTTCTCTCTCTTTTTCTTTCTTCTCTCTCTCTTTTTCTTTTATCTCCAGTTCTTTCAGTTGCAATACTCTCTGGTGCTCCCTCTCCTTTTCTGCAACCTGCAGCCTAAAAAGCTCCAACTTTGCAATCGCATCACTGCTTTCACTCATTTTCCTGCTTTCTTGTGTTTATTTCCCTCACTCAAACAGAAAATAATAAAACTGTGACCAACTGTTCTTAGCCCCTGCACTTAAGACTTACTTAAAATCACAAATAGCAGTGCTTAAAGTGTGAACTCCACTAGTAATAACAAGCTGCACATACACCCTGCTTTCTGTGCCACTGTGATGTTCCCCTCTGGTGTTATCTGGACCAGTGATCTGCTAGGTCACGCCAATCCTTGATTCTGGGAGCCAGCGTTACCCTGCTCTGCTGTGAGAACCCCCACTCCTGGGATGTTCACGCACAGCCTATGGCATGTAAACTGCTTGGATTGTGCACCTGAATGACACTATCTCCAGTCCCAGACAGAACCCTGGGAACCTCCATCTTGCAGTGTCCAGTTATGCCTACTTGGATGCTGCAAGTTTATATGAGGTCATCAATTTAACAAATGTGATCAATGCTTTGATCAATGCTTCAGTCATTTGGTGGTGGTGTCTGTAGATGGAGGTGAAAGAGAGAGGAAGACCCTGGCAAACGTCTCTCCCTTTTATCATGTTCTTTCCTCCCTCTTGGCTTTGTCCCCCACTTCAGGGTCAGGTGAGCATTACCTCATCGCAGTCCCAAACTGACCAAGGGAAGGGGGGTGACTCACTCGAGAGCCCAACAGATCCTTTGTTGCTGCCTAGGCCAGTGTCCTTTGTTCCTGTGAGGCTGGGCTGGGTTTGTCCCATGCATGCCCTGATGAGGGCTGAACGGGCCTTCCTGGAGAGTTTTGCCTGGGCTTGTTTTAAGTCATGAGGACACATTTTCAGCCTCATAACTATGTTGAGTCTGAACTCTTTATGAACTGAAACTTAACTCAGACTACATGTCTCTGTCTGAAACTTTTAATCAAAAGCTTTGACCTGCGAACTACTCATGACCCTTCCCCTCCCAATAAGTAGCCATAAGTAGCCACCTCCTCTTTTGTCTTCTCCAATTTACATTTTAACCTGTTTTATCCTGTAGAATCTTGATTGATTATGCATGACCATTATGATCTGTTAATCACTTTGTTTACTTCTGTGTATAAACATTGATGCTCACCCCTAATAAACTTGCCACACTTACTCCAAAGCTTGGCTCTTAAGCTAAGGATGGTGTGAGCCCGTTGATCAACGAATTGTTGTCTGGTCTCTGACAGATCTCTGAGCCCCATACCAACTCCGCACAAACTCGGGTGCTGGAGAGGTGAGTAGGACTTGCTTTTTACCTAACAATTTGGGGGCTCGTCCGGGATTCCTTCTGGTGCGGTGCCTCTGTCCAGTGGTCAGACCACTCATATACGAATTGGCAGGTGCCACGGGAGATTTCTCCCAGCCAATTCAATATTGAGGGGTCGTGTACTGGACAGCAGGATAAACGCCAGTTGGAGGGCTCCTGTCAGACACCATGGGTCAAGGGACTAGCGTGCCTCTTGAGAGTCCGCTGGGGATTGTAAATAAGTTATGGAATGAAGGGAAACTCCCAGTACAGACAGGAATGTCTAGAAGGAAGTTGTACACACTGTGTGTAAGGACTTGGACTGGGTATACATGTATTGGCCGACCCGGAGATGAGGTGGTTTTCAGATGGCTCTTTTCGAACAGGCTGCCTTAAGAGGAGTAAGGAGCCAGATCGAAAAAGACCATCCGGGACAGTTATGTTACTGGTTTTGTTGGGACACAGCAGCAGAGCTGTGGAAATCTTTAAAGATTATGGCAATCAGGTATTCTTCCGAGAGTGAACCCCCTCCATGTTATTTCGATTAAGGGTGTAAACCACGGCGTGTTTTAACTCGTCAGTTGGTCCCCACTGCACCTGCCCCTATTCCTCAGCAAGGGGACTCTCTCCAGGGCGCAGAGGGGAATCTGCAGGACTCCAAATTGGAATCTCTGCAGAGGGATAAGGAGGAAATGGAGGGGCACACCTCGGAAGAAGTAATTACTAGGCAAAAGATCAAGCAGCTGCAGCAGGATGCATACTACTCTTATTTCGTTTTTTGTGAATCAGTCAGTAACCCCTGTAAGGGATTATTTCTTACAGTTTCGCCCTGGTTGGGGAGGTGAGTCAGTCACTTCAGTGTTGGATGTAGCTGATTTTGCATGGGAGAAAGGAAGGGAAAGCAGCAGAAAGAAAGAGAAAAAGGAAGAATATAAGTTGATGGCTTTAGCTTTTCGCGGTGGTATTCGAGGCAGAAGCCGTGGCCGTGGCAGGGGATCTCAGGGTGCTCGGGGGAGAGGGTCCTGGCAACCCCAGCCACCAGGAAATTGTTTTCAGTGCGGACAACCCGGTCACTTTAAACATGAATGCCCCTGGGGACGCCCAGAGGGTCCGGTCGCATCCGCAGATACTTACACCAGGGACGAATACATCCCTGCACCACCAGCCCAGCCCGTTCCTCAGGCCTGGATCAACTACGGGCAACAGCAGCAGCTGCAGCGAACTCAGCCTTCTCAATGACGGTACCCCGGGGGCGAAGGCAAACAATGTGATGGTCTTTTTTCCTTAATGTCTTTAGCCGGCTCCTTCCTCACTTTCTCCCCTCCCAGCAAAGAGCCTCATCTAACCCTTTCAGTCCAAGGACTGCCTGTCTGTTTCCTCATTGATACTGGAGCTACTTTCTCTCTTTTAAATCATGCCCCCTCTCCCTGGCTATCCTCTGAGGTTAAAACTGCAACTGGGGTGGAAGGCAACCCACAGTCTCTGGGACTCACTTTGCCTCTAAATGTTATTTATGCTGATAAATGTTTTTCTCACCGTTTTCTTTTTTCCCCAGCTTGTCCGATCCCTTTGATGGGCCGGGATTTACTCTGTAAGCTTGAGGCTACTTTAACCTGCACTCCTGAAGGGGTAGGATTATTGATGACAGTGTTAGGAGATTCGGCCCCAGCTCAGGGTAATTGGGAAACCGCCCCCCCTCTCTCCCCTGACCTCACTGACTTGCCTTCAACCCTCTGGGGAATTTCTGACACTGATGTTGGCCTGCTCCTTTCGGCAGAGCCAGTAAGGATTCAAGTGGAGCCCTCCTTAGCCCCCCCGTCAGTCCCCAATACCCCTGTCGCTGGAAGCCCGGAAGGCATCCGCCCATTGTCGAGGAATTCATTGCACAAAAGCTAGTCCGCCTCAGCGCACTCCCTGTAATACCCTATACTGCCTGTCAAAAAGCCTCCTAAAAAGGACGGAGACCCTATTTGTTGGCGCTTTGTACAGGATCTACGGGTTATTAATCAGTCTGTGGTCCCTCGTCATGCAGTAGTGCCTGATCCAGCTACTATCATCAGCCACAGCCCCAGGGAGGCTGAAGGGTTCACTGTTATTGACTTAAAATCAGCCTTTTTCAGCATTCCTGTGCACCCAGACTCTCAATATCTCTTTGGTTTCACCTGGGAGGGACAAAGTTATGTCTGGCAACGACTTCCTCAAGGCTACAGAGACAGCCCCACGATTTTCAGCCAATGCCTCCGCCACGACTTGGAAGGCTTCACCAGTCCGCAGGGATCCACGTTAGTCCTATACGTAGATGACATCCTACTAGGTAACCGCAAAGAAGCCGCCCTCCGCATCGATGGTAAGGCACTTTTATTATACCTACACACCAGAGGCCACAAGGTAGACCCTAGCAAGATTCAGTGGGTCTCACAGAAGGTTCGATGTCTGGGCTTCCTGTTAACCCCAGAGGGGAGACAAATGGACCCAGTCCGCATAAAGACTATCCAAAACTGCCCTCTGCCAAACACCAAGAAACAACTTCGAGGTTTCTTAGGATTAATTGGCTTCTGTCGCCCTTGGTTGACGTCCTGTGGGGAGTTAAGCAAACCGCTCCACCGACTCACTGCTAACCTTGCTCCTGACCCTTTGCAGTGGTCCCCGGACACGATCCAAGCCTTTCAGTTACTCAAGGACAGTGTGGCCTCCTCCATGTCTCTCCGCCCCCCCCCAATTACAGCAAACCCTTTCACCTTTTTGTCCACAAGAGGGGCGGAATTGCTAGTGGCGTCCTTACCCAGCTGAGCGGGCCCCACCATTTCCCGCTTGCTTTTTACTCCCAGCAGATCGACCCTGTCGCTCAGGGAACCCCATCCTGCACCCGGACTCTGGCAGCAGCTGCCCTGCTGATCACAAAGGCAAAGAGCCTGACCCTGGGTCATTTTACCACGGTCTGGACCTCTCATGCTTTGTCAGCCCTTCTGCGTAGGGGCACGACCCAAGTCTTTTCGGCCCATCGTCAACAGCAGCTAGAGGCCGAACTCCTAGAAGACACTAACCTAATTTTTGAAAGGTGTGGGCCCCTTAATCCAGCTACCTTGCTTCCTGATCTGCCAGTCCTCCAGGATCAGCATGACTGTGTGGAAGTAGTTCATAGCATCTTACAGATAAGGAACAACCTGTTTGACGTGCCACTGGACAACCCTGATTGCATCCTCTTCTCGGACGGAAGCTCCTTCTATGTTGATGGCAAGCGTTTCACCGGTTATGCAGTCACCTCTGAATGGGACATTCAAGAGGCCGCCTCACTGCCAGGCAACTGGGGAGCCCAAGCCGCCGAACTCTACGCCCTGGCCCGAGCTTGCCAGTTGGCTGCTGGTAAGACCGTTACCATTTTTACTGATAGCAAGTATGCTTTTACCCCGTACCAGTACCCGCTGCTGAACTACAGTCGTGGGAGAGCCTCAGAGCCACTCTGGTCAAAGGGACCTGGCTTATGCCGGATGGCCGAGCCTGCCTCCCTCGCTCCACATACCCCGTGGCAGTTCGCTGGCACCATGATAAGGGGGGTCACTACGGCACGCATGCCCTTGTGGACACCATCGCCGCTTGGTATGCTCCAGGCATTCAACCCTACTGCCTGTCAATAGTGAAAGCATGCAGCACATGTCAGCGAAATGGACCTGCTCCGCCTCTTAACAAAATTAAGGGTGGAAGACCTCCGCCTGCTGCCCCATTTCAACATCTTCAAATTGACTTTGCAGATATGCCAAAGGCTTTTGGGAAAAAGCACCTCCTTGTTTTGGTTTGCCCTCTGACTTCATGGGTAAGCTTTTCCTACTGCTAATTGTACTGCTGCCACAGTGGCGAAGATCCTCCTTAGAGACATTGTACCCGCTTTGGCATCCCTCTCATACTTGATTCAGATCGCGGACCCCACTTTACTGGTAATGTCCTTGGCCATTTAGAACAAGGACTGGGCATTTCACACTCCTTTCATACACCCTACCACCCCAGTCTAGCGGGAAAGTTGAGCGTATGAATAGGGAGCTTAAGCTTACATTGGCTAATACTGTCAGGAAACAGGGTTAAAGTGGCCTCAGGTACTTCCTTTGGTCCTGTTTCACCTTCATACTCGCCCAACCCGTGTATTGGGATTATCCCCCTTTGAACTGCTCTATGGACACCCCCCTTTCAAAGGCGGGGCGCTACCACGTGCTGATGTTTCACTATTGGGAGGGGATCATATGACCGCGTGCCAGTTTCTCTCCCTACAGGCTCGCCTCCGCACTTTGGAAAGCCTGCAGTTTTCCCAGACCGTGCCACTAGAAGAACAGATCCACCTGTTCCAACCAGGGACTTCGTCTGGGCCAAAAAGTTCGTTCGTGGCGACGCCCAGCCGAGGTTTACTGGACCCCACCAGGTTCTTTTAACAACCCAGACTGCAGTGTTCCTGGAGGGAGCACCTGGATTTGGGAAAATGTCCCAGCTGCGCCAGTTAGCTTTGCAAAACCGAATGACTTTAGACATAATGTTAGCAGCCCAAGGAGGGACTTGCGCCCTCATAAATGAAGAATGCTGTGTTTTTGTAAACGACACCTACCCTGACACTTTTCAACGTACCAAACATCTAAGGGAAATGGCTAAGAACTACTCCTCTGGCCAGCCACCTTATGATTGGTGGGGAGCCTTATGGAATTGGCTGCCTGGATTTGGGTGGGTTAAAAAACTCTTGGTGGGTGTTGTTGGGGCCATAGTAATCCTTATAATACTGTGTTGCTGTATTCAGTGTGTTCCCTCCCTCATAAACTCATGTGGGTCAGTTTATTCTTTTTCTACTTCAGCCAAAGGCCTTACTCTCTTCGAGTTGGCCCAGGCTGAAATTGCCAAGCGGCCCTTGGCTCCTTAAAATGGGGTGTAGCTTTTGGTAAATAGTTATCCCAATAGCTACAAATGGAGGAATGTTGAGTCTGAACTCTTTATGAACTGAAACTTAACTCAGACTACATGTCTCTGTCTGAAACTTTTAATCAAAAGCTTTGACCTGCGAACTACTCATGACCCTTCCCCTCCCAATAAGTAGCCATAAGTAGCCACCTCCTCTTTTGTCTTCTCCAATTTACATTTTAACCTGTTTTATCCTGTAGAATCTTGATTGATTATGCATGACCATTATGATCTGTTAATCACTTTGTTTACTTCTGTGTATAAACATTGATGCTCACCCCTAATAAACTTGCCACACTTACTCCAAAGCTTGGCTCTTAAGCTAAGGATGGTGTGAGCCCGTTGATCAACGAATTGTTGTCTGGTCTCTGACAGATCTCTGAGCCCCATACCAACTCCGCACAAACTCGGGTGCTGGAGAGGTGAGTAGGACTTGCTTTTTACCTAACAACTATATACATGAAATTACAATCTGTACCATTACTATAACAACCATGCTCAGTGCCTCATGAGCCTGCCAACATGACAAACTTTGCACTGGATGCCATACAATCATTTTATGATGAACATGGAGGTGTAGGGGATTCCCCCAAGGTACAGAACGTCTCACACAGTCCTGTATAGCAGGAGTCGATTAATGGCTCTGCATGTGTGCATGACAGTGGCTCCTGCGGTGGTTTTCCCAACTTCAGATTGATGCCCAACTGACCAGTAGCAACTGGGCATTGCGGGTTTCCACAATGTAATCCCCACTCACGTCTCAACTGTCAGTGGTGCCCCTGCGCTGGGGCAAGCTTGGCACAGACTCAGGAATGTGGCCTTGCGCATCCAAAAGTTCTCAAGCGCAGAGCCATTGCGCCGTCTCTAGCTGCCCCATGCACACCACCCACAACCTTCAATTGTATCTTTCCATGGAATTGTCAGTTCCCCCATGGCTCCTCTTGCCGCTCTGCAATTACTGCAGGCTTATGCGCTCTGTGCTTTCAATGCTCGCGACAGTAGTGCAGTGCTGTGCAGGCTCCGTGCTTCTGTCAGAGATGGTGGACAGCAAAGAGAAACATGTAGGTTTGCAGGGATTTTTCAAAAGAGACACGAAGTATTATGGGCTGCAGATGAAATTATGGGATAGAGAACACTGCATTTTGGGAAGTCGAACCCAGACACGCCTGCGTGACTCGTTTTGACTCCATCAGGCATTGCAAAAGCTTCCCAACAACACCCTGTGCTGGATGGTGGCGAGTTGCACAGTGAGATTGCTATTCACGGTGCACCACGCTCCGCATTGATACAAGCGCCCCGAGTGAGGACGCACACGGCCAACACAAGGAGAGTGGTGTGCACACGCACAAGCAAAGTAATAACTGCAGTCGCTGTATGCCGAAACAACTTAGGTAGACAGAATTTTGTAATGTAAACATGGCTTTAGGCACCCAGGCTCCCTGCACCATGCATGGAGCAAGATAAGCGCCTAAGAATGGGCCTCACAAAACCCAGCACGCTAAGCAGGAAGCCGCTTACATTAAGCAGGAAGCCACGGATTTGCCGATGAGAGGGGCAGGCCCCTCCCGCCACAGCGGTGAACCTCTCCTGGCCTAGGCCTGACATGGCGTAGGCATCTCTCTCTACTCCTTGCTCGACGTAAGCCAGAGGAGGGCTTTGACCGCATGGCTCCCACATCCTGGATGAGTGTTCCAACTCCTGGGTACACTAGGGACACCACCCCACCACCTCCTTTTCTGTGTTGGGCCCACTCCAGTAACCATGCACTGAGCAGGCCTACTGGCTCAGGCCCCCTCAGACAAGCTAGATGGGCGAATGCCTAGGCTGAGCATCCCCTCACCCCGGGTTTAGGCATGAGCTAGGTGCCAGGCATCAGCACTAAGGTGGCTTGGCGCACGACCACCAGCAGAAACCTGGGCATTGTGGGCGTTTTGACGCTTATAGCATTTTACGGCACCTAAGCAAACTAAGCTGAATTTTGGCTTTAGGTGCCTAAACTGGCAGTTGGGGGAGCTGGTCCCTCACTTCCATTGATTGCAGGTACCTAAATCCCTTTGAAACGCTAGGCCTTAGTCTCACTGCCCCCAGTTCTACAGGGATAATAACCCAGGGAAAACTTACCTCCCTCACAAGGTGCAGTGAGGGTTAATGCAGTAACGTCGGTGAGGTGCTGGGGGTGGGGTGTTGTATTGTGATAGTACCTGAGAGCTCTGGTCATGGACCACGACCCCATTGTGCACGGCGCTGTACAAACACAAAACAAACAGATGGTTCCCTGCCCCAAAATACTAGGGCTTTGGGTGCCTGTGCAGTAACTAAGATAGGCGTGTTCTGTCCCATGCATCATTGCCAACTATAAAGCTGCTGCACCTGGACCCTGTTTACTAGGTGTCTGGCTGATAGGCAAACCAAATGCGAATACAGCTCACTTTCCCAAAGTGTGTAAGATCACTGGGGGGTCAGATTTATACAGACCTTGACTTAATCAGCTGTGCCTCTGAATTTGCACAGGGCAAACATCTGTGTAATGTCAGTTTTACAGAGTCATTTTTTTTTTTCAGTACAGAGCAGCACGTTCAGTGACCTTCCGCAGCAGGTGCAAAGTCAGAGGCATAGATGCCGACGTCAGTGACTGAATCCGTGTTTGGAGAGCGCTGACACCCGGCAACCTTACGCAGCTTTGCTAACCTACTCCAGTGCCATTACATTGGCGTAGTTAGCAGTATTGGGTTATTTATTTATAGTATAAAGTTCAGGTTGACTCATAAGGCCAGAAGGGACTGTTATAATCATCTAGTCTGAGCTCCTGCATAGCACATGTCAGAGAACTTCAGCTGGTCATTCCTGCATCGAGCCCAATAATTCGTGGTCGCAGTAGAGAACTGGCAGCATTTTCAAGCAAGCCTAAGTGACTGAGGAGTCAATGAGACTTAGGTGCCTAAGTGACTTTTGAAACTGGGACTCGGGCTCTTTTGAAAATGTTACTCCATCTTTTCGGAAGAGAGTCAATCGAAATTTACAAAGTAAGCTATAGAGAATGCACCACATTCCTTGGTGATTTGGGCCAATGATTAATTACCCTCCCCATTACAAATATGTTTGAGGATCTGGTCAGTTGGTTCAGCCCATTATTTAAAAAAAAAAAAAAACCCAAAAAACAAGAATGGTCATTTGCAAAATACGGGTCTGAGTTTGGCCGTTTGAACATACCACAACATTCAGCAGGTTTGGTTTGGGCCTGTGTTTCAAATCATAACTTCGAGTTTTTAACTTTGCGATCAGAAAATGTTTTGTTACCTAAAGGGTTTTCTTGATACAAAACAATTCTATGGTCAGCTCATTAGAGCGAAATGTTGTGAACGAGTGGGACTGCACAGCCCCTTTGAGTTGCGCCTCTAACTGTATGGCATGAAAGGGGTCACATGGTGCTAAGTTGCTCTCTTCTAGCCAGGACATGCTCATATCCGCCAGGATTTTTACATAACCATGTCTCATCAGCCCCAATCAGGCTGAGCTTGGAAACCCTCCAGGCCTGAAGTGAAAGCTGGAGTGTGACAAGTCTGACAGAAAAGGCTCCTTAACGAGCAATTCCATTCCTCAGCCGTATGCAGACAGTCTAGGGCCAGGTTAACATCCCATGAAGAGTCATAGCTAAGCAAAGGATTATGGGAGTTTTGCAACTGCTGTGATTAAGTTGCTCATGGTATTTCTTTTACAAATCTACCCCCATTACAGATAGCACCAGGTACAGACTGAAAGGGGCTTATTTTTACCGTTAAAGGGAATTAATACAAAGTTGACAAACTCATAGAAGCAAGGGTGATACAAGCACTTATACTTTGAAACCGTACTGCATCTTCCACCCAAGGATCTCCAAGTATTTTATAAATATTAATTACCTGGGAGCTACAGAGGGTGCCACCCCCATTTTATAGTTGAGGTAACTGAGGCACCTAGAGGTGAAGTGACTTTCTTAAGATCACAGAGTTAGTTAGTGGCAGAGATGAATAAAGCTCCCAGAAGTCTTGAATTCCAGCTCTAATCACAAGACAGTATTTCCTCTTCAGGCTGAGTGGGAAACTTGTTTTCAGTGTAACCCAGGATATCCAGTAAAGCCAAAGACTGTCCAAAATGTAGTCAATCTAATCTATAATATAAGCTGCAATTACTAGGAAGACAGTTTTAGAGAAGTGGAGGCCTCATTTCAGATCATGTATAAGTGGACACCACTCTCATTAACTTCAGCAGCTCCAGTAAGTGTGTACCTGTTCACACCAGGTGTGAATTTGATCTGGAGTTTCAGCTGGATTTCAAACTTTCCCCTTGGCTTTGTGAAGGAAAATGAGCATTTCCACTTTCCTTTTAGTATATTTACAGAAGGAAGAAACTCTGAGAAATGGGAGGAAAAACTTCCTCTAAAGTAATGTGTAGATCCTGGTTTTCAAGTGACTTCTTAATAGGATGTCCAAATCCAGCATTTGGGTGCTCAGACAACCATCTAGCCGAGAAAGACCATTATTGGGGCACTCCCCTGACTTAAAACGAAGTACACCAGGTCAGAATTTGACTTGAAATTCCCACTGGATTCACCTGTGTTGATTTGAACATCCTAATGTGGCATTTGGATTTGCTATTAAAGCACCCTGCCTTTGAAAACTAGGAACTGAAGCCCATCAAGCCAAGAGAGATTTTGCCTCAAACCTTCAGCCTTTCCTCCTGAGGAGCATATCATCATCCCTGGGTGCATTAGCTTTAGTATTGCATCACTTGAATGGGAGGACAGGTTAAAGGAAGGAGGATCACTGGCAGAATGCACCTCTGTATTCACACACTACACACTGTTGCAATAATCTTTCTACAAAGTATGCCTTGTGAGGTATCATTTGAAAACTCCTTATTTGCTGTTCAGTAATATCATGGTAAAATGTGTGTAGCAGCATGTGTAACGTTATATATGCCCCCCTGCATGATGTTAAAAATACATGTGCAGACTCATGAAGCACCAAACTGGTCAAACAGACCTGTCGTGAACAAAGAAGTGTATGTTTGTCTTAATATGCATTTAAGCAGTAAACCATCATTAAGCAGATCATCCCACCCCGGTCACTCCTCAAAAGAGATTGATATCATCATCTCAGGGGGAGGTCAGGAGGTCATCCCCTCAGTCCAACCCCTGCTCCCATCAAAGCTCAACCCAGCCAACTAAATCATTCCAGCCTGGGCTTTGTCAAAACCTCTAAGGAACCTAAAAACCTCTAGAGATTCACACCCCACACAGTAACCCATTCCAGTTCTTCACCACCCCTAAAGTGAAAAGTTTCAAAATGTCCACTAAAACCTCTGCAACTTCTTGACCATTACTCCTTGTTTCTGTCATCCTTCCACTTCACTGAGAACAGTCTAGATCCATCCTCTTCCCCCTTTCAGGTAGTTTAAAAAGCAGCTCAAAAATCCGCCTCATTCTTCTCTTCTGCAGACTAAACAGTCCCAGTTCCCTCAGCCTCTCCTCATAAGTCATGTGCTCCAGCCCCCTAATCATTTTTATTGCCCTCCGATCAAAGTGATCAGTCCTTAAGATACAGCAGTTCAGACTGTTGGAGAGACAACACAGGCCCTTCCAGAGGCCATTACACTATGTGCAAACTAGGTAAATAATGGGAGAATAAAATTAGTATTAAAGCAGGATATGTTGCATCCCTGCTGATCCTGTATTAATGTAGCACATGGACTGATTGCTCAAATCACACATGGTGTTTGCTCAAAAATGGCTTTTGTGAGCTATTAACACTTCATTAATACCTAATGAAAGGCAGATTTAGAGAGTTCCCCAAAGTGGCTTTGAGCTCGTGGAACCCATAAATGAAATGATAATGCAGCCCAAATAAGGCTGCATCACACAAAAGTTGCAAATTAGCCCCTCATCTAATAAAAGCAGCTTAGTCTTCCTAGAAATGAAATCTCCTGCCCCGACCTTACATGATTTCTGTGAAGGAATGATTGCAGGAATCTAAATAACAGCTACTTGCCCTGACTCCTCTTCCTAAAGCACTAGGCTGGAGCAGACATGATACACAGTGTACGCCGAGCTTGACAAATCCTTCTTCTACTTGTGACTTTAGAGTCTAAGTGTTCTGCACCCCTCCTATGGGAAATCCCATGGAAGGAATGTCAGTGTTGCAGCCTGCCAACCCATTCAATTAAAACTAGGCCAGACCATGTTCTCTGGTTTTAGCCAGTACCACAAAGAAAAATGAGGGTGGACGTTCATTATGATCCGTCCCTCTTCTCCACCTCAGACAGCATTCTGCCTGGTGAATTTCTATATTGTCATTTTTTTGTATGTAAAAATGGGGGGAAAGAACAACCCCTATCCCCCCAAAAATCAATCCCTCCCCCTTTGAATCAGCGTCTCAAGCACATAGCTGAGAAAACAGAAATGTCTTGCCCCATGCTTTAAAGATTAACAGCATCAGGCTCTGCTGCACCAGTGCACAAGTTGAGGACCCTCCATTGAGTCACCAGCCCCAGGACATCTGGAGTCCTTCTGTGGCATTACCATCTTACCCAGCTGGGGGCCACAAGCGAGTTAACATAACCTCCTACTCAATGGAATCAAGAGTTTCTGCTGATCCTTTAAAGATGTATCAGACACCCATGGCCCTTGACCATGTCCAGTAGAAGCCCTCAACCAACAGGACTAGCACCACCAGCTGAAGACACCAAATATCTTAGGAAATACGTCAATTCCCTGAAGATGGCTGCTGGAAAGAAAGAAACTGCACAGCACCATGTGAAGAGTGCAGGAAAAGGAGAAGCTCCTGACTGATTGGAATGAAACAGTTTTGGCCATATGGTAAAGTTGTGTGTGACAATGAGCCTGCTGAGGGGGCAGGGATTGGCAGGTCTTGAGGAAAGGGAAAGGGGAATACAGTAGAAGAGGACCTGGGAATGTTACCTGGGGTTTTCAGAATTCAAAGCAGTGGTAATGTAACCAATTCTCTCCAGGCGATGTCAGGAATAAATCAGTGGGAACACAGCAATTCTGTCTGATAAATGATTGACACAAGAAAACGTGCTCTTATCTAAAACTACTATTTATTAGATATACACAATAGGTTTAGGACATCCCAGATATAGTTACCCACAGTCTGAGATTGTTTCGAGTGATCACCAGCCGGGCTTCCAAGGTCCCTCTTTCCATCCACATGAAGGGGAATTTAAATGTCAGCTCCTTTCCTGAAGAAAAGCTCCCTCAGACTGTTCTGAGGTATTTACTTTTAACTAATCTTTTATAGCTAACGCTAACAAAACACCTAATCTGTAGTGACTCCAAGTAGGTCAGCATAATAATTTCTACTGGGTCATTAATTCTCCTAATTTCAACAAACTACACATTATCGTAAAGCATTTCTAGTATTCCTAGCCATAACAACAATATATCAGGAGCACCTAAAACCAAGGTCAATATTCACTCACTCTCTTCCATAACTTTCTGTCCCACTCTCCCATTCTGATTAACAGACTGCGAGTATGCACCTGTCTGACCTTGTCTCACAAATGCCTAAAATTATTCCTAGCTATGTGATGTTTGGTTTTCAGCTGGCAGTGGCTGAACATACAAAATGGCTGACTGCAGTACTGTCAAGTTCTGGGGTACATGCAGGAATGTCAAATTCCGGGATAACAGGAGGTGGCTGGGAAAAACAGAATAACATCTAAGTATTACATAAACCTGAGGAGCCCCAGATCAGGAGATCATCTGAATCAGAGCACTATGCTATTGGTCCATCCCTACTGACTAAGCAGCCATCCCTCCTATGGTCTATCCAAGGGGTGAGGTGATATATCCTTTCCCCCATTCCCTTTCTGAGGGCAAGTGGCTGGCTGGCATCCACTTAGGTCTTTAGGAGTCTAATGGATAGGCCCAGCTCCCCCATTTCCATCTTCTGTGGGCAATCCTTTCACAACCAGAAATTCAGTGAGAATTTTTTGCCATATTTGATGCTTCCCATTCAGGTTGTACAGGGAGATTTTGGCAGACCAGCAAAATGCCTGGACCACTACCGATAATTGGAAAATTGATTATCATGCTCATGGCCATAAGCAGCTAAATCAGTAGGTCTTAGCAGGCCTCTGCAACGGCCTTAGCATATCTCAGCAAGAAGCCAGGCGTGGGAGGGGGGAGGGGAGTCAAGGCGGAAGCCGACCCTCTGTCCATCCCGATAAGATCTCTCTTGAAATAGCTTAGATATGTGTTTTGGGAAAACGGGAAGCTTATCTATATCTGCCCTTTGGGATGTGTTTATCGGGGTCCTCAAATCATGCGGGCTGTGCAAAAACACCTCTGTCTAATTAATGGTTTGCGGAAACTTCTCGCTTAAGCTTTGAAATTGTTTGCTTATTTTTTTTATTGGCATGTTATGTTACACTAACCCAGTAAATAAGGAGAGAAAGTATGGGGTAGGTGGCCTCTTCAGTGGCACTTCATGGCCACAGTTTAGGGCCCACAATGGCAGCTGAAAGACGGGCCAATCGGACAGCTGTTGTTCTACCGCTCGAAGACTGCTCCAGGCTTTGGTAATGATTGATTTTTGGGGTGCTTAACTAATCTGTTGTGGACGTGTGTAAGTGCCTGAGGCTAGAATAAAGTGCAGCTTTAGGTGAATGCACGCTTGTATTGTACTGTTTGTGCCACACATCTATCGGTTGGATGGCCCTGTCTCTGTTGATTTATATCCTGCCACCACCTCACCAAGACTAATTGCTACCAAGCACTTTGGGTTTTTAGAACCATGGTAACAAGGTCACAGGGCATAAAAGGCTCTTATTGGTACGAGAACCTCTGAAAGGGTTTTGTTCTAAGAATGGGTGATAGTTCAGGGGTAGGTACCTGGGAATTGCTTATATTATCTGAACCAGTTTGTTTAGCCATCATCATTATCATCATTTGCATGCCTATACCTATCAGCACCCTAGCATAATACATTTACTTAGAGTGAGCATTAATGTCACCTACTGGCATTTGGCCCTAACAGTGACAGTCTGCAACTTACTGCTAGCTAATGGCATTCAGCTTTAACGCAAGGTCTGTGTTTTTGCTGTGAAGGTCCCTGGTTCTATTCCTACTGCAGGACTGTAATGATGGGGTGTACATGGCCATGGTTCATTAGTCTAGTATCTTGTTACCATTACAAAATGCAGAAGTACATTAGTTTCCTGAAGAAGAACAAACAAGACTCCTTTTCCTGCTCCTCAGCCGCTTACTTATGATTAATCAAATCTACAGGAGGTAGCTGGCTTCAGGGCCAAGAGAGAGGGGTGCTGTATCATGTCCATAAATTAGGAAGACTGAATTTCTTCTTCGATCATTGCTCATGTGTATTCCACAATAGGTGTGCGTGCTCGCCACATGCACCGGTGCTGGAGGTTTTTCCCCTAGCAGTACCCATGGGGGGGAGCGACCCCGCAACCCCTGAAGTGGCGCCTGCCTGGAGTGGTATAAGGGGAGCTGCGTGCTGACCCAACCCTCAGTTCCTTCTTGCCTCCAGTAAAGGTGCATTGGAATTGCTCTGCTCCAGCTTTGCTGTAGCTCGTCCACAGAACTGTTCATTTGTTCAGTGTTAGTACCTGTAGTTAGTTAGCTGTTTAGTTAGTTTGTGAACCCAGGCCAGGGCATGCCCTGCACGCCAGTGTTTAAGTTGTGCAGCTCTTGTTGGCGTTCTATGCCAAGAAGTGACCTGTACGCAGACTGTTTGCGCCGTTTGGTAGAATCCCATATCAGCGAAAGGTGCAAGATTTGCAAGTCGTTTAAGCCTTGGACCAAAGGAGAAAGGGACATTAGGCTCCGGGCCATCCTGTGGAGTTGGTGCTGACCCCGACCCCGGCACACCACTCCAAACCGGTACCCGGCACCACAGCATCAGTACATGGCGACCCTCTGGTGCCATCTACCAGCTGGCACTGCTCCCCGTCAATGGAGCACGCCAAGAGGGCCAGGAAGACTCCCTCTTCGGAGTGGCACCGAGA